>NW_026972126.1:20000000-24800000 GCF_036711695.1 Zophobas morio | reverse complement strand
GACGGCGGCATGGCCTGGAGCTGCTTGTACAACTCTTCCATGGTCTGCATCTTCGGCGCGGTCCTCCTCCGAGGCGGCGTCCGCAGCGCAGCGACGGCTTGCGGGCTCGCCGGGACCACCGTCATGTTGGGTTCGGCAAATTCGTCCAACGGCGCCGCCTCGGCTTCCAGGAGGTTGCCGCCCTCCCGCCCCATTCGCAGAAATGCGGCCATTTCGCCGGGGGCGGACGACGCCGGGGGCCGCCCGTACATCAACGACGTCCTCCGCGCCAGATCGTAGTCGGGACGGCGCGTGATGGGTTGGAGCTTCAACTCCGGAGGCGAGGTGTACCAAGGCACCTGATATTGCGGCCGAACGGGAGACGGGAGACCCTCGGGGACGGGCTGGTCCATCAGGGTTCCTCGAATCGCCGCCTCCCTTTCGGCCTCGGCGGCCATTTGGGCTTCCACTTCCGCTTCGAGGATGTCGTGAATCTCGGCGGCGCGCTCTTCGGGTCCTTCTTGGATCTGCTCCATCTGCATCCAGGGATACTTCTGCAGAGCCGCCCTGGAAACAGAACGTTAGGGAAAGGCTAGATAGAGACGAGGATCGTACTTGTGGCTGTAGCGAATAGTGGGCTTGGCGACGCCTTCCAGCTGCTTCAACGGGTGTCGTTTGGTGCGTTTAGGCCTGAAAACACCTAGTTATCGAAGACCAAAGTAACGTCGGGACTTTGCGTACCTGACGGCCCAAGCTTTAGGAGGCGGTGAGTCTATGGGCCAGTAGCTTCTGACGTCGCTCTTCATGTCCTGCAACGTTTCCCACTCGCTCATCGGCGAGACTGGTTCGAAATCGTCCAGATCCTCGACTTCCGGAAACATTATCTCGTCGAGGGTTTTTGGGGGGTTTTCGGGCGTTTTCGTCGCTCCTCTGGGCGGCGATTCCTCCAGGTCAAATACCTTTCTCATCCTCTTGAGCATCTCCGGCGACATCCCTTCGATATAAACCACCGGCGGTTTTCCCGGAGTGCTGAGGTCGCGTCTGGGGTCGTCTTCCACCACCCTCGCCTGGACGTCCGTTACTTCGACCTAAACACTCTAGTTAGTGGCCCCGAAATAATACCCTTCTTTCTCACCTCGGTTTCCGGAGCACCATCTTCGGGGGGTGAGAATAGCTTTCTCTTTTTCAAATTTTTGCGCAGGACTCGCCTCAGAGGGCCTCTCCGGCCTCCTGGGGTCACTTCTGGCACCGGAAATCTCGCCGTAGGCGACGGCGTATACTGGACGGGCGACCCGATCACCGGTAACCCGGGCCTCCGAGCGATCCTGGTCCTCTCTCTCGGCGGTAACTGCCTCGACGCTCCCATGATTCTCCCGATCTGCTCGTGCTCTTCCTCGCCGAGCGCTTCCAGTATTTCGGAGACGGGCCCCAACCGCGGGGGTTCTCCTCTGGTTCGGATTGTGCGCCTCGGCAGTACTGCTCGCTCTGCCATCTCCTGACGCAGCTCTTCCACGTCTATCGCAGGTGGAGGGCTCACGGTTGGTGCGAAGTCCTCCGGTAGTGGCTCTCCCCAGATCTCATCTTCCATAGGAGGGAGATCGAACACGTCGGGGACGACCTTCTTGGGCGATTCGTACCGTTCTTCGATGGCTGCCAAATCCGGCGGAGCCGACTTTCTCGGCAGCACTCTCTTCCTGCGTCCCCACGGCACCTGTATCGGCCTCCTCTCCGTGATCCGCTCGAACTGGGCGAGTTCGTCTTGCATGATCTGGTCTTCGATCGAGAGCGCCGGCGGCTCTGGCAGTTCTATGATGTGTTCTCGACGGGCCAGAGCACTGCCGTGTGAGTACACTCGGCGACGCCGAGGTCTAGGAAACGGAGCGTTGTATCTTATCTTCTTCCGGAGCGCGACGGGGTCGATGGGAGGTGACAATTCCGGGCTCACCGGAGGCTCGAGATGCCTCGGGGGAGACTCGTACTCCATTTTGTCGGCCGGAAGGTCGAAAATCGTAGGTGTCCGCGGAGGCGTGCCGTGGAGCTTACGGTGGAGGTCGTCAAGGTCGGAGTACCACGTCGAGCGAGGAGGGGAAATCCAGGAGGTCTCTAGTTGCGTGGGTGTCTTCAGAGGGTGGAATTCCATCGGGGGGGATTGGTAGTCCAGTTTGAACGCCTCCGGGGGTAACTTGTCGATGACTTGTGACGGAGAAGTGGGGATTTGTATTTCGTGCTCTAGGTGCGGCGGGGACTCCGGGTATTGGACTTTCAAGCGTTCCGGATCCACCTGTACCCTCGACGGCAGCCCCTGCTTCAACCGCTGAATGTTCGCGAACGGCAAATCTGGAACGTTGATGAGGCCTTCGATGGGTCCTCTCTTTTTCGAGGGCCTCTTCGGCTGGACGCTGGGCTTGGGCGACGTCACGGGGACGTTTTTGAAGGCCGGCGCGCTTTCGAAGTAATCTCGGTATATGACCGCCATATCCTTTATCGTCGTATCTTTCTCCGGGCTCAGTCCTTGCTCCATGAAACCTTCAGGCAGCAGCTCCTCGGCGATTTCTTCGGCGTCTCCTACGAAAGAAAGGCGAGGGAGGAAATAAAGATAAGGAAGGATTGGGGAGGACGATAGTACTTTTATCGGCCTGCTTGAAGTATTCGAGGCCTTCTGTCCATTCGTCTTCTTCGGAGATCTGCTCTAGTGGAGACCGTCTTCCCGGACTCACTGCAAACACACCCTGCGATCAAAGCTCGCTTACAATTACTGACGCACCTTTCGGGGACGCCTGCATGGCCTGCAACTCCCTTGGGGACAGTTGTGCCCTGGCACCCGGTGATCTGCCTGCGGCGCGTTCCTCTTCCTCGAACGCTCGTTCCATTTCTTCGAAATCGTCCTCTTCTACTATTGGAGATTGTCTCGCCCGTGGTGACCCTACAAACACACCTCTGATCAAAGGTCGCTTACGCTTACCGACGCACGTCTTGGACTCGGCGACTTCTCTTCGAGCGCCTGCATTTGTGCAGCGACTCTCGCCTGGACGTCCTGGTACCTCTGCAGATCCTCCAAGTGCTTTGGAGACCGTGGTGACCTGGCACCCGGTGATCTAACTTCGGCGGGGTGCTCCACCTCGTACATTTGTTCCATCGCCTCGAATTCGTCCTCTTCTGTTGGTTCTTCGGTTTCGGTGGGTGCGTCCTAGACACAAACATAAAATTTGATTTCTTTCGGAGTAGTCTCCTAGCTACCTGCTGCAGTCCCGCCAACAACATATCCAAATCCTCGCCGGAGATGTTCGCAACATCGACATCCCCTAAATCTTCCACGGCGACTCTGTCCTGCTTGACCGCCTCCATCTTCAACGAAGTGTCCAACATCTCGTTGTACTTTTCCACGAAGAGGGGATCCTTGTGGCCATGATCGTGACAAGTTTCCATCGTCGCGTACGGTACTTCTGGCACCTCTTCGTCCGCTTCCGTTTCGCCCGTGTCTTCATCTTCGTCTTCGTCTTCGTCGTCGTCGTACTCGAGCCTGGGTATCGGATGCCTCATTACCGACGGGTAGGGATGCGTAATCCCGGTCGAAGTGGACGGGCCTTCGATGATCCCCTCGAAAATCGCCCTAGCCTCCGGAGACACGTGGATGGACTTGTCGAGGTCGACGGCGGCGGCGTGGTCCTTGGGGATCGACTGCGGCGACCTCTTTGCCAGCCGCGACAGCTGCCGCTTTGGACTTTCCTCTTCGACCACTCCTTCCTCTTCTCTTTGGTCTTCTTCCAGACGTTTGCGTTGAAACCGCTCCATGTCGCACCTATACTGAGCCTCCATATCCGCCAGGAACTTGTTGTATTCCTCCACGTATCCGGCCATATCTAAACCACCCAAACCGTCAAACTTTCGATTTTCCTCGAATACAAACCCCACCGTCTGCTTCAAAGCCTTTAACTGGTTCGCCGGGGCTGCCGAACTGGAGGAGCGCCGACGTCTCCGCCTTGGCTGGCGTTTTCGCCTTCGCCCCCTTCTTCACCTTTCCTTTGCTCGGTTTCTTCAACAGTTTCTTCTTCGACGGCTTCGCCTCCACCTCCTCCTCCGAAGGCGCCTCCTCCACCTTCGGTTTCTTTACCACCGCGCGCGCTTTCTTCTTCTTGTCTTCGGGCGGCTCCGCCACCACCTCCTCCGAAGGCGCCTCAACCACTTTCGGTTTCTTCACCACCGCGCGCGGTTTCTTTTTCTTTTTCTTGTCGTCCTCTGCGGGCGGAGGGGGCGGCGCCAATTCCGCCTTCTTCTTCTGCAGCAGCAGCATTGAAGCGCGCGTCTGGCGCGTCTTGGGCGGGGCCTTCTTCACGCGCTTGGTGAGCGGAGGCGGAGTCGGTTTCCCGGGCGGCGGGGGCGTGACGCCGGGGATGCGAGGCGTCAAGTACGGCAGACTGAAGGCGGGGCTAGCTGGAGGCGTGTGCATTGGGCTGGCCGGAGGACTTCCCGCCTCTCCCGCCAATTCGCTTATGAGAAATTCCGGCATCGAAGTGTCCAAATCTACATCGTCCAAATCTACATCGTCGGTGAAGAAGTCGAACTCCTCGCCTTCGGTAGGAGGCGACGCCCACAGGACTTCCATGGGCATGACGACGGTGGAGCTGGCGGGAGGAGCGAATCCCTCCATGGACGAAACGCTGTCTGAAAAGAAGGGTGATAAAGGGCGTGGACGGGGAGAAAGGACGTACCGCCGATTCCCTCTTCGAGGAATTTGGGGTCTAGTAGGTTGGAGCCCCAGGTGGGCGGCTCGCGGTCTTCGGGTGGGGGGCTGATTTTGCCGATGGGACGGGATGGGGGCGTGGAGCCCAGGGGAGTCTTGCGTGGGCTTCTAGGGGTGAATGTGGAAAAAGGGGTTTTTGGGGGTAGCGGATAGTTACTTTTTTGGTGAAGGGGTTTTTTCTTTTGAGGGTTCGGAGGGTGGCGGCTCCTCGGGTGGCGGTGAGGGTGGTTTTTCGGCTGGGGGCGCTTCCACGGGGGGTTGTCCGGGTGGAGTTTCGGCCGGTTTTTCTGCGAGTTCTGGGGATGACGCTGGTTCTGTGAAGGTTGGTGGGGGCTGGCTTACTTCCAGCATGCTTTTGGCGGCTACGGTTTTTAAGTTATTGGTAGTTGGCGGTTGGAGGTAAGAATGTAACCTTTGGGGAGTAGTTGTTTGTCGACTTTGTACCAAGAGGAGAGGGGCTCTTTGGAGATGGCGTAGTAAGCATGGACCCCAAAATCTTCGATGTTTTGGACGGCGACGTATTCCAATAAGTCGGCGGAAAAGTCCGAAATGTAAGGGGGGAAAGTTTCCACGTCTCCTCTCAGGCGTTTCTCTGCCTTCTCCACTCTGTCTTGGTGTTCTTTTTCGAGGATGGTTTTAGCTACATCGACCAGCTTTTTCGGGGAAAAAAATGAGAATTACGCGTAGTGGTAAAAACTAAATCTCTACACTCACTGTTTGATTTTCGGGGAATTTTTCAAGAGTTGCCAAAGAGCTCGGATGTTGCGTAAAAGGGTGAGTCAGCCTTTTTCGTTGTAAAACGAACAAAAGCAGCTTTAAATAGTCTAGTTTGACCTTTTCGTCGGCTGCGGAATCTGTTGCTAGCCTTCTCACCCATGTCGCTGCCAAAACCCTGTCTACACGAAGAAAAACTCGCTAGATTTTGCCTAAGTAACTCGGGGGCTTACCATTGATTTGTGGCAAGTTCAAAATGAGAGGCTTAGTAAATTTCAAGTAGAAATCGAAGTCTGATAAATTTTCCATTGCGAATTTTGATTAAAATACGGAGGATTTCACACCATTGCCCCTAAAATGAGCACTTTATTCGAACTGCAAAAACTTTGACATGTTTGGAGATGACTGCAACTGTCTTGATTTCTTCCTTTCTTTTAAGAAATTTCGAAAAACAGCAAAATCAACGCATCCACGACTCTTTTTGACTGATTGATCATATGAGAACTCGCAAGAAAACAAAACCTCACTTGCTCATCTTTTATTATTTACTAGTAGTTGCTTTATCGGTCCTTGCCGCTTCGACCAAATTCGACCCCCAACTGGGCGACGTCCTCTCATCGCCCCCCTTCTTCCTCCTTCCGACCGGCGAAAAAGCAAACTGCACCTTCCTTGACTCCTCTTTGCTCGTCTTCGCCTCCTTTTCTTTCTCTACAACCGACACCTTACTCCCGAAAATTCTATCTCCCCAACGAACCTTCCGTGCTCGAGCCTGCCTCTTTGCTCTTCGGCAGGCGGCGTTTCCCTGTCGACAAAAGACTCTCGTCAAAACGCGACCACCCCGTCAGAGGGTCGTTCGAAAGCGCGTAATAGCAATGAACGCCGAAATTTTCTATTTCTTGACAGGCAACGTACGTACTTAGGTCTCCGGAAAAGTCGGCGCTGTACGGTTGCGCCCCTTTCCTCAACTCCTTGATCGCTTGATACAGCTAAAACACGTAATTTATAGCGACTGTTGAAGTTGGCACTTTTACAACGTTTTGGTTTTTGGGGAAGTCCGACAGGGTCGGGAATTCGCTGGGGTGCTTCGAGAAGGGTCCGTCGAGCTTGCGCATCTGGAGGAAGTAGATGAGGAGTTTGAGGTAGTTGCTTTTGAGGACTTCGGTGAGGGAAGCGTCGTCGCAGAGGCGCTTGATCCAGGCGCAGGCGAGGGTTCTGTCTAGAGGGGGTGGGGGTATGAGAGGGTTGGGAGTGAAGGGGGCGTACCGTGGAAGGATGGTAGTGCTAGCACCAAGGGTTTGGCGCATTTCCTGTAGAAATTGAAGTCGATGGAATGTAATGAATCCATTGTATGAACGGGAATTTTGAATGATGTCACTGTCATATGTTGTGTAGTTGACAGTAAGTGCATGTAGAGTGCAGTGGGGAGAAATAAAGGCAGTGGTAGTTTGTAACTAATAGTTGTCTGGAAAAGACGCATACCACAACTTCATAACTAAGGAGGGTTTTAAAATACTTAAAACATCCATTTATAGCCCCAGACACAAGTTGTCGCTTTTCTAGGGAGAGCTTTGATGTGTTCAATAACCAAGCCCTCCTACAACTTTCTTTTCGAATTCTCTTCCTGCATCAATTGGTTCGTGTTGGGTTTTCGTAAAGTGAAGTTCAAAAGTGTACAAATGTTTTAAAAATTGTTTATCGTCTAGTATTTTGTGCCATTTGTAAAAATGCCCAAAGTCAAATCGTCTTTAAATGACAAGTACTTTTGAAGGTGTTTAATAGAGTTAGAACACATGTTGGGCTACACGATATTTGGATAGCAGTAGATGAAACTACAAACAAGAAACTGACAACATGTTTAACTATCCTGTTTATGAAAGAAAAGTCTATATATTAAAAAAAAAAAACAAAAACAACATTTAAGCACCCCCCACCCGCCCCGATCTCAATTCTGATGACTTTTTCAGTCCTAATCTGACCGAAGGGCGGAGTTTAATAAATTGTAACATCAATATTTCTCTAGAAAATTCTACCCTTCTAAAAACGTATTTCTTATGGTAATTTCTTGTAGAGAAATGAGAATTTTGCAATTGAACTTCGCCCTTCAGCTCACGATGAATAAAGCATTCATCACAAATGAGAAGGGGTGGGTGGGGGGGACTTATATTTTGTCCATTTTTTCTTAATATACTTCTTTTCCCAATAAGAAACTGACAACTGTTTAACTATCCTGTTATTGAAAACAAACTATACATATAAAAAAAAAACAAACATAAGTCTTATCTTATCAAATACTAGCCCCGCCCACCCACCCTCTATTTTCTTGGAAAGTATGTGATTTGCCAAAATCCGTCTTATTTTGCCAAGTACTAGCAACGCCCCCCCCCCCCTCTCCTAATTCTCACGACTAATTTTATTTCTGTTCAGTATAAGATCATTCATGTCAATCACATCTCACATCAGTTAAAATTTCTGTGAATATATAAAAACCACAAAGTACATTTTTAAAATAATTGTATTTTGTGAAACAAAAATTAATTAGAATTTCCCTTCTTATCTACAAACATTTTATACCGAGCGATTTTGACGCCACTATAAAAATTGCTATATTTCAATTAGCGATTTTCGAAAAACGGTAGGAATTTCTGAAGAAACGAAGCCGAAAATGACATCTGGATATCGAAAGCTAGAAGAAAATGTACTGAACTATTTTCAAAAGTAGTTGAAAAATGGAAAATGTTAAAAGTGCCAAAATCAGTCTTACCTTATCAAATACTAGCCCCGCCCACCCACCCTCTATTTTCTTGGAAAATATGTGGTTTGCCAAAATCCGTCTTATCTTGCCAAGTACTAGCTCCGCCCACACCCTATGTTCTCATTCTAACGACTAACTTAATTTCTGTTCAATCTAAGATCATCATTTCAATGACATCAGTTAAAATTAATCATTGAAATGAGACAGGGTGGGTGGGCGGGGCTAATAACGTTCTTCTGTCAAGTGGGAGTGTGACTAGTAATAGAACCTAGGATTTTAAACATTTCTGTGAATATATAAAAAGCACAAAGTACATTTTTAAATAATTGTATTTTGTGAAACAAATATTAATAAAAATTTCCCTTTTTAACTACAAAAATTTTATACCGAGCGATTTTGACGCCACTATAAAAATTGCTATATTTCAATTAGTGATTTTCGTAAAACGGTAGGAATTTCTGAAGAAATGAAGCCGAAATTGACTTCTGGATATCGAAATCTAGAAGAAAATGTATTCAACTAATTTTCGAAAATAATTGAAAAATGTTAGAAGTGCCAAAATAAGTCTTTTCTTATCAGATACTAGCCCCGCCCACCCTCCCTCTATTTTCTTGGAAAGTATGTGATTTGCCAACATCCGTCTTATCTTACCAAATACTAGCCCCGCCCACCCCCTCTCTTCTCATTCTAACGACTAACTTAATTTCTGTTCAATATAAGACATTCATTTCAATAACATCAGATAAAATTGATCACTGAAATGAGACAGGGTGGGTGGGCGGGGCTAATAATGTTCTTCTGTCAAGTGGGAGTGGCACTAGTAATAGAACCTAGGATTTTAAACGTTTCTGTGAATACATGAAAACCCCAAATTACATTCTTAAAATAATTGTACTTTGTAAAGCAAAAATTAATAAAAATGTCCTTTCCTATCTACAAAAATTTTATACCGAGTGATTTTGATGTAACTGTAAAACTTGCTATATTTCAAATAGCGATTTTGGAAAAACGGTTGGAATTTTCAAAGAAGCCAATCCAAAAATGACTTCTAGATATCGAAATCTAGAAGAAAATGTATTGAAATAATTTTCGAAAATAGTTAAAAAATGTCAAAAGTGCCAAAATCAGTCTTTTCTTATCAAATACTAGCCCCGCCCACCCACCCTCTATTTTCTTGGAAAGTATGTGATTTGCCAAAATCCGTCTTATCTTACCAAGTACTAGCCCCGCCCACCCCCACCCCCCTCTTCTCACTCTCACGACTAATTTTATTTCTGCTCAGTATAAAATCATTCATTTCAATAACATCAGTCAAAATTAATCACTGAAATGAGACAGGGTGGGTGGGCGGGGCTAATCATGTTCTTATGTCTAGTGGGAGTGGCACTAGTAATAGAACCTAGAATTTCAAACATTTCTGTGAATATATAAAAACCACAAAGTACATTTTCAAAATAATTGTATTCTGTGAAACAAAAATGAATAAAAATTTCCCTTTTTATCTACAAACATTTTATACAGAGCGATTTTGACGCCACTGTAAAAATTGGTATAGTTCAGTTAGCGATTTTAGTAAAACGGTAGAAATTTCCGAAGAACCGAAGCCGAAAATGACTTCTAGATATCGAAATCTAGAAGAAAATGTATTGAACTAATTTTCGAAAATAGTTAAAAAATGTCAAAAGTGCCAAAATCAGTCTTTTCTTATCAAATACTAGCCCCGCCCACCCACCCTCTATTTTCTTGGAAAGTATGTGATTTGCCAAAATCCGTCTTATCTTACCAAGTACTAGCCCCGCCCACCCCCCACCCCCCCTCTTCTCACTCTCACGACTAATTTTATTTCTGTTCAGTATAAAATCATTCATTTCAATCACATTCACATCAGTTAAAATTAATCACTGAAATGAGACAGGGTGGGTGGGCGGGGCTAATCATGTGCTTCTGTTAAGTGGGAATGGCACTAGTAATAGAACCTAGGATTTTAAGCATTTTTGTGAATATATAAAAACCAGAAAGTACATTTTCAAAATAATTGTATTTTGCGAAACAAAAATTAATAAAAATTTCTTCTTTTATCTACAAAAATTTTATACCGAGCGATTTTGAGGCAACTGTAAAAATTGCTATATTTCAATTAGCGATTTTCGAAAAACGGTAGGAATTTCTTAAGAAATGAAGCCGAAAATGACATCTGGATATCGAAAGCTAGAAGAAAATGTACTGAACTATTTTCAAAAATAGTTGAAAAACGGAAAATGTTAAAAGTGTCAAAATCAGTCTTACCTTATCAAATACTAGCCCCGCCCACCCACCCTCTATTTTCTTAGAAAGTATATCATCTGCCAAAATCAGTCTTATCTTACTAAGTAGTAGCCCCGCCCACCCCCCCTCTTCTCATTCTCACGACTAATTTTATTTCTGTTCAGTATAAAATCATCCATTTCAATCACATCAGTTAAAATTAATCACTGAAATGAGACAGGGTGGGTGGGCGGGGCTAATTATATTCTTATGTCAAGTGGGATTGACACTAGTAACAGAACCTAGGAATTTTAAACGTTTCTGTGAATACATGAAAACCACAAATTACATTCTTAAAATAATTGTACTTTGTAAAACAAAAATTAATAAAAATGTCCTTTCTTATCTACAAAAATTTTATACCGAGCAATTTTGATGTAACTGTAAAAATTGTTATACTTCAATTAGAGGTATTGGAAAAACGGTAGGAAGTTTCGAAGAAACGAAACCGAAAATGACTTCTAGATATCGAAATCTAGAAGAAAATGTATTGAACTAATTTTCGAAAATAGTTAAAAAATGTCAAAAGTGCCAAAATCAGTCTTTTCTTATCAAATACTAGCCCCGCCCACCCACCCTCTATTTTCTTGGAAAGTATGCGATTTGCCAAAACCCGTCTTATCTTACCAAGTACTACCCCCGCCCACCCCCTCTCTTCTCGTTCTAACGATTAACTTAATTTCTGTTCAATATAAGATCATTGATTTCAATCACATCAGTTAAAATTAATCACTGAAATGAGACAGGGGGGGTGGGGGGGGTATTTATGTTCTTCTGTCAAGTGGGAGTGGCACTACTAATAGAACCTCGAATTTTAAACATTTCTGTGAATGCATAAAAACCACAAAGTACATTTTCAAATAATTGTATTCTGTGAAACAAAAATGAATAAAAATTTCCCTTTTTATCTACAAACATTTTATACAGAACGATTTTGACGCCACTGTGAAAATTGGTATAGTTCAGTTAGCGATTTTGGTAAAACGGTAGAAATTTCCGAAGAAACGAAACCGAAAATGACTTCTGGATATCGAAATTTAGAAGAAAATGTATTGAACTAATTTTCGAAAATAGTTGAAAAATGGTGGAAAATGTCAACAGTGCCAAAATCAGTCATATCTTATCAAATACTAGCCCCGCCCACTCACCCTTTATTTTCTTAGAAAGTATGTGATTTGCCAAAATCCGTCTTATCTTACCAAGTACTAACCCCGCCCAACCCCTCTCTTCTCGTTCTAACGACTAACTTAATTTCTGTTCAATATAAGATCATTCATTTCAATCACATCAGTTAAAATTAATCACTGAAATGAGACAGGGTGGGTGGGCGGGGCTAATCATGTTCTTCTGTTAAGTGGGAGTGGCACTAGTAATAGGACCTAGGATTTTAAGCATTTCTGTGAATATATAAAAACCACAAAGAACATTTTCAAAATAATTGTATTTTGTGAAACAAAAATTAATAAAAATCTCTTCTTTTATCTACAAAAATCTTATACCGAGCGATTTTGAGGCAACTGTAAAAATTGGTATATTTCAATTAGCGATTTTCGAAAAACGGCAGGAATTTCTTAAGAAATGAAGCCGAAAATGACATCTGGATATCGAAAGCTAGAGGAAAATGTACTGAACTATTTTCAATAATAGTTCAAAAACGGAAAATGTTAAAAGTGCCAAAATCAGTCTTACCTTATCAAATACTAGCCCCGCCCACCCACCCTCTATTTTCTTAGAAAGTATATCATCTGCCAAAATCCGTCTTACCTTACTAAGTACTAGCCCCGCCCACCTCCCCTCTTCTCATTCTCACGACTAATTTTATTTCTGTTCAGTATATGATCATTTATTTCAATCACATCAGTTAAAATTAATCACTGAAATGAGACAGGGTGGGTGGGCGGGGCTAGTCATGTTCTTCTGTCAAGTGGGAGTGGCACTACTAATAGAACCTCGAATTTTAAACATTTTTGTGAATGTATAAAAACCACAAAGTACATTTTCAAATAATTGTATTCTGTGAAACAAAAATTAATAAAAATTTCCCTTTTTATCTCCAAAAATTTTATACAGAGCGATTTTGACGCCACTGTAAAAATTGCTATAGTTCAATTAGCGATTTTGGAATAACGGTAGGAATTTTCAAAGAAACGAAGCCGAAAATGACTTCTGGATATCGAAATTTAGAAGAAAATGTATTGAACTAATTTTCGAAAATAGTTGAAAAATGGTGGAAAATGTCAAAAGTGCCAAAATCAGTCTTATCTTATCAAATACTAGCCACGCTCACCCACCCTCTATTTTCTTGGAATGTATGTGATTTGCCAAAATCCGTCTTATCTTACCGAGTACTAGCCCCGCCCCTCCCCCTCTTCTCATTCTCACGACTAATTTGATTTGTGTTCAGTATAAGATCATTCATTTCAATCAGATCAGATAACATTAATCACTGAAATAAGACAGGGTGGGTGGGCGGGGCTAATCATGTTCTTCTGTCAAGTGGGAGTGGCACTAGTAATAGAATCTAGGATTTTAAAGGTTTCTGTGAGTATATAAAAACCATAAAGTACATTTTTAAAATAATTGTATTTTGTGAAGCAAAAATTAATAAAAATTTCCCTTTTTATCTACAAAAATTTTATACCGAGCGATTTTGATGTAACTGTAAAAATTGCTATATTTCAATTAGAGATTTTGGAAAAACGGTAGAAATTTTCGAAGAAACGAAGCCGAAAATGACTTCTGGATATTGAAATCTAGAAGAAAATGTATTGAACTAATTTTCGAAAATAGTTGAAAAATGTCAAAAGTGCCAAAATCAGTCTTTTCTTATCAAATACTAGCCCCGCCTACCCGCCCTCTATTTTCTTGGAAAGTATGTGATCTGCAAAAATCCGTCTTATCTGACCAAGTACTAGCCCCGCCCACCCCCACATCTTCTCATTCTCACGTCCAATTTTATTTCTGTTCAGTATAAAATCATTCATTTCAATCACATCAGTCAAAATTAATCACGGAAATGAGACAGGGTGGGTGGGCGGGGCTAATCATGTTCTTATGTCAAGTGGGAGTTGCACTAGTAATAGAACCTAGGATTTTAAACGTTTCTGTGAATATATGAAAACCACAATTACATTCTTAAAATAATTGTACTTTGTAAAACAAAAATTAATAAAAATGTTCTTTCTTATCTACAAAAATTTTATACCGAGTGATTTTGATGTAACTGTAAAACTTGCTATATTTCAATTAGCGATTTTGGAAAAACGGTAGGAATTTTAAAGAAACCAAGCCGAAAATGACTTCTAGATATCGAAATCTAGAAGAAAATGTATTGAAATAATTTTCGAAAATAGTTAAAAAATGTCAGAAGTGCCAAAATCAGTCTTTTCTTATCAAATACTAGCCCCGCCCACCCACCCTCTATTTTCTTGGAAAGTATGTGATTTGCAAAAATCCGTCTTATCTTACCAAGTACTAGCCCCGCCCACCCCCTCTCTTCTCGTTCTAACGACTAACTTAATTTTTGTTCAACATAAGATCATTCATTTCAATCACATCAGTTAAAATTAATCACTGAAATGAGACAGGGTGGGTGGGCGGGGCTAATAACGTTCTTCTGTCAAGTGGGAGTGGCATTAGTAATAGAACCTAGGATTTTAAACATTTCTGTGAATATATAAAAACCACAAAATACATTTTTAAAATAATTCTAATTTGTGAAACAAAAATTAATAAAAATCTCCCTTTTTATCTGCAAAAATTTTATACAGAGCGATTTTGATGCCACTGTAAAAATTGCCATAGTTCAATTAGCGATTTTGGTTAAAATTAATCACTGAAATGAGACAGGGTGGGTGGGCGGGGCTAATTATGTTCTTCAAAAACCACAAAGGACTTTTTTAAAATACTTATATTTTGTGAAACAAAAATTATCTAAAAAAAAAAAGCGTTTCGTTAAAATTTGCTTTTCCTACTTACCTATGTGGGGCTTATTTTGCCATTTTTCTTGCCTAAATTTTCGTTTTTATCGCCTATTGTTTTTTTTTAGCTTGAAATCAGCTCTTTTTCTAATAGTCACTGTGTCGTTTGGTGTGTTAAGGTCCCAATGAAACAACGAGTAGAAAAACTATTGTATTTGTAACAACATGAGATGAGTTTCCTTACAAAACTTCGCTAAATTAATATACACAAGTACTAAATCTGTTGTAAACGTGAAAAATTCGTAGCGCTACACCACCTGCACATGCGAGAAAGAAAACCTGGATTATGGCACCTTGTACTTATAAAAAAATACTGTCAGTATCGAGCGAAGTAAATAAAACTCGGCAAAATTAATAGTTATATTGTTTGAATCGAATCCTCTTGTCGAAAAAATACATGAATTAATTAATATAAAATTCAGTTCTAAGTTACACATAATTTAAGTAAACAAATCCACAGAAGTCTGAATTAATTATTCTACAACAGAAACAAAGAAATGAGGTATATGAAGAACTATTCCTAATTTATAACCGTTAAAACTTAAGATTAGAAGTAAAAATAGCAATCAGCTGCCTATTTTTCCCGATCTGATTGTCTACGATTATTACTCAAGAGAAAAAGGAAGAAATGACTCGAAAGTTTAAAATTAAGAACATCTCAAAAAAGGCACTTGTCTTATGCACCTATTGCGTACGAAAAAGAAAACAAAGTCACTACGAATATTTACAAATTAGAGCGACTCTGTCGGTAATTCCTCGTTAAAAAATTATAGTCCCGAAGTAGGCATCTTATTACTATGTTTAAAGCACTATACAGTTATTATTTTATGTGCATTTTTTTATTTTATTTGTTTTACTTTTCTCGTAAAACAACCAAACAAACCGTGGCAGTGTAAAAAATAGATGAGAAAAACCGACAAAAACGCACGATTTCCTTAAACGAAAAATTCAAAACCATTTCAAAATTTCGATCCCCTTTGTTCTTGTCGGTTTTAAAATCGAACCAATCGGAACAATATTAACAACAAAAATAAATTACAAATTTATTCCTTACGTTTACTTAACGTAAAACTCAGTCAATCGGTTTCATCTGCGCGATTATTTTCCCCTCCCACAGTGGAAGAATTTCATTGTCGTTGCTTACTTCCTCGTGAGTCACCTGATTGCAAAGATCTTCGCACAGCGTCTTAAAGAAAAATCTAAAACCGGAAAATTATAATCCGCCAAGTCACTTCTTTCTCGATCTCACCTATAGTTCCCCTTCTTCGGCAAGTAATCCTTGAACTGTCTCAGCGTGATCTGACTCCCCGGGATCTTACTCCTGTAAGGGAGCTGCTCGTCGTCGAAGGAGAAAACGGCCGTCGTCATCTCCTCCGTGCTCAAACTCGGCCGCTGCCCCCGCATGGACTTCCTCAACGTGGACTGCCCGCTCTGGGCCAACTCGGGATAGTGCTTACTCGACGATCTACAAAAAACCACACCATTATTATATCATAAGAACACCTATGTCAATTTAAATACGTGCAACGCAATACATACTATTAGATTAAATTAAACCCACCTCTGTTTCGACCTCGTCCGGCCATCATCCTCCGTCAGCCTCCTCCTGATCTCCTCCAGCTGCAGGTCCGTGTTCGGGGACGGCAGCGGCGGCATGCTGGGGTCGGCGATGAACGGCTGCGCCGGCCCCACGCTCGTCCTCTCCAACGAGTTGCTCCTCGAGCCGTACCTCTTGTGCTTCCGGCTCACGCCCTCCCGCACCGCCATCTCGCTGTAGGCGTGCCCGCTCCCGACCTTGCCGCTCCTCTCCGACTCGCGCAGCCACGAGATGACGCGGTTGTCCTTCGTGGGCACGCCCTCCGACACCACCGAGATGCCGCTGTCTGGCATCTCCTCCTTCGTCGAGCGCCTGCAGGACGCCGCCCGCGCGAATCTCTCCTCTCCGTGCTCGGGGATGCTCTTCGACTTCGGCAGCGACTTGCGCTCCACGTCCTCGGCGAAGTCGTGCACGTTGCCCGAGTCGCCGCTGAAGGTCGAGAAGAGGTCGCGATCGCGGCGGCGGCGCGCCTGGCCCCAGGGACCGCGCGGCGGCGGCGTCGTCGGCTTCGGGCTGACGAGGCCCTGCGACGAGTGGTCGGAGAACACGCGCGACACGTGCTCGTCGAGGATGTCCTGGTCGCTGTCGTCCTGGAACTGGAGCTTCTCGCGCATGGCCGCCTCCAGGTCGCGGCTCTGGACGGCGGCGGCGGGCTTGTCGTCGAGCGAGCTGAGCGAGTCGCCCTGGGACAACACACAGTCGATTAAATCTTACGAAATTATTACAAAAACTTTGGTTGGGGTTTTATTTGTCGAATAAAAATCTGGACAGACAGCAGACAGACACACATACAGACGGAAACGAGGATCCATTTTTTTGTACTCTTAGCGTACACAATGTTAGGATACTTTCTTAGTGCGCCCAGGAAGTAAAAATTGGTCGAAAGTGAAATCGACAGAACTTCCCTCGCTTCTGAAGTACTGTCGAACAAATACTGCTCTAAAAAATTATAAAATTTGATTTTGTGGAATTTTATTTTTTCGTGATAACCTCCATGGAGTAAAAACAATATAGAAGGTACTAGTCACAGTGTAATAGAAAAAAAGGACACTTGGGGCCCCCGAGAAGATTTTACATTTTTAAAAAACACAAATAGGACCCCCGAGAAGGTTTTACATTTTCAAAAAACACAGTTGGGGCCCCAGAGAAGGTTGTACATTTTCAAAAAAGACAGTTGGGGCCCTCGAGAAGGTTTTACATTTTCCAAAAACACAATTGGGACCCCCGAGGTTTTAAATTTTCAAAAAACACAGTTGGGGTCTCCGAGGTTTTACATTTTATAAAAAACACTATTGGGGCCCTCGAGAAGGTTTTACATTTTCAAAAAACACAATTGGGACTTCCGAGAAGGTTTTACATTTTCAAAAAACACAGTTGGGATCTCCGAAAAGGTTTTACATTTTCAAAAAAACCAGTTGGGGTCTCCGAGGTTTTACATAAAAAAAAAAAAACACAATTGGGGCCCCCGAGAAGGTTTTACATTTTCAAAACACACAGTTGGGGTCCCCGAGATGGTTTTACATTAAAAAAAAAATACAATTGGGACCCCCGAGAAGGTTTTAGATTTTTAAAAAACACAAATGGAACCCCCGAGAAGGTTTTACATTTTCAAAAAACACAGTTGGGGTCCCCGAGAAGGTTGTACATTTTCAAAAAAGACAGTTGGGGCCCTCGAGAAGGTTTTACATTTTCAAAAAAACACAATTGGGACTTCTGAGAAGGTTTTACATTTTCAAAAAACACAGTTGGGATCTCCGAAAAGGTTTTACATTTTCAAAAAAACCTGTTGGGGTCTCCGAGGTTTTACATTAAAAAAAAAACACAATTGGGGCCCCCGAGAAGGTTTTACATTTTCAAAACACACAGTTGGGGTCCCCGAGATGGTTTTACATTAAAAAAAAAAATACAATTGGGACCCCCGAGAAGGTTTTAGATTTTTAAAAAACACAAATGGGACCCCCGAGAAAGTTTTACATTTTCAAAAATCCTGTTGGAGCCCTCGAGAAGGTTTTACATTTCCAAAAAAGACAATTAGGGCCACCGAGAAGGTTTTACATTTTCAAAAAAGACATTTAGGGCACTCAAGGTTTTACATTAAAAAAAACACAATTCGGACCACCGACAAGATTTTACATTTTCAAAAAACACTATTGGGACCCCCTAGAAGGTTCTACATTTTCAAAAAAGACACTTGGGGCCCCCGAGAAGGTTTTACATTAAAAAAAAAAACACAATTGGGACCCCCGAGAAGGTTTTACATTTTCAAAAAATACAATTGGGACCCCCGAAAAGGTTTTACACTTTCAAAAAACACAGTTGGGCCCCCGGGGAAGGTTTTACATTTTCAAAAAAAGACATTTGGGGCTCCCGAGAAGGTTTTACATTAAAAAAAAAAGACACACAATTGGGACCCCCGAGAACGCTTTACATTTTCAAAAAACACAATTGGGACCCCCGAGATGGTTTTACATTAAAAAAAAAACACAATTAAGACCCCCGAGAAAGTTTTACATTAAAAAAAAAAACACAATTTGGAGCCCCGACGTGTCCAATTTAAAAAAAAAAGAGATTTAGCGCCCCCGAGAAGGTTTTACATTTTAAAAAAAGACACTTGGGGCCCCCGAGAAGGTTGTAGATTTTCAAAAAAGACAGTTCGGGGCCTCGAGAAGGTTTTACATTTTCAAAAAACACAATTGGGACCCCCGAGAAAGTTTTATATTTTCAAAAATCACTGTTGGAGCCCTCGAGAAGGTTTTATATTTTCAAAAAACACAATTGGGACCCCCGAGAAAGTTTTACATTTTCAAAAATCACTGTTGGAGCCCTCGAGAAGGTTTTACATTTCCAAAAAAGACAGTTAGGGCCCCCGAGAAGGTTTTACATTTTCAAAAAAGACATTTGGGGCCCCCAAGGTCTTACATAAAAAAAAACATAATTGGGACACCGACAAGGTTTTACATTTTCAAAAACAGAACAATTGGGACCCCCGAGAAGGTTTTAGGTTTTCAAAAAAGACACTTGGGGTCACATAGATGGTTTTACATTAAAAAAAAAAAAAAACCAATTGGGACCCCCGAAAAGGTTTCACATTTAAAAAAAAGACATTTGGCGCCCCCGAGAATTTTTTAGATTTTTAAAAAACACAAATGGGACCCTCGAGAAGGTGTTACATTTTCAAAAAACACTGTTGGGGCCCCCGAGAATTTTTTAGATTTTTAAAAAACACAAATGGGACCCCCAAGAAGGTGTTACATTTTCAAAAAACACTGTTGGGGCCCCCGAGAAGGTTGTACATTTTCAAAAAAGACAGTTGGGGGCCTCGAGAAGGTTTTACATTTTCAAAAAACAATTGGGACCCCCGAGAAAGTTTTACATTTTCAAAAATCACTGTTGGAGCCCTCGAGAAGGTTTTACATTTTCAAAAAAAACAGTTGCGGCCCCCGAGAAGGTTTCACATTTTCCAAAAACACAATTGGGACCCCCGAAGTTTTAAATTTTCAAAAAACATAGTTGGGGTCTCCGAGATGGTTTTACATTTTCAAAAATGACACTTGGGGCCCCCGAGGTTTTACATAAAAAAACACTGTTGGGGCCCTCGAGAAGGTTTTACATTTTCAAAAAACACAATTGGGACTTCCGAGAAGGTTTTACATTTTCAAAAAACACAGTTGAGGTCTCTGAGGTTTTAAATTTTCAAAAAACACAGTTGGGGTCTCGGAGAAGGCTTTAAATTTTCAAAAATGACAATTGGGGCCTCCGAGGTTTTGCATTAAGAAAAAAAAAAACACTGTTGGGGCCCTCGAGAAGGTTTTACATTTTCAAAAAACACAGTTGGGATCTCCGAAAAGGTTTTACATTTTCAAAAAACACAGTTGGGGTCTCCGAGAAGGTTTTACATTAAAAAAAAAAACACAATTGGGACTCCCGAGAAGGTTTAACATTTTCAAAAAACACAGTTGGGGTCCCCGAGGTTTCACATTTTCAAGAACAGAACAATTGGGACCCCCCGAGAAGGTTTCACATTCTAAAAAAAAAAAAAACATTTTACGCCCCCGAGAAGGTTTTACATTTATAAAAAAACACAATTGGGACCCTCGAGGTTTGATATTTTTAAAAGATAGTTGGGTCCCCCAAGGTTTCACATAAAAAAAAAAATTGGACGAGGGTTAATTCGACAGAACTTTCCTCGCTCCTGAAGTACAATGAAACATATCCAGCATTTTCGAGTTGAGTTTTTTCTTAATAAAATAAATTGTCTCATTCATTAATTTTTTTGAGCCACCTGTTTAAGCAATCTAAAAAATCTGTATGCAATAATGAATCACAAGAAAAACTCATCATATTTCGCATTTTGGGTAGAATTTATTCGCCAAAATTTTGAGATAACGTCATCAATTTTTTGGGGAGAATAAATAGACTTTAAAACGTCTGCAAGATTTCAAAGCATTCAGCTTTATTCAATAAAATAAATTGACTGATTCATTAATTTTTTCTCTTTGCCTTTTTATTAATATATACAGTGCGGTGGCGCAAAAAAACGACTATTTTTTTGTGTTGAGTCTCGTGTGAAAATATGTTAGTTTACCATGTTTTAAGACCCTCCTCCAAAAGAGCTCAAAAAATTTTTCAAAAGTTCCCAAATCGTCAAAAATTGATTTTTTTTTAAATTTTGTTTTTCGCGTTACGGTAATATTTTATACACCAAAAACAAATAAGTTTCCCAAATTTTTAGCTCAAAATATTAATTTTTAAAAGTCGGTCATATTTTTTTTTAATTTACAAGAGCCTCAGATGTTTTCGAGCGACTGTAAGCATTAAAATTGCATAAATTTACAATTTATTTTAAGTTCTTGTTGTGAAAAGATGACTACATATTTAAAGAAACAACGGAAAATATAAGCCCCGCCCACCCACCCGATTTCAATTGTGATGATTTTTTTTATTCATCGTCAGTCAAGTGGGCGGAGCTTAATTGCAACATCTTTCTTTTTCCTCAAGAAATTACCATGTGAAACATGTTTTATTGACATAGCAGGGGAGAAAGGATTACACACTCTTCTTTTTTTAAAAATGGTCTATTTTTAATAATATGATAATACTTAAAATATCATCATTCTTAAAAACATGTTTCAGGCGATAAATTCTTGTAGAGAAATAAGGATTTTGCAAATAAACTCCGCCCCCGAGCTCACAACGAATAACATTGTTGGTAGGCGGTGATTAAATTTTGTCTTCGTGTCTAAATACACATAATCTTCTTTCCACGACAAGATATTTAAAATTTACGCCCGCCCACCCGCCCTATCTCAATTGCGATAATTTTTTTTTATTCGCCGAGAACCAAAGGGGCGAAACTTATCTGCAAATACTTATTTCTTTACTAGAAATTAAACACATGTATATTAAGAAAAAAAGGCAACATATAAACCCCGCCCACCCACCCCATCTCAATTGTAATCATTTTTAAGCTTTATTTTTGCTCTTTTTCTCGTAATATCTACAGGTTTCTTTCAACATTATACTTAAAAAATTGGTTGAAGATTACTTCGACTGAACTTCCTTCGCCCATAAAGTACAGCTTGTCAAATCCAACTCTTTCGAAAAATTAAAACATCTGTATAATTGTAATAATGTAGTATTGTATAAGCAAAACTAAAAAATGAGGTTCTTAATTTTCTCAACAAAAAATTGATCGAAGGATATAAGAATAATCACTGTAAAGTAAAAACCAGAGGCATAAATAACACCTCATGTCCTTCAGCAGTAGGTAATAGCAATCTGAAGCTCAAGTCTTTAGACTGACAGACGCAAACGGGGACCCACGACACAAAATCATTCCGGCTTACCTCTTTCAGTCTCTTGTGGAGCAGATCTTCGCTTTCTTGCTCTCGTTTCAGTTGTTCGAGCTTTTCGATGATGATGGCGGCGTGGGCGGCCCGCTCTTCGGCGTTAACGGGCGTGTGGCCCTTCCCTTCCCAGTTCTTTCGTAGGGTGCGCGGGATGAAGGAGTGGTTCATGTTGGTCTCTTTGTTACGGGCGGCGAGCTGGCGGATTTGCTTTTCTTGGGAACGGCCCGATCTAGCGTCGCTGCTATGGACACGGCGCGAATTAACAAAAAATTGCGACTGACGCGGACGCAGGGCTCGCATGCAAGTCGTGCCGCTACTTGAGCATGCAACCATACCTTGGTTAAACGAGATGTTATGTCTCCTTCTACTTTTTCGGTACTTGTACCGAGTGTTAATTGATTAATGAGTGTCAAGATCAGAGGCGGAATCACTCGGTATTTAATTAAAAAAAATAAAATAAAAAGTGACTTTTGGTTCCGTTTCTGCTCCAGACGAGTACCCCGCCATCACCCTTTTCCCTTCCAGGGTTCGTTTTACGCAGCCCGCTGGATTCCCCGAATACTCACATATTACTCTCTTGTAGGGACATACAGTCCGGTTCGGTCCTCGCATCTGAATGACTACTAAGTGACTGCATTTCGCTATCTTGCCTGGACACCGGGTTGAACGAATTGTATGCGATGTGAACTCCGTTGCTTCGGTATATCAAACTACGCAATCACACGCAAACCAAAATTCATTTTTCAATTCAAAACAAAAAAAAAAAGACTAAAGCGTCCGAAAGCGACAAAGTGACGGCGTTTCGGTTAACACTTACCCGGCGAAAGCCTCCGACTTCGGACGAATGTCCAGAGCGCGGTGTTTCTGAGACCTTAGCAACATATCTTTGGTGAGACGAGGCGTAGGGGTGTGGTAACCCGTACTGACGCTTCCCGTTCCTGGAACAGTCGCAAAACGACAATAAAAACCAATATTTTAACGATAACGAGTAAAAGGGGCGACGATCACCTGGAGTCAGAAGCATCTGCGGCTGGGCGTGCATGCTAAATTCCAAGCCTTCGTGCAGTGTGGGTAGAGGGCCCCCGCTTGCCATGTTTCCGACGTCTTTGTTGCCTGGACTGCTGGAAGCGCTCGATTCGCTGCTGAATTCGTCACTACCGCTATTTGGATTTTCAACAGACTGCAAAAAAATCGTTATTAAGCGCCAACAAACCACCGCCCACCCACCTGTATATATTGCAGGTACACATCACTCTTAAGGAAGTTCGGATAAGTAGTTTTGCTTATTAAAGATTCGATTTGCGCCTGAGCCTCATCGAAAAGCGTGATCGGGGGTTCAAGGCACTGGGGCGATTTCAGTTTTTTCATTATTTGCTTTCTGAGTTCGTCGTCGATCGGAAGAGCATATTTCAGAAAATACCTCCTTCAAAAACAACAATGAAACGCACATCCCACCAGCTGCGCCACTTACTTGTATATACACTTCACCAGCTTCTGTATGCTGTCTTGGTCGTGGTGCTTCTTCAGCCCTTCGCACACGAACCAGAACTGGAGGGGGTTCGCGTGCTCCGGGCCTTCGCTTTCGAGGTACTTCTGAAAGAGTTTAACCCCGTCCGGGTCCTGCAGGAGGTGGTGAAGCGATTCCGCCCACGTGAAGTAGGCCGGGGTCGACGTTTGGGGTTTGTCGTGGCTCGAAGAAGGCCGCGAATTAGGCCTGTCGATTTCGTAACCTGATTCTGAAACAGGAGGTTTAGAGCGATTTGCTTTGTTTTAAGGTGGAATGGTTACTTGGAACTGGAGAGGAAGACTTCTGTAGGTGGTGCCTGGATCGGTCCATCTGGTGTGGCTGAGCCCCCCGCTGCTCTGAAGTACTGACGGCTCTCTCCTCTCCCAGTGCGGGGGGTCGGGGCAACGTGTAATCGAAAGCACCTTCATAGATGTGCTTGTTGCCACTGGACCGGGCCTTTTCTCGGTCGTTCATATTGACAGGGGCCTCCGGCACAAGCCCTCCTTCCGATTGATGATCTTGACGGCGCTCTGCGAGGGGCGTGGAGGTCTCTGCTTCATCATGGGAACTGCAACCGAAAGGAAAAAATCTTTAAAAAAACTGTGTTAAAAAAGAGGCAGTATTTTAATCGAGCGATGTTTTATGACCCCTAGAATACAAAAACGTAGGTCCCTCGTTTGCGTCTGTCAATTTTTATTAGACAGATAATCTTGAAACTACCGAACCGATTTTTGTCAAATTTTGTACGCGCATTAGGAAAGTCGTGCAGATGATAAAAACCCTGAATAAAATTTTTCTGACCATCCCCACCACCAATCCCTTGACGTCATCCCATATTTTCTATAAATTATGCTTACACAGACTGACTTAAAAATAATTATGAATGAATCAATTATTTTAATTGATCAAATATCAATTATTTTAATTGATCAAATAAGAAACTGTAAAACCGAATGCTCTGAAATCTTGGGGTTCACTTACAGAAACAAAAAAATTAATTTAGATAAGTACATAAAAAAATATATGAAAAATTAATCACTGTTGTCAGATTCATCCAAATAATTTTTAAGTTTTTCGTTATACTATGAAGTGAAAAATACTGGATTAAAGCAAAATTATTTTTAAATAATAAAAGTCCGATGGATTTCAGGTACCTAACACATTGTAGTGAATTAAAATAGGGTGAAATTTTGAAAAAAAAATAAAAATTGAAGGGCTATATCTTTTACATTTGGACAAAAAACATTTTTAAATTATTTTTTCTCTGCTTCATGAACGGTCCTGAACAACGTGTCATAGAATTGGTGCGCGATTTTTTGAACACCCTGTATATATTTATCCTCTCCAAAAAATTGTCATCTCAAAATTTTGCCGAATAAATTCTATCGAAAATGCGCAAATACTTGTGATTTATCATTCTATTCATATTTTTAGAACTGCTTATACGGGGTGATTAAAAAAAATGAATGAGTCTATTTATTTTATTGGTCAAATCAGAATCTGCAAAACCGAATGCTATGACCTCTTGCAGACTTTAGAGTTGTCGTAAGCATAGAACATTTGTGATCAAAATAAACAGGGTGTTCAAAAAATTGCGCACCAACTCAACAGCACATTATTAATTTAGCCAAGCCCGAGTTCACAAGTCGAAAAATAATTAAAAAATTCGTCAATTTGACGTTTACTTACAAACAAGATATCGATTTAGAAATATCAAAGAATACGATGGATAAATACAAAAATACCTACAAATTTGTTTTTAATATTGAAAGTCTGGTCAATTTCAGGTTCCCAACACAAAATTGTGTATTAAAATATAGTGAAATTTCAAAGAGAAATATTAAACTTTGAAGAGCTGTATAATTCTATATTTGGACAAGAGAATTGTTTTAATTATGTTTCTCTGCTCCATGAATGGTCCTGAACAACGTGTCGTAGAGTTGGTGCGCATTTTTTTAACACCCTGTATCTGTCTATCCTCTCCAAAAATTTTATTACGTCATCTCAAAATTTTGCGATAAATCCTATCGAACATGTGTCAATATATACTTATGATTTATCATTACATTCACATTTTTTAGAACTGCTTATACAAGGTGACTCAAAAAAAAAAAAAATTAATGAGTCAATTTATTTTATTGGTCAAATCAGAATCTGTAAACTGAATACTTTGAAATCTTGCAGACTTTTTAGAGTTATCGTAAGCAATAAGCGTGGTAAATTTATGATCAAAATATACAGGGTGTTCAAAAAATTGTACACCGACTCAACCGGACATTATTAATTTCGCAAGTCCAGGTTTACAGGTCGAAAAATCATTAATAAATTCGTCAATTTGACATTTACTTTCCCAAAAAAAAATATATATCGATTTGGGTAGATCAAAACACATGAAAAAATACCCACTATTATCAGATTTATCCTAAACAATTTTTAAGTCTGGTCAATTTCAGGTTCCCAACACAAAATAGCGTATTAAAATAAGATGAAATTTCAAAAAGAAATATTAAACTTTGAAGAGCTGTATAATTCTATATTTGGACAAAAGTATTATTTTAATTATTTTTCTCCGCTCCATTAACGGTCCTGAACAACGTGTCATAGGGTTGGTGCGCACTTTTCTTAACACCCTGTATCTGTCTATCCCCTCCAAAAACTTTATTGCGTTTCTCAAAATTTTCACACATAAATCCTATCGAAAATGTGTAAATCTATACTTGTAATTTATCATTCCATTAATATTTTTTAAACTGCTTATACAGGGTGACTCAAAAAAAATAAAAATAAAAAATGAATGAGTCCATTTTTTTTATTGATCAAATCAGAATCTGAAAAGTGAATACTTTGAAATCTTGCCGACTTTTTAGAGTTATCGTAAACATGGTAAATTTGTGATCAAAATATACAGGGTGTTAAAAAAATTGTGCACCAACTCAACCTCACATTATTAATTTCGCAAGTCCAAGTTCACAAGTCGAAAAATCATTAAAAAATTCCTCAATTTGACGTTCATTTACAAAAAATATCGATTTAGATAGATAAAAAAATGTGAAAAATTACCCATCTTTGGCAGATTCATCCTAAACAATTTTAAAGTCTGTTATGTTATAAAATTAAGAAATATGGTGAAATTTCGAAAAAAAAATTTAACTTTGAAGAGCTCAATAATTCTATATTTGAACAAAAGAATTTTTTTTATTATTTTTACTCTGTTCTACGAATGATCCTCAACAACGTGTCATAGAGTTGGTGCACAATTTTTGAACATCCTGTATCTGTTGATCCCCTCTAAAAGATTGATTACGTCATCTCAAAATTTTGCCGAATAAATCCTATCGAAAATGTGCAAAATTTGATGAGTTTTTACTTTTTACTTATGATTTATCATTCCATTCATATTTTTTAGAACTGCTTATACGGGGTGACTCAAAAAAATAAAATAAATGAGTCCATTTTTTTTATTGATCAAATCGGAATCTGAAAAGTGAATACTTTGAAATCTTGCAGACTTTTTAAAGTTACCGTAAGCATGGTAAATTTGTGATCAAAATATACAGGGTGTTCAAAAAATTGTGCACCAACTCAACCTCACATTATTAATTTCGCAAGTCCAAATTCACAAGCCGAAAAATAATTAAAAAATTCGTCAATTTGACGTTCATTTACAAAAAATATCGATTTAGGTAGATCAAAAAATGTGAAAAATTACCCATCTTTGGAGATTCATCCTAAACAATTTTAAAGTCTATTATAAAATGAAGAAATATGGTGAAATTTCGAAAAAAAAATTTTAACTTTGAAGAGCTCAATAATTCTATATTTGGACAAAAGAATTTTTTTTTTATTATTTTTACTCTGTTCTATGAATGATCCTCAACAACGTGTCATAGAGTTGGTGCACAATTTTTGAACATCCTGTATCTGTTCATCCCCTCTAAAAGATTGATTACGTCATCTCAAAATTTTGCCGAATAAATCCTATCGAAAATGTGCAAAATTTGATGAGTTTTTACTTATGATTTACCATTCCATTCATATTTTTTAGAACTGCTTATACGGGGTGACTCAAAAAAAAAAATGAATGAGTCCATTTTTTTTATTGATCAAATCGGAATCTGAAAAGTGAATACTTTGAAATCTTGCAGACTTTTTAAAAGTTACCGTAAGCATGGTAAATTTGTGATCAAAATATACAGGGTGTTCAAAAAATTGTGCACCAACTCAACCTCACATTATTAATTTCGCAAGTCCAAATTCACAAGCCGAAAAATAATTAAAAAAATCGTCAATTTGACGTTCATTTACAAAAAATATCGATTTAGATAGATCAAAAAAGGTGAAAAATTACCCATCTTTGGCAGATTCATCCTAAACAATTTTCAAGTCTGTTATGTTATAAAATGAAGAAATATGGTGAAATTTCGAAAAAAAAATTTTAACTTTGAAGAGCTCAATAATTCTATATTTGGACAAAAGAATTTTTTTTTATTATTTTTACTCTGTTCTATGAATGATCCGCAACAACGTGTCATAGAGTTGGTGCACAATTTTTGAACATCCTGTATCTGTTCATCCCCTCTAAAAGATTGATTACGTCATCTCAAAATTTTGCCGAAAAATCCTATCGAAAATGTGCAAAATTTGATGAGTTTTTACTTATGATTTATCATTCCATTCATATTTTTTAGAACTGCTTATACGGGGTGACTCAAAAAAAAAAAATGAATGAGTCCATTTTTTTATTGATCAAATCCGAATCTGAAAAGTGAATACTTTGAAATCTTGCAGACTTTTTAAAGTTACCGTAAGCATGGTAAATTTGTGATCAAAATATACAGGGTGTTCAAAAAAATTGTGCACCAACTCAACCTCACATTATTAATTTCGCAAGTCCAAATTCACAAGCCGAAAAATAATTAAAAAATTCGTCAATTTGACGTTCATTTACAAAAAATATCGATTTAGATAGACCAAAAAATGTGAAAAATTACCCATCTTTGGCAGATTCATCCTAAACAATTTTAAAGTCTGTTATGTTATAAAATGAAAAAATATGGTGAAATTTCGAAAAGAAAAATTAAACTGAAGAGCTATATAAATCTATATTTGGACAAAATATTTTTTTTTATTTTTTCTCTGTCCCATGAATGGTCCCGAACAACGTGTCAAAGAGTTGGTGCACAATTTTTTAAACATCCTGTATCTATTCATCCCCTCTAAATGATTGATTACGTCATCTCAAAATTTTGCCGAATAAATCCTATCGAAAATGTGCAAAATTCGATAAGTTTTTACTTGCGATTTATCATTCCATTCATATTTTTAGAACTGCTTATACAGGGTGAATAAAAAAAAAAAATGAATGAGTCAATTTGGATAAAAGAATTTTTTAATTATCTTGTTCTCTGCTCCATGAACGACCTGAATAACGTGTCACAGATTTGCTGCGCAATTTTGTGAACATCCTGTATCTGTTTATCCCCTCCAAAAAATTGATTACACCATCTCAAAATTTTGCCGAATAAATCCTATCGAAAATATGCAAAACATGGTGAGTCTAAACTTGTGATTAATTATTACAATAATATTTTTTAGAATTACTACTTATACAGGGTGACCAAAAAAAAATATGAACGGGTCAATTTATTTTGTTGATTAAATCAGGAACGGTTTACTCCATTTTCCCAAAAATAAAAATAGGAATTTAGGAATACAATAGTGTCATTATGACACTAAACTGCACTTGTCCAAATTGACATACGTGTCCTTGCAAAAAATGTTGATGACGTCTTCACAAAATTTTGTAAGGGAAAAATTCACTTGAAAATACGCGTAGTACGCGTACATTTAACATTATATACATATCTTTAGTCCGCAAAATCATTTTTTTTATTTTTGAAAAAGTTGGATTTTTTTTTGTACTTCATGGGCAAGGGAAGTTCAGTCAAAATAACTTTCGATCAATTTTTTTGTTATATACATATTTAAATTTCCACAATATTTTTTAAAAAATTGGGTCAAAAACCCTCGAGTTTTCGAAAATCAGCGAGTATTTTTATATTGTTTCACAAATCATGATATTTTTTAATTAAATTACCATTTACAAAGCCAAGTATAAAAATATTACGAATAAAATTTTAAAAATAAAAAATAAAAGCCATCTAAAAATAAAACAAATTTGCATTTTTTCAAATGGGTGAAACCCCAACCCTGCCTGCGCCCCCTCGCCCCCCTCACCCAACCCACCCCACCAAAAAAATCCATACGCCGCCAAGGGCCCCTCTAGGTGTGTACCTCTTCGATCAATACCACAGCCTCCGAACAAAGACTCTCATGCGCAGCCCCATCGAACAAAACGCATTAAAAAATCCACCCCGATTGGAAATTATGAAATCATATTTAATAACCCCAAACAATAGCCACCTCCAGGTAAAAACTCGCCAGATCCAATTACACCGTACCATGCCCAGTCGCGCTTTCCATGCACCCATCCCAGAACCCATCCGAGCGTGCGAAACAAAACGACCATGCAATAACATACCCCATGTCCACAAAGCCCCACAGAAATATTATTCTGGGACGCCTCGAACCCGCACAATACAACTATTATTACGATAACTAATATTTTATTCGCAAATATAAACTTTCATTCAGCTGCCACTTAAATCAGCCTCGGAGCGTCTGATATGATGGACAGGCGAATGAGGAGTGTTCGAATGCTGCTTCGAACAACTCGAACAAGTCAGGCTGGGTTCTTCGATCGATGAGTCACTGGACAAAGGGGGCTGCACTGCCTTTTCAAGCGCGTCTCGAGGATTATTTTTCCGGTAATAAGCGAGATGGTGGGACGGGGGAGGCGGGAGAGGCATGAGGACAAGCCACCATCGATCGATCCGGGACAAACAAAAACAGAGGGGGCTCCAGGGGGCGAGGGGAGGCGCGCACAGCGGCGCCCACGGGACTCGACACTGGAATGGGGTGAACCATCCCCGAAACGAACCAACAGTTTTGACTATTTAATTATTTAACTTAGGTGACCATGAAGGGGTGAGTTTGAGACTTCGTGGAAGGGCTAATGGGGGGTTTAAGACAGGTTTGCTCAGTTGGGGCAACTTGGGGCATCACTGGCCTTTTGAAAGCGACACAACTTTAACCCTTTTACATTAAAAAAAAAATAAATAATTATTGTTGTTGAACTTGTGTTACTTTGTGTAGGCAACCAGTAATACACACGTGTATATGGAGTTGCCTATGCACTAAAACAATGCGACTAAGCTGTGTATTCAGCGTTGCCTATAGATCATTCAAAAATGACCAGTTTGAGTCGATCTTGAGGATTTCCTAAATTTGAGTCGTCATTAGCTTAATTGGGTGTTAATTAGCTTAATAAGACCCTAAAATTACCATTTCCGTCCGCGCGTGGTGCTCCCTTTAATTTTTCACGCATAATTCATCCCAAGTTAGTAATTATGAAAGTGATGCCGCCACTATCAACCCTGTTATTAAAAGGGGTGAAAAAAGGGCAAAACCGCCGTAATTCGGGGCGGTTCGACCACTTCATTTCGGCGGCGTGAAAAACAAAAGGCGGTGGCGCCGCCGTCTCTGGTTACGAAATTCCAGGAATTAACCCCGAGGGTCGAGCTCTTTCCCTCGGCCACCTTGAGTCGAAATGCGAAGATCGTGCTAGCATTCGGTCGGCGGCGATGATGAAAGTGGCGAGAAATTGTTGCGTTCGCTGCTTTTAATGAAATGTCAAAGTTGGACGGAATCGCGTTTATTAATTTTTATTGGCGCGGATTCTTGGCGGTTTAAATGCAAATTAATGGCGACGAATAAATTGGAAGTGCGATAAAAATTGATCGGCGTGCACTTTTGCGGCGCGTTTATTACAAGCTTGCGGGGGATTGTTTTGAATAATGAATTGGTGCGCTTTTTGCTGAGAAATGCGATACTTTTGTTGTGTAACACGTAGCTGGTTATCCCCACCGAAATTGTTGATGACGTCATGCTGAAATTTTGCTGAATAAATTAATCTTATCGAAATTGTGCAGATGTTGTGGATTCGCGCTCGTGGTTTATCAATTCGTGGTATTTTGTACGTGAATAAAAAAATAATGAATGAAACGATTTATTTTATTGATGAAATCGGATATTTCGGAATGTAGTGATGTTGTTTTAGTATCTAGAGGTTATCATGGAAAAAAAATGGTCGAAGGTTATTTCGACAGGACTTCCCTCGGGTTTAACGTACAGTCGAACAAATTTCGCTTCTAGGAAAAATTACAAAATTTGTTTTTGCGAACTTTTATTTATGATAACCTCTATACATTCAAACAAATGTTGACAATGCCAGTAACAGTGTAAGAAACTAAATGACCGTCTATAAATGGGTTTTAACACCCTATTGAGATCGAAAAAATTCGATATTTGAAATTTCCAACAAATCCTATCTAAATCAATTTTTTTTGTATTTTTTCAATTATTTTGAGTTTTCGATTCGACTCGTTTTTTCTTCTTTCCAATTTTCAGATTCACAAACTTTTTCGATTTTTAGTTTCCCAATGTTTCAATTTTTTGTTTCTTCGATTTGCAATTTTTCGCTTTTCCACTTTTTCGAGTTTTCAACTTTTTGACTACAAAAAATTGAAAAATTGCAAGACTGAAAAATCAAAAATGGAAAAACTAAACGCATAAATGAAAACTCTGAAAAATCTAAAAATGAGAAACTTTGAAATCTATAAATTGCAAAATTGAAAAATTGGAAAATCAAAGATTGAAAACTGCAAACATTCTTTGGAGTTTTCTTTCTTTGAAAATTATAAAATTTGATTTTGCGAACATTTATTTATAATAACCTCTATACATTCCAACAAATATACACAAAACCATTAACAGTGTAAGAAACCTATATATGGATTTTGACCCTCTACAATTTTTTTTGTGATTGTCTACGACTGATAAAAAATCGAAACATTTGGAAAATCGGATAATGTAAAAATTTTGAGATTGAAAAAATTCTATAATTTTAAAATATCAAAAAAAAATCGAAAAACTGGTTTATTAAAAATTGGATAATTGAGAAACTGAAAAAAAAATTTAAATACAAAATTGAAAATCTAAAAACGAAAAGAATTATTTTAAAAACTAAAAACTGAATAATTGAAATTAAAATTGAAAAATCAAATCAAAAAATGTAAACTCGGATACCATTAAAACCGAAAGATTGTAAAATAATTCAACCGAAAATGAAAAAAAAAAAACTTGAAAAAGTACACTTTGAAATTTAATTAAAAATCGAAAAATTGGATAAATGTTACCTCGAAAATTTATTAAACTGTAAAATTGAAAAACTGTAAAAATTCCAAAATCGAAAAAGATCGTAAAGACAAAAATAAAAAATCGAAAAGTTGAGTAATTATGAAATTGAAAAATCAATAACTTGGAAAACTGGAGATCAAAATTTTGAAATATTAAAAATCAGAAATTGAAAAATTGTAAAAAAATTACAACTGAAAAACAAATTATTCCAAAAATTAAAACCGAAATTTTGAACAATTAAAAATCAAAAAATTTAAAAATTGTAATACAACAAAACTGAAAAATTGTAAAATCGAATGATACCAAAACCGAAAAATTGCAAAATTTCAAAAAGTTACAAAATTGCAAAACCGAAAAATCGTATACATGTGTGACTTTCAAATTAAAAATTCGAAAAATTATGAAATCGAAAGAAAAACTTGGAAACTGGAAATCGAAATTTTGAAATATTAAAAATCAAAAAACTGGAAAAACCGAATACCTAATTAAATTAAAACCTGGAAAAATTGTAAAAACGTAAAATTGAAAAATCAAATCAAAAAATGTAAAACTGAAAGATTATAAAATAATTAAACTGAAAATCAAAAACTTGAAAGAATAAAATTGAAATTAAATTAAAAATCGAAACATGTAAAACTACAAAAGTGAAAAATCGTCCAATTACAAAATCGAAAAATTGGATAAATGTGTAACCTCGAAAATTCATTAGACTGTAAAATTGAAAAATTGTAAAATTATTAATTTGAAAAGTCGAACAATTGATAAATGAAAAATCGAAAAATTGAAAAACCGAAGGATTTCAAAACAGAAAAAGATTGTAAAAATATAAAACTGAAAAATCGAAAAATTGAGGAATGCAAATATTAAAAATCATAAAAAACCCGAAAAATATTTAAAAAAATTGAAAAATTATAATACCTACTCACTACGAAATTGAAAAATTGATTTATTACAAACTGAGAAAATGAAAAATTGTAACTTGAAAATTAAAAATCCGAAAATTGAAAATCGAAATTTTGAAATATTTGGGAACAGAATTTTGGTAAATTAGAGAAATGAGAGAATGAAATTCGGACAATTGAATAATTAAAATTTGAACATCGCATACCATTAAAAACAAAAAAATTTAAAATAATAATTGAACTGAAAAATAAAAAATTTGAAAAATTAAAATTCTGAATAATTAGATCCCAGTAAACTGTAAAAATGATAAACTCTAATATTATTAAATCGAAAAATCGAATTGATACAGGAAAAATCTAAAAATTGAAAAATCGAACGATTCCAAAACCACAAAATTGAAAAATCGAGAAATTAGGAAATCTGACAATTCAAAAATCAAAAATTGATAAATTGATTCATTAAAAAATGGACAATTGAGAAATCGAGAAATTGTAAAGATGTGAAATGAAAATTAAAAATAAAAAAGTTGCACAATTACAAAACCCAAAAATCGTATACATATAAGTATAATTTTAAAATTGAAAAATCAAAAAATTGCAAAAATATGACATTGAAAAAATCGAAACAACGAAATTCGAATATTTGAAAATTCAAAATTTGAAATCGGATACCTTTAAAACGAAAAACTGGAAAATAAAAAATTTGAAAAATGAAATTTGAAATTTTGAATAATAAAAATCAAAAATTGAAAAATTGTATAATTATAAAATTACAAAACTGAAATGTAACCACAAAACTGAAAAATTAGATAATTGTAAATTTGAAAATTCATTGCACTGCAAAAACGAAAAATTGTAAAATTATCAAATTGAAAAATCGAAGAAATAAAAAATGAAAAATCAAAGAACTCCAAAATTATCAAATGGAAAAACATTAGAAGTCTATATTTTGAAATATTGAAAATCGAAACAAAGAATTTCCGATAATTGAAAAATCAAAAATTGAAAATCGGATGTCTTTAAAAATGAAAAATTGTTTAACAATTGCACTGAAAAAGCTGAAACTTGAAAAATTAAAAAATGGAAATATCTAAAATTAAAAATTTGGATAATTCTAAAATCGAAAAATGAAACACCATCAAATTGAAAAATCAAGAAATTGAAAATATCTGAAACACTAAAATAAAAAAAAAAAATAATAAAATTCAAGTGCCAAACAACCGAAAAAAGTAAAATCGAAAAACTGATTCATTAAAAGCGGACAATTGAGAAATATCGTACAAAGACAAAACTGAAAAATTAGATAATTGTAAACTCGAAAATTCATCAAACTGTAAAAGTGAAAAAATGCAAAATTATTAAATTAAAAAATCGAAAAATTGATAAAGGAAAGATTGAAAGATCGAAAAATTGCAGAATAATTAAATTGAAAAATTACATAATTTTAAACTCGAAAATTCATTAAACTGTACAAATGAAAAATTGGAAAATTAGGAAATTGAAAAAATTAGAAATATTAAAAATCAAAAAATTATGAAAACCAAACAATGAAATTTGGAAAAACGTATAAAAATTCAACTGAAAACTTTTGAACAATTAAAAATCAAAAAATCGAATGATAAAATCGAAAAATTGAAAAATCGTAAAATTGAAACACAATTAAGTTAAAAAATCTGATCAGAAAACTCAAAAACTGAAAAACCTAGAAATTTTGAAAAAGAAAAAACCCAAAATTCAAGTATCAAACAACTGAAGAAGGAAAAATCGAAAAAAAAAACGGACAATGCAGAAATAGAAAAATTGTAAAAAAAATAAAACTGAAAAATAAAACAAAATTACGATTTTGAAAAATTGGTCTCGAGTTATTTAGATAGAATTTCCCTCGACCCAGGAGTACAATACAACAAATCCAGCTTTTTGGAAAAATTATAAGATTCAGTTTTGTTAATTCCAAAAACTGAAAAGTTTACGAATTTTGAAATCGACAAAAATATAAAATTCAACCATCAAACAATTGAAAATTGAAAAATCGAAAAACTAATTCATTAAAACCCGGACAACTGAGAAATCGAAAAATTATAAAAATATAAAACTGAAAAATGAAAAAAAAAAATACAAAATTACGATTTTGAAAAATTGGTCTCACGTTATTCAGACAGAATTTCTCTCGACCCAGGAGTACAATACAACAAATCCAGTTTTTTGGAAAAATTATAAGATTCAGTTTTCTTAATTCCAAAAACTGAAAAATTTACGAATTTTGAAATCGAAAAAAATCTAAAACTCAACCATCAAACGATTGAAAATTGAAAAATCGAAAAACTAATTCATTAAAACCCGGACAACTGAGAAATCGAAAAATTGTAAAAATATAAAACTTAAATTACGATTTTGAAAAATTGGTTTCAAGTTATTTAGACATTTATTTAAAATAAATTCAAGTATTAAACAACTACAAAATGAAAAATCGAAAAACTGATTCATTAAAAACCGGCCAACTGAGAAATAGAACAGTTGTAAAAATATAAAAATAAAAAATAATTAAAAGAAAACATGCAAAATTGCGATATTAAATTAAAGTTATTTAGACAGAACTTCCCTCCCTTGAGAACTGTCGAGTACTAAAAATCGGGGTATATACCTCAGGTAGAAAATTCTTATCACCACCCGCCCTGAAACGGTCTTCCCCGCCACCCCAAAATTTCGAAAACCTTCTTCCAACCACCTTTCCCGGAAAACCGCCACAACCCTCCCCCGCAAACACCATCGCCCCCGTCTCCCGATTCCGGCCCACCTCCATTAATTTTTACAACCGCTACCCCTTCGACAAGACCCATTAAAATGTAAATTGCGCCGCGAAGAAAAGAAGAGTGAACGAGAGTCCACGAGACGTCCGTAAAAAGCTTATAATGGCTCCGTATAAAGTATGTAAGTAATGCGGGCTTGCTTCTTCGAGGATGTCTGCGAGAGAGAGAATGTCCCGGAGCGCGCAGGGACGGGCCGGCCCCGGGCCATTAAAAAGCGTTTCGTCACTTACCGGTCGCATTTAGGCGCTTCGTTCGCCGCCGCTGCCGCACTAACTTAACCGCAAACTGAACCGGAGCGAGCGACCGCGGGAAAACTTTAGCGCGCACGCGCCGCGGCGGCGGCGAGGAAAACGGGGAAAACGTGGTGGTGGAAGGATAAATAAACTCCTCGCGCTCTGGGTTTTTCACTTAATTATTAAAAAAAAATTAGTTGTTACGTTATAGAAGTGTCAAAGCCAACGCGATTATTTTAAAACTGAATTTCATAGCTTTCTGGACGGGTTTTTTTATCAATCGGTACTACAGGTGGCCGAATTTGTTTATTTATACATGCAGGTGCTATTTATATCTAAATAATTCGAATAGCTTGATTTTTCATATACAGAGTGTTGTTTATTTATAAAAACAATACAAAATGAAGTGGTACCACACGAACGTAGTCAGTCAAGCGTTCCGTCTGACACACTTATTATATTTAGATAATCGTTTATCTATAAACAGCGAGATTCCGTCAAAAGTCGCTAAAAATATCGCCACGTTTCTGCACTTCCCCGGTCGTCCTCAGTCGCCGCCGCCTTGACCGATTAAAACGTGACTATCCAGCTGCACTTCGGAATTACGGGGTACTTTGTCGGTACTCCAACCCGACCCTACTCCGGTCCTGGCGCGCATCTGTCGAACGGTACAGAATGCGCCGTCAAGAGAGAGGCGAGAGACGAGGCTGAATGGCGGGCGGCACAACTTCTTTGAAGCCCAGAGGCAGCCAGTGGTACCGCGGTTGCTGACCCTCGCCAGCGGCACCCAAACGAAAAAGGGCGACCACCACGAAGCACTTTATCCACTCGTAATACACAGAAAATTTTCCCCACTTTTCGGTACGATCAAAAAATTTCCGCCATACGACGGATTCCGACCCCTTTGCAGGTGTATTTGCCAATTTATTGGCGATATTGACGTGTGCTGTCACCTAGATTACATTATCTGATTGATTGTGCAAATAATATCAAGTCGCGGCGAGATCAAAAGTGGCAGGCGGGAAACATCCAACGAAATGTCGGGAAGTGCCGGTGATGGGTGGGTTTTTGTTGGGTCGGCGCGGTTTGATGGGGCGGTGGGTCGAGTGATGGATCGGGAAATGGGGGGAAGTTGCGACGGGAATCGGACGTTTGTGATTCCGCGCGATGTAGGAATCTGTAAATTTTTTAGTAAATATGGGAGATAAAGAAAATGGGATGAAATTCCGGATTGGGGTGACTGTCGCAGGGTGAAATGTGTTCAGGAGAAATATTAAAATTCGGAGTGGTCAAGCTGAAATCGACGAGAAATATGAAATTCTTGAAATGCGCTCGGACGCGATTTTTGCAGGTCGTAAGTAATATATCGAGTGTTCCTGTTTTTAAACATATCACCTTATTATTATCAATTTTTTCCGAATACGAAAAAATTCGTTGAAGATTATTTTTTTGATAAACTATAAAAAAATGTGATTTTTGTTTTCTGATGACCTCTAACTCAAAAACCGGTTTTTGGTTTCTCTAGTTTTTCGTTTCGGTTTTTTATTTTCTTTATTTTTACAAATTTCCAATTTTGCAATTTTTAGTTTATTCATTTTCAATTTTTCATTGCTTTTGTTTCTTCGATTTTTCAGTTTTTAGATTTTGCAATTTCAGTTTTCATTTTTTAATTTTTCGATTTTCATGCCTTCAATTTTTTTTTTTTCAAAATTTCGCCTTATTTTGATCCACTATTTTCCTGGAAACGTCGACTTAAATAATCAGAATAGTATTTTTGCCCTCCTTCCTCATCATATCTTATCTAAAATAACGAAAAACTTAAAAATTGTTTATATAAATCTGACAACAGTGGCTAATTTTTCACATTTTTTTTAATCTATCTATCGAAATCGTTTTTTTTTTTTTTTTGTTTTGTACGTGAATCGTTAAATTCGGTATGAAAATAAAATTCTGAAATATATCAAAAGTTCGAAACACGGTAAAAAAATGCACGAACTGAAAATCTATGATTCTCGAAAAGTTGCCTAAACATTGTCAAAAAAATCTGGGAAATACATTTCGACGAGCCGATTTCAGTTCAGATTTTTAGAATAGCAATTTTTCAATAAATGTTTTGACCGTTTTCCTAGATTTTGAGACATTTAAGATTTCATTTTCAAATCGAATTTTTCCAAATTCTGGTCCGCGACCATTAACACGTTATATTTTTCAAATCAGCTCGTCGAGATCTATCCCAGAATTTTTTGAGGATTTTTAGCCAACTTTTCAAAAATACCCAATTTTTCAGTGAATTTTTGACCGTTGTCCTTGTGATATTATTTAAGACATTTTTTTTTCAACCCGAATTTTTCGAGATTCCCAAGTTTTTTGAAAAAGCTCATGTATTTCCCAGAACGTTTTGAAGATTGTTGGTCTACTTTCCAAAAATATCAATTTTTCAAATAATTTTTGACCGTTTTTTGAGATTTCGATTTACAAAACTGCCATTTCGAATCGAATTTTTCGAAAATCTTGATTCGCGAATTACAATTCATAATTTTTTATTTTTGGACAACTTTTCAAAATTCTCAATTTTTCAATACTCTGGAGTGAATTTCTTGATCGTTTTTCGAGATATCAAAAAATTTAAACAAATCTCAATTTCGTCCGGCAGTATTAACACTTCATTCATTTCGAATCAGCTCATCGAAACGTATTTCCCAGAATTTTTTGAGGATTTTTGCCACTTTTCAAAAACCGCAATTTTTCTGTTTTTTTTTTACGATTTTCCCGAGATTTTGAGATAGTTACGAAAATTTCATTTTCAAATGGAATTTTTCGAAAATCTTGTCCGCGACTATTAACACTTTATATTTTTCGAATCAGGGCGTCGAGATCTGTCCCAGAATTTTTTCAGGATTTTTAGCCAACTTTTCAAAAATACTCAATTTTTCAGTGAATTTTTGACCGTTGTCCTAAATGTCAAGATATTATTTAAGACAATTTTTTTTCAACCCGAATTTTTCGAGATTCTTAAGTTTTTTGAATAAGCTCATGTATTTCCCAGAACGTTTTGAAGATTGTTGGTCTACTTTCCAAAAATATCCATTCTTCAAATAATTTTTGACCGTTTTTTGAGATTTCGATTTACAAAATTGCCATTTCGAATCGAATTTTTCGAAAATCTTGATTCGTGAATTACAATTCATAATTTTTTATTTTTGGACAACTTTTCAAAATTCTCAATTTTTCAATACTCTGGAGTGAATTTCTTGATCGTTTTTCGAGATATCAAAAAATTTAAACAAATCTCAATTTCGTCCGGCAGTATTAACACTTCATTCATTTCGAATCAGCTCATCGAAACGTATTTCCCAGAATTTTTTGAGGATTTTTGCCACTTTTCAAAAACCGCAATTTTTCTGTTTTTTTTTTACGATTTTCCCGAGATTTTGAGATAGTTACGAAAATTTCATTTTCAAATGGAATTTTTCGAAAATCTTGTCCGCGACTATTAACACTTTATATTTTTCGAATCAGGGCGTCGAGATCTGTCCCAGAATTTTTTCAGGATTTTTAGCCAACTTTTCAAAAATACTCAATTTTTCAGTGAATTTTTGACCGTTGTCCTAAATGTCAAGATATTATTTAAGACAATTTTTTTTCAACCCGAATTTTTCGAGATTCTTAAGTTTTTTGAATAAGCTCATGTATTTCCCAGAACGTTTTGAAGATTGTTGGTCTACTTTCCAAAAATATCCATTCTTCAAATAATTTTTGACCGTTTTTTGAGATTTCGATTTACAAAATTGCCATTTCGAATCGAATTTTTCGAAAATCTTGATCGGCGAATTTCAATTCATAATTTTTTATTTTTGGACAACTTTTCAAAATTCTCAATTTTTCAATACTCTGGAGTGAATTTCTTGGTCGTTTTTCGAGATATCAAAAAATTTTAAAAAATCTCAATTTCGTCCGGCAGTATTAACACTTCATTCATTTCGAATCAGCTCATCGAAACGTATTTCCCAGAATTTTTTGAGGATTTTTGCCACTTTTCAAAAACCCCAATTTTTCTGTTTTTTTTTTACGATTTTCCCGAGATTTTGAGATAGTTACGAAAATTTCATTTCCAAATTGAATTTTTCGAAAATCCGTTAACACGTTATGGTTTTCGAATAAGCTTGTCGAAATGTATTTTATTTTACAGAATTTTTTGAGAAATTTTAGTCAAATTTTCAAAAATATTAATTTTTCAATGAATTATACCCGAATTTTTCAGAATTATTTAACAACTTTTCAAAATTTCAGTTTTTCAATACACCCGTTTTTGGAGATTTCAAACCAGCTTGTATCGTTGAGTTGGTGCGCCACTTTTCGAACACCCTGTATGTAATAAGAATTATAGTAAACCAAGAGCTATAAGGTTATATGGCCATCATAAAATCATCCCATTGTGTCGAAGTTAAGTTGTTTACAATAGAAAAGGTTTTAGGGTCGTAAATAACGAGTCCACTACAGCTCGACCGGCTCTTGCGGTTTCGTTCAGGGGCGGCTTTCACTAAATATGAAAATCCACCACTCCACTATTTCTTTGCTACTTGCAGCCGCTGAGGGTTCCGAAATAACCACTCGCTTTGAAAGCCGGCCCTGTTAAATATGAGCAAGAAATGTTTAGAAGATGATTTATTGCCAACCGGTAAGCTTAGTGCGAACCACACAAAGGGGGTATTTATTTGCGGTCAACTAATTTTATGATGGCCATATAACCTTATACCTCTTGGTTCACTATACAACTTTTTAAAATTTTTCACGTTGTCAATTTTAAGATTTTTCAATTTTCCAAATTTTCGATTCGATTCGTTTTTCTTCCCAATTTTTTCGATTCATTTATTTTTTGTATTTTTTAGCTTCTCAATTTTTGCTTTTTCAATATTTCAATTTTTCGTTTCTTCGGATCTTCGATTTGCAATTTTTCGATTTTCAACCTTTTTGACTTTGCAATTTTCCGTTTTTTCAGTTTTTCGATTTTTCAATTATTTCCGATTTTTTTACTTTCCGAATAAAAAAAAATGGAAAAAGCTAAATTATAAAATTAAAATATGAAAAACTGAAAAATCGAAAGATTAAAAATTGCGAAACTTGAAAATTGCAAAAGTACAAAATCCATAAAAGATACTAAAAGTAGAGGAATCGCAAAATCGGATAAGGAAATCCAAAAACTGAATTTGAAAAATCCAAGATTGAAAATTTGAAAAACTGAATAAACGAAAAATTATAAAATCGAAAAATAAGAAAATGAAAAAACGAAAAATTGCGATACAAAATCGAGAAAATGATAATTAAAAAATCGGAAAAATCGAAAACCCAAAAGTCAAGAACTTGAAAAATTGAGGAAACGAAAAATTAAAAATTGAGAAACTAAAAAATCGAAAAGTTGTAATATCGAAAAACTGAACAAACGAAAAATTAAAAAAATTGGAAACCGAGAAAATTTTCGATTTTTCAATTTCAGATTTTTTAGTTTTTCGATCAAAACTAGAATAAAAAAAAATGGAAAAATCAAAATTATATAATTAAAATATCAAAAATGAACAAACGAAAAAGTTTAAAATGAAAACTTTGAAAAATATAAAAAGTGGAAATCAAGAACTTGAAAAATTGAAGAAACAACAAAAACCGAAAGCTATAAATTGGGAAACTTGAAAATCGAAAAAGTGCAAAATCCAAAAAAAACAAAATTACAAGACATTTTTTCCAATTTTTCGTTTGTTAAATTTTTCGATATGTATTACAATTTTTCGATTTTTCAGTTGCTTAATTTTTGATTTTCTCGATTTTGTATCGCAATTTTTCGTTTTTTCATTTTCTTTATTTTTAATGTTTCTTTCGATTGTATAATTTTTCGTTTATTCAAATTTTCAAATGTTCAGTTTTTAATTTTTCAAATCCTCGATTTTCCAGTTTTTAAGTTTTTCAATTTTTGGATTTCCAGTTGTCCGATTTTCCGATTCCTCTACTTCCACTATTTCGAATTTTCAATAATAAAAACCGAGAAACTGAAAAATCGAAAAATTGAACAAACGAAAAATTAAAAAAATTGGAAGTCGAGAAATTGAAAAACTGAAAAAATGAAAGTTGAAAGAACGAAAAAACACTGAAAATGGAAAAATTAAAGAAAAGGAAAAGACGAAAAATTCTGATAACAAAAAATTGTAAAATCAAGGAAACAACAATCGAAAAATTGCAAAATTATGAAATTGAAAAAACAAAAACCTGGAAAATCGTGCAAAATCGAAAAAACGAAATGTTTATTGTAAATTGCAAATACTGAAAGTGCTGGAACCGGAAAATCGGATAACTGGAAATCCAAAAATTACAATTGAAAAATTTTCAAACTGGAAAATCGAGGATTTGAAAAATCAAAGATTGAAAATTTGAAAAATCGAATAAACGAAACATCATAAAATCGAAAGAAACTGAAAAATACGTGAAATGAAATAACGAAAAATTGTGACAGAAAATCGAGAAAATGATAATTAAAAAACGGGGAAATTCAAAAATAAAAATCAAGAACTTGAAAAAAAATTGAGAAAACGATAGATTAAAAACCGGGAAACTGAAAAACGAAAAATTGAACAAACGAAAAATTTAAAAAATTGGAAGTCGAGAAATTGAAAAATTGAAAAAATGCAAGTTGAAAGAACGAAAAAACACTGAAAAATGCAAAAATTGAAGAAAAGGAAAAGACGAAAAATTCTGATAACAAAAAATTGTAAAATCGAGGAAACAGGAACAATCGAAAAATTGCAAAATTATGAAATTGAAAAAACAAAAACCTGGAAAATCGTGCAAAATCGAAAAAACGAAATATGTATTGTAAATTAGAAATACTGAAAGTGCTGGAATCGGAAAATCGGATAACTGGAAATCCAAAAATTACAATTGAAAAATTTTCAAACTGGAAAATCGAGGTTTTGAAAAATCAAAGATTGAAAATTTGAAAAATCAAATAAACGAAAAATTATAAAATCGAAAGAAACTGAAAAATACATGAAATGAAATAACGAAAAATTGCGACACAAAATCGAGAAAATGATAATTAAAAAATCGGGAAAAATCAAAAAATAAAAAAATCAAGAACTTGAAAAATTGAAGAAACGAAAAATTAAAAACCGAGAACCTGAAAAATCGAAAAATTGAACAAACGAATAATTAAAAAAATTGGAAGTCGAGAAATTGAAAAACTAAAAAAATTAAAGTTGAGAGAACGAAAAAACATTGGAAAATGCGAAAATTAAAGAAAATGGAGAGACGAAAAATGCGTTGCAAATTCCAAATAGTGAAACTACAGGAATCGGAAAATCGGATAACTCGAAATCCAAAAATTGCAACTGAAAAATTTTAAAACTGGAAAATGTAGACTTGAAAAATCAGAGATTGAAAACTTGAAAAATTGAATAAACGAAAAATTATAAAATGGAAAGCAACATTGAAAATCAAAAATAAAAATCAAGAACTTGAAAAACTGAAAAAGTTGTAGTCGAAAGAAAAAAAAAACATCGAAAAATGGGAAAATTAAAGAAAATGGAAAGACGAAAAATTATGATAACAAAAAATTGTAAAATCGAGGAAAAAGGAAAAATCGAAAAATTCCAAAATTATGAAATTGAAAAAACAAAAACTTGGAAAATCGTGCAAAATCCAAAAAAACGAAATATGTGTTCCAAATTCGAAATACTGAAAGTACAGGAAATCGAAAAATCGGATAACTGGAAATTTAAAAATTGCAATAGAAAAATTTTAAAACTGGAAAATCGAATAAACGAAAAATTATAAAATCCTGTGAAACATTGGAAAAATAAAGAAAATGAAAAAACGAAAAATTGCGATACAAAATCGAGAAAATGATAATTAAAAAATGGGGAAAATCAAAAATAAAAATAAAGAACTTTAGAGCTTTAATCAATACAATAACCTGCTTCTCCCAATAATTTTTTTAGTCACCCTGGATAAATAATTCTAAAACCTATGAGTGCACTGATATACCTCAAGTATAAGAGTAAAATATTTTGCATATTTCAATCAGAATTAATCAGGCAAAATTTTGAGATGACGTCATCAATTTTTTGGGAGCGGATAAACGAATAAATTTTGATTAACGATTTACCACGATTACGATAACCTTAAACGTTTGCAATATTTCACATCATTTCAAAGTTGTTATACAATTAAAAAAATATATATGTATTAGCCAAATTTTGGTTAAATATATATACAAAATTTGGCAGCAATCGATCCAGTAGTTTCGAAGCTTACGTGTTTAACACAGACACATACGCAAACGGGAGACTACTTTTTTTGTAGATTACCACTTCTTTAGCTGACCCTCAGGAAGTAAACTCGTGTAATTAGACACCAAATTGAACTCCCTCTACGCTTTTTGTCGTTACGCCCCTGGTTATCAATTTCCAGCGATGGCTTTCCACTTAGCCCGAATGGGCAAAAAATGAGTGGTAATAAACCTCACAATGGGGAATCGCACAGTCATCCCCCTGTAAAGATTTTTTTATTGTCCTTTTTTGTGTCGATTCGTAATCCTCGGGAGGAATTTCCGGTTTAAAGAAACGAAAGAAAATGGGAAAAAAAAGCTGACGCTTAATCAAGCTTCATTTAACCTTGTCGCGTTGATTTATGGTAGATTGCGGCCACGAAACGGCTTTCTCAGGTGATCCCAACCCTTCACCCAACCAAATAAGTTCGATCCGGCCCATCATTGAAATCATCCCGGCCCTCATAAACATGTCATCCTCTCGACAGGGAATTTTCTAGGAAGTTATTTACAATCGCCAGCACGCCCTCAGCTGTCAGATGTGCCCTTTCACAATACCTCCGGACTACCCTCAGATGCCGGTTTTTCTCCGAAGAAATCGGCCCATTTCATGTCTTTGTCCGACCGCCGGACCCTCGCTCTATCCCTCCTCGTCAACCCGTCAAATCTACCGAAAGTCCGGTCGTAATTACACAGGTAAGAGAGCAAATTACCTACGGGATTATCACGTATTTATTAGTCGCAGGGGTAACAACCCCCGAAGACGGTGACTAACGCGAAAATACCAACGCCGCGCATCCACAAAAAAAAAAAAAAACAAAACACAAACAAACGTCGCCCCAGCTCCATCAAAGCAGGCGAGTTTATAATTTTTAAGTCCACACGCACGCAGACACACAGGCAGACAAAGATGCCGCGATTCGCCGTTGTTTGATGACGGCGGCACCTTTGAGTGCGCCGACCGCTTTGCGGAAGGTGTTTATCGAGGGCGGCTATGCCTCTATTTATTCAATTTTTTCTCCCCGAGGCGGAGGCGAGCGCCGAAACGCGGGGAAAGTCAAGGCCGCCTAAAACCGTTCGCGTGTACCTACGTGAATAATTGATCCCTCGAAGAACGAAAACGTCTTCGTCGCATACGAAAACAATTACACACCTAGACGACTCGGATTTCTTGCACTTGACGGACGTCGCTTGATCGATGCTCGCTCGCAGCGTGACTGATCGCTTTTTCTTTTTGTGTTTTGTTGGGTTTTTTGGAGGTGTGGAAGCGACAGCGACTTGATTCGGTCGCATCGATCGCTGTTTACTTCCTGGAGGTAAGGTGAGGAAGTATAGTGATCGAGTCCATGTTTTTTTGATGTTTCATGAACTCTAGTCTAGAGTATGAAAAAAGTGGTCTCCCATTTAATAATGATATTCAGAACATTTCTACGTGACATTCTTTCGGTGCATAAATATAAACATTTGAGTCACGTTTGTTATTAGTGCTGAGAGGGCATTTTATCCCGTTATCTGGTTTAGATACATACATATTACCAATTTTTTAAGGGATTTTTGGATGATTCAAATTTTCCAATTTTCAAATGTCCGATGTTTCAGTTTTTCGGCTTTTCTTTTTTTATTCCTTGATATTTTTACTTTTCGAAAAATCGATCCAATCTAAAAACTGAAAAATTGAAAGATAGAATAGTCGAAAAATGAAGAAATCCAAAAATGGAAAAACTGGAAAAAAACCGAGACAACGTATACCTTGAAAAATCAACAATTTCAATTTCCCGATTTTTCAATTTTTAGGTTTTGCGATTTTTTGACATTTCGACGTTCAATGTCTTGATTTTTCGACTTTTTGAAAAATTGCAAAATATAATAATTGAAAAATCAAAAAATCTAAGACTAAAAAAATAAAAAGAGAAATCGAAAAACCGAAAAATCTAAAAACCAAAAATCATACAATAGGAACGCCGAAAAATTAAGAAATCGAAAAATCTAGCCACTAAAACACCGAAAAGTTGAAAATTGGAGAAACTGAAAATCGGAAAATTGCAACGAACAATTGAAAAGTCGAAAATTCTAATGCATAGTTGAAAGATAGAGAAATCGAAAATCTGAGAAACGGGAAGATTAAAAAACCGAGACAACGAATAATTGAATAATCGAGAAATTGAAAAATCACAAATTTCAATTTCTCCATTTTTTCAGTTTTTAGGTTTTGCGGTTTTTGCAGTTCTGGATTTTTGGATTTTTCAATTGTCAATGTCTTGATTTATCGACTTTTTGAAAAATTGCAAGATGTAAAAACTGAAAAATCGTGAAAAATCTAAGAATTGATAAATAGAAAAACCGAAAAATCTATACACCAAAAAATCCAAAAATCAGAAATCATACAATACAGAAGTCGAAAAATCTAGAAATCGAAATGCCGAAAAATTGAAAAACTGAAAAGTTCAAAAATTAAATAATCGAAACCTTAAGAAAACGATGATCGGGGAACTGAAATATCAAAAAAATGAAAATATAAAAAATTGAGACAACGAATAATTGAACAATCGAAAAAACGAAAAATAGAAGATTTGAAAAATCGAGCAATCGAGAAGTGGAAATATCGGAAAATCGACAAAATCCAAAAATCGGGGAAATGAAAGATTTTGGTACATCATTTCGTCGATTGAAAATTCGGGAAAATGAAAGTCCAAAAATCGAAAATTTGAGAAACGGGAAGATTACAAAAGCGAGACAACGAATAATTGAAGAATCGAGAAACTGAAAAATCACAAATTTCAATTTCTCCATTTTTTCAGTTTTTAGGTTTTGCGGTTTTTCCAGTTCTGGATTTTTGGATTTTTCAATTTTCAATGTGTTGATTTCTCGACTTTTTGAAAAATTGCAAGATGTAAAAACTGAAAAACCGTGAAAAATCTAAGAATTGATAAATAGAAAAACCGAAAAATCTATAAACCAAAAAATCCAAAAATCAGAAATCATACAATACAAAAGTCGAAAAATCTAGAATAGCCGAAAAATTGAAAAACTGAAAAGTTGAAAGATTAAATAATCGATACCTTAAGAAAACGATGAATCGAGGAACTGAAATATCAAAAAAATAAAAAAATAAAAAATTGAGGCAACGAATAATTAAACAATCGAAAAAACGAAAAATAGAAGATTTGAAAAATCGAGCAATCGAAAAGTGGAATATTGGAAAATCGACAAAATCCAAAAATCGGGGAAATGATAGATTGTGGTACATTATTTCGTCGATTGAAAATTCGGGAAATTGAAAGATCCAAAAATCGAAAATTTGAGAAACGGGAAGATTACAAAACCGAGACAACGAATAATTGAAGAATCGAGAAATTGAAAAATCGCAAATTTCAATTTCTCCATTTTTTCAGTTTTTAGGTTTTGCGGTTTTTCCAGTTCTGGATTTTTCGATTTTCAATGTCTTGATTTCTCGACTTTTTGAAAAATTGCAAAATGTAAAAGTTGAAAATTCGTGAAAAATCTAAGAATTGATAAATAGGAAAACCGAAAAATCTATAAACCAAAAAATCCAAAAATCAGAAATCATACAATACAGAAGTCGAAAAATCTAGAAATCGAAATGCCGAAAAATTGAAAAACTGAAAAGTTCAAAGATTAAACAATCGAAACCTTAAGAAAACGATGAATCGAGGAACTGAAATATCAAAAATGAAAAAATAAAAAATTGAGACAATGAATAATTGAACAATCGAAAAATAGAAGATTTTAACTGAAAAATAGAGAAATCGAAAAATTGAAGACGAGAAAGATAAAAATCGAAAAGTCGAAAAATCCACAAATTTAAAAATCGCCAAAGTTAAAATTTGAAAAATCGAGATTCGATTTCTGGATTTCTCACTTTTTAAGTTTCGCTGTTTTTCAATTTCTGGATGTTTGGATTTTTCGATTCCTCAATGTCTAGATTTTTTGAAAGATTAAAAAATATAAAAATCCAAAAATCAAAAAATAATTGGAAAATCCAAAAATCGATAAACCGAAAAAAACTAAAAATCGAAAAATAAAAAAACCGAAAAGATCGAATAATCGAAAAATTAAGGATCGATAAATCGAGGAACAAAACAAAAAATTGAAAATTTGTATCCGAAATTTGTATGTCGAAAAATTGGGAAATGGAAAAATTAAGAAATCGAAACAACGATTAACTGAAAAAACGAACAAGTGGAAAATCCATAAATTGAAAACTTAAATAATTGAAAAATAGAGGAATCGAAAAATGAAAAATCGAGGACCAGAAAGACAAAAATCGGAAAATTGGAAAACCCAGAAACTGAAACACCGCAAAAATTGGAATTTCAAAAATCGACAAATTTAAATATCTCAAATTTCAATTTCCAGATTTTTCACTTTTTTGGATTTTTCATGTCTCGATTTTTGGACATTTTGAAAAATTAAAAAAATTGAACAAACGAAATGGTGAAAAATCGAGCACGAGAAAGACAAAAATCGAAAAATCGGAAAATTCAAAAACTGAAAAACCGAAAGAATTGAAACTTGAAAAATCGACAAATTGAAAAATCCCAAATTTCAATTTGTAGATTTTTCACTTTTTTGGATTTTTCAATGTCTCGATTTTTCGACTTTTTGAAAAATTGAAAAATAAAAAAAATTCAACAAACGAAAAAGTGAAAAATCGAGGACGAGAAAGACAAAAATCGAAAATTCAAAAACTGAAAAATCGCAAAAGCTGAAATTTGAAATATCTCAAATTTTAATTTTTTCGATTTTTCACTTTTTAGGTTTCGCTGCTTTTCAATTTCTGGATTTTTGGATTTTTCGACTTTGCAATGTCTTGATTTTTCGACTTTTTGGAAGATTGAAAAATATAAAAATTGAAAATTCGAAAATCGCGAAAAAAAAATTGAAGATTTGAATAATTGAAAAATCGAGAAACGAAAAAATTAAAAATCGAGAACCAGAAAGAAAAAAATCTAAAAGTCGGAAAATCCAGAAACTGAAAAACCACGAAAATAAAAAATTGAAAAATCGCAAGTTTCAATTTCTGGATATTTCTACTTCAATTTTTAAAAATATCTAAAAACCGAAAAATCGGATAAATCAGAAATCCTAAAATGGAAAAATTGAGAAATTAAAAATTCGAGGAACCGAAAAATCGAAAAATTGAAAAATCCTAAATTTGAATAGTCGAAAAATTGAGAAACAGAAAAATTGAAAAACCAAGTTTACAAATAACTGAAGAATCGAAAAAGTGAAAAACGAAAATTTGAAAGATCGAGAAACTGAAAAATCTGATTGTTTTTCAGTTTCTGATATTTTGGATTTTTCATTATCTCGATTTTTCGACTTTTTAGAAGATTCAAAAATATAATAATTCAAAAAAGAAAAATCCAAAAATCGATAAAACGAAAAAAGTGAAAAATCGAGGACAAGAAAGACAAAAATCGAAAATTCAAAAACTAAAAAACCGCAAAAGCTGAAAGTCGCTGCTTTTCAATTTCTGGATTTTTGGATTTTTCAATATCTTGATTTTTCGACTTTTTGGAAGTTTGAAAAATATAAAAATTTGAAAATTTGAAAAATTCGGAAATCGTGAAATCGACAAATCCAAAGTTCAAAAAATCGAGAATTGAAAAGTAGAAAAACTGAAAAATTGGAAAAAAAATCCAAAACTCGATAAACCGAAAAAACTAAAAATAGAAAAATCAAAAACTGAAAAGTTAAGATCGAATAATCGAAAAATTACGAATCGAAAAATGGAAATATTTAAAAATTGAAATGGAAAAATGTAAAATCGAGGACAAGAAAGATTAAAATCGAACAAAATGAGGAATTGAAAAATATCAAGTTTCTCGATTTTACCCTTTTTAGGTTTCGCTGTTTTTCTATTTGTACATTTTTGGATTTTTCAATGTCTCGATTTTTCGACTTTTTGAAAAATCGAAAAATAAAAAATTGAACAAACGAAAAAGTGAAAAATCGAGGACGAGAAAGACAAAAAACGAAAACTCGAAAAATCAGAAAATTCAAAAAATTAAAACCGCAAAAGTTGAAATTAGAAAAATCGACAAATTGAAAAATCTCAAATTTTAAATTCTCGATTTTTCACTTTTTAGGTTTCACTGCTTTCCAATTTCTGGATTTTTCGACTTTTTGGAAGTTTGAAAAATATAAAAATTGAAAATTCGAAAAATTCGGAAATCGTGAAAAAAATCCAAAATTCGATAAACCGAAAAAACTAAAAATAGAAAAATCAAAAACTGAAAAGTTAAAAGATCGAATAATAGAAAATTTAAGAATCGATAAATCGAAAGATTTAAAAATTGAAATGGAAAAATGGAAAGTCGAAGACAAGAAGGATAAAAATCGAACAAAATGAGAAATTGAAAAATCTCAAATTTTAGTTTCTCGATTTTACACTTTTTAGGTTTCGCTGTTTTTCTATTTGTAGATTTTTGGATTTTTCAATGTCTCAATTTTTCGAATTTTTGGAAGTTTGGAAAATATAAAAATTGAAAAAAAAAACAGAAATCGCGAAATCGACAGATCGAAAGTTTGAAAAATCGAGAAACTGGAAAGTCGAATAAATTGGAAAATCGAAAAAAGAAAATTCGAAATATCAAAAAACTGAACAATTAAAAGATCGAATAATCCAAAAATTAACAATCGATAAAATCGAAAAATCGAGTAAGGGAACAAAAAAAATTAAAATTCGAGAAATCAAAAATCTGAAAATTGAAAACATGTATACTCGAAAAATTTGGAAATGGGAAAATTAAAAACCAAACAACGAATAAATAGTTGAACAACCGAAAAAGTGAAAAATCGATAAATTGAAAATCTGAATACATAATTGAAAAATAGAGAAATCGAAAAATGAAAAATCAAAAAATTCAGGGCAAAGATAAAAATCGAAAAGCCGAAAAATCCAGAAACTGAAAAACCACAAAAGTTAAAACTCAAATTTTAATTTTTCGATTTTCACTTTTCAGGTTCGCTGTTTTTCAATTACCAGATTTTTGGGTATGTTAGGCCCGGTTTTACAAATGTCCGGTTCAACACGAGTTCAACTGAACTTGAGTTCAACTGAACTGAGGTTCAATTCATGCGTCCGTTTTACAAACACCGCTATCGTCCGGTTCAGCTGAACCACAAATTTCCTTAGGTTGGTAGCGCGCACCCGAGAATCTGACAGTTGAGACCACGTTGGGAGCACGTTGGAAGTGTGTTGTTGTTGTCATCTATGTCATCATGTCACATTATTATAAATTATTTGTGACAAATTCTGCAAAGTAATTAGTTTTTTGCGTTACTGGGGTACGTATATGTGTATATGTAACATTTGCTCGTTAATAGTAGATGATTATGATGGTTTTTAACATTTCGTTTCAGATGAGTAATACACGTGCTCCGAATTTTACAAAATCCGAAGAAAACTTGCTCCTATCTTTAGTAAGCAAGTATAGAAATATTCTGGAGTGTAAATTGTCCAACACTGATGCAAATCAAAAAAAAAAAAAATCAGTGTTGGAAGAAAATTGAAGTAGAGTTCAATTCTTTATCTGGCCAGACCTTCCGGGATCACAAAGTTTTGAACAAAAAGTACGACAACATTAAGAAGAGGACAACGAAAAAATTTGCTGACGAGAAAGCCTATGTCGGTGGTACTGGGAGAGGGTCACAACAAAGTATTGAGGCCACCGATGTTGATGTGGCTGTAAAAGAAATTCTCGGGGCCAAACCAATGGGGCATAGCAGCGAATTTGATGGCGATTCCGAAACAACCTGTAATAAGTATTTTTATGAATAATATGTATTGTAAAATTAAAATGTTGATGCTTTTCAGCATTCCAAAGTAACAGCGGTATAATCTGTCTGATGACGAAAATGATGGTAAATACTTTTTATCCTTACATACACTTTATTCAAAAATTTTTTACTATTTTTTCTTTATTTCAGATTGTTTTATGCCAAAAGATCAAACCGGAGCAATTTCGAGAGAAGTGCCTGTTATGGATAAAATAAGTGGTCCCAATAAAGAAAGTGGTAAACATTAATAATAATCAAATATGGTTATTTTTGTAGAAAATGGTCAAACTGGGAATTGGGCTAAATACTCCCCCAAAATCTTGAAGCAAAAAAAATTTTCAGCACTCACGCCATATCGTAGAGGTATTATATGTATATATATTTATATTAAAAAATGTTTGACACTTGTCTTAAAACTTTATTAATGTATTGTTTGTATAGGTAAAGGAAACCAGACAAGTGATAATTTAGAGCAATGTGCCGCTGCCAAAGAACTTGTCGAACTAAGTCGAAAGGAATACATCCAAAAGGAGCAAGAGTTTAAATTAAAAGCCATGAAAGAGAAACATGAACTAGAAATGCAAATTATGAGAGACAAAGCTGCACTTGAATTAGAAGTAATAAAGCAGAACACCAAATGAAGATTGAAATATTAATTGCCCAAAAATTTAATATTTTAAATAATAAAACTTAAATAAATAATTACATTACATTTTATTATTTACTGCAACTAAAAACGAAATCAAAAAAAGCAAATGAGTAAAATATTCTCTGATGAACTGGTTCCGTACAAAATTGTTCTGATTATAATTGCCACTATATTCTCCAATGTTTTCAATTAGAACATCGTTCACAAAATTCACTGCTGCTTCTTCTTCTGCGTCCACTGGCGGTTCTTCTTCATTTAAAATAATTGCAATGTTGTGTAAAACTGCTGTTGCCACAACCACTGCCTCTAATTTACACATTTTTAAACGAATTCCAAAAGCCAATGCTGGAAAGCGTCTTTTCCACACCCCAAAACATTAATTATTTGAGAAGCTGTTGCTTTACTAATCCCTATAAAGTCACCAGCAACTTGCAGAAAAGATCCAGTGGCAAGGAAACGTGAAGTCACAAGTAGCATTTGCTCCAGTGATACTGCATGATTTCTTTCTGTTCGCGATGTAATTTGCTCCTGTATTTGTTGCAAAATAAACCGTACGCCAGTCTTGGAAAAACGAAATCGTTTCAAAAATTCCCCAGCATTTCACTTTTCAAAGTGATTTTCTCTCAACTGAAAAACTTTTGGTCGTCGCATACGTGCCGGTTCTAATATGTTTATCATTTCTAAAACGTCTTCATCGTCAGTTAATACTCCTAATAAATTTTCCATCTTCAATTATAATGCTGTCACACCACCAAAACGATAAAGCACAGACATTTGAGGTTATGGACAGTTGAGCGAAGCTTAAACCACCCTGACATCAGCGCTCAGCTGAGCCTTCGTTTGAGCGCGGTTTAACATTGAACCATGTATTGTAAAACGGACAACTGCAGTTGAACCAAGGCTTATCTTTGAACCTCGCTTAAGCTTGCATTGTAAAACCGGGCCTTAATGTATCGATTTTTTGACTTTTTGGAAAATTAAAAAATGTAAAAGTTAAAACATCGAAAAATTCGGAAATCGTGAAATCGACAAATCGAAAGTTTAAAAAATCAAGAAATTGAAAGTCGAATAAATTGGAAAATCGAAAAAAGAAAAATCTAAAAATTGAACTGTTGAAAGATCTAATAATCAAAAAATTAAGAATCCATAAATAGAAAAATCGGGCAACAGAAGAATCAATAAATTGAAAATTCGAGAAATCGAAGGATCTAAAAATTGAAAAATCGAAAATTTGTATAAATCGAAAAATTGAGAAATGGAAAAAAATTGAAATATCTAAAAACTGAAAAATCTAAAAATCGGATAAACCAGAAATCCTGAAAGTTGAAAAATAAATAAATCAAGAAACTGAAATATCGAAAAATCAACGAATAAATGAAGATCGAAAAAATTGAGGCTGTTAAATATAAAAATCGAATTTCAAAACCGAAAAACTGAAAAGCTGAAACTTTTATTGTTGCGTTCCTCGATTTTCCGATTATTCGATTTTTTAACTTTTCAGTCTTTTGATCTTCGATTTTCCAATTTCTCGATTTTTCCATTATTATATTTTTATATTTTACATAAAAAATCGAAAAATTCAGAAATCGTGAAATCGACAAATCCAAACTTTAAAAAATCTAGAAATTGGAAAGTCGAATAAACTGGAAAATCAAAAAACAAAATTCCAAAAGTCGATAAACCGAAAAAAGTAAAAATCGAAAAACCGAAAAAAAGATCGACTAATCGAAAAATTAATAACCTATACATCGAAAAATCGAGGAACAGAACACTCAAAAATTGAAAATTCGAAAAATCGAAAAATTGAAAAATCGAAAATTTGTGTATCGAAAAATTGGCAAACGGAAAAATTAAGAAACAACCAATAATTGAACAATCGCAAATGTGAAAAATCGATAAATTGAAGATTTAAATAATTGAAAAATAGAGAAACAAAAATTATAAAATCGAGAACGAGAAAGAACAAAATCGAGAAGTCGGAAAACCCAGAAACAGAAAAACCACGAAAATAAAAAATTGAAAAATGGCAAGTTTCAATTTCACGATTAGTCAATTTCTGGATATTTCTACTTTCCGATTTTTAAAAAACATCTAAAAACCGAAAAATTGGATAAATCAGAAATCCTAAAATGGAAAAGTCGAAAAATTGGGAAACAGAAAAATTGAAAATTTAAATAATTAAATAGATAAAAGAAAAATCGAGGGTGTGAAATATAAAAATATAATTTCAAAACCAAAAAATTGAAAAGGTGAAACTTTTATTGTTGCGTTCCTCGATTTTTCGATTATTCGATTGTTTAACTTTTCAATCTTTTGATTTTCGATTTTCCAACTTCTCGATTTTTCCATTATTATATTTACATTTTTATATTTTACTGAAAAATCGAAAAATTCAAAAATCGTGAAATCGACAAATCCAAACTTTAAAAAATCTAGAAATTGGAAAGTCGAATAAACTGGAAAAACAAAAAACAGAATTCCAAAAGTCGATAAACCGAAAAAAGTAAAAATCGAAAAACCGAAAAAAAGATCGACTAATCGAAAAATTAATAACCTATACATCGAAAAATCGAGGAACAGAACACTCAAAAATTGAAAATTCGAAAATCGAAAAATTGAAAAATCGAAAATTTGTGTATCGAAAAATTGGCAAACGGAAAAATTAAGAAACAACCAATAATTGAACAATCGCAAATGTGAAAAATCGATAAATTGAAGATTTAAATAATTGAAAAATAGAGAAACAAAAATTATAAAATCGAGAACGTGAAAGAACAAAATCGAAAAGTCGGAAAATCCAGAAACAGAAAAACCACGAAAATAAAAAATTGAAAAATGGCAAGTTTCAATTTCACGATTTGTCAATTTCTGGATATTTCTACTTTCCGATTTTTAAAAAATATCTAAAAACCGAAAAATCGGATAAATCAGAAATCCTAAAATGGAAAAGTCGAAAAATTGGGAAACAGAAAAATTGAAAATTTAAATAATTAAATAGATAAAAGAAAAATCGAGGGTGTGAAATATAAAAATATAATTTCAAAACCAAAAAATTGAAAAGGTGAAACTTTTATTGTTGCGTTCCTCGATTTTTCGATTATTCGATTGTTTAACTTTTCAATCTTTTGATTTTCGATTTTCCAACTTCTCGATTTTTCCATTATTATATTTACATTTTTATATTTTGCTGAAAAATCGAAAAATTCAAAAATCGTGAAATCGACAAATCGAAAGTTTAAAAAATGTAAAAATTAAAACATCGAAAAATTCGGAAATCGTGAAATCGACAAATCGAAAGTTTAAAAAATCAAGAAATTGACAGTCGAATAAATTGGAAAATCGAAAAAAAAATCTAAAAATTGAACTGTTGAAAGATCTAATAATCGAAAAATTAAGAATCCATAAATAGAAAAATCGGCCAACAGAAGAATCAATAAATTGAAAATTCTAGAAATCGAAGGATCTAAAAATTGAAAAATCGAAAATTTGTATAAATCGAAAAATTGAGAAATGGAAAAAAATTGAAATATCTAAAAACTGAAAAATCTAAAAATCGGATAAACCAGAAATCCTGAAAGTTGAAAAATAAATAAATCAAGAAACTGAAATATCGAAAAATCAACGAATAAATGAAGATCGAAAAAATTGAGGCTGTTAAATATAAAAATCGAATTTCAAAACCGAAAAACTGAAAAGCTGAAACTTTTATTGTTGCGTTCCTCGATTTTCCGATTATTCGATTTTTTAACTTTTCAGTCTTTTGATCTTCGATTTTCCAATTTCTCGATTTTTCCATTATTATATTTTTATATTTTACATAAAAAATCGAAAAATTCAGAAATCGTGAAATCGACAAATCCAAACTTTAAAAAATCTAGAAATTGGAAAATCGAATAAACTGGAAAATCAAAAAACAAAATTCCAAAAGTCGATAAACCGAAAAAAGTAAAAATCGAAAAACCGAAAAAAAGATCGACTAATCGAAAAATTAATAACCTATACATCGAAAAATCGAGGAACAGAACACTCAAAAATTGAAAATTCGAAAAATCGAAAAATTGAAAAATCGAAAATTTGTGTATCGAAAAATTGGCAAACGGAAAAATTAAGAAACAACCAATAATTGAACAATCGCAAATGTGAAAAATCGATAAATTGAAGATTTAAATAATTGAAAAATGGAGAAACAAAAATTATAAAATCGAGAACGTGAAAGAACAAAATCGAAAAGTCGGAAAATCCAGAAACAGAAAAACCTCGAAAATAAAAAATTGAAAAATGGCAAGTTTCAATTTCACGATTTGTCAATTTCTGGATATTTCTACTTTCCGATTTTTAAAAAACATCTAAAAACCGAAAAATTGGATAAATCAGAAATCATAAAATGGAAAAGTTGAAAAATAAAAAATTCGAGAAACCGAAATATCGAAAAATCGAAAATTTGAATAGTCGAAAAATTGGGAAACAGAAAAAAAGAAAAACCAAGTTTACAAATAATTGAATCCAAAAAGTGAAAAAACGAATTTGAAAGATCGAGAAACTGAAAAATCTGAAATTTTTTAGGTTTCGCTGTTTTTCAATTTCTGGATTTTTGGACTTTTCATTATCTCGATTTTTCGACTTTTTGGAAGATTGAAAAATATAAAAATTGAAAAATCGAAAAATCAAAAATCACGAAATCGAAGCTTTAAAAAACGCGAAAAAAGAAAAAAAATGGAAATGCGAAAAAATAAAAATCCAAAAATCGATAAACTGGAAAAAGTAAAACTCGAAAAGTCAAAAGATGGAATAATCACAATAAAAATTATAATCCATAAATCGAAAAATCGGATACATCAGAAATCCTGAAATCGAAATGTTGAAAAATCAAAAAATCGAGAAATATTGAAAAACTGAAAATTCGAACAGTCGAAAAATAGAAAAACCAACTTTACGAAAACGGTAAAAATCGGGAAACTGAAAAATTGAAAATTTAACAAACTGAAAAATAGAGAAATAGAAAAATCGGGGTTGCGAAACACAAAAATTGAAAATTTTCAAAGTCGAGAAATTCCAAAACTGAAAAATTGGCAAGTTTAAACCCGACGAACTAAAAACTCAACCTGACCTGATCTAACCTGACCCGCCATGACCTGATTGCGAGGAAAACACCGCATAAATCCTTCCAACCGCCTTCTTGTACAGTCCGGCGCAAAAATCGCACCCGTTTTTTCAAAATTCCAGCTAGATCAAGCCAGCCGACGGCGAGCAACCAACACACGTGAATCGTGTATGGTCAAGACGTGCGGTTAATTAACTAATTAAAGACTTCGCCGCCATCGCGGTGTGCCGTGATTAACGGTTTCCACGCGGATCAAACACACCGTGCGGTCACGTGACGCTTTCGGTTTCGCCAGTGTTGCCAACCATCCTCCAAAATCACAACAAACGCCATTATGCAACGCACTTGGTCGATTTTCGCCAAAAACCACTTTTTACCAATTGTCGGTCCCGGCGTAAACACTATCTAAATTGACATAGCTCCGTCCAAACATCCGTTACCAACGATTGTTTTGACACACTCAAATGGGTGTTATCGAATCGAAGGTTGCGTTTACGCAAATTCGGTCTTTCTGTTGTGCTCACGAGTCGACGAACTTGAAACAGTCGCGCTTTTTTTTCTTTTTTGTTTGCGGTATAGATGAAATAAGTTGCGAGATTTCGTTTGATTGATGGCTCTCGACCATGATACGCTGTATCAGTTGCAGTGTGTACATATTTCCCGAGTTGCGCTATCTTTTGTTGATTGTTGTCAGGATCAAATTTATGGGATTTGCTTCTTTGGAACGTTTGCCATGACATCACCGAGTTGTGCGCGACTTCATAGTTTGATCGTGAATCACACCAGTTGCACTTCGGTTGCCTTTTGGGGGCGATCCGCCGACGCGGGGGCCGAGATGAGGCTGCGGTCGGGCGGCACGTGTGCCAATTGACACCGATGTCGCGAAAGGAGTAGGGAGAATTGATATTATCAGACGTAAAAATGTGCTACTGGGGTCAGTTGTCCCACAAAAAACAACTAAAAATAATTTAAAACCCGAATCAATTCGCGGTTATCAATTATGGCAAAAAATGTCAACAATATAAAAGATAAAGTAATCTTGAAAGAAAAAAGCAACAATAAATATTACATAAATTACATAACAATACACATTTTAATCATCAATGAACTCGGGTCCAATCTTGTCGTCTTATTTACAACGCCGGGTTTTTTTTTGGTCACGTTTTCAACCACTATCGAAATTTCTGAAACCACTACGCAACCATTTACAAAAAAAAAAAAATTAAATGATCACCTGATGGCTCAGAGCGGCTTTAATTCCATTCACAACTCGTGATCAATAATCTAATAATAATAGTATTATTACGATAACGTGCGAAAACCTCACATCATTAATCAAACCCTATCAGATTCTTATCTCGAAGAAAAAAAATCAAATATTTACTTCTCCGTTCGATTACATGTTATTATGTATCATGTTATGCAAATCACCGAAAATGTAAACCATTTCGAAACTTCCTTTTCAGACGTGTGGCTAATCGTAAATCATTCTAATCAAGAAACGGGAGAAAACATTTGCTTAACTTGCGTAAATTCGACTATTGAAATAGCGCACAGGTGAGCATTTGTCGCAACCCCGAGCCCGGTCCGGCCCTGGGGGCCCGCCATCGATTTCGCCCCTAATTGCCCGCAATTAACTCTTTGTTCGCTTCTGCCATAAATAACGCACAAACAAGCCATAAAATTACTGTGTAGTGGCTACAACGATCGCATGTCTAATTTCCATACCGTTCTACTTTGCATAATAACACAATTGTCGCCTTTGGAGCACTTATTCGCCGCGAATTTCCGCTCGGCCGAATCGGGGCTGGAAGGGCCGAGCCGCCCCTGGCGCTATAACCTAACATTACTAAACAAAATCGCCACTCGCGACGGGGCTCGTGGGGCCCGGGGCGCCCCAACCAGCCCCTTCTCGACCACAAATTCCCAGAATCTACTCACCTTTTGCGAGCGGAGTGAAAATCCGAATGTTATTTTTGTACGGAAAACATAAACACAACACATTATTTTAACACTGGAGCATTTTGCGCGGGGAAGAGGGGGCGGGCGGAAGAACGGAAACACTTTTGATTCGGTAACGAACGGAAAAATTAACGAGAGTTTTTAATAATAACAACTAAAGAAACTTTAAGAAGCACTTTTTATCACGTATATCCTGAGGCCGCCATGCCATGAAATGAATGAGGGATGGCGCCACCAACATGCCAACTGTTGAACTAATCAAGGGGAACGGGCCAATCACGGACGAGGAATGGAGTTGCGCAGTAGAGAAACGTTTTGAAAAGTTGAGAGCTGATTTTCGAGGAAAAAGAAAATTCGGGCTTTTCCGAGCCGAAATTAAAGCAATCGACGCTTTGTTACAATAAAAGTGTTGTTTGTAACATCGGTCTTGGAATGTAATTTACTGAATTGTTAATTTTTATACTCGTGTGTATTGTGGGTTGCCTACCTACAACTACTGTCACAGTTACTGTGTTGTAAAATTAAAATTTGTACGTTTCGAGTGGAAATTCAACAAATAAACCGCCTAAAAACGACTATAGTTATTAATCATACAGTTTCTTATATTATGAAGCTTGTATTAATTAAAATTACCCAGCCTGTGTATTACTGGTTGCAGCTATTTAATTGTCATAACGAACCTACTAACCAAATTATGTTTTGAATAACAAACATTTAATAAAAAATCGCAGCTAACTAGTGTCTCTTATTTTCCTCCCACAATCAAGACCCCTCCCGCCACTCACTCAAAAGTCATCTTCGAAATGTTCGAAAAGTCGAAATGAAACCCCACCTGCCCTTTCGACTACTTTTAAAATGCTAGTGTTGCTAATCCCTCTCGAAGTACTAATTTTAGCGACTTGGTTCAACCTTTTTATCATTTCTTTCACACTCTGTTTCTGTTAATTTAAACAAAACAATCTAAATTCTCGTGATGTCGCGCCGCCCCGCTAAAGCCACCTCCAGGGAACAGGTGCGTAAGCAGCCCTCCTTGTCGAAGACTCAGGCGTCTGCGAGATCGTCAACTTCGACTCGAGCGGGCTCCAAGGCCTCCACGGCTTCCAAAGCCAGCGCTTCCGTCAAATCGTCCACTTCGAAAGCCCCCGATGCCCCCAAAGCCGAGAAGAAGTTCGAGCTTCCGGCTCTCAGTGTCATGCCGAAGCCCAAAAAAACCGGTAAGTCAACAATTTCTTCTTTCATTGTACGTTAATCTAGTGTCCGAGCTGGCGAGACTCAAGAAGAAGACAATCCGCCGCAACGCTCCCCCGGGTGAAGACCTCAAGTGCATGAAGGAGATCCTCAAGAGCATCCGAAACCAGAAGGTCACCGTGCACGAGTTCATTTCCTTGATAGCGCCGTCCACGAGCGACCAAGGCGACGTCCTCCGCAGCGTCATGCAAGAGGACTTGAACTCCTTCAGGACGCTGGCGAGGAAAGTCTACGATACGATAACCCAGGACAACAGCGACGTGCTTCTCAACCAGCAGATGCAGCTGTCCGAGTTCTACAAAGAGCGGAAAACGCTTCTGGACGCTAAGATGATGAAGTTCATTGAGGAAATCTACGCCATGGCGCCGAAGTTCGACTTCGACCGCTACGCGGCCGAGAAGGAACACTACCTCCTGGAGCTGTTCCCCATTCCGCTTGAACTCAACATAGAGCCCGAGGAGCTGGAGATGATGAAGCGCCAAGCGGCCTATCACCGACTCCAGTGGTTACGATCCGAAGGAGAGCGTCTCAACGAAGAGAACAACAGCTTGAAGAAGCGTCTGAATCAGCTGAAGCAGCAGCACAAGGACGAGATTGGCAAGATGCAGCAGAAGGAGAAGGCGGCTGAAGCGAAAAAGGATGCCTTGGAAGCGGCGGAAGCCGAGAAGGTCGAAACCTTGGAGCACTTGAAGGAGTCGTTGGAGCAGAGCATCATCAATCAAGAGGAGTCGTTACGAGTGGACAAAGACAAGGTGCTGCTGGACCCGTCGAAACTGAAGAAGGTGGTGAAGAAGAAGGTCGTGAAAAAGAGAAGACCGCCTTGGGTGCAGGAAACAGCGAAAGAGCTGGAAAGCAGGAGTCTCCAGGAGAGCCAAGCTAGTGAGATGGCGACGACTTCAGCAGAAACGTCGCAGGCGTCCACTAGCACTAGAAGGTCCTCCCCTAGACAGGTACACTGAACTTATTAAATTGTGTTCAATATATTTAATTTGAGTCGTTGTAGCCGACGCCCGCTGAAGACGTGTACGTCCCGCCGCCCCGCCCCACCCAAGTGGCCCCGCAAGCCCCCACCCAACAACGCTACGGCCGCCGGGCCGCCCAAGCCCCGCGCGACACCTGGTCCGGCTTCCGCTGACCACACCCCCATACAACCAATCAAATAAATTCTTTACTAAAAACGCTTTTTTATTCCTCCTTAATTAGTCCTTCTCCGGTTTTCTGGCAACCACCGCCAGGTAGCAAAACGCACCGCATCTGGGGATTGGCTGGGCCGCCAGGAACGCCCCTCCGTCGGGGGAGTTTTCGTAAAGTAGGGGTTTGTGCCCCGCGCCTTCCATTTTTTCGAAGACTGCCGCTTCTTCGTCCGCAGTGGCTTCCACGCCTCCGGGCTGAAAAGGCGGGGCTAGTGGGTGTGAGGGCGGGGATTGTCACTTACCAGGAGGTGCGCGATGGACGGGAGGGGCTTGTGTGGGGGGCTTTCGTTGAATGGCGGCTGCAGTTCGCCGTTCTGGATGTTGACGATGAGGTAGTACATGAAGTCGTTGCGTAGGCGGATTTCGTTGACGGTGCGGTTGCACCCACTCAACTTCTTCATCCATCTGGTGGCTCGGGTTTTATCTTCATGGCGCGACAAGTTGTTGAGGAGGGTCTTAGCGATGAAGAGGTTGTAATTGAAGTCGTAATTTAGATCTTCTAGTGTATCGGACATTTTTTGGGGATTAGCACGGAAATGTTTGACGTCGAGCGGCGGGGACCAAAAAATGTCAAAGTTTTAGAGCACACGCGATTAGTTTTGAATTTTTTAAGGAAAAAAGGAGCGCGCTGTCAGACTCTCAATTATTATTTATTTGGTCGTGCCATTTAATTTTGTCCGAGTTTAAATGGCAAGCATTTTTTAACTTAATATCTCGTTCTGCTAAACTTTTGCTACAAATTTCTTTTAAAGACAAATTGTGGTCTTGTCGAATAATTTAAAACAGCAAAATTTATTGATTTACAAACAAAAATGTTTATTTAAATAAATAAACATAACCTCAAATTTTCTCTAGCGTGACAGCACAGTCAACCAGAAGTTCTCAAACAAATACAAAAAACAACCCCAATCGCTTAAATAAAATTCCAAAAAGTTGTAAAAACACGTTTAATCAAAAATTGTCTCTATTACAATGACAAGTTACGTCGGATGACGTGCGGCGTGACTTTTCCAAACCGACTTAAATTTACTTTTAAATTGACACTTGTCACATTCGAACCATTTGACACTCCCGTCATCCAAATGTCGAAAATTCAGGTGTTTTCTTAAGTTTGACTGATACTTGGTTTTAAATGGACACTCGGTGCACACGTGCCATTTACAATCATGTTCGTCTGAATGGCGCGCTGCGATGTGAGTTTTGACAGCCGATTTGTATTTGCTTTTAAATTGGCACTTTTGGCATTCGTGCCATTTAATGTCCCGGTCGTCCAGATGCATCGTTTTCACGTGTCTTATTAAATTTGAGTGTTGTTTAGATTTGTAGGGACACTTTTGGCATTGGAACCATTTAATGTCTTTGTCGTCCACGTGACGCCTGATGGTATGCTGCTTTAAACTGTAGCTTTGCTTGGTTTTAAAGGGGCACTTTTTGCATTCGTACCATTTGGCATCCTTGTCGGCCAAATGGCGCACTTTGATGTGGGTGTTTAAGGTTGATTTGTATTTGGTTTTAAATTGACAGAAATGGCACTGGTGCCATTTAATATCTTGGTCTTTTAAATGTTGGGTTTTGAGGTGTCTTTTTAAGTAGAGGGGGCGTTTAGCTTTGTATGCACATTTTTCACATTTGTAGCTTGGTATTTCGGTATTTGTATCGGGGTTTACTAGACATGTTAATGCATGTTGAAGCCATTTAAGCGAGAAATTGGTTTTAAAACTGCACTTTTTACAAACGTAGTTCTGAATGGTGTGTCTGTCTAGATTTTCTCGTTTAATTCTGTGGTATTCAGTGATGTGTGTTTTGAACAGGAGCGTCAATTCCGTTTGGAAGTGACAATTTATGCAACGATAAATTTCTATTTTGTTTTCACAATTAAAAAGTCCTGGTAATGAGTGGTTCATTAGAAGAGAAACTGACGTGAAATGTGGGCACAGTTTACAGTCTTTAACATTATTGAGGGACTTCAAGGGGGCAAACTTCTCACGGTAGGCCACAATCGACATTTTGACCTAAGCAGTTTAGAATTTCGTTAAATAACGGAAAATGGGTACATTTTTCCACCAAATACCTTGACGAAAGTGTCTTAATAAATTTACGCCAGAATTACTGTGTTTAATATTTTTTTAACATAACCTCGAAATGTCAAAAATTTCAAACTAGTGGAACACAAAACTCTCCAGATGCAGACTTGGGGTTTTTTGCTAACCAGAGATCTTTAAATACTGAAGCGACACAAGTTTTGAAAATTTGAAACGTGTTTTCTGGACTTATTATAAGGGCTGGGGCAAAAACAATCACAGATTTCACAAAAAAGGTAACAACCATCAAATTCTGGCATTTTTCTTTCTTTAAATTCGTACTATATAATTAAACGTCTATGTATTTTAGGTTTGTGGTTGTTTTCGTTTGACAGTTTAGATAAAATTTTGAGGTTATGTCGCAAGAAATTAGAATTGAGGTCAAGGTTGTGTCTCACTTTTTACTGAAAAACAAACTTATTTTTTTGGTATAAAACTGTAATTTTACAGTTTTAGAGTTTTTAAATTTCAATTTTTCGTTTTTTCAATTATCCAACTTTTGGATTCATTTTCGGATTTTTTTAGTTTCCGCCCACCCGCCCCTATTTCATTACAATTACTACTCTTAATATTGTTTAGTCTTATCGTTGCAAGTACTAGGCCCACCCACCCACCCTCTATTTTTTCAGAGGTATGCGACTTGCCAAAATCCTGTTTCTTTTTGTTCCTCTTTAAGAATTTTTGATGGTTCGATTTTTCAGTTTCCTAATTTTTATGTTTTTCAATATCTAGATACATAGATTTTTGATTTTTCAATGATTTAATTTTTTCCATTATCCAAATTTTCGATTTTTTAATTTTTCAATGTTTTCAGTTTCTGTTTTAGTTTTCCGATTTTTCTTCCAATTGTTAGATTTATCGGTTTGTCAATGTTTCAGTTTCCTGATTTTTCGATTTTTCCAAATTTCGAATGTTCGATTTTTCAAGTTTTCCTTTTTTTTCGTTTATCCGATTTTTCACTATTTTAGTTATCCGGTTTTTTCTGTTTCTGCTTTGGAATTGTTGATCGTTCGATTTGTCAATTTTACGATTTCCTAATTTTTTTCTTTTTCAAAATCTAGATTTATCGATTTTTGATTTTTCAATCATTCCATTTTTTGGCTTTTCAATTCTTCCGGTTTTTTCAGTTTCTGTTTTACAATTTTCCGATTTTTCAATTCTTAGATTTATCGCTCTGTCAATCTTTCACTTTCCTGAGTTTTCAATTTTTCCAAATTTCGAATGTTCGAATTTTCAAGTTTTCGTTTTTTCACTTATCCGATTTTTTTTCTGTTACCTCTTTTTTTTTGTTTCTCTTTTAGAATTTTTGATGGTTCGATTTTCGATTTTTCAATTTCCTAATTTTTATGTTTTTCAATATTCATAGATTTTTGATTTTTCAACTTTTCGATTTTTTAATTTTACAGTTTTAGAGTTTTTAAATTTCAATTTTTCGTTTTTTCAATTATCCAACTTTTAGATTCATTTTCGGATTTTTTTAGTTTCCGCCCACCCGCCCCTATTTCATTACAATTACTATTCTTAATATTGTTTAGTCTTATCGTTGCAAGTACTAGGCCCACCCACCCACCCTCTATTTTTTCAGAGGTATGCGACTTGCCAAAATCCTGTTTCTTTTTGTTTCTCTTTAAGAATTTTTGATGGTTCGACTTTTCAGTTTCCTAATTTTTATGTTTTTCAATATCTAGATACATAGATTTTTGATTTTTCAATGATTTAATTTTTTCCATTATCCAAATTTTCGATTTTTTAATTTTTCAATTTTTTCAGTTTCTGTTTTAGTTTTCCGATTTTTCTTCCAATTGTTAGATTTATCGGTTTGTCAATGTTTCAGTTTCCTGATTTTTCGATTTTTCCAAATTTCGAATGTTCGATTTTTCAAGTTTTCCTTTTTTTTCGTTTATCCGATTTTTCACTATTTTAGTTAGCCGGTTTTTTCTGTTTCTGCTTTGGAATTGTTGATCGTTCGATTTGTCAATTTTACGATTTCCTAATTTTTTTCTTTTTCAAAATCTAGATTTATCGATTTTTGATTTTTCAATCATTCCATTTTTTGGCTTTTCAATTCTTCCGGTTTTTTCAGTTTCTGTTTTACAATTTTCCGATTTTTCAATTCTTAGATTTATCGCTCTGTCAATCTTTCACTTTCCTGAGTTTTCAATTTTTCCAAATTTCGAATGTTCGAATTTTCAAGTTTTCGTTTTTTCACTTATCCGATTTTTTTTCTGTTACCTCTTTTTTTTGTTTCTCTTTTAGAATTTTTGATGGTTCGATTTTCGATTTTTCAATTTCCTAATTTTTATGTTTTTCAATATTCATAGATTTTTGATTTTTCAACTTTTCGATTTTTTAATTTTTCGAGTTTTTCAGTTTCTGTTCTATAATTTTCCAGAAGTGGCAATGGTGTCATTTAATGTCTTGGTCTTTTAAATGTTGGATTTTGAGGTGTCTTTTTAAGTAGAGGGGGCGTTTAGCTTTGTATGCACATTTTTCGCATTTGTAGCTTGATATTTCGGTACTTGTTTCGTCCTTGACGGGGTTTTGGGGGCTTTCTAGACATGTTAATGCATGTTGAAGCCATTTAAGAGAGAAATTGGTTTTAAAACTGCACTTTTTAGAAACGTAGTTGTGAATGGCGTGTCTGTCTATATTTTGTCGTTTAATTCTGTGGTATTGAGTGATGTGTGTTTTGAACAGGAGCGTCAATTCCGTTTTGCAACTATAAATTTCTATGTTGTTTTCACAATTTAAAAAGTCCTGGTAGTGAGTGGTTCATTAGAAGAGAAACTGACGTGAAATGGGGGCACAGTTTACAGTCTTTGACATTATTGAGGGACTTCAAGGGGGCAAACTTCTCACGGTAGGCCACAATCGACATTTTGACCTAAGCAGTTTAGAATTTCGTTAAATAACGGAAAATGGGCACATTTTTCCACCAAATACCTTGACGAAAGTGTCTTCATAAATTTACGCCAGAATTACTGTTTTTAATAATTTTTTTAACATAACCTCGAAATGTCAAAAATTACAAACTAGTGGAACATAAAACTCCCCAAACGCAGCTTCAGTGGGTTTTGTTCTCCAACCAGAGATCCTCAAACACTGAAGCACAAGTTTTGGACACATTTTTGAAAATTTGAAACGCGATTTCTGGATTTATTATGAGCTGGGGCAAAAACGACCATAGATTCCACAAAAAAAAAGCAAAACACATAAAATTCTGACTGTGTCTGGATCGTTTGTGGGTTTGTGGTAAGTGGTAACTACTTTCAGTAGGTACAAAACAGTTACTTTAACTGCCAACTGTAGGCCAAAAATTTTCAAATTTTTTGACATCCGACCGTCATGAAAAGGTGATGAAAAGTGAGGTTGTGTATTTATCGAGGGGGTTTAACGCCCGACAACCTTTTCCACACGACTTTATACATATTTAACAATTATATTAACTAGCAAACTTTGAAAAGCGGAATGGAGGCGGAAACAGACGCCACAGAAAAAATAGATTCTTTTATAATCAAGTAAGCGTCCCAGATTTTGAAAAATGTAACTAAACATTTATTTTCAGAGCCACCAACGCCCCGCGCGACTTTTTCGAAAACCGCGATGTCGCCAAACGCTACTTCCGCCGGTTCGGCAAAGTCAAGCTAGTCATGTTCAAGCCGAAGAAAAACGCTCTCCTCGTCGAATACGCCAACGAAGACAGCATGCTGAACGCCCTCGAAGTGGCAGGAGAGTACAACGGTCAGTTTTTCAACGTGACGCGCGACACCCAAATCATCCCGAAGAAAAAAAAGGGCAAGAAAAACCCCGACCCCGACTGGACCGACGACCCTGAAGTGCGCTCGGAACTGGAGGCTATGGGGGCCTTCGGGCCGCAGCGGGCGTACGAGCTGCGATCAGAAGGTTAGTTGTTGCGTCGTAGTTCTAAAAACAATGAAAGCGTTGCAGCAATGAACGTGGACTCTCCAGGCAAGCAGCGGCGCTGGAAGGGGGCTACGGGGTCGCCGAAGCCGATCAAGAAAAAGGGGAAAGAATCTATTAGGTAGAAATTGGAAATTTAAATCGCTGCTTTGTGTAGAATTGGTTTTTTAGTGGCGAGCAATCCGACCTCGCACAAATCATCAAACAGCAAGCCTTCACGGCCGAAGAAAAGTACAGGATTTTAGACGCTAGGGATAAACTAATTAGGATTAGGTTGAAGAAAAATATTGAGTTGTCGAAAGCGAGGGCAACGGTGGGTACTTGTCCGGATATGTGTCCTGAGAAGGAACGTTTAATGCGGGAAACACAACACCAGGTGGCACTCTACGAACAGGAAGAAGGTGGCAAAGGCATGAACGCGAAGTTGGCTGTGAAACAGTATTCAAGAAGTTCGGCGGATCAGGAAGCCCCACTTCCGCAGGAATTAAGACCTGTGGGGGTTCTACAAATGACAATGGGGTATTTAATGCATAGGATATTGGGGCTGTGTGAAACGTCGGATGTACGTCACCTATATTTATTTTTTTTTTAAATAAAGTGATATTATTTTAGGTTAATATAGCTGAGTGGTACCATTTCCTGTGGGATCGAACAAGAGGGATCAGGAAAGATATAACCCAACAAGAGTTGTGTTGTCAGGGTTCCGTCGAGTTGGTAGAACAGTGTGCACGCTTTCATATTTTTTGTTCCGCGAGGTTGGTAGCAGAGGATCCGTCAGTTTTCGACCAAAAAATTAACACCGAAAATTTAACCAAGTGTTTACAAACGTTGAAGTACATGTACCACGATTTGCAACTGAAGGGGGAGTCTTGCAAGGACGAGCCTGAGTTCAGGGCCTATATTATTTTGTTAAATTTGAACGACGGCAACTTCATGTGGGAGGTGAGTTCGAAACTTGTTGAGAGCCACTGGCGTACTTTTACGATTAATAAAAAATCAAAGTTGGCAGCACTTATCATTTCGTAATGACAGCTTTCTTTCTCAGGTCCAACAACTCAAACAAACCATCCAACAATCCCGAGAGGTGAAATTCGCCCTCGCCGTCTACTCCTCCCTCGATAAACAAAACTACGTGAAATTCTTCAAACTCGTCAACTCCACGACGTTCCTCAACGCCTGCATCCTCATGCGCTACTTCACCCAAGTCCGAATCTCCGCCCTCAAAACCCTCCTCAAGTCCTACTCCCCTCGCGTCTCCCAGTCCTCCCTCCCCATCCAACACCTCACCAAAATCCTCGGTTTCGAGGGTCCCGAATCCACCATAGACTTCTGCGAAAGCTACGGCCTCTACACTAACGTCGAACGCAGCCGAATCATCCTCGACAAATCCGGCTTCGCCCCTCCCGAATACCCCTACATCCTCGACCGTGCCATCAACCTCGTCGAATCAAAACGCCAGCAATCAGTCGGGGAGGTGGTCTGCGGCAGACACCTCCCTCCCAAAAACTACGAAACCCACACCCCCCAGGACAGCTTCGACAACGACGGCTACTTAAAACACGCCCTCGACTTCGACGAAGTCGATCGAAAAGACGAACCAATGAAAATTGACGAACCGGAGCCAAAACCCGAAACCCCACCCCCCGAAGCCGTGTTCGCACCAATCAAACCCGTCGAACGTAAAGAAGAAGACAAGCCACGCCTCGTCGTCGCCAGCCAGATTTTCGCGCCAATCGCCATCGTGGAGAAGAAATTAGACCCGCCTCCGGTGTCCCCTCCAGCCGTCAAGAGCATTTTCGCGCAGACGGGCGGGCTGTTCGTGCCCACGACGTCGCTGTGGGCGCAGCCCACCGCCGCCGTTTTCGGCGACGCCCCCAAGAGCATTTTCGGCGGGGAGGTGGCGAAAGCCGACGAGGAGCGACTCGAGGCGGAGCGCAAGAAGGCGGAGCGTGCGAAAGAGGAGGAGCGAAGGCGCAGAGAAGAGGAGGAAGAGGAGGAGGAGCGGCGACGCGTGGAAGAAGAGCGACGCATCGCGGAAATGCGGAAAAAGCTGATTGAAGAGCAGCAAAAAAGGCGGGAGCAAGAAAGGCGCAAAAACGTTGAAATTAAGGCGGCGGTTTGTAACGTCGTCAGTGATTTGCTGGACGCGGTGGAGGAGAACATCCGAGAGGAGAAGCTAGCGCAAATCGCGCGACGGATGCATGACAGGAAAGTCAGGAGTGTGGTTGCGAAGTGGCGGGAGAGCACGAGGAGGCGGCGCAAGAGGAAGGCGCTGGATTTCGAGCCGGGGTGGTTCGGGGCGCGGTCGGTGAAAGAGGAGGCGGAGGAGTTGAGGATGAGCGGGCAGAGTTTGACGTTGCAGAGCATGAAGAGGTACAAAAGAGGGCGACCGCTGGAGGTGCCAGTGAGTGACGTTGGAGAACTGTCTAAGATCGACTTGTGCGAACTCACGCATAAGCTTCTCCGGAAGAAATTCCTAGAGGTGGATATGAAGATCCACAGGGAGTTGTTCTGGAAGGTGACGGTGTCGCTGCCGCACGAGGTGGAGTACGGGTGCGGCTTGAACCACGTCGAGAAAGTCCTGGATAGCTACATCAAGTGGGAAAAAAGAGGACTTACTACGGTCGTCGTAGAACAATCCAAGTCCCTTCCGACCATCACCTACTGCTTGGAAAAACAAAAAGGGCTCATCGTGAACACTAGGAACGACACGAACGGGTTCATCTTCATCGCGGACGACTTCAACGAAGACCTCTGCGAACGCATCATCCAAAACTTCAAAACCTATGGAGTTTTCGTGAAAATCCCCATAGCACTAGTGCTCCAAAAATACACCGAAGAAAAATCCAACCTCAAGACTCTAATATCCGAGGGGATCATCTCCGACTATTTGATACTAGTCGACAAATTCACTTCCAAGAATCTCATCAACTTAATAGAGGAAGGTTTGATTTTCCTCTCGACGCGGACCGAAAAATCGCCGCCTTTGGAACTCGACACGTTGAAATCTTTTCTGGCGAAGTACCTCTGTAACAACTTGTGGAAACGTGCAAACAGTTTCTCTAAATGGAACTCCAACTACAAGACATGTCTCAAGAGCCCCAACACGGTGATTTATCTTCATAATGAGGCTCTAGGTCGACTGAAGAAAATCCTCCTGGACGAGAAACGACACGAATACGCGAAATTCCCCGACATCTTCAAAGACTTTCTGCGCAGTCAAATCCCGGACTCGCTTCCGTGCGACTACAAGTATTTCCCGACGTTTTGGGAGCACCCGTCGTACGCGAAACACCTCGAGGGGGTTCTGGATGCCCTAAAGTTGCCCAATTTTTTGGAAAACTGGCCGCCACTGGATCCGCTCCAGCTGGAGATTTCCATATCGAAGTACTGTGCGACGGTTGTAGCAGACACCCACAAGTGTTTCTACCGGACTATGAGTGTGTTATTGAAGGACGTCGACCCAAGTATTAATTTTAAAAATGTGGGTAACGTCGTGTGGACCGAGGTTATCGAATTATTAGCTTTGGAAAAGTTAGAACAGACCGATTTTTCCTTGTATGGTACAGGTTTTGTGAACAAGTCCGTGTATAACCAGCTAGTAGCGGTGTACGATGTTAATTTATTAAACGAGTACGTGCGGAGTGACTGGTTCTACGTCAACAATCCGGTTGTAAAGCAGAAGATTCTGCAGTTGTTGGAGGAAGAAAAGGTGGAGGTTGGTATCGATTCCTGCGAAAGTGACGAGATCGACTTGGATGCGGTTCTGGACAAAATTCGACAACCTCGCGACTTGAATGTGGGCAAAATTAAGAGCGATATAAGTTCGTGTAAGAAACTTCTGACTGATTTGGAAGACAGCGTGGTCATACATAGGAAAATCCTGGATAAGTCGAGACACTTCTTGAAGACGATCATGGAGGAAGGTTAGTGTGTCTTTGGTGTAAATTTTTCTTCGCGGTTTTAATATTGAAACGCTGGTTGTATATGTTTTTATGATACGAGTTGGCGCTGTAATTTATATTTGGTACATTTTTTAAAAAAACGTCAATTTTGTTGACCCTTTGGTGTTAAAAACAGTAGCGTTTACGGAATTTCAAAACTCGATTTGTCGTAGATGCTTCAAATTTTACTTAAAAAAAGTGTCGTCAAGGGCAATAAAACATCTGTTACAACTCTCCTTTTTTATTAACCTTCTCACAATAACAAAAATAAATACTATAATTCATCCCCCCTTGTGTACTTGTTCCTTTTGTCTTTCCATCCGTAGGTAGGGGGGCAATAGCACGCTTTTCGTTGGGCGTCCATATACGACTTACACCCTAACGTTAAAGTCCCGGTGAAGAGCATCTTGGCAGCCCCCTTACACGCTACAAACACCTCAATTTAAATCAAATAGCGCCACAACCCAACTCACCTTTGACCATCGTGCCGCCGCCCACCATTTTCTCATACCCCTCGCAATACCTATACAAACACCTCTTAAACTCCAAATCACACACTTCCTTGTCGTTGCTACAAGTGTCGTAACACTTGTCGTGTTCATCGCAACATTTTTTCATTTCCCCGACTGGCAAATAGTCGCTGTCGATTTTCAACCCCAGGGAGCCGCACCCATCGGCCGTCGGCACGTGGTTCCGATCGGGTTTCGGGGCAGCCCCTACGACCCTCGCTGCTTTACCCGTTTTGAAAAATCCACTCAGTACTCACCATTCGGACACTTGTAAACGCAGTTCTCCTCCACCGCGGCATCGAACACGTCGTGCAAATTCCGGAAATTTTGCGCCACTTTGATCACATTTTTCATAACATCGCCAAAAATGGTCTCGGCTGAAATAACCGCATCGCGCAAATTTGTCAACAGACCGGAACCATAACCGGAATAGATGTACCCGATGAAGGTGAGCGCGTAAATTAGGACTTTACCGAACGGAATATCCATCTGTGGTCATTTCGTGACAATAGAAACTGTTTGCTGCGGAGATTCGGTCTGTGGAGTTTTGAGGTTATGTAAGGTGAATCGTGCCAAGAATGTGACACTTGACAGGTCGCTTTGCGATTGGTTCGAGGGGTATTGTGCGCTTTGTGATTGGTCGCGACTGTTTCGCGCATGCGTAGGCCGCATTTAAATGAAATTTAAAGAATTAGGGTCATTTTTTACTTATGTCGAGCGAAATTTGTTATCGAAATTTTATCGCGTAATAACTGCTTGGAAGACGATAATGGCGTGTTGGCTGTTATTAACGTGACAGTAATGAACTTTAAATGATAACAATAAAATTTACGTACGGTTATGATAGTTCGCAAAATATGACATTCTATAAAAGCAAGATAATTTTAATGTTAGTAGAAATCGACAACAATGATAAGCACATTTTTAATATGTGAACATTATTGGTTGCCTATATCTGAAATAAAAGAAAAATGCAAGTCAATTTACAAACAATAAAGTGAGGTTATGTTTGCGCTATGCAACCAACAATACACCATCTTTCGAAATTTATTTGGTAAACTCAAACGACTAGAATACACACAGTTTCACAGCCTCGTTAACTCACTCCCTCACCTCCCCTTGCCCCTTTTCAGCCCCCCGTGCCTGTTCCTCACGTGCCTCTTCAACGTATTCGCAAACCCCGTTTCGTACCCACACTGATCGCACATCAGCATCTGCAAATCCTCCCTCCTCGTGTGCTTCGCCTTAACGTGATCCTTCAAGTGGCTCTTTTGCTTCGTCTTATACTCGCAAAACTCACACTTCGACCACACCACGTCCGCCGAGTGCTGCAGCCTCACGTGCTTCCTCAAGTGCCCCTTCATCTTCCCCTTGAACGGACACAACTCACACTCGAACCACTCGATGTCCTCCGGGGCCGTGTGCTGCGAAATCACGTGCCGCTTCAAATTGGCGTTCGTCTTCGTCTTGAAAAGACACCGATCGCATTCGTACCATTTAAAGACAGCCCCCCTGGCGCTCCTCTGCAGACTCTGGTTCAAATGTTGCGCGTTCATGTGTCTCACTAGCGTGCTGCGATGCACGGTTTTGTACGGGCAGAAGTCGCACTGAGGCAAGTCGGAGTCGCCCGGAGGGGTGTGCTTGGCCCGGACGTGGTTCTTCAAGTGGGTGCGCTGCTTGGCCCGGTAGGGGCACAGCTCGCACTGCGCCCACTTAATCAAGTCGGGGTCGGTGTGCTTGAGGAAAATGTGCTTCTTGAGGTGGCGTTTGGTTTTCGATTTGTAGTGGCAGTGTTCACATTGTTGCCACTCGATTTGGTCGGGGGGCAAGTGCACGATCTGGTGCTCTTGCAAAGCGCGTCGAAGGCGGCTTTTGAAGTCGCACGAGGCGCACTTGTACCAGATGGGGTTATCACAGTGGTTGAGGCTAGTGTGGATACGGAGGTGGCTGGGCCATTTTGTTTTGAAGGTACAATGTTCGCATTTTATCCACACGATGGCGTCGGGGGTGGTGTGGCGGGCGTTCACGTGGATGAAGAGGTATTGTTTGCTGGGGCTGGCGTACGGGCATTTGGTGCAGCTGTAGCGTTTGGGTCGCTTCGGAATGGGGGGCTTCAAGCGCCGCTCTTTGGGTTTTTTGCACTTGTTTAGATGTCTGAGGAAGATTAGAGTGGAATGGGTTTGGAAATTTTTACATTTGGGGCAAATATGGGGGCTGAGGGTTTCTGGTTTCGGAGAATGCTTGTATAGACACATTTTGAAGTGTGTAGAGTAATGGCATTTAGCACACTGGTACTCCGGAATGGGTTGGATGCACGGGAAGTGGTTGCAGTACGTAGAAAACATGTATTTTTCGAATATTTCGTGCATTTAGGCCTTGGTGATAAGTGAGGTTATGTTGTGGAGACCGATTGTACGCTTTGTTGTCGAGCACCTAAAAATCGACATTTTATCCACGATTTTTTACTGATAAGCCATTACTTAATATTGTAAACATTAATTTAAATTTGTTTTTGTTTACTTTCAACGAAAGGAAAGTAGGTCATTGTGTCAATTTGTAGACATTTTGAACAGTAGGAACAAATGTTTAAGTTGGCAACAATGATACTCGTAGACTTTTATTTGTTTATATCATTTGTATTTCGTTGTTTTGGACAGCAATAAATGGATAAAGATAGTTTTTACTTTAAACTGCATAAAATACACTTCAGATATTTTCTTTTAATTTAAATTAAAAGTGAGATTATTTTGACAGTTGACATTCACAAATGACATAATCGAATCTAACCTTAAAACTATAAAATTGTTTATATTTCTAAATTTGTACCCAAATAATAGGTAAAAGCCGTCGTAAACCATTTCCTTTCAATAAGCACATTATTTTAAGACAACTTCACCAAATTTCGTCACTATGAACAACGACGACACAGAACCCCCGAAAGACCCCATTAAGGAAGAAATCGACTCCGATTCTATAAAACTGGAAATCGAGGACTTCCCCACCGACTCGTTTCTCTACGAGCACGTCAAGCCCGAACCCCCCGACAACCCCCCTCTCCAAGCCGAACACGTCGCCTTTAAATGGACCCCCGACGGCTTCCGCTGCCCCTCGTGCCCCTTCATCACAAAAATCGAAGGCTGTTTACTAAACCACATCGAAAGAAAACACCCCGAATTACACTTCAAGCGCGAAAAAGTCCTCAAATGCGCCCACTGCCCGTACCAAACCGAGTACAAAGCCCACTTCGTCAAGCACGTGTTGAAGAAACACACATCCAAGTGGTTCGAATGCGAATACTGCCCCTACAAGACGAAAAACGAAGACACTTTAGAAAAACACAGTCGGACCCATCTGGACCAAGACGACAAGCGCTTCAGCTGCCACAAGTGCAGCTACAAAGGCAAGTCGAAGTTTCTGCTGAAGTCGCACATCAACAACAAACACAAGAGCGAAATCAAGTGGTTTAGATGTGAACAGTGCAAGTTCAAGACGCAGGGAAAGCGGCTGCTGAGGAGCCACATTCTCGAGGAGCACGGGGACTCGGAGGACGTGACGTGGTTCAAGTGCTTGTTGTGCGAGTTTAAGGGGGCGAAAGACGTGGATTTGAAAACGCACATGCGGAGTGAACATTCAGTGAACGACGGAGAGGTGGAGTACGAGTGCTCGCAGTGCGATTTTAAGTCCAAGTACAGGGCCGGGATTAGTCGGCACGCGTTCTACAAGCACACGTCTTTCGATGAGGTTAAATGGCTGGAGTGCCAGGAGTGCCCCTTCAAAGCCAAGTCGGAGATCTTCCTCAAGGCACATGTAATTAATGAACATTCAGAGAGCGTTAATGTAAAAAAGGAGTAGTTTTATGTATATTAAACGATATAGGCAACCAATAATACTGCCGTAAATTTTATGGCGGAACAGTTTGGGAACGGCTGCTACAGTCAAACGTCACATTTTAGAGGTTATGTGAGGAAACAATTCTCTACGAATCTGTTAGAAAAGTAATCACAAAACGACAGATTGAAATCGACAGTTTTATTCACCCAAATGGCGTTTTTTTATATGTCGGTTCAAATTATAGTTGTTTTTGGACTTATAAGTACACTTATCACATTCATGCCACTTGGCATCCTCGTTCGAGTGGTGACAAACCTTGTGTATGTTTAAAGTATACACTTTTTTCGTTTTAAACGAACACTTGTCACACTCATACCAAACAATGTCTTTATCATCCAAATGGCGCGCAATCATGTGTTGCTTTAAAGCAGAGTTCGCTTTAGCTTTATACGGACACTTGTTGCATCCGTACCACTTAATATTCTCCTCGTCCAGATGTAGCTTTCTATGTCTTATTAAATTATTTTGGTATTTAGCTTTAAACGGACACTTGTCGCATTCATACCATTTAACATTTTCTTCATCTAAATGATGCGCATTTACGTGGATATTCAGCGACGCTTTTCGCTTGGTTTTAAATGTGCACTTTTGGCATTCGTGCCATTTAATGTCGTCTTCGTCCAAATGGTGGGCGTTTATGTGGCTTTTTAAATGCGAGCTTTGCTTTGCTTTGTACGGACAACTTTGGCATTCGTACCATTTCACGTCGTGTTCGTCTAAATGTAGCGCATTTACGTGCTTTTTTAAATTAACGTTTTGTTTAGTTTTGTATGGACAGCGTTCACATTTGTACCATTTTATGTTATGTTCGTCTGAATGGATCGTGTTGATGTGAATATTTAAAGTCGATTTTCGTTTAGCTTTGAAGAGGCACTTTTGGCATTCGAACCATTTAATGTCGCGTTCGTCCAAATGGTGGACCGTTATGTGCTGGTTCAAAGTCGCTTTATGTTTAGCTTTGTACGGACATATTTTACACTCAAACCATTTAAAATCCGGGCTGTGGGTTTTAATGTGTCTCGTTAACTCTTTCTTGAATTTAGTTCTGTAGGAACACGTTCCACATTCGTACCACTGGATTTCATCGTCCTTCAAGTGTTTCGAAATTTTGTGTACTTTGACAGACTCTTTGTACTTGGAGGTGAAATCGCATTGGTCGCACTCGAACAACGTGGACGTTTTTTTTTGACACGGACATTCCAAACTGTGTTGAAGCCATTTCAGGGAAAAATAAGTTTCAAAGTTGCATTTTTCACAACTGTAGCTTCGAAGGGGTAAGTCCACATCCTGGGTCTCTCCTTTCGGGTTGTGAAAACTTTCACAGTGTTTCTTGAAAATCAACGAGAGTTCTGTTTGAAAGTTGCAGTCTTTACAGTGATAAATCTCAACAAAGCGGTCTTCACAGTTGAAAGATGACAGTGAGGGGCGGCGTTTCATGAGAAAAAGCGACACAAATCATGAATAAGTTCACAAAAATAGTCCTAAAATTGCTTTGTTTGTACACATAACCTCAAAATGTCAAATTCAGTTAGTTTCTTTTTTAAAGTCCCTAGATGTCTAACCAGAAGTACTCAAACTGTTACTAAAATTAACAACAATGAAAATTCACAAATGCCATCTGTATATTTTTAAAAATCTTTATTGGTTCACTCAGTCTGGTTATTTACGTGCCGCGCCTTTACGTGTCTTTTCAAACTCGACTTCACCTTAGCTCTATAAGTACACTTTTCACATTCATACCATTTAACATCCTCCTCATTCAAATGATTCATCTTTATATGATTTATTAAATTCGACCGCTGTTTCCCCCTATAAGAACACTTTTTGCACTCAAACCACCTGATATCCTCTTTATCCACATGATGTACATTCACGTGATTTTTTAAATTCGTCGTATATTTAGTTTTAAATGAACACTTCTGACACTCGTACCATTTAATCTCCCCTTTATCTAAATGTCGCGCTTTATTATGCGCTTTAAAATTCGACAAATGTTTACTTTTGTACGGACACTTGTCGCATTCGAACCATTTAATATCCTGTTCGTCCATATGCAGCCCATTTATGTGCCTAATCAAAGACGACTTGACTTTAGATTTAAACGGGCACTTCTGGCACTCGTGCCATTTAATCTCTTTTTCGTCTAAATGGTGCGTAATCACGTGTCGCTTTAAAGTCGACCTGTGTTTGGTTTTGAACGGGCACTTTTGGCATTCGTGCCATTTGATTTGTTGTTGTTTTAAATGGTGCACTTTGACGTGACTCGCCAAGTTCGACTGTTGCTTGGTTCGGTACGAACACATTTTGCATTCGTACCATTTAACGTAGTCTTCGTCTAAATGGCGCGCGTTTATGTGGATGTTTAAATTTTGTAGGTATTTGGTTCGGAAAGAGCAGTGGCTGCAGTCGTACCATTTAATATCTTGCTCGTTCAAGTGCTGACTCTTCATGTGGATGTTTAAATATCGGCGATGTTTGGTTTTGTACGGACAATGGTCACATTTGTACCAACACGCTTCGGTATCTGTCAAATGTCGTGAGATTTTGTGGGCGTTTATGACGTGTTTGTAGTCGGAATAAAAGTCGCATTGGTCGCATTTGTGTTTTTTGTTCGGGTTAACGACGATTTTTGTATTTTCGCGCCTTCTGGAACAACGACACGTATGTCGTAGATATTTCATTGAAAAATGTGTTTCAAAGGCGCATTTTTTACAAATATAGTTTCGTACGACGTATTCAGTTTTTTTAAAGCCATGGTGTTCCCTGGTGTGTTTTTTCCACAAAAGCGTTAGTTCGGTTTGGAAGTTGCAGTGTTTGCACTGGTAAAGCTCGAGGTTGCTATTTTCACAGTTAAAAAGTGACCATTGGGTGAAGTTTGTCCAAATTTTGCAGTCTTCGACACTTGCAATCTTCGAGTATTCCAGAATCGACATGATCTAACGACATGGAACATCAAAGAGAGTACAAATTTTGGTATTTTGCATACTTAATCTTGGTACGAGTCGCTCAATAGTTGTTTTTGTGCGCTAAAAACTAATTCTGGGAGAGATATTTTTACAAACATAACCTCAAAGTGAAGACGTTTTGGTGACAAAATGAAATTCCCTAGGACGCTCTAAACAGCCGCAAAAATTGATTATAAACCACAATATTTCGAATTTGACTTCATTTGATGCCATTTTCGTTTGATTTTGCGGATTCACGATGAATTTGTGGCTTTTTGACACTAATTTAACGTCAAAGGTGCATTTTTTAGAAGTGTAGTTCCGAATCGTGTGTTTTAGTTTCCATATGTTCTTTTAAAACCAGTATTAAACATAATTTACGACTACTTACCTCTTATTATGGGCAAATATTTCGAAATTAGTCAATTTTTGGGACCCCCAAATTATTATTTTTTTAACATAACCTTGATTGGTAGTTGGGGTAAACACAAAATTCCCTAGTATTTAAATTTGACAGTGCAAAACGCGAAGCCTTCAGACGACTTCAGCGCATCTACGACGAAAAACGCAAGAAAAATTCGCCTTTTCTAATATGTTTATTGTAACATCAACAACTTCGTTGTTATTAATATATGCCGCTTTAATTTTTGAGGTTAAGTTTATTAATCTAAGTGCCGCGACACTATGTGAATTTTGAAATTGGACATGTGCTTCGTTTGGAACGAGCACTTTTCACATTTGTACCACTTGGCGCTCGTCTCATCCGAATGATACAAATTGGCGTGTTTCTTCAAGTCCGGCTGCGACTTGCTCCTGTACGCGCACTTCGCACATTCATGCCACTTTTTCTCTTGCTCTTTCGAATGGCGTGCTTTCACGTGTCGCGTCAAATTCGACTTGTGTTTAACTTTGTATGGACATTGGGGGCACTGGAACCACGTGACGTCTTCTCCGTTCAAATGTCGCGCGTTAATGTGGCTTTTTAAACACGCGGTATGTTTAGTTTGAAACGGACACACTGTACAACCATACCATTTAACATTTTGTTGGTCACGAGTATAAGTTTTCATGTATTTGATTAAATCATAGTTTGGCTTATTCTGACTCTTTTGTGAACTTTGAGGCTTCTTTATTTTGTTTTTGAGACAAGTTGTGGTGTGTTGCAGCCACTTCATCGAAAAGTGCGTTTTAAAGTTGCATTTTTTGCAAACGTAGTTCCGAATGACGTATTCCACACTTCGAGGTTCTCTGTTGCGGTGGTCTTGGATGTGTTTCTTGAACAGAAATGTCAGTTCTGTTTGGAAGTTGCAGTCGTTGCAGTGATAGATTTCAAGGTTGGTTTTTTCGCAATTAAAGAGTGATGACAGTGGCTTGTGGCGGTTCGAGTGGTTGACCATAAAGAAAACTAGTGTCGTAAAGTAGGGGCAGACTTTGCACTTTTGAGCCTTTTGGGAAGGATTGGTGTGAATAAGCTTGTCGGAGTATTCCAGGAGTGGCATTTCAAACTACCTGAACGCAGTACCATTTTATTATGGAGTGAAAATTAGGTCGGTTTTCTTACCCAACGCTATGACAAAAATCGTTAAAAGGGGCAAATTTTGGATAAAATCTTGAAATTGAGTGTTGCGAATACATAACCTCAATTAAAATGACGTTCGTGGGGTGAATACAAAATTCCCTACTACTTTCTAGTGACACTTTGGTGTATTGTTGGTTGCATAACCAAAATCAATTTACATTATTTTAACTGTGATTAGTGGAATTAATACCATTTGATGTCATCTTCAATTAATTGCATTAAGTCGGCACTCTGTTCCGTTTTATTGTCTTCGTTATTCAAGTGAAGCGTGTTTTCGTGTCGCCTCAAATTATGGTAGTATTTGGACTTATAGGAGCAACTTTTGCATTCGTACCATTTAACATCCTTTCCTTCCAAATGTCGCGCCAGTATGTGACTTTGCAGATTCAGCTTGTACTTAGTTTTAAACGAACACTGATGACAATGATACCATTTAACGTCGGACTCGTCCAAATGCCACACGGTTACGTGCAGTTTTAAATTATTGTTCTGTTTAGCTTTGTATGGGCACTTGCTACACTGATACCATTTAACCTCCTGCTCATCCAAGTGCTGCGCATTTATGTGTCTCTCCAAATGCGACTTTCTCTTCGCTCTATAAGGGCACTTTTCACACTGATACCATTTAACATCACCATCATCCAAGTGTTTGGCATTCACGTGCTGTTTCAAAGTCGAGCTCGTTTTCGCTTTAAATGAGCAGTTTTTACATTCATACCATTTCACGTCCTTTTCGTTCAAATGTCGCGAATTCACGTGGCTTTTCAAATTTGAGGTGTATCGAGTTTTGTACGGACACTGCTTGCACTTGTACCATGTATTTTTCTCACTAAAATTATGCAACTTGACTTTTTCGGATTTGTACAACGCGTACTTTTTTTTGAAACCGTTGGGGAAACAAGTTTTCGAATGCTGCAGCCACGTTATGGAGAAGTGTGTTTTGAAGCTGCATTTTCGACAAATGTAAGTCGGAATGGTGTAGTTGCTTGTTTCAAATGTGTCGTGCTTCTCGACGTGTTTCTTGAAAAGTAGGGTTAGTTGGGTTCGGAAGTCGCAGTTTTTGCAGTGGTAGGTTTCGATGTTGTTTTCGCATTCGAAAAGGCCTAGTGATGGCCAGTTGATTTGGATGCGGGTTGCCATTCGAACAGGATGGTGTGAAGAGTGGAGACTTTATGGAGAGATGCGTTCAATGGGGCAAGTTTGGCTAAATATGACGTTTTTGCTTAGCTACTTGATGAAATTGAGTCGAGTGACTCACCTGGTACTTTCGTAGAAGATTGTTCATAGTAATATTAGGGGGGTTCTCGACGAATTATGAAAATTAATTAATTGGTGAAAGGGAAGAGACTGTTGTTTTATTAAAATCATGCGAAAGCCGTAAAGATTTGGAATTGCTTTTGAACATAACCTCAAAATAGTGAGCCAGTGTTGCCAAGTGTCAAGAGTTTTTTCTTATTACAGACAACAAGGACATTTTTTTTTATACACCATAAAGTCCCTAAGTTCAATCTGACAAAAAAAAACATTAATGTATTGGAAGTATGCAACCAATATTACATTATACCTATGTGATAATTAAAAAAAAAAAACAAATTAAACTTGTATATTTAGTTAAGTTTAGAAAATGTTAATAAACGTCGCGAATCGTGACGTCACGATGTATTCAAACAAAGGAATAGCTTCTCGAACATTCGCGAACGTGTTGTTGCATCACCCAACCGGTACTTAACCAATTTTTTAGCCTGTACATTGTAAACTAACAAATATAAACAAACGATGTCTAAAAAGATCTATATAAACATTTTAGTTGTTAATAATCAGTGCGCGGGAATTTGTTTCACCGCTGCAATCCCCCAGTTGAAGTAAGATGTGTTTTACGGCGAGTAGCAGGGACGCCTTGATCTGGTCCACAAGGTCGTAGCCAGTGCGTCGCTAGGAGTGTTTACAGCAAGTAAAAAAACTACTTCTATTGTACTATATTACTTCAAATAATAATACTTGATGCCCTTTTTAATTTTTCAACCACAGGACCACAGATTTGTGATCTTGAAATGTTATATTATGTTGAAATAGTCCAAAAGAAAAATATATTTGTAATCAAACTATCGCCGCGACAGCACTGGTTCTAGCGTATGAGATACAATTCCGCGCGTTATTAATAATACATTGATTAATTAAAGATTCATATTGTGACGTCGCGAATCGTGACGTCAAGACGTATTCAAACAAAGGAATAGCTTCTCGAACATTCGCGAACGTGTTGTTGCGTCACCCAACCGGTATTTAACCAATTTTTTAGTCTGTACATTGTAAATTAACAAATATAAACAAACGATGTCTGAAAAGATCTATAAAAACATTTTAGTTGCTAATAATTCATTGATAAATTAAAGATTCATATTGTGACGTCGCGAATCGTGACGTCACGACGTATTCAAGTAAAGGAATAGCTTCTCGAACATTCGCGAACGTGTTGTTGCGTCACCCAACCGGTATTTAACCAATTTTTTAGTGTGTACATTGTAAATTAACAAATATAAACAAACGATGTCTAAAAAGATTTATATAAACATTTTAGTTGCTAATAATTCATTGATAAATTAAAGATTCATATTGTGACGTCGCGAATCGTGACGTCACGACGTATTCAAGCAAAGGAATAGCTTCTCGAACATTCGCGAACGTGTTGTTGCGTCACCCAACCGGTATTTAACCAATTTTTTAGCCTGTACATTGTAAATTAACAAATATAAACAAACGATGTCTAAAAAGATCTATATAAACATTTTAGTTGCTAATAATACATTGATTAATTAAAGATTAATATTGTGACGTCGCGAATCGTGACGTCACGACATATTCAAACAAAGGAATAGCTTCTCGAACATTCGCGAACGTGTTGTTGCGTCACCCAACCGGTATTTAACCAATTTTTTAGCCTGTACATTGTAAATTAACAAATATAAACAAACGATGTCTAAAAAGATCTATATAAACATTTTAGTTGCTAATAATACATTGATTAATTAAAGATTAATATTGTGACGTCGCGAATCGTGACGTCACGACATATTCAAACAAAGGAATAGCTTCTCGAACATTCGCGAACGTGTTGTTGCGTCACCCAACCGGTATTTAACCAATTTTTTAGCCTGTACATTGTAAATTAACAAATATAAACAAACGATGTCTAAAAAGATCTATATAAACATTTTAGTTGCTAATAATACATTGATAAATTAAAGATTAATATTGTGACGTCGCGAATCGTGACGTCACGACGTATTCAAACAAAGGAATAGCTTCCCGAACATTCGCGAACGTGTTGTTGCGTCACCCAACCGGTATTTAACCAATTTTTTAGTCTGTACATTGTAAATTAACAAATATAAACAAACGATGTCTAAAAAGATCTATAAAAACATTTTAGTTGCTAATAATACATTGATAAATTAAAGATTCATATTGTGACGTCGCGAATCGTGACGTCACGACGTATTCAAACAAAGGAATAGCTTCCCGAACATTCGCGAACGTCTTGCTGCGTCAGCCAACCGGTATATATACAGGTCGGCGGCCACTTTTGGGCAGTCTGAGTCAAACGTTCAGCGCGTGAAGACGTCTGTTCGCAATAAGGAAAGTAAGGAAACAATTTCGCAACCAAGTGGCGAATTTATTTATTTATTTATTTATTTATTTATTTATTTATTTATTTATTTTTAAAATTCTTCGTTGTGTATAATAACACATGGCGACAAATGACAGATTTGCAATTATTAATGAAATCAACTCGTGCAAACGCTGCTAAGAAACCATCATGACACAATTAAATGATATTTAAACAATTCAACTTGAAAACCGTTTTCCCACAAACACGAAATTATTAAAAACAATTCAATTTGTTGTCTTCGGTCCTTTGTGTTCAGTTTTGATTTCGATCCGGTGGCAGCAACATCGAAGCATTCGCAGCCCCGTTTTGGCGTAAAACTACCACGTTTTCGCGAATTTCTAATTAATTGCTAATAAATATTAATGAAAATGTTCTGCATTAGCGCTGTGAACACGGAACAAAGTGTGCATTTTTCCAAAAATGCCCGAAAACGGAGTAAATACGGTTGGAATTTTAATTTATATATACTGTTTAAATATGATAAGTATTAATTAATATAATTAAAGTCGTTTTCCTACAAACGTGAACATATTAAAAACGCGCAATTTTCCGGTCAAAATATGAAAAATAATGTTTGCAATCTTATCGTGATGTTCGATCACTGTCAGGAGAGCCACCTGAACAAATATTGCGGTTTTCGGTTAGTTTTGATTTCGGTCTGGTGGCAGCAACATCTGAGCATTCGGAGCTCCGTTTTGGCTTTTAAGTAGCCGGTGTTCGCGAATTTGTAATTTATTGTTCTTCTCATGGCAAGACAAACTCCAGACCTCCTCGTATTGTTTGGTTCTTGCTGGGCAACAGCAACGAGCGAGCAGAGTCATCGCTCTTTGTTGGCAAAAGTGGAGAAATTTGTATATTGTAACTTTTGTAATTGAAGCATTTTGTACTGTATATTTTATATGTTACTAACTTAACTTGGGTCTTGCCAATTTAGCTCCTGTGGTGCAAATGCTTTGTTTTCACGGTGCACTTGCTTGGGTATTAACTTTGCAACAGTGCATTCTTTGGTCCCGAGACTGAATTCTCCATGTCGTCAGACGCTCTTGCCTGGGGGGGGTTGTGTTGGCCCTTAGACGCTGGGTCATCATCCTAAAAGGATGAGGTTCATCATCCAAATGGATGAGGTCAGTCGGCCCTGTATCTATGCGGCTGGGTTCTCCCTTGGGCGTGTGAGCGCTGCGACCAATAGATTTCGTTTCGAGTTCCATCGGTGTGCTTGCTTGGGTATTCTTTTTGCAACAGTGCATTCTTTGGTTCCGAGTCTGAATTCTCCATGTCGTCAGACGCTTTGGCCTGGGGAGTTCTGTTGGCCCTTAGACGCTGGGTCGCATCATCCGATAAGGATGAGGTCAGTCGGCCTTGGATTTATGCGGCTGTGTTCTCCCTTGGGCGTGTGAGCGCTGCGACCAATAGATTTCGTTTCGAGTTCCATCGGTGTGCTTGCTTGGGTTTTCATTTTGCAACATTCTCAATTTTTGGTGCAATTTCTTCCGGTGGTGTGTTGGGTACTAACTTTGCATTTGTATTGTATCTGAATTGTATCTGTATCTGTAGTGTATTCTGTATTATAGTTAGATTGTAGGTACCTGTATTGTATTTCCGTTGTATTGTACTGTATAACGTTCTATCCCTCATTAACCAATCCTAGCCCTCTCCTTTCCTAGCGAGATCTGCTCCAGACCTTCCCGTGGTTCTTGCTGAGCATCAACTATCGAGGACAGAAAATTCAAATTCAAAACCAGAAAAGTTTCAAAAAAATCATGAAAATCGCTCGTTGGTGGCCAACGTGGAGCATTTATCCTGTTTATATATGTATTAATATGTCAAAATTAAACCGAAAACCGTAAACATAAAGTTATTAAAAACAATTCAGAAAAAAACGGACAACTGAAAAATTAAAAATCGGATAAACGAAAAAAAGAAAACTTGAAAAATCAACATTCGAAATTTGGAAAAATTGAAAAGTGAGAAAACTGACACATTGACAAACCGATAAATCTAAAAATTGAAAGAAAAATCGGAAAATTGTAAAACAGAGACTGAAAAAATCGGAAAATTAAAAAATCGAAAATTTCGATAAATCTTGGAACTGAAAAATCGGAAAATTGTAAAATAGAAATTGAAAAATCGGAAAATTAAAAAATCGAAAAGTTGGAAAAACGAAAAATTTAAAAATTTAAAAACTACATATAAAGTTGTAAAATCGTAAAATTGAAAAAGCAAGAAATCGAAAATCTGAAAAATCGACAAATCCAAAAATCAAAAATTCTGAAACAAAAACAAAAAATCCGGTAGCTGAAAAATTGAAAAATCGGATAAACGAAAAAAAGAAAACTTGAAAACTCGAAGATTCGGAAAATCAGGAAACTGAAACATTAACCAATCGATAAATATAGGAATTAAAAAATCGGAAAATTGTAAAAAAGAAACTGAAAAATCAGAAAATTAAAAAATCGAAAACTTGGATAATGGAAAAAAAATAAGAATCGTAAAATTGAAAACCAAAAAATGGAATCATTGAAAAATCGAAAAGTTGAAAAATCAAAAACTGATAAATCTAGATATTACTGAAAAACAGAAAAATTTGGAAATTGTAAAATCCACAAATTAAAAAATTAAAAATTCTAAAACAGAAACAGAAAAAACCGGGTAACTGAAAAATTAAAAAATCAGATAAACGAAAAAAGGAAAACTTGAAAACTCGAACATTCGAAATTTGGAAAAACTGAAAAATCAGGAAACTGAAACATTGACAAATAGAAACTAAAATGGGAAAATTAAAAAATCGAAAAGTTGGATAATGAAAAAACGAAACATTTAAAAATTAAAAAACCATAAAATTGTAAAGTCATAAAATTAAGAAATCGAAAAACTGAAAAATCCAAAATCGATAAATCTAAATATTGAAAAATTGAAAATTTGAAAATTGAAAAATCAAAAAATCGAAAAATAAAGAATTGTAAAACAGGAATTGAAAGAATTGGGAAATTAAAAAATGGAATAGTTGGATAATGGAAAAAACAAAAAATTTCAAAATTTAAAAACTATAAAAGTGTAAAACTGCGAAATCGTAAAACTTAAAAATCAAAAATGGATCATTGAAAAATCGAAAAGTTGAAAAATCAAAAACTGATAAATCTAGAAATTGAAAAACAGAAAAATTAGAAAAATAAAAAAATTGAAAAGTTGGATAATGGAAAAGACGAAAAATTTAAAAGCTATAAAATTGCAAAATTGTAAAATCGTGAAATTGAAAAATCAAAAAATGGAATCATTGAAAAATCGAAAAGTTGAAAAATCAAAAATCAATAAATTTAGGTATTGAAAAACAGAAAAATCAGAAAATTGAAAAATCGAACAATCAAAAACAGAAATAGAAAAAAACGGGTAACTGAAAAGTAGAAAAATGGGATAAACAAAAAAAGGGAAACTTGAAAAATTCCGAATTTGGAAAAACTCAAAAATCAAGAAACTGAAACACTGACAAATCGATAAATCTAGGAATTGAAAAATCGGAAAATTGTAAAACAGAAACTGAAAAAATCGGAAAATTAAACAGTCCTAAAGTTGAACAATGGAAAAAACGAAAAATTTCAAAATTTAAAAACTAGAAAAAGTAAAATTGTACAATCAAAAAACCAACAAGATGAAAAATTAAAAATCGATAAGTATAGATATTCAAAAACAGAAAAATTTGGAAATTAAAAAATCTACTAATCGAACAATCAGAAATTCTAAAACAGAAACAGAAAAAATCGGGTAACTGAAAAATTGGATACATGGAAAAACGAAAACTTGAAAAATCGAACATTCAAAATTTGGAAAAATTGAAATATCGGGAAACTGCAGCATTGAGAAATCGGTAAATTTAAGAATTGAAAAATCGAAAAATAGAAAATGTAAAAATGGGAAAATTAAACAATCGAAAAGTTGAATAATGGCAAAAACGAAACATTTAAAAATTAAAAAACCAGCATCGTAAAATCAAGAAATCGAAAAACTGAAAAATCGGAAAAGTTGGAAAATCGAAAATCGATAAATCTAAATACTGAAAAATAGAAAATTGGAAAATTGAAAAATCGACAAATCGAAAAATAAAGAATTCTAAAACAGAAACAAAAAAACGGGTCACTGAAAAATTCAAAAATTTAGGAATTGAAAAATAATAAAATTGTAAAACAGGAATTGAAAGAATCGGGAAATTAAAAAATCGAAAAGTTGGATAATGGAAAAAACGAAAAATTTCAAAATTTAAAAACTATAAAAATGTAAAATTGCAAAATCGTAAAATTGAAAAATCAAAAAGGAATCATTGAAAAATCGAAAAGTTGAAAAATCAAAAATTGGTAAATCTGGATATTGAAAAACAGAAAAATTAGGGAATCGAAAAATTCTAAAATAGTAACAGAAAAAAACGGACAACTGAAAAATTGAAAATCTGATAAACGAAAAAACGAAAACTTGAAAAATCGAACATTCGAAATTTGGAAAAATTGAAAAGTGAAAAAACTGACACATTGACAAACCGATAAATCTAAAAATTGAAAGAAAAATCGGAAAATTGTAAAACAGAGACTGAAAAAATCGGAAAATTAAAAAATCGAAAAGTTGGATAAATCTTGAAACTGAAAAATCGGAAAATTGTAAAATAGAAATTGAAAAATCGGAAAATTAAAAAATTGAAAAGTTGGAAAAACGAAAAATATAAAAATTTAAAAACTACATATAAAGTTGTAAAATCGTAGAATTGAAAAAGCAAGAAATCGAAAATCTGAAAAATCGACAAATCCAAAAATCAAAAATTCTGAAACAAAAACAAAAAATCCGGTAGCTGAAAAATTGAAAAATCGGATAAACGAAAAAAAGAAAACTTGAAAACTCGAAGATTCGGAAAATCAGGAAACTGAAACATTAACCAATCGATAAATATAGGAATTAAAAAATCGGAAAATTGTAAAAAAGAAACTGAAAAATCAGAAAATTAAAAAATCGAAAACTTGGATAATGGAAAAAAATAAGAATCGTAAAATTGAAAACCAAAAAATGGAATCATTGAAAAATCGAAAAGTTGAGAAATCAAAAACTGATAAATCTAGATATTACTGAAAAACAGAAAAATTTGGAAATTGTAAAATCCACAAATTAAAAAATTAAAAATTCTAAAACAGAAACAGAAAAAACCGGGTTACTGAAAAATTAAAAAATCAGATAAACGAAAAAAGGAAAACTTGAAAACTCGAACATTCGAAATTTGGAAAAACTGAAAAATCAGGAAACTGAAACATTGACAAATAGAAACTAAAATGGGAAAATTAAAAAATCGAAAAGTTGGATAATGACAAAAACGAAACATTTAAAAATTAAAAAACCATAAAATTGTAAAGTCATAAAATTAAGAAATCGAAAAAGTGAAAAATCCAAAATCGATAAATCTAAATATTGAAAAATTGAAAATTTGAAAATTGAAAAATCAAAAAATCGAAAAATAAAGAATTGTAAAACAGGAATTGAAAGAATTGGGAAATTAAAAAATCGAATAGTTGGATAATGGAAAAAACAAAAAATTTCAAAATTTAAAAACAATAAAAGTGTAAAACTGCGAAATCGTAAAACTTAAAAATCAAAAATGGATCATTGAAAAATCGAAAAGTTGAAAAATCAAAAACTGATAAATCTAGAAATTGAAAAACAGAAAAATTAGAAAAATAAAAAAATTGAAAAGTTGGATAATGGAAAAAACGAAAAATTTAAAAGCTATAAAATTGCAAAATTGTAAAATCGTGAAATTGAAAAATCAAAAAATGGAATCATTGAAAAATCGAAAAGTTGAAAAATCAAAAATCAATAAATTTAGGTATTGAAAAACAGAAAAATCAGAAAATTGAAAAATCGAACATTTAAAAACAGAAATAGAAAAAAATGGGTAACTGAAATGTAGAAAAATGGGATAAACACAAAAAGGGAAACTTGAAAAATTCGGAATTTGGAAAAATTCAAAAATCAAGAAACTGAAACACTGACAAATCGATAAATCTAGGAATTGAAAAATCGTAAAATTGTAAAACAGAAACTGAAAAAATCGGAAAATTAAACAGTCCTAAAGTTGAACAATGGAAAAAACGAAAAATTTAAAAGCTATAAAATTGCAAAATTGTAAAATCGTGAAATTGAAAAATCAAAAAATGGAATCATTGAAAAATCGAAAAGTTGAAAAATCAAAAATCAATAAATTTAGGTATTGAAAAACAGAAAAATCAGAAAATTGAAAAATCGAACATTTAAAAACAGAAATAGAAAAAAAATGGGTAACTGAAACGTAGAAAAATGGGATAAACAGAAAAAGGGAAACTTGAAAAATTCGGAATTTGGAAAAACTCAAAAATCAAGAAACTGAAACACTGACAAATCGATAAATCTAGGAATTGAAAAATCGGAAAATTGTAAAACAGAAACTGAAAAAATCGGAAAATTAAACAGTCCTAAAGTTGAATAATGGAAAAAACGAAAAATTTCAAAATTTCAAAACTAGAAAAAGTAAAATTGTACAATCAAAAAATGGATTAATTAAAAAACCGAAAAGATGAAAAATTAAAAATCGATATGTATAGATATTCAAAAACAGAAAAATTTGGAAATTAAAAAATCTACTAATCGAACAATCAGAAATTCTAAAACAGAAACAGAAAAAATCGGGTAACTGAAAAATTGGATAAATGGAAAAACGAAAACTTGAAAAATCGAACATTCAAAATTTGGAAAAACTGAAGAATCGGGAAACTGAAGCATTGACAAATCGATAAATCTAAGAATTGAAAAATCGTAAAATAGAAAATGTAAAAATGGGAAAATTAAAAAATCAAAAAGTTGGATAATGGAAAAAACGAAAAATTTTTAAATTTTAAACCTCTAAAAATGTAAAATTGCAAAATTGAAAAATCAAAAAATATAATAAAAAAAATTAAACGAAAAAAGGAAAACTTGAAAACTCGAACATTCGAAATTTGGAAAAACTGAAAAATCAGGAAACTGAAACATTGACAAATCGGTAAATTTTAGAATTGAAAAATCAAAAAACAGAAACTGTAAAAATGGGAAAATTAAAAAATCGAAAAGTTGGATAATGGCAAAAACGAAACATTTAAAAATTAAAAGACCATAAAATTGCACAGTCGTAAAATCAAGAAATCGAAAAACTGAAAAATCGGAAAAGTTAAAAAATCAAAAATCGATAAATCTAAATATTGGAAAATAGAAAGATTGGAAAATTGAAAAATCAACAAATCGAAAAATAGAGAATTCTAAAACAGAAACAAAAAAACAGGTAACTGAAAAATTCAAAAATTTAGGAACTGAAAAATAATAAAATTGTAAAACAGGAATTGAATGAATCGGGAAATTAAAAAATCGAAAAGTTGGATAATGGAAAAAACGAAAAATTTCAAAATTTAAAAACTATAAAAATGTAAAATTGCAAAATCGTAAAATTGAAGAATCAAAAAGGAATCATTGAAAAATCAAAAATTGGTAAATCTGGATATTGAAAAACAGAAAAATTAGGGAATCGAAAAATTCTAAAACAGGAACAGAAAAAAACGGACAACTGAAAAATTGAAAATCTGATAAACGAAAAAACTAAAACTTGAAAAATCGAACATTCGAAATTTGGAAAAATTGAAAAGTGAAAAAACTGACATTGACAAACCGATAAATCTAAAAATTGAAAGAAAAATCGGAAAATTGTAAAACAGAGAGTGAAAAAATCGGAAAATTAAAAAATCGAAAAGTTGGATAAATCTTGGAACTGAAAAATCGAAAAGTTGGATAATGGAAAAAACGAAAAATTTAAAAACCACATATAAAGTTGTAAAATCGTAAAATTGAAAAAGCAAGAAATGGAAAAACTGAAAAATCGACAAATCCAAAATTAAAATTTTTAAATAGAAACAGAAAAAAAACAGACAACTGAAAATTGAAAAATCGGATAAATGAAAAAACCAAGACTTGAAAAATAAAATATTCGGAAGTTGGAAAAATTGAAATTCAGGAAAATGAAACGTCGTCGACAAATCGATAAATCTAAGAATTGAAAAATGGGAAAATTGTATAACAGAAACTGAAAAAAATCGGAAAGTTGGATAAAGGAAAAAACGAAAAATTTAAAAACTATAAAGTTGTAAAATCGACAAATCGAAAAATCAAAAATTCTAAAACAGGAACAGAAAAACCGGGTAACTGGAAAATTGAAAAATCCGATAAACGGAAAAATGGAAGGTTCAAAATTTCGAAAAATTAAAAAATCAGGAAACTGAAGAATCGACAAATCTATAAATCTAAGAATTGAAAAATCGGAAAATTGTAAAATAGAAACTGAAAAAATCTAAAAATTACAAAATCGAAAGAAAACGAAAAATCAAAAAATGGAATCATTGAAAAATCAAAAAACGTTCATGAAAAATATGTATTTTTATATCAACAAAGTTAAACAAACACACTGCAAATAACAACAAAAATGCATTTATGCTTTGTAGTAATAATCAGTAATCACATTAAACAAACTTCTCTCTTCACTCATCCAAATGATGCACCTTTATATGTTTCTTTAAATGCGAACTCTGCTTAGCCTTATACGCGCACTTATCACACTCAAACCACTTAATATTCTCTTCCCCCAAATGCTGCATATTTACATGCCGCTTCAAATTCGAACTCTGCTTACTCTTAAACGAGCAAACCTGGCACTCGAACCACTTAAACCCCTGCCTCAAATCCACCCCCGCACCCCCCTCATCCAAATGGTGCGCAATCACGTGACTCTTCAAGTGCGAATTCTGCTTGGCTTTGTAAGAACAGCTCTGGCACTCGTACCACTTAATCTCCCCTTCCCCCAAATGCTGCCCATTCACGTGCCGAATTAAATTGCAATTCTGCTTAGTTTTAAACGAGCACTTCTTGCACTCGTACCACCGGATATCCCGCATGTCCAAATGATGGGCGTTCACGTGGTTCTTCAAATCGGCGCTTCGTTTCGCTTTGTATGGGCATTTGTCACACTCGCGCCACTTAATATCCACGTTGTAGTGCGTCCGCACGTGCTGCGAAAGCGCCGAGTTCGTCTTGGCTTTAAACGGACACAGCTTGCACTCGTACCACTTCACTTTATCGGCGTCCAGGTGCTGCGAATTGATGTGGATTTTCAAGTTCGAGTTGACTTTGGTTTTGTAGGGGCAGTGGGGGCACTGGTACCATTTAACGTCTTGTTCGTTCAAGTGGCGGGAGTTCATGTGGCTTTTCAAGTGCGCGGACTGTTTAGTTCGGAAGGGGCACTCCTGGCAAATGTACCATTTAATGTCGTGCTGGTCCAAGTGGCGGTTTTTCATGTGTTTGTTCAAGTTGGCGCGCAGTTTGGCTTTGTAGGGGCACTTCTCGCACTCGTACCAGACGATTTCTTCGTCCTTGAGGTGCTTCGAGATCTTGTGGGCTTTTATGACTTTTTTGTATTTGGTTTTGAGGCCGCATTGGTCACATTTATACCAAAAGCTCGTTTTGGCGGTCTTGTCACGCTTGATTATTTGGAGGCGGCGTTTTCGCGAACACGTGATGACGTGCTGAAGCCACATGATTGAGAAGTGGGTTTCGAAGGAGCACTTTCTGCAAGTGTGTTTTCGAATGGGGTGTTTCAGGGGGGCGCGGATCTTGGGGCTGTGGTGGCATTCTTTGATGTGGTTAGTCAAGTGGATTGTTAGTTCCGTCTGGAAGTTGCAGTCTTTGCAGTGGTAATATTCGATGTTGCTGTTTTCACAGTTGAAAAGGGTCGCTGGAGAGGAATTTTGGGTGAGAAAAACTGATTGGTCCAGTTCATGGTCTGGGGAAGATTCCACGTTGACAAACTTTTCCAAAATCGACATTTCACCTGAATTTGTTATCGTTGTACCATGGCGTGATAATGTAATTTCTTACCTGATGCTTCGGTAAAAATACGAAAATTACAAGGTTTCTAGGTCTGCAGCCACTTAAGACAGTTTTATATCCAAAAAATAAGTTTGTTTTTCAGTAAAAAGTAAGACACAACCTTGACCTCAATTCTAATTTCTTGCGCCATAACCTCAAAATTTTACCAAACTGTCAAACGAAAACAAGCCACAAACCTAATATACATAGACGTTTCATTCGCGAATTTCATTGTCACTAGATGGCACACCAGAAACACAGTAGATCAGTAACGAAACTTCAGCAATATTTGCGGAACGGGTGTGACCTTGGGAGCCCGTTCCCGGGAAACACGAAGATTCAAATATTTCGTAGCATTCGTATGTGATTCATATAATACTAATAATTGTACACAAAAATAAAAATGGTTGGCATGTACTACTGACATTGGTCATTTTTTTCTTTCCTATAAATTATTAACATATTCAAGCAAAACATTTTTATTCAATTTTGACGTTTTAAACTGCGTTTATTAAAACCTTAACAAGTCTGACAAACAAGTTGTTATCCACAAGTGAATTGCAAAATTTTTAATTCACTCTTAATATTTTTAAATCACTCACAAAAAAATAAAAAACAACTTCAGGAACATAAACATTTTGCTTATTATTTTTAATAGTTTTCACAGAATACAATTTGTTTACAATTTTCACTAAAAGGTTGCTGCAACTAAATCAGTATTGTTTGACATATTTGTTTGGCTCTGTGAGGCGTCAATTTGGGAATTGTATAAATCCCACACCAATAGAATTCCAAAGAACGTTTCGGAAACTATTTACTACAGATTATTTCGATACAAGTGCAAGAACCAACTGTGAAACACTATTTTATTTGAAATGAAAAATTTGCTAAGGTGTTCTTTTAAATAAACTTCCACAACACATCTTCCCTGTATTCCGGTCTCTTCAAGAATCATTAAGTGATGTGAGTTACCGGAAACTCACCTTGAAAGAACACAACTGTTTATGGTATGTTTGTGGATATTCATTAATACGAAAATTCTTACACCACCACTTCTGCGAAGTTTGTGAGAACTTTGCACATTCTTACGAAGTGGTACATCCTGTTTTAATTCTGTGACATTTTAAAGTTTTCAATGAAGATGTGATTTTTGGCGATTTAATGATGCCACCTGAACATTTTGCAGTTTATACTCCGGTAGTGGGTAATACATTTTGTGAGTTTTTCCCAATTTATGCACTGTATTCGTTAACTGGTTTGCGGCTAAAAAACGAACCATACAAAAATACCATTCCACCACCCCTGCAAAGACTTTCCTCTTGATTACCTCGTCTCAGTTTTTATTAGAGTTAGAATTTTTTACACACTAAAATTTAAAAATAAATCTTGGACCGCTCAAACCCGCACACATCGAAAATTAAACTATTTCGTTTAACCTGCAGTTTGTTGACCTCTTTAGCCTGGAATTTTCTAGTATTTTTTACATGTATCGTAAGACTGTGTCGTAAGTATCTATTACTTTGTTACAATAAATTTTACGTTTGTTTTTAACCCCATAACCCAACATCCCGTATGATTCCGTAAATAATATGACATTTCTTGTTGACAAAACCAGACAAAACGTTCACCGAAAACCTTAAAATGAAAAAGAAACTATGTTCTTCAAGGTCGGAGCACCTTTAGTGACGCCAGTGACCTCTTTATGTCGTTCCGTAAGCTCCCCATGTATTTCTTATGGAGTCAGCTGAGACTTTCATAGCCCTGCCAGAAACGTCAAAAGAAAGCTGAAAACAAAAAAATAAACTGACAGCTACCTAACCTAACTTTACTTCAACAGTTTTGGCGATAACTATCTAGATTTTGCGATTTTCATTTTTATCCTATTTGTTTGCCCTTTTATTATTGTATAAGACGTGTGGAGTGCAAAGTGGTAAAGTGTAGTGTAATTTTATGAAGTATTTATTGTAGATTCTAGTATGTCCAAAGTGTCATTACTAGATATTATTGCCCCTAGAAAACACATAGTACCGTCACCCTGGAGCAAACCTGGCGGAAACTTAACAAAAACAAAAATTATAAACACCATTTGACAGACCGCGAAATTTAAAATGGTTTTATATTGGATTTAAAGTTTGTAGTTTATATACAAAATATGGATTTTTAATTTGAATAAAATATAAACTTCAATCAACAAAATTTTATTTAATAATTATTAGTTATATTAATTGACTTTAAACAAAAAGATCACGCCAAGACCACGTGACAACAACAGTTTACGCGCTGTCAACTCTCTGCTGACACAATTTGGTTCAAAACCAGGGGAATTTTGCATTTGCTCCACTCGTACAACAATGGATGACGGTACTATGTATTTCTAGGGGCTATACTAGATATCTTAAAATACACCTGTATAAGCCAATCTAAAAAATATGAATGCAATGATAAATCACAAGTAAAAACTCATCATGTTTTGTCCATTTCAGGGAGATTTAGGAATTTAACTCGTTACTGTGGAAATTTGCAATTTAACACCTTTAAATTTCACAAGTTTTTACAAGATTAATAGGGGCAAAATCAGTTTTATCTTAACAAATACTAGGGCCGCCCACCCGCCCCATATTTTTCAGAGGATATGTCATTTGCCGAAATAAGTCTTATCTTATCAAGTACTAGCCCCACCCACCCGCCCGCTATTTTCTCAGAGGATATGGCGTCTGTCAAAATCAGTATTATCTTAGCAAGTAGTAGCCCCACCCACCCGCCTCCTATTTTCTCAAAGGATATGTCATTTGCCAAAACAAGACTTCTTTAGCAAATACGAGCCCCGCCCACCCTCCTCAGAGGGTAAGACTTGCTAAGATAACTCTTATTTTGGCAAATGACAAATCCTCTGAGAAAATAGGGGCGGGTGGGCGGGGCTAGTACTTGCTTAGTTAAGACTGATTTTGGCAGACGCCATATCCTCTGAGAAAATAGCGGGCGGGTGGGTGGGGCTAGTACTTGCTAAGATAAGACTGATTTTGGCAGACGCCATATCCTCTGAGAAAATAGAGAGCGAGTGCGCGGGGCTAAAACTTGTTTTGGCAACATTTTGAAATGACGTCATCAGTTTTTTGGGAGGGGGTAAATAATAAATTTTGCTTAACGATTTACCATGATTACGATAACCTTAAAATATTTACAAGATTTCCGAGCACTCGGCTTTGCAGTGTCAAAGTTATATTGCTAAAATATTCTTATTCAGTTTTAAATTTTTTCTAAAAATTTTGGATGTCTAGGGTGAAAATTCGACACAGATTCACACACCACAAGCACAAGAGTGTTTTATTTTATGAAATTAAAAAAACTTTTGTGGTGACCGAATTTGAATTAAAATTTCGTGCTGAAAAAAATTAATAGCATGACATTTGAGTAATCTGAATATGAAAAAAAAATCGTTAAACATCGGCAACCATGTGCACGTTAGCGCTTTTTGGGTAGTGGGTAGTCCTGCTGGGGATTTTAGTTAGAGGGTTGGTAGGGACAAAATTGCTGCTTGATGTTTGTTCTGAGTATAACAACGTGGTGAGTTGGCTTGGTAGTTAATAGAAGGGAGAAAGCTAATTCTTGCGGCTTTCTAACCGGAAAAAAGTGAATTTTTGATCGACGCTAACACGTGTAAATTTGATTCATTGTTTGTAAATTCACAGATCAGGTTAGCATTTTAATCGTTAACTGGTGCTAACAGAATTTAACAGACATTAGATTTATTTAGATAAATCACTTTCTAGGAACTTACTTACTTCATGAAATTTACTTAGTCGTTTAACAAAAAGTTACGAATAACGTTTCTGGATGCTAATATTTACAACACTTCTTAATTCTTCACACAAGATTGGTAATAGGTCATTTACGGCAGTTAAATTAACAAAATTCATAATATCGTGAACTGACAGGGGGAGTAAAGATTTCTCTCCTAATGCACTTATCATGGGTTTTGTTTGGGATAAACAATCCATGATAGAAACCCTCAAAACAAATTGTTTTAAGTAACTAATCACTTGGATCATGGCATAACGTAACACCATATAAATTCTTTGTTCGCATCGTTGATAAAGTGTGGCATAATTGAACATAATGTAAACTCTTTGTTTGAATCGTTGATGAAGTGTGACATGAATCTCATGTGAATTTGTTAGCTTTACAATTTTTCACCTCATACAATATTTCTCTCTCACAATTTTAACTTCAGTAATTTTCATTGTTGTATAATTTAAATTGAACGTAAATTTTCATGCTCTACAATTTCGAACCTCACGTAATTTTTTGTCTACACAAGTTTTATTTCATACCAGATCTTTTTCGTTTTCATAAATCTTTGCTAGTTTTTTTATGTAAACTATTTGTTGTTTAAAATTTCACAAGCTTGTATGGCGAATTTAAATGTTGTTTATTGCTCTATTTGAAACTTTAACACTTGTTCAGTGTCGTTAATACAGAGATAACAGAGATATGACAGCTTTTGAATGCTCCATAAGAAATGCATGGGAGCGAAGTGAACACAGAATTTGACGTAAAGGACGGTTGGGGGCACAACATTTGTGGTGGTAAACCTGATATCTTAATATCTATGTTAAATGTTACTAAATATATTACTAGTAAAAGTGACATAACGAACGAAAAACACGAACTCTGAGATAACCTCAATTAAATATGATGCGATGGTTTCAAATTATAAAAGAAAAGTCATGTTAACTGCATATGTATGTATGTATTTATTACAGTTACATACATTTTAACAAACAATATACTATTGGTAAGTACAGGAATAGTTCTATAAAAATAACATCGATAAGTAAACCGATGATTTTCTGCAGCTATAATTAATTATTAATCGATGAAACTGGCAAATGCTCTATAAATGGGACAAAATGATTAATTTACTCTGTTTTTTAGGTTGCTTCTGTAGTTCCCTATTATGGAATTTCAATGTATAAAATATACGTAATCGCACAAATAATGACAAAAGGTAATCAAGGGGGAGATTACTACATGGATGCTATTAAGGCCAGCTGGTTTTTAAGTTGTCTGGGAACTTGAAGCGAAAGTGTATTATCTACTGAAGGCATTTTCTAATTGTTCAATGTAATATGCAAACTGTTCATACGAAACATTAAGATTGCCATAAGATAAAGTTTCAGAATTGTGGGCTTGGAAACGACAATAATGTAGTTCTAGAATTTCTGCCACATGCATTTGTATATTCACAGCATATCTGAGAAGAGTGTTTTAAGCATGCATCCACTGAGTATCCACATATTTATCGTAAGATATTTTGTTCAGCTAAATCAAACTCTTTGTACTCTATCCTATCTATTTTTAGGGCATTATGAGATGGTTGGGAATTATTAATTATGGTGGGGATGTTGTACCTCTCACTTAAATTGGAGATATCTTCATTAGCAGATAAGAATTGTGGTGTGATCAGATGATTAAAAGAGGACTTGCGTTTGTGGTGTATTTACTTTTAATGTTGTCGGTTCAGTAGATAAGGGAAAAGTGAAGAGTGTTGTCTGTGATTTTGAAAATGAAAAGACAGGTCGGTAGAGAGCGGTGAAACGGTTGTGTCGAAAGGGTTCTTAGAAGGTACTCGAAATCTTCGAAGGATAAGAATTATTGGGAAGGGCGAACAAAAGATAGGTTTTACGACATGCAGGTGTACGAAGAGAAAGTTTCAGGATGATAGTGGTTGGAAGTCAATAAATACAGACTATACAAATATTACATGTTGCACAATTTTGTGGGATTTGTTAGCCCCCACAAAATGTTGCTAAATCAAAAGCACAATTACCAGTTGGGTTGTGCTGCATATATTTTATACAGAACAATAGCTTGTATTTGGTTATATTCTAATAAAGTGTGATGTAAATAACTATTAATAATATGAGGATAAAAATAATTTTATTAACACCCGCACAGAACTAAAAGTGACTAAAGTCATCTTCGAATTGAAAAGGTAACATTCAATATTATAACTGTATTTGTACCCCTTAAAGTGTCGTCCTTGAATTTCAACGTTAGGTTATAATAACAATCTTTGAATGAGCTAGAGGGTACTTTTATTATTATCCTCGCTATAAAATTGTACAGTTTGTGTTGTGTATGCACATTTTAGAGTTTTAAAGGATAAGAAAAGTTAATACAAGCATTTTGAGTAATTTAATGTTTTTTTTTTATCCATTTACTATTAATCAGGATGTAAACATTACAAAAGCACCAACAAATGTTAGATATAATACAATCATTTTTCGAATAAACTTAATGATTGTAATTTTTTTAATCTTGTCTTTTTCCATTTATGAGCAACCTAGTATTTTTGGAAGAAAGATTAACCACTTTTGGTATATTCTTACGATTGGAAATATCCCTGGTAATCAAATAGCCGCGCTACGAAAGTTTCACTCAAATTTAAATAGCGCGCCCGAAAGTGACGGTTTGGGGCGCAGTACATAAGGACTATTGTCGCTTAATTTTGCGAGCTGTCATATCTCTATTATCTCTGGTTAATATCAGAGTTATAAGTAGAGCTGTGCGGTCGAAATTTAAACGCTGCGAATCGACCCCTACTACGGCAGACCAGTGGCTGGCAGCCGATGTTACGTATCGCGAAGAAATTTACGCGAAAAATAATGTTCACTGAAAATCAGTTGATGATTTTAAAATCCATATCCACGAAATAATAAGAATAATAATTTTAATAATGTTCAAGTGTCGGTCTCGTTGACAATAAAACGATTGATGTGAATTATGAAAAATAATACACAATGAGAAGCGAGAAGCGAGGAAGGCAAGACTGCAGCGGCCTGCACTGCTGGCCTGATGAGACGGATAGTGGGGATAAATAAATTTGGACCGCACAGCTCTAGTTATAAGAATTGAACATATAAATGAGATTGAGGTTAAATAACACAGAAACACGTGATGGAAGCGGAGTGCGCGGTTCCTATTCGAGTTGCACAAAAGATGCAGGTTAGAGTAGAATTCAGAGGCGGTCGAAATCCAACTGCGACTGCTCGTCTAGGAATGTTCTTCGTGCTGGACGGCAGTGCTTGCGATAGATAGAATCGCCATCGTGGGGGGAGAACAGCCACGACCAGTAGCCCCAAACTCTACTCGTGCTACAACGCCCCCTTTGGGTATTTTTGCTGAGTTCTAGGATGAAATTGACACAGTTCGATCACCACACTCTTATAGCGCTCTGGTACCGCTGCCGCTGCATAGTTTGTTTATTAAAATTACATTTTGCCATTTTGTTTTAATGTGTAGACTTCTTTTGACAACATGAAACTTAAAACTTGTTTAAAATAAAAAATTTGTATAAAGAAAATTACAAGGTTTGTAGGTTTGTAGCCACTTAAGACAGTTTTATATTCAAGAAATAAGTTTGTTTTTCAATAAAAAGTGAGACACAACCTTGACCTCAATTCTAATTTCTTGCGTCATAACCTCAAAATTTTACCTAAACTGTCAAACGAAAACAAGCCACAAATCTAATATACATAGACGTTTCATTCGCGAATGTCATTGTCACTAGATGGCGGACCAGAAACGTCAAAAGTATAGCCACTAGATTACATACATGGTGGCGGTCATCTTAAGCTCCCACAACCTACTACGATACCAGTTTTTAAGCGCCCGTTTTATGAAAATTTATGAATGGAGTTGAAACACCTTACTTATACCACCGTGGTTGGCACGTATACAATTTTATGTAAAAACAAAATTCAAAATATGCCGTATTGCTTCATTTAAAATCCTACAAAGTGAATTCACTAACAGTTCCAACATCAGAGATGTTTGATATTTTTGTGAAGATGGAAAAAATATTTTGAAACACTTTACATCTTCTAAATAACAATAACATTAAAAATGATCAAATATGCAATATGGTACTCAACAGTTTGGAAAAAACAATGTTTTGTACCTGCGGCAATAACATAATTGAAAGTATTGTTAAATTATATATAAGAAGTAGGGTGTATTTTTATGTAAAAAAACGTAACCAAAATAACAGAACAATAGTGTACAGTTCAAAGTCTATGAATAAAAATAATAGGAGATACATATGCTTTTTTTGCCCCATTTTCTTGGAGAGATTCATATACTACAACGTAGCACAGAGTCAAAGCCTGTTTTGTTGTCAAAACTCAAAACATCATTTTGTTGTTTTTTGCAAGTAAGTATGTTCTGTTATTCGTGTGGAGATTTGCGTTAAAATCAATAATTAATATATATAAATATATTAATAATAACAATTTTTCCTGTTTTGTGTATCAAATTTTAATTTTACACAATTTTTAATTTAAAGCAGGCGCCATTTTTCGCCTGGATTTTAAGTTGGCAGCACTAGTGGGACCAGTTAGTGACCCGATGTCGCTATTATATGAAATATAGTGGCTATAGTCAAAAGCACGGTGGTAGAAGTAGTCAAAAGAAAGCGGAAATCAAAACAAATAAACTGACAGCTACCTAACCTAACTTTACTTCAACAGTTTTGGCGACAGCTATCTAGATTTTGCGATTTAGAGCAGCTTTCAAGACAAAAGGGTACAGGTGGTGGGAGTGCGCAGAACATTGTTTTGGTTTGGCCTTACAAATATCGTGCAAGCAGTGGCAGCGGCGATGAATATTTCGATTTTAAATATTAAAATATTATTGGGGTTAATAAAAATATCACTTTTCTATTTTATTAGCGTTGACATTATAGAAAAAGAATTTAAACAATTATTAGTGCTATATTTGATGTATGAGTTGAATAAAAAAGTAAGTAAAAGAAGTAAAAAGGTAATTTTTAGTGAGCAATAAGAACTGTTAAATTAGGGTACAGTCGAAGCTCTAGTTATAAACGACAATTATGCTAGAATATGAACTGTGATTATTACTTCGATGTTAAAGACAGAAAACGTTAAGCCTTATTATAATCCGACTTTACGGTATCGATAAATTGTGCCAGAAAATAAAAAAACATCTAATTATAGTCATAGGTTGCTTATTCTCAGAGTTTTAAGCCAACTTTTATCTAAAGATTTAACTGTTGATTTAAGACTAGTCGACTATAAAATAGTATATGATACTGGTTTATAATGAGGGGTTCGTGAAATTTTTTACTCATGCTATAATCCCTCACATTATAAACTCGTTTAATAATTAAAAATACCAAATTTTGTGTGATAGATTATCATAATTTATTGTTACGTAAGTCTATTTTTTTAACAAACAAATTAATTTATTTTTATTAAATGGTTGTCTGTATTCTTTTGTAGAAATTGCTCTTTTTTTAATTGTTTTTGAAAGAAGTACAACTCAGCCGAGCCTCCCTTCTCAATGCATCGATGTTACGCCACTGATGGCCCGGCTACAAGTCGCGCAACTTAAGCCCCGCCCCTGTACCCTTTCGTGCTGAAAGCCGCTCTACATTTGGTATCCTATTTGTTTTGCGCTTTTATTATTGTATAAGACGTGTGAAGTGCAAAGTGTTAAAGTGTAGTGTAATTTTATGAAGTATTTATTGTAGATTCTAGTATGTCCAAAGTGTAATTACAGGATTACTAGATATGTTAAAATATACCTGTATAAGCAAATCTAAAAAATATTAATGCAATGATAAATCACAAGTAAAAACTCATCATGTTTTGTACATTTCAGGGAGATTTAGGAATTTAACTCGTTACTGTGGAAATTTGCAATTCAACACCTTTCAATTTCACGTTTTTACAAGATTAATAGGGGCAAAATCAGTTTTATCTTAACAAATACTAGCACCGCTCACCCGACCCCTATTTTTCAGAGGATATGTCATTTGCCGAAATAAGTCTTATCTTAGCAAGTACTAGCCCCGCCCACCCACCCTTTACTTTCTTAGAGGGTATGTCATTTGCCAAAATCAGTCTTATCTTAGCAAGTACTAGTCCCACCCATCCACCCTTTACTTTCTTAGAGGGTATGCTATTTGCCAAAATCAGTCTTATCTTACCAAGTACTAGCCCCACCCACCCGCCCCCTATTTTCTCAAAGGATATGTCATTTGCCAAAACAAGATTTTTTAGCAAATATGAACCCCCCCCCACCCGCCTCAGAGGATAGCACTTGCTAAGATAACTCTTATTTTGGCAAATGACATATCCTCTGAGAAAATAGGGGCGGGTGGGCGGGGCTAATACTTGCTCAGATAAGACTGATTTTGGCAGACGCCATATCCTCTGAGTAAATAGCGGGCGGGTGGGCGGGGCTAGTACTTGCTCAGATAAGACTGATTTTGGCAGACGCTATATCCTCTGAGAAAGTAGCGGGCGGGTGAGCGGGGCTAGTACTTGCTCAGATAAAACGGATTTTGGCAAACGCCATATCCTCGGAGAAAATAGAGAGCGTCATCAGTTTTTTGGGAGGGGGTAAATAATAAATTTTGCTGAACGATTTACCATGATTATGATAACCTTAAAATATTTACAAGATTTCCAAACAGTCGGCTTTGCAGTGTCAAAGTTCTATTGCAAAATATTCTTATTCAGTTTTAAATTTTTTCTAAAAATTTTGGATGTGAAAATTCGACACAGATTCACACACCACAAGTATAAGAGTGTCTTTTTTTATGAAATTAAAAAAACTTTTGTGGTGACCTAATTTGAATTAAAATTTCGAGCTGAAAAAATTAATAGCAGCGCGAAATCACATTTGAATAATAATTTGAATTTGAAAAAAAATTCAATCAAAAAAGTCGTTACACATAGGCAACCATGTGCACGTTACCGCTTTTTGGGTAGTGGGTAGTCCTGGGTTGGTCGGGACAAACTGGCTGCTTGGTTGAAGGAGGTGAAAGCGTCACTTTTGGTGTGTTTCTGTGTTTGTGGTGAGTGTAACAACGTGGTGAGTTGGGTTGGTAGTTAATAAAAGGGAGGAAGCTAATTCTTGCGGCTTTCTAACCGGAAAAAAGTGAATTTTTGACCGATGTTAACACGTGTAAATTTGATTCATTGTTTGTAAATTCACAGATCAGGTTAGGATTTTAATCGTTAACTGGTGCTAACACAATTTAACAGACATTAGATTTATTTAGATAAATCACTTACGAATAACATTTTTGGGTGCTAATACTTATAACACTTCTTAATTTTTCACACAAGATTGCTAATAGTTCATTTACGGCAGTTAAATTAACAAAGTTTATAATATCGTGTATTTTGTTTGATAGACAGTCCACGATATGATCTTCGAAAAACGAATTGTTTTAAGTTTTGTTCGGATCGTTGATAAAGTGTGGCGTTATTGAACATAATGTAAACTCTTTGTTTGAATCGTTGATAAAGTGTGGTAAATATTGATCTCATGTAATTTTGTTAGCTTAATTTTTCACCCCATGCAATTTTTCTTTATCTCACAATTTTAACTTCAGTAATTTTCTTTGTTAGAAATTTTCATGCTCTGGAATTTCTAACCTCACGTAATATTTTTATCTGCACAAGTTTTATTTCACACCAGATCTTTTGTTTTTTTTAATCTTTGCTAGTTTTTATACATATTGTAAATATTGTGCTCTTGTTGATTGCCATAATTTAAATTTGCCGCCACATGTCCGTAATAACTTGTATTTAGCCTTTTTTTTTCTAAAGATACATACATAGTATTCTTTGGACAACACGATACTAAAAAATGTTTTTAATTTCTTGTAAAGGAATAAGTATTTTGCAGTTAAACTCCACCTTCTTAAATCACGGAAAATAAAAAAAATCATCACAATTGAGACAGGGCGGGTGGGCGGGCTTACTTTTTGCCTGTTTGTTTTAATATGTGTAGACTTCTTTTGACAACAAGAAACTTAAGACTTGTTTAAAATGGAAAATTTGTATAACGAAATACCGATTTTGCAATTAGGCTAACCATGTTTTAAGTTTGTTATTGTGAAAAGATGGCTAGGTATATTAAGAAAAAAAGGCAAAATATAAGCCCCGCCCACCCGCCCCCTCTCAATTCTTATGATTCCTTGTCTGGAGACACTGTTGACTATTTTGATAGGATTTAAATAAAAATGTTTCTATTTTTTGGAGGCTTACGTATAGGTGCACTGTTTACATGTTACAATCGAATTTATCGACCTTAGTTTCGAGCTAGCACGGGTAAACATCCAAAGTTGAACATCGCTAAAAAATCTTCAATTTATTTCGTATAAAAATACAACTAATATAATAATAAACACTGGTAGAAAACATTCAGTGGTTTTTGTTGACGGTTTTTGTTACCGTGGACACGCCGTCCACAAACTGCGTCCTAAAAAGCACGTTAGCGTTGTTGAACATCCCGTCTTTCAAGGACACAATGATAAACTGTAAACTATCGATTAAAAAAAAAAAAAACTTCAACGAAAACTGAACAAACCTGAGATTTTTTGAAGTGAGTCTTCAACATGTTGCCGATATTTTGCGTGTGCGACAGATCTAAAGCCGCGTCCACTTCGTCCAAAATGTACAGAGGAGCAGGCTTAAACAATAACATGGCCAAAATTAGCGACAATGCCGCTAAAGAGCGCTGTCCTCCGCTTAACTCCGTCAAACTTTCCTTCCAAACGTCACCCAACGACACTTTAACCTATAAAAAAAATAATAATAAAAAAATAAAAAAAAATCCGGAAACGTATCAAACATGACCCTACCTCTAGTCCTTGGAGAATCGTCTGCCCGGTAGGTGGCAGCAGCTTCGCGTTGGCCCCCGGCAACAACGTACTGAAAATCGACCCGAAATCCTTCGATATCTGGTCGTACGCTTTCCTCAAGATCTCTTCTTTTTTCTTATCCAGATCTCTAATCACTTGAAGCAACTTTCTCTTGTCTTGTTCCACAATTTTCTGCTTTCGTCTCAATTCGCTGTATTCTTTCTCCTGTTGTTCGAAGTGCGCCTGCGCCTTGTTGTTAATCGTCCGACCTAAACTATTTTTCATTTCTTGCGACTTTCGTATTTTCCTCTCCAATTCATTCCCGTCTTCGTCGCTCATACCCTCGGCGTCCTTCAGACTGCTTTCTTTCGCTCTTTTCTCACAATCCGCTTGCTTCTTATTCAAATTCTTGCAGTCGTCTTTCAATTTTTTAAGCTTGTGCGCGTTCTCTTTTATTTTAATTTCGCAACTGGTGATCAAATTTTGCAGCTCTTCTTTTCGCCGGATTTTTCGCTGAACGTCTTTGTTTTTCTCTGCTATGACCGCTTTTTCTTGTTTATACTCAGTTTGCAACTTGGACACGTTTTCCTATTTATAACACTAGTAAAAAAAAAAAAAACGAAACTTAAACCGCGCTACTTACGTTCATTTCTTTCGAATTTGACACAATCTCGTCGTGTTTTTCCTTTAGTTGTGCTACAGTTTCCTCACTCGCTTTTATCTGTTGTTGCGTATTCTCTATACTCTTCTTCAACTCCTCAATCTCCAAGTTGAACGTCTCGTAATCCTGCTCCTTCTGCTTCCACTCTTTCTTACTCTTGTCGGCTTTCATTTTCAACTTGTTCATCTCGGTTTCGGCCTGCTTTATCTGCCCGTCTCGTCCGTCTTTCGAATTCTTGACCCGATCTTCCAAGTTTTGGATCTTCTCCTTAAATTTCAGCTCGTTTTCGATACAATTTTGTATTTTCTCGTTCAGTTGTTCTAAAATTTGGCAGTTATAATAAAGTCACGTTTTTCGTGGCCACAAACCTATTTCCGTCCGCAAATTCGCGATTTCTTCCTGGTGCCTGTAGTGCGACGTTTGCTGCAGTCGCTGCTTTATTAAACTCAACTCGTGCTGTTTTATCTCTAGTTGTTGTTTTAAATTCGCGAACTGGTTTTGTTTGGCGCTTAAGTCACGAATTTCGGCTTCAACTTGGGCCAGTTCTTGCTCTTTTGCGCTCAGTTCGGCCTAAATTGAAACGTTTTTTAAAAATGGCGCCAAATTTTAGTCACGCCTACGTGACGTCACTTTTGTGTAGGCGTGGCTATTGTTAAGGGGGTATCACTCGGCCTGAGAGAAATTGACTTAATTGACAATAAGTTGACATATTTTGTCCCTCTTTTATTAAAATTTGATTTTCAGTTCTGTTTTCTGTGTTAAAAAAAAAAAGTAAAAACATGCAAAAATGACGAACAACGTACACTTTGTAGTGCGAAAAAAATTTAAAAAATGCAATTTTTCGATATTACAGTTTCTCATTTTTCGATTTTTCACATTCTCAGATTTTGATTTTTGTCATTTTCAATTTTTCGCTTCCTCAATTTTTCAAGTTCTCGATTTTATGTCACAAATTTTATTTTCTTGTTGTTTCTTTCGATTTTACAATTTTTCGAATTTTCAGTTTCTCAATTTTTCGTTTCCACAATTTTTCATGTTCCCGATTTTTATTTTTCAGTGTGGCCAATTTTTAATTTTTATTTTCTCGATTTATATCACAATTGTCCGTTTTTTCATTTCCTTTATTTTCTGTGTTTTTTTTCGATTTTACAATTTTTCAAATTTTCAGGCTTTGAATTTTCAGTTCGTCCATTTTTCAATTTTCCAATTTCTTTAATTTTCAATATTTCTATTTCATAATACGTATTTCTTTTTTTTTTTTGTTTTTCACTTTTTCGGTTCTTAAGATTTTTCAAGTTGTCATTTTGTAATTTTTCGTTTTTTATTTTTGATTTTTTAATTTCACAATTTCTCGACTTCCAAAATTTTCGATTTTTCGGTTTGTAACAGTTTTTCAATTTGGCAATTTTTCAATATTACAGTTTTTCATTTTTCGATTTTTCAGTTTCTCAATTTTTAATTTTTCCCTTTTCCAATTTTTTTGTTTCCGATTTTTACATCTCATTTTCCCGATTTTTTAATTTTCACTTTTTTCATTTCCTTTATTTTTTGTTGTTTCTTTCGATTTTATAATTTTTCGTTTATTCAATTCTTCAAATTTTCAAATTTGATTTTCACTTTTTACATTTTTCAAGTTTTTATTACACTTTTTCGTTTTTTTATTTTTGATTTTCCAATATTACAATTTCTCATTTTTCCATTTTTCACATTCTCGAAAAATTAAAAAAAAAATCCTTTTTTCAATTTTTCGTCCCCTTAATTTTTTAACTCACCGATTTTTTTTGCGTTTTCCTGATTTTTTATTTTTCATTTTCTCGATTTTATATCACAATTTTTTGTTTTTTCATTTCCTTAATTTTTGTTGTTTCTTTCGATTTTCCCATTTTTCGTTTATTTAATTTTCAAATTTTCAGGCCAATCGATTCCAATTCGTCGATTTTCCATTTTTTAAATTTTTCAGTTTGCAGTTTTTGGGTTTCCACCCTTTTTTACTTTTTGGATTTTCAATTTTTCGTTAAACTTTACGATTTTTCAAATTTTCGACAGTTTTATACTTCGATTTCTCATTTTTTTTTTCAACTTTTCGATGTTTTAATTTTTCTTTTTTAAAATTTTTTGATTTTTTTTATTTCTCGATTTATCGAATTCAGATGTTTGGATGTTTTGATTGTTCGATTTCTCAGTTTATCAGTTTTTCAATTTTTTTCTATTTCCTAATGTTTCATTTTTGGATTTCTCGGTTTTTCGATTTTCCAATTTTTCTATGTTTCGATTTTTCAGTTACCTATCTGATTTTTCAATTTTTTAAATTCTGGGGTTACGATTTGTCGATTTTTCAGTTTTTCGACTTTTAAGTTTTAGGTTTTCGAATTTTTCTTTTTTGATTCTTTGATGTTTGGATTTCTCCATTTTTCAATTTTGCGATATTTCAATTGTTCCATGTTTTAAATTTTAGATTTTTCGATTTCTGGATTTTTTGATTTTCCAGTTCTTCAGTATTCCTATTTTCCAATTTTTCGAATTTTGACGTTGTTAAATTTTCAGTTTTCCGATTTTTCAGTTAATATATATTTTTTTTATTTTCCCGTTTCTCGAATTGGCAGTTTCGATTTTTGGACTTTTCGGTTGGCTAATTTTTTAATTTCTCAATTTTAGATATTTGTTCAGTTTTGGGATTTTTCGACTTTTCGATTTTTAATTTTTTGGATTTTCAGTTTTTCGTTTAGATTTTTCAATTTTCGACTGTTTTATATATATTTCGAAAACGAAAAATTGGAAAATCGCAAAACTAAAAAATCGAAAAATTTAAAAACCGGAGATTTGAAAAATCGAAAAATCTGAAATTTTAAAAATTGAAAAACCAAAAAACCAAAAACCGAGATGTTGAAAAATTGAGACATCAAAAACACTGAAAAATATAAAATTTAAACCTGTGAAAAATTCAAAAATAGAAATATTTAGAGAAAACTGCAAAAATCGAAAAATCAAAAGATCCAAAAAAATTAGGGAAATATAAAAAAATCCAGAAAATCCAAAAATCTAACAATTCAAGAAATCCGAAAAAAAAAAATATATCCCCCCAAAAACTGAAAAATCCCAAAAACATGCAAAGTTAAAAAATCCAAAGTCTAGAAGTCCAAAAAATTCATAAAAACTAAAGAATTTAAAACATCAAAAAATCCAAAAAAATAAAGAATTTAGAAACAATTAAAAAATTAAAGAATTTAAAAAAATTCAAAAATCAAAGAATTTAAAAAATTCAAAAAATCCTAAAGATCCAAAAGAAGCAAGAGATCTAAGAGATCCATGAGATCCAAGATATCCAAATATTAAAAAAAAAATCACAGAATTAAAAAAAAACAAAAAAAGAAGCAAAAACAAGGAATTGAAAAAATCCAAAAAAAAATCTAACAATTCAAGAAATCCAAAAAAATCAAAAAAACCCACAAAACTAAAAAAAAATCCAAAAAGACCAAAAAATCAAAGAATAAAAAAAATGTCAAAGAATTTAAAAAATCGTGACAATTCAAGAAATTCGAAAAAATCAAAATATGTACCTACAAACCCCCAAAAAACCGAAAAATTAAAAAAATTCATAAAAACTATTAAAAAAAAAAGAAATCAAAAGTCAAAGAATTTAAAAAATCCAGAATCGAAAATATCCAAAAAATCAAGGAATTAAAAAAAATACAAAAAGTCCAAAAATCCAAACAATCCAAAACATCAAAAAAATGCAAAAAGTTAAAAAAAAATAAAAAAAAAATCAAAGAATTTAAAACATACAGAAAAATGTGAAAAATCAAAAAAACCAAAAATATCAAATAATCCAAAAATCATGCAAAATTTAAAAAATCCAAAGTCTAAAAAGTCCAAAAAATCCATAAAAACCAAAGAATTTAAAAAATCAAAAAATCCAAAAAAATTGAAGAATTAAAAAAAAATCCAAAATATTTAAGAATTTAAAAAAATCCAAAAAATTAAATAATTTGAAAAATTCAAAAAATCCCAAAGATCCAAAAGAAGCAAGAGATCCAAAAGATCTCAAAAAAATAACAAATCGAAAAGTTGAACAATCGAATATCTAACAAATCGAAAAATTGAAGAATTGAAAAATCGAAATGCTGTAAAGTCAAAAAATCGATTAATCTAGAGAAAAATTGAAAAATTGATATATCGAAAAACAGAAAAATTCCCAAAATTGAAATGTTGAAAATTGAGAAATCGAAAACTGAAATTTCCAGAATTCTGAAAATCGAAAAGTCGAAAAATTCTTAAAATTAAAAAATCGAAATGTCAAGGAACTGAAACATCAAAAAACCGTAAAATAGAAAATCAAAAAATTATAAAAAACAAATGTTGAAGGCAGGGAAAATTGAAACATCGAGATATCGAAACACCAAAAAATCGAAAAACTGAACAATTTGAAAACATAAAACTGAAAAATCGAAAAACCGGAAATCGAAATCGAAAAATTTTACATTAAAAGAATCGATAAATCGAAAAATGAAAAATTGAACAATAAAAAAATCAAGATATCGAAATCCCGTTAAATCGAGAGAACGAAAAATTTAAAAATTGCAAAACTAAAAAATAGAAAAATTTAGTAACCGGAAATTTGAAAATTCGAAAAATCTTGAATTTTAAATATTAAAAAATTGAAAAACGAAAAAACAAAAACCGAGACGTTGAGAAATCGAAACATCAAAAAAACTGAAAAATATAAAATTTAAACATGTGAAAAATTCAAAAATAGAAATATTTAGGAACTGAAAACTGCAAAAATTGAGAGATAGAAAAATTTTAAATCTAAAAAATCGAAAAATTAAAACATCGAAAAATGGAACAAAAAGTGAGGAATCGAAAAATTGAGAAATAAAAAAAAATAAGAAATTGAAAAGTTGAACAATCGAAAATCTAAAAATTTAAAATTTGACGCAATGTTGAAAAGTCAAAAAAATCGATCAATCGAGAAGAAAACTGAAAAATTAAAATATCGAAAAACTGAAAAATTCATAAATCGAAAAATTCCCAAAATTGAAATGTTGAAAACTGAGAAATCGAAAACTTGAAATTTCCAGAAATCTGAAAATCGAAAAGTCGACAAATTTTAAAAATCGAAAAATCGAGGTGTCAAGAAACCGAAACATCAAAAAATCGTAAAAAAGAAAATCGAAAAATGTAAATTTAAAAAATCAAAAAATCAGAAATTTTAAAATTGGAAAAATTGAAAGACCGAAAAATCAAAAACCGAAGCGGTGAAAAATCGAAAGATCAAGAAATCGAAACACTAAAAAACTAAAATGTCAAAAATAGAAATATCGGGGAACTGAAAAGTGGAAAAATCGAGAATTCGAAACACTGAAAAATCGAAAAATCGGGAAACTTGAAATCAAAAATCGATTAATCCAGAAATCGAAAAATTAAAAATTTAGAAACGTCAAAAACTGAAAATTCTAAAAATTGGGAAATCAAAAAATGAAAAATCGAAAGATTAAAAACACTAGGGAAATAAAAACTGAAACGTGGAAACAATGAGAAACCTAAAAATCTAAAATTTAAAAAATGTAAAAATTAAAATATCGAAATATCTGAATTTTTCGAGTTTTCAGTTCCGATTTTTGATTTTCCAATTTTTTAAATTTGAAGAGTTATTTATGCTCAACTGTTGTGACAATTCCGAGTGATACCACCTTAAGTGTCGCGGTAAGCTCGCCTTAACATTACTAACACATTGACACAATCATTACCTCTGCCTGCATGATTTCGTCGAGCTGTTTCAAAACTGAGCCCCCTTTTTGGGGCGCACCACCACTGAGAGTCCCCGCGGGATCCACCACATCCCCATCCAAAGTGACACATTTTCGCCTAATCCGGTCATGGAAAGCCACCTGTCGTGCTATACTTATATCCTTACAAACGAAAACGTTGCCGAAAATGAACTCCATAATGACTTGCAGTCGTTTGTCGTAGCTTAGATGAGAAATCGCGTGTTGGACATTGTTTTCACCAACCTAACAAAACAAGAGTTGGTAACACTGTGACAGGACTCAACGAACTTACCAGTTCCTGTGCCGCTCGCACGATGTCGTTGTTCATTCTATTCGCTTGAAGCTTATTGAGTGGCATGAAAGTCGTCCTTTGTCGCAACTCACCCCTCTGCAGAAGTTTTTTACCCGTGACGTCAGTGTCGATTACGACATTGTAGAGCTACAAGTGACGTCACTAATAACGCCATCTTTCGTCGATTTTCCAATACTCACCCTGCCCCCGGCTGCCGTCTCAATCGCAACATTCGCCTCTTCATTCTTGACCTTGATCAACCGACAAACCACCCCCAGGACGCTCCCTCTGTTGAAGTTAGCCTCAGGGTCTTTGTACCTGAACTGAGTGTATGGCTTATGCGCCTCGAAATTCTCGACGCGGTCCCTGAGCCTCCGCACGTCTTGTACTAGCCCCCTTCTACGACTTTGCAGCTCGTTTATTCGTTCCTCGTCGAAGTTCAGCTTCTTCAGCGCCGTTTCCAAGTTCTTGATTTCCTGGACCGTCGTATCGTGAGCCCTCTGATCGTTGGCGGTTTCGTTGGCGTTCGAAACGCGCTTTTTCTGCTTTTCTTGGAGCTGGTCCTTGCAGAATTTCTGTCTCATGTTGGCTTGTTTCATCTCGGTGTTGATTTTGGCGGCTTCCTGGCGGGCGTTCATCAGTTGCTCGAGCAACGTTTCGGCTTCGCCTTCATCATTGATCTCCATGCCGGCGCTGAGGGCTTCAAAGCGTTTTTGCGAGGCGAGGAAGGCTTGGGTGTCTTTTTCGTCGGCTTGTTTCAACTGGAGGAAGTGGGCTTGGACTTTGGCGAGCTCTGACTCTACAGATTTGAGGGCTTTTTCGTCGTCAGCGAGGTTCTAGAAACGGATCATTAAAAGAGGGTACAATCGCACGCAAATGTTTTGAGCCGATGGGCGGATCGTTTTTGCCTGCCCTCACCGAAGAAGGCGGTCCAAATCCTTCAAGGGCAGAATTTGTAGGTAGGCTCAAACTACAACGAAATTTACATTTGGTAAGAAATATTTATGGCTCACACTAGTTCTCTCGAATTTGTCGGAGAAGATTTAGCAGGTAGTTGTTCCCATAAAATAATGGTCACTTTCGTTGAGTAACGATTGTATACAGTAACATAGTCCTACACATGTAGATTATGACTCCGTGTTGAGTTTTTATCCGAAACGTCCAGATTTTTTGAAAAAAAATCAAAATTATAAAACAATATTTTGCAATTTAATTTTGAACTTGCAAAATCGAATAATTTGAAATCTTGCAGATGTTTTAAAGTCATGATAAACATGATAAATTTTTAATTAAAATATATTTGCTTATCCCCTCTAAAAAATTTATGACGTCACCTCAAAATTTTGCAGAATAAATCCTATCTTAAATGTATAAAATATGATGAGTTTTATACTTGTGATTTATCATTGCGTTAATATTTTTTAGATTTGGTTATACAGGGTGTCTCAAAAAAGTTAATGACTGAGTCAATTCATTTTATTGAAGAAATCAAGAATAGCAAAACTGAATACTTTGAAATATTGTAGATGTTTTGAAGTTTTTGCAAGCATGGTAACTTTTTCGAAAATTTGATTAATCAAATATGCGCAAAATCAAAAATCGGAAAAACTGAAATTCACTAATGCAAAAAACAGAAAATCGAAAAATACAAATCGTAAAAATCGAAAATCGAAAAATGGCTAATCAAAAAATCGAAAATTCAATGAATCAAATACCTAGGTCGATCGAAAAGCGGAAATTCACAAACTTCAAAAATCGAAAAATCGAAAATTGAAATAATCAAAATATATAAAGTAGAAAAAAATTGCAAAGCCTAAAAACTGAAACGAACAGAAAAATCGAAAAAGCAAAAAATTGGAAAAACAAAAATTCGAAAAATCGAAAATCGAAAAAGTGGAAAATCGAAAATCTGAATAAAGAAACTTGGAAATTCTGAAAATTGGAAAATCGAAAACCAAAAAATCGGGAAGAAACAAAATTGAAGTCCAACAGTTGAGAATGGAAAAATTGAAAAACCGAAAATTCTAAAAATCGACAATGGACAAATTGAAAATCGCAAAATTTAGATTGAAAAATTGAACATAGAAAAACCGATGAATTGAAAAATCGAAAATTCGACTACTCAAATTTTCTAAAAATAGAAAGTCTGAAAACTGAAAATCGAAAATTCTGAAAAGCGGAAAATAGAATATCGAAAAATTTAAAAGAAAGAAAATTGAAGTGTAAAAACCGAAGAATGGAAAAATTAAAAATCAAAAATTCTAAAAATCAAAACGGAAAAATTCAAAGATTTAAAAAGAAAATCGAAAAATTAAAAATCTGAAAATTAAAACTCGAAAATTTGGAAAATCGAAAAGTAAAAAATTGAGGTCTAAAAGCTGAAAAATAGAAAACTGAACAATCGAAAATTGGAAAATCAAATATCGAAAAATCGAAAAGCCGAAAAATCGAAAATTTGATAAATCAGATGCGAAAAACAGAAAATCTGAAAATACAAAACTGGAAAAATCGAAAATCGAAAATTCAATGAATCTAATACGTAGATCGATCGAAAAACTGGAAATTTACAAATCTGAAAAATCGAAAATTTGCAAGATTGAAAAACCGAGAATTGAAAAATCAAAAAACCGAAAAATGGAAAAATCAAAAATCGAAAAATAGGAAAACCGAAAATTCGAAAATTCATAATATTGAAAACTCTAAAAGTCGACAATTCAAAAATCAAAAAATTGGAACGTAAAATAATCGAAAAATCGAAAAGTAAACAAATTGCAAAACCTAAAAACTGACGAACAGAAAAATCGAAAAATCGTAAAATCAAAAAGTGGAAAATCGAAAACTGAAAATTGAAAAATCGAAGATTGGAAAACTGAAAAATCGAAAAATTAAAAAATCGGAAATCGAAAAATGAAAAAAAAAAACGAAAATTCAAAAATCGAATAATCCGAAACTAAACTAATAGAAAAGTGGAAAAGTAAAAATTACAAAGTCTCAAAACTGACTCAAAAATCGGAAAATGGAAAAACCGAAAAATCGAAAATTCGATGAAACAAATACTCGAAAAAGCGAAAAGTAAAAAAATTGCAAGGCCTAAAAATTGAAAAATCAAAAAATCGGAAAAATGAAAATCGAAAAAAAGACGATCGATAAAAAATAAAAAAATCGAAAAGTGGAAAATCGGAAAGTAACAAAATTGAAATCTAAAAGCTGAAGCAAAATTAAAAATTGAAAATTTGAAAAATGGAAAATCGAAAACTCGAATATCGAGATTTTGAAAAATCGTAAAAATAGTAATCGAAAAATCGAAATGCTCAAAAATCGAAAATTCGATTACTCAATATTTTAAAAATCGAAAAAACGGATACAAATCCACAAATCTGAAAAATCGAAAATCGAAATATGAAAAATTAAAAACTGAAAAATTGAAAAATCCCAAATCGAAAAATGGAAAAACCGAAAATTCAAAAATCAAACTGTCGGAAAGTAAAATAATCGAAAAATGGAAAAATAAAACAAATTGCAGAACCATAAAAACTGAAACAAACAGAAAAATAGAAAAACCACAAAAGCGGAAAAACGAGAATCGAAAAATCGTAAAATCAGAAAATGGAAAATCGAATAATCGAAAGTTGAAAAATCGAAGGTCGAAAAATAAAACAACCGAAAAATCGAAAAATTTAATGATTAATGGAAAATCGAAAAATCGAGAATAGAAGAATTAAAAAACAGGAAAATTGAAAAATCGGAAATCGAAAAATTAAAAACGTAAAATCGAGAATTCAAAAATCAAAAAAATCGGAAAGTAAAATATAATCGAAAAATGCAAAAAAATTGCAAAGTCTAAACACTGACGAACAGAAAAATCAAAAAATCTAAAAATGGAAAAATCAAAAATCGAAAAATAGGAAAACCGAAAATTCGAAAATTCATAATATTGAAAACTCTAAAAGTCGACAATTCAAAAATCAAAAAATTGGAATGTAAAATAATCGAAAAATCGAAAAGTAAACAAATTGCAAAGCCTAAAAACTGACGAACAGAAAAATCGAAAAATCGTAAAATCAAAAAGTGGAAAATCGAAAACTGAAAATTGAAAAATCGAAGATTGGAAAACCGAAAAATCGAAAATCGGAATATCTAGAATCGACAAATTAAAAAACCGAAAAATCGAAAAATTAAAAAATCGGAAATCGAAAAATGAAAAAAAACGAAAATTCAAAAATCGAATAATCCGAAACTAAAATAACAGAAAAGTGGAAAAGTAAAAATTGCAAAGTCTCAAAACTGACTCAAAAATCGGAAAATGGAAAAACCGAAAAATCGAAAATTCGATGAAACAAATACTCGAAAAAGCGAAAAGTAAAAAAATTGCAAGGCCTAAAAATTGAAAAATCAAAAAATCGGAAAAATGAAAATCGAAAAAAAGACGATCGATAAAAAATAAAAAAATCGAAAAGTGGAAAATCGGAAAGTAACAAAATTGAAATCTAAAAGCTGAAGCAAAATTAAAAATTGAAAATTTGAAAAATGGAAAATCGAAAACTCGAATATCGAGATTTTGAAAAATCGTAAAAATGGTAATCGAAAAATCGAAATGCTCAAAAATCGAAAATTCGATTAATCAATATTTTAAAAATCGAAAAAACGGACACAAATCCACAAATCTGAAAAATCGAAAATCGAAATGTGAAAAATTAAAAACCCGAAAAATTGAAAAATCCCAAATCGAAAAATGGAAAAACCGAAAATTCAAAAATCAAACTCTCGGGAAGTAAAATAATCGAAAAATGGAAAAATAAAACAAATTGCAGAACCATAAAAACTGAAACAAACAGAAAAATCGAAAAACCACAAAAGCGGAAAAACGAGAATCGAAAAATCGCAAATCGAAAAATCGTAAAATCAGAAAATGGAGAATCGAATAATCGAAAGTTGAAAAATCGAAGGTCGAAAAATACAAATCGTAAAAATCGAAAATCTAAAAATGGCTAATCAAAAAATCGAAAATTCAATGAATCAAATACCTAGGTCGATCGAAAAGTGGAAATTCACAAACCTCAAAAATCGAAAAATCGAAAATTGAAAAACGGGAAAACCAAAAAATCGAAAAGTCAAAAATTTGTAATATTGAAAATTAAAAAAAAATCAAAAACAAAAATAAAAAAATCGGAAATTAAAATAATCAAAATATATAAAGTAGAAAAAATTGCAAAGCCTAAAAACTGAAACGAACAGAAAAATCGAAAAAGCAAAAAATTGGAAAAACAAAAATTCGAAAAATCGAAAATCGAAAAAGTGGAAAATCGAAAATCTGAATAAAGAAACTTGGAAATTCTGAAAATTGGAAAATCGAAAACTAAAAAATCGGGAAGAAACAAAATTGAAGTCTAACAGTTGAGAATGGAAAAATTGAAAAACCGAAAATTCTAAAAATCGACAATGGACAAATTGAAAATCGCAAAATTTAGATTGAAAAATTGAACATAGAAAAATCGATGAATTGAAAAATCGAAAAATCGACTACTCAAATTTTCTAAAAATCGAAAGTCTGAAAACTGAAAATCGAAAATTCTGAAAAGCGGAAAATAGAATATCGAAAAATTTAAAAGAAAGAAAATTGAAGTGTAAAAACCGAAGAATGGAAATATTAAAAATCAAAAATTCTAAAAATCAAAACGGAAAAATTCAAAGATTTAAAAAGAAAATCGAAAAATTAAAAATCTGAAAACTGAAACTCGAAAATTTGGAAAATCGAAAAGTAAAAAAATTGAGGTCTAAAAGCTGAAAAATAGAAAACTGAACAATCGAAAATCAAGAATCTAAAAATGGAAAAACCGAAAATCGAAAATTCAATGAATCTAATACGTAGATCGATCGAAAAACTGGAAATTCACAAATCTGAAAAATCGAAAATTTGCAAGATTGGAAAACCGAGAATTGAAAAATCAAAAAACCGAAAAATGGAAAAATCAAAAATCGAAAAATAGGAAAACCGAAAATTCGAAAATTCATAATATTGAAAACTCTAATAGTCGACAATTCAAAAATCAAAAAATTGGAACGTAAAATAATCGAAAAATCGAAAAGTAAACAAATTGCAAAGCCTAAAAACTGACGAACAGAAAAATCGAAAAATCGTAAAATCAAAAAGTGGAAAATCGAAAACTGAAAATTGAAAAATCGAAGATTGGAAAACCGAAAATTCGATGAAACAAATACTCGAAAAAGCGAAAAGTAAAAAAATTGCAAGGCCTAAAAATTGAAAAATCAAAAAATCGGAAAAATGAAAATCGAAAAAAAGACCATCGATAAAAAATAAAAAAATCGAAAAGTGGAAAATCGGAAAGTAACAAAATTGAAATCTAAAAGCTGAAGCAAAATTAAAAATTGAAAATTTGAAAAATGGAAAATCGAAAACTCGAATATCGAGATTTTGAAAAATCGTAAAAATGATAATCGAAAAATCGAAATGCTCAAAAATCGAAAATTCGATTAATCAATATTTTAAAAATCGAAAAAACGGACACAAATCCACAAATCTGAAAAATCGAAAATCGAAATATGAAAAATTAAAAAACCGAAAGATTGAAAAATCCCAAATCGAAAAATGGAAAAACCGAAAATTCAAAATTCAAACTGTCGGAAAGTAAAATAATCGAAAAATGGAAAAATAAAACAAATTGTTGAACCATAAAAACTGAAACAAATAGAAAAATCGTAAAATCAGAAAATGGAAAATCGAATAATCGAAAGTTGAAAAATCGAAGGTCGAAAAATAAAACAACCAAAAAATCGAAAAATTTAATGATTAATGGAAAATCGAAAAATCGAGAATAGAAGAATTAAAAAACAGGAAAATTGAAAAATCGGAAATCGAAAAATTAAAAACGTAAAATCGAGAATTCAAAAATCAAAAAATTGGAATGTAAAATAATCGAAAAATCGAAAAGTAAACAAATTGCAAAGCCTAAAAACTGACGAACAGAAAAATCGAAAAATCGTAAAATCAAAAAGTGGAAAATCGAAAAGTGAAAATTGAAAAATCGAAGATTGGAAAACCGAAAAATCGAAAATCGGAATATCTAGAATCGACAAATTAAAAAACCGAAAAATCGAAAAATTAAAAAATCGGAAATCGAAAAATGAAAAAAAAACGAAAATTCAAAAATCGAATAATCCGAAACTAAAATAATAGAAAAGTGGAAAAGTAAAAATTGCAAAGTCTCAAAACTGACTCAAAAATCGGAAAATGGAAAAACCGAAAAATCGAAAATTCGATGAAACAAATACTCGAAAAAGCGAAAAGTAAAAAAATTGCAAGGCCTAAAAATTGAAAAATCAAAAAATCGGAAAAATGAAAATCGAAAAAAAGCCGATCGATAAAAAATAAAAAAATCGAAAAGTGGAAAATCGGAAAGTAACAAAATTGATATCTAAAAGCTGAAGCAAAATTAAAAATTGAAAATTTGAAAAATGGAAAATCGAAAACTCGAATATCGAGATTTTGAAAAATCGTAAAAATGATAATCAAAAAATCGAAATGCTCAAAAATCGAAAATTCGATTAATCAATATTTTAAAAATCGAAAAAACGGACACAAATCCACAAATCTGAAAAATCGAAAATCGAAATATGAAAAATTAAAAAACCGAAAGATTGAAAAATCCCAAATCGAAAAATGGAAAAACCGAAAATTCAAAAATCAAACTGTCGGAAATAAAATAATCGAAAAATGGAAAAATAAAACAAATTGCAGAACCATAAAAACTGAAACAAACAGAAAAATCGAAAAACCACAAAAGCGGAAAAACGAGAATCGAAAAATCGCAAATCGAAAAATCGTAAAATCAGAAAATGGAAAATCGAATAATCGAAAGTTGAAAAATCGAAGGTCGAAAAATAAAACAACCGAAAAATCGAAAAATTTAATGATTAATGGAAAATCGAAAAATCGAGAATAGAAGAATTAAAAAACAGGAAAATTGAAAAATCGGAAATCGAAAAATTAAAAAAGTCTAAACACTGACGAACAGAAAAATCAAAAAATCTAAAAATGGAAAGACGAAAAATCGAAAAATGAAAGAATGGCAATTCAAAAAATCGAAACATCAAAAAATCAAAAAACGAAAAATTAAAAAATCGAAAAACGAAAAAACTGAAAACTCGAAAATTCAAAATACCGCAAATTTGAAAAATGAGAAAATTGGAAAGTAATAAAATCGAAAAGTTAATAGAAAAATGGAAACTGAAAAATCTAATTCGATGAAACGGTTGGTCGAAAAAACGAAAAATCGAAAATCGAAGTGACCTTTTTCTGAGACAGGCTGTATAAGTAAATCTAAAAAATATTACTGCAATGATAAATCGCAGGTATAGACTCATCATATCAAATTTTGCGATGACGTCATGCATTTTTTGGCGAAGATAAGCAAATACATTTTGATCGTGGCTTTGAAAGTATTCTTCGATTTTCGTTCCATTTCAAAATTTACTCTTTGTATATTTCAGGTTCCAACTAATTGACAAGATTTCAAAGTATTCAGTTTTGCAATTCTTCAATAAAATAAATTTGCTCAGTCATTATTTTTTTTGAGTCACCCTGTATGTATAAACAAATCCAAAAAATATAAATGGAATGATAAATCACAAGTATAGACTCATCATATTCTGAACATTTTAGATATGGTATTTATAAAATTAAAACTAATTCAGAGTAAGAATTTGGTCAACACGTAAATTTCGTTGTAGTTTGAGCCTACCTACAAATTCTGCCCTTGGACGATTTGGACCGCCTCCTTCCGTGACGACCGGCAAAAATGATCCGCCCATAGGCTCAAAACATTTGCGTGCGATTGTACAACAAGGGCTATTTTACCTTCTCAAGCTGCGTTTTTTTCTTTTTTTCAGTGTTGATTTCGTCGGTTATGGATTTTATGCTAGCGTTCACTTTCGCCTGGGATTTTTCAGCTGCTTTTAGCTCAGTTTCCGCTTTTTGCAAATTTTCATTACCTTCCTATAATTTTTGTTTAGTAGACACAATTGAATTGAAACTGTGTCTATTGCAGCTACTTACAGCGTCCGCCTTTCTGGTTAACTCCTCAACCAACTCATCAGTTTGTACAAGCTCGTTTTTATGGTTATTCATTTCCGTTTCAAGTTGTTTCATGACGTCTTCCTCCTCATCTACAGCTTCTTTAGCCTGAATGTACCTGCGTTTAGACGCAAAATATTCCCAAGCTTGATACAACTGCAACATGTGCTCTAATTCTCGTTCCACATTTTTATACTCCATATATTTGGCTCTTTCAGTCCTCAACTTTTCCAGCCTTGGTGTCAACTCCTCATTAATCACCTACAACACCCCAAACTTACCAAAAAAAACACAAAAAAATCAATAAATACCGATTTCAACTCCTTCAATTTCGCGTCTTTTTTCTCAATAGTTTTCTGCGCTGTTTCTTTTTTTACTTCGTACATTTTCGTGCCCGCGGCTTCCTCAATCATAGCTAAAATCTACCCAAAACTAAACACACCCCGACTAAACCACAAACTTACATCATAGGGCTTCATATTCAACACTTTGGTGATCTTCCCTTGCATGATCAAAAAATGGGGGTTATTCACGTTCAGCTGAACCGAGCAAAACAAATCTTGGATTTTTTTGTTCTGCACGGTTGACCCGTTTATCATGTACTTGTTCTTTCCCCCTAGAACGATCTGGCGCGTGATCGTGATTTCCGACACATTTTCAAACCCCGGAGGACACTGATCGGGGTTGCTATTGTCGAAGGTGATGGACACCGTGGCTTTGTTTATCCCGCACTGGCCGCTCTTGTAGATCAAATCTTGCAAATTTCCAACACGGACCTACAATCGTTTGAAAATCAACTACTGAAAATTTGGGGTTAGGGTTGTTTACATGGCTTAAATTCGAAATTCCTAGGACGAAACATATCGAATCGAGGATGTTCGACTTCCCGCTACCGTTTAAGCCCGTGATTGCGTTAAATTGTTTGTCGAAACCTGTGATTTCGGTGCGGTGGCCGTAGGACTTGAAACCCTCGAGCACGACGGACTTTATGTACATCGCGACTTCTTCAGATTTGCTTAAACACGCGTTATAATCATGAGTTTAACCAAGTTTAAGCGGTTTTTTTCAGTTATTCAATAATTGTTTGAAAACACGACTGTGAGGTTATGCGCAGAACGAAACAAACCAGAGGCGGGGGTTATAATACGCGACTTCTAAACTAAACCACAGTAATATTACGCGCTTTCAAAAAAACATTCTCGACTTCAGAGATTAAAGACAATCGAAATTCGGTAATCACGCTCTTGCAACTATTACTATTATTAATCAGGTTTGGCGGAAAAAAATTATTTTGGGTGTGGGTGCACGCCACTGCACGGATGTTCTCCCCTTCGCGCGAACAATGGACTCGACCGAAACTAATTGACAGATTCACAACGTAGGTCACGTGATCCGTTCATTTTAAAAAAACATAACCTCAAAACATCGATGAAATTGAAACAACCCGGATGAAAACCACTTGAAACCTGAAAGTGTAACAGTGTAACTCGTAACATGTCTCATAAAGTATTTATTTTGTTTTTTTAGGTTAAAATCGGCGCGAAAATGCCCCGAAAGTCTGCCCGAGCCGGCCTCAGCCAAGCGTCTACCTCAAGCCAAAGTCACTCGGAATCCAGAATCGAGGAACACTTGGCGTCTTCGCAAGCCAGTCTTGACGATCAAGTGAATAACGTGGTTCGGTATATCGTGAACAACGCTGGACAAAATTTGTACTTCCGTAGAGCTGATATTCAAAAGTGTTGTGGGGCTAAAGTGGGGCAACAATTTCAGCAAGTGCTCGAGAAAGCCACAGCGATCCTGAAAAATGTATGTGTCGAACGTTTCTTGCCACAATAATAAAGTACAATTGTAGGTGTACGGGTACAACATTTTGGCCTGTGATCAGACACCGAGTTCCGGTAAAGCGTACATCGTCAGTAACGCGCTTCCATACAGAAATTACAAACCCGACGCCGACGACATTCAAGCCAAAGAAATCCAGAAGATCGTCCTTTTGTTGATTTTGACCCATATTTACATGTCGGATGGTCCAGTTCCTGATGGTACTCGCCAAATTGCACGAAACCCCTCACTATGTTTAGTGTTTCAGCGTCCGTGTATTCGTTTTTGAAAAGCTTTGGAATTGACGTCAACATTCGGCACCCACTATTTGGACTAATCAAAGACTACATCACTAATGTTCTCATTAAGCAGAAATTCCTATCACTGGAAACTGATCCCATCACTAAAAAAAGTTTGTTCTCGTGGGGGATCCGCGCCGAGACGGAAATCAACAAACACGAACTCCTCAAATTCGTGTGCAAAGTAAGTTCGTTTTTTGAAGAGTGCGCCAGACTTACCAACCTTTCAGGTGTGCAAAAACCGACAACCCAAGGCTTGGGGGAACCAGTACAAGGCAGCTTGTAGCCAAGAATTCAAAAATGAGAGGCTTGTTGACCAAAACGCGATGGATGTTGATGAGGAGTAGTTAATTCTAGTGATTTTTGCGTTTTTATTGTTGTACATTGTGATTTTTTAAATATATTTCTATTAACAAGTAGGCTGGGGTGTCATTTGAGTTTTGTCAGAACTGGTGGCCATATTGTTGTATTGGGGGTTAAATCGTAATAATGAATTTAAATCAGTCTTTGATCGGGAAAAAGAAAGGCAGGCATGGATTTGGATTCACAGGTGAGTTGAGAATGCGTTTTGGGGTTTTGTAAGTGAGGTTGTAGTGGGGGCTGGAAAGCAAGTCATGGGGCCTCCAACGAGGCCCCCTTTGAAGACTAAATCAGGGCTAAAGTCGACTTCTTCCGTTTCTTCGACGACGAATTGGGGGAGAAGCTGTCACAGGTGAGCCCCGCGCCATTTTTCGTAAATTTAGTTTTTGGATTTTAGTGTTGTGAATTCGTCGACTTTGCGCTCCGGAAGCACCACAGTTTCGTCGGAAACTGAATCTAGGGTGATTTTAGGTGAGTTTATATCGTCCTAGGAGCCAAAAAAAAAACAACAAAAAGTACAGTTAACTTGTGTGTTAAATGGCTCCAGGTGTATTATTGGTTGCCTATATATCAACATTTCTGGAAAGTTTTTATATTAAGTTGGATTTTAAACTTGCTATTGACGTTGAAGTTCCCGCTGACGTTGCTTTTAGAGCTGAAAATTGTCATTTATGAACTCCGTTGCCAAGTTGACTTTGACGCTCGACTTTTGCCATTTTAGGCATGTTTTAAGTTGCTTGTTTTCGAAATAACTCTGCACGTATTAAGAAAACAAGGCAAAATGTAGCCCCGCCCACCCACCCTATCTCGATTGTGATGAATTTTTTTATTCACCGTGAGCCAAGAGGGCGGAGCTTAACTGCAAAATCCTTACTTTTCTACGAGAAATTAAAAACATGTTTTTGAGTACTATGCATATTAAGAAAAGATTAAAGCCAAAGATTAGGCCCCACCCATACCCGCTCCGATCTCAATTCTCAATTGTGATGAATTTTTCATTCGTTGTCAGATCGAGGGGCAGGGCTTAATTGCAAGATCCATATTTGTCTTCAAGAATTTACCATTTTAAACATGTTTTAAATTTCCAAGAATAAAAAAATCATCACAATTGAGACAACAAGAAACTTAAAACATGTTTAAAATGGAAAATTTGTATAAGGAAATATCGATTTTGCAGTTATACTCCACCTCATAATTGCAAATCCATATTTCTTTATAAAAATGTACCATTTTCATCATGTTTTAAGTTTCTTGCTGTGAAAAAATGGCTATATATATTAAGAAATAAAATGCAAAATATAAGCCCCGCCCACCCACCCTATCGCAATTCTGATGATTTTTTTATTCGTCGTGGGCCGAGGGGCAGAGCCTAGCTGCAAAATCCATATTTCCTTACGAAAATTGACCATTTTTAACGTGTTTTAGATTTCTAAGAGTAAAAAAATTATCAGAATTGAGACGGGGCGGGTGGGCGGGGCTTATTTTTTTTTGCCTATTTTCTTACTATCCGTAGTCGTCTTTTCAGAACAAGAAACTTAAAACATGTTTAAAATGGTAAATTTGTATAAGGAAATATCGACTTTGCATTTAGGCTCCGCCCTATAATTGCAATTTCCTTATATAAATGTACCACTTTAATCATGTTTTAAGTTTCTTGTTGTGAAAAAATGGCTATGTATATTAAGAAATAAAAGGCAAAATATAAGCCCCGCCCACCCGCCCTATCTCAATTCTGACGATTTTTTAATTCGTCGTGAGCCAAGGTGGGCGGAGGTTATCTGCAAAATCCTTATTTCTCTGCGAGAAATTAAAAACATGTTTTTGAGTATCGTGTTTCAAAGAATACTATGTATATTAAGAAAACATTAAAGCCGAAGATTAAGCCTCACCCATACTTGCACGGATTTTAATTGTAATGAACTTTTCATTCGTTGGCATACCTAGAGGCGGAGCTTAATTGCAAAATTCATATTTCCTCAAAAATTTTGACCATTTTAAACGTGTTTTAATTTTCTAAGAATAAAAAAATCGTCACAATTGAGATGGGGTGAGTGGGCGGGGTTTATATTTTGGCTTGTTTCCTTAATACACATACCTAGTGTTTTTTGAACAACTCTGTACTCAAAAACATGTTTTTAATTTCTTGTAAAGAAATGAGTACTTTGCAGTTAAGCTTCGCCCCCTTGATTCACGGCGAATGAAAAAATCATCACAATTGAGACAGGGCGGGTGGGCGGGGCTTATTTTTTCACAAGAAGAAACTTAAAACATATTTAAAATGGAAAATTTGTATAAGGAAATATGTATCGACTTTGCAATTTGGTCCCGCCCCATAATTGCAATATCCATATTTCCTTGCAAAAATGTACCATTTTCATCATTTTTTAAGTTTCTTGTTGTGAAAAAATGGCTAAGCATATTAAGAAAAACAAAGGCAAAATATAAGCCCCACCCACCCACCCTATCTCAGTTCTAATGATTTTTTTATTCGTCGTGGGCCGAGGGGCGGAGCCTAATTGCAAAATCCATATTTCCTTACAAAAATTCACCATTTTCAACGTGTTTTAGGTTTCTAAGAATAAAAAAATTATCACAATTGGGATGGGGTGGGTGGGCGGGGTTTATATTTTGCCTTTTTTATCTTAATATACATAGTATTCTTTGAAAACACGATACTCAGAAACATGATTTTAATTTTTTGTAAAGAAATAAGTATTTTGCAGTTAAGTTCCGCCCACTCGGTTCATGGCAAATAAAAAAAATCATCACAATTGAGACAGAGCGGGTGGGCGGGGCTTATTTTTTTGCCTTTTTTCTTACTATCCGTAGTCGTCTTTTGAGAATAAGAAACTTAAAACATGTATAAAATGGAAAATTTGTATTAGGAAATATTGATTTTGTTTGCAGTTATACTCCACCTCATAATTGCATAATCCATATTTCCTTCCAAAATATTCCATTTTAACAATGTTTTAAGTTTCTTCTGAAAAGATGGCTATGTAATTAAAAACAAAAAGCAAAATGTAAGCCCCGCCCACCCACCCTATCTCAATTTTTGATAATTTTTGTATTCGTCGTGGACCGAGGGGCGGAGCCTAATTGCAAAATCCTTATTTCCTTACAAAAATTGACCATTTTAAACGTGTTTTAGGTTTCTAAGAATTAAAAAAATTATACTTTGGCTTTTTTTTCTTAATACACATAGTATTCTTTGAACAACACGAAAACATGTCTTTAATTTCTTGTAAAGAAATAAGTATTTTGCAGTTAAGTTCCGCCCATTTGGTTCACGGCGAATAAAAAAATCATCACAATTGAGATGGGGTGGGTGGGCGGGGTTTATATTTCGCCTTCTTTTTCTTAATATACATAATATTCTTTGAACGACACGATACTCAAAAATATGTTTTTAATTTCTTGTAAAAAAATAAGTACTTTGCAGTTAAGTTTGGTTAACAGCGAATAAAAAAAATCATCACAATTGAGATAGGGCGGGGGACGGGCTTACATTTTGCCCTTTTGTTTTAATATGTGTAGACTTCTTTTTACAACATGAAACTTAAAACAAATAAAAAAAATCATCACAATTGAGATGGGTTGGGTGGGCGGTGTTTATATTTTGCCTTTATTTTCTTAATATACATAGTATTCTTTGAACAACACGATAATCAAGAACATATTTTAATTTTTTATAAAGAAATAAGTATTGTGCAGTAGTTAAGCTCCGCCTCCTTGGTTCACAGCGAATAAAAAAAATCATCAAAATGGAGATCGGGCGGGTGGGCGGGCTTACATTTTGCCTTTTTGTTTTAATATATGTAGACTTCTTTTCACAACATGAAAGAAGAAGAAAAAAAAAGGCAAAATATAAGCTTAATCATAGGCTCCTTTTTTTTGAAAAATCTCCGGGCAACCTAGGGCGATTTTTGAAGATGCGAACGAATCTCGAGACCCTCTGGGGTGATTTTTGAAGATGCAAAAGAATCTCGTTACTCCCTAGTGTGTTTGTTGAAGATGTAAAAAAATCTGCGCCCCCTAGCATAATTTTTGAAGATGCGAAAGAATCTCGACGCCCCTCTAGGGTGATTTTTAAAGATGCGAAAGTATCTCTGATCCCCCTACGGTGATTTTTGAAGATGCGAAAAAAAATTTCTGTGTCTCCTAGAGTGATTTTTGAAGATGCGAAAAAATCTCAGGCCCCCCCTAGGATGATTTTTGAAGATGCAAAAGTATCTCTTGGCTCAGGAGTGTGTTTCTTGAAGATGCGAAAAAACTCTGGGCCCCCAAGGGTGGTTTTTGAAGATGCGAAAAAATTTCTGGGCCCCTTAGAATAATTTTTGAAGATGCGGAAAGACCTCTGGGCCCCTAGGATAATTTTTGAAGATGCGAAAGACTCTTGGGGTCCTCTGGGGTGATTTTTGAAGACGCAAAAGAATTTATATATTGGCTGTTTTTCGTAATATACATAGTGTTCTTTGAACAACACTGTACTCAAAAACATGTTTTTAATTTCTTGTAAAGAAATAAGTTTTTTGCAGTTAACCTCCGCCCATTTGGTTCACGGCGAATAAAAAAAATCATCACAATTGGGACAGGGCGGGTGGGCGGGCTTACATTTTGCCTATTTGTTTTAATATGTGTAGACTTTTCTTGTAAAAATGTACCATTGTTTTGAGTTTTTTGTTGTGAAAAGATGGCTACGTATGTTAAGAAAAAAAGGCAAAATATAAACCCCGCCCACCGGCCCTATCTCAATTCTGATGATTTTTTTTATTCGTCGTGAGTCAAGGGGGGCGGAGCTTGGCTGCAAAATCCCTATTTCTCTACGAGAAATTAAAAACATGTTTTGAGTACCGCGTTTTTCGAAGAATACAATGTATATTAAGAAAAAATTAAAGCCAAAGATTAAGCTCCACCCATACCTGCCCTGATCTAAATAGTAATGAAGTTTTCATTCTTTGGCAGATCTAGGTGCGGAGCTTGATTGCAAAATCCATGTTTCCTCAAAAATTTTGACCAATCGAGATGGGGTGGGTGGGCGGGGTTAATATTTTTCTTCTTTGTCTTCGTATTCTTTGACCAACACCTCGACCTTTATAGCCTTGACGGAAGGCCGCGGCGACGCAAGATGCGAAGTCGGCTTAGCCTCAATCGACTTATCCCTCCCCACCCTCATTCTATGCCAAATTTCGGACTACCAAAGCTACATTAACACGTTGACGAAAATCAATATTTTGAACCCCACTGACGTAAGCACTAATCTTAAACTGGCACCACGACTCAGTACCATTTTTAGATAATCGTACCTACGACGTTTCTGGAAAGCAACAACCGCTTAGTAAACACAATTAGAAAAAAATTCACCAACATTAAAATCCTTGGAATACCGAGAAAGAGCTTCAACAAATCGACCGGAATGGACCGTATTTTACAATTTTGTCTGCCGTCGGTGAATACAATCTGCGTAGGCTTGCAGCACAAGTAAGTCACAACTTTTAGTAATAATAGTAATAATAGTAGTAATAATGTAGGTACTACGCTTTGGCAGCCGCCGCCGCCCTCACGTTCTACCTCCAAAGCAACTTAAACATCTACTACGCCAAAGAATCGCTCAATGTTTTGTACCAAGAGTCGGAAGGGTACGCCATCATAGGTAAATTTTGATTCCAAAAACAAAAAAAATAAATAAATAAAGTATTGTAAACGTTAGACGTGTCTACGGCGGACCGCCTCGAGCTGGTCTCAAGCACCAAACCCACCCAAGCCTCCCGCTACTCCACCCTCTTCGGCGTGCTCAACCACTGCGTGACCAAAGTAGGCTCCCGCTTGCTCCGCTCGACCATCCTCCAGCCCCCTTCCTCGCCCCCCATCATCGAAACCACCACCCGCTGCGTCACCGAGCTCATAAAGCACCCCGAGAAGCTCCTCTCCATCCAAGTCATCCTCCAAAAAGTCTCCAACATCGACCAGTTGCTCACTCTCACCTCCATGACCCTCGGAACCACCGACAACTGCTCAGTGCGCCAGCTAAACTACCTTTTGCTCCTAAACAGCCTGGTGGAGTTGATCGAGCCGCTCAAAGACATCGTCGCAGGTCTCCAGCAACCCTTCTTCAAAGAGCTGACGCAGACTTTGGCGAGCGACAACTTCGGCGTCATCACCGGGAAGGTCCGCAAGATGATCCACCCGGCGGCGTTCAGCGCGAAGGGCGAAAACGGGGTGACGCAGAGGTGCTTCGCCATCAAATCAAACATTAATGGCTTGTTGGATTTAGTAAGAAAGACGTATTCAGAGAGGTTGAACGACCTGTCCGAGTACGTCAGGCACCTGGGGAATAAGTATAACTTGTCGCTGGCGCTGGGGAATAATAACACGAAAGGGTACCACATCGTGCTGAAGCTGAACAACCAGCAGAAGCGGACGTTCAAGAAGTCGGATTTGCCCCCGGAGTTCGTCCAGGTGTACAGGCTTGCGGGGAGCTGCACGATGAAGACGGTCGAACTAATCAACTACTCGACAAGGTTGGACGATATTATGCTCGAGATTCTAAAAATAAGTAATTCGTGAGTGGGTGACTTTGCTCTTGGGGGTGGTTTTATACCAAGGTTTGTAGAATGATCTACGACTTGATCGTGGACTTGAAACAATACATGGGTTTTTTTTATAAGTTGTGTGAAGACGTGGCTCGGTTGGATATGCTCCAGAGTCTGTCTGAAGCCAGTCGGCGTCATAGTTACACCCGTCCGAAGTTTGGGGTTTTCACCGAAGTGACGAACTCGCGACATCCGATGCTGGAGTTGTTGCTCGGAGATCAACGAGTGGCTAATCCAATCGTACGACATCGCTCTTTTCCGTCTTAATAATTAATCTTAATTGATAATAATTTCAGTCAATAAGTCAAGATTTCAACGTACAAATAATAACCGGTCCCAATGGTTCTGGAAAAAGTGTCTATATAAGACAGATGATGTTGCTTCAGGTGATGGCACAAGTTGGGTGCTACGTCCCAGCGGACTCCGCTATTTTCCGACCCATGAATCGCATGTTTGCACGGATTTATCTAGAGGACGACATGGAATACGGCGCTTCGTCGTTCATCCTCGAAGTACACATTATATTTACCCGCGCTTGCTCGAAACTGACTTGCATATGTCGTAGATGAAAGAAGTAAAATATATGATGACTTTAGTTTCCGAGAACACGCTATTTATAATTGACGAGTTGTGTAGGTCGACGGCGGCAGACGAAGGGGCGGCGCTTGCAATGGCGATATGTGAGAAGTTTTGTGCTACGAAGGCCTTCTTCTACGTGACTACGCACTACACGTCGCTTGCTAATCTAACGAATATGTACCTTAATGTCAAAACGTGAGTGTGTTGTTGATTGTGGGGGTGGCTACTACGTTTGCGGTTCGTAGGTGGCATATGGAAACCGCCGCCACTGGGGAAACCCCTCAGGAGCTGAGTCTAAACTACAAATTTCGACTAATCCCAGGGGTTACTAATTTGAAGCAATATGGCGTCTACATAGTCAAGAAAATATGGCCGCTGGGGTTACTCGACGAGGTTTATCGGGTTCTGGGTACCTTCCAGAAACGATCTGTGGTAGGGTCAATCAATGACTGTGTCAAACTCTGTCATTTTTTTTTAGCAAACGGAGTACGTTGGGGTCAACGAAGCAATCAGACTTAAGTACAAGTTGGAGTCCGATTTGAGGAAACTCAAAAGTGTGGGAAAATTGACAGTCGCCACTATCAACAAAATGTTGAACGATTATCAAAACGAGCTACACAAAATGAACATCTTCGTAGATTTGTCACTACAACCCCAGGACCATGGTGACGACGAAAGAGACGCTTCTAGTTCAACATACGAAAACGTGTCAAAGTTTCTTCAGGAAGATAGTGACAATATCAACAAATTGATTCCTGAGGTGAACTTAGCGTGCTCTGAACGGGAAATATTTTTTGACGAGTCAGACGACGACGTTTCGAATTTCGAACCTGAACAACCTCAAGTCGCTAATTTATCCATCTGTGGAACGAACGTGGAAAATTTAACCCCAGCCGAGCTACAAGAAATCGAAAGTGCAAGCAAAAGCCTCCTGGAAGACGACGACGATGAAGACGATTTTGACTTTTCACAAGTTTGTTTTAACTTAGTTTTTATAGCAACGTTTATTGTTTTTTGCAGGCGAGTTCGTACCACTCTGCCACGATGAACCTCACCCCAGCCAACAAAATTGACCCTAACGAACAACAACACATTTTTCCCGTTGTTAAAGTTGTTGAAGGTCCGACTTGGTCACCAACGTCGTCTCAGGGTAGCCAATATATAAACCCCGAAAGAGACCAGGACTTGTCACAGTCCATCACTTACTCACCTCTATTACCCACCAGCACAAGTAGCTCTTTACATTTCGTGGCAAAAAATGGCGACACGAAAATCACTAAAATTAGTGACAATGTGGTCACCAGTGATACCAACCTAGACTTTTCGACAGTCGAAAATTTAAAGTCGCTTTCTAGCGAAAAACAAACTTCTAGTTTGAAAGAAAGCGAAAAAGACCGAATCGTGATAAAACGGCCGAAAAAATTCATCCCTCCGAGGAAACTAACGCGTAAAGAAATCCAGGAAGAGTTCGACGAACAAGATCGACAGTTGTACAAGAGCGACCTTTCAGAGTCCGATTTGTCGAAATATTTGGAACAGAGATTGAACAGACCTTCAGTCAAGCAAGTGCAAAATTCCAAACATCTAGCTTTCGTGCGTCGAACGGACGACGGCGTCGAGGTGATTCCCGCGAAACCGGAGCCCCTGAAGAAGACCCCGTTCAGACGAAACCTGTCCACCAATAGCAATATCGACATGTCGATTTTTAGCGACAAGAACGCCAAGCGTTTTAACGAGTTTTTAAACTCGGAGGAGCGTGATGTTAAACGGTTTAAGTTTAATTTAGATTCGCAAAGTCAGACTGGTCGGGATTTTCATTTTCAACCTGAAACGATTTCTGATTATATGGCTGGTCTTGATAACTTGTTTAGGGGTCAAAATGAAGATAATTTTCACTCGTTGTCTACTATAACCCCCGTTGGGTACTACGCGGAGAACAGGGACGACATGAACGACATTGTTAACAAATATTTAAGTAGTGGAAGTTCTAGTCACGATGTAAGCATTTTCGAAACGTGTTCTCTTAACGAAAATGATTTAGTTTTGTAAAAAAGTCGTTGCAAATCTAGTGCGTTTTATTTATGACGTTTGGAAATTCACAAAATTGCGAATAATAGTGTCAAAAATGGGCAGAAAAGGCGCGGCTCCTTCCAAGCCTTGGAAATATCCGCCGCCGACGCGGCAGCCCCCAGTGAGAAAAGAAAATCGGCAATTCTCGTGAGTATCCACGAACCCTAAATCAGTCCAAATAAATTCGCGTTCACTATTTCGGGCGCAAATATTTGTGTGTCTCGACTACGTTGTAAATAATAATCGCGTGAGGGTGACGCATCCACTTGGCAAAAATTCAAACCACCTTTGTCTGATAAGCGATAAATAGAAAAATTTACAACATTGTGCAAACAACGGCAATTTTATCACAATATAACTAAAAGAGTTTTCCAAATGTGTCAAACGGTTTATTTATATTTTCAAAAATTCCGCCGACTTTTTTATTAGTGGAGAGCACCCAGTCCGGCTCTGTCCACCTGAACTTTGATCCACTACGTCACAACCCCACTCGCTCTCTCTTTCCAACGCACCCAATTAAACAAAGACAACACTCCCACAACCACCAATCGCAGCCCATTATTCTAGAAAATTCACTTGTCTTTATAAAAGCGTGTCATCCGAACATTTACGTAACATTTGCCAAAAATCGTCCTAAAAGTAAGTGTTTCGTACGAAAAGTGACAAAATGCCACGCCGCGGACGTTCAGCAAGCCCCACACCACGATCAGCACCTAAGTAATGGATTTTTGCAAAAAAGTGAGGTTATGTTAACTTATTCGTTCCAGAACCACTTTACCCGCTAGGACTCAACCCAGCGCCCCCGCGCACCCCCCGCCGGCCCAAGCAGCCCCCCAGCAGCCCGGTTTGTTCGGGCAGATGGCTGCTACGGCCGGAGGAGTGGCCATAGGGTCTGCAGTTGGACACACCATGGGGAGCGCCCTCACAGGTGATTTTGAGGTTAGAGTAAAATGCGGGGGCTGATTGAGTGTTGTAGGGATGTTCAGTGGCGGCTCTAGCGAGCCCGCTCCCCAGCAGCAGCAGCAGCAAGCGCCACAACAAGGGGGTTATTCTCAGGAGGCCACAGGGCCTTGTGCGTGGGAGATCCAGCAATTTTTACAGTGCGCACAAACTCAGGGTGATTTGTCGCTATGTCAAGGATTCAACGAGGCGATTCAGCAGTGCAAGATTAGGAATAGTGAGTCAGTGGTCTGAGGGTGATGGGGTTATTAATGAGGGTTGTTTTAGATATTCAATAGAGTGATTCTGAGGGAGAAATTCTAGTGTGGAAGAGAGTATGAAGGTAGACAGATGCAGAATTCCACTCTGTAGTGTTATTATGACGAAATTTCAATAAAGCATGCAGAGCAGTGGTTATTTTATATTTTGTATATTTATTTTAGTTATTTTGTTGTTATAAGTTTGTGTTGTTGTGAATTTGTAGTAATAAAGTTGTAGACGGACGAATTTTGTTTTTAATTTCGTTTAGTAGAAGGAAAATCATTGTATAAATAATCACGTGGTATAGGCAACCAGTAATACACTCAAGTTTGACAGGTGTATATGTAGTTTATCCACAGATTATGGTATGTATGGTTTAATTTCAAGATCCATATTTCTCTACAAAAAATTACCATTTTAAATATGTTTTAATTTTATTGCTCTGAAAAGACGACTGCATATATTAAGAAAAAATACAAAATATAAGCCCCGCCCACCCACCCTGTCTCGATTGTGATGATTTTTTTTTTAATAGTCAACAGCCAAAGGAGCGGAATTTAATTGCAAAATCCTCTTTCTTACAATAATTTACCATTTTAAACGTGTTTGAAGTTTCTAAGAAAGAAAAAATTATCACAACTGGGATGGGTGGGTGGGTGGGGTTTATATTTTGCCCCGTTTTTCTGAACGTACATATAAGCCAGAAAAGTCTTTTACGAATTTATTTGAAAATATAAACGATTAACAACGCGCGCAGCTTGTGTCTGAAGTGGTACTGACGTCCTCCCATTCCCCTCCAGCGTCGCCCGAGGCGGTGATGTCATCACCACCATTTCGGAGTTCGGGGAACTACTGGCGTCAGCATAAACGGTTGCCGCTTACTTACATAGAATTCTGTGAACAACACTATACTCAAAAGCACGTTTTTATTTTCTTGTAAAGAAATAAGTATTTTGCAGTTAAGCTCCACCCCCTCGGCTTACGACGAATAAAAAAGAAATCATCAGAATTGAGAGAGGGTGGGTGGGCGGGCTTACATTTTGCGTTTTTGTTTTAATATGTGTAGACTTTTTTTCACAACGTGAAACTTAAAACATCTTTAAAATGGAAAATTTGTATAAGGAAATATCGATTTTGGGATTAGGCTCAGCCCTATAATTGCAAAATCCATATTTTTTTGCAAAAATGTACTATTTTAACCATGTTTTCAGTTTCATGTTGTGAAAAGATGGCTATATATATTAAGAATAAAAATGGCAAAATATAAGGCCCGCCCACCCACCCCATCCCAATTCTGATGATTTCTTTTTTATTCGTCGTAAGCCGAGGGGCGAAGCTTAATTGAGAACCCTTATTTTTTACGAGAAATGATCATGTGAAATAGTTATGTTCTTAAATAATTGTGTTATACAAAGAAATCTAAATGTATTAATTAAAAAAGAAAACCGAAAGACATGGCCCCGCCCATCCGTTACCATCTCAATCGTGACCAATTTTTCATTCGTTGTCAGACCGAGGGGCGGAGCGTAATTGCAAAATCGATATTTCCCTATACAAATTTACCATTTTAAACATGTTTTGAGTTTCTTGTTGTCGAAATATGTCTACATATTAAGACAAAAAGGCAAAATATAAGCCCCACCCACCCGCCCTGTCTCAATTGTGATGATTTTTTTTTATTCTCCGTTAACCAAGGGGGTGAAACTTAACTGCATGTTTTTGAGTATCGTATTATTTAAAAAATAACACGTATATAAAGAAAAAATTAAAGACAAAGATTAAGCCACACCCACACCTGCCCTGATCTAAATAGAAATGAAGTTTTCATTCGTTACCAGACCTAGGGCGGAGCCTAAGTGGAAAATTCATATTTCCTTACGAAAATTTGCCAATGCCATTTTAAACGTGTTTTAAATTTCTAAGAATGAAAAAATCATCACAATTGAGATGAGGCGGGTGGGCGGGGTCTACACTGTGCCTTTTGTTCTTAATATACATTATATTCTTTGAACCACACTATATACTCAAAAACACGTTTTTAATTTATTGTAAAGAAATAAGTATTTTGCAGTTAAGCTCCGCCCCCACCTGGTTCACGGAGAATAAAAAAAATCATTACATTTGAGACAGGGTGGGTGGGTGGGCTTACATTTTGCGTTTTTGTTTTAATATGTGTAAACTTCTTTTCACAACATGAAACTTAAAACTTAAAATGGAAAATTTGTATAAAGAAATATCGATTTTGCAATTAAGCTCCGTCCCATCATTCCAAGATCCATATTTCCTTGCAAAAATGTACCATTTTAACCATGTTTAAGTTTCTTGTTGTGAAGAGATGGCTATGTACCTATATTAAGAACAAAAATGGCAAAATATAAGCCCCGCCCACCCACCCTATCTCATCCATACCTGCCCTGATCTAAATAGCAATGAAGTTTTCATTCGTTAGCAGACCTAAGGCGGAGCCTAATTGCATTATTGTGAAAAGATGGCTATGTCTATTACGAAAAAAAAAGGTAACCGTAATCTGTGGTCTATCAACAGTTCAAAAAGAGTACAACAAAATGAAAAATTATCAAAAAAAAAAATCCGAGAACCTTTTTAAGTAATATTTATTTCCAGTTCTATATTCAATTTTAAACACTTGACAGAATTTTATCTTAATCTAATCGTCATATTTTATATTTCCGGCCATAAAGTTCTACGAACAATCTTGCTTCCACATTAGCAGGAATTTCGATATCGATCTCAACATCGCTTTCCAGAAAATGGCCTTTAAATTCGTTAATTATGACAACAGACGATGTAAACGCATGTTTTCTGCCAAAATTCAGAACATTCACTGAAGAAACGATAACATTTTCTAGATTTTTGCGATAAGTGAGTGTTGTTTCTTTGCCAGAATTAACGAGGGTGTCTCTGATTAGCAAAACGTTGTCTTCAAACCCTGTAGAGTAGTCATCTTGTGCGGTACAAATTAAATCGCCGTAGTTGTCTGTGTCATCGTTGGAGAGTGGAACGCTGTTTTTGCAGACTGTTGACTCTTTGGCAAATTTTGTTGTGGGAGAACCTGTTGTGATGGGCCAAGTATGGGTTGTTGTTTCTGTTGTTGTAGTAGTATTTGTCCAGACTTCTGATCGCGTAGTATCTGTCCAGACTTCTGATCGTGTAGGATCAGGGGTAGTATCTGTCCAAACTTCTGATCGCGTAGTATCTGTCCAGACTTCTGATCGTGTAGGATCAGGGGTAGTATCTGTCCAAACTTCTGATCGCGTAGTATCTGTCCAGACTTCTGATCGTGTAGTGTCTGTCCAGACTTCTGATCGTGTAGGATCCGGGGTAGTATCTGTCCAAACTTGTGATCGTGTAGTATCAGGGGTAGTACCTGTCCAAACTTCTGATCGCGTAGTATCTGTCCAGACTTCTGATCGTGTGGTATCTGTCCAGACTTCTGATCGTGTAGCATCAGGGGTAGTCTCTGTCCAGACTTCAGATGGTGTAGTCCAGATTTTTGTGGGTGTGATATCTGAGGTAGTATCTGTCCAAATATCTGATGATGTGGTATCCCCAGACCAAAAAAACCAATTTGGCCAACCGTGCGCTACACTTAAGGAACACACTATGACACCCAAAATTAAGCGCATTGTAAATATGATTCGACCACTTATAGCAAACTCGGAAAGAGAAATAATAATTGTTTTCTGGTTCTTTACAGTCAATTTATAGGGTTTAAATCTACGTCTCTTATCTGTGATAAAAATTCAAATTATATTGTTTCAGAATATTGTCAAAGTTACAGTAGTGTATTATTGGTTGCCTACAACCACAAATTAAAGAACCGTATAGAGATTATTCGTGTATTGTTGGTTATTTACGACCGTGAAAACAACGTTAAAATATTTTATTATCACATTGTCCTTAAATAGATTCCACAATAGAAATCGTGTAGTATTATACAGGGATATTATAGACCTTCAGTTAACTTAGTTAAATTAAAATTATATTTTTAGCCATTTATTTTGGACAAAACTGCCTCAACTTAATTTTTAAAACAGAATTTACACATAATTGTTATTGTTGCTAGATTAGTAGTCTATAATCGTCGTGTTTATTCAAAGTAAACCGTCCAAGAAATTTTCTCCTTTCGAGCCGTCTTAAATACAAATACTATAAACAACTTTAAACGGGTACAACGAAAGTGCTTTCTCCCTCGTGTAACGCTTTATTATCAATTTATCACGTTCAAAAACCACATCATTAATTTTACGAGCTTCACAAACCCTCCCACTAAGAGCATCGACTTCGCAATTTAACAAAATACACAAATCGCGCGAAAACAACCACGGAAGTAATTTACCGATAATTTATCACTATCGCACTTACACACATAAATTACATAGATTTATCGATATTTTGCAACAGGTAAGTGACTAACAACTAATTAAATTTATTCCGTAACTTTCAAGGCTCTCGACGGCATTTTCGAAGCTCTTCGCACATAACCAGAATGAATGAAGAGCTAAATTTAAGTTTGTTTACATCGCTGGAGCATGTTTTTTGACGTAAGGCTTACGTAGGTGAAAACTGGAACGGGTCCAAGTCCCAAAAGAAAAAAATCTAATTGGTGTCTGCGAGCCATTAATGTTGCAACGACAGATATCGAGTTACCCGCTCGATTGTCGGAAAGGGTCCGATAATGGGTTAATTATTCATTTTGTCGGTTCGGGTAAATTAATGAAGTCATTAAATTGGCGCAAATTGATTTGCATAAATAAATAAATAGGCAACCTTTTTCTAAAAATAACTGCGTAGATAGAGTTTAATGAATGCGGAGAGTTGAGGAAAACGTAAATAAGCGTGGGCGGATGGAGATTTAAGGGTTTTTCTGAGTGCTCATTTATTCGACTAGAGTTTTTCTGTTGGCGTAACTACATTTCCCTAAATACTAATGTCAGATTTACGTCAATAACATAAGCGCTTTTAACTGACATTTGCATTTATGTACTTAGTGTTGCTCCAAAGGATATTTAGTTAATCGTTTTTTTTTATTACCAACCGTGAAAAAATGCCCCCAGAAGATTTATAACATGAGTGGCTTTTAAATGAACCATAATTACACCGACGGAATTAATTATGATGGGGTATTAGCGTGATCAACACATATTGTTTGTGTTTGTTATTTATTATTACTGTAGAATTTATAGATTTTTGGGTACGAATTGTTGGTTGCATAACGCCAAATTAATTACTACGAAAACTCATTTTATTTAGACATGTTTTAAGTATCTTGCTGTCGAAATAAGTCTACACATATTAAGAAAACAAGGCAAAATGTAGCCCCGCCCACCCACCCTATCTCAATTGTGATGATTGTTTTATTCGTCGTGAGGCAAGACGGCGGAGCTTAACAGCAAAATTCTTATTTCTCAACGAAATTAAAAATATAAAAAATAAAGCCTAGGCCCCACCCATACCCGCCCTAACCTCAATTCTCAGTTGTGATGAATCTTTCATTCGTTGTCAGATCGGTGGGTGGGGCTTAATTACAAGATCCATATTTATGTACAAATATTTACTATTTTCAACATGTTTTAAGGTTCTTGTTCTGAAAAGACGACCACGTATCTTAAGAAAAAAGGACAAATATAAGCCCCGCCCACCCGCCCTGTCTCAGTTTTAATGATTTTTTTTTAATCGTCGAGAGCCAAAGAAGCGAAACTTAATTGCAAAATCTTTATTATTTGTCTACAAGAAATTACCATGTAAGACATGAAGATTACGCCCCACCCATACCTGCCCTGATCTAAATGGTAACGAAATTTTCGTTCGTTGGCAGACCTAGAGGGGCGGAGCCTAATTGCAAAATCCATACTTCCTTACAAAAATTTACCACTTTCAGCGTGTTTTAAGTTTGTAATAATAAAAAAAAATATCACAATTCAGGTGGTGTGGGTGGGCGGGGTTTATATTTTGCCTTTTTTTTCTTAATATACATGGTATCCTTTGAACAACACGATATTCAAAAATATGTTTTTAATTTGTCGTAGAGAAATAAGGATTTTGCAGTTAAGCTCCTCCCTCTTGGTTCACGACGAATAAAAAAAATCATCACAATTGAGATAGGGCGGGTGGGCGGGGCTACATTTTGCCTTTTTTTTCGTGATATATATATAGCCATCTTTTCACCACAAGAAAAGAAAGTATGGATTTTGCAACTGAGATATTCAAAAACATGTTTTTAATTCATCGTAGAGAAATAAGGATTTTGCAGTTAAGCTCCACCCCTTTGGCTCACGATGAATAAAAAAATCATCACAATTGAGATAGGGTGGGTGGGCGGGGCTGATAATTTTCCTATTTTTTCTTAATATACATAGCCATCTTTTCACAACAAGAAACTTACAACATGATTAAAATATACATTTGTGTAAGGAAATTGCAATTATAGGGCGGAGCCTAATTGCAAAATCGATATTTCCTTATACAAATTTTCCATTTTAAACATGTTTTAAGTTTCTTGTTGTCGAAATAAGTCTACACATAATAAGAAAACAAGACAAAATGTAGCCCCGCCCACCCACCCTATCTCAATTGTGATGATTTTTTTTATTTGTCGTGTGCCAACAAGGCGGAGCTTAACTGCAAAATTCTTGTCTCTACGAAATTAAAAACATGTTTTTGAGTATCGTGTTGTTCAAAGAATACTATGTATATTAAGAAAAAAATAAAGCCAAAGATTAGGCCCCACCCATACCTGCCCTGATCTAAAATTTTCATTCGTTGGCAGACCTAGAGGGGCGGAGCCTAATTGCAAAATCCATATTTCCATACAAAAATTTATCACTTTCAGCGTGTTTTAAGTTTTTAATGATAAAAAAATTATCACAATTCAGGTGGTGTGGGTGGGCGGGGTTTATATTTTGCCTTTTTTTCCTAATATACATCGTATTCTTTGAACAACACGATATTCAAAAATATGTTTTTAATTTCTCGTAGAGAAATAAGGATTTTGCAGGTAAGCTCCTCCCTCTTGGTTTATGACGAATAAAAAAATCATCACAATTGAGATAGGGCGGGTGGGCGGGGTTACATTTTATCTTTTTTTTCGTGATATACATAGCCATCTTTTCACCACAAGAAAAGGAAGTATGGATTTAGCAATTGAGTTATACAAAAGCATGTTTTTAATTCCTCGTAGAGAAATAACGATTTTGCAGTTAAGCTCCGCCCCTTTGGCCCACGATGAATAAAAAAAATCATCACAATTGAGATAGGGTGGGTGGGCGGGGCTGATAATTTGCCTATTTTTTCTTAATATGCATAGCCATCTTTTCACAACAAGAAACTTACAACATGATTAAAATGTACATTTGTGTAACGAAATTGCAATTATAGGGCGGAGCCTAATTGCAAAATCGATATTTCCTTATACAAATTTACCATTTTAAACATGTTTTAAGTTTCTTGTTTGAAAAGAAGTCTACACATATTATTAAAACCAAAAGGCAAAGTGTAAGCCCGCCCACCCACCCTATCTCGATTGTGATGAATTTTTTATTCATCGTGAGCCAAGGGGGCGGATAATTGCAAAATCCTTATTTCTGTACAAGAAATAAAAAAAATGTTTTTGAGTATCGTGTTGTTCAAAGAATACTACGTATTTTAAGAAAAAAAGGCAAAATATGGACCCCCACCCACCCACCGCATCTCATTTGTGATGATCCTTTTTATTCTTAAAAACTCAAAACACGTTTAATTTGGTAAATTTTTGTAAGGAAATATGAATTTTACAATTAGGCCCCGCCCCTAGGTCTGGCAACGTATGAAAACTTCATTACTATTTTATATCAGGGCAGGTATGGGTGGGGCTTAATCATCGGTTTTATGTTTTTCTTAATATACGTAGTATTCTTTTTGAACAACACGATATTCAAAAACATGTTTTTATTCCTCGTGGAAAAATAACGATTTCGCAGTTAAGCTCCGCCCCTTTGGCTCACGATGAATACAAAAAATCATCACAATTGAGACGGGGTGGGTGGGTGGGGCTGATAATTCGCCTATTTTTTCTTAACATACGTAGCCATCTTTTCACAACAAGAAACTTAAAACATGATTAAAATAGTACATTTGTGTAAGGAAATATGGATTTTGCAATTATAGGGTGGATCTTAATTGCAAAATCCATATTTTTCTATATATACAAATTTTCCATTTAACAAAAATTTTAAGTTTCTTGTGGTAAAATGAAGTCTACACATATTAAAACAAAAAGGCAAAATATAAGCCCGCCCACCCACCCTGTCTCAATTATGATGATTTTTTTATTCGCCGAGAATCAAGGGGGCGGAGCTTAACTGCAAAATACTTATTTCTTTGCAAGAAATTAAAAACATGTTTTGAGTATCGTGTTGTTCAAAAAATATTATGTAGGACATTGAAAAAAAAAGCCAAAATATAAACCCCGCCCACCCGCCATCTCACTTGTGATGATTTATTTTATTCTTAGAGACTTAAATCAAGTTTAAAATGGTAAATTTTTGTAAGGACATATACATTTTGCAAATATGCTCCGCCCCTAGGTCGGCCAACGAATGGAAATTTAATTACTGTTTAGATCAGGGTTGGTATGGGTGGGGCTCAATCTTTGGCTTTAATTTTTTCTTAACACACATAGTATTTTTTAAGCAACACGATACTCAAAAACATGTTTTTAATTTCTCGTAGAGAAATAAGGATTTTGGCAGTCAAGCTCCACCTTCTTGGCTCACGACGAATAGAAAAAAATTATCACAATTGAGACAGGGTGGGTGGGCGGGGCTGATAATTTGCCTTGTTTTTCTTAATATGCATAGCCATCTTTTCACAACAAAAAACTTAAAACATGATTAAAATGGTACATTTGTGTAAGGAAATATGGATTATAGGGCGGAGCCTAATTGTAAAATCGATATTTCCCTTTACATACAAATTTTTGATTTTAAACATGTTTTAAGTTTCTTGTTGCGAAAAGAAGTCTACACATATTAAAACAAAAAGGCAAAATATAAACCCCGCCCACCCACCCTATCTCAATTGTAATGATTTTTTTTATTTTAGAAACCTAAAACACGTTTAAAATGGTAAATTTTTGTAAGAAAATATGGATTTTGCAATTAGGCTCCGCCCCTCAGCTTATGACGATTAAAAAATAAATCATCACAATTGAGATAGGGTGGGTGGGCGGGGCTACATTTTGCCATTTTTTTCTTAATATGTGTAGACTTATTTCGACAACAAGAAACTTATCAACAGTATTTTTTTTAATCGTACAAACAGATAAGCGTTAATTTATGTTAGAATTTTTTAATTTTAACCAACGTTATTTACATACGTCATTCTGCAAGATAATTCATTATGATCCGATTGTTAAACTGTCAAAAGATATACTTAGAGGTAAGCCAGAATTAAATGGTACACAATGGAAATGTAGAACCATAAATAACTTACAATGCATAAATTACAATAGACATAAATGATACATCAGGAAAACCTGTTTGTTGCAAAAAAACAAAAATTGGCGACCCTGAACATGAAACAAGTGATACAGAATGTAGATGTAATTACTTTTTTCTTCAACAATTATTACTAATGTTTACAAGTGTCAAAAATCTAGTGTGGTTCCAATTTTTGCCAACCCTTAAGCCCCAATTACACTGGCCGCACCTGTCAAAATTTCTCCTACTTAACCCCCGAAAACCTCCATTAGCATGCAAACCAAACAAAACCCATTACTTTAGCCCACTATAATTTACCCAATTACCGCGCAACGTCCCTGTACTTCTTATCACTCGCCAAAAAAAGCCCTCATTAAACCGCACAAAACAAAACGAAGGCGAGCGAATTTTAAATTCCACGTTCCGTCATGGCCTACTACACCCGAACATTCAAGGTGATTATTTCTTCCGTGTGTCGGTCTGGTCAATAAACTACATCATCTGAATTATTAATCGGCCACCTCTTGCCCGATTATCGACCTTCTTAGCGCTACGTGTCCCAATGGTACCGAATTTACCATAATAGCGCCATTTCCAGGCAGCCCGCTCATTATCGGAGATTGGCAGTTGGCAGACCTGCAATCATCCGAGTTTCCGTTAGGGAAGGTCGCGGACCTTAACTGTACCGCGAATTAAAATTCCCTGGATTTATTTTTTTTGGCCGAGGTTGCATAAACCAAAAACGCACGCATCTTACTTTCGCTGGGGGATATTGGTTATTGGGAAAGTAGGCTATGGAGATACTGGCGTCACAGCATTCTTCGATGATGCGATTTACGGTTATACCCAGCCTGCTTCGTTTTTCTTGCGATTTAGTGTAGCGTAAAGGTGAGTAAGAAGGTTAGAATGGGAATTCGAATCAGGCTAGGTAAACAAACGATTGTGATAAAGTAGGTGATTACAATAGTATGTTAATTGATATAAAAGAGAATGCACCTGGTTTATTTCTGTGTAAAATTTTAACAGCGACTTCCACCTATTTACCTACATCGGTGTTTACTTTGTGGTGTTTGTTTATGTCGGAACCGCACAATATTTTATCACTGAAGTAAAATTTGACAGTGTGAACCGGACTCTAGTTCAAAATCTAAATGTTTATTACCAACCATGTAAAATGTTGTTCCTGAAAAAATGCTTAATTCATTACCGTATTCAGCGGTGCGTGACGCTGTCATTGTCAAAACGGCAGGAAGTGCAAACCAGGAACAAAAACACCAAACTCTCTAAAACACCACCAATGACCAAATCAGAGACTTTTTTGTTGTTTTTAAGGTAAAATTTGTAATTTCGTTGGAAACGTGGCTTTGTGAAGCCGGCTTTAGTCCAAAGTGTGTCATAGTTGCACCATAGAAACCTATAAAGTCAAAAGCCATCTGAAAAACTTTCAATTCAAGAACCTAAAATCACGACGGTGACCTTAAAACATCAAAGACGTTTGACGCGTGACGCTGTCAAAATGACAGGAAGTGCCAACTAGGAAGCACCAAACTCTCTAAGATTCACACGCTGATGATGTCATTAACCGATGACATGTGGTGATCCATACATAATAGAATAGTGAGTGGATGTTCTCAAATTCGAATGAAAGTAGAGTGTGTTGAAGATTGAGATTCGTTTGCCACTCATCATTAATTACGGTACTTACATAAATAATTATGTGCCGTGATGATTGTGTAAACACGATGTACGGTTTATTGCTTTGGAACGCTTAAGTAGGTATACGGTGATATACGATGATTGTTTTTATGTTGGTAATTATAGGAGGAATCGTATTTCTACAAAGTGTTCGTTTTCCAACCAGTTCAAGGTCGCGAGGTTACGTATGCCACATTTAAAAAGAGAAAATCTAAGTGGGACATGGTGACCTTTTGAATTTCCCGCGCGCTGTCACTGGCTGTGACGTCAGCGCCATTGTTCACCTACGGGGTGCAAATCGTCACGCAATAACGTTGCGTTTTACTCAATTTGGCACACGAAGGTTGCGCATTAGAGATTAGAATAATCTAAAACAAATCCAGTCCTGGTTTATTTCCGAATTGCGCCACCGCTCCACAAAGATAACTCCAATTATGGCAAAATCCTAACTGCGCTGTAGACGCTCGAAATGTCAACCCACCATGACGTAACGACGGACTCCAGTTTCGCAGAAAAACAAGTAAACAGAAGCACGTCACGATTACAAAACAAAAATAGGATAATTTACACTTTTGAGCAAATCGTGCGACTTTTGGCCTTCTGCTTGTTTTGCCTAGCGAAATGGAAATGTCACCGTTGTGTAAGGTGGTTGAAACCCGAGAAATTGGATAACGCTTGGTCTGGAATCCGACTACAATAAAACGCGCATTATTCGATAACGCCATGAGTGCTTGCATTATGTTTTTTATCTAGCGATAAAGATGGTAAAGTCTCTTTTGGCGTGACCACACACTTAAACAATAACAAGAGACAATGAATATTTAATGATAGCGAATCAAGGACAGCGGAAAGTGCACACTCGGTCGTGGATTTTTCGTTTTCTGGGCACAAAGAGCCGCGGTTTGTGGAAGATAGAGCAGACACCGTCGCAATTTTGTAAACACGATCGTTGCAAAAGTTCGACGTAAAAGTCGGCTACAACCGTGGGAATCGCTGGATTTTTTGGTGCTGGGTCGACAACATTCTCACAAATTTGCACTTTAATTATTAGAGTTAGTTGGTGATTGCTGGTTTCGATTAATTTAAGCGGAAGCGACGTTTTGTTGGCATTGTGTGGTTTTTTGTTGACTTAGATACCGTTTTTGACAAAAAACAGCTACAATGAAACGTATTTGTTTGCACGAAAGTGTTAATTATAGCTACATTTAGTATAATTATGCCCGACGAGAATCAATAAAACACGACAATTCTTCTCTTTAATTGTCTCCAAATTTGCAACTTATTATAGTTAGTCGGTCGTAAAATTTGCTAATTATAGTTATGAGCAATTTATGTTTGTGTTAGGAATCGTGAATAGTATTTTTTAACGGCTATTTTAATCGGTACATAATTTCTAAGATATTGTTATCGATTACATTCAATTCCATTTCTTTCGTCATGGAATACTACCAAGTCGAATATTAAATAAATTCAATGTTATTCTACTGTTTTGTTTGATTTTTTTGCGTATCAGTTCTGCTGATACGAGGCTACTCGTTTACTAAATGACGAGCAATTATTTTAAGTGAGTTTGGAGTTATTTATTGCTAAAATTGGTTTTCAGGTTTTATTTTAGCGTTTCGAAGTGCTTCTTTTTAACGCCAAATATGTTAATTATAGTTAAAGTTAATTGGAAAATGGCGATTTTAGATCCTTTATATCATAATAAATAATAAAGTCAATTATAATGCTTATTTGGAAAAAAATCTTTAGAATTAGCTAGTTAGATTTAGTTTAGAATCGATTTACTATATAGAACACAATGATCAACTGAAGCTAATTTAACTGTAGTTACATTTGAATTCAGAAATTGTCAGTTATTATAGTTAAATAATTCCTGATGATAAAAGTGACTGTATTTTTTTGTAAAAAAATCACTAACTATAATTTACTAGTGAGAAGCTATTGAAAAACGATGAAATCTATGAAATATCGGACGTTGTCAAGTTATTCCACGTTTCCCGAATTTTTTTGGAAAATCCACAAATTCGCAAAAAATCCCATTGGTATAAAATTAATTAAACAGAAATTTCCTAAAAATTCTATAGCATCTTCAAAAATAACCTAGGGGCCCAGAGATTTTTTCACATCTTGAAAAATCACTCTAGGGGGCGCAGAATTGTTTTTCGCATCTTCAAAAGTCACCCTAGGGGGCCCAGAGATTTTTTCGTATCTTTAAAAAACACATTAGAGGGCCACGAGATACTTTCGCCTCTTCAAAAATTATCGTAGAGGGTCCAGAGATTTTTTCGCATCTTCCAAAATCACCCCAGAGGGCCCCGAGATTCTTTCGTATCTTCAAAAGTCGCACTAGAGGGCCACGAGATTCTTTTGCAACTTTAAAAATCACCCCGGAGGGCCCCGAGATTTTATCGCATTTTCAAAAAAACACACAAGGGGCCCGAGATTCTTTTGCATCTTCAAAAATCACCCTAGGGGCCCAGAGATTTTTTTCACATCTTCAAAAATAACCCCAGAGGGTCCCGAGATTCTTTGGCATCTTCAAATATTACCCTAGGGATCCCAGAGATTCTTTTGCATCTTCAAAAATCACCCTAAAGGGCCCCGAGATTCTTTTGCATCTTCAAAAATCACCCTAGGGGCCCAGAGATTTTTTTCGCATCTTCAAAAACACACTAGGAGGCCTCGAGATTCTATTGCATCTTCAAAAATAACCCCAGAGGGTCCCGAGATTCCTTGGCATCTTCAAATATTACCCTAGGGGACCCATAGATTCTTTTGCATCTTCAAAAATCACCCTAGGGGGCCCCGAGATTCTTTTGCATCTTCAAAAATCACCCTAGGGGCCCAGAGATTTTTTTCACATCTTCAAAAACACACCAGAGGGCCCCGAGATTCTATTGCATCTTCAAAAATAACCCCAGAGGACCCCGAGATTCCTTGGCATCTTCAAATATTACCCCAGGGGCCCAGATATTTTTTTGCATCTTCAAAAAACACACTATGGAGCCAAGAGAATTCATTCGTATCTTCAAAAATTACCACAGGGGCCCCAGAAATTTTTTCACATCTTCAAAAATCATCCTAGGGGGGACAGAGATCTTTTCGCATCTTCAAAAATCCCCCAAGGGGGGGGCCCTGAGATTTTTTCACATCTTCAAAAATTATCCTAGAAGGCGCAGAGATTTTTTCGCATCTTCAAAAATCACCCCAGAGCGCCCCGAGATTCTTTCGTATCTTCAAAAATCGCACTAGAGGGCCACGAGATTCTTTTGCATCTTCACAAAAATCACCCCGGAGGGCCCCGAGATTCTATCGCATCTTCAAAAAAACATACAAGGGGCCCGAGATTCTTTTGCATCTTCAAAAATCACCCTAGGGGGCCCCGAGATTCTTTTGCATCTTCAAAAATCACCCAAGAGGGGCCCTGAGATTCTTTCACATCTTCAAAAATCACCATAGGGGACCCAGAGATACTTTCGCATCTTCAAAAAAACCTACAGGAGATTCCTTCGTATCTTCAAAAATTACCACAGGGGCCAAAGAAATTTTTTCACATCTTCAAAAATCATCCTAGGGGGGACAGAGATCTTTTCGCATCTTCAAAAATCACCCAAGGGGGGGGGCTGAGATTTTTTCACATCTTCAAAAATTATCCTAGAAGACCAGAGATTTTTTCGCGTCTTCAAAAATCACCCCAGAGCGCCCCGAGATTCTTTCGTATCTTTAAAAATCGCACTAGAGGGCCACGAGATTCTTTTGCATCTTCACAAAAATCACCCCGGGGGGCCCCGAGATTCTATCGCATCTTCAAAAAAACATACAAGGGGCCCGAGATTCTTTTGCATCTTCAAAAATCACTCTAGGGGGGGGCGAGATTCTTTTGCATCTTCAAAAATCACCCTAGGGGCCCAGAGATTTATTCGCATCTTCAAAAAACACATTAGAGGGCCACGAGATACTTGCGCCGCTTCAAAAATCACCCAAGAGGGGCTCCGAGATTCTTTCACATCTTCAAAAATTATCCTAGAGGGCCCAGGGATTTTTTCGCATCTTCAAAAATCACCCCAGAGGGCCCCGAGATTCTTTTGCATCTTCAAAAATCACCCTAGGGGCCCAGAGATTTTTTTCGCATCTTCAAAAACACACCAGGAGGCCCCGAGATTCTATTGCATCTTCAAAAATAACCCCAGAGGGTCCCGAGATTCCTTGGCATCTTCAAATATTACCCTAGGGGACCCATAGATTCTTTTGCATCTTCAAAAATCACCCTAGGGGGGCCCGAGATTCTTTTGCATCTTCAAAAATCACCCTAGGGGCCCAGAGATTTATTCGCATCTTCAAAAAACACATTAGAGGGCCACGAGATACTTGCGCCGCTTCAAAAATCACCCAAGAGGGGCTCCGAGATTCTTTCACATCTTCAAAAATTATCCTAGAGGGCCCAGGGATTTTTTCGCATCTTCAAAAATCACCCCAGAGGGCCCCGAGAATCTTTTGCATCTTCAAAAATCACCCTAGGGGCCCAGAGATTTTTTCGCATCTTCAAAAATCACCCCAGAGGGCACCGAGATTCTTTTGCATCTTCAAAAATCACCCTAGGGGCCCAGAGATTTTTTTCACATCTTCAAAAACACACCAGGGGGCCCCGAGATTCTATTGCATGTTCAAAAATAACCCCAGAGGGCCCCGTGATTCCTTGGAATCTTCAAATATTACCCTAGGGGACCCAGAGATTTTTTTGCATCTTCAAAAAACACACCATGGAGCCAAGAGATTCCTTCGTATCTTCAAAAATTACCACAGGGGCCCCAGAAATTTTTTCACATCTTCAAAAGTCATCCTAGGGGGACAGAGATCTTTTCACATCTTCAAAAATCACCCAAGGGGGGGGGGGGGGGCTGAGATTTTTTCACATCTTCAAAAATTATCCTAGAAGGCCCAGAGATTTTTTCGCATCTTCACAAATCACCCGAAAGGGCCCAGAGATTTTTTCGCATCTTCAAAAAACACATTAGAGGGCCACGAGATACTTTCGCATCTTCAAAAGTCACCCAAGAGAGGCCCCGAGATAGTTTCGCATCTTCAAAAATCACCCTAGGGGGGCCCAGAGATTTTTCGCATCTTCAAAAATAAACCAAGAGAGGCCCCGAGATACTTTCGCATCTTCAAAAATCACCCTAGGGGGGCCCCGAGATTCTTTCGCATCTTCAAAAATCACCCAAGAGGGGCCCCGAGATACTTTCGCATCTTCAAAAATCACCCTAGGGGGGGAGGGGCGAAATTCTTTCGCATCTTTAAAAATCATCCTAGTGGGAGCCAAAGATCTTTTCGCATTTTCAAAAATCACCCTAGGGGAGCCCCGAGATTCTTTCGCATCTTTAAAAATTATCCTAGAGGGCCCAGAAATTTTTTCGCATCTTCAAAAATCACACGAGAGGGCCCCGAGATTCCTTGGCATCTTCAAAAATCATCTTAGGGGTGTCAGCGATCTTTTCGCATCTTCAAAAATCACCCTAGGGGCCCAGAGATTTTTTCACATCTTCGGAAAGCACACCAGGAGGTCACGAGATTCTTTTGCATCTTTAAAAATCACCCTACGGGGCCCCGAGATTCTTCTGCATCTTCAAAAATCACCCTTGGGGGGGCAGAGATTCTTTTGTAATTTCAAAAATCATCGTAGGAAAGCCAGAGATTTCTTTGCATCTTCAAAAAAAAAAAACACTTGGTAGCTTCGAGATTTTTTCGCATATTCAAAAATCAGATTCTTTTGCATCTTCAAATATCACTCTTGGGGGGAGGCGAGATTATTTCTCATCTTTAAAAAAAAACTTAGAGGCCCCCGAGATTCTTTCATATCTTTGGAAATACACTATGGGTTCGCTTGATTTTTTTGCAATCTTAAAGAAAAAGACACTTGGGACTCCTGAGATTATGTCGTATCTTCAAAAAACACATTAGAGAGCTTCAAGATTCTTTCGCATCTTCAAAATCACTCTAAAGAAAAAGACACTAGGAGCCCCCGAGATTCTGTTGCATCTTCAAAAAACACACTAGTGGGACAAAATTCTTTCGCATCTTTAGAGATTTTTTCGCTTTTTCAAAAAATATACTTGGGGCCCCCGAGATTCTTTCGCATTTTCAAAAATCATCCTAAGGGGTCTAGAGACAGTTTCGCATCTTCAAAAATCACTCTAGGGTGGGCCGAGATTCTTTTGCATCTTCAAAAACACTTTAGGGTGAGGAGGCAGAGATTTTTAGGAGCTCCAGGATTGTTTCACATCTTTACAAGGATACTATGGGTTCTCTAGGGGCGCCCAAGATTCTGTCGCATCTTCAAAAACACACACAAGGAGCCCGAGATTCTTTTGCATCTTCAAAATTCACACTAGGAGAGCCCCGAGATTCTTTTGCATCTTCAAAAATCACCCTAGGGGCCCAGAGATTTTTTCACATCTTCAAAAATCACCCTTGGGGGGTCCCGAGATTCTTTTGCATCTTCAAAAATCACCTTAGGGGCCCAGAGATTTATTCACATCTTCAAAAAGCACATCAGGGACCCAAGAGATTCTTTTTCATCTTCAAAAATAACCCGAGATTCCTTCGTATCTTCAAAAATCATCCTAGAGGGGCCAGAGATCTTTTCGCATCTTTAAAAATCGCACTAGAGGGCCACGAGATTCTTTTGCAACTTCAAAAATCACCTCGGAGGGCCCCGAGATTCTATCGCATCTTCAAAAAAACACACAAGGAGGCCGAGATTCTTTTGCATCTTCAAAAATCACCCTAGGGGAGCCAGAGATTTTTTAGCATCTTCAAAAATCACCCTAGGGGCCCAGAGATTTTTTCACATCTTCAAAAATCACCCTTGGGGGGGTCCCGAGATTCTTTTGCATCTTCAAAAATCGCCTTAGGGGCCCACAGATTTATTCACATCTTCAAAAAGCACATCAGGGACCCAAGAGATTCTTTTGCATCTTCAAAAATAACCCCAGAGGGCCCAGAAATTCCTTCGTATCTTCAAAAATCATCCTAGAGGGACCAGAGATCTTTTCGCATCTTTAAAAATCGCACTAGAGGGCCCCGAGATTCCTTGGCATCTTCAAAAATAATTCTAGGCGTTATTAATCCCCACCCACCCGCCCCTATCTGAATCGTCATCAATTTTTCATTTGTTGTCAGATGGAGGGGCGGAGCTTAACTTCAAAATCCATATTTGTCCACAAAAGTTTACCATTTTAACCATGTTTTAAGTTTCTTGTTGCGAAAAGATGACTACAGGTACGTACATTAAGGAAAAAAATACTCAATATAAACCCCGGCATTTCAAATGTGATGCATTTTTTTATTAGTCGTGGACCTGGGGGAGGAGCTTAATTGCAAAACCTTATTTCTTTACAAGAAATTATTATGTGGAACATGTTTTAAGACCGTGTTATTGAAAGATAACTGTGCATATTAAGACAACAAGCGCAAGATTAAGCCCCACCCACCCGCCCCTATCTGAATCGTGATCAATTTTTCATTCGTTGTCAGATCGAGGGGCAGAGCTTAATTGCAAAATCCATATTTGTCTACAAAAATTGATTTGAAACATGTTTTAAACTTCTTGTTGTGAAAAGAAGACTACGTATATTAAGAAAAAAAAAATGCAAAACATAAAATAATACATATTTTATATTTTGAGTATGTGTACATTTTGACATTCCACGTTCCAACTAGATTGCACTTTTTTTTGCCTAAAAAGAAACTCTATATATTAAGTAAAAGAAGCCAATGATTAAGCCCCACCCACCCGCCCCTGTCTCAATTGCGATGAATTTTTCATTTATTGTCACTTCGAAGAATAGAACTTATTTACAAAATCCACATTTGTTTAGAAAAATTTACCATTTTAAACATGTTAAGTTAAAACATCTGCAAGATTTCAAAGCATTTTTTTTCCAAAAATCTGGATGTTTCGGGTAAAAACTCAACACGGAGTCATAAACTACACGTGTAGGAGTATGTTATTTTATACAATTTAAAACCCATTTACTATGTACAGTATTGTTGGCGATGATTAAACAAATTTTGGTTAGCGTTTTACCATCTCCTACCATAAATTTGCGTCGATATTTGTAAATAAACATACGTAATTAGTTTACGTAAGGTCGCCCCATGGCGATTATCTCACTCCCGAAAACTTTATAGCTCGCTGAGCAATAAAATCCAACCAAATCTGCTCGAAGCGCACAAAATCGCATAAAATTTCCAAAAAAACCCAATTACAATAGTTAGCACCCATCCATCTAGGGTCCCCAGCCTCCAAATTACGTCATCCCGCAGAAAAACTCACGCAATTATGGAAACGAGTGAACGTCGTCCGCTACCTCTCTTATCTGTACGTTTTTGTCTTTCGAAGGTTCCGCAATTAGCGGCCATTTTTATTATAATTTCAAGACCGGCATAATTACTGCGTATCATCCAATAAAAACCAACACTCGGTTTCTACTCGCCTAACAAGCAAACGCACTTTCACGTGCACGTAACCGCGCTTTTTTCTTCGATTTTTGACAGATGCGCTCGGATTTTGAAACGCCTCGGCCGGATTTGTCCGCAAATTTATTCCGTAACTAGCATTTCGCAAGCCGGCTGACCCATAAAGCATCCGAGTCGACCAGTTTTGGTTTTAACATACCGCGGGAGTCGCGTAAAGCCGAAATTTATGCGGGTTTTGGCGATTTCCGACTGGAACCTTGAATTTTAAAACTAGGAAGAGGTCGGGCGAAAAGCGGTGGCGCCACCTGGTTTTAAGTGGAGCGCGCCGAGTGTCAACACGGTTTCATAATGGACACGCGCTTACGCTAATTACACGCGTAAACACGCGACTTGCGTCCGAATTCACTTAAGTAACTTAGTTCCTCCGAGTGAAAACTTTCACTTATGTAATGACATCCTGTACACTTTTCGGAGCAGTTGGGTAACGGACAAATTGAGGAAATAATGATACGATTAAACGGGCTAGGCAGTGGCGGAGGTGGATTGGGTTATTACTATTTTAATCCATACATTTTTTTTTCTATGTCTGTGTCAAATTATGTTTATTTACTTGTTATCGTCTATTTATATGTAAACATCTGCACAGGTGCGAAACCACAATGAGTCAAGTGGAAAAAGTAGAACCATTTTATTATCTATATCTGTTGATTATTTCTGCCATCTTCTCAAAATAGTGGAAATTAAAAAATAAAAAATCGCCATATGGACTTAATACTTTCTTTGAAAAAAAAAAAAAAAAAATTAAAAACGCTGTCACTGATTTTTCCCATCACGCACAATTCTCGTGACGTAACCTACCATTCTCAAGCACGCCGCTTTATGGCGACCAATACGTAATTTTCAGTGCCATAAAAATTGACACTTTCTCTAAACATCGCAATTTCTCAAAATTAAAAACAAATTAGAGTGAAATTGCACTCCAAACCCGTACCCAATTAATCCGAGTGTCATTCGATCGCCAAACTTTCACTACGGCCCCCACCCCGCCGAAAACCCAAATCATGGCAAATTTCGAAACTTGTTTACCCGTACCAGCCCCTATTACGCACAATCCTGACATTGATCTTTGCTTCTCCCGCTAAAAATAGCCGATCTATTTCTGCGTGCGTTGACCGCTCGTTTACCAATAATCACAAAACAAAACATCTCGCCTTTGTCCCACGTGGCATCCGCGCGATTTCGCCGGGACGCGAATCCGGCCGGCGCGCTGGCATGGTGTGAAGAGCGGGTTGTGGGGGGCTTTGCGGTTCGGTTGTAGTTCGAACTTTAATAACGAGGATATTTCTAAATACTTGGAAAGGGGCTACAAGATAAAGTAAGCTTAAAGTATGTCTTTAATTGCCTCTTACTTAGGGCTGTGACGTTCAAATTAAATTTTGAAAACCGTAGGGGGTGGACAGGCTCATAAAATTTTATGATGGGATTATGAGGGGTTTAAAACGACGGGGTCTCGTTTACCTGGTGTAAATTAGGGTTGAGCAGAAAAATGGCTAAAGTTTGTTTGACCACAAATTTTAAATATTCTGTACGTGTTTACTCAATTATTTATTAAGTTATTTTATTTCTGTAAAGCGCAATGGATTTTTTAATACAATTTTTGTGTACCTTTTTGAACATTTAAATTGATCCATAAATAGCGAAAACCAGATAATCTCATACTCATCAGAATTTTATCGCGAAATTTAAAAAACGGAAAAGCCAAAAAGTAGAATCGAAAAACTGAAAAATCGAGGACATCCAAAACTTGAAAAACTGAAATATCGTGAAGGGAAACATCAAAAGGTCAAAATCGAAAAATCGAAAAGTTCAAAACTGAAAAATTGAAGAACATACCTGACATTAAAAAAAGGATAAATCGAAAAAACTTAAATTTCAAATTAGAAACATTAAAATATCGAAAAATTGAAAAATCCAAAACTTGAAATTCGAGAAATACAAAAATCGAAAAGTTTTTAACAACGAATCAAAAACTCGCAAAATCGAAAAACTGAAAAATCGAAAATGTGAAATTTAAAATATTCAAAAACTGAAAAATTCACAAAATTCAAATGTTCAAAAACTGAGAAACTAAAAACGTGGAAAACCGAGAAATACAAACATCGAAAAGTTTTTTAAAAATCGAAAAACCGAAATGTCAAAAAAGGAATCAAAAACTCGCGTAAAATCGAAAAATCGAAAAATCAGTACACTGAAATTAAATAAAAAATTTAAAAAATCGAAAAATTGAAATATAGAATTGTCGAGGAACTGAAAAATCGAAAAATCGAAAAATCGAGAAATGTAAAGGTGAAAAAATTGAAAAATTGAAATACTCAAAAACCGAATAATAAAAATTTTGAAAAATCGAGAAGTCGAGACAAAAAAATCAAAAAATCTTATATCTAAAAATCGAAAAACCCGAACATCGGAAAACTGAACCATTGATGAAAAATTCAAAAACTGAAAATTCGAAAAATTGAAAATTCGTAAATTTACAAACGTCAAAAATTGCAAAATTGAAAAATCGAATAACGAAAAATTCAAGAACTTGAAAATTTCAAGAATTGGGAGATTGTAAAATCGAAAAATTGAAAAATCCCAAAACTGAAACATCGAAAAATTTGAAAATAGAGAAATGGAAAAGTCGAAACCAAGAAACTGAGAAATCGAATAATCGAAAATTTAGAAACGTCAAAAATGGAAAAATTGAAGTCCAAAAACCAAAAACTTAAAAAATCGAAACATTGGAAAATCAATAACCCGAAAAATCGAAAAATTGAATAATTGAAAACTGAAGAATCAAAAATTGAGAAAACGGAAAGTCGGAAAACCAAAAAATCGATTAATCAAGAAATTGGGAAAACGAAAATTCGAAAATTTAGAAACGTAAAAAATTGAAAAATTGAAATTTAGTGTTGTCGGGGAATTGAAAAATCGAATAATGGTAAAATGGACAAATAGAAAAATCGATAAATCGAGAAATGTAAAGGTGAAAAAATTGAAGAATTAAAATTTTGAAAAATTGAGAAATCGAGGCAAAAAAATCGAAAAATTGAGAAATCTAATATTTAAAAATCGAAAAGTTCGAACATCGGAAAATTGAAGACCCATTTAAAAAAAATCCAAAAACTGAAAAAACGAAAAATTGAAAATTCGTAAATCTAGAAACGTCAAAAATTGCAAAATTGAAAAATCGAATAACGAAAAAATCAAGAACTTGAAAATTTCAAGAAATGGGAGATTGTAAAACCGAAAAACTGAAAAATCCCTGTAATGAAATATAGAAAAATTGAAAAATCGCGAAAAATTGAAAAATCCCAAAATTGAAATATTCAAAAATTGGAAAATAGAGAAATCGAAAAGTCGAAAAATCGAAGCCACGAAATTGAGAAATCGAATAATCGATAATTTAGAAACGTCAAAAATGGAAAAATCGAAGTCAAAAACCAAAAACTTTTAAAAATCGAAAAATTGAAAAATTAGTAAACTGAAATTAAATCAAAATAAAAAATCGGAACATTGAAATATAGAATTGTTGAAGAATTGAAAAATCGAATAATCGCAAAATTGAAAAATTAAAATGCTCAAAAATCGAAGAATTAAAATTTTGAAAAATCGAGAAATCGGGACATAAGAAAACCGAAAAATTGAAAAATCTAAAATTTAAAAATCGAAAAGCCCGAACATCGGAACATTGAAGAATAATTGATGAAAAATCCAAAAACTGAAAAATCGAAAAATTGAAAATTCGTAAATCTAGAAACGTCAAAATTTGCAAAATTGAAAAGTCGAATAACGAAAAAATCAAGGACTTGAAAATTTCAAGAATTGGGAGATTCTAAAACCGAAAAATTGAAAAATCCCTGCACTGATATATCGAAAAGTTGAAAAGTCGAAGAAAAATCGAAAAATTCCAAAACTGAAACATCGAAAAATCGGAAAATAAAGAAATCGAAAAGTCGAAAAATCGAAACCAAGAAGTTGAGAAGTCGGATAATCGAAAATTTAGAAACGTTAAAAATGGAAAAATCGAAGTCAAAAAACCAAAAACTTAAAAAATCGAAAAATTGGAAAATCAATAACTCGAAAAATCGAACAATTGAATAATTGCAAAACTGAAGAAACAATAAGTTGAGAAATCGGAATGTCGAAAAACCAAAAAATCGATTAATCAAGAAATTGGGAGAACGGAAATTCGAAAATTTAGAAACGTAAAAAATTGAAAAATTGAAATTTAGTGTTGTCGTAAAATGGACAAATAGAAAAATCGATAAATCGAGAAATGTAAAGGTGAAAAAATTGAAGAATTAAAACTTTGAAAAAACGAAAAATTGAAAAATCACCAACCCGAAAAATCGAACAATTGAATAATTGCAAAACTGAAGACACAATAAGTTGAGAAATCGGAATGTCGAAAAACCAAAAAATCGATTAATCAAGAAATCGAGAAAACGAAAATTCGAAAATTTAGAAATGTAAAAAAATTGAAAATTCGAAAACTTGAAAGACTGAGAAATAGAAAAATCGAAAAACCGAGAAATGTAAAGGTTAAAAAATTGAAAAATTAAATTGTTCAAAAACCGAAGAACTAAAATTTTGAAAAATCGAGAAATCGAATAATTGAAAAACTGAATAATCAAAAAGTTGAGAAATCGGAAAGCCGAAAAACCAAAAAATCGATTAATCAAGAAGTTGGGAAAACGAAAATTCGAAAATTTAGAAATGTAAAAAATTGAAAATTCGAAAAATTGAAAAACAAAAAAACTGAATAATCCCAAAACTGAAACATCGAAAAACGGATAAATCGAAAAGTTGAAAAATCGAAAATTTCAAGAATTGGGAAATTGTAGAATCGAAAAATTAAAAAATCCCTGCATTGAAATATTGCAAAATTGAAGAAAAATTGAAAAATCCAACAGTGGAACAACAAAAAATTGGAAAATCGAGAAATCAAAAAATCGAAAACCCGAGATCTTAAAAATCGAATAAACGAAAAATCGAAAACCTGAAAAATTAAAAAAAAAACTGGGACATCGAAATACCTCACAATAAAAAAATCGAAAAGTTAAAAACTGAAGAATTGAAAAACATGCTATAAAAAAAAATGATAAAGCGAAAAAACTGAAATTTTAAATTGGAAAAATCAAAATATCGATAAAAAAAATCGAAAACTTGAAAAATCGAGATGTCACGAAGCCGTAAAATCGAAAAACTGAAAAACTGAAAAATCAAAAATGTGAAATTTAAAATATCCAAAAATTGAAAAGTTCCCAAAATTGAAACGTTCAAAAACCTGAAAAACCGAGAAATACAAAAATCTAAAAACCGAATTGTCAAAAATCGAATCAAAAACTCGCGTAAAATCGAAAAATCAGAAATTTAAAAAATACATATTGAAAAATCGCGAAATCAAGACATTAAAAAATTGAAAAATTGAAAAATCTAAAATTTAAAAATCGAAAAGCCAGAATATCAGCAAATTGAAGAATCATTGACGAAAAATTAAAAATCTGAAAAATCGAAAAACTGAAAATTCGTAAATTTAGAAACGTCAAAAACTGCAAAATTGAAACATCGAAAAATTGAATAATTGAAAAACTGAAGAATCAGAAAAGTTGAGAAATCGGAAAGGTAAAAAACCAAAAAATCGATTAATCAAGAAATTGGGAAAACGAAAATTCAAAAATTTAGAAACGTAAAAAATTGAAAATCCGAAAATTTGAGCAACTCGAAAATTTCAAGAATCGAGAAATACTATCATCGAAAAATTGAAAAATCCCTGCCCTGAGATACGGAAAAATTGAAAAATCGAAGAAAAATTGAAAGAGTCCAAAACTGAAACATCGAAAAATTGAGAAAGCGAAAAATTGGAAAATTAAGAAACCGAAAAGTCGAAAAATTCAGGCAGAAAATCCGAAAACTTAAAAAATCGAATATAAAAAATCAAAACCCCGAAAAATCGAAAAATGGAAAAGCCGGAAAATAGCAGAATCCAGATAATGAAAATTTCCAAAACCGAAATATCGAAAAATTGAGAAAGCGAGGAACAATTGAAAAGTACCAAAATTGAAACATCGAAAAATTGAGAAATCGAAAAGTCGAAAAATTGAAAAATCGAAAAATTGATGAAATGAAAAACTGAAAAATGGAAAAATCGAAGAAAAATTGAAAAATTCCAAAACTGAAATATCGAAAAATTGAGAAAGCGAAAAATTGGAAAATTGAGAAACCGAAAAGTCGAAAAATTGAGGCAGAAAAACCGAAAACTTAAAAGATTGAATAAATGAAAAATCAAAAACCCCAAAAATTGAAAAATTCCAGAATCCAGATAATGAAAAATCCCAAAACCGAAATATCGAAAAACGGATAAATCGAGAAGTTGTAAAATCGAAAAATCGAAAATTCGAAAAATTGTCATGTACATATCTACAATTTTTATATTTTTCCCCAGAAATCTTAATGTTATGAACTCGAGACATAAAAAAATCGAAAAAATCCCAAAACTGAAATATCGAAAAACGGATAAATCGAGAAGTTGAAAAATCGAGAAAGCGAAAATTCGAAAAATTGTCATATATGTACATATCTACAATTTTGATTTTTTTTCCCCAGAAATCTTGATGTCAGGAAATCAAGATATAAAAAAATCAAAAAATGAAAAACTGAAAAATCTAAAATTTAAAAATCGAAAAGCCCCAACATCGAAAAATTGAAGAATCATTGATGAAAAATCCACTGAAGCAACTGAAAAATCGAAAAATTGAAAATTCGTAAATTTAAAAACGTCAAAAATTGCAGCATTGAAAAATTCAAAGGTTCTAAAATTTTTAAAATTTCAAGAATTGGGGAATTGTAGAATCGAAAAATTGAAAAATCCCTGCACTGAAACATCGAAAAATTGCAAAATTGAAGAAAAGTTGAAAAATGCCAAAAGTGGAACACCGAAAAATTGAGAAATCAAAAAATGAAAAAATCGGGAACTTAAATATTTGGAGAATTTTAAAATGCCTACACTGGGATATCGAAAAAGTGAAAAAGCGAAGAAAAATTGAAAAATCCCAAAATTGAAACATCGAAAAATTGGAAAACCGAAAAATTGGAAAATCGAGAAATCAAAAAGTCGAAAAACCGAGCACTAAAAATCGAATGAATGAAAAATCAAAAACCCGAACAATTGAAATATAGAATTGTCGATGAACTGAAAAAGCGATAAATCGCAATATTGAGAAATTGAAAAATCGAAAAATTGCCTTTTTTAAAAACGTAAAACCTTCTCGAGGGCGCCAAATGTTAAATCTTCTCGGGGGCCCCTACTATCTTTTTTAAGAATGTAAAACCTTCTCGGGGTCTCAATTATTTTTTTAAAAATGTAAAACCTTCTCGGGAGCCCCAAATGTCTTTCTTTAATGTGAAACCTTCTCGGGGGTTCTAATTGCATTTTTGAAAAATGTAAAACCTTCTCGGGGGGCCCAAATGTATTTTTTTTAATGTGAAACCTTTTCGGAAGTCTCAATTGCCTTTTTGAAAAATGTGAAACCTTCTCTGGAGCGCCAAATGTTTTGTTTAGAATGTGAAACCTTCTCCGGGGTCCCAACGGCCTTTTTTAAAAATGTAAAACCTTCTCGGAGGTCCCAACTGTCTTTTTTTAAAATGTAAAACCTTCCCGGGAGCCCCAAATGTCTTTTTTTTTTAATATGAAACCTTCTCGGGAGTCCCGAAATTGCCTTTTTGAAAAATGTGAAACCTTCTCGGCGGCCCCAAATATCTTTTTTCTCGTCGGGGACGCCAAATGTTTCTTTTAAGAATGTGAAACTTTCTCGGGGGCCCAAATTTCTTTGTTTTTTTAAATGTGTAACTTTCTGTACTTCAGAAGCAAGGCAAGTTCAGTAGAAATAACTCTCGACTAATTTTTAACCCTAAAATCCGCTCTTTACCATTACGTAACAATCGCAGAAAATCTTCATGGGAACGGCGCGCGTTGCGAAAGCGGCTGATGGTCACTCCGAATCGGAGCCGTGTTGTAACCTTGCGCTTTTTCGCCGCCTGTTTTGTTTATTTCTTTATCAGTGAGTCACTGTCATGATTTTTTCTAAGTGCGAAATTGTCGCGGGGTTTTTTTTACGAATTGGCGTTTATCACTATCAGGCGATGAACTGCTAGGAAAATGGGTTCGGTCGGCTTTTTGCGACGTTTTAAAATTTTATTGAGTTTGATAAAGCGATGTCAACAAACAAAGAATTTATCTTTTTCATTGTTCGAGCGTTGTTGTTTTTGAAAAGAATGGGATAATGGTTATTTTTACTTATGCAAATTTCGGGTTAGTCCGAGCGAGGTTTGGAAGTGGATTTTGGTCTAACGTGATGACTTAATTAGGTTTTTTCTGATTTCGTTGATTATTTATTTATTTGTAAAGTGTTGCATTTATAAATGAGGACACGGTGTCGCTTGACACGGAATAAGGAATTTATCGTTAAATAAATAAAATATTTATGTGTCAATCACGGAATTGGACGAATTTGTGTCAATACTAATTTAGAAAAGTTAACTAGGAAGGCGGAGATAATTATTAGACGTATTAATTACGGACTCTGAAGTAGTTCTGTGGGGCGTTACTTGCGACTTACAACACGATGTTGAAAAAAAAAAAAACATATGTGGATACGTAGATGGAAAAGTTGGGCAACTAGAGAGGAGCTCGAATTGTAGAAGGTATAAAACGTCCAGAAAACGCGAATTTTACGACTAAAATATTGAACTACTTAAGTATATAAAATAAAAATTCCAACGACGTTCGTTCAGTCACACTTGCCTGGCAAAACCGCTCAAACAACCTGTTTCGTAGCCATGACACGTGTACTCATTTGCAAAAAGTGTCAACACCACTCATCAAAAACAACAAACAACCTAATCCTTATCAAAGCCACCGGAAACCTGTTCCTGGTAAACAATACTAATAATAATAAAACAAGTGAAATCACAGCTGTAATCAAGACCCGACGTCACGATTCTTCATGACTCTTCAAAATATTGAGTCTAAAGTTGTTTCGATAGAATTTCCCTCGCCTCTGAAGTGCAGCCCAACAAATCCCGCAAAACTAGAGGTGCAAATAACACAGAACAATTGAAAAACAGAAAAACTGAAAAATTTAAAAATTGAAAATTAAAAAATAAAAAAAATTAAAATTTGAAAAACCGAACAATCGAAAAATCGAAAAATCTAAAATTTAAAAAGTCGAAAAACTAAAAATGGAAAAATTGAGGAATCAAAAAATTGCAAAAACGAGAAAATGAAAAAAAAATCCAAAACTGAAATGACGAAAAATTAAAAAGTTGAAAAGTCGTAGAATCGAAAAATCGGGGACAACAAAAACTTGAAATACTGAAATATCGAGAAACGAAACATCAAAGGATCGAGAAATGGAAAAATAGAAAAATTGCGAAATCGAAATAGCCCAAACTTGAAAAATCGAGAAATATAAACATTGAACAGTTTTTAAGAATCGAAAAACCGAGGTATCACGAAATCGAATCAGAACTCGTAAAATCGAAAAATCGAAAAAATTGACAGTGAAAAATTGAAAATAAAAAACATCGAAAAACTGAAAAATTCACAAAATTGAAATGTTGAAAAATTGAGAAATCAAAAATCTGAAAAATCGAGAAATGAAAATCTCGACATCGAATAAATGAAAAATAAAAAATCCGAAAAATTCGGAAAATTGAAATATCAAATTGTGGAGCAATTGAAAAATCGAAAAATCGCAAAATTGAGAATTCTAAAGGTTCAAAAATTGTATTACTAAAATATTGAAAAATCGAGAAATCGAAATATCAAAAAATCCAGAAATTAAAACATCAACAAAAAAATCGAAAAATAGAGAGATCGAAAAATCTAAAATTTAAAATTTAAAAAATTGAAAAATCGAAAGAATATTGAAAAATCCCAATTCTGAAATACGGAAAAATTGAAAAATCGAAAAAAAACTGAAAAATTCCAAAACTGAGAAATCGAAAACTCGAAAAATTGATGAATTAAAACACCGCAAAATCGAAAAACCAAAAAATCGATAATTTAGATAGAAACATTAAAAAATCCAAAATCTTGAAATTGAGAAATCGAAAATTGAAAAAATTAAGAAAATTTCAAGACTCGGGAAATTGTAGAATCAATAAACTGAAACATTCCTGGACTGAAATATTGAAAATTTGAGAAATCGGAAAGTCGAAAAATTGAAAAATCAAAAAATTGATGAAAAACTGAAAAATGGAAAAATCGAGAAGTCGGGAACTCTAGAAATCGAAAACTCGAAAAATCGAATAAATGAAAAGTCAAAAACCTGAAAAATCGAAAAATTCAACTGAAAAAACTGAAAAATGGAAAAATCGCCTAATTAAAAAATTGAGAAAAGGAAAAATCGAAAATTTAGAAACGTCAAAAGAGCAAAATTGAAAAATTGAAAAATCCCAAAACTAAAACATCGAAAAATTGTAAAATCGGGAAATTGAAAGTCGAAAAAAGGAAAACATAAAAAATCGAATAAACGAAAAATCGAGAACCAGAAAAATCGAAAAATTCAGTAACTGAAAAAACTGAAAAATCGAAAAATTCAGAAATGGAGAAGTAGAGAAATCGAAAAGTTGAAAAACCAAAACCGAGAAAATGAAAATCGAATATTCGAAAATTTTGAAACGGCAAAATTTGAAAAATAGTAAAATTGAGACAATTGAAAATTATTGAGAAATCTAAAAATAAAAAAATTGAGAACTCGAAAATTTGAAGTATCGAGAAATTGTAGAATCGAAAAATTGAAAAATTCTTGCACTGAAATATCGAAAAATTGAAAAGTCGGAGAAAAATTGAAAAATCCCAAAACTGAAACATCAAAAAATGGAAAAATCGAAATGCAAAAAAGTCGGGAAATCGAAAAACCGAAAAATTGAGAACATCGAAAATTTGAAAAATGAAAAATCGGGAACTCGAAAATTTCAAGAGTCGAGAAATTGAAGAATTGAAAAGTTTAAAAATTCCTACACTGAAAAATCGAAAAATTGAAAAATTCCAAAAGTGAAACAACGAAAAATTGAGAAATCGAAACATCAAAAAATAGAAATATTGAAATCTAAATTTTAAAAATCGAAGAACTGGAAAATCGGACAATTGAAGAATTCAAATGACGAAAAATCCCAAAAATGAAATTTCGAAAAATTGAGAAAAATATCAAATTAAAAAAAAATGATAAATTTGATATATCGAAAAGCTGAAAAAATTCCAAAATTGAAAAGCTAAGAAATAGAAGAAAATTTGACAAATTCCAAAACCAAGATATCCAAAAACTGAGAAATCAAAAAGTCGAAAAATTGAAAATCGAAAAATCGATGAAATGAAAAACTGAAAAAACAAAAAATCGTTTAATTGTGAAATTGAGACATGGAAAAATCGAAAATTGAGGAACGTCAAAAATTGCAAAATTGAAAAATTGAAAAATTGTAAAACTGAAACATGGGAAAATTGAGAAATCCAAAAAAAGGAAAAAATCGAGAACTCGAAATTTTCAAAAATCGAGAAATTGTAGAATCGGAAAATTGAAAAAATCCCTGCATTCAAACATCAAAACATTGAAAACTCGAAAAAATTGCAAAATCCCAAAACTGAAACAACGGAAATTTGGGAAATCGGAAAATAAAAAAAATTGAATACTGAAAAATTTCGAACCAAAATAATAAAAAATCGTGAAATTGCAACATCAAAAATGGAAAAATTGAAACTTCGAAAGCCGGAAAATCGGAAAATTGAAGAATACAAATGATAAAAAATTCCAAAACTGAAATATCGACAAATTGAAAAGTTCCAAAACTGACACAGAAAAATTTGAGAAATCGGAAAGTCGAAAAATTGATAAACTGAAAAACTGAAAAATGGAAAAATCGAGAAATCTAGAAATTGAAAAGTCGAAAAACCAAAAAACTGTTTAAATGAGAAATTGAGAAATGGAAAAATCGTAAATTTAGAAAAGTCAAAAATTGCAAAAAAAATTGTAGCATCGAAAAAAAAATCGAGAATTCGAAAAATTCAAGAATTGGAAAATTGAAAAACCCCTACACTGAAATATTGAAAACTTGAAAAATCGGAGAAAAATTGAAAAATCCCAAAACTGAAAACGAGAAATCGAAGAACTGAAAAATCAGGATCGGAAAATTGAAAAATCGGTAAATCGAAAAGCCAAAAGGTCGTAAAATCGAAAAACTAAAAAATCAAGAACACCAAAAACTTGAAAAACTGAAACTTCGGGAAACGGAACATCAAAATATCGAGAAATCGAAGCCGAGAAATTGAAAAGTTGAGAAGTTGAGAAATCGAAATACCCTAAAATCAAAAAATCGAAAAGTTAAAGTTAAACATTGGAAAATATGTATAAAACAAAAAAAAAGTTAAATTGAAAAATTCGGAATTTTTAAAATGGAAAAATTAAAATATCGAAAAATTAAACCTTCGAAAAATTGAAACCAAAAAATTGAAAAATTCGAAAATCCGACATTTAATCGAAAAATTAAAAATCTATGGAAAAACTTTAAAATCCACAAATTGAAAAATTCCCAAAATTGAAAGGTTGACAATTTAAAAAATCCAAAACTCGAAAAATCGAGAAATATAAAAATCGAATGTTATGAAATCGAACCAAAAATTCGTAAAATCAAAAATTGAATAATGTTAAATTTAAAATATCAATAAGCTGAAAATTTTACAAAATTGAAAAATGGAAGAAAACTCGAAAAAATCCAAAACCAATACATATATGGAAAAATTGAGAAATCGAAAAGTTGAAAAATCAAAAATCGTTTAATTCGAGAAATTGTGAAATCGAAAAATTATAAAATAGAGAACTCGAAAATTTAAAAAATTGTAGAACAGAAAAATTTTAAAATCTCTGCACTGAGATACCAAAAAAATTAAAAATCGAAGAAAAATTGAAGAACTTCAAAATAGGGAAATCGAAAAATTAGACAATCTAGGAAGCGAAAAGTCGAAAAACCGAAAACTTAAAAAATTGAATAAATGAAAAATCGGAAAATTTAAATGAAAAAACTAAAAAATCGAAAAAATGGGAAATCGAGAAGTTCAGAAATCGAAATTCGATAATCCAAAACCAAGAAAATTTAGAAACGTCAAAAATTGAAAAATAGTAAAATCGAGAACTCGAAAATTTGAAGGATCAAAGAATTGTAGAATCGAAAAATTGAAAAATCCCTATTCTGAAATATCTAAGAAAAAGTCAAAAAACCAAAAACTTAAAATATCGAAAACTGAGTAATTGAAAAACTGAAAAATCAAGAAATCGAGCAGCTGAGAATGGGAAAGTCGAAAATTTAGAAACGTCAAAAATTGAATAACAGAAAAATCGGACAACTGAAAAATTGAAAATCCAGAAACTGAAAACTCGAAAAATTCAAAAATAAAAAACTAAATAATATATATTGGAAAAAATTAAAAATTAAAAAATGGTTTTATACATATCTACAATTCCGATTTTTCTTTTCAAAAATCTCGATGACTAGGATAAAAAATCAACACGGATTCATCAACCACAAGTTCATGTTACTTTTTAACGTTTAAAAAATTTATTCTACAAGATGACATCAATTCGTGGCGTTTGCAAGATTTCAGAGCATTCAATTTTGTAATTTCAAAGATAAATTGTAAAATATTATATAATTTTGAGTTTTTTTCAAAAATCTGGACGCCTAAGGTAAAACTCACCACGGATTCATAACCCACAAATAGAGGAGTACATTATTTTATAAAATTTAAACAACAATTACTGTTATAAAATTTGAATTCCATGCTTGGTGAGGATGAGCAGCCAAATTTTGGTGATACGGAACCGATAGACATATTTTTTCGTACTCTCGGGGTCATGAAACGTTGAGAAAACATGCAGTAGCCAATCGCCCGATGGACTCGATTTCAATGCTTCTTCAGCTTACGCCCGGGAAGTAAAACTACAATTCTTTCATTTCGACAACCTCAAACTACGAGTTCGATGACAGGTGGCGTTTTGCTTTCTACAATTGTCTAATTGCCCACAATCCGGTCCATACCTAAGTGTCATAGTTCAATTGTGAAAGTGGAACTACTCCACACTTGGTACGATTTTTTGTTTTTCGATTAGTACTCAACCGCTAATTGCGCCAATTGGAAAACGCTACAAGCATGTGATTTCTCTGAGGGTCAATCGACTTATCGCGAAAAACGCGCCTTCGTTATCACCAATTCCGACAATCGAGAGCTGGAATAATCTCAGATAAGCCGCTCCACCCATGCCGACTTCAACCAAAAACGCGGCTCCACCACCACCTTATGGGTCAATATTCCAACTTTCTTATCACGTTACTTAATGGTAATGAATAGTCTGGAGTGGAACAAACGGTGAAAGTGATTGCATCACAGTACTACTGTTTGTAATGACAGCAAAGAATATAATTATAGCTCGGCTCCGTGCAAAAAAAACACGCGGAACATGCGAACAATGGTACTAATCTCAAGTTTCCATTGTGTCGGGGACGCTGGATTTAAGTCACGTCTTTGGTTTGGAAATAATTTGAGCACGTTTGGGGATAATATAGTCGGATTCGGTGGCCTATGACTATGACACTCAAGGTCCCGCAATTCCACACTCGAGATACATATCTCTAGTTTTGATTAAAAAGGATCTGCATTGTCAACGCCGATTGATAAGTCGGTCAATTTAGATTAGAGCCACTATAAGACGTAGTATTACTATCGGATATTTTCGTCGAACTGTGTTACGCAACGTGGATGTTTTATTTTTACGACTGGCGCATCGCTGTGATGCAGGTATCGCTGTATCAGAAATGACGTTGATAATTAAGGAATTACTTAATGATGATAATTGCGTTATTTGTGCAGGTTGCGAAATGGCACGTCTTGTTTGTTCTGGTTGGACGCGCTGTTTTGATCTTGACGGAGTTGTCAACAAGTCTGGATGATGATTGCCGGGGGCTTAGCTGATTAGCAAATATGATTTTGTTTTCGTGGAAGCGTTTCGCGGTTTTCCTGGCGAGGAAAATGATGTAAGAATAGCGGGGTTTTGGAATTGGTTACGTGGATCGTGATTCCGATAACGTGTTTGCGAATTCAAGAAGTTTCGTTCTGGGTGATTTACGTCGATTATTGGGAAAATCAAAGTGATGATTTAGACGAGACGATTTTAACTTCATGTGGGTCAAACCACACGATATACCGCAGGAATTCTAGTTGAAACAGTTGCATCAAATTGAATTTTCAAATTATAAATATGCAACTCCACAGCATAATCCAACATGAAATTATAATAAAGTGGTTTTAGAATTTAACAAGGACAACACTTTTATTGCATTTTCTTTTCTTTGGAATCGGGAATTTTCCAGAGCGTGGGTCTAAGTTTTTTCCGTGCTAGTTCAACATGTCCCTGATCACGAATTACTTCAAAAATAAGTCAAGCGATCACAAGATTCTTCAAACTACTTTAAAAACAAAACAAGGGATCTCAGATTCTTTCAAACTACTTCAAAAACAAAATTTAGAATTAAAAAAAACACGTACACCGAAGAACTGAAAAATCTAAAAATCGAGAAATTAAGCAATGGAAGAATGAAAAGATTCAAAAATCGAAATACTGAAAATTCAAAAACCCAAAAACTTAAAAATTGAAAAACTGAAAAATATAAAAATTAAAAATCAACAAATTGAAAAATCGAAAAAGTAGAAAATCGAGGAATCGAAAAATCGAACGCTGAAAAATCAAAAATTTAAAAACCGAAAAGCCGAATTATCGAAAAAGCGAGAAATCGAAAAATCCGCAATTTAAAAATATCGAGAAAATAAAAAATTGGAAAAATGAAAAATCCAAAAACTGAAAAATCGAGAAATTGAAAAATCAGAACATTCAAAAATTAAAAAGCCGAAAACTTGAAATGATACATAAAAAAATCGAGAACCGGAAAAGTAAAATAGTAAAAATTGAGAAATTTAAAAATAGAATCGAAAAATAGAAACAATGAAATTTCGATAAATAGAGAAATCGAGAAATTGAGAATCGAATCCCCAAGATTTTTTCCAACTACTTCAAAAAAAAAAAAGAAAATTTAGAAAAAAAAAATACTATTATAAACAGAAGAACTAAAAATAGAAAAACCGAAACATCGAAATCTCCATAAATCGAAGTCAAAAACCCAAAAACTTAAAAAATCGAAAAAATAAAAAATCGAGATATTGAAAAATTCCAATCTCAAATGACGAAAAATTTGGAAATTGAAAAATTGACAAATTGGAACATTTCAAAACATTAGAAAGCCGAAATCTACATCTTGAAATTGGAAAAATTGAAAAATAGAAATATCAACGAACTGAAGAATCAGGATATCTAAAAATCTGAAATTTTAAAAATCAGAAAATAAAAAATCTTGAAACTCAAAAATGTAAAAATTAAAAATCGACAAATTGAAAAATCAATAACCCGAAAAACCGAAAAACTGAGAAATCGAAAAATCCGAAATAAAAAAAATCGGAAAACTAAAGAGTCGAAAAACTGAAAAATCGAGATATTGAAAAATTCCAATCTCAAATGACGAAAAATTGGGAAATTGAAAAATTGACAAATGGAACATTCAAAAATTGGAAAATCCAAAAATTGAACAGCCGAAAAGTTGAAACATCGAAAAATTGAAAAACTGAAACATCGAAAAACGAAACATCAATAAAGAAAATAGTGAAAATCGAGAAAATGAAAAATTGAAAAATATAAAATCCAGGAATCAAAACATTAAAAAGCTGAAATCTAAATCTTAAAATTGGATAAATAGAAAAATAGAAATATCAACGAACTGAAGAATCAGGATATCTAAAATTTGAAATTTTAAGAATTGGATAATAAAAAATCTTAAAACTCAAAAATGTAAAATTTAAAAATCGACAAATTGAAAAATCAAAAAAGTAAAAAATCGAGGAATCGAAAAATAGAACCCTGAAAAACCCAAAAACTTAAAAAATCGAAAAATTTAAAAAGCAATAACCCGAAAAATCGAAAAACTGAGAAATGGAAAAATCCGAAATTAAAAAAAATCGAAAAAATGAAAAATCGGAAAACTAAAGAGTCGAAAAACTGAAAAATCGAGATTTTGAAAAATTCCAATCTCAAATGACGAAACATTTGGAAATTGAAAAATTGACAAATCGGAACATCCAAAAATTGGAAAATCTAAAAATTGAACAGCCGAAAAGTTGAATCATCGAAAATTTGAAAAACTGAAACATCGAAAAACGAAACCAAAAAAGAAAATAGTGAAAATCGAGAAATCGAAAAATTGAAAAGTATAAAATCCAGGAATCAAAACATTAAAAAGCTGAAGTCTAAATCTTAAAATTGGAAAAATTGGAAAATAAAAATATCAACGAACTGAAGAATCAGGATATCTAAAAATCTGAAATTTTAAGAATTGGAAAATAAAAATTCTTAAAACTCAAAAATGTAAAATTAAAAATCGACAAATGAAAAATCAAAAAAATAAAAAATCGAGGAATCGAAAAATCGAACGCTGAAAAATCAAAAATTGAAAATCCAAAATTTGAAAAACTGAAAAATATAAAACTGAGAAATCAAAACATTAAAAAACTGAATTTTATAAAAAATCGAAAAACTGAGAAATAGAAATATCGAACTGAACAATCGAGAAATCAAAGAATTTAAAATTTTAAAAATTGGAGAATAAAAAAAATCGAAAAACTGAAAAATCTAAATATTAAAAATCAACAAATTGACAAATCGAAAAAGTAGAAAATCGAGGAATCGAAAAATCGAACGCTGAAAAATCAAAAATTTAAAAACCGAAAAGCCGAATTATCGAAAAAGCGAGAAATCGAAAGATCCGCAATTTAAAAATATCGAAAAAATAAAAAATTGGAAAAATGAAAAATCGAAAAACTGAAAAATTGAGAAATTGAAAAATCAGAACATTTAAAAATTAAAAAGCCGAAAACTTGAAATGAAACATAAAAAAATCGAGAAACGGAAAAGTAAAATAGTAAAAATTGAAAAATTTAAAATTTTAAAAATTGCAGAATAAAAAAATGGAAAAATTTAAAAATCTAAAAATTAAAAATCAACAAATTGAAAAATCAAAAAAGTAGAAAATCGAGGAATCGAAAAATCGAACGCTGAAAAATCAAAAATTTAAAAACCGAAAAGCTGAATTATTGAAAAAGCGAGAAATCGAAAACTCCGCAATTTAAAAATATCGAAAAAATAAAAAACTGGAAAAATGAAAAATCGAAAAACTGAAAAATCGAGAAATTGAGACATTCCAATCTCAAATGACGAAAAATTGGGAAATCGAAGAATTGAAAAACCAGAAAAATTTAAAATTTAAAAAATTTGTTAATCAAAAAATCGAAAAATTGAAAAATTAAAAAATAGAAACAATGAAATTTCGATAAATAGAGAAATCGAGAATCGAATCCCCAAGATTCTTTCCATCTACTTCAAAAAAAAAAAAAAACAAAAGGGGTCCCCGAGATTCTTCAAAATACCTCAAAAACAATACAAACGGGGACCCCGGGGTTCCTCCAAACTACTTCAAAAACAGGTCAAGGGATCCCAAAATTCTTTCAAACCACTTCAAAAAGAAAAGAAAATTTAGAAATAAAAAAATACTATTATAAACAGCAGAACTAAAAATAGAAAAATCGAGAAATTGAACAACAGAAAAATCGAAACATCAAAATCTCGATAAATCGAAGTCAAAAATTTTTTTTAAATTTTACATTTTTGAGTTTTAAGATTTTTTTATTTTCCGATTTTTAAAATTTCAGATTTTCAGATATCCTGAGTCGTCGGTTTGTGATATTTCTATTTTTCAATTTTTCCAATTTTAAGATTTAGATTTCAGCTTTTTAATGTTTTGATTCCTGGATTTTATATTTTTCAATTTTTCATTTTCTCGATTTTCACTATTTTCTTTTTTGATGTTTCGTTTTCGATGTTTCAGTTTTTCAATTTTTCGATGTTTCAACTTTTCGGCTGTTCAATTTTTGGATTTTTTTCTTTTTTTGAATGTTCCGATTTGTCAATGTTTCAATTTCCAAATTTTTCGTCATTTGAGATTAGAATTTTTCAATATCTCGATTTTTCAGTTTTTCGACTCATTAGTTTTCCGATTTTTCATTTTTTCGATTTTTTTTAATTTCGGATTTTTCGATTTCTCAGTTTTTCGGTTTTTCAGGTTATTGCTTTTTTTAATTTTTCGGTTTTTTAAGTTTTTGGGTTTTTCAGGGTTCGATTTTTCGATTCCTCAATTTTTTACATTTTTGATTTTTCAATTTGTCGATTTTAAAATTGTACATTTTTGAGTTTTAAGATTTTTTATTTTCCAATTCTTAAAATTTTCTGATTTTTAGATATCCTGATTCTTCAGTTCGTTGATATTTCTATTTTCAATTTTTCCAATTTTAAGATTTAGATTTCAACTTTTTAATGTTTTGATTCCTGGATATCTATTTTTCAATTTTTCATTTTCTCGATTTTCACTATTTTCTTTTTTGATGTTTCGTTTTTCGATGTTTCAGTTTTTCAATTTTTCGATGTTTCAACTTTTCGGCTGTTCAATTTTTGAATGTTTCGTCATTTGAGATTGGAATTTTTCAATATCTCGATTTTTCAGTTTTTCGACTCCTTAGGTTTCCGATTTTTCATTTTTTCGATATTTTTAAATTTCGGATTTTTCGATTTCTCAGTTTTTCGATTTTCGGGTTACTGGTTTTTAGATTTTTGGATTTTTTAAGTTTTTGGGTTTTTCACTTCGATTTTTAAATCTCTCGATTTCTCAATTTATTGAGATTTCGATGTTTCGATTTTTCTATTGTTCAATTTCTCGATTTTTCGATATTTAGTTCTTCTGTTTAAAATTATTTTTGTTTCTAAATTTTCTTTTGTTTTTAAAATAGTTTGAAATAATCTTGGGATCCCTTAACCTGTTTTTGAAGTAGTTTGAAAGAATCCTGGGGACCCCTTTTGTTTTTTTTTTTTTTTTGGAGTAGTTATAAAGAATCTTGGGGATTCGATTCTCGATTTATCGAAATTTCATTGTTTCTATTTTTCAATTCTGTTTTTTAATTTTTCAATTTTTTGATTTTTTAATTAACAAATTTTTTTTAATTTAAAATTTTTCAAATTTTACTATTTTACTTTTCCGTTTCTCCATTTTTTTTATGTTTCATTTCAAGTTTTAGGTTTTTAATTTTTGGATGTTCTGATATTTCAATTCTTCGATTTCCCAATTTTACCTCATTTGAGATTGGAATTTTTCAATTTCTCGATTTTTCAGTTTTTCGATTTTTCAACGTTCCAATTTTTTATTTTTAAGATATTATTAAATTGCGGATTTTTCGATTTCTAGCTTTTTCGATAATAATTTGGATTTTCCATTTTTAAATTTTTCGATTTTTCAATTTTTGATTTTTCAGCGTTCGATTGTTCGATTCCTCGATTTTTTACTTTTTTGATTTTTCAATTTGTCGATTTTTAATTTTACATGTTTCAACTTTTCGGCCGTTCAATTTTTGGATTTTCCAATTTTTGAATGTTCCGATTTGTCAATTTTTCAATTTCCCAATTTTTGGTCATTTGAGATTGGAATTTTTCAATATCTCGATTTTTCAGTTTTTCGATTTTTTAAATTTCGCATTTTTCGATTTTTCAGTTTTTCGATTTTCGGGTTACTGCTTTTTAAATTTTTCGATTTTTTAAGTTTTTGGGTTTTTGATTTCGATTTTTAAATCTTTCGATTTCTCCATTTATCGAGATTTCGATGTTTCGATTTTTCCATTGCTCAATTTCTCGATTTTTCGATTTTTTAGTTCTTCTGTGTAAAATTTTTTTTTCTTTCTTTTTTTTGGAATAATTGGAAAGAATTTTGGGGATTCGATTCTTGATTTATCGAAATTTCATTGTTTCTATTTTTCGACTGTATTTTTTAATTTTTCAATTTTTCGATTTTTTGATTAACAATTTTTTTTTAATTTTAAATTTTTCAATTTTCGCTATTTTACTTTTCCGTTTCTCGGTTTTTTTATGTTTCATTTCAAGTTTTAGGTTTTTTAATTATTGGATGTTCTGATTTTTCAATTCTTCGATTTCCCAATTTTTCGTCATTTGAGATTGGAATTTTTCAATTTCTCGATTTTTCAGTTTTTCGATTTTTCAATTTTTCAATTTTTTATTTTTTCGAAATATTTAAATTGTGGATTTTTCGATTTCTCGCTTTTTTACTTTTAAAAATTTAAAAAGCAATAACCTGAAAAACCGAAAAACTGAGAAATCGAAAAATCCGAAATTAAAAAAAAAAATCGAAAAAATGAAAAATCGGAAAACTAAAGAGTCGAAAAACTGAAAAATCGAGATATTGAAAAATTAAAAAATTCGAAAAATTGGAAAATTAAAAAACTGAGAAATCGAAAAATCTGAAATTAAAAAAATCGAAAAAATGAAAAATCGGAAAACTAAAGAGTTGAAAACTGAAAAATCGAGACATTGAAAAATTTCAAAATTCCAAAAATTGGAAAATAAAAAAATTGAAAAATTGGAAAATCGAAAAATTGAAAAGCCGAAAAATCGAAACATTGAAAAATTGAAAAACTGAAACAAAACATTGAAAAATCGAAAAACCGAAAAGTAAAAACTGAATAATCTAAAATTTAAAAATCGTGAAATTGATAAATCGAAAAAGTAAAGTTAATAGAGGAACCCAAAAATTGGACGCTGAAAAATCAAAAATTGAAAAATTTTAAATATAAAAATCGGAAAGCTGAATAACCGAAAAACCGAGAAATCCAAAAATCCGAAATTTAAAAAAAACTGAAAAATGAAAAAATTGGGAAATCGACGAATTGAAAAATCCGAACATCCAAATATTGGAAAATCGAAAAATTGAAGAGCCGAAAAATCGAAAACTCGATAAACCCAAAAGTCGAAATATCGAAAAATTGAAAAACCTAAATATTGGGATACGAAACATTAAAACATCTAAAACCCGAAAAGTAAGATAGTAAAAATTGAAAAATTTTAAAATTAAAAAAACTACTATACATCGAAAATCAAAAAATTGAAAAATCGGAAAATTGAAGAATCGAAAAACTGAAACATCGAAAAATTGAAAAATTCAATCTCAAATGACGAAAAATTGGGAAATTGAAGAATTGAAAAATCGGAACATCCAAACATTGGAAAATCGAAAAACCGAGAAGTCGAAAATCCGAAATTTAGAAAAAAACGAGAAAATGAAAAATCGGAAAATTGAACAACCGAAAAACTGAAAAATCGAGAAATTGAAAAATTTCAAAATTCGAAAAATTGGAAAATTAAAAAATTGAAAAATTGGAAAATCGAAAAATTGAAAAGCCGAAAAATCGAAACATTGAAAAATTGAAAAACTGAAACAAAACATTGAAAAATCGAAAAACCGAAAAGTAAAAACTGAATAATCTAAAATTTAAAAATCGTGAAATTGATAAATCGAAAAAGTAAAGTTAATAGAGGAACCCAAAAATTGGACGCTGAAAAATCAAAAATTGAAAAATTTTAAAGATAAAAATCGGAAAGCTGAATAATCGAAAAACCGAGAAATCCAAAAATCCGAAATTTAAAAAAAACTGAAAAATGAAAAAATTGGGAAATCGACGAATTGAAAAATCCGAACATCCAAATATTGGAAAATCGAAAAATTGAAGAGCCGAAAAATCGAAAACTCGATAAACCCAAAAGTCGAAATATCGAAAAATTGAAAAACCTAAATATTGGGATACGAAACATTAAAACATCTAAAACCCGAAAAGTAAGATAGTAAAAATTGAAAAATTTTAAAATTTAAAAAATCTACTATACATCGAAAATCAAAAAATTGAAAAATCGGAAAATTGAAGAATCGAAAAACTGAAACATCGAAAAATTGAAAAATTCAATCTCAAATGACGAAAAATTGGGAAATTGAAGAATTGAAAAATCGGAACATCCAAACATTGGAAAATCGAAAAACCGAGAAGTCGAAAATCCGAAATTTAGAAAAAACGAGAAAATGAAAAATCGGAAAATTGAACAACCGAAAAACTGAAAAATCGAGAAATTGAAAAATTTCAAAATTCGAAAAATTGGAAAATTAAAAAATTGAAAAATTGGAAAATCGAAAAATTGAAAAGCCGAAAAATCGAAACATTGAAAAATTGAAAAACTGAAACAAAACATTGAAAGATTGAAAAACCGAAAAGTAAAACAGTAAATTTAAAAACAATGTGTAAATCGAAAAATCGAAAAATCGAACGATCGAAAAATATTTCTATTAACAAACTGAAGGATCGAGAAATCAATCTAAAATTTTAAAAACTGGAAAATAAAGAAAACGAAAAACTAAAAAATCTAAAATTAAAAAATCTAATAATTGAAAAATCAAAAAAGTAAAAAATTGAACGTTGAAAAATCAAAAATTGGAAAATCTAAATTTAAAAATTAAAAAATTAAAAATCGAAAAGCTGAGTAATTGCAAAATTTGAAATTTAAAAAAATCGGAAAATTGAAGAATGGAAAAACTGAAAAATCGAGAAGTTGAAAAATTCCGATCTCAAATGAGGAAAAAATGGGAAAATGGAAGACCTGAAAATTGAAAAAAATTAAATTTAAAAAAATCTATAAATCCAAAAATCAAGCAATCGAAAAATAGAGAAATCGAAAGATTGAAAAATCAGTTCCCCAGATTCTTTCAAACTACTTCAAAAACAAAACAAAATTTAGAATTAAAAAAAGATAAACCGATGGACTGAAAAATCGAAAAATCAAGATTTGAACACTGGAAAAATCGGAACTTCGAAGTATAAAATCGAAGAATCTAAACATTAAAAAGCTGAAATCTTAAGTTTAAAAATTCGAAAAATTGATAAATGGAAAAAGTAAAAAATCGAGAAATCGAAAAATCGAATGCTGAAAAATCTAAAATTTAAAAACCGAAAAATTAAAAATACAGAAGCTGAATAATCGAAAAATTGAGAAATCGAAAAATCCGAAATTTAAAAAAATCGAAAAACTGGAAAATAGAGAAATTGAAAAATTATAATCTCAAATGACGAAAAATTGGTAAATCGAAGAACTGAAAAATCGGAACATCAAAAAATTGGAAAACCGAAAATTCGAAAATTTGAATAAGCGAGAAATTGTAGAATCGAAAAATTGTAAATTCCCGAAATATCAAAAAATTGAAAAATCGAAGAAAAATTGGAAAATTGAAAAGTCCCAAAACCAAAACATGGAAAAATTGGGAAATCAAAAAACTGGAAAATCTAGAAATCGAAAAGCTGAAAAATTGAACACTTAAAAAATTGAATAAGTGAAAAAGCAAAACCAAGAAACTGAGAAATCGAATATTTGAAAATTTAGAAACGTTCAATTTGAAAATATCGGAAAATTGAGAATCGAAAGTTAAAACAATGGAGAACTCGAAAATTTGAAGACTCCAGAAATTAAATAAAATATCTAAGAAAAATTGAAAAATCCCAAAACTGAAACATCGGCAAACTGAGAAAACGAAAAAAAAAAGTCAAAAAACCAAACTCTTAAAAAATCGAAAAAGTGAAAAATGAATTACCCAAAAAATAAAAAAATGAACACCTGAAAACCTGAAAAATCAAGAAATCCAGAAGTTGACAAATCACCAATTCGAAAATCCAAGAATTCGATTAATTGAGATTTTTTTTCCAAAACTGTTAATATCAGTATAAATATTCCTCAAGGATTCATAAAACACAAGTTCAGGACTATGTTACTTTTTAACATTTAAATAGCGTTCATTTGACAAAATTGTAAGATAAAATCATCAAGTTAACGATTTACCAGGTTCCGATAACCTCAACACGTTTCCAAGATTTCAAAACATTCGACTTTGCAGTTTCAAAGTTAACTTGTGAAATGTTACAGATTCTGATTGTTCTTCTAAAAATTTGGATCCTAAGGTAACAACTCGACACGGATACATAAACTACAAAAAAATCGAAAAAGTGAAAATCCGAAAAGGCGAAAACTTGAAAAATCGAACAATCGAAAAATAGAAACAATGAAATTTCGATAAATCGCAAATCGAAACACTGAAAATCGAAAAACTGAAAAACCGGAAAATTTTCGCCCTTGAATAATAATTAATATTTTCGGCATTTACATATTTTCGCTTCGAGTCGAGTGGTGAAAGTCGTAAAATTGAAAATATTTTATAAAATTTCTTTCTTTCGAAAACACAATTGGCAATGGGTTAAGAGAAATGGTAAGTACTTAATAATGGAGTAAGGTATACTTGAATGTTTTTATCAGAGGGACAGATTACCATCCTACTTAAACGGCAAGTCAAATCACTAATTACAGTACCAGCAGGTAAGTAACCTTAGATGGTTAGATGCTTAGGTGGCCATAGCCAAACAATATCTAGGTAGAAATGTATAATGAAATAACTACTGTCATAAATTTAATGGACGTGTTAATGTAATTTGGTAGCTAAGTACTTTTCAGGTAACAGTAAAACTGCCGAGTCGATACACGCACAAATTGGAGGGATAGGTTTATGATTCTTTAGATAACAGAAGATCGTTAGTAACTTAGTAAATAAAATAAGATTTAGCAAAATCTCTTGTCCTCATTGATTTACGACCGGTCGACGATTTCTGTGGTTTTAATAATAACACAGTGACAAACTTAACGACTTTGGAATTAAAAGAAAACCCTGAGAAAGATTTCTTACAACAGGTCGCATTTTTTAGAAAAGAAACAGCGTTTCGTCTAGTTACGATTTTTGGAAAATGGCTTTTTTAGAAAAACTACGTAAATGTTTGAACTGAATAGGTGTGACTTTATCTTTATCATTCAAGATAATGTCCACATCTTAATGAACTTTATTCTATTAATTGGAAATATCTCCCGAACTAACTGCCACGCCAAAACTTATCAGAATATGATTATTGTATAGATGGAACGAACACTTTAATCGAGTGTTTTATCTCTAAATTCCGATTATCCAGACATTATTTTTATTACTAATCGATTCTATAAAAAAATTATTTGCGTGCTCTGAATAACATTCGTCAAAATCAGTTCACGCTAAATCTGGAAAAATAGGTTAATTTTTTATTTTCAAAAGGCACAAATAGTTAACGATTGTTGACGAGTTTATCAGACCTTTTTATATTCCTTCTGATGTAAAATTGAAAACCATGGATATGTATATATTTTGTTTGATTTATTTTCAATGCTGCAAAAACTTCAGGAGTAATAAAATTTATCGCACTTCTTTTGGGTTGCCGAGAGGTAATTTTTTACAAGAATCCTACAACGTAAAAAATGCCCATACTACAAAAGTTTTAACCACACATGGGTCTCACTAGGCACAAGCCGTACAAATAAGGGAAGGTCAAAAAAGTGTAAATTTCCCAAATCTGCTTACAACAACAAGGTCTTTAAATTTTGTTTATTCTAGAAATGAAAATGAATCTGAAAATAACCCCTACCCCTAAGACCAATGAGAGGGTGGTCACCACCCCTTCCAAAGGGAAAATTCTGTATATAAGGCCTTTTCGAAAATGGTCCGTCAGATAGTGCAGTTAACATGGCTCGACATAGTACGTCCAGAGACCAATTTTCGGAGGAACGCCTTCTGAAGATATTCAGGGAAGAGAGTCGGGAGCAGGAGCAACTCCAAATATCGTGGCGAGAGAGACTGGAGAACACAAGACGTAAGTCAAATTTTATTTTTAAATTGCATGATGCGTGTACAAACTTCCTTCGTCTGAATCAACGTGACGTTCCACGGAATTTTATCGGATTTGGTCAAAGTGTGATAGCTAACGTAATGCCACTTTAGTTTGTGGATAAAATCCAAGATTTGCAGTACAGATACGCGTATTTTATCTTAAGGTCGCGATCTTTTTACTTACGCTTACGCTCGGGAAGTATTGTAATCCGTGTAGATGGTAAAACGCAAAGCAAAATTTGTCTAATCATCCCTACCAATAATGTGATGACATCATTTCAAAATTGTACACAGTAAATTGGTTTTAAATTGTATAAATTAACATAGTCCTACACTTGTAGTTTATCATTCCGCGTTCAGTTATTACCCGAAACGTCGATATTTTTGGAAAAAAAATCAAAATTATAAAATAACATTTTGCAATTTAATTTTGAATCTGCGAAACCGAGTGCTTTGAAATCTTGCAGATGTTTTGAAGTTACGAGAAGCCTAATAATTTTTTAATCAAAATATATTTGCTTGTCCTTTCCAAAAAATTGATCACGTCAGCTCAAAATTTTGCCGAATAAATACTATAAAAAATGTCAGAAATATGATGAGTCTGTCCTTGTGATTTATCTATCACTGCATTAATATTTTTTAGATTTGCTTATATATAGTGTCGGGTGTCTCAAAAAAATTAATGACTAATTCGTAGCCTGAGAACTTGTTTGATCAGAAACTATTTGATCTATAAGCCATGTTCCCTGATCTGATACACATCCTAAACGGATTTTTGGATTTCATAGTTTCTCAATTTTTCAATTCCTCTAGTTTCAGTTTTTCGATTGTTCAATTTTCCGACGTTTCAGTTTTACGTTGTTTAAGCTTTTCACCTTTTCTATTTTACGATTTTTAAATATTTTGGTTTTTCAATTTTTGACTTTTATAAACTCAATTTTTTACAAATTTTTCAAATAATCGATGTATTGGTTTTTGCCATTTTTTAACTTTCGACTGTTTCGATTTTTCAGTTTTTCACTTTTTTCATTTTTCGATTTCTCAATTTTTTAATTCGCAGTTTTTGGATATTTCACTGGATTTTTCAGTGTTTTCTTTTCAATATTCAATTTTTCGAAATTTCAGTTTATTTGTTATTCAGTTTTTCGATTTCTCAATTATCCCATGTTTCAATTTTACGTTTTTCGAATTTTTGTCCTCTTCGATTCTACGATTTTTAAATATTTCGATTCTTCAATTTTTCAATTTTTTAGGTTGTCGATTCTCAATTTTTCAATTTTTAATTTTCTCAGTTTTTGGATATTTCAGTTTTGAGATTTTTCAGTTTTTACATTCTTCAGTTTTTCTTTCATTTTTTAATTTTTCGAAATTTGAGTTTTTATATTTTTCAGATTATTTATTATTCAATTTTTCGATTTTACAATTCCTTAATTTTTCAATTTTCCGATGTTTCAGTTTGACGTTTTTTCAGTTTTTCTCCTCTTCAATTTTACGATTTTTAAATATTTCGATTTTTGACTTTTGTAACTTCTCAATTTTTCGATTTTTCAATTAATCGATTTTTTGATTGACTCCTTGACTCTCGACTATTTCGACTTTCCAGTTCTTCGTTTCTTCACTTCTTAATTTTTCGATTTCCCAGTTTTTCAATATTTTGGATTCTCAGCTTTTCGATGTTTCCGTTTTGGAATTTTTCTGTTTTTCCATTATTCAGTTTTTCTTTCATTTTTCAGTTTTTTGATATTTCAGTTTCGGGATTTTTCAATATTTTAATTGAAAAATTAAAATTGACTTTTCGATTTTTGACTTCTCGATTTTTAAATATTTTGGTTTTTCAATTTTTGACTTTTATAAACCCAATTTTTTACCAATTTTTCAAATAATCGATGTATTGATTTTCCCACTTCTTGACTTTCAACTGTTTCGATTTTTCAGTTTTTTACTTTTTTATTTTTCGATTTCTCAATTTTTCAATTTTTTAATTCGCAGTTTTTGGATATTTCACTGGATTTTTCAGTGTTTTCTTTTCAATATTCAATTTTTCGAAATTTCAGTTCATTTGTTTTTCAGTTTTTCGATTTCTCAATTATCCCATGTTTCAATTTTACGTTTTTCAAATTTTTGTCCTCTTCGATTCTACGATTTTTAAATATTTCGATTCTTCAATTTTTCAATTTTTTAGGTTGTCGATTCTCAATTTTTCAATTTTTTATTTTCTCAGTTTTTGTATATTTCAGTTTTGAGATTTTTCAGTTTTTACATTCTTCAGTTTTTCTTTCATTTTTTAATTTTTCGAAATTTCAGTTTTGATATTTTTCAGATTATTTATTATTCCATTTTTCGATTTTACAATTCCTTAATTTTTCAATTTTCCGATGTTTCAGTTTGACGTTTTTTCAGTTTTTCTCCTCTTCAATTTTACGATTTTTAAGTATTTCGATTTTTCAATTTTTGACTTCTCAATTTTTCGATTTTTCAAGTAATGGATTTTTTTATTGATTCCTTGACTTTTGACTGTTTCGACTTTCCAGTTCTTTATTTCTTCACTTTTTAATTTTTCGATTTCCCAGTTTTTCAATATTTTAGAATCTCAGCTTTTGGATGTTTCAGTTTTGGAATTTTTCTATTTTTCCATTATTCAGTTTTTCTTTCATTTTTCAGTTTTTTGATATTCCAGTTTGAGAAATCGAAAAATCGATAAGCGCAAATATCGAAAAATTGGGAAATCTAGAAAAATTGAAGAATCTAAAAACTGGAAAATCAAAAAACCGAAAAATCGAAAAATTCAAAATTTAAAAAATCAAAAATTGGAAAAATTGGAAAATTACGTAGTCAAAAACCTAAAAAATTGATGATAAATTGAAATGACAAAGAACTGAAGAACTGAAAAATCGAAAAATGTAATAATTGAAACGCCGAAAAGTCGAAAAAGCGAGGAATCAAAAAATCGGAACATTCAAATAATAGAGAAACTGAAAGCTCGAGTTTTCGTTTTTAGATTTCCATTTTTCAATTCAACAAAAAAAATAACTACATTTTCCCGAAAAAAAAAAAATCATTGGATTATTACGATTTCAACAAAATTGTTAATTTAAGACGTTTTGCTAGTATAAAACACAATTAAAGAATTTTTCAAAAAAATGTGGATTTTGTAGTTAAGCTCCGCCCTTTGAAGTGACAATAAATGAAAGATTCATCACAATTGAGACTGGGGCGAGTGGGTGGGGCTTAACCATTAGTTTCTTTTTCTTAATGTATAGAGTTTACTTTCAACAACATAATACTTAAAACATAATTCTAACCTCAAAGTGACCACTTGATATTTTAAGTGTTTTATTCTTGAAATGGATACGCCCCGCCCACCCACCCCATCTCAATTGTGATAATTTTTTTATTCGTCGTGAGACCAAGGGGTGGAGCTTAACCGCAAAGTCCATATTTCGGTACAAGAAATTATGGAGTGAGAAAAACCCATTTACTACGTACAATTTTGAAGTGACGTCATCACATTATTGGTGAGGATGATTAGACAAATTTTGGTTGGCGTTTTATCATCTACATGATATTCCTAACATGGTAAATTTTTGTAGGCAAATATGGATTTTGCAATTAAGCTCCGCCCCCCAGGCTCACGACTAATAAAAATTCATCACAATTGAAATGGCGGGGCTTACATTGAGAGTTTTCCTTAATATACGTACAGTCACCTTTTCGCAACAAGAAATTTAAAACATGTTTAAAATGGTAAACTTTTCTAAAGAAATATAGATTTTGTAATTAAGCTCCGCCCTTTTAAGTGACAATAAATGAAAAGTTCATCACAATTGAGACAAGGGCGGGTGGGTGAGGCTTAATAATTTTTTCTTTTTCTTAATGTATAGAGCTTATTATCAACAACGTAATACTTAAAACATAATTCTAACCTCGAATTCACCAATTGATATTTTAAGTCTTTTATTCTTGAAATGGATAAGCCCCGCCCACCCACCCCATCTCAATTGTGATGAATTTTTTTATTCGTCGTGAGACCGGGGAGTGGAGCTTAGAATAGGGAAGAGAAAATAAAACTTTATTTTAGAAAATTTTGCTAACATAACAACGCCAATAAACAAATTAAGCAAGAAAAATGTGCAATTTAGTTGGAACGTGGAATGTCAAAACTCTTTTGAGACATTGAAAAATGCTTTAGTAAAACCACCAATTTTACAGTATCGAAGTGAACACTTTTATTTTAAAAACTGACGCTTCTTCCATTGCACTCGGAGTCGTGTTAATTGTTTAAGTCGGATTTAATATTAATTCAGTATGTATCATTTATATTTATTTTTCAGCCCTCACCCCGTATGACTACGACCTATCACAGTGGGTCGTCAGCTTCACCGACGTGTTGCAGCCGTATGCGCTAACCAAGGTGGAACAATTTAAATTCGGTTTCCCTTGCTCCATGGGGAAAAAAGTGTTTTTTTTGTTGGACAACCCATGGGTGAAGGAGAACCCGACGCCCGACGACAGCGTTCCCGGCTCGAAGCACCTGTGCACTAGGTGCGACCGCCCCTTCTTCACTACCCGGGAAAACTACATAACTGAGGAGGGCTGCATATATCATTACGGCAAGATATATGCAGCCCAATACACCTGCTGTGGCCGCGTCCCCGGCTCGATGGGCTGCACCACATGCCGAGTCCACGTCTGGAGTGGCGTGGAACGCGGCGTCAACGGTCCCTTCACTTCGTTCGTCACCACCAGGAAGTCGACGTACCCCGCCCGCAACATCTACGCCCTGGACTGCGAGATGTGTTACACAGTCGCAGGGCTAGAAGTTGCTAGGGTTAGCGTCGTCGGCTTCGATGGGGTTGTTGTCTACGACACATTCGTGAGACCTGCTCACAGTGTCGTAGACTTCAATACCCAGTTTTCTGGGGTAACGGAGAGAGATTTGCAAAACGCAAAGAGTCTGAAGAAAGCGCAGAAAGAACTGTGCGAGTTTATCCGTGCCGACACCATCCTCATCGGCCATGGGTTGGACAACGACTTGAGGGCGTTGAGGATGGTGCACGGCACGGTACTCGACACGTCCCTGATGTTTCCGCATCACAAAGGAATGCCGTTTCGGCGTGGTCTCAAGGAGCTGGCCCTTTCCGAATTAGGAAGGCATGTTCAGGAAGGAAGAGGGCACAGTAGCTGCGAGGACGCCCGCACATCCCTCGACCTAGTGAAACACAAGTTGTTGAACATGCTTCCCTAATTCAGAAAGGGCTGCTTGAGGTCCACGCCCATATGGTAGTCCTTTGTAATGCGCAAACATCAGTGATGCGTAGGTTGTATTATATTGTACATACCTACATAAAAATGACTGTGATTTAATTGTAAATTATACTTGTGTAACTACGTTTTAATTGTAAATATTATATGAATTAGTTTTTTTTTTGTAAATAATTGTGTGAGTGCTTTTTAATTGTAAATACTTGTGTTAGTTTTAGTTTTTTACATTTTTATAGATTTTTCTAACTAAACTACAGAATTTTATTCACTCCACCCCGCCACAATTTCCCATATCCTCACAAAAATCCTTTTCTCCCGTCCTGTTGGCTATTTATGGTATTTGTCATACTTTGGTGATTTGAAGGTTTGGTGATTTTGGTGTTTTGAAGATCTGGGGATTTTAGTGTATTGAGGGTGTGAGGATTTAAGTCTTCTGAGAATGTCAATGTTTTGATGTTCTGAGGATTTGAGGATTTTGGTGTTCTGTGGATTTGAGCATATTAGTGTTTTGGGGGGACAATCGAAACATTAAAAAACTGAAAAATCAAAATACGAAAAATTGAAAAATGAGGGAATTAAAAATCGAAAACCCGAATAATCGAAAAATCTGAAATTTCAAAAATCGAAAAAACGAAAAATCGGAAAATCAAAACATTAAAAATCTAAAATCTAAAGTTTAAACATTCGAAAAATTGAAATATCAACGAACTGAAGAATCAAGAAATCAAAAATCTAAAATTTAAAAATTGAAAAAGTAAAAAATAGAGAATTCGAAAAATTGAACGCTGAAAAATCAAAAATTAGAAAATCTAAAATTTAAAAATCGAAAAATCAAAAATCGGAAAGCCGAATAATCTAAAAACCGAGAAATCGAAAAATCCGAAATTAAAAAAAATCGAAAAAATGAAAAATTTGAAATTTGGAGGAGAATCGATTAACTGAAAAACCGAAAAACTGAAAAATTCCAATCTCAAATGACGAAAAATTGGGAAATGGGAGAAATGAAAAATCGGAACATCTAAAAATTGGAAAATCGAAAAATTGAAAAGCCGAAAAGTCGAAAACTCGAAAAATAGGGAAGTCGAAACATCGAAAAATTGAAAAACTGAAACATCGAGAAACGAAACATCAAAAGATCGCGACACCAAAAAGTAAAATAATAAAAAATGAAAAATTTTAAACTAAAACAAAATCAAAAAATCGAAGAAAAATAGAAAAGTCCCAAAACTGAAACAACGAAAAATTGAAAGATCGAAAAATTAGAAAATCGAGAAATCGAAAAGTCGAAAAACCAAAAACTTAAAAAATCGAATAAAAAATTGAAAATTATCTAAGAAAAACTGAAAAATCCCAAAATCAAAGTATTGGAAAACTGAACAACTGAAAATCTGAAAAATCAAAAAGTCGATTAATCAAGACATTGAGAATTCGAAAAATCGAGAATTTAGAAAAGTAAATAACTGAAAAAGAAGAAAACTGAATAATCTTAAAACTGAAATATCGACAAATCAAGAAATGGGAAATTAGAAGAATTGAGAAATCGAAAAATAGTTACATACATATATCTACCATTTTGATTTATTTTTTCCAAAAATTTTGACGTCAGTATTCATAAACCACAAGTTCAGGACTATGTTACTTTTTAACATTTAAATAACGTTCATTCGACAAAATTGTAAGATAACATCATCAAGTTAACGATTTACCAGTCATAACAAAAAAATCGAAAAATTGAAAATTGGAAAAGTCGAATACTCAAAAACCCAGAAGTCGAAACAAATTGAAAACTCAAACAATCGAAAAATATCCCAAAATTCTTTCCAACCATTTCAAAAACAAAAAAAAATTATGGAATGTTTTATCTCTAAATTCCGATTATCCAGACATTATTTTTATTACTCTGAATAACTAACATTCGTCAAAATAAGTTCACGCTAAATCTGGAAAAATAGGTTATTTTTTTATTTTCAAAAGGCACAAATAATTAACGATTGTTGACGAGTTTATCAGACGTTATCATATTCCTTCTGATGTAAAATAGAAATCCATGGATATGTATACATTTTGTTTGATTTATTTTCAATGCTGCATAAACTTCAGGAGTAATAAAATTTATCGCACTTCTTTTGGGTTGTCGAGAGATAATTTTTTACAAGAGTCCTAAAAAGAACGCAAAAAATGCCCGTACTACAAGAGTTTTAACCACACACGTGTCTCGCTAGCCACAAGCCGTTCAAACAAGGTAAGGTTAAACAAGTGTAAATTTCCCAAATTTGCATACCTACAACATGTCTTTATATTTTATTTATTCTAGAAATGAAAATGAATCTGAAGATAATCCCTCCCTCTAAGACCAGTGAAAGGGTGGTCGGCACCCCTTCAAAAAGAAAAAATTGTCTATATAAGGCCTTTTTGAAAATGGTTCTTCAGATAGTGAGTTAAACATGGATCGAGATACGTCCAGAGACCAATTTTCGAAGGAACTGCTACTGAAGACTTTTCGAGAGGAGAGTTGGCAACAGGAGCACCTCTAATTATCGTGGCGAGAGGGACTGGAGAACGCAAAACGTAAGTCAAATTTTATTTTTAAATTGCATGATGCGTGTACAAACTTCCTTCGTCTGAATCAACGAGACGTTCCACGGAATTTTATCGGGTTTGGTCAAAGTGTGATAGCTAACGTAAAACGACTTTAGTTTGTGGATAAAACCAAGATTTGCACTACTGATAAGCGTATTTTATCTTAAGGTCCCGATCTTTTTACTTTCGCTTACGCTCGGGAAGTATTGTAATCCGTGTAGATCGTAAAACGCAAACCAAAATTTGTCTAATCATCCCTACCAAAAATGTGATTACGTGAATTCAAAATTGTACATAGTAAATTAGTTTTAAATTGTATAAAATAATGTAGTCCTACACATGTTGTTTATGACTCCGCGTTCAGTTGTTACCCGAAACGTCGATATTTTTGGAAAAAAAATCAAAATTATAAAATAACATTTTGCAATTTAATTTTGAATTTGCGAAACCGAGTGCTCTGAAATCTTTCAGATGTTTTGAAGTTACGAGAAGCATAATAATTTTTTAATCAAAATATATTTGCTTCTCCTTTCCAAAAAATTGATCACGTCAGCTCAAAATTTTGCCGAATAAATACTATAAAAAATGTCAAAAATGTGATGGGTCTGTACTTGTGGTTTATCTATCACTGCATTAATATTTTTTAGATTTGCTTATATAGAGTGTCGGATGTCTCAAAAAAATTAATGACTATCGGATTGTTGGATTTTATAGTTTCTCAATTTTTCAATTGCTCTATTTTCAGTTTTTCGATTGCTCAATTTTCCGACGTTTCAGTTTTACGTTGTTTAAGCTTTTTACCTTTTCTATTTTACGATTTTTTAATATTTTGGTTTTTCAATTTTTGACTTTTATAAACCCAATTTTTTACCAATTTTTCAAATAATCGATGTTTTGATTTTCCCACTTCTTGACTTTCGACTGTTTCGATTTTTCAGTTTTTCACCTTTTTGATTTTTCGATTTCTCAATTTTTCAATTTTTTAAATTCGCGGTTTTTGGATATTTCACTGGATTTTTCAGTGTTTTCTTTTCAGTATTCAATTTTTCGAAATTTCAGTTTATTTGTCATTCAGTTTTTCGAATTCTCAATTATCCAATGTTTCAATTTTACGTTTTTCGAATTCTTGTCCTCTTCGACTCTACGATTTTTAAATATTTCGATTCTTCAATTTTTCATTTTTTTACGTTGTGGATTTCTCAATTTTTCAATTTTTTAATTTCTCAGTTTTTGGATATTTCAGTTTTGAGATTTTTCAGTTTTAACATTCTTCAGTTTTTCTTTCATTTTTTAATTTTTCTAAATTTCAGTTTTGATATTTTTCAGATTATTCATTATTCAATTTTTCGATTTTACAATTCCTTAATTTTTCAATTTTCCGATGTTTCAGTTTTTCTCCTCTTCAATTTTACGATGTTTAAATATTTCGATTTTTCGATTTTTCAATTTTTGACTTTTTTAACTTCTCAATTTTTCGATTTTTCAAGTAATGGATTTTTTGATTGATTCCTTGACTTTCGACTGTTTCGATTTTCCAGTTCTTCATCCTCCAATTTTTAATTTTTCGATTTCCCAGTTTTTCAATATTTTAGAATCTCAGCTTTTGGATGTTTCAGTTTCGGAATTTTTCTGTTTTTCCATTCTTCAGTTTTTCTTTCATTTTTTAATTTTTCGAAATTTCAGCTTTGATATTTTTCAGATTATTTATTATTTATTATTCAATTTTTTGATTTTACAATTCCTTAATTTTTCAATTTTCCGATGTTTCAGTTTGACGTTTTTTCAGTTTTTCTCTTCAATTTTACGATTTTTAAATATTTCGATTTTTCGATTTTTCAATTTTTGACTTTTTTAACTTCTCAATTTTTCGATTTTTTAAGTAATGGATTTTTTGATTGATTCCTTGACTTTCGACTGTTTCGATTTTCCGGTTCTTCATCCTTCAATTTATAATTTTTCGATTTCCTAGTTTTTGAATATTTTAGAATCTCAGCTTTTGGATGTTTCAGTTTCGGAATTTTTCTGTTTTTCCATTATTCGGTTTTTCTTTCATTTTTCAGTTTTTTGATATTTCAGTTTCAGGATTTTTCAATATTTCGATTGAAAAATTGAAATTGACTTTTCGATTTTTGACTTCTCGAGTTGTCGACTTCATGAGTTTTCGATTTCCCGACCTTCATATTTCGATATCCCAATATTTCACGTCGAGAAATCCACAAATTGAAAAATCGAGAAGTCGAAAAATATCGAAAAACAGAAATACCCAAAAATCGAAAAATCCAAAAGTTAAAAATTAAAAAACCGAAAATTGAAAACTAAAAGAATCGATAAATAGAGTAAGCGAAAAATTGAAAAGTCGAAAATTTTTAAAAATCGGAAAATTGGAAAACCGAAAAATCAAATGCTGTGAAGTCGAAAAATCGAAAGTTTTCATATCGAAAAATCTAAAATTAAAAAAATTGAAAAATTAAAATATAAAGAAAACTGAAGACTTGAAAAATTGAACAGTCGAGAAATTGAAAAATCAAAAAAATCCGAAAAGCAGAAAATCCAGAATTCGAAAAAGTAAAAAATTGAGAAATCGAAAAATCGAAAGGCGCAAAATATCGACAAATTGGAAAATCTAGAAAAATTGAAGAATCTAAAAACTGGAAAATCAAAACCGAACAATCGAGAAATCGAAAAATTCAAAATTTAAAAAATCAAAAATTTGAAAAATTGGAAAATTGAGGAGTCAAAAAAATTAAAATATCGATGATAAATTGAAATGACAAAGAACTGAAGAACTGAAAAATCGAAAAATATGATCACTGAAACGCCGAAAAGTCGAAAAAGCGAGGAATAAAAAAATCGAAACATCCAAATAATAGAGACACTGAAAAGTCGAGTTTTCGTTTTTAGATTTTAATTTTTTCAATTGTTTGATGTTTCAATTTTTCAGTTCTTCGATTTTTCTATTTTTCAATTTTCCGGTTTTAAGTTTTCGATTTCCAAATTTTCTATTATTTCAATTTGTCATTTTTTTTTTCAGTGTTAATATCATACACTGTATCGAAAATAAATACAACAATTTAAAAATCCTTACAAAGTAGAAAACCACGTTTCCAAAACACAAAAATAACTACATTTCCCCGAAAAAAAAATTCATTGGATTACTACGATTTCAACAAAATTGTTAAATTAAGGCGTTTTGCTAGTATAAAACACAATTAATGAATTTTTCTAAAGAAATGTGGATTTTGTAATTAAGCTCCGCCCTTTGAAGTGACAATAACTGAAAAATTCATCACAATTGAGACAGGGGCGGGTGGGTGGGGCTTAATCATTAGTTTCTTTTTCTTAATGTATAGAGTTTACTTTCAACAACATAATACTTAAAACATAATTATAACCTCAAAGTCACTACTTGATATTTTAACTATTTTATTCTTGAAATGGATAAACCCCGCCCACCCGCTCCATCTCAATTGTGATGATTTTTTTTATTCGTCGTGGGACCGGTGGGTGGAGCTTAAAATAGGGAAGAGAAAAAACTTTACAAAAATAAAACTTTACTGTACAAAATTTTGATAACATAGCAGCGCCAATAACCAGATTAAGCAAAAAAAAAGTGCAATTTAGTTGGAATTTTATTTTAAAAACTGACGCTTCTTCCATTGCATTCGGAGCCGTGTTAATTGTTTAAGTCGGATTTAATAATAATTCAGTATGGATCATTTATATTTATTTTTCAGCCCTCACCCCGTACGACTACGACCTATCACAGAGGGTCTTCAGCTTCACCGAATTGCTGCAGCCGTACGCGCTCACCAAGGTAGAGCAATTTAAATGCGGGTTCCCTTGCTCCATGGGGAAAAAAGTGTTTTTTTTATTGGACAACCCATGGGTCAAGGAGAACCCGATGCCCGACGACAGCGCTCCCGGCTCGAAGCACCTGTGCACTAGGTGCGACCGCCCCTTCTTCACTACCCAGGAAAACTACATAACTGAGGAGGGCTGCATATATCACTGGGGAAAGATATATGCAGCCCAATACACCTGCTGTGGCCGCGTCCCCGGCTCGATGGGCTGCACCACATGCAGAGTCCACGTCTGGAGTGGCGTGGAACGCGGCGTCAACGGTCCCTTCTCGTCGTTCGTCACCACCAGGAAGTCGACGTACCCCGACCGCAACATCTACGCCCTGGACTGCGAGATGTGTTACACAGTCGCAGGGCTAGAAGTTGCTAGGGTTAGCGTCGTCGGCTTCGATGGGGTTGTTGTCTACGACACATTCGTGAGACCTGCTCACAGTGTCGTAGACTTCAATACCCAATTTTCTGGGGTGGCGGAGAGAGATTTGCAAAACGCAAAGAGTCTGAAGAAAGTGCAGAAAGAGCTGTGCGAGTTTATCCGTGCCGACACCATCCTCATCGGCCATGGGTTGGACAACGACTTGAGGGCGTTGAGGATGGTGCACGGTACGGTACTCGATACGTCCCTGATGTTTCCGCATCACAAAGGAATGCCGTTTCGGCGTGGTCTCAAGGAGCTGGCCCTTTCCGAATTAGGAAGGCATGTCCAGGAAGGAAGAGGGCACAGTAGCTGCGAGGACGCCCGCACATCCCTCGACCTAGTGAAACACAAGTTGTTGAACATGCTTCCCTAATTCAGAAAGGGCTGCTTGAGGTCCACGCCCATATGGTAGTCCTTTGTAATACGCAAACATCAGTGATGCGTAGGTTGTATTATATTGTACATACATAAAAATGACTGTGATTTAATTGTAAATTATACTTGTGTAACTACGTTTTAATTGTAAATATTATACGAATTAGTTTTTTTTGTAAATAATTGTGTGAGTGCTTTTTAATTGTAAATATTTGTGTTAGTTTTAGTTTTTTACATTTTTATACATTTTTCTAACTAAACTACAGAATTTTATTCACTCAACCCCGTCACAATTTCCCATATCCTCACAAAAATCCTTTTCTCCCGTCCTGTTGGCTATTTATGATATTTGTCATACTTTGGTGTTTTGAAGGTTTGGTGATTTTGGTGTTTTGAAGATCTGGGGATTTTAGTGTATTGAGGATGTGAGGATTTAAGTCTTCTGAGAATGTCAAGGTTTTGATGTTCTGAGGATTTGAGGATTTTGGTGTTCTGTGGATTTGAGCATATTAGTGTTTTGGGGGAACAATCGAAACATTAAAAAACTGAAAAATGAAAATACGAAAAATTGAAAAATGCAGGAATTTAAAATCGAAAAGCCGAATAATCGAAAAATCTGAAATTTCAAAAATCGAAAAAACGAAAAATCGGAAAATCAAAACATTAAAAATCTAAAGTCCAAAGTTTAAAAATTCGAAAAATTGAAATATCAACGAACTGAAGAATCAAGAAATCAAAAATCTAAAATTTAAAAATAGAAAAAGTAAAAAATAGAGAATTGGAAAAATTGAACGCTGAAAAACCAAAAAATCTAAAATTTAAAAATCGAAAAATCAAAATCGGAAAGCCGAATAATCTAAAGACCGGTAAAGCGAAAAATCCGAAATTAAAATAAATCGAAAAAAAAAAATTTGGAGAATAATCGATTAACTGAAAAATCGAAAAACTGAAAAATTCCAATCTCAAATGACGGAAAATTGGGAAATGGGAGAAATGAAAAATCGGAACATCTAAAAATTGGAAAATCGAAAAATTGAAAAGCCGAAAAGTCGAAAACTCGAAAAATAGGGAAGTGGAAACATCGAAAAATTGAAAAACTGAAACATCGAGAAATGAAACATCAAAAGATCGCGACACCAAAATGTAAAATAATAGAAATTGAAAAATTTTAAACTAAAACAAAATCAAAAAATCGAAGCAAAATAAAAAAGTCCCAAAACTGAGACAACGAAAAATTGAAAGATCGAAAAATTGGAAAATCAAGAAATCGAAAAGTCGAAAAACCAAAAACTTAAAAAATTGAATAATATCTAAGAAAAACTGAAAAATCCCAAAATCAAAATATTGGAAAACTGAACAACTGAAAACCTGAAAAATAAAAAAATCGATTAATCAAGACATTGAGAAGTCGAAAAATCGAACCATTTAGAAACGTAAATAACTGAAAAACAAGAAAACTGAATAATTTTAAAACTGAAATATCGAAAAATCAAGAAATGGGAAATTAGAAGAATTCAGAAATTGAAAAATTGTTATATACATATATCTAAAATTTTGATTTATTTTTTCCAAAAATCTTGATGTCAGAATTCATAAACCACAAGTTCCGGACTATGTTACTTTTTAACATTTAAGTAGCGTTCATTCGACAAAATTGTAAGATAACATCATCAAGTTAACGATTTACCAGACATCACAAAAAAATCGAAAAATTGAAAATTGGAAAAGTCGAATACTCAAAAACCCAGAAGTCGAAACATAGAAAAATTGAAAATTCAAACAATCGAAAAATATCCCCAAAATTCTTTCCAACCATTTCATAAACAAAAAAAAATTACGGAATGTTTTATCTCTAAATTCCGATTATCCAGACATTATTTTTATTACTCTGAATAACTAACATTCGTCAAAATCAGTTCACGCTAAATCTGGAAAAATAGGTTATTTTTTTATTTTCAAAAGGCACAAATAGTTAACGATTGTTGCCGAGTTTATCAGACCTTATCATATTCCTTTTGATGTAAAATTGAAAACCATGGATATGTATACATTTTGTTTGATTTATTTTCAATGCTGCAAAAACTTCAGGAGTAATAAAATTTATCGCACTTGTTTTGGGTTGTCGAGAGATAATTTTTTACAAGAATCCTAAAAACAACGCAAAAAATGCCCATACTACAAGAGTTTTAACCACACACGTGTCTCGCTAGCCACAAGCCACACCAACAAGGTAGGGTTAAACAAGTGTAAATTTCCCAAATTTGCATATTTACAACAACAATGTCTATATTTTATTTATTCTAGAAATGAAAATGAGTCTGAAGATAATTCCTCCATCTAAGACCAATGAAAGGGTGGTCGCCACCCCTTCAAAAAGAAAAAATTGTCTATATAAGGCCTTTTCGAAAATGGTTCTTCAGATAGTGAGTTAAACATGGATGGAGATACGTCCAGAGACCAATTTTCGAAGGAACTGCTACTGAAGACTTTTCGAGAGGAGAGTTGGCAACAGGAGCAACTCCAATTATCGTGGGGAGAGGGACTGGAGAACGCAAAACGTAAGTCAAATTTTATTTTTAAATTGCATGATGCGTGTACAAACTTCCTTCGTCTGAATCAACGAGACGTTCCACGGAATTTTATCGGGTTTGGTCAAAGTGTGATAGCTAACGTAATACGACTTTAGTTTGTGGATAAAATTCAAGATTTGCACTACCGATACGCGTACTTTATCTTAAGGTCGCGATCTTTTTACTTACGCTTATGCTCGGGAAGTATTGTAATCCGTGTAGATGGTAAAACGCAAACCGAAGTTTGTCTAATCATCCGTACCAATAATGTGATGACGTCACTTCAAAATTGTACATAGTAAATTGGTTTTAAATTGTATAAATTAACATAGTCCTACACTTGTTGTTTATGACTCCGCGTTCAGTTGTTACCCGAAACGTCGATATTTTTGGAAAAAAAATCAAAATTATAAAATCACATTTTGCAATTTAATTTTGAAACTGCAAAAAAAAAAAAATTCTTTGAAATCTTGCAGAGGTTTTAAAGTTATGAAAAACGTAATGATTTTTTAATCAAAATATATTTGCTTGTTCTTTCCAAAAAATTGATCAAGTCAGCTCAAAATTTTGCCGAATAAATGTTATAAAATATGTAAAAAATATCATTGCATTAATATTTTTTTGATTTGCTTATATAGTGTCGGGTGTCTCAAAAAAATTAATGACTAATTCGTCGCCTGAGAACTTGTTTGATCTATAAGTTATGTTCCGTGATCTAATACACAACCTAAACGGATTGTTGGATTTTATAGGTTCTCAATTTTTCAATTTCTCCATTTTCAGTTTTTCGATTGCTCAATTTTCCGACGTTTCAGTTTTACGTTGTTTACGCTTTTCACCTTTTCTATTTTACGATTTTTAAATATTTTGGTTTTTCAATTTTTGACTATTATAAACTCAATTTTTTACCAATTTTTCAAACAATCGATGTATTGATTTTCCCACTACTTGACTTTCGACTGTTTCGATTTTTCAGTTTTTCAGCTTTTTGATTTTTCGATTTCTCAATCTTTCAGTTTTTTAAATTCGCAGTTTTTGGATATTTCACTGGATTTTTCACTGTTTTCTTTTCAGTATTCAATTTTTCGAAATATCAGTTTATTTGTCATTCAGTTTTTCGATTTCTCAATTATCCAATGTTTCAATTTTACGTTTTTCGAATTTTTGTCCTCTTCGACTCTACGATTTTTAAATATTTCGATTCTTCAATTTTTCAATTTTTTACGTTGTGGATTTCTCAATTTTTCAATTTTTTAATTTCTCAGTTTTTGGATATTTCAGTTTTGAGATTTTTCAGTTTTTACATTCTTCAGTTTTTCTTTAATTTTTTAATTTTTCGAAATTTCAGTTTTGATATTTTTCAGATTATTTATTATTCAATTTTTCGATTTTACAATTCCTTAATGTTTTAATTCTCCGATGTTTCAGTTTGACGTTTTTTCAGTCTTTCTCCTCTTCAATTTTACGATTTTTAAATATTTCAATTTTTCCATGTTTCAAGTAATGGATTTTTTGATTGATTCCTTGACTTTCGACTGTTTCGATTTTCCAGTTCTTCATCCTTCAATTTTTAATTTTTCGATTTCCCAGTTTTTCAAGATTTTAGAATCTCAGCTTTTGGATGTTTCAGTTTCGGAATTTTTCTGTTTTTCTATTATTCGGTTTTTCTTTCATTTTACAGTTTTTTGATATTTCAGTTTCGGGATTTTTCAATATTTCGATTGAAAAATTGAAATTGACTTTTCGATTTTTGACTTCTCGAGTTTTCGACTTCATGAATTTTCGATTTCTCGACCTTCATATTTCGATTTCCCAATATTTCACGTCGAGAAATCCACAAATTGAAAATTCGAAAAGTCGAAAAATATCGAAAAACAGACATACCCCAAAATCAAAAAATCCAAAAGTTAAAAATTAAAAAACTGAAAATTGAAAACTAAAAAAAATCGATAAATAGAGGAAGCGAAAACTTGAAAAATTGAAAAAATGGAAAACGGGAAAACCAAAAGCTGTGAAGTCGAAAAATCGAAAAATTAAAAATTAAAAAAAATTAAAAATTAAAATATAAAGAAAATTGAAGACTTGAAAAATTGAAAAGTCGAGACATTGAAAAACCAAAAAAATCGAAAAAGCACAAAATCCAGAATTCGAAAAAGTAAAAAACTGAGAAATCGAAAAATTCAAAATTTAAAAATCAAAAATTTGAAAAATTGGAAAATTGAGGAGTCAAAAAACTAAAAAATCCATGATAAATTGAAATGACAAAGAACTGAAGAACTAAAAAATCGAAAAATCTAATAACTGAAACGCCGAAAAGTCGAAAAAGCGAGAATTCAAAAAATCGGAAAATCCAAATAATAGAGTCACTAAAAAGTCGAGTTTTCGTTTTTAGATTTTCATTTTTTCAATTGTTTGATGTTTCAATTTTTCAGTTCTTCGATATTTCTATTTTTCAATTTTCCGGTTTTAAGTTTTCGATTTCCAAATTTTCTATTATTTCAATTTGTCATTTTTTTTCTCAGTGTTAATATCATACAATGTATCGAAAATAAATACAACAATTTAAAAATGCATACAAAGTAGAAAACCACGTTTCCAAAACACAAAAATAACTACATTTCCCCGAAAAAAAATTCATTGGATTACTACGATTTCAACAAATTTGTTAAATTAAGACGTTTTGCGAGTATAAAACACAATTAATGAATTTTTCTAAAGAAATGTGGATTTTGTAATTAAGCTCCGCCCTTTTGAGTGACAATAAATGAAAAATTCATCACAATTGAGACAGAGGCGGGTGGGTGGGGCTTAATCATTAGTTTCTTTTTCTTAATGTATAGAGTTTACTTTCAACAACATAATACTTAAAACATAATTATAACCTCAAAGTCACTACTTGATATTTTGACTATTTTATTCTTGAAATGGATAAGCCCCGCCCACCCGCTCCATCTCAATTTTGATGAATTTTTTATTCGTCGTGGGACCGGTGGGTGGAGCTTAAAATAGGGAAGAGAAAAAACTTTACAAAAATATAACTTTACTGTACAAAATTTTGGTAACATAGCAGCGCCAATAACCAGATTAAGCAAAAAAAAAGTGCAATTTAGTTGGAATTTTATTTTAAAAATTGACGCTTCTTCCATTGCATTCGGAGCCGTGTTAATTGTTTAAGTCGGATTTAATATTAATTCAGTATGTATCACTTATATTTATTTTTCAGCCCTCACCCCGTGCGACTACGACTTATCACAGAGGGTCTTCAGCTTCACCGAACTGCTGCAGCCGTACGCGCTCACCAAGGTACAGCAATTTAAATGCGGGTTCCCTTGCTCCATGGGGAAAAAAGTGTTTTTTTTATCGGACAACCCATGGGTGAAGGAGAACCCGACGCCCGACGACAGCGCTCCCGGCTCGAAGCGCCTGTGCACTAGGTGCGACCGCCCCTTCTTCACTACCCAGGAAAACTACATAACTGAGGAGGGCTGCATATATCATTATGGTAAGATATATGCAGCCCAATACACCTGCTGTGGCCGCGTCCCTGGCTCGATGAGCCGCACCACATGCCGAGTCCACGTCTGGAGTGGCGTGGAACGCAGCGTCAACGGTCCCTTCACGTCGTTCGTCACCACCAGGAAGTCGCAGGGCTAGAAGTTGCTAGGGTTAGCGTCGTCGGCTTCAATGGGATTGTTGTCTACGACACATTGAACGGTGATCGATACATCCCTGATGTTTGCCCATTATAAAGGGCTGAAGGAGCTGGCCCTTACCGAATTAGGAAGGCATGTCCAGGAAGGAAGAGGGCACAGCAGCTGATGGGGTCCTGAACATGCTTTCCTAATTCAGAAAGGGCTGCTTGAGGACCACGCCCATATGGTAGTTCTTTGTAATGCGGAAACATCAGTGATGCGTAGGTTGTATTATATTGTAAATACATAATAATGACTGTGATTTAATTGTAAATACTTGTGTAACTATGTTTTAATTGTAAATATTATATGAATAAGTTTTTTTTGTAAACAATTGTGTGAGTGCTTTTTAATTGTAAATACTTGTGTTAGTTTTAGTTTTTTACATTTTTATACATTTTTCTAAGTAAACTACAGAATTTTATTCACTCCATCCCGCCACGATTTCCTATATCCTCACGAAAATCCTTTCCTCCCGTCCTGTTGCCTATTTATGGTATTTGTCATAATTTGGTGTTTTGAAGGTTTGGTGATTTTGGTGTTTTGAAGATTTGGGGATTTTAGTGTTTTGAGGATATGAAGATTTAAGTGTTCTGAGAATGTCAAGGTTTTGATGTTCTGAGGATTTGAGGATTTTGGTGTTCTGTGGATTTGAGCATATTAGTGTTATGAGGAAACAGTCGATACATTAAAAAATTGAAAAATGAAAATACGAAAAATTGAAAAATGCAGGAATTTAAAATCGAAAAGCCGAATAATCGAAAAATCTGAAATTTCAAAAATCGAAAAAACGAAAAATCGGAAAATCAAAACATTAAAAATCTAAAATCTAAAGTTTAAAAATTCGAAAAATTGAAATATCAACGAACTGAAGAATCAAGAAATCAAAAATCTAAAATTTAAAAATCGAAAAAGTAAAAAATAGAGAATTGGAAAAATTGAACGCTGAAAAAACAAAAAATCTAAAATTTAAAAATCGAAAAATCAAAATCGGAAAGCCGAATAATCTAAAGACCGGGAAAGCGGAAAATCCGAAATTAAAATAAATCGAAAAAATGAAAAATTTGAAATTTGGAGAATAATTGATTAACTGAAAAATCGAAAAACTGAAAAATTCCAATCTCAAATGACGGCAAATTGGGAAATGGGAGAAATGAAAAATCGGAACAATTAAAAATTGGAAAATCGAAAAATTGAAAAGCCAAAAAGTCGAAAACTCAAAAAATAGGGAAGTCGAAACATCGAAAAATTGAAAAGCTGAAATATCGAGGAACGAAACATCAAAAGATCGCGACACCAAAAAGTAAAATAATAAAAACGGAAAAATGTTAAACTAAAACAAAATCAAAAAATCGAAGAAAAATAGAAAAGTCCCAAAACTGAAACAACGAAAAATTGGAAAATCGAGAAATCGAAAAGTCGAAAAACCAAAAACTTAAAAAATTGAAAAATATCTAAGAAAAACTGAAAAATCCCAAAACTGAAACATCGAAAAATTGAAAAATCAAAAAATTGGAAAATTGAACAACTAAAAACCTGAAAAATCAAGAAATCGAGAATTTGAGTATCGGAAAGTCGAAAAATCAAAAAATCGATTAATCAAGACATTGAGAAGTCGAAAAATCCAGAACTTAGAAACGTAAATAACTGAAAAACAAGAAAACTGAATAATCTTAAAACTTAAATAACGAAAAATCAAGAAATCGGAAATTAGAAGAATTGAGAAATTGAAAAATTTTTATATACATATATCTACAATTTTGATTTATTTTTTCCAAAAATCCTGATGTCAGGAATCATAAACCACAAGTTCAGGACTATGTTACTTTTTAACATTTAAATAACGTTCATTCGACAAAATTGTAAGATAACATCATCAAGTTAACGATTTACCAGCTTCCGATAACATTAAAACGTTTCCAAGATTTCAAAACATTCGACTTTGCAACTTCAAAGTTAACTTGTAAAATGTTGCACATTCTGATTTTTTTTTTTAAATCTGGAGCATAAGGTAAAAACTCGACACGGATACATAAATCACAAAAATCGAAAAACTGAAAATCCGAAAAGGCGAAATCTTGAAAAATCGAACAACCGAAAAACACAATCAATCAAATCTCGATAAACCGCAAATCGAAACACTGAAAATCGAAAAACTGAAAAACCGAAAAATTTTCGCCCTTGAACAATAATTAATATTTTCGGCATTTACATATTTTCACTTCGGGTCGAGTGGAGAAAGTCGTAAAATTGAAAATACTTTATAAAATTAGCATTTTACTTGAAACGGCAAGTCAAAGCACTGATTACAGTAGGTATAGTAGATGTCACAATAAGCTGCACATCTCAAGCGCTCAATAAACCCCTAACCACGGCTTATAGATGCCATAAATTTGGGCAGTTGGTATTTAAATAAGAAATAAGCTGTGCCCAAACAGTGCAGAGTGATAAAAATTACAACCATCCTAATCACTACAATGAGTGACAGCACGACCGGGCCCCAGGCAGAATTCGGTCTAATTTGACGGCCACAATACCAGCAGGTAGTTAGTAATCCTGGGTTTTTGGGATGGTTAGGTGGTCATAGCCAAACAATAGAAATGAGTACTGAAATACACTAATGTCATAAAGTTAATGGCCGCGTTAATGTAATTTGGTGGCTTGGTCTAAGTACTTTCCAGGTAACAGTAAAACTGTCGAGTCGACACACCCACAAATTGGAAGGATAGCTTTAAACCCCTCTAGATAACAGAAGATCGTTAGTAAATAAAATAAGATTTAGTAAAGTCTCTTGTCTTCCAATAAGAACTTAATTACTTTGGAATTAAAAGAAAACGGGTCGCATTTTTTAGAAAAGTGTTTCGTCTAGTTACGATTTTTGGAAAGTGATTTTTTAGAAAAACTAAGTAAATGTTTGACCTGAATAGGTGTGATTTTATCTTTATCATTCAAGATAATGTCCACATCTTAATGAACTTTATTCTATTAATTGGAAATATCTCCCGAACTAACTGCCACGCCAAAACTTATCAGAATATGATTATTGTATAGGTAGAACGAACACTTTAATCGAGTGTTTTATCTCTAAATTCCGATTATCCAGACATTATTTTTATTACTAATCGATTCTATAAAAAAATTATTTGCGTGCTCTGAATAACATTCGTCAAAATCAGTTCACGCTAAATCTGGAAAAATAGGTTAATTTTTTATTTTCAAAAGGCACAAATAGTTAACGATTGTTGACGAGTTTATCAGACTTTATCATATTCCTTCTGATGCAAAATTGAAAACCATGGATATGTATACATTTTGTTTGATTTATTTTCAATGCTGCAAAAACTTCAGGAGTAATAAAATTTATCGCACTTCTTTTGGGTTGTCGAGAGGTAATTTTTACAAGAATGCTACAAACAACGCAAAAAATGCCCATACTACAAGAGTTTTAACCACACATGGGTCTCGCTAGGCACAAGCCGTACAAATAAGGTAAGGTCAAAAAAATGTAAATTTCCCAAATCTGCTTACAACAACAAGGTCTTTAAATTTTGTTTATTCTAGAAATGAAAATGAATCTGAAAATAACCCCTATAATATAATAATAAATAATTTTTAGTCTGTTTCGCCATGGCTGCCCTTAAACGTGTTGCCAAAGAAGAGTCTTCAAAAGATCGCCTCTTGTCGATTTTCCAGAAGGAAGACCAACAGCGGGAGAAACTGAAGAAGAAAAAACGTAAGTCAAATTTTATTTTTAAATTGCATGATGGGTAATTTCGATGAGTGCCAACTCCCTTCGTCTGAATCAACGCGACGTTCCACGGAATTTTATCGGGTTTGGTCAAAGTGTGATAGCTAACGTAATGCGACTTTAGTTTGTGGATAAAATCCTAGATTTGCACTACTGATAAGCGTATTTTATCTTAAGGTCGCGATCTTTTTACTTACGCTTACGCTCGAGAAGTATTAATCCGTGTAGATGGTAAAACGCAAACCAAAATTTGTCTAATCGTCCCTACCAATAAGGTGATGACGTCGCTTTAAAATTGAACATAGTAAATTGGTTTTAAAATGTATAAAATAACATAGTCTTACACTTGTAATTTATCATTCCGCGTTCAGTTATTACCCGAAACGTCGATATTTTTGGAAAAAAAGTCAAAAGTATAAAGTAACATTTTGCAATTTAACTTTGAATCTACGAAACCGAGTGCTTTGAAATCTTTCAGATGTTTTGAAGTTACGAGAAGCATAATAATTTTTTAATCTAAATATATTTGTTTGTCCTTTCCAAAAAATTGATCACGTCAGCTCAAAGTTTTGCCGAATAAATAGTAAATAATAAAAACTATAAAAAATGTCAAAAATATGATGAGTCTGTACTTGTGATTTATCTATCACTGCATTAATATTTTTTTGATTTGCTTATATAGTGTCGGGTGTCTCAAAAAAATTAATGACTAATTCGTCGCCTGAGAACTTGTTTGATCTATAAGTTATGTTCCGTGATCTGATACACATCCTAAACGGATTGTTGGATTTTATAGTTTCTCAATTTTTCAATTTCTCTATTTTCACTTTCCCGATTTCTCAATTTTCCGACGTTTCAGTTTTACGTTGTTTAAGCTTTTCACTTTTTCTATTTTACGATTTTTAAATATTTTGGTTTTTCAATTTTTGACTTTTATAAACTCATTTTCTTACCAATTTTTCAAATAATCGATGTACTGATTTTCGCACTACTTGACTTTCGACTGTTTCGATTTTTCAGTTTTTCACTTTTTTGATTTTTCGATTTCTCAATTTTTCAATTTTTTAAATTCGCAGTTTTTGGATATTTCACTGGATTTTTCAGTGTTTTCTTTTCAATTTTCAATTTTTCGAAATTTCAGTGTATTTGTTATTCAATTTTTCGATTTCTCAATTTTCCAATGTTTCAATTTTACGTTTTTCGAATTTTTGTCCTCTTCAATTCTACGATTTTTAAATATTTCGATTCTTCAATTTTTCAATTTTTTACGTTGTGAATTTCTCAATTTTTCAATTTTTTAATTTCTCAGTTTTTGGATATTTCAGTTTTGAGATTTTTCAGTTTTTATATTCTTCAGTCTTTTTCATTTTTTAATTTTTCGAAATTTCAGTTTTGATATTTTTCAGATTATTCATTATTCAATTTTTTCATTTTACAATTCCTTAATTTTTCAATTTTCCGATGTTTCAATTTGACGTTTTTTCAGTTTTTCTCCTTTTCAATTTTACGATTTTTAAATAACTCGATTTTTAGATTTTTCAATTTTTTGAATTTTTAACTTCTCCATTTTTCGATTTTTCAAGTAATGGATTTTTTGATTGATTCCTTGACTTTCGACTGTTTCGATTTTCCAGTTCTTCATCCTTCAATTTTTAATTTTTCGATTTCCCAGTTTTTCAATATTTTAGAATCTCAGCTTTTGGATGTTTCAGTTTCGGAATTTTTCTGTTTTTCCGTTATTCAGTTTTTCTTTCATTTTTCAGTTTTTTGATATTTCAGTTTCGGGATTTTTCAATATTTTAATTGAAAAATTGAAACTGACTTTTCGATTTTTGACTTCTCGATTTTTCGACTTCATGAGTTTTCGATTTCTCGACCTTTCATATTTCGATTTCCCAATATTTCACGTCGAGAAATCCACAAATTGAAAATTCGAAAAGTCGAAAAATATCGAAAAACAGACATACCCCAAAGTCGAAAAATCCAAAAGTTAAAAATTAAAAAACTGAAAATTGAAAACTAAAAAAAATCGATAAATAGAGGAAGCGAAAAATTGAAAAATTGAAAAAATGGAAAACGGGAAAATCAAAAGCTGTGAAGTCGAAAAATCGAAAAATTTAAAATAAAAAAAAATGAAAAATTAAAATATAAACAAAATTGAAGACTTGAAAAATTGAAAAGTCGAGACATTGAAAAACCAAAAAAATCGAAAAAGCACAAAATCCAGAATTCGAAAAAGTAAAAAACTGAGAAATCGAAAAATTCAAAATTTAAAAATCAAAAATTTGAAAAATTGGAAAATTGAGGAGTCAAAAAACTAAAAAATCCATGATAAATTGAAATGACAAAGAACTGAAGAACTAAAAAATCGAAAAATCTAATAACTGAAACGCCGAAAAGTCGAAAAAGCGAGAATTCAAAAAATCGGAAAATCCAAATAATAGAGTCACTAAAAAGTCGAGTTTTCGTTTTTAGATTTTCATTTTTTCAATTGTTTGATGTTTCAATTTTTCAGTTCTTCGATATTTCTATTTTTCAATTTTCCGGTTTTAAGTTTTCGATTTCCAAATTTTCTATTATTTCAATTTGTCATTTTTTTTCTCAGTGTTAATATCATACAATGTATCGAAAATAAATACAACAATTTAAAAATCCATACAAAGTAGAAAACCACGTTTCCAAAACACAAAAATAACTACATTTCCCCGAAAAAAAATTCATTGGATTCTTACGATTTCAACAAAATTGTTAAATTAAGACGTTTTGCTAGTATGAAACGCAATTAATGAATTTTTCTAAAGAAATGTGGATTTTGTAATTAAGCTCCGCCCTTTGAAGTGACAATAAATGAAAAATTCACCACAATTTAGACAGGGGCGGGTGGGTGGGGCTTAATCATTAATTTCTTTTTCTCAATGTATAGAGTTTACTTTCAACAACATAATACTTAAAACATAATTCTAACCTCAAGGTCACTACTTGATATTTTAACTATTTTATTCTTGAAATGGATAAGCCCCGCCCACCCGCTCCATCTCAATTGTGATGAATTTTTTTATTCGTCGTGGGACCGGTGGGTGGAGCTTAAAATAGGGAAGAGAAAAAACTTTACAAAAAACTTTACTGTACAAAATTTTGGTAACATAGCAGCGCCAATAACCAGATTAAGCAAAAAAAAGGTGCAATTTAGTTGGAATTTTATTTTAAAAACGGACGCTTCTTCCATTGCATTCGGAGCCGTGTTAATTGTTTAAGTCGGATTTAATATTAATTCAGTATGTATCATTTATATTTGTTTTTCAGCCCTCACCCCGTGCGACTACGACCTATCAAAGAGGGTCTTCAGCTTCACCAACTTGCTGCAACCGTACGCGCTCCCCAAGGTACAGCAATTTAAATGCGGGTTCCCTTGCTCCATGGGGAAAAAAGTGTATTTTTTATTGGACAACCCATGGGTCAAGGAGAACCCGACGCCCGACGACAGCGCTCCCGGCTCGAAGCGCCTGTGCACTAGGTGCGACCGCCCCTTCTTCACCACCCAAGAAAACTACATAACTGAGGAGGGCTGCATATATCATTATGGTAAGATATATGCAGCCCAATACACCTGCTGTGGCCTCGTCCCCGGCTCGATGGGCCGCACCACATTCCGAGTCCACGTCTGGAGTGGCGTGGAACGCGGCGTCAACGGTCCCTTCACGTCGTTCGTCACCACCAGGAAGTCGACGTACCCCGACCGCAACATCTACGCCCTGGACTGCGAGATGTGTTACACAGTCGCAGGGCTAGAAGTTGCGAGGGTTAGCGTCGTCGGCTTCGATGGGGTTGTTGTCTACGACACATTCGTGAGACCTGCTCACAGTGTCGTAGACTTCAATACCCAATTTTCTGGGGTGACCGAGAAGGATCTCAGGAACGCCAGGAAGTCGCAGGGCTAGAAATTGCTAGGGTTAGCGTCGTCGGCTTCAATGGGATTGTTGTCTACGACACATTGAACGGTGATCGATACATCCCTGATGTTTGCGCATTATAAAGGACTACCGTTTCGCCGTTTTCGAATTAGAAAGGCATGTTCAGGAAGGAAGAGGGCACAGTAGCTGCGAGGACGCCCGCACATCCCTGGACCTCGCTAAAGTCAAGCTGTGGAGCACGATGGGGTCCTGAACATGCTTTCCTAATTCAGAAAGTGCTGCTTGAGGTCCACGCCCATATGGTAGTTCTTTGTAATCCGCAAACATCGGTGATGCGTAGGTTGTATTATAGTGTTAATACAAAATAATGACTGTGATTTAATTGTAAATACTTGTGTAACTACGTTTTAATTGTAAATATTATATGAATAAGTTTTTTTTTTGTAAATAATTGTGTGAGTGCTTTTTAATTGTAAATACTTGTGTTAGTTTTAGTTTTTTACATTTTTATACATTTTTCTAAGTAAACTACAGAATTTTATTCACTCCACCCCGCCACGAATTCCTATATCCTGACAAAAATCCTTTTCTCCCGTCCTGTTGGCTATTTATGATATTTGTCATACTTTGGTGTTTTGAAGGTTTGGTGATTTTGGTGTTTTGAGGATTTGGGGATTTTAGTGTTTTGAGGACATGAGGATTTAAGTGTTCTAAGAATGTCAATGTTTGGATGTTCTAAGGATTTGAGAATTTTTGTGTTCTGTGGATTTGAGCATATTAGTGTTTTGAGGGAACAATCGAAACATTAAAAATCTGAAAAATGAAAATACGAAAAATTGAAAAATGCAGGAATTAAAAATCGAAAAGCCGAATAATCAAAGAATCTGAAATTTCAAAAATCGAAAAAACGAAAAATCGGAAAATCAAAACATTAAAAATCTAAAGTCCAAAGTTTAAAAATTCGAAAAATTGAAATATCAACGAACTGAAGAATCAAGAAATCAAAAATCTAAAATTTAAAAATTGAAAAAGTAAAAAATAGAGAATTGGAAAAATTGAACGCTGAAAAACCAAAAAATCTAAAATTTAAAAATCGAAAAATCAAAATCGGAAAGCCGAATAATCTAAAGACCGGGAAAGCGAAAAATCCGAAATTAAAAAAAATCGAAAAAGTGCAAAATTTGAAATTTGGAGAATAATCGATTAACTGAAAAATCGAAAAACTGAAAAATTCCAATCTCAAATGACGGAAAATTGGGAAATGGGAGAAATGAAAAATCGGAACATCTAAAAATTGGAAAATCGAAAAATTGAAAAGCCGAAAAGTCGAAAACTCGAAAAATAGGGAAGTCGAAACATCGAAAAATTGAAAAACTGAAACATCGAGAAACGAAACATCAAAAGATCGCGACACCAAAAAGAAAATAATAAAAACGGAAAAATTTTAAACTAAAACAAAATCAAAAAATCGAAGAAAAATAGAAAAGTCCCAAAACTGAAACAACGAAAAATTGGAAAATCGAGAAATCGAAAAGTCGAAAAACCAAAAACTTAAAAAATTGAAAAATATCTAAGAAAAACTGAAAAACAAAAAAACTGAATAATCTTAAAACTTAAATATCGAAAAATCAAGAAATCGGAAATTAGAAGAATTAAGAAATCGAAAAATTTTTATATACGTATATCTACAATTTTGATTTATTTTTTCCAAAAATCTTGATGTCAGCAATCATAAATCACAAGTTCAGGACTATGTTACTTTTTAACATTTAAATAACGTTCATTCGACAAAATTGTAAGATAACATCATCAAGTTAACGATTTACCGGCTTCCGATAACCTTAAAACGTTTCCAAGATTTCAAAACATTCGACTTTGCAACTTCAAAGTTAACTTGTAAAATGTTGCACATTCTGATTTTTTTCTAAAAATCTGGAGCATAAGGTAAAAACTCGCCACGGATACATAAACCACAAAAAATCGAAAAACTGAAAATCCGAAAAGGCGAAATCTTGAAAAATCGAACAATCGAAAAACAGAATCAATCAAATTTCGATAAACCGCAAATCGAAACACTGAAAATCGAAAAACTGAAAAACCGAAAAATTTTCGCCCTTGAACAATAATTAATATTTTCGGTATTAACATATTTTCACTTCGAGTCGAGTGGAGAAAGTCGTAAAATTGAAAATACTTTATAAAATTAGCATTTTACTTGAAACGGCAAGTCAAAGCACTGATTACAGTAGGTATAGTAGATGTCACAATAAGCTGCACACCTCAAGTGCTCAATAAACCCCTAACCACAGCTTATAGATGCCATAAATTTGGGCAGTTGGTATTTAAATAAGAAATAAGCTGTGCCCAAACAATGGAGAGTGATAAAAATTACAACCATCCTAATCACTTCAATGAGTGAGAGCACGACCGGGCCCCAGGCAGAATTCGGTCTAATTTGACGGCCACAATACCAGCAGGTAGTTAGTAATCCTGGGTTTTTGGGATGGTTAGGTGGTCATAGCCAAACAATAGAAATGAGTACTGAAATACACTAATGTCATAAAGTTAATGGCCGCGTTAATGTAATTTGGTGGCTTGGTCTAAGTACTTTCCAGGTAACAGTAAAACTGTCGAGTCGACACACCCACAAATTGGAAGGATAGCTTTAAACTCCTCTAGATAACAGAAGATCGTTAGTAAATAAAATAAGATTTAGTAAAGTCTCTTGTCTTCCAATAAGAACTTAATTATTTTGGAATTAAAAGAAAACGGGTCGCATTTTTTAGAAAAGTGTTTCGTCTAGTTACGATTTTTGTAAAATGACTTTTTTAGAAAAACTAAGTAAATGTTTGAACTGAATAGGTGTGATTTTATCTTTATCATTCAAGATAATGTCCACAACTTAATGAACTTTATCCTATTAATTGGAAATATCTTCCGAACTAACTGCCACGCCAAAACTTATCAGAATATAATTATTGTGTAGATAGAATGAACATTTTATTGGAATGTTTTATCTCTAAATTCCGATTATCCAGACATTATTTTTATAACTAATCGATTCTATAAAACAATTATTTTCGTACTCTGAATAATATTCGTCAAAATCAGTTCACGCTAAATCTGGAAAAATAGGTTAAATTTTTATTTTCAAAAGGCACAAATAGTTAACGATTGTTGACGAGTTTATCAGACCTTATCGTATTCCTTCTAATGTAAAATTGAAAACCATGGATATGTATACATTTTGTTTGATTTATCTTCAATGCTGCAAAAACTTCAGGAGTAATAAAATTTATCGCACTTCTTTTGGGTTGTCGAGAGATAATTTTTTACAAGAATCCTAAAAACAACGCAAAAAATGCCCGTACTACAAGAGTTTTAACCACACACGTGTCTGGCTAGCCACAAGCCGTACAAACAAGGTAAGGTTAAACAAGTGTAAATTTCCCAAATTTGCACTTACAAACAACAAGGTCTTTATATTTTATTTATTCTAGAAATGGAAATGAATCTGAAGATAATCCCTCCCTCTAAGACCAATGAAAGGGTGGTCGAGATACGTCCAGAGACCAATTTTCGGAGGAACTGCTACTGAAGACTTTTCGAGAGGAGAGTTGGCAACAGGAGCAACTCCAATTATCAAGGGGAGAGGGACTGGAGAACGCAAAACGTAAGTCAAATTTTATTTTTAAATTGCATGATGCGTGTACAAACTTCCTTCGTCTGAATCAACGAGACGTTCCACGGAATTTTATCGGGTTTGGTCAAAGTGTGATAGCTAACGTAAAACGGCTTTAGTTTGTGGATAAAATCCAAGATTTGCACTACTGATACGCGTATTTTATCTTAAGGTCGCGATCTTTTTTTTTACGCTTACGCTCGGGAAGTATTGTAATCCGTGTAGATGCCAAAACGCAAATCAGAGTTTGTCTAAACATCCCTACCAATAATATGATGGCATCACTTCAAAATTGTACATAGTAAATTGGTTTTAAATTGTATAAATTAACATAGTCCTACACTTGTAGTTTATGACTCCGCGTTCAATTATTACTCGAAACGTCCAAATTTTTGGAAAAAAAAATCAAAATTATAAAATAACATTTAGCAATTTAATTTTGAATCTGTGAAACCGAATGCTTTGAAATGTTGCAGAGGTTTTAAAGCTATGAAAAGCGTAATAATTTTTTAATCTAAATATATTTACTTGTCCTTTCCAAAAAATTGATCACGTCAGCTCAAAAATTTGCCAGATAAATACTATAAAAAATGTTAACAATATGATGAGTCTCTACTTGTGATTTATCTATCACTGCATTAATATTTTTCAGATTTGCTTATATAGAGTGTCGGATGTCTCAAAAAAATTAATGACTATCGGATTGTTGGATTTTATAGTTTCTCAATTTTTCTATTTTTCTATTTTCAGTTATTCGATTGCTCAATTTTCCGACGTTTCAGTTTTACGTTGTTTAAGCTTTTTACCTTTTCTATTTTACGATTTTTTAATATTTTGGTTTTTCAATTTTTGACTTTTATAAACTCAATTTTTTACCAGTTTTTCAAATAATCGATGTTTTGATTTTCCCACTTCTTGACTTTCGACTGTTTCGATTTTTCAGTTTTTCACCTTTTTGATTTTTCGATTTCTCAATCTTTCAGTTTTTTAAATTCGCAGTTTTTGGATATTTCACAGGATTTTTCAGGGTTTTCATTTCAGTTTATTTGTTATTTAGTTTTTCGGTTTCTCAATTTTCCAATGTTTCAATTTTACGTTTTTCGAATTTTTGTCCTCTTCGATTCTACGATTTTTAAATATTTCGATTCTTCAATTTTTCAATTTTTTAGGTTGTCGATTTCTCAATTTTTCAGTTTTTACATTCTTCAGTTTTTCTTTCATTTTTTAATTTTTCGAAATTTCAGTTTTGATATTTTTCAGATTATTTATTATTCCATTTTTCGATTTTACAATTCCTCAATTTTTCAATTTTCCGAAGTTTCAGTTTGACGTTTTTTCAGTTTTTCTCCTCTTCATTTTTACGATTTTTAAATATTTCAATTTTTCGATTTTTCAATTTTTGAATTTTTAACTTCTCCATTTTTCGATTTTTCAAGTAATGGATTTTTTGATTGATTCCTTGACTTTCGACTGTTTCGATTTTCCAGTTCTTCTTCCTTCAATTTTTAATTTTTCGATTTCCCAGTTTTTCAATATTTTAGAATCTCAGCTTTTGGATGTTTCAGTTTCGGAATTTTTCTGTTTTTCCGTTATTCAGTTTTTCTTTCATTTTTTGATTTTTCGAAATTTCAGTTTTGATATTTTTCAGATTATTTATTACTTATTATTCAATTTTTTGATTTTACAATTCCTTAATTTTTCAATTTTCCGATGTTTCAGTTTGACGTTTTTTCAGTTTTTCTCCTCTTCAATTTTACAATTTTTAAATATTTCGATTTTTCCATTTTTCAATTTTTGAATTTTTTAACTTCTCAATTTTTCGATTTTTCAAGTAATGGATTTTTTGATTGATTCCTTGACTTTTTTTTTTTTTTTCAGTTTTTCCATATTTCAGTTTCGGGATTTTTCAATATTTCGATTGAAAAATTGAAATTGACTTTTCGATTTTTGACTTCTCGAGTTTTCGACTTTATGAGTTTTCGATTTCTCGACCTTCATATTTCGATTTGCCAATATTTCACGTCGAGAAATCCACAAATTGAAAATTCGAGAAGTCGAAAATATCGAAGAACAGAAATACCCCAAAATCTAAAAATCCAAAAGTTAAAAATTAAAAAACCGAAAATTGAAAACTAAAAAGATCGATAAATGGAGAAAGCGAAAAATTGAAAAATCGAAAATTTTTAAAAATCGGAAAATTGGAATACCGAAAAATCAAAACCTGTGAAGTCGAAAAATCGAAAGTTTCCAAATCGAAAAATCTAAAATTTAAAAATTGAAAAAGAAAATTGAAGACTTGAAAAATTGAACAGTCGAGAAATTGAAAAATCAAAAAAATCCAAAAAGCAGAAAATCCAGAATTCGAAAAAGTTGTTCGATATTTCTATTTTTCAATTTTTCGATTTTTCAATTTTCCGGTTTTAAGCTTTCGATTTTTCAAATTTTCTATTACTTCAATTTGTCATTTTTTTTCTCAGTGTTAATATCATACAATGTATCGAAAATAAATACAACAATTTAAAAATCCATACAAAGTAGAAAACCATGTTTCCAAAACACAAAAAGAACTACATTTCCCCGAAAAAAAATTCATTGGATTCTTACGATTTCTACAAAATTGTTAAATTAAGACGTTTTGCTAGTATGAAACACAATTAATGAATTTTTCTAAAGAAATGTGGATTTTGTAATTAAGCTCCGCCCTTTGAAGTCACAATAAGTGAAAAATTCATCACAATTGAGACAGGGGCGGGTGGGTGGGGCTTAATCATTATTTTCTTTTTCTTAATGTATAGAGTTTACTTTCAACAACATAATACTTAAAACATAATTCTAACCTCAGTCACCACTTGATATTTTAAGTATTTTATTCTTGAAATGGATAAGCCCCGCCCACCCACCCCATCTCAATTGTGATGATTTTTTTTATTCGTCGTTAGACCGGGGGGTGGAGTTTAAAATAGGGAGGAGAAAAAACTTTACAAAAATAAAACTTTACTTTAGAAAATTTTGCTAACATAGCAATGCCAATAACCAGATTAAGCAAGAAAATGTGCAATTTAGTTGGAACGTTGAATGTCAAAGGACTTTTGAAACATTGAAAAATGTTTTAGGAAAACCGTCAATTTTACAGTATCGAAGTGAACACTTTTATTTTAAAAACTGACGCTTCTTCCATTGCATTAGGAGCAGTGTTCATTTTTTAAGTCGGGTTTTATATTATTTCAGTATATATCATTTATATTTAAAAGTTAAAAAACTGAAAAATATAAAACCGAGGAATGAAAACATTAAAAAACTGAAATCTAAAGTTTGAAATGTAAAAAAAAAAATGAAAAATTGAAATCTCAACGAATTGAAGAATCGAGAAATCAAAAATCTCAAATTTTAAGAATTGGAAAATGGAAAAAATCGAAGAATTGAAAAATCTAAAAATTAAAAATCGGAAAAGTAAAAAATCGAGAAATCGAGCGCCGAAAAATCAAAAATTTAAAAATCGAAAAGCCGAATAATAGAAAAACCGACAAATCGAAAAATCCGAAATTTAAAAAAATCCAGAAACGAAACATAAAAAGATCGAGAAACCGAAAAGCAAAATAGTAAAAAACGAAAAATTGTTAAATTAAAAAAATCTATAAATCCCAAAATCAAAAAATCGTGCAGTCAAAAATAGAAATAATTAAATTTCGATAAACCGAGAAATCGAAAGTTTGAAAAGTCGAATCTCCAGATTCTTTCAAACTACCTAAAAACAAAATAAAATTTAGAATAAAAAAAAATGATAAACCGAAGAACTGAAAATCGAAAAATCGAGAAATTGAACAATGGAAAAATCGAAATACATACCTACGGAAAATCGAAAAGTTTAAAAACTGAAAAATATAAAACCGAGGTATGAAAACATTAAAAAACTGAAATCTAAAGTTTGAAATTAAAAAAAAATGAAAAATGGAAATATCAACGAACTGAAGAATCGAGAAATCAAAAATCTCAAATTTTAAATATTGGAAAATAGAAAAAATCGAAAAACTGAAAAACCTTAAAATTCAAAATCGGAAAATTAAAAAATCGGGTAATCGAATCCCGAAAAATCGAAAAACCGAGAAATCGAAAAATCCGAAATTTAAAAAAAATGGAAAAAATGAAAAATTGGAAAATTCAATAATCGAAAAATTGAAAAATCGAGAAGTTGAAAAATTCTAAACTCAAATGACGAAAAATTTGGAAATCGAAGAATTGAAAAGCCGAAAAGTTGAAAACTCGAAAAACCGAGAAGTTGAAACATGGAAGAATTGAAAAACTGAATCATCGATCATCGAAAGATTGAGAAATCGAAAGGTATAATAGTAAAAATTGAAAATTTGAAATTTAAAAATCCATACAAAGTAGAAAACCGTGTTCCAAAACAAAAATAACTTCATTTTCCCGAAAACAACAAAATTGTTAAATTAAGACGTTTTGCTAGTATAAAACACAATTAATGAATTTTTCTAAAGAAATGTGGATTTTGTAATTAAGCTCCGCCCTTTGAAGTGACAATAAATGAAAAATTCATCACAATTGAGACAGGGGCGGGTGGGTGGGGCTTAATCATTAGTTTATTTTTCTTAATGTATAGAGTTTACTTTCAACAACATAATACTTAAAACATAATTCTAACCTCAAAGTCACTACTTGATATTTTAACTATTTTATTCTTGAAATGGATAAACCTCGCCCACCCGCTCCATCTCAATTGTGATGATTTTTTTTATTCGTCGTGAGACCAGGGGGTGGAGCTTAAAATAGGGAGGAGAAAAAACTTTACAAAAATAAAACTCTACTTTAGAAAATTTTGCTAACATAGCAACGCCAATAACCAGATTAAGCAAAAAAAAAGTGCAATTTAGTTGGAACGTGGAATGTCAAAACTCTTTTGAAACATTGAAAAATGCTTTAGTAAAACACCAATTTTACAGTATCGCAGTGAACACTTTTATTTTAAAAACTGACGCTTCTTCCATTGCATTAGGAGCCGTGTTAATTTTTTAAGTCGGGTTTAATATTATTTGAGTATATATCATTTATATTTATTTTTCAGCCCTCTCCCCGTACGACTACGACCTATCACAGAGGGTCTTCAACTTCACCTTGGTCAACACATACGGTTGCAGCAAGTTGAATGAGGGTTCCCTTGCACCATGGGGAAAAAGTGTTTTTTTTGACGAAGAACCCATGGGTCAAATAGAACCACTAGGTGCAACCGCCCCTTCTTCACCACCCTGAAAAACTACATGACTGAAGAGGGCTGTATATATCACTGGGGGAAGACCGCGGCGTCAACGGACCCTTCACCTCTTTTATCTCCACCAGGAAGTCGACGTACCCCGACCGCAACGTCTGCGCCCTGGACTGTGAGATGTGTTATATAGTCGCAAGGCTAGAAGTTGCTAGGCTTAGCGTCGTCGGCTTCGATGTGGCCGAAGTCTATGATGAATTTATCAACCCCGGAAATCAGGTTGTAGGAGGAGCTGTGCAGGTTCAACGCACAGGACCCCGCATCATCTCAGGGCTCCCATCGCGTTCCACATCTTGTGTTTAACTAGGTCCAGGGACGTTAGGGCGTCTTCGCAGCTATTATGGGTAGCGCCTTCCTGAACATGCTTTCCTAATTTAGAAAGGGCCTGCTGGTTGGGGCCACGGCGATATGGTAGTCCTTTGTAATGCGCAAACATCCTAATTCAGAAAGGGCCAGCTGCTTGGGGCCACGGCGATATGGTAGTCCTTTGTAATGCGCAAACATCCTAATTCGGTAAGGGGCAGCTCCTTCAGGCACGCCGAAAAGGTACCCCTTTATAATGGGCAAACATCAGTGACGTATCCAGCACCGTGCCGTGTACCAGCATCAACGCCCGCAAGTCGTTGTCCAACCCATGGCCGATGAGGATGGTGTCGGCACAGATGAACTCGCACAGCTCTTCCTGCACCGTCTTCAGAGTCTTGGCGTTCTTCAGATCCCTCTTTGTCACCCTAGAAAATTGGGTATTGATGGACATCCTTGGGGCCACGGCGATATGGTAGTCCTTTGTAATGCGCAAACATCCTAATTCAGAAAGGGCCAGCTGGTTGGGGCCACAGCGAAAAGGTAGCCCTTTATAATGGGCAAACATCAGGGATGTATCGATCACCGTGCCGTGTACCAGCCTCAACGCCCGCAAGTCGTTGTCCAACCCATGGCCGATGAGGATGGTGTCGGCACAGATGAACTCGCACAGCTCTTTCTGCACTTTCTTCAGACTCTTTGCGTTTTGCAAATCTCTCTCCGCCACCCCAGAAAACTGGGTATTGAATGGACATCCTTGGGGCCACGGCGATATGGTAGTCCTTTGTAATGCGCAAACATCCTAATTCGGTAAGGGGCAGCTCCTTCAGGCCACGCCGAAAAGGTAGCCCTTTATAATGGGCAAACATCAGTGACGTATCCAGCACCGTGCCGTGTACCAGCCTCAACGCCCGCAAGTCGTTGTCTAACCCATGGCCGATGAGGATGGTGTCGGCACAGATGAACTCGCACAGCTCTTCCTGCACCGTCTTCAGAGTCTTGGCGTTCTTCAGATCCCTCTTTGTCACCCTAGAAAATTGGGTATTGAATGGACATCCTTGGGGCCACGGCGATATGGTAGTCCTTTGTAATGCGCAAACATCCTAATTCAGAAAGGGCCAGCTACTTGGGGCCACGGCGATATGGTAGTCCTTTGTAATGCGCAAACATCCTAATTCAGAAAGGGCCAGCTGCTTGGGGCCACAGCGAAAAGGTAGCCCTTTATAATGGGCAAACATCAGGGATGTATCGATCACCGTGCCGTGTACCAGCCTCAACGCCCGCAAGTCGTTGTCCAACCCATGGCCGATGAGGATGGTGTCGGCGTTCTTCAGATCCCTCTTTGTCACCCTAGAAAATTGGGTATTGAATGGACATCCTTGGGGCCACGGCGATATGGTAGTCCTTTGTAATGCGCAAACATCCTAATTCAGAAAGGGCCAGCTGCTTGGATTAGTTGGACGTAAATAATTCTCATTTTAATGTATTGTTAAAATTAATTTTGAGAAATTATTTGAATCTCAGAATAGGTTATGACTCACGAAATTAATTTTGTTTCACGGACACTAATATTTTTAAATGAATTTACATATACGTATATGTAGTTATTATTATGCTAAATAAATAAATAATTACGATTTGTTATGTCTTTTTTATTTAACAACATTTTAAATTGCATTTTGTGACCTGAAAATTCAAATTTCGCGCACTTTCGGTTATAAGCAATGTGGCGGTTGAAAAACTTCAAGACTTTGGTGTTTTGAGGATTTGAGGATTTTGGTGTTCGTAGGATTTGAGGATTTTAGAGTCCAGAGAATTTGAATGTTCGGAGGATTTCCGAATTTTGATATTCTGAGGATTTGAGAATTTTGATGTTTTGAAGATTTGAAGGTTTTAGTGTTTTGAAGATTTCAAGATTTTGGTGTTTTGAGGATTTGAGGATTTTGGTGTTCTGAGGATTGAGGATTTTGGTGTTGTTAGGATTTGAGGATTTTGGTGTTTTGAGGTTTTGGGGATTTTGGATCGAAAAATGAAATTACGAAAAACTAAAAAATGCAGGAATTGAAAAATTCCCAAATTTGAAATTCTGAAAAATTGAGAAACTGAAAGCTTGAAAAATGGAAACATCAACAATCGTAAAATCGAAAAACGGCAAAATCGAAATATAAAATTTAAAAAATTGAAAAACTAAAAAATCAGAAAAACTAGAAACCGGAAATCAAAAAGTCAAAAATCTAATAAATTGAGGAATCGACATATCGAAATCCGAAAACTCGAAAAATCAAAAGATCGAACAATCGAAACATTAAAAAATGAAAATGCGAAAAATTGAAAAATACAGTTAATTGAAAAATTCCCAAATTTGAAATGTTGAAAAATTGAAAAATTGAAAACTTGAAAAATGGAAACATCAAAAATTGTAAAATCAAAAAACGTATAAATCGAAATGTAAAATTTAAAAAATCGGAAAAACTAGAAACCGGAAATCGAAAAGTCGAAAATTTAATAAATCGAAGAATTGGAATATCGAAATCCGAAATGTCGAAACATCAAAAAAAAATCGAATAATGAAAATACAAAAAATTGAAAAATGCAGGAATTGAAAAATTCCCAAATCTGAAATGTTGAAAAATTGAGAAATTGAAAACTTGAAAAATCAAAAATTCTAGAAATTGAAAAACATAAGATACGTATTAAAATATGTTAAATCAGGAAAACGAAACATCAAAAATCGTAAAATTAAAAAACGGAAAAATCGAAAAATAAAATTTAAAAAATCGAAAAACTAAAAAACAGAAAAACTAGAAACCGGAAATCGAAAAGTCGAAAATTTAATAAACTGGAGAATTGAAATATCGAATTCCGAAATGTTGAAAAATCAAAAGATCGAACAATCGAAACATAAAAAAAATCGAAAAATGAAAATACGAAAAATTGAAAAATGCAGGAATTGAAAAATTCCCAAATTTGAAATTTTGAAGAATTGAGAAATTGAAAACTTGAAAAGTGGAAACCTTAAAAATCGTAAAATGGAGATATAAAATTTGAAAACCGAAAAACTAAAAAATCGGAAAAACCAGAAACCGGGAATCTCAAAACTCAAAAATTTAATAAATCGAGGAATCGAAATATCGAAATCCGAAAACTCGAAAAATCAAAAGATCGAACAATCGAAACATGAAAAATCGAAGAAGAAAATACAAAAAACTGAAAAATGCAAGAATTGAAAAATTCCCAAATTTGAAATTTTGAAAAATTGAGAAACTGAAAACTTGAAAAATGGAAACATCAAAAATCGTAAAACCGAAAAACAAAAAAATTGAAATATAAAATTTAAAAATCGAAAAACTAAAAAATTAGAAAAACTAGGAACCGGAAATCGAAATGTCGAAAAATTAATAAATCGAAGAATTGAAATATGGAAATCCGAAATGTCGAAAAGTCAAAAGACCGAACAATCGAAACATCAAAAAATCGAAAAATGAAATACGAAAAATTGAAAAATGCAGGGATTGAAAAATTCCCAAATTTGAAATTTTGAAAAGTTGAGAAATTGAAAACTGGAAAAATGGAAACATCAAAAATCGTAAAATCGAAAAACGGAAAAATCGAAATATAAAATTTAAAAAATCGAAAACTAAAAAATCAGAAAGACTAGAAACCGGAAATCGAAAAGTCGAAAATTTAATAAAGTGGATAATTGAAATATCGAAATCCGAAATGTTGAAAAATCAAAAGATCGAACAATCGAAACATCAAAAAAATTGAAAAATGAAAATACGAAAAATTGAAAAATGCAGGAATTGAAAAACTCCCAAATTTTAAATTTTGAAGAATTGAGAAATTGAAAACTTGAAAAATGGTAACATCAAAAATTGTGAAATCGGAAAACGGAAAAATCGAAATATAAAATTTAAAAATCGAAAAACTAAAAAATCAGGAAAACTAGAAACCGAAAAGCGAAAAGTCGTAAATTTAATAAATCGAAGAATTGAAATATCGATATCCCAAATGTCGAAACATCAAAAAAATCGAAAAATGAAATACGAAAAATTGAAAATGGAAACATCAAAAATCGGAAAATCGAAATATAAAATTTAAAAATCGAAAAACTAAAAAACTGGAAAAACTAGAAACCGGAAATCGAAAAATCAAAAATCTAATAAAAATTTGAAATTTTGAAAAATTTAGTAACTGAAAACTTGAAAGATGGAAACATCAAAAATTGTAAAATCGAAAAACGAAAAAATCGAAAAATAAAATTTAAAAAATCCAAAACTAAAAAATCAGAAAAACTAGAAACCGGAAATCGAAAAATCAAAAATTTAATAAACCGTAGGATCGAACTATCGAAATCCGAAAACTCAAAAAATCAAAAGATCTAACAATCGAAACATCAAAAAATCGAAAAAGAAAATACGGAAAACTGAAAAATACAGTTAATTGAAAAAATTCCCAAATTGAAATTTTGAAAAGCTGAGAAAGTGAAAACTTGAAAAATGGAAACCTCAAAAATCGTAAAATCGAAATATAAAATTTAAAAATCGAAAAACTAAAATATCGGAAAAACCAAAAACCGGAAATCGAAAAATCAAAAATTTAATAAATCGATGAATCAAAAAACCGAAAAATTAAAATACGAAAAACTGAAAAATGCAGGAATTCAAAAATTCCCAAATTTGAAATTATGAAAAATTGAGAAATTGATAACTTGAAAAATGGAAACATCAAAAATTGTAAAATCGGAAAACGGAAAAATCGAAATATAACATTTAAAAAATCGAAAAACTAAAAAATCAGAAAAACTAGAAACCGGAAATCGTATAATCGTAAAGTCAAAAATTTAATAAACCGAAGAATTGAAATATCGAAATTCGAAAATTCGAAACATCAAAAAATCGAAAAATAAAAATACAAAAAACTGAAAAATATAGAAATTGAAAAATTCCCAAATTTGAAATTTTAAAAACTTGAGGAATTGAAAACTTGAAAAATGGAAACATTAAAAATCGTAAAATCGAAATATAAAATTTAAAAATCGAAAAACTAAAAAATCGGAAAAACCAGAAACGGGAAATCGAAAAATCAAAAATCTAATAAACCGAGGAATCAAATATCGAAATCTGAAATATCGAAAAATCAAAAGATCGAACAATCGAAACATCAAAAAATCGAAAAATGAAAATACGAAAAACTGAGAAATGCAGAAATTGAAAAATTACCAAATTTGAAATTTTGAAAAACTGAGAAATTGAAAACTTGAAAAATGGAAACATCAAAAATTGTAAAATCGAAATATAAAATTTAAAAAATCGAAAAACTAAAAAATCAGAAAAACTAGAAACCGGAAATCGTAAAGTCAAAAATTTAATAAACCGAAGAATTGAAATTTCGAAATCAGAAATGTCGAAACATCAAAAAAATCGAAAAATGAAATACGAAAAATTGAAAACTGCAGGAATTAAAAAATTCCCAAATTTGAAATTTTGAAAAATTGAGAAATTGAAAACTTGAAAAATGGAAACATCAAAAATTGTAAAATTGAAAAATGGAAAAATCGAAATATAAAATTTAAAAAATCGAAAATTTAAAAAATCAGAAAAACTAGAAACCGGAAATCGAAAAGTCGAAAATTTAATAAACCGAAAAATTGAAATATCGAAATCTAAAAATTTGAAAAATCAAAAGATCGAACAATCGAAACATCAAAAAATCTAAAAATGAAAATACGAAAAATTGAAAAATGCAGGAATTGGAAAATTCCCAAATTTGGAATTTTGAAAAATAGAGATTTAAAACTTGAAAAATGGAAACATCAAAAATCGTAAAATCGAAATATGTATAAAATTTAAAAATCGAAAAACTAAAAAATCGGAAAAACCAGATGCCGGAAATCGAAAAATCAAAAATCTAATAAATCGAGGAATTGAAATATCGAAATCCGAAAACTCGAAAAATCAAAAGTCGAACAATAATCGAAACATCAAAAAATCGAAAAAAGAAAATACGAAAAATTGAAAAATGCAGCAATTGAAAAATTCCCAAATTTGAAATTTTGAAAAATTGAGAAATTGAAAACTTGAAAAATGGAAACATTAAAAATCGTAAAATCGAAATATAAAATTTAAAAATCGAAAAACTAAAAAATCTGAAAACTAAAAACCGGAAATCGAAAAATCAAAAATTTAATAAACCGAAGGATTGAACCATCGGAATCCGAAAACTCGAAAAATCAAAAGATCGAGCAATCGAAACATAAAAAAAATCGAAAAAAGAAAATACGAAAAATTGAAAAATGGAGTTAATTGAAAAACTCTCAAATTTGAAATTTTGAAAAATTAAGAAATTGAAAACTTGAAAAATGGAAACATCAAAAATCGTAAAATCGAAAAACGAAAAAATCGATATATAAAATTTTAAAAATCGAAAAACTAAAAAATCTGAAAACTAGAAACCGGAAATCAAAAATCAAAAATTTAATAAACCGAAGGATTGAACTATCGAAATCCGAAAACTCGAAAAATCAAAAGATCGACCAGTTGAAACATCAAAAAATCGAAAAATGAAAAATGTAGGAATTAAAATTTTGAAAAATTGAGAAATTAATAACTTGAAAAATGGAAACATCACAAATCGTAAATATAAAATTAAAAAATCGATAAAAACTAAAAAATCAGAAAAACTAGAAACCGGAAATCGAAAAATCAAAAATCTAATAAATCGAGGAATCAAAATATCGAAATCCGAAAACTCGAAAAATCAAAAGATCGAACAATGAAAATACGAAAAATTGAAAAATGCAGTTAACTGAAAAATTCTCAAATTTGAAAATTCAAGAAAAAACAAATATATTTTAATCGGGAAATCGAAACATCAAAAATCGTAAAATCGAAAAACTTGACACGGATTTATAAAGGTGAGGAATATGTTATTTTACAAAATTTGAAGAACATTGACACAGACAAACGGAAATGGGAGACCTACTTTTGCACACTCTAGGGGTCATGAAACGTCGAGAAAACATGAATCTAGCTAGTCTACATTCGGGAAGTAAAAACCGGTCCATGTTGATATTTTGGCCATTTTTACTAAACTTGCGTGTTAGTACAATGAACTATTGTGACCGTGCGGCATAATCCGTCGCATAATCGCATTTTGAGTAGGCGGCACATTCCTATGTCATAAACACCTTTTTGCCTAACCTTGCTAGATAAGTCAACAAAACAATAATTCACTTGTAATTTAAATTTACAATTGTCGGTGTTTTTGTTTCGTTAGCTTTGCCACCCTTGTACAAAAGCCAGCTTCACACCCACCTCCACACATCTTGAAATTCGTACCCCGTCGTGTCGTTACGCGCTTGATTTATGCAGCTCATTAGAATGAATAATCGACTACCACAAAAAGGACCCCGCTCCTTGCGTATTCATGTGTGAACCGCTAATTTACACCTATTGTCACCGCCACCCATAAACATAAAATATTCCTCCGCTATCGATTTCCGCGTTAGTCCGAAGGCCTCGCCGCAGAAAGGCCGCTTTTGCGATAACCTACCATTTCGCATGCATCTTTTTTCTCCGCCGATTTCTCCCAACTTTCCACGCCGTTTTTGCCATCGAGTGCATCGACTTTGAACTACTTAAACGCAATCGCCGCACGATCGCACTCCGCGCAATTACCGTAATTGCCAGCAAAACAGCGATTTTTTCATAAAGAGCCAACTCGCCAATGACCTAACCCACTAGACCATAGCAGTTGTTGCACCGATGACTCAGCCATCGTCTAACCTTCCAGCTACCGTTCGCGATACCCGCGAGATACGCACAATCGATCGATGCCGCCAGGCTGATTTGGAAAAGTACGGGCCACGTCAGGCCGTAGGGCAATTAATGAAATATTCATCGTAATGGCAAATCGATGGGGGCAATCGGGCTCGCTCCGGGCCATTATCCACGTGGCCGGGACACGTGGACCGAGCACTGAGTGATAACGATAAGCGATCGAGAAAAATTCAGCGCAATTGCGCTCTTATCGGAATTATGCAACGGTACGCGACCTCGGGCTTATCTCTGTTTGTTGTTGTCTCTTCGGCTTCTGGCCATCGCGGCTTCCTGGCCGCGAAGACAGAGGTCGCCGATTATTCCAAATAACTCTAACAATAATAATAATATTTGCAACTTGCCATTAAACCGGTACCTGGCTTGAGCGCTTGGCTTAAGTCCAACGCATGTTTACTATTATTTACAAACCTGTCGCTCGGTTTACACAGCCTCAATATCTCCCGGGTGTGGACTGTGTTTATTTTGGTCTTCGCGAAGGCCGGCTTCCGGGTTTGTTTATCGCGATGTCACGATTTTGCAGTGTATCTGCGGCGGAAGTGGGTCAAGGTCGCACTTGTTTAACAATAACAGCGTACTTAGTCTTTGTGTTGATTTGTGGGGTTTTTGGTTTGGCGGCTCGTGACACCAACTTATCTGGCTATTTATACAAAGAGCTATTTTTACAGGTTAAGGCACTTTGTTGTTGGCTGATATGTAAAGTCGGTTTTTGTTGTTTTCGTGGTGACTGGGTTCATGCATAGCGATTTGGTGTTTTTTAATGAAGATGAGTCAGAATGGAGTTGTTTAGGGCACGAAAGTGGTTAAAGAGACGTCACAAGACTTTTGGGTGGCGGAATTTGATTTAAGTTGGCACGAGGTGCATTGATGAGTGACGCGGTTGGAGCCAAAGTCGGATTTACGCAGGCAAATTATTTTAGCCAACAAAAAAATTGGCCGAAAGTTAAATACTTAAATTATCAAATGATTAAGCCCCACCCACCCACCCCTGTCTCAATTGTGATGAATTTTTTATTTATCATTAGAACATCGGAGCTTAATTACAAAATCCATATTTCTTTAGAAACATTTACCATTTTAAACATGTTTTAAGTATCGTGTCATTGAAAGAAAACTATGTATATTAAGAAAACAAGAGCATGATTAACCCCACCCACCCGCCCTTATTTGAATCGCGATGAATTTTTCATTGGTTGTCAGATCGAGGGGCGGGGCCTACAAAAATTTACCATGTTAGGGATATCATATAGATGATAAAACGCTAACCAAAACTTGTCTAATCATCAACACCAATAATGTAATGACGTCATTTCAAAGTTGTACATAGTAAATGTGTTTTTTTCACTCCGGAATTTCTTGTACAGAAATATGGACTTTGCGGTTAAGCTCCACCCCTTGGTCTCATGACGAATAAAAAATTCAACACAATTGGGATGGGGTGGGTGGGCGGGGCTTATCCATTTCAATAGTAAAATACTGCAAATATCAAATGGTGAATTCGAGGTTAGAATTATATTTTAAGTATTGTTGTTGAAAGTAAAGTCTATATATTAAGAAAAAGGAACTAATGATTAAGCCCCACCCACCCGCCCCTGTCCCAATTGTGATGAATTTTTCATTTATTGTCACTTCAAAGGGCGGAGCTTAATTACAAAATCCACATTTCTTTAGAAAAATTCTTTAATTGTGTTTTATACTGGCAAAACGTCTTAAATTAACAATTTTGTTGAAATCGTAATAATCCGATGAATTTTTTTTTAGGGAAAATGTAGTTATTTTTGTTTTGGAAACACGGTTTTCCACTTTGTATGGGTTTTTAAATTGTTGTATTTATTTTCGATACATTGTATGATATTAACACTGAGAAAAAAAATGACAAATTGAAATAATAGAAAATTTGAAAAATCGAAAACTCAAAACCGGAAAATTGAAAAATCGAAAAATTGAAAAATAGAAATATCGAAGAACTGCAAAATTGAAACATCAAAAAAATCGAAAAATGGAAATACGAAAAATTGAAAAATGCAGGAATTGAAAAATTTCCAAATTCGAAATTTTGAAAAATTGGGAAATTGAAAACTTGAAAAATGGAAACATTAAAAATCGTAAAATCGAAATATAAAATTTAAAATTCGAAAAACTAAAAAATCGGGAAAACCAAAAACCGGAAATCGAAAAATCAAAAATTTAGTAAATCGAGGAATCGAAACATCGAAATACGAAAACTCGAAAAATCAAAAGATCGAACAATAGAAGCATCAAAAAATCGTGGAATCGAAAAATGAAAATACGAAAAACTGAAAAATGCAGGAATTGAAAAATTTCCCAAATTTGAAATTTTGAAAAATTGAGGAATTGAAAACTTGAAAAATGGAAACATTAAAAATTGTAAAATCGGAAAACGGAAAAATCAAAAAATCGAAAAATGAAAATACGAAAAATTGAAAAATTCTCAAATTTGAAATTTTGAAAAATTAGGAAATTGAAAACTTGAAAAATGAAGACATCAAAAATGGAAAAACGGAAAAATCGAAAGATAATATTTAAAAATCGAAAAATTTAAAAATCAGAAAAACTAGAAAACGGAAATCGAAAAATCAAAAATTTAATAAACCGGATAATTGAAAAATCGAAATGCGAAAACGCGAAAAATCAAAAGATCGAACAACCGAAACATCAAATATAATCGAAAAATGAAAATAAGAAAAATTGAAAAATTCAGTTAATTGAAAAAAATCCCAAATTTGAAATTTTGAAAATTTTAAAAATTGAAAACTTAAAAACAGAAACATGAAAAATGGAAAAATCGAAATATAAAATTTAAAAATCGAAAAACTAAAAAATCCGAAAAACCAGAAACCAGGAATCGAAAAGTCAAAAATCTAATAAATCGAGGAATCGAAATATCGAAATCCGAAAACTCAAAAAATCAAAAGATCGAACAATCATAACATCAAAAAAATCGAAAAATTGAAAAATATAATTAATTGAAAAATTCCCAAATTTAAAATTTTGAAAAATTGAGAAATTGAAAACTTGAAAAGTTGAAACATCAAAAATGGTAAAAAATGTAGTTATTTTTGTTTTGGAAACACGGTTTTCTACTTTGTATGGATTTTTAAATTGTTGTATTTATTTTCGATACATTGTATGATATTAACACTGAGAAAAAAAATGACAAATTGGAGCAATAGAAAATTTGAAAAATCGAAAACTTAAAACCGGAAAATTGAAAAATCGAAAAATTGAAAAATAGAAATATCGAAGAACTGAAAAATTGTAACATCAAAAAATTGAAAAAATGAAAATCAATAATGAAAACTCGACTTTTCAGTGTCTCTATTACTTAGATGTTTCGATTTTTTGATTCCTCGCTTTTTCGACTTTTCGGCGTTTCAATTATTAGATTTTTCGATTTTTCAGTTCTTCAGTTCTTTGTCATTTCAATTTATCATCAATTTTTTGGTTTTTTGACTCCTCAATTTTCCAATTTTTCAAATTTTCGATTTTTTAAATTTCGAATTCTTCGATTTCTCGATTTTTCGGTTTTTTGATTTTCCAGTTTTTAGATTCTTCAATTTTTCTGGATTTTCCAATTTTTCTATATTTAGACTTTTCGATTTTTCGATTTCTCAATTTTTTACTTTTTCGAATTCTGGATTTTGTGCTTTTTCGATTTTTTTGAATTTTCAATTTCTCGACTTTGCAATTTTTCAAGTCTTCAATTTTCTTTATATTTTAATTTTTCCATTTTTTAAATATTAAATTTTTCGATTTCCAATTTTTCGATTTTTAAAAATTTTCGATTTTTCAATTTTTCGCTTCTTTTATTTATCAATTTTTTTTAGTTTTCGATTTTCAGTTTTTTAATTCAATTTTCCAATTTTTCAAATTTTCGATTTTTTAAAATTTGAATTCATCGATTTCTAGATTTTTCGGTTTTTTGATTTTCCACTTTTTAGATTCTTCAATTTTTGTAGATTTTCCAATTTTTCTATATTTAGACTTTTCGATTTTTCGATTGCTCAATTTTTTACTTTTTCGAATTCTGGATTTTGTGCTTTTTCGATTTTTTTGATTTTTCAATTTCTCGACTTTGCAATTTTTCAAGTCTTCAATTTTCTTTATATTTTAATTTTTCCATTTTTTAAATATTAAATTTTTCGATTTCCAATTTTTCGATTTTTAAAAATTTTCGATTTTTCAATTTTTCGCTTTTTTTATTTATCGATTTCTTTTAGTTTTCGATTTTCAGTTTTTTAATTCAATTTTCCAATTTTTCAAATTTTCGATTTAAATTTTGAATTCTTCGATTTCTAGATTTTTCGGTTTTTTGATTTTCCACTTTTTAGATTCTTCAATTTTTGTAGATTTTGCAATTTTTCTATATTTAGACTTTTCGATTTTTCGATTTCTCAATTTTTTACTTTTTCGAATTCTGGATTTTGTGCTTTTTCGATTTTTTTGATTTTTCAATTTCTCGACTGTTCAATTTTTCAAGTCTTCAGTTTTCTTTATATTTTAATTTTTTAATTTTAGATTTTTCGATATGAAAACTTTCGATTTTTCGACTTCACAGCATTTGATTTTTCGGTTTTCCAATTTTCCGATTTTTAAAAATTTTCGATTTTTCAATTTTTCGCTTCTTTTATTTATCGTTTTTTTTAGTTTTCAATTTTCAGTTTTTTAATTCAATTTTCCAATTCAAATTTTCGATTTTTTAAATTTTGAATTCTTCGATTTCTCGATTTTTCGGTTTTTTGATTTTCCAGTTTTTAGATTCTTCAATTTTTCTAGATTTTCCAATTTTTCTACATTTAGACTTTTCGATTTTTCGATTTCTAAATTTGTTACTTTTTCGAATTCTGGATTTGGCGCTTTTTCGATTTTTTTGATTTTTTAATTTCTCGACTTTGCAATTTTTCAAGTCTTCAATTTTCTTTATTATATTTTAATTTTTCAATTTTTTAAATTTTAGATTTTTCGGTTTTCCAATTTTTCGATTTTTAAAAATTTTCGATTTTTCAATTTTCGCTTCCTTTATTTATCGTTTTTTTTAGTTTTCAATTTTCAGTTTTTTAATTTTTAACTTTTGGATTTTTCGATTTTTCGATATTTTTCGACTTCTCTTCAATTTTTCTTTCATCTTTTAATTTTTCGAAATTTCAGTTTTGATACTTTTCAGATTATTTATTATTCAATTTTTCCATTTTACAATTGCTCAATTTTTCAATTTTCCGATGTTTCAGTTTGACGTTTTTTCAGTTTTTCTCCTCTTCAATTTTACGATTTTTAAATATTTCGATTTTTGACTTTTGTAACTTCTCAATTTTTCGATTTTTCAATGAATCGATTTTTTCACTTTTTAATTTTTCGATTTCCCAGTTTTTCAATATTTTAGAATCTCAGCTTTTCGATGTTTCAGTTTTGGGATTTTTCTGTTTTTCCATTATTCAGTTTTTCTTTCATTTTTCAGTTTTTCGATATTTCAGTTTTAGAATTTTTCAATATTTCGCTTGAAAAACTGAAATTGACTTTTCGATTTTTGACTTCTCGATTTTTAAATATTTTGGTTTTTCAATTTTTGACTTTTATAAACTCAATTTTTTACCAATTTTTCAAATAATCGATGTATTTTTTACTTTTTTATTTTTCGATTTCTCAATTTTTCAATTTTTTAATTCGCAGTTTTTGGATATTTCACTGGATTTTTGAGTGTTTTCTTTTCAATATTCAATTTTTCGAAATTTCAGTTTATTTGTTATTCAGTTTTTCGATTTCTCAATTTTCCAATGTTTCAATTTTACGTTTTTCGAATTTTTGTCCTCTTCGATTCTACGGTTTTTAAATATTTCGATTCTTCAATTTTTCAATTTTTTAGGTTGTCGATTTCTCAATTTTTCCATTTTTTAATTTTTCAGTTTTTGGATATTTCATTTTTGAGATTTTTCAGTTTTTACATTCTTCAGTTTTTCTTTCATTTTTTAATTTTTCGAAATTTCAGTTTTGATATTTTTCAGATTATTTATTATTCAAGTTTTCGATTTTACAATTCCTCAATTTTTCAATTTTCCCATGTTTCAGGTTGACGTTTTTTCAGTTTTTCTCCTCTTCAATTTTACGATTTTTAAATATTTCGATTTTTCGATTTTTCAATTTTTGACTTTTTTAACTTCTCAGTAATGGATTTTTTGATTGATTCCTTGACTTTCGACTGTTTCGATTTTCCAGTTCTTCATCCTTCAATTTTTAATTTTTCGATTTCCCAGTTTTTCAATATTTTAGAATCTCAGCTTTTGGATGTTTCAGTTTCGGAATTTTTCTGTTTTTCCATTATTCAGTTTTTCTTTCATTTTTCAGTTTTTCGATATTTCAGTTTTGGGATTTTTCAATATTTCGATTGAAAAATTGAAATTGACTTTTCGATTTTTGACTTCTCTATTTTTCGACTTTATGAGTTTTCGATTTCTCGACCTTTCATCTTTCGATTTCCCAATATTTCACGTCGAGAAATCCACAAATTGAAAATTCGAGAAGTCGAAAAATATCGAAAAAAAGAAATACCCCAAAACCGAAAAATCCAAAAATTAAAAATTAAAAAACTGAAAATTGAAAACTAAAAAAATCGATAAATAGAGAAAGCGAAAAATTGAAAAATCGAAAAATTGGAAAACCTAAAAATCAAAAGTTGTGAAGTCGAAAAATCGAAAGTTTCCAAATCGAAAAATCTAAAATTAAAAAAAATTGAAAAATTAAAATATAAAGCAAATTGAAGACTTGAAAAATTGAAAAGTCGAGAAATTGAAAAATCAAAAAAATCGAAAAAGTACAAAATCCAGAATTCGAAAAAGTACAAAATCCAGAATTCGAAAAAGTAAAAAATTGAGAAATCGAAAAATCGAAAGGCGCAAATATCGAAAAATTGGAAAGTCTAGAAAAATTGAAGAATCTAAAAAGTGGAAAATCAAAAAACCGAAAAATCGAGAAATCAAAAAATTCAAAATTTAAAAAATCAAAAATTAGAAAAATTGGAAAATTGAGGAGTCAAAAAACTAAAAAATCGATGATAAATTGAAATGACAAAGAACTGAAGAACTGAAAAATCGAAAAATCTAATAATTGAAACGCCGAAAAGTCGAAAAAGCGAGGAATTAAAAAATCGAAACATCCAAATAACAGGGAAACTGAAAAGTCGAGTTTTCGTTTTTAGACGCCGAAAAGTCGAAAAAGCGAGGAATAAAAAAATCGAAACATTTAAATAACAGACAAACTGAAAAGTCGAGTTTTCGTTTTTAGATTTCCATTTTTCAATTTTTTGATGTTTCAATTTTTCAGTTCTTCGATATTTCTATTTTTCAATTGTTCGATTTTTCAAATTTGCGGTTTTAAGTTTCCGATTTTTCAAATTTCCTATTATTTCAATTTGTCATTTTTTTTCTCAGTGTTAATATTATACATACATAGTAGAAAACCGTGTTTCCAAAACAAAAATAACTACATTTTCCCGGAAAAAAAATTCATTGGATTATTACGATTTCAACAAAATTGTTAATTTAAGACATTTTGCTAGTATAAAACACAATTAAAGAATTTTTCTAAAGAAATGCGGATTTTGTAATTAAGCTCCGCCCTTTGAAGTGACAATCAATGAAAAATTCATCACAATTGAGACAGGGGCGGGTGGGTGGGCTTAATCATTAGTTTCTTTTTCTTAATGTATAGAGTTTACTTTCAACAACATAATACTTAAAACATAATTCTAACCTCAAATTCACCACTTGATATTTTAAGTATTTTATTCGTGAAAAGAATAAGCCCCGCCCACCCACCCCATCTCAAATGTGACGAATTTTTTTATTCGTCGTGAGACCGGAAGGTGGAGCTTAACTGCAAAATCCATATTTCTGTACAAGAAATTACGAAGTGAAATATGTTTAAAGCATTATCGTATTATTTTAAGAAAAAATTGGGAACGAAGAAAAGAAAAAACTTTACAACAACAAAACTTTATAATTTGCGCTTTTTTTTTAATATACGTAGTCTTTTTTTCATAACAAGTAGCTTAAAACTTGTTTCAAATGGTACATTTTTGTAGACAAATATTGATTTTGCAGTTAAGCTCCGCCCCTCGATCTGACAATGAATGAAAAATTCGTCACGATTTAGAGACGGGCGAGTGGGTGGGCATTAACCTTGCCCTTGTTTTCTTAATATATACAGTTTTCTTTCAATAACACTATACTTAAAACATGTATATATGGTAATTTCTTGCAAAGAAATAAGGATTTTGCAATTGAGCTTCGCCCCCCAGGCTCACCACTAATAAAAAAATTTATCACAATTGAAATGGCGGGGCTTACATTGAGTATTCTTTTCCTTAATATACATATAGTCATGTTTTCGAAACAATGTTTAAAATGGTAAATTTTTCTAAAGAAATGTGGATTTTGTAATTAAGCTCCGCCCTTCAAAGGGATAATAAATGAAAAGTTCATCACAATTGAGATAGGGGCGGGTGGGTGGGGTTTAATCGTGCGTTTGTTTTCTTAACATACAGTTTTCTTTCAATAACACGATCTTGAAACATGGTAATTTCTTGTAGAGAAATAAGGATTTTGCAGTTAGGCTCCGCCCTCTTGACTCACAACGAATAAATAAGATCATCACAATTGAGACAGGGCGGGTGGGCGGGGCTAACCTATTTCAATAAGAAAATACTTAAAATATCAAATAATGAATTCGACAGTAAACTCTATACATTAAGAAAAAGAAACCAATAATTAAGCCCCACCCAGCCGCCCCTATCTCAATTGTAATGAATTTTTCATTCATTGTCACTTTAATGGGGCGGAGCTTAATTGCCTCCATATCAATAATTTTTTACATGTTCATTCTTCTCCACATCTGTATCTAACTGCAAAACCGAATGGCCTGAATTTTTGAAAACTTTTTAAGATTATCATAAGCATGGTAAACGTTAATCAAAATTTATGCGTTTATCCTCTTCCAAAAAATTAAAAAACTAATGACCCCTTCACAAAATTTTGCCGAATAAATGTTATTTAAATTTTGTAGAATAACATACATCTGTATTTGTGGTTTATAAATCCGTATTACGATTTAATTTTAAAATTGCAAATAGCAAAATAGTGCGGACACTCTAGAAATGTTAACAATTATATAACTCCAAATCTTGTAGTTTCTAACATAATACTCGTTTTAAAACATGAAAAAAGCTACAGTTTGGTGTATAATACATCTATATTAATATCATTTTATCATAGAAAAATCCTAAAACAAAGCGTCAAATTTAGGTCACAGTTGGGTTATTAAACCTGCAAACAACAGTGATGCCAACATAAGAGATTTTAGTTTTACAATTTTGACGGGCTGTCGGACATAAAAGTGCTCAAAAACTAAACGACCTAATTTCGAACAGCAGTAACTTCATGCATTTTCGTTATTGTTTTCGGACGCAGTTTTCGATAACAATAGAAATGAGTTTGATCGCATTTGATAAAACTTGACGTCGCTAGAATAATGCCATAAATAAATAAGTTTAATAAAAATCGTCGATAAACATTGCAATAATAAACGCCGGCCGACCTTCAAGCATCTGCTTATGAAAATGAGTCTTTTAATAAGATCAAAGCCATCATAATACCACAATTTATTATCTATATGAATCCCACGCGCAATAACGAAAAATTAGTCTCCATTAAGTCGCTAATAGAACCAGTCGTGGCCGTTTTTTTAACATTTTATCACTTCGAGTCTGAAATAAACGCAAAAAGCCAAAAACAAGTCCATAGATCACAGTGTTACCAAAATTTTTCGTTTGAACCGACGCCAGTTTTACGAAATTGGAAACGTTCATCAATAAACGAAAACCAATCAATCGATCTACAAAAACACACATGAAAGGACCACCAGTAGAATTCCACTAATTATTTTTACGGCCGCAAAACAGAAAAAAAAAGTGAAACCGCGTAAAATTCCGCTCGGGTCCGTGTACATAATTCCATCTATGTGACCATTCTTTGTTTTAATCTCGGGGATTAAAAGCAGTAATTTATGTCTTCATGACGAGTAGTTCGAGTAGAGACAGTTACCCGACTTTCACAACAACGGCAACCATCTAACGGAGCAGACGTTTACCTTTACCCATAATTTTTCCCAGAAATGGTTGCGATTTCGGAGCATATGGCCTTCGTGGAAGCGCACTGCTGCCAACTTCGCAAAAAACGCGTGAAATACGGCCGCGTAAACGCTATTTTGGCGAACACAAACACGACAACCTGTTAATTTGAATAACAACTTCCGTGGTTGTAATCGTCGAAGATGGGATTAAAATTAGCGTATGAGTAGGTAATGTGTAATGCGGTTGCGTCAGCTCGAGTAGTACGGGGTGCGGGTGCTTCCCCCACGACGCCACCACCGAGGTGGTGTCCCCGGGGAATCCTCTTACGTCTTTGTTTATAAATACGGTGGAAAATTATCGCGCAAATTTACGCGTATTTTCCCGTCTTTGCATCATCGGCTTGCTCGAATTACTATCAGAGTTTCAGCGGAACTCGAGTGCGTCATGTCCTCGCGCGAACTTGTCGTCCGATCAGTAATGCCATTAACAGTTCGAGCCTCCGCAAAGCCAGACATGTCCCACGTTTTTGTCTCCAAACTTTACCGTTTCGACTTATCATCACAAAGGTGAGCAATAGTTTTATCACGGCAGCCCCGCGCGCATCCGATCGAGGACACGTCACGTAAAGAACCGGCTATATGTAGTTTCACTCGTGCGCGCGGTCAGTTCTCGTCAGGCTTTCACCGAGAGCGCTCCGCAAAAAGTGAGAATGCCCCACGACTTCGAAAAAACCCGCCACAGTAGTAGTGCCAACCTAACACGCATGCGTCCCGCAATACCCTATCACCTTCAGTAGGCGCTGGATTTTGCCGGGATAAGAACCGAACATGGAAAAATCGAGTTTCGCGGATTTCCTCACGTGTCCGAGCGTGCTGAGTGCGGTGTTCGTCGGCGGTTGCGTCTTGTTGCTCGCTTACATTTTAAAATCCTTCCGGAATGCGAGCACTGAGGAGAAAGATCAAAGTAAGTGGCTGTCACATGTGTCACTTGTCACTCGTGACGTTTGTGCACGCTGCCGGACATAACCTCGAAATCGAGGGGGCCCGGGGGCCGAGATGGTCGTCGCGTTTGTGAGTCACGTGCAGGATATGAGTCATGACCGCGTTTTGTCTCGTTGCAGGTGAGCCCGGCTCCTCTACCGTCGAAAGAAAGAAGGACAGCGCTGTTTCCAAGCAGAAGAAGAAGCAGAATTGGACCCGAAGCGCCGACCAAGCCTACGCCCAGCCCTGGTTGCTCAAAACCCTCAAGAACCACACCGGCCAGGTGCACACCATCGACTTCTCCAGCAACGGCAAATACCTGGCGTCCTGCGGCGAAGGTAGGCCTAGCTTAAGCTCGGCGTGGGGGCCGGCGTTCGGCACTGACTTCTCTTTATGTGCAGAAGAACCCGACCCAGACCCAGACCTAGACATGAACAGCAGCAGCGGTTCGGAGTGTAATAAGGAGAACAGCAGGCCCCCGTCCGCCGACCCCAGTCCGCGCACGAAGGGGCTGTCGCGGCGGCAGCGCAAAAACCGCCGACGCGAAGACTCCTCTCCCGACAGCAAGAAAAAAAAAGAGTCGAAGCGAGAGCCGCTCACGCAGTTCAAACTCAGCATTTCGGAGCGAGTCTTCGTGGCGCTGCTGCACCCCCACATGCTCACGAAAGAGCAGCTCTACGTGGGCGGCTTCCCGGTGCAGAGCCCGCTGCACAACAACTCGGTCGTGTTCTTGGTCAACAGCAGCTCGTTCAGCAAGAGCCGGTTCGACGTGAACGCGCGCGAGTTCGTGCCGCGGCTCACGAGCGAGTCGCGCGACGCCAGCGACTCGGAGGAGAGCTCGGGCTCGGAGCCGGACGCCTCCTTCTACGTGGTCAACGCGAACGTGGGGGTGGAGCGGCTGTGCGCGAGGTGCGGCCGCGGTTTCTTCACCACGGACAAGGAGTACCTGACGCAGGAGCGCTGCGTCTACCACTGGGGCAAGCTGCTGACGGTGCCCCGGGGCGGCGTGGGGGCGCACTACTCGTGCTGCAACGGCAAGCCGGGCTCGCTGGGCTGCACCACGTGCAAGCTGCACGTGTGGAGCGGGGTGCTGCCGGGGCTGAACGGGCCCTTCGAGGGCTACGTGAAGACGCGGCAGCGCAGGTCGACGCCGGCCGACGGCAACTACGGGGTGTACGCGCTGGATTGCGAAATGTGCTACACGGTGGCGGGGTTGGAGTTGACGAGGGTCACCGTGGTGGCGGTGGACGGGAAGCTGGTGTACGACTCGTTCGTGAAGCCGGTTAACGAGATCATCGACTACAATACTCGGTTTTCGGGGATCACGGCCAAGGACCTCAATCACAACGCGAAAAAGTTGAGAGAAGTACAAAACGACCTGCGGGGGTTCATCAACGCGGACACCATCCTCATAGGGCACGGCTTGGAGAACGACCTGAGGGCGTTGAAGCTCGTGCACAAGACCGTCGTGGACACGGCGTTGGTGTTTCCGCACTATCACGGGTTTCCGTACAGACGCTCGTTAAGACAGTTGGTTTCTTCGTACTTAAAGAAGGAGGTGCAGTGTGGGTCCAACGGACACGATAGCTACGAAGACGCTTGTGCTTGCATGGAACTCGTCAAGTACAAGATTTGGAAGGAGAACAAGGATTTCATAATGATGTGACCGCTCATTTCATCATGCTTTATTTATTTTCGCGTCATTTATCACCTCATTTGTGATATAGTGTTTGTGATATTGACAGAATCTCAACGTGATACAGGAATGGATTTACTCGTAAATTGTAAATTACCTGTGCGAGACTTTGTGTTTTTAATTTTAAGTACTTAAGCTAGGTTTCATCCTTGATTGTTACTGTGTAACTTACACCGTAGGCTAAGAGTAACGTCACTGGAAAGTTCCTATCCTTTTCATACTTTTGTACATGGTGCTCAGCCATCTGCCACTTGTCTTTTCCGTTTTGTTTTGTTAATTCGAGTATTATAGGTTAAGTCATGTGTTCATTACGATATTGTTGTTATCTTTGTTTCATATGAAAAAAACGAAAACACGAAGGCAAGGCTGTGTCTGATGATACAATCGTATCAATATTTTTAATAAATTTTTTAATTAAGCCACAGCGTTTTATTAACCCCCAGTGAAAGCACAACGTAGGTCCCGATTTCTCATATCCACACAAAAATCGCCTTTCATACATGATAACGAACGCATAACAGTGAAAGTGGTGAAAGTATTTATTTATAGACGCTCTTAAAACTTCAAGTTCAACACATACGTTTTTAGCGAGGATTTCACTGCACTTTCGACTACATTCTAATCTGATAAGAAAGCGCATTTTTTATTCGTCTTTGTGCATTTTTTCGGCGTTCTATTTTAGAAAGTGGCGATGCGGCGAAAAATAGCGCCGCAGCTATAATTGTCATCGGTAAAAATAAACAACGGAATGGGAGAGACACGCCCCCGGGCGCGGACACGCCCCCATTACCACTGATGACGTGGCACGCCCACGCGATCGACGAATCGGATTAGGGGCGGTCATGGACTCGACCAACGAAAAACGACAAAAAAAGGGCTAAATTACCGCAATTACCCCATAAACCTTGAACTTAAGTTTTTAAAGCGTTTTGGGGAATGTCGACTTAATGGATCAGCTTAAAGTCAGCCCCGTAGCTACGGGGGGGCAAGAGGGGGCTGAGCCCCCCCCTAGCAGTTGCGGTTGCCCCCCCTGGAAGACTTATACATTATAAATTTCAAATTAGTAATAAAATTTCAATATAATGCCGATTGCCGAAGCATATTAACTGGCCCCACCCGCCCCACCTTTATTTTCGTACAGGGTATATTATTTGACCGTATAAAAAAATGAACATGTCACATTTTATTCCATAGCCTACTATGTAGGTACTTGAGAAAAGTCAAAAATATTATATGGATTTTCTAAAAATTGAGCTTTTATTGAAATGGACAAAAAATTCTGAGATGTAGATTTCGATGAGCTTAATCAAAAAACATAAGGTCTTGATGGTCCCAGACCAAGATTTTTCAAAAATTCGGTTCCAAAGTCGACATTTCAAAATTTCTCAAAAATTACATTTCTTTTGGCGGCTCTGGAAAAATTGTACGAATTTTCGAAAAAATAAAACCAAAAAAAACATTTGGAGATCGAAATCAATAAAAAGATCCCTTCTGCTAGTTTTCGAAAATGCGTGGGAAAAGTCAAATTTTTTTTATAGATTTTCAAAAATTGAGCTTTTGTTGAAATTGGCTGAAAATCTACAAAAAATTCTGAGATGTAGATCTCGACGAGTTTAGTCAAAAAACATAAGGTCTTGCTGCTATTCGGTTTCCAAGTCGAATTTTTAAAATTTCTCAAAAATTATACTCCTATTTCTTTTGACGATTCTAGAAAAATTTTACAAATTTTCGATCAAATAAAACCAAAAACAACATCTGAAGATTGAAATAAATAAAAGAATGACTTTTGGTAATTTTTGGAAATGCTAAGAAAAGTCAAAATTTATTTAGTTTTCAAAAATTTAGCTTTTGTTAGAGTTGACAAAAAATTCTGAAATATAGATCTCGATGAGCTTAATCGAAAAACATGTTCATGCTCCCGGAGCAAAATTTACGAAATATTGGGTTCTACCTAAAATTTCTAAAAAATCTCAAAAGTGACTTAAAAAAAAGTTATTTCTTTATGCGATTGTGGAAAAATTCGACGAAATATCAAAAAAATAAAACCAAAAATAACATCTGTAGATCGAAATCAATAAAGAGATCCCTTTTGCTAATTTTCGAAGATGCTTGGGAAAAGTCAAAAAATGTATATGGATTTTCAAAAAATTTCAACCAAATAAAACCAAAAACAACATCTGGAGATCGAAATCAATAAAGGAATCCCTTTTGGTAATCTCGAACGTGCTTGAAAAAAGTCAAAAATTTGATACAGGTTCTCAAAAATTGCCATATTTCTTCCGTCGATTCTGGAAAAATTGTAAGAATTTTCAAAAAAATTGAATCCAAAACGATTTTTGGAAATCGAGATGAACAAAGGAGTCTCTTTTGATAATTTTTGAAAATGCTTGGAAAAAGTCAAAAATTTTATATGGGTTTTCAAAAATTGAACTTTCGTAAAGTTGACAAAAAATTCTGAAATACAGATTTGGACGAGTTTAAAAAAACATGACAGGTTCATGGTTCCGGATCAAAATTTTCGAAATACTCGGTTTCGAGCTCGAATTTTCAAAATTTCTCAAAAATTACCATATTTCTTTTGGCGATTGTGGAAAAATTGTACGCATTTTCGAAAAAACAACCAAAAACAACATCTGGAGATCGAAATCAATAAAGGAATCCCTTTTGGTAATCTCGAACGTGCTTGAAAAAAAGTCAAAAATTTGACACAGGTTCTCAAACATTGCCATATTTCTCCCGTCGATTCTGGAAAAAAAGTTAGAATTTTCAAAAAAATTGAATCCAAAACGATTTCTGGAAATCGAGATGAACAAAGGAATCTCTTTTGGTAATTTTCGAAAATGCTTGGGAAAAGCCAAAAATTTTATATGGGTTTTCAAAAATTGAACTTTCGTAAAAGTTGACAAAAAATTCTGAAATATTGATTTCGACGAGCTTAAAAAAACATGACAGGTTCAAGGTTCCGGATCAAAATTTTCGAAATACTCGGTTTCGAGCTGGAATTTTCAAAATTTTTCAAAAATTACCATATTTCTTTTGGCGATTATGGAAAAATTGTACGAATTTTCGAAAAAACAACCAAAAACAACATCTGGAGATCGAAATCAATAAAGGAATCCCTTTTGGTAATTTCGAATGTGCTTGAAAAAAGTCAAAAATTTGATACAGTTTCTCAAAAATTGCCATTTTTCTTCCGTCGATTCTGCAAAAAATGTAAGAATTTTCAAAAAAATTGAATCCAAAACGATTTTTGGAAGAAATCGAGATGAACAAAGGAATTCTTTTGGTATTTTCGAAAATGCTTGGGAAAAGTCAAAAATTTTATATGGGTTTCCAAAAATTGAGCTTTTGTTAAAGTTGACAAAAAATTCTGAAATACACATCTCGACGAGTTTAAAAAAACATGACGAGTTCATGGTTCTGTACCAAAATTTTCGAAATATTTGGTTTCGAAGTCGGACTTTTAAAATATGTACTAAACATGCAAAAAAATAAACTCAAACAAATTGGATGTTACCTATATGGTCACTACACAAATTTTTGGATGCAGTACAGCTGTTTGTGAATCTACATTCTCTGTTTTAACCAGCATTTTGACCAAGTACCGTACTAATTTTTTGGACTTCGACAGGTTTTTACGAAAATTTAGCGTGAAAAATCGACGTTTCCAATTAGTTTAATGTTTTTTCAAATATAAAAACTCAGAAAAAATAAAGTAGTTAGGTATCTGAGTGTATTATTAAAATATAAATATTTACATGAAGCCCCCTCTGTCGACAAACTTGCCCCCCCTGAATAAGTTTTCTAGCTCCGGGGCTGCTTAAAGTGCACTTTTATTTGAAAAAAAACGACTTCAAGTGCATTAATTAGAAATCTTTTAAGATTATTCCGGTAAAAATTAATAAATTTGTAGTAGGTGAGTCATTCCATGTGATTACCTAATTATTCATATTAACGGAAAACTGAGTAACAATACGTACGCGCGACACTCCCGGCAGACGACCTCTCGCGTTTTAAAAAACCATTCTCATTGGCGTGTCGCTCTGACGCGTCAATTCATCATTGGTTAACGGCGTGGGCGTGTCGCGACAATTCTTGATAAGTAGGCGTGTCGTTCGTGATTTAAAAACCTAAGGACGCTTTGTATTGTTGCAGACAGGGCCGTCCTCTTGTGGGACTCTAAGGACCTGACCCAGAAAGACATCAAGTCTTTGCGGGTCAACATAGAGTTCGACCACCCGACTTTCGTGAAATGGAGTCCCGACTCGAAGGCTTTCATCATCCACAAGTTTAACGAAAACGCGATTGAAGTGTACAAGATAGAGAAGAAGAAGGATGGGTGGTTGGGGCACGCCACGAAGGCTTTGACGTTCCCCAAGGTAAAACTAAAACCGACCGAAATTTTACAGTTGCGGTTTACCCTTGTCGACAATACCCATTCATTATTTTTGTTTCAAACAAAAACTCAGCGTCAACATAAATTTCAGCCAAGGCCGGCGTTGTATAACCTGACCTAAAACTCCATTAGTTATGGTTTTATTATTCACGTTTCATTCAATTCAAAATTAATTTTCCAGCTTTTTACTCACAATTCGCGTTTAATGAATATTAATAAAATGAATCATGGTTGCGTCACTGCAGGCTCACGAAACCGACGTCATCGGAATGGGGATCGCTGGTAACGGCAAGTACATCATGTCGTGCTCGAACAAGACCGACCTGGTGGTCTGGGACTTGAAGGGTCAGAAGCTGGCTCAAGTGGACACCTACTTGATGACGACGACGTGTGCCAAAATATCGCCCTGTGGAAGATTTATCGTGGCTTCAGGGTTTGCTCCAGACGCCAGAGTCTGGGAAGTGTTGTTCAGCAAGAGCGGCGAGTTCCAAGAGGTGAAGCGAGTCTTCGACTTGACTGGGCATTCCTCGGGGGTGTACGACGTCGCTTTCGACGCGGATTCCTCCCACATGGCCACGGTGTCCAAAGACGGCACTTGGAAGCTATTTGATACTAAAAGTAACCCGAAAATCAACTCTCAACCCGTCTTAACACAATCATTTTCAGTCGAGTACAAGAAAGGCGAAGATCCTCATCTAAAAATCACCGGAAAGTACCATCAAGCCGCCCCTCATTCTCTCATCGCCCTTTCACCCAACGCCGAAGTCGTCGTGATCGCAACCGGCAGTTCTCTAGCTTTCTATTCGACTTTAACAGGTCATCACGACTACACCATTGACAATATTTATTCAGGTAAAGGTCGGCGCGATTTACTCGCGAGTTAAAGCGGACCGTTTCAGGAAGAATTACGTCAGTCCTGTTCGATGCCATGGGGAAATATGTGCTCACCAGCGGCGACAAGTACGTCAGAGTTTTCCATAATGTCACAGGGTACCGTTGCAGCATCGCCACGGCTAAAGACAAGCTGAAGCAGCAGCAGACCTCCGCCACCAAGGAGCGGCTGGAGAAGATCGTCGCGGACTGCGAGGCATTCCTTAAGACTATCGAAAAGAAATGAGCTTATTCGTGAAGAAAATATATTCTTGTATTTTGGGTAGAGTGTTTTATTTTGAGAGACCCCAGTTCTCGAAGACGATGAGGGCGATTAGGGTCAGGAGGAAGAGGACGAGGAGGATGATGCTTGAGATGAGGGTGCACTTGCGGTCGTTTAGGTACTCCAAGCGACTGTAATAAAACTATTTTAGTTCTTTTTCTATAAAAAAAAACTTACCCATTTTCGTCGAGGTTTTTCCTGACGTACATGTTTGACACTTGCTGTGTTCTGTCAACATTTTTTTTTGTAATTTTTCGGGTTCTGTTATGTGCTGCATGCTCAAGTTGTAAGTACTCTCTTAAAATCTTGACTCAAACTTTCGGGTTTGTATTTCAGCGGGAATAGAGTCCTGGTGATATTGCTCTTCGTTGTTGGTATTATTGCCATTGTATTCATTGTCTTGTACGCAATCGAAAGAAACAAATCTCATGGAGGAGAAAAAGACACCGAAGGTCCCAGAAAGACAGTTGGTAGATTTATGAATCTTCTGATTTAACAACACATGTGACATAATGAATAAATAAATCGCAGCTAGTTTTTAACTGTGTTTGAAATAGGGATGAAAAGAGCCAAGTGATTAGGACTAGGAAAGAGTCGTTTTGATCTGAACGAAATTAAAACCGCGAAAATAAAATTAACATTTGGTTATGCAACCAATTAAACTGTCAAGCAAAACTGTTGTGTATCGACAGGAAACTCGTAATTTGTTTTGAAAACTAATTTTGTAAATTCGACGAAATTTTAAAACAGTAATGCGTTATAAGATTTTCGACAAAATATGTCCTTATGCAATAAACTTAACGGTATCAACTTGAAATCTATAATATTCTAATGCGGATTGTTATGCAACCAATATTCACATAACCTACAATAAACTATACGTCGGAGTACAATTGGTTGCATATACACACTATTAAAAACTCCCCGTTGACGTTGGCTTTTCAACCAATTAAATTGCAGCAGCGTGCAGTGCCGCCAACTTGAAGAAAAACCCCCTGAATTGTTGGGGACATTTTTCTGATTGACAGCACTAATTCCATTAAAATCAGATTTATTGCTATTCATCTCCAAAACAGATTAGAACTACAAGGGCTTACATTTTGTAGTCTTCTTTTTACAACAAGAAGTTTCAAATGGTAAATTTTTGTAGGAAAGTATTGGGGCGTAATTTTTGGCTTGTTTTTTTCTTAATGTACACAGTATTCTTTGAAAAACACGATACTCAAAAACATGTTTGTTATTTCTTGTAGAAAAATAAGGATTTTGCAGTTAAGCTCCGCCCTCTTGGCTCACAACGAATAAAAAAATCATCACAATTGCAACAGGGCGGGTGGGCGGGGCTTACTCACTGGCTTCTTTTTCTTAATGTATAGTGTTTATTTTCAATGACATGATACATAAAACATATTTCTAACCCCGAATTCGACATTTGAAATCTTAAGGGCCGGTTTATAGAAGCGCGAGTTAAATATTTAATCCTCGATTAATTTAACACTGGATTAAAATGTGGAATGGGAGCTCGTGATTGGTTAAAACCTGCACGTCGCCTAGCAACGAACCTCAATTAAAAGTTAATCGCGAATTAACTTTAACTTCGGTTTCTATAAACCAGGTCTAGGACCTAGAAACGGTTTCTATAAACCGGCCCTAAGTATTTTATTATTGAAATGGATAAGCCCCACCCACCCACCCCGTCTCGATTGTGATGAATTTTTTTATTGGTCGTAGACCGAGGGGTGGAGCTTAACTGCAAAGTCTATATTTCTGTACAAGAAATTACGGAGTGATATATGTTTGAAGCATTATCGTCTTCTTTTGAGAAAAAACAGGGAACGGAGAAGAGAAAAAACTTTACAAAAATAAAACTTTACAAAATTTTGCATTTTTTTATTTTTAATATTTTTTTCTTAATATACAGTTTTCTTTCATTAACACGATCTTGAAACATGTTTCACATAGTAATTTCTTGTAAAGAAATATGGACTTTGCGGTTAAGCTCCACCCCTCGGTCTCACGACGAATAAAAAAATTCATCACAATTGAGATGGGGCGGGTGGGCGGGGCTAACCTATTTCAGTAAGAAAATACTTAAAATATCAAATATGAATTCCCCGGTAAACTCTATACATTAAGAAAAAGGAACCAATAATTAAGCCCCAACCAGCCGCCCCTATATCAATTGCAATAAAATTTTCATTGATTGTCACTTTAATGGGGCGGAGCTTAATTGCCTTCATATCAATAATGTTTTACATGTTCATTCTTTTCCACATATGTATCTAACTGCAAAACCTTTTTTTTTTCTTAATATACATAGCCATCTTTTCATAACAAGAAACTTAAAACATGGTTAAAATGGTAATTTTTGCAAGGAAATATGGATTTTGCAATTATGGGGCGGAGCATAATTCCAAAATCGATATTTTCTTATACAAATTTTCCATTTTAACCATGTTTTAAGTTTAATGTAGTGAAAGAAGTCTACACATATTAAAACACAAAGACAAATGTAAGCCCGCCCACCCGCCCTATCTCAATTGTGATGATTTTTTTTATTCGCTGTTAACCAAAGGGGCGGAGCTTAACTGCAATGTACTTATTTTTTTACAAGAAATTAAAAACATGTTTTTGAGTATCGTGTTATAAACCCCACCCACCCACCCCATCTCAATTGTGATGATTTTTTTATTCTTAGAAAGTTAAGACACGTTTAAAATGGTAAATTTTTGTAGGAAAATATGAATTTTGCAATTAGCTTCCGCCCCTCGGTATGACAACGAATAAAAAATTCATCACAATAGAGATAGGGCGGGTGGGCGGGGCTTATATTTTGCCGTTTTTTTAATATGTGTAGATTTATTTCGACAACAATAAACTTAAAATAGTAAATTTGTATAGGGAAATATAGCTTTTGCAATTATGCTCCGCCCCTCGGTCTGACAACGAACGAAAAATTCCTCACGATTGAGATTGAAACAGATGGATGGAGCTTCTCCTTTGGTTTCCTTTTTTTGTTAAATAATACATTTATTTTTGTTTGTATAACACGCTTACTTGAAAACATATTTCACATGATAATTTCTAGTAGAAAAATAAGGATTTTACAATTAAGCTCCGCCCCTCGGATTACCATGAATAAAAAAAATCATCGGAATTGAGATAGGGCGGGTGGGCGGAGCTTATATTGTACCTTTTTTTTTCTTAATATCGCATGTTTTCAGAACAAGAAACTTAAAACATGGTTAAAATGGTAATTTTTGCAAGGAAATATGGATTTTGCAATTATGGGCCGGAGCATAATTGCAAAATCGATATTTCCTTATACAAATTTTCCATTTTACCCATGTTTTAAGATTCATGTAGTGAAAGAAGTCTACACATATTAAAACACAAAGACAAATGTAAGCCCGCCCACCCACCCTGTCTCAATTGTGATGATTTTTTTATTCGCCATGAATCAAGGGGGCGGAGCTTAACTTCAAAGTAGTTATTTTTTTACAAGAAATCAAAAACATGTTTTTGAGTATCGTGTTGTTTAAAGAATACAATGTATATTAAGAAAAGACAAAGCAAAATATAAACCCCGCCCACCCACCCAATCTCAATTGTGATGATTTTTTTATTCTTAGAAAGTTAAAACACGTTTAAAATGGTACATTTTTGTAGGAAAATATAAATTTTGCAATTAGCTTCCGCCCCTCGATATGACAACCAATAAAAAATTCATCACAATAGAGATAGGGTGGGTGGGCGGGGCTTATATCGTGCCTTTTTTTTTCTAAATACACATAGGCATTTTTTCGCAACAAGAAACTTAAAACATGGTTAAAATGTTACATGTTTGCCAGGAAATACGGATTTTGCAGTTATGGGGAGGAGCCATTCCATTTTAAACATGTTTTAGGTTTCATCTTATGAAAAGCATACACGTATTAAAACAAAAAAGCAAAATGTAAGCCCGCCCACCCGCCCTGTCTCAATTGTGATGATTTTTTTATTCGCCGTGAATCAAGGGGGCGGAGCTTAACTGCCAAAATACTTACTTCTTTACAACAAATTAAAAACATGTTTTTGACTATCGCGTTGTTCAAAGAATACTATGTATATTTAGAAAAATAAATATGTATAAACCCCGCCCACCCGCCCCATCTCAATTATGATGATCCTTTTTATTCTTAGAAACTTGAAACACGTTTAAAATGGTTTTTTTTTGAGGAAATATGGATTTTGCAATAAGCTCCACCCCTAGGTGTCTGCCAACGAATGAAAATTTCATTACTATTTAGGGCTTAATCCTTGCCTGTAATTTTTTCTTAATATACACAGTATTCTTTCAATAACACCATACTCAAAAACATGTTTTTAATTTCTCGTAGAGAAATAAGGATTTTGCAGTTAAGCTCCGCCCTCTTGACGCACGACGAATAAAAAAATCATCACAATTGAGACAGGGTGGGTGGGCGGGGCTTATATTTTGCCTGTTTTTTCTGAAAATGTGCAGACTTATTTTGACAATAAGAAACTTAAAACATGTCTAAAGTGGTACATTTTTGTAGAAATCAACTTAAATCGGCCACTTTTCGTGTACAACCCCTTTAAATACGACAAAAGTTGAAAATTAGAGTTACTATCAAGAACGACTTTAAGATCTCCAAAAATAATGTCGGATTTCTGGAACTTAGGCAACCAACTATTTTGTACCTTCTACTGACGCAAAACTGGGTGCATACGTATCCTATTTGTAAAATTAAAAATCCCTCCATGGATAAGTATTCCATTTTTTTTTTTTTTTTTTGTAAAAATGGAAGTAAGTAAACAGCTACTTGTGCAACAAGTATGATAATGAACAACTTTTGCATTGCGTGCGTACCAGAAAAGTTGTCTAAACCAGATATGGTGTAATTATTCTACAATAATCGATTTATTGTTCAACTCTTCATGCACCTGCGTCACGTTTCGGAAACTGACGTCTTTTCGCCCGAGGGAAAATTATGGAGGTCGTCGATGCACTCAAACGAATAAAATTTTTAGCCAATTATGAGATTTTACGTAGGGTTATCCAGTTCACCGCAAATTTACCACACAGTTCTAGAAATTCCATTGAACAATAACCCAAGTTATAAATAAAACATACTTTGATTAATTAACTGTATGTTACGAAATTTAAAAATATCGCTATTACAAAATATAATAAAAGATGTGAAATGTTTCTCGGAGATAATAAAAATCCCAAGTACAAACAATAACAACGGTAATTTCGATTTGTATATTTTGCTTGCCATATTTTAGCCGAGCGTGAACTTGCGAAAACATTGTTTGAAATAAAGTAAGAACACCCCAAACAATGTTAACATTGAAACGTCCAGTGTGTTTTAAAGCTGATTGAAATTTATTTTCCAAGACAAAATCCGGCTCTAAATTTAGCTTAATTATCGTCAAATCAAGCTAGACAAGCTCCTAAATTTCCACAAAACGAAAAAAATCCGCCGTCATAATTCACAGAAACGACTGAACTTTGCATTGATAAACTAAACAAACATGTTATTAACGAAATAATTATTATCTAAACCTGATTTTTATAGTAGTCGCAAGAAAAATTAAAACAGCAGCAACTGTGTACTTTGTAATTAACCAATAAATTACTTACACGAACACAATAAATAATAATGAAGGTTCGTATTAGGGTACAAAGTCCAAACTAAAATAACCTGGCAGATGCAGGCTGACGTTTAGTAAATAGGACGCGGACTGTTTGAAGTCATAAAAAAACTAATTGTGGAGTATCGCATACCCGCGATTCGAATTACGCGCCGATTTTAGCGGTGACGTCACGGACGAAATGAGGGCGCCAAATTCGAAACAAACGCAACAATTTTGCGTTTTTTGCTCAGAACGACACGAAATTAAACCAGAAATAAATATATTTTTCTCGAGTGAGATCTTCTCGGAAAAGTACGCCCGTCTTCAAAAAAACGCTTTGTTTTTCTGGGCGCCGGCCAGTGAGCCTACCTCTGCGCCACGACCCCACCTTCCCCCTCTGCGCAGCCTACATCGATCCCATTTATACCAAGCCCGGCTGGCGTTGTTTACCACACCGTTCGAGAACCGTTGCGCGAAAGTGTAGCTCTCGAGACCGCGTCGTGTAAATGCCCCACAGCGAAGTGCGGTAGACGCATTTTGGTACCTCACCCTCAAGTTCCGCAATACAGTAAATCTGGCGACGGAAATCAGATACAGACTTGGAATGCGACACATCCTCAAAAAATTCATAATACACACGTCCTCCGACCACTTCTCCGAGGAAGGCAGCCACATTTAGCTGCAATTCTTTGTTTTCGTTTGAGTGCGTCCGGTAAAAGTGTGCTTGGATTGTTTCTTTGAATCGACTAGTGTAGATCCGAATTCATTCAGGAAGTGTTCTTTTTCTACAGTCGTACAACAGCCGAACCGCAAAATGGCTTCGATTAAGCGCCAGGCCAAACACGACGAATGCAAAGGTAAAATAGGGCAAAGAGAATGGTTGCAGTGCAATTAAAATAAAAGCTTGTTTATCGCATCGGTTGAATATGGGCTGTCACTCTTCCGGTTGCGGATCGATGCGCGCATGCGCAGCCACTCGGCAACTTGTGCTAATCCTACCCTAGCTCAATACTAACTGTAACCCCGCTGTAATCGCCAATTATCATAAATATAACGTGCTAATTTCGCAAATAACGAAGGTCGATCAACTCTTTCAGGCTGAAAATAGTGTTGTTCAAGGGCGGTTTTTGTTCCCGTTATCCACTTTCTTGTTTGGCGGATTTCCAATAGTGACAAAAGGGGAATTTTGACCTAAAGTTGTTTATTATTTGTCTTTTTCTAATAGGGGGAGATAAGTATAACGAGGATTACATTATAGCCAATAAAGTTTTATGGCTTGTAACGACCACAACAAATTACCTATTTATATCAGGATTACGTTGATTGTTTGTAACGAGATAATCAAAAGTGGTTCGATTTGCAGTCAAACATAATCGAACTGTCAAATCATCGCCAGAGTATATGCAAATTTCGGCTTCCTGGTGGAATGGGTTTGAGGTAAAGACGTCATTGCAGACATTGAAATCCGGCTTCCGGGTCTAAATTGGCGCTCAATGCTAATTCAAAGTTAACTAAAAGTCGAAATTTAGTTCCGGACATTTCTCCCCCCTACACGTCATTAAAATGCAATTGGGACTTGTTTACACCGGATGAAAATAAAATTTTCCAACAATTTTGCTTTAGTTCAAGGTTATCAGCTTTCAAAGCGATTTCCTGAGTTGTTACTAAGAAATTGTGTCCACGATGCAGTTAGAACACGCTCTTGAAAATTTTCCTAGGTCTAAATTTAAACCTGAGCGACGTTACTCAGTAACATGACTTATCTGTCACCTGCTTCTAATCTTTTTTTAATGACTTATTTAGACCACTCGAGCTCCATTGTTGTTAAATCTCGGTTGAAATCAATAACCAAGCGCTCTTCACGTGAACGCGGACCCTATCTAATAAAAAAATTGCATCCGCCATCATCCAATCAAAAATCGGCTGGCTAAAATCCGACCTAATTGTGCTTTACACGTGTACGGGTTGCGCAAAGCGAGCAAAGTCTTTAAAAATTGCAAGCATTGACATTTGGTATTGGTGTCATTGCGATTATCGGAGGTCTTTGCCACGGTTGCGATTAATCCGAGGCGCCAAATTCAAATCGGACGCCGAATGGTGCGCTTGGTGAACCGTTGCACAATTGGGAGCACGTGTGTGAAATGTCGGGCTCTATTTCTGGGAGTGCAACAATGCGCTCTATTTGGGCTCTGGCGTCAGTTGGTCTAGTCCAAAGATCATTCTATTTCCACGCTTGGCGCGCCCAAAATCACCCGATTTTTATTCCGACTGTCTTATTTTCGTCGGCTTCCAGAAAACACTCCTGAATTTATCGCTGTACAAATATTTGGGAACGCAGCGAAGGTTGAAAAGAGAAAGTTCGATTCTCGTTCGAGTAAAAATAAGTCGTTGACATTTGCCTACGCAACAATTGTATAATCGATAATCCAATTAAAGAATCTTTGAAATATTTTGAACAGAATTTTAAAAACCTTTTTAACCTTTGAGTCCTTTAGAACTTTTGAAAGGTTTGAAACCTTTTAAATATTTCAAACATTTGGAAACTTTGAAATTTTTTGAATATCTACAATCTTAACTTTTGAAATTTTGAGATTTAATATTTTTTTATTTTCTTTTAATTTTTGGGAATTTTCGGAATTGCAAAATTTTCAAAATTTCCAGAATGTTCAGATTTTCCAGATTAACCCAATTTTTCAGATTTTCGAAAGTACACAAAATGACCAGAATTTCCACATTTTGCAAAATTTCTAAAATTATCAGGCACCATACCAGAATTCTGAAATTCAACTTTTCCAATATTTTCAAAATTTCTAGGTCTACCACATTTTCCCCCCACTTTCTAAATTTTTTCTGAGTTTCTAAAATTTATAGATCTTAAGAGTCTAAATCTTTGGAATTTTTTTAATCTTTGAAGCATTTTTCCGATCTTTACGATGTTTAGGTCTTTGAGATTTTTGTTTTCTTTGGAATTTTTAAAATCTTTGGCATTTTAAGAGTTCACGCGATTTTTACAAGTTTCAGAATCTTTGTCTTTTTTGTCTAAAACCTTTAGAATCTTTCAAGTATTCTAAACAGAATTTTGGTTTTTGACCCCTTGGAGTCCTTAGGGTCTTTAGACTCTTTAGAGCCTTCTGATCTGTGGAAATTTTGAACACTTTGGGAATTACTAGGAGTTTTATAAAGCCTAAAATTTCTGCAATTTCTAGAATCATTAGTCCCCCAGGTTCTTCAAAATTTTTAAGATTTTGTTGGATCTTTTTTATATTTAGAACATTAGAACTTTGGTTTATTTAGAGTCTTAAGTGTCTTTACAATTCGCAATTTCTAGTGTATGTAATCCGTGAAAGCTTTTATCCTTTTTGAATCTTTCAAACCACTGGAAACTTTAGAATCTTTAGAATCTCCAGAAACTAGAATCATTAGAATTTCTATAATCTTTAGAGCTTTCAGATTTGCATTATTTTTAGATATTTCAGTACTTCTAGAACTTCAAATATTTTTAAAACTTTGGGATTTTTATCATCCGTTTCTTCTATTTAGAACCTAAAATTTTAGTTTATTTAGCATCTTTGGTGTCTTTACAATTCGAAAATTCTAGTGTATGAAATCTTTAAGATTTTTAGAATGTGTTGAGTCTTTAGAACTTTTGAAAGGTTTGAAACCTTTTAAATATTTCAAACATTTGGAAACTTTGAAATTTTTTGAATATCTACAATCTTAACTTTTGAAATTTTGAGATTTAATATTTTTTTATTTTCTTTTAATTTTTGGGAATTTTCGTAATTGCAAAATTTTCAAAATTTCCAGAATGTTCAGATTTTCCAGATTAACCCAATTTTTCAGATTTTCGAAAGTACACAAAATGACCAGAATTTTGAAATTCAACTTTTCCAATATTTTCAAGATTTCTAGGTCTACCACATTTTCCCCCCACTTTCTAAATTTTTTCTGAGTTTCTAAAATTTATAGATCTTAAGAGTCTAAATCTTTGGAATTTTTCTAATCTTTGAAGCATTTTTCCGATCTTTATGATGTTTAGGTCTTTAAGATTTTTGTTTTCTTTGGAATTTTTAAAATCTTTGGCATATTAAGAGTTCACGCGGTTTTTACAAGTTTCAGAATCTTTGTCTTTTTTGTCTAAAACCTTCAGAATCTTTCAAGTATTCGAAACAGAATTTTGGTTTTTGACCCCTTAGAGTCCTTAGGGTCTTTAGACTCTTTAGAGCCTTCTGATCTGTGGAAATTTTGAACACTTTGGGAATTACTAGGAGTTTTATAAAGCCTAAAATTTCTGCAATTTCTGGAATCATTAGTCCCCCAGGTTCTTCAAAATTTTTAAGATTTTGTTGGATCTTTTTTATATTTAGAACATTAGAACTTTGGTTTATTTAGAGTCTTAAGTGTCTTTACAATTCGCAATTTCTAGTGTATGTAATCCGTGAAAGCTTTTATCCTTTTTGAATCTTTCAAACCACTGGAAACTTTAGAATCTTTAGAATCTCCAGAAACTAGAATCATTAGAATTTCTATAATCTTTAGAGCTTTCAGATTTGCATTATTTTTAGATATTTCAGTACTTCTAGAACTTCAAATATTTTTAAAACTTTGGGATTTTTATCATCCGTTTCTTCTATTTAGAACCTAAAATTTTAGTTTATTTAGCATCTTTGGTGTCTTTACAATTCGAAAATTCTAGTGTATGAAATCTTTAAGATTTTTAGAATGTGTTGAGTCTTTAGAACTTTTGAAAGGTTTGAAACCTTTTAAATATTTCAAACATTTGGAAACTTTGAAATTTTTTGAATATCTACAATCTTAACTTTTGAAATTTTGAGATTTAATATTTTTTTATTTTCTTTTAATTTTTGGGAATTTTCGTAATTGCAAAATTTTCAAAATTTCCAGAATGTTCAGATTTTCCAGATTAACCCAATTTTTCAGATTTTCGAAAGTACACAAAATGACCAGAATTTTGAAATTCAACTTTTCCAATATTTTCAAGATTTCTAGGTCTACCACATTTTCCCCCCACTTTCTAAATTTTTTCTGAGTTTCTAAAATTTATAGATCTTAAGAGTCTAAATCTTTGGAATTTTTCTAATCTTTGAAGCATTTTTCCGATCTTTATGATGTTTAGGTCTTTAAGATTTTTGTTTTCTTTGGAATTTTTAAAATCTTTGGCATATTAAGAGTTCACGCGGTTTTTACAAGTTTCAGAATCTTTGTCTTTTTTGTCTAAAACCTTTAGAATCTTTCAAGTATTCGAAAGAGAATTTTGGTTTTTGACTCCTTAGAGTTCTTAGGGTCTTTGGACTCTTTAGAGCCTTCTAATCTGTGGAAATTTTGACACTTTGGGAATTACTAGGAGTTTTATAAAGCCTAAAATTTCTGCAATTTCTAGAATCATTAGTCCCCCAGGTTCTTCAAAATTTTTAAGATTTTGTTGGATCTTTTTTATATTTAGAACATTAGAACTTTAGTTTATTTAGAGTCTTAAGTGTTTTTACAATTCGCAATTTCTAGTGTATGTAATCCGTGAAAGCTTTTGTCCTTTCTGAATCTTTCAAACCACTGGAAACTTTAGAATCTTTAGAATCTCCAGAAACTAGAATCACTAGAATTTCTATAATCTTTAGAGCTTTCAGATTTGCATTATTTTTAGATATTTCAGTACTTCTAGAACTTCAAAAATTTTTAAAACTTTGGGATTTTTATCGTCTTTCCAATTTTAAAATTTTTGGAATCTGTGGAATCTTCGGAATTTTTGAAATCCCTGAAATCCTCTTAGAATTTTTAAATTGCTGGCTTCTCTAGTTTTTTCTTAATTTTTTAAAATTCCTGAAATCATTAGAGTTTTTGGCATCCTTGAAAGCATTAAGATCTTTGAAAGAGTTGTAATATTTGGGACTTTCACAACATTTGGAATTTTTCCACAAAATCGGTCAAAACTTTAGAATTTCTGTGAATTTTAGAATTAACATTGTGTATATTTTACATTTATTCAGCAAAATTGTAAGATGGCGTCATCGATTTTTATGAGACAAATTTTGGTTAGACTTTTACCATTTTTTCTAAAAATTCTGTTTTTTTTCTGATTATATGTTGCCTTTTTTCTTAATATACGTCTTTTCAGGACAAGAGATTTAAAATATGTTTAAAGTGGTAAATTCTTGTAAACAGATATGGATCTTGCAATTAAGCCCCGCCCCTCGATCTGACAACGAATGAAAAATTCATCACAAGTGAGAATTAACATCGGGTCGGGTATGGGTGGGGCCTAATATTTGACTCTATTTTTTTCTTAATATACATAGTAGTCTTTGAACAACACGATACTAAAAAACATGTTTTTAATTTGTCGTAGGGAAATAAGGGTTTTGCAGTTAAGCTCCGCCCTCTCGACTCACGACGAATAAAAAAAATCATCACATAAATTTTAAAAATTATTATTTTTACATCTTTAAAATGAACGCTCAAAAAATTACACATCAAGAAGTGAAAAACCATGAAACTAAAAAATGAAAAATTGAAATAATGAAAAATTAAAAAATCCAAAAATTTAATACGGAAAAATTGAAAAATCCAAAAACTGCAAAATCAAAACATTGAAAAACCGAAAAATTGAAAAAATATAGAAAACTAAAAACCGAAACGAAAAATTGCATATCGAAAATTGAATAATTGAAAAATTGTACTCAAAATATATAAAATCAGAACTGAAAAACTGAACATTTTAAAAAATAAAGAAAACTGAAAACCCAATCGAAAAATTGCATATCTAAATTTGAAGACACGAAACTTGGAAAATCCAAAAATTGAAACATCAGGGAACGGAAAAATCCAAAGCTTGAAAAAATTCAAAAATTTAAAAATTTTACATTGAAAAAAAAAGGAAAAAATCATAAAATCAGAATTGAAAAAACGAAAATTTGAAAAAACGAAAAAGTTTTAAAATCCAATAATTGTAAATGGAAAAATTCTAAAATCGTAAAACTGAAAAAGTGAAAAATTTTAAAAATATTTTTTTTTATATCTTTAAAATAAAAGCTAGAAAAATTAGAAATCAAGAACTAAAATTGAAAAAATGAAAAATTAGAAAATCGAAAAATGTAAAACGGAAAAATTGTAAATCGAAAAATCCAAAAATTGTAATATTTGACATTAAAAAAAAATCAAAACACTGAAAAACCGAAGAATTGACAAAAATAAAGAAAACAAAAACCGATACGAAAAATTGCATATCGAAAATTGAAGACACGAAAAATTGGAAAAATCCAAAAATTGGAAAATCGAGAAACTAAAAAATCTCAAGTTGAAAAAATCCAAAAATTGAAAAATTTTTCATTGAAAAAAAGATAAAATTATAAAATCAGAATTGAAAAAACGAAAAATTTTAAAAATAAAAAACTAAAAACTGAATGGAAAAATTGCTTATCGAAAATTGAAGATACGGAAAATTGGAAAATCAAAAAGTTGAAAAAATCTAAAATATGAAAATTTTACATTAAAAAAAAGGAAAAATTACAAAATCAGAATTGAAAAATCGAAAAATTGAAAAACTAAAGAAAACTAAAAGCCGAAATTTCTACTGTATGTAATCCGTGAAAGCTTTTATCCTTTTTGAATCTTTCAAACCACTGGAAACTTTAGAATCTTCAGAAACTAGAATCACTAGAATTTCCATAATCTTTAGAGCTTTCAGATTTGCATTATTTTTAGATATTTCAGTACTTCTAGAACTTCAAAAATTTTTAAAACTTTGGGATTTTTATCATCTTTCCAATTTTAAAATTTTTGGAATCTGTTGAATCTTCGGAATTTTTGAAATCCCTGAAATCCTTTTAGAATTTTTAAATTGCTGGCTTCTCTAGTTTTTTCTTAATTTTTTGAAATTCCTGAAATCGTTGTACTCCTTAGAGTTTTTGGCATCCTTGAAAGCATTAAGACCTTTGAAAACCTTGTAATATTTGGGACTTTCACAACATTTGGAATCTTTCCACAAAATCGGTCAAAACTTTAGAATTTCTGTGATTTTTAGAATTAACATTGTGTATATTTTACATTTACTCAGCAAAATTGTAAGATGGCGTCATCGATTTTTATGAGACAAATTTTGGTTTTACCATTTTTTCCAAAAATTCTGTTTTTTTTTCTGATTATATGTCTTTTCAGGACAAGAGATTTAAAATATGTTTAAAGTGGTAAATTCTTGTAAACAGATATGGATCAAAATTCATCACAATTGAGAATTGAGATCGGGGCGGGTATGGGTGGGGCCAAATATTTGACTCTATTTTTTTCTGAATATACATAGTAGTCTTTGAACAACACGATACTAAAAAAGCATGCTTTTTTAATTTGTCGTAGGGAAATAAGGGTTTTGCAGTTAAGCCCCGCCCTCTCGACTCACGACGAATAAAAAAATCATCACAACTGAGATCGGGTGGGTGGGCGGGGCTTATATTTTGCCTGTTTTTCTTAATATACATAGCCATCTTTTCACAATTCCATTTTAAAGGCAAAATATAATATATATATAATGGTTTGTTTTGAGATTAAGGTGTTTATGACAAGATTAAGTGTTTCCTTTATCTGAATGAAGAGCGGAAATTTTGTAGTACTAATCCTGGCGCCACGTCCAAAAAATCCGTTCTTTTTTTAGTGCATGCAAATATCGCCACGATTTCGCCAAAATCACGCAATCCAACCTAGCTCAACCGAATTAACTCGATAACCTCTCCACCCGAGTCGTACCACTCACTCGTACTATTCAATTACATTGTTTACGAATTTCGCAGATAAGATTACTCGTTATTTTAACAGCCGAGTGCACTTAATCGTCACTTGATTGTAGTACACTGACATGATGAGTCCTTTTTGTTACACAGGAGCTCAGGCCCCCAAGAGGGCTCCCTTGCGCCAGTTCGCCCCCTTGCTGGTCGCCATGGTGGGGCTGCCGGGCCGAGGCAAGAGTCTCATGGCCAAGCGCCTGACCAGGTACCTCAACTACACCGGGGACGTCTGCAAAGGTAAGCTGTTTACCCCCACTAGCTCGAAACTGTGCTCTCCTATGTATCACAATTCATGAGGTGTTCTGGATGAGGTTCAAGTCACACAATGTGGGTGTGTTTGTTGTCATCTTTTCGGGCTGACGCAAACTTGAATCGTGTTGTTTACACAATATTTTTTATTGGTTTATGGTGCGTTTGCACCTCATCCAGATTAGTAAATTCCACGATACTCGAGTAGGAGTGTCGGATTAGCGATAAGTTATCAACAACAACAGCATACTTTGCGCTCTATTTATAACTAAACTTGGCTTTTATCGTTTAGTGTATGACATTAGCGACTACCGCCGCAAGCACATCAAGAAGTATGCGTCCCACGAAATGTTCCGCGCTGACAACTTGCCAGCTTGGCGCATCCGCCAGCAAAGTTTCCGCGAGGCGTTGGAGGAGGCGGCTTCGTGGCTCCAGGAGCCCAACCACCACGTGGCCATTCTGGACGGGCCTAACGTGTCGCGGGCGCAGCGCGAGGAGATCTACGACCTGGTGTACGGCCAGCTGGGCTTCCGGGTCATGTTCATCGAGTGCGTCTGCGAGGACCCGGTGCTGCTGGAGCGCAACTTCAAGGTATGCTGCTTCAAGGGTTGGTAGTAGCAAATTACTAGTATGATTTTTAGGAGATTCTGCAGTACAGCGCCGACTACAGGGACATGGCGACCGAGGAGGCGCTGAAGGACCTCACTCTGAAGATGGCGCACTACAAGGCGCAGTACGAGTCGCCGTCGTTGGGCAGTCACTGGGAGTTGCCGTGTCCCATGGTGAAGGTGCTCGATAGCGGTGAAAGCGGGGTGGTGGCCCATGGGGTCTCGGGGACAAGGGAGAGCAAGATCTTGGGGTACATCTCGGCGGCCAAGCCCGTACAACAGACGCTGTACTTTAGTCGGGTAAATATATTTGTTTTGTCGACGTTTCGTGACCTCTGGAGTACGAAAAAAGTGGTCCTCCGTTTCTGTCAAAAAAATAAAATTGTGTGACATTTCTGAAATCTTGCAAACTTGCAAATTGTAGTAATTTGTTATCAGAATTTATTTGTTTATCTCTATCAGGAGATTTACGTCACCTGAAAATTTTGACTCCGTACTTGAGGTTTATCAATGCACTTGTAGTTTTTAGAGTTGTTTACAATTTTTCAAGTTCTTGATTTTTGTTGATCACTTTATCATTTCTTTTAAAATAAAAGAAAAAATTCGTTTTTTCGATTTTGAAGTCTCTCAATTTTTAGATTTTTCAGCTTTCCTTTTATACTTTTTCGTTCTTTCATTTTTGATTTTTCAATTTTACAGTTTTGCATTTTTTCCATTTGTTTGATTCGAAAAGTTAAAAATCGAAAAACTGAAAAATGGAAAAATTGCAAAACCAAAAAAGTGAAAATAAAGTTTTAAAATCCAATAATTGTAAATGGAAAAATTCTAAAATTGTAAAACTGAAAAAGTGAAAATTTTAAAAATAATTTTTTTAATCTTTAAAATGAAAGCTAGAAAAATTAGAAATCAAGAACTGAGGAAACGAAAAATTGAAAAATCATGAAACTAAAAAATGTAAAATTCAAGAAATGAAAAATTAAAAAATCGAAAAATGTAAAATGGAAAAATTGAAAATCGAAAAATCCAAAAATTGCAAAATTTGGCAAAAAAAATCAAAACACTGAAAAACCGAAAAATTGAAAAAATAAAAAAAACCGAAACGAAAAATTGCATATTGAAAATTGACGACAGGAAAAATTAGAAAATCCAAAAATTGAAAAAATCGAGAAACGGAAAATTCTCAAGTTGACAAAATTCAAAAATTTAAAAATTTTACATTAAGAAAAGAAAAACTATAAAATTAGAATTGAACACCCGAACAATTAAAAAAAAAAAACTAAAAACCCAAACGAAAAGTTGGAAAGTCCAAAATATTAAAAATTCGAGAAACTGAAACCAAAGTTGAAAAAATCCAAAAATATTACATTGAAAAAAAAAAAAAAACCAGAATTGAAAAACCGAAAATTTGAAAAAATAAAGAAAACTAAAAACCGAAACGAAAAATTGCAGATCGAAAATTGAAAAATTCAAAATTGAAAAATCTAAAGTTGAAAAAATCCAAAAATACATTGAAAAAAAAAATCAGTCAGAATTGAAAAACTGAAAATTTGAAAAAATATAGCAAAATAAAAACCGAAACGAAAAATCGAAAAACTGAAAAATAAAAAACGAATAAAGTTTTAAAATCCAATAATTGTAAATGGAAAAATTCTAAAATCGTAAAACTAAAAAAGTAAAAATTTTTTTTATATCTTTAAAATGAAAGCTAGAAAAATTTGAAATCACGAACTGAAGAAACGAAAAATTGAAGAAAAATCATGAAATAAAAAAATGTAAAATTGAAAAAATGAAAAATTAAAAAATCGAAAAATGTAAAACGGAAAAATTGCAAATCGAAAAATCGAAAAATTGCAAAATTTAACATTAAAAAAAAAATCAAAACACTGAAAAAATAAAAAAATTAAAAACCGAAACGAAAAATTGCATATCGAAAATTGAAGAACTAAAATCTGAAGTTGAAAAAATCCAAAAATTTAAAAATTTTACATTGAAAAACCGAGAAATTGAAAAAATAAAGAAACTAAAAGCCGAAACGAAAAATTGCATACCGAAAATTGACGACAGGAAAAATTGGAAAATCCAAAAATTTAAAAATCGAGAAACGGAAAATTCTAAAGTTGAAAAAATTCAAAAATTTAAAAATTTTACATTAAAAAAACAACACTAAAAACCGAAACGAAAAATTGGAAAATCCAAAAATTAAAAAATCGAGAAATTGAAACTAAAGTTGAAAAAATTCAAAAATTTAAAAATTTTACATTGAAAAAAAAATTTAGAAAATCAGAATTGAAAAACCGAAAAATTGAAAAACTAAAGGAAACTAAAAACCGAAACCAAAAATTGCATATCGAAAATTGAAGACAGGAAAAATTGGAAAAACCAAAAATTGAAAAATCGAGAAACGGAAAATTCTAAAGTTGAAAAAATTCAAAAATTTAAAAATTTTACATTAAAAAAAGAAAACTAAAAACCGAAACGAAAAATTGGAAAATCCAAAAATTAAAAAATCGAGAAACTGAAACTAAAGTTGACAAAATCCAAAAATTAAAAAAATTTACATTGAAAAAAAAATTAAGTATAAAATCAATTGAAAAATTGAAAAATCGAGAAACGGAAAATCCAAAAGTTGAAAAAATTCAAAGATTTAAAAATTTTACATTAGAGAAAACTAACAACCGAAACGAAAAATTGGAAAATTCAAAAATTAAAAAATCGAGAAACTGATAGTAAAGTTGAAAAAATCCAAAAATTTAAAAATTTTACATTGAAACAAAAATTATAAAATCAGAATTGAAAAATCGAAAATTTGAAAAAATACTGAAAACTAAAAACAGAAACGAAAAATTGAATATCGAAAATTGAAGACACGGAACATTGGAAAATTCAAAATTGAAAAATCTAAAGTTGAAAAAATCCAAAAATATAAAAATTTTACATTAAAAAAAGAGAAAAATTATAAAATCAGAATTGAAAAATCGAAAAATTGAAAAACTAAAGAAAACTAAAAACCGAAACGAAAAATTGGAAAATCCAAAAATTAAAAAATCGAGAAATTGAAACCAAAGTTGAAAAAATCCAAAAATTTAAAAATTTTACATTGAAAAAAAAAAAAATTATAAAATCAGAATTGAAAAATCGAAAATTTGAAAAAATACAGAAAACTAAAAACAGAAACGAAAAATTGAAGACACGGAACATTGGAAAATTCAAAATTGAAAAATCTAAAGTTGAAAAAAATCCAAAAATAAAAATTTTACATTAAAAAAAGAAAAATTATAAAATCAGAATTGAAAAATCGAAAAATTGAAAAACTAAAGAAAACTAAAAACCGAAACGAAAAAATCTAGAGTTGAAAAAATTAAAAAATTTAAAAATTTTACATTGAAAAAACGAAACATTATAAAATCACGATTGAAAAACCGAAAAATTGAAAAATAAAGAAAACTAAAAACCGAAACGAAAAATTGTAAAACCGAAAATTGAAGACACGAAAAATTGGATTATCCAAAAATTGAAAAATTTAAAGTTGGAAAAATCAAAAAATAAAAAAACTTTATAATTAAACAAAGAAAAATTATAAAATCAGAAGTGAAAACCGAAAAATTGAAAAACCAAAGAAAACTGAAAACCGAAACTGAAAATTGCATATCGAAAATTGACTTCACGAAAATTTGGAAAATCCAAAATTAAAAAATGAGAAACGGAAAATTCAAAAGTTGAAAAAAATTCAAAAATTTTACATTAAAAAAACAAAATTATAAAATTAGAATTGAAAAATCGAAAAATTGAAAAAATAAAGAAAACTAAAAACCGAAACGAGAAACTGCATATCGAAAATTTAAGACATGAAAAATTGGAAAACCCAAAAATCGAAAAATCGAGAAATTGAAAAATCTAAAGTTGAAAAAATCCAAAAATAAAAAAAATTATAATAAAAAAAAAGAAAAATTATAAAATCAGAATTGAAAACCGAAAAATTGAAAAACCAAAGAAAACTGAAAACCGATACTGAAAATTGCATATCGAAAATTGACTTCACGAAAATTTGGAAAATCCAAAATTAAAAAATGAGAAACGGAAAATTCAAAAGTTGAAAAAAATTCAAAAATTTTACATTAAAAAAAGAAAATTATAAAATTAGAATTGAAAAATCGAAAAATTGAAAAAATAAAGAAAACTAAAAACTGAAACGACAAACTGCATATCGAAAATTTAAGACATGAAAAATTGGAAAACTCAAAAATCGAAAAATCGAGAAACTGAAAAATCTGAAGTTGAAAAAATCCAAAAAGTTAAAAATTTACATTGAAAAAAAGAAAAATTATAAAATCCGAATTCAAAAACCGAAACTTTGAAAAAATAAACATTGAAATTGCCAAGTCTAAAAATTAAAACGTCCAAAAGTTGGAAAATCGAAAAACTAAAAATTGAAGAAAGGAATAATTTAAAAGTATGGTAGTTGAAGAAAATAAAAAACCAAAACGAAAAATTGCAAATCTAAAATCTGAAAAAATGAAAATTAAAAAATAAAAAACCTGAAAAGTCGAATAAACGAAAAAGTTTTAAATCCAATAATTGAAAATTGGAAAAATTTAAAATCGTAAAATTTTTAAAAATTTTTATTACTACATATTTAAAATAAAAATTAGAAAACCTGCAAATCAACAGTTGAAACGAAAAACTGAAAAAACATGAAACTCAAAAATGTAAAATTAAAAACGAACAATAAAAAAATCTAAAAGTTGACGAATTGGAAACCGAAAAATTGCAAATCAAAAAACTGAAAAATTTCACATTGAAAAAAGAAAAATTATAAAATTTGAAAAAAAAACGAAACGAAAAATTGAAAATCGAAAATTTGAAGAAACAAAAAATTAAAGGCATGAAAAATCGAAAAATTGCCAAGTGTAAAAATTGAAACATCCAGAAGTAGAAAAAATGAAAAATTGAAAATTCGAGAAATTTTAAATCGAAAAATTGAAGAAATTAGAAAAATCACAAATCGAAAAATTCAAAAAACGAAAATTTGAAAAAATTAAAACTGAAAAAAGAAAAATTGAAAACTCGAGCAACTCAAAAAAAAACACCGTATGGTCTGGAATTGGCAAACTTGCAAATCATTAATCAAAATTTATTCGTTTATGCCTCCCAAAAAATTTGACGTAGTCTCAAAATTTCGACTCTGTATTGTGTTTTATCAATGCACTTGTAGTTTTTAGAATTACTTATACAGGGTGACTAAAAAAAAGAATCAGGCAGAAAAACTGAAAAAATTGAACTCGAAAAAACAAAAAATTATAAAATCGGAACATGAAAAATTAGAACATGGAAAAATTTCAAATCGAAAATTTGAAAAAAAACAAAATTGCATTTTTTTTTAAATACAAATTTTTAAATAACTTTTGACCAGTAGAACAAAAATAAAACAATCAATTTTTGTTGTAGCATGGGGAAAGCGAATTCAACGTCGTGGGCAGAATCGGCGGCGACGCCCCCCTCTCACCCAGAGGCCGCATGTACGCCCAATCCTTAGCTAAGCACATCCACGCTTTAAACCTCCCTTCTTTGCAAATCTGGACTTCCACTCTCCAGAGAACCAAAGCCACCAGCGCCCATATCAACGCGCCTAAGCAGCACCTGCCCGAACTGGACGAAATCTTCTCGGTACGTCCCCCACATTCCGCTTGTAAACCCCCCAATAACTGTTTTTTTGTACAGGGCGCCTGCGAGAACCTCACCTACGAGGAGCTATCCGAGCGCTTCCCCCGCGAGCTGGCCATGCGCGACCACGAGAAGCTCACCTACCGCTACCCCCAGGGCGAGTCCTACCTGGACGTGATGCGGCGCGTCGTGCCCGTGCTCGAGCAGCTCGAGTGCGAGACCAACGTGCTCACCATCTCGCACCAGGCCGTGCTGCGCTGCGTGCTGGCCTACTTCCTGGAGACCCCGCCCGAGGAGGTGCCCTACCTGCACGTGCCGCTGCACACCATCATCAAGGTGACTCTGCAGGGGTACAACTACAACATGGAGACCGTGAAGATGCCGGTGGACTGCGTGGACACCAACCGCGCCAAGCCGCTCAACTGCTCCGAGGGCCGGAGTCGCGAGGAGGCGTTACTGACGCTGCCCGCGCACTACGAGTCCGTGGCCAGCTTGAGCGGCACGGTGGCGTACTGTACTTAGCTTAGTAGGGCGACATTGTTGTAAATGTTGTAGTCTTGAATGTAGGCTAGTTTTGTTACTTTGGCTTTGCGCGTTGTGTCACTGTAGCTGAAGAACATTTGCTGGACGAATCTACCTTCCATAGCAATAAGCGTCGGATAGTATTTAACTGTGATTTATAGTGCATTTTTTATGTTCTGTATGTGTTAACCGTAGGTTAAGAGTTTTATTACAAACGTGTATATATGGTTTCAAAATAGAAACTCAAACTCATTTTTTTTGTTTTATTAAAACAACGCATAAATTATTTCTCAAAATAGAAACTTGAACCAATAATACTCACTTCATTTAAATACTACAAAAAATCTAAAAAGTCGTCTAAATCGCCGATGCTTGCCGAATTGTCGCCGGTCACCTCGTTGGACGCCTCATACCGCCGGGCCTCGTTCACCGCCTCTTCCACGAGATCATCAATCCAGTCTTCGGCTGACTCGTTTTCAGTTTCGGCGTTTGACAAGTCGATCGTGGTCTCGGGAACCTTCTCCTTGACCACCTCGTGAATCCAATCGTCCAACTCCTCGCTTTCTTTCTCGCTCGAAAGATCCACACTTTTATCCATGTCTTCGAGCTTTCGCTCCACCACAGTGCAATCGTAGCCCACCGGGTATTTGCAGTTGAGGTCCTCGCACAAGTAGACGGCCAAACTCAAGTTGACTTGCTGCAGACTCAGGTTTTTCTTGCAAAGGGGGCATTTTTTCTGTAAAGAGGTACACATAACCTCAAATTTCACAATTCCGGAAAAACGAAATAACTACCAAATGTTTGTGACAGATTTACTTACATTAGCCATCAGTGACTAGTTCTGCGGTAGATTTGCCATTTTGAACACCTTTTAACGTGAAAATGTTGTAATTTGTTTATTGTGGTTAAATAACACGCGAGGTTGACAAGTGACAAGTGACGTTTAATTTAAATTTTCAAGGAACTGAGACAGCGCCGAAAAGTGTAGTCGAAGCGGCCAATAGTGTGTGGATAGAGCGTCACGTGACTCAAATAGGGTCGTGCGATTGGTGAATCTCAGTGTGTCGTTGTAGGAGAGGCTTCGACCCCACAATTTTGCTTTGTTGTGTCAAAGTGAAACGAGTAGTGAACAGGATCAAAGTATGTGGTCGCGAAAGTTACTAATTTGGTTTTTCAATTTGGTGGTGTAATACGTTCTAGTGAGAAAATGAAAATTACTAGTAATTGACTGAAGGTCAATTTAATTATGCAAGTGTCAGTTGGGAAATTGGTAAAACGCTAATCAAAATTTGGCTAATCATCCCTACCAATGATTTGTTGTCATCTCCAAAATTTACAGTAGTAAATATTATTTAAATTTTATATAATAAGATATTTCTGCACATTCCCTGTTGAGTTTTATCCCAGACACCCAGATTTTTTGAGAAAAAAACATTCAACATCAAAAGATAGTCATTAGTACCTGCTAAGATAAAACTGATTTTGGCAAATGACATAGCCTTTAAAAACGAGAGGGTGGGTGGGCGGGGCTAGTATCTGCTAAGATAAGACTGACTTTGATAAATGAGATACCTTCTAAGAAACGAGAGGGTGGGTGGGCGGGGCCAAAGAATTTGAAAGTGCTTTAGAGCCTCTAGTGTCTTTTCTTACAATAATTAAATTAAATTTCTTAAAGGATGCTGTAATAACCCAAACATTCCGCCTTAAATTGACATGTGAAAAAAAAATTGAAAGCAACAGAACAAAATTTTAATAAAAATCTATGCAGCGGCAGCGGCTCCAAAGTTTGTTAAATTGTGTTAGAACCAGTTAACGATTAAAATCATAACATGAACTGTGAATTTACAAACAATAAAACAAATTCACACCATCTTCTACCAACCCTCGAACTAAAATTCCAAGCAGAACTACCAACTACCAGAAAAAGAAGTAAACGTGCAGACATTGAAGATTTTTATTGCTTTTTTATAAAACAAAAAAGTCAGTTTTTGTCGTGAAGTTTTTTATGCATTTTTTAACATTTCACTTGAATTTGAAGATTATTTTTTAAAAAGTTGCGGATTTCTAAAGATTTTGACCATGATTTCCGCGGATTCATATAGAAACCGCTGATTTTGAGATTTTTACAAAAAAAAAACTCTTCAATGTCATATTTTCTTAAAAAAAAAAGATAAAGTACCTTATAATAAATTAAAAAAAATTGTAGGGTGAAACCTACCATTTTATTTACTACTAGTTGGTCCCTTTTTTTGGTATTACACAGGCTGTTTGAAAAATGGCGGATCAACTCTTCAGTACATTATGTACAGGGGTTTCGGAAGTCCCCAAAAAAAAATAATAATAATAAAAAAAAATCTTTATGTTTAGATTACGAAAAAAAACCGTAATTTTATAAAAATAAAATTGGTAACACTGCGTGAATATCTAACATACCCTCTAAGAAAAGAGAAGGTGGGTGGGCGGGGCTAATACCTGCTAAGATAAGACTGATTTTGGCTAATGAGTTATACCCGAAGAAAGGAGAGGGTGGGTGGGCGGGGCTAATACTTGCTAGGATAAGACTGATTTTGGCTAATGAGTTATACCCGAAGAAAGGAGAGGGTGGGTGGGCGGGGCTAATACTTGCTAAGATAAGACTGATTTTGGCTAATGAGTTATACCCGAAGAAAGGAGAGGGTGGGTGGGCGGGGCTAGTATCTGCTAAGATAAGACTGATTTTGATAAATGAGATACTTTATAAAAAACGAGAGGGTGGGTGGGCGGGGCCAAAGAATTTGAAAGTGCTTTAGAGCCTCTAGTGTCTTTTCTTACTTAATAATTAAATTAAATTTCTTAAAGGTTACTGTAATAACCCAAACATTCCGCCTTAAATCGACATGTGAAAAAAAAATTGAAAGCAACAGGAGGACAAAATTTTAATAAAAATCTATGCAGCGGCAGCGGCACCAAAGCGCTATAAGAGCGTGGCGATCGAACTGTCTCAGTTTCATTCTAGAACACACCTGACGTACCTATAGGGGGCGTTGTAACACGAGTGGAGTTTGGGGCTCCTGGTTATGGCTCTTCTCCCCCCACGACGGTGATTCTAGCAAGCACTCACTACTATTCTAGGTCTGCATCCTTTGTGCAGATGGCGCGACCGCCAGCTCGACAAGGAACCGCGCACTCCGCTTCCGACACGTGCTATTGTGTTATTTACCTCAGTTCCATTTCAATGTTCAAAGTGTTAAAGTTTCAAAAGAACAATAAACAACATTTCAATTCGTCATACATTCTCGTGAAATTTTTAAACAGCAAAGAATTCTTGTCTAAGATTAAGATTGGTCATCAGACAATTTATATGTTGGAAGCATTAATCAACAAAATATTTACATAAAAAAAAGTAGCAAAGATTTATAAGAACAAAAAGATCTGGTGTGAAATAAAACTTGTGCAGACAAAAGATAATTACGTGAGGATAGAAACTGCAAAACATGAATATTTAGGTTCAAATTATACAACAAAGAAGATTACTGGGGCTAAAATTGTGAGATAGAGAAAAACTGTATGAGGTGAAAAATTGCAAAACTAACAAAATTACATGAGGTTAATATTTTATGTCTATTCGAGTTATTCGTAATTTGGTAAACAAAAAATGAGTCCTGACGAAGTGAATTTCATGAAATCTCCTAGCAAGTGCTTATCTAAACAAATCTAATGTTTGTTAAATTGTGTTAGAATCAGTTAACGATTAAAATCCTAACATGAACTGTGAATTTACAAACAATAAAACAATTCACACCACGCGTTGGCGTCGGTCAAAAATTCACCTATTTTCGCTTGGTAAAAACCCGGGAGAATTACCTACGCGTGTTGAGCAAACTGTGGTGTCGTCGTTACGATTAAATTTCGTTAAACAAAGGCTTTCTCCTTTTTATTAACTACCAAACCAACTAAACTTAACCTAGCTAACTCACCACGTGGTTACACTCACAACAAACATACCAAAACTGATCCTCTCACCTCCCTACCAAGCCGCCATCTTCTACCAACCCTCTAACTAAAATTCCAAGCAGAACTACCAACTACCAGAAAAAGAACTAAACGTGCAGACGTAGAAGATTTTTTATTGATTTTTTGTAAAACAAAAAAGTGACGTTTTTTTATGCATTTTTTAACACTTGACTCCATTTTGAAGATTATTTTTTAAAAAATTTTCTCAAGATTTTGATTATGATTCCTACCATGATTTTTACAGAAAAAATAAAAAAAAAAACACTCCGACGTCAAAATTTCTTAAAAAAAATAATAAAGCACTTTATAATAAATCAAAAAACGAAATCTGGGGTGAAACGTACCATTATACTTACTAGTAGTTAGTCCCTTTTTTGGTATTATACAAGGTGTCTGAAAAATGGCGGATCAACTCTTTGGAAGTCCCAAAAACATAATAAAAAAAAATCTTTATGATGTAGATTACGAAATAAACGTAATTTTATAAAAGTAAAATTGGTAACACTGCACGCACCTAATTCGTTATTATCTCCGGCTTAAGTAATAATCAACTAAACACTAGAAAAGATGCTCAAAATTCCTGCCTTGTGCATACAAGAAGCTCGTAATATTGCCAAATTTTGATCATTTTTTCTAAAAGTTAGTCATTAGTACCTGCTAAGATAAAACTGATTTTGGCAAATGACATATCCTTTACGAAACGAGAGGGTGGGTGGGCGGGGCTAGTACCTGCCAAGATAAGACTGACCTTGGCAAATGACATACCCTTTAAGAAACGAGAGGGTGGGTGGGCGGGGCTAGTACTTGATAAGATAAGACTGATTTCCGCAAATGACGTACCCTCTAAGAAAAGAGAGGGTGGGTGGGCGGGGATAGTACCGGCCAAGATAAGACTGATTTTAATAAATGAGATACCCTTCAAGAAACGAGAGGGTGGGTGGGCGGGGCTAGTACCTGCTAAGATAAGACTGACTTTGGCAAATGAGATATCCTCTAAGAAAAGAGAGGGTGGGTGGGCGGGGATAGTAATTGCTAAGATAAAACTAATTTTGGTAAATGACAGGTCAGGTGAAAAGTTTCCAAAAATAGAACGCCAAAGTCCCTCAAAATTGAGTAAGCAGTTAAAAATGTTTGACGTATCAAAAATTGTCAAAGTTTTCAAAACCCTACGTTTAAAACGTTCGCAGTTAATTTTAGGTCCCCTGGTGCTTTATTTTCGGATAAATTTAAAGGAATCTGATGTTTTGTTGCTGGATGAACTTAAAAAAATCTTTTGAACTTTCAGTATTTTATTTTTTATGAATTTGAAAAAGTCTTGAGTACCGAATTGTTTTTTTTTTTATTCGGGAGACTTTTGGGTACTCATGGTGTATTATTTTGGGAGCCCATGGGGATTTTTGTTGTAAATTAAGTATTTAAAACAGTTTTGGGGGACTTTGGTGTCCTATTTTTGGAAAACTCTGATCTGACCTGTTTTTGAGTTAATTTTGGTCTCCCGTGTTGTTTTTTTGAAGAATTTAAAAAACCCTTGAGGTTGTACGTATTCTTGTTTGGAAAGAATTTGAAAGTGCTTTGGAGCCTCTAGTGTCTTTTTTTATAATAATTTTTTAATTAAATTTCTTAGAGGATACGTCTTTTGCCAAAATCAGTTTTATCTTAGTAGGTACTAGCCCCACCCACCCACCTTCTCTTTTCTTAGAGAGTATGTCATTTGCCAACATCAGCCTTATCTTAGCATGTACTAGGCCCGCCCACCCACCCTCTCTTTTCTTCGGGTGTATCTCATTAGCCAAAATCACTCTAATCTTAGCAGGTACTAGCGTTTTGTATTTTTTTCTTCTTAATATGCAGTCTTCTTTTCACAACAAAAAATTGAAAACATGTATAAAATGGTAAATTTTATCCCACACTCTTCTCTACAAATTTACAATTTTTACGCATATTTTCAGTTTCGTATCATGAAAAGAAAACTACATATATTAGGGAAACAAAGCAAAATACTAACCCCACCCACCCACCCTCATCTCAATTGTGATGAATTTTTGTATTCGCCACGAGCCGAGGGGCGGAACTTAATTGCAAAATGCTTTTTTCTCTACAAGAATCTACGATGTGAAACATGTTTTTAAGTTGTTGATGGAAAACTGTATATGTCAAGAACAAAAAATCCAAAAATAAGCCCCACCCGCCCGCCCCAACCTCAAATGTGATGAATTTTTCATTCGTCGTCACAGCGAGGGGCGGAGCTTAATTATAAAATCAATATTTCGCGACAAAAATTTACCATGTTCAAGACGTTTTAAATATCTTGTGAAAACAATCTACAGAATCTACAGAAAAAAAGTAAACTTAGGCTCCGCCCCTCCTGACTCACGTCAAATAAGGAAAAATCGTCACAATTGAGATCGGGTGGGTGGGCGGGGCTTATATTTTGCATTTTTTTCATCTTAATATGCAGTCTTCTTTCCACAACAAAGAATTGAAAACATGTGTAAAATGATAAATTTTATCCCACACTCTCCTCTACAAATTTACAATTTTTACGTATATTTTCAGTTTCTTATCATAAAAAGAAAACTACGTATATTAAGGGAAAAAAAGCAAAACACAAAACCCGCCCACCCACCCTCATATCAATTGTGATGACTTTTTTATTCGTCGTGAGCCGAGAGGCGGAGCTTAATTGCAAAATGCTTATTTCTCTACAAGGATCTATCATATAAAACATGCTTTTAAGTGTCATATTGTTGAAATAAAACTATATATGTCATGAAAAAAAATAATAAGACACTCGTCGCCCCAACCTCAAATGTGATGAATTTTTCATTCGTTGTCAGAGCGAGGGGCGGGGCTTAGTTGTAAAATCAGTATTTCCCGACAAGAATTTACCATTTTCAATATGTTTTAAATATCTTGTGAAAAGAAGATTACGTATCTACAGAAAACAACTAAACTTAAGCTCCGCCCCTCCTGACTAACGATAAATAAGGAAAAATCGTCATAATTAAGATCGGGTGGGTGGGTGGGGCTTACGTTTTGCTTTTTTTCGTCTTAATATGCAGTCTTCTTTTCACAACAAACATTTAAAAAGATGTATAAGATGGTAAAATTTTATCCCCCACACTTCTATAAAATTACCATTTTTAATTGTAGTAGTAAAAATATAGTATTACAAAAAACTACGATTACAGCCTAGGTTCTATTAGTTTCTATTCCCATTGTACAAACGAACATTAATTAATAAGACCCACCCCCATTTCAGTGATTGATTTTATCGGCCCTGAACGAAAGGTGGATCTTATATTGAAGAGATATAAAATCGTTAGAATGAGAACATAGCGGAAGGGGGGGGGCAGTACTTGCTAAGATGAGACTGATTTTGGCAAATCACATACAACCTAAGAAAATAAAGGGTGGGTGGGCGGGGCTAGCATTTGCTGAGATAAAACTAAACAATATTAAGAGTAGTCATTGGAATGAAGAGGGGGTGGGTGGGTGGGGCAAAATCAGCCTTATTTTAGCATGTACTAGGCCCGCCCACCCACCCTCTCTTTTCTTCGGGTGCATCTAATTAGCCACAATCAGTCTTACTAGCTAGTTAGTAGCTTGTTATGAATATTGTCCTAAAAAAAAATAAAGGGTGGATTTCGGTCACCATCGTTACTAAGAAATCAGAAAGTAAGCCGCAGATATTCACGCATTAGGTGCGTGCTGTGTTGCCAATTTTACTTTTATAAAACTACTGTTTCTTAAATTTTATAAAATGACATATGTGTGATTTATGAATCTGTGTTGAGTTTTTACCTTTTGCAACCAGAGTTTTGGAAATTTGGAAAAAAAATCAAAATTGTATAACAATATTTTAGAATCTAACTTTGAAATTGCAATTATGAATCCTACATTTTTGCCGAATTTTTTCAAACCTATCAGTGTTTTTGGGGAAAAAACTGAGTATGAATTAATCAGTTAGTCGTTTGCTCTGCGCTGAGAACACAAAATCGACCAAGTTTCATTTTCTTTTACAGCTGATGCTTGTATTCTAAACGTGCTGATAGTCGAACTCGGTTGAAGTATAAACATAAACAGTGGAAGTTAAGCATGGACTGAGAAATTGAGAATGTCTAGATTTTTACTTCCCGAGCGTAAGCAAAGGAAGTATTGTAATCGAGTCCGTCGGCCGACTCTCTACTTTTACGTTTTCTCGATCTTTCATGACCCGTAGAAGACGAAGAAATGGGTCCCCCATTTCCGTCTGTCTGTCCGTCTGTCCGTCCGTCTGTCCGTCCGTCTGTCCGTCTGTCCGTCTGTCCGTCTGCCGTCCCGGATTTTTATTAGACAGATAATCTCCGAAAGTACTCGACCGATTGTTGTGAAATTTTGTACTTATATTAAGAATATCATGTAGATGGTAAAACGCTAACCAAAATTTGTCTAATCATCCCCACCACTAATGCGATGACGTCACTTCAAAATTGTACATAGTAAATGGGTTTTCAATTGTATAAAATAACATAGTCCTACACATGTAGTTTACAACTCTGAATCGACTTTTCACCCGAAACGTCCAGATTTTTGGAAAAAAAATCAAAATTATAAAACAACATTTTGAAATTTAATTTTTAATCTGCTAACCAGAATGCTTTGAAATGTTGCAGATGTTTTAAGGCTATAAAGAGCATCATAAATCTTTAGTCAAAAAATATTTGCTTATCCCCTCCAAAAACTTGATGACGTCAGCTCAAAAGTTTGTGGAATAAATCATATCTAAAATGTACAAAATATGATGAGTCTGTACTTGTGATCTATCACTCCATTCATATTTTTTGGATTTGCATATACAGGATGACTCAAAAAAATTAATGAATGCGTAAATTTATTTTACTGATTTAATCAGGAACTACAAAACCGAATGCTTTGAAATCTTGCAGATGTTTTAAGGTTATAAAGAGCATAATAAATGTTTAGTCAAAATATATTTGCTTATCCCCTCCAAAAAATTGATCACGTCAGCTCGAAAGTTTGCCGAATAAATCCTATCTAAACTGTAAAAATATGATGAGTCTGTACTTGTAATTTATCACTCCATTCATATTTTTTGGATTTGCATATACAGGGTGACTCAAAAAAATTAATTAATGCGTGAATATATTTTACTGATTTAGTCAGGAACTACAAAACGGAATGCTCTGACATCTTGCAGATGTTTTAAGGTTATAAAGAGCATAATAAATGTTTAGTCAAAATATATTTGTTTATCCCCTCCAAAAACTTGATGACGTCAGCTCGAAAATTTGCCGAATAAATCATATCTAAAATGTACAAAATATGATCAGTCTGTACTTGTGATCTATCACTCCATTCATATTTTTTGGATTTGCTTATACAGGGTGATTCAAGAAAATAAATGAAAGCGTAAATTTATTTTACTGATTTACTCAGGAACTACAAAACCGAATGCTTCGAAATCTTGAAGATATTTTAAAATATCATAAGCATGGTAAATTTTTGATCAAAATGTATTTGGTCGTCCCCCCTAAAAAATGTATGACGTCACCACAAAATTTTACTGAATAAATCCTATCTAAAATGTACAAAATATGGTGAGTCTCTTCTTGTGATTTATCATTCCATTCAATTTTTTTCGATTTGCATATACAGGGTGACTCAAAAAAATTAATGAATGCGTAAATTTATTTTATTGATTTAATTAGGAACTACAAAACCGAATGCTTTGAAATCTTGCAGATGTTTTAAGGTTATAAAGAGCATAATAAATTTTTAGTCAAAATATATTTGGTTATCTTCTACAAAAAACTGATGACGTCAGCTCAAAAGTTTTCCGAATAAATCGTATCTAAAATGTACAAAATATGATGAGTCTGTACTTGTGATTTATCATTCCATTCATATTTTTGGATTTGCGTATGCAGGGTGACTCAAAAAAATTAATGAAGGCGTGAATTTATTTTATCGATTTAATCAGGAATTACAAAACCGAATGCTTTGAAATCTTGGGAATATTTTAAAGTTATTATAAGCATGGTAAACTTTTGTTCAAAATGTATTTGTTCATCCCTCCTAAAAAAATTGATGACGTCACCCTTAAATTTTGCTGAATAAATCCTATCTAAAATGCAAAAAATATGATGAGTTTGTACTTGTGATTTATCATTCCATTCATATTTTTTAGATTTTCTTAAGAGGTGGTTCAAAAAAATTAATGAAGTCAATTTATTTTATTGATTAAATTAAAGGCAACACTTATTATTAGTATTACACCCCAACCAACCCAATTTGGTAGACACAAAATTTGTTAAAGGAAAAACTCGGTTGAAACATAAGGGTAGCACGCTTATTTACATCGACTTTAACATTACAGACCTGCATTTGTTTTATGCGCTCACTTGGTTCCGCGAATGTGAAATAGACATGTTTATAATCAACCAATTGTGAATTTCACGGTCAAGAATTAAAATAAAACCCAATGTTTTATATAATAAGCGGAAGTCGAAGCAATAAAACCGATGGTCGTTTTGTTTACAGTTTCTCTGTTTGACTCTCACGTATGCTGTTACGCCTGTCATCTTAAATTAAGAATGTTTATACATACACGATTTTCAGTTGCCTCTGATACGTATACGTGAGTAAATTGTTTCGTTATTTTATTGATTATTACAAATCAATATTCAAAACGACCCAATTCATTTTCCCGAAAATTTGAGAATATAATAATTTTATTCTTAGTATTACACTACATCTATCCCAACTGATATACGTGTCCTTGCAAAAATGTTGATGACGTCATCGCAATTTTTTTTAAATTCCCACAACAAAAATGTAATGAGAAAAAAAACACAATAGGCATCCAGTCGTCAAGTTTCCGACAGCGAAGGAAGTACTGTCTAAACTCTTTCGACCAATTTTTTCCCGTTAGTTTCGACACTGTCCAGTAAAACACCATAAGTACATAATTAATTTATTATCAGATAGTCGTCGTAAAACATTTAGTAATCATACAATTACATCTCACACGTATATGTACAACTTATCGCATGAATTTTGTTGGGATTTCGAGACACTGAGAAAAATCCGAACAAAACCTCCAAACTATTTTCATTAAAGCAATTTATTGTCAAATCTACGAGCTTAGGGCGTATTTCCTGTATCAAACGTCGGCGCGCGACTCAGAAATCGAACTGAAAGAACCTCCAAGTGCACAACTAGAAAAAATACGTGATTTTATTTTCTATATCAGTCATTTTGTGTGAATCAAAATCTGCACTAATCAAGAAACAAAAAGTCTACAAGATCTCTAGCTCGAAGTGACAATTTTGCTCCCTTATCTTTATAATAGACAATAGCTTTTTCAAGGAAGACATTTTTGGCCATAATAGCCCGCGAACTGTTCTAGCAACAGTCATTTAAGCTATTTACCTAGTATAAGACTATCGTTATATAGCGTCAAATTTGCGTTAGTCCTAACCTAGATATGACAAAATACAACCAAACGGAATTTGAATTTAGCGCCTTTTAATGCCCGCGCGCTTTACTTGGGGCCACCGCGCACGAGTTCGCGCCGATATTGACTTCTTGATTGACTTTGGTTGCAGTGATTGTTGATCCCTCCCGAGAAGTGCCCGTGCGGAGCGGCCCCAACAGCCTACTTCAAAAATGATTGTTTCTTGATTGTTTCGAACAAATCTCAAACAAGAACATGAATCGGTACATCGGAAAGACATCACATTAAACAAATAACATTCATAACAGCTAGAAATGATGAGAAAATAACACCCAGTATGATAAATTCGTGCGAGAAAAATGCTTAATTACGTCTCCTGTCTTAAATAAATGATTGTTTTGTTAATTGACAATAGATCGGTAAGTTTCCAAGAGCACGAAACCGGTCGATGACTAACATAACCTCGAAATAAGTACGTGCGAAATTAGGCGTCGTTCGGTGACGAAATTATGAAAGTGCTCTCCAGATAGATACAATATTCACACTTATATGTACAGATCTTAAAACTTTGATAAACTAAACGTTAAGTCATAACAATATGTCATACTATATAATTGTATAGTAAGAACGAAAACAGCCATACAATTTTTTGTTTTTGTTTGACTTATACCCTGCTAAAAGCTGTATGATTGTGCTATTCCAGTTTAGACTGACTATAGTTTAAACTAAAATAGACAGTAGGATCTCGATTGGTGGACAAGATGGTGGCACTGTTCGTTGGCCGATCATCGATTACGATTCTACTGCACTGAAATGAAGTCGCTTCCATCATACGACATTTAACCTAGCAAATAAAAACTACCCTATCTTAGCGAATAACGCAAAATTTACACGTCAACAAATGCAGGCGTAAAAAAATGGAACAACTGTGTAAATTTCGCTTAAATTAGACTACAGCACCATTCTATAAAGTTTAGAAAATAGAAACCAGTTTGACCAACGTTGCCAAAACATAAACAATCTAGTAACATCGCAACACCTATAGACAATAAAACAACGTAACGAAAACCACGTTTATGACCTCGAAGGAGTACGAACTGAAACGCCGGTCGCAACTCGACGAGACGTTGTTGTTGTTGTTGGAGATGGCCTCCACGGGACCTTCCGTCATCTCGATTTCGACTACAACAAAAAAACAACTACAATCAGGAAAAAGTTTGTACGAAAACAACTCACTTCGCACCGACGTTTTCCTTTCATCAGCGTAAACTTCGTTCGGGTTGATGTAACCGGGAATCGTCGACATGCAAGTGAGCCGCAGCTCCCCGTCGTCACCCACGTGCAGCTCCGACACTTCTATCGCGAGCTGTTTGATGGAACATGCTTTTTGATCGAAGTAGCCGTGGCCGTGGACCATCCCGTTGGAAAAGGACTTGGTCAGAGCGTCGGGCACCTGCAGCACCAAGTCCGGTTACGTCAGGAGAGGGGACTCGGCGGAAATTCGGGCGAGAAGAGGGGACTCGGCGCATTTTTTTCCCGTAAATTCGCGTTGAGTGGATGAATGGCTTATCATTTCGGTTATGCAGAGCTGCTGTTATTATAGATGACAAGCCATTAGACGGGAGTGCGTGGGCGCGAGAACTATCGCACTATCTCGATGCGAAAATGAGTTATGACGTGATTTATGCTGGGACTCCCTCAAGTTTGAGGACCGCTATTTTTAACGTTTTCCGGGTTGCGTAGCAACTAACGCCGTTTTTCTTCCACGAGAATGAGTCGGCGTGACGTAGTGCGGGATATGTTTAGGATTCTTTTTTTAAAGATGATCGATTCTTCTCCCTCGGAGTCGGGTTTTGGGGCACCGATTTTACGCCCGAAGGATGCAAAGACAAAAATATATTTATATAGTTTTTTTCAAACGTAATTACTATCCACTATCGCGGCTCGCATAAATTAAATTGATAACGTTCGAGCGTATGCGCTAGCGGGTAAAAGGTGTATTTGAGCGGTTTTAGCGAGCGATAAGTCCGACTTTGATCTAATTTACATTCGAGAACCCACCTTTTCGCCATTAATTAGCCACGTGATGTGGGGCGGCGGCCTGGCGGCGGCGGTCGTGCAGTTCGCCTCCACGACTTCGCCGATCTCGTAGGTGCCCTTGTTGAAGGTGATGGTCGGGTCCTTGTCTTGGGGCTCTGGAAGACGAAAGATAGAGAGGCGAGATCGATAGATAATTAATTAGAGGAAGGTGGAGGTGAGGCTCGAAAGGGATTTCATTAAAAGTTTATGCGGATTTTTCTTGTTCGAGGCGGACGAATTGAAATTGAAACGTATTAATATTCAAAAAAAGAGGAATTTCGGGAATTTCGACTTGGAAAAGAACAAAGTTAAATTAGGAAAGTTTAATTGCCTCTCTGGCGGCTAGTGCAATATTTAATGCTTAGGTTCGTATTGAAAAAATGCAACCGAGGTGACGGCGAGAATCTTGAGGGAATTAGTGATAACAAGAACAAAATAATATTTATTTAAGAAGGGTAATAAGAAGAATGACATCAATAAAATAAAATTCCGGGTGGCGTAAAAATACTTTTTTGACTTGAATTTTTCAATTCTTTTTCTTTATTTGCTTCAGTTTATCAGTTTGTAATTTTTTTGAGTTTTCAAGTTTAAATTTTCCAATTTTTCGATTTGTGTTTCTCGAGTTTTAAGTTTTTAATTTTTCTATTTTTTTATTTGTCGTTTTGGTGTTTATTATCTCTAGTTTATCAATGTTTCGATATTCCAGCTTTTGGACGTTTCAATTTTTAGATTTAACAATTTTTCGAATTTCTGAATTTTTTATTTTTTTGATTTTGTTAATTTGTAATCTGCAATTTTTCGTTTCGGTTCTTTATTTCCTTTATTTTTCAATGTTTCGATTTCATAATTGTTTTTTTTTTCAATTTTCCGTCTCTTCAATTTTTCGTTTATGCAGTTTCACGAGTTTTTAATTTTTAATTTTTCGCAGTTTCAATTTTCAATTTTTAGAATTTTGAGTTTTCCAATTTTTCAATTTTTCGATTAGTCGAGATATCGCTTTTTTTATTTTTCAGTTTTTCGGTTTTCAATTTTTCGCTTTTACAATTTTTGATGTTTTGATTTTTCGATTTGTAAATTTTGTAATATGTATTTCAGTTTTTCGATTTTTGGAATTTACAAGTTCTCGAGATCTGGGTGTTTCCATTTTAATTTCGGTTTTTTAAATTTTAAATTATTCAATTTCTCGATTTCTCGTTTTCTTGAATATTTAGTTTTCGATTTATCAATATTCCAGTTTTTCGGTGTTTGGATTTTTCAATTTTTCGATTTGTCAGTTTCGATTTTATAAAATTTTGAAAATCGATTTTTCGATTTCTCGTTTTTTGGTTTTCCAATTATCCGATTTTTCGATTTTTCAATTTCGATGTTTCGATTTCCCGATTTTAAATTTTTTTAATATGCCAGTTTTCCGATTTTTCTGAAAGGTGAAACGTTCTAAAATTGGAAAATCGAAAAATGAAAACTCAGAGATGCATAACTTAAAATTAAAAAATTGCAAATCTAAAATTTGAAGAAATGAAAAATTGAAAAAATTGAAATTGGAAAAACAAAAAATTATAAAATCGGAAGATTGAAAAATTGCAAATCGATAATTACGAAAAAATGAAAATTGGAGAATTGAGAAATTGAAAAATTAAAAATTGAAAAGTTGATTAAGTTTTAAAATCCAATAATTGAAACACGGAAAAAATTTAAAATCGTAAAATTGAAAAAAACGTTTTTTTTAAATTATTATTACGTATTTAAAACGAAAACTACAACCCTTCTAATGTAAAAATTGATGAAACGAAAAATTAAAAAAATTAAAATTTTCAAAATTACAAATCCAAAAACTGAAAAATTTGACGTTGAAATAATGAAAAAAATTAAAAACCCAAACGAAAAATTGAAGACATTGAAAAATTAAAAATTGAAAACTCATGAAACTGCAAATTTAAAAGTTGCAAACAAAAAATTAAATAGATGAAATCCTGAAAAAATTTAAATTAAAGAAAAACAAAAAATTATTAAATCGAAACATTGAAAAATAAAAGAAATAAGAAACTGAAACGAAAAATTGCAAAATCTAAAAATTGAAAAACCCAGAAGTTGGAAAATTGAAAACCCGCGAAAGTGCAATTCGAAAAAAAAAAAAAAATGAAAAAAATTGCAAATCGAAAAATTGAAAAATTTTCAACCGAAAACAAAAAAATTATAAAATTGGAACGCTGATAAATCGAAATGTTGCAAAAATAAAGAAAATAAAAAACCGAAAGGAAAATTGAAAATCCAAAAATTTGGAGAAATGAATAGTCCAAAAACTGAATAAATAAAAAAAAATAAATAAACTATAAGTGAAAAAAGGGAAAAAAATTTTAAATTATTATTTTTACATATGTAAAATGAAAGCTGGAAAAATTGAAGAAACGAAAAATTGAAAAATCAAAACCAAAAAATCTAAAATTCAAAAAAACGAAAAATTAAAAAATCTAAAAGTTGAAAAATTGAAGCTATGAAAAACTGAAAAATAAAAACTGAAAACTCGTGAAAATGCAAATCGAAAAAAAAACTGAAATTAGAAAAATAGAAAGTTACAAAATCGGAAAAAAAGGGAAAACATTGGGGAATCAAAAAACTAAAAAATTAAAAATCGAAAAGTTGATAAAGTTTTAAAATTGAATAATATGGAAAAAATCTAAAATTTTGAAGTTGGAAAAGTGATTTTTTTTAAATAATCATATTTATTATTATTATTACAGATTTAAAACAAAAATTACAAAAATTCTATTTCAAAAATTAAAGAAACGAAAAATTAAAGAATCCAGAAGTTGAAAAATCCAAAAATTACAAATCCAAAAACTGAAAAATTTTATATTGAAAAAATGAAAAAAAAAACGAAACAAAAAACTGAAAATCGAAAAATTGAGAAATTATAAATTAAAAACTCGTGAAACTGCAAATCGAAAAATTGCTAAATCTAAAAAGTGAAACATTTAAAAATCGGAAAATAGAAAAACTGAAAAATTTTGAAATGAAAACTCACAGTTGCACAACGTCAAATTTTGATTAAAATTAAAAATTGAAAAATTGCAAATCTAAAATTTGAAGAAATGAAAATTTAAAAAAATTGAAATCCGAAAAATAAAAAATTTGAAAATCAGAAGATTAAAAAACAGAAAAAATCTACAGTCGTAAAATTGATTACGTGATTTTTTAAATTATTATTATTACTATTACGTATTTAAAACGAAAACTACGAAAATTCCAATTCAAAAATTTAAGAAACGAAAAATAAAAAAAATTCAGAAGTTGAAAAACCGAAAAACTACAAATCCAAAAATTGGAAAATTTTCCATTGAAAAAAGTAATTAAAAAAAAACCGAAACAAAAACTAAAAAATAAAAAAAAGAGATCTCGACTAATCGAAAAATTGAAAATCGAAACATTAAAAAATAGGAAAACTCAAAAACCTAAAAATTGAAAATTGAAACAGCGAATTCTTGATAAATCGAGAAATCAAAAAATTGAAAAATCCAGAAATTGAAACATCAAAAAATCGAAAAATCGAAAGTCGACAATTTAAAAATTGGAAAAATGGAAGAACAGAAACATCGACGGATTGAAACATGAGAAATTGAAATGTTGGGAATTTGAAAAATTGAAAAATAAATCGAAACTTCAAAAAATCGAAAAATTGAACAAACGAGAAATCGATAAATCAGAAAGTCGAAAAATTTAAGAATGTCACGACTGAAACATCGAAAAATTAAGAAATAAAAAATTGAAAAATTAGAAACCTGAAAAATCGAAAATTTTAAAAATAGAAAAATTAAAAGAATGAAGAATTGAAAAATCCGGAAGTGGAATATCAAAAAATCGAACAATCGTAAGTTGAAAAGTCCATTAATCGAGATATCGAAAAATGGCAATTTTAAAAGCGACAAAAATTGAAAAATGTAAAACCGAAATGTCGGAAAATTGAGAAATAGAGAAATAGAAAAATTTGAGATCGAAAATCGGATATTGCAAAAGTCACAAAAACAGAAAAATAGAGAAATCCAGAAATCGAAAAAACCAAAGTCAAAAATCTAAACATTCAAAAAAGTGAAAAACAGAAAAATCGGAAAACTGAAATATCGAGAAATTAAAATATATAGAGAGAAGTTGAAGAATCAAAAAATTTAAAATGCGGCACTCAAAGCAGAAAAAAACAAAAAATTGAAAAAATGAAAGTCGAAAAATCAGAAGATCGAGAATTCGAAACTAAAAAAAAATTGGAAAAACTGTAAAATTTCGCGAGTTTTCAGTTTCTCGATTTCTAATATTCTTTATTTTGTCAATTTTTCGATTTTTCAATGTTTTGAATTTATAATTTTTGCGTTTTTTCAATGTGAAATTTTACAATTTTTCGATTTACAATTTTTCGGTTTTCAATTTTTCGATTTTCATTTTCAACATTTAGATTTTTCAGTTTCCAGTTTTTCAATTTTTCCTTTCTTCAATTTTTGACTTGAAATTTTTCTAGTTTTCATTTTAAACATGTATCTAAAAAATATAATTAAAAAAAACACTTTTTCGATTATTCGATTTTTAATTTTTCAAATTCTTGATCTTTCAATGTTACAGTTTTTGGATTTTACAATTTTGACGATTCCACAATTTTTCTATTTCACATTTTTTGGGTTTTCCAATTTTTCGATTCTTTAATTTTTAGTTTTTCAACATTTCAATTTTTCATTTCCTCAGTTCTTCGATTTGCAATTTTTCGTTTTTTTAACTTTTAAATGCTGGTTAGTGTTTTACCATTTACATAATACTCTTAATATACATACAAAAGTTGACAACAATCAGCTTAGTAGTTTCGGAGATTATGTGTCTAATTGAAATTATAGCGCTTACGCCCACGAAATAAAAAATTGATTACGAAAAAAAGTTATATAAATATATAACAAAAAAAAATCAATTCATAGAGTGCAGAATCCGGAAAACCATCGATTGAGAAACACCAAAGCAAAAAAACAATTTAAACCCTCAAAGAACCGTCCTCACCCAACCCGGCCCTAAAATTGAAACGTATTTATATTCTTAAAAGGAAAAAATCGACGAGAACAAAGTTAGATGAACAAAGTTTAATTGCTTTTCTGCTTAATACACTAATATTCAGGGCAGAGGCTGGCATTTAACACTCGCAAATGGAGACATTTTAGCGTTGATCGAGGTCTACAGGTTGATCCTTATCTGAACGCGCACAGCACTAGTAATAAAATCACATCGGTGCTTATGGAAAGCGGTCGTTATGGAAAATGACGCATCCAACATTTTACCGTGTTGTAGCACCGATCCTATAAAACTTCTATCTTAAAAGAATTTATGTGGAGTTGCCGTAAGAATAAACGCGAACGATACGTCTAGAGATGATGTGCATTATAGATTTTGCTCGTTTTATGGACGGCCGTTCGCGTCGAGGCGCAGCCGGGGATTTCGGTCGAAGCATCACGAATCGAGTGCATGTTGCTTTTTCGCTATAAAGTAAACTAGAGTGCGTAGTTAAACGGCTGCAAAATAGGCGCAGTCGGTGGGATTACGAACCGTCGGAATAATCTCTCCAATAAACATTAAGGGGACTCGCTAGACGAGGTATAATATTTTTTTGTTTTTTTGTATGAAAAAATTATATTAATATAGATGTATCATACATCAAATTGCAGCTTTTTTCATATTCTAGAGCGCAGAGACCAATTCAATCAATTAAAAAAATATGGCTGAGAAATATCGTAAAAAAGCACCATTGTATGTTTTCTTTTCAAGTTTTTTGAGTCATAAACATCATAGAATCGCTTGAAAATTTTCACATGGATAAAACATCACTTTTTACAGGGCGCAGAGTCATTAAATCTTTGTTAGTGGGACAGTTTGTTTAAAAAATAATGTGTTTATTAAAATCAAAATATATCACAAATTAATGCAAAATACGTCGAATAAATTTAACAGGAATATCAGAGGAAAATTAATGATCTATTGGTTAGCAGAGTTTTTAATAAAAACTAACAATTATTAAAAAAAATGGGTATCAATTCGACAGAATTTGAGCCGTTAGTTCAGTACTTTGCCGATAGGAGCGCCACTAAAATTTACGGAAGCGACTTTCCAGGTAAAACCCTTATCGCCTGCTCTACCATCAACTGATTGTTAGAGTTCTCGACTGATTTTTCTAATTTATGGCAAGGAACTCAGTTTTATAACAAGCCGCCAGGACCGGCCGTAGTAATCTATTGTTAAGGAAATTAACTTTTACGCAATGAGGTACTATCATAAAACCGAATTAAAACTGGGGAACTATAATATTTTTACTCCACTCAGGATCCTGAATTCAATACACATGATTACTAAAAATTTATTGTAATATTATTGTTAATATATATTTTGCTTTGTTAATTAATAAAATTAATAAACATATTTATAATAATAATAAAAAATATATAAAATACAGCTTTTGTTTAACACGTATAAGTAGCCAAGTGTACTTATCCCAGAAAGGAGGTGTTTTAAAAAAGCCCTACGCCCAGTAACTTCTCCCTTCATTCTTTACTCGAAAAAAGTGCTCGTATATGTTTTCATTTGCCGAGAGATCATTTTCAAAATATATTTATAATAAAAATATGCAAGTCTTGGTGATGAAAAATGTACTCCTAATAAATTATTATATAATATATTAATTAATTTTTCTTCCATTTTTAGGTTTTTCAATATTTCAGCTTTGTAATTTTGCAATATTTCGTTTCTTCAATTTTTCAAATCTTTGATATTGTGTTTTCTCGGTTTTTCAATTTTTCGATATTTTAATTTTTCAGTTTTTAAAGTTTTAGGTTTTTAGATTTCTCACTTTTCGATTTTTCAGTTACATGATTTTTCAATTTGTCGAATTTTTAAATTTTTTTCAGGTTTAGATTTTTTTTGTTGTTCAATTCTTGGATTTTTAAAATTTTTGTTTTTTAAATTTTCCTATTTATCAGCTTACTGGGATTTCAATGTTTTGATTTTTTGATTGTTCAATTTTTGATACGATTTTTTTTCAAAAATTTTCAGTTTTTCAATTTATTAACTTTACGATACTTCAGTTTTGCTCGATTTCGATTTCTCAATTTTTCGACATATTATTGATGGGATTTTTGAATTTATCGATTCTTGGATTTCTCGATTCTTCATATTTTCGGTTTCTCGAATGTATTCATTTTTCGATTTCTCAATTTTCCGATGTTTCAGTTTTACGATTTTTATTTTTTTTTATTTTTCAGTTTTCAATTTTTGACGTTTCTAGATTTTTCGATTTCTGAATTTTTCGATTAACTGATTTTTTGATTTTCCCATTTCTCTATTTCTTGATTTTTCAATTCTTTCTTCAAATGTGATTTTTCAATTTTTCGATTTCTGAATTTTTCAATGTTTCAGTTTTGGATTTTTTCACTTTTCCGATTCTTCAATTTTCTTTCCATTTTTCACTTTTTCGATTTTTCAATTTTCCTTCCATTTTTCAGTTTTTCAGTATTTCAGTTCTGGGATTTTGCAATGTTTCGGTTCTTCAATTTTTCCATTTTTTGATGTTTCGATTTCTCAGTTTTTCAATTTTTCGATAGATATTTTAATTTTTCAATTTTTAAGTTCTAGATTTTCCATTAATTTTTTTGTTTTCCTGGATGTTTTGATTTGTCGATTATTCGATTTTTCAAGTTCTCGGTTTAGATTTTTTGGTTTTCCAATTCTTCGATTTTTAATTTTTAGATCGTTCAATTTCTCGATTTTTAGATTTTTCAATTTTTTGGTTTACCGATTTTTTTTCCTTTATAATGTTTCAATTTCTCAATTATTAACTTTTCGATTTTTCAGTTTTGGTCTAATTTGATTTCTTAATTTTTTGATTTTTGAATTTTAGATTTTTGTTTTTTTGATTTTTTTAGTGTTTCGATTTCCCAATTCTTCAATTTTTCGATTTTTCGAGATTTAAAATTTTTGATTTTTCTTTTCTTTTATTTCTCAATTTTTGGATTTTTTAAATTTTACATTTTTCGATTTTACTATTTTTTGATGCTTGGATTTCTCAATTTTTCAAGTTTTCAATACTCATTTTTTCAGGATTGGAATATTGAGAACTTTTCAATTTCTGGATTTTCAATTTTCAGATATTTTAGTATTTTGGGTTTTTAATGTTTCAATTTTTGGGTGTTTTGATTTTTCGATTTTTTAAGTTCTAGATTTTCCGTTAATTTTTTTGTTTTCCTTGATGTTTTGATTTGTCGATTATTCGATTTTTCAAGTTCTCGGTTTAGGTTTTTTGGTTTTCCAATTCTTGGATTTTTAATTTTTAGATCGTTCAAAATCTCGATTTTTAGATTTTTCAATTTTTTGGTTTACCGATTTTTTTTCATTTATAATGTTTGAATTTTTCAATTATTAACTTTTCGATTTTTCAATTTTGGTCTAATTTGATTTCTTAATTTTTTGATTTTTGAATTTTAGATTTTTGTTTTTTTGATTTTTTCAGTGTTTCGATTTCCCAATTCTTCAATTTTTCGATTTTTCGAGTTTTTAAATTTTTGATTTTTCTTTTCTTTTATTTCTCAATTTTTGGATTTTTTAAATTTTACATTTTTCGATTTTACTATTTTTTGATGCTTGGATTTCTCAATTTTTCAAGTTTTCAATACTCATTTTTTCAGGATTGGAATATTGAGAACTTTTCAATTTCTGGATTTTCAATTTTCAGATATTTTAGTATTTTGGTTTTTTAATGTTTCGATTTTTGGGTGTTTTGATTTTTCGATTTTTTAAGTTCTAGATTTTCCGTTAATTTTTTTGTTTTCCTTGATGTTTTGATTTGTCGATTATTCGATTTTTCAAGTTCTCGGTTTAGATTTTTCGGTTTTCCAATTCTTCGATTTTTAATTTTTAGATCGTTCAATTTCTCGATTTTTAGATTTTTCAATTTTTCGGTTTACCGATTTTTTTTTCATTTATAATGTTTCAATTTTTCAATTATTAACTTTTCGATTTTTCAATTTTGGTCTAATTTGATTTCTTAATTTTTTGATTTTTGAATTTTAGATTTTTGTTTTTTTGATTTTTTTAGTGTTTCGATTTCCCAATTCTTCAATTTTTCGATTTTTCGAGTTTTAAAATTTTTGATTTTTCTTTTCTTTTATTTCTCAATTTTTGGATTTTTTAAATTTTACATTTTTCGATTTTACTATTTTTTGATGCTTGGATTTCTCAATTTTTCAAGTTTTCAATACTCATTTTTTCAGGATTGGAATATTGAGAACCTTTCAATTTTTGGATTTTCAATTTTCAGATATTTTAGTATTTTGGTTTTTTAATGTTTCGATTTTTGGGTGTTTTGATTTTTCGATTTTTTAAGTTCTAGATTTTCCGTTAATTTTTTTGTTTTCCTTGATGTTTTGATTTGTGGATTATCCGATTTTTCAAGTTCTCGGTTTAGATTTTTTGGTTTTCCAATTCTTCGATTTTTAATTTTTAGATCGTTCAATTTCTCGATTTTTAGATTTTTCAATTTTTCGGTTTACCGATTTTTTTTCATTTATAATGTTTCAATTTTTCAATTATTAACTTTTCGATTTTTCAATTTTGGTCTAATTTGATTTCTTAATTTTTTGATTTTTGAATTTTAGATTTTTGTTTTTTTGATTTTTTTAGTGTTTCGACTTCCCAATTCTTCAATTTTTCGATATTTTAATTTTTCGATTTTTCGAATTTTTAAATTTTTGATTTTTCTTTTCTTTTATTTCTCAATTTTTGGATTTTTTAAATTTTACATTTTTCGATTTTACTATTTTTTGATGCTTGGATTTCTCGATTCTTCATATTTTCGGTTTCTTGAATTTCTTCATTTTTCGATTTCTCAATTTTCCGATGTTTCAGTTTTACGATTTTTAAATTTTTTTTATTCTTCAGTTTTCAATTTTTGACGTTTCTAAATTTTTCGATTTCTCAGTTTTTCGATTAACTGATTTTTTGATTTTCCCATTTCTCTATTTCTTGATTTTTCAATTCTTTCTTCAATTGTGATTTTTCAATTTTGCGATTTCTGAATTTTGCAATGTTTCGGTTTGGGATTTTTTCACTTTTCCGATTCTTCAATTTTCTTTCCATTTTTCAGTTTTTCAAGGTTTCAGTTTTGAATTTTTTCACTTTTTCAATTTTTCAATTTTCCTTCCATTTTTCAGTTTTTCAGTATTTCAGTCCTAGGATTTTGCAATGTTTCGGTTCTTCAATTTTTCCATTTTTTGATGTTTTTTACCGATTTTTTGTCATTAATAATGTTTCAATTTTTCAATTATTAACTTTTCGATTTTTCAATTTTGGTCTAATTTGATTTCTTAATTTTTTGATTTTTGAATTTTAGATTTTTGTTTTTTTGAGGTTTTTAGTGTTTCGATTTCCCAATTCTTCAATTTTTCGATATTTTAATTTTTCGATTTTTCGAGTTTTTAAATTTTTCATTTTTCTTTTCTTTTATTTCTCAATTTTTGGATTTTTTAAATTTTACATTTTTCGATTTTACTATTTTTTGATGCTTGGATTTCTCGATTCTTCATATTTTCGGTTTCTCGAATTTCTTCATTTTTCGATTTCTCAATTTTTCGATGTTTCAGTTTTACTGCTTTTAATTTGTTTTATTTTTCAGTTTTCAATATTTGACGGTTCTAAATTTTTCGATTTTTCAATTTTTCGATTAACTGATTTTTTGATTTTCCCATTTCTCTATTTCTTGATTTTTCAATTCTTTCTTCATTGTGATTTTTCAATTTTTCGATTTCTGAATTTTTCAATGTTTCAGTTTTGGATTTTTTCACTTTTCCGATTCTTCAATTTTCTTTCCATTTTTCAGTTTTTCAAGATTTCAGTTTTGAATTTTTCCACTTTTTCGGTTTTTCAATTTTCCTTCCATTTTTCAGTTTTTCAGTATTTCAGTTCTGGGATTTTGCAATGTTTCGGTTCTTCAATTTTTCCATTTTTTGATGTTTCGATTTCTCGGTTTTTCAATTTTTCGATAGGTATTTTAATTTTTCAATTTTTAAGTTCTACATTTTCCGTTAATTTTTTTGTTTTCCTTGATGTTTTGATTTCTCGATTATTCGATTTTTCAAGTTCTCAGTTTAGATTTTTTGGTTTTCCAATTCTTCGATTTTTAAATTGTTTAATTTTTAGATTGTTCAATTTCTCGATTTATAGATTTTTCAATTTTTCGGTTTACCGATTTTTTTCATTTAAAATGTTTCAATTTTTCAATTATTAGGTTTTCGATTTTTCAATTTTGGTGTAATTTGAAAACGTGAAACTGAAAAATGAAAGAAAAACTAAAAATGGGAAACTAAATCGGGAAATCAAAACATTGAAAAATCGAAAAATTTAAAACGACAATTGAAAACTGAAAATCTAAAACCAGGAAGTCGAAAAATCGAAATATTGAAAAATCCCAAAACTGAAACATCCAAAAACTGAGAATCTAAAGAATCGAAAAATTGAGCAATCGAAAAATCAAAAAAGTAAAGTCGAAAACTCGAAACCTTCAAAAAATTGAAAAATTGAAAAATCACAAATCTGAAAATTCGAAAAATTAAAGAATTGAAGAACAAGAATATCGAAACCCTCGAAAGTCAAGAAATGGGAAAATCAAAACATCGATTAATTGAAAAATCTAAAAATTGACAGTTTATAAATGTCAAATTTGAAAAATTGAAAAACCGAAAATTTGAAAAAACGACAATTGAAAAACAGAAAACCTAAAACCGGGAGGTCGAAAAATCGATAGATTAAGAAATCAAAACATTTGAAAAATTTGAAAACTTGAAAAACTGAAACATCGAAGAACTGAAATGAAAAATCGGGAAGTCGAAAAATTTAAAATTTAAAAATCGAAAAATTGGAAAAACGACAATTGAAAAACAGAAAATATAAAACCCGGAAGTCGAAAAATCGAAACATTAAGCAACCGAAAAAGTAAAAAAATCGACACATCGAAAACTCCAGAAGCCAAAAATCGAAAAATCGAAGAATCGGAATATTGAAAAATCCCAAAACTGAAATATCCAAAAACTGAGAACCTACAAAGTCGAAAAATTGAGCAATCGAAAAATCCAAAAATCAAAACATCAAGGAAAACAAAAAATTAACGGAAAATCTAGAACTTAAAAATTGAAAAATTAAAATACCTATCGAAAAATTGAAAAACCGAGAAATCGAAACATCAAAAAATGGAAAAATTGAAGAACCGAAACATAATAATGCAAAACTGAAAAATGGAAGGAAAATTGAAAAATCGAAAAAGTGAAAAAATTCAAAACTGAAATCTTGAAAAACTGAAAAATGGAAAGAAAATTGAAGAATCGGAAAAGTGAAAAAATCCAAAACTGAAACATTGAAAAATTCAGAAATGGAAAAACTGAAAAATCACAATTGAAGAAAGAATTGAAAAATCTAGAAATAGAGAAATGGCAAAATAAAAAAATCAGTTAATCGAAAAATTGAGAAATCGAAAAATTTAGAAACGTCAAAAATTGAAAACTGAAAAATAAAAAAAAATAAAAATCGTAACACTGAAACATCGGAAAATTGAGAAATCGAAAAATGAAGAAATTCGAGAAACCGAAAATATGAAGAATTGAGAAATCGAAGAATCGATAAATTGAAAAATCCCAACAGTAATATGTCGAAAAATTGAGAAATCGAAATCAAGCAAAACTGAAGTACCGTAAACTTAATAAATTGAAAAACTGAAAATTTTTGAAAAAAAAAAATCGTATCAAAAACTAAAAATTCAAAAAATCGAGAAATTGAACAATCAAAAAATCAAAACATTGAAATCCCAGTAAGTTGATAAATAGGAAAATTTAAAAAACAAGAATTTTCAAAATCCAAGAATTAATTGAACAACAAGAAAAATCTAAGCTTGAAAACTCAGAAAATCGAATGATCGAGAACTCAAAACATCAAAGAAAACAAAAAATCTAAAATTTAAAAACTCGACAAATTGAAAAATCGAAAAGTCGAGATAGTGAGAAATCTAAAAACCTAAAACTTTAAAAACTGAAAAATTAAAATATCGAAAAATTTAAAAACCGAGAAAACACAATATCAAAAATTTGAAAAATTGAAGAATCGAAATATTGCAAAATTCCAAAGCTGAAATATTGAAAAACTTAAAAATGGAAGGAAAATAAAAAATTGAAACAGTGAAAAAATCCAAAACTGAAACATTGAAAAATTGAGACATGGAGAAATGGGAAAATCAAAAAAATTGGTCTAAAGAGTTTAGACAGTACTCCCCTCACTATCGGAAACATGACGACTGCATGCCTATTATGTTTTTTTTTCACATTAGATTTCAAAGCATTCGGTTTTGTATTTCCTGATTAAATCAATAAAATAAATTTGCGCATTCATTAAATTTTTTGAGTCATCCTGTATATCCGAATTCAAAAAATATGAATGGAATGATTAATCACAAGAAGAGATTCATCATATTTTATACAATTTAGATAAGATTTATTCACCAAAATTTTGAGGTGACGTCATCAATTTTTTAGAGGGGATAAGTAAATATATTGTGATTAAAACGGTCCTGGTTTAATAACAAAAAATATTGTTCGTCTATAAAACAAGCTCGTCTTGGACAAAGTATTCGTAAAAAAAATATGTCGTAAAAAAATTTACGTATGCTGGTCCCGACTGCGATTATGGTTTAAATATTTTTTAGAAAATCCTGTCATGGATGTAGAAACATTTGTGACAGCCAAAGAGGTTTTTTTGAGAAAATTATCTTTGAATTTAGACCAAATTGAAATAGACACTAGGCAACAGGCACATTTGGGCAGAAGAAAGTCGAAAACCTGAAAAATTTTAAAACGAAAACTCAGAGTTGGATAACGTAAAATTAAAAAAAATAAAAATTGCAGTCTAAAATTTAAAGAAATGAAAAATTGAAAAAATTAAAATTGGAAAATTAAAAAAGATTGAAACATTGTAACTTGAAAATTTGAAAAAATGAAAAATTGGAGAAACGGAAAACTGAAAAATCTAAAATTGAAAAAATAAAAATTCAAAATCTAAAAAATGAATACGCAATAGTTGAAAAATCTCACATTGACAAAAGAAAAATTATAAAATCAGAACATTGGAAAACTGAACAATTGAAAAAATAAAGAAAATAAAAAACAGGAACGAAAAATTGAAAAAATGAAAAACTGAAAAATCGAAGAAGCATTGAAGAATCGAAAAACAGAAAAATCTCAAAACTAAAACACCGGAACTCTGAGACGTCGATAAATTGAAAGATAGAAAAATCGAAAAGTCGAAAAACCTGGAAAAATTTTAAATCAGAAATCTAGAAAATCGAAGAAAATCGAAAATCAAAAAGTTAAAGAACTGAAAATTTAAAAATCGAAAAATCGACAAATGGGCAAATCAAAATGACGAACAATCGAAGAATCTAAATGTTGAAAAATGGAGAAATAGAAAAGTCGAAAAATCAAAACTTGAAAAATCTGTTACTCAAAAAATCGAAAATTTAGAAATGCCAAAAACTGGAAAAATGTTAAAATCTACAATTGCAAAAAAATACAAATCTAAAAATTGGAAAAATCTGGAAAAAATTAAAATCAGAAATCTAGAAAATCGAAGAAAATGGAAAATCAAAAAGTTGAACAATTGAAAATTTAAAAATTGAAAAATCGACAAATGGGCAAATCAAAATGTCGAACAATCGAAAAATCTAAAAGTTGAAAAATGGAGAAATAGAAAACTCGAAAAATAAACAAATTGAAAAATCTGTTAATCAAAAAATCGAAAATTTAGAAATGCCAAAAACAGAAATATTGAAAAAATCGAAAAACGTAAAAATCTACAATTGAAAAAACAAATACAAATCTAAAAATTGGAAAAATCTCGAAAAAATTAAAATGAAAAATCTAGAAAATCGAAGAAAATGGAAAATCAAAAAGTTGAATAATTGAAAATTCAAAAATCGAAAAATCGACAAATGGGCAAATCAAAATGTCGAACAATCGAAAAATCTAAAAGTTGAAAAATGGAGAAATAGAAAAGTCGAAAAATCAAAAAATTGAAAAATCTGTCGTAAAAAAATTTACGTATGCTGGTCCCGACTGCGATTATGGTTTAAATATTTTTTAGAAAATCCTGTCATGGATGTAGAAACATTTGTGACAGCCAAAGAGGTTTTTTTGAGAAAATTACCTTTGAATTTAGACCAAATTGAAATAGACACTAGGCAACAGGCACATTTGGGCAAAAGAAAGAGAAATTAGGGTTACGGCTTCAAATTTTGGACGTATTTACAAACTTAGACCGACTACAGAAATAGCTAAAACTGTGGAGTCCTTGTTGTACAGTACATTTAGAGGTAACAGTCATACATACTATGGACAACAAAGTGAGGAAAAAGCTGTCAAGTGTTTTGAAATAAATAAAAATATAAAAACTGAACGGTGTGGCTTGTTTATTTCAAAACAATTTCCTTACTTGGCTGCTAGTCCAGACAGGGTTCTAGATGATAGGAGTGCATTAGTCGAAATTAAATGCCCTTCAAAATCGCAAGATTTGTCTCCCGAAGAAGCGGTTAGAAAAAAAATAATCAAATTTTGTACTTTGACAGACAGAGAATTGAAACTAAAAAAAAAATCATGATTACTACTTTCAAGTCCAGGAACAAATGCTTGTTACGGGTATTTCACAAGTTTATTTTGTTGTATGGACACCCAAAGGAATAAATATAGAAGAAATTTATAAAGACGAAGAAAAATATATAAAAAGATGGCAGATAAACTTTACTTTGGCGTATTATTGCCCGAAATAGTTGTTTCAAGAAGAAAGAGGAACCTGCCTTTGCGAGAGATTTTTTTTAAATAAATAAAAATTGTTTCTATTTTTTATGTACTTTAATAATTTATTAGGAGTACATTTTTCATCACCAAGACTTGCATATTTTTATTATAAATACATTTTGAAAATTATCTCTCTGCAAATAAAAACATATACGAGCACTTTTTTCGAGTAAAGAATGAAGGGAGAAGTTACTGGGCGTAGGCCTTTCTGGGATAAGTAGTAGATACACTTAGCTACTTATACGTGTTAAACAAAAGCTGTATTTTATATATTTTTTATTATTATTATAAATATGTTTATTAGTTTTATTAATTAACAAAGCAAAATATATATTAACAATAATATTACAATGAATTTTTAGTAATCATGTGTATTGAATTCAGGATCCTGAGTGGAGTAAAAATATTATAGTTCCCCAGTTTTAATTCGGTTTTATCATTGTTTAAGTATATTATAGTTGGACAACCTAATACAAATTTTACTTCGCCTAAATAGTGAGCTTTAGGACAAGGAATCCAGGGGGCGTGGGACAAATTTTTCGTCAACGCGCATTTTCACTACAGTGAGCCAACGTATTAGGTTTATTTTACTCTAAATCAGATGGCGCCATCAAACATTAGCAAAGGCAAACACCCTTCACTCTGCTCTTATACGAGGAGTTATCCATAATTAACATTGTTCCGTAAACAGTAACGTGTATAAACATATATGTACAAAATATGAAAATATGAAAATATACTTGACATAAAAAATATGAAGCAACGCGTTGTAACGTGATACGAAAGAATTGAATTTAAATGAATTTGACGCCTATTTTTATTTGACTATATCTGAAGACTGATAGAAACTTTCCAAGGGTTTTTAAACTGGTATAATTGTTTAGTTTTACAAGATTAAAGTAAAACAAGATTTTAAGTAAAATTTAGATTCTCAATTTTAGTACTCTTCAATTTTACGGTTTTTAAATATTTCGATTTTTCAATTTTTCAAATTTTTAGTATTTTTTTTATTTGTCCATTTCTGGATTTCCTAAAGTTTCGATTTTTCACATCTTCAATTCTTCAATTTTTCGATTTTTTAAGATTACGATTTTTCAATTTTGCTTTTTTAGATTTTCGATTTCTCAATTCTCCAATTTTTTAATTTCTCAATTTTTTGAATATTTCTTTCAGTTATGAGATTTTTCAATATTTCAATTTTTCGACTTTTCGATTTTTGAATTGACGGATTTTTTTTGATTTCTCGTTTTTTTCCTTTTTGGATTTTCAATTTATTGTAAACTTTAGATTTTTCAATTCTGGGACTGTTTAATGCTTCGATTTCTCAATTTTTAAAATTTTCGATGTTTTAATATTTCATTTTTTAAAATTCTAGGTTTTTCGATATCTCGAGTTTTCAGTTCTTCTATATTTCAATTTTTCGATTTTTTGAATTTTAATTTTTGATTTTCCAGTTTTTCTTTTTTAAAATTTTTCGATTATTCAATTTTTTAATTTCTCAATTTATCGAATTCAGATGTTTCGTTGTTTTGATTGTTCAATTTCTCAATTTTTCAATTTTTAACTTTCCTTTTCGGCTTCCGACTCCTCAATTTCTCGATCCTCCGATTTTTCGATTTCTCGAAGTCTCAGTTTTTGAATTTTTCGTTGTTTCGATTTTTGGATTTCTCGGTTTTTCGATTTTTTTCTTTTGAGCTCTTCTATTTCTGGACTTTCTAATCTTTCAATGCCCCGATTTTTCAATTTTTCAAATTGAATTGGATTTCTCGATTCTTCAATTTTGCGATATTTTAATTATTCATTGTTTTAAATTTTAGTTTTTTCGATTTCTCGATTTTTTGACTTTTCAGTTCTTCAGTATTTAAATTTTTGAATGTTTCAAATTTTTGCGTTAAATTTTCAGTTTTCTGATTTCTCAATTAATCTAAGTATTTTTGATTTTCCCACTTCTCAAAGTTTCGATTTTTCAGTTCTTCAATTCTTAGATTTTTCGACGGTTTGTCGATTTCTCAATTTTTGGATATTTCTTTCAGGTTTGATATTTTTCAATACTTCGATTCTTTCATTTTTCGACTTTTTATTTTTGGATTTTCAGTATTTTGTTTTTTATTTCAATTTCTCAATTTTTCAACTTTTTCATATTTTAATTTTTAAATTTCTAGATTTTTCAGTTTCTCGAGTTTCCATTTCTATATTTTAATTTTTTAAATTTACGAATGTTTAAATTTTTTGAGATCTCAATTCATTGAGATTCGGATGTTTCCATGTTTTGATTATTCAATCTCTGGCTTTATCAATTTTTCCATATTTAAGTTTTCGATTTTTCGATTTTGTCCTATTTCGGTTTCTCAATTTTTTGATTTTTCGACTTCTCGATTTTTCGACTCATCGATTTTTTTTGTCTTTTGATTTTTCGATTTCTCGATGTCTCAATTTTTGAATTTTACAATGTTTCGATTTTTCGATTTTTTGCTTTTCGGTTTCTCGATTTTTCGATGTTTCGATTTTTGATTTCTCCGATTTTTCAATTGTCCAATTTTTTAAATTCTCGACTTCTCGATTCGTTGATTTTTCAGTTTTTCGATTATTAAATTTTAGATTTTTATTTTTATTTTTTTTTGATTTTTTGATGTTTGGATTTCTCCATTTTTCAGTTTTAGGATATTTTAACTTTTCAATGTTTTAAATTTTAGATTTTTCGTTTTTTCAGTTCTTCAATATTTTTTTATTTTTCAAATTTTGACGTTGCTGAATTTTTAGTTTTCGGATTTCACAATTAATCAATTTTTTTTATATTCCCATTTCTCCACTTCCTAAAGTTTCGATTTTTCAGTTCTTCAGTTCTTCAATTCGTCGATTATTCAGGTTTTTGATTTTTCAATTTTTCGATTTTTTAAGTTTGCGATTTTTAGACTCTGCTTTTTTGACTTTTCTGTTTCTCAATTTTTTGATTTCCTAATTTTTTGATATTTCGTTCAATTTTGTGATTTTTCAGTTTTTCGATTTCTCAATTTTAACTTTTCAATTTTTAAATTATTAATTTTTTTCGATTTTTTGAGTTTTCAGTTCTTCTATATTTCAATTTTTCAATTTTCGGAATTTTTAAATTTTCGATTGTCCAATTTTTTTTATTTTTCGATTTTATTAATATACTTAAACAATGGTTTTATGATAGTACCTCATTGCGTAAAAGTTAATTTCCTTAACAATAGATTACTACGGCCGGTCCTGGCGGCTTGTTATAAAACTGAGTTCCTTGCCATAAATTAGAAAAATTAGCCGAGACCTCTAACAATCAGCTTATGGTAGAGCAGGCGATAAGGGTTTTACCTGGAAAGTCGCTTCCGCAAATTTTAGTGGCGCTCCTATCGGCAAAGTACTGAACTAACTGCTCAAATTCTGTCGAATTGATACCCATTTTTTTCAATAATTGTTAGATTTTGTTAAAAACTCTGCTAACCAATAGATCATTAATTTTCCTCTGATATTCCTGTTAAAATTATTCGACGTATTTTGCATTAATTAGTGGTATATTTTGATTTTAATAAACACATTATTATTGAAACAAATTGTACCACTAACAAACATTTAATGACTCTGCGCCCTGTAAAAAGTGATGTTTTATCCATGTGCGAATTTTCAAGCGATTCTATGATGGTTATGACTCAAAAAACTTGAAAAGAAAACATACAATGGTGCTTTTTTTACGATATTTCTCAGCTATATTTTTTTAGTTGATTGAACTGGTCTTTGCGCTCTAGAATATGAAAAAAGCTGCAGTTTGATGTATCTATATTAATATCATTTTTTCATACAAAAAACCAAAAAAATGTTATACCTCGTCTAGCGAGTCCCCTTAAACGGCTGCAAAATAGGCGCAGTCGGTGGGATTACGCACCGTCACCTCGGAATAATCTTACCAATAAACATTAATAAAAGCGGTGTTAAAACCGGTACCAGATGTCCGAACCCCCATTCCGGGACCCATTTTCCATAAAACAAATCCCTCAAGACCGCTGACCACACTCACCTATAACCGTAAGATCCTTGGTCTTCGAATCCTTTGTAAAAATCGGCGTTTCCATAGAAACCAAGCAGGAATATGATCCCGACGCCGAAAAATCTAATTTCGAGAGCTGTATCTGCATCTCGCTGGTGTTCGCTTTCTGTAACAAAGAAACGTATCAATTCAGTCTTCATTAAAACGCAGCACCATTAAAATTTCACGTCTGAATTTATTTATTAGCTCGAAGAGCGATCTCTCGAACGTAAGGGAACGCCACAGAGAAAACCCATAAAGACGCGCCCGCCGAGCCACTTTGAAAAATCTGTTTACTGTTGCTTTCTCCGGGATCTTATCGGAGGAGGGTTGTTCCGGACGGATCCGGCTCGAAGGACTGGAATAGCAAGCACTAATTACCCGCCGGCGGCACACCTGATTCGCCAGATGTCCGATTTCCACGCGAACTCACAACAACAGATTCGAACCCCTCATTTTTCTCAATTAGCACTCCAGAGATCCAAGTAGCGAAATCTCATTTAAATTTCGCGATTTGCATGAATATTATACAATTTAGACGTGCCGCCATGAATATATTAGACAATATTCACTTTGCCGTCCAGCTCATCAAATATTCGGTTTCAGGCCGCCCATTTCAGTCGAAACCTCTGATACCGGTCACCGAAGTCGGTATAATCAAACAGACGTTACGTGAATCTCCTGAGACGCTGCATGCGCTCGAAATTTGATGTACGTTTACTTTGAGAATTATCGATAAGGAAAAGGGACACAACGCGGAAAAGGGCCACCATAAAACCGGGATATAGCTAGATCGGCGCAGTCGGTGGGATTATTTTTTCGGCAATAAGCTCGCAGTAATTGGATTCTTAATGATAGCCGCTAGACGAAGCAATAAACTTTACCCCTTCTCAAATTCCGTCAAGTAACACTCACCCATAAATTCATTACTCACCCCTAAAAATTTGCTCCCGCTCGCATTGTTTCCGAACTTCGACGTCCTCCAGCAGCCCGCGTCACATTCGTCTTAATTTAACATTAATATATGACTTAGCATCTGCGTGCACCTTTCGCTAAGATAGTGCTGTGGAGCGAAGTTTGCTGCGGTCGGAACGACTTCGGGTTGCTGTTGGTATTGTTAATCACATTTAGCCGGAGCCTAAACGACGTAAACTAATTAGGTGCGCCCTCACTACTTCCACGAACAAAAAATCCCTAAATTATCCGCAGCTAATTCCGTAATGATTAAACAATTTGGAGCTCGAGGTAAGTTTCGCAAGAAGTACGACGCGAATCTGAGAAATTGACGTCGTTTGGTGTGGGTGCGAATAAATGGCGCAGTCGGTGGGATGAGTGATAAACTGGAACTTCGGTGTGACAAGTGTGGGGTTTTCTCGGTGTGTGGCTACATTCATTCATGATTTTAATGTCAATTTTCTTGATTTTGACAGTATTAGTGAACGTGACAATTTTTCATGGTAATTGCGTGGCAATTGACAAACAATTAATTTTGTTAAAATCATTAAATGGGCTTTTTTGGACCTGTAATGGTTGTCGCTCACCCTCTAATACCCCCGGTGAGAAGGATTAATGTGTTTGCTGTAAAATTATTCCCTTAATCTTTTGATTTTTCGACTGCAAAATCCCAGAACTGAAATACTGAAAAACTGAAAAATGGAAGGAAAATTGAAAAATCGAAAAAGTGAAAAAATTCAAAACTGAAATCTTGAAAAACTGAAAAATGGAAAGAAAATTGAAGAATCGGAAAAGTGAAAAAATCCAAAACTGAAACATTGAAAAATTCAGAAATTGAAAAATTGAAAAATCACAATTGAAGAAAGAAAAATGGGATATAGATCTGGACGGTAAAAGGTTTTCTTAAAAATTCAATTTGAAAACGAAATTTTTGAAATGTCTCAAAAATATAATATGTATTTTTAATCTAAAGATTCTGGGGAAATTGCTGGAATTTTCAGAAAATTTGGAATCTAAAATAAGTCGAAATCTCGAAGATAATGCCTTTTGGTAATTTTCGAAGGTGACTCGGAAAACGGTCAAAAATTTGATACGGGAAAATTTGAGACTTTTGAAAAATTGTCTAAAAATCTACAAAAAATATAGACTATAGATTTCGACGAGCTAATTTGAAAACATAACGTTTTAAATGTCCGGGACAAATGTTTTCTTACATTTTCGATATAAATTTAAATTTGTTGAAGAATCTCAGAAAATGCTATACCTAATTCATTAATCGATTTGGGAAAATTGTTGGAATTTTCGAAAAATTAAAACCGAAAATAACTTTTTCCGGTCGAAATCTACAAGAAAATGTCTTTAGGTAATTTTTCAAAGGGTGCTGGCAAAAAAGAAAAAAAAATGACAATTGGTAATCGAAAAATTAAAATTTTTGAAAAGTTGTCAAAAAATCCACAAAAAAATTGGGATATAGATCTTGACGAGCTGACTCGAAAATCATAAACTTACAATGAATCCGGTCCAAGGTTTTCTTAAAAATTTGATTTGAAAATGAAATTTTTGAAATGTCTCAAAAATGTAGTATGTATTTTTAATGTAAAGATTCTAGGGAAATTGCTGGAATTTTCGGAACATTTAGAGTCTAAAATAAGTCGAAATCTCCAAGAGAATGTCTTTTGGTAATTTTCGAAGAGGACTCGGAAAAAAATTTGATACGGAAAAAGTTGAGACTTTTGAAAAATTGTCTAAAAATATATCTACAAAAAATCTAGACTGTAGATTTCGACGAGCTAATTTGAAAACATAACGTTTTAAATCTGCCGGACAAATGTTTTCTTACATTTTCAATATAAAATTAAATTTTTTGAAGAATCTCAGAAAACGCTATAAGTCATTAATCGATTTGGGAAAATTTGTTGGAATTTTAGAAAAATTAAAACCGAAAATAACTTTTTCCTGACGAAATCTACAAGAAAATGTCTTTAGGTAATTTTTGAAGGGGTGCTGGCAAAAAAGAAAAAAAAAAGTGACAATTGGTTATCGAAAAATTAAAATTTTTGAAAAGTTGCCTAAAAATTCACAAAAAAAATTGGGATATAGATCTTGACGAGCTGACTCGAAAATCAGAAACTTATAATGAATCTGGTCCAATGTTTTCTTAAAAATTCGACTTGAAAATGAAATTTTTGAAATGTCTCAAAATTGTAGTAGGTATGTATTTTTAAACTAAAGATTCTGGGGAAATTGCTGGAATTTTCAGAAAATTTGAAGTCTAAAATAAGTAGAAATCTCCAAGAGAATGTCTTTTAGTAATTTTGGAAGGGGTGCTGGCAAAAAAGTAAAAAATTTGACAATTGGTTATCGAAAAATTGAAATTTTTGAAAAGTTGTCTATAACTCCGCAAAAAAATCTGGAATGTAGAGATCGACGAGCTGATTCGAAAACCATTGATTTTTTGACATTTCGATTTCTCGATTTTCATGTTTTGAGTCCTGCATTTTATAATTTTTTGAATCTTCAACTTCTCTTAATGTTTTAATTTTTCGATGTTTCAATTCTCCGATTTTTCTGTTTTTCATTTTTTCGAATTTTAGATTTTCGACTTCCAATTTTTTGGTTTCTGGATTTCTCGATCTTTCGGTTTTGTGATTTTGCAATGTTAGATTTTGGATCTTAAATTTTTCCATTTTTTTGATGTTTCAATCTCTCGATTTTTCTCTTTTTCGATTTTTTAATTTTTCAACATTTTAAATTTTAGATTTTTGGATTTCTCGATTTCTCAATTTTCCGATATTTCAGTTTTTCACGTTTTTCAATTTTTGTCGTTTTTAAAATTGCGATTTTTCGTTTTTTTATCCCATAATAATAATAATAATAATAATAATGTTTATTAATTTTTCGATTTTTCAGTTTTTCGATTTTTTGATGTTTCGATTTCAGGGTTTCTGAACGATTCTTGAATTTCTCAATATGTATTTTAATTTCTCGATATTTCAGACTTCGATTTTTCTGTTTTTCAATTTTTCGAATTTTGATTGTCGATTTTCGGTTTTCCAAATTTTTTGCAGTTTTTCGATTTCTCAATTTTGATGTTTTGAACGGAAAATCGAAAACCTGAAAAATTTTAAAACGAAAACTCAGAGTTGCATAACGTAAAATTAAAAAAATTATGAAATTGCAATCTAAAATTTGAAGAAATGAAAAATTGAAAAATTTTAAAATTGGAAAAATAAAAAATCATAAAATCGGAAGATTGAAACATTGCAAATCGAAAATTTGAAAAAATGAAAAATTAAAGAAACGAAAGACTGAAAAATCTAAAATTGAAGAAACAAAAAATTCAAAATTTAAAATTGAATAATCCAAAAGTTGAAAAATTTCACATTGACAAAAGAAAACCGAAACGAGAAATTGAAGATATGAAAAACTCAAAAATCGAAGAAAAATTGAAGAATGGAAAACAGAAATATCTCAATACTAAAAGAGCGAAAAACTGAGATATCGAAAAATGGAAGATCGAGGAATAAAAAAGTCGAAAAATCTTGAAAATTCAAAATCAGTAATCTGAAAAATCGAAAAAATGGAAATTCGAAAAATCTAAAAATCGAAAAATCGAAAATTAGAAAAGTCGAAAAATAAAAAAATCGAAAAATATATTGATCAAAAAATAGAAAATTTAGAAATGACAAAAACTGAAATATTGAAAAAATCGAAAAACTGAAAAATTGAAAACCGAAAAATCGCAAATTAAAATTAAAATTAAAAAACTGTAAAATCCGAAATATGAAAATTTTCACATCGGAAAAAGAAAAATTATGAAATCAGGACATTGAAAAACGGAAAAATTGATCGAGAATCGAAGAGTCGAAAAATCTCGAAGAATTTAAAATCAGAAAACTGGAAAATCGAAAAGTTGAAGAATTGAAAATCTGAAAATCGAAAAATCAGAAAATCGAGAAATGCGAGCATCGAAATGTTGAACAAAAGTCGAAAAATCGAGAAATCGAAAAGTCGAAAAATCTCGACAAAATTTAAAATCAGAAATCTGGAAAATCTAAAAGTTGAAGAATTGAAAATCTGAAAATCAAAAAATCGATAAATTGAGAAATGGGAAAAAACAAAATGCTGAACAATCGAAAAATCTAAAAGTCGAAAAATCGAGAAATAGAAAAGTCGAAAAATCAAAAAATCGAAGAATCTAGTAATCAAAAAATCGAAAATTTAGAAATGCCAAGAACTGGAATATTATTGAAAAAAACAAAAAACTGAAAAATCTAAAATTGGAAAAAACTGAAAATCGAAAAATCGGGAAATTGAAAAATGGGAAAATTAAAATGTCGAACAATCGAAAAATCTAAAAGTGGAAAAATCGAGAAACAGAAAAATCCAAAAATCAAAAAATTGAAGAATCTATTAATCAAAAAATCGAAAATTTACAAATGTCAAAAACTGAAATATTGAAAAAATCGAAAATCTGAAAAATCTGAAATTGGAAAAACAAAAAATTAAAAGCTAAAAATTGGAAAATCGAAACATCGCAAATCAAAAAACTGAAAAATCCAAAAGATGAAAAATTTTACATTGAAAAAAGAACACTTATAAAAGCAGAACATTAGTAAACTGAAAAATTGAAAAAATAAAGAAAATAAAAAACCGAAACGAAAAATTGGAGAAATGAAAAACAAAAATCTTAAAACAAAAACATCGAAAAACTGAGATCTCGCAAAATTGAAAGATCGAGAAATCTAGAAGTCGAAAAATGGAGAAATAGGAATGTCCAAAAATAAAAAAATCGAAGAATCTATTAATCAAAAAATCGAAAATTTAGAAATGCCAAAAACTGAGATGTTGAAAGAAACGAAAAACTTAAAAATGAAAAAATTGAAAAATCGAAGAAAAATTGAAGAATCGGAAAACAGAAAAATCCCCAAACTGATGAAACATCGAAAAATTGAGATATTGAAAAATCGAGAAATCGAAAAGTAGAAAAATTTCGAAAAATTGAAAAGCGGAAACCTGAAAAAGCGAAAATTTGAAAAATCAAAAAGTTGAAGAATTGAAAATCGAAAAATCCAGAAATGGGAAAAACGAAATATCTAAAAGTCGAAAAATCTAACAGTCAAAATGTCGAGAAGTCGAAAAATCAAGAATGAAATATCGGAAAATAGAGAAATAAAAAAATAAAAAATCAAAAAATCGAAAAATCGAGAAATTGAAAAATCGAAAAATTAAAATCTCGCGAAATAGCAATTCTAAAAATGGAAACTTCCAAAAGTTGGAATATCAAAAAACTGAAAAATTTCAAAATGAAAACTCGAAGAGTTGCATGTCGTAAAATTGAAGTAACAAAAAAAAATAAAAATTGAAAAACTGCAAATCGAAAAATTGAACAACCAAAAATTTTTGAAAATTGAAATTGAAAAAGCAAAAAAAATATAAAACCGAAACATCGGAAGCACTTCAGGGGCGAAAGAAGTTCTATCGAAATAATCCACGAGTAATTTTTTAATTAGTTTGTTCTCATAGTTATTGTAGCCCTCTATTTTAATTTCTCATGAAGAAAAAATTGCGGAAAATAAGAAAGAAAACTGCCTTTAAGATGTGCAAGAATAAATAAATATATTTTATTTTTATCGGTATTTAAAACTAACAGTTTTAAGAGGGACATCTGAAATTTCACGAAAATTGTTATAACATGTTTTTCCAAAAATTTGGACTGTTAGGGAAAAATTCAAATCGGATTCGTACACCACACTTATAGAACTTTGAAATAACGTTATCAAATTGTTGGTGGGGATGAGTAGCAAATTTTTTAACTATTAACCATCTACATGATATTTCTAATATACATACAAAATTTGACAACAATCTGTCCAGCAATTTCGGAGATTACGTGTCTAATAGAAATGGTTACAGACACCAGACAGACAGACAGAACGGGAGACTATTTTTCGTCGAGAAGTAAAAATCGGTCGATTCAGTTCGTTATATTACAATAATCATAGCATACGGCTCGGTTTTTTCTGAAAGAATCTCGAGGCCGGCTCGTGTTTCGCCCCCGAAATAGCAAAACGCGGCTCGAATGTGAAAGAAGTCGACAAAAAAATTGAAAATTCATTTTAAACAAATGGCGCAGTCGATACATTCTTAACGACCGCCTTCACTGTAAGTAAAACATGATTGACGTCTTCGCATTCATAATTCACAAAGACGAAACGAAAAGTTCCGGAAAATGGCGCAGTTGGTAGAATTTTCGTCCGAGAATAAACTAATTGCAATCTAAAATAAATAAAATTCTGATAGTAGTCTCGGTGGCGTTAATTTGCGAAAACATTGTTTAAATTATACGTTGCTGTGCGCTGCGAAAATAGCAAACAACTATTTGTGTGCCAATTAGGTATTAAAAGCCACAGCAAATTTACAAATTAATTAATGAGCGGCTTTGTTGGCAAAATGAAAATTTAAATGAGGCCGATTCGGTTCGTCGTGTACCGAATCCATACATAATTGCTTTTTGATGAATTCCATCGCACAAAGTAAATAACTGAGTGATTCGAGAGAGTCTGTTTCTTGTTCTTGGAGGAAATGTAAAAGTTTACTCGAAACTAAATAAAACTCGTGATTATTAATGAACCTTGCAAAAACGCAACTTTCGGGGATGTTGTTCCAAACGGAACTAAGTGTATAGATTTGAAAATTTATTTAATTAAAAATCAACTCGGTACACGTTTCCATTAAAACCGCACCTGTTTTTCCCACGTCGCGCTATCGATTCGTAAGTCATCTAATTTGTTTTCCATACGTTAAACAACCGAAAAGATTTGTTTACCGGAAAAAAAGTAGCACGTTCCGCGACGAGCAAAATAAAGTAAAAAGTTTAATTAGAAGAGAGAATGGCAGAATCAAAGTGAACATTGTTAGCCATAATAAACTTCTCTCGTGCAATTATACTCTACGTGTTTATTCGCACTCTCGAACAATGGGAATTGAAGACCGGACGAAACAAAGCGCGATAATAACACTTTTAAAAGGCCGTAAACCCTGAAGGACAAATTCCAGGAAGGATGAAAAATTGAGAGCGCCGATGCTTAATGCATCACATCCATACATAAAAAAACGGAGAATGTGGAGGTAAATGTTGGAGGAACATTGTCGAAGGCACAACAACTTCGGGCTATTTTCGACCTTTGAATAATTCATGATATAACTTACTTATCTACCCTTTCTGGGGTTATTACTTATTAACTGGTGCTCGTTCAACATTTACGCCAGCAACAAATTGCGAGGTGGGTGCATGAGACTGCTAATGTTGTATCGATTAAAAACGGGTGGGTGGATTATGGGTTGCATAACGCAGCTGTCGCTCTCTAACAGTCAGCTTTTACCGACTGATGTAAAATTAGTAGAAATACAATTAAATAAACCGTTAATATAAAAAGAAATATGTTCACGAGGATTTAGTCGTGTAAAATGTAAAATTAAATCTTTTCAAAAGATCTGAATGCTCTACACCACGTGGGCGGTAAACACCGTCTTGTAAGAAAGATAAGATTTAGATTTAGATTAAGAAAGTATTCTTTCTTATTTTTTGCACTTTTGTTCTACATGAGAAATTAAAATCGAGGGCTACAATAACTATGAGAATAATGTAATTAAAAAAATTGCTCGTGGGTTATTTGATAGAACGTCTCTCGCTCCTGAAGTGCTTCTGATGTTTCGATGTTATATTTTTTGCTTTTTCAATTTCAATTAATAAAAAATTTTCGATTTGCAGTTTTTCAATTTTTAATTTTTTTTGTTACTTCAATTTTACGACATGCAACTCTTCGAGTTTGCATTTTGAGATTTTTCAGTTTTTCGATATTCCAACTTTTGGAAGTTCCAATTTTTAGATTTGCAGTTTCACGAGATTTTAATTTTTCGATTTTTCAATTCCTCAATCTTCCAAGTTTTCAATTTCACGATTACTCAATTTTTCAAAATTTCACTTTTGAGATTGTTCAATTTTTCGATTCTTCAGTTTCTCGATTTATGAAAATTTCGATTTCTTGATTTTTTATATATATCATTTCAGTTTTATGATATTTCAATTTTTCTATGTTCCATTTTTTCAATTCTTCAAATTTTTCGATTTTCCAGAATTTCAATTTTGGCGGCTCTAAATTTTTTCGATTTCTTGATTTTTCGACTTCTCGACATTTTGACTTTTAGATTTTTCGACTTTTAGATGTTTTGAATTTTTCGATTTTCAATTTAACTTCAATTTTTCTTCGATTTTTCAATTTTTTCATTTATAAGTTTTTCGATTTTTTCAATATTTCAGTTTTTGGCATTTCTAAATTTAAGATTTTTTGATTAATAGATTTTTCGACTTTTCTGTTTCTCCATTTTTCGACTTTTTATTTTTTCGGTTTTCCAGATTTCCGCTTTTAAATTTTTCGAGAGTTTTCGATTTTTCGATTTCTCGATCTTTCAATTTTGCCAGATCTCAGTTTTTCGATGCTTTAGTTTTGAGATTTTTCTGTTTTTCATTTCTCCAATTTTTCGTTTCGGTTTTTTATTTTCTTTATTTTTTCAGTTTTTCGGTTTACTAATGTTCTGACTTTATAAGTTTTCGATTTTCAATGTGAAATTTCGTTTTCCAATTTTTAGCTTTTAATTTTTTGTTTTTTAAATTTTAGATTTTTCAGATTTTCGATTTTTTCAATATTTCCGTTTTTGGCATTTTCAAATTTTCGATTTTAGACTGTTCGACGTTTCGATTTTCCCATTTCTCGGTTTTTCGATTTTCCATATTTCTAATTTTCAATTTTTCGAGATTTTTCCAATTTTTAGATTTGTATTTTTTTTCAATTGTAGATTTTGACGTATTTCGATTTTTTCAATATTTCAGTTTTTACCAAATCTAAATTTTCGATTTTTTGATTAATAGATTTTTCGATTTTTTGATTTTTCGATTTTTAGATTTTTCGATTGTTTGACATTTTGATTTTCCCATTTCCCGGTTTTTCGATTTTCTATTTTTTGATTTTCCAGATTTCTTATTTTAAATTTTTCGAGATTTTTCCTATTTTTAGATTAAATTTTTTCAATTGTAGATTTTAACGTTTTTCTATTTTTTCAATATTTCAGTTATTGGTATTTCCAAATTTTCGATTTTTTGATTAATAGATTTTTCGAATTTTTGATTTTTCGATTTTGGATTGTTCGACCTTTCGATTTTCCCATTTGTCGGTTTTTAGATTTTCCATTTTTTCGATTTTCCAGATTTCTAATTTTCAATTTTTCGAGATTTTTCCAATTTTTAGATTTGATTTTTTTTCAATTGTAGATTTTGACGTACATAATAATAATAATAATACTTTATTTCAACGCCAAAATAGCTTTAAGTACATGGATTTATAAAGAAGGAGGATACATAGAGTAAAAAATACACACACCTATAATTACCTACATAAGAAGAAGAATTCGTAATTTATGTTTAAAAGAGTTGAATGAAGCATAACAAAAGAAATCAATTTCGTTGTAATACAAGTTAGAAACATTCAAAATTTCATGTAAAGGTGAAGCTTTAACATAATTAGTTGCGGCAAAATCAATATAAAATAGAGACTTAATCCTAGTCAGATGTTGGGGCACTCTAAATTTGATCATGTTAAGTAGATCAGGCACATCAATAAGGTTATTAAGCAGTTTATAAATGAAGCAAATACGAAAATAAGTTTTCCTAGTACAAAACGTAGACAAATGAAGGTAAGACATCATAAGCTCTAGAGAGCAATTTATATTTGAAGGTAATCTAAACTTGACAAAATGTAAAAATTTTTTTAATATCGAATCAATACGCTCCAGGTGAGTTTTGTAATGTGGAGCCCAAATTATACATCCATAGTCAATAATGGGTACGACTAAAGTTTTATATAAATGAACAATAGTTGTAAAATCAAGGAAGTCTCTTGAATACCTTTTGATGCATCCCAGTACCTTACTTGCTTTGTTAATAACATGATCAATATGAAAAGAGAAATTCAGCTGACTATCAAGAAATATACCGAGATCCTTAACACAGGGCACAGATTTTAAAACAGTATTGTTAATTAAGTAACGAGGAATCGATTTATTTTTTTTCCGAGTAAAGCATATACTGTAACATTTTTCCAAGTTTAAATTCATGCTATTATCAACACACCAACGATATAAACTGTTAAGATCTGCTTGCATTAATTCACAGTCACTGTTACTATTAATATTAAAAAAAATTTTCAAGTCGTCAGCAAATAAACTGTAATTACATTTAAAATTCTTTCCAACATCATTGATAAATAAACAGAACAGAAATGGTCCCAAAATTGATCCTTGAGGAACCCCCGAAGGCACACATCGTCTGTCAGATAAGATACTTTTAATTTTAACCTGCTGAGTTCTACTATCCAGATAACTACCAAACCATTTAAGGAGAGGGTCAAAGACTCCGTAAGCAGCTAATTTTTGTACTAAAATATAATGATTGACTTTGTCAAATGCCTTACAAAAATCACTATAGACGGCGTGAACCTCCAGACCATTACCCATGGATTCAAGAATAGAATTTACATAATGAAATAGATTAGTGATTACAGAGCGCTTTGGAAAGAACCCATGCTGACATGGAGAAATTACAGATTTAAACAAAGGAAATAGTTTCTCTAACACAATAGATTCAAACAGTTTACTTATAGTAGATAACAACGAAATTGGACGGTAATTATTGATACGATTTCTAGCACCATTTTTGTATACTGGGACTACAAACGCGTGTTTCCATGTATCAGGGAAGACTCCTGATGAAAGAGAAAGATTAAATAAAATTTGCAAAGGCAAGACAAGAGCTTCATGACACATTTTTAAAAATTTAGGTGGCAGTCCATCAGGCCCGGGTCCCTTATTGACGTCTAACTTATTAAGAGCATTTTCAATTTCAACAAAACTAACAGAAATAGATCCAACATTAACAGACTTATCAGGTAGCAAAGTACATTTCACAAAATTATTGAAATCAAATGCAGTAAAGAAGTATTCATTAAATGCTTCACAGATGGTTTTATCATCACTTAAAATATGCAAGTCCTGAGATAACATAGGCGAAGGTGTATAATTAAGTTTAGATTTTTTGCTAACAAATTTCCAAAAATTTTTGGGATTAGACTTGAGATCATTTTCAATGCCAGCTAAATATATACTATGAGCAATCTTAATTTCAGATTTACAACGTTTTCTAAGAGCTTCAAAAGTTAGGAGATCACAATTACGATTATACATTTTAAAACGTTTATGCGCTATTTTTTTTTCCCTTATGAGAGAAATCAAAGATTTCGAGAACCATGGAGGAAACAAATTATTTACAAATTTCCTTTTAAAGGGAACAAACAAATGACAAGCTTCATATATGTACATATAAAAAGTTTCAACAGCTACATTAACATCAATACTAGTAAGGACTTGATTCCAGTCAATGGACATCAAAAAATTTAAAACTCTATTGTAACTAACATTATTGAAATCATAGAAATATTCAAAATAATAATTATAGTCACATGCAAGAAAATTATCAATACTAACAATAAAAGTAGGGTGACTCGGATCAGGCTTAATTAAAGGATTACATAATTGCAACTCAATAGTTGATACATTATAAAAACATAGACATATTTCGATTTTTTCAATATTTCAGTTTTTACCAAATCTAAATTTTCGATTTTTTGATTAATAGATTTTTCGATTTTTCGATTGTTCGACATTTTGATTTTCCCATTTCCCGGTTTTTCGATTTTCTATTTTTTGATTTTCCAGATTTCTTATTTTAAATTTTTAGAGATTTTTCCTATTTTTAGATTAGATTTTTTTCAATTGTAGATTTTAACGTTTTTCGATTTTTTCAATATTTCAGTTATTGGCATTTCTAAATTTTCGATTTTTTGATTAATAGATTTTTCGAATTTTTGATTTTTCGATTTTGGATTGTTCGACGTTTCGATTTTCCCATTTGTCGGTTTTTCGATTTTCCATTTTTTCGATTTTCCAGATTTCTAATTTTCAATTTTTCGAGATTTTTCCAATTTTTAGATTTGATTTTTTTTCAATTGTAGATTTTGACGTATTTCGATTTTTTCAATATTTCACTTTTTACCAAATCTAAATTTTCGATTTTTTGATTAATAGATTTTTCGATTTTTTGATTTTTCGATTTTTCGATTTTTCGATTGTTCGACATTTTGATTTTCCCATTTCCCGGTTTTTCGATTTTCTATTTTTTGATTTTCCAGATTTCTTATTTTAAATTTTTAGAGATTTTTCCTATTTTTAGATTAGATTTTTTTCAATTGTAGATTTTAACGTTTTTCGATTTTTTCAATATTTCAGTTATTGGCATTTCTAAATTTTCGATTTTTTGATTAGCAGATTTTTCAATTTTTTGATTTTCTACTTTTCTATTTCTTCATTTTTCAACTTCTAGATTTTTCGATTTTCAAATTTTCAATTCTTCAACTTTTTGATTTTCCATTTTTTGATTTTCCAGATTTCTGAGTTTACAATTTTCGAGATTTTTCGACCTTTCGATTTCTCGGTCTTTCAATTTATCTCAGTTTTTCGATGTTTTACTTTAGAAATTTTTCTGTTTTTCGATTCTTCAATGTTTCTTCGATTTTTCAGTTTTTCATTTTTCGTTTCGGTTTTTCATTTTCTTTATTTTTTCAATTTTTCGGTTTTTCAAGGTTCTGATTTTATAATTTTTCTTTTTTCAAAATGAAATTTTCATCTTGTCGACTTTTCAGTGTTGATTTTTCGGTTTTCAATTTTTCGATTTTTAATTTTTTGTTTTTTAAATTTTTACTTTTCCAGTTTTTTGATTTTTTTCAATATTTCAGTGTTTGGCTTTCCTAAATTTTCGATTTTTTGATTAATAGATTCTCCGATTTTTTGATTTTTCGACATTTTTTATTCCTCGATTTTTCGGCTTTCAGATTTTTCGATTGTTCGACATTTTGATTTTCCCATTTCTCGATTTTTCGATTTTCAATTCTCCAACTTTAAAAATCTTCCATTTTTTCGAGATTTTTCGACTTTCTCGATCTTTCAATTTTTTACTGTGAAATTTTTCAACTTTTGGATTTTTCGGTTTTTTGATTTGCGATTTTTCGGTTTTCAATTTTTCGATTTTCCAATTTTTTGAGTTTTAATTCTTTGTTTTTTCAATTTTGGATTTTTCAGTTTTTCGATTTTTCATTATTTCAGATTTTGGCATTTCTAATTTTCGATTTTTCGACTTTTCTATTTCACGATTTTTCGACTTTTAGATTTTTCGATTGTTCGAGATTTTGATTTTCCCATTTCTCGATTTTCAGATTTTCAATTCTTCAACTTTTCGATTTTCCATTTTTTTGACTTTCCAGTTTTCTGATTTTAAATTTTTCGAGATTTTCGACTCTTCGATTCTCGATCTTTCAATTTTTCGTTCCGGCTTTTTATTTTTTTATTGCTTCAATTTTTCGGTTTTCCAATGCTCTGATTTTATAATTTTTCTTGTTTCGATGTGAAAATTTTCATCTTTTGGATTTTTCAGTTTTCAATATTTCAGTTTTTGTCATTTCTAAATTTTCTATTTTTTTGATTAATCTATTCTTCGATTTTTAGATTTTTCGATTTTTCAGATTACTGATTTTAAATTTTTCAAAATTTTTCGTCTTTTTTATTTCTCGATCTTTCAATTTTTCGATATCTCAGTTTTTCGCTGTTTTATTTTTGAGATTTTTCTGATTTTCCATTCTTCAGTGTTTCTTCGATTTTTGAGTTTTTCGATTCTTCAATTTTCCGTTTCGGTTTTTTATTTTCTTTATTCTTTCAATTTTTCGGTTTTCCACTTTTATAATTTTTTTTTGTCAGTGTGAAATTTTTCAACTTTTGGATTACTCAGTTTTTAAATTTTGAATTTTTTGTTTCTTCAATTTTAGGTTTTTTTGTTTTTCGTTTCTTTAATTTTTCATTGTTTCAAATTTTCGATTTGCAATGTTTCAATCATCCGATTTTATAATTTTTTATTTTTTCTTCAAATTTTAGATTGCAATTTTTAATTTTTTTAATTTTAGTTAAAGCAACTCTTGAGCTTTCGTTTTAAAATTTTTCAGTTTTTTGATTTTCCAATCGGAACACCAAAATTGAAAAATCGAAAAATCGAAAGTCGACAACTGAAAATTCGAAAAATTGAAAAACCGAAAAATTAAAAGATTTGATGAATTGAAAAACTGAAAAATCGAAAAGTTGGGAAATATAGAAATCCAAAAACCTAAAATTTAATAGAGACATTAAAAAATCGGAAAAATAAAAAAAATTACCATCGAAAAATTCAATAATAAAAAAAAATCGAAAAATCAAAAGTCGACAATTTAAAAATTTGAAAAATTGAAGAACAGAGAAATCGAAGGACTGAAACATATAGAAATTAAAATATTGAGAAATCGAGGAATCGAAAAATTCATAAACCCAGAAATCGACACATCAAAAAATTGAAAAATCGAGAAACTGAAGAGTCGAAAAATTAAACAAGTGTCAAAATTAAAAATCGAAAAATTAAAAGATAAAAACTGAAAAATCGAGAGAGTGAAAAGTCAAAAAATCGAAAATTTAAAAAATCAAAAAATTTAAAATTAGAAACTGAAAAATTGAAAAACTGAAAAATCGAAAAATCGCGAAATGGGAAAAATTTAAAACTCGATTAATGGAGACATCAAAAAATCGCAATTTTATAAACGACAAAAATTAGAAAACGTAAAACTGAAATATAGGAAAATTGGGAAATCGGGAAATCCAAAATTCTAAAATTCAAAATACTCAAAAATTAAAATATAGAAAAAGAGAAAAATCGGGAAATTGAAACATTGAGAAATCGGAAAATTGAAAAATCGAGAAATTGAGACATTAAAAAATCGGAAAAATAAAAAAAATTACGATCGAAAAATTCAATAATCAAAAAAATTGAAAAATCGAAAAATCAAATGTCGACAATTTAAAAATTCGAAAAATTGAAGAACAGAGAAATCGAAGGACTGAAACATAGAGAAATTAAAATATTGAGAAATCGAGGAATCGAAAAATTCATAAACCCAGAAACTGAAAAATCAAAAAATTGAAAAATCGAGAAAACGAAAAGTCGAAAAATTGAACAAGTGTCAAAATTAAAAATCGAAAAATTAAAAGATAAAAAACTGAAAAATCGAGAGAGCGAAAAGTCAAAAAATCGAAAATTTAAAAAATCAAAAAATTTAAAATTAGAAACTGAACAATTGAAAAACTGAAAAATCGAAAAATCGCGAAATGGAAAAAATCTAAAAATCGGTTAATGGAGATATCAAAAAATTGCAATTTTATAAACGATAAAAATTAAAAAACGTAAAACTGAAATATCAGAAAATTGGGAAATTGGGAAATCCAAAATTCTAAAATACAAAATACTGAAAAATTAAAATATCGAAAAAGAGAAAAATCGGAAAATTGAAACATTGATAAATCGGAAAATTGAAAAATCGAGAAATTGAGACATTAAAAAATCGGAAAAATAAAAAAAATACGATCGAAAAATTCAATAATCAAAAAAATCGAAAAATCGAAAAATCAAAAGTCGACAATTTAAAAATTCGAAAAATTCAAGAACAGAGAAATCGACGGACTGAAACAGAGAAATTAAAATATTGAGAAATCGAGGAATCGAAAAATTCATAAACCCAGAATTCGAAACATCAAAAAATTGAAAAATCGAGAAACCGAATAGTCGAAAAATTGAACAAGTGTCAAAATTAAAAATCGAAAAATTAAAGGATAAAAAACTGAAAAATCGAGAGAGCGAAAAGTCAAAAAATCGAAAATTTAAAAAATCAAAAAATTTAAAATTAGAAACAAAAAAATTTAAAAACTGAAAAATCGAAAAATCGATTAATGGACATATCGAAAATCGCAATTTAAAAACGACAAAAATTAAAAAACGTAAAACTGAAATATAGGAAAATTGGGAAATCGGGAAATCCAAAATTCTAAAATTCAAAATACTGAAAAATTAAAATATCGAAAAAGAGAAAAATCGGGAAATTGAAACATTGAGAAATCGGAAAATTGAAAAATCGAGAAATTGAGATATTAAAAAATCGGAAAAATAAAAAAATTTACGATCGAAAAATTCAATAATCAAAAAAATCAAAAAATCGAAAAATCAAATGTCGACAATTTAAAAATTCGAAAAATTGAAGAACAGAGAAATCGAAGGACTGAAACATAGAGAAATTAAAATATTGAGAAATCGAGGAATCGAAAAATTCATAAACCCAGAAACTGAAAAATCAAAAAATTGAAAAATCGAGAAAACGAAAAGTCGAAAAATTGAACAAGTGTCAAAATTAAAAATCGAAAAATTAAAAGATAAAAAACTGAAAAATCGAGAGAGCGAAAAGTCAAAAAATCGAAAATTTAAAAAATCAAAAAATTTAAAATTAGAAACTGAAAAATTGAAAAACTGAAAAATCGAAAAATCGCGAAATGGGAAAAATCTAAAAATCGATTAATGGAGGTATAAAAAAATCGCAGTTTTAAAAACGACAAAAATTAAAAAACGTAAAACTGAAATATAGGAAAATTGGGAAATCGGGAAATCCAAAATTCTAAAATTCAAAATATCGAAAAAGAGAAAAATCGGGAAATTGAAAGATTAAAAAAATCGACAACTTGAAAAATTTAAGATCGAAACTCTTACATTGTAAATATCATAAAAACTGAAAAATCGAGAAATCCAGAAATTGAAAAATCGGAAGTCGAAAATCTAAAAATTCGAAAAAGTGTATAACAGAAAAATTGGAGAACTGAAACATCGAGAAATTAAAAAATATATTGGGAAATTCAAGAATCGAAAAATTCATAAAACCAGAAATCGAAACATCAAAAAATCGAAAAATTAAAAAAGAGAAAAATTAAAAGATTTGATGAATTGAAAAACTGAAAAATCGAAAAGGTGGGAAATCTAGAAATTCAAAAATCGACAAATTGAAATATCGAGAAATCGAAAAATTGAAAAATCGGAAAATCAAAAGTCGACAATTTAAAAATTCGAAAAATTGAAGAACAGAGAAATCGAAGGACTGAAACATCGAGAAATTAAAATATTGAGAAATTGAGGAAACAAAACATCAAAAAACCGAAAAATTGCAAAATCGAGAGAGCGAAAAGTCAAAAATCGAAAATTTAAAAAATCAAAAAATTGAAAATTAGAAACTGAAAAATCGAAAAATTGAAAAATAAAAAAATTAGAAGATTGACAGATTGAAAAATTGAAAAATCGCGAATCGAAATGGGCACAATCTAAAAACTGAAATATCGGAAAACTGGGAAATCGGGAAACCCAAAATTCTAAAATTCAAAATACTGAAAAATTAAAATATGGAAAAAGAGAAAAATCGGGAAATTGAAAAATCGGAAGTCGAAAATCTAAAAATTCGAAAAAGTGAATAACAGAAAAATCGGAGAACAGAAACATCGAGAAATTAAAATATTAAGTGAAGTTGAAGAATAAAAAATTTAAAAATGTGGACTCAAAACATGAAGATCGAAAAGTCGAAAAGTCAAAAATTTAAAAAAATGAAAAAAATTCTAAAACCGAGAACTCGAAAAATCAAAAGATCAAGAATTGGAAGCAAAAAAAAATTGAAAAATCTAAAATTAGAAAATTTAAAAAATTAAATAAGAAGAAAAATTACCAAAGTTAATTTTTCGATTTGCACTTTTACGAGTTTTCAATTTGTAATTTTTCTAGTTTTCATTTTTAAATACGCAACAAAAATAATTTAAAAATTATTCGCCCTTTCAATTATTGAATTTAAAATTTTTTATTAATTCAATTTTGTCAATTTTTCTTTATTTTTACAATTTTTCGATTTTCCAATGTTCTGATTTTATAATTTTTCTTTTTTTTCAATGTGAAATTTTTGAATTTTGAATTTTTTGTTTTTTCAATTTTAGATTTTTTAGTTTCTCGACTTTTCGGTTTTTCGTTCCTTCAATTTTGATTTGTAATGTTTCTAGTTGTCTTTTAAATATGTAATACTAATAATAATATCGGTTCGAAGTTTTTACTATTTGTCGATTATTCGATTTTGAAATTTTTTTATTTATTAGATTTTTCAGTTTTTCGATATTTTGAATTTACAGGTAAAACCTTCTCGTGGGTGCTAAATGCCTTTTTTTTTTTTAAGGCGAAACCTTCTCGGGGCCCCAAGTGTCTTTGTTTTAAATACTAAATCTTCTCGGGATTGTGTGACTAGTACCTTCTATATTGTTTTAATTGCATAAAAGTTATCACGAACAAGTAAAATCCCGCAAAATTAAATTATATAATTTTTCAGAGACGCATCCCACCGACTGCGCCATTTCTGTTCCCCACTTGCAACTTTTCGATTTTTTCTACTTTCAAAACAAAAGAAGAACATTCTCTGGTTATGATCCCCCTCAGGGATAAAAACGCCATATGCACTCCTGCATTCGCTCGAGCGCACTTGATGGATTCATCCTCCGTGTGATGTTAATATGTTGTTACAATGGGCTTTAAGTGCACAAACATGTTAATAGATAATTCCTGTAACATAATACGCGTACATAATGGGGTTCGAATTCTTTGGTTTCCGTCCTTGTCTCCGTTATCCTAACACTGAATCAATTCCTGAAGTGCTTACGTTAGTCACATTAAGAGCCCCGAAATATTTTGTACCCAGTTTACTCAAAGCTTTAAAAGAAAACACGCCCTTAAGGAGCAAAACACAAAAACCTTCATTACAATCAAATGTTTACGCTTCGTTTGTTTATTTTCACCCTTGGGGGTGATTATTTAGAGGGTGTTAACATGTAAGTGTTGCGTGGACACAGAAAAAGCCTTAGCACTTATAGCAACCCAGGGATTAAGAGCAGACGTGAGAAAACATAATTTTTTATCCTTTTGTGTGGACTTTTTTAGTAGGTGGATGTAAAGCGCTCCCTATGAAAAAGTCAGGGTGGGTTTGTCTGTCTGATGGGGTGGTAGAACTGGTGGAAGTGTCGCTTATGGATGCGGCAGACGGCGTAACGACGATACGGTAACGATAACGACTTTGTACGTTGCTCAATTCCGCTTTTTTAAATTTTCACGACCCGTAGCCGAGTGCACAAATAGTATTAGAAAAACAAAATTGTAGCAAAAAAATTCGATATTGTGTATGCAACCAATTATACACGCAATTGGTCCGCACGCCCAATCCCAATCCGGCCAAATCCCATCGAAACAGCTCAGCTCAACTTTCTCCTAAAGCGGCTAAAGCCGCCCCCGCCGCCCCACGTTTCAATTTACAATAAACCCCCGATCGCCACGCACCGTCTCCGACCCTCCCGGCCCAAAACGCGGCCATCTCGCAGAATTTTACGTCGGTTTTACGGACGTCCGGTCGGCGGCGGCCCGCCGCCCCCGCTCCCGACAAATCATCGACGAGAGCCACTTCATTATACCTGCGATTCCCCCAACGATCTTTTATTTATTGCGATCGGTTCGAGTGGCCGTCACTCGTCTAAACTGAGGGCGTTCTTACGTTCAAGTCGGCCCCCGCCGTCGGGAAGTATCTAAATGGGGGCCTTCGGCCTTTGATGTACTGAAAGATCTTGTTCCCTCCTTTCTGCCACTCGACTTTGTAGAGCTGCTCGGGAGGCACGCTGTGTTCGCACTTCAGGATCACGTCGCCGCCGCGGATGGCGTACCGGGGCATTATCAGCTCGAGACGGTCTATGTTGCAGAGGATGCCTGGAATGGAAAAGAAGTGTCAGTGGCGTTAATAATGCTCTCTTTCGGGGCGTCGCGGCGCATTTGTGAGGATCTGGTTGTGCGAACTCGGAATTGTAACACTAGGGAAATGGGAATAGGCATGGTTGGTAAAATCGATTTGGTTATTAGTAAAGAGCGCATTTTAGGGTAAAAAAATTGGTCTAAAGAGTTTAGACAGTACTTCCCTCGCTGTCGGAAACTTGACGACTGCATGTCTATTGTGTTTTTTTTTCTCATTACATTTTTGTAGTGGGAATTTAAAAAAAAATTGTGATGACGTCATCAACATTTTTGCAAGGACACGTATATCAGTTGGGATAGATGTAGTGTAATACTAAGAATAAAATTATTGTATTCCCAAATTTTCGGGAAAATGAATTGGGTCGTTTTGAATATTGATTTCTTATAATCAATAAAATAACCAAACAATTTACTCACGTATACGGCGCCGGTGTGTAATATCTAGAGAGCGGATTTCTGTCGGGCTAGGCAAGGCCAAACTCGGTACGGCTCGTACGGGGTGCGAATTCATTGCGGTTGCGGACTGCACTTCGTTTATTTGAGATTAGAATAACGCTGTTTCGTTGCACTCTGCTGTTAATTCCCGTTCTCATTTACTTAGCCGTTTGATTAATAAATCGTTAATTATATTTATGGAATTAGTACCGATTAAATTCAGTGATTATCTATCACCCGGCGATCCAGCACGTCCCCCCCTATAATCGTGACGCAGCCCTACAGAAATCCGCTGTCTAGTAATATGAGGGGCAACTGAAAATCGTTTATGTATAAACATTCTTAATTTAAGATGACAAGCGTAACAGCATACGTGAGAGTCAAACAGAGAAACTGTAAACAAAACGAACATCGGTTTTATTGCTTCGACTTCCGCTTATTATATAAAACATTGGGTTTTATTTTAATTCTTGACGGTGAAATTCACAATTGGTTGATTATAAACATGTCTATTCCACATTCGCGGAACCAAGTGAGCGCATAAAACAAATGCAGGTCTGTAATGTTAAAGTCGATGTAAATAAGCGTGCTACCCTTATGTTTCAACCGAGTTTTTCCTTTAACAAATTTTGTGTCTACCAAATTGGGTTGGTTGGGGTGTAATACTAATAATAAGTGTTGCCTTTAATTTAATCAATAAAATAAATTGACTTCATTAATTTTTTTGAACCACCTCTTAAGAAAATCTAAAAAATATGAATGGAATGATAAATCACAAGTACAAACTCATCATATTTTTTGCATTTTAGATAGGATTTATTCAGCAAAATTTAAGGGTGACGTCATCAATTTTTTTAGGAGGGATGAACAAATACATTTTGAACAAAAGTTCATGCTTATAATAACTTTAAAATATTCCCAAGATTTCAAAGCATTCGGTTTTGTAATTCCTGATTAAATCGATAAAATAAATTCACGCATTCATTAATTTTTTTGAGCCACCCTGCATATGCAAATCCAAAAATATGAATGGAATGATAAATCACAAGTACAGACTCATCATATTTTGTACATTTTAGATACGATTTATTCGGCAAACTTTTGAGCTGACGTCATCAGTTTTTTGTAGAAGATAACCAAATATATTTTGACTAAAAATTTATTATGCTCTTTATAACCTTAAAACATCTGCAAGATTTCAATGCATTCGGTTTTGTAGTTCCTGATTAAATCAATAAAATATATTTACGCATTCATTATTTTTTTTGAGTCACCCTGTATATGCAAATCCAAAAAATATGAATGGAGTGATAAATTACAAGTACAGACTCATCATATTTTTACAGTTTAGATAGGATTTATTCGGCAAACTTTCGAGCTGACGTGATCAATTTTTTGGAGGGGATAAGCAAATATATTTTGACTAAACATTTATTATGCTCTTTATAACCTTAAAACATCTGCAAGATTTCAAAGCATTCGGTTTTGTAGTTTCTGAATAAATCAGTAAAATAAATTTACGCATTCATTAATTTTTTTGAGTCACCCTGTATATGCAAATCCAAAAAATATGAATGGAGTGATAGATCACAAGTACAGACTCATCATATTTTGTACATTTTAGATATGATTTATTCCACAAACTTTTGAGCTGACGTCATCAAGTTTTTGGAGGGGATAAGCAAATATTTTTTGACTAAAGATTTATGATGCTCTTTATAGCCTTAAAACATCTGCAACATTTCAAAGCATTCTGGTTAGCAGATTAAAAATTAAATTTCAAAATGTTGTTTTATAATTTTGATTTTTTTTCCAAAAATCTGGACGTTTCGGGTGAAAAGTCGATTCGGAGTTGTAAACTACATGTGTAGGACTATGTTATTTTATACAATTGAAAACCCATTTACTATGTACAATTTTGAAGTGACGTCATCGCATTAGTGGTGGGGATGATTAGACAAATTTTGGTTAGCGTTTTACCATCTACATGATATTCTTAATATAAGTACAAAATTTCACAACAATCGGTCGAGTACTTTCGGAGATTATCTGTCTAATAAAAATCCGGGACGGCAGACGGACAGACGGACGGACAGACGGACGGATGGACAGACGGACGGACGGACAGACGGACAGACAGACGGAAATGGGAGACCTATTTCTTCGTCTTCTAGGGGTCATGAAAGATCGAGAAAACGTAAAAGTAGAGAGTCGGCCGACGGACTCGATTACAATACTTCCTTTGCTTACGCTCGGGAAGTAAAAAGACAAAATAGGTCCTAAAATAAGAAGTTAGTAATTTAATTTTTTATTATTTTACATAATCAGCAGTCCTAATCTTCGTTAAAATTAAGGATCTCTCACCATCACACAATGTTAAACGAGAATATTTAAAATTAGAAATTTCAGATGGTTTCAATTTTAAATCTTTCTAAATTTTCGCCTTGTAATTCTGTGCTGACAAGTTAAGCTCTCGGGACTCAGTAATTTTTGTAAAGTATCTTGCAGCTTCTTAAATGTCATTTCACCTACTCTCCCCGGGGTATCTTCCAATCGTTTACATAATTGATCTACTAAATCCACAGATTGACTTAAAGTCAACCCAATGGTCTCGAATCTAGTTATACAGTATAACCTCAATAATCCGGATTAACTGGGGAAAAGGATTAGCGATTTGTTCGGATCATATCTCCGACATTCCTCTAAAAATTTTCCATTTTTAAGCATATTTTTAGTTTTTTGTCATGAAAAGAAAACTACGTGCATATATTAAGAAAAAAAGGCAAAACACAAAAAACCCGCCCACCCACCCTCATCCTAATTGTGACTTTTTTATATGACATGAGCCAAGGGGCAGAACATAAATGTAAAATGCTTATTTCTCTACAACAATCCTCCATGTGAAACATGCTCTTAAGTATCATGTTGCAAGAAAACTATAGATGTCAAGAAAACCAATTTTTCATTCGTTGTCAAAGCGAGGGGCGGAGCTTAATTGTAAAATCAATATTTCCCGACGAAAATTAACCATTTCCAATATGTTTTTAAATATCTTGTGAAAAGAAGATTACGTATTTACAGAAAAAAAAAGGCTAAACTTAAGCCATGCCCCTCCTGGCTCACGACAAATAAGGAAAATTTGTCACAATTGAGATAGGGTGGGTGCGTGGGGCTTATATTTGGCGTTTTTTCTTCTCTTAATACACATATAGTCTTCTTTTCACAACAAGAAACTGAAAACATGTTTAAAATGGTAAATTTTATCCCCCATAATTCTATAAAAATTTACCATATTAAGCACATTTTTTGGTTTTTGTTATGAAAAGAAAACTACGTACATATATTAAGAAGCTGTTGCAAGAAAACTATATATGTCAAGAAAAAAGAAAGTAAAAAAATAAGCCCCACCCGCCCACCCCAACCTCAAATGTGATGAACTTTTCATTCGCTGTCAAAGCGAGAGGCGGAGCTTAATTGTAAAATCAGTATTTCCCGACAAAAATTTACCATTTTCAATGTGTTTTTAGCTATCTTGTGAAAAGAAGATTACGTATCTACGGAAGAAAATGATAAACTTAAGTCCCGCCTCTTCTGAGTCCCGACGAATAAGAAAAAATCGTCACAATTGAGATAGGGTGGGTGGGTGGGGCTTATGTTTTGCATTTTTTTTTAAACACATAGTCTTTTCTTCACAACAAAAGACTGAAAACATGTTGAAAATTTTAAATTTTATGTCCCACAGTCCTGTAAAAATTTACCATTTTTTAGCATATTTTTAGGTTCTTGTCACGAAAAAAAAACTACTTGCATATATTTAGAAAAAAAAAGTAAAATAAAAACCCCGCCCACCCGCCCTCGTCCCAATTGTGACTTTTTTTATTCATCATGAACCGAGTGGCGGAGCTTAAATACCATTTTCAATATGTTTTCAAAAATCTTGTGAAAAGAAGACTACGTATCTACAGAAAAAAAAACTAAACTAAAGTCCCGCCCCTCCTGACTCACGACGAATAAGGAAAAATGGTCACAATTGAGATGGGGCGGGTGGGTGGGGCTTATGCCTTTATTTTTTTTATTACACATAGTCTTCTCTTCACAACAAGAAACGAAAACCATGTTTAAAATGGTAAATTTTATGCGCCACACTTCTCTAAAAATTTACCATTTTTAAGCATATTTTTAGGTTCTTGTCAAGAAAAAAACTACGTGCATATATTTAGAAAAAAAAGCAAAATAAAAACCCCGCCCACCCGCCCTCATCTCAAATGTGATGAATTTTTCATTCAATATTTCCCGACGAAAATTAACCATTTCCAATATGTTTGTAAAAATTTTGTGAAAAGAAGGTTATGTATATACAGAAAAAAAGGCTAAACGTAAGCCCCGCCCCGCCTGACTCATGACGAATAAGGAAAAATCGTCACAACTGAGATAGGGCGGGCGGGTGGGGTTTATGTTTTACATTCTTTTTTCTTACTCCACTTAATCTTCTCTTCACAACAAGAAACTGAAAACATGTTTAAAATGGTAAATTTTATGGCCCACCTTTCTCTAAAAATTTTCCATTTTTAAGCATATTTTTTGTTTTTTGTCATGAAAAGAAAACTACGTACATATATTAAGAAAAAGCAAAATACAAACCCCGCCCACCAGCCCTCGTCTCAGTTGTGATTTTTTTATTCATCGTGAGCCGAGGGGCGGAGCTTAAATACAAAATGCTTATTTTTCCACAAGAATCTATCATGTGAAACATGTTTTTAAGTACCATGTTGTTGGAAGAAAACCATATATCTCAAGAAAAAAAAAATCAAAAATAAGCCCCACCCGCCCGTCCCAACCTCAAATGTGATGAAGTTTTCATTCGTTGTCAGATCGAAGGGCGGAGCTTAATTGTAAAATTAACGATACCCGACGAAAATTAACCATATCCAATATGTTTTTAAATATCTTGTGAAAAGAAGATTACGTATTTACAGAAAAAAAAGGCTAAACTTAAGCCATGCCCCTCCTGGCTCACGACAAATAAGGAAAATTTGTCACAATTTAGATAGGGCGGGTGGGTGGGCCTTATATTTGGCGTTTTTTCTTCTCTTAATACACATATAGTCCTCTTTTCACAACAAGAAACTGAAAACATGTTTAAAATGGTAAATTTGATCCCCCATAATTCTATAAAATTTACCATTTTAAGCGCATTTTTAGTTTCTTGTTATGAAAAGAAAACAAGGTACATATATTAAGAAGCTGTTGCAAGAAATCTATATATGTCAAGAAAAAAGAAAGTAAAAAAATAAGCCCCACCCGCCCACCCCACTCTCAAATGTGATGAATTTTTCATTCGTTGTCACAGCGAGGGGCGGAGCTTACTTGTAAAATCAGTATTTCCCGACCAAAATTTACCGTTTTCAATGTGTTTTTAAATATCTTGTGAAAAGAAGATTACGTATTTACAGAAAAGAAGGCTAAAGTTAAGCTCCGTCCCTCCTGGCTCACGACGAATAAGGAAAAATCGTCAGAATGAGATAGGGTGGGTGGGTGGGGCTTATGTTTGGCGTTTTTTCTTCTCTTAACACACATATAGTCTTCTCTTTACAACAAGAAACTGAAAACATGTTTAAAATAGTAAATTTTATCCCCTATAATTCTATAAAAATTTACCATATTATGCACATTTTTAGTTTCTTGTTATGAAAAGAAAACTACGTACATATATTAAGAAGCTGTTGCAAGAAAACTATATATGTTAAGAAAAAAGAAAGTAAAAAAATAAGCCCCACCCGCCCCCCCCAATCTTAAATGTGATGAATTTTTCATTCGTTGTCACAGCAAGGGGCGGAGCTTACTTGTAAAATCAGTATTTCCCGACCAAAATTTTCCGTTTTCAATATGTTTTTAAATATCTTGTGAAAAGAAGATTACGTATCTATAGAAAAAAGGCTGAAGTTAAGCCCCGCCCCTCCTGGCTACGACGAATAAGGAAAATTTGTCACAATTGAGATAGGGCGGGTGGGTGGGCCTTATATTTGGCGTTTTTTCTTCTCTTAATACACATATAGTCTTCTTTTCACAACAAGAAACTGAAAACATGTTTAAAATGGTAAATTTTATCCCCCATAATTCAATAAAAATTTACCATTTTCAAGCATATTATTAGTTTCTTGTCATAAAAAGAAAACTACGTACATATATTAAAACAAAAATAAAATAAAAACCCCGCCCACCCGCCCTCGTCTCAATTGTGATAATTTTTTTATTCGTCGTAAGCCGAGGGGCGGAGCTTAACTGCAAAATACTTATTTCTCCACAAGATTCTATCATTTGAAACATGTTTTTAAGTATCATGTTGTTGAAAGAAAACTATATATGTCAAAAAAGTCAAAAAATAAGCCCTGCTCGTCCGACCCAACCTCAAATGTAACGGATTTTTCATTCGTTGTCTGAGCGAGGGGCGGAGCTTAATTGTAAAATCAATATTTCCTAACAAAAATTATCATTTTGAAAATGTTTTTCAAATATTTTCTGAAAAGAAGATTACGTTTCTAAAAAAAAAAGGTTAAACTTAACCCTAGCCCCTCCTGGCTCACGACGAATAAGGAAAAGTCGTCACAATTGAGACAGGGTGGGTGGGTGGGGCTTATGTTTTGCATTTCTTTTCTTAATACACATAATCTTTTCTTCACAAAAAGAAACTGAAAACATTTTTAAAATAGTCATCCCTCACACTTGTCTAAAAATTTACCATTTTTAAACATATTTTTTATTTATTGTCATGAAAAGAAAGGTACGTACATATATTAACAAAAAAAGCAACATACAAACCCTGCCCACCCACCCTCATCTCAATTGTGACATTTTTTATTCGTTGTGTGCTGAGGGGCGGAGTTTAATTGCAAAATGTTTATTTCTCCGTAAGAATCTACCAAGTGAAACAAGTTTTTAAGTTTCATGTTGTTGAAAGGAAACTATATATGTCAAGAAACAAAAAAGTCGAAAATAAGCCCCACCCGCCCGCCCCAACCTCAAATGTGATGAATTTTTTATTCGATATCAGAGCGAGGGGCGGATCCTAATGTAAAATCAATATTTCCCGACAAAAATGTACCATTTTCAATATGTTTTTAAATATCTTGTGAAAAGAAGATCGCGTATTTACAGAAACAAAGGCTAAACTTAAGCGCCGCCCCTCCTTGCTCACGACGAATAAGGAAAAATCGTCACAATTCGGAAAGGGAGGATGGGTGGGGCCCATGTTTTGCATTTTTTTTTCCTTAATACACATAGTCTTCTCTTTACAACAAGAAATTGAAAACGTGTTTAAAATAGTAAATTTTATACTCCACATTTCTCTAAAAATTTATCATTTACCACGTGAAACGTGTTTTTAAGTATCAACTTGTTGAAAGAAAACTATGTATGTAAAGAAAAAAAAAATAAAAAAATAAGCCCCACCCCCCCGCCCCAACCCCAAATGTGATGAATATTTCATTCGTTGTCAGAACGAGGGGCGGAGTTTAATTGTAAAATCAGTATTTTTCGACATCAATTTACCATTTTAAAAATCTTTTTAAATATCTTGCGCAAAGAAAATTATGTATCTACGAAAAAAAAAAGGATAAACTTAAGCCCCGCCCCTTCTGGCTCACGACGAATAAGGAAAAATCGTTACAATTGAGATAGGGTGGGTGGGTGGGCCTCATGTTTTCATTTTTTGTTTCTTAATACCTGTAGTCTTCTCTTCACAATAAAAAACTGAAACCATGTTTAAAATGGTAAATTTTATCCACTACATTTCTCTAAAAATTTACAGTTTTAAACAAGTTTTCACTTTCTTGCTGTGAAGGGAAGGTTATGTGTATTAAGAAAAAAAAATGCAAAACATAAGCCCCACCCACCCACCCTATCTCAATTGTAACGATTTTCCTTGTTCGCCGTGAGCCGAGAGGCGGAGCTTAACTGGAAAATGCTTATTTCTCCACAAGAATCTACCATGTGGAACATGTTTTAAGTATCACGTTGTTGAAAGGAAACTATACATGTTAAGAAAAATATGTCAAGAAATAAGACCCACCCCCCGCCCCAATCCCAAATGTGATGAATTTTTCATTCGTTGTCAGTGCGAGAGGCGGAGTTTAATTGTAAAATCAGTATTTTCCGACAAAAATTTACCATTTTAAACATGTTTTCAAATATCTTATGAAAAGAAGATTATGTATCTACGAAAAAAAAAGGATAAACTTAAGCCCCGCCCCTTCTGGCTCACGACGAATAAGGAAAAATCGTCACAACTGAGATAGGGTGGGTGGGTGGGGCTTATGTTTTGAATTTTTTATTTCTTAATATCTGTAGTCTTCTCTTCACAATAAGAAACTGAAAACATGTTTAAAATGATAAATTTTATCTAGTATATTTCTCTGAAAACTTATAGTTTTAAACAATTTTTCACTTTCTTGCTATGAGGGGAAGGCTATGTGTATTAAGAAAAAAAAATGCAAAACAAGCCCCACCCACCAACCCTATCTCAATTGTAACGATTTTTCCTTATTCGCCGCGAGCCGAGGGGCGGAGCTTAACTGCAAAATGCTTATTTCTCCACAAGAATCTACCATGTGAAATGTTTTTAAGTATCATGTTGAAAGAAAACAATATATGTTAAGAAAAAAAAAAAAGAAAAAATAAGCCCCACCCGCCCGCCCCAACCTCAAATGTGATGAATTTTTCATTCGTTGTCAGAGCGAGGGGCGGAGCTTAATTGTAAAATGAGTAGTTCCCGACAAAACTTACCACTTTCAATATTTTGTTACATATGCTCTGAAAAGAGGATTATGTATCTACGGAAAAACAGGATAACCTTAAGTCCCGCCCCTTCTGACTCACAACGAATAAGGAAAAATAGTCACAATGGAGATAGGGTGGGTGGGTGGGGCTTATATTTTGCATTTTTTGTTTCTTATTACCTGTAGTTTTCTCTTCACAATAAGAAACTTAAAACATGTTTAAAATGGTAAATTTTATCCACTACATTTCTCTAAAAATTTACAGTTTTAAACAAGTTTTCGCTTTCTTGCTGTGAAGGGAAGGCTTTGTGTATTAAGAAAAAAGAAATGCAAAACATAAGCCCAACCCACCCACCCTGTCTCAATTGTAATGATTTTTCCCTATTATGCTTATGTTTTGCATTTTTTGTTTCTTATTACCTGTAGTCTTCTCTTCACAATAAGAAACTTAAACCATGTTTAAAATGGTAAATTTTATCCACTACATTTCTCTAAAAATTTACAGTTTTAAACAAGTTTTCACTTTCTTGCTGTGAAGGGAAGGCTATGTGTATTAAGAAAAAAAAATGCAAAACATAAGCCCCACCCACCCACCCTGTCTCAATTGTAATGATTTTTCCCTATTCGCCCGGAGCCGAGGGGCGGAGCTTAACTGCAAAATGCTTATTTCTTCACAAGAATCTACCAAGTGAAACATGTTTTAAAGTATCAAGTTATTAAAAGAAAACTATGTAGATATGTCAAGAAAAAAAAAGTAAAAAACAAGTTTCTTATTCTGAAGAGAAGACTACAGGAATTAAGAATAAAAAAATTCAAAACCGAAACCCCACCCACCCACCCTATGTCAATTCTGACAATTTTTCCTTATTCGTCGTAAGACGAGGGACGGAGCTTAACCGCAAAATGATTATTTTTCCACAAGAATCTACCATGAAATGTTTTTAGGTATCATGTTGTTGAAAGAAAACAATATGTCAAGAAAAAAAAAAGAAAAATAAGCCCCACTCGCCCGTCCCAACCTCAAATGTGCTGAATTTTGCATTTGTTGTCAGAGCGAGGGGCGGGGCTTAATTGTAAATTCGATATTTCCGGGCAAAAATCTAACATTTCCAATAAGTTTGTAAAAATTTTGTGAAAAGAAGGTTACGTATATACAGAAAAAAAGGCTAAACGTAAGCCCCGGCCCGCCTGACTCATGACGAATAAGGAAAAATCGTCACAACTGAGATAGGGCGGGCGTGTGGGGTTTATGTTTTACATTCTTTTTTCTTAATCCACTTAATCTTCCCTTCACAACAAGAAACTGAAAACATGTTTAAAATGGTAAATTTTATGCCCCACCTTTCTCTAAAAATTTTCCATTTTTATGCATATTTTTTGTTTTTTGTCATGAAAAGAAAACTACGTACATATATTAAGAAAAAAGCAAAATACAAACCCCGCCCACCAGCCCTCGTCTTAGTTGTGATTTTTTATTCATCGTGAGCCGAGGGGTGGAGCTTAAATACAAAATGCTTATTTTTCCACATGAATCTACCATGTGAAACATGTTTTTAAGTACCATGTTGTTGGAAGAAAACTATATATCTCAAGAAAAAAAAAATCAAAAATAAGCCCCACCCGCCCGTCCCAACCTCAAATGTGATGAAGTTTTCATTCGTTGTCAGATCGAGGGGCGGAGCTTAATTGTAAAATCAATATTTCCCGATGAAAATTAACCATTTCCAATATGTTTTTAAATATCTTGTGAAAAGAAGATTACGTATCTACAGAAAAAAGCTGAAGTTAAGCCCCGCCCCTCTTGGCTACGACGAATAAGGGAAATTTGTCACTATTGAGATATCGTGGGTGGGTGGGGCTTATATTTGGCGTTTTTTCTTCTCTTAATACACATATAGTCTTCTTTTCACAACAAGGAACTGAGAACATGTTTAAAATGGTAAATTTTATCCCCCATAATTCTATAAAAATTTACCATATTAAGCACATTTTTTGTTTCTTGTTATGAAAAGAAAACTACGTACATATATTAAGAAGCTGTTGCAAGAAAACTATATATGTCAAGAAAAAAGAAAGTAAAAAAATAAGCCCCACCCGCCCGCCCCAACCTCAAATGTGATGAACTTTTCATTCGCTGTCAAAGCGAGGGGCGGAGCTTACTTGTAAAATCAGTATTTCCCGACCAAAATTTACCGTTTTTAATATGTTTTTAAATATCTTGTGAAAAGAAGATTACGTATCTACAGAAAAGAAGGCTAAAGTTAAGCTCCGCCCTTTCTGGCTACGACGAATAAGGAAAAATCGTCAGAATGAGATAGGGTGGGTGGGTGGGGCTTATGTTTGGCGTTTTTTCTTCTCTTAATACACATATAGTCTTCTCTTTACAACAAGAAACTGAAAACATGTTTAAAATGGTAAATTTTATCCCCCATAATTCTATAAAAATTTATCATATTAAGAACATTTTTAGTTTCTTGTTATGAAAAGAAAACTACGTATATATATTAAGAAGCTGTTGCAAGAAAACTATATATGTCAAGACAAAAGAAAGTAAAAAAATAGGCCCCACCCACCCACCCCAATCTTAAATGTGATGAATTATTTATTCGTTGTCACAGCGAGGGGCGGAGCTTACTTGTAAAATCAGTATTTCCCGACCAAAATTTACCGTTTTCAATATGTTTTTAAATATCTTGTGAAAAGAAGATTACGTATCTACAGAAAAAAGGCTGAAGTTAAGCCCCGCCCCTCCTGGCTACGACGAATAAGGAAAATTTGTCTCAATTGAGATAGGGCGGGTGGGTGTTCCTTATATTTGGCGTTTTTTCTTCTCTTAATACACATATAGTCTTCTTTTCACAATAAGAAACTGAAAACATGTTTAAAATGGTAAATTTTATCCCCCATAATTCAATAAAAATTTACCATGTTAAGCACATTTTTTGTTTCTTGGTATGAAAAGAAAACTACGTACATATGTATATTAAGAAGCTGTTGCAAGAAAACTATATATGTCAAGAAAAAAGAAAGTAAAAAAATAAGCCCCACCCGCCCACCCCAATCTCAAATGTGATGAATTATTCATTCGTTGTCACAGCGAGGGGCGGAATTTACTTCTAAAATCAGTATTTCCCGACCAAAATTTACCGTTTTCAATATGTTTTTAACTATCTTGTGAAAAGAAGATGACGTATCTACGGAAGAAAAGGATAAACTTAAGTCCCGCCTCTTCTGACTCACGACGAATAAGAAAAAATCGTCACAATTGAGATAGGGTGGGTGGGTGGGGCTATGTTTAGCATTTTTTGTTTTAAACACATAGTCTTTTCTTCACAACAAAAAACTGAAAACATGTTGAAAATAGTGAATTTTATGTCCCACACTCCTCTGAAAATTTACCATTTTTAAGCATATTTTTAGGTTCTTGTCACGAAAGAAACTACGTACATATATTTAGAAAAAAAAAAGCAAAATATAAACCCGACCCACCCGCCCTCGTATCAATTGTGACTTTTATAGCTTAAATACAAAATGCTTTTATTCCACAAGAATCCGCCATGTGAAACATGTTTAAGTGTCATGTTGTTGAAAGAAAACTATAGATTTCAAGAAAAAAAAATCAAAATTAAGCCCCACCCACCCGCCCCAACCGCAAATGTGATCAATTTTTTATTCGTTGTCAGAGCGAGGGGCGGAGCTTAATTGTAAAATCAATATTACCGGACAAATTGACCATTTTCAATAAGTTTTTAAATATATTGCGAAAAGAAGATAACATAAGTATCTATATAAAAAAAAAGATTAAGCTTAAGCCCCGCCCCTCCTGGTTTTCCTTTAATAAATGAAAAAACATCACAATTGAGATAGGGTGGGTGGGTGGGGCTTATATTTTACATTTTTTTTAATACATATAGCCTTCTCTTCACAAAACGAAACTGAAAACATGTTTAAAATGGTAAACTGTATACTCTACATTTCTCTAAAAATTTACAATTTTAAACAAGTTTTCAGTTTCTTGCTGTGAAGGGAAGATTATGTGTATTAAGAAAAAGAAATTCAAAATATAAGCCCCACCCACCCACCCTGTCTCAATTGTGACGATTTTTCCTTATTCGTCGTGAGCCGAGGGGCGGAGCTAAACTACAAGAACACAAGAATCTACCATGTGAAATGTTTTTAAGTATCATGTTGTTCAAAGAAAACAATATGTCAAGAAAAAAAAAAACGAAAACATAAGCCCCACCCACCCGCCCCAATCTCAAATGTAATGAATTTTTCATTCGTTGTAAGAGGGAGGGGCTGCGCTTAATTGTAAAATCAAAATTTCCCGACAAAAATTTACCATTTTCAATATGTTTTTAAACATCTTGTAAAGAGAAGATTATGTATCTACAGGAGAAAAGTCTAAACTTAAGCTCCGCCCCTCCTGGCTCACGACGAATAAGGAAAAAACGTCACAATTGAGATAGGGCGGGAGGGTGGGGCTTACGTCATGTTTTGTTTTCTTAATACGCGTAGTCTTCTCTTCATAACTAGAAACTGAGAACATGTTTAAAATGGTAATTTTTTTCCCCCGCATTTCTTTAAAGAATTACCATTTTTAAGCATATTGTTAGTTTCTTGTCATAAAAAGAAAATTACCTACTTATTATAAGAAATAAAAAAAAACAAAATACAAACCCCGCCTACCTGCCCTGGTGTCAATTGTGACTTTTTTATTCGTCGAGGAGCGGAGCTTAATTGCAAAATGCTTATTTCTCCACAAGAATCTACCAAGTGAAAGGTGTTTTTAAGTATCATGTTGTTGAAAGAAAACAATATGTCATGAAAAAAAAAGGCAAAAATAATCTCTGCTCGCCCGACCCAACCTCAAATGTGATGGATTTTTCATTCGTTGTCAGAGCGAGGGGCGGAGTTTAATTGTAAAATCAATATTTCCCGACAAAAATTTATCATTTTCAATGTTTTTTAAATATCTTGTGAAAAGAAGATTACGTATCTAAAAAAAAAGGTTAAACTTAAGCCAAGTTCCTCCTGGCTCACGATGAATAAGGAAAAATCGTCACAATTGACAAAGGGTGGGTGGGTGGGGCTTATGTTTTTCATTTTTTTTCCTTAATACACATAGTCTTCTCTTAATTGCAGAATAGTTATTTCTCCATAAGAATCTACCATGTGAAATATGTTTTTAGGTATCATTTTGTCGAAAGAAAACAATTTATGTCAAGAAAAAAAGAACGAAAAAATTAGCCCCACCCGCCCACACCAACCTCAAATGTGATGAATGTTTCATTCGTTGTCAGAGCGAGGAGCGGAGCTTAATTTTAAAACCAATATTTCTCGACAAAAATTTAACATTTTCAATATGTTTTTAAGTATCTTCTAAAAAGAAGATTATGTATCTACACAAAAAAAAGCCAAACTTAAGCTCCGCCCCTCCTGGCTCAAGAACTATGAGGAAAAATCGTCACAATTGAGATAGGGCGGGTGGGTGGGGCTTAGGTTTTGCTTTTTTTTCTTAATACGCATGGTCTTCTCTTCACAAGAAACTGAAAACATGTTTAAAATGGTGATTTTTTTTTCCTCACATTTCTCTTAAAATTTACCATTTTTAAGCATATTATTAGTTTCTTGTCATAAAAAGAAAACTACGTACATATATTAAGACAAAAATAAAATAAAAACCCCGCCCACCCGCCCTCGTCTCAACTGTGATAATTTTTTTATTCGTTGTATGCCGAGGGGCGGAGATTAACTGCAAAATACTTATTTCTCCACAAGAATCTACTATTTGAAACATGTTTTTAAGTATCATGTTGTTGAAAGAAAACTATATATGTCAAAAAAAGTCAAAAAATAGCCCTGCTCGCCCCACCCAACCTCAAATGTGATGAATTTTTCATTCGTTGTCAGAGCGAGGGGCGTGGTTTAATTGTAAAATCAGTATTTTGCGACAAAAATGTACCATTTTCAATATCTTGTGAATAGAAAATTATGTATCTACGCAAAAAAGGATAAACTTAAGCCCCGTCCCTCCTGGCTGGTAAATTTTATCCACTACATTTCTCTAAAAATTTACAGTTTTAAACAAGTTTTCACTTTCTTGCTGTGAAGGGAAGGCTTTGTGTATTAAGAAAAAAAAAATGCAAAACATAAGCCCCACCCACCCACCCTGTCTCAATTGTAATGATTTTTCCCTATTCGCCCGGAGCCGAGGGGCGGAGCTTAACTGCAAAATGCTTATTTCTCCACAAGAATCTACCAAGTGAAACATGTTTTTAAGTATCAAGTTATTAAAAGAAAACTATGTATGTCAAGAAAAAAAAAAGTAAAAAATAAGTTTCTTATTCTAAAGAGAAGACTACAGGTATTAAGAATAAAAAATTCAAAACAGAAACCCCACCAATTCTGACGATTTTTCCTTATTCGTCGTAAGACGAGGGCCGAATCGTAATTGCAAAAAGATTATTTTTCCACAAGAATCCACCATGAAATGTTTTTAAGTATCATATTGTTGAAAGAAAACAATATGTCAAGAAAAAAAATAAAGAAAAATAAGCTCCATCCGCCCGCCCCAACCTCAAATGTGATGAATTTTGCATTTGTTGTCAGAGCGAGGGGCGGGGCTTAATTGTAAATTCGATATTTCCGGGCAAAAATTTAACATTTCCAATATGTTTGTACAAATTTTGTGAAAAGAAGGTTACGTATATACAGAAAAAAAGAGGCCAAACGTAAGCTCAAGCCTGACTCATGACGAATAAGGAAAAATCGTCACAACTGAGATAGGGCGGGTGGGTGGGGTTTATGTTTTACATTCTTTTTTCTTAATCCACTTAATCTTCTCTTCACAACACGGAACTGAAAAAAAAAATATTTGAATTTAACCCTGAATTTTTTGAAAATTTGTAGACGACTTTTTCAAAAATAAATTTTCCCTTCCGCAAATTTCGAAACATTTTTGACGATTTTAGAAATTTAACTAAATTTCCGGCTTCATTTCTTCGCCAACTCCGACCGCTTTTCCAGAATCGCATTGAACTACTGCAATTTTTAAAATTTTCAAAAAATTCGGATTTCACACCGAATAAGTATTCCGAAAATATTGCGCTGTTACTCGATCGATGCGTGCCTTACAAGCAACGCTGAGAGATCTTCATAATATTGTTATGAAATATAATATTCCGGAAAAAGGTATAATCAAGAGAAAAATGTGTACATACAGCATTTTAAATGAATTAATAAAACATCCGGATGAAATAAGAAAATTAAATTTAAAATTTATGAAAAAATTAACCTGGGGTGGAAGATTTAACGTCTTTTTTATTAGAATGAGTCAGAATTCCCACGCGTACAACAATCTTCACCCACGAATCACCCTGTATATCTACCTTAATGACGCACCCCATTACAATATCAGTGCCATCGTCGAACTGCCAATAATAGGGGTCCGAGTGCGTCGACCTCGTTCCTGCCCTCTCATAATTCGTCGATTTCCACTCAACAAATAAAAATAATGTTTGACCGGAGTGAATTACCCACGCGGCCATTGATTTATTTGCTCTTGCGGATTACGCAAAATGTATCGTTCTGTAAATACGTCCCCGAATCTCAATTACTAAACAATCGGCGTTTGATTCGAGTCGCAAAATCGCGACCTCACTGTCGTTTATTACTCGTTCGTTGCTCGCGTCTTCGGCGTTTTTGCCCCGAATTTACACAACCGACTCCATTATGAAAATAAACAAGGGGGTAAAACGCCCCCGCTTTGTACATTTCCCGCGAACAAACAGCCGCCTTCGTTATAACTAAATCTGAATTTTTGCAACATTATGTCGACGGTATAATGTAAATAGAACGAACGCTCGAGCTCATTTCGGGAGTATAAATTTACATTTACACTTTCCTTTTAATTTCTGCGAGATGTGCAGAGTGTTCATTTCGGCCGTATTTAAACGTAATTAAATGTATGCACGTTTTCTTAGCAGCGAAAGGGCTGCAATCTTGCCCGGATTCTGGTCCGCTTCGTTAAGTACGAGCGTTCGACGAAAATATTTTAGAAATTTACGACGGAGGACGGGAATGCTGCTGGGATGCTTAAAATAAAAGAAACTGGATTATGGACAAAAATGCCGAACGAAATTCTTCCAGATTAGCGGTGAGCGGTTCGGAGTCAAACGAAAGCATTGTTGTTTGTGCGCTACAAAAGGCAAATAATCCGGAAGTCGAATTTTAAGCCCGGAAATATTTTCAGCCAAATAATAAAATCCAAATCTGGGTTTTACAACATTACCGCGATCGTAACGTCTAACGTAAATGAAAAGCTCGTTTCCGTATTTAACGCAATTAAGTGTATGCACATTTCTTTAACGGCGAAAGAGCTCTAGGTTTGTTTCGTTAATATGGCAGCTGCGAGCATAAATTCCGGGAAATGTGTTCGGGAGATATTTAGAAATTTACGGCCGAGGATGGGAATAATGGAATATTGCTCGGATCTTTAAAATAAAAGAAAATGGATTATGAATGCGAAAGAATATGAAATTTAATGAAAATTTCATCAAGATGTAGACGTGGGCGATTTTAATTCCCGCGGAAATATTTTTTCTGTTTTTCAATTTGCCGACGTTGAGCGTGGATTGCAGTTGGCGTCGGGGACAAAAGGGCTTGAGGCACCGATACGTGGAACGATAATTAAAAAATAAAAACTTACTTCGTTACTTTATTTAGTTTCCTTAGCTATAAAGTTTCTTTGGTTTAAAGTAAGTTTAAATCAAACGAACTAAAGCGGTTTACTCGGTACGAAGTATGGAGGGTCACGGAACTCTGCAAACTACTTCAAAAACAAGACAAGGGATCTCCAACATTTTTCAAATTACTTCAAAAACAAAACAAAAGGAGTTTACGAAATTGTATCAAACTACTTCAACAACAATACAAAAGGGGTCGCCGAGATTACTACTTCAAAAACAACACACAAGAGGACTCAGAGATTTTTTCAGACTACTTCAAAAACTAGATTACAAAGGGTCGTTGAGATTCTTTCTTTCGCGCTACTTCAAAAACAAAACGAAAGGAGTCCCCGAGATTTTTTTAATACTGTTTCAAAAACAAAATACAAAAGATCTCGGAGATCAATTTTTTGATTTGCAATTTTTCAATTTTCCATTTTTTTAGTTCCTTGATTTTCAATTTTTTGATTTTTCAATTCTTTATTTCCTTAATTTTTCAGGTTCTTTTTTTCTTTTATTTTTCATTTTTCCGTTTTTTAGTTTTCATTTTCTCGATTTCATCATAATTTTTCGTTTACTCGATTTTTCAGATTTTGAATCCTTGATTTTTCGATTTTTCGATTTTGCACTTTTTCGTTTCTTCAAGTTCTTGATTTCCATTTTTTTTATTCTACAATTTTGGAATTTTTCCATAGTTTTGATTCGAAAAGTTGAAAAATCGAAAACTTCAAAAATCGAAAAATTAAAAATGGAAAAAAATAAAACTTGGAAAAAATGGAAAAGTCGAAAAACTAAAAAAAACGAAATCTTGCAAAATCGAAAACGTGGAAATATGAAAATTTGCAAATCGAAGAACTGAAGAAACGAAAAATTGAAACATTGAAAAATGGAAAAATTGGGAAACCCAAAAAGTGTAAAATCAAAAAATTATGGAATCGTCAAAATTTTAAAATCGAAAAACTGTATGATTGAAAGATCGGAAAATTGAAAAATTAAATATCGAGAAACTGAAAAAAAAAAATTTAAATTATAACTATTAGGTACATATGTATTTAAAATAAAAACTAGAAAAATTGTAGATTAAAAAATAGTGAAAGATCGAGAAACTGAAAAATCTAAAATTGAAAAATTGAAAAATTGTTTTTTTTATTTCTAATTTTCCGATTTTTGAGTTCTTTGTCTCCTCAATTTTCCAAATTCTTGATTTAAAATTTTCTGAATTTTTTAATTTTCATTTTCCCGATTTTCAATTTTCATTTTCTCGTTTTATAGCACAATTTTTCATTTTTCCATTTCCTTTATTTTTTCAATGTTCCTTTCGACATAGTTTTTCGGTTATTCAATTTTTCAGATTTTTAATTTTTGGTTTTCCAATTTTTTAATGTTTTATTTTTGCAATTTTTGAATTTCTCGATTTTCTGGTTTCTTTGACTTTCAATATTTCGACTCTACAATATTTAGTTTCTTCGATTTTGCACTTTTTCCATTTTAAATTTTTCAATTTTTGATCTTTCGAATCTTCAATTTTTCGTTTCTTCAAGTTCTCGATTTTATTTTTTTTTTATTTTACAATTTTGGAATTTTTCCATTTGTTTTTATTCGAAAAGTTGAAAAATCGAAAAATTAAAAATGCAAAATCGAAAAAATGGAAAATCGAAAATTTGTAAATCGCAGAACTAAAGAAACATTCAAAAAGTAATAATCGAGAAAAAAATTAATCGAAAAACTGGAAAAATGAAAAACGAATCGAATCAAAAAATTGTGGAATCGAAAAATAATGGAATCGTCAAAATTGAAAAATCGGAAAATTGTGCCACTGAAAGATCTAAAAATTGAAAAATGAAATATCGAGAAATTGAAAAAAAAAAATTCAAAATGGAAAAATTCAAAATTGTAAAGTTGAAAAATTGAATAAATGAAAGTTTTAAAAGCCAAGATTTGAAAAATTAAGCCGTAAAATTGAATGAGCGAAAAATTTTAAAGTGAAAACGAGAAAAATTGTAGATTAAAAATTAAAGAAACGAAAAATCTAAAAGTAAAAAAAATATATATAATTAGTGGCCTCAATCAGTTTTGACTAGCCCCGCCCACTCGCCCTTCTTTTCTTAGAGATTAGATAGATTCTTCCAAACTACTTGAAAAACAACACACTAGAGGTCTTCGAGATTCTTTCAAACTACTTCAAAAACCAGATCCAAAGGGTGCCCGAGATTCTTTCAAACTGCTTCAAAAACAAAACGCAGGGAGTCCCCGAGATTCTTTCAAACTACTTCAAAAACAAAACGAAAAGGGTCCTCGAGATTTTTTGAAACTACTTCAAAAACAAAACACAAAAGATCCCCGAGATTCTTTCAAACTACTTGAAAAATAACACACAAGAAGTCAGTGAGATTCTTTCAAACTATGTACTTCAAAAACCAGACACAAATGGTCCCCGGGATTCCGTAAAACTACGTCAAAAACAAAACACAAAAAGTCCCAGAGATCCTTTCAAACTACTTCAAAAACCAGACACAAAGGGTGCCCGAGATTCTTTCAAACTACTTCAAAAATAACACACAAGAAGTCAGTGAGATTCTTTCAAACTGTGTACTTCAAAAACCAGACACAAATGGTCCCCGGGATTCCTTGAAACTATTTCAAAAACAAAACACAAAGATTCTCAGCGATTCTTTGAAACTACTTCAAACTCTAAACACAAGGAGCCCCCGAAATTTTTTCAAACTAGTTCAAAAACAAAACACAAGGGATCCCAGGGGTTTTTCCAAATACTTCGAAAACTATACACAAGAGGTCCCCGAGATTCTTTCAAACTACTTCGAAAACAGAATAAAAGGAGTCTTAGAGGTTATTTCAAACTTGTTCGAAAACAAAACAAAAGGAGTCCTCAAGATTCTTTTAAACCATTTCAAACACAAAACAGCAGGAGTCCCAGAGATTCCTTCAAACTTCTTCAAAAACAAAAGCAAAGAGGTCCGCGAGACGCCTTAAAACTATTTCAAAAACAACACACAAAAGTCCCAGAGATTATTTCAAACTACTTTAAAAACAACACACAAGAAGTTTTCGAGATTCCTTCAAACTAAATACTTCAAAAACAAAACACACGAAGCCCAGAGGTTTTTCAAACCACTTTAAAAACAACACAAGAGGTACAAGAAATTCTTTCAAACTTCTTCAAAAACCAGACACAAAGGGTCCCCGAGATTCTTTAAAACTACTTCAAAAACAAAACGAAAAGAGTCCCCGAGATTTTTTGAAACTATTTCAAAAGCACAACACAAAAGATCCCCGAGATTCTTTCAAACTACTTCAAAAATAACACAAGAAGTCAGTGAGATTCTTTCAAACTATGTACTTCAAAAACCAGACGCAAATTGTCCCCGGGATTCCTTGAAACTACTTCAAAAACAAAACACAAGGAGTCTCAGCGATTCTTTGAAACTACTTGAAACTCTAAACACAAGGAGCCCCCGAGATTTTTTCAAACTAATTCAAAAACAAAACACAAGGGATCCCAGAGGTTTTTTCAAATACTTCGAAAACTGTACACAAGGTGTCCTCGAGATTCTTTCAAACTACTTCGAAAACAGAACAAAAGGAGTTTTAGAGATTATTTCAAACTACTTCAAAACAAAACAAAAGGAGTCTTCAAGATTCTTTCAAACCACTTCAAACACAAAGCAACAGGAGTCCCAGAGATTGTTTCAAACTTCTCCAAAAACAAAAGCAAAGAGGTCCGCGAGACGCCTTCAAACTACTTCAAAAACAACACACAAAAGTCCCAGAGATTCTTTCAAACTACTTTAAAAACAACACACAAGAAGTCTTCCAGATCCCTTCAAACTAAATACTTCAAAAACAAAACACAAGGAGCCCAGAGGTTTTTCAAACTACTTCAAAAACAACACAAGAGGTACAAGAGATTCTTTCAAACTTCTTCAAAAACCAGACACAAAGGGTCCCCGAGATTTTTTCAAACTACTTCAAAAACAAAACACAAGGAGTCTCAGATGTTTTTCTAACTACTTCAAAAACTAGACAAAAGGGGTCCCTGAGATTCTTTTCAAACTACTACAAAAATAAAACTAAAGACATCCCCGAGATGCTTTTACACTACTTCAAAAACAAAACAAAAGGAGCCTTCAAGATTCTTTCAAACTACTTCAAAAACAAGACAAAAGGGATCCCAGAAATAGTTTCAAACTACTTGAAATAGAGTCCTCGAGATTCCTTTAAACTACTTAAAAAACTAGACACTTGCTCAGATAAGACTGATTTTGGCAAATAACATATCCTCTGAGAAAACAGGGGTGGGTGGGCGGGGCTAGCAATTGCTCAGATAAGACTGATTTTGGCAAACGCTATACTTTCTGAAATACGAGAGGGTGGGTGGGCGGGGCTAATACTTGCTTAGATAAGACTGATTTTGGCAAATGACATATCTTCTGAGAAAACGGGGGGGCGGGTGGGCGGGGCTAGCAATTGCTCAGATAAGACTAATTTTGGCAAACCCTGTACCCTCTGAAATAAGAGAGGGTGGGTGGGCGGGGCTAGTACTTGCTCAGATAAGACTGATTTTGGCAAACGCCGTACCCTCTGAGAAAATAGAGGGCGGGTGCTAAGATAAGGCTGATTTTGCCCCTACTGAACTTGTAAAAACTTGTTAAATTTAAAAGGTGTTTAAAACCACCAAATTTTTCCTAGAAATAGTATTTTTGTTGAAAATTATAAGTTCTGAAGAAGCTGTATTTGTTGTACGTGATGGTGTGTAAACAGTCTTGGACTAATTTCTTTGTATTTAGAAAATCTCAATTTTTCTTTAATTACAAAATTCTAAGAAATATTCAACAAATTAGGCAAATTACAGAACAAGCAGAACAATTGCAAATTATGACCGCAACCGTCTCCGTTTCCTGTTCTGAGCTTATGGTTTTGTGGAATAATGTATTTGTATTAATGCAAAATCGAGAATTTAGAATTTATTATACAGTGTGGTGTCCCGATTAGAATTAAAATTCCGTGCACCAAACTTCGAGTAGGCGAACAATGCGAAGAAAAAAAACGCCAAGAGGGGGATAGACACAAAGAGTCCCCAAGATTCTTTCAAATTACTTCAAAAACACAGTACGAGGAATCCTCGAGATTCTACTACTTGAAAGACAAGACATCACGGTATTGAAGGGATAAATAAAAGAATACAATTCTAAACAAGTAGAACAGTGAAGTTTTCCTAAAAGTAAACAAACAAACTTCTAAGCACGAATTCTAGCTTGTGCTAATCGATATTTAGTAAAACAAAAACAGTTTACACAATCGTCTTTGTAGAAAAAACGTTCAAACATCGTAGTTTGTTTACACTGTCTTTAATGACATAAAAGAAAAAGATTATAAACGTTCGACAAATACCGTGAAGCTTTCTGTATATTCGATAATTGGACGTTTAGTCCAAGTTCCATTTTTTCTACTAACTTGATCATATCGATTGCAGCAAATTGCTGTATACTTATAACTTTGTTTAATTTGTACGATAGTTTGAAAGCACGTACTAACAAAAGAAATGGAGTAATTTGGGGGTTTATTACGCATTCAGACGCTTTCACTTTTTTTTTTCTAAATTTAGAAATCACGAAGGCGAAAACCAGTTCCACGTGAAAAAATTAGCCACAAAAGACCCCGTTAATAGAATAGGCGGCAGCGCAGATACCGCGTCGAGGGTCCGGTGGACGCAGCCAAACAAAGAACGCATCAGACAGCCGACAAGAATCTAATCGAAGGATAAAATATTTTAAAGAACCTTCACCGAATCATATCACAAATGACAATTTTTTCATCGACAAACCCTTGTCACGGCACGTGACAGTTAATAACCCCCTCCGACCCCCCACCCCGAATCAAACTTCTCGTCTCTGCGAACACCCTCCAATAAATTCCGCCGATTTATCTCCCTTCGTACAAGTTGGAAAGATCATACGTTAAATTTAAAATTTGGCGGATGCGCCGCTCCAAACTTATGCCATAGAGAGAATCGCTCGATAACTCGGTGGGATTTACTAGATCTTTGAAAAGCAAAGTTAAGTGCATTATCTCGACTGGGTAAAAAGCTAACGCTTGCATTAAATAGGCGAGCTGAAGGGATAAATGGGAGAACGGTAACTAATCGCCAACGTAGTTATGGAGGTTATTGCAGAATCCCGGCGTTTAATAAACTTGCATTTTCGTATTCAAGACGTTCGGCGCTGCAAAAAGACTGTGTGTTTTCTTTGGCTTCGTCCGACAGCGAAATCTACAATCTCACTCGTTAATTAAAGTACTTTTTCTAAGCAAACAGTGTCGATCGCTGCCGAGACTTAACGAATCTAATTAATTAGTCAAGTTGTTAATAAAGTTTTAAGAACGGTTAATTGAAGTGCCCTACAGAGGAATGCCATTATCCTCGTTTAATATTGTATAAAGTTAAACATATTTGCTCGCAACGCGTCCGTAAAACGCGACAACTATAAAGCTTACGTCAGACTTTATATTATGTGTACCGAGTAATTTAATACCGCACATTCCACTCAATGAAATTATTTTATTACGACCACGTTATGTAATTTTTACGTGTTTCATGCACGACAGAATTGAAGTTACTTTGTACAGGAATTCTGAGATTAGAACGGATAGTTTTATTGTAATTACGGCGAGATTCCGATCAAATTTACCTTCCTCTCGTAATTACGAGCAAGCAAATATTTAATGACCGTGTTTTCGGATTGATTAAATAATTAAGAAAAAAGTTTTGATTTTATCGCGACAAGGTCGCACCCCATTGGCCCGCCGGACTTTGTTGATTGGTTAAGTTTCTGGAACGGAATGCGTGTCCGAGTTAAGCGCTTGAACAGGGGCTATTAGTTTAATCTTAGTAATCTGGATTTTTTTTAATGGGAAAGAAAGAACAATACGTTGGGAGATTCGGACAATCTAGATGTTTTTACGACAGAATAAGGTCAAAGGTGGCGTGGAACATTCACACTAGTTTTTTAATAACGTTAGATACGTCCTTGGGTATTTAGTAAAATACACAAAGTGATAGGCGGCACTCTTCCGATCTAAGTAGTGTCTGAAGCGCTGCACTCCGCATCTCGATTTCAATATCGTTAGCGAGTCGCTGAAGTTTAGCAAAGGCATTTGCATAAAGACAGCGCGAGGTTTCTACAATATTACGCGACGACACTCCCGGCAAATAATGTAACTGTATGCACACAACATCGTAACCCTTAAAATTCAGACAAGCTCCAGATAACATACGTCGCACACGGCATAACAACAAGGTGTTCGCTAGTTGAACGGCCCCATTGTTATTCTCTCGAGTTCTGCTCTTAAAATGTCTCACTTTAGAAGTGCTTCCTTCGCAAACGGCACGGAAAAAAAATCAGGCGAGATAACGTCATGTGCGGCCGAAGGCTGCGATTTTCGACGGATATTGGAGCTCTTAAGCGTCTTTATTGCACGAGCTGGGCATTAAATTATTTGTCAGCCGGTGACGAGTTATGGCGGTAATTATCTTTTGATGATGTATGTGGAGCGGTTATTTTTGCTGGGTCGTTAGGGCGAGGACGAGGCGAAGGAAGAGGCCCTGTGGAGATGCGAGCAATTCGGAGAAAATTAAAAGCGGGGAGATGTATAGGTCAGGTTTGTGCGAAAATAAAGTCAGATGCTGAATTAGTCGGTTCGAAATTCGGGGAAGTTATGATAGAAAACGTTCGCATCTTCGCTGGGAGTGGTTTGCTTTCCGACGGATTGCTCGAAAGATAACATATAGCTGCTTAAGACTGTTAATTAATCTTGTCAAATAACACTCGAACAAACAAGTTTAGTATGTAAATTACTTATGTTAGTATTCAAATTAGTTGTTTATGGGGTATCCTGGAAACTTGGGAATTATCATAACAATGGACGGGCTAATGCGTGGTAATCGGCTTCTGGAGCAGAAAACTTTCGGGATTATCGATTTTCTTAACTTGTGGTCAATACTACCGAGCTCTGGTTTCCCTTTTTTGGTTCATAATCAATCAACTTTACGAGTAAATGAATCCCAACTTAGTCTTTAGCGACGACCGCGACATTGCCCGGAAACCTTTCATTTTGTAGATTATGACGAAAAAACACAGTCTTCAAAATGATAATAATAATAATAATAATAATAAACTTTATTGCCCAACAGAGGTACTCCAATTACAGGACAACATAAATTACTAGGAATGAACAATAGCGTAATTAAAGCTATTAAACTAAAACTAAAACTAAAAATATATAATATATTATAATACATAGTATTACATACAAAATGAAAAATGAAAAACAGTAGTGAAATGCTCTAGTTAAATACAATTAGCAAGGTGCGACATTCTGCTAACAGGGGAGTTCCTGAGAACGTTGGTCCTTGGCCTAGGTACAAAAAAGCTTACGGAAAAACGGGAACCCATTCTTGGCACTAAAAAGAAGACTTCGCCTAACAGGTCTTGACAATCAATAGAATTGGAAAGAAGTTTGAAAAAAAATTTCACTGCTTGTTGATTACGTCTTTTTGTCAATGATGTAAAGGAATGTTTTTCTAACAAAAGTGTGTAATCCGTGCCTCTTCCAGGATAAACTCCATTAGTCTTAAATGATATGTATTTAAGAAGAGTTTTCTGAATCCTTTCCAACTGAAGTTCGTAACAGTGATATAGTGGAGACCAGACTACACAAGCATACTCTATTTTGCTTAGAACCAATGCATAATACAAACTTTTTATCACGTTACTGTCATGAAATGTTTTAGAGGTTCTCATAATAAAACCAAGTAATTTGTTGGCTGATCTGCAAATCATATCAATGTGACTGGTAAACGTAAGCTTTTAGTCAAAAATTACACCAAGGTCTTTTATCGTCTCTTTACGTTCTAACTGATAGTGGTTAAGTACATAATGTGTGTTAATTAGGTGGATTTTTCTTGTGTATGACACAAAGCAGCATTTGTCATAATTAAGAGGAAGTTTGTTCTGGATACACCAGTTAAACAGTATGTTAACGTTCTCCTGTAGCAATAACATGTCTTCATCATGGACAATTGAATGAAAGAGCTTAAGATCATCTGCATATGCTAAAGTCTTACACGTAAATGAAATAACCAAGTCATTAATAAATATGTTGAAAAGAAGGGGCCCTAGGTTTGATCCTTGAGGGACTCCAGATTTTGATACATATTCATAAGATGTGAAGCCATTAAAGTGAACATAATTTAAACGGTTTGAGAGATAGGATGTCATTAATCTTAAAAGCTGCGGGCATAGTCCAAATGCACTTAGTTTTGATAGAAGTATATCATGATCAATTTTGTCGAACGCTTTTGAGAAGTCCACATAGATGACGTCTATCTGAGTATTTCTATCAATAGATTTACAGATGTCTTGAGTTATACATGACAAATTGGTGACTGTAGATCTAGAAGACATAAATCCATGTTGAAAAGGAGAGATGTAAGATCTAATTTTGTTATAAATAACTTCATATAGAATTTGTTCATAAACTTTACTAAAGATGGATAATATCGCAATTGGCCTGTAGTTCTTTACATCCGACCTATTGCCGCTTTTTAAAACTGGTACGATACGAGCTCTCTTCCATATTTCAGGAAATGTTGACGTTTGTAGAGATAGATTAATAATTTTTGACAACGGACGCGCAAATACATATCTACAGTCTTTTATGATGAGATCTCTGGAATATTTCGCGTCCTGGAATTTATTAAATTTCTGCAATATTTATGATTTCTAGGATCCTGAAACCAATAGCACATCTAGGATTTCTAGGAACTTTAAAATTTGCAAAATTTTGCGAATCTTTGCATTGGTGTATTTACAGAATTTTAGGATTTTTAAGGTTAAGGTCTTCAGAATGATAAGATCTCTGGATCTGGAACATTTACGATTTTTAGAATCTAGGATTTATAGAATCTCAAAAAATCTGTAAAATCTCAAAAGTTACAGGGCCTTTGAAAATCTTTCAATTGTTGTAAAAATCTTTAGAATTTTAGGATTATCAAAATCTTCAAAGTCTTCAGAACCGTGAAAATCTCTAAAAGGTTTCGGATTCGTGGAATTTATTGAATTTCTGCGGTATTTATGTTTTTTTAGGATATCTAGTATATCTAGGATTTCAGGAGTATCTAGGATTTCTAGAATCTATAAAATCTATGAAATCTCAAAAAATACGGTAATTTTGAAAATCTTTGAATCGTTGGAAGAATTTTTAGAATTTCAAGATCTTCAAGCTCTTCAAAAATTTCAAAATGATGATATCTCTGAATATTTAGCGTCCCTAGAATTGAATTTCTGGAATATTTATCATTTTTAGGATCCTTGGAACATATAGCACATCTAGGATTTCAGGAATATCTAGGATTTATAGGTTCTCCAAAATTTGCAAAATTTAGAAAAATTACAGGGATTTTGGGAATCTTTGAATCGTTGGAATTATTTTCAGAATTTCTGGTTTTATAAGAATTTATTGAATTTCTGCAGTGTTTGTGATTTGTAGAATGTTTACGGCCTACAGTATATCTAGGATTTCTGGAGATCTAGGATTTTAATTGTTATAAAAATCGTCAGAATTTCAGGATCATTAAGATTTTCAAAATCTTCAGAATCGTGAAGGTTTCGCATTCCTGGAATTTATTCAATTTCGTCCCTTTCGTTCTTCGTCCTCTTCGTCCTTCGTCAATTTCTTCCTTCTTCAATTTCATCCTTCGTCCTTTTCTTCCTTCGCCCTTTTCGTCCTTCGTAGTTTTCGTCCTTCGTCAATTTCGTCCTTCGTCAATTTCGTCCTTCGTCCTATTCGTCCTTTTCGTCCTTCGTCCTTTTCGTCCATCGCCCCTTTCGCTCTTTTCGTCCTTTTTGTCCTTCCTCCTTTTCATCCTTTGTTCTTTTCGTCCTCCGTCCTTTTCTTCTTTCATTCTTTTCGTCTTTCGTCCTTTTCGTCCTTCGTCAATTTGGTCCTACGTCCTTTTCGTCCTTCTTCCTTTGTGTCCTTCGTCCTCTTGCCCTTCGTCCTTTTCGTCCTTCGTCCTCCGTCTTTTTCGTCCTTCTAGGATATCTAGTTCATTTGGGATTTTAGCAGTATCTAGGATTTCTAGAATCCCTAAAATCTGTAAATATAATTTCAAAAGTTGCAGGGTTTTTGGAAATTTTTGAATCGTTGGAAAAATCGTCAGAATTTCAGGATCTTCAAGCTTTTCAAAGTCTTCAGAATCGTGGAATCTTTGGCATCCCCGAAATTCTAGAATCTATAAAATCTGTGAAATCTTAAAAAAAGGGAATTTTGAAAATCTTTGAATCGTTGGAAGCATCTTCGGAATTTTATGATTTTCAAGCTCCTGAAAGTCTTCAAAATGATGAGACCTCTGGAATATTTGGCGTCCTGGAATTTATTGAATTTTTGCAATATTTATGATTGCTCGGATCCTTGAAACCTATCGCATATCTAGGATTTCAGGAATATCTGGGATTTCTAGCATCTCTAAAATTTGCAAAATTTCGAAAATAACAGAAATTTTCGAAATTTTTGAATCGTTGGAATTATTTTCAGAATTTCAAGATCTTAAGGTCTTTAGAATGATTAGACCTCTGGAATTTTTTGCAGCGTCCTTCGTCCTTTTCTTCCTTCGTCCTTTTCGTCCTTCGTCCTTCGTCCTTTTCGTCCTTCGTCCTTTTCGTCCTTCGTCCTTTTCGTCCTTCGTCAATTTCGTCCTTCGTCCTATTCGTCCTTCGTCCTTTTCGTCCTTCGCCCTTCCTCCTTCGTCCTTTTCGTCCATCGCCCTTTTCGCCCTTTTCGTCCTTCGTCCTTTTCGTCTTTTTCTTCCTTCGTCCTTTTCGTCCTTCGTACTTTTCGTCCTTCGTCTATTTCATCCTTTGTCCTATTCGTCCTTCGTCCTTTTCGTTCTTCGTACTTTTCGTCCTTCGTCAATTGGGTCCTACGTCCCTTTCGTCCTTCGTCCTTTTTGTCCTTCGTCCTTTTCGTTATTCGTCCTTCGTCCTTTTCGTCCTTCGTCCTTTTCGTCCTTCGTCCTTCGTCCTTTTCGTCCTTCGTCCTTTTCGTAATTCGTTCTTTTCGTCCTTCGTTCTTTTCGTCCTTCGTCCTTTTCGTCCTTCGTCCTTTTCGTCCTTCGTCCTTCGTCCTTTTCTTCCTTCGTCTTTTTCGTCCTTCGTCCTTTTCGTCCTTCGTCCTTTTCGTCCTTCGTCCTCCGTCCTTTTCGTCCTTCGTCCGTTTCGTCCTTCGTCCGTTTCGTCCTTCTAGGATATCTAGTTTATTTGGGATTTTAGGAGTATCTAGGATTTCTAGAATCTCTAAAATCTGTAAATATAGTTTCAAAAGTTGCAGGTTTTTTGGAAATTTTTGAATCGTTGGAACAATCTTCAGAATTTCAGGATCTTCAAGCTTTTCAAAGTTTTCAGAATGGTGGAATCTTTGACATCCCCGGAATTTATTGAATTTCTGCAACATGTACAATGTCGAGAATCCTTGAAACTTATAGAATATCTAGAATTTTAAGGATATGTAGGATTTCTGGAATCTCTAAAATTTGCAAAATCTCAAAAGATACCGAAATTTCGAAAATTTTTGAATCGTTGGTAGAATCTTTAGAATTTCAAGATCTTCAAACTCTTGAAAAACTTCAAAATGATGAGATCCCTGAGTATTTGGTGTCCCTGGAATTTGTTGAATTTCTGCAATATTTATGATTTTTAGGATGCTTGGAACCTGTAGCATATCTAGGATTTCAGGAATATGTAGGGTATCCGGAATCTCTAAAATTTGCAAAATTTCGAAAATTACGGGGATTTTGGAATCTTTGTATCGTTGGAATTATTTTCAGAATTTCTGGATTTTTAAGAGTTTATTGAATTTCTGCAGTATTTATGATTTGTAGAATTCTTACGGCCTACAGTATATCTAGGATTTCTGGAATATCTAGGATTTTGGAACATCTAGGATTTCTGGAACATCTAGGATTTCTAGAAAATCTAGAATTTCTGGAACATCTAGGATTTCTGGAACATCTAGTAGGATTTCTAGAATCTCAAAAAGTCTGTACAATCTCAAAAGTTACAGGGCCTTTGAAAATCTTTCAATTATTGTAAAAATCTTCAGCTTTTCAGGATCACCAAGATTTTCAAAGTCTTGAGAATCGTGAAAATTTCTAGAAGGTTTCACATTCCTGGAATTTATGAAATTTCTGAGGTATTTATGATTTCTAGGATATCTAGTATATCTAGGATTTCAGGAGTATCTGGGATTATTTCTAGAATGTTTAAAATCTGTAAATATAATTTCAAAAGTGGCAGGGTTTTTGGAAATCATTAAATCGTTGGAAGAATCTTCAGAGTTTCAAGATCTTCAAGCTCTTGAAAATCTTCAAAATGATATCTCTGGAATATGTGACGTCCATGGAATGTTTTGAATTTTTGCAATATTTATGACTTCTATCTATAGCATATCTAGGATTTCAGGAATATTTAGAATTTTTAGGATTTCTAAAATTTGGAAAATTTCGAAAATGACAAGGATTCTGGAAATCTTTGAATCGTCCGAATTATGTTCAGAAAACCTCTGGAATTTTTTTCATCCCTGAATTTATCGAATTTTTGCAAAATCCTTACGGCCTACAGTATACCTAGAATTTCTGGAACATCTAGGATTTCTATAACCTCAAAAAAATCTGTAAAATCTCAAAAGTTACAGAACCTTTGAAAATCTTTCAGTCGTTGGAAGAATCTTCGGAATTTCAGGATCATCAAGATCTTCAACGTCTTCAGAATCGTAGAAACTTCTAGAAGGTTTCGGATTCTTGGAATTTATTGAATTTTTGTAGTATTTAGGATTTCTAGGATATCTAGTATATCCAGGATTTCAGGAGTACCTAAGATTTCTGGAATCTCTAAACACAATATAATTTCAAAAGTTGCAGAGTTTTTGAAAATTTTTGAATCGTTTTTTGGATCAGAAAAATTAAGGGTTTATTGATTTTCTTAACTTGTGGTCGATATTTTTTTGGATCATACTTAATAAACTTTACGAGTAAACGGATCCCAACTTAGTCTGAAGAAGAAAGCAACTTTAGCGACGACCGCAACATGACCAGGAAACCCTTAATTTTTTATTCATTTTTAAGTTTTTGACGAAAAATCACAGGTTTTATTTATCTTGAAGTTGCAATTTACACTATCACGACTCAGTGTCAAAAGTCGCCGAGCCAGCACTATCAACCCCACACTAAACCTCACCCGGACTATTTTAGCAAGACCTTCACCGAATTTTTTACCTCCTTGAAGGGTCTAAATTTTAATAAAAAAAAAAATGCGCTCCCGCGTATAAATCCACCGTCCTTTGTCTGCTTCCCCACTCTCACTCTCCCCCCATTCGACGACATCATAACTCCGCTTGACCTCTCAACTTTCGCTACAATCCGCGGAAACGCCCTAAATTACTTTCGCTATCTACTTCCTAATAATTTAAATAGAAATTAAGAATTTAAACGTTTCTGCTAGGGCAAGATTATCATGTAAATTTAAACACTCGAATATTAAAACCTACCCTCGAAAAGCGAATTTTCAGCTTTCGAGCTTATCTTCGAGTGCAAGCGCGCCTGACACCCTCACACTAGCTCGGTCCGAATAAATATTGCGTTTATGGTATTTATATGACGGGATATCTGATGGAAGCCTGCGTAACGAATTAATTGTGTAATTTCGCGCCACGTCGGGTCATTTTTCGAAAGCGTGCGTCACTATTCATTTCTGTTAACAAATCCCTTTGTAATAGCTTGTGCGACAATTCGATTTTGGGATAGAATTGGATTTTAACGTAATTATGACATGGGGGAAATTTTAACCAGCTTCCTACACATTGTGGCACTTGAAGGTTTGATTAAATTAGAGAACGAGTGACATTTGATAACGGGATTAATTAAAACGAGGAGGCAATCATTATTTTCGGGTTTTTTCGTTTTTAGTCGTCAGAGTTTAATTTTCAATTTGTTAAAGTCGGAAGTGTGCGACTAAGGAATTAAGTGAAGTTTTGTTGAAATAAAATTAAGTGCAGCCTTTCCGGACCTTGTTAAATGTAATGATGCTTGCATCAGTAAATGGGTTTCAGTTAAGGCGAAGTGGAACAGGTTAGAGGTTGGCAAATTGGGCTTTTATTTAGTGGTGAACGGTAGCTTTTACCAAACTCGTTATAAAAGTTGTCGAGAGCCGCTTAGGGAGAGCACACCTGTTTACGATTAATTATTCAGGTTGGTCAGCTGTGTCAAATTTGGCTGAGTCAGCAGCGGCAAATTTCGTCGACTCAGCTGCCTCACTCACGATATTCGTCGCATTATTCGGCCTCGTTAATTTTTAAGCAGCACTTTCCCTTCTGCTTCATCAGGTTCCGCACACGAGAATCTCCTTTCCTCGTTATTTAATTTATCTGAAAGGTGAACTCCAACTAGATCATATCCTGGCTCTAACGCGATTTTCGCCCTTTGTTTTAAACATCGATTTTCTCGAGAAACAAATCACTTTACTCCAAACTAAAAACACTCCCTAATCAAATTATAGTTTCCCGAGGATAACGAGTCTCCTGACGTCACGCATGATCTCGGTCTCGGAAACCTGATTATTCGCGAAGAATCAAACCCGGATCTGTTCTTTCGTGAGCTACACGGCCGCTTTCATGTTCCTGGGAGCCAAGTCAGCCAGAAAATATTACCGCCCAAATTTCACATAAGGGACACACAAAGAGGCTCTCGAAAGAGGTTGCGAGATCGTCGCCGAGTTATCCTATTTCTATGCGACAGACAAGTTCATAAATAAAATTGCGCATATCACAGAAAATCGAAGGAAAATAGACCGGCGACGAGTAACGTTGTGATTCTTGTATAATGGAGGGGCATACATTACTTTGTGATTCCTCGCCTTTTAAATTTATTTTGTTTTGGAGTTGTGGAGACGAACCTACGACGAATGGCAATTCTCGTCTGAAAGATCTTTAAAAACTCGAAGTTTCGCAAAGCAAGCGGGAATTTCTGCAGCTGGGTAAACAAAAGCCACTTACAGCGTTTCGTTCGCCAAACGGCACGCTAAATAATCATCGAACTGTTTAGAATCGAAGAAATTAACCGGTGCGCCGACTCAGCACGGTCAAATTAGGCCGACTCTGCATGAAAAAATTGGTCTAAAGAGTTTAGACAGTACTTCCCTCGCTGTCGGAAACTTGACGACTGCATGCCTATTGTGTTTTTTTTCTCATTACATTTTTGTAGTGGGAATTTAAAAAAAAATTGCGATGACGTCATCAACATTTTTGCAAGGACACGTATACCAGTTGGGATAGATGTAGTGTAATACTAAGAATAAAATTATTATATTCTCAAATTTTCGGGAAAATGAATTGGGTCGTTTTGAATATTGATTTGTAATAATCAATAAAATAACGAAACAATTTACTCACGTATACCTACGTATCAGAGGCAACTGAAAATCGTGTATGTATAAACATTCTTAATTTAAGAAGACAGGCGTAACAGCATACGTGAGAGTCAAACAGAGAAACTGTAAACAAAACGACCATCGGTTTTATTGCTTCGACTTCCGCTTATTATATAAAACATTGGGTTTTATTTTAATTCTTGACGGTGAAATTCACAATTGGTTGATTATAAACATGTCTATTTCACATTCGCGGAACCAAGTGAACGCATAAAACAAATGCAGGTCTGTAATGTTAAAGTCGATGTAAATAAGCGTGCTACCCTTATGTTTCAACCGAGTTTTTCCTTTAACAAATTTTGTGTCTACCAAATTGGGTTGGTTGGGGTGTAATACTAATAATAAGTGTTGTCTTTAATTTAATCAATAAAATAAATTGACTTCATTAATTTTTTTGAACCACCTCTTAAGAAAATCTAAAAAATAGGAATGGAATGATAAATCACAAGTACAAACTCATCATATTTTTTGCATTTTAGATAGGATTTATTCAGCAAAATTTAAGGGTGACGTCATCAATTTTTTTAGGAGGGATGAACAAATACATTTTGAACAAAAGTTTACCATGCTTATAATAACTTTAAAATATTCCCAAGATTTCAAAGCATTCGGTTTTGTAATTCCTGATTAAATCGATAAAATAAATTCACGCCTTCATTAATTTTTTTGAGTCACCCTGCATATGCAAATCCAAAAATATGAATGGAATGATAAATCACAAGTACAGACTCATCATATTTTGTACATTTTAGATACGATTTATTCGGCAAACTTTTGAGCTGACGTCATCAGTTTTTTGTAGAAGATAACCAAATATATTTTGACTAAAAATTTATTATGCTCTTTATAACCTTAAAACATCTGCAAGATTTCAAAGCATTCGGTTTTGTAGTTCCTGATTAAATCAATAAAATAAATTTACGCATTCATTAATTTTTTTGAGTCACCCTGTATATGCAAATCGAAAAAATTTGAATGGAATGATAAATCACAAGAAGAGACTCACCATATTTTGTACATTTTAGATAGGATTAATTCATCAAAATTTTGTGATGACGTCATAAATTTTTTAGGGGGGACGACCAAATACGTTTTGATCAAAAATTTACCATGCTTATGGTAATTTTAAAATATCTTCAAGATTTCGAAGCATTCGGTTTTGTAGTTCCTGAGTAAATCAGTAAAATAAATTTACGCTTTCATTTATTTTCTTGAATCACCCTGTATATGCAAATCCAAAAAATATGAATGGAGTGAGAGATCACAAGTACAGACTGATCATATTTTGTACATTTTAGATATGATTTATTCAGCAAATTTTCGAGCTGACGTCATCAAGTTTTTGGAGGGGATAAGCAAATATATTTTGACTAAACATTTATTATGCTCTTTATAACCTTAAAACATGTGCAAGATGTCAGAGCATTCCGTTTTGTAGTTCCTGATTAAATCAATAAAATATATTTACGCATTCATTAATTTTTTTGAGTCACCCTGTATATGCAAATCCAAAAAATATGAATGGAGTGATAGATCACAAGTACAGACTCATCATATTTTGTACATTTTAGATATGATTTATTCCACAAACTTTTGAGCTGACGTCATCAAGTTTTTGGAGGGGATAAGCAAATATTTTTTGACTAAAGATTTATGATGCTCTTTATAGCCTTAAAACATCTGCAACATTTCAAAGCATTCTGGTTAGCAGATTAAAAATTAAATTTCAAAATGTTGTTTTATAATTTTGATTTTTTTTCCAAAAATCTGGACGTTTCGGGTGAAAAGTCGACTCAGAGTTGTAAACTACATGTGTAGGACTATGTTATTTTATACAATTGAAAACCCATTTACTATGTACAATTTTGAAGTGACGTCATCGCATTAGTGGTGGGGATGATTAGACAAATTTTGGTTAGCGTTTTACCATCTACATGATATTCTTAATATAAGTACAAAATTTCACAACAATCGGTCGAGTACTTTCGGAGATTATCTGTCTAATAAAAATCCGGGACAACAGACGGACAGACGGACAGACGGACGGACAGACGGACAGACAGACGGAAATGGGAGACCTATTTCTTCGTCTTCTAGGGGTCATGAAAGATCGAGAAAACGGAAAAGTAGAGAGTCGGCCGACGGACTCGATTACAATACTTCCTTTGCTTACGCTCGGGAAGTAAAAATTCCGACACTCAAAAAATCGTTGTCTACACGTACTTTAAATAAACCGTTTAAAACTAAGCGTTTTGAATCGCTTAGGCGAAATTAAAATAAATCAGCTGTTTAAAAATCCCCCACGCCTGCAGCCCCTAGGAATTTGCAATAACGACTATCCGTGACGTACGCCGCCCCCGTTAGCCGCCATCTTGACACTTGTAAGTGCATGTACTTAACGAAATGAGCGTCTTAGGGATATTAAGGGCGAAAGTGAGACCCTCGCAACCCTTGTAATTTGAAACCAGATTATCTTGCCGGAAAGGTTTGTTTCTTTTTACCTCTGATAAAAGCTCATTAGATAACCAGTGGCTCCTTCCTTAAATTAGAAAAAACCACCGATAAAGTTAGTTTAATGGAGTTGGAGCGCAATTTTCGAACTCTATCTGCGAAATGGGTTTAAAAAAGCGTCAGCTTTTAGCGAGGACGTGTTTCACATACAAACAAGTGCTAAAGCGTTTGTTTACACTGAGTGTTTTTGGATTATCGACTGCGAACGTCGGTGTAACGAGTGCGACTCAGCGGAAGCAAGTTACGCTGACTCAGCAGCTACAATTGCAAAATTGCTTTCGAGATTGCTAATTCAGTGAGTTTGAGTGAATGGGACTGCCCGAGCAGGTGGTATTAATTCAGCGAGGGTCGTCCGTCAACATCAGGAGATAGTCCTTCAATTGAAGGATTAAGCACTATCGATATTGTCGGGGATAAACTTAATAAAGGTGCGGAAATTGGCTATATTTCACGGTTTCTTAGAGAGTGAGAGAAAAGTCGGCGTAATTAAACGACTGTGCATAGGTTCAGACGTACCATAATCAAGTTTTGTCTCCGGATTTATTGCCTTTGTAATGGGCTATCATTCCAGACAATGCACATATGTGCAGCGACGAGGTCGTGCAGAAGCAGCGGATGATAATTTTACGATTGGATGGGTTTAAAGTAGAGTTTGGGAATATGGGAATGAAGTGACGTTCGAGTAATAAATTTATCGAGTTATAAACTTGTCGTTGGCGTTGCCGTTGTAAGATAAATACGACGTTCGAGATGACCAACTTTTAACTTTCGCCGTCACGTTGCCGTTGACTTGGGGTTTCAACCAATCAAATTGCATGCAGTGCTGCCAACCTGAAGGAAAACCCCTGAAGTAGGGGGGCTGACAGCACTAATTCCACGAAAATTAAATTTTGATGTACATAATGAGAATTTTTGTAGGAAACTATCAATTTTGCAATTAGGCTCCGCCCCTCGGTCTGACAACGAATGAGAAATTCATCACATTAAGGTTGGGATGGATATGGGTGGGGCTTACATAGTATTCTTTGAACAACACGACACTCAAAACAAAAACATGTTTTTTATTTCTTGCAGGATTTTGCAATTAAGCTCCGCCCTCTTGACTCACGACGAATAAAAAAATCATCACAATTGAGATCGGGCGGGTGGGCGGGGCTTATATTTTGCCTTTTTTCCTTAATATGTGCAGTCGTCTTTTCACAACAAGAAACTTAAAGCATGTTTAAAATGGTAAATTTGTATAGCGAAATATATATTTCGTACTTACGCTCCGCCCCTCGGTCTAACAACGAATCAAAAATTCATCACGATTGCGATCGAGATGGTTTTCTTTTTTAATTAATGCATTTAGTTTCCTTTGTATAAACGATTACTTAAGAACATATTTCACATGGTAATTTCTCATAGAAAAATGAGAATCTTACAATTAAGCTCTGCCCCTCGGCTTATGACGAATAAAAAAATTCATCACAGTTGATATAGGGCGGGTGGGTGGGATTTATATTTTGCCTTTTTTGTCTTAATATACATGGGCATGTCTTCACAACAAGAAACTTAAAACATGGTTAAAATGGTACATTTCTGCAAGGAAAAATTGATCTTGCAATTATGGGACGGAGCTTAATTCTAAAATCGATATTTTCTTATACAAAAGACAAAATTTAAGCCTGCCCACCCACCCTGTCTCTATTGTGATGATTTTTTTTATTCGCTGTGAACCAAGGGGGTAGAACTTAACTGCAAAATACTCGTTTCTTTACAAGAAATTAAAAACATGTCTGACAATCCTGTTCTTCGAAGAATACTATGTATAAAAACTTCATTACTATTTAGATCAGAGCAGGTATGGATGGGGCTTAATCTTTGGCCTTAATTTTTTCTTATTATACTTAGTATTTTTTGAATAACATGATACTCAACAACATGCTTTTTATTTTTTGTAGAAAAATAAGAATTTTGCAATTAAATTCCGTCCCTCGGCTTACGACGAATAAATAGAAAAATCATCAGAATTGAGACAGGGCGGGTGGGCGGGGCTTCTATTTTGTCTTCTTTTTCTTAATATATATAGCCATCTTCTCACAAGACAAAACTTAAAACATGGTTAAAGTGGTACTTTTTGCAGCAAAATATGGATTTTGCAATGATGGGGCGAAGCCAAATTTGAAAATCGATAGTTCCTTACACAAATTTTCCATTTTTAAGTTTCATATTATGAAAAGAAACACACATATTAAAACAAAAAGGCAAAATGTTTGCCCGCCCACCCGCCCTATCTCAATTTTGATGATTTTTTTCTATTCGCAGTGAACCAAGGAGGCGGAGCTTAACTGCAAAATGCTTATTTGTTTACAAAAAATTAAAAACATGTTTTTGAGTATCTTGTTGATCAAAGTGTACTAAGTATATTAAGAAAAAAATTCAAAATATAGACCCCCCCCCATCTAAATTATGATGATTTTTTTAATTCTTAGTAACTTAAAACATATTTAAAATGATAAATTTTCGTAAGGAAATATGGATTTCGCAATTAGACTCCGCCTCTAGGTTTGCCAACGAATGAAAACTTCATTACTATTTATATCAGGGCAGATATGGGTGGGGCTTAAAATCTTGGCTTTAATTTTTTCTTATTATACTTAGTAGTTTTTGAATAACACGATACTCAAAAACATGCTTTTTATTTTTTGTAGAAAAATAAGAATTTTGTAATTAAACTCCGTCCCTCGGCTTACGACGAATAAATAGAAAAATCATCAGAATTGAGACAGGGCGGGTGGGCGGGGCTTCTATTTTGCCTTCTTTTTCTTAATATACATAGCCATCTTCTCACAAAACGAAACTGAAAACATGGTTAAAGTGGTACTTTTTGCAACAAAATATGGATTTTGCAATGATGGGGTGGAGTCAAATTTGAAAATCGATAGTTCCTTACACAAATTTTCCATTTTAAACATGTTTCAAGTTTCATATTGTGGAAAGAAGTCTACACATATTAAAACAAAAAGACAAAATGTAAGCCCGCCCACCTGCCCTATCTCAATTGTGATGATTTTTTTTATGCGTCGTGAACCAAGGAGGCGGGGCTTAACTGCAAAATGTTTACTTCATTGTAAAAAAATGAAAAACATGTTTTTGAGTATCTTGTTGTTCAAAGAATATTAAGTAGATTAAGAAACAAAGCAAAATAAAGACCCCGCCCACCCACCCCTCTTCAATTGTGAGAATTTTTTTTTTCTTAGAAACCTAAAACATGTTTAAAATAGTAAACTTTTGTAAGAAAATATGGATTTTGCAATTAGACTCCGCCCCTAGGTCTATTTACGAATGAAAACATTTTTCTTAATATACACAGTTTTCTTTGAATAACACGATACTCAAAAACATGTCTTACGTGGTAATTTCTTGCAGAAAAGTAAGGATTTTGCAGTTAAGCTCGGCCCCATTGGCTCAACGACTAATAAAAAAATTATAACAATTGAGATAGGGCGGGTGGGCGGGGCTTATACTTTGCCTTTTTTTTTTTTCTTAATATACATGGCCATGTTTTCACAACAAGAAACTTAAAACATGGTTAAAATGGTACATTTCTGCAAGGAAATATGGATCTTGCAATTATGGGACGGAGCTTAATTGCAAAATCGATATTTCCTTATACAAAAGACAAAATTTAAGCCCGCCCACCCACCCTGTCTCTATTGTGATGATTTTTTTTTATTCGCTGTGAACCAAGGGGTTAGAACTTAACTGCAAAATACTTATTTCTTTACAAGAAATTAAAAACATGTCTGAGAATCCTGTTGCTCAAAGAATACTATGTATATTAAGAAAAAATGGCAAAATATAAACCCCGCCCACCCACCCCATTTTGATTGTAATGATTTTTTTTTTACAAACATGAAACACATTTAGAATGGTAAATTTTCGTAGGGAAATGTTCATTTTGCAATTAGGCTCCGCCCCTAGGTCTGTTTACGAATAAAACATTCATTACTATTTAGATGAGAGCAGGTATGGGTGGGGCTTAATCTTTGGCCTTAATTTTTTCTTAATATACTTAGTATTCTACACGATACTCAAAAACAGGCTTTTTATTTCTTGTAGAAAAATAAAAATTTTGCAATTTGGAGACAGTGCGGGTGGGCGGGGCTTTTATTTTCCTTTTTTTTCTTAATATACACAACCATCTTTTCACAAAAAAAACTTGGAAATTGGGGGATTGAAAATTTTGCAAGGAAATATGTATTTTTTATTATGGGGCGGAGACTAATTAAAAACGATATTTCCTTACACAAATTTTCTATTTTAAACATGTTTTAAGTTTCATATTGTGAAAAAAAAACCACACATATTAAAACAAAAAGACAAAATGTAAGCCCGCCCACCCGCCCTATCTCTATTGTGATGATTTTTTCTATTCGCCGTGAACCAAGGAGGCGGAGCTTAACAGCAAAATATTTATTTCTTTAGAAGAAATTAAAAACGTGTTATTGAGTATGGCGTTGTTTAAAGAATACGATGTATGTTTATTAAAAAAAGAGGCAAAATATAAACCCCGCCCACCCCTATCTCAATTGTGATGATTTTTTTTTATTCTTATAAACTGGAAACACGTTTAAAATGGTACATTTTTGTAAGAAAATGCGTATTTCGCAATTAGACTCCGCCTCTAGATCTGCCAACGAATGAAAACTTCATTAGTATTTAGATCAGGGCAGTTATGGGTGGGGCTTAAACCTTGGCCTTAATTTTTTCTTAATATACTTAGTATTCTTTGAATAACACGATACTCAACAATATGCTTTTTTTTTCTTGTAAAAAATAAGAATTTTGCAATTAAACTCCGTCCCTCTGCTTACAACGAATAGAAAAAATCATCAGAATTGAGACAGGGTGGGTGGGCGGGGCTTCTATTTTGCCCTTTTTTTCTTAATATACATAGCCATCTTTTCACAAAAAAAACTTAGAAAATGGTTAAAATGATACATGTATGCAAGGAAATATGGATTTTTTATTATGGGGCGGAGCCTAATTAAAATTGATATTTCCTTATACAAATTTTCCATTTTAAACGTGTTTTAAGTTTGATATTGTGAAAAGAATCATACATTAAAACAAGAAGGCAAAATATAAGCCCGCCCACCCGCCCTATCTCTATTATGATGATTTTTTTTTATTCGCCGTGAATCAAGGAGGCAGAGCTTAACTGCAAAATATTTACTTCTTTCTAAAAAAATTAAAAACATGTTTTTGAGTATCTTGTTGAAAGAATACTAAGTATATTAGTAAACAAAGGCAAAATATAGATCCTCCCCACCCCCACCCCCATTTCAATTGTAACGATTTGTTTTCTTAGAAACTTTGTTTAAAATGGTAAACTTTTGTAAGGAAATATGTATTTTGCAATTAGACTCCGCCCCTAGGTCTGCTTACGAATGAAAACTTCATTACTATTTAGATTAGGGCAGGCTTAATCTTTGGTTTTAATTTTTTCTTAATATACATAGTTTTCTTTGAATAACACGATACTCAAAAACATGTCTTACATGGTAATTTCTTATAGAAAAGTTTGGCTCACGACGAATAAAAAAAATTATCAGAATTGAGATAGGGCGGGTGGGCGGGGCTACATTTTGCCTTTTTTTCTTATTTTGTGTAGTCTTCTTTTCATAACAAGAAAGGCAAAACATGTTTAAAATTGTAAATTTTTGTAAGAAAGTATTGATTTTGAAACTGATAATTTGTCCTAGACAAATAAGGAGTTTAGAATTAAGCTCCGCCCCTCGGCTTACGACGAATAAAAAAAATCATCAGAATTGAGATAGGGCGGGTGGGTGGGGCTTCTGGATTCTTAATTATGGGGGCTGACCATAGCCAGCCGGCACTTAGGCCTCGTCTTTGGGCTTATTGTACCTTCCCCAAGTCCATATCAGGGTGTTTTCCCGCTCCTCTACTCGTCAAGCCACCCAACTGCTTGAAGGTGGATGGGGCCTATATTTTGTCTTTTTTTTTTTCTTAATATACATAGCCATCTTTTAATAACGAGAAACTTAAAGCGTGGTTAAAATAGTACATTTTTGCAAAGAAATATGGATTTTGCAATTAGGGGCGGGCCTAATTGCAAAATTGCATATCTTGAGTTCCATATTGTGAAAAGATGTCTACACGTATTAAAAGAAAAGGCAAAATGAAAACCCGCCCACCCACCCCGTCGCTATTGTAATGATTTTTTTATTCGCCGTGAACCAAGAGGGCGGAGCTTAACTGCTAAATACTTATTTCTTTACAAGAAATTAAAAACATGTTTTTGAGTATCGTGTTGCTCAAAGAATATGAGGTATATTAGGAAAAAAAGGCAAGATATAAACCCCGCCCACCCACCCCATCTTACTTGTAATTATTTTTTTTATTAGAAACTCAAAACACGTTTCAAATGGTAAATTTTGGTAAGAAAATGTGGATTTTGCAATTAGGCTCCGCCCCTAGGTCTCCAACGAATGAAAACTTCATTACTATTTAGATCAGAACAGGTATGGGTGGGGCTTAATCTTTGGCTTTAATTTTTTCTTAATATACTTAGTATTCTTTGAATAACACGATACTCAAAAACAGTCTTATTTGGTAATTTTTTGTAGAGAAATACTAAAGATTTTGCAATTAATTTCCGCTCCTGTCTCTCGACGATTAAAAAAAAAATCATCACAATTGAGATAGGGTGGGTGGGCGGGGCTTATATTTTGCTTAATATGCGCAGTCGTCTGTTCAGAACAATAAACCTAAAACATGTTAAAAATGGTAAATTCTTGTAGACAAATATGGATCTTGAAATGAAGCTCCGCCCGTCGATCTGACAACGAATGAAAAATTCATCACAATTGAGAATTGAGGTCAGGGCGGGTATGGGTATGGCCTAATGTTTGGCTTTATTTTTTATTAATATACGTAGTGTATTCAAAAACATGTTTTAATTTCTCGTAGAGAAATAAGGATTTTGCAGTTAAGCTCCGCCCACGCTTGACTCACGACGAATAAAAAAAAATCATCACAATTGAGATAGGGCGGGTGGGCGGGGCTAGAATTTGCCTGTTTTTCTTAGTATGTGTAGACTTGTTTCGACCACAAGAAACTTAAAACATGACTAAAGTGGTAAATTTTTGTAAAATCGTCAATTTTCAGTTTTAAAAGCAACGTCAGCGGGAACTGCAACTGCAACGGTAACTTCAACGTCAACAGCAAATTTATAAATCCCGCTTAACAAAATAAGAAACCATATATTCCGTCCCTGTATCCGCGTATTTAAAACCCGAATCCGGCTTAAGCTAATTTCGTAATTAATCCCCGCCAACAGTCTTCCAAAAACTCCGCGAAATCCCCCGCAACCATTTTTCCTTCCATATTGATTAATACAGGGGTGACTCCGCGCAATTTTTTCCTCGCCGCGAACCTAATCCCGGAAAAAGGGTCAACAAAGTAAATAATGTAATCCAGGGGCGTACTACCTGACCGTAGCGTCCCCGTTGCAATTTTAATCCGAAAGAATGGATTTGATTACAACTGGAAAGTCGGCAAATCATATCTGAAAAATTAATTAACGCCGACAGCCCGTGCAGACGGGAACGCAGTACCGTAATTAAAAAAAAAAAAAATTGGAGCGAATTTCCGATTCCCAGATTTGCCCTTTGCAACATCATGTTTACTTATATTTACATCCCCAATAAAGGCATTAAACTTTCACGAGCTCGCATTCCGCCGCGACGCCGGCCAGAGCCGCATCTCGCGCTTTCCGTGAAATATTCCTCATAATGGGAAATCGATGGGGGAATTCGTGTACAAAGAAATTTGATATTTCGCTTTGTTTGTTCGTGATATTCTTTTAATATCAGTTTGAACTTTGGCGAAATGCCGATCGGACGCCGTTAGCGCGTTTTGTAATTAGTCGGGGTGGAGGACCTACGTTGTGTTCGTTTAGAGATTCGCGTTCTGACGTCCCACAAGTTGCTTAAAAGTTAACGAGCGACTAATAAAGTGAACATGGACTTTTTGTTGCGTTTAAATCGTCCGTTTTGGTATATTCTGCGTGAGATAAATTAAAAACCCTGTTCACAATGATTTGAGTACACGTTAAATACATTAAGCCTGGTCTGTTTATAAGCCATTCAGATATGCGCGCCGTTATCGTAAAAAAAAGGACAACTGAATTACAAACGCTATAAGCAAAAAGAAAACATTTAGCGTTGGTCTTTTTGTGCATAAATGATGTTATTTTATAATTGTTCCGCAATATCTTTCATTTAATATTGTTTCGCATTTAAATTACGTTCTGCGTGGGATCATTTCGAAATACATCGCACATATCCCGGAGCTCTTTGAAAATTTGCTCAAAACAAATTCTTGTGTAGAGAGAGCATTTGCAGATGGACAAAGACTGAACATAATGAAATAAATAACGAATGGTTGGAAGTTTCGGTCGCTTCACAATTAAGTAACACGAAATTTCTCAAAAAAAAAAAATCCACCGGGTTGAAACAATTTTTTAAACGAACGACAAAATAAAAGAAAACCCATTAGGGGTAAGAACCTTAGCTTAATGAGCTTTCGAATTGAATTTTATCGTCAGGGGACCACACCAAGACGTTACGGAACACTAATACGTGTCCGATCGTTCAACTCAAAAAACACAACCAAACAAAAAACAATTAAGTAATTAAATGAAGATGTAGTCACAAACAAACGACAACTAAAAAGGAACGTGGCAAAAAATACAACAAGAACCCAGAGAAGCATTAGAATAATTACGAGGCCGTTCCAGCTTAGGCCCCATAATAGTTACAGTCCATTTCCTCTGCCTTATTAAAGTTGCCCTCAAAAACAACCCCGCCGCCGCATAAATAATAAAATCCACTTTCTCATTCTCTCGTTTAATTCCGCCGCGGAAAGCTTCAGCCCAAAGATGAATCTAGTTAAGCCGTGTATTTTTTTTCTGCAATCTTCCTAACAAGACTAGACGGTAGATGAAACTTCGCAACTATATACTTCGAGAGAAAACTTTAATAATACAAGGCAATTCTCCTCAGTAAATGCATCACGTTCGTGGAGTGGAGAGAATGTTTCAATCGTAATCGCGCGATAAATTCAACCCTCATTATTAAATCCGGCGTATTAAGCAGCCTACAAGAGGGAAAATTGTTTCCGAGGAATCTGTTTTTTCGTAATGAAGCGATCGTTTGCGTAGTCGGTGAATAATGCGGGATGTAGTCGGACCCTTGCACCACACGCTCGGCGTCGCAAACTTGTTAAAACCCCATTTTCAATATTCTTTTTGTGGAAAACTCGGCGCGAATCTAACAGGAAACGCATTTTAATAGTTCGGTAATGGGCCGAAAGTTCCCCGAATAGAACTCGCTCTTCGAGAACTTCCGAAACTTCACCTAACAATGAAAGGCATTACTTGTTAAATAACGTTTCGTCTTCTGCGTCCCATTGTAAGCTTTTCCATTTCCCAAATTAATTATAGCTAGTGCGGAAACTACTAAATATTTGATTATGCAAATGCGTGTCCTAATTAAGACGCTTAATTATGCACACCGGCTTTTTTCCTAATTCAAACTTAATTAATTAGCCGAAGAGACACTTGCTCCGAGACGAATATTTCTCTACTAATTGCACGTATCAATTAATGAGGGACAAAGAACTAGCAACTAGAAATTTCATTAGGGCCCGGACTTCGTGCTTAATTGGGGTCGGTGTTGTCGTTTGTGAATTAATCGATGAAAACGGTCTTGCAGATAACTAAAAACACTTTACTAGTAACCGTTAAAATATGGAATATTTTATTTGTCTCGTAATGAAGCAAGACAAAGCAGCCAGGCTTTATTGAAAGCGCCACAAATCTTTAATGAGACTTCCCTAATCCAATTACTCCGATTCCGATAATTGTAGCACACATTCCGCACAGACAGTCTTTGTTAATCACTAATCGATGGCAGCTTTAGTGTTAGGTATTAGAAAGGGGTACTAGAACAGGAACTGGAGAGGAGTGTTTGTCTTGGCTGCTTTGTTGGATTACAATAACCGCAGCGGAAATTGACACGACTTCGCATTCCACTCGTCACTTATCATCAATCCCGGCCGAGTTTTCCATAAATGTTGGACGACTCTCTACAAAGCAATCGCTTGATTAGAGCTATCGGCGTGAAATCCGAGCTAATCCGGCACAATGCAAATCCGATTGAAAACATATTGATTAAATCAAGGCGGCAAAGATCGTGCGTCTAATAGGGCCCCACTCGAACCCGAGATCAGGTTTCCATAATGATCTTACCCGCATGAATTAGACTAGAAATTGCCGCCAACCTTATCAAGCCTACGACTTGGAGTTTAATAGGCGAAGTTTCGTCCCCGAAACACTGATTAAAGCGTTCGCACTCGCTCGACCGTTATTATTTTTAATTAATACGCGGGACGACACCTGGTGATGATTTTTTTTTTTCGCCGTGAACCAAGGAGGCGGAGCTTAACAGCAAAACACCTATTTGTTTACGAAAAATTAAAAACATGTTTTTGAGTATCTTGTCGTTCAAAGAGCACTAAGGCAAAGTATAGACCCCCCCTCCATCTAAATTATTTGTTTTTTATTCTTAGAAATTTCAAACATATTTCAAATAAGGAAATATGGATTTTGCAACTAGACTCCGCCCCTAGGTCCCCCTACGAATGAAAACTTTTACTATTTGGATCAGGGCAGGTATAGGTGCGGCTTAATCCTTGGCCTTAATTTTTTCTTAATATACTTAGTATTTTTGAATAACAACAAAAACACATTTTTTATTTTTTGTAGAAAAATAAGCATTTTGCAATTAAACTCCGTCCCTCGGCTTACGACGAATAAATAGAAGAATCATCAGAACTGAGACAGGGCGGGTGGGCGGGGCTTCTATTTTGTCTTCTTTTTCTTAATATATATAGCCATCTTCTCACAAGACGAAACTTAAAACATGGTTAAAGTGGTACTTTTTGCAACAAAATATGGATTTTGCAATGATGGGGCGAAGCCAAATTTGAAAATCGATAGTTCCTTACACAAATTTTCCATTTTAAACTTGTTTTAAGTTTCTTATTGTGAAAAAAACCACACATATTAAAACAAAATGGCAAAATGTTTGCCCGCCCACCCACCCTATCTCTATTGTGATGATTTTTTTCTATTCGCCGTGAACCAAGGAGGCGGAGCTTAACTGCAAAATAGTTATTTGTTCACACAAAATTAAAAACATGTTTTTGTATATCTCGTTATTAAAGATTACTAAGTATATTAAGAAAAAAAGGCAAAATATAGACCCCCTCCCCCCATCTGAATTGTGATGATTTTTTTTATTCTTAGAAACAAAACATATTTAAAATGATAAATTTTCTTAAAGAAATACGGATTTTGCAACTAGGTCTCCCTACGGATGAAAACTTCATTACTATTTAGATCAGGGCAGGTATGGGTGGGACTTAAATCTTGGCCTTAATTTTTTCTTAATATACTTAGTATTCTTTGAATAACACGATACTCAACAACATGTTTTTTATTTCATGTAGAAAAATTAGAATTTTGCAATTAAACTCCGTCCCTCTGCTTACGAGGAATAGAAAAAATCATCAGAATTGAGACAGGGTGGGTGGGCGGGGCTTCTATTTTGCCCGTTTTTTCTTAATATACATAACCACCTTTTCACAAAAAAAACTTAAAATATGGTTAAAATGATACATGTTTGCAAGGAAATATGGATTTTTTATTATGGGGCGGAGCCTAATTAAAATTGATATTTCCTTACATAAATTTTCCATTATAAACGTGTTTTAAGTTTGATATTGTGAAAAGAATCACACATTAAAACAAGAAGGTAAAATATAAGCCCGCCCACCCGCCCTACCTCTATTGTGATGGTTTTTTTCTATTCGCCGTGAATCAAGGAGGCGGAGCTTAACTGCAAAATATTTACTTCTTTCTAAAAAAATTATAAACAGGTTTTTGAGTATCTTGTTGAAAGAATACCAAGTACATTAGGAAACAAAGGCAAAATGTAGATTACGCCAATCCCCCCCCCCCATTTCAATTGTGACGATTTTTTTTCTTGGAAACTTAAAACATGTTTAAAATGGTAAACTTTTGTAAGGCAATATGGATTTTGCAATTAGACCCCGCCCCTAGGTCTGCTTACGAATAAAAATTTCATTACTATTTAGATCAGGGCAGGTGTGGATGGGGCTTAATCTTTGGCCTTAATTTTTTCTTATTATACTTAGTATTTTTTGAATAAAACGATACTCAAAAACATGCTTTTTATTTTTGTAGAAAAATAAGAATTTTGCAATTAAACTCCGTCCCTCGGCTTACGACGAATAAATAGAAAAATCATCAGAATTGAGACAGGGCGGGTGGGCGGGCTTCTATTTTGCTTTCTTTTTCTTAATATACATAGCCATCTTCTCACAAGATGAAACTTAAAACATGGTTAAAGTGGTACTTTTTAGAACAAAATATGGATTTTGCAATGATGGGGCGGAGCCAAATTTGAAAATTGATAGTTATTGACACAAATTTTCCATTTTAAACATGTTTTAAGTTTCAAATTGTGGAAAGAAGTGTGCACATATTAAAACAAAAACACAAAATGTAAGCCCGCCCACCCGCCCTATCTCAATTGTGATGATTTTTTTTTATTCGTAGTGAATCAAGGAGGCGGAGCTTAACTGCAAAATATTTACTTCTTTATAAAGAAATTAAAAACATGTTTTTGAGTATCTTGTTGAAAGAATACTAAGTACATTAGGAAACAAAGGCAAAATATAGATTACGCCCACCCCCCCCCCATTTCAATTGTGACGATTTTTTTTCTTAGAAACTTAAAACATGTTTAAAATGGTAAACTTTTGTAAGGCAATATGGATTTTGCAATTAGACCCCGCCCCTAGGTCTGCTTACGAATAAAAATTTCATTACTATTTAGATCAGGGCAGGTGTGGGTGGGGCTTAATCTTTGGCCTTAATTTTTTCTTAATATACTTAATATTCTTTGAATAACACGATACTCAACAATATGCTTTTTATTTCTTGTAGAAAAATAAGAATTTTGGAATTAAACTCCGTCCCTCGGCTTACGACGAATAAATAGAAAAATCATCAGAATTGAGACAGGGCGGGTGGGCGGGCTTCTATTTTGCTTTCTTTTTCTTAATATACATAGCCATCTTCTCACAAGACGAAACTTAAAACATGGTTAAAGTGGTACTTTTTGCAAGAAAATATGGATTTTGCACTGACGGGGCGGAACCAAATTTGAAAATCGATAGTTCCTTACACAAATTTTCTATTTTAAACATATTTTAAGTTTCATATTGTGGAAAGAAGTCTACACATATTAAAACAAAAAGACAAAATGTAAGCCCGCCCACCCGCCCTATCTCAATTGTGATGATTTTTTTTTATTCGTCGTGAACCAAGGAGGCAGGGCTTAACTGCAAAATATTTACTTCTTTATAAAGAAATTAAAAATATGTTTTTGAGTATCTTGTTATTCAAAGAATAATAAGTATATTAAGAAACAAAGCAAAATACAGACCCCGCCCACCCACCCCATTTCACTTGTGACGATTTTTTCTTAGAAACCTAAAACATGTTTAAAATAGTAAACGTTTGTAAGGAAATATGGATTTTGCACTTAGACTCCTCCCGTAGGTCTGTTTACGAATGAAAACTTCATTACTATTTAGATCAGGGCAAGTATGGGTGGGGCTTAATCTTTGGTTTTAATTTTTTCGTAACATACATTGTTTTCTTTGAATAACACGATACTCAAAAACAAGTCTTACGTGGTAATTTCTTGTAGAAAAGTAAGGATTTTGCAGTTAAGCTCCGTCCTCTTGGCTCACGACGAATAAAAAAAATTATCACAACTGAAATAGGGCGGGTGGGTGGGGCTACATTTTGCCTTGTTTTCTTAATTTGTGTAGTTTTCATTTCATAACAAGAAAGGTAAAACATGTTTAACCTTGTTTCTAGGAAAGTATCGATTTTGAAACTAGGCTGGTAATTTGTCCTAGACAAATAAGGAGTTTAGAATTAAGCTCCGCCTCCCGGGTTACGACGAATAAAACAAATCATCAGAATTGAGATAGGGCGGGTGGGTGGAGTTTATATTTTATCTTTTTTTTCTTAATATACATGGCCATCTTTTCATAACGCATGAATTAGACTAGAAATTGCCGCCAACTTTATCAAGCCTACGACTTGGAGTTTAATAGGCGAAGTTTCGTCCCCGAAACACTGATTAAAGCGTTCGCACTCGCTCGACCGTTATTATTTTTAATTAATACGCGGAACGACACCTGGTGTTTTTATTGGCGTTAGGTTGGCGGCGGAGGGCGGCCGCGCGGCGGCTGTATCAAGATTTATTGGGATGAGACTATTGTGAAATGTATAAGATAGCGCGGGCGCTTCTTGAAATTCCTTTGAAAGAAATAAATTACTTCGGCTGAAACAAATTTGTTAAGATCGCGACGTGATGAGAACAGATAGGAGAGTTATGGGGCGAAAGAAATTTACTCGCTCGTAGCACACTGTAAAAGCTGCGTTTAACAATAAGTTCAATACAATATATGGGATTGGTTTCTGGACGTCTTAGTGTCCCTAGCGCCCGAAAATCGTTGCAGCTGCTCACGAGCGACCCGCACCCGTGCGGCTTAATTAATTAGTACGCTACAACTGTACACAATTCCAATAATGCCTTAATATGAATACTAATACTCCAACTTTGTCTTTGTCCGGGCTGCTCCATTCAAATTCATTAAGTCAACCCGAGCAGCGTTATTATAGACTCGTTATAAAGTTATTCTGTTAATTAAAATAATACACTCTGCTTTTCCTCCGACAAACCCCCAGCAAAAAAAATAAAATTTATTTCCTCACTTCGCTAATGAATATTAAATCCGGGCCGATCCCTTTGGTGTCGCTGCAACCTTAATAAAGACAAAAATAACCCCAGCGAAGATAGTCAAAGCGTAATGGGACACTTGCTGCAGCTGAGCTTCCGAATCATAACCACGATGCAAGTCCTGAAGAATGGCTCCAATTTAAATTTTATGACGTTTGTAGCAGTGGCGTAGGTAACTTCCACTGCGCCCCCCCGCAGTTTATAGTAAGCGCCCCCATACACCAAATTTAAAAAGTAATATAAAATTAATATGAAATTACTGGTTTTAAACAAAAAATTGCAAAATCGATAAAACGCAAAATCGAGTGAAATTTGTTTTTACGATTTTTTAACTTCGATTTTTTAAACTTTTTAATCTGTATTTCAATTATTCGATTTTTGGAATTTTCTGTTTCTCATATTTATCGATTTTTTTGAGTTTTTCAATTTTTCCGTTTATCTTTTTTTTAAGTAAATATTTCAATTTTGAATTTTCCGATTTCGGCCTATTTCGATTTCTCGATCTTTTGAAGTCCCAAGTTTTCGATTTCGATTTCTTGGTTTTCGATTTTCAAAATTTTCGATTTTTCTAGTATATATTTTAAATTTTCAATTTTTTCAATGTTTCATTTTTCCCTTTTATAATCTTTATGTTTCGATTTTCCGATTTTAATTTTTTAATGTGTTTCAATTTTTCCATTTTTGGAATTTTCGATTTCTCATATCTCAATTTTCCAATTTAAAAAATTTTTCGATTTCTCGATTTTTAAGTTTTCGCTATCTCAATTTTGAACATCGCAATTTTGGGAATTTTTCGATTTCTATATTTTTCAGATTTTCGATATTTTCATTTTCCCGATTTTGTAATTTTCATTTTCCTGATTTTATATCACAATTTTTCATTTTTCCATTATCTTTATGTTTTCAATGTTTCTTTGGATTTTATAATTTTTTGTTTATTCAATTTTTTACATTTTCAATCTTTGATTTTTTAAGTTCTTGATTTGCAATTTTTTTATATTTCGAAGCTTTCATTTTGTACTTTTTCAGTTTTACAATTTTTCTATTTTATAACTTTTCGATTTTGTTTATTCGAAAAGTTAAAAACTCGAAAAAATGAAAAATTCCAAAAACGAAAAACTGAAAAAGTGAACAACTTTAAAAATTATAATTATTAGGAGTGTTACATAATTAAAATGAAAACTAGAAAAACTGCAAATGAAAAATTAAAAAAACGGAAAATTGAAAGCAGAAAATTGAAAAAATAAAGAAAATTAAAAACCCACAGGAAAAATTGCAAATCGAAAAATTGACGAAATTAAAAACTGTAAACTCGTGAAATTTGCAAACTCTAAAATTTGGAAAATCAAAAACTGAAAAATCGAGAAATCGAAAATTTTCAAAAATCGAAATTTTGGAAAATCGAAAAACCGAGGAATTCAAACTGAAAAAAGATCGAGAATTCAATATGTCGAAAAATCTAAATATCTAAAATTTAAAAAATAGAAAAATTACAATAACGAAAAATTTAACATTTAAAAAAAACACAAAATCAAAAAATCGAAAAATCGAGAAATTGAGAAATGGAAAAATGAAAATTTAGAAAAACCAAAAATTGAAAAGCATAAAAAAAATTAAAATCGGGTATTCGGAACGTAAAAAAATAAAATCGAAAAATTGAAAAATTTTAAATTTAAAAATTCGAAAACTTGAAAAACCGAAAAACTGAAGAAATGAAAAACCAAAAAATCGACAAATTGAAAAATCTCAAAACTGAAAAGTCGAAAAATTGAAAAACCCAAAAATCGATTTCCGGTAAGTCGAAAAATCAAAATTTAAAAAATTGAAAAATGAAAATATCAAAAAACTGAAAAATATAGACATTCTCAAAATTGAAATGTTGAAAAATTGAGAAATCGAAAACTTGAAAAATCCAGAATCGAAAAAAAGAACGAAAAGTAAAAACATTTTAAAATCGAAAAAACGAAAAATCAAGATGTAAGAAATCGAAAATTCCAAAATCGAATACACGTTAAAAAGATTAAAATCTGGAGATTGAAGCATAACAAAACATAAAATCGAAAAATGGAGAATTTTAAAAATCTAAAAACTTGAAGAAACAAACAATTGAAAAATGGAAAAGCCTAGAAATCGAAATTAAAAAATTGAGACATCAAAACATCCGAGAAATGGAGAAATCGAAATAGCCCGAAATCGAAAAACCGGAAAACTTAAAACTGAAATACATATTTAAACTTAAAAAAAAAACGATAAATCAAAATATTCAAAATTCGAAAAATCAGAAATTTTAAAAATCGAAAGATCGAGAAATCGATATATCAAAAAAGTGAAAATTTGTTTATTAAAAAATTGGAGATATTGAAAAATCCCAAAATTGGAACAACGAAAACTTGAGAAATCGAAAAACTGAAAAATCGATAAATTGTAAAGAGGAAAAATCGAAAAATCAAAGAATTGATTAACAGAGAAATTGAGAAATGTAATAATGAATTTTTTTTTAAATTACAAAAATTATAAAACTGAAATATCGAAAAATTAAGTAAATATTTCAATTTTGAATTTTCCGATTTCGGCCTATTTCGATTTCTCGATCTTTTGAAGTCTCAAGTTTTCGATTTCGATTTCTTGGTTTTTCGATTTTCAAAATTTTCGATTGTTCTAGTACATATTTTAAATTTTTGATTTTTTAAATGTTTCATTTTTCCCTTTTATAATCTTTATGTTTCGATTTCCCGATTTTAATTTTTTAATGTGTTTCAATTTTTCCATTTTTGGAATTTTCGATTTCTCATATCTCAATTTTCCAATTTAAAAAATTTTTCGATTTCTCGATTTTTAAGTTTTCGCTATCTCAATTTTGAACATCGCAATTTTGGGAATTTTTCAATTTCTATATTTTTCAGATTTTCGATATTTTCATTTTCCCGATTTTGTAATTTTCATTTTCCTGATTTTATATCACAATTTTTCATTTTTCCATTATCTTTATGTTTTCAATGTTTCTTTGGATTTTATAATTTTTTGTTTATTCAATTTTTTACATTTTCAATCTTTGATTTTTTAAGTTCTTGATTTGCAATTTTTTTATATTTCGAAGCTTTCATTTTGTACTTTTTCAGTTTTACAATTTTTCTATGTTATAATTTTTCGATTTTGTTTATTCGAAAAGTTAAAAACTCGAAAAAACGAAAAATTCAAACAATTAAAAACTAAAAACCGAGAAACTTAAAAATCTAAAAAAAATAATGAATCGAAGAATGGGAAAGAAGAAAAACCATTCGAATTGAAAAATTGGAAAATCCAAAAATTGGAAAATCGAAAAATTATAGAATCTTGAAAATTTTAAAGTCCAAAAACTGCGACATTCAAACACCGAAAAATTGAAAAATTCCAAAAACGAAAAACTGAAAAAGTGAACAACTTTAAAAATTATAATTATTAGGAGTGTTACATAATTAAAATGAAAACTAGAAAAACTGCAAACGAAAAATTAAAAAAACGGAAAATTGAAAGCAGAAAATTGAAAAAATAAAGAAAATTAAAAACCCACAGGAAAAATTGCAAATCGAAAAATTGACGAAATTAAAAACTGTAAAATCGTGAAATTTGCAAACTCTAAAATTTGAAACATCTAAAAGTTGGAAAATCAAAAACTGAAAAATCGAGAAATCGAAAATTTTCAAAAATCGAAATTTTGGAAAATCGAAAAACCGAGGAATTCAAACTGAAAAAAGATCGAGAATTCAAGATGTCGAAAAATCTAAATATCTAAAATTTAGAAAAATTACAATAACGAAAAATTTAACATTTAAAAAAAACACATAATCAAAAAGTCGAAAAATCGAGAAATTGAGAAATGGAAAAATGAAAATTTAGAAAAACCAAAAATTGAAAAAATAAAAAAAATTAAAATCGGGTATTCGGAACGTAAAAAAAATAAAATCGAAAAATTGAAAAATTTTAAATTTAAAAATTCGAAAACTTGAAAAACCGAAAAACTGAAGAAATGAAAAACCAAAAAATCGACAAATTGAAAAATCTCAAAACTGAAAAGTCGAAAAATTGAAAAACCCAAAGATCGATTTCCGGTAAGTCGAAAAATCAAAATTTAAAAAATTGAAAAATGAAAATATCAAAAAACTGAAAAATATAGACATTCTCAAAATTGAAATGTTGAAAAATTGAGAAATCGAAAACTTGAAAAATCCAGAATCGAAAAAAAGAACGAAAAGTAAAAACATTTTAAAACCGAAAAAGCGAAAAATCGAGATGTAAGAAATCGAAAATTCCAAAATCGAAAAATTGGAAAACACGTGAAAAAGGTTAAAATCGGGAGATTGAAGCATAACAAAACATAAAATCGAAAAATGGAGAATTTTTAAAAATCTAAAAACTTGAAGAAATAAAAAATTGAAAAACGGAAAAGCCGAGAAATCGAAATTAAAAAATTGAGACATCAAAAGATCCGAGAAATGGAGAAATCGAAATAGCCCGAAATCGAAAAACCGGAAAACTTAAAAGTGACATACATATTTAAACTTAAAAAAAACGATAAATCAAAATATTCAAAATTCGAAAAATCAGAAATTTTAAAAATCGAAAGATCGAGAAATCGATATATCAAAAAATCCCAAAATTGGAACAACGAAAACTTGAGAAATCGAAAAACTGAAAAATCGATAAATTCGAAAGAGGAAAAATCGAAAAATCAAAGAATTGATTAATAGAGAAATTGAGAAATGTAAAAATGATTTTTTTTTAAATTGCAGAAATTGTAAAACCGAAATATCGAAAAATTAAGTAAACTAAAAATCGAGAAATCAAGAAATCGAAAAATTGTAATTCAATTTTATTTTATTTTTCCACAAAAATTTCGATGTCGAAGATAAAAATTCAACACGGATTCACAGGTACACTGTTACTTTTTTTTTAATTTATATGACATTTATTTGACAAAATTGTAGAGCTGAAGAAACGAAAAATAGAAACATTGAAAAACTAGAAATCGAGAAAAAATTAATGAATCAAAGAACGAATTAAATCGAAAAATGTTCGTAAAGTCCAAAAACTAACATTCAAAGATCGAAAAATTAAAAAATTCCAAAAAGGAAAAATTGAAAAAGTGAACAACTCTAATAAAAATTATAATTATTATTACATATCTAAAATGAAAATTAGAAAACCTGCAAATCAAAAATTGAAAACAAAAAAAATTGAAAAATCCAAAAACTGAAAAATTTCAAACTGAGAAAAAGAAAAAATATAAAAACTCGTTCCTCGCGCGTTAAAATATCTCGATTATTAATCACCTTGTTAACAAACTTGTTCGTTAAATAGCTATTAATTACCCGATCTCATTTTCAGTTCCAATGAAAACCCCTTCTTTAAAAATTGCACATTTTAAAAAAATATATCGCATTGCGGGATCTGCGGGGGTGCTATTTACGCCACTGGTTTGTAGTAGGGTTTTGTTCTTGGAATCTCGAGCTTTTCTTCGGAGTTATTTACCGTTAGGGGTATTGTTTCAGCCGATTTCGTACCTGGAGTGCTATAATTTGCATAATTATAACGCGGGATAACTAGTGTGCATACTCTTCGCATTTATTATTATTGTTATGGGGCGACCCGGCCATAATCTAACGCGTTAATGCCTACTTCGCCGCGTTCGGATATTATCTGGTATCGTCGTCACGCACTTCGTCCATTATGGGAGCTTTTTTAAATTCGGAGGATCCGCGCTGAATATCAAGTCCCGCCAGATCCGGTCAGCCCGGGAGGGACAGTACAGTTTTTTTCAATCCAACGGGCGATAATTTCAAGACCCGAGGGTCGAGGATTATGATAGAACTTCTCTCCCACGCACGTCCCTCCTAATTACTCTTGATTTTTCCCGCAAAACAATTTCCGGGCGCCTAACGCGATTCCCACGACGCAGGTGTTGTATTTTCTTGTTTTTCGTGGCACCTACTTGTGGCTTCAAAAGTAATTTATCAGAGCAGCTGAGCCTCTCGAGGAACGAAACTTCCACTTTTTCCGAGATATGAATTTGACGGACGAGATCGAATCAAACCGGAGGAGATGATAACGTCGCGAGGAATTAATCTCGCGTTTGCGGAGACGGTTAATTCGGGGGCGGTTAATAGAGGAACTGCGAGATACAATAAGGATCTGTCTGGCTTGATCAATTGATGCTATCGGTGGCTTTCGGTGCGGCGACGCTTTCAATTTATCACTCCGAAACTGGTGCTACATGGAAGAGGTTGCAGAAAAAATCGACCCAGAGACGACTTACGGCTTCCGGGGCGCGATCGATTCTGTTATCGGAGGTGATTCGACGAAGATGGCGTCATTAGCGATCTGACAACAGCGAGACGGCGTCAAAGCGTCTGGCTAATTTTTTCTTTAAATGTAATATGCAGATGTTATTGATCAGCGACACAGTTAAAGCAACAAAAACGGGCTTCCGTCTTGAGCTAAATAATGGAGCTTCCGATAAGTTCGCTCAATATCGGTCCATCCTGACGGATGCATTAACGACCTGTTCGAGAAAGGGCTGCAAGAATAATAGGCGCAAATCGACTCTCTTTCACTTCAAGCTTCGAGTTTAATAGGTCCTCTCGTTCCGTCTAACTTAAGGACTGGCGTTGGAGGAAGATGAGCGCATCGAGCTACCTGAAAAACAGATTTCTCATGGCTGCCTGAAATAATTAGAACCGGTTAATTATGTTCCTGTCTTCGGGAGTTCATATTTCCTTGATAATTGCGTCACGGAAATTAACTCGCGCACTTCTTCTTGGCCTTTTCCATCAATAACGAGACAGGATTAGGAGGTACGTGGGTTCGGATACACTAAGCCGATTAATGTTAACACTTGGTGGTGTTTGGAACGCCGGGATCGTTTGACAGTCTGACGGGTTGACTAATTAATCTAAAACGGTCGCATTTTGGCAAAAAGTGGGCTAGAACACCCGCTGTATAAATACTTACAACAACAATTTGGAAATCATTTTGTAATTACCCTCCTTGGTTTACTTTGTGCTTTGCTAAGGTCTTCGAATCAATTTTGTTTTATCACATTTACTCATCGACGAAGGTATTGATTTCATCTAGTTAGCATGGTTTTGTGCAGTAAAAATTTACCATTACAAATTGTATTTTCCCAATGTATATCGGAAGTAATTGATGCTAATGGACAATGTCATGTCATAATAACAATTTAAAAGGGTCTAAATTAAAATTTTTTTTTGGGTAAAAAATGTGCAAAATCCTCCTCCAATCTAGTTTTTAGACTAATTTTGTAGGAAAGAATTCTTTTTTGTCTTCAGTTGTTTTCGTGTCTCAAAAAATATGTTTCGAGCTTATCCATTTGGAAACAGTCCAAGGACACTTCGCGTTTGTTCCATTCGATCCCTTGGGTTTTTTGGTCAAGGAAAATTATTTTTTGTGCCGCTCTCTATTTTTTTAGAAGGTATGTCATTTGCCAAAATCAGCCTTATTTTATCAAGTACTAACCCCGCCCACCCGCCCTCTATTTTCTTGGAAGTTACATCATTTGCCAAAATCAGTCCTGTCTTAGCAAGTACTAGCCCCGCCCACCCACCCTCTATTTTCTTAGAAAATATGTCATTTGCCAAGATCAGTTTTATCTTAGCAAATACTAGCTTTGCCCATAAGCTTTTTAATTTTCTTTTCAGAAATACTGTATACTAAAAGAAATTATGATTTTCTTTGGATGTTTTGATACCTAAACTAAATAGTGCCCCAAATATAGATTTGAAGGAAAATAAATGACCGGTTTTGAGAAAAATGTGGTATTTTCTTCTTTAAAAACATCTCTTTCTCGGTTATTTGAAAAGAAATTAAGAAAGGAAAAACAGATTCGCGATTATGAGAAAATTTCTGAAAAGAATGATAACATTGTCAGCTCATTACGTCAAGTTTAAATTTTTGATAAAAATGGTGGAGGCGCCGGGATTAAAATTTATTTTAAAGTAATTTATTACAAAAATCTAGAGGAACTCCTTTTAGAAATAATGTACACTAAAAGAAATTATTATTTTCTTTAGATGTTTTGATATCTAAATTAAATATCGGGACAAATATAGACTTGAAGGAAAATAAATGACCGGTTTTGAGAAAAATGTTGTATTTTTTTTCTTTAAAAACATCACTTTCTTGGTTATTTTAAAAGAAATTAAGAAAAGAAGGACAGATTCGTGATCCTGAGAAAATTTCTGAAAAGAATGATAACATTGTGAGCTCATTTCGTCAAGTTTAAATTTTTGATAAACATGGTGGAGGCGCCGGGATTAAAATTTATTTTAAAGTAATGTATTGCAAAAATCTAGAGGAACTTCTTTTAGAAATAATGTATACTAAAAGAAATTATGATTTTCTTTAGATGTTTTGATATCTAAATTAAATAGCGGGACAAACATAGACATGACGGAAAATATATGACCGATTTTCAGAAAAATGTTGTATTTTTTTCCTTAAAAACATCTCTTTCTCGTTTATTTGAACAGAAATTAAGAAAGGAAGGACAAATTCGTGATCCTGAGACAACTTTTGAAAAAAAAAAAAATGAGACCATTGTGAGTTCATTTCTTCAAATTTAAATTTTTGATAAAAATGGTGGAGGCGCCGGGATAAAAATTTACTTAAAAATAATTTATTACAAAAATCTGTAGGAACGCTTTTCAGAAATAGTCTATATGGAAAGAAATTATAATTTTTTTAGACATTTTAATATTTAAAATATATAACGGAACAAACACAGAGTTGAAGGAAAATAAATTACCGGTTTTGAGAAAAATATGGTATTTTTTTCTTCATAAATATCTCTTTCTGGCTTATTTGAAAAGAAATTAAGAAAGAAAGGACAAATTCGTGATCCTGTGAAAATTTTTGATAAAAATGGTGGAGGCGCCGGGACCAAAATTGATTTTAAAATTATTTATTACAAAAATCTGTAGGAACTCCTTTCAGAAATAGTGTATACGAAAAGAAATTATTATTTTCTTTCGATTTTTAATATTTAAAATAGATAACGAAACAAACACAGAGTTAAAGGAAAATAAATTATCAGTTTTGAGAAAAATATGCTATTTTTCTCTTGATAAAGATCTCTTTCTGGCTTATTTGAAAAGAAATTAAGGAAAGAAAGACAGATTCGTGATCCTGAGATAATTTCTGAAAAGAATGATTACATTGTGAACTCATTTTGTCAGGTTTAAAATTTTTGATGAAAATTGTGGAGGCGCCGGAATAAAAATTTACTTAAAAATTATTTATTACAAAAATCTGTAGGAACGCTTTTCAGAAATAGTATACATGAAAAGAAATTATAATTTTCTTTAGACATTTTAAGATTTAAAATAGATAACGGAAAAAACACAGAGTTCAAGGAAAATAAATTACCGGTTTTGAGAAAAATATGGTATTTTTTTCTTTATAAATATCTCTTTCTGACTTATTTGAAAAGAAATTAAGAAAAAATGGACAAATTCGTGATCCTGAGAAAATTTCTGAAAAGAATTATAACATTGTGAGCTCATTTCGTCAAGTTTAAATGTTTTGATAAGAAAGGTGGAGGTGCCGGGATTAAAATTTATTTCAAAATAATTTATTACACAATTCTAGAGGAACTCATTTTAGAAATAATGTATACTATAAGAAATTATTATTTTCTTTAGATGTTTTGATATCTAAATTAAATAGCGGGAGAAACATAGACTTAACGGAAAATAAATGACCGGTTTTGAGAAAAATGCTGTATTTTTTCCTTAAAAACATCACTTTCTCTGTTATTTGAAAAGAAATTAAGAAAAGAAGGACAGATTCGTGATCATGAGAAAATTTCTGTAAAGAATGATAACATTGTGAGCTCATTTCGTCAAGTTTAATTTTTGATAAAAATTGTAGAGGCGCCGGGATTAAAATTTATTTTAAAGTAGTTTATTACAAAAATCTAGAGAAACTCCTTTCAGAAATAATGTATACTAATAGAAAGTATGATTTTCTTTAGATGTTTTGATATCTAAATTAAATAGCGGGACAAACATAGACCTGAAGGAAAATAAATGACCGGTTTTGAGAAAAATGTTGTATTTTTTCCTTAAAAACATCACTTTCTCGGTTATTTGAAAAGAAATTAAGAAAAGAAGGACAGATTCGTGATCATGAGAAAATTTCTGTAAAGAATGATAACATTGTGAGCTCATTTCGTCAAGTTTAAATGTTTTCATAAAAATGGTGGAGGCGCCGGAATTAAAATTTATTTTAAAGTAATTTATTACAAAAATCTAGAGGAACTTATTTTAGAAATAATGTATACTAAAAGAAAGTATGATTTTATTTAGATGTTTTGATATCTAAATTAAATAGCGGGAGAGACATAGACTTGGAGGAAAATAAATGACCGGTTTTGAGAAAACTGTTGTATTTTTTTCCTTAAAAACATCACTTTTTCGGTTATTTGAAAAGAAATTAAGAAAAGAACGACAGATTCGTGATCCTGAGAAAATTTCTGAAAAGAATGATGACATGTGAGCTCATTTAGTCAAGTTTAAAATTTTTTGATAAAATTGGTGGAGGCGCCGGGATAAAAATTAACTTTAAAAATATTTATTACAAAAATTTGTAGGAACTCCTTACAGAAATAGTGTATGTTAGAAAAAATTTTAATTTTCTTTAGATATTTTAATATTTAAAATAGATAACGGAGCAAACATAGACTTGAAGGAAAATAAGTGATCGGTTTTGAGGAAAATGTGATATTTTTTTCCTTATAAACATATTTTTCTCTCTTATTTGAAAAAACATGGTGAAAAGAAAGCTAGATTCGTGGCCTCAGAAAATTTCTGAAAAGAATGATAACATTGTGAGCTCATTTCGTCAAGTTTAAATTTTTGATAAAAATGGTGGAGGCGCCGGGATAAAAATTTACTTTAAAATTATTTATTACAAAAATCTGTAGGAACTCCTTACAGAAATAGTGTATATTAGAACAAATTTTTATTTTCTTTGGATAATTTGATATTTAAAATAGATAACGGAGCAAACACAGAGTTGAAGGAAAATAAACGATCGGTTTTGAGAAAAATGTGATATTTTTTTCCTTATAAACTTATTTTTTTCTTTGTCTTTAAAAACATCACTTTCTCGGTTATTTGAAAAGAAATTAAGAAAAGAACGACCGATTCGTGATCTTGAGAAAATTTCTGAAAAGAATGATAATATTGTGAGCTCATTTCGTTAAGTTTAAATGTTTTGATAAAAATGGTGGAGGCGCCGGAATTAAAATTTATTTTAAAGTAATTTATTACAAAAATCTAGAGGAACTCATTTTAGAAATAATGTATACTAAAAGAAATTATGATTTTCTTTAGATGTTTTCATATCTAAATTAAATAGCGGGAGAAACATAGACTTGGAGGAAAATAAATGATCGGTTTTGAGAAAAATATGGTATTTTTTTCTTAAAAACATATCTTTCTCTGTTATTTGGAAACAAATTAAAAAAGGAAGGGTAGATTAGTGATCCAGAGAAACTTATTAAAAAAAATAAAAACATTGTGAGCTCATTTCGTCAAATTTAAATTTTTGGACAAAAATGGTGGATGCGCCGAGATTAAAATTTACTTTAAACTTATTTATTACAAAAATCTGTAAGAACTGATTTCAGAAATAGTGTATATGAAAAGAAATAATAATTTTCTTTAGATATTTTAATATTTAAAATAGATAACGGAACAAACACAGAGTTGAAGGAAAATAAATTACCGGTTTTGAGAAACATATGGTATTTTTTTCCATATAAACCCATTTTTCTCTGTTGTTTGAAAAGAATTTGCGAAAAGAAGGACAAATTCATGATCCTGAAAAAATTTCTGAAAAGAATGATAACATTGTGAGCTGATTTTGTCAAGTTTAAATATTTTGATAAAAATGGTGGAGGCGCCGGGATCAAAATTTCTTTTAAAATTATTTATTACAAAAATCTGTAAGAACTCCTTTCAGAAATAGTGTATATGAAAGAAATAATAATTTTCTTTAGATATTTTAATATTTAAAATAGATAACGGAACAAACACAGAGTTGAAGAAAAATAAATTACCGGTTTTGAGAAAAATATGGTATGTTTTTCCATATAAACCTATTGTTCTCTGGTATTTGAAAAGACATTGCGAAAAGAAGGACAAATTCATGACCCTGAGGAAATTTCTGAAAAAAATTATAACATTGTGAGCTGATTTCGTCAAGTTTAATTTTTTTTTGATAAAAATGGTGGAGGCGCCGGGTTTAAAATTTACTCTAAACTTATTTATTACAAAAATCTGTAAGAACTCCTTTCAGAAATAGTGTATATGAAAGAAATAATAATTTTCTTTAGATATTTTAATATTTAAAATAGATAACGGAACAAACACAGAGTTGAAGAAAAATAAATTACCGGTTTTGAGAAAAATATGGTATGTTTTTCCATATAAACCTATTGTTCTCTGTTATTTGAAAAGACATTGCGAAAAGAAGGACAAATTCATGACCCTGAGGAAATTTCTGAAAAAAATTATAACATTATGAACTCATTTCGTCAAATTTAAATTTTTGGACAAAAATGGTGGATGCGTCGGGATTAAAATTTACTTTAAACTTATTTATTACAAAAATCTGTAAGAACTCTTTTCAGAAATAGTGTATATGAAAAGAAATTTTAATTTTCTTTGGATATTTTGATATTTAAAATAGATAACGGAACAAACACAGAGTTGAAGGAAAATAAATGATCGGTTTTGAGAAAAATATGGTATTTTTTTTCTTAAAAACATATCTTTCTCGGTTATTTGAAAACAAATTAAAAAGGGAAGGGTAGATTAGTGATCCAGAGAAACTTATTAAAAAAAAATAAAAACACTGTGAGCTCATTTCGTCAAATTTAAATTTTTGGACAAAAATGATGGATGCGCCGGGATTAAAATTTACTTTAAACTTATTTATTACAAAAATGTGTAAGAACTCCTTTCAGAAATAGTGTATATGAAAAGAAATTATAATTTTTTTTAGATATTTTGATATTTAAAATAGATAACGGAACAAACACAGAGTTGAAGGAAAATAAATTACCGGTTTTGTGAAAAATATGGTATTTTTTTCCTTATAATTATCTATTTCTCAATTATTTGAAAAGAAATCAAAATAGGAAGGGTGGATTCGTGATCCTGAGAAAATTTCTGAAAAAAATTACAACATTGTGAACTCATTTCGTCAAGTTTAAATTTTTTGATAAAAATGGTGGAGGCACCGGGATCAAAATTTCTTTTAAAATTATTTATTACAAAAATCTGTAAGAACTCCTTTCAGAAATAGTGCATATGAAAAGAAATTATAATTTTCTTTAGGTATTTTGATATTTAAAATAGAAAACGGAACAAACACAGAGTTGAAGGAAAATAAATTACCGGATTTGGGAAAAATATGGTATTTTTTTCCATATAAACCCATTTTTCTCTGTTATTTGAAAAGAATTTCCGAAAAGAAGGACAAATTCGTGATCCTGAGAAAATTTGTGAAAAGAATGATAATATTGTGAGCTCATTTCGTCAAATTTAAATTTTTGCACAAAAATATTGGAGGCGCCGGGATCAAAATTTATTTTAAAATTATTTATTACAAAAATCTGTAAGAACTCTTTTCAGAAATAGTGTATATGAAAAGAAATTATAATTAAATAATTATTTTTTTTATTATTTTGATATTTAAAATAGATAACGGAACAAACACAGAGTTGAAGGAAAATAAATTGCCGATTTTGAGAAAAATATGGTATTTTTTTTCTTAAAAACATATCTTTCTCGGTTATTTGAAAAGGAATTAAGAAAGGACGGACAGATTCGTAATCCTGAGACAATTTCTGAAAAAAATGATAACATTGTGAGCTCATTTCGTCAAATTTAAATTTTTGATAAAAATGGTGGAAGCGCCGGGATAAAAATTTACTTTAAAATTATTTATTACAAAAATCTGTAGGAATTCCTTTCAGAAATTATAATTTACTTTAGATATTTTCATAATTAAATTAGATAAATGAACAAACACAGAGTCGAAGGCAAATAAATGACCGTTTTTGAGAAAAATATCGTATATTGTTCCTTATAAAAATATTTTTCTCCGCTGTTTGAAAAGATATTGCGAAAAGAAAGACAGATTCGTGATCTTGAGAAAATTTCTGAAAAGAATGATAACATTGTGAGCTCATTTCGCCAAGTTTAAATTAAAAAAAAATGGTGGAGGCGCCGGGATAAAAATTTCTTAGCTTATCTTAGAAAGCGGTACATCATTTGCCAAAGTCAGTCCTATTTTAGCAAGTACTACTACCGTCCACCCACCCTCTATTTCCTTGGGGGGTATGTCATTTGCCAGAGTCAGTCTTATTTCAGTAAGTACTAGCTAGAATGTTTTTGTAATTTTCCTTAGAAAATAATGATATTCAGAATATAATTTATTTTGCCCTGCGGAAATTTCTGAAAAATTCTTAAAACAAATATTTTCAAAATAAATTACCGTTTTTACACAAAATGTAAAACCTGTTAAATCAAATGGTGTCAGACTAAGACAAAGCAGGAAAAAAATCAGCGTTTTATTGCTCTTTCACAATGCAGAATATAAATATTGTTATCTTATTTAATGCTCTATGAAGGACAATGTTTGTTATTTTGCAAACAAAGTTCTTATTTTTTACCAAAACCGATGAAATTTTATTGTGTTATTAACCCCGAAGTTTAATTCTTAATTCATTTTGATAAAATCTGAATTTCGGTAAAAATTTAATCACTTTAATCCTATGTTTCAAGTTCTTAAATTATTAAAATTTTCTGTATATTCTATAAAATGGATAAATCAAAAAGAAATTTTTTACGGTTACCTAATCAAGAATGTCATATTTGCCGAGATGAAATTCATCTTTAATGAAAAACCAATGAATAGACACTCATTTTATTGGCTGTGAGACGTAAAGGGGATTTTAAATTGACAAGCAATAGTAAAATAGACTAAAAGCTAAAATTAATTCCATCCACCTGCGTCTGCATTTCATTGGCTTAATTTATTCATTCGGAGACGAAAATTGAAGTATGACCACGAAAAAAATTTGCCAACATATTTACAGTTCATTTTTAGTTCGTGAATTAGATAGTTAAAAATAAATCGTGACGAAGTTGAACCATACTCCAAAAAATCGCCTCTCTGCTCGTGACAGCCCGATTTTTTCCTTGCATGCGCATGCAGCGGGACTTAATTGTTTAATCCTTGCGAGAATTTTAATATCGCGCCTCATAAATCCATTCGGGCACTTGCGGACGGCCCTCGAAAGATGGATGAATTAATAATTGCTCCTCAGCGAAAAAGTTGCGACACTTAAAACTACATCAGAAAACTTGCCGTCAACTCCCAGCTCGGTTTCATATTAAAAGACTTTGCCGGGACTTCGTGTCTATGAAATCGCGCCGACATTCCAAACTCCCCCGAACTACAAATAGCCGAACCTATCGGGTCCGAGTGCGGAAACAGTCACTAACTCAATCGCAACTTTGTAATAATATCCAACTTAGCGCGTTCGGCAATAATGGGATATTCAGAACCGATCGTGAATAATGGACGCGATCCTGTAATTTCGTCCTTCGGTTAATTCCGGGAGAAAAACGCGAGACACGAGCTATAAAAGACAGACGGAAGGCAACACGTTCGCCTTTTCAATATTCCCCTTCAGCTGTCACACATTTTACTCAACATGTTCAAATTATTGGAAGATACCTTTACATGGTAGTTTTTCCTCGTGAAAGGAAATTGTGTTCCGAGATCGCTGTTCTTTGATATTTCCAACGGAATTAGGGGAAATCATGGAAACGCCGAAATAGAACGCGAAGTGTGGGAGCATCGCTTCTTCTTTTATCTAAATTGTGTCCCTTTCGGGCGACGTCGCCTAGATTTGACGAAAAGCGAACCACGCAATGTTGGCATTATTCTACCGTACACAATTACTACTACTAATAATAATAATAAGTTATTTTTGCGTTAAGCCCCGCGAACATTCTGCGTTGTTTACTCGAGGCGAAAGCAACCCCAGAGTCTTCAAGAACCCATAATGGCTTTCCCTTTTTTCGAATATTTAGAAGGGTTCGTCCTCGATCTCCTAAGGTCATAAATATTTCAACGACGGGAAATGTCTTTAAAGCTCCACATTTTAGTGCGGGGTGCATAAAAGCTCTCTTTTAAAAAATAAACTATACTTTAATGGAGGCACCGTTTGCGTTCAACAAAAACGCAGCCGAAAGTTACGATGGGTTCGAGGTCCCTCTAATTTCAATTAAGTGGAATATTTGCGTTTCCATCTAGTCGGAATTAGGACTGTAAAAGGTAATTAATGTTGGAGGAACTTTTCCAAACTTCGATGAACGGCACAAAACGTCTAGCAAGTCATACGAGACTAAGGTCGTAATAAATGTAGATGTACTCGTTAATTTTTCCTCGCCCCTCCCCAGATAAAATTTTTACGCGCGTTATGCCAGATTACAAATATTTTACACCGCACTTCGTCGAACGTTAATGCGGCTTTTACGGTTTGATGGTGCATCTAGTAAAATATTTTAGGGCACAGTAAAGCCGAATTAAAAGTCTCGGGAAGCCCTGATCACCGCCGAGCTTTTTAGTACTTCTGCGGCCTGAATTGTTGAGATATTTGAGCGACTCTCGACGCAGCGCTCTTTTAATTAAATTTATTGGATAATTATTTTATCTCGATTCTTGTGTGCGAAATCGCGATCAGAAAGTAAAGCAGGCCGAGTTCCTTCGGAGATCCTCACAAAAGAAACTTCTCGTACAACTTCGCACAGATAAGATTTAAGATAATAAAACAAGTTGTGTTCTGCTCTGTAAATAGTTTCGTTCGACTGGAACACCCCGACGAGGACTAATTCGAGGCCAATTTTTCCGAGGGAAATCGGACCGAGCGATTAACTTCCCACAAGGTTCGCGTTACCGAAGCTCCGGTGATTAAACTCAACCCCATTAGTTAATAGCTAGTTTTTAGCGCATCGAATCCCCCTCTCATTAGCATTACTCGTCGCCCCCGCTCGAATTCCGACTGATAAAGCCTCTGGAAGAACCCTCAAAGTTTTTAATATTGTAATCATGAGAACAAGGCCCTCCATGTTTTAATGTCATTCGTAGCTTCTGCTCCGGGCGAGCGCACCCCTCCAAACGATCCCGCCATGTCTGTTCCTGACAGTTATTAATTATAAAAGATCCGGTCCGCAAAGATTCGACGAAATTTCAGATCTGCATAATAAGATCCCTCCCTTCTTATCGAATCATTGTTCCAATTTAAAATCCGAGGTCGCTCTGAAAAATGGATACGTCTGAGGTCCCCCGGCCTTAATAAATTTACAACGTTAAAAGCCCTGCTTTTAGAGCGACTCGTAAACACGGCAAATAAATTTTATCGACTGTGTAATGAACGGAATTTGCATAAAACATGGAGTTTGTTTTTGTGGAAATGCGTTTGTAATTGTTTTGATAATTTAACCTCGATGGATTATGTTGTACTTTCGTTAAGTTAATTCGTACGTAATCACGACGGAGGAAGAGGGAGGTTCGTAGTGGCACGCGAAACTCGGCCGGGTTTTATTTTTCTCAGGTGGTATTAGTTTTCCACAGAATAATAAAAATGTGGGACGAGTTCCGGAATGGCGGCCGCAGTGTCAGCCTTATCGCTTCGAGCTCCTCTATAAATACATTATGAAAGTGGCAACCTCTTATTGATACTGCCTACACAGTGTTGACAACACAACGAACCCTGTCTGTCACCTTGCGTCGCCCTGGGGTGACGCGCTCCCGAGAAAATTCACCAAAGCGAATGTTTGTTTTTTCGAGGAAACGAGGAGCTATGTTGTTTGTATTTCAGTTTTCAGGCTTAAAAAGGCTTTACTTTACCGCTGAAAAACATTAATTAATTAATTAACAATGAAAATACAAGTAGGAAAAAACCTTATTGATCGTGCATGTAAAGCACACGATATAGTTTATACAATTCGCGTAAAGTCACGACTCACTTGTGAATACTGAGGATTACTACTGGAAGTTTTATGACGTTCGTGAACGCCTGCCTTTGACTTATAACACGTGTTCACATTTATTTTATCGAAACGACAATATGTTAATTCAAACGCGGTCTCCTCTCACAATTTTTTTTTAAATCACGGGCGTCATCATTCCCGCTTTTGTCAATAGTTTCGGTAATTGCGCCCCTAACGAAAAACTAATTGCGCGTCATAACTCCCGGCGCGCAATTTTTCAGCCCGTATTTTTAGCCACATCTGCCGTAATCTCTGCGCACAACATGCATTTAATGTTGGTTACCCTGACACGAGCGCAGATTTGCGTGCCTAAGCCAATAACACCCCTATCTGAAGTCAGATTATTAGATACGACAGCTCGAATCATTCGACCCGCTCCAACCACGAACCTTTAAATCTAATCACCTCCTTTAAAACGCTCGCACCTCAAAAAATCCGGAGACGGGCAATTAATCGAGATATGTGCTAATCAATCATCCCGGCCGGATTGTCTTCCGGGCGTGCGGAATTGTATTGATCGTGGGTTTTGTTTGAAAAATTTTCAGCGGAAAGAAAAGATCTCGTGAGAATCTTCGAGTGGGGTCAAGCAGGGAGCCACACTTAACCTTAATCTATTTGCTGTGTGTATCCGCTGATTCGGAGTATTAGGAAAAGGCGAGATGAACGGGTGTCGAGAGGAAAGCGAAAATATGGCCGCCGGCTTCCGGGAAAGCCAAGAAGCCGGAAAAAATGAGGGGAGAGCGAAATTTATTGTAAACATATTTCGTGTTTGTTCTTGGTGTTTTTTGCACAAAGGGGACAACACAATTATATGGTTTTGCGGATGACGCGTCCGGCTCGAAGGACCATTTCGTTTGCTAAGACATGTTTAAGAAAGGTTTTAAAAAATGTCAATCGTGCATGAGTAGCTTTAACAACGTATCAACAAACGCCATTACGTTGCAATTTCGTTCAGCTTAGAGACGCTGAGCCGACAATTACCCCGTAATCCTCTTAACAGTGTAACCCTGTAAAACACTGCCGCTTTGACTCGGCCCGTTCGATGCAACGCGATCCCCTATCAAGCGCCTCTGTGAAAACAAACATCATTTAATCAAAATCCGGTACAAACCATATTTCCATTCTAGTTTTCCCTCGGCTAATTTAAAACAATGCGTGTCGTTTTTCCCCAAACGAAAACGGAAAATTCCAATCAAACCATTTTTCTTTGCTTTTCAAATCCGACACGCACGCTGCAATTACATCAAACCTGACAGCGATCCGGGACGAGGGAGGCTTTCATGAAAAAATCTATTAAAAAGCCGCTTTCTATAACCCCGGCTATGAATAAACACTTGGCGGTCGTTCCGACGAGCCCTTTTATCTTAGTGAGATATGACCAGCAAAAGTCGTAAATAAAAGCGTGTATGTGCAATTCCCAGATACAAATAAATTTATCGAGGAGAGCCCATAAAGCATAAGCTCGTGTTTTTCAATAAAAATCCGGAGCTCTTTTATGGAGGCGTACAGACAATTAAATCCGACAAGTGGAATTGTCCAGTGCGATAACTTTATCGATTCGGGGAACGCGTTGCTACATTTGTCACTTCGGCAGGAGGGCGAAGGCTGCTACATGTTCCTGATGTACGTATGGTCATTAATTATGTCGGCTGCAGCCGAACGTTCCCCGGTACGTCAAACACAGCCGTCATTATGGTGATTCAGGGCAGGTTTTTCGGTGTCGCGACGATCGCGACAGGTGGCACAGCGTCGACTAGCCACCACAAGAAAACATTAACCGTTTCAAATGGTCGATTAAAGATGCACCGTAAACGCTTATCGATAACCGCGGGGTTTCGTAATGGGGGTGTGCATAAAGAAGCCGACTATTGACGTACAAAGTGGCGTGGTCGGGGCGCGAGTACACGTACACCTGTATTAAATCAACACAAATACAGAATATACACATTTCAGGCGCTTTGGTTGGCACTACGCAAACACGTCACGAACTAGACGAGATCACAAACGCACACCCCGGGTGAAGACTAGTTTCGTGAGTGGAAATTTGCTGTGGGAAAAATTGATGGGTACGCGTACGAGAAATTTGTGTTTTTGGTATTCGCTTTCGACAAATTTGCCATTTTGTAGTTGCTTTTGAAACGAAGGAGTTGCGCTCCAATTTTACTTGATGAATTTTACTTGTGTCGTACAATGGAAACGTACATTTAAAGTGAGCTTTGTAGTTCGTGCTTTGTTCGTTTTAATGTGTTTCTGTTCTGTGCGATTTAAATTGGTTTAAGTTGAATGAGAGGTATGTGGCGGCACAACTGCACGCATATTTGTATTACTGTTGGGAGACATAAAGGTGTTTTCGTGGCAGGAGAACAAATTGACGAAAAAACTTAGTTTAGGTTAAAATGTTATTGAATTTTCTGCAGAGACACGAGTACGGTGGCGGAGCGGCGCGGAGCTTCCTGGTTACATCAACTGAATGAAGTTGACGCTAATGAAAGGAAAACATCAGGAGGAAGTAAGTTGGTTTGGAGGATATTTTTCTGTGATTGTACTTGTACAATCGAGATTGAGATGGGGGAATTTACATAGAAGCACCCACAGCGACAAAAACCTGATCTGATATTCATCTTCTCGTTGGATTTTTTCGTTTCTCGAGCATACAGTGTTTTAAAACTAACACTCACTCTACAGAAGAACATTTAATTAACCCCACCCACCCACCCCGTCTCCATATCAATGATTAATTTTATTGGCCCTGAATGAAAGGTGCTTCTTATACTAACCAGATATAAAATTCGTCATTACATTACTACATTACTTGATAAGATAAGACCGATATATCTGCATACATAAACTGTTTAATTTATTATACGTATATTAAGGCAAGGTACCCAAAAGATTGTGTGCAAAATTACAATTGTCCATACTATACAATGCGAGGTAAGCAAATTTATCGAAGTATAGGTTTTTATACGGTAGCTAAGACATTTGTAGAAAGTGTCACATTGAGATTACAGAAGTTTGTCGAAATTTTTAAAGGATGAATTAATAGAAAATAATTCTCGTAATGTAGTAATCTGACTAGACAATAGGGACGTCACGGTACATAAAAATAGGGATCTGATATAACTTAATCGAAAAATTCGAAACTGCATAAGCACGATCAACAATGTTAATGATAATTACAAATGGGGACCCATTTTCGAAAACTATCTGAACACATTTTCCTGTAGATTTGTCTTCTAGAAATTACTTTCGCTTTCGTTTCGTCCATAACTCCCATTAGTCCTTCGAAATCACCCATTGAATTATGACAATTTTTAGGATTTCTTAAACAAATTTAATTTCAAGTCGAATATTTCCAAAATCGATATCCCAGACCACAAATATGCTATATTTTTCGAATCAGCACGTTAAGATCCATATTCGAGAATTTTTTGATGATTTTTGGGCAACTTTTTCAAAATCTCAAATTTCCAATAATACACCCCTTTGAAAACTTCCAGAAGTTTTCGAACATTTTCGAAAATTACCCCAATACATTTTCTTGCAGATTTTGGCCTATAGAAGCCCTGTGCGTCTCGATTCCTCGATAACTGGTACTATTTTTTCAGAATCGCCCATTGAAATATGGCAATTTTTCTGATTCCTTAAACAAATTATTATATTCAAGACCAATATTACGAAAATCTTTATCAAAGACTTCAAACACGCTATATTTTTCGAATTAGCACTTCGAGATGAATATTCCAGATTTTTTTGTGGATTTTTACCCAAGTTTGTCAAAAACTCAAATTTCCTATTATGAAAATTTTGTTTATAATCGCTCGAATCTTTATAGTCTCTAAAATCTCTAGAATATCGAGAATCTCTATAATCTGACTCCTTAGAATCTCTAGAATCTTTCAAAAACTGTAGAATTTATAAACTTTCTCAATTCTTTAGAATTTCTAGAATCTTAAAGATCTCTAGAGTTTTAGGATCTCCAGAATTTGTAGAATCTCTGAAATCTTTACAATCTCTATAATCTCCACTCTTTAAAATCTCTGGAATTGCCGGAACTGCTGGGCTATTTTAAATCTTAGCAATCTGTAGAATTTTCTGTCTCTCCAGAGTATTTAGCATCCCCATAATCTTTAGAATCATTAGAAACTCTAACATCCTTCGAATCTTGAGAATCTCAATCAGAATCTCTGGGATCTTTAGAATTTCTATAATCTCTAGAATCTTTACTAGAAGCTTTATAATCTCTAGAATCTCTGGAACCTTTAGAATCTCTAGAATCTTTAGAATCTGTAGAATCTCTACAATCTCTAAATTCTCTAGAGTTCTCCATGAAATTTTCGAATCTTGGCAATCTTTGGAATATTTAGAATCTCTAGAATTTTTAGCTATCTAGAATTTTTACCTATTTAGAATCTTTAGAATTTCTAGAGTCTTTAGCATCTCTAGAATTTTTAGCATCTCCAGAATCTTTAGAATATTTAGATTCTTTAGAATCCTTAAAATCTGCAGAATCTTCAAACTCTGTAGAATTTCTAAAATCCCTACACTCTTAAAAATCTCTACAATTGTTGGAACTCGCACACTTTAAAACTTCAGAATCTTAGCAATATCTGGAATCTTTAGAATCTCTAGAATCTTTAGTATCTCTAGAATCTTTACAATCTCTAAATTCTATGGAATCTTTAGAAACTCTAGAATCTCTAAAATCTTTAGCATAGCCAGGATTTTTAGCATCTCCAGAATCTTTATAGTCTTTAGAATCTCTAGAATATCGAGAATTTCTATAATCTGACCCCTTAGAATCTTATTACACTTTCTCAATTCTTTAGAATTTCTAGAATCTTAAAGATCTCTAGAGTTTTAGGATCTCCAGAATTTGTAGAATCTCTGAAATATTTACAATCTCTAGAATCTCTACTCTTTAAAATCTCTGGAATTGCCGGAATTGCTGGACTCATGGGAATCTTAGCAATCTGTATAATTTACTGTATCTCCAGAATATTTAGCATTTTTGGGAATTTTTAAGGAACTTTTTCAAAAACTCAAATTTCCAATAAAACACCTGTTGTGAAAATTTCGAAAAATTTTCGAACATTTTCGAAAATTACCTAAATACATTTTCTTGGAGATTTAGACCCCTAGAAGTCCTTGCGAGCCTCTTTTCCTCGATAAATCCTACTATTTTTTCAGAATCGCCTATTAAATTATAGCAATTTTTCTGATTCCTTAAAAAAATTATTTCCAAGCCCAATATTTCGAAAATCTTTATCGAAGACTTCAAACACTCTATATTTTTTGAATTAGCACTTCTAGATGAATATTCCAGATTTTTTTGTGGATTTTTACCCAACTTTGTCAAAAACTCAAATTTCCTATTATGAAAATTTTGACCCATTTTCGAAAACTATCTGAACACATTTTCCTGCAAATTTCGTCTTCTAGAAGTTACTTTCGCTTTCGTTTCTTCCATAACACCCATTAGTTCTTCGGAATCGCCCATTGAAATATGAAATTTTTTGGGATTCCTTAAAAAAATTGAATTTCAAGTCGAATATTTTTACAAAATCGTAATCCGAGACCACAAATATGCTATATTTTTCGAATAAGCACGTCAAGATCCTAATTCATGAATTTTTTGGGGATTTTTAAGGAACTTTTTCAAAATCTCAAATTTCCAATAATACACCTGTTGTGAAAATTTCGAAAAATTTTAGAACATTTTCGAAAATTACCTAAATACATTTTCTTGGAGATCTAAACCCCTAGAAGTCCTTGCGAGCCTCTTTTCCTCGATAAATCCTACCATTTTTTCAGAATCGCCTATTAAATTATGGCAATTTTTCTGATTCCTTAAAAAAATTATTTCCAAGCCCAATATTTCGAAAATCTTTATCGAAGACTTCAAACACTCTATATTTTTTGAATTAGCACTTCTAGATGAATATTCCAGATTTTTTTGTGGATTTTTGACCAACTTTGTCAAAAACTCAAATTTCCTATTATGAAAATTTTGACCCATTTTCGAAAACTATCTGAACACATTTTCCTGCAAATTTCGTCTTCTAGAAGTTACTTTCGCTTTCGTTTCTTCGGAATCGCCCATTGAAATATGAAATTTTTTAGGATTCCTTAAAAAAATTGAATTTTAAGTCGAATATTTCCAAAATTGTTATCCGAGACCACAAATATACTATATTTTTCGAATAAGCACGTCAAGATCCATATTCAAGAATTTTTTGGGGATTTTTAAGGAACTTTTTCAAAATCTCAAATTTCCAATAATACACCTGTTGTGAAAATTTCGAAAAATTTTCGAACATTTTCGAAACTTACCTAAATATATTTTCTTGGAGATTTAGACCCCTAGAAGTCCTTGCGAGCCTCTTTTCCTCGATAAATCCTACTATTTTTTCAGAATCGCCTATTAAATTATAGCAATTTTTCTGATTCCTTAAAAAAATTATTTCCAAGCCCAATATTTCGAAAATCTTTATCGAAGACTTCAAACACTCTATATTTTTTGAATTAGCACTTCTAGATGAATATTCCAGATTTTTTTGTGGATTTTTACCCAACTTTGTCAAAAACTCAAATTTCCTATTATGAAAATTTTGACCCATTTTCGAAAACTATCTGAACACATTTTCCTGCAAATTTCGTCTTCTAGAAGTTACTTTCGCTTTCGTTTCTTCCATAACACCCATTAGTTCTTCGAAATCACCCATTGAATTATGACAATTTTTAGGATTTCTTAAAAAAATTTAATTTCAAGTCGAATATTTCCAAAATCGATATCCGAGACCACAAATATGCTATATTTTTCGAATCAGCACGTCAAGATCCATATTCAAGAATTTTTTGATGATTTTTGGGCAACTTTTTCAAAATCTCAAATTTCCAATAATACACCCCTTTGAAAACTTCCAGAAGTTTTCGAACATTTTCGAATATTACCCCAATACATTTTCTTGGAGATTTTGGCCTATAGAAGTCCCTGTGCGTCTCGATTCCTCGATAACTGCTACTGTTTTTTCAGAATCGCCCTTTGAAATATGGCAATTTTTCTAATTCCTTAAACAAATTATTATATTCAAGACCAATATTTCGAAAATCTTTATCAAAGACTTCAAACACGCTATATTTTTCGAATTAGCACTTCGAGATGAATATTCCAGTTTTTTTTGTGGATTTTTACCCAAGTTTGTCAAAAACTCAAATTTCCTATTATGAAAATTTTGTTTATAATCGCTAGAATCTTTATAGTCTCTAAAATCTCTAGAAAATCGAGAATCTCTATAATCTGACTCCTTAGAATCTCTAGAATCTTTCAAAAACTGTAGAATTTATAAACTTTCTCAATTCTTTAGAATTTCTAGAATCTTAAAGATCTCGAGAGTTTTAGGATCTCCAGAATTTGTATAATCTCTGAAATCTTTACAATCTCTATAATCTCTACTCTTTAAAATCTCTGGAATTGCCGGAACTGCTGGACTCTTTGAAATCTTAGCAATCTGTAGAATTTTCTGCCTCTCCAGAGTATTTAGCATCCCCATAATCTTTAGAATCATTAGAAACTCTAACATCCTTATAATCTTGAGAATCTCTATCAGAATCTCTGGAATCTTTACAATTTCTATAATCTCTAGAATCTTTAGGATCTCTAGAAGTTTTATAGTCTCTAGAATCTCTGGAACCTTTAGAATCTCTAAATTCTCTAGAGTTGCTGGAAGCGCTAGACTATGAAATTTTCGAATCTTGGCAATCTTTAGAATATTTAGAATTTCTAAAATTTTTAGCTATCTAGAATTTTTACCTATATAGAATCTTTAGAATCTCTAGAGCCTTTAGCATTTCTAGAATTTTTAGCATCTCCAGAATTTCTTGAATATTTAGATTCTCTAGAATCCTTAAAATCTGCAGAATCTTCAAACTCTGTAGAAATTCTAAAGTCCCTATACTCTTAAAAATCTTCGCACTTTAAAAGTTAGGAATCTTAGCAATATCTGGAATCTTTACAATCTCTAGAATGTTAAGTATCTCCAGAATCTTTATAATCTCTAAATTCTCTGGAATTTTTAGAAACTCTAGAATCTCTAGAATCTTTAGTATAGCCAGGATTTTTAGCATCTCCAGAATCTTTATAATCGCTAGAATCTTTATAGTCTCTAGAATCTCTAGAATATCCAGAATCTCTATAATCTGACTCCTTAGAATCTCTAGAATCTTTAAAAGCTGTAGAATTTATAAACTTTCTAAATTCTTTAGAATTTCTAGAATCTTAAAGATCTCTGGGGTTTTAGGATCTCCAGAATCTGTAAAATCTCTGAAATCTTTACAATCTCCAGAATCTCTAGAATCTCTACTCTTTAAACTCTCTGGAATTGCCGGAACTGCTGGACTCTTTGGAATCCTAGCAATCTGTAGAATTTTCTATCTCTCCAGAGTATTTAGCATCCCCATAATCTTTAGAATCATTAGAACCTCTAACATCCTTAGAATCTTGAGAATCTCAATCAGAATCTCTGGGATCTTTAGAATTTCTATAATCTCTAGAATCTTTAGGATCTCTAGAAGCTTTATAGTCTCTAGAATCTCTGGAACCTTTAGAATCTCTAGAATCTTTAGAATCTGTAGAATCTCTAGAATCTCTAAATTCTCTAGAGTTCTTCATGAAATTTTCGAATCTTGGCAATCTTTGGAATATTTAGAATCTAGAATTTTTAGCTATCTAGAATGTTTACCTATTTAGAATCTTTAGAATTTCTAGAGTCTTTAGCATCTCTAGAATTTTTAGCATCTCTGGAATCTTTAGAATATTTAGATTCTTTAGAATCCTTAAAATCTGCAGAATCTTCAGACTCTGTAGAATTTCTAAAATCCCTACACTCTTAAAAATCTCTACAATTGTTGGAACTCCCACACTTTAAAACTTCAGAATCTTAGCAATATCAGGAATCTTTAGAATCTCTAGAATCTTTAGTATCTCTTTGAATCTTTACAATCTCTAAATTCTCTGGAATCTTTAGAAACTCTAGAATCTCTAAAATCTTTAGTATAGCCAGGATTTTTAGCATCTCCAAAATCTTTATAGTCTTTAGAATCTCTAGAATATCGAGAATTTCTATAATCTGACCCCTTAGAATCTTATTAAACTTTCTAAATTGTTCAGAATTTCTAGAAAGTTAAAGATCTCTAGAGTTTTAGCATTTCCAGAATCTCTAGAATCTCTGAAATTTTTACAATCTCTAGAATCTCCACTCTTTAAAATCTCTGGAATTGCCGGAACTGCTGGACTCTTTGGAATCTTAGCAATCTGTAGAATTTACTGTCTCTCCAGAGTATTTAGCATTTTTGAGGATTTTTAAGGAACTTTTTCAAAATCTTAAATTTCCAATAATACACCTGTTGTGAAAATTTCGAAAAATTTTTGAACATTTTCGAAAATTACCTAAATACATTTTCTTGGAGATTTAGACCCCTAGAAGTCCTTGCGAGCCTCTTTTCCTCGATAAATCCTACTATTTTTTCAGAGTCGCCTATTAAATTATGGCAATTTTTCTGATCCCTTAAAAAAATTATTTCCAAGCCCAATATTTCGAAAGTCTTTATCGAAGACTTCAAACGCTCTATATTTTTCGAATTAGCACTTCTAGATGAATATTCCAGATTTTTTTGTGGATTTTTGACCAACTTTGTCAAAAACTCAAATTTCCTATTATGAAAATTTTGACCCATTTTCGAAAACTATCTGAACACATTTTCCTGCAAATTTCGTCTTCTAGAAGTTACTTTCGCTTTCGTTTCTTCCATAACTCCCATTAGTTCTTCGGAATCGCCCATTGAAGTATGAAATTTTTTAGGATTCCTTAAAAAAATTGAATTTCAAGTCGAATATTTCCAAAATCGTAATCCGAGACCACAAATATGCTATATTTTTCGAATAAGCACGTCAAGATCCATATTCAAGAATTTTTTGGGGATTTTTAAGGAACTTTTTCAAAAACTCAAATTTCCAATAATACACCTGTTGTGAAAATTTCGAAAAATTTTCGAACATTTTCGAAAATTACCTAAATACATTTTCTTAGAGATTTAGACCCCTAGAAGTCCTTGCGAGCCTCTTTTCCTCGATAAATCCAACTATTTTTTCAGAATCGCCTATTAAATTATGGCAATATTTCTGATTCCTTAAAAAAATTATTTCCAAGCCCAATATTTCGAAAATCTTTATCAAAGACTTCAAACACTCTATATTTTTTGAATTAGCACTTCTAGATGAATATTCCAGATTTTTTTGTGGATTTTTGACCAACTTTATCAAAAACTCAAATTTCCTATTATGAAAATTTTGACCCACTTTCGAAAACTATCTGAACACATTTTCCTGCAAATTTCGTCTTCTAGAAGTTACTTTCGCTTTCGTTTCTTCCATAACTCGCATTAGTTCTTCGGAATCGCCCATTGAAGTATGAAATTTTTTAGGATTCCTTAAAAAAATTGAATTTCAAGTCGAATATTTCCAAAATCGTTATCCGAGACCACAAATGAACTATATTTTTCGAATCAGCACGACAAGATCCATATTCAAGAATTTTTTGGGGATTTCCAGGCAACGTTTTCAAAATCTCAAATTTCCAATAATAGTACACCCCTTTGAAAATTTCGAGACGTATTCGAACATTTTCGAAAATTACCCCAATACATTTTCTTGGAGATTTTGGCCTATAGAAGTCCCTGTGCGTCTCGATTCCTCGATAACTGCTACTATTTTTTCAGAATCGCCCATTGAAATATGGCAATTTTTCTAATTCCTTAAACAAATTATATTCAAGACCAATATTTCGAAAATCTTTATCAAAGACTTCAAACACGCTATATTTTTCGAATTAGCACTTCGAGATGAATATTCCAGATTTTTTTGTGGATTTTTACACAAGTTTGTCAAAAACTCAAATTTTCTATTATGAAAATTTTGTTTATAATCGCTAGAATCTTTATAGTCTCTAAAATCTCTAGAATATCGAGAATCTCTATAATCTGACTCCTTAGAATCTCTAGAATCTTTCAAAAACTGTAGAATTTATAAACTTTCTCAATTCTTTAGAATTTCTAGAATCTTAAAGATCTCTAGAGTTTTAGGATCTCCAGAATTTGTAGAATCTCTGAAATCTTTACAATCTCTATAATATCTACTCTTTGAAATCTCTGGAATTGCCGGAACTGCTGGACTCTTTGAAATCTTAACAATCTATAGAATTTTCTGCTCTCCAGAGTATTTAGGATCCCCATAATCTTTAGAATCATTAGAAACTCTAACATCCTTAGAATCTTGAGAATCTCTATCAGAATCTCTTGAATCTTTACAATTTCTATAATCTCTAGAATCTTTAGGATCTCTAGAAGTTTTATAGTCACTAGAATCTCTGGAACCTTTAGAATCTCTAGAATCTTTAGAATCTGTAGAATCTCTAGAATCTCTAAATTCTCTAGAGTTGCTGGAAGCGCTAAACTATGAAATTTTCAAATCTTGGCAATCTTTAGAATATTTAGAATCTCTAGAATTTTTAGCTATCTAGAATTTTTACCTATTTAGAATCTTTAGAATCTCTAGAGCCTTTAGCATCTCTAGAAATTTTAGCATCTCCAGAATCTCTTGAATATTTAGATTCTCTAGAATCCTTAAAATCTGCAGAATCTTCAAACTCTGTAGAAATTCTAAAGTCCCTATACTCTTAAAAATCTTTACACTTTAAAACTTAGGAATCTTAGCAATATCTGGAATCTTTACAATCTCTAGAATCTTTAGTATCTCCAGAATCTTTATAATCTCTAAATTCTCTGGAATCTTTAGAAACTCTAGAATCTCTAGAATCTTTAGTATAGCCAGGATTTTTAGCATCTCCAGAATCTTCATAATCGCTAGAATCTTTATAGTCTCTAGAATCTCTAGAATATCCAGAATCTCTATAATCTGACTCCTTAAAATCTCTAAAATCTTTAAAAGCTGTAGAATTTATAAACTTTTTAAATTCTTTAGAATTTCTACAATCTTAAAGATCTCTAGGGTTTTAGGATCTCCAGAATCTGTAAAATCTCTGAAATCTTTACAATCTCTAGAATCTCTACTCTTTAAACTCTCTGGAATTGCCGGAACTGCTGGACTCTTTGGAATCCTAGCAATCTGTAGAATTTTCTAACTCTCCAGAGTATTTAGCATCCCCATAATCTTTAGAATCATTAGAACCTCTAACATCCTTAGAATCTTGAGAATCTCAATCAGAGTCTCTGGGATCTTTAGAATTTCTATAATCTCTAGAATCTTTAGGATCTCTAGAAGCTTAATAGTCTCTAGAATCTCTGGAACCTTTAGAATCTCTAGAATCTTTAGAATCTGTAGAATCTCTAGAATCTCTAAATTCTCTAGAGTTCTCCATGAAATTTTCGAATCTTGGAATATTTAGAATCTCTAGAATTTTTAGCTATCTAGAATTTTTACCTATTTAGAATCTTTAGAATTTCTAGAGTCTTTAGCATCTCTAGAATTTTTAGCATCTCCAGAATCTTTAGAATATTTAGATTCTTTAGAATCCTTAAAATCTGCAAAATCTTCAAACTCTGTAGAATTTCTAAAATCCCTACACTCTTAAAAATCTCTACAATTATTGGAACTCCCACACTTTAAAACTTCAGAATCTTAGCAATATCTGGAATCTTTAGAATCTCTAGAATCTTTAGTATCTCTAGAATTTTTACAATCTCTAAATTCTCTGGAATTTTTAGAAACTCTAGAATCTCTAAAATCTTTAGTATAGCCCGGATTTTTAGCATCTCCAGAATCTTTATAGTCTTTAGAATCTCTAGAATATCGAGAATTTCTATAATCTGACCCCTTTGAATCTTATTAAACTTTCTAAATTGTTCAGAATTTCTAGAATCTTAAAGATCTCTAGAGTTTTAGCATTTCCAGAATCCCTAGAATCTCTGAAATATTTACAATCTCTAGAATCTCTACTCTTTAAAATCTCTGGAATTGCCAGAACTACTGGACTCTTTGGAATCTTAGCAATCTGTAGAATTTACTGTCTCTACAGAGTATTTAGTATTTTTGGGGATTTTTAAGGAACTTTTTCAAAATCTCAAATTTCCAATAATACACCTGTTGTGAAAATTTCGAAAAATTTTCGAACATTTTCGAAAATTACCTAAATACATTTTCTTGGAGATTTAGACCCCTAGAAGTCCTTGCGAGCCTCTTTTCCTCGATAAATCCTACTATTTTTTCAGAATCGCCTATTAAATTGTGGCAATTTTTCTGATTCCTTAAAAAAAATATTTCCAAGCCCAATATTTCGAAAATATTTATCGAAGACTTCAAACGCTCTAAATTTTTTGAATTAGCACTTCTAGATGAATATTCCAGATTTTTTTGTGGATTTTTGACCAACTTTGTCAAAAACTCAAATTTCCTATTATGAAAATTTTGACCCATTTTCGAAAACTATCTGAAAACATTTTCTTGCAAATTTCGTCTTCTACAAGTTACTTTCGCTTTCGTTTCTTCCATAACTCCCATTAGTTCTTCGGAATCGCCCATTGAAGTATGACATTTTTTAGGATTCCTTAAAAAAATTTAATTTCAAGTCGAATATTTCCAAAATCGTTATCCGAGAACACAAATAGACTATATTTTTCGAATCTGCACAACAAGATCCATATTCAAGAATTTTTTGGGGATTTTTAAGGAACTTTTTCAAAATCTCAAATTTCCAATAATACACCTGTTGTGAAAATTTCGAAAAATTTTCGAACATTTTCGAAAATTACCTAAATACATTTTCTTGGAGATTTAAACCCCTAGAAGTCCTTGCGAGCCTCTTTTCCTCGATAAATCCTACTATTTTTTCAGAATCGCCTATTAAATTATGGCGATTTTTCTGATTCCTTAAAAAAATTATTTCCAAGCCCAATATTTCGAAAACCTTTATCAAAGACTTCAAACACTCTATATTTTTTGAATTAGCACTTCTAGATGAATATTCCAGATTTTTTTGTGGATTTTTGACCAACTTTGTCAAAAACTCAAATTTCCTATTATGAAAATTTTGACCCATTTTCGAAAACTATCTGAACACATTTTCTTGCAAATTTCGTCTTCTAGAAGTTACTTTCGCTTTCGTTTCTTCCATAACTCCCATTAGTTCTTCGGAATCGCCCATTGAAGTATGACATTTTTTAGGATTCCTTAAAAAAATTTAATTTCAAGTCGAATATTTCCAAAATCGTTATCCGAGACCACAAATAGACTATATTTTTCGAATAAGCACGTCAAGATCCATATTCAAGAATTTTTTGGGGATTTTTAAGGAACTTTTTCAAAATCTCAAATTTCCAAATACACCTGTTGTGAAAATTTCGAAAAATTTTCGAACATTTTCGAAAATTACCTAAATACATTTTCTTGGAGATTTGGACCCCTGGAAGTCCTTGCGAGCCTCTTTTCCTCGATAAATCCTACTATTTTTTCAGAATCGCCTATTAAATTATGGCAATTTTTCTGATCCCTTAAAAAAATTATTTCCAAGCCCAATATTTCGAAAATCTTTATCAAAGACTTCAAACACTCTATATTTTTTGAATTAGCACTTCTAGATGAATATTCCAGATTTTTTTGTGGATTTTTGACCAACTTTGTCAAAAACTCAAATTTCCTATTATGAAAATTTTGACCCACTTTCGAAAACTATCTGAACACATTTTCCTGTAGATTTCGTCTTCTAAAAGTTACTTTCGCTTTCGTTTCTTCCATAACTCCCATTAGTTCTTCGGAATCACCCATTGAATTATGAAATTTTTTAGGATTCCTTAAAAAAATTGAATTTCAAGTCGAATATTTCCAAAATCGTTATTCGAGACCACAAATATGCTATATTTTTCAAATAAGCACGTCAAGATCCATATTCAAGAATTTTTTGGGGATTTTTAAGGAACTTTTTCAAAATCTCAAATTTCCAAATACACCTGTTGTGAAAATTTCGAAAAATTTTCGAACATTTTCGAAAATTACCTAAATACATTTTCTTGGAGATTTAGACCCCTAGAAGTCCTTGCGAGCCTCTTTTCCTCGATAAATCCTACTATTTTTTCAGAATCGCCTATTAAATTATAGCAATTTTTCTGATTCCTTAAAAAAATTATTTCCAAGCCCAATATTTCGAAAATCTTTATCAAAGACTTCAAACACTATATTTTTTGAATTAGCACTTTGAGATGAATATTCCAATTTTTTTTGTGGATTTTTACCCAAGTTTGTCAAAAACTCAAATTTCCTATTATGAAAATTTTGTTTATAATCGCTAGAATCTTTATAGTCTCTAAAACCTCTAGAATATCGAGAATCTCTATAATCTGACTCCTTAGAATCTCTAGAATCTTTCAAAAACTGTAGAATTTATAAACTTTCTCAATTCTTTAGAATTTCTAGAATCTTAAAGATCTCTAGAGTTTTAGGATCTCCAGAATTTGTAGAATCTCTGAAATCTTCACAATCTCTATAATCTCTACTCTTTAAAATCTCTGGAATTGCCGGAACTGCTGGATTCTTTGAAATCCTAGCAATCTGTAGAATTTTCTGTCTCTCCAGAGTATTTAGCATCCCCATAATCTTTAGAATCATTAGAAACTCTAACATCCTTAGAATCTTGAGAATCTCTATCAGAATGTCTGGAATCTTTACAATTTCTATAATCTCTAGAATCTTTAGGATCTCTAGAAGCTTTATAGTCTCTAGAATCTCTGGAACCTTTAGAATCTCTAGAATCTTTAGAATCTGTAGAATCTCTAGAATTTCTAAATTCTCTAGAGTTGCTGGAAGCGCTAGACTATGAAATTTTCGAATTTTGGCAATCTTTAGAATATTTAGAATCTCTAGAATTTTTAGCCATCTAGAATTTTTACCTATTTAGAATCTTTAGAATCTCTAGAGCCTTTAGCATCTCTAGAATTTTTAGCATCTCCAGAATCTCTTGAATATTTAGATTCTCTAGAATCCTTAAAATCTGCAGAATCTTCAAACTCTGTAGAAATTCCAAAGTCCCTATACTCTTAAAAATCTTCACACTTTAAAACTTAGGAATCTTAGCAATATCGGGAATCTTTACAATCTCTAGAATCTTTAGTATCTCCAGAATCTTTATAATCTCTAAATTCTCTGGAATCTTTAGAAACTCTAGAATCTTTAGTATAGCCAGGATTTTTAGCATCTCCAGAATCTTTATAATCGCTAGAATCTTTATAGTCTCTAGAATCTCTAGAATATCCAGAATCTCTATAATCTGACTCCTTAGAATCTCTAGAATCTTTAAAAGCTGTAGAATTTATAAACTTTCTAAATTCTTTAGAATTTCTAGAATCTTAAAGATCTCTAGGGTTTTAGGATCTCCAGAATCTGTAAAATCTCTGAAATATTTACAATCTCTAGAATCTCTACTCTTTAAACTCTCTGGAATTGCCGGAACTGCTGGACTCTTTGGAATCCTAGCAATCTGTAGAATTTTCTATTTCTCCAGAGAATTTAGCATCCCCATAATCTTTAGAATCATTAGAACCTCTAACATCCTTAGAATCTTGAGAATCTCAATCAGAATCTCTGGGATATTTAGAATTTCTATAATCTCTAGAATCTTTAGGATCTCTAGAAGCTTAATAGTCTCTAGAATCTCTGGAACCTTTAGAATCTCTAGAATCTTTAGAATCTGTAGAATCTCTAGAATCTCTAAATTCTCTAGAGTTCTCCATGAAATTTTCGAATCTTGGCAATCTTTGGAATATTTAGAATCTCTAGAATTTTTAGCTATCTAGAATTTTTACCTGTTTAGAATCTTTAGAATTTCTAGAGTCTTTAGCATCTCTAGAATTTTTAGCATCTCCAGAATCTTTAGAATATTTCGATTCTTTAGAATCCTTAAAATCTGCAGAATCTTCAAACTCTGTAGAATTTCTAAAATCCCTACACTCTTAAAAATCTCTACAATTGTTGGAACTCGCACACTTTAAAACTTCAGAATCTTTGCAATATCTGGAATCTTTAGAATATCTAGAATCTTTAGTATCTCTAGAATCTTTACAATCTCTAAATTCTCTGGAATCTTTAGAAACTCTAGAATCTCTAAAATCTTTAGTATAGCCAGGATTTTTAGCATCTCCAGAATCTTTATAGTCTTTAGAATCTCTATAATATCGAGAATTTCTATAATCTGACCCCTTAGAATCTTATTAAACTTTCTAAATTGTTCAGAATTTCTAGAATCTTAAAGATCTCTAGAGTTTTGGCATTTCCAGAATCCCTAGAATCCCTGAAATATTTACAATCTCTAGAATCTCTACTCTTTAAAATCTCTGGAATTGCCGGAACTGCTGGACTATTTGGAATCTTAGCAATCTGTAGAATTTACTGTCTCTCCAGAGTATTTAGCATTTTTGGGGATTTTTAAGGAACTTTTTCAAAATCTCAAATTTCCAATAATACACCTGTTGTGAAAATTTAGAAAAACTTTCGAACATTTTCGAAAATTACCTAAATACATTTTCTTGGAGATTTAGACCCCTAGAAGTCCTTGCGAGCCTCTTTTCCTCGATAAATCCTAGTATTTTTCAGAATCGCCTATTAAATTATGGCAATTTTTCTGATTCCTTAAAAAAATTATTTCCAAGCCTAATATTTCGAAAATCTTTACCAAAGACTTCAAACACTCTATATTTTTTGAATTAGCACTTCTTGATGAATATTCCACATTTTTTTGTGGATTTTTGACCAACTTTGTCAAAAACTCAAATTTCCTATTATGAAAATTTTGACCCATTTTCGAAAACTATCTGAACACATTTTCCTGCAAATTTCGTCTTCTAGAAGTTACTTTCGCTTTCGTTTCTTCCATAACTCCCTGTGCGTCTTTTTTATTTTTTTAACTAATTAATACTATTGGACTGATGTTTTTCAGCAGCAAGAGCTGATCTTATTTAAACTTGAAGTACAATTAAAATAACTGCGCTCGCTATATTAAAAATTGCATAAGCAAGATCATCCACTTTACACGCACGATCAACAACATTAATGCCGCAATCAATTAAAATCTGATTATTACAAATAGGTGCCTTTTTTATTTTTTTAACTAATTAATACTATTAGACTGATGTTTTTCAGCAGCAAGAGCTGATTTTAGTTAAACTTGAAGTACAATTAAAATAACTGCGCTCTCTGTATTAAAAATTGCATAAGCAAGATCATCCACTTTACATGCATGATCAACAAGGTTAATGCCGCGATCAATTAAAATCTGATTATTACAAATGGGTGCCTTTTTTATTTTTTTAACTAACTAATACTATTAGACTGATGTTTTTCAGCAGCAAGAGCTGATCTTATTTAAACTTGAAGTACAATTAAAACAAATGCGCTCGCTCTATTAAAAATTGCATAAGCAAGATCATGCACTTTACACGCACGATCAACAATGTTAATGCCGCAATCAATTAAAATCTGATTATTACAAATAGGTGCCTTTTTTATTTTTTTATCTAATTAACACTATTGGACTGATGTTTTTCAGCAGCAAGAGCCGATCTTATTTAAACTTGAAATACAAATAAAATAACTGTGCTCGCTCTATTAATATTTTTTTTCGGTGTATCTTTACCGGTAAAACTAATTTTTACACACAATGTACGTCGCGAACTCGTATTCAAGTTCGCCTGAAACCCCTTCATAAACCATAAAAAAAAACCTCAAAAGCTAAGCCTTTTTAGGTCTTCAGAAACTTCTCGACGGTACGTTCGCAAACCCCGCAACCTAATCACAATTTCAAAAACCGGTTGGGTTTGGGTCCGACCCCACGTCGCTCCCCATAATTGCGGCCGACTCCGATTATCAACAAGTGGTTAGCGACTATCGCTTCGGCGGGAGAAATTTATAGATTTTCCGCGAAGTCGCTATTTGTTTACGGGCTGGGCGAGAATTCCGCGCAGGAGCGTCGCGTCTGATTGAATTTGGGCTCTTTCGGAGGAGTCACATTTGAAAATGAATTTTTGATTGACTGTAAAATATCGAGCGCACGCACGTATCGAGGAAATATCGTTCCAATAAACTTTTACGTGTTTTAGACAAAAAGAAAAATACATATTTCTTTAAGGATTCAGGCGGCGTTGCGATGCCGCAGACCGAGACCCGACTACGAATGAGGCTGGATGTTTTACAGGCTTATCTCGAGACTCGACGGTGAAATTACTGTTGCACTGACACAGATATCTGAATTTTTGCTAGTTGCCAGCCTGGGAGATGATTGGAATTAGAAACGGCGAGATTAAGACGGGGTTTGCGAGTTCGGCATGAAGCAGCGATTCTTTATTGTTATCTCCGGCGACCTCGTTTTTGACTGATCTCGCTGGGTTTATTTTCAGAAAAAAACTAATGACCGGGGTCGATTCTCCGGCTCGAGTCCAGTCGGGAAAAACAAGGGTAAATAGGTCAATACAGTAAATTATAGGGGGAATCCCGGTAGACGGCCACTATAAAAGAAAATCATTTAACGAATGTAGCTTTTTACTGTCAATAAATTTTGCCAACAAACTTCGAACACGAAATTTTATTGAATTGGCGCTCTCCGTGGACAGCGACGAGTCGAGATGTCTGGAGATGATATATGCTGGAAAAGCTGGAAAACAACGAAATTTTCTTGGCTCGCTCGAATTACCGTGTTTCAGGAACAATAAACACGTTTCGCGTGCGCCAAATTTTTATGCCATAATTTACAAGTGTATTAAAGGGGAAATACGCTAAAATTAGGAACTCCCATGACTTTATGCAAATACCGAGGCAATAAATTCGCCCCACCGACTTATATTTCGTACGTTGCGTAATTTTTTTACCCAAAGGACTTAATAAACGATTACATTTCGTACAACTTTCCAAGAAATCGCCTCATCTAGCCACGTAAACAACAAAATTAATCCAACTAGTAGAGTTTTCCATAAGTGACTAGAAACAGTTCAAATTTTCTCTAAAAACAAATACTTTCAAGACGCTAATTGCTCTAGGCGCAACCCAAAACTGCGACATTTCCCCGGAACCAATTCCCCCTCGACCTCAACTCGTTTATTTAATAACCCCGTCAATTTCCAGCCAAACCAGGCCGGAATTTATGCAACGAGCTAAACTTTGTCCCAAAGAACAACAATTTTCGCCATTAGCGTCGCCGACCCCTCACGTGCGCATTACCCGGCGATTTGAATTTAAAAATTCCCTTTGACACACACGATAACTGCATTGCGGAAGCGCGAAAATGACGCGTGATTTGACAAGTTCGCCGAAGAATTACGGCGAATCAAAGGACTGTTGTCTGGGCTCGCTGTGAAAGGCGACGATTTAAAATTCTAATAAGTCGGCGGCATATTTTCGCGCGGTTTGGCGGCGAGGGGCGGCGTGACGCAGTTACGTCCAATTTAAATCGTCACCGTTGTTTTGACGCCTACGTGCTGGATCAATGCAGGATGTTGGTTGCATCGAACGTTCGCGAACGTATCACTCCATAAACCGGTACGCCGACTAATAAAACATTCAGCGGTGATGAGGCGTTATGGGTAATGAATGGAGGCCGTAATTAAATCATTTTAGTTTATTGCGGGTAATTAGAAGGGAGGGGCAGGTGGCGGTAATGACTGCGACGAGGCTTTGTCTCTAGGAGATGTAGAAATTTTTTGCGAGTTCTTGAAAGGACGGTGGGAAAAATTCGTTGCGTCGTGGCTTTTGAGTGAGTCGTGGCTTGATTTTAATTGTTTTTGAGCGGAATCGAATATTTTCTTAGCAGACGCCCCCTAATTATTTCCGCCAATATTCTAATTAATTATACGGAAATAAGGGGTGGGCTAAAGTAATCAATAACCTCATTATAAATTCAGGCTCTATATACAGTTAACAAGTTGGGGCATTCGGGGAGTGTATAATCCATAAACTAATACAACTTTTAATTGGACGTTGATGACAAATTACACGAAAAGTCATTAACTTTGGGCATCGACTAATGAGTTCCTCTCACTGGGAAGACGATCAAATTAACCTATTGACGTCAGGTTTGTCCTTGAAGACTTTGACAAATTGATTTACAACATGTCTTAATCTTACACTGGTAGTTTAACTTTAATTTTTTGATTTATTTATGGGTTGGCAGGTCAGGTTGGATCAGGTTAGGTTAGGTCAGGTCAGGTCACGTCACGTCAGATCAAGTCAGGTTAAAGCTTCAGAGCGCAATTAATTTGATTGGATGTCGTGATATTATCCCATGTTACATTTATTAAATGGAAAGGAACGTATCACGAAAGCTCAGGAAAAACTACCGAACAAATTGCTAACTCTGTTCGCCGAGGTGAGAAAAATCTAATCTGGTCCCTGAGAAATTCCCAATTTCCAGATGGTCCCATCTGAAAGATTCTCGGGGACTCCTATTGTTTTATCTTTAACATATTTTCAAGGAATCTCGGGGGTCCCATTGGTTTTAATTTTCAAAGGGTTTGAAAGAATCTCGAAGACGCCTGTTGTTTTAACCTTCAAGTAGTTTTGAAAGAATTTCGGGGACTCCTATTGTTTTATCTTTGAAATAGTTTTGAAAGAATCTCGGGGACTCCTGTAGTTTTATCTTTGAAGCAGTTTCAAAGAATTTCGGGGATCCCATTTGTTATAATTTTGAAGTAGTTTGAAAGAATCTCGAGAACTCCTGTCGTTTTATTTTTGAAGTAGTTTTGAAGGAACCTCGGGGACTCCTATCGTTTTATATTTGCAGTAGTTTTGAAAGAACCTCGGGGACTCCTATTGTTTTATCTTTGAAATATGCAGTTTCAAGGAATCTCTGGATCCAATTTTTGTTTTAATTTTGGAAGGAATCTCGGGAATCGTATTCGTTTTAATTTTCAAGTAGTTTGAAAGTATCTCGGAGACTCCTGTCGTTTTATCATTGAAGTAGTTTTGAAAGAGTCTCTGGGGCTCCTATTCCTCTATCGTTAAAGTAGCTTTGAAAAAATCTCGGGGACTCCTGTCCCTTTATCTTTGAAGTAGATTTGAAAGAATCTCGAGGACACCTATTGTTTTATATTTGAAGTAGTTTTTAAGAATCCTGGGGACTCCTGTCGTTTAATATTTGAACTAGATTTGAAAGAATCTCGGGGACACCTATCTTTGAAATAGTCTCAAGAAATCTCGGGGATCCAATTTTTGTTTTAATTTTGAAGTAGTTTAAAAGAATCTCAGGAACTCTTGTTGTTTTATCTTTGAAGTAGTTTTGAAGGAATCTCGGGGACTCCTATTGTTTTATCTTTAAAATAGTTTCAAGGAGTCTCGGGGACTCCATTCGTTTTATTTTTGAAGTAGTTTTGAAAGAATCTCGGTGACTCCTATTGTTTTATATTTGAAGTAGTTTTGAAAGAATCTCGGGACTTGTGTCGTTTGATCTTTGAAGTAAATTTGAAAGAATCTCGGGAACTCCTATTGTTTTATCTTTGAAATAATTTCAAGGAATCTTCGAGGTCTCATCCGCGTTAATTTTTAAGTAATTTGAAAGTATTTCAGGGACCCCTGTTGTTTTATATTTGAAGTAGTTTTGAAATAATCTCAAGGAGTCCTGTCCTTTAATCTTTGACGTAGCTTTGAGAGAATATCGAGAACTCCTATTGTTCTAGCTTTGAAGTAGTTTTAAAGAATCTCGGTCACTCCTATTGTTTTATATTTGAAGTAGTTTTGAAAGAATCTAGGGGACTCCTGTCGTTTTATTTTTGAAGTAGTTTTGAAAGAATTTCGGTGACTCGTATTGTTTTATATTTGAAGTAGTTTTGAAAGAATCTCGGGGACTCCTGTCGTTTAATATTTGAAGTAGTTTAAAAGAATCTCAGGAACCCTTGTTGTTTTATCTTTGAAGTAGTTTTGAAAGAATCTCGGAGACTCCTATTGTTTTATCTTTAAAATAGTTTCAAAGAATTTCGGGGATCCCATTTGTTATAATTTTGAAGTAGTTTGAAAGAATCTCGAGGACTCCTGTCGTTTTATTTTTGAAGTAGTTTTGAAGGAACCTCGGAGACTCTTATCGTTTTATATTTGCAGTAGTTTTGAAAGAACCTCGGGGACTCCTATTGTTTTATCATTGAAATATGCAGTTTCAAGGAATCTCTGGATCCAATTTTTGTTTTAATTTTGGAAGGAATCTCGGGAATCGTATTCGTTTTAATTTTCAAGTAGTTTGAAAGTATCTCGGAGACTCCTGTCGTTTTATCATTGAAGTAGTTTTGAAAGAGTCTCTGGGGCTCCTATTCCTCTATCGTTAAAGTAGCTTTGAAAAAATCTCGGGGACTCCTGTCGCTTTATCTTTGAAGTAGATTTGAAAGAATCTCGAGGACTCCTATTGTTTTATATTTGAAGTAGTTTTTAAGAATCCTGGGGACTCCTGTCGTTTAATATTTGAACTAGATTTGAAAGAATCTCGGGGACACCTATCTTTGAAATAGTCTCAAGAAATCTCGGGGATCCAATTTTTGTTTTAATTTTGAAGTAGTTTAAAAGGATCTCAGGAACTCTTGTTGTTTTATCTTTAAAATAGTTTCAAGGAGTCTCGGGGACTCCATTCGTTTTATTTTTGAAGTAGTTTTGAAAGAATCTCGGTGACTCCTATTGTTTTATATTTGAAGTAGTTTTGAAAGAATCTCGGGACTTGTGTCGTTTGATCTTTGAAGTAAATTTGAAAGAATCTCGGGAACTCCTATTGTTTTATCTTTGAAATAATTTCAAGGAATCTTCGAGGTCTCATCCGCGTTAATTTTTAAGTAATTTGAAAGTATTTCAGGGACCCCTGTTGTTTTATAATTGAAGTAGTTTTGAAATAATCTCAAGGACTCCTGTCCTTTAATCTTTGACGTAGTTTTGAGAGAATATCGAGAACTCCTATTGTTCTAGCTTTGAAGTAGTTTTAAAGAATCTCGGTCACTCCTATTGTTTTATATTTGAAGTAGTTTTGAAAGAATCTAGGGGACTCCTGTCGTTTTATTTTTGAAGTAGTTTTGAAAGAATTTCGGTGACTCGTATTGTTTTATATTTGAAGTAGTTTTGAAAGAATCTCGGGGACTCCTGTCGTTTAATATTTGAAGTAGTTTAAAAGAGTCTCAGGAACCCTTGTTGTTTTATCTTTGAAGTAGTTTTGAAGGAATCTCGGAGACTCCTATTGTTTTATCTTTAAAATAGTTTCAAAGAATTTCGGGGATCCCATTTGTTATAATTTTGAAGTAGTTTGAAAGAAACTCGGTGACTCCTACTGTTTTATATTTGAAGTAGTTTTGAAAGAATCTCGGGGACTCCTGTCGTTTAATTTTTGAAGTAGATTTGAAGGAATCCCGTAAACTCCTAGTGTTCTATCTTTGAAGTAGTTTTGAAAGAATTTCGGAGACTTTTATTGTTTTATCTTTGAAATAGTTTCAAGGAATCTCGGGGATCCCATTCGTTTTAATTTTCAAGTAGTTTTAAAATGTCTCGGGGACCCCCGTTGTTTTATTTTTGAATTAGTTTTGAAAGAATCTCGAGGACTCGTATTCTTCTATCTTTGAAGTAGTTTTGAAAGAACTTCGGGGACTCCTGTCGTTTTATCTTTGAAGTGAATTTGAAAGAATCTCGGGGACTCCTATTGTTCTATTTTTGAAGTAGTTTTGAAAGAATCTGGGGAACTCCTGTCGTTTTATCTTTGAAGTACTTTCAAAAGAATCTCGGGGACACCCTTTGTTTTATCTTTGAAATAGTTTCAAGGAATCACAGGGATACAATTTTTATTTTAATTTTGAAGTAGTTTAAAAAAAAACTCAGGAACTCTTGTTGTTTTATCTTTGAAGTAGTTTTGAAAAAATTTCGGGGACTATTATTGTTTTATCTTTGAAATAGTTTCAATGAATCTCGGGGATCCAATTCGTTTTAATTTTCAAGCAGTTTTAAAGTATCTCGGGGACTCCTGTTGTTTTATTTTTGAAGTAGTTTTGAAAGAATCTCGAGGACTCCTATCCTTCTATCTTTGAAGTAGTTTTGAAAGAATCTCGGGGACTCCTGTCGTTTTATCTTTGAAGTGGATTTGAAAGAATCTTTGGAACTCCTGTCGTTTTATCTTTGAAGTAGATTTGAAAGAATCTCGGGGACTCCTATTGTTCTATTTTTGAAGTAGTTTTGAAAGAATCTGGGGAACTCCTGTCGTTTTATCTTTGAAGTAGTTTCGAAAGAATCTCGGGGACTCCCCTTGTTTTATCTTTGAAATAGTTTCAAGGAATCTTAGGGATACAATTTTTATTTTAATTTTGAAGTAGTTTAAAAAAAACTCAGGAACTCTTGTTGTTTTATCTTTGAAGTAGTTTTGAAAGAATTCCGGCGACTATTATTGTTTTATCTTTGAAATAGTTTCAATGAATCTCGGGGATCCAATTCGTTTTAATTTTCAAGTAGTTTTAAAGTATCTCGGGGACTCCTGTTGTTTTATTTTTGAAGTAGTTTTGAAAAAATCTCGAGGACTCCTATCCTTCTGTCTTTGATGTAGTTTTTAAAGAATCTCGGGGACTCCTGTCGTTTTATCTTTGAAGTGGAATTGAAAGAATCTCGAGGACTCCTACTGTTCTGGCTTTGAAGTAGTTATGAAAGTATCTCGGGGACTCCTGTTGTTTTATCTTTGAAATAGTTTCAAGGACCCTCGGAGAACCCATTTGTTTTAATTTTCAAGTAGTTTTGAAGAATCTCGGGGACTCCTGTCGTTTTATCTTTGAAATAGATTTGAAAGAATCTCGGCGACTCCTATTGTTCTATCCTTGAAGTAGTTTTGAAAGAATCTCTGGAACTCCTGTCGTTTTATCTTTGAAGTACATTTGAAAGAATCTCGGCGACTCCTACTGTTCTATCCTTGAAGTAATTTTGAAAGAATCTCTGGAACTCCTGTAGTTTTATCTTTGAAGTAGTTTCGAAAGAATCTCGAGGACTCCCTTTGTTTTATCTTTGAAATAGTTTCAAGGAATCTCAGGGATCCAACTTTTATTTTAATTTTGAAGTACTTTAAAAAAAACTCAGGAACTCTTGTTGTTTTATCTTTGAAGTAGTTTTGAAAGAATTTCGGGGACTCTTATTGTTTTATCTTTGAAATAGTTTCAAGGAATCTCGGGGATCCAATTCGTTTTAATTTTCAAGTAGTTTTAAAGTATCTCGGGGACTCCTCTTGTTTTATTTTTGAAGTAGTTTTGAAATAATCTCGAGGACTCCTATTCTTCTATCTTTGAAGTAATTTTGAAAGAATCTAGAGCACTCCTATTCTTCCATTTTTGAAGTAGTTTTGAAAGAATCTCGGGGACTCCTGTCGTTGTATCTTTGAAGTAGAATTGAAACAATCTCGGGGACTCTTACTGTTCTATCTTTGAAGTAGTTTTGAAAGTATCTCGGGGACTCCTGTTGTTTTATTTTTGAAGTAGATTTGAAAGAATCTCGGGAACTTCTATTGTTCTATCTTTGAAGTAGTTTTGAAAGAATCTCGGAAACTCCTGTCGTTTTATCTTTGAAATAGATCTCAAAGAATCTCGGGGACTCTTATTTTTTTATCTTTGAAGTAATTTTGAAACAATCTCTGGAACTCCTGTCGTTTTATCTTTGAAGTGGATTTGAAAGAATCTCGGGGACTTTTATTGTACTATTTTTGAAGTAGTTTTGAAAGAATCTCGGGAACTCCTGTCGTTTTATCTTTGAAGTAATTTCGAAAGAATCTCGGGGATTCCCTTTGTTTTATCTTTGAAATAGTTTCAAGGAATCTCAGGGATCCAATTTTTATTTTAATTTTGAAGTACTTTAAAAAAAACTCAGGAACTCTTGTTGTTTTATCTTTGAAGTAGTTTTGAAAGAATTTCGGGGACTCTTATTGTTTTATCTTTGAAACAGTTTCAAGGAATCTTGGGGATCCCATTCGTTTTAATTTTCAAGTAGTTTTAAAATATCTCGGGGACTCCTGTTGTTTTATTTTTGAAGTAGTTTTGAAATAATCTCGAGGAGTAGGTATACACTGTTAACTAACCGTTTGTACTGTTGTGCAATAAACTTATCTATCTATCTATCTATCTATCTATCTATCTAGGGCTCCTATTCTTCTATCTTTGAAGTAATTTTGAAAGAATCTAGAGCACTCCTATTCTTCCATTTTTGAAGTAGTTTTGAAAGAATCTCGAGGACCCTTACTGTTCTATCTTTGAAGTAGTTTTGAAAGTATCTCGGGGACTCCTGTTGTTTTATCTTTGAAATGGTTTCAAGGACCCTCGGAGAACCCATTCGTTTTAATTTTCAAGTAGTTTTGAAGTATCTCGGGGACTCCTGTTGTTTTATTTTTGAAGTAGATTTGAAAGAATCTCGGGGACGCCTATTGGTATGAGTTAGAATCGTTTTAGTATCAGGGTTAGCCTGCATTCTAACTTTTTGTACGCTGCTCTAGTTGTGCAATAAACTTATTCTTATTATTATTCTTATTGTTCTATTTTTGAAGTAATTTTGAAAGAATCTCGGGACTCCTATTCTTCTATCTTTAAAGTAGTTTTGGAAGACTCTCGGGGACTCCTGTCGCTTTATATTTGAAGTAGATTTGAAAGAATCTCGGGGACTCCTATTGTTCTATCTTTGAAGTAGTTTTGAAAGAATCTCGGGGACTCCTATCGTTTTATCTTTGAAGTAGATTTGAAAGAATCTCGGAGACTTCTATTGTTCTATCTTTGTAGTAGTTTTGCAAAAATCTCGGGGACTCCTGTCGTTTATTTTAGAAGTAGTTTTGAAAGTGTCTCGGGGACTCCTTTTGTTTTATCTTGGAAGTAGTCTCGAGGATCTCATTTGTTTTAGTTTCGAAGTAGTTTGAAAGACTCTTGGGATCCCTTGTCTTGTTTTTGAAGTAATTTGAAATAATCTCGGAGTCCTGTGAGGCAGATGGAACCTTCTGAACCAACCCGTAAAAAAATTAGACGGACGTCTGAAAGGCCGAATTTGTACTTCAATTCCTTGGATTCAGCCGGTTCTCTAGGAAATTCCGGATTTCCAGATAGTCGAAACTCAGGATAAAATAACATAGTCACACTGGATAAAATTTATCTTACTCGGAATCTTTTCATCACCAGCTCAAAACTTATTGTTGTGAGTATACACAAGCAACCAAAAGTCGTTAAAAAAGAAATTAAAGCAAAAATTGTAGAACGTTTTTTGCGCTTTTTAACGCTTTACGATCTCGCAATTGCGCGCAATAAAAATTATTACTCCATTCCATTTCTTTCACGTAAAATTTCCTCCCACGCTCGAAAAACTCCTCCGTGTTTATTTTTTGCAAAATCACAACAACTTCGCCGCCCCTTCGAATCTTTTTCTTTCGACTCGCCAAAGAAACTTTTTCTAATTAACATATTCCCCGATATCCGCCCACGTCGAAATTCAAAATTTCACCTGCCAGGCACTTGATGTTTAAATTAAAATCCCCAAACTCCTAATTTGTTTATCCTTCAAGAACACCAATCCTCGAAAAATCAAGTCGATTCCTTAACATCCCTCGCTCCTCCAGATTAAATTTAAAATTCATTATCTCGACATTGTTTCTTTGTGCTCGTAATCCACCCAGCGAACCTTCAAAATAGAATCCCCGTCCTCGCGCACAATACCTTGTCGTCCGCAGGGCTCAAATCGCCTCACCAAATCATCGATTTTCCCGCGCCGACCGATTAATCCGGAAACTTGTTGACTGCGGAAACAGTCACGTACGTCGCGAAGAAAGGCCCATTGTTGGCGGAGAATTAATGAAAAAAAGCGCGCCCGAGATATTAATGAGGCGCTTAAAATTAAGCGCTATTTCACTAGAGAGGGTTGAAGAGCAAACAGGAATTTTCATTTGGCGGGGTTAATTGAATCGGCGGAATGTGTGGCTTTCTTAAGCAATCATTTGGCGCCATTTAACAAAACGGGGGAGGGTGCGCTCGCAGGATGCGGGAGGAATTCGAATGGGGGTCGTTAGAGAAGATAAAGAAAACGCGAAAAAGTAACGGCGAGAGGAGAGTTTTATTAATTTAGGAGGGCACGGTTTACGATAAGTCGTGGAATGAGGTTAGCGCAAGCCACGCCCCCTCCCCACTCTGACTCGAATTACACACGGACCAGCATCGGCGGACCGCACACTATCTCCAATTTAGTATTTTAATTTGAGTTTTTCGCACTTGTAGTATAGTTTTACACGCGATTCATTACACATTTACGTCCGTCCCAGGCCGGAGTAGTTCATTTCGCCCATCTGATATCCTTATCAAATTTGGCGCTGCTTTTAATGTTACTTAGCCCCATTAAGCCTCCTTGATAACGCTCCCTTAAGCTTCCATTTTAATTAGATTACATTAATTACGTAAAATTATTTGAATATGCTAAACCCAACCGGACGTGTCACAGACGTAATTTATATGCATCAGATTTCCTCTCTTCGCGTTTTCCCCTTCACGCGAAATTTTGCATTTTTTAATAATATTCCGACCGTAAACGTAACGTCGGCTTCGTCTATCTCGAGATAAAAAACGCATTTCTGTTGCTAGTTTCCATGGTGGAGTTTTTCGCGAGACACAAAGGACACTTCAGCGACTTGAGCGTTGGATGGGAAAAATCGAACGAAAAAAACAAAGCGGAAAAATTGCCCGTTGAACTGAAAATATCATATATCACTAAGTTTAATATATTCTTTAAAGATTTGTCTTTCGAGTCGCCAGTTTTTAAACGTGAATGGAGACAAGAACTGATAACTCATCGACTTGCAAAACAATTTCGGCGCGCTGACGAATTCTGGCTTTTTACGTATTCTGCAAGCCGTAAAACGTCAAAAACATCAAGTTACACATGCGTCGAAATCGCCTTATTACAATACCGGGTTTCCTGGTGCTCGAGAGTAAAAATAAAAAGCTCGAGGCAAATTGTTGCGTTTCATGACAGGGATCGGATCGTGCGAAAAATACATTATTAATAATTTGTGTTTGCGGTTGTTATACAATATGACCTGTAAAATACATTATTAATATCTTGCGTGTGGCATGAATGTTTGATTGTTTTGTAACACAAACGAAAATTTTATTGCGGGAATGTTAGTGTCGATACGGATGGCGGGTTTTATTATTATTAGATTAATAAATTATGTTGAGGGTCGGCAAATTGGTAACCGATTACGTGCCGGCAAGAAGTTGACGGTTAATAGAGTGCGGGAAAGTTTTTGATCAATGGTGATTAGAGCTAATGACACTGACATTACCTCCCCGTACACAAAAACGAGTTTTTTTTCATCGATTGCACTTTGCATGCAAGCCGTGTAAAAACACAACTTCGAAATTTCGATAGCCCCTGGACTCTTCCTTCTGCTCGTCAGAAACCACCAAATTAAATTCCCACGCGTTTTGCTCATCACACATCACAACTTACTTACGTCGACTCCCACGTGCCAGCCTGAATAATGCATACCTGAAACAAATTACACACTTGTTAGTTTTCCTGCTGAATTAATACGAAAGAGGCAAACCTCAGACGTCGGCGGTACGCTCAATCATAAATAAACGATATCGACTTCCCGACGTGTAATCAAATTTGTTCTCGTTTTTTCGAAAAAAAAAAAATGAGATCGCGGATAATGCGACACATCCATGGAGATTTTACCGATGCGGTAAATTCGGAGAGACGTGCTCGTAAATGTGAATGATGGAAAGCTGACTTTACACATTTAAGATATTGGTACAAAATTGGATTGCTAACCGATCCCCAAAAGGACATCGACGGGCACAGATTTATGTTTTATGTATGTATGACATCGCGTAGAATTGATGCAGCGAGGACGAGGGCGGCTGTATATTCAGGTGTGCTCCTCTTCGAGGGCCGAGGGCCCTCGACGGATCGATAGGGAGGCGGGGGGCGACGAAAACAAGAGGAAACCGAAATATCGGGTTTCATAAATGGAAATTTCATCTACTTGCGGTCTATGATATTTCTGTTAAGGGCGAGATAAGCGGCTCCGGCAGCGGGACGAAAGGGTCAACGTTTCGAGGGTCTGGACAGGTGGTGACGGGATCGAACACAATTACTAAACGGCTTGTCTTAGATTAAAATAATTCAGAGGTAATAATCACGTTACGAAATAATTTATACCTGTCACATATGAAATTGTAAAATATTGCTGTGCTAGAGATAGCGATGAATATGTAGCTCTTTGAGGACAATTATGTCAATGTGGCTGAAACCCTAAAAATAAAAAAAATTAAACCTAAATTGGAAAAATCAGTTAAATCTTATCTTTCTAATTTTGACGGTAATAAACAAAGTAATAGAAAATCTTATCATCCTCCGTCATTTTTTCGCGATAAGAAACTTAAAACATGTTTCAAATGGTAAATTTTCGGAGACAAATATGAATTTTGCAATTAACCTCCGCCCTTCGATCTGACAATGAATGAAAAATTCATCACAAATGAGATAGGGGTGGGTGGGTGGGGCTAACCATTGGTTTCTTTTTCTTAATGTATAGAGTTTACCTTCAACAACACAATACTTCAAACATAATTCTAACTTGGAATTTTCCATTTGAAATTTTAAGTATTTTATTAATGAAATGGAGAAGCCCCACCCACCCGCCCCATCTCAGTTGTAATGAAGTTTTTTATTCGTCGTGAGACCGAGGGGTGGAGCTTAACTGCAAAGTCCATATTTCCCTACAAGACATTACGGAGTGACATATGTTTGTAATTTAGTTGGAACGTGGAATATCAAAATGTACACTATTATTATTTTATATTTTCCATTTTTTTTTAATATCCGCAGTTTTATTTTCACAATAAGAAGCTTAAAACATGTTTCAAATGGTAAATTTTCAGAGACAAATATAAATTTTGCAATTAAGCTCCGCCCCTCGATCTGACAACGAATGAAAAATTCAACACAAATGAGATAGGGGTGGGTGGGTGGGGCTATCCATTGGTTTCTTTTTCTTAATGTATAGAGTTTACCTTCAACAACACAAGATTTCAAACATAATTCTAACTTGGAATTTTCTATTAGAAATTTTAAGTATTTTATTATTGAAATGGATAAGCCCCACCCACCCGCCCCATCTCAATTGTGATGAATTTTTTTTTTAGTCGTGAGACCGAGGGGTGGAGCTTAACTGCAAAGTCTATATTTAGGTACAAGACATTACGGAGTGACATATGTTTGTAATTTAGTTGAAACGTGGAATATCAAAATGTACACTAATATTATTTTATATTTTCCATTTTTTCTTAATATCCGCAGTTTTATTTTCACAATAAGACGCTTAAAACATGTTTCAAATGGTAAATTTTCGGAGACAAATCCGAATTTTGCAATTAAGCTCCGCCCTTCGATCTGACAACGAATGAAAAATTCATCACAAATGACATACGGGTGGGTGGGTGGGGCTAACCATTGGTTTCTTTTTCTTAATGTATAGAGTTTACCTTCAACAACACAAGATTTCAAACATAATTCTAACTTGGAATTTTCCATTTGAAATTTTAAATATTTTATTAATGAAATGGAGAAGCCCCACCCACCCGCCCCATCTCAATTGTAATGAATTTTTTTTTTAGTCGTGAGACCGAGGGGTGGAGCTTAACTGCAAAGTCTATATTTAGGTACAAGACATTACGGAGTGACATATGTTTGTAATTTAGTTGAAACCTGGAATATCAAAATGTACACTAATATTATTTTATATTTTCCATTTTTTTTAATATCCGCAGTTTTCTTTTCACAATAAGAAGCTTAAAACATATTTCAAATGGTAAGTTTTCGGAGACAAATATGAATTTTGCAATTAAGCTCCGCCCTTCGATCTGACAACGAATGAAAAATTCATCACAAATAAGATAGGGGTGGGTGGGTGGGGCTAACCATCGGTTTTTTTTTCTTAATGTATAGAGTTTGCCTTCAACAACACAAGATTTCAAACATAATTCTAACTTGGAATTTTCTATTAGAAATTTTAAGTATTTTATTATTGAAATGGATAAACCCCACCCACCCGCCCCATCTCAATTGTGATGAATTTTTTTTATTCGTCATGAAACCGAGGGGTGGAGCTTAACTGCAAAGTCCATATTTAGCTACAAGACATTACGGAGTGACATATGTTTGTAATTTAGTTGAAACGTGGAATATCAAAACGTACACAAATATTATTTTATATTTTCCATTTTTTTTTTTTAATGTCCGCAGTTTTATTGTCACAATAAGAAGCTTAAAACATGTTTCAAATGGTAAATTTTCGGAGACAAATATGAATTTTGCAATTAAGCTCCGCCCTTCGATCTGACAACGAATGAAAAATTCATCACAAATGAGATAGGGGTGGGTGGGTGGGGCTAACCATTGGTTTCTTTTTCTTAATGTATAGACTTTACCTTCAACAACACAAGATTTCAAACATAATTCTAACTTGGAATTTTCTATTAGAAATTTTAAGCATTTTATTATTGAAATGGATAAGCCCCACCCACCCACCCCATCTCAATTGTGATGAATTTTTTTTATTCGTCGTGAGACCGAGGGGTGGAGCTTCACTGCAAAGTCCATATTTCTCTACAAGACATTACGGAGTGACATATGTTTGTAATTTAGTTGGAACGTGGAATATCAAAATGTACACTAATATTATTGTATATTTTCCATTTTTTCTTAATATTCGCAGTTTTATTTTCACAATAAGAAGCTTAAAACATGTTTCAAAGGGTAAATTTTCGGAGACAAATATGAATTTTGCAATGAGCTCCGCCCTTCGATCTGACAACGAATGAAAAATTCATCACAAATGAGATAGGGGTGGGTGGGTGGGGCTAACCATTGGTTTCTTTTTCTTAATGTATAGAGTTTACCTTCAACAACACAATACTTCAAACATAATTCTAACTTGGAATTTTCCATTTGAAATTTTAAGTATTTTATTAATGAAATGGAGAAGCCCCACCCACCCGCCCCATCTCAATTGTGATGAATTTTTTTATTCGTCGTGAGACCGAGGGGCGGAGCTTAACTGCAAAGTCCATATTTCTCTACAAGAAATTACGGAGTGACATATGTTTGTAATTTAGTTGAAACGTGGAATATCAAAATGTACACTAACATCATTTTATATTTTCCATTTTCTCTTAATATCCGCATTTTTATTTTCACAATAAGAAGCTTAAAACATGTTTCAAATGGTAAATTTTCGGAGACAAATATGAACTTTGCAATTAAGCTCCGCCCCTCGATCTGACAACGAATGAAAAATTCATCACAAAAGAGATAGGGGTGGGTGGGTGGGGGTAACCATTGGTTTCTTTTTATTAGTGTATAGAGTTTACCTTCAACAACACAAGATTTCAAACATAATTCTAACTTGGAATTTTCCATTTAAAATTTTAAGTATTTTATTAATGAAATGGAGAAGCCCCACCCACCCGCCCCATCTCAATTGTAATGAATTTTTTTATTCGTCGTGAGACCGAGGGGTGGAGCTTAACTGCAAAGTCCATATTTCTGTACAAGACGCTACGGAGTGACATATGTTTGTAATTTGGTTGAAACGTGGAATATCAAAATGTACACTAATATAATTCTACATTTTCCATTTTTTTTTTTTTTAATATCCGTAGTTTTATTTTCACAATAAAAGCTTAAAACATGTTTCAAATGGTAAATTTTCGGAGACAAATATGAATTTTGCAATTAAGCTCCGCCCCTCGATCTGACAACGAATGAAAAATTCATCACAAATGGGATAGGGGTGGGTGGGTGGGGCTAACCATTGGTTTCTTTTTCTTAATGTTCAGAGTTTACCTTCAACAACACAAGACTACAAACATAATTCTAACTTGGAATTTTCTATTAGAAATTTTAAGTATTTTATTAATGAAATGGAGAAGCCCCACTCACCCGCCCCATCTCAATTGTGATGAATTTTTTTATTCGTCGTGAGTCCGAGAGGTGGAGCTTAACACCAAAGTCCATATTTCTCTACAAGACATTACGGAGTGACATATGTTTGTAATTTAGTTGAAACCTGGAATATCAAAATGTACACTAATATTATATTATATTTTCCATTATTTTTAATATCCGCAGTTTTATTTTCACAATAAGAAGCTTAAAACATATTTCAAATGGTAAGTTTTCGGAGACAAATATGAATTTTGCAATAAAGCTCCGCCTTTCGATCTGACAACGAATGAAAAATTCATCACAAATAAGATAGGGGTGGGTGGGTGGGGCTAACCATTGGTTTCTTTTTCTTAACGTATAGAGTTTACCTTCAACAACACAAGACTTCAAACATAATTCTAACTTGTAATTTTCCATTTGAAATTTTAAGTATTTTATTATAGAAATGGAGAAGCCCCACCCACCCGGCCCATCTCAATTATGATGAATTTTTTTTATTCGTCGTGAGACCGAGGGGTGGAGTTTAACTGCAAAGTCCATATTTCTCTACAAGACATTACGGAGTGACATATGTTTGTAATTTAGTCGAAACGTGGAATATCAAAATGTACACTAATATTTTCCATTTTTTTTAATATCCGCAGTTTTATTTTCACAATAAGAAGCTTAAAACATGTTTCAAATGGTAAATTTTTGGAGACAAATATGACTTTTGCAATTAAGCTCCGCCCCTCGATCTGACAACGAATGAAAAATTCATCACAAATGAGATATAGGGGGTGGGTGGGTGGGGCTAACCATTGGTTTCTTTTTCTTAATGTATAGAGTTTATCTTCAACAACACAAGATTTCAAACATAATTCTAACTTGGAATTTTCCATTTGAAATTTTAAGTATTTTATTATTGAAATAGAGAAGCCCCACCCACCCGCCCCATCTCAATGGTAATGAATTTTTTTATTCGTCGTGAGACCGAGGGGTGGAGCTTAACTGCAAAGTCCATATTTCTGTACAAGACATTACGGAGTGACATATGTTTGTAATTTAGTTGAAACGTGGAATATCAAAATGTAGACTAATATTATTCTATATTTTCCATTTTTTTTTAATATCCGAAGTTTTGTTTTCACAATAAGAAGCTTAAAACATGTTTCAAATGGTAAATTTTCGGAGACAAATATGAATTTTGCAATTAAGTTCCGCCCCTCGATCTGACAACGAATTAAAAATTCATCACAAATGAGATAGGGGTGGGCGGGTGGGGCTAACCATTGGTTTCTTTTTCTTAATGTATAGAGTTTACCTTCAACAACACAAGATTTCAAACATAATTCTAACTTGGAATTTTCCATTTGAAATTTTAAGTATTTTATTATTGAAATGGATAAGCCCCACCCACCCGCCCCATCTCAATTGTAAAGAATTTTTTTATTCGTCGTGAGACCGAGAGGTGGAGCTTAACTGCAAAGTCCATATTTCTCTACAAGACATTACGGAGTGACATATGTTTGTAATTTAGTTGAAACGTGGAGTATCAAAATGTACACTAATATTATTTTATATTTTCCATTTTTTTTTAATATCCTCAGTTTTATTTTCACAATAAGAAGCTTGAAACATGTTTTAAATGGTAAATTTTTGGAGACAAATATGAATTTTGCAATTAAGCTCCGCCCCTCCTTCTGACAACGAATAAAAAATTCATCACGATTCAGGTAGGGGCGGGTGGGTGGGGCTTAATAATACCTTTGTTTTTTTAATATACGCAGTTTTCTTTCAATAACACGATACTTAAAACAAGTTCCACATGGTAACTTCTTGTAAAGAAATGTGGATTTTGTAATTAAGCTCCGTCTTTCGAATTGAAAATAAATGGAAAATTCATCACAAATGAGATAGGGGCGGGTGGGTGGGGCTTAATCATTGGCGTCTTTTTCTTAATGTATAGAGTTTCCTTTAAGCAACATAATACGTACTTAAAACATAATTCTAACCTCGAATTCACCATTTGATATTTTAAGTATTTTATTCTTGAAATGATAAGCCCCGCCCACCCACCCGATCTCAATTGTGATGAACTTTTTATTCGTCGTGAGACCGGGGGGTGGAGCTTAACCGCAAAGTTTATATTTCAGTAACTAAGAAGAGAAAAAACTTTATTTTACAAAATTTTAGCAGCGTCAATAAATGGATTAAACAAGAAAAATGTGAAATTTAGTTGGAACGTGGAATGTGAAAACTCTTTTGAAACATTGAAAAATTTTGTGAAACCACCACTTTTACAGTATCCAAAGTTTGCAGAAAATAATACTTTTATTTTAAAAATTGACGCTTCTTCCATTGCATTAGGAGCCGCATTTTGTAGCGCAGATGATAAACCAGTTGCTTTTGGGAGCAGAACACTCAGTAGAGTCGAATTAAAATACTTCACACGTTAATATACTCATTTGGAATGTCAGATCTATCTAGTCGTTTAATAAAATTTAGACTAATTCTTGAAGAATATGATTTTAAAATCAAATTGATTAAAGCGAAATATAATGTGATAACAGATGATTTATCACGTATAGCGATAATATCAAATGTATTAAAATAAATGGAAAATGGAGTATCGAAAACTATTTATCCAATAACTCGAGCTCAAAGCAGATATCAGAGCCTGAAAATGACAACGTGAGTTGGTTTCATATGACAGACTTGATCACCCTGAAATAATGGAACTGATCGAACGTCCATCACTATCATTCGAATTGAGATCAATAGGGAAAAGGGAATTTGAAACAACTGTTAACAATAAAAATTACAATTGTAAAGTTGGTAATTTAATGTGTAGAAATGATGAACATGTAATTTATGTGAAAGAAGATACAAACATCCAGTTGAAGTAAAAAAAAATAAATTTAAAACTCTCACTCTACAGAAGAACATTTAATTAACCCCTGTCTGAATGAAAGACGCATCTTAAATGAATAGAAACAAAACTCGTCGTGAATGAGTAAAGGGTGGGTGGGCGTCGCAATACCCTGTATACATAAACGGTTTAATTTCTTATACGTATATTAAGGCAAGGTGACCAAAAAATTGTGTGCAAAATTGCAATCTTCTATACTACACAATGCGAGCTATGCAAATTTGTCGAAGCATAATCTTTGCCAAACAAAGAGGCTGTTACTGTAGAAAGTGTACTCAGGACCATATAGAGTAGCAGGGGTGTCCCGGTGCTTTAAAATAGAAATCTGATTTAACATAATCGAAAATTCGATAAAGATAAGTAATATCATGTTCTTTACAAGCACGATCAGTCCTATTAATGCCCCGCTGACTTAAAATCCGATTATTGCAACTAGTCCCTTTTTAATTTTTCCAGCTAATTAAGAGTATTGGACTCATATTTTTCAATACGCCGAGCTTATTTGAATCCGAAGCACAATTAAAATAGCTGCGCTCGCTCCACTAATAAAATTTTTTTCAGTTATTCAGCGTATCTTTGCCGGTAAAACTAATTTTTACACACAATGTACAACGCAAACTCGTATTCATGTTCGCCTGAAACCCAATACAATTTGCCCCTTCATAAAACATATTCCGTTCGTATAATGCCAGCTTGCGAGCACACCAATAAAATGTACGAGCGGTCTTGAATGGGCAGAAGCAAACAGCTTTATGGTTGCATTATAATTGATTATGTACGTGAATCGGTTATTGTAAATTTAAGTGAAGCTTTCAGTGTGGCACAAAGCTCGCAAACAAATGCTTTGTACGATTACAACTGCATTGTACATTTGCAGAAGTGCTAGAGGCCTGCTTTTAGTGCGACGTGCCTCACGTTGACATATTATTTGCCATTGTTGCAATAATTTAACAACAAAGTTGCAATGCGTGCTACGAAAGCAACGGGCGTTATTCATTCTAGGCATAAAAAGTTTATAAATCTTTATCGTACTGACTTGATAAGTTCTAGACGTGTTTCAGCAGCTACGCTAGACGAGAGACAAGTTTGAATTGGGCGCCATTTGTTGCCTTAAACGCAACCAGCAATTCTTCTTTAAATTTACCTGACCGGATATGGGTTATAAAAGTATCGTAAGCCGATAATGCAGATTAATGATAATTTATGACAGGCGTCCCACAACATACCTCAGCACAGAATAATCATTTCTCGTATTCTTTTGACATATTAATTTTAATATTCGAGATAATTATTATATTATTCAAACACAATTTAGACACTGTAGAGCAAACAAGGCTTATCAAGCCCGTCTATTAGTTTATTGGCCTAAATGTATTATTAATACCGTTTTCAAATTACACCAAAATTGAAAAATCGGAAACTTAATAATTGAAAAATTGAAACATTTTAAATGAAAAAAAAAATGGTCTAAAGAGTTTAGACAGTACTTCCCTCGCTGTCGGAAACTTGACGACTGCATGGCTATTGTGTTTTTTCTCATTACATTTTTGTAGTGGGAACTTAAAAAAAATTGCGATGACGTCATCAACATTTTTGCAAGGACAAGTATATCAGTTGGGATAGATGTAGTGTAATACTAAGAATAAAATTATTGTATTCCCAAATTTTCGGGAAAATGAATTGGGTCGTTTTGAATATTGATTTTTTATAATCAATAAAATAACGAAACAATTTACTCACGTATACGTATCAGAGGCAACTGAAAATCGTGTATGTATAAACATTCTTAATTTAAGATGACAGGCGTAACAGCATACGTGAGAGTCAAACAGAGAAACTGTAAACAAAACGACCATCGGTTTTATTGCTTCGACTTCCGCTTATTATATAAAACATTGGGTTTTATTTTAATTCTTGACCGTGAAATTCACAATTGGTTGATTATAAACATGTCTATTTCACATTCGCGGAACCAAGTGAGCGCATAAAACAAATGCAGGTCTGTAATGTTAAAGTCGATGTAAATAAGCGTGCTACCCTTATGTTTCAACCGAGTTTTTCCTTTAACAAATTTTGTGTCTACCAAATTGGGTTGGTTGGGGTGTAATACTAATAATAAGTGTTGCCTTTAATTTAATCAATAAAATAAATTGACTTCATTAATTTTTTTTAACCACCTCTTAAGAAAATCTAAAAAATATGAATGGAATGATAAATCACAAGTACAAACTCTTCATATTTTTTGCATTTTAGATAGGATTTATTCAGCAAAATTTAAGGGTGACGTCATCAATTTTTTTAGGAGGGATGAACAAATACATTTTGAACAAAAGTTTACCATGCTTATAATAAATTTAAAATATTCCCAAGATTTCAAAACATTCGGTTTTGTAATTCCTGATAAAATTCGGCAAACTTTTGAGCTGACGTCATCAGTTTTTTGTAGAAGATAACCAAATATATTTTGACTAAAAATGTATTATGCTCTTTATAACCTTAAAACATCTGCAAGATTTCAAAGCATTCGGTTTTGTAGTTCCTGATTAAATCAATAAAATAAATTTACGCATTCATTAATTTTTTTGAGTCACCCTGTATATGCAAATCGAAAAAATTTGAATAGAATGATAAATCACAAGAAGAGACTCACCATATTTTGTACATTTTAGATAGGATTTATTCAGCAAAATTTTGTGGTGACGTCATAAATTTTTTAGGGGGGACGACCAAATACATTTTGATCAAAAATTTACCATGCTTATGATAATTTTAAAATATCTTCAAGATTTCGAAGCATTCGGTTTTGTAGTTCCTGAGTAAATCAGTAAAATAAATTTACGCTTTCATTTATTTTCTTGAATCACCCTGTATATGCAAATCCAAAAAATATGAATGGAGTGATAGATCACAAGTACAGACTGATCATATTTTGTACATTTTAGATATGATTTATTCGGCAAATTTTCGAGCTGACGTCATCAAGTTTTTGGAGGGGATAAGCAAATATATTTTGACTAAACATTTATTATGCTCTTTATAACCTTAAAACATCTGCAAGATGTCAGAGCATTCCGTTTTGTAGTTCCTGATTAAATCAATAAAATATATTTACGCATTCATTAATTTTTTTGAGTCACCCTGTATATGCAAATCCAAAAAATATGAATAGAGTGATAAATTACAAGTACAGATTCATCATATTTTTACAGTTTAGATAGGATTTATTCGGCAAACTTTCGAGCTGACGTTATCAATTTTTTGGAGGGGATAAGCAAATATATTTTGACTAAACGTTTATTATGCTCTTTATAACCTTAAAACATCTGCAAGATTTCAAAGCATTCGGTTTTGTAGTTTCTGAGTAAATCAGTAAAATAAATTTACGCATTCATTAATTTTTTTGAGTCACCCTGTATATGCAAATCCAAAAAATATGAATGGAGTGATAGATCACAAGTACAGACTCATCATATTTTGTACATTTTAGATATGATTTATTCCACAAACTTTTGAGCTGACGTCATCAAGTTTTTGGAGGGGATAAGCAAATATTTTTTGACTAAAGATTTATGATGCTCTTTATAGCCTTAAAACATTTGCAACATTTCAAAGCATTCTGGTTAGCAGATTAAAAATTAAATTTCAAAATGTTGTTTTATAATTTTGATTTTTTTTCCAAAAATCTGGACGTTTCGGGTGAAAAGTCGATTCGGACTTGTAAACTACATGTGTAGGACTATGTTATTTTATACAATTGAAAACCCATTTACTATGTGCAATTTTGAAGTGACGTCATCGCATTAGTGGTGGGGATGATTAGACAAATTTTGGTTAGCGTTTTACCATCTACATGATATTCTTAATATAAGTACAAAATTTCACAACAATCGGTCGAGTACTTTCGGAGATTATCTGTCTAATAAAAATCCGGGACGGCAGACGGACAGACGGACAGACGGACAGACGGACAGACGGACAGACGGACAGACGGACAGACGGACAGACGGACAGACGGACAGACGGACGGACAGGCGGATGGACAGACGGACAGACGGACAGACAGACGGAAATGGGAGAACTATTTCTTCGTCTTCTAGGGGTCATGAAAGATCGAGAAAACGTAAAAGTAGAGAGTCGGCCGACGGACTCGATTACAATACTTCCTTTGCTTACGCTCGGGAAGTAAAATTAACGGAAAATCTAGAACTTAAAAATTGAAAAATTAAAATACCTATCGAAAAATTGAAAAACCGAGAAATCGAAACATCAAAAAATGGAAAAATTGAAGAACCGAAACATTGCAAAATCGCAAAACTGAAATACTGAAAAACTGAAAAATGGAAGGAAAATTCAAAAATCGAAAAAGTGAAAAAATTCAAAACTGAAATCTTGAAAAACTGAAAAATGGAAAGAAAATTGAAGAATCGGAAAAGTGTAAAAATACAAAACTGAAACATTGAAAAATCCAGAAATCGAAAAATTGAAAATTCACAATTGAAGAAAGAACTGAAAAATCAAGAAATAGAGAAATGGGAAAATCAAAAAATCAGTTAATCGAAAAATTTAGAAACGTCAAAAATTGAAAACTGAAAAATAAAAAAATTTACTGAAAAACTGAAAAATGGAAGGAAAATTGAAAAATCGAAAAAGTGAAAAAATTCAAAACTGAAATCTTGAAAAACTGAAAAATGGGAAGAAAATTGAAGAATCGGAAAAGTGAAAAAATACAAAACTGAAACATTGAAAAATCCAGAAATCGAAAAATTGAAAAATTACAATTTAAGAAAGAATTGAAAAATCAAGAAATAGAGAAATGGGAAAAACTGAAAAATAAAAAAAATTTAAAAATCGTAAAACTGAAACATCGGAAAATTGAGAAATCGAAAAATGAAGAAATTCAAGAAACCGAAAATATGAAGAATCGAGAAATCCAAGAATCGATAAATTGAAAAATCCCAACAATATGTCGAAAAATTGAGAAATCGAAATCGAGCAAAACTCAAGTATCGTAAAGTTAATAAATAAAAAAAACTGAAAATTTTTGAAAAAAAAATCGTATCAAAAACTAAAACTCAAAAAATCGAGAAATTGAACAATCAAAAAATCAAAACATTGAAATCCTAGTAAGTTGATAAATAGGAAAATTTAAAAAACAAAAATTTTAAAAATCCAAGAATTGAGCAACAAAAAAAATCTAAGCCTGAAAACTCAGAAATCGAATGATCGAGACCAAAAAAATCTAAAATTTAAAATTTCGACAAATTGAAAAATCATGGAACTGAAAAATCGAAAAGTCGAGATAGTGAGAAATCTAAAAATCTAAAACTTTAAAAACTGAAGAATTAAAATATTGAAAAATTTAAAAACCGAAGAAACACAATGTCAAAAATTTGAAAAATTGAAGAAACGAAATATTGCAAAATTCCAAAGCTGAAATATTGAAAAACCTAAAAATGGAAGGAAAATTAAAGAATCGAAACAGTGAAAAAAACCCAAACTGAAACATTGAAAATTGAGAAATGGAAAAATGGGAAAATCAAAAAAATTGGTCTAAAGAGTTTAGACAGTACTTCCCTCGCTATCGGAAACGTGACGACTGCATGCCTATTATGTTTTTTTTCACATTAGATTTCAAAGCGTTCGGTTTTGTAGTTCCTGATTAAATCAATAAAAGAAATTTTCACATTCATTAAATTTTTTGAGTCACCCTGTATATGCATATCCCAAAAATATGAATGGAATGATAAATTACAAGAAGAGACTCATCATATTTTGTAAATTTTAAATAGGATTATACGGCAAACTTTTGAGCTGACGTCATCAATTTTTTGGAGGTGATAAGCAAATATATTTTGACTAAAAATTTATTATGCGCTTTATAACCTTAAAACATTTGCAAAATTTCAAAGCATTGGGTTCTGTAGTTCCTGATTAAATCAATAAAATAAATTTACGCGTTCATTAATTTTTGGGGTCATCCTGTATATGCAAATCCAAAAAACATGAATGGAATGATAAATCACAAGAAGAGACTCATCATATTTTATACAATTTAGATAGGATTTATTCAGCAAAATTTTGAGGTGACGCCATCAATTTTTTAGAGGGGATAAGTAAATATATTGTGATTAAAACGGTCCTGGTTTAATAACAAAAAAATATTGTTCGTCTATAAAACAAGCTCGTCTTAGACAAAGTATTCGTAAAAAAAATATGTCGTAAAAAAATTTACGTATAGTGGTCCCGACTGCGATTATGGCCTAAATATTTTTTAGAAAATCCTATCATGGATGTAGAAACATTTGTGACAGCCAAAGAGTTTTTTTTTGAGAAAATTATCTCTGAATTTTGACCAAATTGAAATGGACACTAGGCAACAGGCACATTTGGGCAAAAGAAAGAGAAATTAGGGTTACGGCTTCAAATTTTGGACGTATTTACAAACTTAGACCGACTACAGCAATAGCTAAAACTGTGGAGTCTCTGTTTTACGGTACATTTAGAGGTAATAGTCATACATACTATGGACAGCAAAGTGAGGAAAAGCTGTCAAGTGTTTTGAAATAAATATAAATATAAAAACTGAACGGTGTGTCTTTATTTCAAAACAATTTCCTTACTTGGCTGCTAGTCCAGACAGGGTTCTAGAGGATAGGAGTGCATTAGTCGAAATTAAATGCCCTTCAAAATCGCAAAATTTGTCTCGCGAAGAAGCGGTTAGAAAAAAAATAATCAAATTTTGTACATTGACAGACAGAGAATTGAAACTAAAAAAAAATCATGATTACTACTTTCAAGTCCAGGGACAAATGCTTGTTACGGGTATTTCACAAGAGTATTTTGTTGTATGGATACCCAAAGGAATAAATATAGAAAAAATGTATAAAGACGAAGAAATATATGTAAAAAGATGGCAGATAAACTTGGCAGATTTTACTTTGGCGCATTATTGCCAGAAATAATTGATTCAAGAAGAAAGGGGAACCTGCCTTTGCGATAGATTTTTTTAAAATAAATAAAATTTGTTTCTATTTTTTTTATGTACTTTAATAATTTATTAGGAGTAGATTTTTCATCACCAAGACTTGCATATTTTTACTATAAATATATTTTGAAAACGATCTCTCGGCAAATGAAAACATATACGAGCACTTTTTTCGAGTAAACAATGAAGGGAGAAGTTACTGGACGTAGGGCTTTTTTAAAACACCTCCTTTTTGGGATAAGCACTAGATACACTTAGCTACTTATACGTGTTAAACAAAAGCTGTATTTTATATATTTTTTATTATTATTATAAATATGTTTATTAGTTTTATTAATTAACAAAGCAAAATATATATTAACAATAATATTACAATGATTTTTTAGTAATCATGTGTATTGAATTCAGGAGCCTGAGTAGAGTAAAAATATTATAGTTCCCCAGTTTTAATTCGGTTTTATGATAGTACCTCATTGCGTAAAAATTAATTTCCTTAACAATAGATTACTACGGCCGGTCCTGGTGGCTTGTTATAAAACTGAGTTCCTTGCCATAAATTAGAAAAATCAGCCGAGAACTCTAACAATCAGCTTATAGTAGAGCAGGCAATAAGGGTTTTACCTGGAAAGCCGCTTCCGTAAATTTTAGTGGCGCTCCTATCGGCAAAGTACTGAACTAACTGCTCAAATTCTGTCGAATTGATACCCATTTTTTTCAATAATTGTTAGTTTTTGTTAAAAACTCTGCCAACCAATAGATCATTAATTTTCCTCTGATGTTCCTGTTAAAATTATTCGACGTATTTTGCATTAATTTGTGGTATATTTTGATTTTAATAAACACATTATTATTTGAACAAATTGTACCACTAACAAACATTTAATGACTCTGCGTCCTGTAAAAAGTGATGTTTTATCCATGTGCGAATTTTCAAGCGATTCTATGGTGGTTATGACTTAAAAAACTTAAAAAGAAAACATACAATGGTGCTTTTTTACGATATTTCTCATCCATATTTTTTTAGTTGGTTGAACTGGTCTCTGCGCTCTAGAATATGAAAAAAGCTGCAGTTTGATGTATGATACATCTATTTAATATCATTTTTTCATACAAAAAACCAAAAAAATGTTATACCTCGTCCAGCGAGTCCCCTTAAAACTCGTGTAACGTGGTTGACTTTTCCAACAAATCTCGACTAGTGAATGTCATATCGAAGTCGGCGAGATTTCGCCACCATACATCAAAATGATTTATCGAATTTTGCAAGTCCGGGCTCCGGTTTATTAACCCCCGGATTTTTCCACGCGACATATAATTAAGTAATCAATCACCGCTAATATCCATATGACGTGTCAGTTTTGCCTTCCATAAATTACACTAATAGAGAGGTGTTGTGGTTTTACATCACGTCATTACAACGGTCTTGAAGGATTTCGTTTGGAAAAATTACAAGCTCACGACCGATACAAGATCAGATTATGGAAAATAATGCCCGTTTTAAGCAATATCGAGGGCGTCGATGCTAATACGAAACAAAGGATCGTACATCTTGACAGGTTATAATCAAGATACCTGATCGTGATTGATTATAATATGGAATAATTGTGATAACAGGGTCGGATCGTTTTCGTAAAGGTGGAAGTTCAAGAAGGGTCCGCTTTGCATTTTCTTAACTGCTTTGAATTTTTAATGAAGCGAAATTTTCAATAACGCCATTAAAGTTGCAAATGGCGTTTTTTTTAGATTTCACCTTCAGGAGAACACGCGTCTCAGATTAACAGTACTCAAAAATGACCTTAAGCGCGTATCATTAAAGATTAAAATTGTCGACTATCTCCAGAACCTGTTCTGACAAGCTAAAGCATGACGCGGCGCATTTTTTGTTTTCTGATCAACCCCAGTCGATAGTTTCCATCGACGTACACATTTTCAATTTCCACCCGAAACCCGCCCCTAATTCACTAACGGAGTCAGATCCGCCGCCGTCGCACGCAAATATTCATCATCCCCATTATCCCCCGCCGAGAAAAATCGGTTCGCTCCGATCACCTTACGTATGGAAAGCGTCACCCTCCGCGTCTGCCATTGTTCATTTGGACTGTCACTAAGGGGCTTACGCTAGACCTTCAGACTCTCTCGACATTAACCCCATCATCCTCTCGAATTCGTCGTTCATAAATCATTTAGAGCCGCCACCGTTTCGTGGCTCAAGTGCCACGTACAAGCCCATTGTTTGAGAGAGCCCATTCGAAACAATTGCGCCCAAATATATTGCCGGTCTTTAATGGTGAGGGCCGACTTTAAATTTGTCGGCTACGCCCGAAAAATTTGTTCGGCGGACTTTTACGAGGGAGCATCACAGTTTTTGCGGCCGAATTGAAACGTTTCAACAACTTCCACAATCAAAGACCTAATTAAAAAAAAAAATGGTTGAAGTCTCGGCACGTGTACGAAGTGTTGTACATTTGCAGGAAGTTCATTTCCACGCACTAAGTCTAAATAATAGACCTCCTCGGCTCAGAGTTCCTGACTTTTGCCATAAGTTTGGTAGAATTGTCGCCCTTCTCAAATTACCAGACATCAAGCGTTATGTCGCCCTCATAAATATGTTTTACTGGCTACATTCACGCTGTTTTTACCTCACTTCGATAAAATGTTGCATGTCGTAATGGTTGTTTAATTTTTATCTAAGCCATTTTATCGTTTATTAGTCTTATTTAGGTCGTTCACGTCGGGTTAATTGCCCAAACATGATAGTGTCGATTGGTCGTTACGATTGTAATTCGTCGCATGAGAACTTGTTTGATCTACAGACCAGAGCGCGCTCAGGCCAATGTCGACTCTAAGCGTGCAGGACTAATTTGATGTTTTGGAAACACTGTGTTCTATTTTATATGAATTTTTAAATGTTTTTAGTGACAATTTTTGTAGTTGTTTTCGATACACTGTATGATATTAACAGTGAGAAAAAAAAAATGAAAAATTAAAATAATCGAAAATTCGAAAAATCGAGAAATCTAATAATCGAAAAATCGAAACCTTAAAAAACCGTAAAAACGAAACATTGAAAATTCGAAATATGGAAGAACTGAAAATCGAAAAATGATACATCAGAAAATAGAAAAAAATGTAAGATTCAAAAGTTTAAAATTTAAAAAATCGGACAACTGAAAAATCGAAACATCGAAAAACTTGAAAATCGAAAAACCGAAAAAGTTAAAAATTGAACAATTTATAAATTGAGAAATTGACAATCAAAATATCGAAAAATCCAAATCTCGATAAATCGAGAAATCAAAAAACTTAAAAATTCGAAAAATTGAAAAATTGAGAGATTGAAAGATCAAAAGAACGAGAAATCGAAAAGTGATGAAGTCGAAAAACCGAAAAATAGAGAAATCGACAAACAAAAAGTTAAAAGATGAAAAATTGGAAAAGCGGAAAAATCAAAAAAAGAAAAAATGGAAAACTGGAAAAACTGATAAATCGAAAACCTGAACAATCAAATCTCGATAAATCGGTAATGAAAAACTAACAAATCGAAAAATTGAAAAACAGAACATCCAAAACCTGGAAGTAGAAAAATCGAAAGATTAAGAAATATTGAAAAATTAAAATATCAAAAGATTGAAAAATCGAAAAAGTAAAAAGGTAGAGGCATCGAAAAATCCAGAAGTCAAAAATAGAAAAGCCGAAGAATTGAAATATTGTAAAATACTAAAACTGAAATATCTAAAAACTGAAAAATCGAAAAATCAAAAAAGTGAAGTCGAAAAATTGAAACCTTAAAAAAATTAAAAAATTAAAAATCAAAAACCTGAAAAATCGAAAAATTAAAGAACTGAGAAACAGGAATACCGAAACCCTCGAAAGTCAAGAAACAGGAAAATAAAAATATCGATTAATTGAAAAATCGAAAAATTGAGAGTTTATGAAAGTTAAATTTGAAAAATTAAAAATTCGAAAATTTGACAAAATGACAATTGAAAAACAGAAAATCTAAAACCGGGAAATCGAAAAATCAAAAGATTAAGAAATCGAAACATTTGAAAAATTCGAAAACTTGAAAAATTCAAATATCGAAGAACTGAACTGAAAAATCGAGAAAACGAAAAATCTATAATTTTAAAAATTAAAAAATCTAAAATTTAAAAATCGAAAAATTGAAAAATCGAAAAAGTAAAAATCGACACAACGAAAAATCCAGGAGTCAAAAATCAAAAATTGTCGAAGAATCGAAATATTGGAAAATCCCAAAACTGAAATATCGAAAAACTGAAAAAAGAAAGAAAAACTAAAAATGGGAAACTAAATCGGGAAAGGACAATTGAAAACAGAAAATCTAAAACCGGGAAGTCGAAAAATCAAAAGATTAAGCAATCGAAAAATTGAAAAATCGAAAAAGTAAAAAAATCGACACATCGAAAACTCCAGAAGCCAAAAATCGAAAAGCCGAAGAATCAAAATATTGAAAAATTCCAAAACTGAAATATCGAAAAACTGAAAAATGAAAGAAAAACTGAAAAATGGAAAACATGAAAAATCCGAAAACTGAAATGTCCAAAAACTGAGAACCTAAAAAGTCGAAAGATTGAGCAATCGAAAAATCCAAAAAATGAAGTTGAAAAATCAGAACCTAAAAAAAACTAAAAAATGAAAAATCGAAAAATTAAAAAATTGAAGAACGAATATCGAAACCCTCGAAAGTCAAAAAATGGGAAAATCAAAACATGGATTAATTGAAAAATCGAAAAATTGAGAGTTTATGAAAGTCAAATTTGAAAAATTAAAAATTCGAAAATTTGACAAAATGACAATTGAAAAACAGAAACTCTAAAACCGGGAAGTCAAAAAATCGATCGATAAAGAACTCAAAACATTTGAAAAATTCGAAAACTTGAAAAACTGAAATATCGAAGAACTGAAATGAAAAATCGAGAAATCGAAAAATCGAAAATTTTAAATATTGAAAAATTAAAATACCAAAAAATTGAGATATCTAAAATTTAAAAATCGAAAAAGTAAAAAGTCGACACATCGAAAAATCCAGAAGTCAAAATTAGAAAAGCCGAAGAATTGAAATATTTGAAAAACCCTAAAACTGAAATATCTAAAAACTGAAAAATCTAAAATTTAAAAATCGAAAAATTGAAAAAACGACAACTGAAAAACAGAAAATCTAAAATCTCCAAGTCGAAAAATCGAAAGATTGAGAAATTCAAACATTTGAAAAATTGAAATATGGAAGAGCTGAAATGAAAAATCCAGAAATCGAAAAATCTAAAATTTTAAATATTGGAAAATTAAAATACCAAAAAATTGAGATATCTAAAATTTAAAAATCGAAAAAGTAAAAAGTCGACACATCGAAAAATCCAGAAGTCAAAATTAGAAAAGCCGAAGAATTGAAATATTTGAAAAACCCTAAAACTGAAATATCTAAAAACTGAAAAATCGAAAAATCAAAAAAGTGAAGTCGAAATATAGAAACCTTAAAAAATCGAAAAATTGAAAAAACAAAAACCTGAAAAGTCAAAAAATTAAAGAACTGAAGAACAGGAAGATCGAAACACTCGAAGGTCAAGAAATGGGAAAATCAAAACATCGATTAATTGAAAAATCGAAAAATTGAGAGTTTCTGAAAGTCAAATTTGAAAAATTAAAAAATCGAAAATTTGACAAAATGACAATTGAAAAATCGATTGATAAAGAACTCAAAACATTTAAAAAATTCGAAAACTTGATAAACTGAAATATCGAAGAACTGAACTGAAAAATCGAGAAATCGAAAAATCTAAAATTTTAAATATTGAAAAATTAAAATATCAAAAAACTGAAAAATCTAAAATTTCAAAATCGAAAAATTGAAAAAACGACAATTGAAAAACAGAAAATCTAAAACCGCGAAGTCGAAAAATCGAAAGATTAAGAAATCGAAACATTTGAAAAATTGAAATATGGAAGAGCTGAAATGAAAAATCCAGAAATCGAAAAATCGAAAATTTTAAATATTGAAAAATTAAAATACCAAAAAATTGAGAAATCTAAAATTTAAAAATCGAAAAAGTAAAAAGTCGACACATCGAAAAATCCAGAAGTCAAAATTAGAAAAGCCGAAGAATTGAAATATTCGAAAAATCCTAAAACTGAAATACCTAAAAACTGAATAATCGAAAAATCAAAAAAGTGAAGTCGAAATATAGAAACCTTAAAAAATCGAAAAATTTAAAAAACAAAAACCTGAAAAATCAAAAAATTAAAGAACTGAAGAACAGGAAGATCGAAACACTCGAAGGTCAAGAAATGGGAAAATCAAAACATCGATTAATTGAAAAGTCAAATTTGAAAAATTAAAAAATCGAAAATTTGACAAAATGACAATTGAAAAACAGAAAATCTAAAGCCGGGAAGTCGAAAAATCAAAAGATTAAGAAATCGAAACATTTGAAAAATTGAAATATGGAAGAGCTGAAATGAAAAATCGAGAAATCGAAAAATCTAAGATTTTAAAAATCAAAAAATTAAAATCTAAAAATTGAAAAATCGAAAAAGTAAAATAATTGACACATCAAAAAATCCAGGAGTCAAAAATCGAAAAGTCGAAGAATCGAAATATTGAAAAATTCCAAAACTGAGTTATCGAAAAACTGAAAAATGAAAGAAAAACTGAAAAATGGAAAACCTGAAAAATCCGAAAACTGAAATAAAACTGACCAAAGAGCCGAAAAATTGAGCAATCGAAAAATCGAACATTTTAAATATTGAAAAATTAAAATATCAAAAAACTGAAAAATCTGAGATTTAAAAATCGAAAAATTGAAAAAACGACAATTGAAAAAACCGGGAATTCGAAAAATCGAAAGGTCAAGAAATCGAAACATCTGAAAAACTGAAATATGGAAGAGCTGCAATGAAAAATCGAGAAATCGAAAAATCTAAAATTTTAAATATTGAAAAATTAAAATACCAAAAAATTGAGAAATCTAAAATTTAAAATCGAAAAAGTAAAAAGTCGACACATCGAAAAATCCAGAAGTCAAAAATGGAAAAGTCAAAGAACAGAAATATGAAAATATTGAAAAATCCCAAAACTGAAATATCGAAAAACTGAAAAATGAAAGAAAAACTGACGAATCGAAAAACTGGAAAATTCCAAAACTGAAATGTCCAAAAACTGAGAAATTAAAAAATAGAAAAATTCAGAAATCGAAAAATCAAAAAACCTGAAAAATCAATTGATTGAAAAATCGACAAATAAAGGGTTCATAAAAGTCAAAAATTGAAAAATCGAAATATTTAAAAATCGTAAAATTGAAAAGAAAAACTGAAAACCGAGAAATTGAAAAATTGAGAAATCCGGTCGATTTTCGTTGCAGAGTCGGCTAAAACAGACACCGCTGACCCGGCGCAATTTGACCCTACTGAGTCGGCGCACTTTTCACGGTGACGTAATAAAATATGCAACGCTTCTCAATTAGTGTGATTTATGGAGAGCCGTCACGTGACAATTAGCAGTGATTGATCGTATGTCGCATCGTGACGTCACGCCTCGCAACAGGTTACGCTCCAATCGCAGCTCGGTGAAAGTCGAATCTGATTAAAAAAAAATAGCCAGGTCGACATATTCCATTATTGCGGGGATATTCGGCGCCAAAGCTCACATAATCGCCCGTATAATTTCACTAGGAGCTATCGCCCTTAATTGTCTTGGTGGAGCTTACTCGAGCTCACTCGAGCTTCCGCACAAGTACCACTCCCAGACACTCGGAATTTACGGATTTGCGGAATCTCCATAATATTGTTTAAAATCCCTCCCACACAAAAAATCTATATTCACGTATCAAAGCGCGTTTTTGAAGCTAATCCCTCGAGCGATTTTTAATGACACACATTAAACAAAAAAACGTGTAGACACCGCGGGATCGAAGGTTGATTAAAATCAAACAATATGGGACACGGGTAGAATAACGATTGTGCTCGCCAAATCAGAATTAAATTTCAATTTATCTTCAGAATTTGCTTTTCCAACGTTTTACATGACATTTGGAAGCGCTCTACAATTTCAATTATCCTAATCTAAAGAGGCAGCAGAAAGAGCAAATAAAATGAAATTAGGAAACGGGATTATAAGAATTATTAATTCGGGCTGGCTCCCCCGGCGCCGCTCGCGAATCGATAAAATGGGGCAATTAATACCACCGAGGGATTAATTTTATGCAACGCAACAATCGATGGCGCGAAAATTAAATTGCGCCGGACAAGTGCACGCTAATTGCGGATTTAGTGCCATTCGCGGCAGCTGAGCCGGCCGAATTTGACACGACTGACTCGGCGCAACTTCAACTCGATAACCCGGCTTAATAAAGTGCTCCGAATCGCGCCTCCCAAGATACAACGTCAGATATTGAAATGATTAATGTTGCACCTGTCCCACATCTCCTTTTTTCCCGGGTACTTACCCACCTTTTTGTGACTTTTACGGCATCATGTTTTTCGGTAATAAAAATAAACGCGGATAAAACTGTGACCTCGCTTTATTCTATTCGAGGCATAAAAGTCTACCGTCTAAAAGCCCACAAAGGAAACTATAAAGTTTTTAATGCGGGAGAAAAAAACCCCCAGACATCTTGCAACTAATGAGAGAAATTTTTCGGAAAAGTCGATTCTTGAGAGGAGTGTTCGCGACAGCGCCCGATTTATCGCGAACGTCCGATATTAAAAGAAAAATTCCTGGGGTGATTTATGGCGCGGATTAGTTACTTTAAAGTCGAGTTTGAATTTAGCGCCAAGTGTGACGTCACGGTATTGTCGCTCGTAATTTCGGCGATAAAAGTTGGCTGTGCATGAAACGTGACATTTTGTATGTGCGAATGCGAAAATTATAATTCGTGACGAGGCCTGCGGCGGTTGTTTACACAGACAATATTTACACAAGAGTGAATTTTTTTCGCATGTTGGTAACAATGAGTTGGCGTATTTATTACTAAAGGTGGGTCTGTCGCTGTGGCAATATTTGTTGTGTTTATTTAATACGCAGTGGATTTTGTGTTATTTATTTTGATGGCGTGTTTTTGTGTACCGGTTTGTTAGAGTCATTTTTATCGCGTTGTTTAAATTGAATTTGTTAATTGTGTGCAGCTGAAACCGAGAAAATTGGTTTATATGCAACTGAAGCAACTTGACCCAGCTGACTCAACGTAATTCGCAGACTCTCACGTGTTACGTTCCGATTTTCGTAAACTACAAAGCAACTCAATATAGAGGGTGTCAGGACACCTAAATCGAATTTTCAACTTTTCTCGCATGGAAAACTATTTTTACACTTCAATATTGATCAACCCGAGAAAGTTGAGATAGTTTTAAAGGACCTGGTGTCCCTGCAACTCCATCAAAGCGACGCGGTCTCAAATACTAAACCAGGTATCGATTTCTACCGAGCGTCCGTTCGGCTATCACCTAAATAATTAATGCACCGCAACCACTGCATTTATTCAAGCAGCGATTCCAATATGAATAATTCCCCATTACTCGAATAAAATTCCGTCGCAGTTATTTCAATGGAAACGTAATCACTATCGATATATCTTCGTATGTAAATACGTAGCGCTTCATTCACGACTACAAAGCGACATCGTTTTTTGGCGCGTGACGTCACGCTGATTGTATTGCTACCGACAAAAAACGTCAGCATAATGAAGCGCTCGGAACAAATGAAACTTTTCTTGAATTTTAAATAAAGACTAGGAAATCTGCGTCGTCGAGTTTGTAAAGAACGCGGAAAAACTCCTCGAATGATAAAAATGAAATCCGGCGCACCGCCTCGACAATATTAGTTTTTCAACTTAATATTAATAGCCAGTTTTCGTCTGGTTAAATTTACTCTTCCTCTTGTTTAATTAAATTAGCGAAAGCGTTTAATGCGATTTTTGAGACAATATTAACCGAGTTTTAGAGTTTTTTCGGCAGCGCTCACTTTTAATCGGTTTTATCAACACAGCTGCGAAAACCGACCGATTTCGGCCGCCCGGGAAGATCATCAAGTGTTTTTGCTTTGATCAATTTGTTCTCGGGTGTTAAATTTAGCGACTTTTCAATTTTTCAACTCGGAATAAAATTTTAAGAGCGTCTTTAGGCGTCCCGGGGGCGTTACAAAGGGTCGTTAATGAAAATTGAACCGGAATGGGCTGCTGAAGTGCAGCCGGGCCGGCGAAACTTGACCGCGCTAACCCGGCGCAACTCGAAAACAAAGTTCCCCATTGATCAATTTCAATAAAACGCCCATTCCGTCACGCGCCCCCGCGTGATCGACGCGCTGTTTATCAAATCGCCAGAGACAAGTTTGGCGTTCCGGCCAGTTTCTCGCCAACTTGGCCATTACATAAACAGGAAATAAAAAAGGAACTGAATAGAACCTGCCAGGAAACTGTTTCCATTGAGGGGAAAAAATCGATGGTCGAATTGGAGTGCTGAGCCGGCAAAAAATAGCCCAACTTCGCCGGAATTTATCTCGACAAATAAAAAAACTCTTTACCAGAGGCACTTTAATAAAATAAATCGCCAATAACCCGGGATGGCGGAATGTAAACAGTGCATCTTGCGCGTCTCCGCGCCGGCGAACGGCCGTTTTCGGCTCGGCGACGTCGACAAGGCCTGTTTTACAATTTAAATCCGTCAAGGCAAATGCCGAAAATCTATTTCATTTGCTGCAAACGGCGCCGGCTGAATTTATCTGCTGTTGATTTAGTCGGGCCGAAGTGCGCCCTGTGGAGATTATAAAGGCGATCGGGAGGTTGAGAGGAGGGGGGGCAGGAGTGCGCTGGACAACAATGCCGATCACGATTTATTATTATCATCATTATTATTAAGAAATGATGTTCGAGCTAGTAAAAATAATAGAAACAAATGCCTTAAAAGTAAAAACAGATATATACTTTTACTAAATAAGAGTTACTTCTGGATTCTGCATTATTATTAATCAGGTCTAGTCAGGTCAGGTGTAGTCAGGTCAGGTCTAGTTTAGTCAGTTCTGCCTCCTAGTGTCTTTTTCTTTAAAAATGTGAAAGCATATCGGGGACTCCTAGAATATTAATAATAAACTTTGTTACAAGGCATAAAATCAAGCTCAGTTACAAATTGCACGAACTAAAATTGTTCCTCTAAAAGGTTGGTCCTTGGTATTCTCACCTCCTGTCTATACATTAGCAGTAATAGCAGTGGACAGTGATATAACAAGATGTCACTCATAGATTTTATGATTTTTGATTGTCTAAAATTAACTTAAATAGAATTTTCTTAAAAGAATTTAAATTAAATAAATTAAAACAATTCATGTACTTGATTATAAGATTAGTTGGAGTGTATTCGAGATATCCTCCAAATTTGCTAGTTCTGTGGGGAGGTACAGAAAACGTATTTAAATGGCGTAAAATTAGGTTGAACTTTTTTCTTACTGTAAGTCTATTAAATAGGTATATTGAAGATTTGTTTTTTGGAATGTTAAACAGGGTACCCGCATACATTAGGCTGGTGGTGGCCTCAATTTTCAGAAGTTTGTTATCATTAAATTACGGAGTTAAAGATATATTTTTTAAATGCGGACGAATTTCGAGCCCCTGGTAAATTTTTTTGAAGATGCTAAAGAATCTTGGGGTCCCGTAGTGTCCTTTTTGAAGATGTGAAAGAATTTCGAGACACCCTAGGGTTATTTTTGAAGATGCGAAAGAATCTTGGGACCCTCTAGCCTATTTTTGAAGATGTGAAATAATCTCGGGGCTTCCTAGCGTTTTTGATAATTTGGAAGAATCTCGAGGGCCCCTAATGTCGTTTTCAGAGATGTGAAAGATTCTCGGGGCTCCTTGGAGTGATTTTTGAAAATGCGAGAAAATTTTGGGGGCCCCTAGTGATTATTTGATGATTTTAAAGAATTTCAGGGTGCCTTTTGAAGATTCGAAAGAATCTCAGGGTCCCCTAGCTTGTTTTTGAAGATGCGAAAGAATCTCGGGGTCCCCTAGCTTGTTTTTGAAGATGTGAAATAATCTTGGTGCCCTTAGTGTCTTTTTTGAAGATGCGAAAGAATCTCGGAGCCACCTAGTGTCTTTTTGAAGATGCGAAATAATCTCGAGGCTCCCTAGTATGTTTTTGAAAATGCGAAAGAATCTCGAGACAACCTAGGGTGATTTTTGAAGATGCGGAAGAATCTCGGAGGCCTTTAGTGTATTTTTGAAGATGCCAAATAATCTCGGGGCTTCCTAGTGCTTTTTGATTTGTAACAAACTCGAGGGCCCCAAATGTCGTTTTTAGAGATGCGGGAGATTCTCGGGACTCCTTAGAGTGGTTTTTAAAGATACAAGATATTCTCAGGGCCTCATAGTGGTCTTTTGATGATTTGCCATTTTCCCCAGGGTGATTTTGGACAAGCCAATGAATCTCGGGGTCCCCTAGTGTCTTATTTAGAAATGTGAAAGAATTTCGAGGGTCCTTGATGTCTTTTTTGAAGATTTGAAGGGATTTCAGATATTCATAGTGTCTTTTTAAAAAAGTGAAAGAATCTCGAGCACCCCTAGTGTGTTTTTGAAGATGCGAAACAATATCGAGTTTTGATGATTTGAAAGAATTTTCGGCCTCCTCGAGGGTGATTTTGGAGAAGCGAATGGATTTCGGAGCCCCGTAGTGTCTTATTTAGAAATGTGAAAGAACTTCGAGACTATCTGATGTCTTTTTTAAAGATTTGAAGGAATTTCGGACACTCCAAGCGTCGTTTTAAAAGATGTGAAAGAATGTCGGGACCCCTGGGGTATTTTTAGAGATAGTAGAAACCTCGCGGCCCTTTAGTGTCGTTTTTTGAACATATGAAAGAATGTCGAGCCCCCCTAATGTGTTTTTTGAAGAATCTCAGGGCTTCTAGTATCTTTTTTGAAAATGTGAAAGAATCTCGTGACTCCTTAGTTTGTTTTTAAACATGTGAAAGAATGTCGGGGCCCTCTGGGGTGATTTTTGAAGATATGAAAAAATCTCTGGGCCTCCTTGGGTGCTTTTTGAAGATACAAAAGAATCTCGGGGCCTCTAATATCTTTTTTAAAGATGTGAAAGTATCTCGGGTCCTTCTGGGGTCATTTTTGAAGATGCAAAAGAATCTCGGGGTCCCTTAGCGTGTTATTGAAGATGTGAAAGAATCTCGGGGCTCCTTCGTGTCTATTTAAATTTTTGAAAGAATCTCGGAGTCTCTAGTATCTTTTTTTGAAAATGTGAAAGAATCTTGGGTCCCTCTGGAGTCATTTTTGAAGATGCTAAAAAATCTCTGGGCTCCCTAGGTTGATTTTTGAAGATGCAAAAGAATCTCGGGGTCCCTTAACATGTTTTTGAACATGCGAAAAAATCTCCGGGCTCCTTAGGGTCTATTTAAAGATATGAAAGAATCTCGGGGTTTTGTAGCGTGTTTTTGAAGATGCGAAAGAATCTCGGGGCTCCTTCGTGTCTATCTAAATATTTGAAAGAATCTCGGGGTCTATCACATTTTTTTGAAGATCTGAAAGTGTCTCGAGTCCCTCTGGGGTGATTTTTGAAGATGTGAAAGAATCTTGGGTCACTCTAAAGTCATTTTTGAAGATCTGAAAAAATTTGTGGGCTCCCTAGGTTGATTTTTGAAGATGCAAAAGAATCTCGGGGTCCCTTAGCGTGTTTTTGAAGATGCGAAAAAATCTCGGGGCTCCTTAGGGTCTATTTAATGATATGAAAGAATCTCGGGCTTCTGTAGGGTGTTTTTGAAGATGCGAAAGAATTTCGGGGCTCCTTCGTGTCTATTTAAATATTTGAAAGAATCTCGGGGTCTATAATATCTTTTTTGAAGATGTGAAAGAATCTCGGGTCCCTCTGGAGTGATCTTTGAAGATGCTAAAAAATCTCTGGGCTCCCTAGGGTGATTTTTGAAGATGCAAAAGAATCTCGGGGTCCCTTAGCGTGTTTTTGAAGATGCGAAAGAATCTCGGGGCTCCTTAGTGTCTATTTAAAGATATGAAAGAATCTCGGGGTTCTCTAGCGTGTTTTTGAAGATGCGAAAGAATCTCGGGGCTCCTTCGTTTCTATTTAAAGATATGAAAGAATCTCAGGCACTCTGGTATCTTTTCTGAAAATGTGAAAAAATCTCAGGTCCCTCTGGGGTGATTTTTGAAGATGTGAAAAAATCTATGGGTCCTCTAGTATGTTTTTTGAAGATGTAAAAGAATCTCGGGGTCCCCAAACGTGTTTATGAAGATAAGAAATAATCTCAGGGCGTCTTAGTGTCTATTTAAAGATATGAAAGGATCTCGGGATCTATAGTATCTTGTTTGAAGATGTGAAAGGATCTCGGGTCCTTCTGGGGTGATTTTTGAAGATGCTAAAAAATCTCTGGTCCCCTTAGAGTGATTTTTGAAGATGCAAAAGAATCTCGGGGTCCCCAAACGTGATTATGAAGATGTGAAAGAATCTCGGGGCGTCTTAGTGTCTATTTAAAGATATGAAAGAATCTCGGGATCTATAGTATCTTTTTTGAAGATGTGAAAGGATCTCGGGTCCTTTTGGGGTAATTTTTGAAGATCTGAAAAAATTTCTGTGCCTCCTAGGGTACTTTTTGAAAATACAAAAGAATATCGGGGCTTCTAGTATCTTTTTTGAAGATGTGAAAGAATCTCGGGTCCTTCTGTGGTGATTTTTGAAGATGCTAAAAAATCTCTGGTCCCCTTAGGGTGATTTTTGAAGATGCAAAAGAATCTCGGGTCCCCAAATGTGTTTCTGAAGATGTGAAATAATCTCGGGGCGTCTTAGTGTCTATTTAAAGATATGAAAGAATCTTGGGACCTATAGTATATTTTTTGAAGATGTGAAAGGATCTCGGGTCCTTCTGGGGTGATTTTTGAAGATGCTAAAAAATCTCTGGTCCCCTTTGGGTGATTTTTGAAGATGCAAAAGAATCTCGGGGTCCCCAAACGTGTTTTTGAAGATAAGAAATAATCTCGGGGCGTCTTAGTGTCTATTTAAAGATATGAAAGAATCTCGGGACCTATAGTTTTTTTTTTGAAGATGTGAAAGGATCTCGGGTCCTTCTGGGGTGATTTTTGAAGATGCTAAAAAATCTCTGGTCCCCTTAGGGTGATTTTTGAAGATGTAAAAGAATCTCGGGGGCCCCAAACGTGCTTTTGAAGATGCGAAAGAATCTCGGGGCTTATAGTATTTTTTTGAAGATGTGAAAGGATCTCGGGTCCTTCTGGGGTGATTTTTGAAGATGCTAAAAAATGTCTGGTTCACTTAGGGTGATTTTTGAAGATGCAAAAGAATTTCGGGTTCACCAAACGTGTTTTTGAAGATAAGAAAGAATCGCGGGGCTTTTTAGTGTCTATTTAAAGATATGAAAGGATCTCGGGGCCTATAGTATCTTTTTTGAAGATGTGACAGGATCTCGGGTCCCTCTGGGGTGATTTTTGATGATGCGAAAGAATCTCGGGGTTCTGTAGTGTGTTTTTGAAGATGCGAAAGAACCTTGGGGCTCCTTAGTGTCTATTTAAAGATATGAAAGAATCTCGGGCCCTCTAATATCTTCTTTGAAAATGTGAAAGCATGTCGGGTCCCTCTGGAGTGATTATTGAAGATGTGAAAAATTCTCTGGGTCCCCTAGAATGTTTTTTGAAGATGCAAAAGAATCTCTGGGCTCCTTAGTGTCTACTAAAATATGTGAAAGAATCTCAGGGTCTCTAGTATCTTTTTTGAAGATGTGAAAGAATCTCGGCTCCCTCTGGGGTGATTTTTGAAGATTCTAAAGAATCTCTGACCCCCCTAGGGTGTTTTTGAAGATGTAAAAGAATCTCGGGGGCCCAAGCGTGTTTTTGAAGATGCGAAAAAATCTCGGGGCTCCTTAGTGTCTATTTAAAGGTATGAAAGAATCTCGGGTCCCCCTAGGGTGATTTTTAAAGATGTGAAAGGATCTCGGGTCCCTCTGGGGTGATTTTTGAAGATCTGAAAAAATTTCTGTGCCTCCTAGGGTGCTTTTTGAAAATACAAAAGAATTTCGGGGCTTTTAGTATCTTTTTTGAAGATGTGAAAGAATCCCGGGTCCTTCTGGAGTGATTTTTGAAGATGTGAAAGAATCTCGGGGCTCCTTAGTGTCTATCTAAAGATATGAAAGATTCTCGGGGCCTCTAGTAAATTTTTTGAAGATGTTGGTTCCCTCTGGGGTAATTTTTGAAGATGCAAAAGAATCTCGGGGTCCCCAAACGTGTTTTTGAAGATAAGAAAGAATCTCGGGGCGTCTTAGTGTCTATTTAAAGATACGAAAGAATCTCGGGACCTATAGTATCTTTTTCGAAGATGTGAAAGGATCTCGGGCCCTTCTGGGGTGATTTTTGAAAATACAAAAGAATCTCGGGACTTCTAGTATCTTTTTTGAAGGTGATGAAAGAATCTGGGGTCCTTCTGGGGTGATTTTTGAAGACGCTAAAAAATCTCTGGTCCCCTTTGGGTGATTTTTGAAGATGCAAAATAATCTCGGGGTCCTCAAACGTGTTTTTGAAGATGTGAAAGAATCTCGGGGCGTCTTAGTGTCTATTTAAAGATACGAAAGAATCTCGGGACCTATAGTATCTTTTTCGAAGATGTGAAAGGATCTCGGGCCCTTCTGGGGTGATTTTTGAAAATACAAAAGAATCTCGGGACTTCTAGTATCTTTTTTGAAGGTGATGAAAGAATCTGGGGTCCTTCTGGGGTGATTTTTGAAGATGCTAAAAAATCTCTGGTCCCCTTTGGGTGATTTTTGAAGATGTAAAATAATCTCGGGGTCCTCAAACGTGTTTTTGAAGATGTGAAAGAATCTCGGGGCGTCTTAGTGTCTATTTAAAGATATGAAAGGATCTCGGGACCTATAGTATTTTTTTCGAAGATGTGAAAGGATCTCGGGCCCTTCTGGGGTGATTTTTGAAGATCTGAAAAAATTTCTGTGCCTCCAAGGGTGCTTTTTGAAAATACAAAAGAATCTCGGGGCTTCTAGTATCTTTTTTGAAGATGTGAAAGAATCTCGGATCCTTCTGGGGTGATATTTAAAGATGCGAAAAAATCTCTGGGTCCCCTACTATGATTTTTGAAGAAGCGAAAGCATCTCGGGACCCTCTAGTATCTTATTTTTCAAAAATGTGAAATAATCTCGGGAGCTTCTGGTGTCTTTTTCTTTAACAGTGAGGACGAATCTCGAGCGCCTCTAGTGTCTTTTTAAAAATGTGAAAGAATCTCGGGGCCCCTAGTGTCTTTTTCTTTAAGAATGTGAAATAATTTCGGGGCCTTCGAGTGTCTTTTTCTCATGGAAGCCACAGAATCTTGGGGACCTCTAAAGTCTTTTTTAAGAACGCGAAACAAAATCTCGAGGAATCCTAGTTTTTTTATTTAATAATATGAAAGAATGCGAAGAATGTCGGGAGCTCCTAGTTCGACCTCTAATTATTATCATAAAAAAATTATTGTGTTATGTTACAAGGACTTTTCTTTTTCAGTTTTATTCATTATAAATAAATTTCCTAAAAATTACACATGCATTAAATATTCACCCCATAATTTATTATCAAAGAGGTTAAAATTGGATGAAACAGCATAAATTGGTTGTCCTAAGGGATGTTGAAATTCGCTTATGCAATTACGAAGGCTAAATAACGGAATTTTTCGAAATTAACAGCACATTTTGAAAGAAAACCTTTCTGATATCACTTTTTAATTTTGTGTGAGCAGATTTATAAATTTCGAGACTTAGCCCCAATTTTCTTTTGAATTTGACGACTTTTCTGCGAATGTCAAAGGTGAACCCATAGCAATATTTCCCGATATTGGCAACGAATCCGTTTTCTCGGCCTCCACTTCATAAACGCAGCAATAAGCCACGAAAAAGCAAATCCATTAACCGCGCTCGTAATTGAATTCGGTCCAATTCTCGCGACTTTATCACATGCAGAACTTCCATTCCGACTCCAACGCACCGTACAAAGATCTCGCGTTTCTCATTAAAGTTCTCCATGCTCCTTCGGCGGTAATAATGTGGCACAAAGTGCACTTGTTTCGCTTTACGCCACCTGCGTTTCAAACTAAACGTGCCGCTCTTATTGCCGCGCGAGCGAACAGTTCCCGAAGAAAAATCGACGAAATCGGATAGTTGACTCCCCCGACGTCGTCCCGAGCCTTTCAGCTAATTTCCAGCGCCGATAATTCCTTTCGGCGATGGCCGTTTCGGGCCACGGTCGTGAAGAAAACATCACGTTCCCCGTTATGGGGTCCACGTTGTGAAATTTTCGTGAGTGTGCAAAGTTTCAACTACTGCGACTGGCCACGATAAGAAACTGATTAGGTGATTTGGGCAATAGCGACTGTTTACGTTTCCTCTCTTGAGTGTCGGGAAGGTTCTACATTAGGCTATTTAACATCGTTTATTCTTGTAACGTGCGCTGATGATGGCTGGACGGAGGGAGAAGCGTCGATGAGCGCCGGGGTGATTGCCATTAGGGCGTTTTTTCGGAGTGAGAGAATTGGGGATTTTTTCCGACAAAGTTCGCGCATAAAAAAGTGGACCGTGTTACGCTTCGGCAAAGAGCAATGTTTTAACATCGAACTTACGGAGACACTCGGGGGCGATTGCGGTAACCCAACTTCAAGCTTGATTCAGTAATTTAATTAAACAAAATATCAGAATTATTATGCTAAAAGCATAACCAGTACGGAGCGCGAGTCTTGGATGAAGATCTCGCTACGCAGACACTTGGGGGCGCCTGTAGTAGCCCAAATTCGAGCGATAATTTGCTAAAAACTATGAAAACGACGAACGAAATTGAGTCACAGTTTATTTTTGCGTAGCCGCAAACCGCGCGCCACCCTCTTTCGCGTTGAGCAAGCCACCCCTTGCCGTGATTTGTTTGCGGTGGCATAATTAACTCTCTCAAGGGCACCGCAGTGTCCAACCCCAGATTAATCTAGTTAAATTCTGGTGTTTAGTCAATTACAATCAATACATCCTGCTCTCTCCGACCCCATCAAAGGCGAAATTGAGCCCAGCGTCCCGTATTTCCGCAATTGTTTTAAATCTAACGAGCTAGAACAGAAGTTCCCGGGCGGCAAGCGCCTCGACGCTCCTCTTGCAGGAACAGGAAGATCGACCTAAAGGATCGACACACACACATGCACACAGGCCGCAGCTAAACGAGTTACGCCCCCCGCACGCCGCCCCACTTAAAATCAGTTTGTAAAGTTGCCTAGAAGCCTGACGTGAACGGAAATAAATGCTTCAGAGGGAGAAGCCTTAAATTGAGGAACTAATTAATGGCTTGAGATCGTTGAATTTACAAATCCTGCGCTGGTGCGTTATAACGACTCCTGATGCGGGGATTTAACAGTTGTTTTTGAGCCATTAAGTGCTCAGGACTAGTAATTTAGTCGGAATGTAGCCGATTTCGCTGATTTGCCGCGATTATTGAAACATCTCGGGAACATCGGAGTCGAGCCGGCTCGTCGAGGCGAGTTATAGCGCGAACGCGTGCCTATATTCGGAAAAGATTCCCTAATTTCGCTCCTTTTCGACTTCGATTTTCATTATTAAATTGAAACGGGCTCGACGCGGTTTAAGTGATGGGGTATCGATCTTTTCGGGTAGTTTGCGTTGACGCGCCGTCTAGGAGACAATAAATTTGCGCGTTCGGGGGAATCTCAATACCTATCTGGCATGCAAGTTAATATAGGCGGGCTGTAAATTCTGGGGCTTATCTTATGAGTTAATTTATTTTTAAACGGCGGGTTTGAAGGGCCGCGATACGGCGACGAAACAAAAGAAGTAAATTTGATTTTAACGGGCGAAAAGTTCGCAGCGCTGATTTGTTGGCGGCGGTTTTTTAATCGGGCTAATTATCGAAACACAGGTTGAAAGTCGCCGGTCGGCGGGCAAATATTTCTAGCAAAACATCGCGGTGCTAACTTTCTTATTCGATAATGCAGATTCTCGAAATTTTGCTGTACTTACTAAATTCAAACTTCTGAACACGTATCCAAGTTTAAAATCGACGCAAGGAGCTTTCCGATTTTATTTTTTTTTTAATTATGCTATCTATAGAAAAATTACCTCGTCCGTTTTACTACTCTCTCAAGTTTGAGCGGCTAACTTGCTTTTTCGATAATGCACAAAACAAAAGTTTCTCAAATTTTATGACTTTTTTCAATTGCGTTATCTATAGAAAAATAATCGTTTGGAAATTCTCTAAAAATGGTAGAAGTTCTGGATGTCGAAAACCACAAGAAAATGTTTTTAGGTAAGTTTAGAAAATGGTCAAAAAAGGATCAAAATATTCATGCATTTTGACAAATTTGCCTTTTTATTTCCCAGAAATCTGTAAAAAATCTGGGATGTCGATTTGGACGAGATGATTCTACAAATATGGCATGCTATGGAGTATGATTTTAGACCGTTGAAATATCGAAATGTTTAAAAATTTTCAAAAATTCGCATTTTATAGCGATTCTTTCGAAAATGTTGCTCCGTGACCATCAACACACTATATTTTTGGAATCAGCATGTCAAGATCTACGTTCCTGAATTTTTTCGCAATTGTTAGACAACTTTTTTAAAAACTGAAATTTTTTCAATGGTCTCCCCTTCTTCAAATTACGGCCAAATTTTGACATTTTCGAAACTTAACTAAGCACATTTTCTTGTAAATTTCGAGCTCTACAACTCACTTCCGGCATTGTTTCTTTGATAACTGCAACCGTCTTTCCGGAATCGACCGTCGAAATATCGAAATTTTTAGAAATCTTCAAAATTTCACATTTCGTACCGATTCTTTCGAAAATGTTGCTCCGTGACCATCAACGCGCTATATTTTTCGAATCAGCATGTGGAGATCTATGTCCCTGAATTTTTTCGCAATTTTTGGACAACTTTTTTAAAATTGAAATTTTTTCAATGGTCCCCCCCTTCTTCAAATTTCGGCCAAATTTTGACATTTTCGAAACTTAACTAAATACATTTTCTTGTAGATTTCGAGCTCTAGAACTCACTTCCGGCATCGCTTGTGTGATAAGTGCAACCGTTTTTCCGAAATCGACCGTTGAAATATGGAAATTTTTAGAAATTCTCAAAAATTCGCATTTAGTACCGATTCTTTCGAAAATGTTGCTCGTTGGCCATCAACATGCTATATTTTTAAAATGAGCATGTCGAGATCTACATCCCTGAATTTTTTCGTAATTTTTAGACAACTTTTTAAAAGTGAAATTTTTTCAATGGTCTCCCCTTCTTCAAATTACGGCCAAATTTTGACATTTTCGAAACTTAACTAAATACATTTTCTTGTAGATTTCGAGCTCTAGAACTCACTTCCGGCATCGCTTGTGTGATAAGTGCAACCGTTTTTCCGAAATCGACCGTTGTAATATGGAAATTTTTAGAAATTCTCAAAAATTCGCATTTCGTACCGATTCTTTCGAAAATGTTGCTCGTTGGCCATCAACATGCTATATTTTTGGAATGAGCATGTCGAGATATACATCCCTGAATTTTTTTCGTAATTTTTAGACAACTTTTTTAAAAGTGAAATTTTTTCAATGGTCCCCCCTTCTTCAAATTTTGACCAAATTTTGACATTTTCGAAACTTAACTAAATTCATTTTCTTGTAGATTTCGAGGCCTAGAACTCACTTCCGGCATCGCTTGTGTGATAAGTGCAACCGTTTTTCCGAAATCGACCGTTGAAATATGGACATTTTTAGAAATTCTCAAAAATTCGCATTTCATAGCGATTCTTTGGAAAATGTTGCTCCGAGTACCATCAACACGCTATATTTTTGGAATCAGCATGTCGAGATCTGCGTCCCTGAATTTTTTCGCAATTTTTAAACAGCTTTTTTAAAATTGAAATTTTTTCTATGGTCCCCCCTTCCTCAAATTTCGGCCAAATTTTAACATTTTCGAAACTTAACTAAATACATTTTCTTGTAGATTTCGAGCTCTAGAACTCAGTTCCGGCATCGCTTGTGTGATAAGTGAAAGCGTTTTTCCGAAATCGACCGTTGAAATATGGAAATTTTTAGAAATTCTCAAAAATTCGCATTTCGTACCGATTCTTTCGAAAATGTTGCTCGTTGGCCATCAACATGCTATATTTTTGAAATGAGCATGTCGAGATCTACATCCCTAAATTTTTTCGTAATTTTTAGACAACTTTTTTAAAAGTGAAATTTTTTCAATGGTCCCCCCTTCTTCAAATTTCGGCCAAATTTTGACATTTTCGAAACTTAACTAAATACATTTTCTTGTAGATTTCGAGCTCTAGAACTCACTTCCGGCGCCGCTTGTGTCATAGGTGCAACCGTTTTTCCGAAATCGACCGTTGAAATATGGAAATTTTTAGAAATTCTCAAAAATTCGCATTTCGTACCGATTCTTTCGAAAATGTTGCTCGTTGGCCATCAACATGCTATATTTTTGAAATGAACATGTCGAGATCTACATCCCTGAATTTTTTCGTAATTTTTAGACAACTTTTTTGAAAGTGAAATTTTTTCAATGGTCCCCCCTTCTTCAAATTTCGGCCAAATTTTTGCATCTTCGAAACAACTAAATACATTTTCTTGTAGACTTCGAGCTCTAGAACTCACTTCCGGCATCGTTTCTTTGATAACTGCAGCCGTTTTTCAGAGATCGACCGTTGAAATATGGAAATTTTTAGAAATTCTCAAAAATTTGCATTTCGTACCGATTCTTTCGAAAATGTTGCTCGTTGGCCATCAACATGCTATATTTTTGAAATGAGCATGTCGAGATCTACATCCCTGAATTTTTTCGTAATTTTTAGACAACTTTTTTAAAATTGAAATTTTTTCAATGGTCCCCCTTCTTCAAATTTCGGCCAAATTTTGACATTTTCGAAACTTAACTAAATACATTTTCTTGTAGATTTCGAGCTCTAGAACTCACTTCCGGCGTCGCTTGTTTGATAAGTGCAACCGTTTTTCCGAAATCGACCGTTGAAATATGGAAATTTTTAGAAATTCTCAAAAATTGGCATTTCGTACCGATTCTTTCGAAAATGTTGCTCGTTGGCCATCAACATGCTATATTTTTGAAATGAGCATGTCGAGATCTAAGTCCCTGAATTTTTTCGCAATTTTTAGACAACTTTTTTAAAATTGTAATTTTTTCTATGGTCCCCCCTTCTTCAAATTTCGTCCAAATTTTGACATTTTCGAAACTTAACTAAGCACATTTTCTTGTAGATTTCGAGCCCTAGAACTCACTTCCGGCATCGCTTCTTTGATAACAGCAACCGTTTTTCCGGAATCGACCGTCGAAATATCGAAATTTTTAGAAATTGTCAAAAATTCGCATTTCATAGCGATTCTTTCGAAAATGTTGTTCCGTGACCGTCAACACGCCACATTTTTGGAATCAGCATATCGAGACCTAAGTCTCTGAATTTTTTCGCAATTTTTTGACAACTTTTTTAAAATTGAAATTTTTTCAATGGTCCCCCCTTCTTCAAATTTCGGCCAAATTTTGACATTTTCGAAACTTAACTAAGCACATTTCTTGTAGATTTCGAGCTCTAAAACTCACTTCCGACATCGTTTCTTTAATAACTGCAACCGTTTTTCCGGAATCGACTGTCGAAATATCAAAATTTTTAGAAATTACAAAATTTCGTATTTCGTACCAATTCTTTCGAAAATGTTGCTCGTTGGCCATCAACATGCTATATTTTTGGAATGAGCATGTCGAGATCTACATTCCTGAATTTTTTCGCAATTTTTAGACAACTTTTTAAAAATTGAAATTTTTTCAAATTTCGGCCAAATTTTGAGATTTTCGAAACTTAACTAAACACATTATCTTGTAGATTTCGAGCTCTAGAACCCACTTCCGGCATCGTTTCTGTGATAAGTGCAACCGTTTTTCCAGAATCGACCTTTGAAATATGGACATTTTTATAAATTTTCAAAAATTCGCATTTCATACCGATTCTTTCGAAAATGTTGCTCCGTGACCGTCAACATACTATATTTTTGAAATCAGCATGTCGAGATCTACGTGCCTGATTTTTTTCACAATTTTTAGACAACTTTTAAAAAATTCAAATTTTTTTTTTTCATTCAACATTGAAAAGTCGCAAAAGTGAAATTTCGGAAAATAGGGAAATAAAATTAAAAAATCGAAAAGTCAAAAATTCGAAAAATTAAAAAATTGGACTGAAATTGAGAAATGGGGGAATCAAAATATTGAAAAATCTAAAAGTGGAGCAGTAGAAAATTCAAAAATCGATTGAACGAAAAATCAAAAATTTAGAAACAATGAACACTGAAAAATTGAAAAATCGTAGAACTGAAATATCGGAAAATAGAAAAATCGAAAAATAAAAAAATCGAGAAATCAAAAATTTGAAAATCGAGAAATAGAACACCTGGGATATAAGAATAAATTTCAAGAAAAATTGACGAATCGCAAAACTGAAAAATCCCAAAAAAAGAGATATCGGAATATTGAAAAATCATTGAAAAATCAAAAACTCTGAAAAATCGAAAAATTGAAGAATTGAAGTTGAGAAATAAGAGAATCAAAATATTGAAAAATCTAAAACTCGAAAAGTCGGGCAGTCGAAAAATCGAAAAATCGATTAATTGAAAAGCCGAAAATTTAGAAACAATAAAAATTGAAAAATTGTAAAACTGAAATATCAGAAAAAAGCGAAAAATAAAAAAATCGCAAAATTGAAAAAGTAAAAAATCAAAAATTCTGAAAAATTGAAGAATTGAAATTGAGAAACGGCAGAATCAAAATATTGAAAAATCCAGAAGTCGAAAAGTCGAGCAGTCAAAAAATCGATTAATCGAAAAATCGAACATTTAGAAACAATAAATATTGAAAAATTGAAACATCGAAAAATTGAAAAATCGTAAAACTGAATATCGGAATAGAGAAATCGAAAAATAAAAAAATGGAGAATTCGAAAATTTGAAGAATCAAAAAATTTCATAATCGAAAAATAGAAAAATCTAATCAAATTTGAAAAGTCCCAAAACTGAAACAACGAAAAATTAAAAAATCGGAAACTAAAATAACGAAAAACTGAAAAATTGAAATTGCGAAATAGGAGAATCAAAATATTGAAAAGTCTAAAAGTCGAAAAGTCGAGCAGTAGAAAAATCAAGAAATCGAAAATTTGATTAATAGAAAAATCGAAAATTTAGAAACAAAAAACATTGAAAACTTGAATGAAATTGAAAATCGTAAAACTGAAATATCGGAAAATAGGGAAATAAAACTAAAAAATCGAAAAGTCTAAAATTCGAAAAATTGAAAAATTGAACTGAAATTGAGAAATGGGGGAATTAAATTATTGGAAAATCTAAAAGTCGAGCAGTAGAAAATTCAAAAGTCGGTTAATCGAAAATTTAGAAACAATAAACACTGAAAAATTGAAAAATTGTAGAACTGAAATATCGGAAAATAGAGAAATCGAAAATAAAAAATCTAGAAATCGAAAATTTGAAAATGAAGAAGTAGAAGAACTGAGAAAAATGGAAATCCCAAAAATGATATCCAAAAGTATGAGGTTTTTCAGTCTTTAGATGTTTCAGTTTTTCGATTTGCAATTTTTTGGTATTCAATTTTTCGATTTTTCAACTAAGATTTTTAATTTTTCGTTTTTTCAGTTTAAGATTTTTCAATTTTAGGTTTTTAGAATTTTTCCATTTCTAAATTGGATTCTAAAACATTTTCATTTTTTGGATTTTTCAATTTTTATACTTTTTTTTCCAACTTTTGGAGGTTTCAATTTTTTGGATTTACATTTTTTTTCAAAACGAGAAATGGAGAAATTAAAAATTCTAAAATTTAAGAAATCAAAAAATTAAAATATCAGAAACTGAAAATCGCAAAATTGAAAAATTCCTAAACTCAAATACATATCGAAAAATTGATAAACTGATGAATCGAAAAATTGGAAAATAAATCGTAGAAAAATTGAAGAATCGAAAAACTGAAGTCCCAAAACTAAAACATGGAAAAAACGGGATCTCGAAAAATTAAAAAATAAAAAGTCGAAAAGTCGAACCATTGAAAAATCAAAAAACTGAAAAATAGAGAAATCGAAAAATAAAAAAATCGAAAAGTTTAAAAAACGAAAAATTGAAAAATCAAAAACTGTAAAAACGAAAAACCGAAAAATTGAAATTGAGAAATGGGAGAATCAAAATTGTATTCAAAAATCTAAAAGTAGACAAGTTGAGCAGTCGAAAAATCGAAACATCGAAAAATCGAAAATTTAGAAACAAAAATTGAAACATAAAAAAATCGAAAAATTGAAAATCGGAGTAGAAATGTGAATAATAATTGAAAAATCAAAAAATTGAAGAATTGGAATTATGAAATGGGAGAATCTAAATGTTGAAAAGTCTAAAAATCGAAAAGTCGAGTGTAGAAAAATAAAGAGATCGAATAAAATTTGAAAAGTCCCAAAAGTAAAACAACGAAAAAGTATAAAATCTAAAACTAAATTAACGAAAAACTGAAAAATCGAAAAATTGAAATTGAGAAATGGGAGAATCAAAATAATGAAAAATCTAAAAGCCGAAAAGTCGGCCAGTTGAAAGGTCAAAATATCGAAAAATCGATGAATCGAAAAGCCCAAAATTTAGAAACAATAAAAATAAAAAAAATTGTAAAACTGAAATATCGGAAAATAGACAAATCGAAAAATAAAAAAAAAATTAAAATCGAAAATGTGGAAAATCAAAAACCCTGGAAAATGGAATAAAAAAAAATTGGAATTGTGAAATAGGAGAATCAAAATATTGAAAAGTCTAAAAGTCGAAAAGTCGAGCAGTAGAAAAATCAAAAAATCGAAAATTTGATTAATCGAAAAATCGAAAATTTAGACAAAATAAACATTGAAAAATTGGTATATACCGAAAAATTGAAAAATCGTGAAACTGAAAACGGAAATAAAATTAAAAAATCGAAAAGTCTAAAATTCAAAAAATTGAAAAATTGGACTGAAGTTTAGAAATGGGGGAATCAAAATATTGAAAAATCTAAAAGTTTAAAAAACGAAAAATTGAAAAATCAAAAACTGAAAAAACGAAAAACCGAAAAATTGAAATTGAGAAATGGGAGAATCAAAATTGTATTCAAAAATCTAAAAGTATACAAGTTGAACAGTCGAAAAATCAAAACATCGAAAAATCGAAAATTTAGAAACAAAAATTGAAAAATAAAAAAATCGAAAAATTGAAAAATCGGAGTAGAAATGTAGAATAATAATTGAAAAATCGAAAAATTGAAGAATTGGTATTAAGAAATGGGAGAATCTAAATGTTGAAAAGTCTAAAAATCGAAAAGTCGAGCTGTAGAAAAATAAAGAGATCGAATAAAATTTGAAAAGTCCCAAAAGTAAAACAACGAAAAAGTATAAAATCTAAAACTAAATTAACGAAAAACTGAAAAATCGAAAAATTGAAATTGAGAAATGGGAGAATCAAAATAATGAAAAATCTAAAAGCCGAAAAGTCGGCCAGTTGAAAGATCAAAATATCGAAAAATCGATGAATCGAAAAGCCCAAAATTTAGAAACAATAAAAATCAAAAAATTTGTAAAACTGAAATATCGGAAAATAGACAAATCGAAAAATAAAAAAAAATTAAAATCGAAAATGTGGAAAATCAAAAACTCTGGAAAATGGAATAAAAAAAAATTGGAATTGCGAAATAGGAGAATCAAAATATTGAAAAGTCTAAAAGTCGAAAAGTCGAGCAGTAGAAAAATCAAAAAATCGAAAATTTGATTAATCGAAAAATCGAAAATTTAGAAACAATAAACATTGAAAAATTGGTATATACCGAAAAATTGAAAAATCGTGAAACTGAAAAGGGAAATTAAATTAAAAAATCTAAAAGTCGATAATTCAAAAAATTGAAAAATTGGACTGAAATTTAGAAATGGGGGAATCAAAATATTGAAAAATCTAAAAGTCGAGCAGTAGAAAATTCAAAAGTCGGTTAATCGAAAATTTAGAAACAATAAACACTGAAAAATTGAAAAATCGTAGAACTGAAATATCGGAAAATAGAGAAATCGAAAAATAAAAAAATCTAGAAATCGAAAATTTGAAAATCGAGAAATTGAACAATTGAGAAAAATGAAAATCCCAAAAATGATATCCAAAAGTATGAGGTTTTTCAGTCTTTAGATGTTTCAGTTTTTCGATTTGCAATTTTTTGGTATTCAATTTTTCGATTTTTCAACTAAGATTTTTAATTTTTCGTTTTTTCAGTTTAAGATTTCTCAATTTTAGGTTTTTAGAATTTTTCCATTTCTAAATTGGATTCTAAAACATTTTCATTTTTTGGATTTTTCAATTTTTATATTTTTTTCCAACTTTTGGAGGTTTCAATTTTTTGGATTTACATTTTTTTTTCAAAACGAGAAATCGAGAAATTGAAAATTCTAAAATTTAAGAAATCAAAAAATTAAAATATCAGAAACTGAAAATCGCAAAATTGAAAAATTCCTAAACTCAGATACATATCGAAAAATTGATAAACTGATGAATCGAAAATTTGAAAAATAAATCGAAGAAAAATTGAAGAATCGAAAAACTGAAGTCCCAAAACTAAAAGATGGAAAAAACGGGATCTCGAAAAATTAAAAAATAAAAAGTCGAAAAATCGAACCATTGAAAAATCAAAAAACTGAAAAATAGAGAAATCGAAAATTAAAAAAATCGAAAAATAAAAAAATCGAAAAGTTTAAAAAACGAAAAATTGAAAAATCAAAAACTGAAAAAACGAAAAACCGAAAAATTGAAATTGAGAATTGGGAGAATCAAAATTGTATTGAAAAATCTAAAAGTAGACAAGTTGAGCAGTCGAAAAATCAAAAAATCGAAAAATCGAAAATTTAGAAACAAAAATTGAAAAATTAAAAAATCGAAAAATTGAAAAATCGGAGTAGAAATGTAGAATAATAATTGAAAAATCGAAAAATTGAAGAATTGCAATTAAGAAATGGGAGAATCTAAATGTTGAAAAGTCTAAAAATCGAAAAGTCGAGCTGTAGAAAAATAAAAAAATCGAATGAAATTTGAAAAGTCCCAAAAGTAAAACAACGAAAAAGTATAAAATCTAAAACTAAATTAACTAAAAACTGAAAAATCGAGAAATTGAATTTGAGAAATGGGAGAATCAAAATAATGAAAAATCTAAAAGCCGAAAAGTCGGCCAGTCGAAAGATCAAAATATCGAAAAATCGATGAATCAAAAAGCCCAAAATTTAGAAACAATAAAACTCAAAAAATTTGTAAAACTGAAATATCGGAAAATAGACAAATCGAAAAATAAAAAAAAATTAAAATCGAAAATGTGGAAAATCAAAAACTCTGGAAAATGGAATAAAAAAAATTGGAATTGCGAAATAGGAGAATCAAAATATTGAAAAGTTTAGAAGTCGAAAAGTCGAGCAGTAGAAAAATCAAAAAATCGAAAATTTGATTAATCGAAAAATCGAAAATTTAGAAACAATAAACATTGAAAAATTGGTATATACCGAAAAGTTGAAAAATCGTGAAACTGAAAAGGGAAATAAAATTAAAAAATCGAAAAGTCTAAAATTAAAAAAAAATGAAAAATTGGACTGAAATTGAGAAATGGGGGAATCAAAATATTGAAAAATCTAAAAGTCGAGCAGTAGAAAATTCAAAAGTCGGTTAATCGAAAATTTAGAAACAATAAACACTGAAAAATTGAAAAATCGTAGAACTGAAATATTGGAAAATAGAGAAATCGAAAAATAAAAAAATCTAGAAATCGAAAATTTGAAAATCGAGAAATAGGACAATTGAGAAAAATGAAAATCCCAAAAATGATATCCAAAAGTATGAGGTTTTTCAGTCTTTAGATGTTTCAGTTTTTCGATTTGCAATTTTTTGGTATTCAATTTTTCGATTTTTCAACTAAGATTTTTAATTTTTCGTTTTTTCAGTTTAAGATTTTTCAATTTTAGGTTTTTAGAATTTTTCCATTTCTAAATTGGATTCTAAAACATTTTCATTTTTTGGATTTTTCAATTTTTATACTTTTTTTTCCAACTTTTGGAGGTTTCAATTTTTTGGATTTACATTTTTTTTCAAAACGAGAAATGGAGAAATTAAAAATTCTAAAATTTAAGAAATCAAAAAATTAAAATATCAGAAACTGAAAATCGCAAAATTGAAAAATTCCTAAACTCAAATACATATCGAAAAATTGATAAACTGATGAATCGAAAAATTGGAAAATAAATCGTAGAAAAATTGAAGAATCGAAAAACTGAAGTCCCAAAACTAAAACATGGAAAAAACGGGATCTCGAAAAATTAAAAAATAAAAAGTCGAAAAGTCGAACCATTGAAAAATCAAAAAACTGAAAAATAGAGAAATCGAAAAATAAAAAAATCGAAAAGTTTAAAAAACGAAAAATTGAAAAATCAAAAACTGTAAAAACGAAAAACCGAAAAATTGAAATTGAGAAATGGGAGAATCAAAATTGTATTGAAAAATCTAAAAGTAGACAAGTCGAAAAATCAAAAAATCGAAAAACTGGTTAAACGAGAAATAAAAATCGAAAAATTGAAGCATTGATATGAGAAATGGCAGAATCAAAATATTAAAAAATATAAAAGTAGAAAAGTCGAGGAGTCGAAAAATCGATTAATAGAAAAATCAAAAATTTGGGTACAATAAATATTGAAAAATTGATAGAAGGGAAAATTGAAAAATAAAAAAATCGAAAAGTTGAAATAACGAAAAACTGAAAAATCAAAAACTGAAAAATTGGAAAATTTAAATTGAAAAACAAAATATTGAAAAGCTAAAAGTCGAAAAGTTGGGCTGTAGAAAAATCAAAAAATCTAAAAATCGGTTAATCGAAAAATCGAAAATTTAGAAACAAAAATTTCAAAATTGTAAATCGGAAAAACTGATACATCGGAAAATAGACAAATCAAAAATTCTGAAAAATCAGAATTTCTGAAAAATCGAAAAACTGAATAATTGAAATTGAGAAATGGGAGAATCAAAATATTGAAAAATCTAAAAGTCAAAAAATCTAGCAGTCGAAAAATCGATTCTTAATCGAAAAATCGATCATTTAGAAATAATAATATATTGAAAAATTGAAACACCGGAAAATTGAAAAATTGTAAAACTGAACAATCGGAAAATAGAGAAATCGAAAAATTAAAAAAATTGAAAAAACGAAAAATTAAAAAGACAAAAACTCAAAAAATCGAGAATTTGAAGAATTGAAATTGAGAAATAGCAGAATCAAAATATTTAAAAATCGAAAAGTCGAAATGTTGTGCAGTCCAAAAATCGATTCATAGAAAAATCGAACATTAGAATTGAAAAAATCGCAAAACTTAAATATCGAAAAATATAGAACTCGAAAAATAAAAAAACGAAAAGTTAAAAAATACAAAAACCTGAAAAATCGAAAAATTGAAATTGAGAATTGGGAGAACCAAAATAATGGAAAATCGATGGAATTACATTTTTTTTTTTTTTCAAAACGAGAAATCGAGAAATTGAAAATTCTAAAATTTAAGAAATTAAAAAATTAAAATATCAGAAACAGAAAATCGCAAAATTAAAAAATTCCTAAACTCAAATACATATCGAAAAATTGATAAACTGATGAATCGAAAAATTGGAAAATAAATCGAGGAAAAATTGAAGAATCGAAAAACTGAAGTCCCAAAACTAAAACATGGAAAAAACGGGATCTCCAAAAATTAAAAAATAAAAAGTAGAAAAATCGAACCATTGAAAAATCAAAAAACTGAAAAATAGAGAAATCGAAAAATAAAAAAATCGAAAAGTTTAAAAAACGAAAAATTGAAAAATCAAAAAGTGAAAAAGCGAAAAACCGAAAAATTGAAATTGAGAAATGGGAGAATCAAAATTGTATTGAAAAATCTAAAAGTTGACAAGTTGAGCAAATTGAAAAATTAAAAAATCGAAAAATTGAAAAATCGGAGTAGAAATGTAGAATAATAATTGAAAAATCGAAAAATTGAAGAAATGGAATTAAGAAATGGGAGAATCTAAATGTTGAAAAGTCTAAAAATCGAAAAGTCGAGCAGTAGAAAAATAAAAAAATCGAAAGATCCAAAATTTAGAAACAATAAGTATGTAAAATTTGGAAATGGGAGAATCAAAAAGTTGATTAAGCGAAAATTGAAAATTTAGAAACAATTATTATTGAAACATTGAAAAATCGTAAATCTGAAATATCGGAAAACAAAAATTGAAAAGTCGAAAAATTGAACAATTTTAAAATTAAAAACTGAAAAATCGAGAAATTGAGGAATTGAAACTGAGAAATGGCACAATCAAAATTTTGGAAAATCTAAAAGTCGAACAGTAGAAAATTCAAAACTCGATTAATCGAAAAATCGAAAACTTATAAACAATAAATATGTATTAAAATATTGAAAAACAGAAAAATTGAATATTCGTAAAACCGAAATATCGGAAAATAGAGAGAAATCGAAAAATAAAAAAATCGGAGTCGCAAAATCGATTAACTGAAAAATTAAAAATTCTGAAAAATCGAAAAACTGGACAATCGAAAAATTGAGAAATGGGGGAATCAAAATATTGAAAAATCTTAAAGTCGAAAAGTCGAACAGCCAAAAATTCAAAATTCATCTCGTGGTAAAAAGTCCAATCCAAGTACGACGGTTATGAACTCGGCGTTGCATCCGCGCCATTGAGCTTAAGTGTCAATCCAGCCGGCCGCCAACCGCAGAACGGCGACTTTTTCCGCGTCGAAAAGTACTTCGGCGGTGGTTCGCTCGATTCGCTTATTGTAAGCAGACACTTAAGATCGTTTAACGCGATTACTCCGCCGCATTAGAAGTTTCCCCGTGAAAGCCCTTCCGTTCAACTTACCGTAATCGATATTTAAGACACTTTCCATACGCTATTATACCGTGTTGTAATCGGATTTCCTTAATTGATTATAGATTTACTTTTACAGTCGCTCCGAGATAATCTCGTCGGATTATAGAGTTTTTGCTCTTGTTCTTGCTCAAGAACGTCGCCCGAAGGTGGTTTATTTTGTTGTTGAATATTACACGGCATGTTTTGCATAGAAATAGATCATCAAATTAGAATTTCAAAACGAGTCGGAGGTAAGTTTCACAACTTGAGATGGATGTAACTCATACGCTCGAACATGACTGCATATTGAATGCCGTGTCATTGTTGTAAAACATTTGAGACATGGGAGACTTGCGAGGTATCGAGCGAGTACACACTTGTGCATATTTAAGGCGATGGTGTAGTCTAGGCAAATTAGGGTATTAATGTTGGACGAAAAATGGCACAAAGGAGGCTGTAATGACTTGCCAGGGGGAGCTTTATGTCGTCGTAGCCTAAGTACAAAAAATGGTCGAAGGTCATTTCGAAAGAAATTTCCTCGTCCCTGAAATGCGGTCCAATAAATCCCGTTTCTTTGACAAATTATACAAATTGTGTGCGATTTATGGTTTATTCTGATTTTTTGATTTGGATTTTTCATTTCTTCGATTTTAGTTTTTTTTGTTTCTTCAGTTTTTCGATTTGCAATTTTTCGAGTTTTAAGTTCAGTTTTCAATTTTCTAACTTTTCAATTTTTAGATTTAGCAATTTTTCTGATTGACATTTTCGTTTCGGTTTTGGAGTTTTAACTCCTTTCTTGTCGTAATATAGAACACGTATACGCGCCGGAATAGGAATATCAAGTTCCAGCTACGAGCTTGGTGTCGGTGTCGGTGTCGGTTTTTAGATTTTGCAATTTTTGGATTTGTAATTTCACCAGTTTTCATTTCTAATTTTTCCAGTTTTTCGATTTTATATTTTTTTTGCAAAACGAGAAATCGAGAGATCGAAAATTCTAAAATTTACGGTATCAAAAAATTAAAACATCAGAAATTGGAAAATCGCAAATTTGGAAGTTTCCAAAACTCAAATACATATCGAAATATTGATGAATTCATAAATCGAAAGATTGAACAATAAATCCAAGAAAAATTGACGAATCGAAAAACTGAAAAATCCCAAAAAAAGGGATATCGGAAAATTAAAAAATCGTTGAAAAATCAAAAACTCCGAAAAATCGAAGTATTGAAGAATTGAAATTGAGAAGTAAGAGAATCAAAATATTGAAAAATCTAAAAGTCGAAAAGTCGGCAGTCGAAAAATCGACAAATCGATTAATCGAAAAGTCTAAAATTTAGAAACAATAAAAATTAAAAAATTGCAAAACTAAAATATCGGAAAATAGAGAAAGCGAAAAATCAAAAATTCTGAAAAATCGAAAAATTGAAGAACTGAAATTGAGAAATGGCAGAATCAAAATATTGAAAAATCAAGAAGTCGAAAAGTCGAGCAGTCAAAAAATCGATTAATCGAAAAATCGAACATTTAGAAACCATAAACATTGAAAAACTGAAACTTCGAAAAATTGAAAAATTGTAAAACTGAAATATTGAAAAATAGAGAAATTGAAAAATAAAAATGGAGAATGCGAAAATATGAAAAATCAAGAAATTTCAGAAACGAAAAATTGAAAAATCGAATAAAAATTGAAAAGTCCCAAAACTGAAGCAACGAAAAATTAAAAAATCAAAAACTAAAATAACGAAAAATTCGAAAAATTGAAAAATTGAACCGAAATTGACAAATGTGGGATCATAATATTGAAAAATCTAAAAGTCGAGTAGTAGAAAATTCAAAGATCGATTAATCGAAAAATCGATTAATCGAAAAATGGAAAATTTAGAAACAATAAATACTGAAAAATTGAAGTAGAGAAATCGAAAAATAAAAAAATCGAGAAATCACAAATTTGAAAATCGAGAAACTTCTGAGAAAAATGAAAATGCTAAAAATGATATCCAAAAGTATGAGGTTTTTCAGTTTTTAGATGTTTCAGTTTTTCGATTAGCAATTTTTTGGTTTTCAATTTTTCGATTTTTCAACTAAGATTTTTAATTTTTCGTTTATTTAGTTTAAGATTTTTCGATTTTAGGTTTTTATTTTGGAAAACCCTAATACTGTACAATCGAAAAATTATAGAATCGTCAAAATTGTAAAGTCAATAAACTGCAGCACTGAAGAATCGAAAAATTGAAAAATTAAAAATGGAAAATTTAAAATAGAAAAATAGAAAAATTGAAAAATCCCATAAATGAAAATATTTTATAATCCCATAATTTAAAAATGAAACTATTTTAAAATCGTAAAATCGAAAAAGTGAAACATTTTAAAAATACAATTATTATTAAATATTTAAAATGAAAACTCGAAAAATTGCAAATCAAAAATGGAAGACACGAAAAATCTAAAAACTGAAAAATGTTACACCGAAAAAACGAAAAATTGAAAATCTTATTTGAAACATTGAAAAATGGAAAACCGAAAACTTACAGATCGAAAAATTGAAACATATAAAAACTGAAGAATTTCACATTTTTCGATATAATTTTTTGAATTTTTCATTTTTCTCGATTTCTCAAATTTTCGATTTCCCGATTTTTTTATTTTTCGATTTTTCTGCTTTGCGATATTTCAACTTTGCGATTTTTTAATGTTTCGGTTTATCACTTTTTCAATATTTATTACATATTTCTAAATTTTCGATATTTCGATTAATCGATTTTTGGATTTTTTGATTTTTCTCGACTTTTCAAATTTTAGATTTTTCAGTATTTTGATTCTCCCATTTCGCAATTCCGATTTTTCAATTTCTCGATTTTTCAATTGTTCGGTCTTCCGACTACAATTTTTCAATTTTTATTGGTTTTTAAATTTTCGATTTTTCGATTAAACGATTTTCTAAAAACATAAAATTGAAACATCTAAAAACTGAAAAATTTCACATTTTTCGATATCAATTTTGGGATTTACTTTTCTCAATTTTTCAATTTTTTGATTCTTCAATTTCTCGATTTCTCGATTTTTTTATTTTTCTATTTTTCTATTTTATGAATTTATGATATTAAAAGTTTTACGATTTTTCAATTTTTCGGTTTTTTAATTTTTCAGCATTTATTGTTTCTAAATTTTAGGTTTTTCAATTAAACGATTTTTGAATTTTCTACTACTCAACTTATAAATTTTTCAATATTTTGATTCTCCGATTTCTCAACTTCAATTTTTTTTTATTTTTCGATTTTTGTTTTTTTTTATTTTTAGATTTTTTGATTTTTTTTTATTTTTCGATTTCTCTATTGTTCGATATTTCCGTTTTACGATTTTTCAATTTTTCGGTTTTTTGATTTTCGATTGGCAATTTTTTTAGTTTTCAATTTTTCGATTTTTCAACTAACATTTTTAATTTTTCGTTTTTTCAGTTTAAGATTTTTCAATTTTAGGTTTTTAGAATGCTTCCATTTCTAAATTAATGGATTCTAAAACATTAGAGTTAGAAACAATAAATATTGAAAAATTGAAATATTGTAAAAACTGAAATTTCGGAAAATAGGGAAATCGAAAAATGAAGAAACCGAAAAGTTAAAAAAACGAAAAATTGGAAAATCAAAAACTGAAAAACGAAAAACTGAAAAATCGGAAAATTGAAATTGAGAAATCGAAAATTCAGGAACAATAAAAATTGAAAAATAAAAAAACCGGAAAATTGAAAAATCGTAAAACTGAAATATCGGAAAATAGACAAATTGAAAAACAGAAACCTCGTAGTCGAAAAATCGAAAAACTGAAAAATCAAAAATTCAGAAAAATTGAAGGACTGAAAAATCTAAAAATTGGAGAATTGGAACTGAGAAATGGGAGAACCAAAATATTGAAAAATCTAAAAGACGAAAAGTCGAGCCATAGAAAAATCAAAATATAGGAAAATAGAGAAGTCGAAAATTTTTTATAAATCTAAAAACTGAAAAATCTATAAACTGAAAAACCGAAAAATTGAAGCATTGAAATTGAGAAACGGCAGAATCAAATATTTAAAAATCTAAAATTCGAAAAGTCGAGCAGTCGAAAAATCGATTAATCGATAAATCGAAAATTTAGAAACAATAAATATTGAAAAATTGAAAGAATGGAAAATTGAAAAATAAAAAAATCGAAAAATTGGTTAAACGAGAAATAAAAATCGAAAAATTGAAGCATTGAAATCGTAAATGGCAGAATCAAAATACTAAAAAATGTACAAGACGAAAAGTCGACCAGTCGAAAAATCGATTAATCGAAAAATCGAATCGAATATTGAAAAATTGATAGAAAGGAAAATTGAAAAATAAAAAAATCGAAAAGTTGAAATAACGAAAAATTGAAAAATCAAAAACTGAAAAATTGGAAAATTTAAATTGAGAATCAAAATGTTGAAAAGCTAAAAGTCGAAAAGTTGGGAAGTCGAAAAATCAAAAAATCGAAAAATCGGTTAATCGAAAAATCGAAAATTTATAAACAAAAATTTCAAAATTGAAAAACCGAAAAACTGATATATCGGAAAATAGACAAATCGAAAATTCTGAAAAATCGGAAGTTCTGAAAAATCGAAAAACTGAAAAATCAAAAAATTGAATAACTGAAATTGAGCAATGGGAGAATCAAAATATTGAAAAATCTAAAAGTCAAAAAATCCAGCAGTTGAAAAATCGACTATTAATCGAAAAATCGATCATTTAGAAACAATAATAGATTGAAAAATTGAAATACCGGAAAATTGAAAAATTGTAAAACTGAAATATCGGAAACTAGAGAAATCGAAAAATTAAAAAAATTGAAAAAACGAAAAATTAAACAATCAAAAACTCTGAAAAATCGAAAAAAATTGAAATTGAGAAATAGCAGAATCAAAATATTTAAAAATCGAAAAGTCGAAATGTCGTGCAGTCGAAAAATCGATTAATAGAAAAATCGAACATTAGAATTGAAAAATCGCAAAACTGAAATATCGAAAAATATAGAACTCGAAAAATAAAAAAAAAACGAAAAGTTAAAAAAAACAAAAACCTGAAAAATCGAAAAATTGAAATTGGGAAATGGGAGAACCAAAATAATGGAAAATCGAAAAGTCGATCAGTAGAAAAATCAAAAAATAAAAAACCGAAAAATTGAAATATCGGAAAATAGACAAATCGAAAAGTAAAAAATACGAAAACTGAAGAATCAAAAACTCTGAAAAATCGAAAAATGGAAGAATTGAAACTGAGAAATGGCACAATCAAAATAATGAAAAATCTAAAAATTGAGCAGTAGGAAATTCAAAAATCGGTTAACCGAAAAATTGAAAATTTATAAACAAGAAATATTGAAAAAGTGAAAACCCGAAAAATTGAAAAGTGGTAAAAGTGAAATAGGGGAAAATAGAGAAATCGAAAAATAAAAAATCGAGGAATCGAAAATTTGAAAAATTGAAAAATTGAAGAGTCGAGAAAAATTCACTTTTTAGATGTTTCAATTTTTCGGTTTTCAATTTTTCGATTTTTCAACTAAGATTTTTAATTTTTCGTTTTTTCAGTTTAACATTTTTCAGTTTTTCGATTTTTCCTCTCTTCTATTTTTGATTTACAATTTGTCTGGTTTTCAATTTAATTTCATTTTACGATTTTAGAATTTTTTTCCATTTTTAAATTATTGGATTCTAAAACATTTTCATGTATTGGATTTTTCAAATTTTTTTAATTTCCCCATTTTTAATTTTTCAATTTTTCGATCTACAGGATTGTATAATATTTAAGTTTTTCAATTTTTCGATTTAATAATTTTTTCGATTCTTAGATTTCGATTTTTGGTTTTTCAATGTTTCAATATTTCCTTTCTTCACTTTTTTGAATTTGCAATTTTTCATTCTTTCCATTTTTCGATTTTTCAACTTTTCGAATTAAAAAAAGCGAAAATTGCAAAATTGTAAAACTGAAAAATGAAAAATGAAAAAACGAAAATGTAAATTTCAGAAATCAAACGATTAAAATTCAGGCACATCAAAATCGGAGAAGCGCAAGATCAAGAAAAAGATAAAGAAACTGGAAAATCGCACAACTGGAAATCCAAAAATTGTAAAATTGAATAATTTAAGAATTGGAAAACCGAGGAACTGAAAAATATAACAATTTGGAAAATTTAAAAATTGAGGAAACGAAAAATTATAGAATGGAAAGAAACGATGAAAAACAAAGCAAATAAAATGAAAAATATGATATGAACTCGAGTAAATGAAATTTAAAAAATCGGAAAAATGAAAATAAAAATGGAGAACTTGAAAAACTGAGGAAAAATAAAAAAATTGTAATGTCAAAAAATTGCAAAATTGAAAAACTGCACATCGAAAAATTGAAGAAACGAAAAATTAAAAAACTTAAAGCTGAAAAAGCGGAAATTTAACCATCCAACGATATTTCTAACATACATACAAAATTCGACAACAATCGATCCAGTAGTTTCGGGGATTACGTATCTAATAACAATCGACACTGACGTCAGACAGACAGGCAGACGGAAACGGGAGACCACATTTTTCACACTCTAAGATGCTTTCCGCGACAAAGTAACCATTTTTCACCCTCGATTTTGCGGTAAACGCTGCCACTTCACCCCACCGATCGATCACCCCAATTCCTGTCGCGTTTTTGCGTCTTCGGCGCCCACAATGGCCAAAGAAAAAACATTTGTTCTCGAAGAGACAATTAGCGAATTCCGTGGGGGCGGAGTGGCAGCACTTGTCCTCCTTTCAGAGAGCTTAACGCTTCTTGAACAGAAACAAGAAGTGATTTCGGAACAATGCTTTTATTGCTTTGCGGCAGAGAGCCATAAAATTCTACGAACAGTGGCCCTAAACATTTCGCTCGAAATAATCCTCGTTCATTAATTACTTAAGTAGGTGCTTTGGGGGAGATGAAGAATGATGCCGGCGAGGACCAGTTTTCTATATTGTGAAAGATGTGCCGCTTAAATATGGAATAAAATGTATATTTGTCTAAGGCGCGGTGCGGTCCTCGGGGAAATTTTGTGTGCAAGAGGACGTTATTTATATAAGTAGGAAAAGACAATCTGACCTTATTAAATACGTATATAGGGGCGATTCACTATTTCGGCGATGATGGACGGTCGACGTTTATTATTCACGTCGGGGGAGTTGCAGGTGGGTGGAGAAACTGAACGAATAAAGGGGCGGGATGGGAGAAGGAACACACGGGGTGGCGATGACGTCACATAAAAACCGAAAAAATAAAAGATATGATTTTGCGATAGTTTTACTTCCCGAGCGTAAGCAAAGGAAGTATTGTAATCGAGTCCGTCGGCCGACTCTCTACTTTTACGTTTTCTCGATCTTACATGACCCCTAGAAGACGAAGAAATAGGTCTCCCATTTCCGTCTGTCTGTCCGTCTGTCCGTCTGTCCGTCCGTCTGTCCGTCCGTCCGTCTGTCCGTCCGTCTGTCCGTCTGTCCGTCTGCCCCCGGATTTTTATTAGACAGATAATCTCCGAAAGTACTCGACCGATTGTTGTGAAATTTTGTACTTATATTAAGAATATCATGTAGATGGTAAAACGCTAACCAAAATTTGTCTAATCATCCCCACCACTAATGCGATGACGTCACTTCAAAATTGTACATAGTAAATGGGTTTTCAATTGTATAAAATAACATAGTCCTACACATGTAGTTTACAACTCCGAATCGACTTTTCACCCGAAACGTCCAGATTTTTGGAAAAAAAATCAAAATTATAAAACAACATTTTGAAATTTAATTTTTAATCTGCTAACCAGAATGCTTTGAAATGTTGCAGATGTTTTAAGGCTATAAAGAGCATCATAAATCTTTAGTCAAAAAATATTTGCTTACCCCCTCCAAAAACTTGATGACGTCAGCTCAAAAGTTTGTGGAATAAATCATATCTAAAATGTACAAAATATGATGAGTCTGTACTTGTGATCTATCACTCCATTCATATTTTTTGGATTTGCATATACTGGGTGACTCAAAAAAATTAATGAATGCGTAAATATATTTTATTGATTTAATCAGGAACTACAAAACCGAATGCTCTGAAATCTTGCAGATGTTTTAAGGTCATAAAGAGCATAATAAATGTTTAGTCAAAATATATTTGCTTATCCCCTCCAAAAACTTGATGACGTCAGCTCGAAAGTTTGCCGAATAAATCATATCTAAAATGTACAAAATATGATGAGCCTGTACTTGTCATTTATCACTCCATTCATATTTTTTGGATTTGCATATACAGAGTGACTCAAAAAAATTAATGAATGCGTAAATATATTTTATTGATTTAATCAGGAACTACAAAACGGAATGCTCTGACATCTTGCAGATGTTTGAAGGTTATAAAGAGCATAATAAATGTTTAGTCAAAATATATTTGCTTATCCCCTCCAAAAACTTGATGACGTCAGCTCGAAAATTTGCCGAATAAATCATATCTAAAATGTACAAAATATGATCAGTCTGTACTTGTGATCTATCATTCCATTCATATTTTTTGGATTTGCATATACAGGGTGATTCAAGAAAATAAATGAAAGCGTAAATTTATTTTACTGATTTACTCAGGAACTACAAAACCGAATGCTTCGAAATCTTGAAGATATTTTAAAATTATCATAAGCATGGTAAATTTTTGATCAAAATGTATTTGGTCGTCCCCCCTAAAAAATTTATGACGTCACCACAAAATTTTGCTGAATAAATCCTATCTAAAATGTACAAAATATGGTGAGTCTCTTCTTGTGATTTATCATTCCATTCAAATTTTTTCGATTTGCATATACAGGGTGACTCAAAAAAATTAATGAATGCGTAAATTAATTTTATTGATTTAATCAGGAACTATAAAACCGAATGCTTTGAAATCTTGCAGATGTTTTAAGGTTATAAAGGGCATAATAAATTTTTAGTCAAAATATATTTGGTTATCTTCTACAAAAAACTGATGACGTCAGCTCAAAAGTTTGCCGAATAAATCGTATCTAAAATGTACAAAATATGATGAGTTTGTACTTGTGATTTATCATTCCATTCATATTTTTGGATTTGCATATGCAGGGTGACTCAAAAAAATTAATGAAGGCGTGAATTTATTTTATCGATTTAATCAGGAATTACAAAACCGAATGCTTTGAAATCTTGGGAATATTTTAATGTTATTATAAGCATGGTAAACTTTTGTTCAAAATGTATTTGTTCATCCCTCCTAAAAAAATTGATGACGTCACCCTTAAATTTTGCTGAATAAATCCTACCTAAAATGCAAAAAATATGATGAGTTTGTACTTGTGATTTATCATTCCATTCATATTTTTTAGATTTTCTTAAGAGGTGGTTCAAAAAAATTAATGAAGTCAATTTATTTTATTGATTAAATTAAAGGCAACACTTATTATTAGTATTACACCCCAACCAACCCAATTTGGTAGACACAAAATTTGTTAAAGGAAAAACTCGGTTGAAACATAAGGGTAGCATCGCTTATTTACATCGACTTTAACATTACAGACCTGCATTTGTTTTATGCGATCACTTGGTTCCGCGAATGTGAAATAGACATGTTTATAATCAACCAATTGTGAATTTCACCGTCAAGAATTAAAATAAAACCCAATGTTTTATATAATAAGCGGAAGTCGAAGCAATAAAACCGATGGTCGTTTTGTTTACAGTTTCTCTGTTTGACTTTCACGTATGCTGTTACGCTTGTCATCTTAAATTAAGAATGTTTATACATAAACGATTTTCAGTTGCCGTATACGCGAGTAAATTGTTTCGTTATTTTATTGATTATAAAAAATCAATATTCAAAACGACCCAATTCATTTTCCCGAAAATTTGGGAAAACAATAATTTTATTCTTAGTATTACACTACATCTATCCCAACTGATATACGTGTCCTTGCAAAAATGTTGATGACGTCATCGCAATTTTTTTTAAATTCCCACTACAAAAATGTAATGAGAAAAAAACACAGTAGCCATGCAGTCGTCAAGTTTCCGACAGCGAGGGAAGTACTGTCTAAACTCTTTAGACCAATTTTTTTTGTTTTTTATGGCAACCATTATAAACTAAAATAAAAATATTGCAATAACCGAATCACAATGCCGACGGTCCAGACATTTTTATTGCTCTGATTTCCGCTTATTGAATAAAACACTACATTTTCAAAACAACTTGAAAGTGTTTATGTTTATACATCGGAAGAACGTCAGTCGGTCTTTAAATTTTCGTGATACTCCGTCCACAATGCAATAAAGTAACTTTATGAGCGTGGCGCTAAATAGTCGACCAGAATTAGATTTACTCCCACTGCAAATAATTAGAGAGTGGCATTTGAAAGTGACGTAACGTAATTTCGGCGGGGAACACTCGGCTTTAATAACAATCTCGACGCAGGTATACCAACTTAAAAGAGACGATTTCAAAGCTTTGAGGTGAAGGTGCAATTTAACTGAACCATCGTACACATCAAAGCTTTTATTAAATGGAAAGATCAATGCCGACGGGCCAGATCAAACAGTTTATGGAAAAAAGGGGGAAAAACCCGATTGGGGGTCGGCAAAGTGGGAAATTACCTAAACAAATGTCGTTATGGAACGGGTAACAACGTGTGCGTACACGGGATGTTATTGTAGTCGGAGACAATGGCGACATACGTTATTCGAAGGATGCTAATCGATTTTCTATCTGCATGAACAAGGTCTGTTCGGGAGGCGATAGCTGTTTAGTCAAACTGTGGCGAGGTTGGGGTCGGGGGCGGTTTTGTTCTCGTTTCGTGCCCGTATTTATTTAATATCGCGAACGCAAATACACAGGCATGTTTATTCGTCGGCGACTAATTACTAAATCTCGTGCTAATAACCTGCTTAATTAACGGGTATTATCGGTGACGAGTTCCGCTGCAACGAATCGGTGCACCATCACTCCGGCGACTCATGAATAAAGAGCGGATTATAGGGCGAATGCGGGATTGCAGGCAAATGCATGGAGGGTATATATAAATGTGTATTTGACTATTTTTCATCATGAGTGCCTTTTTAGCATTTTTTCGACTTTTTTCTGCCCTAAGCATGAAGGTTATATTTAATATTTCCGGTACTACTCGTATAAAGAAAGATAATCCAACTGAAAAAACTGGAAAATCGAGAAATCAAAAGGTCGAAAAATCAAAGTCAAAAAACCAAAAACTTAAAAAGTCGAAAAACTGAAAAATCAAATCAAGATTTCGAGAAGTTGAAAAACTGGAAAGTCAAAAAACCAAAAATTCGATTAATTAAGAAACTGGAAAATAAAAAAATCGAAAATTTATAAAGGTGAAAAATTTAAAACGTCGAAAAATTGACAAACTGAAAAACCGAAAAATGGCAAAATTGAGATATCGAAAAATCGAGAAATCTAAAGGTTCAAAAATTGAAAAATTACAATATTGAAAAAACGAAACATTAAAAAAATCAAAAAATTGAAAGATTGAAAAATCTAAAATTTAAAAATCGGAAAATTGAAGGATCAGCTACGAAATATCCCAAAATTGAAACGATTCGAGAAGTAGAAAAAAATCGTTTAATTGAAAATTGAGAAAATAATGAAAAAATCGAAAATTTAGAAATCGAAAAACTGGACAATTGAGAAACCGAAAAGTCGAAAAACCAAAGCAGAAAAATGGAAAACTTAAAAAATGAAATAAATGAAGAATCAAGAACCCAAAAAATCGAAAAATTGTAAAACTGAAACATCGGAAAATTGAGAAAACAAAAAATGAAAAAAAAACGAGAACTCGAAAATTTCAAGACTCAAGAAATTGGAAAATCCCTACACTGGAATATAGAAAAATCGAAAAAACAAAGAAAAATTTAAAAATCGCAAAACTGAAACTTCAAAAAATTTAGAAACCGACAAGTTAAAAATTCGAAGTAGAAAAATCGAAAACTTAAAAAGTCGAATAAATGAGAAACGAAGAAACCGAAAAATCGAAAAATGGAATAATTGAAAAACTGAAAAACTAAAAAATCGCTTAATCGAGAAATTGAGAAATGGAAAAATTGAAATTTGTAAAAGTGAAACATCGGAAAATTGAGAAAACGAAAAATGAAAAAATCGAGAACTCGAAAACTTGAAGAATTGAGAAATTGTAGAACTGAAGAATTTAAAAATCACTACACTGGATTATCGAAAAATTAGAAAAACGAAGACAAATTTTAAAAACCCAAAACTGAAACATCGATAAATTTAGAACTCAAAAAATGGGAAAATCGAGAAATCAAAATGTCGAAAAACCAAAGTCTAAAAAACAGAAAATTTAAAAAATCAAAAAATTGATTAAAAAACCCGAAAAATCGAACAATTGAATAATTGAAAAATCTAAAAAATCCAAAAATCCGGAAACTGGGAAGTTGAAAAATTGGAAAGTCGAAAACCAAAACCAAAAAATTGAGAAATTGAAAATTTAGAAACGTCAGGAATTGCAAAATTGAAAAATTGTAAAACCGAAACATCGGAAAATTGAGGACACGAAAAGTGAAAAAATCGAGAACTTGAAAATTTCAAAAATCGAGAAAATGGAAAATCGAGAAATTGAAATAATGAAATGTTGAAACCTCGGAAAATAAAAAAGTCGAGAACTTGAAAATTTGAAGAATTGAGAAATTGTAGAACTGAAAAATTTAAAAATCCCTACACTGGATTATCGAAAAATTAGAAAAATGAAGAAAAATTTTAAAAACCTAAAACTGAAGCATCGATAAATTTAGACATCAAAAAATGGGAAAGTTGAGAAATCAAAATGTCGAAAAATCAAAGTCTAAAAAATAGAAAATTAAAAAAATAAAAAAAATTGATAAATCAATAACCCGAAAAATCGAATAATTGAATAACTGAAATATCTGAAAAGTCGAAAAATCCGGAAACTGGGAAGTTGAAAAATTGGAAAGTCGAAAACCAAAACCAAAAAATTGAGAAATTGAGAAATGGAAAATCGAAAATTGAAAAACGTCAGGAAATGCAAAATTGAAAAATTGTAAAACCGAAACATCGGAAAATTGAGGACACGAAAAGTGAAAAAATTGAGAATTTGAAAATTTCAAAATTCGAGAAATTGGAAAATCTCAAAATTGAAATAATGAAAAGTTGAAACCTCGAACAATAAAAAAGTCGAGAACTCGAAAATTTGAAGAATTGAGAAATTGTAGAACAGAAAATTTTAAAAATTTTCTACTCGGAAATATAGAAAAATTGAAAAAACGAAGAAAAATGTAAAAATCCCAAATGTGAAACATCGAAAAATTTAGAAACCGAAAAGTCGAAAATTCGAAGTAGAAAAATCGAAAACTTAAACAGTCGAGTCAACGAAAAATCAAAAATCCGAAAAATTGAGAAATGGAAAAATCGAAAATTTAGAAACGACAAAAATTGTAAAATTGAAAAATCGAAAAATTGAAAAATTGTGAAACTGAAACATCGGAGAATTGAGAAAACGAAAAATGAAAAAATCGAGAAGTCGAAAATTTCAAGTATCGAGAAACTGGAAAATGCCAAAATTGAAACAACGAAAAATTGGGATATCGAAAAATGAAAAAATCGGAAACTCGAAAATTTGTAGAATTGAGAAATTGTAGAACTGAAAAATTTAAAAATCCCCACACTGGCTTATCGAAAAATTAGGAAAACGAAGAAAAATTTTAAAAACCCAAAACTGAAGCATCGATAAATTTAGAACTCAAAAAAAAGAAACATCGAGAAATCAAAAGGTCGAAAAAATCAAAGTCTAAAAAAATAAAAAAACAAGATAAATCAATAACCCGAAAAATCGAAAAATAGAATAATTGAAAAATCGAAAAAATCGAAAAATCCGGAAACTGGGAAGTTGAAAATTTGGAAAGTCGAAAACCAAAACCAAAAAATTGAGAAATTGAGAAATGGAAAATCGAAAATTTAGAAACATCAGGAATTGCAAAAATGAAAAATTGTAAAACCGAAACATCGGAAAATTGAGAACACGGAAAGTGAAAAAATCGAGAACTTGAAATTTTCAAAAATCGAGAAACTGGAAAATCTCGAAATTGAAACAATGAAAAGTTGAGAACTCGAAAAATAAAAAAATTGAGAACTCGAAAATTTGAAGAATTGAGAACCGAAAATTATAAAAATACCTACTCTGGAATATAGAAAAATTGAAAAAACGAAGAAAAATTTAAAAATCCCAAATCTGAAGCAACGAAAAATTCAGAAACCCAAAAGTCGAAAATTCGAAGTAGAAAAATCGAAAACTTAATAGTCGAATCAATGAAAATTCAAAAACCCGAAAAATCAAAAAATGGAATAGTTGAAAAACCGAAAAATCAAAAAATCGCTTAATCGAGAAATTGAGAAATGGAAAACTCAAAAATTTAGAAACGCCAAAAATTGCAAAATTAAAAAATCGAAAAATTGAAAATTTGTAAAACTGAAAGATCGGAAAATTGAGAAAACGAAAATTCATAAAAATCGAGAACTTGAAAATTTCAAGAATCTAGAGATTGGAAAATCTCAAAATTGAAACAATGAAAAATTGAGAACTCGAAAAATAAAAAAATCGAGAACTCGAAAATTTGAAGAATTGAGAAATTGTAGAATCAAAAATTTTTAAAATCCCTACTCTGGAATATAGAGAAATTGAAAAAACGAAGAAAAATGTAAAAATTCCAAACCTGAAACATCGAAAAATTTAGAAACCAAAAAGTCGAAAATTCGAAGCAGAAAAATCGAATCAATGAAAAATCAAAAACCCGAAGAATCGAAAAATGGAATATTTGAAAAACCGAAAAATCAAAAAATCGCTTAATCGAGAAATTGAGAAAAGGAAAACTCGAAAATTTAGAAACGCCAAAAATTGCAAAATTGAAAAATTGAAAATTTGTATAACTGAAACATCGGAAAATTGAGAAAACGAAAATTGATAAAAATCGAGAACTTGAAAATTTCAAGAATCGAGAAATTGGAAAATCTCAAAATTGAAACAATGAAAAGTAGAGAACTCGAAAAATAAAAAAAATCGAGAACTCGAAAATTTGAAGAATTGAGAAATTGTAGAATCGAAAATTTTTAAAATCCCTACTCTGGAATATAGAAAAATTGAAAAAACGAAGAAAAATGTAAAAATCTCAAACCTGAAACACTGAAAAATTCAAAAACCGAAAAGTCGAAAATTCGAAGTGGAAAAATCGAAAAATCAAAAATCGCTTAATCGAGAAATTGAGAAATGGAAAACTCGAAACTTTAGAAACGCTAAAAATTGCAAAATTGAAAAATCGAAAAATTGAAAATTTGTAAAACTGAAACGTCGGAAAATTGAGAAAAAGAAAAATGAAAAATTCGAGAACTTGAAAATTTCAAGAACCGAGAAATTGGAAAACCTCAAATTTGAAACAATGAAAAGTAGAGAAATCGAAGAATAAAAAAATCGAGAACTCGAAATTTTGAAGAATTGAGAAATTGTAGAATCGAAAATTTTAAAAATCCCTACTCTGGAATATAGAAAAATTGAAAAAACGAAGAAAAATGTAAAAATCTCAAACCTGAAACATTGAAAAATTCAAAAACCGAAAAGTCGAAAATTCGAAGTAGAAAAATCGAAAAATCAAAAATCGCTTAATCGAGAAATTGAGAAATGGAAAACTCGAAAATTTAGAAACGCCAAAAATTGCAAAATTGAAAAATCGAAAAATTGAAAATTTGTAAAATTAAAACATCGGAAAATTGAGAAAACGAGAAATGAAAAAATCGAGAACTTGAAAATTTCAAGAATCGAGAAATTGGAAAATCTCAAAATTGAAACAATGAAAAGTAGAGAACTCCAAAAATAAAAAAATCGAAAACTCGAAAATTTGAAGAATTGAGAAATTGTAGAATCGAAGATTTTAAAAATCCCTACTCTGGAATATAGAAAAATTGAAAAAACGAAGAAAAATGTAAAAATCTCAAGCCTGAAACATTGAAAAATTCAAAAACCGAAAAGTCGAAAATTCGAAGTAGAAAAATCGAAAAATCAAAAATCGCTTAATCGAGAAATTGAGAAATGGAAAACTCAAAAATTTAGAAACGCCAAAAATTGCAAAATTGAAAAATCGAAAAATTGAACATTTGTAAAACTGAAACATCGGAAAATTGAGAAAAAGAAAAATGAAAAATTCGAGAACTTGAAAATTTCAAGAACCGAGAAATTGGAAAACCTCAAACTTGAAACAATGAAAAGTAGAGAAATCGAAGAATAAAAAAATCGAGAACTCGAAATTTTGAAGAATTGAGAAATTGTAGAATCGAAAATTTTAAAAATCCCTACTCTGGAATATAGAAAAATTGAAAAAACGAAGAAAAATGTAAAAGTCTCAAACCTGAAACATTGAAAAATTCAAAAACCGAAAAGTCGAAAATTCGAAGTAGAAAAATCGAAAAATCAAAAATCGCTTAATCGAGAAATTGAGAAATGGAAAACTCAAAAATTTAGAAACGCCAAAAATTGCAAAATTGAAAAATCGAAAAATTGAAAATTTGTAAAATTAAAACATCGGAAAATTGAGAAAACGAGAAATGAAAAAATCGAGAACTTGAAAATTTCAAGAATCGAGAAATTGGAAAATCTCAAACTTGAAACAATGAAAAGTAGAGAAATCGAAGAATAAAAAAATCGAGAACTCGAAATTTTGAAGAATTGAGAAATTGTAGAATCGAAAATTTTAAAAATCCCTACTCTGGAATATAGAAAAATTGAAAAAACGAAGAAAAATGTAAAAGTCTCAAACCTGAAACATTGAAAAATTCAAAAACCGAAAAGTCGAAAATTCGAAGTAGAAAAATCGAAAAATCAAAAATCGCTTAATCGAGAAATTGAGAAATGGAAAACTCAAAAATTTAGAAACGCCAAAAATTGCAAAATTGAAAAATCGAAAAATTGAAAATTTGTAAAACTGAAACATCGGAAAATTGAGAAAAAGAAAAATGAAAAAATCGAGAACTTGAAAATTTCAAGAACCGAGAAATGGGAAAACCTCAAACTTGAAACAATGAAAAGTTGAGAACTCGAAAAATAAAAAAATCGAGAACTCGAAAATTTGAAGAATTGAGAAATTGTAGAATCGAAAATTTTAAAAATCCCTACTCTGGAATATAGAAAAATTGAAAAAAGGAAGAAAAATTTAAAAATCCCAAATCTAAAACATCGAAAAATTTAGAAACAGTCGAATCAATGAAAAATTAAAATCCCGAAAAATTGAGAAATGGAAAAATCGAAAATTTAGAAACGCCAAAAATTGCAAAATTGAAAAAACGAAAAATTGAAAAATTGTAAAACTGAAACATCGGAGAATTGAGAAAACGAAAAATGAAAAAATCGAGAACTCGAAAATTTCAAGTATCGAGAAACTGGAAAATCCCAAAATTGAAACAACGAAAAATTGGGACATCGAAAAAGGAAAAAATCGAAAACTCGAAAATTTGAAGAACTGAGAAATTATAGAAGCGAAAAATTAGAAAAACGAAGAAAAATTTTAAAAACCCAAAAGCATCGGTAAATTTAGAACTCAAAAAATGGGAAAATCGAATAATCAAAATATCGAGGAATTGTAGAACCGAAAAATTGAAAAATTGAAAAAGAAAATGAAAAGTCCGAAAACTGAAACAACAAAAAATTGAGAAAGTCAAAAATGAAATGATTGAGAAACGAAGAAAAATTGAAAAATCCCGAAACCGAAAGATGGAATAACTGGGAAATCGAAAAATTGGAAAATTGAGTAACCGAAAAGTCGAAACATCGATGAAGAAAAATGGAAAACTTACAAAATTGAATAAATCAAAAATCAAAAACCCGAAAAATTAAAAAAATGAATAATTGCAAATCTGAAAAATTGAAAAATCGAAAAGTCCTTGCACTGAAGCATCGAAAAATTGAAAAATCGAAGAGAAATTGAAAAGTCCAAAAACTCAAGCTACGATAATTTGGGAAATCGAAGAATAAAAAAAATTGAGAACTCAAAAATTTGAAGAAACATTTAAAAATCCCAAAACTAAAATATCGGAAAATTTAGAAATTGAAACATTGGAAAATTGAGAAACCGAAAAGTCGAAAAATCGAAGCAGAAAATCTGAAAACTTAAAAAAAATTGAACAAACGAAAAATCAAAATAATGAATAATTGTAAAACTGAAAAATCGAAAAATCGAGAAGTTGAAAAATTGAAAAGTCAAAAATCGAGAATTCGAAGAATCGAAAAATTGAAAATCCAAAAACTAAAACAACGAAAAATTGAGAAATTGTAAAATCGAAAAATTAAAAAAATCCCTACACTTGAATATCGAAAAAATTCAAAACATGAAGAAAAACTGAAAAATTCCGAAACTGAAACATCGAAAAATTGGGAAATCGAAAAAATGAAAAATCGAGAAATCGAAAACTTAAACAGTCGAATAAATGAAAAAACCCAAAAAATTGAAAAATTGAAGAAATCGGGAATGATGGAAAATTTAGAAACTTCAAAAATTGAAAAATCGTAAAATTGAAAAACTAAAATAACTGAAAAATCGAAAATTCAAGAAACCGAGAAGTTGAAAAATCAAGTCGAAAAACCAAATAATCGATTATTTAAGACTTTGGGAAATCGAAAAATCGAAAAAATGTCAAAAATTAAAAATTCGAAAATTTCAGCAATCCAAAAATTGATAAATAAAAAACTGAATAATCCCAAAATCGAAATATCGAAATACGGAAAATATAGTAAGTATAACCCGAGTTTTGGGTAAGAGTCGGGAGAATTCCAAGAGCTTTTCTGCACAAACCATCAAAGATCAAATTTTATTGCACAGCTAAGTACGTAGGTAGGTTTTAAAATATTTACAAGACCTATTTAGACACTCCCACACATACAAGTTGTCTCTTGCTTTTCCAGGAAGAGCTTTGATGTATTAAATACACCGAGCCCTCCTACAATTTTCTTTTCGTGTTCTCTTCCTGTGTCAGTTAGTTCGTCTCGCATTTTCGTAAAGTGAAGTTCAAAAATGTAAAAATGTTTTAAAAATTGCTCATCAACTAGTATTTTGTGCCATTTCAAAAAAAATGCTCCAGTTCAAATTGTCTTTAAAGGACAAGTTACGAAAAATAAAAACGTTTTTCAAATAAAGAACGGCGAATTGTTCTGTAAAGCCTGTGGAAACATTGTAAGTATAAATTAATAATGTTGCACAATGAAAATGAGAAAACTAGTTATGAAATTAATTCACCTATATTGCGCTCTTTACCCAGGAAAAGGACAATTGCGAAAATCGGTCGGAATGAGCGTCACGTCGTAGCCGCTTAATCAACAACAAATTATCCGCCAAGAATTTGCAAAGCGGCGCCGTAAATCGAACAACTTCCCCGCAAAAAAAGTTCCTTTGTCTCCGAAGCGTCGTAGATTTCGAGCAACAATTCGAACAAAAATTCTCCAGAGTAATGTCATGAATTCCAGCCCACCAGCGCCCGCCACATAAACGTCAAATTTCATCCCCGGCAAACACTTATCCCGTATTACTACGCCCTTAGCAAAAAAAACTCTTATTTCATCTGCAATTTGTCAATGTCCTTCATACTCCCATATCCAAGACAAGGTAACATTTCCCATCCAATATTTACGCTTCATCGCACTAATGCCATTTCCTACCCGGCCGAACCTAATTACCCCGCGCCATTTTAAAACTAACACTCTTCGCGTGCTGAACCATCGAAGAGCTCTCGTTTGATTGGCGATTAAATTTTCACGCGACGTCCTGCAGGAAGAATCACATTCGGAAGTTTGATTCGTTCCCTTGTCCCTATTAATAACGGATTCGGGGCACAATGTGTACGTAGGTAATTGAAAAAGGAAAGATCCGCGAGGGGCGGCGCGGCGGCGGCGACAAGACATCAATATCAAACAGTATGGATAGGAAAATCCAGAGGCGGCAAGTAAAGTAAGCCATGTAACCTTTGCACGTCGGTGTGCAAGCAGATCAATACGAGGAGAGACCTCGAGAGTAGACCAACAGGTAGCGTGACAGACCCCTCTTGCTCCTCTTCGACCCCAGCGAACCATCGGAGGCAACAATTTCGCTCGGCGGCGGCGAAAAACGGACGCGGGCTTCGATCATTGCGGGACGGAGGCGGCTGATCTGCCCCGTCTCCAAAGAACGAAATCAAAGGACTGAAAATATATCGCGGGATGTACACGAAATTTTCGATACACTGTCACAATTTTAACATTGTTCATAAAACATGATTTTTCCGCAGCAGTTTAATTACCGATACAAATGTAACTGACGTGTATTTTAAATAGTATTAGCGATTTTGACACTCCACGGACTTTTTTGTTAGGACAAAATTGAAATCGCGTTTTCATTATTTTCTGTCTGCATAAACAAATGAGTCAATCGGAGCTTACATAAAAAAAAAAACGTCCAGACCATGTTGAATTGGCGGTGACATTTAACTCCATCAAAGCATAAAAATTGATTATATAATCCGCCATTTCCGTGACGCGGTTGATTTTTACCTCATTTGACATTAAAACCTACACAAAATCGTCATTCATGTCGCTGAAATTCTAGTTTTTCATAAATCGAAACACATCGCAAATTCAGGCAATTTTTCATTCTGGTTACTTTTTTGTCGACATTGATCACTGTTAACTCGCGGGGGTTTTGTGTTCATTTTATTGATAACATTGGATTTTTCGGGGTATTTTTTTTTGTCAAAGAGTCGGCGATTCTGCGAGGTTTATAAAATTGGAAGTGTAATTTAAAAAAATATATATACTTTTAACAACCAGAGTAAAGAGTTCGTTGGTCACAGCAATGAAATTCCACGAAAATAGCCAACTTGCTTTAAGATGGCGACAGGTTTCGGTGTAAGGGTGGAATTATTACGGTTTTAAAAACTAAAAGCTAAAATTTAAAACTATCAACTATAAATCGTCTTCTCGTACTCTCCATGAAACTAATACAAATAAGGCGAAGAGAGGACCAGCACTGACGTTGAACACACTATCTTGATTTTTCAATATTTCCAAAGACCCAAAAACAGAAAAAATCATTAGGATTTTAAAGACCAAAATTTAAGACTACCAAGTCCCCTTGAAGATCAAACAAATGAGGAGAGGAGAGGACCAGCGCTGGCGTTAACCACACTATCCCCATTTTTAAATATTTCGAAAGATACAAAATCGGAGAAAAATATTGTGTGGTTGGAGTCATTAGAATTGTAAAAACTAGAGTTTAAGACTACCAACTATAAATCTCCTTGAAGACAAAGACAAGAGGAGATAATAGGAGCAGCATTGGCGTTAAACATACTATCCTTATTTTTTAATATTTCCAAGGACCCAAAGACGCAGAGAAATATTGTAAAGTTGGAATCGTTGGGATTTTAAAAAGTAAGAGTTAAATTTAAGGCTATAACTATAAATCCTTTGCTCCTACTCTCCATGATGCTAATACAATGAGCAGAGGATATGACCAGCATTGGCGTTAAACACACTATCCTTATTTTTAAACATTTCCAAAAACGCAGAAGTGCAGACAAATGTTGTAAAGTTGGAATCCTTAGAATTTTAAAAACTAAGAGCTAAAATTAAAGACTACCTACTATAAATTTCCTTCTCCTACTGTCCAAGGAAATTGGTACAAAGGAGGAGAGGACCAGCGCTGACGTTAACCACACTATCTCCATTTTTAAATATTTTAAAAGACACAAAATCGTAGAAAAATATTGTGCGGTTGGAATCATTAGGATTGTAAAAACTAGAATTTAAGATATATTATATTATAAATACTCTCGAAGCGAATATGAATTACGAGAGTAGAGGACCAGCAATCATACTATCCTTATTTTTTAATATTTCCAAGGACCCAAAGTCGCAGAAAAATATTGTAAAGTTGGAATCGGCTCAGAGTTAAATTTAAGGCTACAACTATAAATCCTTTTCTTCTACTCTCCATGATGGTAATACAAATGAGCAGATGATATGACCAGCATTGGCGTTAAACACACTATCCTTATTTTTAAACATTTCCAAAAACGCAGAAGTGTAGACAAATGTTGTAAAGTTGGAATCGTTAGGATTTTAAAAACTAAGAGCTAACAATAAGACTACTAACTATAAATTCCCTTGTCCTACCCTCCGTGAAGCTAGTATAAAGGAACAGAGGAAAGGACCACCACTGGCGATAAAAACACTATCCGTATTTTTAAATATTTCCAAAGATTCAAAAGCGTGGAGAAATATCGTAAAGTTGGAATCATTAAGATTTTAAAAACTAAAATTTAAGACTACCAATTATAAATCCTCTTGAAGCGAATACGAATGACGAGAGGAAAGGACCAGCACTGGCGTTAAACATACTATCCTTAATTTTAAATATTTCCAAATACGCTGGAGTGTGGACAAATATTGTAAAGTTGGAATCCTTAGGATTTTAAAAACTAAGAGCTAACAACAAGACTACCAACTATAAATTCCTCTGTCCTACTCTCCGTGAAGCTAGTATAAAGAAACAAAGGACAGGACCAGCACTGGCGATAAACACATTATCCATATTTTTAAATATTTTCAAAGATTCAAAAGCGTGGAGAAATATCGTAAAGTTGGAATCATTAGGATTGTAAAAACTAGAATTTAAGACTACCAGTTATAAATACTCTCGAAGCGAATATAAATGACGAGAGGAGAGGACCAGCATTGGCGTTAAACATACTATCCTTATTTTTTAATATTGCCAAGGACCCAAAGGCGCAAAGAAATATTGTAAAGTTGGAATCACTGGGATTTAAAAAGTAAGAGTGAAATTTAAAGCTATCTACCGTAAATCCTTTTCTCCTACTCTCCATAATGCTAATACAAATGAGCAGAGGATATGACCAGCCATGGCGTTAAACACACTATCCTTATTTTTAATATTTCCAAAAACGGAGGAGTGTGGACAAATGTTGTAAAGTTGGAATCCTTAGAATTTTAAAAACTAAAAGCTAAAATTAAAGACTACCAACTATAAATTCCCTTCTCCTATCCTTCATGAAGCTAGTACAAAGGAGGAGAGGACAGGACCAGCAGTGGCGTTAACCCCACTATCCCCATTTTTAAAGATTTCGAAAACCCAAAAGCGCAGAAAAATATTTTGTGGTTGGAATTATTAACACTTTAAAAACCAAAATTTAAGACGACCAATTATAAATCCTCTTGAAGCGAATACTAATGAGGAGAGGAGATGACCAGCACGGGGGTTAAACATACTATCCTTATTTTTTAATATTTCGAAAGATCCAAAAACGCAGAGAAATATTGTAAAGTTGGAATCATTGGGATTTAAAACGTAAGAGTTAAATTTAAGGCTATCTACTACAAATCTTTTTCTCGTATTCTCCATAATGCTAATACAAATGAGCAGAGGATATGACCAGCATTGGCGTTAAACACACTATCCTTATTTTTAATATTGCCAAAAACGCAGAAGTGTGGACAAATGTTGTAAAGTTGGAATCCTTAGAATTGTAAAAACTATTAGCTAAAATTAAAGACTACCACCTATCAATTCTCTTCTCCTATCCTTCATGAAGCTAGTACAAAGAGAGGACAGGAACAGCACTGGCGTTAAACACACTATCCCCATTTTTAAATATTTCGAAAAACCAAAAGCGTAGAGAAATATTGTGTGGTTAGAATCATTAGAATTTTAAAAACTAAAATTTAAGACTACCCATTATAAATTCCCTTGATTAATACAAATGATCAACATTGGCATTAAACACACTATCCTTATTTAAATATTTCCAAAGATGTAAAAACGTAGAGGAACACTGTTCACTTGCAATTTTTCGAAAACATTAAATTTTTTCTCATAAACCGTTTCCAAATTAATTCAGGAAAAGTCTAGTTACGAAAAGAGCCAACGAATTGTTCCTCAAAATACAGGAAACAGTGTCCGTTGAGTTGAAAAATTGTTTTTACAGGCATCCATCAATTAAATAGATTAAGAGCTTGTGGTTCAGGTAGTCGAAAAAAAATTGCAGCAAACGAAACTAATAGCTCGCCATTTCGCAGAATGATCCCATTTTTAACACGAAGGATTTAATCCCCTACATTAAAGGTTAACCGGATGAAAAATGCGCTTTATTCTGCTTAACCAGTTCAATCACCGAAGTTTCGAAATTTACGTAATAAAATTTTCACCACTTAAAAAATATTTTTTATTATATAGCAACACGTCAGTGTGACGTCTGCTAAAAATCTTGATCTGGTCCCTATTAACCCCGAAAATTGAAATTACACAGACAAAAATTGCTACAAGCACGCGATTTAATCCGCCTTGAACTTGTTATAAACCAAAATTTCGTTACATATTTGACGAGCTATCGATTATTCCGGTCTCACAATGCCTGTAAAAACACACACACGTCTAATAATACGTTCCACACATGAGGTCTATCATTATGCGTTATTATCCAACGCCGACAATTCGACTCACTTCACGGCCAATATAAATAAAACCGTTCCGCTGAAAGGCCGACATTAGTAAATTATTTTGAAAAGCTTCCTGAAAGCTCGCGGCTTTCGATAACTAAAAGGAAAGTTGCTTGTGTGGAAGGGAACGTTAATAATACCATAAATTCCGGTGTTTACAGGTCCGGGGCTTCCCTCTTTTCTTTGTCTGCAAGCGAGTTGCTAATATTTCAAAGTTTTACGCGGATAAACACTGCACTACGTTATAATTAAAGCGGAGCGGGTCAAGTAGCGAGAAATATTTCATGTGATGAATATGGCGTGTTAATAATTAATTAGAGGGATTCGAAGGGACGTTAATGTAATGGAAATGCGAAATGACATCAAATTGGCATGTTTTACTTTTCACATCAAAAAAGTCAATTAACAGTAATTCATAATGTATTCGGAAAGGTCGCAAAAATACGAGAGGCTCGTTTAACGGTTCTTCGGGTTGCGTAGGCATCGGGTTTTAATTTACGACCAGTCCGGCCCTGTCGCCCACCTCATCGAAATTTTATATTGTTAATTCCCTCGTTCGGCCCGCGCAAGTGGCATTTCTTGTCGAGTGGCCAATTCAATTATATTTAATGAATTAGCCAATGGAACGAAAATAATTGGATTACCGTTTAGACATAAATCAAAGGTTTGGGTAATTTTACAGCCAATTTAATGCCAATTTAGAAAGTAATCAATTTTAATTGATTGTGTATAAAAGCACCTGTCGCTTATGTCTCCCCAAGTTGTCGTTTCGAATGATTTTAGGAGTTTCCAGCGCACAAAAACCCCACTCGATCCGAATGATTGATGAATTTATTTTTAGAATCAATTCGCTCGAAATTTGATAATGGCAAGAATAGCCCTTTGGCTTGTCGGTGTCAATAAAACGGGAACTCGAAAAAGACGTGATCTTTTTGCAGCCGAAACAATAAATTAGATAATGCGAGAAGTTGCCGATCATGCTCGGACTTTCGGGTTTTTAGATTCGAAACGAAACGAAACTAACAACCTTTTACGACTCCTTCCACACGTCTAAAGCGCTCGAAAAAATTATTTCGTTACTGTTTCAAGGTTTAAAACGGGGAAAATACGTAAATTGCTTCTTATTACAACGTGGTAAAAACATGATTGATAGTGCGTGTAAAGCACACGATATTATTTATGAAGTTTCTGATTTTTGGATTAGATTAACTCAGTCGAACTTCGTCTTCTTTGCATGTAAGTAACTTGTTCGAAAATAAAATTTTCCGTGCCCCATTGAAAAAAAGAGCCGAAGCCGGCGAATTTCGTCGCTCTTCTCGGACCCGGAAAACTTTGAACTTTTTCGTTCCGCCTCGAAAAAGTGTAATCCTCGTGTGTTACGTAAGCTGCCTACGCGAACTTGGAGAGAAAATCACAACGACTGACCTGGAAAGAGACGGATTAAACTCGGAAGAACACAAACGGGGTCCTTTCCGACAACTCCGATCGTAAATAATAAAAAAACTCGTTTATTTTTCACGGTACCCGGAGAAATTAACCGAAGACTAACTGCCGTTCCGGCGAATCGCCACTTTTTTTAAAATTATCGATAAATCGCGTCGCGCGAAATTGATTCGGGAAAATGATGTACGATAAGAATATGAAATTCTCGAATATACGTATCAAGAAAATGGGGTCGGAAGTTTGAAATATATCTCACCGAAAACTTCTAACCCTCTGAATTATTTATTTAGTATTGAACTTGTGTAAATTCGGCGGCGAGGTGGTGTTTTCCACGGTATTTCATTACTTTTGGCTGAGACAGGATCGACAGTTGTTGCGAGCATCCGGATAGGGATGCAACGATGCATATTTTACATAAATGTACGATCTGACATTCTTAGTTAACCTTATCGCCCGAACAAATCCATTTTCGCCCCCACGAAATTAATACCCAGCTGCTTTCATTTACATGCTAATAATGAAATAACACCCGTAACACGATACATAATCGATTTCGTTTTGTCTTCATAAAAGCCGTACGGCTCGATAATATTTTTGCCATTTTCACATCCGAGCTCGTTACGGTTACCGTATCCGCGATAATATAATCCGGATGACGTTATTGTTGAATAATGCGTATTACGAGTGGATTTTTTCAACGGGGGCCCAAATAGAATTTAAATTCTGAGCCGCGACAAACGATAACGTTCTTAATCTTCAAGTGTGAAATTTAAGGTCGCAGGGGCTTAAAATGGAATAAATAGAGCCATTATAAATTTTTATCTGTTCAAGTATGAGAATTTATGCACCATTAATTTTTTTCGCGGCTTTATGCGGTTCCGTCGGGCATGAGAGCAAATTGCACCTAATTTTCATCTCGTTTGCCGGATCGGCGCCAGGGGGTGACGTATGGGTTCGACGAAACGAAAAATCTAAACTAATTTAGAAACAACGTAGTAGTAGTTAAACACTGGACAATTTTAACAAAGATTCAATGATATATTTAATACACAACGTCAATTTTCGTCAATTAAAACAGAACACACATTCCCCCTCCCGCAGCACCGCCTCCCTCCCAAATTTCCAAGAGTACGGTCCTGACTACGATAAGCAGAACACGCTCCGAAAATCGAGAGATATCGAGCGTCAAAAGTGAAAGAGAAGTAGTAGAAAACAAAGAAGTGAAGTGGAACAAGAGTAAGAAGCACCAAGAAGTGTAAGGACAGCAATTATTCGGGAAAGTGTGGAATCAAAAGAACCTAACCTCCGAAGAGATAGTCTGGGTGACAGTTCTTATCGCAGCACGAAGTAAACAACACAGGAACGTACTAGATACACAGGAAGCAAGAAAGTCGGCCAGGGAATGCTAAACGGGAATCCTGAACCGGAAAAAGGACACAAACTAGCAATAGAAGAACAAGACAACCAGAAACGAAAAAGAGAAACCTTCTTTTCACCATCACCAGAAGGTCAAAGAGTACAGAGGAAGCAGAAGAGGGTACAAGCAGGAGACATGGGCGAAGTAAAGAATATGTTCAGAACGTTAATGGAGGAAATCGCAGAAATGAAACGAGACCAAAGAGCATACCAAACAGAAGTAACAACACTAAGAGAAGAAGACCAAAGACTGACCGAAAGATTAGAAAGAGTGGAGCAACACTTAGAAAAACTGGAAAAAGCAGAAAGGAGAAACAACATCGTAATCAAAGGAGGGAAACTACAAGGAAGCGAAAAACAGCAGAGGTTGAGGAACTCCTAAAAAATAAGGTAGGAATCCAAACTAAGATACAAGACGCAAGATTAGTCAGCGAAAAATACGACATAGTAGTAGCAAAGATAGAGAGCTGGGACACAAAAAGAGCAATCATGAAACAGAAGAACAAATTAAAAGGATCAAAAACGTTTATTGAAGACGATTACACCAAACAAGAGAGCGAGATACAGAAGAAAATAAGAGGAATAGCAGCAGCAGAAAAAGGGAAAGGAGTCGAGGCAAAAGTAGGGTACAAAAAGATGATATGGGCAGGAGAAGTCTGGCATTGGGACACTAAATTAGACAAATTAGTGAAAGCACCGTCGCACCCCAAAGAAAATCCAAAAAACTAACAGAGGAAGAAACCACACACCGGAAAACAATGACGACGTATGCAAAGCTCATGGATGACCCGATAGGAATTAGGAAGAGAAAGAAAAACCCGAAAATTAGAATAGGAACATGGAATGTTCGAGGAACATATAACGAAGGAAAACTCAAACAAATAGTTCAAGAATTACAAAGGTATAATATAGATGTAGCAGCTATACAAGAGACGAAACAAAAAGGCAAATTCATCACTGAAATAGACAACTACATATTATTTAATAGCGGAATTAACAACAGAGAACTAGGAACAGGATTCATGGTGAAGAAGAGCCTGAAAGGAGCAGTAATTACCTTCAAACCAATCTCAGAAAGAATGAGCTATATAAGATTGAGAAGTAAGTACAGGAAAATAAACCTACTGAATATACATGCACCGAATGAAGAAAAAGATCTAGAAGTAAAAACAGAATATTACGAAGAACTAGAAAGAGAATATGTGAAAATACCAAAGCATGACATTAAAATGGTTATAGGAGACGCCAACGCAATGATAGGTAAAGAGAATTGCTACAGGCCAACAATCGGGAAAGAAAGCAAACACCAAAAAACGAATCAAAATGGAGAAAAACTGATAGAGTTTCCAGAAGAAAATAAAATGGTAGTCAAAAGCACCTTCTTTGCGCAGAAAGAGATCTACAAAGGCACATGGATGGCACCTGACGGAAAAACGGTCAACCAAATAGACCACATACTGGTAGAAAGGAGAGATGCCCAACTAATAACCAGATTAAGAAGCTACAGGGGAGCAGAAGCGAATTCAGACCACTTTCTAGTAAGAGCAGGCCTCAAACAAGAAATACCGAAGAAAAAAGAAGGAAAGAAGACGCAACGTGATATAAATGTAAAAAAACTTAAAAAAAGCCGAAGTACAACAGGAATACGAACAAAAGATGAATGAGAGAATAAGATCAACAGAGCAAGACATACCTATAGAAGAGAGGTGGGAAGAACTACAAGAGAACATATGGAAGACCTCGGAAGAAGTACTAGGGTTCGTCAAAAAAGACAACAAAAATAGAAACGAATGGTTTGACGAGGAATGTAGAAAAGCAATAGAACCGGGGAGGTCAGCCAGACAGAAATATCTAAAATCAAAAAATGAGAAGAACCAAAAAGATTACCAAGAATAAAGGAAAGAGTACAAGAAGATATGCAGAAATAAGAAACGAGCAAAGATGGAAGAACAAATACGACAAATAGAAGAAAACTTCAACAAGAATGAAATAAGGAACTTCTACCAGGACGTGAAAAAAGAGAAAAGAGGCTATCAACCACGAGTAATATATTGTAAAGACAAGGACGGCAACCTGATAGGAGACGAACAAGCAAGAATAAAACGATGGGAAGAATACTTTGAAGAGCTGCTAAACGAACAGGATACACAGCAAGATACGAACGAAAGAGTGAACGACTCGGATGACCCAGATGGAACAATAGAAATTGACGAAGGAGAGATCAGAGAAACACTAAGGCAGATGAAAAACAACAAAAGTCCTGGTAGAAACGGAATAAAGGGCGAGATGCTAAAGTACGGAGGAGAAGCAGTAGCATCAGAGATACATCGACTAGTGCTAGAATGTTGGAAGGAAGGAAAAATGCCAGAACAATGGAGTGAAGCAGTACTTTGCCCGATATTTAAAAAAGGAGATATTACGAAATGCGAAAATTATCGCGGAATAGCGCTGCTAGACGTAACGTATAAGGTAATGGCCACTTGCATCAACCGAAGACTAAAGCAGCATATGGAAAAAATAGTAGGAGAATATCAAGCAGGGTTTAGGAAAAATAGATCTACTGTAGACCAGATATTTATATTGAAGCAACTACAAGAAGTACATCACGAACAGGGAATCAACTTATATCTGTTGTTCATAGACTTTAAAAAAGCCTATGACACGGTTAACAGGAAAGAACTGCTAGAAGCCATGCAAGAACTGGGAGTCCCAAGAAAACTAATAAAACTGACAAAGATGACCCTGCAGAGCACCAGAAACAGAGTCAGGATAAATGGTCTGTTGTCAGAACCATTCCAAGTAAGAACAGGACTCCGGCAAGGAGATCCAATATCAACTACCCTGTTCAATCTAGTACTCGAAGCAATAATAAGGAGAAGTGGCATCCACAGAACGAGCACGATATACGAAAAAAGACACCAAAATATAGCCTTTTCAGATGACGTGACATGTATAACGAGAACAGAAGCAGAAATGAAGAAAATGACAAAAAATCTAATCAGAGAAGCGAAACGAATGGGTTTAGCGATCAACCAAGAGAAAACGAAGTTTATGAAGATGGAAACAAAACAAACCCCAGCAAAACCATTGAAAGTAACTACAGAAGAAGGAACAACATACGAATTCGAAGAAGTAAATAGGTTCAAATATCTAGGAGTCGTAATTACAAACAAAAACGAAATGAACGAAGAGATAGAAGAACGGATCGCGAAAGCAAACAAGAGTGTAGGAAGATTAAGCAGATTTCTGAGGAGTAAGAATGTAACACGACGAACAAAGAAACAAGTACATAAGACAATAGTAAGACCTACAGTCCTGTACGCTAGTGAAACGTGGACGCTAACGAACGAAAAGGAACAGAAGTTGGAAGTATGGGAACGCAAGATACTACGAAAGATATATGGAGGTATAAAAGAACTAGACCAATGGAGAAGAAGAACAAACCGAGAGATCGAGGAGAGCCAACAATCACGAAGATAATCAGAGCACAGAGACTAAGATGGCTAGGCCACGTCGGAAGAGCACCAGAGAAGAACAAATGGAAAATTATTGTTAAAAAAGCCCAGGGCCTTTAAGGCCTGCAGAGCTGAATTATATATTATATTGCCGGATCGGCGCCAGGGGGAGTGACGTATGGGTTCGACGGAACGAAAAATCTAAACTAATTTAGAAACAACGTAGTAGTAATAGCTAAACATGTAACCAAGATTCAATGATATATTTAATACACAACGTCAATTTTCGTTAATTAAAGCAGAACACACATTCCTCCTCCCGCAGCACCGCCTCCCTCCCAAATTTCCAAATTTCACACGGTCGACCTCTCCCTCGAAACGTCTATGCAAATTTCAAGTGCAGACCATTAACATACGTAAGTCCGTTGCGGCGGCCCCGCCGACCCCTAATTGTTTCGCTCCAGAGAACGGACACGAGCTTTTATATGGAGCTTTTAAAGCTCCTGCAAACATATCAATGGGAGCACGCGCCAGCCCGAAACGTAAAATACAACTTAATCTCTGCATTTAAACGGTTCTGATTAAATTGCGTCCCAAGGCCGGGAGCGGATAAAAGTCGAGCTTTTATGGACACTCCGGCCGTGGGTTATTAAAAGTCGCCGTTGACACAAAAGGTCGTCATTTTTCTTTTATCTCGGAACGTCCGCTGTAAACATGATATCAACTTGTCGAAATATGGCCGACCGTTCATCGAGATAAGAATCGGCCGGTTTTATGGGAACGTGCGAGGGAATCCGGCTGCTCCTCCCGGAGCAGACAAGTCCGGAGATTTAGAGGTTTGTTGTTAAAAACAGACCGCCGGAGTTTTTGAGGGATTGATACGCTTCGGAACGGGGTCAAGCTTAAATTAAGTCAGCATTTAACTTCAAAAGAAAAAAACAGATACAAAAGCCGCCCGGAACCGTGTTGCATATGCAGATTAATGTTAGACATAATACACAATTTCCGGTCGGCCGGAATTTGAATACAAATTGAGTCCGGGCCGCTAATAAAAATCATAACGCGATAATAAAGTCGGCGCTTTAAATATGTGACCGTAAGAGGTGACGTCTCTTTGTGTTTTTCGGTTTTAAATAACACGGTTTATGTCTTTGCTTTGCTTTGCCGGCTGAGTGGCTCCTTTGGGAAAAAGACATGGAATGTAAAGCGAAACAAGGCCTGCTTTAAACTAATTCCGAAAGGGGTTTTAAGTCGATTTGGATGAAAAACGTTGTTATGTTTGTCGTCTTGTGTGCTAGAAGACGCCGAAATTGCGTTTGGATGCTGTTCGCTTGCTCTCGTCGTAAAAGCGCTCTTAGAAACTAATAAAAGTGGGTGTTGCAATTTGCCGCCTTGCTCAGACTAGAACCATAGTTTGACTTACGTGTCTAATGTCTATTAATCATGGCTTTTTAATGTTGGAAATGTCGCTGCACAGGTAATGAGCGCAATGGCGTAGTGGTTGATTTGATAACGGTTCGAGATATTGTGTTAATAAATTGCTTTGTTTGAGGAAATTTGGCGAAAGTGAGCTGGATTTGTGACTAATAGGTGTAATTTTAATTTTTGCCAAAAATGGTGGAGGCGCCGGGAAAATAATTCTAGTTCACTTTGAAAAACTGTCACTAACTAGAATCATTCAGGCTTTGAACGCTTGATCATTCTCTTCGTCCAGTTAAAACTAATTGTCTGGGTCGAGTTTTTTCGTCGCGGTCTATTTCATTTTGAAGTTTAGAACTCGGAACTCTCGAGAACATAAAATAAAAGAAACCTAGAGCTAATGAAGTAAATTAGTTGCTTGTCCTACATCCGAGGATTTTCTTTCATCCCTAATGAAAAATTTTCACGTACAACTTGAGAAATACAGATGTGAGGAAACGGAATTATTTCTCTGGCTTTATGATTCCTTTGATACACTTTCCAGAACGGAGGAGAACGTCCGAGACAGATATTCAATTTATTTTATTCGCGAATGTACGTTTATTAGGGAAAAAATTCGCTCCGGCAGGCGAGTCGGATCGAAGTCGAGTGTGGAAAGCCGCATTCGTAATTCTTCTAATTCGGTTTTATAGAGTACGGACAGATCGCCGCGATAAAATCCGCATTAAACGAATAGAAAATAAATCAAACAGCAATAAAACTAAGAGGTTGGGCCGTTTGATGGACACAGATAACGCGCCACAATAATCGGATTCAACTGCACACGTTTTTTTTCCGTCGTAATCGAACTACCACAATATTTGTAGCACGGGTTTTATTCTCTCCCGTTCTTCTTATTTATCGGAGTAAAACATCGAGAATCGTGGCAAACTTCGCAAATTCCCAAATGATTTACGCGCACTTCACCGGCGAAATATTTCATTTTAAAAACTCCAAACCTAATTCGGCCTACTTTCAATCTTGCTCATGCCGGATTAACTGTATTTCGCCGTCATATTACGGCCCCATAATATACATTTTATATGTGCATAACTTGCCCAAGGAAGATTAAAGTGCAAATATGTGATATCGCGTCGGCGGCGCAATTTTTAAACCGCCACAAAAAAAAATTCGGCTGCGGAGACTCATTTAATAGGTTCTGGATTGACGTCATCGCTTTTTAAATAAGCAGTCGGTTCGGTAGTTCGACGAGACACATGCTCCGAAATCGCAGGGCCATTAATAACGCGTCTAATAGCCGTATTCCCGCGGTGTTCCCGGGTACTCCGGCCGCATTAACAATTCACATTGTTCCACGGACAAGCCGAGTGAAATATTGAAAGGATGCTCCAGAATTCGGCAAGAATGCTCCCGAACAGTGGCCGATATTATGAAATATTACAGTACATTATCGTGGGATCGATACGGCATTCCCGTATTAATTTCGGGAGTGAGTTTGACAGAAGCTTATTGCTAGGGGAGTCGAATATGAAAATTGGAGAAATAATTTACAATTTACGATTCGCGACGTGTGTGAAACAAGTTCGGTTCGCGTAATTTTATTGGAAATTGTCTGAGGGAAAAGACAAAAGTAGCTTGTACACAGGCCGTAAAATTTCAGATTCTCCATAAAGCTGATCTCTGGGGAGTTTTATGTAACATGTTGCTGAATACATGGATGGTTAACATTTGCGCGACGACAGCGCCATCGCGATGCGTGGGCTCGAATGGGCGTCGGGAGACGGAGGTTTGATTTCTTATTTATACGCAGGGTGGTTTTTACCAAAACTGTGATTTGTTTATGGGGAGCTGGGTACCTTGAGGTTAAAGACCGTTCAGCGGGGTAGGATCATGATTTTCCCGATATACATACAGGCGGAAACGAGAGACCTGTGTGTTATAGGGGTCATAAAACGCTATAGAGTTAAACATGATTTTTCTTGTTTCATAAGTGAGATAAGACCTAAAAGTCACATTTTACCTAGCTGCCGAGATAAACATCATCACCGTACGCCAACAAGGTCTAATTTTTACCTCGTCATAAAATTCCCGATATGATCCACGCCATAACCGACATTTATTTTAAGAACTCTACACGTAGTTAAGCACGACGACGACGTTAGTAAGATTCCGGGCGCGAATAGACGGTAAACACGTATTTTCTTTAATGAGCCAGTCAATTAGATCACCTTCGTAGATCATTTCTTTAAACTGATGCAATATCCGACTACAACTTGCACTGTTCCGACCAATTTGTACGAAACTTAAGACCTTCTTTTGGAATTTCTAGTAACTCTATAATTTTTCTATCAAAATGTACAGGGGTTGCGTTCTAAATTTGTTGAATTTTACAACAATGTCTCAGCAAATAATTTTAATTTTATCTTTTTCACACAATCTTGGTTTACTAGTGATAATCATTGCAGTGAGTCGACACTGTTTTCGAGCTACGAGCCCGAATTCGGTGTCGGTGTCGGTGTCGGTGTCGGTGTCGGTGTGACATAACGAACGAAAAACGCAAACTCTGAGATAACCTCAATTAAATATGATGCGATGGTTTCAAATTATAAAAGAACAGTCGCGTAAATTGCATATGTATGTATGTATGTATTACAACAATTGACAATTAATGGATATTTCCTTTAATTAACCCAATCATCATCATTCATCATCATTTTGTCGAAAAATACAAATGTAACATATTTTTGTTTTTTATTATTTTTTAAGAGAAAATTAATTACTTCGCCGCATGTACGTGTTTAATTTATATAAATTGACAACGCAGAGTTAAAATTCCAACCGTGCGTCCCTGGGTCGACGCACTCTTTTTTTATTTATTATCGTTTTATTTATTCCACCTCACACTTCATTCCAGCAATTCGATTTATTTTTTGGCTCATTTAGTTCCCTTGAGATTTTTTCGAATAACAATCACTTTTTAGTGATAGGTGATTTCAATACTTCTAATTATGCAAGCAGCTATGGTGACTGTTTTTGTAACACATTAAATATTTTTAAAACATTCCATGGATTCACCCAATGCAATTCAATTATTAATTGTAACAATCATCTTCTGGACTTTTACCATTTCAAACATGTTTCAACATTTTGTCTTTTTGTTTTAATATGTTTAGACTTCTTTTCACAACATGAAACTTAAAACATGTTTAAAATAGACAATTTGTATAAGGAAAATCGATTTTAAGCTCAGCAAAATCCATATTCCCTTGAACAAATGTACCATTTTAACCATATTCTAAGTTTCTTGTTGTGAAAAGATGGTCATGTATATTAAGAAAAAAACAGGCAAAATATAAGCCCCGCCCACCCACCCTATCTCAATTGTGATGATTTTTTTATTCGACGTGAGCCAAAAGGGCGGAAGTTAACTGCAAAACCCTTATTTTTCTACAAGAAATTAAAAACATATTTTTGAGAGTCGTGTTTTTCCAAGAATATTATGTATATTAAGAAAAAAATAAACCCAAAAATTAGGTCCCACCCATACCCACCCTGATCTCAATTCTCAACTGTGATGAATTTATCATTCGTTGTCAGGCAAACAAAAGAAAAATCCATTAAAGCATAACCAACTAAACAATAGAGAAGATGTTCAAAATTCCTGCCTTGTGCACATAAGTAAGTTCGTAATGTTTTCAAATTTTGATAGCCTCTAAGAAAACAGAGGGCGGGTGGGCGGGGCTAGAACCTGCCAAGATAAAACTGATTTTGGCAAATGACATACACTCTAAGAAAACAGAGGGTGGGTGGGCGGGGCTAGTATCTGCTAAGATAAGACTGATCTTAGCAAATGACATATTTTCTAAGAAATGTACTTAAATTGTTATAAGAAAAGACACTAGAGGCTCCAAAGCACTTTCAAATTCTTTCCAAACAGGAATACCTAGAATCTCAAGATTGTTTTAAATTTTTCACATAAAACGGGGTCCCAAAATTAACTCAAATCAGAATTTTCTAATAATAGAACACCAAAGTCCCCAAAATTGTTTTAAATAATTTACAACAAAAATCTCCATGGGCTCCCAAAATAATATACCATGGGTACCCAAGAGTCTCCCGAATTACAAAAAAAAAAAAAACACTGTGACACTCAAGACTATTTCAAATTCGTAAAAAATAAAACTAAAAGCTCAAAAGATTGTTTTAAGTTCATCTAGCAATTAAACACTAGATTCCAATAAATTTATCCGAAAATAAAACACCAGGGGACCTGAAATTAACTGCGAACGTTTTAAACGTAGGGTTTTGAAAACTTCGAGAAAAATTCAACTGTTTTACCCATTTTCTATGTATTTCTTGTTGGGAAAAGATGGCTATATAATTTTAAAAAAAGGAAAAATATAGGCCCCGCCCACCCACCCGGTCTCAATTATGATGATTTTTTTCATTCGTTGTCAGACAAGAGGGGGCAAGTTAACTTTGAGATCCTTATTTTCCTACACGAAATTATAAACATATTTTTGAGTGTCGTGTTGTTCAAAGAATATTATGTATATTAAGAAAAAGATAAAGCCAAAGATTAGATCCCACCCATACCTATTCTATAACGATAAAATATCGGTACCGATAAAATGTGGTCGTCTTTTTCTTTCGCATTTGAAATTTATATTTTCGTCCTTGTCATTTATCGCTTCGTATCGTATCGGTAGAAACAAAATCCCACCCCTGATCTCAATTCTCAATTGTGATGAATTTTTCATTCGTTGTCAGATCGAGCGACAACAAAACAAACAAAAGAAAAATCCAATAAAGGAAAACCCAACTAAACACTAGAGAAGATGTTCAAAATTCCTGCCTTGTGCACATAAGCAAGTTCGTAATGTTTCCAAATTTTGATCATTTTTTGTAAAAGTTGGTCATCAGTACTTGCTAAGATAAAACTGATTTTGGCAACTGACATATCCTCCAAGAAAAGGGGCGGGGCTAGTAGCTGCCAAGATAAGACTAAATTTGGCAAATGAGATGGCCTATAAGAAAACAGCGGGCGGGTGGGCGGGGCTAGTACCTGCTAAGACAAAACTGATTTTGGCAAATGACATACCCTTTAAGAAAGGAGAGGGTGGGTGGGCGGGGTTAGTACCTGCTAAGATACGACTGATTTTGGTACATGACGTATTCTCTAAGAAATGTAACTAAATTATTATAAGAAAAGATACTAGAGGTTCCACTTTCAAATTCTTTCCAAACAGGAATACCTACAACCTCGAGACTTTTAAATTTTTCAAAAAAATGGGCTCCCAAAATTAACTCAAAAAGAGGTCAGTTCAGAATTTTCCACAAATAGAACATCAAAGTCCCCCAAAATTGTTTTAAATAATTTAAAACAAAAATTTCCATGAGCTCCCAAAATAATATACCATGGCTACCTAAGAGTCTCCCGAAAAAAAAAACACTATGGCACTCAACACTCAACACTATTTCAAATTCTTAAAAAAATAAAACTAAAAGCTCAAAAGAGTGTTTTAAGTTCATCTAGCAACTAAACACCAGATTCCTATGAATTTATCCGAAAATAAAACACCAGAGGACCTAACATTAATTGCGAACATTTTAAAAGTGGGGTTTTGAAAACTTTGACAAAAAGTCAAAAACATATTTTTAATTTCTTGTAAAGAAATAAGCATTTTACAGTTATGCTCCACCTCCTTGGTACACGCCGAATAAAAAAAAATCATCACAATTGAGACAGGGCGGGTGGGCGGGCTGACATTTTGCCTTTTTGTTTTACTATATGTAGACTTCTTTTTACAACATGAAACTTAAAACATGTTTAAAATGGTAAATTTGTATAAGAAAATATCACTTTTGCAATTGCCTCCGCCCCATAATTGCAAAGCCCATATTTTCTTGCAAAAATGTACTATTTTACCCATATTCTATGTATTTCTTGTTGGGAAAAGATGACCAGATATATTTAAAAAAAAAAGGAAAAATATCAGCCCCGCCCACCCACCCGATCTCAATTGTGATGATTTTTTTTATTCGTCGTGAGCCAAGAGGGCGCAAGTTAACTGCGAAATCCTTATTTTTCTACACGAAATTATAAACATATTTTTGAGTGTCGTGTTGTTCAAAGAATACTATGCATATTAAGAAAGAGATAAAGCCAAAGATTAGATCCCACCCATACCGGCCCCGGGATGCGATTTTGTTTCTATAACGATAAAATATCGGTACCGATAAAATGTGGTCGTCTATTTTTCGCATTTGAAATTTATATTTTCATCCTTGTCACTGATCGCTTCGTATCGTATCGGTAGAAACAAAATCCCACCCCTGATCTCAATTCTCAATTGTGATGAATTTTTCATTCATTGTCAGATCGAGGGGCAACAAAACAAACAAAAGAAAAATCCAATAAAGCAAAACTCAACACTAGAGAAGATGTTCAAAATTCCTGCCTTATGCACATAAGTAAGCCCGTAATGTTTCCAAATTTTGATAATTTTTTGTAAAAGTTGTTCATTAGTACTTGCTAAGATAAAACTGATTTTGGCAAATGACATACCTTTTAAGAGAGGAGAGGGTGGGTGGGCGGGGTTAGTACCTGCTAAGATAAGACTGATTTTGGCACATGACGTATCCTCTAAGAATTGTAACTAAATTATTATAACAAAAGACACAAAGACACTAGAGATTCCTAAGCACTTTCAAATTCTTTCCAAACGGGAATACGTACAACCTCGAGACTTTTAAATTTTTCAAAAAAAACCGGTTCCCAAAATTCACTCAAAAAGAGGTCAGTTCAGAATTTTCCACAAATACAACACCAAAGTCCCCCAAAATTGTTTTAAATAATTTACAACAAAAATTTCCATGGGCTCCCAAAATAATATACCATGAGTACCCAAGAGTCTCCCGAATTAAGAAAAAACACTGTGGCACTCAAAACTATTTCAAATTCGTAAAAAATAAAACTAAAAGCTCAAAAGATTGTTTTAAGTTCATCTAGCAACTAAACACCAGATTCCTATAAATTTATCAGGAAATAAAACACCAGGGGACCTAAAATTAATTGCGAATATTTTAAAAGTGGGGTTTTGAAAACTTTGACAAAAAGTCAAAAACATATATTTAATTTCTTGTAAAGAAATAAGCATTTTTCAGTTAAGCTCCGCCTCCTTGCTTCACGGCGAATTAAAAAAATCATCAGACTTGAGACAGGGCGGGTGGGCGGGCTGCCATTTTGCCTTTTTGTTTTACTATATGTAGACTTCTTTTCACAACATGAAACTTAAAACATGTTTAAAATGGTAAATTTGTATCAGAAAATATCACTTTTGCAATTGCTTCCGCTCCATAATTGCATATCCCATATTTTCTTGCAAAAATGTACTATTTTACCCATATTCTATGTACTTCTTGTTGGAAAAAGATGGCTATATATATTAAAAAAAGGGAAAAATATAAGTGGTGGAAGCGCCGGGAAAATAATATATTTTAAAATACTTTATTTCGACTATTTTTAAAAAACTTATGTATGAAATTTTGTATTCTGGGAAAAATGGTATTTCGCCGGAGATCTGAACAATATAATTGGAAAGACAACTTCATATCTTTCTTAAATCAGCCCTTTTGCGATTATTCAAAAAAACTTTAATTTTGTTTGATTTAAACATTTTTTTTCTTCATTATTTGTATAGTTTCGTCTAAAAAACAGATTCGTGATCCTGAGGAAATTTACAACAAGAAAAGGTCTTTATAGATTCTTCTTTACTATTTTTAAATTTTTAGTAAAAATGTTGTAGGCGCCGGGAAAATAATATATTATAAAATAATTTATTTCGACTATTTTTTAAAAACTTCTGTATGAAATGATGTATTCTGGAAAAAATGTTATATCTTTAGAGATCTGAATAATATAATTGGATAGACAACTTCAAGTCCGTCTTAAATCAGCCCTTTTGTGATTATTCAAAAAAACTTTAATTTTGTTTGATTTAAACATTTTTTTTCTTCATTATTTGTATAGTTTCGTCGAAAGTAATAACAGATTCGTGATCCTGAGGAAATTTACGACAAGAAAAGGTCTTTATAGATTCTTCTTTACTATTTTTAAATTTTTAGTAAAAATGTTGTAGGCGCCGGGAAAATAATATATTATAAAATAATTTATTTCGACTATTTTTTAAAAACTTCTGTATGAAATAATGTATTCTGGGAAAAATGTTATTTGTTTAGAGATCTGAACAATATAATTGGATAGACAACTTCAAGTCCTTCTTAAATCACCCCTTTTGTGATTATTCAAAAAAACTTTAATTTTGTTTGATTTAAACATTTTTTTTCTTCATTATTTCTATAGTTTCGTCGAAAGTAAAAACAGATTCGTGATCCTGAGGAAATTTACGACAAGAAAAGGTCCTTTTAGATTCTTCTTTACTATTTTTAAATTTTTAGCGAAAATGGTGGATGCGCCCTGAAAATAATATATTTTAACATTATTTATTTCGACTATTTTTTAAAAACTTCTATATGAAATAATGTATTCTGGAAAAAATGTTATTTCTTTAAAGTTCTGAACAATATAATTGGCCAGACAACTTCATGTCCTGGTTAAATCAGACCTTTTGTAATGATTCAAAAAAACTTAAATGTTGTTTCATTTAAATATTTTTTTCCGTCTTTATTTGAAGAGTTTCGTGGAAAATAAAAACAGATTCGTGATTCTGAGGAAATTCACGACAAAAAAGGCCTTTTTAGAATCCTCTTTACTATTTTTAAGTTTTTAGCGAAAAAGGTGGAGGCGCCGGGAAAATAATATATTTTTTCTTAAATCATTTATTTCGACTATTTTTTAAAAACTTTTGTATGAAGTAATGTATTTTGGAAAAAATGTTGTTTCTTCATAGATCTGAAAAATATATGCTGCATGCTCGGCGAAAAATGCCCTTGATTCGCTTCTAATATAATCTTCTTCGTAATAAAACTGACTGTCTGTGCTCTTGGGTATAATTATTTTTTTTGTACCACGACTAAATACTTGCCAACATATTTCTTTTTATATTAACTTTGCTAATTTAATTTTTTTGTCAATTTTCTAGTTATTTTTTGTAGGAGCTTATTTTTAGTTTATCTGGTTTCTGTAATTGGGATAAATATTATTTTTATCATTTTCCTTCGCAAAAATATGAACATTTTCTCCCGACCATAATTATCTTATTTTATTCTTTTAACACGCCATCTGCCTTATTCGTCGCAGCATGGCTGAAGGGCGGAAGCTAATTTGGCGGCAACAAAGCAACAAGCTTGACATTTCAACAGAAGAAATTATTGAGATTGTGAGCTAATTAGGGACGTTCTTTGTTAGAAATAATAGTCTCCTTTCACTTGTACATTAATTAGGCATTACATAAACACCGTCGCCGCGCTAACGAGGAATGCACGTATAGTTCGTCCGATCGAAGAGCGATCCTCAAGGTCACTTGCGTCACTCGTCGATAACTATAATCCGGAGGCACGAATGCATCAAACGTTTAATTTTCGCATCAAAGCGTCAAATCGAGCGCGATTTTCTAAATGGACGCGTTTAATAAAAGTGCAGGGGCCGCTCCTCGTAATTTCTCCTCATAATGCCTGCCCGCTCCAGAAACTAGTCGTAAGACTAGAACGAAACACGGCAGTAAATTACTATTACTGCGGGATTATGATGATACATCATACTTTAGGAAAATATTATTTTGCCGAGTAAATTCGACGTGGGTAGGCGGTTCCGACAATTGTGGCCTGGCATCACGCGAAATTATAATTAAGTAAAGGGTGGAACTCGTAATATGTCTCATTTAGTCGTCATTAACGGCGTCGTTAAATCATTACGCGCATCGTCGCCGGATAACGAAAAACAAGCGCCGCGGAGGAATCGAGTTATTATCTCGGCTTCATTTAAATAAATTTGAACGAACGTTTAAAGGGATTTGGGAGGAACTCGTGGAATAAAAATCGCTCGGCGATGTGAGAGGACGGTCTCGATGCTAAAATCCGAAGGCAATTGAATTGTGAAAGAGGATCGAGTGCAGAAAGGTTTAGAGATGAATTCCAATACTCCGGAAAAGGAATTTTCTAATGTTTAGTTATAATTGAGAGTTTCGCATGCCTCGTGAAAACCGACAAAGATGCTACTTGTTGAGCAAATTTCGAGAAAGAGGAAACAAATTTCAGAATTCGGTATTCTGTTCAAAAATTCCACCGAATTTCGAAACGTGCAATTTAAACACGACCCCGTAACAAGGTACGCTGTCTGTGAATGTTTGGTTTTAACGAGCTCTTTTAAGCAAACATTACGAAAATAATAATCACAGAAAAATGATATGTCGCTTCAAGGATACGTTAACGATCAGATTCCACATTTATACAAGTAACTATTTTTAGAAACAAAATTAAAGTGTCAAGTTGTGATAGATCCAGTTCCGTGATTCCCCAGAAATGAGCTCGCCGACGAAACACAAAACTGCCTCTTATTAAAAATAACAATAAAAAATCGTTTCGTATTACGCAGTTGGCATTCCTGCCTCCGCCACATTACCGTTAATGCCACTTGCAAAATTGTTCGAGTTCATTGACCAACTTTACGAGCTGGCAAAGTACCCCTCTTGAGACACTCACTACGCATTTCATTCTTCATCGCCTCGGCTGTTGAAAACTTTTCTAAACGCAGGTACGGCGGTTCGTACAACGAGCGGCGGACTGGGGAGGAGATGGTTAAAATAGATAAAGTGGGGGTGGCAAATGATAAAAATGAAGGTCGATTGCGTAAAAAAACAATTTGCCGTTAAACGGTGAAAAAAACAAAGTTGACCCAAATCGATTGTTTAATATTTATATCTGGAAAATCTATCTCAGGATTGACCTTCGACGAAACGACTTTAATTCAGACTATTTAATAATCTGTCTTTATTAAGAAGATTTTTTAATGCAGTAATGTTTACAATATTTTAATGGAAAGGGGTTCATTCTTATGCCAAATTTTCCAGTGATGATCGAATTAATAGAGATTTTTTTGGGCGATTTGACTTGGTTCAAAGAGGTATTTCTTAGAATAAATTAGACACAATTTGTTCCAGAATATATTATTTCACACATAAAGTAAATTATTTACTCGGCGCATCCACAATTTTTCGTTAAAAATTAAAAATCGTAAAGAGGATTTCTCTTCAAATAATGAAGAAAAAAACGTTTAATGAAATAAAATTACCTGTAGTTGTGTGTCAAATTATATTGTTCAGATGTATAAAGAACCAACATTTTTCCCAAAATACATTATTTCATATAGAAGTTTTTTAAAAATAGTCGAAAGAAATAATTTTAAAATATATTATTTTCCCGGCGCCTCCACCATTTTCGCTAAAAATTTAAAAATTTAGTAAAGAGGATTCTAAAAGGGATTTTTTTGTCGCAAATTTCCTCAGGATCACGAATCTGTTTTTACTTTCGACGAAACTCTTCAAATAATGTAGAAAAAGAATGTTTAAATCAAACAAAATTAAAGTTTTTTTGAATAATCACAAAAGGGCTGATTTAAGAAGGGCTTGAAGTTGTCTATCAAATTATATTGTTCAGATCTCTAAAGAAATAACATTTTTCCCAGAATACATTATTTCATACAGATTTTTTTTAAGAATAGTCGAAATAAATAATTATAAAATATATTATTTTCCCGGCGCCTCCACCATTTTCACTAAAAAATTTCAAAATTGTAAAGAGGAATCTAAAAAAGCCTTTTCTTGTCGCAAATTTCGAGAGGATCACGAATCTGTTTTTACTTTCGACGAAACTCTTCAAATAATGAAGAAAAAAAATGTTTAAATCAAACAAAATTAAAGTTTTTCTGAATAATCACAAAAGGGCTGATTTAAGAAGGACTTGAAGTTGTTTACCCAATTATATTGTTTAGATCTCTAAAGAAATAACATTTTTCCCAGAATACATTATTTCATACAGAAGTTTTAAAAAAATAGTCCAAATAAATAATTTTAAAATATTTTTTTTTCTGGCGCCTCCACCATTTTCGCTAAAAATTTAAAAATAGTAAAGAGGATTCAAAAAAGGACTTTTCTTCTCGCAAATTTCCTCAGGATCACGAATATGTTTATATTTTCGACGGAACTCTTCAAATTATAGAGAAAAAAATGTTTAAATCTAACAAAATTAAATATTTTTTGAATAATCACAAAAGGGCTCATTCAAGAAGGACTTGAAGTTGTTTATCAAATTATATTGTTCAGATCTCTAATGAAATAACATTTTTCCCAGAATACATTATTTCATACAGAAGTTTTTAAAAAATAGTCGAAATAAGTGATTTTAAAACATATTATTTTCCCGGCGGCTCCACCATTTTCGCTAAAATTTAAAAATAGTAAAGAGGATTCCAAAAAGGACTTTTCTTGTCGCAAATTTCCTCAGGATCACGAATCTGTTTCTACTTTCGACGAAACTCTTCAAATAATGAAGAAATAAAATGTTTAAATCAACAAAATTAAAGTTTTTTTGAATAATCACAAAAGGGCTGATTTAAGAAGGGCTTGAAGTTGTTTATTAAATTATATTGTTCAGATCTCTAAAGAAATAACATTTTGCCGAGAATACATAATTTCATACAGAAGTTTTTTAAAAATAGTGGAAATAAATAATTTTAAAATATATTATATTCCCGGCGCATCCAACATTTTTCGCTAAAAATTAAAAATCGTAAAGAGGATTCTAAAAAGGACTTTTCTTGTCGTAAATTTCCTCAGGATCCCGAATCTGTTTTTACTTTCGACGAAACTCTTCAAATAATGAAGAAATGAAATGTTTAAATCAAACTAAATTAAAGTTTTTTTGAATAATCACAAAAGGGCTGATTTAAAAGGGCTTGAAGTTGTTTATCAAATTATATTGTTTAGATCTCTAAAGAAATAACATTTTTCCCTGAATACATTATTTCATACAGAAGTTTTTAAAAAATAGTCGAAATAAATGATTTTAAAAAAATTTTTCCCCGCGCCTCCACCATTTTCGCTAAAAAAATAAAAATAGTAAAGAGGATTCCAAAAAGGACTTTTCTTGTCGCACATTTCCTCAGGATCACGAATATGTTTATATTTTCGACGGAACTCTTCACATAATGAAGAAAAAAATGTTTAAATCAAATAAAATTAAAGTTTTTTTGAATAATCACAAAGGGGCTGATTTAAGAAGGGCTTGAAGTTGTCTATTAAATTATATTGTTCAGATCTCTAAAGAAATAATATTTTTCCCAGAATACATTATTTCATACAGAAGTTTTTTAAAAATAGTCGAAATAAATAATTCTAAAATATATTATTTTTCCGGCGCCTCCAACATTTTCGCTAAAAATTTAAAAATAGTAAAGAGGATTCTAAAAAGGTCTATTCTTGTCGCAAATTTGCTCAGGATCACGAATCTGTTTTTACTTTCGACGAAGCTCTTCAAATAATGAAGAAAAAAAATGTTTAAATCAAACAAAATTAATTTTTTTTTTAATAATCACAAAAGGACTGATTTAAGAAGGACTTGAAGTTGTTTATACAATTATATTGTTCAGATCTCTAAAGAAATAACATTTTTCCCAGAATTCATTAATTCGTACAGAAGTTTTTTAAAAATAGTCGATATAAATAATTTTCACCGTTCATCAAACAATAGTGAAAAATCTATAGGTGGTGGTGTCCTGATAGCAGTTAGGAAAAATCTTTTATCCAGCAAATTGTACATCCCTTCTTCAGTCGAAGATATATGGATTAGGTTGCAAGTCAACAGCAGATTTTTTATTTTCAGTGCTGTTTATCTCCCACCAGACGTTTCACTTGCTGTCTATGCCGATTATGTTGGCAATCTCAAAACTATATGTTACAACAACTTGGCCGATACGATTTTTGTTCTAGGAGACTTCAATCTGCCTGGCATACAATGGATTCAAGATGATGAGACAATAGGTTTGACTCCAACTAATATTAAATCAGAAAAAGAGACTCTTATATGCTACAATTTTGCGTCATGCGATCTTTGTCAATTTAACAATATTGCCAACTGCAATAATAATATTCTTGACCTTTGTTTTTCCAACTGTGATAGTCTTACTGTAAGTCGTACTGGTGAGTTTGTAAAGGTGGATAAGTTTCATCCACCTCTTAAATTTGTGATATCTGACTGTAACTGTAATTATTACGGTGATACATTTTGTGATACCTATCGTGATTTCAGAAACTGTGATTATAATGCCATCAATTCTTTCCTGTTTAACTTTAACTGGGATTTTATTAGTAGCGATAATGACATATGTGATATTGTAGATGACTTTTACCAGTGTTTGTATTTCATTTGTGATAATTTTATACCAATCCGGAAATCTAAAAGTAAAAATTTTCCCTCTTGGTTTAGCCATGAAACTAGAAAGTTAGTGATTGAGAAGAACAAATTACATCGTCGTTATAAAATAAGCCGTGATATCAGAGACTATTATAATTTCAGTTTAATTAGAGCCAAATGTAAACAAGAAATCGCTTGCTGTTACAACAAATTTATTAAGAACACCGAATCTCAAATCAACTCTAACCCAAAACATTTTTGGAATTTTATTAAGAGTGTAAAAAACAGTTGCGACTTTTCAAATACAATGATTTATAAAAGTATTGATGTTTGCGGGTTTCAAAACATAGTTGATACGTTTGCCAGTTTTTTTTCTTCCGTATATACTAATAATACCAGCAGTAGTAGTAATTTTAACTATCCTTACACAATTGACTCATTTGTTGACATCAGCTCTGTGCATATCACGGAAGATTTGGTAGCAAGAGAACTTAATGCTCTAAACTTAAACAAGGGTGCTGGGCCAGATGAGTTACCTCCAACATTTTTTTATAACTGCAGAGATTCATTGGTTATACCACTAACACGAATTTTCTCTATTTCAATAAGTTCGGGAAAATTTCCTGACTTGTGGAAATCTGCACGTGTGGTACCAATCTTTAAATCTGGCAATAAGCAAGACATTGAAAACTATCGACCGATTAGTATAATTTCAGTTCTATCGAAAATCTTTGAAAACATTGTGTCCAGTTTCATAAGTGATTCTTTTAGAAACGTAATCAGTGTGTCACAACATGGTTTTTGTTCTGGTAGATCAACTGAATCTAATCTCTTTGTATACATAAATGATATTTTTAATGCAATTGAGGACGGTTCGGAAATTCACTGCATCTACACAGACTTCCACAAGGCGTTTGATTCTGTTGATCACACCATTTTGATACACAAACTTCTACTCTACGGCGTTCGTGATCCTTTACTTTCATGGATTCAATCTTATATCAGTCATCGTCTACATTTTGTACAATTAATGAAGTTCAAGTCATCTACCTACGAATCAACATCTGGAGTTCCTCAAGGCTCGGTTATAGGACCACTTTTATTTAATATCTTCATTAACGATATCTGCTTGAATTTCAACTCAAATTCCTTACTGTATGCAGATGACTTGAAGTTATATAAGAAGATTGATTCCATGTATGACATAAATACTTTGACAAATGATCTTATATGTCTTAACGATTGGTGTAAACTCAATCATATGTCTCTTAACATTAAAAAATGCAAAGCAATGTGCTTTAGTCGCAAAAGTCGTCCCTCAGTTCCATTGTACCTACTAGAAAATACGCCCTTAGACATAGTTAGCAATGCCAAGGATTTGGGTATCTATTTAGACACTAAATTATCTTTCGTCAGTCACTGTGAATATGTTGTTTCTAGAGGTAGAAAACTTTTGGGGTGTTTAAAGCGGTGGACGGTGAACTTCAGTAACATCAGAACCATTCTGATATTATACTATTCGTTAGTCCGATCGATATTGGAATTCAATTGTGTCAACTGGTCACCGTTTTATATCACTCACATAAGCCGAATTGAAGCTGTCCAAGTCAAACTTTTAAAATATGTCAAATATAAGTTGTGTGGTGATGGTATTGTGTTAGCAGATACAGACCTTGTTGCATCTTATCTGTCAGTACATGCACTAGAAAATCGTCGTAAGTATCACAAACTATGTTTTCTTTTTAAATTATTAAATGGTTTAATTGAAGCCCCCATATTGCTAGCGTTGGTAGGTCTTAATGTGTCAATCCGTAAGGTTCGTACGCCTAGGCTGTTTTTTATACCAGTTCATAAAACGAATTATGCATTACATTCGCCTCTAAATAGCGTTTTGATGATTGCTAACGAATGCAACACTTTAGAGTTTTTTGGTATCTCCCTCAACGCCTTCAAGAAAGAATGTCGCAAATTGTTACTATTATGTTAATATGAATTGTTATGTTAATATTTTGTTATGTACTTTATGTAATGCCTTTATATCTTTCGGCGTAATAAAGCACTATTATTATTATTATTATTATTATTATTAATTTTAAAATATATAGTTTTCCTGGCGCCTCCAACATTCTCGCCAAAAAATTAAAAATAGTAAAGAGGATTCTAAAAAGGACTTTTCTTGTCGCAAATTTCCTCAGGATAACGAATCTGTTTTTACTTTCGACGAAACTCTTCAAATAATGTAGAAAAAGAATGTTTAAATCAAACAAAATTAAAGTTTTTTTGAATAATCACAAAAGGGCTGATTTAAGAAGGGCTTGAAGTTGTCTATCAAATTATATTGTTCAGATCTCTAAAGAAATAACATTTTTCCCAGAATACATTATTTCATACAGAAGTTTTTTAAAAATAGTCGAAATAAATAATTTTCAAATATATTATTTTTCCAGCGCCTCCACCATTTTCGCTAAAAATTTAAAAATAGTAAAGAAAAATCTAAAAAGGCCTTTTCTTGTCGCACATTTCCTCAGGATCACGAATCTGTTTTTATTTTCGACGAAAATCTTCAAATAATGAAGAAAAAAAAATGTTTAAATCAAACAAAATTAAAGTTTTCTTGAATAATCACAAAAAGGGCTGTTTTAAGAAGGACTTGAAGTTGTCTATCCAATTATATTGTTCCGATCTCTAAAGAAATAACATTTTTCCCAGAATACATTATTTCATACAGAAATTTTTTAAAAATTGTCGAAATAAATAATTTTAAATTATATTATTTTCCTGACGCATCCACCATTTTCGCTATAAAAATTAAAAAAATAGTAAAGAGGATTCTAAAAAGGACTTTTCTTCTCGCAAATTTCCTCAGGATCACGAAACTGTTTTAACATTCGACGAAGCTCTTCAAATAATGAAGAAAAAAAAATGTTTAAATCAAATAAAATTAAAGTTTTTTCGAATCATCACAAAAGAACTGATTTAAGAAGGAATTGAAGTTGTCTATGAAATTATATTGTTTGGATCTCTATAGAAATAACATTTTTCCCAGAATATATTATTTCAAACAGAAGTTTTTTAAGAATAGTCGGAAGAAATAATTTTAAAATATATTATTTTCCCGGCTCCTCCAACATTTTCGCTAAAAAATTAAAAATAGTAAAGAGGATTCTAAAAGGGACTTTTTTGTCGCAAATTTCCTCAGGATCACGAATCTGTTTTTACTTTCGACGAAACTCTTCAAATAATGAAGAAAAAAAATGTTTAAATCAAACACAATTAAAGTTTTTCTGAATAATCACAAAAGGGCTTATTTAAGAAGGACTTGAAGTTGTCTCTCCAATTATATTGTTCAGATCTCTAAAGAAATAACATTTTTCCCAGAACACATTATTTCATAGAGAAGTTTTTTAAAAATAGTCCAAATAAATAATTTTAAAATATATTATTTTCCCGGCGCCTCCACCATTTTCGCTAAAAATTTAAAAATAGTAAAGAAAAATCTAAAAAGGCCTTTTCTTGTCGCACATTTCCTCAGGATCACGAATCTGTTTTTATTTTCGACGAAAATCTTCAAATAATGAAAAAAAAAAATGTCTAAATCAAACAAAATTAAAGTTTTTTAGAATAATCACAAAAGGGCTGATATAAGAAGGACTTGAAGTTATCTATCAAATTATATTGTTCAGAACTCTGAAGAAATATCATTTTTTCCAGAATACATCATTTCATACAGAAGTTTTTAAAAAATAGTCAAAATAAATATTTGTTAAAATATATTATTTTCCCGGCGCCTCCACTATTTTCGCTAAAAATTTAAAAATTGTAAAGAAGAATCCAAAAAGGCCTTTTCTTGTCGCACATTTCCTCAGGATCACGAATCTGTTTTTATTTTCGACGAAAATCTTCAAATAATGAAAAAAAAAATGTCTAAATCAAACAAAATTAAAGTTTTTTAGAATAATCACAAAAGGGCTGATATAAGAAGGACTTGAAGTTATCTATCAAATTATATTGTTCAGAACTCTGAAGAAATATCATTTTTTCCAGAATACATCATTTCATACAGAAGTTTTTAAAAAATAGTCAAAATAAATATTTGTTAAAATATATTATTTTCCCGGCGCCTCCACTATTTTCGCTAAAAATTTAAAAATTGTAAAGAAGAATCCAAAAAGGCCTTTTCTTTTCGCAAATTTCCACAGGATCACGAATCTGCTTTTACTTTTGATGAGATTCTTCAAATAATGAGGAAAAAAATGTTTAAATCAAACAAAATTAAAGCTTTTAAAATGATCACAAAACCAGGACTTGTAGTTGTCTGTCCCGTTATATTGTTCAGATCTATAAAGAAACAACATTATTTCCAAAATACAATATTTCATACAGAAGTTTTTTATAAATTTATAATTTTCCCGCCATCTCCACTATTTATAGCCAAACATTAAAAACCCTATATAAAATATATTATTTTCCCGGCGCCTTTACCACTTTTAGCTAAAAATTAAAAATCATAAGGCTGACTTTAAACAGGCTTTTTCATGTCGTAAATTTCCTCAGGGTCACGAATCGGTTTTTATTCTCGACGGATTCCTTCAAATAATAAAGAAAAAAGGGGTTCAAAAACAAAAGGTTTCAATGAAACAAATTGAAGGTGTTTTTAATGATCCCAAAACGGGTGATTTTTTTTTTCAAAAATATATCGTCATATTAAAAAATAGTATGATTTTCCCGCCACTACACTATTTATAACTGAAAATTAAAAACCCTAATAATGACTCTAAAAGGTCCATTTTCATTGTAAATTTTCTCAGAATCACGAATCTGTTGCTATTTTCGACAGATCCCTTCGAATAATAAAAAAAAAACGAATTTAAATAAAACCAAATTAATTTTTTTAAACGATACCTAGAGGGCTGATTTAACTTGGACTTGAACGTGTTTGTTTCATTAATTTAATCAGATCTATAAAAAAACAGTTTTTCTTTCCAAATTATATTAATTCACCAGAAAATTCTTTAAAACAGTCGAAATAAATTATTTTTAAATATATTGTTTTCCCGGCGCCTCCACCATTTTAACTAAAAATTAAAAATCATGAAACCGATTCTAAAATGGCTTTTTTCATGTAGTAAATTTCCTCTGGGTCACGAATCCGTTTTTATTCTCGATGGATTATTTCAAATACTTAATAAAAAAAAAAGGTTTAAATGAAACAACTGAAAGTTTTTAAATGATCCCAAAACGGGTGATTTAACTTGGAATTGAAGGTGTTTGCCTCATTATTTGATTTAGATCTACAAAAAAAAAACATTTTTTCCTAAATACATTCTCACATTTAAAAATAGTCGAAATAAACAGTTTCAAATTGTATGATTTTCCTGCCACCTCAACTATTTTTAACCAAAAATTAAAAACCCTAAAAAGATGATTCCAAGAGGTCCCTTTTCATCGTATTTTTTATCAGAATCACGAACCTGTTACTATTTTCGACAGATTCCTTCAAATAATGAAGAAAAACGGATTTAAATAAATCCAAATGATTTTTTTTAAACGAACCGTAGAGCGGTGATTTTTTAGGACTTGAAGGTGTTTATTTAATTATTTTATCCAGATCTATGAAGAAACAACATTTCTTTCCAAATTGTATTATTTCATACAGAAGACTCTTAAAAATAATCGAAATAAATTATTTTTAAATATATCATTTTCCCGGCGCCTCCACCATTTTTAACTAAAAATTAAAAATCATGAAACTGATTCTAAAAGGGCTTTTTTATGTAATAAATTTCCTCAGGGTCACGAATCCGTTTTAATTCTCGATGGATCATTTCAAATAATAAAGAAAAAAAGGTTTAAATGAAACAACTGAAAGTTTTTTAATGATCCCAAAACGGGTGATTTAACTTGGAATTGAAAGTGTTTGTCTCATTATTTGATTCAGATCTACAAAAAGCTATATTTTTTTCCTAAATATATTGTCATATTTAAAAATAGTCGAAATAAAGATTTTTAATTTAGATGATTTTCCTGCCACCTCCACCATTTTTAACCAAAAATTAAAAACACAAAAATGATGACCCCAAGAGGACCTTTTTCATCGTAATTTTTTTCAGAATCACGAACCTGTTACTATTTTCAACAGATTCCTTCAAATAATGAAGAAAAACGGATTTAAATAAATCCAAATGATTTTTTTTTTAACGAACCGTAGAGCGGTGATTTTTTTGGACTTGAAGGTGTATATTTCATTATTTTATCCAGATCTATAAAGAAACAACATTTCTTTCCAAATTATATTATTTCATACAGAAGACTCTTAAAAATAATCGAAATAAATTATTTTAAAATATATTATTTTCCCGGCGCCTCCACCATTTTTAACTAAAAAATTAAAAATCATGAAACTGATTCCATAAGGACATTTTTTATGTAGTAAATTTCCTCAGGGTCACGAATCCGTTTTTATTGTCGATGGATTATTTCAAATAATAAAGAAAAAAGGATTTAAATGAAACAAATTCAAAGTGTTTTTAATGATCCCAAAACGGGTGATTTAAGTTGGAATTGAAGATGTTTCTCTCATTATTTGATTCAGATCTATAAAAAAACTATATTTTTTCCAAAATATATTGTACAAAAATTAAAAACCCTAATAATGATGTAAAAGGTCCATTTTCATCGTAAATTTTCTCAGAATCACGAATCTGTTGCTATGGGTTTAGATGGAAAAATTTTAGTTTTTTTAAATAGTCCCAAAAGGGATAATTTAACTTCGCTCAAAGGTACGTTTCTCCAATTATTTTGTTCAGGTATATAAAGCAACAACATTTCTTCCAAGATACGTTATTTCATGTGGAAGTTTTGAAGTTAAAAGTTTTCTAAATAAACAAGTTTCAAATCAGTTGCTGTCTCGGCACCTCCCGCATTTCAAACAAAAAATTTAAATATGCCAAATCTCCTCAGGATCACGTGTAAATTATGGTCATAAAAATCCTTCTGTAAATACTTGTTTTTTTCTCAAGTTAAATAACGCTAGGCAAACTTTTCGCCGCATCAAACCTCCTTCCGTTTCAATCAAGAATGACCGATGATCAAACCCCCAAATTAAATTTACTCATCTCAAGTTTAAAACGCGCTTTGCATTCGCAATTCCACGCCGGAATTCTCAATTTCGTCTAGATTGCATGCTTTTGTCGGCGCGAACGTCCGACTTATCTCGAATGTCGCCGCAATTAAGTTTAAAATAAAAATTCGGATAAAAGTCTCGTGTTGGCCCATAATTTCTCAATGCCGGCAGTGAGACGTCAGACACACGCGAGCTAATTTCGCCCGTAATTAACAATTTCCTCGGAGCATTTGTGTTAATTTGCTAGAGAAAACGAAAAATGCATTAAATATGAACATGATTCGGGGGCGTCGATAGCTGATCGGGGTCTCGGGCGGGGTGGCAAGACGGGGATTTATTTACATAAAGGGACCTTTAGGCGTTTCGTGGAAAAAACTAATTAGCGTTCGCTAATTTATTGGCGGGATTATTAAGAGGGCGGTGCGTGCGTGTGTGTGTGCGCGTTCGCTCGTTTCGGAATATAGGCAACCAAGTATACGTCGTTTTTCACCCAAAGAATGAACGCCGTCCTTTCATCGCGCCACTCTTTCAAATATCTCAAGATAACTATGAATAGATAAGTTTTTAATGGTTTAGGGCGATGCTTTAAGCCGTCGCCTGTATGCATTTAATGCTCCGGCAAAAGCAAAACGAGCGCCGATAATTGAAAATTAATTTCCCTCAAGACGTAAATCAATTACCATTAGGCAAATTAATTATGTTTCAGGTGGGTATCGATCGCCGGAAGCGTCCCCTGTTTGTAAAAGTCGGCGCGTCGATCAGGAATTTCGCGTCGGGAGGGAAAAAATCGCCGAAACCTGCAGATTCTTCCCGACCCGGTTTTTATTCTCTGGGGCGATTCTGGAAGCCCGCACATATTCCCCTTTACATTTCTGCAAACAAACCGGCCTATTTCGCTTGTTTATTTACGTTTGTATCATTCTGTTTTTTTACCTTCGGAGCTGGCACGGCTGGCTGGCGACGTCGAAGTCGGGGGCGGCGCGGATTGCCGGCGCGCCGCCAAACTAATTCGACAATTACGTAATGGAGACGGGGTGGTTTTCGTATTTAGGCTCGGATTTTTCGACGAAATAATCACCGAAATTATTAAATACACGGATGAGGAGCGAGAAAATGAACTCTTGAGGCTATGAAGTGGACAAAAAGAGAAGAGAAAGTACCTACACACTGTTCAGGATGTTTTTAGATATGGTGAGCCATGTAAATCTAGTAATTTGGTTGGCAACCAAGTTCGTATAAGAAAATTATATACCGCAGAATTTTTTGTGGATTTTTAGACAACATTTTCAAAAATGAAATTTAATAGTAGATTTCGAGCTCTAGAACTCACTTCCGACCTCGTTTCTTTCCAGAATCGGCCGTTGAAATTTCAAAATTTTTGGAGTTTTTGAAAATTTTGATTTTAAACCCGAACATTTTGAAATTGTTGCACGAGGGACATAAACAGGCTATATTTTTGGAATCAGCACGTCAAGGTTTACATCCCTGAATTTTTTGAGAATTTTCTGACAACTTTTTTAAAAATGAAATTTTTCCATTCTTCAAATTTCGACCCATTTTTTAAACTTAACTAAATACATTTTCTTATAGAGTTAGAACTCTAAAACTCACTTCAGACCTCGTTTCTTTAATAACTAAAATCGGTTTTCCAGAATGGGCCACCGAAATATGGAAATTTTTGGAATTTTTTAAAAATTTAATTTTAAAACTGAACATTTTGAAAATGTTGCCCGATGGACATAAGCACCATATATTATTTTTAGAATCGGGACACATTGTCTTCAGAAATTTGCCATTTTAAATATTTTTTACGTTTTTTATTGTGAAAAAAGACTATGTATATTAAGAAGAATCAATCCTTTCGATCATTTCGATACTTTTCATCCTTTAGATCCTTTAAATCCTTTAGATCCTTTGGATACTTTAGATACTTATAGCTTTTCGATCCTTTGGAACCTTTAGATCCTTTGGTTGCTTCCGATACTTTTGATCCTTTAGATCCTTTAGAGCATTTTGATCTTTTTGATCCTTTAGATTCGTTTGATCCTTTTGAACATTTTAAACTTTTAAATCCTTTAGATCCTTTTGATATTTTGGATCCTTTTGATGATTTTGATCCTTTCGATCCTTCTGATGGTTCCAATTCTTCCGATCCTTCCGATCCATTCGATCTCTCCAATCCTTAAATTTTTTAAAACCATTTAATCCTTTTGATCCCTTTCACCCTTCTGAACTTTTAGATCCTTTGGATCCTTTAGATACTTTTGATTCCTCTGATTATTTGCACTTTTTGAAACTTTAGATCCTTTAGGTCGTTTTGGTCCTTTCGTTCCTTTCGATTCTTTAGATCCTTTTGATTCTTTTAATCCTTTTGACCCTTTTGGTCCCTTATATCATTTAGATTCTTTAGATCCCTTTGAAACTTTTGATGCTTTTTATCCTTTCGATTTTTTCGATTATTTAGATATTTTCGATTCTTTCAATCTTTTCTTCAGAGCCTTTAAAATCTTTAGAATTTTAGAATATTTAGAGTACTTGAAGTCTTTAGAGACTTTAAAGTGTTTACACTCTTTAGACTCTTAGTTTTTTTAGATCCTTGAGATCCTATAGATCCTTTAGATGTTTTTGATCCTTTAGATCCTATAGATCCTATAGATCCTTTAGATCCCTTAGATCCTATAGATTCTTTAGATCCCTTAGATCTTCTAGATCCTTTAGATCCTTTAGATCCTTTAGATCCTTTACATCTTTTAAAATCCTTTAGATCCTTTAGATCCGTTAGATCCTTTAGATCCTTTAGATACTTTAGATCCTTTAAATCCTTTAGATCCTTTAGATTCTTTAGATATTTTACATACTTTAGATAATTTCGATCCTTCAGATCCTTTAAATCTTCTAGATCCTTTGGAATTTTTAGATCTTTCAAATCCTATAGATCCTTTAGATTCTCTAAATCTCTTGGATCGTTTAATCCTTTGATCCTTTCGATCCTTCAGATCTTTTAGATTCTTTAGACCTTTAGATCCTTTCGATCGTTTCGATCATTTAGATTTTTTTAGCATTTTTGATATTTTTGATCCTTTTGATCCTTTTGATCATTTTGATCCTTTCGATCATTTAAATCCTATTGACCCTTTTGAACCACTTAAACTTTTAGATCCTTTATATCCTTCTGATCCTTTTGATCCTTTTGACTCTTTTGATCCTTTGGTTCCTTTTGAAACTTTTGAAACTTCAGATCCTTTAAATCCTTTATATCCTTTAGATCCTCCCGATCCTTTGGATCCTTTTGAAGTTTTAGTTTCTTTCGATCCTTTCGTACTTGAAGTCCTTAGAGAGTTTTAACACTTATTTAGACTCTTAGATTCTTTAGATTCTTTAGATTCTTTGGATTCTTTGGATTCGTTGGATTTGTTGGATTCTTTGGATTCTTTGGATTCTTTGGATTCTTTGGATTCTTTGGGTTCTTTGGATTCTTTGGATTCTTTGGATTCTTTGGATTCTTTGGATTCTTTGGATTCTTTGGATTCTTTGGATTCTTTGGATTCTTTGGATTCTTTGGATTCTTTGGATTCTTTGGATTCTTTGGATCCTTTGGATTCTTTAAATTTTTTGTATTCTTTAGAATCTTTAGATTCTTTAGATCCTTTTGATTCTTTTGATCCTTTTGATCTTTCCGATCCTTTCGATACTTTCGATTCTTTAGATCCTTTAAATCCTTTAGATTCTTTAGTTCCTTTAGATTCTTTAAATCCTTTAGATCCTTTAGATCCTTTAGATCCTTTAGATCCTTTAGATCCTTTAGATCCTTTAGATCCTTTAGATCCTTTAGATCCTTTAGATCCTTTAGATCTTTTAGATCTTTTAGATCCTTTAGATCCTTTAGATTCTCTAAATCCCTTGGATCGTTTGATCCTTTGATCCTTTAAATCCTTTCGATCGTTTCGATCATTTAGATTCTTTTGCCATTTTTGATCCTTTTGATCCCTTTGATCATTTTGATCCTTTCGATCATATAAATCCTATTGACCCTTTTGAACCATTTAAACTTTTAAATCCTTTAGATCCTTCTGATCCTTTTGATCCTTTTGACTCTTTTGATCCTTTTGACTCTTTTGATTCTTTGGATCCTTTGGATCTTTGGATCCTTCGGTTCCTTTTGAACCTTTTGAAATTTTTGAACCCTCAGATCCTTTAGATCCTTTATATCCTTTAGATCCTCCCGATCCTTTGGATCCTTTTGAAGTTGTAGTTTCTTTCGATCCTTTCGTACTTGAAGTCCTTAGAGAGTTTTAACACTTTAGACTCTTAGATTCTTTAGATTCTTTGGATTCTTTGGATTCTTTGGGTTCTTTGGATTCTTTGGATTCTTTGGATTCTTTGGATTCTTTGGATTCTTTGGATTATTTGGGTTCTTTGGATTCTTTGGATTATTTGGATTCTTTGGATTCTTTGGATTCTTTGGATTCTTTGGATTCTTTGGATTCTTTGTATTCTTTGGATTCTTTGGATTCTTTGGATTCTTTGGACTCTTTGGATTCTTTGGATTCTTTGGATTCTTTGGATTCTTTAAATTCTTTGGATTCTTTAGAATCTTTAGATTCTTTAGATCCTTTAGATCTTTTTGATTCTTTTGTTCCTTTTGATCTTTTCGATCCTTTCGATCCTTTCGATTCTTTAGATCCTTTAGATTCTTTAGTTCCTTTAGATTCTTTATATCCTTTAGATCCTTTAGACTTTAGATCCTTTCGCTCCTTTAGATCCCTTTGAGCATTTTAAACCTTTACATCCTTTAGATCCTTTAGATCCGTTAGATCCTTCTGATCCTTCTGATCCTGTGGACCCTTTGCTTCCTTTTGAAACTTTTAAAACTTTCCAACCTTAGAACCTTTAGGTCATTTAGTTACTCCTGAACGTTTGGATCCTTTTGGTCATTTTGAACCTTTACATCCGTTAGATTCTTTAGATCGTTTAGACCTTTAGATCCTTTCGATCCCTTTCAACATTTTAAACCTTTAGATCCTTTAGATCTTCCTGATCCTTTAGATTCTTTGGATCCTTTTGATCCTTTTCAAGCTTTAGATATTTTCGATCCTTTCGATTTCTCCTTCAGAGCCTTTAAAATCTTTAGAATTTTAGAATATCTAGAGTACTTGAAGTCTTTAGAGACCTTTAACACTTTAGATTCTTTAGATTCTTTAGATCCTTTAGATCTTTTGGATCCTTTGGATGTTTTTGATTCTTTTGATCTTTTCGATCCTTTCGATCCCTTAGATCCTTTGGATCCTTTAGATCCTTTAAATCCTTTAGTTCCTTTAAATCCTTTAGATCTTTTCGATCCTTTTGATCCCTTTAAACATCTTAAACCTTTAGATCCTTCTGATCCTCTGGTTCCTCCTGAACCTCTGGATCCTTTTGATCCTTTTTATCCTTTTTATCCTTTTTATCCTCTTTATCCTCTTTATCCTCTTTATCCTCTTTATCCTCTTTATCCTTTTTATACTTTTTATCCGTTTTATCCTTTTTATCTTTCTTATCCTTTTGATCATTTTGAACTTTTAGATTCTTTCGATCTCTTCTTCAGAGCCTTTAAATCTTTAAATTTTAAAATATTTAGAGTAGGTACTTGAGGTCTTTAGAGACTTTAAACACTTTAGATTCTTTAGACTCTTAGATTCTTTAGATTATTTGAATTCTTTGGATTCTTTGAGTTCTTTGGATTATTTGGATTCTTTCGATTCTTTCAATTCTTTGGATCCTTAGGATCCTTCGGATCCTTCGAATTCTTCGGATTCTTCGGATTCTTCGGATTCTTCGGATTCCTTGGATTCTTTAGATTCTTTAGATTCTTTAGATTCTTTAGATTCTTTAGATTCTTTAGATTCTTTAGATTCTTTAGATTCTTTAGATTCTTTAGATTCTTTAGATTCTTTAGATTCTTTAGATTCTTTAGATTCTTTAGATTCTTTAGATTCTTTAGATTCTTTAGATTCTTTAGATTCTTTAGATTCTTTAGATTCTTTAGATTCTTTAGATTCTTTAGATTCTTTAGATTCTTTAGATTCTTTAGATTCTTTAGATTCTTTAGATTCTTTAGATTCTTTAGATTCTTTAGATTCTTTAGATTCTTTAGATTCTTTAGATTCTTTAGATTCTTTAGATTCTTTAGATTCTTTAGATTCTTTAGATTCTTTAGATTCTTTAGATTCTTTAGATTCTTTAGATTCTTTAGATTCTTTAGATTCTTTAGATTCTTTAGATTCTTTAGATTCTTTAGATTCTTTAGATTCTTTAGATTCTTTAGATTCTTTAGATTCTTTAGATTCTTTAGATTCTTTAGATTCTTTAGATTCTTTAGATTCTTTAGATTCTTTAGATTCTTTAGATTCTTTAGATTCTTTAGATTCTTTAGATTCTTTAGATTCTTTAGATTCTTTAGATTCTTTAAATTCTTTAGATTCTTTAGATTCTTTAGATCCTTTAGATCCTTGAGATCCTTTAGATCCTTTAGATTCTTGAGATCCTTTTGATTCTTTAGATCCTTTAGACCTTTGGATCCTTTAGATCCTTTATACCTTTAGATCCTTTCGATCCTTTCGATCCCTTTGAACATTTTAAACCTTTACAGCCTTTAGATCTTTTAGATCCATTGGATGCTTGTGATCCTATGGACTCTTTGGTTCCTTTTGAAACTTTTGAACCTTTTCAACCTTTGATCCTTTAGATCCTTTAGTTCCTCCTGAACCTTTGGATCCTTTTGATCCTTTTGGTCATTTTGAACTTTTAGATCCTTTAGATTCTTTAGATCCTTTAGACCTTTAGAGCCTTTCGATCCCTTTGAACATTTTAAACCTTTAGGTCCTCCTGATCCTTCGGATTCTTTGGATCTTTTTGATCCTTTTCAAGCTTTAGATCCTTTCGATCCTTTCGATCTCTTCTTCAGAGCCTTTAAAATCTTTAAAATTTTAGAATACCTAGAGTACTTGAAGTCTTTAGAGACCTTTAACACTTTAGATTCTTTAGATACTTTAGATTCTTTAGATCCTTTTGATCTTTTCGATCCTTTCGATTCTTTCGGTCCTTTCCATCCTTTCGATCCTTTCGATCCTTTAGATATTTTAGATCCTTTAGATCCTTTAGATCTTTTAAATCCTTTAGTTCCTTTAGATCCTTCAGATCCTTTAGATTCTTTAGATCCTTTAGATCCCTTCGATCCTTTCGATCCCTTTGAACATTTTAAACCTTTAGATCCTTCTGATCCTTTGACTCCTCCTGAACCTTTGGATCCTTTTGATCCTTATTATCCTTTTTATCCTTTTTATCCTTTTTATCCTTTTTATCCTTTTTATCCTTTTTATCCTTTTTATCCTTTTTATCCTTTTTATCCTTTTTATCCTTTTTATCCTTTTTATCCTTTTTATCCTTTTTATCCTTTTTATCCTTTTTATCCTTTTTATCCTTTTTATCCTTTTTATCCTTTTTATCCTTTTTATCCTTTTTATCCTTTTTATCCTTTTTATCCTTTTTATCCTTTTTATCCTTTTTATCCTTTTTATCCTTTTTATCCTTTTTATCCTTTTTATCCTTTTTATCCTTTTTATCCTTTTTATCCTTTTGATTCTTTTGGTCATTTTGAACCTTTAGATCTCTTCTTCAGAGCCTGTAAATCTTTAAATTTTAGAAATATTAAGGGTAGGAGCTTGAATCTTTAGAGACTTTAAACACTTTAGATTCTTTAGATCCTTTTGTTCCTTTAGATCCTTTAGATCTTTTTGTTTAAAATGGTAAATTTGTTTAAGAAATATCGATTTTGCAATTAGGCTCCGCCCCATAAGTGCAAAATCCATATTTCCTTGCAAAAATGTACCATTTAAAACATTTTTAAAATGAAATTTTTCAGATGGTCCCCCATTGTTCAAATTTCGACCAATTTTTCACTATTTTCGAGACTTACTAAATACATTTTCTTGTAGATTTCGAGCTGTAGAAATCACTTCCGGCCCCGTTTCTTTGACAACTTTAACCGAGTTTCCATAATCGGCCGTTGAATTATCGAAATTTTTGAAGTAAAAAAAATTCAAGAAATAATTCGATTCACTATGAAATTTTGACATAAAAATCAAATTTTAACAGTAATAAATGATGAATAACGAGAACTTCAGAATAATTTGTACAAAATTCGTGTATCAACTTGTTCAGAAATCGGTAAATTTTTGGAAAATTAACCCCGCCACGAATTCTCTCATATAAAACGTATAGCTTACGAATTTCGTACACGTCCGAGTCAAACCAAGCCAAAATTTTCGCTCACCTGACAGATGAAAAAGGAGGGCGACGACGTCCAGGACCCCAACGACACGCATCTTGTCGCCGAATTACCTAAAACAAACGAAATAAGAATCAGAAAAAATGTAAATCCCTCTCAAACAGCGCGTCTCAGCGCAGACATTAACGTCGAAAAGCACTCATTGCCCCAAGTACGATAATTAAAAAACCCGCAATAAAAACCATCCCCCGATATTAAATTTTCCCTCTCTTTCATAAGAATCGTAATCGCGGCGAATATGACCCGATTAAATATTAAAAGTCGAAATCCACCCGCGAACAACAAAACCCCGCATTCGAGTAGCCACAAAAATACATTTTTCTCTTTCAATTCGTAATTACTCACTTTATCATCCCCCGAATTAAAGTTTTCATTGTTCTCCTTGGCGCACCTGCGGAAATTTATATCAGTTAGAGTTTATTATTCCGAATAAAAATTAATTTTGCGCTTCATTTGTTTGTTTACCTCATCCGGCGGTAACGAATGGCGGCGATACGTCAAAAAAATCCACGGCATCTTCGGAATGCGGAGCGTTCCCTCGAGGGAGAACCGCCGGTCCGGAGATACTTTTTTATGGCCGTTTTATGGACTATCTTAAGTGTAAGTATTAAAAAAAGTTTTTGGTCGGCCGGCAATTTGATTAGGGCGCCATCGAATCTGCCCAAAGGATGGAAAAAGTTGGGGGACAGGCGAATTTCGCCGCCTCTGCGAAGAAGTGACGCTAATTGGCAAATGGTATTGTTGGAAGGTTGATAATGCGAGATTGTTCTGTGTTAATTAACAAGAGTCGGCGGTAAAATTTGTAATTTAGTTGTAAAACTAGATGTGGAAATTCATTGTAATGTGGAGCCGGGTTTTAAATAATACAGTGTATGAAGCTTTCCACGTTTTGAATAATTGAGTCGGCGAGCAAAAACAAATTGGTCGACTGTGTTTCGGTCAAATTTTGTACAAATAATCGAATACGAGCGCATTTTTCGTGGTTGGAGCTCGCTCCGACCACTCGAAAATCAAATATGCACGAGTCGGATGCATTTTGCCCCTCCAAATCCCAAGAACGTCGTCGAAAATGCATTCTCTTATCGCAATCCGGCAACCACGATTTGAATTATGCACCGATGTTGTTCGCCTATTCCCGATAACATTAATTACTATAACCGGCAATTTCCGCACATAAATAATGCAAAAACGCCTAATCAGATCAAGCCAGGGCCGTATTTTGCATATAAAAATTAATCAGCGGCTAATGCGGCGCTGAAAGTTGCTTTTTTATCTTGACGTTTCGTTATAAACGACATGTAATATTTCCCGGCTCTCAACAGGTTCCATTTTCTCATTTGTCAATATTTCGGCGGAAAGGCGGATTTTTAACCCGGATTTATAAGCGCCGCTGCCGCGACTGCAATTAAACTTTGTTTATTCTGGAGTTGGAGAAGTTTAAAAAGAAAATTGGGAATAAAGAAAGTAGACGATCGGAAGTTTGTTTCGGCTCAGACAGCCATCGGTATATTTAAAGGAATTCTAATACTTTATCGTGGATAAGTCGCTTTAAATTTAAAGCAAGTTCTCGACAGACGATCGGCTTGACGTTGACGTTACTATCGTCGATCTCCCGGAGAGAAAACTTTGGGAAAATCACTTTTCACATGAAGTTGATTTTACGAGGGTCGGTATAAGCAGGATTCCGGATGTCGGAGCGTATTTGTACTTGTTGCTTATTTAGTAATTTGGTGTTTTTTACTTCGAGACTTTTGAAATACGTTTCCGATGGGAACACAGACGACGAAATTGAGCGAGAGAGTGAAAAGGGCGGCGATGAACAGTTTTCAAAGTCGTGAATATTTAAAATAAGAGCACCAACAACAGCGAAAACAACATCGACAGTTAATCATTGATAACGTTATTTCAAATATTGGTCTAAAATTATTTAAATCGAAATTCTCTGACCCGTAAATTACAACCAAACAATTAAAAAAAAAAAACTACTACAGGCTCCCGAGATCCTTTTCTCATTCTTAAAAAAAACAGTTGAAACCCCTGAGATTTTTTCACATTCTTAAAACAAGACATTAGAAGAACCTGAGATTTTTTCAAATTGTTAAACAAAAAACACAAGGGGTTCTGAGATTAATATATTCTTAAAAAAGACACAAAGGGTCTCAGATTCTTTCACATTCTTGACAATAAAAACATTTGGAGACCCCCGAGATTCTTCACATTAAAAAAAGACACCAAAAGAATCCAAGACTCTTTTACATTCTTAGAAAAAGACACAAAGAAGTCCGAAATTTTTTCGCATTCTTGAAAAAAAAGGTACTTGGAGTGCCCCTAAATTCTTCTCACATTCTTGAAAAGCCACAGGAGAGGCCCAAGATTCTTTCACAATTTAAAAAAAAGACACAAGAGTCTTGCAAGATTCTTTCACATTCTTAAAAAAAAGGGTACTAAAAGCGCTCTGGATTCTTTCACATTCTTAAAAAAAGACATAAAATGCCTCTGAAATTCTTTCACATTCTTAAAAAGAAACACAAAGGGCCTTTGAGATTCTTTCACATTCTTTAAATATGACAAAAAGGGCCTTTGAAATCCCTTCACATTCTTAAAAAAAGACACAAAGAACCTCTGAAATTCTTTCAGATTTTTAAAAAAGACTTCAAGCGCCCTCGAGATCCTTTCACAATCTTAAAAAAACATAAAAGTCTTGCAAGAATTTTTCATATTCTTAAAAAAAGGCACTAAAAGCGCACTGGAACCTTTCACATTCTTAAAAAAAGACACGAAGTGCCTCTGAAATTCTTTCACATTCTTAAAAAGAAACGCAAAAGGCCTCTGAGAATTTTTCACATTCTTTAAACAAAGTCACTAGGATCTTCCAAGATTCTTTCACATTCTTGAAAAAGAATACACTAAAAGGGCTCGGGATTCTTTCATATTCTTAAAAAAATACACTAAAAGAGCTTAGAATTCTTTTACATTCTTAAAAGAAAGACACAAAGGGCCTCTGAAATTCCTTCGGATTCTTGAGAAAAAAAGCACCTCGGGACCCCTCAGATTGTTTCAGATTCTTAAAAAAAAGACATTAAAAGGGCTGGGAATTCTTTTACATTCTCACAAAAAAGCATTAAAATCGCTCTGAATTCTTTCACGTTCTTAAAAAAAAAGACAATAAAAGGGCTCGGAATTCTTTCACTTTCTTAAAAAAGGACACAAAGAGCCTCTGAAATCCTATCACATTCTTAAAAGAAACACAAACAGCCTCTGAAATTCTTTCACATTCTTAAAAAAGAAGACACTAAAAGGGATCGGGATTCTTTCATATTCTTAAAAAGACACTAAAAGACCTTAGGAATCTTTTACATTCTTAAAAAAAGACACAAAGGGCCTCGGAACTTCCCTCGGATTCTTGAGAAAAAAAGCACCTTCAGATTCTTTCAGATTCTTAAAAAAAGACATTAAAAGGGCTCGGAATTCTTTTACATTCTTAAAAAAAGTATTAAAATCGCTTTGAATTCTTTCACGTTCTTAAAAAAAAAGACAACAAAAGGGCTCGGAATTCTTTCACTTTCTTAAAAAAAGACACAAACGGCCTCTGAAATTCTATCATATTCTTAAAAGAAACACAAACAGCCTCTGAAATTCTTTCACATTCTTAAAAAAGAAGAGACACTAAAAGGGTTCGGGATTCTTTCATATTCTTAAAATAAAAGACACTAAAAGAGCTTAGGATTCTTACATATTCTTAAAAAGGCACTAAATGCGCTCTGGATTCTTTCACATTCTTAAAAAACAAGACATTAAAAGGGCTCGGAATTATTCAGATTCTTAAAAAACGACACAAAGGGCCTCCGAAATTCTTTTACATTGTTAAAACAGAGGGCGCTAAAGAGCTTGGGATTCTTTCATATTCTTAAAAAAAGACACTAAAAGAGCTTAATATTCTTTCACATTCTTAAAAGAAGACACAAAGGGCCTCTGAAATTCTTTCACATTCTTAAAACAGACAGCTCTAAAAGGGCTCTGGATTCTTTCACTTTCTTAAAAAAAGACACCAAAAGGGCTGGGAATGCTTTCACATTCTTACAAAAAGACACTAAAAGAGCTTAAGATTATTTCAGATTCTTAAAAAAACACTAAAAGCGTTCTGGATTCTTTCACATTCTTAAAACAGAAAACTCTAAAAGGACTCGGGATTCTTTCATATTCTAAAAAAAAAGACTTTAAAAGTATTCGGAATTCTTTCAAATTCTTAAGAAAAGACACAAAGGGCTTCTGAAATTCTTTCACACTCTTTAAACCAAATCACTAGGATCTTCCAGGATTATTTCACAATTTAAAAAAAAAACAAAGGGCCTCTGAAATTCTTTCACATTCTTAAAACAGAAAACTCTAAAAGGACTCGGAATTCTTTTATGTTCTTAAAAAAAAGACTCTAAAAGGATTCGGAATTCTTTCACATTCTTAAGACAAGACACAAAGGGCCTCTGAAATTCTTTCACACTCTTTAAACAAAATCACTAGGATCTTCCAGGATTCTTTCACATTCTTAAAACAGAAAGCTCTAAAAGGGCTTGGGATTGTTTCATATTCTAAAAAGAAAGTACTAAAAGGACTCTGGATTCTTCCGCGTTCTTAAAAAAAAAAAGACAATAAAAGGGCTCGGAATTCTTCCACTTTCTTAAATAAAGACACTAAGGGTCTCTGAAATTCTATCACATTCTAAAAAGAAGCACAAAGAGCCTCTGAAATTCTTTCACATTCTTAAAGAAGAAGATACCAAAAGGGCTCGGGATTCTTTCATATTCTTAAAATAAAAGACACTAAAAGAGCTTAGGATTCTTACATATTCTTAAAAAGGCACTAAATGCGCCCTGGATTCTTTCACATCCTTAAAAAACAAGACATTAAAAGGGCTCGGAATTATTCAGATTCTTAAAAAACGACACAAAGGGCCTCCGAAATTCTTTTACATTGTTAAAACAGAGGGCGCTAAAGAGCTTGGGATTCTTTCATATTCTTAAAAAAAGACACTAAAGGAGCTTAATATTCTTTCACATTCTTAAAAGAAGACACAAAGGGCCTCTGAAATTCTTTCACATTCTTAAAACAGAAAGGTCTAAAAGGGCTCTGGATTCTTTCACATTCTTAAAAAAAGACACTAAAAGAGCTTAAGATTATTTCAGATTCTTAAAAAAACACTAAAAGCGTTCTGGATTCTTTCACATTCTTAAAACAGAAAACTCTAAAAGGACTCGGGGTTTTTTCATATTCTAAAAAAAAGACTCTAAAAGTATTCGGAATTCTTTCACATTCTTAAGACAAGACACAAAGGGCTTCTGAAATTCTTTCACACTCTTTAAACAAAATCACTAGGATCTTCCAGGATTCTTTCACAATCTTAAAAAAAGACAAGGGGCTTCTGAAATTCTTTCACATTCTTAAAACTGAAAGCTCTAAAAGGACTCTGGATTCTTTCACATTTTTAAAAAAAGACACCAAAAGGACTGGGAATGCTTTCACATTCTTACAAAAAGACACTAAAAGAGCTTAAGATTATTTCAGATTCTTAAAAAAACACTAAAAGCGTTCTGGATTCTTTCACATTCTTGAAACAAAAGGCTCTAAAAGGGCTCGGACTTCTTTCATATTCTTAAGAAAAAGACTCTAAAAGTATTCGGAATTCTTTCACATTCTTAAGAAAAGACACAAAGGGCTTCTGAAATTCTTTCACACTCTTTAAACAAAATCACTAGGATCTTCCAGGATTCTTACACAATCTTAAAAAAAGACAAAGGGCCTCTAAAATACTTTCACATTCTTAAAACTGAAAGCTCTAAAAGGCCTCGGGATTGTTTCATATTCTAAAAAGAAAGTACTAAAAGGGCTCTGGATTCTTTCACATTCTTATAAAAGGGGACACTAAAAGGGCTCGCGATTCTTTCACATTGTTAAAAAAAAAGGCACTAAACGCGCTCTGGATTCTTTCACATTCTTAAAAAACAAGACATTAAAAGGGCCCGGAATTCTTCAGATTTTTAAAAAAGGGCCTTTGAAATTCTTTCACATTCTTAAAATAGAAAGCTCTAAAAAGGCTCGAGATTCTTTCATATTCTAAAAAAAAGTACCAAAAGGGCGGATTCTTTCACATTGGTAAAACAGACACCAAAAGGGCTGGAATGCTTTCACATACTTAAAAAAGACACTAAAAGAGCTTAAGATTCTTTCAGATCCTTAAAAAAAACATTAAAAGCGTTCTGGATTCTTTCACATTCTTAAAACAGAAGGCTCTAAAAGGGCTCGGAATTCTTTCATATTCTTAAAAAAAGACTCTAAAAGTATTTGGAATGTTTCTGAATTCTTTCACTTTCTTAAAAAAAGACACTAAAAGGGCTCGGAATTCTTTCACATTTTTAAAAGAAGACACAAAGGGCTTCTGAAATTCTTTCACATTCTTAAAACAGAAAGCTCTAAAAGGGCTCGGGATTCTTTCATATTCTAAAAAAAAAGTAGTAAAAGGGCTCTGGATTCATTCACATTCTTAAAAAAAGACACTAAAAGAGCTTAAGATTCTTTCGGTTTCTTAAAAAAAACAGTAAAAGCGTTCTGGATTCTTTTACATTCTTAAAACAGAAGGCTCTAAAAGGGCTCGGAATTCTTTCATATTCTTAAAAAAAGACTCTAAAAGTATTCGGAATTCTTTCACATTCTTAAGAAAAGACACAAAGGGCTTCTTAAATTCTTTCACATTCTTTAAACAAAATCACTAGGATCTTCCAGGATTCTTTCACAATGTTAAAAAAGACAATGGGTCTCTGAAATTCTTTCACATTCTTAAAACTGAAACCTGTAAAAGGGATCGGGATTGTTTCATATTCTAAAAAGAAAGTACTAAAAGGGCTCTGGATTCTTTCCCATTCTTATAAAAGACACCAAAATGGCTGGGAATTCCTTCACATTCTTAAAAAAGGACACAAAGGACTTCTGAAATTCTTTCATATTCTTAACAAAGGAGACACTAAAAGGGCTCGGGATTCTTTCACATTGTTAAAAAAAAGGCACTAAACGCGCTCTGGATTCTTTCACATTCTTAAAAAACAAGACATTAAAAGGGCCCGGAATTCTTCAGATTTTTAAAAAAGGGCCTCTGAAATTCTTTCACATTCTTAAAACAGAAAGCTCTAAAAGGGCTCGGGATTCTTTCACATTCGTAAAAAAGACACCTAAAGGGCTGAGAATGCTTTCACATTCTTAAAAAAGTAGACACTTAAAGGGCTCAGAATTCTTTCAGATTTTTAAAAAACAAGACAATAAAAGGGCTCAGAATTCTTAAGATTCTTAAAAAAGACACAAAAAGCCTCTGAAACACAAGGAGCATCTGAGATTTTTTCACATTCTTCATACAAAGTTACTAGGATCTCCCAACATTCTTTCACATTCTTAAAAAAAGACACAAAGGGCCCCTGAAATTCTTTCACATTCTTAAAAAAGAGGATGCTAAAAGTGATCGGGATTCTTGCATATTCTTGAAAGAAACACAAAGGGCCTCTGACATTGTTTCACATTCTTTAAACAAAATCACTAGGATCTTCCAGGATTCTTTCACATTCTTAAAAAAAAAGAAACAAAGGGCTTCTGAAATTCTTTCACATTCTTAAAACAGAAAGCTCTAAAAGGACTCCGGATTCTTTCATATTCTAAAAAAAAAACACTAAAAGGGCTGTGGATTCTTTCACATACTTAAAAAAGAGACACCAAAAGGACTCGGAATGGTTTCAGATTCTTAAAAAAGACACAAAGGGCCTCTGAATTTCTTTCACACTCTAAATAAGAAACATGAGAAGGGCTCGGGATTCTTTCACATTGTTAAAAAAAGGCACTAAACGCGCTCTGGATTCTTTCACATTCTTAAAAAACAGAACATTAAAAGGGCTCTTCAGATTTTTAAAGAGACACAAAAAGCCTCTGAAACACAAAGGGCATCTCAGATTTTTTTCACATTCTTTAAATAGTCACTCGGATCTTCTAACATTCTTTCACATTCTTAAAAAAAGACACAAAGGGCCTCTGAAATTCTTTCACATTCTTAAAAAAAGAGACACTAAAACGGCTTGAGGTTTTTTCATATTCTTAAAAAAAGACACTAAAAGTGCTTAGGATTCTTCCAGATTCTTATAAAAAGAAACATTAAGGGCCCATGAAATTCTTTCGCATTCTTGAGAAAAAAGGCACAGTGGGATCCCTAAGATTCTTTCAGAATCTTAAAAAAGGACTCTAAGCGCCCCCAAGATTCTTTCAGATTTTTGAGAAAAAAAGGCACTTGGAGACTGCCGAAATTCTTTTCAGTTCTTAAAAAAACACACAAAATTCTTAAAAAAAAAACATTAAGAAAGCCCGAGGTTTATCACATTCTTAGAAAAAGACACAAAGATTTTTTTTTCTCCAAAATCCCTTCCCATTCTTTAAAAAGGCACTAAAAGAGCTTAGGACGAAAGAAGCACAAAGGGCCTCTGAGATTTTTTCACATTCTTAAAAAAGCCATTAAAGAGGACCAATATTATTTCTCTTCAAAAAAAAACACCAAGGTTCTGGGATTCTTTCACACTCTTAAAGGGCTGGAGATTCTTTACATTGTTGAGAAATAAAGACAATTAAGGACCTCCCGATTCTCTTCAAATTCTTAAAAAAGACACTACGGTAGGCGAAATTATTTCGCATTCTTTATAAAAAAGACACTAAGTTCTTCCAACATTCTTTGGAATTCTTAATAAAAGACATAAGGGGAACCAGGATTCTTCACATTCTTGAAAAAAAAAAAACAATTGGAGACCTAGGAGATCCTTTCATGTTCTTAAAAAAAGCCGCAAGTGTCCCTAAGATCCTTTCATATTCTTAAAAGAAAGGAGACTAGGAGCACCAGAGATTCTTCGACGTTCCTAAAATAAAGACACAATGGACCCCAGAGATTCTTTCGCATTTTTAAGAAAGAAGACTCTGAGGGCTGCTTTAAATAGGACTGACTTCGCAAAATGTTAAGATGACGTCATCAAATTGTTGGTGGTGTGATCAGAAAGCTTTTGATTTTCTCATCTATTCGACATTTCTAAAATACGTCTAGAATTTGACAGCAGGGTATTTTATTTGACAGGCTATCGACAGTCGAAATAAAATCGTTTGGGACGAAAAACACTGCCCCCAAACTTTGACTTTAAATACGTTTTGTCAAATCCAGTCCTACCAAAATTGCGTGATTAAACCCTTAATAAGAAATACTAAAAAAAACAGGCTCGGTTGCAGCCTTCATAACGAAACATGTATCATAAAAAATACGAAAAACCAGTTATTGCTCGCCTTCCATTAAAATGAGAGAAGCAAATTTAAAACTCGCCACAACTAAATGACCTACTGCTGGCTTACCGGGAACGGATAAATGAACAAACCGAGCTCTAATTAATAAATAACACAGTCCATGCACCTGAAACGAACTTAATAGTTCAAATAGAAATTTATAAAAGTAAATACTACGGAAAGATAGCAGAGCGAGACGAAAAACGTCAAACTCGTTAACACGGAGCTTTTAAATCGCTTAATATTTTACAACACTGCCTTCTGAATCAATAAACAGTCGAATATTAAATGAATCGTCCGCTCTGCACCCGAGAAACTATAACTTTTGAGCTAGACGGGACCTAACGAAGAGTGACGATAAAAGCGTTGTCGTAGCTCTCTTGAATCATTCATTATTAAAAAAAAATATGATAACTCCGGCGAAGTTTGTTTAAAACAGTATTCGTCCGCCCACGCGCCACCCCATCAGTACAAAAGTTAAATGTAATTTTATAATAACAAGGCAACATGACCGTGTTTACAAATCAGCTCATGCATATGATTAATGGATGTTGCGTACAAAAACAAGCTATTAACTGACCACATTCCAGCCAACGCATGCAGGGTTCATTTGAACTTACAAAGGGCACGAATTCATCAAAAACGGCACTGTTTCCCGGCCACTGCGTGTCTCAAGAATCACGATTAATAGACACTAAACGAAATTACGAAATTGGTGCTATAAATACAAACAATGCGCATTTCGCGCTGGGGTCAAGTGGCGAATAAACAAACGAGATGGCAGATACAGGCCGTCCCACACTTTTTTTGTTGAATTTTTCGAACGAGATTAATTACCGTCCAGATTTGGAGTTCCCCTCTGCTTGATGTTTCCGCAGAGGTTAACCTCCTAATAACCCGAAGCCAGAAGCCTACATTACGTACCGAAGAATCTTCCTACTGAATCAAGTAATCTATTATTAAAGGGCCTGCGCCCCTCCAGCGAGTGTATGTTATTAGACGTGGGCTTTATTGCCAGTCCTCTGTCTATCTTACTTAGTTTAAATGTTGGGAAATTGGTTTAATGAACCTTTATATTGATCTCTTGTGGCACTCTCTATTAAGTTTTTCCAATATTGGGGAAGTTATTTATGTCGTGTTGGAAATGGCGCTGCAACAGCTGCATGAGGAGATAAAATTGGAAAATCAAGCGCTGTGGAATTTATTTCTAAATGTGTTAGCGCAATGTAGCTGCGATGTTTAGTTGTCAAGAAAGTGTGTCGGAAATGTCGAAGTCGAATATTCTGCAACTGACATTTATACACTCACAAATTTTATTTAAGTAAAAATGCTGTTTACCGTAGTTCTGCTATGCTATGCTCATGTGACAAAATTCAATCGAAACGAACAAGAACTGTTACAACTTGAGCATGGAACATTTTAGCTTGTCGTAACACGAACTTAAGCGATCATGGCGGACCATGGAATAATAATTACTCGAAATGTTAACATTATGCTCCGTAAACAATGCTAAAAGCAATTATAACTCGCCTGCGGCTCCGATTACAATGTTTGCGAGAAAAACATTTCTCTAACTAATGTACACGGAGCGAGCCGTAGGCGAGCTACAATCACAGACGAAAAGTACGGTTCTATGGTTCACTGGATAAGGTTGTTTGTACAGTGAAATTACAAGTAAGAGAAACTGGAACCCCTTACGAGATACGAAAATTAAAAAGATTTCGGACTGCAGACTGGCTTATTTAAAATTATCCTGACGGATTTTTATTGTAAAAAAATGTAAACGAGACAATGGGAGCTATTTCGTGTTTCGAAAATATAACTTGGTAAATTATTCGTATTGCGTGGGAAGACTTAAAAAAGCTCGCCTGCGGCTCGGACTGGGGTACTCATGGAAAAAATTTATGCCAGCAACGCCAACAAGCTATTATTGCTCGCCTACGGCTCGCGTTTCTTTCAATGACAAACAGCATTTTTTTTTACTAGCCAACCAATGTGGGACGAGCTGAAGCCGACAGCCAAAGAAGCGGAATTTAATTGTAAAATCCGTATTTTTCTACAAGAATTGCTTGCCATGTGAAATTTGTTCTTCAGTGATGGTGTTGCTCAGACAAAACTGTATGTATTAATTAAAAAAAAAAAACAGCAAAAAAAGATAGTTAGTACTATGAACACGAATTCATCAAGTTCCGTGATTGATTTACTCGACAATGTTTAAATTTTGGAAAAAACGGCTATATAATTAAATAAAATTTAGACATAATTAATATTATTTATAATGTTCAAATATGGTAAGTAACTCTTAATATATGACAATCAAACCGAAAACGGTTTTACTAAAATCACGATGGTATTAAAAACAAAGCAATTTGTTTAAATATTGTTAAGTTAATTCTGAAAATGTCTAATTTCCCGGCCAAAATATGAAATGTGATTTTTGCAATCTCATCGTGACGTGCGATGACGTCTCTGTCACGTGAGCTACCTGTCCAAAGGTGGCGTCTTTCGGTCCTTTGTGTTCAGTTATAATTTCTGTTTGGTAGCGACAAGATCGTCGCGTCCTTTTGGCGTAAAAGTAGAGCAATTTCGCGAATTTGTAATTTATTATTAACAAATATTAGGGAAAAGGTGTTGTGTTATTGCTGTGAACACGAAAGAAAATGGATATTTTTCCGAAAATGACCGAAAACAGGGTAAGTACGACATCAGTTTTAATTTATCAGGTTCCGTGATTCGTTTACTCAACAATATTATTAATGTTTAAAGACGATACGTATTAATATATGATAATTAAATCGAACACCGTTTTCTTAAAAACACAAAGTTACTAAAAACAAAGCAATTTGATTAAATATTATTAAATTTACCCCGAAAATGTGCACTTTTCCGGCGCAAATATGACAAATAATTTTTGCAATCTCATCGTGACGTAGGATGATGTCACTGTCACGTGAGCTACCTGTTCAAAGGTCGCATTTTTCGGCTGCTTGTGTTCAGTTTAGATTTCGGTGTGATGGCAGTGACATTGGAGCTCCGGTTTGGCTTATTTTCGCGGATTTCTAATTTATTATTAATAAATATTAGTGAAAATGTGTTACGTAAAGACAATGGATATTTTTCCGAAATGGATTGAAAACGGGGTAAGTACGACTTCAGTTTTAATTTATCAAGTTCCGTGATTCGTTTACTCAACAATGTTTAAATTTTGGAAAAAATTTCGAAACGGTTGAAGTTGATCGGTCAAAGCTATACGTTTTCACGATAGACATAATTAATATTATTTATAATGTTCAAATATGATAAGTAACTATTAATCAAACCGAAAACGGTTTTACTAAAATCACGATGGCATTAAAAACAAAGCAATTTCTTTAAATATTGTTAAGTTAATTCTGAAAATGTCTAATTTCCCGGCCAAAATATGAAAAATGATTTTTGCAATCTCATCGTGACGTGCGATGACGTCTCTGTCACGTGAGCTACCTGTCCAAAGGTCGCGTCTTTCGGTCCTTTGTGTTAAGTTATAATTTCTGTTTGATGGTGACAAGATCGTCGCGTCCTTTTGGTGTAAAAGTAGAGCAAATTCGCGAATTTCTAATTTATTTTTAACAAACATTAGTGAAAATGTGTTGTGTTATTGCCGTGAACACGAAAGAAAATGGATATTTTTCCGAAAACGACCGAAAACAGGGCAAGTACGACTTCAGTTTTAATTTATCGGATTCAGTGATTCGTTTATTCGACAATGTTTAAATTTTGGAAAAATTTTCGAAACGATTGAAGTTGGTGGGTCAAAGCTATACATTTTCGCGATATAATCAAATAAAATTTAAACATAATTAAGCTAATTCATAATGTTTAAATATGATAACTATCAATATATGATAATTAAACCGAAAACCATTTTCCGAAGAACACGAGGTTAGCAAAAACAAATTAGTTTGTTTAAACATTGTTAAATTAACCCCGAAAATGTACAATTTCTGAGCTAAAATATGAAAAATAATTTTTGCAATCTCATCGTGACGTACGATGACGTCACTGTCACGTGGGCTACCTGTTAAAAGGTCCATTTTTCCATCCTGTGTGTTTAGTTTTGATTGAGGTATGGTAGCAACGACACTGGATCTCCGTTTTGGGTCAAAAGTAGCACGAGTTCGCGAATTTCTAATTTATTGTTAATAAATATTAGCAAAAATGTTTTGTGTTAAGTGCTGTGAACACGAAGGAAAGTGGATATTTTTCCGAAACGACCGAAAATCATGGTAAGTACGATTTGAGTTTTAATTTATTGGGTTCCGTGATTTGTTTACTCGACAATGTTTAACCTTTTTGAAATTGGTTGATCAAAGCTATACATTTTCGCGATATAAATAAATAAATTTTAAACATAATTAATATCATTTATAATGTTTAAATAAGATAATCATCCATATATGATAATTAAACCGGACCTCGTTTTCTTGCAAACCCGAAATAATTAAAAACAAATCAATTTGTTTAAACAATGTTAAATTATCCCCGAAAATGTGCATTTTTCCCGCCGAAATATGAAAAATAATTTTTGCAATCTCATCGTGACGTACGATGACGTCACTGTCACGTGAGCTACCTGTCCGAAGGTCACGTTACTCGGTCCTTTGTGTTCACTATTAATTTCTGTTTGATGGCGGCAAGATCGTCGCTTCATTTTGGCGTAAAAGTAGAGCGTTTTAGCGAATTTCTAGTTTATTATTAATACATATTACGGAAAATATGTTGTGTTACTGCTGTGAACACGAACGAAAATGGATATTTTTCCGAAAAAGACCGAAAACAGGGTAAGTACGACTTCAGTTTAAATTTATCGGATTCCGTGATTCGTTTATTCGACAATGTCTAAATTTTGCAAAAATTTTCGAAACGACTGAAGTTGGTGGGTCAAAGCTATACATTTTCGCGATATAATTAAATAAAATTGAAACATAATTAATACAATTCATAATGTTTAATATGATAACTATCGATATATGATAATTAAACCGAAAACCATTTCCCGAAGAACACGAGGTTAGCAAAAACAAATTAGTTTGTTTAAACATTGTTAAATTAAACCCGAAAATGTACAATTTCTGAGCTGAAATATGAAAAATAATTTTTGCAATCTCATCGTGACGTACGATGACGTCACTGTCACGTGAGCTACCTGTTAAAAGGTCCATTTTTCCGTTCTCTGTGTTTAGTTTTGATTCCGGTCTGGTAGCAACAACACTGGAGCTCCGTTTCGGGTTAAAAGTAGCACGTGTTCGCGAATTTCTAATTTATTGTTAATACATATTAGCCAATATGTTTTGTGTTAAGTGCTGTGAACACGAAGGAAAGTGAATATTTTTCCGAAAAGGCCGAAAATCATGGTAAGTACGATTTGAGTTTTAATTTATTGGGTTCCGTGATTTGTTTACTCGACAATGTATAACTTTTTTGAAATTGGTTGATCAAAGCTATACATTTTCACATACATTTAAACATAATTAATTTCATTTATAATGTTTAAATATGATAATCATTCATATATGATAATTAAACCGGACCCCGATTTCTTGTAAACCCGAAATTACCAAAAACAAATCAATTTGTTTAAACAATGTCAAACTATCCCCGAAAATATGCATTTTTCCGGCCAAATTATGAAAAATAATTTTTGCAATCTCATCGTGACGTACGAGGACGTCACTGTCACGTGAGCTACCTGTCCGAAGGTCACGATTCTCGGTCCTTTGTGTTCAGTATTAATTTCTGTTTGATGGCGGCAAGATAGTCGCTTCATTTTGGCGTAAAAGTGGAGCGTTTTAGCGAATTTCTAGTTTATTATTAATACATATTACTGAAAATATGTTGTGTTAGTGCTGTGAACACGAACGAAAATGGATATTTTTCCGAAAAGGACCGAAAACAGGGTAAGTACGACTACAGTTTTAATTTATCGGATTCCGTGATTCGTTTATTCGACAATGTTTAAATTTTGGAAAAATTTTCGAAACGATTGAAGTTAGAAGGTCAAAGCTATACATTTTCGCGATATAATCAAATAAAATTTAAACATAATTAAGGTAATTCATAATGTTCAAATATGATAACCTGATAAAAGGTCATTTTTTCGCTCCTCTCTTCAGTTTTGATTCCGGTTTGGTGGCAGCAACATCGAAGCTCCGTTTTGGTGAAAAGTAGCACGTGTTCGCGAATTTCTAATTTTTTGTTAATAAATATTAGCGAAAATGTTGTGTTAAGTGCTGTGAACACGAAGGAAAGTGGATATTTTTCCAAAAATGCCCGATTTTTTTTGAAATTTTTTGTTAATAACATGCATTCAGCACTGATAAAGTACGGCTTTAGAATATACAAAGTACTGCATTCATAATTCACAAAATACGGTGTCCTTCACGCATGCTATCAAACCCTAGTCCTCTCTTTTAATGGCAAGACGCACTCCAGACCTCCTCGTATTGTTTGGTTCTTGCTGGGCAACAGCAACGAGCGAGCAGAGTCATCGCTCTTTGTTGGCAAACGTGGAGAAATTTGTATATTGTAACTTTTGTAATTGAAGCATTTTGTACTGTATATTTTATATGTTACTAATATAACTTGGGTCTTGCCAATTTAGCTCCTGTGGTGCAAATGCTTTGTTTTCACGGTGCACTTGCTTGGGTATTAACTTTGCAACAGTGCATTCTTTGGTCCCGAGACTGAATTCTCCATGTCGTCAGACGCTCTTGCCTGGGGGGGTTGTGTTGGCCCTTAGACGCTGGGTCATCATCCTAAAAGGATGAGGTTCATCATCCAAATGGATGAGGTCAGTCGGCCCTGTCTTTATGCGGTTGCATTCTCCCTTGGGCGTGTGAGCGCTGCGACCAATAGATTTCGTCCCGAGTTCCATCGGTGTGCTTGCTTGGGCATTCTTTTTGCAACAGTGCATTCTTTGGTTCAGAGTCTGAATTCTCCATGTCGTCAGACGCTTTGGCCTGGGGGGGGTCCGTTGGCCCTTAGACGCTGGGTCGCATCATCCGATAAGGATGAGGTCAGTCGGCCTTGGATTTATGCGGCCGCGTTCTCTCTTGGGCGTGTGAGCGCTGCGACCAATAGATTTCGTTCCGAGTTCCATCGGTGTGCTTGCTGGGGTTTTCATTTTGCAACATTCTCAATTTTTGGTGCAATTTCTTCCGGTTGGGTACTAACCTTGCATTTGTATTGTATCTGAATTGTATCTGTTGTAACTAGATTGTAGGTACCTGTATTGTATTTCTATTGTATTGTACTGTATAACGTTCTATCCCTCATTAACCAATCCTAGCCCTCTCCTTTCCTAGCGAGATCTGCTCCAGACCTTCCCGTGGTTCTTGCTGAGCATCAACTATCGAGGACAGATAATACAAATTCAAAATCAGCAAAGTTTCACAAAAATCTTGAAAATCGCTCGTTGGTGGCCAACGTGGAGCAAAAGAGACTTTTGTAACTCAACTAACTTTGTTAACTTTGTATTCTTAAGGAAACAAAAATATATTACATTTAATTTATTATTTATAAGGACAAATAATTAATTATTTGTCACGCCGATGCTCATTTTTAGATTAAATGCTCACAAAACTCGTAGATGTTCAATTTGTGTCCGGGGAGATACAATGTTTGCAAGTAGGTCCTCTGTGTTTAGTTTTGATTTCGGTTTGGTGGCAGCAAAATCAGAGCTCCGTTTTGGCTTAAAAGTAGGGCTCTCTTCACGAATTTCTAATTTATTATTAATAAATATTAGTGAAAATGTGTTGTGTTGGTGCTGTGAACACGAAAGAAAATGAATATTTTTCCGAAAAGGACCGAAAACAGGGTAAGTAGGAATTCAGTTTTAATTTATCAGGTTCCCTGATTCGTTTACTCGAGAAAGTTTAAATTTTGGGGAAATTTTCAAAACGATTAAAGTTGGTCGATCAAAGTTATAAATTTTCACGATATAATTAAAAAATATTTAAACATAATTAATATTAAGTAATCTTTCACACTAAATAAAAGACACGAATGTCTCAGAGTCTTTCGTATTCTTGAAAAAAAGACCCTTGGAAACTCCAGAATCTTACACATTCTTAAAAAAAGACACAGAAAGAGTCCGAGTTTCTTTCACATTCTTTATAAAAAGACACCAAGGGGGGCCAAAATTCTTCCAAATTCTTAAAAAAAAACACAAGGAGGGCGCAAGATTTTTTCACATTCTTAACAAAAAAGACAATATAAGGGCCTATGAAATCCTTTCACATCCTTGAAAAAAAAACACTTGGGAACCTACGAGATTCTTTCACATTCTAAAATAAGAGACACCAAGGGCCTCTGAAATTATTTCCTATTCTTGAGGAAAAAGACCCTTGGGTTCTTTCACATTCTTAAAAAAAGGCACAAAAGAAACACGAGATTCTTTCACAATCTTAATAAAACACAAAGGAGCCCCGAGATTCTTTCCCATTGTTAAAAAAGCTACCAAGGGCCTCTGCGATTCTTACGAATTCTTGAATCGGTGAAGTTGGTGGCTCAAAGCTATACATTTTCGCGATATAATTAAATAAAATTTAAACATAATTAATATAATTCATAATGTTTAAATATGATAACTATTAACATATGATAATTAAACCGAAAACCATTTTCCTAAGAACACGAGGTTAGCAAAAACAAAGTAGTTTGTTTAAACATTGTTAAATTAACCCCGAAAATATACAATTTCTGAGCGAAAATATGAAAAATAATTTTTGCAATCTCATCGTGACGTGCGTCCTCTGTGTTTAGTTTTGATTTCGGTTTGGTGGCAGCAACATCAGAACTCCGTTTTGGCATAAAAGTAGGGCTCTTTTCACGAATTTCTAATTTATTATTAATAAATATTAGTGAAAATGTGTTGTGTTGGTGCTGTGAACACGAAAGAAAATGGATATTTTTCCGAAAAGGACCGAAAACAGGGTAAGTAGGACTTCAGTTTTAATTTATCAGGTTTCGTGATTCGTTTACTCGAAAAAGTTTAAATTTTGGGGAAATTTTCAAAACGATTGAAGTTGGTCGATCAAAGTTATAAATTTTCACGATTTAATTAAATAATATTTAAACATAATTAATATTAAGTAATCTTTCACACTAAATAAAAGACACGAATGTCTCAGAGTCTTTCATATTCTTGAAAAAAAGAGTCCAAGTTTCTTTCACATTCTTTATAAAAAGACACCAAGGGGGGCCAGAATTCTTCCAAATTCTTTAAAAAAAACACAAGGAGGGCGCAAGATTTTTCACATTCTTAACAAAAAAGACAATATAAGGGCCTATGAAATCCTTTCACATCCTTGAAAAAAAAACACTTGGGAACCTACGAGATTCTTTCACATTCTAAAATAAGAGACACCAAGGGCCTCTGAAATTATTTCCTATTCTTGATTAAAAAGACCCTTGGGTTCTTTCACATTCTTAAAAAAAGGCACAAAAGGAACACGAGATTCTTTCACGTTCTTAAAAAAACACAAAGGAGCCCCGAGATTCTTTCCCATTGTTAAAAAAGCTACCAAGGGCCTCTGCGATTCTTACGAATTCTTGAATCGGTGAAGTTGGTGGCTCAAAGCTATACATTTTCGCGATATAATTAAATAAAATTTAAACATAATTAATATAATTCATAATGTTTAAATATGATAACTATTAACATATGATAATTAAACCGAAAACCATTTTCCTAAGAACACGAGGTTAGCAAAAACAAAGTAGTTTGTTTAAACATTGTTAAATTAACCCCGAAAATATACAATTTCTGAGCGAAAATATGAAAAATAATTTTTGCAATCTCATCGTGACGTACGTCCTCTGTGTTTAGTTTTGATTTCGGTTTGGTGGCAGCAACATCAGAACTCCGTTTTGGCATAAAAGTAGGGCTCTTTTCACGAATTTCTAATTTATTATTAATAAATATTAGTGAAAATGTGTTGTGTTGGTGCTGTGAACACGAAAGAAAATGGATATTTTTCCGAAAAGGACCGAAAACAGGGTAAGTAGGACTTCAGTTTTAATTTATCAGGTTTCGTGATTCGTTTACTCGAAAAAGTTTAAATTTTGGGGAAATTTTCAAAACGATTAAAGTTGGTCGATCAAAGTTATAAATTTTCACGATATAATTAAATAATATTTAAACATAATTAATATTAAGTAATCTTTCACACTAAATAAAAGACACGAATGTCTCAGAGTCTTTCGTATTCTTGAAAAAAAGACCCTTGGAAACTCCAGAATCTTACACACTCTTAAAAAAAGACACAAAAAGAGTCCGAGTTTCGTTCACATTCTTTATAAAAAGACACCAAGGGGGGCCAGAATTCTTCCAAATTCTTAAAAAAAACACAAAGGAGCCCCGAGATTCTTTCCCATTGTTAAAAAAGCTACCAAGGGCCTCTGCGATTCTTACGAATTCTTGAATCGGTGAAGTTGGTGGCTCAAAGCTATACGTTTTCGCGATATAATTAAATAAAATTTAAACATAATTAATATAATTCATAATGTTTAAATATGATAACTATTAACATATGATAATTAAACCGAAAACCATTTTCCTAAGAACACGAGGTTAGCAAAAACAAAGTAGTTTGTTTAAACATTGTTAAATTAACCCCGAAAATATACAATTTCTGAGCGAAAATATGAAAAATAATTTTTGCAATCTCATCGTGACGTACGTCCTCTGTATTTAGTTTTGATTTCGGTTTGGGCTCTTTTCACGAATTTCTAATTTATTATTAATAAATATTAGTGAAAATGTGTTGTGTTGGTGCTGTGAACACGAAAGAAAATGAATATTTTTCCGAAACGGACCGAAAACAGGGTAAGTAGGAATTCAGTTTTAATTTATCAGGTTCCCTGATTCGTTTACTCGAGAAAGTTTAAATTTTGGGGAAATTTTCAAAACGATTAAAGTTGGTCGATCAAAGTTATAAATTTTCACGATATAATTAAATAATATTTAAACATAATTAATATTAAGTAATCTTTCACACTAAATAAAAGACACGAATGTCTCAGAGTCTTTCGTATTCTTGAAAAAAAGACCCTTGGTAACTCCAGAATCTTACACATTCTTAAAAAAAGACACAAAAAGAGTCCGAGTTTCTTTCACATTCTTTATAAAAAGACACCAAGAAGGGCCAGAATTCTTCCAAATTCTTAAAAAAAAACACAAGGAGGGCGCAAGATTTGTTCACATTTTTAACAAAAAATTCAATATAAGGACCTATGAAATTCTTTCACATTCTTAAAAAAACACAAAGGAGTCCCGATATTTTTTCCCATTCTTAAAAAAGTTACCAAGGGCCTCTGCAATTCTTACGAACTCTTGAAAAAAGACACTCAGAGACCGCCAAGATCCTTTCACATTCTTAAAAAAGCACAAGAGGGCCGAGACACTGCAAACACCTTAAGAAATATCAAAAGTTAAAAATATTTCGCACTGCTAATTAGCTTATTAAAAATTATCCATAACAGGTTTTTCAATTCTAAAACAATGTAAATGAACAAGGGAGGGCATTTGATGTTTTGAAAACACCAGTTGGTAACATATTAGGTAAAAAGTGTGAATAAAAACTCGCCTGCGGCTCGACTACGACACTCTTGGTAAAAAATTTTATACCAACAACGCCAAAAAGCAATTATTATCGCTCGCCTGCGGCTCGCACTGCAGCGTTTCTTTCGTTGACAAAAAGCAATTTTTTCACTAGCACAAACAAGTGGGACGAGCCGTAACCGACATTTTTTCTCCGACGAAGTTAAAATGAATGAAGTGCAAAAACATCAACAAAAAATGAATGGAAATTAACAGCGATTTCATGCCACGGTTTGAGACGTTCATTTTTTCGAATCGAAAAAAGTTCCTTCTAAATCCAAATTGTGTTCAAAGCAAATGTAGAAATCCTGAAACGTTACTGAGACCAAAAAATCTCCATCTCCATTATCAAAGGAATACCCTAAAAATTCCACCAGAAAAAAATTCGCACAAATTCTTGTCAACACAGAAACCTTGACCTAACGACTTGTTGAAGCCAAACACATTGGAATATTTAATTTTCATTAATAGCAAGCGGTCATGATAAAATCGAATAGAGAGATATAGTGGAGTGAGACCGGGCCGGTCGTGGTCCGCGACTATTCCAGCCATCCGCTTGTGATCCAACGCGTGCCACAAAAAGCATAACCGCCGTCAGCTCCGTCCCCGTCAAACCCTAATATTAAATTAACATTTCCATAATTCATCAATCCACGTTCTTCATACATTTCCAGCGCTCCATCCATTATTTATCGTATTACTCCGCTTATCGATTCCCACACTGGAAAATCCATCCAACTTGTTGATTTTAAAAGCCGCCTCATTCAACCCATGTCCCATCACTTGCAATCGATCCCTCCGACCACCACAAAAAACTCCGATTCGTTTCGACCAGCCAAAAAAACGCTAAAAAGCTTACTTTTCGGACAGTAGCACCTCGCAGCACTAGCCACTCGCAAAAACCATAATCACACTCACCGACTCGCTCGCGTATTTTCCGAGTGAAAATCTCCGTGGAAACTGTTCCGGTAGTCTACATGGAAAAGCTCGTAACGAGCGTACGACGTTCGCAAACAAACTAAACTTGTCGGAGCTTTCAGGGGGCAGATCGCAGGCGTCTCTTTCCCGCCGAAGGGGGCGCAGAGTCGCTCTCCGTCCCACAGGAACTCATGCGCTTAAGCTCCCGCCAAGTATATTCATTGACGAAAACACCCACCTTGTTCTCTTTCACGGCGTATTTAAATAAAGTTAATTTTTTATGGAGCGTGCTTTGTAATGTTTTTGATATAGAATATAATGGGGAGTTTTCGAAGTTCCGGGGGGGTCCCGGAGGATTAGGTGGGCGTTTTTCGAAATGGAGAGGTCGGAATGGAGGGACCTGTTGACGGGTTTATTTACCTATGGGTGGTTTGCGGAGCGAGAGTTATGGGTATGGGATCACTGTTGTGGGAGAAGGTGATTTTTATTCATTAAAGGGGGGATTGTGTCTCGGGGACTCCCGCGGGGAAAATGAAAGGAATTATTTTAAACTGAGGGAGTTGAGGTTAACTGGTTTAATTTTCGCGGAGGTTTAGTCGACGTTGGGAAGTGCGGATCTTTTATTTGAGGATTTTTTGCGGGCGGGTTATTTGCACAGGCGGAAGTTTCAGCTGCACGAAACTATGCAAAGACGCTTTATTTACATCACGGTGTTTTCAAAATAGAGACGAATTCAAAAAATTGGTCAAAGTTATTAAAAATTATAAAAATTGTTTGCAATTCTTCTAGATTTGCGATTTTTCAATTATTTTTGTTTCTACAATTTATCGATTCTATAGTTTATCATTTCTTCAAATTTTCAATGTTCCGATTTTATAAATTTTTGTTTTTGCAATTTAAATTTTTTCAGTTCTTCATTTCCTCGATTTTTCCTTGAATTTAACTCTTCGAGTTTTCATTTTTAAATGTTCAGTTATTCGATTATCCAACTTTAAATTTTGAAATTTTTTCATTTGCGATTTCACGAGTTATTTTTCTTTGCTTCTATGGGAAATTATTCACTTTTTCGTGTCTTCAGTTTATCGATTTGCGGTTTTTCAGTTTTTAATTTTTTTTTCTTATTTTAATTTTTCAATTTTTCGTTTTTTTAAATCATTTCTTCAAATTTTTCATTTCTTTTTTTTATTTCGTTTTAGCAAGTTTTCGACGTTCTGATTCCATAGTGTTTTGTTTTTTCAATTTCTATTTTTCTTCAATTTTTTGAATTGTAATTTTCCAATTTTTCATTTTTCGTTCCGTCAATTTGTAACTCTTCGAATTTTTGTTTGTAAGTTTTTCAGCTTTTCGTTTTTTCAACTTTTGGATGTTTCCGTTCTTAAATTTTGCATTTTTTCGAGTTTTCCAATTTTTTATTTTTCAATTTTTCATTTCTTCAATTTTCCAATTCTTTTCTTCCAATTCTTATGTTTTATTTTTTCAATTATTCGATATTTTAATGTTCTTATTTTATAATTTTTCGTTTTTTCAATTTTAGATTTTTCAGTTTCCCGAATTTTCAATTTTTGATTTGCAATTTTTCTAGTCTTCATTTTAAATGTGTAACAAGAATTACAATTTTAAAAATTTTTAGCTTTTTCATTTGTACGGTTTCAGAATTTTTCCATTTTTCAATTACTAAATTTTAAAGCTTTTTAATTTTTTCGATTTTTAATTTTTCATTTTCTCGGTATTTAATTTTTCAATTTGTCGACTTTCACTGTTCAGTTTTTCGATTTTACAGTTTTGAGGATTCCATAATTTTTCGATTTCACACTTTGAGTTTTCCAATTTTTTTCGATTTTTACCAATTTTTTTGTTTTCCAATTTTTCAATTTTTCGATTTTACAGTTTATCGTTTTCTCAAATTTTCGATTTTTCAATTTTTTCAATTTTTAGATTTTTCCACTTTTCAAATCAAAAAAAGAAAATTGCAAAACGTAAAATTGAGAAACAATAAAATGAAAAAACTGCGACAAATGGAAAAATTGCAAAATTGTAAAATTGAGAATTAAAAAAATAAAAACATGAAAAATATGTTACAATTTTTCGTTTTATCAGTACTTTGATTTACGATTTTTCGATTTTCCATTTTTTCAATTTTGCAATTTTTGGTTTTTCCAGTTTTTCGATTTTTCAATTTTTTCCAATTTTTTAGTTTTTTGATTTTTCAATTTTTCAACTTTTCAAACCAAAAAAATGGGAAAATTGCAAAATTGTAAAATTGAGAAAAATAAAATGAAAAAACGAAGAAGAATAAAATGAAAACTTTAAAAATTGAAAAATTGCAAAACTAAAATTGAGAAACAAAAAATGAAAACACGAAAAAGTATGAAATGAAAAATTTGAAAAATCTAAAAATCCGAAATTAAGAACTTGTAAAATTGAAGAACGAAAAATTGAAAAATCCAAAAATTAAAAAAGTTTCTAGATTTTTAGTTCTCCAATGTTTCAATCTTTCGTTTCTTCAGTATTTTGAATTGTAATTTTGCGATTTTCCACTTCTTCAATTTTGCAGTTTTTCGTTTTTTTTCAGTTTTTCGATTTTTCAATTTTTCACAATTTTTTAAATTTTTAGATTTTTCCATTTTTCAAATAAAAAAAAAACGGAAAATTGCAAAACGTAAATTTGAGAAACAAAAAATGAAAAAACGAATAAGTATAAAATGGAAACTTTGAAAAATGGAAAAATTGTAAAATTGAAAATTAAAAAAATAACAACACGAAAAAGTATAAAATGAGAACTTTGAAAAAGGGAAAAATTGGAAAACTGTCAAATTGAAAAACAAAAACTGAAAAAGTATTAAATGAAAACTGAAAAATCTGAAAATCGGAAATCGAGAACTTGAATAATTGAAGAAACGAAAAATTGAAAAATCGAAAGATTAAAAAAGTTTCTAGATTTTTAGTTTTCCAAAGATTCAATTTCGTTTTTTCAGTGATTCAATTTGCAATTTTTCGATTTTCCACTTTTTCAATTTTGCAATTTTTGGTTTTTTTAGTTTTTGGATTTTTCAATTTCTCAACTTTTCAAACAAAAAAATGAGAAAATTGCAAAATTGTAAAACTGAGAAATAAAACATGAAAAAACGAGGAAGTATAAAATGAAAACTTTGAAAAATCTAAAAATCAGAAATCGGGAACTTGAAAAATTGAAGAAACGAAAAACTGAAAAATCGAAAAATTAAAAAAGTTTCTACATTTTTAGTTTTCCAATGTTTCAATCTTTCGTTTCTTCAGTATTTTGATTTGTAATTTTGCGATTTTCCACTTTTTCAAATTTGCAGTTTTTCGTTTTTTTTTCAGTTTTTCGATTTTTCAATTTTTCACAATTTTTTAGTTATTCAATTTTTTAAATTTTTAGATTTTTCCATTTTTCAAATAAAAAAAATCGGAAAATTGCAAAACGTAAATTTGAGAAACAAAAAATGAAAGAACGAATAAGTACAAAATGAAAAATTTGAAAAATGGTAAAACTGCAATATTGTAAAATTGAAAATTAAATAAATAACAACAAGAAAAAGTATAAAATGAAAACTTTGAAAAGGGAAAAATTGAAAAACAAAAACTGAAAAAGTATTAAATGAAAACTGAAAAATCTGAAAATCGGAAATCGAAAATTTGAATAATTAAAGAAACGAAAAATTGAAAAATCCAAAGATTAAAAAAGTTTCTAGATTTTTAGTTCGCCAAAGATTCAATTTCGTCTTTTCAGTGATTCAATTTGCAATTTTTCGATTTTCCACTTTTTCAATTTTACAATTTTTGGTTTTTTTACTTTTTCGATTTTTCAATTTTTCAACTTTTCAAACAAAAAAATGGGAAAATTGCAAAATTGTAAAACTGAGAAATAAAAAATGAAAAAACGAGGAAGTATAAAATGAAAACTTTGAAAAATCTAAAAATCAGAAATCGGTAACTTGAAAAATTGAAGAAACGAAAAACTGAAATATCGAAAGATTGAAAAAGGTTCTACATTTTTAATTTTGCAATGTTTCGATCTTTCGTTTCTTCAGTATTTTGATTTGTAACTTTGCGATTTTCCACTTTTTCAACTTTGCAGTTTTTCGGTTTTTTTTTCAGTTTTTCGATTTTTCAATTTTTCACAATTTTTTAGTTATTCAATTTTTTAAATTTTTAGATTTTTCCATTTTTCAAATAAAAATAATCGGAAAATTGCAAAACGTAAATTTGAGAAACAAAAAATGAAAGAACGAATAAGTATAAAATGAAAACTTTGAAAAATGGAAAAATTGCAAAATTGTAAAATTTAAAATTAAAAAAATAACAACAAGAAAAAGTATAAAATGAAAACTTTGAAAAAGGGAAAAATTGGAAAACTATAAAATTGAAAAAAATTAAAGCGTATTTTAGAATGTTAGTTTTTTGTTTTTGTTGCTTTCTCTTCTTTTTAATATTTGCTTATTTATAAGTAATTGTATGTTTATAGTTCTATGTAAAGGTATATCCGTTAATAAACATTATTATTATTATTATTATTATTATTATTAAAAACAAAAACTGAAAAAGTATTAAATGAAAACTAAAAAATCTAAAAATCGGAAATCGAAAACTTGAATAATAATTGAAAAAACGAAAAATTGAAAAAAGATTAAAAGTTTCTAGATATTTAGTTTTCCAAAGATTCAATCTTTCATTTTTTCAGAAATTCAATTTGCAATTTTTCGATTTTCCACTTTTTCAATTTTGCAATTTTTGGTTTTTTTAGTTTTTGGATTTTTCAATTTTTCAACTTTTCAAACCAAAAAAGTGGAAAAATTGCAAAATTGTAAAATTGAGAAAAATAAAATGAAAAAACCAAGATGAATAAAATGAAAACTTTAAAAATTGAAAAATTGCAAAACTAAACTTGAGAAATAAAAAATTAAAAGGCGAAAAACTATAAAATGAAAACTTTGAAAAATCTAAAAATCTGAAATTAAGAACTTGTAAAATTGAAGAACGAAAAATTGAAAAATCCAAAAATTAAAAAAGTTTCTAGATTTTTAGTTTTCCAATGTTTCAATCTTTCGTTTCTTCACTACTTCGACTTGCAATTTTTCGATTTTCCACCTTTTCGATTTTGCAGTGTTTCGAGTTTTCGAATTTTAACTTTTCAAATAAAAAAATGGGAAAATTGCAAAATTGTAAAATTGAAAAACAAAAAATGAAAAAACAAAAAAGTATCACTAGAAAAATTCTGCAGTTTTTGATTTTTCAATTTTTCTCAATTTTTCAGTTTTTCGATTTTTCAATTTTTCAAATAAAAAAAAATGCGGAAAATACAAAATTGTAAAATAAAAAAAAAACGAAAAAGTATAAAATGAAAACTTTAAAAAATGGAAAAATTCCAAATTGTAAAACTGAGAAGTAAAAAGTGAAAACTTTGAAAAATCGAAAAATTTAAAACTGAGAAACTTATAAATCGAAAAAGTGCAAAATTGACCAAATATTGAAAATTAAATAAATCGGAGAATCGGATAACTGGGAAAATTGGAAAACCGACAAATTGAAGATTCAAACATTGAAAATTTGAAAAAATGAATAAAGGAAAAATTATCGTAAAACCAAGAGGAACATTGAAAAAATAAAGGAAATGAAAAAACCAAAAACAGATATAAAATTGAGAAAATGAAATTTAAAAAATCGGGAAAATGAAAAATAATATTCAAGAACTTAAAAATTGGGGAAACAAAAAATTAATAAATCGAAAAATGAAAAATTGAGGCACTAAAAATTCGAAAAATGAAAACATTGGAAAAGTGCTAAATTGAACAAATGCAAATCGAAAAATTAAAGAAACGAAAAATTGAAAAATGAAAAAATTTAAAGTCGAAAAACGAAAAATTATGAAACCGAAACATTGAAAAATGAATAAATAAAAAAATTAAAGAAAATAAAAAAAGAGGAAATCGCGAAATCGACAGTTGTAATTTAAAATCGAGAAAACGAAACTTAAAATTCGGGAAAATGAAAAATAAAAATCAATAACTTGAAAAATTGGGAAACGAAAAATAAAAAAATCGAAACAAAAATACGAAAAAAGAAAAACTGAAAAATCAGAAAATTGCTAAATTGAACATTTGCAAATCGAAAAATTGAAGAACCGAAAAACTGAAAAATCTGAAAGTCGAGAAATTGAAAAATGAAAAAATTAAAGTCGAATAACGAAAAATTATGAAACCCAAACATTGAAAATTGGAAAAATAAAAAATTAACGAAACTTAAAAACGGAAAATGCGAAACCAAAAATTGTGATATAAAATCTAGAAAATGAAACTTAAAAAATTCGGAAAATAAAAACTAAAAATCAAGAACTTCAAAAATTGGGAAACGAAAAATTAAAAAATCCAAAAATAAAAATTGAGGAACAAAAATTAGAAAAACGAAAAACTGAAGCAACTAATAATTGAAAAATTTGAAAGTAGGAAAATTGAAAAATGAAAAAATTAAAGTCGAAAAAGGAAAAATTATGAAACCGAAACGTTAAAAAATTAAAAAATTAAAGAAAATGGAAAAACAGAAAGTGGAGAAACCAAAAATTGTGATGTAAAATCCAGAAAATGAAACTTAAAAAATCGGGAAAATGAAAAATAAAAATCAAGACCTTGAAAAATTGTGGAAACGAAAAATTAAAAAATCGAAAAATTAAAAATTGAGGAACTAAAAATACAAAAAAAAAAGTTGAAAAATCAGAAAATTGCTAAATTGAACATTCGCAAATCGAAAAATTGAAGAACCGAAAAACTGAAAAATCTGGGAGTCAAGAAATTGAAAAATGAAAAAATTAAAGTCGAATAACGAAAAATTATGAAACCGAAACATTGAAAATTGGAAAAATAAAAAATTAACGAAAATTAAAAACGGAAAATGCGAAACCAAAAATTGTGATATAAAATCTAGAAAATGAAATTTAAAAAATTCGGAAAATAAAAACTAAAAATCAAGAACTTCAAAAATTGGGAAACGAAAAATTAAAAAATCCAAAAATAAAAATTGAGGAACAAAAATTAGAAAAACGAAAACTGAAGCAACTAATAATTGAAAAATTTGAAAGTAGGAAAATTGAAAAATGAAAAAATTAAAGTCGAAAGACGAAAAGTTATGGAATCGAAACATGGAAAAATTAAAAAATGAAAGAAAATGAAAAACTTTTGACTTTGTTTTAAATCTTAGATTCCACCGTTTATCAAAACAGAATTCAATCCCCAGTTTACAATAAATAACATAAGTGAATTAGAAAAAGAGGTGGGCGGGGCTAAGTTTAACTTTTTTCTACAGTCTCATAAGTTCAACTTTTTCTTACAGGGTATTTTATAAGCAAGCAATAGCCCCGCCCACCTACCCCCTCTTCATTCTAGTGACTGCACTTAATTTTGTTCAGTCATATCTTAGCAAGTACTAGCCCCACCCACCCACCCTTTATTTTCTTGCAGGGTCTGTCATTTGCCAAAATCGTATTTTTACTTCCTCAATTTTTAATTTTTCGATTTTTTTAATTTTTTGTTTCCACAATTTTTCAAGTTCTTGATTTTTATTTTTATTTTTCCGATTTTTTAAATTTCATTTTCTAGATTTTATATCACAATTTTTGGTTTCGCAATTTTCCCTTTTTTCATTTTCTTTAATTTTTTATTTTTTCAATTTTCAATGTTTCGGTTTGATAATTTTTCGTTGTTCGACTTTAATTTTTTCATTTTTCAATTTCTCGACTTCCAGATTTTTCAATTTTTCGTTTCTTCAATTTTTCTATTTGCAAATGTTCAGTTTAGCAATTTTCTAATATTTCAATTTTTCATTGTTCGTATTTTTATTTCCCCGATTTTTAATTTTTCGATTTTTTTATTTTTCGTCAAAGTCGTCAAAAGATTAAATTTAGTAAAAAATATATTTTATTAAGAGAAAAATTGCAATCTTATGTTTTATTTATCTCAGAACCAATAAAGTGAGTGATCAAAACGGAGTAGGGGTGGGTAGGGGTACTTTTGACTTTGTTTGAAATCTTAGATTCCACTGTTTGTCAAAACAGAATTCAATCCCGAGTTTACAATAAATAAATCACTGAAACGGAGGCGGGGTGGGTGGGCGGGGCTAAATATATTCTTCTATCGAGTCGGAGTGGAAACTAATAGAAATTAGAAAAACTGTAAACGCGCTAATCGTAAATGATTTTTAAATAAAAGAGTAAAAAGCAATTTCTTGTATAAAAAATTTGTTATTTCAGAAAAAAAAGAGAAGTTTAAATTTTTGTTACTGAGTCATTTAAAGGCAAGCAATAGCCCCGCCCACCCACCTCCTCTTCATTCTAGTGACTACTTTTAATGCTGTTAATAATTAATGACGTGACAAAAAATTCGAAAAAAGGCGAAAAAAATACGAAAATAACTACAATCTTCTCGTTAGTTTTTAGGCGCGCTGATGTCAAAATTGACAAGTGTTAATTGACATGTTAACATTGCTACCAATAGCTAAGAATTGCCAACCCAACAAAACACACTTTAGTGTATAATTGGTTGCCTAACGCCATAAAAATTAAAATGATAAAAGATATTATTAATTTTTATAATACTTATTAAAAACGTTCTTTGAAGTCCAGAAAAAAAATCAGAAATTTGTGTGTTTAAAAATTGATCAGATCTGTGTGACAAAAAGTACTTACCGTTCGGTTGCCCCCTCCTCCATTCCCTCCACCCCAACGCGATGAAACTAATTTATTAGCATTACATTCCTTTAGTCGGTCAGCAGATCCCGCTCCCGATACGCCAAACAACTCCCCACCAGAAAATATAAAAATAATGGTGGCGTTGCATGTCCGCCAGCGCCGCCACAAACATGCAATTTTAAAAACGTTTCGCCGCCAAAGTCGGCGGCGTACTTCTTCGAGCAAATTGCCACTCGGATATTTACCCAATCGAAAGAAAAACGTTATTCATCAACGCAAAAGAAAAATACCTTTCGGTATAAAGGGCGCAGTTCCAGCGGCCTGTTTGGACAGAAAACAAGCCCCCATCACCATAGAGGATAAGAATAATACGTGTAGGGTCGAACACAATTAGCTCGTAGCGACACCATGCGACTCGCTAACAAAGGCCGTTATTGTTGCGTTTATCGCACAAATCAAATCGGAGCCGCCAAAGCGACATGTGGATTTTTGGAGGCACTCCTCAGGCCGGGATTATACAGTCGGGGGCCTTATCGGAGCTCTCCCAAGACTATCGTTCCGTCTTATCTAGGCGGTTAGAGCGGCGCGAGGCGTAATTGGGAGAACGAGGACTCGGGAAAAAGGAATTTTTGAGGTGGTAGGACTGTCTGGGGTTAATTGCAGGGGGGCGAGGTTTAAATGGCAGTTATAATTATCTGGCTGGTGAAGCACCGGTCGGAGGCAATCGATAAGACTTGCGTCAAGCGATTAAGTACACTGGAGATCGAAAAAAAATTAATAATGAATTTTAAATTATTATTTTATAACAGGATGAATAATAATACTTATAATTCAAGAAAATTCCTAGATCTTTGACAACCAATGATTTTTCTAGTTACTGCGTAGACTATAGCCAACATCATTAATAAATACGGAAAAAAGTATCGGACCTAGAATGGAGCCCTGTTTTAACGCAGCGTTTAGTAACTTTAGTGCTGTTTTTTGAGAAGTTTTGCTAATTTACGGATGGAAGATCGGCGGACACATTTAGTCGCGCGTTCGAAATTCTGACTTATGATCGTTGTCAAAATGTGCTAGGAAAATCGTCCATCACGAACTTTACGATTATTAATCGTTTCGGAGGCGTTACGGGGTCGCCCGTTGGAAAACTGCCTCTCCCTTTCATCTTTATGTGACAGTGCTCAAGAGTATCAGAATATCCCTTCTCGCAACACAATGGCTGCGTATCACCGCTCAACATCGCATTTAATGCGATGGGAACCAGACCCTTCCCTAAAAATACACACAATATTGACTTTTCAATTTGCGTTTCTAATTTGATATTCGGCGAGTTTAATAAATATGTATTACGCTCTTCTTTCGGAGGGGAAAACGAGGATTAAAGCGGAGGATTTCTTTGATTTAGATTTGCATCGAAGTGGAAAAGTACTCTAGTTTTTGAAGGTCTGGCATTTTGCGGACGTCGTGGGTGGCGTAAGGATGGAGGTGGAGGGAGAAGCGGAATAACGTTTTAAAATTGCAATTATTTGTCGGCATTATTTCTGTATAGTTCTACTGAAAAAAATGGGCTAAAATTAGTTAGATAATACTCCCCTCGCCCCTGAAATACAATCAAATAAATAAAGATTCTTAGATAAATATCAAAATTTTATTTTTCGATTTTTTTTTATAAACCCTATAATTTGAACAAATCAATTTTAAATATGTTGCCAGCCTGATAAAAAATTACTCGCACCTGAGTTAAAATAAATTCAACAGATCTCTAATGTTTTAGATAAATTTATATAGTCCGTAATTTAATCATAATTCTTGTTTTTTTATTTTGTACTGTTTTCTCAGAATATTTTTTTGGCAGCCATTTTTATCGTTTTTTTTTTACATTTTTTCCTTCGCCTTTTGTTGTAGCCTTTTGTGCGTATTTTCGTTGTTTTATAGCTATTTTTTTTGCATTTTTTGGTCCCCCTTTTTTGATCTTTTTATGGTTGCTTTTTTGTTACTTTTTTCTTGTTGTCTTCCCCATTTTTTGTCCTGCATTCTCCTTTTGTCTTTTTTTGTAGTCTTTTTTGTAACCGTTTTTTGTCGACTTTGAGTCATTTTTCTTGTTTTTTATCATTTTTCTCGTTCCTGTCAAACCATTTTTTGCCTTTTTTTTGTCGCTTTTTTGCCGTATTTTTGTCACTTTTTTCGCTGTCCTTTTGTCCTTCTTTCTTATTGGCTTCTTATGGCTAGTTTTTGTTCTTTTCTTAGTCTTTATTCCCCTTTTTAGTTGCCTTTTGTCATTTTTCACCAAATTTGTTCTAATTTTTGTTCGTCTATTTTTTTGTCAAGATTTTTTCTTCCACTTTTGTTGTACCATTTTTTGCCCCCCGTCGCCGTTATCTTTTTTTATCATTTTTGTTCTCATGAATTTTGTTGTATCTCTTGTTTTTGCCACAAAGTTTTTCTTTTTTTGTCCTCTGTATTTTTAATTTTTTTTTGGTATTTTTTGTCCTTTTTCCTAATCGGCTTTTTACTGTTAATTTTCTTTATTTTTGTAGTATTTTTTATTCCCCGTTTTCTGGTGCCTTTTTACCGTTTTTCTTGTTTTTTTTTGTAGTTTTCCAGATGTTTACTAACGTTTTTTGAACATTTTTTGTTAACGATTTTTTGTCGTATTTATTATAGTCAGGTTGAGTCAGGTCAGGTCAGGTCAAGACAATTTTAAATATGTCGCCAACCCGACAAAACAAATTTTTAAATATTCTCCCATAACATTGAGAACATTTTCGATCCCATTTTTTGTGGATTTTTTTTCTCCGCTTTTTTTTCGACTTTTCTTGTCGTCCTTTTCTTGTATCCCTTTTTGCGTATTTTCTTTTTTTATCGCTTTTTATGTATCCCTCTTTTTTTATCGCCGTTCTTTTTGGCTCGTTTTTGTGGCTTTTTTGCCACTTTTTCTATCGTTTTCCCCTCTTTTTTGTCGTGCATTTTTCTTTTGTCTTTTTGTGTAGTCTTTTTGTAACCATTTTTTGTCATTTTTCTTTTTATTTTTTTATCATTTTTCTCGTTCCTGTTAAAATGTTTTTTGACTGATTTTTTTGTCGTTTTTTTGTAGGATTTTAAAATAAAAGCGATAAAGATATGTTAAAATAAAACCAACAAAAAAAAAACGCTAAAAAATAGAAAAAAAGTGTCTAAAATAAGCCATAATTTTTTATGGTGTTTTCTGTTCGACCTTTTTTGTGTTCTTTTTATAGGTATCCCTCTTTTTATGCGCCTCTTTTGTTTTTTTTTTTTCGAATTTTGCCGCAATTTTTAGGCGTCTATTTTTTAACCCTTTTTTGTCAAGATTTTTTCTTCCATTTTTATTGTAATAATTTTTTCTAGTAATTTTTGCCCTTCGTTTCTGTTATATTTTTTTCATCGTTTTTGTTCTCATGTATTTTGGTGTTTCTCTTGTTTTTGCCACAAAGTTTTTCTTTTTTGTCCTTTTTTTGAGCTTTTTTGCTATTTTTGTCGCTTTTTGCCGTATTTTTGTCACTTTTTTCGCTATTTTTTTGTCCTTTTTTCTTATCGGCTTCTTATGGCTAGTTTTTGTCCTTTTCTTAGCCTTTTTTATTCCCCTTTTTAGTTGCCTTTTGTCATTTTTCTTGTTCTTACTAAAAAGTTTTTTGAATCCTTGAAATTACGATAAAATTCACCAAATTTGTTCTAATTTTTGTTCGTCTATTTTTTTGTCAAGATTTTTTTCTTCCACTTTTGTTGTACCATTTTTTGCCCCCCGTCGCCGTTATCTTTTTTTATCATTTTTGTTCTCATGAATTTTGTTGTATCTGTTGTTTTTGCCACAAAGTTTTTCTTTTTTTGTCCTCTTTATTTTTAATTTTTGTTTGGTATTTTTTGTCATTTTCTGTTCTTTTTGCCGTACTTTTTGGCACTTTTTTTGCTGTTTTTTGTCCTTTTTCCTAATCTGCTTTTTACTGTTAGTTTTCTTTATTTTTGTATTATTTTTTATTCCCCTTTTTTTGGTGCCTTTTTACCGTTTTTCTTGTTTTTATTTTAGTTTTCCAGATATTTATTAAAGTTTTTTGAACATTTTTTTGTTGTTAACGATTTTTTGTCGTATTCATTATAGTCAGGTTGAGTCAGGTCAGGTCAGGTCAAGACAATTTTAAATATGTCGCCAACCTGACAAAACGAATTTTTAAATGTTCTCCCATAACATTGAGAACATTTTCGATCCCATTTTTTGTGGATTTTTTTCTCCGCATTATTTTGGCTTTTTTTTCGACTTTTCTTGTCGTCTTTTTCTTGTATCCTTTTTGCGTATTTTCGTTTTTTATCGCTTTTTTGTATCCCCCTTTTTTTATCGCCGTTCTTTTTGGGTCGTTTTTAGTTGCTTTTTGACACTTTTCCTATCGTTTTCCCCTCTTTTTTGTCATACATTTTTGTTTTGTCTTTTTCTGTAGTCTTTTTGTAACCATTTTTTGTCATTTTTCTTTTTATTTTTTTATTATTTTTCTCGTTCCTGTTAAAACGTTTTTTGACTGCTTTTTTGTCGTTTTTTTTTTGTAGGATTTTAAAATAAAAGCGATAAAGATATGTTAAAATAAAAGCAACAAAAAAAAAACGCTACAAAGATAGAAAAGAGTGTCTAAAATAAGCCATATTTTTTTATAGTATTTTTTGTTAGAACTTGTTTGTGTTCTTCTTCTGTACCCCTCTTTTTTTGTTTTTTTTTTGTGAATTTGCGGATCAGAAATCATATCTTCATTTCCACGTGCTTAATTAAACCGGGTTCCTTTTTTACTTCTTGGTGTAGCAGATAAATAATGGCTTTGTTGAAATTCCAGAAAAGCATCATCAATTTTACGTAATGTTGGATAATTTGTCTCCTCCAGACTTTTGTTTACATTATTTAATAAAGATACTCTGTAGATAACCCTGTATTCTTGGTTTCAATACGCACTTTTTGGCTTTTTATGTAAGACATTAATTCCCTAAATAATTTTGCAATCTAGCCCCCCGATGCCGAAAGTTGCTCAAAGTGTTTCCCACTTCTTTTTTACCAAAGTGTTTGTGCAAAAGAAACTTCAAATCTTTGTTGATTCTCGTCATGGAGGTATTTGTTTTATGCTTACCCGTATTACGTATTTACAGACGAAAATCTCGTCGAATTTACTTGTACGTACAAAACGGGGTCATAAAGAATTAACGAGCAAAACGTTTAAAATGTTTCGCCTTTCGAAAGTCAAAGTTGCTCCTAACAAGAACAACAAAATAAGTTATTTATTGATGTTGCGAAGTTTAAAAGTTGTGATTTTGTAGGCGTTTGACGTTATATGAGAGGATCTCTGGGGGCTAGCTCGAGGGTTAAGTAGCGATCAGACGACCGAGTGGAGCACGTACAGTGACGTCACACTAGACTGAAGTGTTTTGTCCTTCCTGGCTTTTTTACGTTTTCACGACGTTTCATGACCCCTAGAATACGAAAAAATAGGTCTCCTGTTTCCGTCTGTTTGTTTGTGATCTGTTGTCTGTCTGAATTTTTATTAGACAGATAATCTCCAAAACTACTGGATCGATTGTTGTCAAATTTTATATGTGTATTGGGAATATAGTATATCTCTCACACGTGGTTTATGACTCCGTGTTCAGTTTTTACTCTAGACGTCCTCATTTTCGGATACAAATCGAAATTGTATAACAACGTTTTGCAATTCAATTTTGGAACTGCAATACAATATAAATCGTTAATCAAAATTTATTCGTTTATCCTCTTCCAAAAAATTGATGACCTCATCTCGAAATTTTGCCGAATCAATACTCTCCTTGAATTTTTCGATGTTTCAAGTTCATAATCTTTCGTCTTTCGACTTTAGTTTTTTCATTTTTCAATTTCTCAACTTCCAAATTTTTCAGTTATTTGTTTCTTCAGTTTTTCAGTTTGTAGTTGTTCAATTTAGCAATTTTCCAATGTTTCAGTTTTTCATTTTTCGATTTTTTTTCCCTTAATTTTTTGATTTTTCAATTTCTCGACTTCCAGATTTTCCAATTCTTTGTTTTTTCAATTTTTCGATTTGTAATTGTTCAATTTGGCAATTTTCCAATATTACAATTTTTGATTTTTAGAATTTTTAGTTCCTCAATTTTTTATTTTTCGATTTTTTAATTTTTCGTTTCCCAAATTTTCAAGTTTTTGATTTTTAATTTTTATTTTTCCGATTTTTTTAAAGTTCATTTTCTCGACTTTATATCACAATTTTTGGTTTCGCATTTGAAATAAATGACGATTTTTGGGAGAAAGAAATGGAAAATTATTTGGAAAAATTTTATTTAAAAGCCATGCTCCCAGAAATTATTGATTCACGATGGAGTCGAATATAAAAAAAGATTTATGACTATTATTTATTTTTATATCATTTTATTTATTATATTTTATCTCAGTCAAAAAAATTTACATACATTTTTAAATTTAGAAGAGGCTATAATATGTATAAAGATATGTAAGTAATTCAACACATACACTCGATTATGTCACATATAATCGAATCTTCATAGTGTGCTTTGGAAAAAGTTGTTCTATTCTTTTCTTTTTCGGTGATTGATAAGTTTAAAATTTGTTTAAGTTATCTCACATTTGGGATCAGCATTTTTTCCGTCTTCTTTTCTTGTCGTTTTTTGTCATTTTTCTCGTTTCTGCTGAAAACATTTTTGACCCCCTTTCGTCGTCGTTTTTGTCGCGATTCAAATGACACAAAAAATGGACAAAAACAGTAATCAAAAGAGGCTATGATTTTTTAATGTGTTTTTGTGGCATACTGTGACCTTTTTTTCCTTTTTTATTTTAAAATGGTAGACAAAGAGAACCAAAAAGGGGTCAAATTTTTTTTTTTAACAAAAACGAGAAAAATGACAAAAAAACGACAAGACAAATGACATAAAAAAGAAGACAAAAGTATTACAAAAAAAACCTACAAAAATTTTTTTAAAAATGTGGGAGACAAGAAGACAGAGAAAAAAGGCAAAAAGTGACAAAAAGAAACCAAAAAGAACGCTAAAAATTCGACAAAAAACAAAAAAACTTAAAACTATTGGTTGATTATAAAAGATTCTGTATGAGAAAATAAAACATAGCCCCGCCCACCCACCCGTTCTCTCATTTCACATATTTCTAGTACTTGTTAAAATAAGACTGATTTTGTTAAATGACTGAACAATATTAAGAGTAATCACTGGAATGAAGAGGGGGTGGGTGGGCGGGGCTATTGGTTGCTTATAAAAGATTCTATGTGAGAAAATAAAACATAGCCCCGCCCACCCACCCGTTCTCTCATTTCACATATTTCTAGTACTTGTTAAAATAAGACTGATAAGCAAGAAATCGAAAAATTGGAAAATCGGAAAACCAAATAACGAGAAATTGAAAAATTGAAAAATCGAAAGTTGAAAAATATAAAAGTCGAAAAATGGAAAAAGTACAAATTGCAAAAAACAAACTATCTGAAAAACGAAAAAATCGAAACGTTGAAATCAAAAAATAGAAAAATCACGAATTTCAAAAATTGAAAATTTGAAATACAAAATACATATGTATTGAAAAATCAGAAAATCAAAAAATTGAATAATCGAAAAACTGAATAATCGAGAAATCGAAAAATTAAAAAATCGAAAAATCGAAACAGTGAACAATAATTGAAATCTCGAAAATCGAAAAATTGAAAAATGAAAACAGTACAAACTGAAACATTGAACAATCGAAAAACGAACAAACTGAGAAATTGAAAAGGAGAAATTTGAAAATTCAAAAACACTCAAAAATTGAGAAATTCAAAAATTGAAAAATTGAAAAATCGAAATACTGAAAAATCTAAAAATCCGAGAACTGAAAAAATCTGAACATGGAAAAATCTAAAAGTGAAAAAATTGAAAAAATAGAAAAATCCGAAAACGAAAAATTGAGATTCCGAAAAAACGGAATACTGAAAGATGGAAAATCGAAAATATGATAATTTAAAATCTTGAAAAATCTAACAATTAGAAAACGGAAAAATCGAGAAATCAAAAATTGGGAAACCGAAAAATTGAAAATCGAGAAATCGAAAGGCATTGAAGAATCGAAAAATTGAGCATTCCAGAAATCGAAAAAAAATAACAAACCGAAAAACCCTGAAATCAAACAATCGAAAAATCCGGAAATCGAACAAGGGAAAAGTCGACATACTAAGAATCGAGAAATTGAAAAATAGAAAATTTAAAAAATCAAAAAATTGAAAAATCGAGAAATTCAGAATTTGAAAAATTGAAAAATCGAAATATTGAAAAATCCATAAATCGAAAAATTGAAAAATCGGAAAACGGTATAATCGAAAAATTGAAAAACTGAAAAATTGTAGCATTGAAAAATCGGAACCCTGAAATATGAAAAAATCAAACAACCAAAAAATTGGAAAATCGAAAAATTGAGAAATCTAAAAACTCATAAATCGAAAAATCGGGAAATCCGGAAATAGAAAAACTGAAAAATGAAAAGTTCGAAAACCGAACAGTTGAAAACTGAAAAATTGAGTTTCCGAATATTTTTTTCTCGAGAAAACCTCAGGCCTCCACACTTTTTTGACAAAAATAAAAACCATCGCAAGTTTCGAAGTGTTTTTTCTTAACAATTAATAGAAATGGCAGGTTTCTGAGGAAGTTTTTTTTTTACTAAAAAAAATATGGGAAAACCTGTTAATTTTTTTTTTATTGAAAAATCTGGGGTTTCTGAGTATTCCTTTTTTGACAAAATTAAAAACAATTTTAAGAACACCAAGTAGTATCTTTTTGAAAAACAATATAAATCTCTTGTTAACATTATTTTTAAAAATTTTGGGAATCGCGGGCGCTTTGTTAAAAAATATTAAGAGTAATCACTGGAATGAAGAGAGGGTGGGTGGGCGGGGCAGTTGGTTGCTTATAAAAGTTTTTGGTTGAGAAAATAAAACATAGCCCCGCCCACCCACCCGTTCTCTCATTTCACGTATCTCTAGTACTTGCTAAAATAAAACTGATTTTGGTAAATGACTGAACAATATTAAGAGTAATCACTGGAATGAAGAAGGGGTGGGTGGGCGGGGCTATTGGTTGCTTATAAAAGATTCGGTATGAGAAAATAAAACATAGCCCCGCCCACCCACCCGTTCTCTCATTTCACATATTTCTTTAGAAATAAGAAATATATGTTACGGCAAATAAATAGTATAACAAAAAATTACGATTAACACTTTACAAAAGAAGCTATAATTCACCGCGCCCACCCACCCTGCCTCCATTTCAGAGATTCATTTTGTGGATCTCAATTGAAGAGACATAAAATCGTTAATTTTGGTAAATGCTATATCTTCTAAGAAAAAAAAAAAGGGTGGGTGGGCGGGGCTAAAAGTTGTTGGTGGGGATAATCAAACAAAAGCACTCTAGAAATATACATATATTCGACCTCCTCCCGCCGCACAATCGCGCCGCCCCCGACCTTGGAATTTCCGCAGCCGTGTTAACCGCCATCCAGCACTTCGTCGCCATCAAACTTAATGGAATTAATGGGTTCCAGCGACGGCGTTAAATTTTAAACTGGCGCTCTAAAATTTCAAAGACACGTTTTATGTCCCCGCGCTTGCATTATGGAGCGGCTGCCGGCGATAGAAGAACAGCATCCCGTAATCCCGAGGCTGTTAATGTAAGTGCAAGCTAATACCGTCTAGTTAGTTAGAGAAAACTGAATCTGTCTAAATCCGTCGGAGCTGAGTAACTTGCGGCTTACCGCCCGTTCAGAACACCGGAAGGCAGAGTTCGCGTTGACTTACTCAATGGACGGCGAGTCTAATTTGACGCCGACGGATGTTTATTACGACACCTCTGCTGTTTTCGGCCCGGTCGATATCAATCGGACCCAATACGGGTAAAAGCTTTCCGATTAATTCTGTGATTTTTCGGCGAGGTCGGAGGGGGGATGTTTAACATGTTTGTCGGAGAGGGTCGATTACGGATTTAGGGGTGTGAAATTTTAATGGGAGGGTGGGGGTGAAAAATTGGGTGCTTTTCCGACGGTCGTGAGCTACTAGGAACGGTGTAGTTTAATTTTAAGAGCGCTGGGACACAGGCTAAATTTAGGTAGCTTATGATGTTTTAATAAATATCGATTAAGTAAGAGGGGTAAGTAATAATTTAATCACATCAAGGTTTTTCGTGATTATGGTACTTTCGGTTTCGTGTCTGTGTACTCATTGATTGGAGTGATCAGAGGCGTAGACGTAACAAGATGAATAATTGAGTTTAATATGGCCGACTGTAATTAACAATCTTGCTTAAGCGCCAGTTTTTACAATTTTTTTCTGTAACAATATTCATTAAGGGGACTCGCTAGACGAAGTATAACATTTTTTTGGTTTTTTGTACGAAAAAATGATATTAATATAAATGTATCATGCATCAAACTGCAGCTTTTTTCATATACTAGAACGCAGAGACCAGTTCAATCAACTAAAAAAATATGGCTGAGAAATATCGTAAAAAAAGTTTTCTTTTCAAGTTTGAGTCATAACCATCATAGAATCGCTTGAAAATTAGCACATGGATAAAACATCACTTTTTACAGGGCGCAGAGTCATTAAATGTTTGTTAGTGGTACAATTTGTTTAAATAATGTGTTTATTAAAATCAAAATATACCACAAATTAATGCAAAATACGTCTAATAATAATTTTAACAGGAATATCAGAGGAAAATTAATGATCTATTGGTTAGCAGAGTTTTTAACAAAAACTAACTATTATTGAAAAAAATGGGTATCAATTCGACAGAATTTGGACAGTTAGTTCAGTACTTTGCCGATAGGAGCGCCACCGAAATTCTTTCATATTCTTAAAAAACGACACTAAAAGAGCTGAGGATTCTTTCATATTCTTAAAAGAAAGCACTAAAAGCGTTCTGGATTCTTTCACATTCTTAAAAACAAGAAAATAAAAGGGCTCGGAATTCTTCCTATCCTTAAAAAACGACACAAAGGGCCTCCGAAATTCTTTCATATTCTTAAAAAAAGACACTAAAAGAGCTTAAGATCTTTTCATATTCTTAAAAGAAAGCACTAAAAGCGTTCCGGATTGTTTCACATTCTTAAAAAAAAGAGACTAAAAGGACTCGGAATTCTTTCACATGCTTAAAAAAAACCACAAAGGGCCTCTGAAATTCTATCACATTCTTAAAAGGAACACAAAGGGCCTCTGACATTCTTTCACAATCTTAAAAAAAGAGACAAAGGGCCTCTGAAATTCTTTGACATTCTTAAAACAGAAAGCCCTAAAAGATCTCGGGATTCTTTCATATTCTTAAAGAAAACCACTAAAAAGGCTCTGGATTTTTTCACATTCTTAAAAAATGGGACAAAAAAAGAGCTCGCGATACTTTCATATTCTTAAAACAAAAGACACTAAAAGAGTTTAGGATTCTTCACATTATTAAAAAAGGCACTAAACGCGCCCTGGATTCTTGCACATTCTTAAAAAACAAAGCATTAGAAGGGCTCGGAATTCTTAACAGCCTTAAAAAACGACACAAAGGGCCTCCGAAATTCTTTCATATTCTTAAAAAAGACACTAAAAGAGCTTAAGATTCTTTCATATTCTTAAAAGAAAGCACTAAAAGCGTTCTGGATTCTTTCACATTCTTAAAAGAGGACACAAAGGGCCTCTGAAATTTTGTCATATTCTTTAAACTAAGTCACTAGGATCTTCCATGACTATTTTACATTCTTAAAAAAAGACACAAAAGGCCTCTGAAATTCTCTCACTTTCTTAAAACAAAAAGCTCTAACAGGGCTCGGAATTCTTTCATATTCTTAAAAATAAGACACTAAAAGGGTCGGAATTATTTCACATTCTTAAAAAAATACACAAATGGCCTCTGAAATCCTGTCACATTCTTAAAAGAAACGCAAAGGGCCTCTGACATTCTTTTACATTCTTTAAACAAAATCACTAGGAACTTCCAGGATTCTATCACATTCTTAAAAAAAGACATAAAAAGCCTCGGAAATTTTTTCACATTCTTAAAAAGAAACTCAAGGGCATCTGAGATTTTGTCACATTCTTTAAACAAAATCAATAGGATCTTCCAGGATTCTTTCACATCCTTAAAAAAAAGACACAAAAAAATTAATGAATGCGTAAATTTATTTTATTGATTTAATCAGGAACTACATAACCCAATGCTTTGAAATCTTGCAAATGTTTTAAGGTTATAAAGTGCATAATAAATTTTTAGTCAAAATATATTTGTTTATCCCCTCCAAAAAATTGATGACGTCAGCTCAAAAGTTTGCCGTATAATCCTATTTAAAATTTACAAAATATGATGAGTCTCTTCTTGTAATTTATCATTCCATTCATATTTTTTGGATTCGGATATACAGGGTGACTCAAAAAATTTAATGAATGCGCAAATTTATTTTATTGATTTAATCAGGAACTGCAAAACCGAATGCTTTGAAATCTAATGTGAGAAAAAACATAATAGGCATCCAGTCGTCACGTTTCCGATAGCGAGGGAAGTACTGTCTAAACTCTTTAGACCAATTTTTTTTATTTTCCCATTTCTCCATTTCTCAATATTTCAATGTTTCAGTTTTGGATTTTTTCACTGTTTCAATTCTTTAATTTTCCTTCCATTTTTAGGTTTTTCAATATTTCAGCTTTGGAATTTTGCAATATTTCGTTTCTTCAATTTTTCAAATTTTTGATATTGTGTTTTCTCGGTTTTTAAATTTTTCGATATTTTAACTTTTCAGTTTTTGAAGTTTTAGGTTTTTAGATTTCTCATTATCTCGACTTTTTGATTTTTCAGTTCCATGATTTTTCGATTTGTCGAATTTTTAAATTTTAGATTTTTTGTTCTCGATCATTCAATTTTCTGAGTTTTCAGGCTTAGATTTTTTTTGTTGCTCAATTCTTGCATTTTTAAAATTTTTGTTTTTTAAATTTCCCTATTTATCAACTTACTGGGATTTCAATGTTTTGATTTTTTGATTGTTCAATTTCTCGATTTTTTGAATTTTTAGTTTTTGATACGATTTTTTTTTTTTCAAAAATTTTCAGTTTTTCAATTTATTAACTTTACGATATTTCAGTTTTACGATTTTTAAATTTTTTTATTTTTCAGTTTTCAAAAACTTTAAAAATCGAAAAATCAAAACACCCAAAAATCGAAACATTAAAAAAATCAAAAAATTAAAATATCTGAAAATTGAAAAGTTTTCAATATTCAAATCCTGAAAAATTGAGTATTGAAAACTTGAAAAATTGAGAAATCCAAGCATCAAAAAATAGTAAAAGAGAAAAATGCAAAATTTAAAAAATCCAAAAATTGAGAAATAAAAGAAAAGAAAAATCCAAAATTTAAAAATTCGAAAAATTGAAAAATTAAAATAACGAAAAATTGAAGAATTGGGAAATCGAAACACCAAATTAAAAAAAAAACAAAAATCTAAAATTCAAAAATCAAAAAATCGAAACATCGGAATGTTCAAAAACTGAAACATCGAGAAATCAAAACATCAACAGTAGAGGAGTCAAAAAATCAAAAAATCAAGAAATCAAATTAGACCAAAATTGAAAAATCGAAAAGTTAATAATTGAAAAATTGATACATTTTTAATGAAAAAAAATCGGTAAACCGAAAAATTGAAAAATCTTTAAATCGAGAAATTGAACAATCTAAAAATTAAACAATTTAAAAATCGAAGAATTGGAAAACCAAAAAATCTAAACCGAGAACTTAAAAAATCGAATAATCGAGAAATCAAAACATCAAGGAAAACAAAAAAATTAACGGAAAATGTAGAACTTAAAAATTGAAAAATTAAAATACCAATCGAAAAATTGAAAAACCGAGAAATCGAAACATCAAAAAATGGAAAAATTGAAGAACCGAAACATTGCAAAATCCCAGAACTTAAATACTAAAAAACTGAAAAATGGAAGGAAAATTGAAAAATCGAAAAAGTGAAAAAATTCAAAACTGAAATCTTGAAAAACTGAAAAATGGAAAGAAAATTGAACAATCGGAAAAGTGAAAAAATCCAAAACTGAAACATTGAAAAATTCAGAAATGGAAAAATTGAAAAATCACAATTGAAGAAAGAATTGAAAAATCAAGAAATAGAGAAATGGGAAAATCAAAAAATCAGTTAATCGAAAAATTTAGAAACATCAAAAATTGAAAACTGAAAAATAAAAAAAAATAAGAATCGTAACACTGAAACATCGGAAAATTGAGAAATCGAAAAATGAAGAAATTCGAGAAACCGAAAATATGAAGAATCGATAAATCGAAAAATCCCAACAGTAATATGTCGAAAAATTGAGAAATCGAAATCGGGCAAAACTGAAGTACCGGAAAGTTAATAAATTGAAAAACTGAAAATTTTTGAAAAAAATGTATCAAAAACTAAAAATTCAAAAAATCGAGAAATTGAACAATCAAAAAATCAAAACATTGAAATCCCAGTGAGTTGATAACTAGGAAAATTTAAAAAACAAAAATTTTCAAAATCAATCCAAGAATTGAACAACAAAAAAATCTAAGCCTGAAAATTCAAAAAATCGAATGATCGAGAACTCAATACATCAAAGAAAACAAAAAATCTAAAATTTAAAAATTCGACAAATTGAAAAATCATGGAACTGAAAAATCGAAAAGTCGAGATACTTTAAAAACTGAAAAATTAAAATATCGAAAAATTTTAAAAACCGAGAAAACACAATATCAAAAAATTGAAAAATTGAAGAAACGAAATATTGCAAAATTGCAAAGCTGAAATATTGAAAAATCTAAAAATGGAAGGAAAATTAAAGAATTGAAACAGTGATAAAAACCCAAACTAAACATTGAAAAATTGAGAAAAGGAAAAATGGGAAAATAAAAAAAGATGGTCTAAAGAGTTTAGACAGTACTTCCCTCGCTATCGGAAACGTGACGACTGCATGCCTATTATGTTTTTTTTTTCACATTAGATTTCAAAGCATTCGGTTTTGTAGTTCCTGATTAAATCAATAAAATAAATTTACGCATTAATTAATTTTTGGGGTCATCCTCTACATCCAAATCCAAAAAACATGAATGGAATGATAAATAACAAGAAGAGACTCATAATAGTTTATACAATTTAGATAGGATTTATTTAGCAAAATTTTGGGGTGGCGTCATCCATTTTTTAGGAGGGATGAGCAAATATATTTTGATCAAAAATTTACCATGCTTATGATAAATTTAAAACATTTCCAAGATTTCAAAGCATTTGGTTTTGTAGTTCTTGATTAAATTAATAAAATAAATTTGCGCATTCATTAAATTTTTTGTACATTTTAGACAGGATTTATTCATCAAAATTTTGAGATGACGTCATGAATTTTTTAGAGGGGATAAGTAAATATATTGTGATTAAAACTGTCCTGGTTTAATAACAAAAAAATATTGTTCGTCTATGAAACAAGCTCGTCTTAGACAAAGTATTCGTAAAAAAAATATGTTGTAAAAAAATGTACGTATGCTGGTCCCGATTGCGATTATGGTTTAAATATTTGTTAGATAATCCTGACATGGATGTAGAAACATTTGTGACAGCCAAAGAGATTTTTTTGGGAAAATTATCTTTGAATTTAGACCAAATCGAAATAGACACTAGGCAACAGGCACATTTGGGCAAAAGAAAGAGAAATTAGGGTTACGGCTTCAAATTTTGGACGTATTTACAAACTTAGATCGACTACAACAATAGCTAAAACTGTGGAGTCTCTGTTGTACAGTGCATTAGAGGTAATAGTCATACATACTATGGACAGCAAAGTAATATAAAAACTGAACGGTGTGGCTTGTTTATTTCAAAACAATTTCCTTACTTGGCTACTAGTCCAGACAGGGTTCTAGAGGATAGGAGTGCATTAGTCGAAATTAAATGCCCTTCGAAATCGCAAGATTTGTCTCCCGAAGAAGCGGTTAGAAAAAAAATAATCAAATTTTGTACATTGACAGACAGAAAATTGAAACTAAAAAAAATCATGATTATTACTTTCAACTACAGGGACAAATGTTTGTTACGGGTATTTCACAAGTTTATTTTGTTGTATGGACACCCAAAGGAATAAATATAGAAAAAATGTATTAAGACGAAGAAAAAGATGGCAGATAATCTTGGCAGATTTTACTTTGGCGCATTATTGCCCGAAATAATTGATTCAAGAAGAAAGGGGAACCTGCCTTTGCGAGAGATTTTTTTTTAATAAATAAAATTTGTTTCTATTTTTTTATGTACTTTAATAATTTATTAGGAGTACATTTTTCATCACCAAGACTTGCATATTTTTATTATAAATATATTTTGAAAATGATCTCTCGGCAAATGAAAACATATACGAGCACTTTTTTCGAGTAAACAATGAAGGGAGAAGTTACCGGACGTAGGGCTTTTTTAAAACACCTCCTTTCTGGGATAAGTTGTAGATACACTTAGCTACTTATACGTGTTAAACAGAAGCTGTATTTTACATATTTTTTATTATTATTATAAATGTGTTTATTAGTTTTATTAATTAACAAAGCAAAATATATATTAACAATAATATTACAATGAATTTTTAGTAATCATGTGTATTGAATTCAGGATCCTGAGTGGAGTAAAAATATTATAGTTCCCCAATTTTAATTCGGTTTTATGATAGTACCTCATTGCGTAAAAGTTAATTTCCTTAACAATAGATTACTACGGCCGGTCCTGGCGGCTTGTTATAAAACTGAGTTCCTTACCATAAATTAGAAAAATCAGCCCAGAACTCTAACAATCAGCTTATGGTAGAGCAGGCGATAAGGGTTTTACCTGGAACGTCGCTTCCGTAAATTTTAGTGGCGCTCCTATCGGCAAAGTACTGAACTAACTGCTCAAATTCTGTCGAATTGATACCCATTTTTTTCAATAATTGTTAGTTTTTGTTAAAAACTCTGCTAACCAATAGATCATTAATTTTCCTCTGATATTCCCGTTAAAATTATTCGACGTATTTTGCATTAATTTGTGGTATATTTTGATTTTAATAAACACATTATTATTTAAACAAATTGTACCACTAACAAACATTTAATGACTCTGCGCCCTGTAAAAAGTGATGTTTTATCCATGTGCGAATTTTCAAGCGATTCTATGATGGTTATGACTCAAAAAACTTGAAAAGAAAACATACAATGGTGCTTTTTTACGATATTTCTCATCCATATTTTTTTAGTTGATTGAACTGGTCTCTGCGCTCTAGAATATGAAAAATATTATTTTTTCATACAAAAAACCAAAAAAATGTTATACCTCGTCTAGCGAGTCCCCTTAATGAGGATAGTGTGTTCAACGCAGACGCTGGTCTATTCAGTCAGCGAGAGGCGTGGCTATGACGTCAGCCACATATTCAACTACTCATACACGTACAATCTGCTACAAACGCACACCACTCTCGTCTCGTTAATCAAGTTCGATTCAAGATTCGAGTTATGTAGTTGTCAGCGATGATTAACCGCGCACTTCCGCAGAAGCAGTTAATCATGATGTATCGTGCATGAGTGCCACCGGAGGAAATGAGCAAAACCGAAATTTAACCGAACCGATTCTCGTGATGGATTGTCAATATGGCCATCAATAACCATCGACAAAATGCACGGATAATAGAAATAAATGGTGGCGGAGTGCATTAGGACAGGCTTGCCAACTTAGCTGACCTTGGCTCTCGAGTGCCTGAAAAATCACTAGTCGTGCGGGTTTCATGAAAACATCGATTGTGATGCGTGTAATGAAGATACAATAAGTTTGAAGGAAGCGTGATTCATGATTTTCGGATCGATCGCGTGGACGTCCATCAACGTCGTTTCCAGATACTTCAATTTGAGTTTGATTAACTGTAGTTTTTGTTGCGCCGTTTTTGTCGTCTTGAGTTGTTTAATCTGGTGGAGTATGCATTGTTTGTGTGTAGTTTTGAGGCGATCTGTTTCAATAAGGAGTGTTTGCGGAAAATGTTTTGTTTGAAATCTTGATGTTGTTTGCGTTACCTTCGGGGAATTTTTTTATGTGATGCGAAACGACAAGAAGGAAGGGAATTTATTTGTGTTAAGATTAGGTTTATCTAGGAGAGGAAACACAGTTGTGACTAGTTGACAACTGGAATTTAACCGATGTGCTAGCTTTCTTAGTTTGACGGAGAATATAAATGGATGGGATCGGGAACTTTGGGAGTTTGAGTAGATCATGACATATTCCGTTGGCAACACTGGCTTAAAAACAACATGTTTGTTTGTCAGACAGTTTATTCAGTAAAACACTATATTTTTACTTCCCGAGAGTAAACTAAGGAAAACAAAGTATTGTAATTGAGTCTATCGGGGGACTGACTACTTTCATACATATTTTCTCGACGTTTTATAAAATAACGTACCCATCCATTTGTGGTTTATGATTCCGTGTTGAGTTTTTAGCATCCAGGTTTTTGGAAAAAAATCAAAATTGTATATCAAAATAATAAATGCTAGTAAACAACCGAATGTAAACATTTACCTTAAAAGAGTGTTTTTTAGGTTTTTTAACCATATTTATTAGTTGAAGAAAATCCAAAATATCCAAATGTCTTTTTTTACAAAAATTGGAAAGAATTTGGAGTTCTCGGAGTGCTTTTTTTGAAATAATTAAATACAATCTCCTGTTTTCGAGTTTTGTTTTTATTAATAGAAATGGCAGGTTTCTAAGTTTTTTTTTTAATATTAAGAAAACCTGCTATTTTTTATTAATCTCATGTTACCGAGTTTTTCTTTTTTTGGTAGAATTAAAAAGAATTTTGGAAACCTCAGGTAGCGTCTTTTTGAAAAAAAATTTAAAAATCTCTGGTTAACATTATTTTAATTTAAAAATTCTTGGAAATCCCCCGGTGTTTTGTCAAAAAAAAAAAGAAAAAATGCATACCCTTGGAAAATCGAAAAACCGTATAACGAGAAATTGAAAACTTGAAAAATCGAAAGTTCAAAAATATAAAAGTCGAAAAATGGAAAAAGTACAAATTGGAAAAATCCAACACTCGGAAAAACGAAAAAATCGAAACGTCGAAAAGGGGAAAATTTTAAACATCAAAAAATAGAAAAATCGAGAATTTCAGAAATTGAAAATTTGAAAAATCAAAATACATATTGAAAAATCAGAAAATTGAACAATCGAAAAACTGAATAATCGAGAAATCGAAAAATCGAAACCGTGAACAATTGAAAGCCCGAAAATCGAAAAGTTGAAAAATGAAAACAGTACAAACTGAAACATTGAACAATCGAAATGACGAACAAATTGAGAAATCGAAAAGAGCAAATTTGAAAAATCAAAAAAACTAAAAAATTGAGAAATTCAAAAATTGAAAAATCTAAAAATCCGAGAACTGAAAAATCTGAACATGGAAAAATCGAAAAGTCAAAAAATCGGAAAAATAGAAAAGTAGAAAAATCCAAAAACGAAAAATTAAGATTCCGAAAAATCGGAATACTGAAAGATAGAAAATCGAAAATATGATAATTTAAAATCTTGAAAAATATAACAATTAGAAAACGGAAAAATCGAAAATCGAAAATTCAAAAATTGGGAAATCGAAAAACCAAATAACGAGAAATTGAAAAATTGAAAAATCGAAAGTTTAAAAATATAAAAGTCGAAAAATGGAAAAAGTACAAATTGGAAAAATCCAACAATCGGAAAAACGAAAAAATCGAAACTTCGAAAAGGGGAAATTTTGAAAAATCAAAAATAGAAAAATCAAGAATTTCAAAAATTGAAAATTTGAGAAATCAGAAAATCAAAAAATTGAACAATCGAAAATCTGAATAATCGAAAAATTAAAAAATCGAAAAATCGAAACAGTGAACAATTGAAATCTCGAAAATCGAAAAGTTGAAAAATGAAAACAGTACAAACTGAAAAATTGAACAATCGAAAAAATGAATAAATTGAGAAATCGAAAAGGGCAAATTTGAAAAATCAAAAAAACTAAAAAATTGAGAAATTCGAAAATTGAAAAATCGAAATACTGAAAAATCTAAAAATCCAAGAACTGAAAAAATCTGAACATGGAAAAATCGAAAAGTCAAAAAATTGAAAAAATGGAAAAATAGAAAAATCCAAAAACGAAAAATTGAGATTCCGAAAAATCGGAATACTGAAAGATAGAAAATCGAAAATATGATAATTTAAAATCTTGAAAAATATAACAATTAGAAAACGGAAAAATCGAAAATCGAAAAATTAAAAATTGGGAAATCGAAAAATTGAAAATTGGGAAATCGAAAAATTGAAAATCGAGAAATCGAAAAGCATCGAAGAACCGAAAAACTGAGCATTCCAGAAATCGAAAAAAAAACTAAATCGAGAGATGAAAATATCGAAAAGTCGAAAAATCGAGCACTTAACGAATAGAAATATCGAAAAATCAAAAAAATCGAAAAATAGAAATATTAAGAAATTCTAAAACGGTAAAATCGAACAATCAAAAATGTCGAAAAATCGAAAAATTGAAAAGTTTAAAAACTCAAGAATCGAGAAATTGAATAATTGGAAAAGTAAGAAATCGAAAAATAGAAAAATCGAGAATTTCAGAAATTGCAATTTAAAAAAAACGAAATATTGAAAAATCGGAAAAACGAAAAATCAAAAATGAAAAAAGTACAAACTGGAAAAAGCGAACAATCGAAAAAGAGAAATTTGAAAAATCAAAAAAATTGAAAAATTGAGAAATTCAGAAATTGTAAATTTGATAAATCGAAATATTGAAAAATCGGAAAATCGAAAAGCTGAATAATCGAGAAATTGAAAAGCTAGAAGTCGAAAAATGAAAAAAGTACAATCGAAAACGGAAAATTTGAAAAATCAAAAAATTACAAAAATTGAAGAACAAGAAGCCCAAGAATTGAAAAAATTCGAACATGGAAAAATCCAAAGCTCGAAAATCGAAAAGTCGAAAAATTTTAAAAAGTAAAAATTGAAAAAATCGAAAAATCTAAAAACGAAAAGTTGAGGTTTCGAAAAATTGTAATACTGAGATATGAAAAATCGAAAATTTGATCATTTAAAATCTCGAAAAATCTAACAATTAGAAAATGGAAAAATCGAAAATCGAGAAATCGATACATCGAAGAACCGAAAAATCGAGCATTCCAGAAATCGAATAACCGTGAAATCGAAAAGTCTAAAAACTGAAAATAATCGAGATCAAAATATCAAGAAGTCAAAAAATCGAAAAACTAACAAATAATAATATCGAAAAATCAAAATATTGAGGAATTAAAACGGTAAAATCGAAAAACTGAAAACTTGAAAAGTTTAAAAACTCAAAAATCGAGAAACTGAATAATTGAAAAAGCAAGAAATCGAAAAATTGAAACTTTGAAAAATCCAGAGCTCAAAAATCGAAAAGTCGAAAAATTAAAAAAGTATAAATAAATTGGAAAAATCGAACAATCGAAAAAACGAAAAAATAGAAAAGTCAAAAAGGAGAAAATTTAAAAAATGAAAAAATAGAAAAATCGAGAATTTCAGAAATTGCAAATTTGAAAAATCGAAATATTGGAAAATCGGTAAATCGAAAAACATTGAAACATCGAAAAGGGGAATTTTGAAAAAACAAAAAAAAAGAAAAATTGAGAAATTCAGAAATTGAAAACCCGAAATACTGAAAAATCGGAAAATCCAAGAATTGAAAAAATCCTAACACGGAAAAATCGAAATTTCTAAAATCGAAAAGCCGAAAAAATTTTAAAAAGTGAAAATTGAAAAAATCGAAAAACGAAAAATTGAAATTTCGAAAAATGGGAATACTGAAATATGGAAAATCGAAAATTTGATAATTTGAAATCTCGAAAAATCTAACAATTAGAAAATTGAAAAATCGAGAAACCGAGAAATCAAAAATTGAGAAATTGAGAAATTGAAGATCATCAAGAAATCGAAACATCGAAGAACCGAAAAATCGGGCATTCCAGAAACCGAAAAACCCTGAAAACGAGAAATCTAGAAATCCGGCAATCGAAAAATGGAAAGTCGACATACTGAGAACTCGAGAAATTGAAAAATCGAAAATTTGAAAAATAAAAAAATTGAAAAATCGGGGAATTCAGAATTTGAAAAATTGAAAAATCGAAATATTGAAAAATCCATTAAACGAAAAATTGAAAAATCGGAAAACTGTAACCGAAAAATTCAAAAACTGAAAAATTGTAGCATTGAAAAATCGGAACCCTGAAAAATGAAAAAATCCAAGAACCGAAAAATTGAGAAATTTAAAAACTGACAAATCGAAAAATCGGGAAATCCGGAAATCGAAAAACTGAATTTCGAAGTGTTTTTTTCTTAATAATTAATAGAAATGGCAGGTTTCTGAGGGAGTTTTTTTTTTACTAAAAAAATTATGGAAAAACTTGTTAAATTTTTTTTTTTAAATCTGGGGTTTCTGAGAATTTCTTTTTTTTTGACAAAATTAAAAACAATTTTAGGAACCCCAAACAGTGTCTTTTTGAAAAAAATATAAAACCGTCTCTTGTTAACATTATTTTTAAAAATCTTGGAAATCGCGGGTGCTTTGTTAAAAAAAAAAGAAAATATCTATAGTTTTCGAGGTGTTGGTGTTTTTTAATTGAAGAAATTTCAAGATTTCCAAGTTTTTTTTTTTTAAATATGAAGAATCTCAAATTTCCACGTGTTTTTTTTTTGAAGATTTAAAAAAGAATCTCGGATTTCACAGTTGACATTTTTTTAATGTCAGGTTAACATATTTTTCTTTAAAAAAGTTTTAAAAACCCTGGTGTTTTATTAGAAAATAAGAAAAAAATCTGACCTTTTTGGGTATTGTTTTCTTTTTTTAATTGAAGACAACTTCAAACTTTCGGGCGGTTTTTGAAAAAACCGAACATTTTTTTCTCAACAAAATCTCAGGTTTCCACCCGTTTTTTTTTGACATAAATAAATACAATCTCGAGTTTCCGGGTGTGGTTTTTTACTAAATAAATTTTGGGGAAACCCCGTTTTCTAGTGAAAAATCTCATGTTTTCCCTTCTTTTTGACAAAATTAAGAAATTTTGGGAACCCCAGGTAGTGTCTTTTTGAAAAAAATATAAATAATCTCTGGTTAACATTATTTTAACTTAAAATTTCTCGGGGATTGAGGGTGTTTTGTTAAAAAAAAAACTATAGTTTTCGGGTTGTTCTTTTTTAATTCAAGAAATTCTAAGATCTCCATTTTTTTTAAGAATTTCGGGTTTCCCATTTTTTTTTCTTGAAAAATTTAAAAAGAATTTCAGTTTCCAGTTTTCTTTAATTGAAATAAATCTTAAATTTCCACTTTTTGTACGAATTAAAAAAGTTTCGGGTTTCAGAGTGTTTTCTTTTGTTAATGTCAGGTTAAAATAAAGATGAGTATATAATGTTAAAGTAAATGTAAAGAAGCATGCTAAGCGTCTATTTAAAGTGAGTTTTTCCATCACAACATTTTGTGATGACGCCATCATTTTTGCAAGGACATGTGAAGTTTTTTTTTTGAGTCACCCTGTATAAAATTATCTGTCTAATAAAAGTTCGGACAGACGACAGACAGGCGGACGGAAACGGGCGACCTATTTTTCGTACCCTAGGGGTCATGAAACGTCGAGAAAGCATAAAAACAGTCGTCCCACGGACTCGATAACAATACTCCATTAGCTTACGCCCAGAAAACAAAAATATATATAAAATAAAAACTCCCCCGCAATAATTAACGCTGTTTCGGGGTCGTGCGAATCCGATTCCTGTTTGTTAAAAACATATTACACGAGTTCGGCAGTTTTTACTGGAGCAAAACGTGCCGGGGAAAAAGCGGAGCGGACAGCAACTGATTAACTGTTAGTGTTTCTAACTTACTTATAGAAGTCGACGGGCTCTGGGGAAGATTGTGTGAGCAAGGATAAAATTGGGCCAAAGTTGCTGTTTGAATTTCGCTGCAAAGTTCATTTCCACTCCAAGTTTAATGTATTATGAATTGTTTTCGGATTATTTGTTTAGGGCGGGAACCAGGAAGTGTTGTGGGTGATTGTGTTTGAATGAATGTCGAAATGACGGCGATGATAGGGGCGGCGGGCCGGGGACGGCGTGCGACGAGGGGCGGATTTGCGACGCTTGGCATGCACGGTGTACCGCGGCAGGTGTGTTTATTCTATTCGGAGCGGGGGTGTATGTTGGGTTGCCTGCTTTACATTCGGACGGTGAGGAAGTTCTGTCATCGTTAGGCACAGATGAGCCACTCGGAGACTAATGGCTCGTTATTCAAACGGAATTGGTGATCGATTTAACGATGGGAATTTACATATTATTCGAGGCGAGGCTGGGCGACGTCGCAAAAATTGCGATTTCTTAATCTGCATGTGATTATTGGTTGCTGGATGGTGAATATTGCTCAAATTTGGAAATGTTTGCAGATTTTTACGTTTTGACATCGTCACAGTTTGAAGTAAACATGGAATGGCTATTAATAATTGTGATTTTTTTGTCAAGTTGGCAACATATTTAAAATTTTATGATGGCATACCTGATTGTCAAAATGAAATTTACATTGTTGACATGTTAACACTGCTGCCAATAATTCAGAATTACCAACACAAACATTTCAGCAGTTCGTATTTTTATTTTCCAAACGTAGGCTAAATTTATATCAATCATATTTTAATAATTTGAGAAAATTGGCCTACAATTATCTAGACGGAACTTTCCTCGCCATTGAAGTACGATTAAACAAAATTCCAGTTTTTTTTCAAGTGAGTTTTTCATCATAAAATTTTGTGAAGACGTCATTTAGCAAGTATAAGAAAAAATGGCGAAAAGAAACTACGAAAAAATACCACAAAAAGCGCCAAGAAAACAACAAAAAAGACAGCAAAATATCAGCAAAAAAGCGAAAAAAGGATACAAAAAAACAAAAAAGTTACGAAATCCAAAAAAAATGCGAGCAAAAAATACAACAAAACGAAGAAAAAAAGGACCAAAACAAACGGGTAAAAAAAAGGCGGCTAAAAAAAATTATGACAAACCGTAAAATTTATAAGTCTAAAATTTGAAAAAATCGAATAATCGAAATGTTAAAAAGTCAAAAAATGAAGAAACTGACAAATCAAAATATCGAAAAATCAAAAAATCGACAAATCAAAATATGTATTGAAAAATCCTAAAACGGTAGAATTGAAAAATCGAAAAATGGAGTAATCGTGAAATCGAAAAGTCGAAAAATCGAAAAGTCTAAAAACTGAAGAATATCCAGAAATCAAAAAATCTAAAACTCAAGTAATCGTGAAATCAGAAACTCGAAAAATCGAAAAATCTAAAAACTGAAAAAATCGAAAAATCGAGAGAACAAAATATCAAAAAACCGAAAAATTGCAAAATCGACAAATCGGAAAATCTAAAATTCGAGTAATCGTCAAATCGAAAAGTCTAAAAATTGAAAAATATGAAAAATCGAAAGATCAAAATATAAAAAAAATCGAAAAATCAAGAAATTCACATATAGAAATATCGAAAAATTTAAAAAATCGAAAAATAGAAATATTGAGAAATCCTAAAACGGTAAAATCGAAAAATCAAAAATGTCCAAAAATCGAAAATTGAAAAGTTTAAAAACTCAAAAATCGAGAAATTGAATAATTGAAAAAGCAAGAAATCGAAAAATTGAAACATTTAAAAACGGAGAAATGGAAAAATCTAAATTAACCGAATAACCGTGAAATCGAAAAGTCTAAAAACTGAAAATAATCGAGATCAAAATATCAAAAAGTCGAAAAATTAAAAAATTGACAAATAGAAATATCGAAAAATCAAAATATTGAAAAATTAAAACGGTAAAATCGAAAAATCGAAAAGTTTAAAAACTCAAAAATCGAGAAATTGAATAATTGAAATCGAAAAATAAATCGAAAAATTGGAACATTGAAAAATCCCAAGCTAAAAAATCGAAAAGTCGAAAAACGAAAAAAGTGTAAACTAGAAAAATCGAACAACCGAAAAAACGAAAAAATTGAAATGTCGAAAAGGAGAGAATTTAAAAAATCAAAAAATAGAAACATCGGGAATTTCAGAAATTGCAAAGTTAAAAAATCGAAATATTGAAAAATCGAAAAGTCGGAAAATGAAAAAAGTACAAACTGGAAAAAGCAAACAATCGAAAAAACGAAAAAATCGAAAAAGAGAAATTTGAAAAAAAAAATTGAAAAATTGAGAAATTGCAAATTTGATAAATCGAAATATTGAAAAATCGGAAAATCAAAAAGCTGAATAATCCAGAAATTGAAAAATTGAAAAATCGAAAACAAGAAGTCGAAAAATGAAAAAAGTACAAATTGGAAAAATCGAACAATCGGAAAAGGGAAATTTGAAAAATCAAAAAAATTGAAAAATTGAGAAATCGGAAACCCAAGAATTGAAAAAATTCGAACATGGAAAAATCCAAAGCTCGAAACGAAGTCGAAAAATTTTCAAAAGTAAAATAAAAATTGAAAAAATCGAAAAATCTAAAAACGAAAAATTGAGGTTTCGAAAAATGGTAATACTGAGATATGGAAAATCCAAAATTTGATAATTTAAAATCTCGAAAAATCTGACAATTAGAAAATTGGAAAATCGAAAATCGAGGGACGGAGAAATCAAAAATTGAGAAATCGAGAAATTGAAAATCGAGAAATCGATACATCGAAGAACCGAAAAATCGAGCATTCCAGAAATCGAAAATATGAAAAAACGAAATACATATAGGAAATCGGAAAATCGAAAAACCGAATAACGAGTGATACAAAAACTGAATATGTAATCGAAACCTCAAAAATCGAACAATCTAAAAAATTAAAATGTAGAAAAGGGAAAAATTTGAAAAATCAAAAAATCGAGAATTTCAGAAATTGAAAATTTGAAAAATCGAAATATTGAGAAAACAGGAAATCGAAAAATTGAAAAATCGGAAAACTGAATAATCGAGATATCGAAAAATGGGAAAATCGAAAAGTCAGAAAATGAAAAAAGTACAAACTGGAAAAATCAAACAATCGCAAAAACGAAAAAAATTGAAAAATCTAAAAGGGCATTTTTGAAAAAACAAAAAAAAAATTGAGAAATTCAGAAATTGAAAAACCGAAATACTGAAAAATCGGAAAATCCAAGAATTGAAAAAATTTTAACACGGAAAAATCGAAAGCTCTAAAATCGAAAAATTTTAAAAAGTGCAAATTGAAAAAATCGAAAAACGAAAAATTGAGATTTCGAAAATTGAGAATACTGAAATATGGGAAATCAAAAATTTGATAATTTGAAATCTCGAAAAACCTAGCAATTATACAATGAAAAAATCGAAAATCGAAAGACCGAATATTCAAAAATTGAGAAATCGATACATCGAAGAACCGAAAAATCGAGCATTCCAGAAATCGAATAACCGTGAAATTGAAGATATGAAAAAACGAAATACATATTGGGAAATCGGAAAATCGAAAAACCGAATAACGAGTGATCGAAAAACTGAAAAATCGAAAAGTCAAAAATGAAAAAAAATACAAATTGGAAAAATCGAACAATCTAAAAAATTAAAACGTCGAAAAGGGAAAAATTTGAAAAACCAAAAAACAGAAAAATCGAGAATTTCAGAAATTGAAAATTTGAAAAACGGAGATATTGAGAAATCAGAAAATCGAAAAATTGGAAAATATCGGAAAACTGAATAATCGAGATATCGAAAAATGGGAAAATCGAAAACTCGAAAATCGAAAAGTCGGAAAATGAAACAAATACGAACTGAAAAAATCAAACAATCGCAAAAACTAAAAAATTGCAAAATCGAAAAGGGGATTTTTAAAAAAACAAAAAAAAAATGAAAAACTGAGAAATTCAGAAATTGAAAAACCGAAATACTGAAAAATCGGGAAATCCAAGAATTGAAAAATCCTAACACGGAAAATCGAAAGCTTTAAAATCGAAAAGTCAAAAAATTTTAAAAAGTCAAAATTGAAAAAATCGAAAAATCGAAGAAACTAAAAACGAAAAATTGGAATTTCGAAAAATGGGAATACTGAAATAGGGAAAATCGAAAATTTGATAATATGAAATCTCAAAAATTCTAACAATTAGAAAATTGAAAAATCGAAAATCGAGAAACCGAGAAATCAAAATTTGAGAAATCGAGAAATTGACGATCAAGAAATCGAAACATCGAAGAATCGGAAAATTGAGCATTCCAGAAATCGAAAAAACTGAAAAATCGAAAAACCCTGCAAACGAAAAATCCAGAAATCCGGAAATCGAAAATAGAAAATTTGAAAAATCAAAAAATTGAAAAATCGGGAAATTCATAATTTGAAAAATTGCAAAAACGAAATGTTGAAAAATCCATAAATCGAAAAATTGAACAATCGAAAAATTGAAGCATTGAAAAATCAAAAAGTTGAAATATGAAAAATAAAAAAATTTAAAAACGGGAATATTGGAAAATTGGGAAATCAAAAAACTGACAAATTGAAAAATCGGGAAATCCAGAAATCGAAAAACGGAAATGTCGACAAACTGAGAAATCGGTAAGTTGATACATCGATAGTTCGAAAATCAAAAAAATCAAAAAAACAAAAAGTGGAAAATTTTAAAAATCACAAAATAGAAAAATCTAGGAATTAAGAAAACGAAAAAATGAAAAATCAAAACTGTGAAAAATAGAGAGCTTGAAAATTGAAGTCGAAAAATGAAAAAAGTACAAATTGGAAAAATTGAGCAATCGAAAAAACGAGAAAAATTGAAAAATCGAAAAGAGGAAATTTGAACAATCAAAAAAATGGAAAAAATCAAAAATTCAAAAATCGAAATACTGAACAATCGGAAAATCCACTTAAAAAAATCCGAAAAATGGAAAAATCGAAACTTATAAATAAATTTTAAAAAGTAAAAATTAAAAATATCGAAAATTGAAATTTCGAAAAATCGAAATATGCAATACGAAATATAGAAAATCGAAAATTTGATAATTTGAAATCTCGAAAAATCTAACAATTAAAAAACTGAAAAATCGGACAATCGAAAAAACGAAAAAATTGAAACGTTGAAAAGGAGAAAATTTGAAAAATTAAAAAACTAGGAATTGAGAATTTCTTAAATTGAAAATTCGAAATAGTGAGAAATCGGAAAATCCAAAAATTGAAAAATCGAAAGCTCAAAAATCGAAAAGTCGAAAAACGAAAAAATATAAATTGAAAAAAATCGAACAATCAAAAAAAACGAAAAAACTGAAACATCGAAAAGGGAAAATTTTGAAAAATCAAAAAATAGAAAAATCGAGAATTTCAGAAATTGAAAATTTGAAAAATCGAAATATGTATTGAAAAATCAGAAAATCGAAAAATTGGAAATTCGAAAAACTGAATTTATTTATTTAATAACCGAGCAATCGAAAAATCGAAAAATGAAAAAAGAACAAATTGGAAAACTCGAACAATCGAAAAAACGAAAAAATTGGAGTATGAATAGTTGACAAATAAAAAAAACTGAAAAATTGGAAAATTGAGAAATCTAAAAACAGACAAATCGAAAAATTGGGAAATCCAGAAATCGAAAAATGGAAAAGTCGACAAACTGAGAAATCGGTAAATTGATAAATCGAAAGTTCGAAAATCAAAAAAATAAAGTGGAAAATTTAAAAAACCACAAAATAGAAAAATCTAGGAATTCAGACAGTGAAATCGAAACAGTGAAAAATCGAGAATTTCAGAAATTGAAAATTTGAAATATCGAGAAATCGGAAAAACAAAAAATTGAAAACTCAAAAAACCGAATAACGAGAAATCGAAAAATTGAAAAACCGAAAAATGAAAAAAGTACAAATTGGAAACATCGAAAAATCGAAAAAACAAAAAAATTGAAAAATCGAAAAGGGGAAATTTGAACAACTGAAAAATCGAAATACTGAAAAATGGAAAAATCCAAGAATTGAAAAAATCCGAACATGGAAAAATCGAAAGTTCGAAAATCGAAACGTTGATAAATTTTAAAAAGTAAAAATTGAAAAAATCGAAAAATCTAAAAACGAAAATTTCAAATTTCGAAAAATCGGAATACTGAAACATGGAAAATCGAAAATTTAATCATTTGAAATCTCGAAAAATCTAACAATTATAAAATGGAAAAATCGAAAATCGAGAAATCAAAAATTGAGAAATCGAGAAATTCAAAATCAAGAAATCGAAACATCGAAGAACCGAAAAATCGATCAGTGCAAAAATCGAAAAAACTGAAACATCGAAAACCCCCAAAATCGAAAAATATAAAATTTAACATACTGAGAAATCGAGAAATTAAAAAATCGAAAATTTAAAAAAACAAAAAATTGAAAAATCTGAAAATTCAGAATTTGAAAAATCGAAATATTGAAAAATCCATAAATCGAAAAAATGAAAAATCGGAAAACTGTATAACTGAAAAATCAAAAAATTGAAACATTGAAAAACCGGATGCTTGAAAATCGAAGTTGAAAATTGAAAAAACAAAAAATTTAAAAACGGAAAAATTAAAAAATCGAAAAATTAAGAAATCGAAAAACTGACAGACAAATCGAAAAATGTAAAAGTCAACAAACTGAGAAATTGGTAAATTGAAAAATCGAAAGTTCGAAAAACAAAAACTGGAAAATTTTAAAAACCAAAAATAGAAAAATCTAGAAATTCAGAAACCGAAAAATTGAAAAATCGAAAGTTCGAAAAGCGAACAGTCGAAAAATGAAAAATAGAAAAATTGAAAATTTGAAATGTCAAAAAATAGGAAAATCGAGGAAAAAAAATCGAAAAACTGAATAGTCGAGAAATCGAAAAATGAATAATCGTAAACCGAGAAATGCAGAAATAGTAATCGAAGGCTTAAATAAATAAAATAAACAAACAAATAAATAAATAACTTTATTAGTACGTAGTTACAAGATCTGTTTCGAACAAGTCGTATCATTGTACGCCTTTTTGACTAGATATTCTTTGATTTTTGTTGTAAAATTTAACATATTAAGCTCTTTAATAGACATCGGCAGTTTATTACATATGTAATTTTACACAAAAATAATTCACACTATTTTGATTTTTTTTTTTAATCTAACATTATTTAAACACTGCGCACTGTTGTTTCCATTGTCATGATTATCTATTTCGCTGTATCGTTTATAGTCTGCCGCATGAGATTTAACATAAATAACGCAATTGAGAATATAAAATAAATACTTGGTAATGTAAGAATGTTTAGTTTGATAAAGTACTTTTTACAGTCTTCCATGAATCGAAAATACCAAAAATAAAAACTAAGTCGTCCTTCAATTAAACAATAAAATAAATCATCCTTAACAACAGCGACTGCACACACATAATAATCCACGGAAATTATCCACAAGCTGGATATCCCGGAAAATTTTTACAAATTCCAAATCGCCGAAGTCACCGTCGCTCTCCTAAACTTTACCTCACTCCACCTACAACAACCAACCTCATTTCCACACCAATGAATCCAACGATGCACTTAAAAACTTCTCTATGGCGCCGTGTTTTTCTACGAATTCTTGTTGACTTACCGTTTGCACACAAGTAAGTTGCAAAAGGTTTTCTCTGGTAAAGATATAATACGGGTAAGTATAACACAAATACCTCCATCATGAGAACAAACAACAACTTTTCAAGTTTCTCGTGCACAAACACGCCTCGCTTTAAGAAACAGCAAAGCGGGAAAACGTTGATCAGAAACGCTTATGGAATAAATTTGCACCCAAGTGGTTGTTCAACGAGAAAAACTACGCCACAATTGGCCGGAGTGATTTGTCGCCAGGAAATGTGCGGCCCGTTTAAACTTAATCCCCCAATTTGAACCGTATTTACTCAACCATTTTAAGCGTAGATAACGCTTACAAACAAAGACACGCAAACAATCAATTGATGTTGTAGTAAATAGTGGCTCGATTGTAAGAAAGAACAAAAACTTATTATTATTATTATTATTATTATTATTATTAATGCATAGTGTCCACGGGTGGGGAACCCAATTACAGGACACAGAAACGTTGTACAAATATTTTAAGCATAACTTCAACTTGGCTCTGTTTGGTTTGCATCTTTTAATCTGACCTAAAGTGCAGTTAAATAGATCGACTTGATTCTCGATGTCCATATAATTAACCACCATTTGAACAAGTGGAGAATTTGCTCTACTCATAGTGCGTACAGTGGGCAAATAGAAAGAATTTTTACTACGTATGTTCCCTCTGTTGATCTTAAGTGATAAATTGCAAAGTATATCAGGACACTCTTGCAGTCCTTTGACAATTTTAAATAAAGTTATTACCGAGTGCTCTCTACGTCTATTTAGCAAAGATGGAATTTTGAATCTACCCAGAAGTAAATCCTGAGGATAACCTCTCAGGGGATAAACGCCATCGACTATGTAGGACACCGTCTTAAGAAAACGTCTTTGTATTCTTTCAAGGGAAGAAATGTGGATATTATATACAGGACTCCATATGACAGAGGCGTATTCAAGACAAGATCTACAGTAAGTGAAATAGAGTAATTTCAGTGTTTCAATATCACCAAACTCCCGACCATTCCGGATGACAAAGCCTAAGGATTTGAAAGCAGACTCAGTTATTGCCTGAATATGTTGACTGAATGAAAGTTTTGAGTCGAAGACTACCCCAAGATCGCGTATAACTTCAGGCCTAGTAAGAACGGTGTTATCAATGCTGTATCTGTAAATAATGGGTTTTTCTTTTTTGGTGAATGACATGGCATAGCATTTAGTTTTATTAATCATTAAATTGTTATTCAAACACCATCTGTAAACTCTGTCAAGACATTTTTGAAGCCGAAGAGAATCATGAAATGAATTGACTACAGTATAAATCTTCAAATCATCCGCAAAGAGAAGGGAATGCACATCTATGGCATCAACAATGTCATTAATATACATATTGAAAAGCAAGGGACCCAATACGGAGCCTTGTGGAACACCTGTCTCTTGTTTGAACAGTTCTGATTTAAATCCATTGATTTTAACAAATAAATATCGACTGTCTAAATAAGAATTTAACAATGAAATTAATGAGTCCGAAAACCCAAAACATTCCAACTTTTGCATTAGGAGGCGATGGTCAATTTTATCAAATGCCTTTGATAAATCAGTATAAATGACGTCCACTTGGCATTGGTTGTCTAATGAATCACTTAAAAATTGTGTTAAGGAAAGAAGATTTGTCATGGTGGAGCGTCCTTTGGTAAAACCATGCTGAGTTGAGGAAATCATTTGTGATATATGATGGGACAAAATATTATGTAATACTGTTTCAAACACCTTGGCAAAATTAGAAATAATAGATATGGGCCTATAATTTTCAACATTTGATTTTTCTCCTTTTTTGTAAACAGGGCAAATTCTAGAGTACTTCCATTTATTAGGAAAAGTACATGTCTTTAAAATAAGGTTGAATATAATAGTTAATGGTATCGTGAACACATTTGCACAATCTTTCACTACAAAAGCTGGTATTTGATCAGGTCCGTTAGTCATTTTGGGTTTTAAGTTCTTAATGGCGTTATATACATTCTCTTCACTGATGTGTTTTACGCTAAGAATATTTTTATTTAGACTTGTACACTTAAGATTAACAGGTGGATTTTTGTCAGTAAAAGATTGGGCAAAGTGATTAGCAAATGCGTCAACAATATCCTTGGGATTGGAGAGGTTTGAATCTTTGTACGTCATATTCTGTGGAAAAAGGTCTGATTTTTTTTTGGAGTTTATAAATGCCCAAAACCTCTTAAGGTCTAACTTAACACAGTAATTCATTCGTTGCAAATACAATTTATAGGCATCTTTTATTTTAGATTTCAACTGGGTTCTCAAAGTTTTAAATGTCAGATAGTCATCCGGAGATATAGTTTTACTATACTTTTTCCAAGCAGATTTCTTTTGCTTCACTATTTTGATAATAGAGCCATTGAACCAATTGGGATAATTACCTACATGAGTTACTTTCCTTGGAACATGCACTTGGAAAATCTCATCTAAGATTTGATAGAACTTAGAAACGAACTTAAAATTCGAGTAATCGTGAAATCGAAAAGTCTAAAAACTGAAAAAATCGAAAAATCGAGAGATCAAAATATCAAAAAGTCGAAAAAACGAGAAATTCACAAATAGATATATCGAAATATAAAAAAAAATGGAAAAATAGAAATACTGAGAAATCCTAAAACGGTAAAATCGAAAAAATGAAAAATGTCGAAAAATCGAAAAATTGAAAAGTTTAAAAACTCAAAAATCGAGAAACTGAATAATTGAAAAAGCAAGAAATCGAAAAACAGAATAACAAGAAATCGAAAAATTGAAACATTGAAAAATCCAAATCTCAAAAATCGAAAAATGAAAAAAGTATAAATTGAAAAAATCGAACAATCGAAAAAATTGAAAAATCGAAAAGAAGAAAATTTAAAATTGAGAATTTCAGACATTGCAAATTTAAAAAAATCGAAATATTGAAAAATCGGAAAATCGAAAAATGAAAAAAGTACAAACTGCAAAAAAGCGAACAATCGAAAAAACGAAAAAATCGAAAAAGAGAAATTTGAAAAATCAAAAAAATTGAAAAATTGAGAAATTCAGAAGTCGAAAAATGAAAAAAGTACAATCTAAAACAGGAAATTTGAAAAATCAAAAAAATTAAAAAATTGAAAAATCGGAAACCCAAGAATTGAAAAAATTAGAATATGGAAAAATCCAAAGCTCGAAAATCGAAAAGTCGGAAAATTTTAAAAACTAAAAATTGAAAAATGTAAAAATCTAAAAACGAAAAATTGAAGTTTCGAAAAATCGTAATACAGAGATATGGAAAACCAAAAATTTGATAATTTAAAATCTCGAAAAATCTAACAATTGAAAATGGAAAAATCAAAAATCGAGAGACCGAGAAATCGAATAACCGTGAAATCGAAAATATGAAAAAGCGAAATACATATTGGGAAATTGGAAAATCGAAAAACCGAATAACGAGTGATCGAAAAACTGAAAAAAATCCAGAATTTCAGAAACTGAGCAATCAGAAAATCAAAAAGTTGAAAAATCGGAAAACTCAATAATCGAGTAACCGAAAAATTGAAAATCGAAACAGTGAGAAAACGAAAGCTCGAAAATTGAAAAGTCGGAAAATTTTAAAAAGTAAAAAATGAAAAAACTCGAAAAATCTAAAAATGAAAAATTGAGATTTTAAAAAATCGGAATACTGAAATATGGAACATCGAAAATTTGATTATTTAAAATCTCGAAAAATCTAACAATTAGAAAATTGAAATATCGAAAATCAAGAAACCGAGAAAACGAAACAATTGGAAAATCAAAAAAGGGGAAATTTGAACAATAAAAAAAATTGAAAATTTAAGAAATTCAGAAATTGAAAAATCAAAATAATGAAAAATCGGAAAATCCAAGAATTGGAAAAATCGAAAGCTCGAAAATCGAAACGTTGATAAGTTTTAAAAAGTAAAAATTGAAAAAAACGAAAAATCTAAAACCCAAAAATATAAGTAAACTGGAAAAATCGAAAATCGAGAAATCAAAAATTGAGAAACCGAAGAATTGAAACATCGAAGAACCGAAAAATCGAGCATTCCAGAAATTGAAAAAACGGAAAAATCGAAAAACCTTGAAATCGAAAAATTGAGAAAACTGGAAATCGAAAAATGAGAAAATCGACATACTGAGAAATCGAAAAATTGAAATATCAAAAAATTTAAAAATCAGGAAATTCAGAATTTGAAAAATCGAAATATTAAAAAATCCATAAATTGAAAAACTGAAAAATCGGAAAAATGTACAATTGAAGCATTGAAAAATCGGAGGCTTGAAAATCGAAAAGTTGAAAAATGAGCAATAAAAAAATTTAAAAACGGAAAAATTGGAAAATCGAAAAATCTGGTAATCCAGAAATCGAAAAATCTGGAAATCCAGAAATCGAAAGTTCGAAAATCAAAAAAATCGAAAAATAAAGAGTGGAAAATTTTAAAAATCACACAATAGAAAAATCGAGAAACCCGAAAATCGAAAAATGGAAAAGTCGGCAAAGTCGGCAAACTGGGAAAACGAAATATTGAAAAATTCATAAATCCAAAAATTAAAAAATCGGAAAACTGTATAATCGAAAAATCGGCAGCTTGGAAATCGAAAAGTTGAAAAATGAAAAAAAAAATTTAAACACCAAAAAATTGGAAAACCGAAAAATTGAGAAATCGAAAAATTGAAAAATAAAAAAGTCGACAAACTGAGAAATCTGGAAATTGAAAAATCTAAAGTTCGAAAATCAAACAGTCGAAAAATGATAAACCGAAAAATGGAAATGTTGACAAACTGAAAAATTGACACTTCGAAAATCGAAAAGTGGAAAATTTGAAAAATCAAAAAATTGAAAAATCCAGAAGTTCAGAAATCGACAAATTAATAATCGAAAAATTTAAACATATAAAAATTGATAAACTGAAAAATCGGGAAATCGAAAAATTGAATGAGAAGGTCGACAAAATGAGAAATCGGGAAATTGAAAAATCGAAAATTCGAAAAACGATAAAACTAAAAACGGAAAATTTGAAAAATCAAACAATAGAAAAATCGGGAAACATTGAAATATCGAAGGGTTAAATAAATAAATAAAATAAATAAATAAATAACTTTATTACTAGTATGTACATAGTTACAAAATCTGTTTCATACAAGTCATATCATTCTTCTTTTGAATTTATCGCACTATCGGAAACCTGGCTTTCTGAAGATATATTGAATAGCGAATTATTTCCAGATAATTATTTAGTGTATAGAAAAGATAGAAATTTTGCTGCAACTAATGTCACAAAAGGAGGTGGAGTTCTTATTGCAGTTCTTAATACATTTGTTTGTTCCGAGATTGATTTATCGCATATCACGTCAACTTTACCAATAATAGACATACTTGGACTAAAAATTAAATCTTCATGTGGACTCTCTCTATATGTCTTCGTTGTCTATGTTCCTCCTTCAATTAACCTCAATGATTATGAGCTCTTTTTGAATTTATTCAGTACTGTTGAAGAATCTCATATGGATAATGTTGTTGTTCTTGGTGACTTTAACGTACCAGATTTTTCAGCCAATTTAGATAATAGAGCCACAATTTTGCTCAAAAATTTTGCGAATTTTCATAATTTTTCTCAGTACAATAATATCTATAACAAATTCAATCGCTTTTTAGATCTGCTATTCTCTAATCTTCATTGCTCTGTAAAACAGTCGGATCTTCCCCTTGTACCAGAAGATGACTACCATCCTGCATTAAATATTTCATTTCACTTTATAATAAAATCTTCTGGTCATTTTCTTATGAATCCAGATTCAAGCTGTTTTAATTTTCGTAAAGCTAACTTCAAATTATTATACGATTTACTTCTTTCTACTGACTGGTCTTTTTTGGAAAACGTAACTAACGTTAATACGGCATGTTTTGAATTTTATCAAGTTTTAAACAAAATCTTTGAGGTATCTGTCCCTAAGTTTAATTTCAAAAAGGAAGGTCATCGATACCCCCGTGGTTTGACTCAGAGGTTATCAAAATGCTACGTTTGAAAACGCTTTTTCATAATAAATTCAGACAATACAAAAGCCAGTATTTTTATGATGCTTTTAAATACCACAGATCTAAATGCAAGTCCTTGATTCAATCCAACTATCTCAGATACTTAAACGAAGTTCAGTCGTCACTCACGTCCAACCCTAAGAGGTTTTGGTCCTATGTTCAGACTAAAAAAGGAAAGTCCAGAATTCCAGCAATCATGAAATTTTCTGATCAAGAACTTCAGACACCACCTGAAATTGTTAATGCTTTTGCTTCTTTCTTTAAAAGCGTATACGTTATTTCTGACTCTTCTTACTCTTGTGTTTTAAACCAAAGTGATTTGAGCAACTCTATAATACAAATTGAGAACATAACAGAAGATGAAATACTTGAAGTGTTAAAACGATCCAAAGATTCTCTAATCGCAGGTGTAGATAACATTCCCAGCTTTATCGTAAAAGACTGTGCATCGATCTTTGTAAAACCTCTCCATTCTCTGTTTAATCTTATTATTAAGACTTCGTATTTTCCTGACATCTGGAAAGAAGCGACAGTTACTCCAGTATTTAAAAAAGGCGATCCGTCTATGATTGAAAATTACCGACCAATATGTGTTCTCTGCAACTTTTCAAAAATTTTTGAATCTGTTGTTTATAAACGTTTGTATTTTTCGGTTAAAAGTTTAATCTCGCCCTTCCAGCATGGTTTTGTGGAGAAAAGATCTACGGTTACGAATCTGTCTTGTTTTACTCAGTATGTTTCAGAGGCTATTGATCAAAATAACCAAGTAGATGTTATCTACACAGATTTTCGTAAAGCCTTTGATCAGATTGATCATTATGTACTACTTCGTAAACTAAATCATTTCGGATTTTCGGATTCTCTACTCCTGTTGCTTGAATCATACTTACTTAATAGAAAGCTTTCAGCTAAATACCGTAATTTTGTTTCCGAGGCATTTTGTCCTACGTCGGGTGTCCCGCAAGGGTCCAATCTTGGTCCCTTGCTTTTTTTACTATTCGTCAATGATGTCGTAAACTCTTTGACTTGTCAAAAGCTACTATACGCCGATGATCTCAAAGTTTTCTTATCTATTAGTACCCTTCGAGATTGTGAAATCTTGCAGCACAATTTGGATCAGTTAACTTCGTGGACCATAAAAAACCGGTTATTCTTAAACAAAGACAAGTGTTTTATTATTACTTATTCCAGAAAACTAACCAATATAGTTTATGAATACTCTATTGAAGAATTTAATTTGGTTAGACTGGATACGTATAAGGACTTAGGCGTTGTCTTTGACAGTAAATTCTTCTTCAAAAATCATATTGTGGAGTGTACGACTAGAGCGTATAATATGTTTGGGTTTATTTATAGAAACTGTTCTGAGTTCTCGAACGTTCAATCGTTGCTTACGTTGTATTACTCATTTATACGTTCTAGACTTGAGTATGCCGCTGTTATCTGGTTTCCTATATATTCTACTTACATTCAATTACTGGAGTCAGTTCAACGCAAGTTTCTCAAATTTGTAGTATTTTTAGTTGATGGGATTTACCCTCCTCGCGGATATAATCATGGCGTTTTACTAAGCAGATTTAACTGCAATTTACTTAGTACTAGACGGGTAATTTCAAGTGTAAAACTTCTCCACAGCTTAATTAGTAATATAACTGACTGTACTTATCTATTCAATAAAATTGTATTCTTAGTTCCTCGGTTAAATGCTCGAAGTTGCCGTACGTTCTATTATAGTACTAGCAGAACAAATGTTATGACTAGATCACCACTTGTTATAATGTGTAGTAATTTTAACTTAATTAGTGATTTATGTGACATTAATAATGATCCTTTTAGTTACATATCTAACGCTTTAATTTCTTATTTAGAGAATTAGGGAGTATTGTTTGATTTATATTCTGACCTTTTATTATAAATTCAGCATTGTATTTTCTTTTTTTTTCCTTATTCTTAGTGCTACAGTTTGTACCATTATGCCTACATTGTTTTTCTGTTTTTGTTTCCTGTAATTGGGTGCTTACCCGTTGGAAATAAACATTATTATTATTATTATTATTATTATTACCTCTGGCTATGAGCAACTCCATCAACTCAGTCTGTTTATACCTTTATCAATAAGAAAATTGTCTATGTTATAATACGCCTTTTTCACTAGATATTTTTTGATTTTTGTTTTAAAATTTGGCATATTACGCTCTTTAATAGACATCGGCAATTATTAAATAATTTTAGACAAAAATAATTCACACTTTTTACAGTCTTCCATGAATTTAGCTCGAAAAATCGAAAAATCGAAAAATAAAAAAAATAAAACTTGAAAAATCAAACAATCAAAAAAACGAAAAATTGAGAATTCCAAAAATCTAAACATCGAAAAATGGAAAATTGAGAAAATCTCGGGAAAATTGAATGAGTCGTCCTTGAATTAATCAATAAAATAAATCATCCTTAACAACAGCGACTACACACACATAATAATCCACGGAAATTATCCACAGCTGGATATTCCGGAAAATTTTTACAGATTTCAAATATCCAAAGTCACCGTCGCTCTCTTAAACTTTACCTCACTCCACCTACAACAAGCAAACCTCATTTCCACACCAATGAATCCAACGATGCACTTAAAAACTTCTCTATGGCGCCGTGTTTTTCTACGAATTCTTGTTGACTTACCGTTTGCACACAAGTAAGTTGCAAAAGGTTTTCTCTGGTAAAGATATAATACGGGTAAGTATAACACAAATACCTCCATCATGAGAACAAACAACAACTTTTCAAGTTTCTCGTGCACAAACACGCCTCGCTTTAAGAAACAGCAAAGCGGGAAAACGTTGATCAGAAACGCTTATGGAATAAATTTCCACCAAGTGGTTGTTCAACGAGAAAAACTACGCCACAATTGGCCGGAGTGATTTGTCGCCAGGAAATGTGCGTCCCGTTTAAACTTAATCCCCCAATTTGAACCGTATTTACTCAACCATTTTAAGCGTAGATAACGCTTACAAACAAAGACACGCAAACAATCAATTGATGTTGTAGTAAATAGTGGCTCGATTGTAAGAAAGAACAAAAACTTAATGATGTTGATCGATGATCCGTGTTTACTGCCACTCCAGCCGTTAAATTCCATTTACCTACAATCCATCGTCACCTCCTTTAATAATTAATTAATCTCCGACAAACACCATAAAGCATCGTCGTCTACAAACACAGATACTTTTCTATAAATAGCTCGAAAATGCTCAAGTCGTATGTGTATCAATCCGTGCAATAGCAAACCGCAATTCCTCGTTTTTGCAAACAATTCACAACCATGAAAGCCGTCTTCCTGTTCGCCTTGCTTCTAACAAACTGCAAAAGTGATCCACTGAGCAAAATTCCCTGCATTTGTACGCGAATATACGCTCCAGTGTGTGCCTCGAATGGAATATCTTACGGAAATAAATGCGAATTTCTTTGTCATCTCAAGTCAAGGCCGCGTGAAGAGCAGAAATCATTATCCATTGTGAAGTTCGGGGCCTGCGAGGAGCCGCCAGCCATACAAGAACTCCCGGAAACGGACAATGGGGAAGAGGACTACGTGGACATGGACGGAGCGGACGCACCGGAGCCGGGAAATATTAGCGGATAATTTATCAAGAGGACAGTAGGGGAGATGGGGCGACGTGGAAAATCTGGACCCAAAATCACAACTTTTGACACAACTAGACACAATTTATTGGTTCAAAGTTTAACATTAGGCAACAATAGTTTTAGTTAATTATATACTTAGTGATGTACTTTCGTCCGTCAATCTCACTGGTCCCACTTTCCCCTACTTATAGTAAAACTGTTGTAACATAATTTATACAAGTTGTAAAATACACTGAAGTGAATAATAATCAATTTTAATTTCCTTGAACTTACCTTTTCAATGGTACCCCCTTAAATGCGCCACATTTATACCACTGGATTTTGTCCTCGGGGACATGTCGCAGTCTCCTGTGTTTTATCAAAGGGGGCCACTGGATTTGATCTTCGGGTGACTATTTTACAGTGATCTGTTTTTTCAGTTCAAAGTTTAGCTTGTATTTAACCTTACCTAACCAAACCATTTTTAACTTGTCTTCCAGTTCAAACTTCCACCGTTTTCGTGCTTTTTTCGCAAACATTGCTGCTACAAAAAGTGAGGTTAGGTTCGAGTTTTCCAAAATTAATATCTGCAAACTGGTATCATCGAACCAAACACGCATTTATACACCGTGAAACCGTAATTACCTCTTCAAACAAAGAAAACTCATTTATTAATCCATTTTGCTTCAATTTCGAATCATTCTTCGAACTTGCACATAACCTAAAACTCGGTTTACATTTACTGCGCATGCGCCATTTTGTTAACCTCAAAATTCAAATTTAAAATGAATCAATCGATCTCATCGCTGAATTTGCCGCAAAACGTAATTACGAAACTCGAAAACGCCGGTTTTCACCATTGCAACGACGTCGCAGACAATTTAGACGCGATTAACCCGAAAATCAAGCTCCCGGATTGGGGGTCAGTCACGACAGCCCCGAAACCCAAAACGGCTCTCGAGCTATGTGACGACGAATCGGGGCTCACTGCAACCCTAATTCCAGAACTGGATCCACTTTTAACGAAAATCGCGCTACCGGGGTGCATCACCGAACTCTGTGGCTTCCCAGGGAGCGGAAAAACGCAGCTGTGTCTACATTTAGCTGTGGGGGCGAAGTCGCGGGTTGTTTTCATCCACACGAACAAAAACCTAAACCCTGAGAGACTAAGAGGTATTTATTGGTGATGTATGTTCGAAAATTACAATTTTTGGTTTTAGAAATTTGTCAGAAATGTGGCGTCGATGCAGACGCTACTTTGGCAAGAATTTTGTGTGTGGAGGCTCCGGATCCCGTCACTCTAACAGCAAGCGTGGAGTTTTTGCGTTCGTGGTTGAAACAGAATAGTGTGGGGGTGGTGTTCATTGATAGTATTTCGTGGCCCTTGCGGCTGCAACCCAGTGGCGAAAAAACCAAGCTTGTGTATACGTTGTTGCAGACTTTGCGGGCTTTGGGTAACGAGCACGGTTTCACGGTTATTTTAACTAATGATTTGACCACACGGATAGTGGCTGGGAAAGCGTACAACACGTCTTCGTTCGGAGAGTATTTTTATCATTTAGTTAACAATAGGATTTTGTTGTCGAAAGAAGCGGATTCGTTTAGTGCAAGTGTGTTGAAGAGCGTGAATGGGGGCCCAGAGACGATTAGCTTTAAAATTTAAATCTGGTGACTTAAATGTCATTTGGGGTTTTCGACGCAGGTTGGTATTACTATTATCAGAGAACATAGAGAAGCGTCATATCGACTTATGTTGGCAACAGTGTTTTTTTCTAACTGGGAATAAAATTAACTAGAAAAAATGTCAATATTTTTAACGACGCGTTTTACCTTTCGACAAATTGACACTAGATTTACCAGAATATTACAAGCTGCTTACTGACTTTTATAAACCCTTGTTGATTTTTCAATTTTTTCAGGTTTCGATTTTTCAGCTTCAATTTTTGATTTTTCGATTTCTCAATTTTTCGATTCTTTAGATTCTCAGTTTTTCGATTCGTCAGTTTTTATTTCATTTTTCAGTTTTTCCATATTTCAGTTTTGGGATTTTTCAATATTTCTGTTCTTCGACTTTTCCATTTTTGACTTCTGGATTTTTCGATCTGTCGACTTTTTACTTTTTCGATTTTTAAATTTTAGATTTCTCAATTTTTTGTTATTTTAATTTTTCGATATTTAAAATTTTTGATTTTCCGATTTCTCGATTTTTCATTTCAGTTCTTTCATATTTAGATTTTTCAAATGTTTCGATTTCTTAATCTTTCGATTTTTCGACTTCGCGGTTTTAGATTTTCTGTTTTTCAATTGCCGTTTTTTCAATTTTAGATTTTTCGATTTCTCGATTTTTCATTTTAGTTCTTCGATATTTCAGTTTTTCAAGTTTTCGAATTTTTCAAATGTTTTGAGTTCTTAATCGGATTTTTCGACTTCCCGGTTTTAGATTTTGTTTTTCAATTGTCGTTTTTTTTAATTTTTTAATTCCTCAGTTTTTGGACATTCAGTCGTGCATTCTTCAGTTTTTCTTTAATTTTTCAATTTTTCGATTTTCAATTTTCCGATGTTTCAGTTTTACGTTTTTTCAATGTTTCTCTTCAGTTTTACGATTTTTAAATATTTCGATGTTTCGGTTTTTCAATTTTTAACTTTTCTATGTTCTCAATTTTTCGATTTTTCAATTAATCGATGTTTTGATTTTCCCATTTTTGACTTTCGACTGTTTCGATTTTCCAATTCTTCAATTCTTTAATTTTTTTATTTTTCAGGTGTTTGGTTTTTTATTTTTTAATTTTTTTCAAGGTTTCAATTTTTCGACTTCAGTTTTCGGATTTTTCAGTTTTTCTTTCATTTTTCAGTTTTTCGATATTTCAGTTTTAGAATTTTTCAATACTTCGATTCTTCGACTTTTCGATTTTTGGCTTCTGGATTTTTCGATGTGTCGATTTTTTTACTTTTTCGATTGCTTAATCTTTCGATTCTTCGACTTCCCGGTTTTAGATTTTCTGCTTTCAATTGACGTTTTAAATTTTTCGATTTTTCAATGTTTTGGTTTCCCGATTTAGTTTTCATTTTTCAATTTTTCGATATTTCAGTTTTGGGATTTTTCAATATTTCGATTCTTCGACTATTCGATTTTTGACTCCTGGATTTTTCGAAGTGTCGACTTTTTACTTTTTCGATTTTTTTATTTTTAAAATTTTAGATTTTTCGATTTCTCGATTTTTCATTTCAGTTCTTCGATATTTCAATTTTTCAAGTTTTCGAATTTTTCAAATGTTTCGATTACTTAATCTTTTGATTTTTCGACATCTCGGTTTTAGATTTTCTGTTTTTCAATTGTCATTTTGTCAAATTTCCGGTTTTTTGATTTTTCAAATTTGACTTTCATAAACTCTCAATTTTTCGATTTTTCAATTAATCGATGTTTGATTTTCCCATTTCTTGACCTTCGAGTGTTTCGAACTTCCTGTTCTTCAGTTCTTTAATTTTTTGATTTTTCCGGTTTTTGATTTTTCAATTTTTCCATTTTTTAAGGTTTCTATTTTTCGACTTCACTTTTTTGATTTTTCGATTTTTCAGTTTTAGGATTTTTCAATATTTTCTCCTTCGACTTTTCAATTTCTGACTTCTGGATTTTTCGCGTCTACGTTTTTACTTTTTCGATTTTTCAATTTTTGGATTTTCAAATTTTAGGTTTTTCAATCTTTTGATGTTTTAATTTTTCAATATTTCTTACTTAATCTTTCGATTTTTCGACTTCCTGGCTTTAGATTTTCTGTTTTTCGATTGTCATTTTGTCAAATTTTTGATTTTTCAATTTTTCAAATTTGCCATTTATAAACTGTCAATTTTTCGATTTTTCAATTAATCGATGTTTTGATTTTCCCATTTCTTGACTTTCGAGGGTTTCAATTCTTTAATTTTTCGATTTTTCAAGTTTTTGATTTTGTATTTTTTAATTTTTTTGGATTTTTCTATTGCTCAATTCTTCGACTTCTTTGGTTCTCAGTTTTTGGATATTTCAGTTTTCGGATTTTTCAGGTTTTCCATTTTTCAGTTTTAGGATTTTTCAATACATATTTTGATTCTTCGACTTTTCGATTTTTGGCTTCTGGAGTTTTCGACGTGTCGATTTTTTTACTTTTCCGATTTTTTAATTTTTAAAATTTAAGATTTTTCGATTTCTCGATATTTCAATTTTTCAAGTTTTCGAATTTTTCAAATGTTTTGAGTTCTTAATCCATCGATTTTTCGACTTCCTCAGTTTTTGGACATTCAGTCGTCCATTCTTCAGTTTTTCTTTAATTTTTCAATTTTTCGAAATTTCAGTTTTGAGATTTTTCAGATTATTTATTATTCAATTTTTTGATTCTACAATTTCTCAATTTTTCAATTTCTCGATTTTCAATTTTCTGATGTTTCAGTTTTACGTTTTTTCAATGTTTCTCTTCAGTTTTACGATTTTTAAATATTTCGATGTTTCGGTTTTTCAATTTTTAACTTTTCTATGTTCTCAATTTTTCGATTTTTCAATTAATCGATGTTTTGATTTTCCCATTTTTGACTTTCGACTGTTTCGATTTTCCAGTTCTTCAATTCTTTAATTTTTCGATTTTTCAGGTGTTTGGTTTTTTATTTTTTTATTTTTTTCAAGGTTTCAATTTTTCGACTTCACTTTTTGGATTTTTCTATTGCTCAGTTTTTCGACTTTTTAGGTTCTCAGTTTTTGGATATTTCAGTTTTCGGATTTTTCAGGTTTTCCATTTTTCAGTTTTTCTTTCATTTTTCAGTTTTTCGATATTTCAGTTTTGGGATTTTTCAATTTTTCGATTTTTTAAGGTTTCTATTTTTCGACTTCACTTTTTTGATTTTTCGATTTTTCAGTTTTTAGATATTTCAGTTTTAGGATTTTTCGATGTGTCTACGTTTTTACTTTTTCGATTTTTCAATTTTTGGATTTTCAAATTTTAGATTTTTCAATCTTTTGATATTTTATTTTTTCAATATTTCTTACTTAATCTTTCGATTTTTCGACTTCCTGGTTTTAGATTTTCTGTTTTTCGATTGTCATTTTGTCAAATTTTTTATTTTTCAATTTTTCAAATTTGACATTTATAAACTGTCAATTTTTCGATTTTTCAATTAATCGATGTTTTGATTTTCCCATTTCTTGACTTTCGAGGATTTCGATATTCCCGTTCTTCAATTCTTTAATTTTTCGATTTTTCAGGTTTTTGATTTTTTATTTTTTTAAGGTTTCAATTTTTCGACTTTACTTTTTGGATCGACTTTTTAGGTTCTCAGTTTTTGGATTTTTCAGGTTTTCCATTTTTCAGTTTTTCTTTCATTTTTCAGTTTTTCGATATTTCAGTTTTGGAATTTTTCAATATTTCGATTCTTTGACTTTTCGATTTTTGACTCCTGCATTTTTCGATGTGTCGACTCTTTACTTTTTCGATTTTTTAATTTTTAAAATTTTAGATTTTTCGATTTCTCGATTTTTCATTTTAGTTCTTCGATATTTCAGTTTTTCAAGTTTTCGAATTTTTCAAATGTTTTGAGTTCTTATCTTAATCCATCGATTTTTCGACTTCCCGGTTTTAGATTTTGTTTTTCAATTGTCGTTTTTTTCAATTTTTTAATTCCTCAGTTTTTGGACATTCAGTCGTCTATTCTTCAGTTTTTCTTTAATTTTTCAATTTTTCGAAATTTCAGTTTTGAGATTTTTCAGATTATTTATTATTCAATTTTTTGATTCTACAATTTCTCAATTTTTCAATTTCTCGATTTTCAATTTTCCGATGTTTCAGTTTTACGTTTTTCAATGTTTTTCTTCAGTTTTACGATTTTTAAATGTTTCGATGTTTCGGTTTTTCAATTTTTAACTTTTCTATGTTCTCAATTTTTAGATTTTTCAATTAATCGATGTTTTGATTTTCCCATTTTTGACTTTCGACTGTTTCGATTTTCCAGTTCTTCAATTCTTTAATTTTTCGATTTTTCAGGTGTTTGGTTTTTTATTTTTTAATTTTTTTCAAGGTTTCAATTTTTCGACTTCACTTTTTGGATTTTTCTATTGCTCAGTTTTTCGACATTTTAGGTTCTCAGTTTTTGGATATTTCAGTTTTCGGATTTTTCAGGTTTTCCATTTTTCAGGTTTTCTTTCATTTTTCAGTTTTTCGTTATTTCAGTTTTGGGATTTTTCAATTTTTTAAGGTTTCTATTTTTCGACTTCACTTTTTTGATTTTTCAGTTTTTAGATATTTCAGTTTTAGAATTTTTGGATTTTCAAATTTTAGATTTTTCAATCTTTTGATATTTTATTTTTTCAATATTTCTTACTTAATCTTTCGATTTTTCGACTTCCTGGTTTTAGATTTTCTGTTTTTCGATTGTCATTTTGTCAAATTTTTGATTTTTCAATTTTTCAAATTTGACATTTATAAACTGTCAATTTTTCGATTTTTCAATTAATCGATGTTTTGATTTTCCCATTTCTTGACTTTCGAGGATTTCGATATTCCCGTTCTTCAATTCTTTAATTTTTCGATTTTTCAGGTTTTTGATTTTTTATTTTTTTAAGGTTTCAATTTTTCGACTTTACTTTTTGGATTTTTCTATTGGTCAATTTTTCGACTTTTTAGGTTCTCAGTTTTTGGATTTTTCAGGTTTTCCATTTTTCAGTTTTTCTTTCATTTTTCAGCTTTTCGATATCTCAGTTTTGGGATTTTTCAATATTTCGATTCTTCGACTTTTCGATTTTTGACTCCTGGATTTTTCGATGTGTCGACTCTTTACCGTTTCGATTTTTTAATTTTTAAAATTTCAGATTTTTCGAATTCTAGATTTTTCAATACAGTTCTTCGATATTTGAATTTTTCAACTTTTCGAATTTTTCAAATGTTTCGACTTCCCGGTTTTAGATTTGCTGTTTTTCAATTGTCATTTTGTCAAATTTTCGATTTTTTAATTTTTCAAATTTGACTTTTATAAACTCTCAATTTTTCGATTTTTCAATTGATCGATGTTTTGATTTTCCCATTTCTTGACCTTCGAGTGTTTCGATCTTCCTGTTCTTCAATTCTTTAATTTTTTGATTTTTCGATTTTTTAAGTTTTCTATTTTTCGACTTCACTTTTTTGATTTTTCGATTTTTCAGTTTTTAGATATTTCAGTTTTAGAATTTTTCAATATTTCAATTCGTCGGCTTTTCTATTTTTGACTTCTGGGTTTTCGATGTGTCAACCTTTTTACTTTTTCGATTTTTCAATTTCTGGATTTTTAAATTTTAGATTTTTCAATCTTTTGATATTTTAATTTTTCAATATTTCTTAATCTTTCTATTTTTCGACTTCCTGGTTTTAAATGTTCTGTTTTTCGATGCATCTTTTTTTCAATTTTTTATTTTGGCCTATTTCTGTTTCTCACTTTTTCCAGTTTTCCATTTTTTCGTTTTTTGATTTTTCCGCTTTTCCAATTTTTCAACTTTTAACTTTTTTGTCGATTTCTCTATTTTTCGACTTCATCACTTTTCGATTTTTCGTTCTTTGGATCTTTCAATCTCTCAATTTTTCGAATTTTTAAGTTTTTTGATTTCTCGATTTATAGACAGTTGGATTTTTCGACATTTTGATTAACAATTTCTCAATTTTTAACTTTTCGATTTTGACTTATTTCGGTTTCTCAATCTTGATCTTTTGATTTTTCGATTTCTCAATTTTTCACAAAAGGTTTTTTTTATTGGCATCGACTATTTAAATTTGGCGCTTGCCTTTGACGGTTGACTCCAATGTCAATAAGGGTTATTTTGCAAAATCAGCCTATATGTCGCATCTACATTAATCTATGCTATTATTTTGTTTTTATTAAATTGTTTTGTTTATAATTTTTTTACAATCGAGCCCCAATTAAATGTGAGTATGCCACCAGCGACATACTTTTTAATTCGATTTTCTAATAATTAATTGTAGCGATTGACAGTTAACCTCAACGCTGTCATTGCTGCCAACCTTGATGACCCCTCTTCGTACGAAATCGTGTTTTGATCACTTGAAGCGCAAATCTAATCAAAAATATCACTCGAGCGCACTATTAATAGATAAGTGCATACCAGTGCCCCGGTTTTTATGGAAGCAAAGGAGGTCACTGAAGAATTCATCAAAAATGAGCTCAATACCGAACTTGATGCCATCCACCCCAGGTTCCTGGAGCCCCAAGATGCAGCTGTGATCAGGGAATACCAGGTTCAACACGACTATTACTGCGACGAGTGCCGACAGTTTTTTGCCCCCACCGTGGAGGCCCTTAAAGTACACTTCAGCGGGGACATGGTGGACCACAAACCCTACGCTTCGTGCGTTTATTGCGAAGGAACAGTTTTTCAGTACAAATTCAACAATGAGAGGAAGCTCTACCACAATTGTCGGGATTACAGGAAAAAGGAGGCAACTGAGAGCGATGGAGAGAAGACTGAATGAATTTCAGGCTGTGCACAAATTACCTGTTACCAGAAAATAGTTAATATATTTTTGCAACTATGAAACTATGTATTTTTTGATAGAAAAAATATACTTTATAAATACAGAATTAGTTGTTTAAAAAATCTAGTAGACGCTGCAAGCAGCAAATAAATAAACTATGGTAATATCAAACCGGGTTCCGTTCAGGATCCTGCAACCTTAAAATGGTAACGTTTTTCTTGACGAAAGACACGTCTTGGGGCGTTAGAAACACGAACTGCAACTCTGGATGGGTCTCTGCATGATGTATCAAAATATCTAAGACTTTCGTTCGGTTTAACTTATCCATATAGACGTCAAACTCGTCCAGAAAATAAAACGGGAATTCCATGCATTGCCACAAAGCGTACAGGAACGCCACTGTGGAGAAGGATCGTTCCCCTCCTGACAGGTTTGCAGTCGTCGTGGACCCCTGAGAACCATGTTGTGGCACCACAACTAAATCCAATTTCTTGCTTTGCATGTCAATGTCGACTGACCCCTAAAACACACCTTTAAAACCTGTTTCCACGAAAACAAAACAAAAATTACTTGAAACTGGCGCACTTCCATTATTTTATTGAACGAGTGTTTGATGAAAGTTATGAAAAAGTTCTCAGTTAGTTGGTAGTGACGACTTCTCTTATCAATCGCCGTGTTTAGCTCTCTAATATCGTTATTCAAGCAGTTCAAGAGCGCGGATATTTTGGTGAATTTTTCCTGCATCTGTTGGTACTTGTCTACGAGTTCGTCGGTGTTTTCGGTGGTGACTTCGATTTTTCGCACGGATTTTTCGAGGTTGGTTATCTCTGTCGCGATGTCGTGGACTTTCCTCAATGTTTCCGGTCTTTCCCCCAAACTGGTCGCCTGTTGCGTGTAGTTCCCCACCGCGGTTTGCTTAGTCGCCACTTGACCCCTAGCCTCACTCAATCGTTTCTCCAACTCCTTGACTTTCCGCTTGTCGAACTCGTCTCTCGTCGCGATTTCCTTCTGCCTGGTTTGTTCCTCTTGGACTTGGCCCTGAAATTCATCCCTCAATACGAGCAATCTCAAAAATGGTACGTACCTCCAGGTTCCGCATCCGATCTTCCAGACTAGAATTTGAACTTTTCAATTTTTGTAATTTTTCGTCGTTCTCTTTAAGACTTGCTCGGATTTCTTTGAGTTCTTGCTCGACTTGCGCCATTTGGGCCTTCTTTTGTTGCAAAGTAGTACGGATTTCCGCTAATTCGGTTTCCTAAATTAATAAAAATAAAGAATTTGTCGAAAATTGTTTCGACAGAACTTCCCTCGCCCCTGAAGTCCAGTATTTTCGAAAATTATAAAATTTGACCTTGCAATAATTTCAAAAGTGTGCGATATACTTTATTGAATGATAAAAAGACCAACGGGAATAGTGGTATCTGAACAATATGTGTAGTGTTTAAAATGTTTATGTTAATACATCGGAAAATAATAATAATTATTTGTTTTCAGTTTTTTGTCGTGAATATAAAACTACGTACATATAAGAGAAAGAGGCAAAATATAAACCCCACCCACCCGCCCATGTTTCAATTGTGACGACTTTTTTATTCGCCGTGAGCCGAGGGGCGGAGCTTAATTGCAAAATGCTTATTTCTCTACACGAAATACCATGTAAAACTTGTTGTTAAGTATCAAGTCGTTGAAAGAAAATCATTTATGTTAAAAAACAACGTCAAAAATAAGCCCCGCCCACCCACCCCAACCTTAATTGCGATGAATTATTCATTCGTTGTCCGACCGAGGGGTGGAGTTTAATTATAAAATCGTTGTTAAAAGTTTACCATTTTTAACAAGTCAATCTTGTCGCGAAAAAAAGATTACGTATATTCAGAAAAAAGGCAAAATTGAGGAGACTGCTATATCAACAACAACAAAACATAGTTCACACGATAATTTCTTGTAGAGAAATAAAGATTTTGTAGATAAGCTCCGCCCCTGGGCCAAGGGCGAATAAAAAAATCACCACCAATGAGACAGGGGTGGGTGGGCGGGGCTTCAATTTTGCTTCTTTTCTTAATATACGTAATTTTCTTTTCACAACAAAATAATTAAACGTCAAAAATGTGTAATTTTTTTATGTCAGAGAATCTAATTCGTATTTGATTAATTTTAATACCTTGAATTTCGGAAAAAAATTGCCTTAATTTCTGTTTATCATTCATTTCGCTTCGTTTATAACGTCTCAACGGTAAAATATAAATATCAAGTTTTCCATAAATTTTACTATCAATATGTTGAAAAATTAATACGAAAGTTTCCAGAAAAATACACTTTGTTATCGATTTTTTATATTCTTTCAAATTCTCTCAATATCCCTGAAGATTCCTTCAGATTTCCTTAGAATTCTTTAAGATCGCTTTGGATCCTTGCAGATTGTTCCAGATTCTTCCAGTTTTTTCTACATTTTTCTAGATTCTTTCAAATTCTCTCAGATTCTGCCAGATTTACCTAGATTCGTCTAGATTTCCTGAGATTCTTTCTGATCCCCTCTAATTCTCTCCGATTCTTAGTATCATATTCCCTGAGATTTTCTTGGATTCCCTGAGACTCTTCCAGATTCTTTCCTTTTTTTTTAAGATTCTTCTTTTCGGATTCTTTGGGATTTTTTCACATTCTTTAGAATTTTTTCAGATTCTTTCAAAGACACCGTCAGGAATTCTCACAATTCTTTCAAATTTTTTAATTCTATTCAGATCGTTTTAAAACCAGCCAGATATTTTCAGATCTCTGCAACTTTTCCAAATTCTTCCAGATCTTTCTAGATTCTTCTAGATTCTCACAGATTCCCACAGGTTTCCTCAGATTCCTTCAAATACTTTCCGAATCTCTCAGATTCTTTCCAACTCGCAATTTCTCTCAGATTCCCATAAATTCTTTCAGATTCTTTCAAATGCATTCAGGTCCTTTCATTTTCTTTCTAATTCTCTCTTTCAGATCTTTTCGATTTTTTTTTATCTTTCTGATTATTCCGGATGCTTTCCGAAGCTTCCGGTTTGTTTCCAATCAATTTTTCTAAGATTCTATCAAAGACCATCAGGAATCCTCAAGATTCTTTAAAATTTTCAGTTCTATTCAGATCGTTTCAGATTCTTCCAGACTCCTCCAGTTTTTTTTTTTTGATTCTGTTTGATTTTTCAAAATTCTTCAAAATTCTCTCAGTTACTCACAGGTTCCCTCAAATTCTTGCTAAGGTAAGTCTTATTTTGGCAGATCACATATCCTGTGAGAAAATAGGGGTAGGTGGGCGGGGCTAGTACTTGCTAACATAAGTCTTGTCTCTAGAAGATTTCGAATCTTCAGATTGTCCAAGACTGCTGAAACCGTTAGACTCTAAAACTTCTACAATCTCTAGGATCCCTAAATTCTCCACAATCTCTAGGAATACTGGAATATTTGGAATATCTCGAATTTCTAAAATCTCTAAACTCAGAGTATCTAGAATTTTTAGAATCTCTAGAATGGCTAGAACCTCTAGACTCCAAAGTTTGGACTAAATTAAAAATCTGTAAATACTCTACAATCTCTAGATCTAATAGAATCTTCGAAATCTCTGGAATCTTCCAAATCTTTAAACCAATTTCGGGAATATTTGGAACATTCGAAATAGCGGTTCCTGCAATTCTAGAGATTCTAAGGATTCTAGAGATTCTTATTATTCTGGGCATTCTACGGGTTTTAGAGATTCTTGAAAATCAAGAGATTCTAAACTCATTCCAAAAATTCCAAAAATTTTAGAGTCTAACTATCCCAGGAATTATAAAGATTCTTAAGATTCTGGGTTTTCTAAAGGTTCTAGAGATTCTAAAGGTTAGAGGTTCTGGAGATTCTGGAGATGCTAAAAATTCTGAAGATTCTAAAGTTTCTAAAAACTACTATTTTTTAGAATCTCCAAAATCTCCGGAACCCCTAGAATTTCTAAAACCTCTTGAATCGCTAGAACCACTAGAATTTAAAACTTTGGATTTCTTGAAATTTTTAGAATCTCTAGAATATTTGGCATCTCTAGAATCTGCAAAAAATTCAAATCTCTGCATTCTTCGGATTTTTTGGAATTTTCAGTATCTTTAAAAACTCCAGAAATTTCAGAATCTCGAGAATATCTAAAACCTCTAGAATCTTGAGAATGTCTAGGACTTTTGAAACAGTTACACTCCAAAATTTTTACAATCTCTAGAATCTCTAAATTCTCTACAGTCTTTATGAATACTAGAATATTTGGAATATATGGAAATTCTAGAATGGCTGGAATCGATAAAGTTTGTACTATATTTAAAATCTCTAAATACTCTACGATCTCTATCTACTCTACTAGAATCTTCCGAATCTTTAAACCAATTTCGGGACTATTTGGAATATTTGGAACATTCGAAATCTTTTTAAAAATTTTTAAGATTTTAAATGTTTAGAGCTTCAAAGTAATTCAGTTCTAGAATACACCAGTTCCTGCAATTCTAGAGATTCTAAACATTCTATCGATTTTAGACTTTCTATATATTTCAGAGATAAAAGTTAATTAAATATTCTAGAGATTCTAAAAATTCTATAAATTCTAAACATTCAACATTGTAGAGAATTTAGAAATAAGTAAAACTTATTTTAACACATTTTGGATAGGATTTGTTGGACAAAATTTCGCGATAACATCATCAGTTTTTTGGCAGCGGGTAAAGAATAAAATTTGCTCAACGATTTACCATGATTACGATAACCTTAAAATATTTACAAATTTTCCGAGTGTTTCCGAGCAATCGGCTTCGCAATTTCAAAGTTATATTGTAAAATATTCTTATTCAGTTAAATTTTTTCTGAAAATTCTGGATGTCTATACTTTTAATTATAAATTTTGGAGATGACGCCAAATTTTGGTTAGTATTTAACCATCTACATGATATTTTTAACATATGTACAAAATTTGACAACAACCGGTCCAGCAGTTTCGGAGATTACGTCTTTAAAAAAATGGATACAGACAGACAGACAGATAGTCAGACGGAACGCACCCGCCCGCTATTTTCTCAGAGACAATGGCGTTTGCCAAAATCAGTCTTATCTGAGTAAGTACTAGCCCCGCCCACCCGCCCGCTCTTTTCTCAGGGTGTATGACGTCTGCCAAAACCAGTCTTATCTGAGCAAGTACTAGCCCCGCCCACCCGCCCGCTCTTTTCTCAGGGTGTATGACGTCTGCCAAAACCAGTCTTATCTGAGCAAGTACTAGCCCCGCCCACCCGCCCGCTCTTTTCTCAGGGTGTATGACGTCTGCCAAAATCAGTCGTATCTGAGCAAGTACTAGTCCCGCCCACCCGCCCGCTATTTTCTCAGAGGCTTCCTTGCTAAGGCAAGTCTTATTTTGGCAGATCACATATCCTGTGAGAAAATAGGGGCGGGTGGGCGGGGCTAGTACTTGCTAAGATAAGACTGATTTTGGCAGACGCCATACTCTCTGAGAAAACAACGGGTGGGTGGGCGGGGCTAGTATTTGCTAAGATAAGACTGATTTTGGCAAATGCCAAGCCCTCTGAGAAAATAGAGAGCGAATGCGTGGGGCTAGTAATTGCTAAGGTAAAACTTATTTTGGCACATTTGGGACAGGATTTGTTCGGCAAAATTTCGCGATGACATCATCAGTTTTTTGGCAGAGGTAAAGAATAAACTTTGCTTAACGATTTACCATGATTACGATAACCTTAAAATATTTGCAAGATTTCCGAGCAATCGGTTTTGCAGTTTCAAAGTTATATGACAAAATATTCTTATTGTTTTAAATTTTCCTAAAAATTCTGGATGTCTGGGGTGAAAATTCGATACGGATTCACACACCACAAGTCGGCAGACAAACGGACAGACAGACAGACGAAAAACCTCATAATTCTGTAAATTTGTAGTTCAACGCACCAATAATTCCACGTTGGCGACCTCAGGCTCCGCCGTGGCCTTCAATTCGTCCAGCTGCACCCTAATCTGCCCTCTCGCTGCATTCAATTTCTTAATTTTTTCCTCTAGTTGGTTTTTCTTAGTTTCTTGGTCGCGAATTTCGCGACAAATCCCACTATACTGATTCTCCAGACCCTGTTTTTTCTCAGTTAGTTCCTGAATGTTTTGTTCTAATTGTCTACATACAAAATAAGTCAGAGTTTTGAATAAACATAACTAAAACACTTACACGATGTGTTCTTTGGTATCAACTTGCAAATACTGCGCTCTGTGGTACCTAGATCCGTACGTTTTGTAGTTCGGATCTGGGTAATACTTATCGCCGCCCACCGTCACCCCCTGGCGGCAATTTCTAGGAACGTTGACGGCGTGCGATAGGAGCTCCATCGCTCGGTCGTTACTAGGAATCAACAAAATTCCTTCCATTCCGGTTTGATCTACTATACAATTGGAAACGACGGGATCCTCGATTTCTAAAGCGTCGTAAAGACTTACGCAGTCTTTGGGGGCTTTCACTAGATTGGGTTGGACGTTGTGTTTCTGCAACGGCGACGATGACATGACTTAACAACACCTCAATCAAGCGATACTTACTTCATAGAAGAATTTAGACGTGATAACCATGGGTTTTCGCCCCTTAACCTTGTTCAATATTTGCAGTAACGCGTGATTGTCGCTGTTGTTATCAACAACGAAAGCACCCAACAAACCTGGAGTGATGAAACTCTCAATAGCGACCGCCCATTTTTTGTCCTTTAGTTTGATATAAGAACCCAGAGGTCCTCGCGGGAGGTGCTTGAAATTGTGCTTGTTTTGCTCAATCAGTTTTTTCACTTTTGGAATGTCTTGGCCGTAGAGGAGGAGAGTGTTTCCGGATTCCCGGCTGAGGGCGTTCAAACTGCTCTTTTCATTACCTGTGGCAAATGTCATTTTTCATTAGGGATTCACGATCTTTATATAGTAAAGTGGTCTTTGATATTTTTTCTTTAAGTTGGATAAACTGATTTGATGATTTAGTTTTTTGTCTGTCAGTAGTTTGATTGAGGTTTGCTTTGAGCTGGATTGCCACTTTTCTACTTCATTTATTAGATTAGAATTATTAGACGCAATTTTTTAATCAAGCAAACAAATGTTTGTTAATATGTTAAATTTTTTGGATAATTTTAACATTTAATTTTTTGTAGTAACTCGGTACAAAAATATAGAATAGAAAAACACAATTTAGGGTCAGTTTATACAATACTTTAACCAATTTTAACCACTTTTTTGGAAAATTTTTGGAAATTTTGAATTCACTTTGCGTGTTTATTGGACCAGATATCGTGACGGCGATTTCAAAATCGTAACTAGCGGAAGATTATCTACACTTTGACACCAATTTTCGGTCGATTAAACCAATTTTAACCTGTTTTAGCAAAGCCGAACTGTCGGTCGACTATAGTCGGTACATCTCTACTTTTCAATTTTTAATTTATTAATTTTTTTCGATTTTTTGAGTTTTCAGTTCTTCTATATTTCAATTTTCGGAATTTTTAAATTTTCGAATGTCCAATTTTTTTTTATTTTTCGATTTTTTTCTTTTGAGCTTTTCAATTTCTGGATTTTCCAATTTTTCAATGTCCCGATTTTTCAATTTTTCACATTGAATTAGATTTTTCGATTCTTCAATTCTGCGATATTTTAATTATTTAATATTTTAAATTTTAGATTTTTCGATTTTTCAAATTTTTGCGTTAAATTTTAAGTTTTCTGATTTCTCAATTAATCTATTTTTGATTTTCCCGGTTCTCAAAGTTTCGATTTTTCAGTTCTTCAATTCTTCGATTTCTCGACTTCGCTTTATTGGTTCTTCGATTTCTCAATTTTTGGATATTTCTTTCAGTTTTGATATTTTTCAACACTTCGATTCTTTGATTTTTTGACTTCTAGATTTTTCTATTTTTTATTTTTGGATTTTCAGTTTTTTGTTTTTTATACTTTGGATTTTTCAATTTTTCGATTGTTTTATGTTTCAATTTCTCATTTTTCAACTTTTCCATATTTTAATTTTTAAATTTCTAGATTTTTCGGTTTCTCGAGTTTCCAGTTCTATATTTTAATTCTTCAAATTTCCGAATTTTTAAATTGTTTGAGATCTCAATTTATTGAGATTTGGATATTTCGATGTTTTGGTTATTCAATCTCTCGCTTTATCAATTTTTCCATATTTAAGTTTTCGATTTTTCGATTTTGGCCTATTTCGGTTTCTCAATTTTTTTATTTTTCGACTTCTCGATGTCTCAATTTTTTAATTTTACAATGTTTCGATTTTTCGATGTTTCGATTTTTGATTTATCCGATTTTTCAATTTTCCAATTTTTTAAATTTTCGACTTCTCGATTCGTTGATTTTTCAGTTTTTCGATTTTTAAATTTTAGATTTTCGAATTTTTATTTTTTTGATTTTTTTGATGTTTGGATTTCTCCATTTTTCAGTTTTAGGATATTTTAACTTTTCAATGTTTTAAATTTTAGATTTTTCGATTTTTCAGTTCTTCAATATTTTTTTATTTTTCAAATTTTGACGTTTCTGAATTTTTAGCTTTCGGATTTCTCAATTAATCTATTTTTTTATATTCCCATTTCTCCACTTCCCAAAGTCTCGATTTTTTTTTAATTCCCTAATTTTTGGATATTTCGTTCAATTTTGTGATTTTTTAGTTTTTCGATTTCTCAATTTTAACTTTTCGATAGAGATGTACCGACTATAGTCGGCCGACTGTTCCGCTTTGCTAAAACCGGTTTATAAATGCAATAGACACTGTGTTTTTTTTTCTATTTCTCTGACTACCTTAAAAATTTGTTTTATTTTAATAAAAGGAATAACTAAAGTTCCTTTGTTTTCCAAAAAATATGTTAAATTTTAACCACTTTTTTTGGAAAATTTTTGGAATTCACTTTGCGTGTTTATTGGACCAGATATCGTGACGGCGATTTCAGAATCGTAACTAGCGGAAGATTATCTACACTTTGACACCAATTTTCGGTCGATTAAACCAATTTTAACCTGTTTAGCAAAGCCGAACAGTCGGTCGACTATAGTCGGTACATCTCTACTTTTCAATTTTTAATTTATTAATTTTTTTCGATTTTTTGAGTTTTCAGTTATTCTATATTTCAATATTCGGAATTTTTAAATTTTCGAATGTCCAATTTTTTTTTTATTTTTCGATTTTTTTCTTTTGAGCTTTTCAATTTCTGGATTTTCCAATTTTTCACTGTCCCGATTTTTCAATTTTTCACATTGAATTAGATTTCTCGATTCTTCAATTTTGCGATATTTTAATTATTCAATGTTTTAAATTTTAGATTTTTCGATTTTTCAAATTTTTGCGTTAAATTTTCAGTTTTCTGATTTCTCAATTAATCTATTTTTGATTTTCCCAGTTCTCGACGTTTCGATTTTTCAGTTCTTCAATTCTTCGATTTTTCGACTTCGCTTTATTGGTTCTTCGATTTCTCAATTTTTGGATATTTCTTTCAGTTTTGATATTTTTCAACACTTGGATTCTTTGATTTTTTGACTTCTAGATTTTTCTATTTTTTATTTTTGGATTTTCAGTTTTTTGTTTTTTATACTTTGGATTTTACAATTTTTCGATGGTTTTATGTTTCAATTTCTCATTTTTCAACTTTTCCATATTTTAATTTTTAAATTTCTAGATTTTTCGGTTTCTCGAGTTTCCAGTTCTATATTTTAATTCTTCAAATTTCCGAATTTTTAAATTTTTTGAGATCTCAATTTATTGAGATTTGGATGTTTCGATGTTTTGATTATTCAATCTCTCGCTTTATCAATTTTTCCATATTTAAGTTTTCAATTTTCCAATTTTTTAAATTTTCGACTTCTCGATTCGTTGATTTTTCAGTTTTTCGATTTTTAAATTTTAGATTTTCGAATTTTTATTTTTTTGATTTTTTGATGTTTGGATTTCTCCATTTTTCAGTTTTAGGATATTTTAACTTTTCAATGTTTTAAATTTGAGATTTTTCGATTTTTCAGTTCTTCAATATTTTTTTATTTTTCAAATTTTGACGTTTCTGAATTTTTAGCTTTCGGATTTCTCAATTAATCAATTTTTTTATATTCCCATTTCTCCACTTCCTAAAGTTTCGATTTTTCAGTTCTTCAGTTCTTCAATTTTTCGATTATTCACAGGTTTTTGATTTTTCAATTTTTCGATTTTTTAAGTTTGCGATTTTTCGACTCTGTTTTTTTGACTTCTCTGTTTCCCAATTTTTTTAATTTCCTAATTTTTGGATATTTCGTTCAATTTTGTGATTTTTTAGTTTTTCGATTTCTCAATTTTAACTTTTCAATAGAGATGTACCGACTATAGTCGGCCGACAGTTCCGCTTTGCTAAAACCGGTTTATAAATGCAAAAGACAGTGTTTTTTTTTTCTATTTCTCTGACTACCTTAAAAATTTGTTTTATTTTAATAAAAGGAATAACTAAAGTTCCTTTGTTTTCCAAAAATTATGTTAAATTTTTTGGATAATTTTAACATTTAATTTTTTGTAGTAACAAATGTAATAAAGAATAACATAACTTAGGGTCAGTTTATACAATACTTTAACCAATTTTAACCACTTTTTTGGAAATTTTGAATTCACTTTGCGTGTTTATTGGACCAGATATCGTGACGGCGATTTCAGAATCGTAACTAGCGGAAGATTATCTACACTTTGACACCAATTTTCGGTCGATTAAACCAATTTTAACCTGTTTTAGCAAAGCCGAACAGTCGGTCGACTATAGTCGGTACATCTCTACTTTTCAATTTTTAAATCATTATTTTTTTTCGATTTTTTGAGTTTTCAGTTCTTCTATATTTCAATTTTCGGAATTTTTAAATTTTCGAATGTCCATTTTTAATTTATTTTTCGATTTTTTTCTTTTGAGCTTTTCAATTTCTGGATTTTCCAATTTTTCAATGTCCCGATTTTTCAATTTTTCACATTGAATTAGATTTCTCTTTTCTTCAATTTTGCGATATTTTAATTATCCAATGTTTTAAATTTTAGATTTTTCGATTTTTCAAATTTTTGCGTTAAATTTTCAGTTTTCTGATTTATCAATTAATCTATTTTTGATTTTCAGTTCTCAAAGTGTCGATTTTTCAGTTCTTGAATTCTTCGATTTTTCGACTTCGCTTTATTGGTTTTTCGATTTCTCAATTTTTGGATATTTCTTTCAGTTTTGATATTTTTCAACACTTCGATTCTTTGATTTTTTGACTTCTAGATTTTTCTATTTTTTATTTTTGGATTTTCAGTTTTTTGTTTTTTATACTTTGTATTTTTCAATTTTTCGATTATTTTATGTTTCAATTTCTCATTTTTCAAGTTTTCCATATTTCAATTTTTAAATTTCTAGATTTTTCGGTTTCTCGAGTTTTCAGTTCTATATTTTAATTCTTCAAATTTCCGAATTTTTAAATTTTTTGAGATCTCAATTTATTGAGATTTGGATGTTTCGATGTTTTGATTATTCAATTTTTCGCTTTATCAATTTTTCCATATTGTTACGAAATACACCCTTACGCCGCCCCAGTACGACGCCTATGGCGGTCGAGAGCCTTCTGGACGTACGCACGGCGCTGATGGGTGAATCATCGCTGTTGACGGCCGGGAGGCGGGCGCATAAAGACAGGTCTGGAGCGTCTCGAAGCGGCGTCCAGGGGAGTCTCGAAGCGGAGTCGCGATGGATGTTCGTGAAGGATCTCGATCAGAGACTATGGGTTTAAATAGAGGCGACCGTAGGTAATGGATTCATTCATCCAGTGAAGACAGTCGAGAGCGCCGGAATAATTTCTGTACATATTCGTCGCAATAGATAGTGTTGTAATTCGACCTGAAGAAATAAATTTTTTGAGTTTTACCAACACCCGATTTATTATTCGTCCGTCAATCGTAACACTGGTGTCAGAAGTGGGATTAATTGTGAAATAAATCGGGATTCGAATTTGGTTGGTGCTACTAGGAGAGACCGGAACAAAGTGAACTTTCGAGAAAATTCTCTCCCGCGGTAAGAGTGGAATAACGGAATTAGACTTTCATCACCTGACATTGGCTTCGAGAATTGACATCTGTCAAGGCTCTAGAAGTTTCTAGAAGAAAATTTTATGCCGACTACTACAAGAGCGCAAACAGCCAACATGGAGGAACAACTGACAAAAATGATGAAAATGTTGAGCGAAAATCAAAGAATAATGGAAGAAAGTAGAAAAGAAGATCGAAGAATAATGGAAGAAAATAGAAAAGAAGATCGCAGAATAATGGAAGAAAATCAAAGAATAATGGAAGAAAATTTAAAAGCTATGCAAACTACACTTTTGAACAGCCGAAGCGAAATCCTCCAAGTCGTGCGAAATGAAGTGGACGAGGTGAGAAGTGAAATGGAAAACAAGATCAAGGAGCTCGAAGAAAGGTTGCAAACACCACGACCTACAATTGCGACCCCTGCAGAATTCAGTCCGGTGAGAGTTCAACCCCCTATTTTCGATGGGCAGACGTCGTGGACTACTTATAAGAAGCAATTTGAAGCTGCGGCCTTGTCGAATAGCTGGAATGACCAACAGAAAGCGACCGTTTTGGTAGTAGCACTACGAGGTGCGGCCCTGGAGATTCTACAGACATTATCAGAAGAGAACCAGAAGGACTATACCGCTTTGACGACCGCCCTCGAACTCAGATTTGGAGATGAACACCTCCGGCAAGTTTTCGTAGCGCAGCTTAAATCTAGGATTCAGAAGAGTAGTGAATCTCTTCAGGAGTTTGCGGCTGATGTTAAACGTTTGGTACACCTCGCCTATCCTGAAGCTCCGCAAGACTTCCAAGACAGACTGGCAGCAGAAACCTTCGTAAACGGCGTAAGAGATAGTGAGGTAAGAAGAGTCCTGCAAATCTCCGGGTTCAAGAAACCATCCGAGGCGCTGATTCGAGCGTTAGAAGTGGACGCCGCATACAACAGCTCACCTCGTTCCAACGTTAAGATACGAGGCATTGGGGTTGAGGGCGAAGTAAACCCTATTCAAGAGAGTCTCGACAAAATGAGCGAGAACTTTGAGAAACTCGCCCGCGAAATAATTGCCGAAATCAAGACGGGCAGTTCTAGACAACATGGAGGGCGCCTAGAATGTTACAGGTGTGGGCGTCAAGGGCATGTTAGGAGGGATTGCCGTGTTAGATCGTCAGGGCCGATGAGGAGATCGCAGCCGCGACCTCGTCTATATCAGGAGCAGGAAAACTAAAGGCAGTCGGTATCTCGGGGCGCGTACTGGCTGCTAAAAGAGAAGCCCCAACAACTGTAATGGTTAGAAGTATCGCGGGGAGCGTCGACAGTCCGACAATCAGCGGAAAAATCAATGGACGGGAATCGAAGATCATCATCGACACAGGAGCCGAAGTGTCCCTTGCACGCAGATCCAGGTTACAAAATTGCCAAATTAAATCAGTATATACCGCCACGAATGTAAAGACGGTGACAGGAGAAACAACACCGGTTCTGGGTACAGCGGTGGTGAATGTAGAGCTCGGTCGACTCCGAATAAGGCATGAAGTTCTGGTGGCGGAAATCGCTGACGATTTCATTCTGGGTATGGACCTAATCAGCCGGTATGGTTTAATGATCGACCCAGAACAGAAAATTCTGCGTTTCGGAGCCGAAGAATTTGTGTTGGGACGTCCGAATGTGGAAGCTGCAACAGTCAGACTAGTGGTCTGTCAGACAACGAAGGTAGATGGTAATGCAGAAGTCATCGTCCCCGCCAGAGTAGAGACGAACCCCGGATACAGTTTGGGGATGGTGCAGCCGGCACATGACTCGACCCACAAGCTCCTGATCGCGAGCACCCTAGTCAAAACCGATCGTGACATACCCTTACGTGTGGCAAACGTGTTTCCCAATGCAGTCAATATTAGAAAAGGGGAGATTATCGGAATGTGTGAGCCAGTCGCCCGAGTATTGAACTGCGAGGAAGAAGACGTTGAGAATGAGTCTAAGGAAGGGGATACCAAAGGCTTGGAGGTCAACTGGGACCAGCTGTCTGCTCGTGAGAGAAAACTGGCCAAAGGACTCATTCGTAGGCACCGTAATGTCTTCGCCTCAGAGGAGGAACCATTCGGGAAGACCAACATCGTAGAACACCGAATAAACACTGGTGACACGCAACCGATCCGTCAGGTCCCTCGAAGACTACCCCTAGCCAAACAAGAAGAAGCTACAAGACTCGTGGGCAACATGTTGAGAGATGGGGTAATTGAAGAATCCAACAGCGCGTGGTCATCTCCAGTAGTCTTGGTTACCAAGAAGGACGGGACTACCCGATTTTGCGTCGATTACAGGAAACTGAACGACGTCACGAAGAAAGACAGTTACCCCCTTCCTCGAATAGACGATACCTTGACGACCTTATCCGGCTCGGCGTGGTTTTCGACCTTGGACTTGAAGAGTGGCTACTGGCAAGTAGGCTTGCACCCGGACGACAAAGAAAAGACTGCGTTCTCCACCGGAAGTGGCCTCTATCACTTCACCGTTATGCCCTTCGGGTTATGTAATGCGCCAGCAACATTCGAGCGGCTGATGGAGATGGTGCTAAAAGGACTGACATGGAAGACCTGTCTGGTATACCTCGACGACGTCATGATTATGGGCAAAACGTTTGACGACCATCTGAAGAATCTCGAGGAGGTGCTAGAACGAATGGAAAAGGCTCGTTTGAAACTAAATCCCAAGAAATGCTCGCTCTTCCAGAAAAGAGTCGAATTCCTGGGCCATATCGTGTCGGAGAAAGGAATAGAAACCAACCCGACGAAAGTTCTTGCTATCCGGGATTGGCCCATACCAAGAGACAAGCATGAACTACGAAGCTTCTTGGGACTCTGCACATATTACCGACGATTTGTAGAAGGGTATGCCGACATCGCAGCACCGTTACACCAACTGACGGAGCAGAAGGCGACTTTCAAGTGGAGCAGTACATGTGAGATGGCCTTTAAGAGACTGAAGACGGCTTTGTGCACCAGCCCCATTTTGGCTTACCCCAGGGACAAAGGAAGGTTCGTCCTCGATACCGGTGCGAGTAACTCGAGAGTTGGGGCCGTATTGTCGCAGATACAAGATGGGGAGGAAAGGGTTATCGAATATTTTAGTAAATTACATTCCAAACCAGAGAGAAATTACTGTGCCACAAGGAAGGAACTGCTAGCCATTGTCAAAGCCGTCAACCACTTCCACAAGTATCTATACGGACAGGAGTTTCTGATCAGGACCGACCACGTTGCCCTCTCGTGGCTACTACGGATAAAGAATCCCGAGGGCCAAGTAGCGCGTTGGCTGGAAAGACTACAGCAGTACCACTTTAGGATCAAACACCGAGCGGGTCGACTTCACAACAACGCTGACGCTTTGTCAAGACGTCCGTGTGGAGAGTGCAAGCACTGCGACAGGATCGACGCGGAAGAAGGGAACCTGCCCGTTCGTCGGACGATTTTTGAGCAAGATGAAGAATGGACAACGGCGCGGTTAAAGCGTGAGCAAGAAGCAGACGACATAATCGGACCAATACTAAAGTGGAAGGAGGAAGGAGTCGAACGACCCGGCTGGGCAGAATTGTCCGACCAATCCCCCAGTTTGAAGGCGTTATGGGCCCAATGGGATTCCCTGGTCATGGAAAATGGGCTCTTGAAGCGAAAGTGGGAGAGTCCTGATGGGCGTACCTCTAAGACGATGCTGGTACTCCCCAAGGTAAAGGTTTCCAAGGTCTTAGAGGAAGTTCATGCCGGAACATCTGGAGCCCACTTCGGAGTGAACAAAACTTTGTCGAAAATCCGGGAGAGGTTTTATTGGGTAGGTCATCGTGACGATGTCGAAAGTTGGTGTCGCAAGTGTACGACGTGTGCGGCCAGCCAAGGTCCTCATACCAGGGCGAGGGGAAAGATGAAGAAATATAATGTTGGGGCACCTTTCGAAAGAATCGCCATCGATGTGGCCGGTCCGTTCCCTGTAACAAACGACGGCAACAAGTTTATCCTGGTGGCTAGCGACTACTTCAGCAAGTGGCCAGATGCCTATGCCATTCCAAATCAGGAAGCCGTCACGGTCGCGAAAGTACTGGTTGACAATTGGATCAGTAGGTTTGGCGTCCCCTTGGAACTTCACTCAGACCAGGGACGCAATTTCGAATCCAACGTCTTCCAAAGAGTGATGCAGCTACTGGGAATACGTAAGACAAGGACAACGCCACTACACCCACAGTCCGACGGCATGGTGGAAAGGTTCAATCGGACTATGGAGCAACACCTTTCGAAAGTGGTAGAAGAGCACCAAAGGGATTGGGACCAGCACCTTCCACTATTCCTGCTGGCCTACCGCGCAGCTATCCACGACACCACGGGCCAAACACCTGCTCACGTTGTATTTGGGAAGGAACTGCGGCTGCCCTGTGACCTAGTCTTTGGATTGCCATCCGAAGAACCAATGGAAGTACGTGACTACGTGGACGAACTGAAAGAGAAGTTGGTCAACGTGCATGAACTAGTGAGGGGCCGGATCAAGATTGCCAGTGACCGAATGAAGACCCGTTATGATGTGAAGGCCAACTGTGGCGGATTCCAGGAAGATGACTTAGTGTGGCTGTATAACCCCCGACGGAAGAAGGGACGTTGCCCAAAACTGGCTCCTGACTGGGAAGGTCCATACACTATCGTCACTAGAATAAATGACGTAGTTTATCGGATCCAACGTGGACCGAAGACGAAGATGAAGATCGTTCATCTCGATCGACTAAAACGGTACGAAGGAAACAACGAAGACGCTTCCGATCGGGACGATCGGATTTGAAGAGGGGGGCAGTGTTACGAAATACACCCTTACGCCGCCCCAGTACGACGCCTATGGCGGTCGAGAGCCTTCTGGACGTACGCACGGCGCTGATGGGTGAATCATCGCTGTTGACGGCCGGGAGGCGGGCGCATAAAGACAGGTCTGGAGCGTCTCGAAGCGGCGTCCAGGGGAGTCTCGAAGCGGAGTCGCGATGGATGTTCGTGAAGGATCTCGATCAGAGACTATGGGTTTAAATAGAGGCGACCGTAGGTAATGGATTCATTCATCCAGTGAAGACAGTCGAGAGCGCCGGAATAATTTCTGTACATATTCGTCGCAATATATAGTGTTGTAATTCGACCTGAAGAAATAAATTTTTTGAGTTTTACCAACACCCGATTTATTATTCGTCCGTCAATCGTAACAATATTTAAGTTTTCGATTTTTCGATTTTGGCCTATTTCGGTTTCTCAATTTTTTGATTTTTCGACTCCTCGATTTTTTTGTCTTTTGATTTTTCGATTTCTCGATGTCTCAATTTTTGAATTTTACAATGTTTCGATTTTTTGCTTTTCGGTTTCTCGATTTTTCGATTTTTGATTTATCCGATTTTTCAATTTTCCAATTTTTTAAATTTTCGACTTCTCGATTCGTTGATTTTTCAGTTTTTCGATTTTTAAATTTTAGATTTTCGAATTTTTATTTTTTTGATTTTTTGATGTTTGGATTTCTCCATTTTTCAGTTTTAGGATATTTTAACTTTTCAATGTTTTAAATTTGAGATTTTTCGATTTTTCAGTACTTCAATATTTTTTTATTTTACAAATTTTGACGTTCCTGAATTTTTAGCTTTCGGATTTCTCAATTAATCTATTTTTTTATATTCCCATTTTTCCACTTCCTAAAGTTTCGATTTTTCAATTCTTCAGTTCTTCAATTTTTCGATTTTTTAAGTTTGCGATTTTTCGACTCTGCTTTTTTGACTTTTCTGTTTCCCAATTTTTTTAATTGCCTAATTTTTGGATATTTCGTTCAATTTTGTGATTTTTTAGTTTTTCGATTTCTCAATTTTAACTTTTCAGTTTTCAATTTTTAAATTATTACTTTTTTTCGATTTTTTGAGTTTTCAGTTCTTCTATATTTCAATTTTTCAATTTTCGGAATTTTTAAATTTTCGAATGCCCAATTTTTTTTTATTTTGCGATTTCCCAATTTTTCGATGTTTCGGTTTTTCGATTTTTTTCTTCTGAGCTTTTCAATTTCTGGATTTTCCAATTTTTCAATGTCCCGATTTTTCAATTTTTCACATTGAATTAGATTTCTCGATTCTTCAATTTTGCGATATTTTAAATTTTAGATTTTTCGATTTTTCAAATTTTTGCGTTAAATTTTCAGTTTTCTGATTTCTCAATTAATCTATTTTTGATTTTCCCGTTCTCAAAGTTTCGATTTTTCAGTTCTTCAATTCTTCGATTTTTCGACTTCGCTTTATTCGTTTTTCGATTTCTCAATTTTTGGATATTTCTTTCAGTTTTGATATTTTTCAACACTTCGATTCTTTGATTTTTTGACTTCTAGATTTTTCTATTTTTAATTTTTGGATTTTCAGTTTTTTGTTTTTTATACTTTGGATTTTTCAATTTTTCGATTGTTTTATGTTTCAATTTCGCATTTTTCAACTTTTCTATATTTTAATTTTTAAATTTCTAGATTTTTCGGTTTCTCGAGTTTCCAGTTCTATATTTTAATTCTTCAAATTTCCGAATTTTTAAATTTTTTGAGATCTCAATTTATTGAGATTTGGATGTTTCGATGTTTTGATTATTCAATCTCTCGCTTTATCAATTTTTCCATATTTAAGTTTTCGATTTTTCGATTTTGGCCCATTTCGGTTTCTCAATTTTTTGATTTTTCAACTCCTCGATTTTTTTGTCTTTTGATTTTTCGGTTTCTCGATGTCTCAATTTTTGAATTTTACAATGTTTCGATTTTTTGCTTTTCGGTTTCTCGATTTTTCGATTTTTGATTTATCCGATTTTTCAATTTTCCAATTTTTTAAATTTTCGACTTCTCGATTCGTTGATTTTTCAGTTTTAGATTTTCGAATTTTTATTTTTTTGATTTTTTGATGTTTGGATTTCTCCATTTTTCAGTTTTAGGATATTTTAACTTTTCAATGTTTTAAATTTTAGATTTTTCGATTTTTCAGCGACTGTAGTCGGCCGACTGTTCCGCTTTGCTAAAACCGGTTTATAAATGCAATAGACAGTGTGTTTTTTTTTTATATTTCTCTGACCACCTTAAAAATTTGTTTTATTGTAATAAAAGGAATAACTAAAGTTCCTTTGTTTTCCAAAATATATGTTAAATTTTTTGGATAATTTTAACATTTAATTTTTTGTAGTAACTCAGTACAAAAATAAAGAATAACACAATTTAGGGCTAGTTTATACAATACTTTAACTAATTTAACCACTTTTTTGGAAAATTTTTGGAAATTTGAATTCACTTTGCGTGCTTATTGGACCAGATATCGTGACGGCGATTTCAGAATCGTAACTAGCGGAAGATTATCTACACTTTGACACCAATTTTCGGTCGATTAAACCAATTTTAACCTGTTTAGCAAAGCCGAACAGTCGGCCGACTATAGTCGGTACATCTCTACTTTTCAATTTTTAATGTATTAATTTTTTTCGATTTTTTGAGTTTTCAGTTCTTCTATATTTCAATTTTTCAATTTTCGGAATTTTTAAATTTTGGAATGTCCAATTTTTTTTTTATTTTTCGATTTTTTTCTTTTGAGCTTTTCAATTTCCGGATTTTCCAATTTTTCAATGTCCCGATTTTTCAATTTTTCACATTGAATTAAATTTCTCGATTCTTCAATTTTGCGATATTTTAATTATTCAATGTTTTAAATTTTAGATTGTTCGATTTTTCAAATTTTTGCGTTAAATTTTCAGTTTTCTGATTTCTCAATTAATCTATTTTTGATTTTCCCAGTTCTCAAAGTTTCGATTTTTCAGTTCTTCAATTCTTCGATTTTTCGACTTCTCTTTATTGGTTTTTCGATTTCTCAATTTTTGGATATTTCTTTCGGTTTTGATATTTTTCAACACTTCGATTCTTTGATTTTTTGACTTCTAGATTTTTCTATTTTTTATTTTTGGATTTCAATTTTTTGTTTTTTATACTTTAGATTTTTCTATTTTTCGATTGTTTTGTGTTTCAATATCTCATTTTTCAACTTTTCCATATTTTAATTTTTAAATTTCTAGATTTTTCGGTTTCTCGAGTTTCCAGTTCTACATTTTAATTCTTCAAATTTCCGAATTTTTAAATTTTTTGAGATCTCAATTTATTGAGATTTGGATGTTTGATTATTCAATCTCTCGCTTTATCAATTTTTCCATATTTAAGTTTTCGATTTTTCGATTTTGGCCTATTTCGGTTTCTCAATTTTTTGATTTTTCGACTTCTCGATGTCTCAATTTTTTAATTTTACAATGTTTCCATTTTTCGATGTTTCGATTTTTGATTTATCCGATTTTTCAATTTTCCAATTTTTTAAATTTTCGACTTCTCGATTCGTTGATTTTTCAGTTTTTCGATTTTTAAATTTTAGATTTTCGAATTTTTATTTTTTTGATTTTTTGATGTTTGGATTTCTCCATTTTTCAGTTTTAGGATATTTTAACTTTTCAATGTTTTAAATTTGAGATTTTTCGATTTTTCAGTTCTTCAATATTTTTTGAATTTTCAAATTTTGACGTTTCTGAATTTTTAGCTTTCGGATTTCTCAATTAATCAATTTTTTTATATTCCCATTTCTCCACTTCCTAAAGTTTCGATTTTTTTTTAATTCCCTAATTTTTGGATATTTCGTTCAATTTTGTGATTTTTTAGTTTTTCGATTTCTCAATTTTAACTTTTCGTAGAGATGTACCGACTATAGTCGGCCGACTGTTCCGCTTTGCTAAAACCGGTTTATAAATGCAATAGACACTGTGTTTTTTTTTCTATTTCTCTGACTACCTTAAAAATTTGTTTTATTTTAATAAAAGGAATAACTAAAGTACCTTTGTTTTCCAAAAAATATGTTAAATTTTTTGGATAATTTTAACATTTAATTTTTTAATTTTAACTCAGTACAAAAATAAAGAATAACACAATTTCGGGTCAGTTTATACAATACTTTAACCAATTTTAATCACTTTTTGGAAAATTTTTGGAGTTTCAGTTCTTGTATATTTCAATTTTCGGAATTTTTAAATTTTCGAATGTCCATTTTTTTCGATTTCCCAATTTTTCGATGTTTCGATTTTTGAATTAACCGATTATTCAATTTCTCGATTTTTAAATTTTAGATTTTCCAATTTTTATTTTTTTGATTTTTTCATGTTTCGATTTCTCGATTTTACAATTTTCCCATATTTGAATTTTTCAATGTTTTAAATTTTCGATTTCGAGGATTTACTATGTTACAGTAGTCATCACGGCATATTTTTTTAACCTTTAATTTAATAAAACATAACCCAACGAAAAACGTTCAGGGAATTTTTTTCTTCTGCACTGAATACCAACAAACTCACTAGATTTTCATGGCCAACCCTACTATATAAAAATCGTGAACGGATAATACCTATTTGATGCTCCAGTTGGTTAATTTCGCGCCTCAATCTCTGTTTCTCTTCGTCTCTGCGCGAAACGTCGCTGATAATTTGGTACAAATCGTTCCTGCACGTCTGCAAATGCTCCTCCATGCCCTTGATTTTCTCATTCATGCTGTTAAGTTCGCGCAGGCGCTGTATCTTCTCTTGTTCCACTCTCGTCATACTAAAACCGACTTTCGAAAAAATTCCAAATCAAAAAAATACTCACTTCTCGTTGGCATTTTGGATTTCGTTGTTCAAAATGTTTGCGTCTTTCGTCTTGGTCTCGATCGCGCTACTCAACAGCTGCCTCTCCCTCCTCTTGCCGTCGTATTTACCCCTTAACTCCTCAATCGTTCTACGCACGTCCGCCTGTGGCCTTGACTGCACCTGAATCGTGTCCTTGAGTTCAGCGATTTGCTGAGTCAGAACACTACAAACCGTTTAACGCCTCATCCTCACCCGCAACGCACTCACCTGATGTTTTCTTTAATACTTTTGATTCTCTCGCTCCTTGTCGCGCATTCGTGCAGCGCACTCTCGTGCTTCTGGTTCCACTTATCCACGTTCTCCTCCTCCTTCCTCACCTCCTCTTCCGCGTCCCGCACTTTAGCCCAAATTAACTCAACCTGCGACAATTTAATCTTGTCGCGAATCCCCACAATCGAGCGATGATTGTCGATTTTTTTCTTCAAACTGCGCAATTCGTCTTGTAGTAGCCGACAATTCGTCTGCTTTTCTTCGAAGAGACGAACTGACTCGCGTCTATTGAGGTGGATGGTTTTGTATTCGTCCGAGAGGGTCTCGAGTTTGGTGGCCTTCATGAAGAGGGTGAATTTGCGCTTGGGGTCGCTGCTACTAAGGAAATTTCTTGAGGTGTCCTGGTTTAGAATGCACACAGGGTTGTCCACTTGGATGTTCAAACTTGTGGTGATGTTGTGGATTTCTTTGACGCTCGTGCTGATAATTTCGCCATTTTCGTTTTTTATTTTATAGCTGCCGGACCCCGATGACGTAAAATTCCGAAGTATGGTGATTTTGTCCCCGTACTTGCTCTGTCGGTACCCCATGGGGCCCCCATTGTAAATTTGTATTTCCACGCTGCCTGAGGTTTTTCCCGCTTTGATGAAGCCCTTGACACTTGTTCCCCGGTTAGTCAGACTTGCTTTGCCCCCAAGCCCCACGATCAAAGCGGTGAGGATGGCGCTCTTTCCGCTGCCGTTGCGCCCAATAACGATGTTAATGGTGTTTAAGTCGACGTCGAGCATTGAGTGACACATGAAATTCTTGAGGATCATCCGACTGATCGTGCCTGCACGTCTCTAAACACAAATCAAATAATGACCATTATTAAAAACGTTGTATTTTATTAGTTTACCTGGGTGTCATCACTGGTGCGTTTTTTCTTCGAGTTGAAAGCGACGCCGTTTGTCTGGGAGAGTTGAGACAGGGAAATCCCCTTCCTCTTTCGTGGCATCTTGAATGCAATAAATTATAACTCATGGGTACTTTCCCGACACGGCGGACGTAACGTCTTATCGTGATAAGACTGATAAATTATCGTAGTTTGGACAAGTACAAGTTTGAGGTTAGGTTTTTGAATGGGGCTCGAAACTGTTGTCACTCGATTATTCAGCGAGGACTGGCGAGATAAGTGTGTGATATCAACGAATTGTGTGAAAAATTGGGTAATCACTGCGAATTTGTGTGTAATCGCGCTTTAATTGGAAAAATGGAGGTTCTACTTACCACCACCGAATTTTCGTCCATTGTGGGGTTTTGCGACGTTTAAGACGCAACGGTGTTTTCGGAATGAATTGAACACAGTTGCGACTTTTTAGAAAACACACTTTTACGAGTAATCACATTTAACAAACAAAAACATTACACTAATTACTAAACAACGAGACGCGGGAACCGAAGTCGTTAAATTCGCGAGTTTGAATGTGCGCATGCGTGGACGTCATGGAAGTCACAGAACACTCACTGGATGGAAGTGGCTAATGTACCACGTTTGTAAAATAAAGAATCCAGAAGTGGCACAGATGCCGACTTCTAGCGGTCATTTTGCGCACTAGAGGAAGGAGCAACCAGGGTTCATGTGGAAAGAACAATTCAGAGATTAAAAACTGTGTTAAAAACTATTAAAATATTGTCTGATAAAATTGAATGGTTCCTAATTCCTCACGTTAATGCAATTATGCATTTGGTTGCAACTATTATATTGTGAATTTGTCTAGCCATATTTTAGCTGATGATAAATTTGGTGAATTGAATACGAAATAACAGTGAATTAGTGTAAAAATGTTTATTTTTACAGTATATATAAATCATGTTGCTTGTACTGTGTTGACACAGGTTCAATCCATTTTTTAGGTACCCTTTTTATTAAATGGCACATCAATTTTTAAATAATTTTTTGAAAATGGCGAGTTAACAATTAAATACAATTGAAAAAAAAATTGGTCGAAAACTATTTCGGCCAGAGACTTTAATACATAGACTGGCTGTGTCAGGAAAAACGTGAAGTTTTTCGACCGCCATATTGCTTATAACCGTAAGTGCGCGAAATTTGAATTTTCCGGTCACAAAATGCAATTTAAAATGTTAAATAAAAAAGACAACAAATTGTAATTATTTATTTAGCATAATAATATCTATATGTATATGTAAATTCCTTTAAAAATATTAATGTCCTTGAAACAAAATTAATTTCGTGAATTTTTGTCTTAAAGAGATAGCTTTTTCACGCTCAGTACTTAAGCGACACTCATAACCTATTCCGAGAGTCAAATAATTTCTCAAAATTAATTTTTGCAATAAATTAAAATAAGAATTATTTACGTTCAACTAATCCATACTAAACAAATGTTCATTATGTAGAAAAAAAATGTATGGTCCTACGTTGCAAAGTTAAAGCAAACATTTTAGTTACCAAATCATTTTTAATGGCCATATTTACAAACAATCTCGTAAGTCCCGACACACAACCACTTTTATTTCGAGGTCTAGAAACGTTCTGTGCTAGAAACTACTGCTGCTAACCACCACAACCTCACTTAATTTGACATAAAAGTTATAGCAATGGCGTCCATACTACTATGCGCCGTGGCTTCACCAAAATGCATTAGAAATGTTACTAACAGCCAGTCTATGTATTTAAAGTCTCTGATTTCGGCAGAACTTCCCTCGGACCTAAAGTACAGTGAAACATATCCAGCATTTTTGAGTTGAGTTTTTACTTTACAGAATTTTGTGATGACGTCATCAAGTGAGTCGTTCGTGATTTATTAATCGATAAAATAAATTGACACATACATTAATTTTTTTGAGCCACCTGTATAAGCAAATCTAAAAAATATGAATGCAATGATAAATCACAAGTGAAAAGTCATTATGTTTGCACATAATTTCGGGTAGATTTAGGAATTTATGTCGTTTCTATGAAAATTTGAAACTTAACACCTTTACATTTCACAAGTTTTTACAAAATTAAAAAATCAGTTTTATCTTAACAAGTACTAGGCCCACCCACCCATGGTAGAAGGAGACATGGTGTAGGCATCCGATGTACCAATTTAAAAATGGTCTGCGCATCCATTTGTGACGTTAGGTGGCATCAACGACCTTGTGACTCTTGTGAGTTTCGCTAGGGAAGTCTAGGGAATTTCAGCTTGAGTTGTGATTGCTCTGTCCAATACGTCAATTAGTTGTCAGATAACGAATTGTATTTTAAATTTCGCGCTAATTTCACCCCACTTGACGTCACACCCGATGCGTATACCTATACCATGTCTCCTTCTACCATGCACCCACCCGCCCCCTATTTTCTCAGAGGATATGTGATTTGCCAAAACAAGGCTTATGTTAGAAAGTACTAGCCCTTTATTTCCTCAGAGGACAGTACTTGCTAGTACTTGCTAAGATAAGTCTTATTTTGGCAAATTACATATCCTCTGAGAAAAGAGCGGGCGGGTGGGCGGGTCTAGTACTTGCTCAGATAAATCTGATTTTGGCAGACGTCATTCACTCTGAGAAAAGAGCGGGCGGGTGGGCGGGGCTAGACTTGCTCAGATAAGACTGGTTTTGGCAGACATCATACACCCTGAGAAAAGAGCGGGCGGGTGGGCGGGGCTAGTACTTGCTGAGATGACGACTGATTTTGGTAGACGCCATACACTCTGAGACAATAGGGGCAGGTGGGCGGGGCTAGTACTTGCTCAGATATGACTGATTTTGGCAAACGCCATTCACTCTGAGAAAATAGCGTTCGGGTGCGTTCCGTCTGACTGTCTGTCTGTCTGTATCCATTTTTTTAATCTCCGAAACTGCTGGACCGATTGTTGTCAAATTTTGTACATAAAGTCTTTGCCATTTCTATTGAAACACCACTTGTTGATCGTAAATTTGGCAACGTTCATACTCAGACAATTTTCTAACTAAAAGCCGTTGCCAATCAACCGAAAACTGTTAGCAATTGCTAAATTTTAGGCAAAATCAACAGGTGGTGTTTCAATAGAAATGGCAAAGACTATATGTTAGAAATATCATGTAGATGGTTAAATACTAACCAACGTTTGGCTTATTATCCCCACTAAGAATAAGATACTCTTGTACTTGTGTCTTTCACCCTCGACATCCAGAATTTTTAGAAAAAATTAAAAACTGAATAAGAATATTTTACAATATAACTTTGAAACTGCAAAGCTGATTGCTCGGAGATCTTGTAAATATTTTAAAGTTGTCGTAATCATGGTAAATCGTTAAGCAAAATTTATTTTTTACCACCTCCCAAAAAACTGATGCCGTCATCTCAAAATTTTATATCTTATCTTAACAAGTACTAACCCCGCCCACCCGCCCTCTCTTTTCTCATAGTGTATGACGTCTGCCAAAATCAGTCTTAACTGAGCAAGTATTAGCCCCGCCCACCCGCCCGCTCTTTTCTCAGAGTGTATGACGTCTGCCAAAATCAGTCTTATCTGAGCAAGTATTGGCCCCGCCCACCCGCCCGCTCTTTTTTCATAGTGTATGACGTCTGCCAAAATCAGTCTTATCTGAGCAAGTATTAGCCCCGCCCACCCGCCCGCTCTTTTCTCAGAGTGTATGACGTCTGCCAAAATCAGTCTTATCTGAGCAAGTACTAGCCCCGCCCACCCGCCCGCTGTTTTTTCAGAGTGTATAACATCTGCCAAAATCAGTCTTATCTGAGCAAGTACTAATAAGTAGTAGCCTCTGAGAAAATAAAGTCGGCTGGGCGGGGCTAGTACTTGCTAACATAAGTCTTATTTTGGCAACTGACATATTCTCTGAGAAAATAGGGGCGGGTGGGGCGGGGCCTAGTACTTGCTCAGATAAGACTGATTTTGGCAGACGTCATACACCCTGAGAAAAGAGCGGGCGGGTGGGCGGGGTAGTACTTGCTCAGATAAATCTGATTTTGGCAGACGTCATACACCCTGAGAAAAGAGCGGGCGGGTGGGCGGGGCTAGAACTTGCTCAGATAAGACAGATTTTGGCAAACGCCATTCCCTCTGAGAAAATAGCGTTCGGGTGCATTCCGTCTGACTGTCTGTCTGTCTGTTTGTATCCATTTTTTTTAAAGACGTAATCTCCGAAACTGCTAGACCGATTGTCAAGTTTTGTACATATGTTAGAAATATCATGTAAATGGTTAAATACTAACCAAAATTTGGCTTATTATCCCCACTAACAATAAGATACTCTTGTACTTGTGGTGTGTGAATCCGTGTCGAATTTTCACCCTCGACACCCAGAATTTTGATAAAAAATTGAAAACTGAACAAGAATACTTTACAATATAAGTTTGAAACTGCAAAGCCGATTGCTCGGAGATCTTGTAAATATTTTAAAGTTGTCATAATCATAGTAAATCGTTAAGCAAAATTTATTTTTTACCACCTCCCAAAAAAGTGATGACGTCTTCTTAAAATTTCTTATGTTATCTCAGCAAGTACTAACCCCGCCCACCCGCCCGCTCTTTTCTCAGAGTGTATGACATCTGCCAAAATCAGTCTTATCTGAGCAAGTACTAGCCCCGCCCACCCGCCCGCTCTTTTCTCAGGGTGTATGACGTCTGCCAAAATCAGTCTTTCTGAGCAAGTACTACGCCCGCCCACCCGCCCCTATTTTCTCAGAGGATATATCATTTGCCAAAATAAGACTTATCTTAGCAAATATCTATGAGAAAATAAAGCGCGGAATTTTTCGCATTCTTTCGAACTTCTGCAGATTCCTTTGAACTTTTCAGATTCTTTCAGAACGAAAAGGACCAAAATAAGGAAGAAAACGTACGAAAAAAGACAAAAGGACGATAAAGGACGAAAAAGGACGAAAAGGACCAAAAAGGAGGAAACAGGACGAAAAGGACGGAAAGGGATGAAAAAAAAGAAACAGACGAAGAAGGACGAAATGGACGAAGAAGAACGAAAGATGACGAAAAGGACGAAAAAGGACGAAAAGGACGAAAAAGAACGAAAAAGGACGAAAAAAGACGACAAGAACGAAAAGGGACGAAAAGGACGAAAAAGGACGAAGAAGGACGAAAAGATTGAAAAAGGTCGAAAAGGACGAGAAGGACTAAGAAGGACGAAAAATGACGAAAAGGAGGAAAAAGGGCGAAAAGGACTAGAAAGGACGAAAAAGGATGAAAAGGACGGAAAAAGAACGAAAATGGACGAAAAAAAAACGAAAAGGACGAAAAATGTAGACAATGGACGAAAAGGACGAAAAGGATGAAAAAGGACGAAAACGACGAAAAAGACCAAAAGGACGACTAAGGACGCAAAGGAGGAAAAGGATGAAAAAGTACGAAAAGGACGATAAAGCACGAAAAGGACGTTGTAGTTTATTGTAGTTTTTGTCTTTATTTTACTCTGTAACAGCTTTATTGGCGTTAATAAATGCAATTATAAAAGGACGAAAAAGAACGAAAAAGGACGAAAAGGACGAAAAAGGACGGAGAAGGATGAAAAAAAAAGAAACAGACGAAGAAGGACGAAAGAGGACGAAAAGGACAAAAAAGGACGAGAAGGACGAAAAGGACGACAAAGTACGAACGAACGAAAAAGGACGAAAAAAAAACGATAAGGACGGAAAGGGACGAAAAGGATGAAAAAGGACGAAACGGACGAAAAAGGACGAAGAAGGACGAAAAGGATGAAAAAGGTCGAAATGGACAAGAAGGACTAAGAACCACGAAAAATAACGAAAAGGAGGAAAAAGGGCGAAAAGGACTAGAAAGGACGAAAAAGGATGAAAAGGACGAAAAAGGACGAAAATGAACGAAAAAAAACGAAAAGGACGAAAAATGTCGAAAATGGACGAAAATATAAGATAAGATAAGATAAGATTTATTCGTGCCAACATATAAAAAATATTTATTTTTAAAGGACGAAACGGATGAAAAAGGACGAAAACGACGAAAAAGATCAAAAGGACGAATAAGGACGAAAAGGAGGAAAAGGACGAAAAGGACTAAAAAGGACGAAAAGGACGAAAAAGGTCGAAAAGGACTAAAAAGGACGAAAAAATGAAAAGGACTGGAAAGAACGAAAAAGGACGAGAAGGATGAAAAACAGCGAAAAAGGACGGAAAGGACAAAAAATGTCGAAAATGGACGAAAGGAACGAAAAGGATGAAAAAAGACGAAAAAGACCAAAAAGGAAGAAACAGGACGAAAAAGATCGAAAAGGACTAAAAGGGACGAAAAAGATGATAAGGACTGGAAAGGACGAAAAAGGACGAAAGGGACGAAAAACAACGAAAAAGGACGGAAAGAACGAAAAATGTCGAAAATGGGCGAAAGGAACAAAAAGGATGAAAAAGGACGAAAAAGACCAAAAGGACGAAAAGGACGTAAAGGACGAAAAAGGACGCAAAGGACAAAAAGGACGAAAAAGGAGGAAAAGGATTAAGAAGGACGAAAAATGACGAAAAGGAGGAAAAAGGAAGAAAAGGGCCAGAAAGGACGAAAAATGTCGAAAATGGACGAAAAGGCTGAAAAAGATGAAAAAGGACGAAATAGGACGAAAAGGACGTAAAGGACGAAAAAGGACGCAAAGGACAAAAAGAACGAAAAAGGAGGAAAAGGATTAAGAAGGACGAAAAATGATGAAAAGGAGGAAAAAAGGCGAAAAGGGCTAGAAAGGACGAAAAATGTCGAAAATGGACGAAAAGGATGAAGAAGATGAAAAAGGACGAAAACGACGAAAAGGACGGAAAAGGACGAAAAGGAGGAAAAAGGAAGGAAAGGGCCAGAAAGGACGAAAAATGTCGAAAATGGACGAAAAGGATGAAAAGGACGCAAAAGTACGAAAAACGACGACAAAGGACGAAAAAGACAAAAAAGGTCGAAAAAGACGAAAAGGACGAAAAAGGACGAAATGGAAGAAAAGGACGAAAAGGACGAAAAAGGACAAAAAAGAACGACAAAGACCCCCATCACAAATCCTCAAGATTCTTTAAAATGTCTTAGTTCTGTTTAGATTGTTTCAGATCCTTACAAATCTTATCAGATTCCTGCAGACTTTTTCAGATTTTTCTAGATTCTTTTAGATTTTGCTAGATTCTTCAAGATTTTCTCATTTTCCCTGGAGAAATCTGAGGGAATCTCGAAAAATCTAGAAGAATCTTAAAGAATCTGAACGATTTTACAGGACTTTGAAACAATGTGGGAAAATTTGAAAGCAAATATTATTATTAATATTAAAATTCAGAGAATCCTAGAGAGTCTGAGCGAATGTAACAGAATTTGAGAAATTCGTAAAGAAACTGAAGGAATTTGAAGCAGTTTGAAAGAATCTGAGGGAACCTGTGAGAAACTGAGAGAATTTTGAAGAATTTGGAAGAATCTGAAAAGATCTAAAACGATCTGAATAGAACTGAAAAATTTGAAAGAATCTGGAGAATTCCTGATGCTCTTTGACAGAATCTTAAAAAATTTGATTGTAAACAAACCGGAAGCATCGAAAAGTATCCGTAATAATCAGAAAGATTAAAAAAAATCGAAAAAACCTGAAAGAGAGAATCAGAAAGAAAATGAAAGAATCTGAATGCACTTGAAAGAATCTGAAGGAAACCTGTGGGAATCTGTGAGAATCTCGAAGAATTTAGAAAAATCTGGAAGAATTTGGAATAGTCTTCAGGGATCTGAAAGCATCTGCACGGTTTTAAAACGACCTGAATAGAATTCAAAAATTTGAAAGAGTCGTGAGGATTCCCGACGGTGTCTTTGAAAAGAAGAATCTTAAAAATAGGAAAGAATCTGGAATAATCTGAGGGAATCCAAGAAAATCTGAGGAAATATGATACTAAGAATCGGAAAGAATCTCAGGAAATCTGGACGAATCTAGGTAAATCTGGCAGAATCTGAGACAATTTGAGAGAACGTAGAAAAATGTAGAAAAAATTGGAAGAATCTGGAACAGTCTGCAAGGACCTGCAAGGATCCAAAGCGATCTTGAAAAATTCTGAGGAAATCCGAGAGAATCTTCAGGGATATTGAGAGAATTTGAAAGAATATAAAAAAATCGGTAACAAAGTGTATTTTTTCTAGAATTGAATTATAAACGAATTGAATTAAACGATAAACAGAAATTAACGCAAATTTTTTCCAAAATTCAAGATGAGTGTTAAAATTAATCAAACACGAATTAGATTTTCTGACTTAGAAAAATTACACATTTTTGACGTGCTTACTGTTTATAAAATTTCATTTTTTCCGAAAAACTTTCCATGTCAAGTAAAAACTTTCGTGTAGTGTTGGTTGCCTAAACATCAAATCACAATGGAAGGTTATAATTTATAATTATCAAGTGAAACAAATTTGGAACACAAAGTCGGATTCTAAGTATATAACATATTTGAAATAAATTAAGAATACTTTTCTGCGTATAATTTAAGTTACACGTCCCCCACGTCCAAATTAACCCCCAACGCCGTAAAATTCCTTCCACAATGAAGCCATTAACACCTAAGACCCAGCACTAAAACCCTCATTCAGTATTTAGTTCGCGCGTGACACAGCTCGCAGATAAGACCAAAATAAAACAGTATTTACTCAAGGCGACTTTATCACCCAATTATCAACGTGCAACGAACAGTTTATTTTCGCCTTCACCATGTCCAACCCAATCTTCATCCACGAAGACCAAGTGAAAAAACTGTTGAACTGGGACAGCACCTTCGACGCAGTGGAAGCAGCCTTGGAGAGCGTGTACAACAAGCGGGCTGTTCAAAGTCCCCGAACTTTCACGCAATCAACAACATCGAAAACGTTGTTGTTAACCATGCCGGGACACTTAGATAACGAGCGTTTCGGGGCATTAGGATGCAAATTGGTTACTGTTGCCCCTGATAATATTAATTTGGAGCATCCTTTACCGACCATAAACGCGCAAATTTTGCTGTTTGAGGAAGCCACTGGAATTTTAAAGGCGGTGAGTAGAATGAAACGAGCAATTGTAATTAGGATGTGAAGTGGGTTGCATAAGTTTGCAGCGGTGTGTATAATGTGTTGCATAGTCACAATTTTCAGGTCGTTGGCGGTACTGAAATAACGAAGTGGCGCACGGCTGCCGCCTCCGCAGTGGCCACTAAACACCTTAAACCGAAAGAGTTTCAAGTTTTAGCGATATTGGGGGCCGGGGTTCAAGGACGGATTCACGCTATATGTTTCAATCACTTTTATGACTTCAAAGAGGTGTTTTTGTTGTTTTTTTTTTAACAATTTTTGTTTAAATTCTCCTTTGAAAGATACGTATCTGGAACCATAATGTTCACAAAGCTGAAACTCTAGTGCAGGAGCTCAATCAAGTTTACAATTGTCAAAAATTCAAGTGTTGCCAATCTAACGAAGAATGCGTTAGAGGTGCCGATGTTGTTGTGACGGCTACTTTTGCCAAAAGTCCGATTGTACAGAAGGAGTGGCTGAAAGATGGGGTTCATATTAACGGTATGATTCTTATTGTAAAAAAATCGCGTTAGAGACACTTTCTCCAATACGTTTTCGTGGACTAAGTGAAGAATAAAGTCGAGACAGGGCCTGAATAAATCTTTTGAATAAATTCCAGCCGTCGGCGCCGGTCTCGTCCATCACAGCGAACTTTCCGAATCAATTTATCAGTCATCCCATGTGTATATAGACCATTGGGCTGGAGCCCAAACCGAGTTAGCCGGTTTGGGGAAACTGGGAGTCGAATTCAAGGGTGAAATCGGAGGGGTTATAACCGGAGACTTGCCGCCGCCCCCTCTCGATCAAGTTACCGTGTTCCAGAGTTTAGGTAATAGCATTGTTTAAGTATATTATAGTTGGACAACCTATACAGACAATCACTTTCCCATGTAGAAAAGAATGAATATATATTTTACATCTCACTCGCTTCACTATGAAGTGGCGGTACCTTACGAAAGGGGGTAAAAATAGTCCGTAAACACGTGATGTCGATAAGATAGTAAATGGACGTATTAATCAGTACGTTGTACGGGAAGCAGTCACAAAATAAGCAAACGTACGTGTTGAAGACTTTACATATATGTAATATATGTATATGTAGTGCATACCTGTTTCAAAGTTAAGGTATCAAAAATTTAATATTATCGCGGTATACCTATTATCCATGAACTGCATGGCTAACAAATATGCGTCCCTTCGTCCACTTTAAAGGTACGAAATTAAACGACCACTACTTTAATTAATAAGTAACAAGTCATCTAATTTGCCTCCAGAATAACTATAGGTTATTATCAAACTATGAAAACCAAATTAATTCAATATGAACATCTTCTTGCGTATTTTTTTTATTAACAGTAGTCAAATCATTAAATGTATTTTATCCTAAGATTGTATCACAAAATATTCATCACCATTGAAATACATACGATTTAGACATCAAGAAATAAATTTAAAATTGCAAAAATTATATCTAGCAGAATTAAAACAGACTTAAATGTGTCTTGTATGTACGTGCTTATCAGTATGTAGGCACAGCAATAATCGTTCTTTATGAGTAGTCATGTAACACAGTAAATCCTCGAAATCGAAAATTTAAAACACTGAAAATTTCAAATATGGGAAAATTGTAAAATCGAGAAATCGAAACATAAAAAAATCAAGAAAATTAAAATTGGAAAATCTAAAATTTAAAAATCGAGAAATTGAACAATCGGTTAACTCAAAAATCGAAACATCGAAAAATTGGAAAATCGAAAAATAAAAAAAATTGGACAATCGAAAATTTAAAAATTCCGAAAATTGAAAAATTGAAATATAGAAGAACTGAAAACTCAAAAAATCGAAAAAAATTAATTATTTAAAAATTGAAAAGTTAAAATTGAGAAATCGAAAAACTGAAAAATCACAAAATTGAACGAAATATCAAAAAATTAGGAAATTAAAAAATTGACAAACAAAAAAGTCAAAAAAGCAGACTCTAAAAATCGCAAACTTAAAAAATCGAAAAATTGAAAAACCAAAAACCTGAATAATCGAAAAATTGAAGAAGTGAAGAACTGAAAAATCGAAACTTTAGGAAGTGGAGAAATGGGAATATAAAAAAATAGATTAATTGAGAAATCCGAAAACTAAAAATTCAGAAACGTCAAAATTTGAAAAATAAAAAAATATTGAAGAACTGAAAAATCGAAAAATCTAAAATTTAAAACATTGAAAAGTTAAAATATCCTAAAACTGAAAAATGGAGAAATCCAAACATCAAAAAATAAAAAAAAAATAAAATTCTAAAATTTAAAAATCGAAAAACTGAAAAATCAACGAATCGAGAAGTCGAGAATTAAAAAAATTGGAAAATTGAAAAATCGGATAAATCAAAAATCGAACCATCGAAAAATCGAGAAACCGAAAAGCAAAAAATCGAAAAACCAACAAATCGAAAAATCGAAACATTGTAAAATTCAAAAAATGAGACATCGAGAAATCTAAAAATCAAAAGACAAAAAAATCGAGGAGTCGAAAAATCGAGAAGTCGAAAAATCAAAAAATTGAGAAACCGAAATAGGCCAAAATCGAAAAATCGAAAACTTAAATATGGAAAAATTGATAAAGCGAGAGATTGAATAATCAAAACATCGAAACATCCGAATCTCAATAAATTGAGATTTCAAAAAATTTAAAAATCTGGAAATTTAAAAAATTAAAATATAGAACTGGAAACTCGAGAAACCGAAGAATCTAGAAATTTAAAAATTAAAATATGGAAAAGTTGAAAAATTGAGAAATTGAAATAAAAAACAAAAAACTGAAAATCCAAAAATAAAAAATAGAAAAATCTAGAAGTCGAAAAATGAAAGAATCGAAGTATTGAAAAATATCAAAACTAAAAGAAATATCCAAAAATTGAGAAATCGGCAAACCAATAAAGCGAAGTCGAAAAATCGAAGAATTGAAGAACTGAAAAATCGAAACTTTGAGAAGTGGGAAAATCAAAAATAGATTAATTGAGAAATCAGAAAACTGAAAATTTAACGCAGAAATTTGTAAAATTGAAAAATTTAAATACTGAAGAACTGAAAAGTAAAAAAATCGAGAAATCGAAAAAACTAAAATTTAAAACAATGAATAATTAAAATATCGCAAAATTGAAGAATCGACAAATCCAATTCAATTTGAAAAATTGAAAAATCGAGGCATTGACAAAATGGAAAATCCAGAAATTGAAAAGCTCAAAAGAAAAAAATCGAAAAACCCAGAAATCCAAAAATCAAAACATCGAAAAATTCAAAAACTGAGACTTCGAGAAATCGAAAAATCGAAGGATCGAGAAATTGAGGAGTCGGAAGCCGAAAACGAAAGTTAAAAATTGAAAAATTGAGAAATTGAACAATCAAAACAACGAAACATCTGAATTCGATAAATTGAGAAATTAAAAAATTGAATAATCGAAAAATTTTAAAAAAGAAAAACTGGAAAATCGAAAATTAAAATTCAAAAAATCGCAAAATTGAAAAATTGAAATATAGAAGAACTGAAAACTCGAAATATCGAAAAACCTAGAATTTTAAAAAATGAAATATTAAAACATCGAAAAGTTAAAAAATTGAGAAATCGAAGCATTAAATAGTCCCAGAATTGAAAAATCTAAAGTTTACAATAAATTGAAAATCCAAAAAGGAAAAAAGCGAGAAATCAAAAAAAAATCCATCAATTCAAAAATCGAAAAGTCGAAAAATTGAAATATTGAAAAATCTCATAACTGAAAGAAATATTCAAAAAATTGAGAAATTAAAAAATTGGAAAATTGAGAAATCGAAAATCTAAAAAAGCAAAATTGAAAAATCATAATCTTAAAAAATCGAAAAATTGAAGAATTGAAGATGTGAAAAATCGAAACTTTAGGAAGTTCAGAAATGGACAAATAAAAAAAAATACTTTAGAAATCGGCAAACTGAAAATTTAGAAACGTGAAAATTTGAAAAATTGAAAAATCGAAATATTTAAAAACCGTAAAATTGAAGAGGACAAAAATTGAGAAATCGTATCATTGAAACATCGAAAGATTGAGAAATCGAAAAATAAAAAAATCAAGAAATAGTAAATTTAAAGAATGGAGGAATCGGAAAAGCCCAAAATTGAAATATTGAAAAATTGAGACATTTAAAGTTGAAAAATCGAGAAATCGACAAGCCGAAAAATCCCAATAGCGTATTTAGGTATAAATCACAAGATCAGGACTATTCTACTTTTTAAAATTTAAATAACATTATAAATTGGAAAATGTAGATTTTTTTTCGAAAAATCTTGACGTCTAAGGTGAAAACTCGACACGGATGCATAAACCGTAAACGGGGCGAATTTACAATTTTACTATTGTAAAATTTGGAGATTGCGTCATTTCATTGTTCGTGACAAATTTTGGTGAGTGTAATTTGATAATGCAATTTGAAATGTAAATTTTGTCATTCGGGAACATTATGTATTAAATCGTCAAGATGTTCAAGAACTTTGTTCACTTATTCGTTGTAAAGTCCAATGGTCGAAATGGGTTAATTCTTCGTAGTGGATGTGTATCAGATCAACTCTAATGAATATCGGTTTATAGATAAATGGCTTAAAGCCGATATTGGCCTGAGTGTACTTTGGTTTGTAGATCAAACAAGTTCTCAGGCGACGAAAAATTGCTTGTGGAGGGAGACTTCGGATTACAAATCGTGCCAAGAAAACATATTTGGGAGAGATGGATTTTCAGGTGCTTGACTAGCGATAATTTTAAATTGTTTGCTGTCGTTCGCGAAGTGAAGAACACAATTTCATTAAAATGATAACTATAAAATTATCATAGTCACTATTGGTATTAATTAACACAAGATGGCGCGCAAGTTATCAGTTGATTTCGTTAATAAATTCATAGAAACCTATATGGGATTTTTTCAGGCCTTAGAAAATTAAAAAGTAAAAAATACAATAACAAAAATTTTAAAATGCGGTTTACGAAAAATTAGTAGTCCTGTGCAAAGAAGAAAATTTTGGAAACGCTGACAAATACGACATCTCAAAAAAAATAACACAAGAAGTGCTTTCGGCGTAGTATTTTTGATGCTGGCGTGAACAAAATACTCTGTGTCTGTGTCAGTGTGCAGTGCGCAAAGAGTTAATTGTGCAGATCTAGCCGAAAATCCGAAAACCAGATCGCTGTGTGTAGGGCCAGCATAACGGAAGTAATAAATCATCCCATCGGTTGAAGAACGTTGGGTCGGTGCACTGATGTCGATGTTATATCCCGAGAGGGGCCCAATACACCCAATAAAATCGAACAGACAAAATAAAGCTTCAAACATGATTATTTTTTTACTAAAATTTTGAAATTTATAAACTTCACATTTTATTTATTTATTTATTTATTTATTTATTTATTTTATCTTGTTTTCGAACTATAATAAACATTTCAAATAATGTCTGTAACTTATTTTAATGTAAATTATATTAATGTGGTAACAAAACTCAGATGTAATATTAGTGTGATTCTGATATTATTCTAGATTTTATTACAGCAGAACGGCGTATCCTTTTTAAATTTTAGAAGTTACGGAAACTAGTTAAAGAAACAATTAGTTATCTCGTATTTTTTGAACAAAATCTACCAAAATGTCGGACAACAGCAATTGTTTTTCATAGAAACAAACAGTCTTCAAAGCAGCCTTTAACAACTCGATATTACAAACATGCGTCTTAAGTTCTTAATGCGTTTTTTTCTCTTTTGTAATTATTTGTAATGTTAACGCCGAAAGTTTATGTCATTCTGTTATTTACTTTGAACATATATTTTCATTTTGTGTTAATATTTTTGTAACACCACGAATCTAAATTTTACTTAAAATCTTGTTTTACTTTAATCTTGTAAAACTAAACAATTATACCAGTTTAAAAACCCTTGGAAAGTTTCTGTCAGTCTTCAGATATAGTCAAATAAAAATATGCGTCAAATTCATTTAAATTCAATTCTTTCTTATCACGTTACAACGCGTTGCTTCATATTTTTTATGTCAAGTATATTTTCATATTTTGTACATATATGTTTATACACATTACTGTTTACGGAACAATGTTAATTATGGATTTATGGATAACTCCTCGTATAAGAGCAGAGTGATCAGTGAAGGGTGTTTGCCTTTACTAATGTTTGATGGCGCCATCTGATTTAGAGTAAACTAAACCTAATACGTTGGCTCACTGTAGCGAAAATGCACGTTGACGAAAAATTTGTCCCACGCCCCCTGGATTCCTTGTCCTAAAGCTCACTATTTAGGCGAAGTAAAATTTGTATTAGGTTGTCCAACTATAATATACTTAAACAATGGTAATAGTAATAAACGTCCTATTTTTACGCCGACTAATTTGATGCTTTTTAAATACTGAAAAAGGAAAGTAATAGGATAGGCAACCCATTATACTGAAGAATTTTTTTATTGTAGGGATGGCGGCGGAGGATTGCGCTATGGCTCGTCTCATTTACGACCTTTTCATCCAGGAGTCAAACATGAACTAATTATACCTATATACATATTCTTGGATTCAATAAATTAATAACGAATTAAAAAGTAATGCGTTTTTTTATTCCTACAAAGTCGACCCCACTTAAAATTTATTACAGAACTAGTGATAGAGTTACATTGAGTGCACACTAAACTCCAGCGGCGACCAGCACGAACAAGTGCTCCGAAGTGCTTTCCTGAGAGTTAGAGGCGTGCTCTCACATTACACGTCACGTGACTCACATCCGTACTGATCCAATCACGATGAAATTAGAGCAGCAAAATCAGACCACGTCGTAGGCGCGCCCACAATTACCCAATCGCTACTCGATTACATCGAATAAATCTTATTTAATAAATTCCAGTCGAGGCGCCGGCCTCGTCCACGTCGAGCTCCCCGAATCAATTTATTTACCGTCCCGTGTGTATAGCGACCATTGGCTTGCAACCCAAACCGAATTAGCCGGTGTGGGAGCCGAATTCGGGGGCGAAATTGGAGGTGTTCGCGTTGCCGCCGGAGTTTACGACGGGTTTGGTGTAATAGAAATTTAAACAATACGATACCGGGGGCGGCTTGTGCTATTAGTTCATGTTTCAGCAAGGAATTTGTGCTGTGTTATTATTTTTATTATTTCTCACGAATACATTTTCCACCATTTTTTTTATTTTAAAAATAAATGTTACCTGAAATGATCTGTAAAAATTTTGAATGAATCTAAGAGAATTTATGAATGTGAGCAAATCCGAGAGAATCTGGAAGAATTTGGAATAGTCTGCACGGATCTGAAAGGATTTGTTAGGATTACAAACAAGAATTTTAAAGAATCTGGAGTAATCTGAGGAAATCTGGAAGAATCTAAGAGAATGTGAAGGAATATAAGAGAAGTTATGATTTTACAAGATTAATAGGGGCAAAATCAGTTTTATCTTGACAAGTACTAGGAACGCCAACCCGCCCTATATCTCGTCAGAGGGTAGTACTTGCTAAGATAAGTCTTATTTTGCCAAATGACATCCTCTGAGAAAACAGGGGCAGGTGGGCGGAGCTAGTACTTGCTCAGATAAGACTGATTTTGGCAGACGTCATACATTCTGAGAAAAGAACGGGCGGGTGGGCGGGGCTAGTACTTGCTTAGATAAGACTGATTTTGGGGCATCTTGTATAGAATTTGTTTGGCAAAATTTTGAGATAACGTCATCAGTTTTTTGGGAGGGGGTAAAAATTACATTTTGCTTAACGATTTACCATGATTACGGTAACCTTAAAACATTTACAAGATTTCCGAGCAATCGGCTTTGAAGATTCAAAATTATATCGTAAAATATTCTTATTCAGTTTTAAATTTTTTCTAAAAATTTTGGATGTCTATGGTGAAAATTCGACACGTATTCACATATCACAAGTACAAGAGTAACATATTTTATGAAATTAAAAAAACTTGTAATTATAAAGATCTAAGGTATTCTAAAAAAACTGGAAAAATTTGGAAGAATTTTGAAGAATCTGCAGGGATCTGAAAGGATCTGTAAGGATCTAACATCGTTTGAGTAAAACTAAAAAATTCCAAAGAATCTGAAATAATCTGGAAGAATAAAAAAAATCGAAAGAATCTGATAGAGAGAAACATCAAGATAATGAAAGAATCTAAAACAATCTGGAGGAATTTGAGAGAATCTAAGAGAATTTGAGAAAAATTTGGAGATTTGGAACTAATCTAAAGGAATTTGAGAGAATCTGAAAGAATCTGAGGGAATCTGAAAGAAATTGGGAGATTCGGAAAGAATTGGAAAAGATCTGAGGGAAATTGTGACAATCTCAGCGAATTTTGAGGAATTTCGAAGAATTTAGAAAAATCTTAGATATTCTAAAAAAACTGGAAGAATTTGGAAAAATTTGGAAGAATTTTGAAGAATCTGCAGGGATCTGAAAGGATCTGTAAGGATCTAACATCGTTTGAGTAAAACTAAAAAATTCCAAAGAATCTGAAATAATCTGGAAGAACAAAAAAAATCGAAAGAATCTGATAGAGAGAATCATCAAGAAAATGAAAGAATCTGAAACAATCTGGAGGAATTTGAGAGAATCTGAGAGAATTTGAGAGAAATTTGGAGATTTGGAACTAATCTGAAGGAATTTGAGAGAATCTGAAAGAACCTGAGGGAATCTGAAAGAAATTGGGAGATTCGGAAAGAATTGGAAGAGATCTGAGAGAACATGTGACAATTTCAGCGAATTTCGAGGAATTTCGAAGAATTTAGAAAAATCTAAGATATATTAAAAAAAAAAGAATTTGGAAAAATTTGGGAGAATTTGGGGAATCTATAGGGATCTGAAAGGATCTGTAAGGAACTAAAATCGTCTGAGTAGAACTGAAAAATTCCAAAGAATATGAAATAATCTGGAGGAATAAAAAAAAATCGAAAGAATCTGCAAGAGAGAATCAGCAAGAACATGAAAAAATCTGAAAGCAGATGAATGAAAGAATCTGGAGGAACTTGAGGGATTCTGAATGAATTTGAGAAAAATTGGGAGATACGGAAAAAATCCAAAGGAATTTGAAAGGATCTGGAAGGCAGCATTGAAAAAAGTCCGGAATAATCTGAAAGAATAAAAAAAAACGAAAGAATCTGAAAGAGAGAATCTGAAAGCATCTGAAAGAATCTGGGGGAATTTGAGGGAATCTGAGAGAATTTGAGGGAAATTGGGAGATTCGAACAGAATCTAAAGAAATTTGAGATAATTTGAAAGAATCTGAGGAAATGTGAAAGAAATTGGGAGATCTGGAAGAATCTAGAAGAATTTTGACGAATCTACAGGGATTTGAAAGGATCTGTAAGGATCTGAAATAATTTGAGTAGAACTGAAAATTATGAAAGTATCTTGAGGATTCCTGACTGTGTCTTTGAAAGGATCTGAAAAAATGCGAAAAAACCTGAAACAATCTGGAAGCATCGAAAGAATCCGGAATAATCAGCAAGAATAAAAAAAATCGAAAGAATCTGAAAGAGAGAATCAGCAAGAAAATGAAATAATCTGAAAGAATCCAGAGGAATTTGGAAAAATCTGAAGGGATTTGAAAGAATTGGTAGAAATTTGAGGGAACTCAGCAGATTTTGAGGAATTTCGAAGAATTTAGGACAACGCAAGAGAAAATAAAAGAAAACTGGAAGAATTTTGAAGAATCTGCAGGGATCTGAAAGGATCTGTGAGGATCTTAAATGATCTAAGTAGAACTGAAAAATTTGAAGGAATCTTAAGGACGCCTGACGATGTCCCTGAAAGCATCTGAAAAAAATTCCAAAGAATCTGACAAAACTGGAATAATTTGAAAGAATTTTGAGGAATCTGCAGGGATCTGAAATGATATCCAAGGATCTGAAATGATCTGAGTAGAACTGAAAAATTGGCAAGAATCTTGAGGATTGCTAACGATGTCCTTGAAAGCATCTGGGAAAAATTCGAAAAAATCTTAAACAATTTGGAAGCATCGAAAAGAATCCGGAATAATCCGAAAGAATAAAAAAATCGAAAGAATCAGAAAGAGAGAATCGGTAAGAAAATAAAAGAATCTGAAAGCATCTGAAAGAATCTGGAGGAATTTGAGAGAATCTGAAAGAATCTGAGGAAATCTTCACGAATTTTGAAGAATCTGCAGGGATCTGAAAGGATCCGTAAGGATCTAAAATGATCTGGGTAGAACTGACAAATTTGAAAAAAATCATTACAATTGAGATAGGGCGGGTGGGCGGGGCTTATATTTTACCTTTTGTTCTTAATATGTATAGACTTATTTCGACAACAAAAAACTTAAAACATGTCTAAAAAGGTAAATTTGTGAAGCGAACTTTTGAGGAATTCCGAAGAATTCAGAAAAATCCAAGAGAATCTAAAAAAAACCTGGAAGAATATGGAAGAATTTTGAAAAATCTGCTGGGATTTGAAAGGATCTGTAAATATCTGAATAGAATTGAAAAATTTGAAAGTATCTTGAGGATTCCTAACGGGTCTTTGAAAGCATCTGAAAAAACTCGCAAGGATCTGAAACAATCTGGAAGCATCGAAAAGCATCCGAAATAATCGGAAAGAGGGAACTTGTGACAGTCTAAAACAATTAAAAAAAAAAACTGGATGAATCTGGAACAGTCTGCAGGGATCTGAAAAGATCCAAATGGAAAAGTTTGACAGTATCTGAAACGATTTGTAAGGATCTCAAAATTTTGAAAAAATCTGAGGGAGTCTTGACAGATCTTTTGACATAGAAAAATCACACATTTTTGAAGTTAACTAAACACGCAAGTACGACATTATAATTTTTTCAATATCTAGATATTGAGCATCAACTTCTCAACTTATGAACCGCCCCCACAGCAGTGCTAATAAATGCTGAACATAGACAAATTTGTATAAATTACAAAGAGGGTTAATCGGATAGGCAACACATTATACTCGACGACGCTCCAGTCTCTTTTATTTAATCTTCTTATTGCAGAGGGCTGCGCTCGTTTACGACCTTTTCACCGAGGAATCAGACGCGAAGGAGTGGGCCCGGAATTATGATATTTTGTATCGCTGGAAATCTACTTTGAGCTAAATGAAACGCTTTTCTTCGAAACTTCTAATTTCGTTAAACGTGATCCTAAGTGCGTGGGGCACGTATTCGGCATTCGCTTGAACTTTGTCTTTTCGATAATAAATTCACTTAGAGCGAAATTTGAAAATTGGGGCTTGACGTTTTAATACATGCTCGCGTAATGGAGAAAAATGTGTTTACTTACCTGGTCTTAATTGGAAAATGGATGCTCATAATTGTTTAATTTCGTCGACGCAATCGATTTGGCTTTTCCGGCGTCCCTGGAGAAAACAGTGGCAGCCGTCTTAAAATTTTAAATTTAATCCGGCGACCGCGATAACCTAATTAGCGCATCTCATGCAGTCCTGTAATTTATTTCCGTCTGAATTTCCGCTTAATCCAGAACTGTATCTCCGCGGTAATTAACCTCGCCCTTTTTATTTTATTCCAATCCCTTTGTTGCTTTGGCGCGACTCCTCGACAACCCATTTAAAGTCGTGGCTCGCTGCAAATGCAATCAAATAAAAGCAACAAATCTGAATCTACAAAGTGAAATAACTTTATTCTCGAACAGATCGGAAAAGAGAATCATAAACTCCAAGAGCGTTAAAAAGATCGATACATCTCTACATGGTCTACATAAAATTGACAAACATCCCTTGATTATCATATCTAAACATTTACGTATTGGTCCACAGAAAAGGACAAAGATTATAGGCCTACAACCGTATGGTAAATTTAGCCATCGGGCTTAAACCGATCGCTTATTTTTCATGCAAATCCACTCGGAGCGGGCTCAATTTAAAAATCGATCCGACTCCGGAGCTCGAAAATTGATAACGAGCCAAACTCGAGATCGGTTGTGCGTACGTGGAATTAATTGGTCTCGTTAAGGGTACAAAATGTAAATTGGGGCGACGTTATTAAAGTTATGAAAAGATCGGAGTGTGCAGAGGCCACACGGTGGAAATGAGGGTCGTTCAGGTTTAAAGTCCCTATTGTTTCTGGGATGTATTAGAGACGGCGTCTACGTGGATCGAGTCGTATTGAATTGCCCGTTTTCTAAACAAAAAAAACCAAGTTTTATTGTGGTCGCAACGAATTTTGGAAACTAATTGAAAATATGTTTCCGTGTCGCGGTTTAGATCAGATTACAAAAATAAATTCCTTCCTTCCAGGACCTCATCTTCATTACAGTACTTATGTCCTTGTTAATCCGATTATACTTCGTGCTCTAGCACGGCCTCGAGCGTACACGACATGGCAAAAAGAACTACAAGTATTACGCAAAGTTTTATCTGCGCTGGCTCAACTCTCCGCGGGGAATAAAGTGAAAACGATTTTTTATCAACGAAATCTCGAACGGCGCCGGAAAGAATTTTTAGTTTTATAAAATCTTTTAGAAGTTGGCGCGCGCGGAGAAGGGTAGTCGGGGGACTTTATAATGAGGCCGACTTGCTAAAGTGCTTGGAGAAGCGATTTGGTGCGAATTTTTTCAATTTTATTGACACTAAAATAATTGTCTAACCTGAGTCAGTCCAACACGAGTGCCCTAGTTGCCATTAAATTCCAAACGTAAATAAAAATTTCGATTAATACCGCGGCAATAATTCTTGTATGCGTTGCAGATTTCCAGGACGTGATTATTGGACGATACAAAGCATTGGGCAGCATAATTTATTGCTTGTTTTTTTGCTTTAAGTTGGCAACGTGTTAAGGTCGATTTATAAACTTGCCGCTGGCGTTGCCGCTCGCCGTTAACGTTGCGGTCCAGTTTGCGGTAGTGTGCAGTGCTGCCAACTTGAAGGAACATCCCCTGAAGTAGGGGGGACATTTCAAAGAAATTCTCATCTTTCAAATAGCTGCCATCATTTAAAACATGTTTAAAATGGTAAATTTTTGTAGGGAAGTATCGATTTTGCAATTAGGCTCCGCCCCTCGGTCTGACAACGAATGAAAAATTCATCACCAATGAGATCGAGACGGATGGGTGGGGCTTGTCTTTTTGAATTAATACATTTAGTTTTCTTTGTATAACACGATTACTTACGAACATATTTCACATGGTAATTTCTCGTAGAGAAATAAAGATTTTACAATTAAGCTCCGTCTCTCGACTCACGACGAATAAAAAAATTGTCAGAATTGGGATAGGGCGGGTGGGCGGGGCTTATATTTAGTCTGGTTTTTCTTAATATACCTAGCCATCTTTTCACAACAAGAAACTTAAAACATGGTTAAAATAGTACGTTTTTGCAAGGAACTATTTTTCCCTATACAAATTTTCCATTTTAGACATGTTTTAAGTTTCTTGTTGTCGAAATAAGTCTGCACATACTAAGAAAAAAAAGGCAAAATGTAGCCCCGCCCACCCACCCTGTCTCAATTGTGATGATTTTTTTATTCGCCGAGAACCAAGAGGGCGGAGTTTAACTGCAAAATACTTATTTCCTTACAATAAATTACATGTTTTTCAGTATCGTGTTGTTCAATGAATATAATTGCAATTAAAAAAAAAAGGCAAAATATGAACCCCGCCCACCCACCCTATCTCAATTGGGATTATTTTTTTTATTCCTAGAAACCTAAAACACGTCTAATATGGCAAATTTTTGTAAGGAAATAAGGATTCTTCCATTAGGCTCCCCCATTCGGCTTACGACCAATAAGAAAAATCATCAGAGTTGACATAGGGCGGGTGGGCGGGGCTTATATTTTGATTTTTTTTTAACTTAATATACATAGTCATCTTTTCAGAACAAGAAACGTAAAACATGGCGGAGGCGAATTGCAAAATCGATATTTCCTTATACAAATTTTTCATTTTAAACATGTTTTAAGTTTCTTGTTGTGAAAAGAAGTCGACACATATTAAAACAAAAAGTCAAAATGTAAGCCCGCCCACCCACCCTGTCTCAATTGTGATGATTTTTTTTATTGACCGAGAACCAAGAAGGGCGGAGTTTAACTGCAAAATACTTATTTTCTTACAATAAATTACATGTTTTTCAGTATCGTGTTGTTCAAAGAATATAATTGCAATAAAAAAAAAGGCAAAATATGAACCCCGCCCACCCACCCCATCTCAATTGTGATTATTTTTCTCCTAGAAATCTAAAACACGTTAAAAATGGCAAATTTTTGTAAGGAAATAAGGATTTTTCAATTAGGCTCCGCCCCTAGGCTTACGACGAATAAAAAAAAATCATCAGTATTGAGATAGGGTGGGTGGGCGGGGCTTATATTTTGCCTTTATTTTCTTAACATACGTAATCATCTTTTTAGAACAAGAAACTTAAAATATGGTGGAGGATAATTGCAAAATCGATATTTCCTTATACAAATTTTCCATTTTAAACATGTTTTAAGTTTCTTGTTCTGAAAAGATGGCAATGTATATTAAGAATCAAACGCAAAATATAAGCCCCGCCCACCCACCCTATCTCAATTGTGATGATTTTTTTTATTCCCCGAGAACCAACGGGGCGGAGCGTAACTGCAAAATACTTCTTTACAAGAAATTAAAATAATGTTTTTGAGTATTGCGTTGTTCAAAGAAATACTACGTATGTTAAGAGAAAAAGGCAAAATATAAAATCCGCCCACCCACCGCATCTTAATTGGGATGATTTTTTTATTCTTCGAAATTTAAATGATAAATTTTTGTAAGGAAACATGTAATGTATGCAATTAGGCTCCGCCCCTCGGCTTACGACGAATAAAAAAAAATCGTCAGTATTGAGATAGGGTGGGTGGGCGGGGCTTATATTTTGCCTTTATTTCAGAAATCGAAAAATCGAAAATTTTTAAAAATCATAAAACTGAAAAATCAAAAACCTGAAAAATTGAAAAACTGAAAAATGGAAAACTCGAGAAATCAACTCGAAGAATCGAAAAATTTAAAAATTGAAAAATTAAAAATCGAAAAATTGAAAAATAGAAATATCGAAGAACTGAAAAATCGGGAAAACCAAAAATCTAAAATTTTAAAAATTGAATAATTAAAACATGAAAGAATTGAAGAATTGAAAAATGGGAAATCGCTATTTCCTTACACAAATTTGCCATTTTAAACATGTTTTAATTTTCATATTGGGAAAAGGAGTCTAACAAAAACAAGGCAAAATATAAGCCCCGCCCACCCGCCCTATTGAAATTGTGATAATTTTTTTAAATCGCCGTGAATCAAGGAGGGGGAGCTTAACTGCAAAATACTTATTTCTTTACAAGAAATTAAAAACATGTTTTTGAGTAACGTGCTGCTCAAAGAATACTATGTACATTTAGAAACACAGGCTAAATATATACCCCGCCCGCCCACCCCATCCCAATTGTGATTATTTTTTTATTCTTAGAAACTTAAAACACGTTTAAAATGGTAAATTTTTGTAAGGAAATATGGATTTTGCAATTAGGCTCCGCCCCTAGCTGTGGCAACGAATGAAAACTTACTATTTTAGATCAGGTATGGGTGGAGCTTAATCTTCTCTTAATCTCGTCTGTCCGTCTGTCGTCTGTACCAATTTTAATTATATATAATATCAAAAACTACTACACCGAAAAATTTAAACATCGAAAAACAAAAAATCGAGTATCTTAAAAAACGAAAAAAATTAAAGAATCGAAAAATTGGAAAACACAAAAATTGTGAAACAGAAAAATTAGAGAATCGTCAAAATTTTAAAATCGAAAAATTGAAATATCGAGAAACTGAAAAATTAAAATCGAATAAACCAAGAAGTGAAAAATGTTAAAAATTATAAATATTAGATACATATTTAAAAGGAAAACTAGAAAAATCGCAAATCAAAAATCGAAAAACTGAGAAATTGAAAAAATTCAAACCGAAAACAAAAAAATATATAAAATCGAAAAATTGTAAAAACAAAGAAAATGAAAAACCAAAACGAAAAATTTAAAATCGAAAATTTGAAGAAATGAATCGAAGAATTGAATAAATGAAAAAATTTTAAATTCAATAATTGAAAAAGTGAAAATTTTTTGAAATTATTCTTATTACGCAGTTAAAATGATAAATAGAAAAACTGCAAATTGAAAACTCGTGAAAGTGCAAACTGAAAAATTGCCAAATTAATTTTTCGATATTTTAAATGTATATATTATATTTTCGGATTTCTCGATTTTTCGGTTTTTCAATTTTCTATTACTATTAGAATTTAATTTTTGTAATCTTCTAATTTTAGATTTTCCAATTTTTTGATGTTTGGAATTCTCAATCTTTTGATTTTTCGACTTTTCGATTTCTCGATTTTTCGGTTTTTGTGAATTTGCAATGTTAGATTTTCGATCTTAAATTTTTCAATTTTTCAGTATTTTAAATATTAGATTTTCGGATTTTCCGATTTCTAAATTTTCCGATATTTCAGTTTTACGTTTTTCAATTTTTGTTTTTAAAACTGCAATTTTTTGATATCCCCATTATTTGATTTTTCAGTTTTTCAATTTTTCAGTTTTCAAATTTGTCGATTTTTCAGTTACCAATTTTCCAATTTTTTTATTTTTTCAATTTCCGATTTTTTGACTTTTCGCTCTCTCGATTTTTCAATTTATTATTTATTAATTTTTCGATGTTTCAGTTTTGACACTTTGTCAATTTTTGGACTTTTCGATTTTTTGAGGTGTTGATTTCTGGGTTTATGAATTCTTCAATTCTTGAATTTCCCAATATTTTAATTTTTCTATCTTTCAGTCCTTTTGTTCTGCAATTTTTCGATCTTGAATTTTTCAATTTTCGATTTCTGGTTTTAATGTTTTCTTAATATACACAGTATTTTTTAAATAACACCATACTCAAAAACATTCTTACATGGTAATTTCTTGTAGAGAAATAATAAGGATTTTGCATTTAATTTCTGCTACTTTGGCTCGGACGATTAAAAAATCATCACAATTGAGACCGGGTGGGTGGGCGGGGCTTATATTTTGCCTTTTTTCTTAACATACGTAGTCGCCTTTTCAGAACAAGAACCTTAAAACATGTTTAAAATGGTAAATTCTTGTAGACAAATATGGATCTTGCAATTAAGCCCCGCCCCTCGATCTGCCAACGAATGAAAAATTCATCACAATCTTTGACTTAATTTTTTTCTTAATATACACAGTATTCTTTGAACAACACGATACTCAAAAGCATGTTTTTAATTTCTCGTAGAGAAATGAGGATTTTGCAGTTAAGCTCCCGACGAATACAAAAAATCATCACAATCGAGAAAGGGTGGGTGGGCGGGGCTACATTTAGTCTTTTTTTCTTAATATGTGTAGACTTATTTCCACAATAAGAAACTTAAAATGGTAAATTTTTGTTGTAATCAATGGCAACTTTGCAACGTCAACGGAAACAGCAACTTCTTTACTGTAAAACCGGCTTTAGTTGCAGGAAAAATGAGGTTATGTTGTCGTCATTGTTCACTGCGGCGAAAGTAAAGCTCTTCAACAGTCAAGAGTTGAACGGCAGCTAGAAACTTTTATTTGATTTATGTGTGCGCTTAAGTGATGGCAGTTTTATTTGCAATTTAATGTTTTATAGTTCCTTCGGTCGTAAAAGTTTTAATAGGTTTCCATAACGCTTTAAGTAAAAGTTGCTCATGGGAAGTTTACAGTGTTGCACGACGGAGTTTGTTATTAGTGAATTGAATTAAGTTTTCAGCTGTGTTTACCGATTCTACGACTGTTTTAATAATTAAAATTACGCGCCCTAGTTTTAGTAATTGAATTAATTGATTAATTAATCATAATTTATTTATTTTTTAGTTACCGAGTGCAATTTTTTCGTATTTTTGAGTACAATAGTCTGCAGCTGCTATTACTGTCTTTGTAAATAATTCTCCAAGTTGAGCAATGAAACGCGAGATTAAGACTTCACAGCAACAACTCCCTCATTTCCAAGTCGTAAAGTCGATAATTACGGTACGGTTTAAGCCGCCTTAAATTTACCACAAAGTATACAGTGGAGGAATTGCACCCCTCTATACATACATAGTCTATACATAAAACTACCCTAGAACTACCCTGGTAAATCTGCGTTACCGTGGTCATTTAGCTTAGTGTTTATTGGCACAGGATTGTAACCTTCAGTTTTATCACAAAGATTTTAAACTCACCCTCGAAAGCAACGGATCAGTCGATAAACAGTAATAACTCAGGAGCATGGCTTAACCTCTGCCAGAAGTGTCGAAGAACAGAAAACCCTCTGAATTTATTGTCGAGAAAGATGGATGAGTTCGAATTGTGTTGGCGCGTTTAGTATTTAGTTTTTACTGAGCAATTTAGATGAGTCGTTTGGACGGGGCGTCGAGGTTTGCCCGCCAAGCAGCAGCGGAGAACCATAAAAGCCAAGTTTGACGATAAGTTGACGGAAAATTTCAGCGATGTCTCCGCTAAGTGAGTTGTTGCCTGTCGGACAAATCCCAGACGCCCGCTACACAGGAGGTCTAAAGGTTTCTACCTATACATAGTTCTATACACTTAAAGTGGGGCAATTCATGCCGTGATGTAGTACTCTCTCCTCTGTATGCACTTTTCTCGCATTATGTAGCAAAGCGCTATGGTGATGAGGACTGCGATAGCGATTCCCATTCCTATGCTGACCCAAATAATCTCTTCGTTGATACCCTGGTACGAGCGGCCTGCAACAGCAAATAACAATAAAACGTGGGCGGTTTTCTCTTTAACGAAGCGAAGTGCCGGATTTTCGAGATTGATCGCATTGATTTCCGCCGAAAAGATTGAAAGGGAAACAGTCGCTCTAATCGAGGAAAGTTGCGAAAAACGGCTCCAGATGTGGCGCCGAGAATTTTTAACTGGCGAAGTTGGTAGGATTTAATGAGGGGTGGCGATTTGCATTGGACGCGGATTAATTCGGAATTTCCAACGTGTTGATTCAAAAGAGATTCTATAGTTTCACACAGGACTTCCTATTCTAAGTAAACTTGGCCGAAAAATGACCCTCCTGTCAAATCAACGCCCACTCCCTCATTTGCAACCCTTTCAACGCCGTCTTCACCCCACCCCCCCTGATTTACAATTAGCTGCTGCGTCTCTAATTTGCGGCGATCGCGTCCCGAATTTAAACGAAGTCGAAGAATACTGAAGCTGAAGATTCATCCCCCGCAATTCATTACTCTCACCATTGTATCCGTTGGAGATAATGCCGGTAACTTTTCCAGCTACTCTGCCCCCGACAGGCATCCTGCTGCAGTTCGGCGGCGGCGACCCTAGTATTTATGTTGGCCCTGGCCCATTCATCCTGAAAATAAATGTCGCTTCAGAGGACGTCTTGTGCTGTCCGAAATGCAGACGTACACAAATTTGCTTTTGTTGCGCTGCCGGAAAACTTGACGTTTCCAACTTTTTCCGGGGATTTGTGTAGTCCGGGAAGGGGTCGGGCGGCGGGCGGAGGCTCGATCTGCATGGGAACGGCGGTTTTCGGATTTTAGGAAGTTTTCAGGTGGTTCGGGCGGTTTATAGGGGGTGGGTCGACAGTGTTTTGTTTGTTTCGGAGGGATGTTCGGCGGAGTTTATTGGTGTTTTGGTTGTGTACGAGTTTGGTACAAGCTGACAAATTTTAAAAATTGGTCGAAAGGTATTTCTACAGAATTTCCCTCGTTTATGAAGTACAGTCCAACGAATACAGCTTTTCTGATAAATTATAAAATTTGATTTTTTTTGCTGGATTTTACTTCTTCGTGATAACCTCAATGGCATAAAAACAACATGGAAGGTACTAGTCACAGACTAATGGAAAAAAGAAGGTTTCACATTAAAAAAAACATTTGACGTCCCCGAGAACGTTTTAAAATTTTTAAAAATAAAATTGGGACCCCCGAGAAGATTTTACATTTTAAAAAAATACAGCTGGGACCCCAGAAAAAGTTTCACATTCTTAAAAATACCCTTTTGGGGTCCCTGAGAAGGTTTCACATTCTTAAAAATATACATTTAGGACCCTCGAGAAGGTTTTACATTTAAAAAGAAAGACATTTGACGCCCCCGAGAAGGTTTTACATTTAAAAAAGATATTTGACGTTTCCGAGAAAGTTTTACATTTTCAAAGATATATATTTGGGGTCCCTGAGAAGGTTTGCCATTAAAAAAAAATACATTTCACGCCCCCGAGAAGGTTTTACATTTATAAAGATATACAGTTGGGAGCCCCGAGAACGTTTCACATTCAAAAAAGATATTTGACGTTTCCGAGAAGGTTTTACGTTTTCAAAAATATACATTTGGAGTCCCTGAGAAGGTTTCCCATAAAAAAAAAAACATTTGACGCCTCGAGAAGGTTTTACATTTATAAAAATAGACAGTTGGGACCCCGAGAAGGTTTCACATTCAAAAAGGACATTTGACGTTTCCGAGAAGGTTTTACAGTTTCAAAAATATACATTTGGGGTCCCTGAGAAGGTTTCCCATTACAAAAAAAATTCATTTGACTTCCCCGAGAAGGTTTTACATTTAAAAAGAAAGACAATTGGGACCCCCGAGAATGTTTTACATTTATTTTTTAAAAATACATTTGGGACTCCCGAGAAGATTTTACGTTTTTAAAAAAGACAACTGGGGCCCCTGAGAAGGTTTCACATTCTTAAAAGTATACATTTGACGCCCCCGAGAAGGTTTTACATTTTTAAAATAGATAATTGGGATCCCCGAGAAAGTTTCACATTCTTAGAAATATATATTTGGGACCCTCGAGAAGGTTTTACATTTAAAAAGAAAGACAATTGTGTCCCCGAGAAGGTTTTACATATATTTTTAAAAATGACAACTGGGACCCCTGAGAAGGTTTCACATTCTTAAAAATATACATTTGGGACCCTCGAGAAGGTTATACATTTAAAATGAAAGACATTTGACGCCCCCGAGAAGGTTTTACATTTTTAAAAAAGACAACTGGGACCCCTGAGAAGGTTTCACATTCTTAGAAATATACATTTGGTGCCCTCGAGAAGGTTTCACATTTAAAAAGAAAGACAGTTGACGCCCCCTAGAAGGTTTCACATTTTGAAAAAAGACAACTGGAACCCCTGAGAAGGTTTCACATTTTTAGAAATATACATTTGGTACCCTCGAGAAGGTTTTACATTTAAAAAGAAAATCAGTTGTGACCCCGAGAAGGTTTTACATTTATTTTAAAAAAATACAGTTGGGACCCCCGAGAAGATTTTACATTTTTAAAAAAGACAACTGGGACCACTGAGAAGGTTTCACACTCTTAAAAATATACATTTGGGATCCTCGAGAAGGTTATACATTTAAAATGAAAGACATTTGACGCCTCCGAGAAGGTTTTACATTTTGAAAAAAGACAACTGGGACCCCTGAGAAGGTTTCACATTCTTAGAAATATACATTTGGGACTCTCGAGAAGGTTTTACATTTAAAAAGAAGGACAGTTGTGACTCCGAGAAGATTTTACATTTATTTTAAAAAAATACAGTTGGGACCCCCGAGAAGATTTTACATTTATAAAAAGACAACTGAGACCCCTGAGAAGGTTTTACATTCTTAAAAGTATACATTTGACGCCCCCGAGAAGGTTTTACATTTTTAAAATAGATAATTGGAATCCCCGAGAAAGTTTCACATTCTTAGAAATATATATTTGGGACCCTCGAGAAGGTTTTACATTTAAAAAGAAAGACAATTGTGACCCCGAGAAGGTTTTACATTTATTTTTAAAAAAGACAACTGGGACCCCTGAGAAGTTTTACATTCTTAAAAATATACATTTGGGACCCTCGAGAAGGTTATACATTTAAAATGAAAGACATTTGACGCCCCCGAGAAGGTTTTACATTTAAAAAAAAACAACTGGGACCCCTGAGAAGGTTTCACATTCTTAGAAATATACATTTGGTGCCCTCGAGAAGGTTTCACATTTAAAAAGAAAGACATTTGACGCCCCCTAGAAGGTTTCACATTTTGAAAAAAGACAACTGGAACCCCTGAGAAGGTTTCACATTTTTAGAAATATACATTTGGTACCCTCGAGAAGGTTTTACATTTAAAAAGAAAATCAGTTGTGACCCCGAGAAGGTTTTACATTTATTTTTAAAAATACACTTGGGACCCCCGAGAAGATTTTACATTTTTAAAAAAGACAACTGGGACCACTGAGAAGGTTTCACACTCTTAAAAATATACATTTGGGATCCTCGAGAAGGTTATACATTTAAAATGAAAGACATTTGACGCCTCCGAGAAGGTTTTACATTTTGAAAAAAGACAACTGGGACCCCTGAGAAGGTTTCACATTCTTAGAAATATACATTTGGGACTCTCGAGAAGGTTTAACATTTAAAAAGAAGGACAGTTGTGACCCCGAGAAGATTTTACATTTATTTTAAAAAAATACAGTTGGGACCCCCGAGAAGATTTTACATTTATAAAAAGACAACTGAGACCCCTGAGAAGGTTTCACATTCTTAAAAATATACATTTGGGACCCCCGAGAAGGTTTTACATTTAAAAAGAAAGACATTTGACGCCCCCGAGTAGGTTTTACATTTTTAAAAAAGACAGCTGGAACCCCTGAGAAGGTTTCACATTCTTAGAAATATACATTTGGGACCCTCGAGAAGGTTTTACATTTAAAAAGAATGACAGTTGTGACCCCGAGAAGATTTTACATTTATTTTAAAAAAATACAGTTGGGACCCCCGAGAAGATTTTACATTTTTAAAAAGACAACTGGGACCCCTGAGAAGGTTTCAAATTCTTAGAAATATACATTTGGGACCCTCGAGAAGGTTTTACATTTAAAAAGAAAGACAGTTGTGACCCCGAGAAGGTTTTACATTTATTTTTTAAAAATACATTTTGGACCCCCGAGAAGATTTTACATTTTTAAAAAAGACAACTGGGACCCCTGAGAAGGTTTCACATTCTTAAAAATATACATTTAGGACCCTCGAGAAGGTTTTACATTTAAAAAGAAAGACATTTGACGCCCCCTAGAAGGTTTTACATTTAAAAAAGATATTTGACGTTTCAGAGAAAGTTTTACATTTTCAAAAATATACATTTGGGGTCCCTGAGAAGGTTTGCCATTAAAAAAAAAACATTTGACGCCTCCGAGAAGGTTTTACATTTATAAAAATAGACAGTTGGGACCCCGAGAAGGTTTCACATTCAAAAAGAACATTTGACGTTTCCGAGAAGGTTTTACAGTTTCAAAAATATACATTTGGGGTCCCTGAGAAGGTTTCCCATTACAAAAAAAGTTCATTTGACTCCCCCGAGAAGGTTTTACATTTAAAAAGAAAGACAATTGGGACTCCCGAGAATGTTTTACATTTATTTTTTAAAAATACATTTGGGACTCCCGAGAAGATTTTACATTTTTAAAAAAGACAACTGGGGCCCCTGAGAAGGTTTCACATTCTTAAAAATATACATTTAGGACCCTCGAGAAGGTTTTACATTTAAAAAGAAAGACATTTGACGCCCCCTAGAAGGTTTTACATTTAAAAAAGATATTTGACGTTTCAGAGAAAGTTTTACATTTTCAAAAATATACATTTGGGGTCCCTGAGAAGGTTTGCCATTAAAAAAAAAACATTTGACGCCTCCGAGAAGGTTTTACATTTATAAAAATAGACAGTTGGGACCCCGAGAAGGTTTCACATTCAAAAAGAACATTTGACGTTTCCGAGAAGGTTTTACAGTTTCAAAAATATACATTTGGGGTCCCTGAGAAGGTTTCCCATTACAAAAAAAGTTCATTTGACTCCCCCGAGAAGGTTTTACATTTAAAAAGAAAGACAATTGGGACTCCCGAGAATGTTTTACATTTATTTTTTAAAAATACATTTGGGACTCCCGAGAAGATTTTACATTTTTAAAAAAGACAACTGGGGCCCCTGAGAAGGTTTCACATTCTTAAAAGTATACATTTGACGCCCCCAAGAAGGTTTTACATTTTTAAAATAGATAATTGGGATCCCCGAGAAGGTTTCACATTCTTAGAAATATATATTTGGGACCCTCGAGAATGTTTTACATTTAAAAAGAAAGACAATTGTGACCCCGAGAAGGTTTTACATTTATTTTTAAAAAAGACAACTGGGACCCCTGAGAAGGTTTCACATTCTTAAAAATATACATTTGGGACCCTCGAGAAGGTTTCACATTTAAAAAGAAAAACATTTGACGCCCCCTAGAAGGTTTCACATTTTGAAAAAAGACAACTGGAACCCCTGAGAAGGTTTCACATTTTTAGAAATATACATTTGGTACCCTCGAGAAGGTTTTACATTTAAAAAGAAAATCAGTTGTGACCCCGAGAAGGTTTTACATTTATTTTTAAAAAATACACTTGGGACCCCCGAGAAGATTTTACATTTTTAAAAAAGACAACTGGGACCCCTGAGAAGGTTTCACACTCTTAAAAATATACATTTGGGATCCTCGAGAAGGTTATACATTTAAAATGAAAGACATTTGACGCCCCCGAGAAGGTTTTACATTTTGAAAAAAGACAACTGGGACCCCTGAGAAGGTTTCACATTCTTAGAAATATACATTTGGGACTCTCGAGAAGGTTTTACATTTAAAAAGAAGGACAGTTGTGACCCCGAGAAGATTTTACATTTATTTTAAAAAAATACAGTTGGGACCCCCGAGAAGATTTCACATTTTTAAAAAGACAACTGGGACCCCTGAGAAGGTTTCCCATTCTTAGAAATATACATTTGGGACCCTCGAGAAGGTTTTACATTTAAAAAGAAAGACATGTAACGCCCCCGAGAAGGTTTTACATTTAAAAAGAAAGACATTTGACGCCCCCGAGTAGGTTTTACATTTTTAAAAAAGACAGCTGGAATCCCTGAGGAGGTTTCACATTCTTAGAAATATACATTTGGGACCCTCGAGAAGGTTTTACATTTAAAAAGAAAGACAGTTGTGACCCTGAGAAGGTTTTACATTTATTTTTAAAAAATACAGTTGGGACTCCCGAGAAGATTCTACATTTTTAAAAAAGACAACTGGGACTCCTGAGAAGGTTTCACATTCTTAAAAAAAAATGTGTCGTTTCCGAGAAGGTTTTATATTTTTAAAGAAGACAAATGGGACCCAGGGGAATGTTTCACATTAAAAAAAGACATTTGGGGCTCCCGAGAAGGTTTAGATTTTTAAAAAACACAATTGAGACTTTCGAGAATGTTTCACGTTAAAAAAAACATTTGGCGCTCCCGAGAAGATTTCGCATTTTAAAAAAGACAATTGGGACCCCTGAGAAGGTTTCATATTCTTAAAAATATACATTTGGGGCCACCGAGAAGGTTATACATTTAAATAGAAAGACAGTTGGGACTCCAGAGGTTTGACATTAAAAAAACGACCTTTGACGCCTCTGAGAAGGTTTTACATTTTTAAATAAGACAATTGAGATCCCGACAAGGTTTCACATTAAAAAAAGACATTTGGCGCGTTCGAGAAGGGTTTACACTTTTTTCGACACAATTTCCCTCGCCCATAAATTACAGCTTGTTAAATCCAGATCTTTCGAAAAATTAAAAAAATTGGGAATTTTATAGTTTTTTATGGGAATCATTAAGCTAAAATAAATTATTATGTATATATTTATGGTACTTGTGATTTAAGACAAATAGCGATAACACTTATCAACTTGCAGACGTGAGAGTGAAACAGAAACTAAACTAAAAGATGTTTTCTACGAATTGGAATAACCGAATCACAATGCCGACGGTCCAGACTTTTTTATTGTTCTGACATCCGCTTATTGAATAAAACACTACATCTTATTTCGATTTTCGATGTTGTAATTCACATTTGGTTAATTATAACTTGTCTAGATCTAGGGAAGGCTCAGCATCCTTTAGCTTCCCTCTAACTGCGGCCTTGTCTAGGTATTATGAAATATCGAGAAAATATGAAAGTACCAAATTGCTCGATGGACTCCATTACTGTATGTCCTTATGTTATCCCCGATAAGTGAAATATGAATCCAATGATGAATTACAAGTAAAAACTGATCATAATTCAAAGATTTCAAATCATTCGGTTTTGCAGATTCAAAATTAAATTGCAAAATGTTTTGATTTTTTGAAAATTTGGTTAGGGTATGATATTCCTAATACATATAAATACAAAATTTATGGACGGACAGACGGATAGACGGACAGACAGACAGACAGACGAAAACAGGAAACCTATCTCTTCGTATTCTAAGGATAATGAAAGGTCAAGAAGTAGAAATCCATTGTTGGAGGTGCGTGTGTGTATGGAGAGAGTAGCGAGCTTCGCTCGCTCCGTTGCGAATTGAGAACGTTCTTTTCCTCACCTTTTAATCAACAAATTAAAAATAAATTATTTCGATAAATTGTTGCAATGAATCTCATCAACGTTCCGTCCTGCACTTAATCCCTCGAAAATTCAATTCTAACCTAAATAAGTTTAAACCGGCTTTAAAAGCAATCCTAGCGACTGCAAAAATAACCTCTTCAAATCGACATTTCTATAAATAACTCCGACATGAATCCCGCTTCAATTCCCGGGCTTCATAAATATCGCTTTCCGTCGACATCTTCATTAGCAACAAACTTGAAGAAACTCGAACGTAAAAATCGCATTTTTCATCGTTTCAACTAACGACGATTTATTCCACCTTCAGTGCAACCAAACACAAAAAGTGATGCGCCGGGAAACGATTTCCTCTTCCTCCCGCAGCTCGTCAATTATTAACGCGCAAACAGCCACATATTTCCCGCAACCCCTTCGGCGCATTTCCCCGTCTTAAACCCTCCCGTTTTTTCCCAAGTAATTACACCTGCTCTTGAAACGTTCGCACTGCGAAATATTAATTAGGCCGCGTAGGACGGTTCAACGTCGATTTTTTCGTAAAATAATGGCTTTCAACGGCTCACTTTCGCCGCGATTTCGCTGAGCTCGATAAAACTTCAATGTTGCCGGATTAAATTACTCGTGCGTGAAGATTTCCTTCGAGTTAAACTTATAGTGTGGTTTTACGGCCGGACAAAATGCTAGCGACAATCCGACGAATTAGCCGAAAGTGGCACTAATCCGAGGGATTAATGCAAATCGCGACCGCCAACCAGCGGATTTTTGCAGGGGCGCTGATGAGGTAATTTGCATAGAGCGGCACGCCCGGGATGACATTATTAGATGATAGACGCGACGCAGGATTCACGTGCCGCTTGTCCTAGATGGCACCAGATGTTACACACTTGACGGTTTTATTATTTCTAGTCGTAAAGTTGCTATCTAAATAATGAAAAATGGCAAGATTAATGGATTAGTCGTCATTTGGTCGTAATGTTTCTCTGAAGTTTGTCAAGGTTTTGCTACGAGTTTGTCGGAAAGTTTATTAATAAGCCATAATTGGGTTTTGTAGGTGGACGATTTCGAATGACGTGAGATTTTTTCCTGCAGGAATTCTGTTTTCTTTATTGAGGAGCGTACAAACGAATGCTTGCTTTTATTGTGTGCTTATGGAGTGGTTAGAAGGATTTTGTGATGTTTTGTTCTGAAAGTAGGGCGTAGAAGAATCACGCAAGAACCTGTCGTAGCGCTGGAAACAACCTGAAAACACTTTGTAGCTTATTGTGTGGAAATATATGAGGCGGAAACGATTTCATTTTGCTTTTATTAAAGGAGATAACGGTTCAAGGTTACGTGCGAAGACGAAAAGTTGTAAAAATATTGTCAGTTTGTTTGAGAGAGAATTCATTTTCCGGATTGATGAAAGATTGCGGCAGAATTTATTATTCTCTTGATTTAGTGTTCAAGCTTGATTTAGTAGCAACAACATCGAGCTTTAGAAGCTCCAAGGCCACACTTGCAGGCGTGTTTTATGTCCTTCGCTGGATTTTATATTACTATAAGAATTTCCAGTTTCCACGTCCGGATGCCTCCACATAAGTCTGAATACAATATTCGCGCTTGCGCACTCCCATTTTTCAAAAGGTTTGTCTCAAAAACTCTCTGTAGTGTTCCAGCAGGAATAAGAGGATTTTCATAAAATATGACCGTAAGACCTCCGAGCGTCTTTACGAAAGTATTAATAAAACTTCGGTTCCTATCTCTCGAGATTTTACAACATATCGAAACAGCGAATTTATTTCTAATAAAATTTCACGAGGCCAATAATGGTCGCGCTTTTAGCACTCGCCGGGTTTCTCCTGCTCATCTTTTCGTCTTCTGTCACGTAACAAACGTTTTGTCAAAGAAGCTTTTCAATCACGATTTCACCAAGTCGTGGCGAAAAACAGGATGATGAATGTTTTTCGCGAGCGACCGTCCGAGAGTTCGAATTGCAGTGTCAAGTCTCTTCCTGGAAAAGTTCGAATGTGTTTTTGAGGCGGATACGAATTAATGGAATTCCAAGCAACGCTTTTTGTTGGTTAATTCGACGGGAATTGATCGATGTATTGTTGAGATTAAAGCGATTTATTAAAGGTGTGACGTTGTTCGTGCCATCCGACCGACTGCGCCATTTCGTAGGACGTGAAAAAATACGCGAATCTCTCGTCTTAATTAATTATAAAATACTCGAAGTCGACGATAAAAAACAGACGCAAAAAATTACCAACTTCCCCGTCCGGCGGTTCTTTGCTCTATGAAAATTTAATTTTTAAATTCTCGTCTGGCGCGTTTCTTTCGTTTTCTGACTATTATGTACGGGGCTATATATTACGTGTGACGATTTTATGAGTCGCTCTAACTTTAAAGAGAGATTGATGATCAATCATTCTTCGGAAGCTACCCTGTGTAGATATGATCGCTTTGTGAGTTATTTTTTATGAAGACTTCGCCTATTCATGATGTCGTTGGGGGTTTTATGGAAGTTACTTATCGGAGTGGGGGTGGCAGCTGTGGACAAGTTTTAATAGCTAGAACTTGATTAAAAATAAATTACATTCAGCGTTTTGCAAAAATTAAACCCTTGCACAATTATAGCGGTGATGGCTTCATTTTGAAATTAAAAAAAGAGAAAAATTGAAAACTCCATTAAAACCCGCGCCTGGAATAGGAAATATTGAAATTTAAGGTCGAAGGTAACGCATCAGAATACAAACCCAAATCACACCAAGCCAAATGCAAAAATACATTTACACATAAATGGAAAGTCCGCAATTCTGGTGGATGCGCCGGGTCACAGCCAGTTGGCAAACTTGAAATTCTAACAGTTTAGTTTACTTAAATTGTGAATGCATAAATTTAGTTACGAGACAATAGAATTTCAAAACAATTAGCGAGTGCACGGAAAAACAACAACTTTGTAAGTTTGTTTGTATTTAACAAGGCATGTGGAGAACTGCGTAATAGGGTACAAAGCTCTAGTAGCAATGTTAACACGACTGTTTTTAGAGTAACGCTCGCGTAGGTAAAATCAATAACGCAGTTTGGTGTTCTTTTTTACCGTTTGTATGAGGATTATATGATCTGTAAAATATAAGTTTCATACTTTTTCGATCGTCGCCACACTGAAAATTTCATAAGAGACAGATGACTGACGGACAGCCGGAAAATGAATAAAACATGAATTGAATATTCGTCAAATTTCCCGTTGCATCAATCCGAAAAACGCTTTAAATGCTGTTGATTTCTGCCACATAATCAAATAATATTTTTTCTATAGTAGATGGTAAAAGTCTTTTGATCGATGAGACAACCGGTTAAGTAAAGTCTAAAACTGAGAGGCGGCACGTTTCCATGGATTTTACTTTTTCGTGATAACTTCTATGGAGTAAAAATAATATAGAAGGTACTAGCCACAGTATAATAGAAAAAAATAAGGTTTCACTGTTTAAATAAAGGACACTTGGGGCCCCCGAGAAGGTTTCACATTCTTAAAAAAAGACCTTTGGCGCCCCCGAGAAGGTTTTACATTTTTAAAACAGACTGCCGATGAAGAAGTCACTGGGAGTGTTAAAAATAGAAGTAACGCAGCGCAAATATCTGGTAAACTACTCGTTAAAAAATTATTGTCTATAAACAGAAACTTAGCAATATCTGTAATTTTAGTTATTTTTTGCTGAATAATTTCACCAACAACAATGTTTTTAAAACTAACATTTGTTCACAGATTGCACTAAAAATATCTTCTTCGTATTAGTTTACCAACTTTGATGCTGCCTCCACCAATTCTTCGTCTGTACTATTCGATACTTTCATTTTCCCGATTTTTTAATTTTCATTTTCTGGATTTTATATCGCATTTTTTCGTTTATTCAATTTTTCACATTTTCAATTCCTCGATTTTCTAATTTTCAATATTTAGATTTTACAATAATTTTCGTGTTTTCGACCGCAATTTTTCGATCTTTAAGTTTCTCAATTTTTAATCTTTCGATTTTTGGATTTTCCGTTTCTTCAATTTCTCAAGTTTTTAGATTTCTCAAAGCTTTCATTTTATACTTTTGCGTTTTTTCATTTTGAGTTTTCAATTTTACAATTTTTCTATTTTATAACTTTTCCGTTTTGTTTATTCGGAAAGTAGAAAATTCGAAAAATTGAAAAATCGGAAAATTAAAAAATTGGAAAAAATTGAAAAAACAAAAAATTGCAAAATCGATAAAACGGAAATTCGAATGGAATTTGTTTTTACGATTTTTTAAGCTTCGATTTTTTACATTTTTTAATCTGTATTTCAATTTTTCGATTTTTGGAATTTTCTGTTTCTCATATCTAGGTGTATCGATTTTTTTAGTTTTTCGATTTTTCCGGTTATCTTTTTTTTAAGTAAATATTTTAATTTTGAATTTTCCGATTTCGGCCTATTTCGATTTCTCGATCTTTTGAAGTCTCAGAAGTTTTCGATTTCGATTTCTTGGTTTTTTGATTTTCAAAATTTTCGATTTTCTAGTATATATTTTAAATTTTCGATTTTTTAATTTTCCATTTTTCGCTTTTATAATCTTTGTTTCGATTTCCCGATTTTAATTTTTTAATGTGTTTCACTTATTCCATTTTTGGAATTTTCGATTTCTCATATCTCAATTTTCCAATTTTAAACATTTTTCGATTTCTCGATTTTTAAGTTTTCGCTATCTCAATTTTTCAACATCGCAATTTTAAGAATTTTTAATTTCTATATTTTTCAGATTTGCGATATTTTCATTTTCCCGATCTTGATTTTAGATCACAATTTTTCATTTTTCCATTACCTTTATTTTTTCAATGTTTCTTTGGATTTTATAATTTTTTGTTTATTCAATCTTTTACATTTTCAATCTTTGATTTTTTAAGCTCTTGATTTCCAATTTTTTTATTTTTCGAAGCTTTGATTTTGTACTTTTTCGTTTTTTCAGTTTTACAATTTTTCGATTTTGTTTATTCGAAAAGTTAAAAACTCGAAAAAATGAAAAATTGATCAATGAAAAACTAAAAACCGAGAAACTTAAAAATCCAAAAAAAATTAATGAATTGAAGAATGGGAAAGAAGAAAAACCATTCGAATTGAAAAATTGGAAAATCCAAAAATTGGAAAATCGAAAAATTATAGAATCTTGAAAATTGTGAAGTCCAAAAACGGTGACATTCAAACACCGAAAAATTGAAAAATTCCAAAAACGAAAAACTGAAAAGCGAACAACTTTAAAAATTACAATTATTAGGAGTGTTACATAACTAAAATGAAAACTATAAAAACTGCAAATGAAACGGAAAATTGAAAGCCGAAAATTGAAAAATTAAAGAAAATTAAAAACCCACACGAAAAATTGCAAATCGAAAAACTGACGAAATTAAAAACTGAAAACTCGTGAAATTTGCAAACTCTAAAATTAGAAACATCCAAAAGTTGGAAAATCAAAAACTGAAAAATCGAGAAATCGAAAATTTTCAAAACTGAAAAGTCGAAAGATTGAAAAATCGAAATTTTGGAAAATCGAAAAACCGAGGAATTCAAACTGAAAAAAGATCGAAAATTCAAGATGTCGAAAAATCTAAATATCTAAAATTTAAAAAATAGAAAAATTACAATCACGAAAAATTTAACATTAAAAAAAAACACAAAATTAAAAAGCCGAAAAATCGAGAAATTGAGAAATGGAAAAATGAAAATTTAAAAAAGCCAAAGATTGAAAAGCATAAAAAAAATTAAAATCGGGAAATCGGAACGTAAAAAAATAAAATCGAAAAATTGATAAATTTTAAATTTAAAAATTCGAAAACTTGAAAAACTGAAGAAATGAAAAACTAAAAAATCGACAAATTGAAAAATCTCAAAACTGAAAAGTCGAAAAATTGAAAAACCCAAAAATCGATTTCCGGTAAGTCGAAAAATCTCAAATTTAAAAAGTTGAAAAATGAAAATATCAAAAAACTGAAAAATACAGAAATTCTCAAAATTGAAATGTTGAAAAATTGAGAAATCGAAAACTTGAAAAATCCAGAAATCGAGAAAAAGAACGAAAAGTAAATCACTGAAAAACAAAAGAATAGAACAACTTTTTCCTGTATGTATGGCCACTTTTATATCTTCTCGTACGAAAAAAGTGGTCTGCCGTTTCCATGTGTCTGTCTGTATGTCTGTAATCTCCGAAACTGCTGGACTGATTGTTGTCAAACTTTCTATATATATTGTTTTTACTCTAGAGGTTATCACGAAAAAGTAAAATCCAGCAAAATGAAATTAAAACCTTAATCTCAAATTGAGTTATATTGTTAGTGCACACTGCCTTTAATTTAGAGCTATGAAAATTTAAGTCTGATTAATATTAAAACTTTACGACTGACATTTACATAGATAGTGTTAAATGCCCAAACTATGTAAATTCGCAATTCACCCAGACGACACTAATTCACGTGAATATTTCAAACTCAACACATTTACATCGATTTACATTTCACACAAAATCGCGATTACCGATGTGTGTACAAATTTTCTCCGGTTCTCACCACGTAAAAGTGTCCAAATCCCGCGATTTAAACGTACCTCGAACATGTCCCATAAATCCGACACCGCTCCGACAATTTTCCCACAAATTCGACAATTTCCGCAAAAACCTCTGCATAATTTCGCCGTAATCGTCGTCTGTTTCCCCGCCGTCCACACCCATTCGACTCTAATTTATCTGCCTCGGGCCGAAAAATCTCCACAAAATATAGTTTTATTGCACCGAAAACACTAAACCTTGCCTTTGGCGCACATTTGCGTGATCGTACGATTCCTCCTTGTTATCCCATCCGGCGTCCTCATGCCTAAGGCATCAAACTTCGCTCCGCTCGACATTCAGGCGAGTTCTTGCACAAAATTACGTGACGTGGCGGCCAAATGCAGTCTGGCTTGGGTGACAGCTGATGGCTTCGTCTCCGAGGAGTCTACTAGATTAAACTCCGCTTTCCTTAGTAATAATAATAATAATAATGCTAAATTTTGATGGCGGGTGCTTGATATCGATCAAAAGGGGCAAATATTTGTACAACGAGAGCAAGCTTTAAAACAATTTCTTGCCTGTAAAAATTCAAATTCGGGTTGGCGAGCACCCAAACAATAAGTTTCCTGGGAGAGGTTTAGTTTGGGACTGTTAGAGCAAATAACGACGTTCTGCATTGGGGAAGTTGGCAAAGAGCAAAAAGAGATGTCATGGAACGTTGGATATCGTCGGCAAAACGAGGAACGTTATGTATGTTTTGAAATGCATAATGTATTTCGTTTGGCTAAGTTTCCAGGGAGTTTGTTTTCGTGTAATGTTTTAATTAGTCGGGGATGAAAGAGACGGTTTTATGGCGGATAAGTGGGTTAAGAACGTGATGGCTGTATAAATTGTGGGTGAATTTTTTGAGGTGGATCGTTTTTCCTTTGAGCTTTAGTTTCCGCGATAAATCCATGTAAAGTTTTAATGAGGTCGAGATATCTCGTGCGAGCTTTTATTACTTAATTTGCATGGCAGGCAGCGTTTCTCTGACGAAATTGGGAATGGCTAATTTTTGCTAAAAATTGGTCGAAGCTTATTTCGACAGAGCTTTCTTCACCTGTGACGTGAAGCTCAACAAATCGCGCTTCATTCAATTATATATTTGTTTCCATTTTTCATACTTTTTTGTTTCTTCAGCATTTCGATTTGCAATTTTTCCAGTTTTCAAGTATCAATTTTTGAGTTTTTCGGTTTTCCAACTTGATTTAAATTTTTAGATTTCACAATTTTTGATTTGAGCTTCACGAGTTTTTGATTTGCAATTTTTCGTTTCCGTTTTTTATTGTCTCTATTTTTTCAATTATTCAATTTTTCAGTTTGCCATTTTTCGATTCGACTTTTATTTTTTTTTTCGAGTTTTCATTTTTAAATTTTTCAGTTCTTCGATTTCCCAACTTTGGGAAGTTTCAATTTTTAGATTTTGAAGTTTTTTGATTGCAATTTCACGAGTTCTCAATTTTTGATTATTCAGTTTTTCGATTTTTCAATTTTTCATTCCTTTAGTTTTTCGATTTGGAATTTTTTGTTTCGGTTTTTTTATTTTCTTTATTTTTTCAATTATTCGATTTTTTCAATGTTTCAATTTATTGTTTTACGATTTTTCAATTTGTCATTTTTCTTGTCACTTTATTTTTAGATTTCGCGATTATTCTATTTAAAATTTCTCTAGTTTTTTATTTTTAAATTTTCAATTTTTCGATTGGTTAATTTTTAATTTCTTCAAATTTTCAGTTTGCAATTTTTCGTGTCGGTTTTTTATTTAATTTTTTTTACAATTTTTCGATTTTTCATTTTTTTATTTTTTGTTTTTTTTCCAATGTTTTCAAATTTCTGTTTCTTCAAATTTTCGAATCGGAATTTTTCGATTTTGAATTTTTTGTTTCTTCAATTTTACGAGATGCAACTTCGATTTTTCATTTTTTAATATTTTTGTTTTTTCAATTGTAATGATTTCAAATTTTCGTTTCTTCATATTTTTGAATTGTAATTTTGCAGCAATTTTTCATTTTTTTTTTGTTTCCTCAATTATACGACATGCAACTCCTCGAGTTTTCATTTTAAAATTTTTCAGTTCTTTGATTTCCCAACTTTTGGAAGTTTTAATTCTTTAGTTTTTCGATTTTTCAATTTTTTTTGTTTTCTTCAATTTTACGACATGCAACTATTCGATTTTTCATTTTTTAATTTTATTGTTTTTTCATTTTCAGTGTTTTCAAATTTTCGTATCTTCAATTTTTCAAATTAAAATTTTTCAATTTTTTTTGTTTCTTCAATTTTACGATATGCAACTCTTCGAGTTTTCATTTTAAAATTTTTCAGTTCTTAGATTTTCCAACTTTTGGAAGTTTCAATTTTTGGGTTTTGAAATTTTTTAATTGCAATTTCAGAAGTTTCCAATTTTTAATTTTTTAGTTTTTCAATGTTCCATTTTTTTGTGTTTCCTTCAATTTGACGACATGCAACTTCGATTTTTCGATTTTTCAATTTTTTTTGTTTTCTTCAATTTTACGATATGCAACTATTCGATTTTTTATTTTTTAATTTTATTGTTTTTTCATTTTCAGTGTTTTCAAATTTTCGTATCTTCAATTTTTCGAATTACAATTTTTCAATTTTTCTTTTTTTTTCTTCAATTTTACGATATGCAACTCTTCGAGTTTTCATTTTTAAATTTTTCAGTTCTTAGATTTTCCAACTTTTGGAAGTCTCAATTTTTAGGTTTTGAAATTTTTTGATTGCAATTTTACGAGTTTTCAATTTTTAATTTTCTAGTTTTTTGATTTTTCAATTGTTTTTTTGTTTTCTTCAATTTTACGATATGGAACTCCTTGATTTTTCAGTTTTTATTTTTTTGTTTTTCACTTTCAATGTTTTCAAATTTTTGTGTCTTCAATTTTTCTAATTGCAATTTTCATTTTTTTGTTTCTTCAATTTTACGACATGCAATTCTTCAAGTTTTCATTTTGAAATTTTTTAGTTCTTGAATTTTTCAACTTTCGAACTTTAAATTTTTAGGTTTGAAATTTTTTAATTGTAATTTCAGGATTTTTCAATTGTTAATTTTTTAGTGTTTCAATTTTTCATTTTTTTTTGTTTACTTCAAATTTACGACATGCAACTCCTCGAGTTTTCATTTTAAAATTTTTCAGTTCTTTGATTTTTCAACTTTTGGAAGTTTCAATTTTGAGGTTTTGAATTTTTTATTGCAATTTCACGAATTTTCAATTTTTAATTTTTTAGTTTTTCGATTTTTCAATTTTTATTTTTTTTTGTTTTCTTCAATTTTACCACATGCAACTCTTCGATGTTTCATTTTTAAATTTTTTAGTTCTTTGATTTCCCAACTTTTGGAAGTTTTAATTTTTAGGTTTTGAATTTTTTTATTGCAGTTTTACGACATGCAACTATTCGATTTTTGATTTTTTAATTTTATTGTTTTTTCATTTTCAGTGTTTTCAAATTTTCGTATCTTCAATTTTTCATTTTTTTATTTCTTCAATTTTACGACATGCAATTCTTCGAGTTTTCGTTTTTAAATTTTTCAGTTCTTCGATTTTCCAACTTTAAGAAGTTTCAATCTCTGTTTTGAAATTTTTTGATTGCAATTTTAGGAGTTTTCAGTTTTTAATTTTCTAGTTTTTCGATTTTTCAATTGTTTTTTTTTTGTTTTCTTCAATTTTACGATGTGCAACTCCTTGATTTTTCAGTTTTAATTTTTTGTTTTTTCATTTTCAATATTTTAAAATTTTTCAGTTCTTGGATTTTCCAACTTTTGAAAGTTTCAATTTTTAGGTTTTGAAATTTTTTAATTGCAATTTCAGGAGTTTTCAATTTTTAATTTTTCGATTTTTCAATTTTAATTTTTTTTGTTTCCTTCAATTCTACGACATGCAACTCTTCGAATTTTCATTTTTTAATTTTTTTGTTTTTTCACTTTCAAAGTTTTCAAATTTTCGTTTCTTCAATTTTTCCAATTGCTATTTCTCAGTTTTTTATTTTTTTTGTCTAGTAATAATTATAATTTTTAAAATTTTCACTTTTTCGTTTATTCGATTTTTTAATTTTTCGATTGTTAATTATTTAATTACTCCATATTTAAGTCTTCAATTTTCGATCTTTCAATGTTACAGATTTTCGAATTTACAATTTTGATGATTCCATAATTTTTCGATTTTACAATTTTTGGGTTTTTCAAATTTTTCGATTGATTAATTTTTTCGAATTTTAGGTTTCTCGATTTTTAGTATTTCAATGTCTCAATTTTTCGTTTCTTAAGTTCTTCGATTTGCAATTTTTTGATTTTCCACTTACTCGATTTTTCAACTTTTCCAATCAATAAAATGGAAAAATTGCAAAACTGTAAAACTGAAAACTCAAAAATGAAAACTTTGACAAATCTAAAAATTGGAGATCAAGAACTCGAAAAATTGAAAAATGGAAAGATTAAAAATTGAGAAACCTAAAAATCCAAAAACTGCAAAATCGAAAAGACGAAATATTGAAAATTAAAGAAATCGGAAAATCGGACAATTGAGAAATTCAAAAATTGCAAAATTGAAAAATTCAAAAATTGGAAAACCGAGGAATGATTGAAAATTTGAAAAATTCAAAAATCGAAAGAAACATTGAGACAATGAAGTAAATGAAAAACGAGAAACTGTGATGTAAAATCGAGAAAATGAAAACTGAAAGATCGGGAAATGGAAAATAAAAATCAAGAACTTGAAAAATTGAATAAACGAAAAAATATGAAACATTGAAAAATGGAAAAACTGAAATGAAATCAAAGAAAGTGAAAAAACGAAAAGTTCTGCTATCAAAAAACTGTAAAATCCAAAAAAAGGAAAAATGAAAAATTGTAATAAAAAAATTGGTCGAAGGTAAATAACTCTAGAATTTTCAAAAAATTATAAGATTTGACTTCGCAAATTTTATTTTTTTATGGTTGTCAATTTTTTGGAAGGAGATAAACGAATGAATTTTGATTAACGATTTACCAGGATTACTAGAACTCTAAAACGTTTGCAAGATTTTAAACCACATGTGAAGGAGTATTTTATTTTATTTTATAAAACTGAAATATTATTTGGTAATGTAAATTTTGGGGGTGACGTCATCCTATTGTTGGTGGGGATGTTTATCTAAATTTTGATTGACGTTTGATCATCTACACGATATTCCTAATATACACATAAAATTCGACCACAATCGTTCGTTTCGTATTATAGGGGTCATGAAACATCGAGAAAACATAAACGTACCAGTCGTCCAGGCACTCAGGAAATAAAACTGAGGAACGAATTAACTGTAATTTTTCCCATTTTCTGATTTCACAATTCCATCACCTCGTTAGCTTTGTGTCGCCTTCACCTTCCCCCACCCCCATAATCCCACCCCAACTTCAAAGCGCCAACTGTGAAACACCAACTTTCACCGATAAAAATGCCCTCTCACAATGCGTCAGCGATCCCGCACAATTAAAGCACGCTCGAATGAATAAAACATGCCTGCCGCCATTTTGTACGCCATTTTCTCGAGCACAGAGCGCGTAACGAATTTAACGAATTTAGGAAAAGCCGTTAATTGATCTCGGACGGTTCGTTTTGCGCGTGGTTAGCGCCGCTAATCCCCGACCCCCGGCTCAACCCCCATTGAACTGCCACTTTTGACATTTACAAGAGACATGGCTAACCGCGATCTAATAAATATTTAAGAACGAGCCGAAGAAAAGGGGCGCAATTCTGGCGTCGAGCGTCGGAAGATCTTTTCAATGAGGGTTAGTGGCGCCGAATTGCGATTTGGTCAAGGAAAATTGCGCCGGGGTGGGTAAACAGGGGGTTAATGACGCTTAATGGCGTCTGTGTGAGTGCGCTTTGGTGATAAATGGGACGTGTTGCACGGAAATGGAAATAAATCAAAATAACTAACGCGATCAATAACTGTTTGGGGCGGAATTACGTATAAATTTGGTTTTTGGTTTGATGGCTAGTAAAATTTGTGGCGTATTTCGGGACGGTAAGTGCACTTGGAACGAGCTATATTTCACTGTTCGAACGACACGAAATGGAAAAGCTAAGTTTAACGACAAGTTAACTGAGATACTGATTCATATTTACGCCTGCACCCCCCACTTGGCAATTATCTCGGCGCTGCGAATATTAGCAACAACGGTAATCAAACCTCGTAAACTCGACATCGCCCCAGATAACAAGACCAAAGGGGATGCTTTAGGGGCGCACTTAGCGGAAGAGGATATAGGGCCGACACACGACTGCCATTTCTGTTTACCTTGACGGGAAATTCGCTCGCAAGTCACTTCATTAAATCCGAGCTTCTCTAACAAATTTCCCTACGACCAAGCCATGTGTGAATTCACAGAAGTTCCGTAATGGCGAATAACGCACACAAGACTGAACGTCAACGGAATATCGAGAAAAGGTTATCGGTACTTCGGGATCCTCCATCATGTTTCATAAATGAACGCTCGTCTAACTTGTACGAATAAAATACCAAGACTGTATTATTAATTCGGGTCGTTTGGCAAAAACGTTGAAGGAAGGGGCTGCATTTAACGCTACATTGCGAACAACAAAGAATGGGCGTTCACACGGACCGTTAACATAATCGCCAGTGTAGAAAGAACGAAAGAACTTTAATTTTTTTTTAAAGTTGAGTTGACAAAAACACGCCGTTAAAAATCTGGGGTTGCAAGAACAAATAGTCGAGGATACTTCACGAGGTACTTTTACGTTCTAGGTAACCCCATCGCGATAAAATAAATTACCAGGGTTTTATAAATGTGGTGATTGTGGCGGCAGGACTGCGCTCGATAGGGTAAAACGGCGACTTTTTTATTTCGCGGGATTGAATGACAAATGAGAGCGGAAGAAAAACTCTGGGGACTAATTTGCATTCAGAAGAGATAATATTGTTACAGAGCACAAGGTAGAATGAGCACAGAGACGAATCCGAGTGATAATATCGCGAGCAGATTGTGTTTTGTGAGGATGTCGGCCACATTACCGTGACGTGGGTGGCATTTATTGAATCAATATTGTCCGAATTGGGTATCAAATGATAGTTATTTATTATATAACACGATGAAGGGTTTCTTGCACTATCGAGAAGTTAATTTCCCCGTATCGTCGTGTATACTATTCGATTTTTTACTTCCCGAGCGAATTACCACTTTCATATATTCTCGGCGTGTCATGACCTCTAGAGTACGAAAAAAGTGTTCCCCCGTTTCCGTCTAGCTGTCTGTCTGTATCCATTTCTATTAGACACATAATCTCCGAAACTGCTGGACCGATTTTGTCAATTTTTGTATATAGGTATGTTAGAAAATTTATAATTAAAAGTTTTTTTTAATTTTATAAAATAAGATACTCTGTTACTTGTGGTGTGAGAATCCGTGTCTAATTTCAACCCTACATATCCAGAATTTTTGGAAAAAATTTAAAACTGAATAAGAATATTTTGCAATATAACTTTGAAATTGCAAAGCCCATTGCTCGAAAATCTTGTAAATATTTTAAGGTTATCGTAATCATGGTAAATCGTTAAGCAAAATTTATTCTTTCCCCTTACCAAAAACTGATGACGTCATCTCAAAATTTTGCCGAACATCAACTATCCAAAATGTGCCAAAATAAGTTTTACTTATTTCTAAATTCTCTACAATGTTGAATGTTTAGAATTTATAGAATTTTTATAATTTACTGATTCTCAAGAATCTCTAGAATCCTTAGAATGTTTAGAATTTTTAGAAACTCAAGAATATTTAACTTTTATCTCTGAAATATCTAGAAAGTCTAAAGTCTACAGAATGTTTAGAATCTATAGAATTGCAGGAACCAGTGTACTCTAGAACTGTGAATTACTTTGAACCTCTAAACATTTAAAATCGCCAAAATTTTTAAAAAGATTTCGAATGTTCAAAATATTCCAAATAGTCCCGAAACTGATTTAAAGATTCGGAAGATTCTAGAAGTTCTAGAGATCGTAGAGTAATTAGAGATTTTAAATATAGTACAAATTTTATCGATTGTATCTAGAAATTCTAAAAATTCTAGAAATTCTAAAAATTCTAGAGGTTTTAGGTATTCTCGAGATTCTGAACATTCTGGAGTTTTTAAAGATACTAAAAATTCCAAAAAATCCGAAGAATGCAGAGGTTTGGATTTTTTGCAGATTCTAGAGATGTCAAATATTCTAGAGATTCTAAAAATTTCAAGAAATCCAAACTTTTAAATTCTAGTGGTTCTAGCGATTCTAGAGATTGAATTAATTTGAACCTCTAGACATTTAAAATCGCCAAAATTTTTAAAAAGATTTCGAATGTTGGAAATATTCCAAATAGTCCCGAAACTGGTTTAAAGATTCGGAAGATTCTAGAAGTTCTAGAGATCGTAGAGTAATTAGAGATTTTAAATATAGTACAAATTTTATCGATTGTATCTAGAAATTCTAAAAATTCTAGATACTCTAAAAATTGTAAAGATTTTGGAGAGTATAGAGCTTCTAGAATTTCCATATATTCCAAATATTCAAGTATTCATAAAGATTGTAGAGAATTTAGAGATTGTAAAAGTTTTAGAGTCTAACTGTTTCAGAAGTCATAGATACTCTGAAGATTTGAAAGATTCTAGACATTTTAAAAATTTGAGAAACTCAAGAAATTCCAAAAATTCTACAGGTTTTAGATATTCTCAAAATTCCAAAAAATCCGAAGAATGCAGAGATTTGGATTTTTTGCAAATTCTAGAGATTTTGAAGATTCTTAAGGTTCAAAAAATTCGCGAAATTCTAAATGTTCTAGAGATTCTGGAAATGTTTAAGATTTTAAAGATTCTAGAGGTTCTGAATATTCTGCAGATGCCAAATATTCTAGAGATTCTAAAAATTTCAAGAAATCCAAAGTTTTAAATTTTAGTGGTTCTAGCGATTCTAGAGGTTTTAGAAATTCTAGGGTTCCGGAAATTTTGGAGATTCTAAAGAAATAGTAGTTTTTAGAAACTTTACAAGTTTCAGAATCTCTAGAACCTCTAAAATTTAGAATCTCTAGAACCTTTAGAAAACCCAGAATCTTAAGAATATTTACAATTCCTGGAATCTTCATACTCTAAAATTTTTAGAATTTTTGGACAGAGTCTTTAGAATCTCCTGATTTTCAAGAATCTCCAAAACCTGTAGAATCCCCAGAATAATAAGAATCTCTAGAATCCTTAGAATCTTTAGAATTTTCAGAATCTCCAGAATTGCAGGAACTGCTATTTCGAATGTTCCAAATATTCCAAATATTCCCGAAATTGGTTCAAGGATTTGTAAGATTCCAGAGATTTCGAAGATTCTATTAGTTCTAGAGATTGTAGAGTATTTACAGATTTTTAATTTAGTACAAACTTTGGAGTCTAGGACTTCTAGCCATTCTAGAGATTCTAAAAATTCTAGATACTCTAAAGATTGTAAAGATTTTGAAGAGTTTAGAGATTTTAGAAATTCCAGATATTCCAAATATTCCAATATTCCTAGAGATTGTGGAAAATTTAGGGATTCTAGAGATTGTAGAAGTTTTAGAGTCTAACGGTTTCAGGAGTCTTAGACAATCCGAAGATACGAAAGCTTCTAGAGGCAAGACTTATGTTAGCAAGTACTAGCCCCGCTTACCCACCCACTATTTTTTCAGGGGGTATGGCATTTGCGAAAATCAGTCTTATCTGAGCAAGTACTAGCCCCGCCCACCCGCCCCTATTTTCTCAGAGGATATGTCATCTGCCAAAATAAGACTTACCTTAGCAAGTACTAGCAAGTACTACCCTCTGAGGAAATAAAAGGCGCGTGGGCGGGGCCAATACTTGCTAAGATAAATCTTGTTTTGGCAAATGACATATCCTGTGAGAAAATAGAGGGGGGGTGGGTGAGGCTAGTACTTGGTAAGATAAGACCGATTTTGGCAAATGACCACGGACGGGGAAAATCTTGTAAATATTTTAAGGTTATCGTAATCATGGTAAATCGTTAAACAAAATTTATTCTTTACCCCCTTCGAAAAGACTGATGACGTCATCTCGAAATTTTGCCGAACAAATCCTATCCAAAATGTGCCAAAATAAGTTTTACCTTAGCAACTACTAGCCCCACGCTCTCTATTTTCTCAGAGGACATGGGATTTGCCAAAATCAGTCTTATCTTAGCAAGTACTAGCTAATAGGGGGCGGGTTGTAATATGAGACAGGTGAGACAATGGCTCAGCAATGAATTTGCGCCGTTTATTTATACCATTTCTGGCCAACAGAATGTTTTTTTTTGCTAATATTTTAAAAATAAACGTGAAAATTATTGTTAATCTTATCTAAGTAGATGGATATTAGCTGTTTCGAAGAATTCAGAAGAATCTAGAACAATCTGAAAGAGTCTGCAGGGATCTGATATGATCTGAGAAAATTTAGAAGAATCTGAAACGATATGAAGGTGAAAAATTTCGAGCGAAGATAAGAGTAATTTTGGCAAATGATATACCCATTACGAAAAGAGAGGGTGGGTGGGCGGGGCTAGTACCTGCTATGATAAGGCAGATTTTGAGAAATGACATATCCTGTAAGAAAAGAGAGGATGACTTATGCTAAGATAAGAGTGATTATGGAAAGTCATATAGCCTCTAATAAAAGAGAGGGTGGGTGGGCGGGGCTAGTAGCTGTTAAGATAAAACTGATTTTGGCTTTTCTTAGAGTATATATCATTTGCCAAAATCAGTTTTATCTTAACAGCTACTAGCCCCCCCACCCACCCTCTCTTTTATTAGCTGATTTTGGCAAATGATTCTAGATTCCTTGAAGTTTTCTCATTCTCCCTGGAGGAATCTGGGGAAATCTCGAAAAATCTAGAAGAATTTTGAAGGATCTGAACGATTTTGCAAGATTTTGAAGCAATGTGGGAAAATTTGAAAGCAAATATTATTATTATTATTATTAAAATTCAGAGAATCCTAGAGAGTCTGAGCGAATCTCACAAAATTTGAGAGATTCGTAAAAAAACTGAAGGAATTTGAATCAATTTGAAAGAATCTGAGGGAACCTGTGAGAAACTGAGAGAATTTTGAAGAATTTTGAAAAATCAAATAGAATCTAGAAAAAAACTGGAGGAATCTGGAAGAATTTGGAAGAATCTGAAAGGATTTGAAACGATCTGAATAGAACTGAAACATTCGAAAGAATCTTGAGGATTCCTGATGGTCTTTGATAGAATCTTAAAAAATTTGATTGGAAACAAACCGGAAGTATCGAAAAGCATCCGGAATAATGAGAAAGATTAAAAAAAATCGAAAAAAATCTGAAAGAGGGAATCACAAAGAAAATGAAAGAATCTGAAGGAAACCTGTGGGAATCTGTGAGAATCTCGAAGAATCCAGCAAAATCTGAAAGAGTCTGCAGGGATCTGATATGATCTGGGAAAATTTAGAAGAATCTGAAACGATATGATTTAATTTTGTTTACGACTCTTCTTATCCAATTCTCTGGATTTTTTTCAGATCCTCTCTTTCGCAATTCTCGATTTCTTTCGAATTTTTTCAGATTCCTCTGAACTTTTCAAATTCTTTCGAAGACACCCATCAGAAATCCTCAAGATTCTTTAAATTTTTTTAATTCTGTTCAGATTGTCTCAGATCCTTTCAAATCCTTTCAGATTCCTGCAGGCTCTTTCATATTTTTCTAGATTCTTTTAGATTTTGCTAGATTCCTTGAGATTTTCTCATTCTCCCTGGGGAAATCTGGGGAAATCTCGAAAAATCTAGAAGAATCTTGAAGAATCTAAACGATTTTGCAGGACTTTGAAGCAATGTGGGAAAAATTTGAAAGCAAATATTAATATTATTATTAAAATCCAGAGAATTCTAGAGAGTCTGAGGGAACCTAATAGAATTTGAGAGATTCGTAAAAAAAAAACTGAAGGAATTTGAACCAATTTGAAAGAATCTGAGGGAACGTGTGAAAAACTGAGGGAATTTTGAAAAATCCCAAAAATCAAATAAAATCTAAAAAAACAACTGGAGGATTCTGGCAGAATTTGGAAGAATCTGAAAGGATCTGAAACGATCTGAATAGAACTGAAAAATTTAAAAGAATCTTGAGGATTCCTGATGGTCTTTGATAGAAATTTAAAAAATTTGATTGGAAACAAACCGGAAGCATCGAAAAGCATCCGGAATAATCAGAAAGATTAAAAAAAATCGAAAAAATCTGAAAGAGGGAATCAGAAAGAAAATGAAAGAATCTGAATGCATTTGAAAGAATCTGAAGGAAACCTGTGGGAATCTGTGAGAATCTCGAAGAATCTAGAAAAATCTGAAAGAGTGTGCAGGGATCTGATATGATCTGGAAAAAATTAGAAGAATCTGAAACGATACGAAAGTGAAAAATTCTGAGCGAATCTCAGAGTAATGAAAAAATCTGAAAGAATTTAAATTTTTTTCAAATTCTTTAATTTTCTCTACGACTCTTCTTATTCAATCCTTTGGATTTTTTCTGATCCTCTCTTTCGCATTTCTCGATTTCTTTCGTACTTTTTCAGATTCTTTTGAACTTTTCAAATTCTTTCAAAGACACCCATCAGAAATCCTCAAGATTCTTTAAATTTTTTAGTTCTGTTCAGATTGTTTTAGATCCTTACAAATCCTTTCAGATTCCTGCAGACTCTTTCAGATTTGTCTAGATTCTTTTAGATTTTGGTAGATTCTTGGAGATTTTCTCATTTTCCCTGGAGGAATCTGAGGCAATCTCGAAAAATCTAGAAGAATCTTGAAGAATCTGAACGATTTTGCAGGACTTTGAAGCAATGTGGGAAAAATTTGAAAGCAAATATTATTATTAGTATTAAAATCCAGAGAATTCTGGAGAGTCTGAGGAAATCTAACAGAATTTGAGAGATTCGTAAAGAAACTGAAGGAATTTGAAGCAATTTGAAAAAATCTGGGGAAACCTGTGAGAAACACAGAATTTTGAAGAATTTCGAAAAATCAGATAGAAATCTCGAAAAATCTGAAAGGATCTGAAACGATCTGAATAGAACTGAAAAATTTGAAACAATCTTGAGGATTCCTGATGGTCTTTGATAGAATCTTATAAAATTTGTTCGGAAACAAACCGGAAGCATCGAAAAGCATTCGGAATAATCAGAAAGATTTAAAAAAATCGAAAAAATCTGAAAGAGAGAATCAGAAAAAAATGAATGAATCTGAACACATTTGATATAATCTGAAGGAATGTGAGGGAATCTGAGAGAAATTGCGAGTTTGGAAAAAAATCTAAGAGATTCGGAAAGTGTTTGAAGAAATCTGAGGAAACCTGTGGGAATCTGTGAGAATCTCGAAAAATCTAGAAAAATCTGGAAGAATCGTGAGGATTCCTGACGGTGTCTTTGAAAGAATCTGAAAAAATTCGAAAAAATGTGAAACAATCCGAAATAATCTGAAAAGAAGAATCTTAAAAAAAAATGGAAAGAATCTGGAAGAATCTGGAACAGTCTGCAGGGATCTACAAGGTATCAAAGCGATCTTGAAAAATTTAAGGAAATCTGAAGGAATCTTCAGGGATATTGAAAGAATTTGGAAAAATATAAAAAAATCGGTAACAAAGTGTATTTTTTCTAGAAACTTCTAGATTATACACTTGGCCTTTTACAGAGTTTCTATAAATGATTATAGGGTCGAAATAGGTCATGGAAACGTGCCGCCTCTCAGTTTTACACTTTACTAAATGCCTAAGGACTCACGATAAATTCACACGCATCTGTACAACTGGCTTAAATATCTTAAAAAAAAATAAAACTAATTCATTAAACAAATTTACTTCCGGTTAAATTAATGTTTGCGGATGATTTGAAATTATATGCTTTAATCAACTAAGATAGCTTTAATGATCTAGGGATAATCGTTGATATTAGGCTAACTTTAATAATACTTTTTCTTTATAAATCGCGAATAACAACACAGACTACCCTGAATTATTGTCTGAATTAAATTTTCTCATTCCAAGATGTTGTAATGGTCGTCGGCATTTACAATTTTATGTTCCACAATCTCGAAGCAACGTTTTAACCAAATTTCCTGCATTTGTAATGTGCACATTGTGTTAACACAATAGCAAATGTATGTGATTTTCTTCTACTATTCGAAATTTTTCTAAGTTTTTAGATTATAAATTGAATCGGTTTTAAAAATTCGGTATCGCGATTCTCCTCGAATCTATCATCTCTTTGCACAGTGCGATGTTCACTAATCAAAGTGGTTTAAAAGAATCGACTTAAAACAATAAGCCGACTGTCTTGGCAAGCTCCCAATCAACTTCTAAATTCCGAACGCTTGAAGCGAAACTAAATTTGATGGAATAAACTTCACCCAATTATCGTAATCCGGCCTCTCGTGTTTTTATTTAAATAACGAAGCGTTGGACAAATTTCTCAACAAATTTCCATAATTATGTTGAAGTCATAAACAACGAAATTATAATTTTAATGTATACGAGTGTTTTCTACATCCACGCCGTCCTGGAAGCTAAACTCGATTTTACTTTTACTTTTATTATAATATTTTCGTGCTTTAACGAAATTCTGCTTTGTGTAGACATAATTTAATTCTCCACAGTGGCAGCTCGAAACAGCATTTTCCGTCCTCGTCGAACTCGCCCCCCTTAACTAATCAAAGCCGCTTAAAAGAATCGCCTTAAAACAATACAGCCGGCAAACTCCAATCAACGTCCAAATTCCGAACATTCGAAGCGAAACTAAACTTCATAGAATAAACTCGCTTAATTATCGTAATCCGGTGTTTTTCTCTAAATAACGTATCCGTGGTCGGATTTCCAAACAACCTGCATAATTAAGCCACAACGGTGAAGAAACACATTGGGAAACAAATTTAGCCGAAAGCTAAGTAAAATCGGCTCTGTTTAGCTGATCGAATCAAACTCGTTACCTCTACCTGTAATGAGCGTTGCCTGGATACCGAACCGGGGTTAAATCGAGTTGTTTGCACATCTGGGGGAGTCAAATAAACGTCACTTGCCTTCTGACGCTTATTAGCGTCATCAGACGCTGAAAAAACTCCGTCTGTTTGTGTGTCGATCGCAGAAACAACAAAAGTGAAAAAGTTGCGCGTTTATTTAGCCTGCACTCGAGAAGATCTCGTCTCGAAAGGCTCTTCAGTTTCATCGGCGTTTTATTCGAGTGTGCCGGTGAGGAATTACAAAGGAGGTTAATTTGCGTTATTGAATTTCGAAGATGCGGGCAATAATTTATGAATTTCGCGACGTTTTATTTATTCACAGACGTAGAAATTGATTGGAAGTTGGCGAAGAAATTGTTAAGGGAGTTATTTATTCATGGTCTCGGTGGTAAAGTTTTAGAGTGATTACAGTGACGGAGACGTCTGAATAATAGATGATTGCTATAACAGCACGAGCGAGGAATCAAACACTAATTTAGTTTGATTATTTCTTTTAATAATAATAATCATCCGTGATTAGCTTTAAATTATTCAGGTCGGTAAACGCCGTCGGCGATAAGAACGTTTTCTCTAAGATGTTGAGACCCAAAATTGACTCTTTTGATGATGGTGAGACGTTGCCTGGTTACCAGTTGGGGTTAAACCGAACTGACTCAAGACATAGATATTTGAGTCTATTCAACGCACTGGGTATTGTCAAATTGTCGTTTATAACTTGACACTGAACGGCATCAAATAAATTTCAAACTTTGTATCTCCAGCTGAAAAATAAAAGCCGGAAGATGACAAAAGTTGCACTGGAAACGATCCTGTCTTAAAAGCCTTTCCAGTTTCATGGTGGTTTTATTCGAGGGCGGCCGTAAAGAACTACAAAGATCGACGAATCGAGTCGAAATTTCTTTATTGAATGTGGAACGCGACCGAAGGGGGAATTTTGCTTCCTATGAATTAAATAAATTTGTTTTATAAATTTCAGGTAATTATGTTTAAACATAATTTTTATTAAAAAGTGTGTTTGTTTAAGTCCGTGCTTGCGTAGCGATTTTATCGTAAAAATGATAAAGAAAGGCATAATTTATTTAAAATTCTTGAAAGTAATTAAAATTTAAAAAAAATAAAATGTTAGCCCGGCGCATCCACCATTTTTATACCAAATATTTACAGTGATTAAATGGTTACGGAAATGAGATTTTCCAATCATAAATTTTCTTAGGTTTAGAAATCTGTGTGAAAACTGTACTGTACTACAAAGAATTCAAGTTGGTCAAATCGATTCCATAATTTATCGTTTCCGGGATGTTGTTATTTACCCAAAAAATATAAATCGATCGAAAGTTTGCAAAGAAATTTGTAAAGGGATTATTTATTCATGATGTGTGTGGGCAAAGTTTTAGATTTATGGCAGTTGTGGAGTCTTTTGCAGAAACGACGGATATTTTTCTAACAGAATTCGTTGCCTAGAGAGCAGCAATTCCTATTTGAAAGTGACATAGTTGAAAATGTTTATTCATAATCGGTCAATAATGTGAAACTTTCAAACTTTTTAGAAGTTTGGAAGTGAGCTATTACATGGTTCACTTCAATCTCAAGGGTGGAAAGTGAAAGAGAAATCGAAAAATCTAAAATTTAGAACATTGAAAAATTCAAATATCGAGAAATTGAATAATCGGATAATTGAAAGATCGAAACATCGAAAAATTAAAAAAAAAAACAGAAAACCGAAAATTAAAAAATTGAAATACATAAGAACTGAAAAACTCGAGAAATCAAAAGACCTAAAATTTGAAAAACTGAGAACTTAAAATAACAAAACGTTGGAAAAATGAGAAATCGAAGTATAAAACATTCGAAAAATTGAAAAATGTAAAATTAAAAAAAAAGTCGAGAAGTCGAAAATCCAAGACTGGAAAAATCGAAAAGTCGAAATACAAAAAAATCGCAAAACTCAAACATCGAAAAATTAAAGAAAAATTGAAGAATCGAAAAAATGAAAAGTCACAAAATTGAACGAAATATCAAGAAATTGGGAAATTAAAAAACTGAAAAATTGAAAAATCGAAAAGTCTAAAAAGCAAAGTCAAAAAAGCAAACTAAAAATCGAAAAATTGAAAAATCAAAAAACTTGAAAAATCGAAAAATTGAAGAACTGAAGAAAGATCGAATCTTTGGGAAGTTGAGAAATGGGAAAATCAAAAAATAGATTAACCGAGAAATCGTAAAATTGAAAATTCAGAAACGTAAAAATTTGAAAAATTAAAAAATACTGAAGAACTGAAAAATCGACAAGTCGAAAAATCCAAAATTTATAACTTTGAAAATTAAAAAAAAAAAATTCGAAAATCTAAAATTTAAAAATCGAAAAAAGGAAAAATCAACAAATAGAGAAATCGAATCTCGACATTTAAAAAGTTGGAAAATTGAAAAATCAGATAATTCAAAAACTGAGACATCGAGAAATCGAAAAATCAAAAGAACGGGAAATCGAGGAGTCGAAAAGTTAAAAACGGAAAAGTTGATAAATCGAGAGATTGAACAATCAAAACATCGATAAATCGAGATCTCAAAAAATTGAAAAATCGAAAATTTAAAAATTCGGAAAATTGAAAAATCCAGGTGTCCAAAAATGGAAAAGTCGAAAAATCGTGATATTGAAAAATCCCAAAACTGAAGGAAATATCTAAAAATTGAGAAATTAAAAAATTTGAAAAGTGAAAAATTGAAAAACCAAAAAAGCAAATTCGAAAAATCGGAGAATTGAAGACATGAAAAATAGAAACTTGGAAAAGTCGAGAAATGGGAAAACCAAAAATAAATTCATTGAGAAATCGGAAAACTGAAAATTTTGCGACGTCAGAATTTGAAAAATTCAAAAAGAGTAATATGTTCTGAAGGATTAAATAATCAAAAAATCGAGAAATCGAAAAATCTAAAATTTAAACAATTGAACAATTAAAATATCGCAAAAATTAAATATCGAGAAATTCATATATCAAAAAATCAAAAAAAAAAAATTCGAAAATTTAAAATTTCAAAATCGAAGTACTGAAAAATCGACAAATCGAGAAATCGAAACTCCAGAATTTAAAAAATTGAAAAATTGAAAAATCGGATAACTGAAAAATCGAAACATCAAAAAATTGGAAAATCGAAAATTTAAAAATTCGGAAAATTGCAAAGATAGAACTGAAAACTCGAGAAATCGAAAAACCTAGAATTTTAAAAATTGAAAAATTAAAACATCGTAAAGAGAAATTAAAAAAATACAGCTGTCCAAAAATGGAAAAGTCGAAAAATCGAGATACTGAAAAATCCCAAAACTGAAAGAAATATCTAAAAATTGAGAAATAAAAAAATTGGAAAACTGAAAATAGAAAAACCGAAAAAACAAAGATATGAAGACATGAAAAATAGAAACTTAAAGAAGTCTAGAAATGGAAAAATAATTGAGAAATCGGAAAACTGAAAATTTAGCGACGTCAAAATTTGAAAAATTGAAAAATAGTAATATGTACTGAAGAATAAAAAGTCAAAAAGTCGAGAAATCGAAAAATCTAAAATTTAAACAATTGAACAATTAAAATAAAAATTCGAAAATCTAAAATTTAAAAATCGAAGAACTGAAAAATCGACAAATTGAGAAATCGAAATTCCAGAATTTAAAAAATTGAAAAATTGAAAAATCGGATAACTGAAAAATCGAAACATCGGAAAACTGGAAAATCAAAAAATTGAAAAATCGAAAAACTTGAAAAAGGAAAAATTGGAAAGTCGAACATTTAAATAGTCGAAAAATTGAAAAATCTAAATTTTACCGAAAAATCGAGAAGTTAAAAGCCAGGTGTCCAAAAATGGAAAAGTCGAAAATTCGAGATAATGCAAAATCCCAAAACTGAAAGAAATCTCTAAAAATTCAAAAATCTGCTAACTGAAATATCGAAACATCGAAAAACTGGAAAATCGAAAAGCTAAAAAAAAATTGGAAAATCGAAAATTGAAAAATCCTAAAAATTGCAAAGATAAAAGAACTGAAAACTCGAGAAATCGAAAACCTAGAATTTTAAAAATTGAACAATTAAAACATCGTAAAGTTGAAAAATTGAGAAATCAAAATACAAAATAGTCGAAAAATTGACAAATCTAAAGTTTAACGAAAAATTGAAAATCCAAAAGGTAAAAAATCGAGAAATTAAAAACGTCCAGGTGTCCAAAAATGGAAAAGTCGAAAAATCGAGATACTGAAAAATCCCAAAATTGAAAGAAATATCTAAAAATTGAGAAATTAAAAAATTGGACAACTGAGAAATCGAAAAACCAAAAAAGCAAAGTCGAAGAGGGATTGAAAGGAGAAGTCGAGAAATGGAAAAATCAAAAATAGATTAATTGAAAAATCGGAAAACTGAAAATTTAGTAACGTCAAAATTTGAAAAATTGAAAAATAGTAATATGTACTGAAAAATTAAAAAATCAAAAAATCGGAAAATCGAAAAATCTAAAATTTAAACAATCGAACAATTAAAATATCCACAAATCCAAATATCAAAAAATCAAAAAATGAAAATTCGAAAATCTAAAATTTAATAATCGAAGAACTGAAAAATCGACAAATTGATTTAAAAAATTGACAAATTGAAAAATCTGATAACTGAAAAATCAAAACATCGAAAAACTGGAAAATCGAAAAATTGAAAAGCCCAAAAGTAAAACATCGAAAAACCGAGAAATCCAAAAAACGAAACATGGCGAAATTCAAAAACTGAGACATAGAAATGTCGAAAAATCAAAGGATCGAGAAATCGAAAAGAAAAGTTAAAAATTGAAAAATTGATGAATCGAGAAACCATGAAAACATCGGAATTCGATAAATCGAGAAATAAAAAAATTGAAAAATCGAAAAACTTGAAAAAAAATTGGAAAATCGAAAATTTAAAAATTAAAATATAAAAGAACTGAAAACTCGAGAAATCCGAAAAACCTAAAATTTTAACAACTGAAAACTTATAATATCGAAAAGTTGAAAAAATGAGAAATCGAAGTGTAAAACAGTCGAAAAATTGAAAAGTGTAAAATTTAAAAAAAGTCGAGAAATAGAAAATGCAAGACTCGAAAAGTCGAAATACAAAAAAAATCGCAAAATTGGACGAAATATTCAAGAATCGAAAAATTGTAAAATCGAAAATTTAAAAGTTCGGAAAATTGAAAAATTAAAATATAGAAGACTGAAAATTCGAGGAATCGAAAAATCTGCAATTGTAAAAATTGTAAAGTAAATATGTCGAAAAGTTAAAAATTGAGAAATCGAAATATGTAACACTTGAAAAATTGAAAAATCTCAATTTTACCGAAAAATTGAAAATCCAAAAAGTAAAAAATCGAGAAATTAAAAAATTCAGGTGTCCAAAAATGGAAAAGTCGAAAATCGAGATATTGAAAACTCCCAAAACTGAAAGAAATATCTAAAAATTGAGAAATTAAAAAATTTGGAACCTGAAAAATTGAAAAACCAAAAAAGCAAAGTCGAAAAATCGAAGAATTGAAGACATGAAAAATAAAAACTTGGAGAAGTCGAGAAATGGGAAAACCAAAAATAAATTCATTGAGAAATCGGAAAACTGACAATTTAGCGACGTCAGAATTTGAGAAATTCAAAAATAGTAATATGTACTGAAGAATTAAAAAATCAAAAAATCGAGAAATCGAAAAATCGAAAATTTAAACAATTGAACACTTAAAATATCGCAAAAATGAAATATCGAGAAATCCAAATATCAAAAAATCAAATAATAAAAGTTCAAAAATTTAAAATTTCAAAATCGAAGTACTGAAAAATCGACAAATCGAGAAATCGAAACTCCGAAATTTGAAAAATTGTAAAAATTGAAAAATCGAAACATCGAAAAACTAGAAAATCGAAAAATTGAAAAATCGAAAAGCTGAAAAAGAAAAATTGGGAAATCGAAAATTTAAAAATTCGGAAAATTGCAAAGATAGAAGAACTGAAAACTCGAGAATTCGAAAAACCTAGAATTTTAAAAATTGGAAAATTAAAACATTGTAAAGTTGAAAAATTGAGAACTCAAAGTATAAATAGTCGAAAAATTGAAAAATCTAAAGTTTTCCGAAAAAATGAAAATCCGAAAAGTAAAAAATCGAGAAATTGAAAAATCTAGGTGTCCAAAAATGGGAAAGTTGAAAAATCGAGATATTGAGAATTAAAAATTCGGAAAATTGCAAAGGTAGAAGAACTGAAAACTCGAGAAATCGAAAAACCTAGAATTTTAAAAATTGAAAAATTAAAACATCGTAAAGTTGAAAAATTGAGAACTCAAAGTATAAAATAGTCGAAAAATTGAAAAATCTAAAGTTTACCGAAAAATTGAAAATACAAAAAGTAAAAAACGAGAAATTAAAAAAATGCAGCTGTCCTAAAATGGAAAAGTCGAAAAATCGAGATACTGAAAAATCCCAAAACTGAAAGAAATATCTAAAAATTGAGAAATAAAAAAATTGGAAAACTGAAAACAGAAAAATCGAAAAAACAAAGATATGAAGACATGAAAAATAGAAACTTAAAGAAGTCTAGAAATTGAAAAATAATTGAGAAATCGGAAAACTGAAAATTTAGCGACGTCAAAATTTGACAAATTGAAAAATAGTAATATGTACTGAAGAATAAAAAGTCAAAAAGTCGAGAAATCGAAATATCTAAAATTTAAACAATTGAGCAATTAAAATAAAAATTCGAAAATCTAAAATTTAAAAATCGAAGAACTGAAAACGACAAATTGAGAAATCGAAATTCCAGAATTTAAAAAATTGAAAAATTGAAAAATCGTATAACTGAAAAATCGAAACATCGGAAAACTGGAAAATCGAAAAATTGAAAAATCGAAAAACTTGAAAAAGAAAAAATTGGAAAGTCGAAAATTTAAATAGTCGAAAAATTGAAAAATCTAAATTTTACCGAAAAATCGAGAAGTTAAAAAATCCAGGTGTCCAAAAATGGAAAAGTCGAAAAATCGAGATAATGAAAAATCCCAAAAATGAAAGAAATCTCTAAAAAATGAGAAATTAAAAAATTGGAAAACTGAAAAACCAAAAAAACAAAGATATGAAGACAAAAATAGAAACTTGAAGAAGTCGAGAAATGGCAAAATCTAAAATTTAAACAATTGAAATAATTGTACAATTAAATTATCGAGAAATCCAAATATCAAAAAATAAATATTCGAAAATCTAAAATTTAAAAATCGAAGATCTGAAAAATCGACAAATTGATTTAAAAAATTGAAAAATTGAGAAATCGAATTATAAAATAGTCGAAAAATTGAATAATCCAAAGTTTACCGAAAAATTGAAAATCCTAAAAGTAAAAAATCGAGATATTGAAAAATCCCAAAACTAAAAGAAATATTTAAAAACTGAAAAATTAAAAATTTGGAAAACTGAGAAATCGAAAAACCAAAAAGCAAGAAGAATTGAACACATGAAAAATAGAAACTTGGAGAAGTCGAAAAATGGGAAAATCAAAAATAGATTGATTAGGAAATCGGAAAACTGAAAATTTAGTAACATCAAAATTTGAAAAATTGAAAAATGGTAATATTGAACAATTAAAATATCGCAAAATTGAGATATCGAAAAATGTAAACATCAAAAAATCAAAAAATAAAAATTCGAAAATCCAAAACTTAAAAATCAAAGAACTAAAAAATGGACAAATTGAGAAACCGAAACTCCGAAATTTAAAAAATTGAAAAATTGAAAAATCGGATAATTGAAAAATCAAAACATCGAGCAACTGGAAAATCTAAAACTTGAAAAGCCCAAAAATTAAAAATTGAAAACCCCAGAAATCCAAAAATCGAAACACCTATAAATTCAAGAACTGAGACATAGAGAAGTCCAAAAATCAAAGGACCGAGAAATCGAAGTGTCGAAAGTCAAGAAGAAAAGTTAAAAATTGAAAAACTGATGAATCGAAACATGGAAACATCTGAATTCGATAAATCGAGAAATCAAAAAATTGAAAAATCGAAAACCTTGAAAAAAGAAAAATTGGAAAATCGAAAATTAAAATATTTGGAAAATTGATAAATTGAAAGATTAACGAAAAATTGAAAATCCAAAAAATAAAAAATCAAGAAATTAAAAAATCCAAGTGTCGAAAATTCGAAACCTAAAAACATGAAAAATTGAAGCTTTGAAGAAGCGACAAATCGAACCTTTAGAAATGGGAAAATGAAACGAAAATTATTTCAGAAATCGTAAAACTGAAAATGTGGAAACATCAAAATTTGAAAAATCGAAATATTTAACATTTGTTATTTTTATGGAAATGTTGAAGAAAATCAATTCAAACAATGACGAAAAAGGAAATGTTTCACCCATACAAAATCCATTTGGTACAAGAGCTAAACGAAGATAATTTTGATCGTTGAGTAGGATTTACCGAAATTATGTGAACAGAAAACAACAAGAAAATTGTATTCGTTTAGATCCGTCTTTACATACTTACTAAAGTCATTAAAAAAATAGTTATCCCGGCGCCTCCACCATTTTTATAGCAAATACTTATTTAGATGGATTAACTGCTTAAGAAATTGGATTTTCCAATTGTAAATTTCCTTAGATTTAGAAATCTGTGTGAAAAATGTTCTGTACATAAAAGAATTCAAGATTTATTACAGTTTTGCGGCAAGGATGGATATTTTTATAGCAATTATTATTTGAGAGTGACATCACAAAAAATGTTTTATTTATCTTATTCCTTTGATAGAGAGTAACTCCGTCTGAATAAACAAAATTATCACAAAAAATCAAGCAAAAAAACGAAAAAATAAAAAAAGGCTTGATACAAACGACCTGCCAATTAATTAATTGAAGCCAGGTCAAGCGCTCTAAGCTTGCAAAATTGAAAACTCAAATACCCCTACGAATTAATTAATTTGTAATTAATAAACCCTTGTCGGCCTGCTATTCTGCATGAAGAGCAGCAGGAAAATGAAAAAAGTTATATTGGAAAATGATCCTGTCATCGCGTTTTTATTCAAGTGTCCTGACGAGGAATTACAAAGATCGACGAATCGAATCGAAATTTCGTTAATGAATTTCGAATATAACCGATGTGGAAAATTTCCTGCTTCCTTTCATCTGACGGACTAAGAGAAACACAAATTATGCTTTTGTGCAAAGGATTCAAGTTGCCAAATCGATGCAACAATTTATCATTTTGGCGATGTTGTTATTTATACAAAAAAATCCAAATCGATTGAAAGTTTACGAAGAAATTTGTGGAGAGGTTATTTATTCATGATGTTTGTGGGCAAAGTTTAGATTTATCACAGTTGTGGAGATATTTTACGACCGGAAAGGATTTTTTTTGCAGAATTTCGTAGTATAAAACAGCAATTACTATTTGAAAGTGATATCGTCAAAAAGAAAAAATTCGAAAGCGTGCTCACGAATACAAAATATTCTGATACATTTCAATTAATTAATGGAATCCAGTTCAAGCACTCTAAAACATTAAAACTCGAACACGCCCAACCGGGTAAAATCGTTCCCAATTAATTAATTTGTAATTAATAAACTCTGGTTAGTTTCCTATTCTGCATGTTTCACCCACATACAATAATTAAATCGCAAACTCACGAACTCAACTCGGCAAACAATTTGCACAAACCGATAACGCTCCAACTATTCACAATACAACAAAAACAAAAATAAAATACACTCTCAGGTATTTGCTAAGTACACCAAAGAGACCCAATCTGGTAAGTACAATTCAGCTAAAACCTGTAGAACTGAGCTTAATAAAGCGCGAGCTCTGGTAGAAATGTTAACCTATTGTTTGCATAGTAGCTACTCGGCTAAATCCTAGAACACAATCAATAACGTAACAAATCCTGACACATAATGTAGTAAACTCTGTTTCTCGTACAGGTGAACCCAATTTGCCTACGACTCGCATCTGTCCCTCTTCCTCTTCGGGAACACCACGAGCATAACAATAGTATGAATAATCGATTGAAGATTGACGGCTCGTTGGAGTGCTTTAGGAAAGCTGGAGGGCTTTAAAGGGAAAAACAAGTTTTTCGTGGTGTAAAAAATATCGAGTGTTGGGGCGAAGAGGATATTTGACACTTTGAAACGGAAAGACAGCGTGTGGGAAGGATGATGTTGCGAGGTTTGATGATGGACTTGACAAGTTGCAAAATTACTGACTGGGTTATGTCGGTGTAAAGTTTGCTTAATGGGTTTAACATGTTCGTCATGTGCTCGTGGTTGTTTGTGGAAAATAAGCGCGAAATGGTGAAAGTTAAACTTAAAACAAAAACCAATTTCCTTAAGTTTGAAATCATGGGAAATTTTTTGAAGGAACATGTTGGAAGCGGGAGCAAAAAATGGATCAATAAAACGGTTGATTTTAAAAGCATGTTGTTTTAAATGCCAAATTTAGATAAGGGATGCAAAAACATGGAAAAAGCGATCTACTATCCCCTAAAAAAAAACATCTACGCTGTCAACGTCGAGTTTTACGAAACGAAGAAAAGCGAAAACAAATTTTAATTAAACGCAACAAGTTAATTACTTTAATTAATCGTTCATACAAAGGGTGATTATTATTTCAGCGTTTATTAGGAAATGACGAAGGCGTCACGTGGGCCTTTTTATGAAAATGAAAACAAATAAAGCAAGCGCTGTCGAAATATTTGGTATTGAAATTTATTCCGCAAATAATAAACGTGATCTGGTGGGAGTTCGTGTCTGATTAGGAGAACAAACCTGTCAGCGCAATTCCTACTAACGTCTAGCAACGTAATTCAGTTAAAAACTTTACCTTATTTCTCCTGACATGGCGTTCACATCCACGACCCCAGGAATAAAATCTCACCCGAGTTCACGCACCGAAGACCAGAACGGTCAAGGAACTACTCCGTCGTTACCGTTTTTATTATAAAAAATTGGTCGAAAGTTAGTTCGATAGAACTTCAGTCGCTTCGGAAGTACGGTCCAACAAATACTGCTCCTGTGAAAAATTATAACATTTGATTTTGCGGGATTTTACTTTTTCGTGATAACCGCTATGGAGTAAAAACAATATAGAAGGTATTAGACACAGCATAATAGAAAAAAACTTCCCTCGCACCTAAAGTGCAGTGAAACATATCCAGCATTATTGAGTTGAGTTTTTACTTTACAGAATTTTGTGTAAATCAGTTTTACCTTAACAAGTCCTTCACCGACACCGACACCGACACCAAGCTAGTAGCTGTAACACGACATTCCTATTCCGGCGCGTATACGTGTTCTATATTACGACAAGAAAGGAGTTTTTTTGTTGTTCTTTTGTTTTTCATAGCATAAACGCAAAGTATCGGTGGTGAAAAAAAGAGAGAATGAGTTTTACCATATCATGGCACAATTATAACAGATGGACTGTATCTTACCAAGAACTAGCCCCACCCACCCGCTTTTTAGTTCCTCAGACACTAGTACATGCTAGTACTTGCTAAGGTAGGTCTTATTTTGGCAGATGACATATCCTCTGAGAAAATAGGGGTGGGTGGGCGGGGCTAGTACTTGCTCAGATAAGACTGATTTTGGCAAATGCTATACCCCCTGAAAAAATAGTGGGTGGGTGGGCGGGGCTAGTACTTGCTAACATAAGTCTTGTCTCTAGAAGCTTTCGAATCTTCAGATTGTCTAAGACTGCTGAAACCGTTAGGCTCTAAAAGTTCTACAATCCCTAGAATCCCTAAATTCCCCACAATTTCTAGAAATATTGGAATATTTGGAATATCTGGAATTTCTAAAATCTCTAAACTTGTCAAAATCTTTACAATCTTTAGAGTATCTAGAAGTTTTAGAATCTCTAGAATGGCTAGAACCCCTAGACTCCAAAGTTTGTACTAAATTAAAAATCTGTAAATACTCTACAATCTCTAGAACTAATAAAATCTTCGAAATCTCTGAAATCTTTCAAATCTTTAAACCAATTTCGGAAATGTTTGGAATATTTGGAACATTCGAAATAGGGATTCCTGCAGTTCTAGAGATTCTAAAAATTCTAAAGTTTCTAAGGATTCTAGAGATGCTTATTATTCTGGGAATTCTACAGGTTTTAGAAATTCTAAATTTTAGAAGTTCCAGAGATTCTGGAGATGCTAAAGATTCTGAAGATTCTAAAGTTTCTAAAAACTACTATTTCTTTAGAATCTCCAAAATCTGCGGAATCTCCAAAATCTCCGGAACCCCTAGAATGTCTAAAGCCTCTAGAATCTCTAGAATCGCTAGACCCACTAGAATTTAAAACTTTGGATTTCTTGAAATTTTTAGAATCTCTAGAATATTTGGTATCTGCAGAATATTCAGAACCTCTAGAACATTTAGAATTTCGCGAATTTCTTGAACCTTAAGAATCTCCAAAATCTCTTGAAATTGCAAAAAAATGCAAATCTCTGCATTCTTCCGATTTTTTTGGAATTTTTAGTATCTTTAAAAACTCCAGAATGTTCAGAATCTCGAGAATAGTTATCTAAAACCTCTAGAATTTTTAGAATCTCTACAATTTTTGTGATTTCTTGAGTTTCTCAAAGTTTTACAATCTCTAGAATCTTTCGAATCTTCAGAATGTCTAGGACTTCTGAAACAGTTAGACCCCAAAATATTTACAATCTCTATAATCTCTAAATTCTGTACAATCTTTATGAATACTTGAATATTTAGAATATATGGAAATTCTAGAATCTCTATTCTCTCCAAAATCTTTACAATCTTTAGAATATCTAGAATTTTTAGAATTTCTAGAATGGCTAGAACGCCTAGACTCCAAAGTTTGTACTAAATTAAAAATCTGTAAATACTCTACAATCTCTAGAACTAATAGAACCTTCGAAATCTCTGGATTCTTCCAAATTTTTAAACCAATTTCGGGAATATTTGGAATATTTGGAACATGCGAAATAGCGGTTCCTGTAATTCTAGAGATTCTAAAAATTCTAAAGGTTCTAAGGATTCTAGAGATTCTTATTATTCTGGGAATTCTACAGGTTTTAGAGATTCTTGAAAATCAGAAGATTCTAAAGACTTATTCCAAAAATTCCAAAAATTTTAGAGTCTAACGATTCCTGGAATTGGAAAGATTCTTAAGATTCTGGGTTTTCTAAAGGTTCTAGAGATTCTGGAGATGCTAAAGATTCTGAAGATTCTAAAGTTTCTAAAAACTACTGTTTCTTTAGAATCTCCAAAATCTGTAGAATCTCCAAAATCTCCGGAACCTCTAGAATCTCTAGAATCGCTAGAACCACTAGAATTTAAAACTTTGGATTTCTTGAAATTTTTAGAATGTCTAGAATATTTGGTATCTGCAGAATATTCAGAACCTCTAGAATCTTTAAAATCTTAAACATTTCCAGAATCTCTAGAACATTTAGAATTTCGCGAATTTCTTGAACCTTAAGAATCTCCAAAATGTCTAGAATTAATAGAATCTTCGAAATCTCTGGAATCTTCCAAATCTTTAAACCAATTTCGGGAATATTTGGAATATTTGGAACATTCGAAATAGCGGTTCCTGCAATTCTAGGGATTCTGAAAATTGTACAGGTTTTAAAGATTCTTGAAAATTACGAGATTTTAAAGACACATTCCAAAAATTCCAAAAAGTTTAGAGTCTAACGATTCCAGGAATTGTAAAGATTCTTAAGATTTTGGGTTTTCTAAAAGTTCTAGAGACTCTAAATTTTAGAGGTTCTCGAGATTCTGGAGATGCTAAAGATTCTGAAGATTCTAACGCTTCTAAAAACTACTATTTCTCTAGAACCCCTAGAATTTCTAAAACCTCTAGAATCTCTAGAATCGCTAAAACCACTAGAATTTAAAACTTTGCATTTCTTGAAATTTTTAGAATCTCTATAATATTTGGCATCTGCAGAATATTCAGAACCTCTAGAATCTTTAAAATCTTAAACATTTCCAGAATCTCTAGAACATTTAGAATTTCGCGAATTTCTTGAACCTTAAGAATCTCCAAAATGTCTAGAATTAAAAGAATTTTCGAAATCTCTGGAATATTCCAAACCTTTAAACCCATTTCGGGAATATTTGGAACATTCGAAGTAGCGGTTCCTGCAATTCTAGAGATTCTAAAAATTCTACAGGTTTTAAAGATTCTTGAAAATCACGAGATTTTAAAGACTCATTCCAAAAATTCCAAAAAGTTTAGAGTCTAACGATTCCAGGAATTGTAAAGATTCTTAAGATTTTGGGTTTAAAAATTCTAGAGACTCTAAATTTTAGAGGTTCTCGAGATTCTGGAGATGCTAAAGATTCTGAAGATCCTAAAGCTTCTAAAAACTACTATTTCTCTAGAACCCCTAGAATTTCTAAAACCTCTAGAATCTCTAGAATCGCTAAAACCACTAGAATTTAAAACTTTGCATTTTTTGAAATTTTTAGAATCTCTATAATATTTGGCATCTGCAGAATATTCAGAACCTCTAAAATCTTTAAAATCTTAAACATTTCCAGAATCTCTAGAACATTTAGAATTTCGCGAATTTCTTGAACCTTAAGAATCTCCAAAATCTCTAGAATTAAAAGAATTTTCGAAATCTCTGGAATATTCCAAACCTTTAAACCCATTTCGGGAATGTTTGGAACATTCGAAATAGCGGTTCCTGCAATTCTAGAGATTCTAAAAATTCTACAGGTTTTAAAGATTCTTGAAAATCACGAGATTTTAAAGACTCATTCCAAAACTTCCAAAAAGTTTAGAGTCTAACGATTCCAGGAATTGTAAAGATTCTTAAGATTTTGGGTTTTCTAAAAGTTCTAGAGACTCTAAATTTTAGAGGTTCTCGAGATTCTGGAGATGCTAAATTTTCTGAAGATTCTAAAGCTTCTAAAAACTACTATTTCTCTAGAACCCCTAGAATTTCTAAAACCTCTAGAATCTCTAGAATCGCTAGAACCACTAGAATTTAAAACTTTGGATTTCTTGAAATTTTTAGAATCTCTAGAACATTTGGCATCTGCAGAATATTCAGGAGCTCTAGAATGTTTAAAACCTTAAACATTTCCAGAATCTCTAGAACATTTAGAATTTCGCGAATTTTTTGAACCTTAAAATTCTCCAAAATCTCTAGAATTTGCAAAAAATCCAAATCTCTGCATTCTTCGGATTTTTTGGAATTTTTAATATATTTAACTCCAGAATGTTCAGAATCTCGAGAATATCTAAAAGTTCTAGAATTTTTAGAATCTCTAGAGTTTTTGGAATTTCTTGAGTTTCTCAAATTTTTAGAATCTCTAGAATCTTTCGAATCTTCAGACTGTCTAGGACTTCTGAAACAGTTAGACTCTAAAACTTTTACAGTCAATACAACCTCTAAATTCTCTACAATCTTTATGAATACTTGCATATTTGGAATATATGGAAATTCTAGAATCTCTATATACTCTCCAAAATCTTTACAATTTTTAGAGTATCTAGAATTTTTAGAATTTCTAGATACAATCCATAAAGTTTGCACTATATTTAAAATCTCTACGATCTCTAGAACTTCTAGAATCTTCCGAATCTTTAAACCAGTTTCGGGAAAATTTGGAATATTTGGAACATTCGAAATCTTTTCAAAAATTTGGAGATTTTAAATGTTTAGAGGTTTAAAGTAATTCACAGTTCTAGAGTACACCGGTTCCTGCAATTCTAGAGATTCTAAACATTCTATAGATTTGAGATTTTCTAGATATTTCAGAGATAACAGTTAAATATTCTAGAGATTCTAAAAATTCTAAAGATTCTAAGGATCCTAGAGATTCTTGGAAATAAGGAAATTCTAAAAATTCTCTAAATTCTAAACATTCAACATTGCAGAGAATTTAGAAATAAGTAAAAACTTATTTAAACATTTTGGATAGGATTTGTTCGGCAAAATTTTGAGATGACGTCATCAGTTTTTGGTAAGGGGTAAAGAATAAATTTTGCTTAACGATTTACCATGTTTACGATAACCTTAAAATATTTACAAGATTTCCGAGCAATCGGCTTTGCAGTTTCAAAATTACATTGCAAAATATTCTTATTCAGTTTTAAATTTTTTCTAAAATTCTAGTAAATTATACTTTCCGAATCTCTTAGATTCTTTCCAAACTCGCAATTTCTCTCAGATTCCCTCAAATTCCTTCAGATTTTGTCAAATGCATTCACATTCTTTCATTTTCTTTTTGATTCTCTTTCAGATTTTTTCGGTTTTTGTAATCTTTCTGATTATTCCGAATGCTTTTCGATGTTTCCGGTTTGTTCTCAATCAAATTTTTTAAGATTGTATCAAAGACCATCAGGAATCCTCAAGATTCTTTCAAAATTTTCGGTTCTATTTCGATCGTTCCAGATCCTTTCAGATTTTTCCAAATTCCTCAAGTTTTCTATTTGATTTTTCGAAATTCTTCAAAATTCTCTCAGTTTCTCGCAGGTTTCCTCAGATTTTTTCAAATTGCTACACATTCCTTCAATTTCTTTACGAATCTCTCAGACTCTTTAGAATTCTCTGGATTTTAATAATAATAATAATAATAATAATAATATTTACTTTCAAATTTTACCACATTGCTTCAAAGTCCTGCAAAATGTTCCGAAAATGAGCAAATCTCCAAGAATCTAGAAAAATCTAAAAGAATCTGGAAAAATCTGAAAAAGTCTGCAGGAATCTGAAAGGATTTGTAAGGATCTGAAACAATCTGAACAGAACAAAAAAATCTTAAAGAATCTTAAGGATTTTTGATGGGTGTTTTTGAAACAATATGAAAAGTTCAAAGGAATCTGAAAAAGTTCGAAAGAAACCGAAAAATGCGAAAGAGACAATCAGAAAAATCCAAAGAATTCGAAAAGAAGAGTCGTAAACAAACTTAAACAATTTGAAAAAATCTTAAATTCTCTTACATTCTTTCAGATTACTTGCTAAGATAAGTCTTATTTTGGCAGATGACATATCCTCTGAGAAAATAGGGGTGGGTGGGCGGGGCTAGTACTTGCTTAGATGAGATTGATTTTGGCAGACGCCATACGCTCTGAAAAAAAACAGAGGGTGGGTGGGCGGGGCTAGATTCCTCCAGGGAAAATGGGAAAATCTCCAAGAATCTAGCAAAATCTAAAAGAATCTGAAAAAATCTGAAAAATCCTGCAGCAATCTGAAAGGATTTGTATGGATCTGAAACAATCTGAACATAACTAAAAAATTTTAAAGAATCTTGAGGATTTCTGACGGGCGTCTTTGAAAGAATCTGAAAAGTTTAAAAGAATCTGAAAAAGTTCGAAAGAAACCGAAAAATGCGAATGAGAGACTCGGAAAAAATCCAAAGAATTCGAAAAGAAAAGTCGTAAACCAAATAAAGAATTTGAAAAAATCTTAAATTCTCTCACATTCTTTCAGATTACTTGCTAAGATAAGTCTTATTTTGGCAGATGACATATCCTCTGAGAAAATAGGGGTGGGTGGGCGGGGCTAGTACTTGCTCAGATGAGACTGATTTTGGCAGACACCATACGCTCTGAAAAAAACAGAGGGTGGGTGGGCGGGGCTAGATTCCTCCAGGGAAAAAAGGAAAATCTCCAAGAATCTAGCAAAATCTAAAAGAATCTGGAAAAATCTGAAAGAGTCTGCAGGAATCTGAAAGGATTTGTAAGGATCTGAAACAATCTGAACAGAACTAAACAATTTTAAAGAATCTTGAGGATTTGTGAGGTGTCTTTGAAAGAATCTGAAAAGTTCAAAAGAATCTAAAAAAGTTCGACAGAAACAGAAAAATGCGAAAGAGAGAATCGGAAAAAATCCAAAGAATTCCAAAAAAGAACCGTAAACAAAATTTCAGAATTTGAAAAAATCTTAAATTCTCTCACATTCTTTCAGATTTTTTCGATACTTTCAGATTCTCTCAGAATTTTTCACCTTCATATCGTTTCAGATTCTTTCAAATTTTCCCAGATCATATCAGACTCTTTCAGATTATTCTAGATTCTTCTGAATTTTTCGAATCAGCTAATATCCATCTACTAAGATAAGAATCAAATCATTTGCCAAAATTAGTCATATCTTACCAAGTACTAGCCCCACCCACCCGCCCTTTATTTCCTCATAGGCTGGTACTTGCTAAGATAAGTCTTATTTTGGCAGATGACATATTCTCTAAGAAAATAGGGGTGGGTGGGCGGGGCTAGTATTTGCTCAGATAAGACTGATTTTGGCAAATGATTGATTTGATTCTTATCTTATTAGATGAATATTAATGGGGATAATTAGCCAAATTTTGGTTAGTATTTGACCAGACAAACAGACAGACAGACGGAAACAGGACACCACTTTTTCGTACTTTAGAGGTCATGAAACGTCGAGAAAATATAAAAGTGGCCATTCATCCGACAGATTCGGTTACTCTCGGGAAGTAAAACTGATTTATAGTTTTTTGAATATATTTCAACTATTTCCATATTAAATTTGATTCGATTCCTAGTTTTGCAGTTTAATTGAACGATGCACTTTTATTTATTTCCATCGAAGACTGCCATTTCCGTTGCTGGAAACGTAACGGAAATGCTTCAAGGTTATTGCTAGTTTCATTCCAGTGACGATTCCAACTTCAATTTCATTGTACAATCGGGTATTCAGTACCATTACGATATGTCGTAAAAACGTGAATGCGCCGGGTTGGTTTTACTCAAAATTGAAACCCTTATATAATCGTAGAAAAAGATAAAAATTCGTCGTACAATAAACACAGCCAATTATAGACATTGTTTGCACTTTTTCAGCTTATTAATAACTCTTAATTCATTAACGCTTTCCACCGATTTTAACAACGACCTTTTGAATGAAAAATTTAGCTAAAAAAACACACAGGAAATACTAACGCACACCTACTCTTCACCCATGATTGATTATCAGTCCCTCTAAAATTAGCTACGCATAAAATCGTCACATCCATAACTCATGAACCTTTTCGTAACAAAGTGAAGAGAAACTAAACGGACCCTGTTGACGAGAATTTTTAAATTAAAATTTAATGTATCCAGCAAAAACCCGCGCGATGGAAGTTAATAGCTTTTATGTCTATGTCTTGCTTTTATTGCCTTCTGATATAAAAAAACGCTACAAAGTACAGCTGCTCGATCGATTTCCGAAAGCTCGACATTCTCTCTATCAATTAAGCTAATAAAAATCGCCTCTTAGGCAGCAAAATCGAAATTGCCTTAAGGATTCTACGAAATGACATTAGTTGAGTTGAGTGAATTTCCGACCAAAGAGGTTCCAATATCTAACTTAGTTAGTTCTGTAAGCGTGAATTTGAAAAAAAAATACGTTTTGAGTTGAATATCAAATCTAGAAAACTCATTTAATAGAAAATACTTTTCACAATGGCACCCGTCCAAGTTTGGGACACTACGACAAGAGTAAATATGGAAAACGATCCCCAGCTCCATTTCTCGTGCCAACTTAATAACATAAAAATCTCCTCCGACAAGAACTTAAAGTTTCTAAACAACTCCTTAATTAACATCGTCAGAAGTTTTCTACCAACGATCTGAATACACGAGAACTTTTATTTATGTCTAACAAAACACAAAAATATGCACACACGTGTACATTTCGCTCATGATTGATCATCAGCCCTTTGAAACTAAGCTACGCATAAAATCTGCACATAAATAATGCATCAAACCTCCCCTAACAAAGCAAAAAGACATCAAATACACCTTCTTGACTCGAATTTTAAAATTAAACTTTAATGCATCCCACAAACCGCTCTTCTTGTTGACTTCCAGTTCTTTACAAAAAAACTGTCAACTTTTCCATTACCCCCCACCAGCTCCCATTTAATCACATTTACCACCCTTCGAACGTCAACGTCGTCAACACCAACTGCCCCGGGCCTGTACGAAATGACGTTACTCGATCAAAGCAAACTTTCAATTAAAACGGCCTTCGGGACTAATTGGTCGGGTCGAAATGAACATATAGTGTGAACTCACCGGAGCGGTGCTCTTATGTGCGCTTTCCGGGCTCCCGGAAACCGGAGAAAAGTTGGCAAACTTTTTGCTCGACTTGTTTGGACGTTCGTGGTGCGTGCTTTCCCGGAGGAGGTCGAGAGCGTACTGGATGGGAAGGCGCCATCGCCGGGACGCTCGGCGTCTGTTTGCAGCGCAAGAATTCGGGCATTCGGGTGACGCCATGCATTCCGGGTCAGATTGCAGGTGGATGACTCTCCGGAAAATGGTGGCAGCGCCGGAATGCAGTTCATCGACACCGAAAAAAAATAAAAAAGTTGAAGTTTTATAGTATCTAAGAATTTAATGTAGTCGCTGGAAATTGTAAAGAGGATTAGGTATTTTACTACAACTTACAGGTGAAAAGGATTCATTTAGTTGCTGTAAAATTATTCCCTTTTTAATTAAAAGTACTTATTAAGTATTAAGTTCTACTTTCACGGACATCGAACATATACTTAATTAATGAAGTAAATGAGTGTCAAAAGAGAAGGAAAAATGGGATTAGCTCTACGTTTTTTGTCCAGATTTTCTTGTTTATTACTATTTGTTTATCACTTTTGTGTAATGGAATGAGTGATTAGGAGGTAAACCGGTTGAATTTTTGTAAATCTAGTTCGCCATTTAACATAATAAAATTCAGTCTTCATCTAATCAAAAAAAAAAACAGTGAAATCCAAAACCCGGAAAAACCATTGGAGTTATCGAAGAAATGAAACCGGGAGTGACTTCTACGGCCCGAAATCTACAAGAAAATGTATATAGTGAAATTTCGAAAATTTCGTTGAAAATTAGTCGAAAATTGGACACCGGATTTTGAGACGCGGATCCGCGTGGTTTGCCCAGTGGATGAGTCCCATGGTACCATGGTGGGTCTTGGGCGCACGAAAAACGGCTGGTGGCACTGGAGGAGTTCAAAAATTTCGCTAAACCAAATTTTTCTACACCTGTTTTTGAAAATCTGAAATAGTTGAGAAGTTCTTTTTTATACTAAAGTGGTGCGATTTTTGAAATTTTGGGATGGTGAAAATCTCATAATTTTTTAAGTTTTCGGAAGTTTATAGAATTAATTAACCAATCTGGAAGCAATCTGAGATTTTTTTGTTTTCCAAAAAATTAATTTTTCGGAGGTTTCCCAAAGTTAGAGTATTTCTAGAATTTTAGATTTTAAAGTGGGATTTATAAACTTGCTGTTGACGTTGAAGTTCTCGCTGATAGTAACTTTGATGTTCAACTTTTGCCGTATTTAAAAGCGTTGTAGAAAAAAAGTGGAGTATTTAAGTTGATTGCTACAAAAAATTACCGTTTTAGACATGTTTTAAGTTTCTTGTTATCGAAAGAAGTCTACATATATTAAGAAAACAAGGCAAAATGTAGCCCCGCCCACCCACCCTATCTCTATTGTAATGATTTTTTTTATTCGTCGTGAGCCAAGAAGGCGGAGCTTAACTGCAAAATCTTTATTTCTCTACGAGAAACTAAAAACATGTTTTTCGTTATCGTGTTGTTCAAAGAATACTATGTATATTAAGAAAAAAATAAAGCCAAAGATTAGTCTCCACCCATACCCGTCCCGATCTCAAATCACAATCGTGATGAATTTTTCATTCGTTGTCAGATCGAGGGGCGGGGCTTAATTGCAAGATCCATATTTGTCTACAAGAATTTACCACTTTAAACATGTTTTAAGTTTCTTGTACTGAAAAAACGGCAACATATATTAAGAGAAAAAAAGGCAAAATATAAGCCCCGCCCACCCGCCCTATCTCAATTGTGATTATTTTTTTATTCGTCGTGAGCCAATGGGGCGGCGCTTAACTGCAAAATACTCATTTACTTACAAAAATTTACCATCTTAAATGTGTTTTAGGTTTCTAAGAGTCAAAAAATATCACAATTGCGTTGGGGTGGGTGGGCGGGCTTACATTTTGCCTGTTGGTTTTAATATGTGTAGACTTCTTTACACAACAAGAAACTTAAAACATGTTTAAAATGGAAAATTTGTATTAGGAAATATCGATTTTGAAATTAGCCTCCGCCATGTTTCAAGTTTCTTCCGTTCCGAAAAGATGGCTATGTATATTAAGAAAAAAAAAGGCAAAATATAAGCCCCGCCCACCCGCCCTTTCCCAATTCTGATGATTTTTTTTATTCATCGTGAGCCAAGAAGGCGGAGCTTAACTGCAAAATCTTTATTTCTCTACAAGAAATTAAAAACATGTTTTTCGTTATCGTGTTCTTCAAAGAATAGTATGTATATTAAGTCAAAAATAAAGACAAAGATTAGGCCCCACCCATACCCGCGCCGATCTCAAATCACAATCGTGATGAATTTTTCATTCGTTGTCAGATGGAGGGGAGGGGCTTAATTGCAAAATCCATATTTGCTTACACGAATTTACCATTTTAAACATGTTTTAAGTTCCTTGTTCTTAAAAAACGACTACGTACTTGTGAAGATAAGACTAATTTTGGCAGATGTGCCACTCTTTTAACAAAATAAAGGGTGGGTGGGCGGGACTAGTACTTGTTAAAATAAGACTTATTTTGGCAAATGATATATCCTCTAAGAAAATGAGGGTGGGTGGGCGGGGCTACTACTTGCCGATATAAGATTGATTTTGGCAGACAACTTATTCTCCTAAAAAAATAAACATAAAAAAATAAAAATCGACAAATTGAAAATCGGATAAATGAGAAATCGGAAAATTGTACAACTGTATAATCGGAAAATCAGAAATCAATTTTCATTTTTTTTTTAGTTTTTAGATTGTTCCACTTTTGAATATTTCATTGGACGATTTGTGTGACGATTTTGTATTTTTTAAATCCAGTCTTTTGATTTTTCATTTTTTAACTTTACGATTTTGCAATTTTTTGATTTTTAATTTTTCAAGTTCTCAATTTAAAATTTTTGATTTTCACGATTTGTCATTCTTCGATTTTTTAACTAAAAGAACAAAATTATTCGAAGCGAAATTTTGAAAAATCGAAAAATAGAAAAATTGAGAATGTAACTGCAAAATCGAAAAATCGAAACGTCGAAAGCTTGATTAATTCAGCAGTCGAAAAAATTGAAAAATAAAAAATTGAGAAATCGAAATTTCAAAAATCAAAAAATTGAGAAACCGAAATTTCAAAAATTAAAAAATGGAAGAATCGAAATGTTGAAAAATCCCAAAACTAAAATATGGAAAAATTGATAAATCGAAGAAAAATTGAAAGACCGAGACGAAAAGCCGAAAAATCGAAAAATAAAAAAATGGAAAAATCGACAAATTGAAAAATCGGATAAATGAGAAATTGAAAAATTGTACAATTGTATAATCGGAAAATCAGAAATCGAAATATCAGAAAATGAAAAAAAAAAACAAATCTTATGAAATCGAATTCGAAATTCCAGTTTTTATTTTTTTTAGTTTTTAGATTTTTCAACTTTTGAATATTTCATTGGACAATTTGTTTGACGATTTTGCATTTTTTAAATCCAATCTTTTGATTTTTCAATTTTTAACTTTCCGATTTTGCATTTATTTTGATTTTTAATTTTTCAAGTTCTCAGTTTAAAATTTTTCATTTTCACGATTTGTCATTCTTAGATTTTTTAACTACAAGCACAAATTTATTCGAACCGAAATTTTGAAAAATCGAAAAATAGAAAAATTCAAAATATAACTGCAGAATCGAAAAATCGAAACGTCGAAACCTTGATAAATTCAGAAGTCGAAAAATTGAAAAATCAAAAAAATTGAAGAATCGAAATGTTGAAAAATCCCAAAACTAAAATATAGAAAAATTGATAAATCGAAGAAAAATTGAAAGATCGAGAAATCGAAAGCCGAAAAATCGAAAAATAAAAAATGGAAAAATCGACAAATTGAAAAATCGGATAAATGAGAAATCGGAAAATTGTACAACTGTATAATCGGAAAATCAGAAATCGAAATATGTATCGGAAAACTGAAAAAAAAAAGTTGAACTTTTATGGTATCTAAGAATTTAATGTAGTCGCTGGAAATCGTAAAGAGGATTAGGTATTTTACTAAAACTTACAGGTGAGAAGAATTCATTTAGTTGCTGTAAAATTATTCCCTTTTTAATTGAAAGTACTTATTAATAAGTTCTACTTCCACGGACATCGAACATATACTTAATTAATGAAGTAAATGAGTGTCAAAAGAGAAGGAAAAATGGGATTAGCTCTACGTTTTTTGTCCAGATTTTCTTGTTTATTACTATTTGTTTATCACTTTTGTGCAATGGAATGAGTGATTAGGAGGTAAACCGGTTGAATTTTTGTAAATCTAGTTCGCCATTTAACATAATAAAATTCAGTCTTCATATAATCAAAAAAACCAGTGAAATCCAAAACCCAGAAAAACCATTGGAGTTATCGAAGAAATGAAACCGGGAGTGACTTCTGCGGCCCGAAATCTACAAGAAAATGTATATAGCGAAATTTCGAAAATTTCGTTGAAAATTAGTCGAAAATTGGACACCGGCTTTTGAGACGCGGATCCGCGTGGTTTGCCCAGTGGATGAGTCCCATGGTACCATGGTGGGTCTTGGGCGCACGAAAAACGGCTGGTGGCACTGGAGGAGTTCAAAAATTTCGCTAAACCAAATTTTTCTACACCTGTTTTTGAAAATCTGAAATAGTTGAGAAGTTCTTTTTTATACTAAAGTGGTGCGATTTTTGAAATTTTGGGATGGTGAAAATCTCATAATTTTTTAAGTTTTCGGAAGTTTATAGAATTAATTAACCAATCTGGAAGCAATCTGAGATTTTTTTGTTTTCCAAAAAATTAATTTTTCGAAGGTTTCCCAAAGTTAGAGTATTTCTAGAATTTTAGATTTTAAAGTGGGATTTATAAACTTGCTGTTGACGTTGAAGTTCTCGCTGATAGTAACTTTGATGTTCAACTTTTGCCGTATTTAAAAGCGTTGTAGAAAAAAAGTGGAGTATTTAAGTTGATTGCAACAAAAAATTACCGTTTTAGACATGTTTTAAGTTTCTTGTTATCGAAAGAAGTCTACATATATTAAGAAAACAAGGCAAAATGTAGCCCCGCCCACCCACCCTATCTCTATTGTAATGATTTTTTTATTCGTCGTGAGCCAAGAAGGCGGAGCTTAACTGCAAAATCTTTATTTCTCTACGAGAAACTTAAAACATGTTTTTCGTTATCGTGTTGTTCAAAGAATACTATGTATATTAAGAAAAAAATAAAGCCAAAGATTAGTCTCCACCCATACCCGTCCCGATCTCAAATCACAATCGTGATGAATTTTTCATTCGTTGTCAGATCGAGGGGCGGGGCTTAATTGCAAGATCCATATTTGTCTACAAGAATTTACCACGTTAAACATGTTTTAAGTTTCTTGTACTGAAAAAACGGCAACATATATTAAGAAAAAAAAAGGCAAAATATAAGCCCCGCCCACCCGCCCTATCTCAATTGTGATTATTTTTTATTCGTCGTGAGCCAATGGGGCGGCGCTTAACTGCAAAATACTCATTTACTTACAAAAATTTACCATCTTAAATGTGTTTTAGGTTTCTAAGAGTCAAAAAATATCACAGTTGCGATGGGGTGGGTGGGCGGGCTTACATTATGCCTGTTGGTTTTAATATGTGTAGACTTCTTTACACAACAAGAAACTTAAAACATGTTTAAAATGGAAATTTTGTATTAGGAAATATCGATTTTGAAATTAGCCTCCGCCATGTTTCAAGTTTCTTCCATTCCGAAAAGATGGCTATGTATATTAAGAAAAAAAAAGGCAAAATATAAGCCCCGCCCACCCGCCCTTTCCCAATTCTGATGATTTTTTTTATTCATCGTGAGCCAAGAAGGCGGAGCTTAACTGCAAAACGACAAATTACGAGAAATTAAAAACATGTTTTTCGTTATCGTGTTCTTCAAAGAATAGTATGTATATTAAGTCAAAAATAAAGACAAAGATTAGGCCCCACCCATATCCGCCCCGATCTCAAATCACAATCGTGATGAATTTTTCATTAGTTGTCAGATGGAGGGGTGGGGCTTAATTGCAAAATCCATATTTGCTTACACGAATTTACCATTTTAAACATGTTTTAAGTTCCTTGTTCTTAAAAAACGACTACGTACTTGTGAAGATAAGACTGATTTTGGCAGATGTGCCACTCTTCTAAGAAAATAAAGGGTGGGTGGGCGTTACTAGTACTTGTTAAAATAAGACTTATTTTGGCAAATGATATATCCTCTAAGAAAATAAGGGTGGGTGGGCGGGGCTAGTACTTGCCGATATAAGATTGATTTTGGCAGACAATTTATTCTCCTAAAAAAATAAAAATAAAAAAACAAAAATCGACAAATTGAAAATCGGATAAATGAGAAATCAATTTTCATTTTTTTTTTAGTTTTTAGATTGTTCAACCTTTGAATATTTCATTGGACGATTTGTGTGACGATTTTGTATTTTTTAAATCCAGTCTTTTGATTTTTCATTTTTTAACTTTACGATTTTGCAATTTTTTGATTTTTAATTTTTCAAGTTCTCAATTTAAAATTTTTCATTTTCACGATTTGTCATTCTTCGATTTTTTAACTAAAAGAACAAATTTATTCGAAGCGAAATTTTGAAAAATCGAAAAATATAAAAATTCAAAATGTAACTGCAAAATCGAAAAATCGAAACGTCGAAAGCTTGATAAATTCAGAAGTCGGAAAATTGAAAAAATACAAAACTGAGAAATCGAAATTTCAAAAATTAAAAAATGGAAGAATCGAAATGTTGAAAAATCCCAAAACTAAAATATGGAAAAATTGATAAATCGAAGAAAAATTGAAAGAGCGAGAAATCGAAAAGCCGAAAAATCGAAAAATAAAAAAATGGAAAATTCGACAAATTGAAAAATCGGATAAATGAGAAATCGGAAAATTGTACAACTGTATAATCGGAAAATCAGAAATCGAAATATCGGAAAATTTAAAAAAAAAAACATCTTATAAAATCGAATTCGAAATTCCAGTTTTCATTTTTTTTTAGTTTTTAAATTTTTCAACTTTTGAATATTTCATTGGACAATTTGTTTGACGATTTTGCATTTTTTAAATCCAATCTTTTGATTTTTCAATTTTTAACTTTCCGATTTTGCATTTATTTTGATTTTTAATTTTTCAAGTTCTCAATTTAAAATTTTTCATTTTCACGATTTGTCACTCTTCGATTTTTTAACTACAAGCACAAATTTATTCGAACCGAAATTTTGAAAAATCGAAAAATAGAAAAATTCAAAATGTAACTGCAGAATCGAAAAATCGAAACGTCGAAACCTTGATAAATTCAGAAGTCGAAAAATTGAAAAATAAACAATTGAGAAATCGAAATTTCAAAAATTAAAAAATTGAAGAATCGAAATGTTGAAAAATCCCAAAACTAAAATATAGAAAAATTGATAAATCGAAGAAAAATTGAAAGATCGAGAAATCGAAAGCCGAAAAATCGAAAAATAAAAAATGGAAAAATCGAAAAATTGAAAAATCGGATAAATGAGAAATCGGAAAATTGTACAACTGTATAATCGGAAAATCAGAAATCTAAATATGTATCGGAAAACTGAAAAAAAAAGTTGACGTTTTATGGTATCTAAGAATTTAATGTAGTCGCTGGAATTCGTAAAGAGGATTAGGTATTTTACTAAAACTTACAGGTGAGAAGGATTCATGCAGTTGCTGTAAAATTATTCCCTTTTTAATTGAAAGTACTTATTAATAAGTTCTACTTCCACGGATATCGAACATATACTTAATAAATGAAGTAAATGAGTGTCAAAAGAGTAGGAAAAATGGGATTAGCTCTACGTTTTTTGTCCAGATTTTCTTGTTTATTACTATTTGTTTATCACTTTTGTGCAATGGAATGAGTGATTAGGAGGTAAACCGGTTGAATTTTTGTAAATATAGTTCGCCATTTAACATAATAAAATTCAGTCTTCATCTATTCAAAAAAAAACAGTGAAATCCAAAACCTGGAAAAACCATTGGAGTTATCGAAGAAATGAAAGCGGGAGTGACTTCTACGGCCCGAAATCTACAAGAAAGTGTATATACTGAAATTTCGAAAATTTCGTTGAAAATTGGTCGTATTTTGCATAGATTTGTAATTTTCCAAGGACGATTCTGGAAAAACCATTGGAGTTATCGAAGAAATGAAATTGGGAGTGACTTTTGCGGTCCCAAATCTACAAAAAAATGTATTTAGTGAAATTTCGAAAATTTTGTTGAAAATTAGTCGAAAATTGGTCGTATTTAGCATAGATTTGTACTTTTTAAAGGACGATTTGGGAAAAATCATTGCAGTTATCGAAGAAATGAAAGCGGGAGTGACTTCTACGGCCCGAAATCTACAAGAAAATGTATATAGTGAAATTTCGGAAATTTCGTTGAAAATTGGTCGAAAATTGGTCAAATTTAGCATAGAATTGTAATTTTCAAAGGAGGATTCTGGAAAAACCGTTTAAGTTATCGAATAAATGAAAGCGGGAGTGACTTCTACGGCCCGAAATCTCCAAGAAAATATATATAGTAAAATTTCGAAAATTTCGTTGAAAATTGGTCGAAAATTGGTTGTATTTTGCATAGATTTGTACTGTTCAAAGGACGATTCTGGAAAAACCATTGGAGTTATCGAAGAAATGAAAGCGGAAGTGACTTCTACGGCCCGAAATCTACAAGAAAATGTATTTAGTGAAATTTCGAAAATTTCGTTGAAAATTAGTCGAAAATTGGTCGTAGTTTGCATAGATTTATACTCTTCAAAGGACGATTCTGGAAAAACCATTGGAGTTATCGAAGAAATGAAAGCGGGAGTGATTTCTACGGCCCGAAATCTACAAGAAAATGTATATAGTGAAATTTCGAAAATTTCGTTGAAAATTGGTCGAAAATTGGTCGTATTTTGCATAGATTTGTAAGTTTCAAAGGACGATTCTGGAAAAACCATTGGAGTTATCGAAGAAATGAAAGCGGGAGTGACTTCTACGGCCCGAAATCTACAAGAAAATGTATATAGTGAAATTTCGAAAATTTCGTTGAAAATTGGTCGAAAATTGGTCGTATTTTGCATAGATTTGTAAGTTTCAAAGGACGATTCTGGAAAAACCATTGGAGTTATCGAAGATGTGAAAGCGGGTGTGACTTCTGCGGCACGAAATCTACAAGAAAATGTATATAGTGAAATTTCAAAAATTTCGTTGAAAATTGGTCGAAAATTGGTCGTATTTTGCATAGATTTGTAATTTTCATACGACGATTCTGGAAAAACCATTGGAGTTATCGAAGAAATGAAAGCATGAGTGACTTTTACGGTCCGAAATGTACAAGGAAATTTCACTTAATACATTCTCGGAGGTGGGTGGGGTTAGTTTCACCTTTTCGTCTAGATTCCAACGTTTGTCAATATAAAACTCCCTTTTTGTCCAAAAAAATGAGTGACCATGAGAAAAATCGGGTGGGTGGGCGGGGCCACTTTGAATTTTTATCACGCTTGGGGGTTGTATCTATGTATGTATGTAACGGAATCTTTGAGCTTAATTTTCATCGGTTTCTAAAAGTCTGATCATCTTGAAACTTTGCACACGTCTCAAGGATCGATGACAATGCAATAATTTGATAACAGTTTCCCATTATCCTTATTAGGACCGCCAGGATCCTCGATCCTACGGAGACCACTGAGTGGTTCTTTCTAGAAAAATCTAAATAAGTAATTAATTCCCCAATTTATGAATTTGTCGCAGACTAAAAAATGAAAAATAAATAATAGTTTAAAAAACTAAAAAAACACGCTTTTATTGCTAATCGAACTAAAAACTAGAAAATAATTTTTAATGACAGAGTTTAATATTACAGTAGTAGAAGATCAAACAATCAATCATAATAAATCACCTCAAATTAAAATTATAATAAAATTTAAGTTTTTAACAGAATAATTCAATTCAGAGTAAAAAGCGTGGGGTGCATTTTACTGTGGTTCATAACTATCCTCTCATAGATAGTTGCCAATAGAATGATTGTAATATTTAAAATATCAAGCACCCCACGCTTTTTACTCTGAATTGAATTATTCTGTTAAAAACTTAAATTTTATTATAATTTTAATTTGAGGTGATTTATTATGATTGATTGTTTGATCTTCTACTACTGTAATATTAAACTCTGTCATAAAAAATTATTTTCTAGTTTTTAGTTCGATTAGCAATAAAAGCGTGTTTTTTTAGTTTTTTAAACTATTATTTATTATAAATAGATTCGGTCACATGACCAAATAAAATTCAATTTCTATCTAATCAAAAAAGCCAATGAAATTCAAAACCGAAGGTGGGTGGAGTTAGTTTTAGGTTTTTGTTTAGATTCCACTGTTGTTCAATATAAAATGCCCTTTTCGTCCAATCAAATGAGTGACCAACAAGAAAACCGGGTTGGTGGGCGGGGCCACTTTGAATTTTTTATGCTTAATTCGCCACTTGACGTAGTAAAATCTAATAAAAAAAACAATAAAATTCAATAGCGGTGGTGGGTGGGATTAGTTTTACGTTTTTTGTCTAGATTTTCTTGTTAATCACTATTTGTTTATCACTTTTGTCCAATAGAATGAGTGATTAGGAGGAAAACAGGGTGGGTGGGCGGGGCCATTTAAAATTTTTGTAAATCTAGTTCGCCATTTGACATAGTACTTAATACTCAGTCATAATCTAATCAAATAAACCAATGAAATGCATAACCAGAGGTGGGTGGGGTTAGTTTTATCTTTTCGTCTACATTCCAATGTTAATCAATATAAAACTCCCTTTTTGTCCAAAATTTGTCCAAAAAAATGAGTTCGATCATGAGAAAAATCTGGTGGGTGGACGAGGCGGGGCCACTTTGAATTATTATAAATAGATTCGGTCACATGATATAATAAAATTCAATTTTCATCTAATCAAAAAAGCTAGTGAAATTCAAAACCGAAGGTGGGTGGAGTTAGTTTTAGGTTTTTGTTTAGATTCGACTGTTGTTCAATATAAAATACCCTTTTCGTCCAATCAAATTAGTGACCAAAAAGAAAACCGGGTGGGTGGGCGGGGCCACATTGAATTTTTTAAGTCTAATTCGCCACTTGACGTAGTAAAATCTAATAAAAAAAAACAAAGAAATTCAAAAGCGGTGGTGGCTGCGATTAGTTTTACGTTTTTTGTCTAGATTTTCTTGTTTATCACTATTTGTTCATCACTTTTGTCCAATAGAATGAGTGATTAGGAGGAAAACCGGGTGGGTGAGCGGGGCCACTTTGAATTTTTATAAACAGATTCGGCCACATCACAAAATAAAATTCAATTTCCATCTAATCAAAAAAGCCAATGAAATTCAAAACCGAAAGTGGGTGGAGTTAGTTTTAGGTTTTTGTTTAGGCTCCACTGTTGTTCAATATAAAATGCACTTTTTATAAATAATTTATAAATGTCTTATTACATACATTTTTTTTGGTTTATTTATTTATGAAAAATAATAACACGTTGTTTTATTTTGGGGATCCCAAAACCCCCGTACATAACGTACTGAAGAGTTAATCCGCCATTTTTCAGACACCCAGTATATCGGAAGCTCTTGGGTAAAACTAATTTTCTAAATACTCGCCAACATATTTCCAATTAATTTAATGTGCGGTATTTAATTGCATTTCTACTAACTCTATTATTCATAATGATTCATTAATTTCGCAGTCATTTGGTTTCTGTAACTAGAATTTCTCCCTGTTGAAATCAACAAATATCATTATTGCACCCGAAAACACAAATTAAAAAGCCAGACTGAACCATTTAAGCGGAGTGCGGCGCAAAAAACCTCTTGAAAATTTTTATATTCGCAAACACGCTTTTTGCGCCCCTAACCCTAGTTATCATCCACTAAAACTCACCTTGGACAAACTTCTTGCGCCGCTTTTTCTCCGCCGCCTTCCCTCATTAATACGCCCGTCTGAACGTTGTCATTTTTTACCGTTTTCTCGCAATTTTTTAAGGTCAACTTTTCATTTAGCCCGTGCTATACCCCATTACGCTCATCTCCAGCGAAACGCGCTCTCTTTCCGTCGCCCGCGCCATCCGCATCTGCGCTCTCCGTCCGTCACGGCTTGATCTACTACCCCTATATTTCTTGCTCCAATTCCGGTGTTTGTGAGTTGTGAGGGGCTCGGAGAGTCGTTCCGTCGATCCGTTCCATTCATCTTGCGGAAGGCTGGATGTGGCCACGAAGGGGGAGATTAATGAGATCTTAAATATTTTTGCGGCGACTAGAAACCACAGAATTTGGTAGAGAATGATAATAACAATAAATAAATCGGGTTTAGTGCTGCTTTTAATCTCTAACGACATTGTAAAGGATGGTGAATCTTTCATTGATTTTTTTCGTGTTGTTACGCAACGCACTCCAAGGACTCGAACGTACTCCTTGGCCCCGCCCCAATCCTCTGCGCATATGTCAAATCGATTGACAATTGACATTTGCAAACAGTGATCGTCAGAGTCAGTGACTTGTGCTTTGTGCTACAAAATTTGAAAAACCCACAAAATGCCCATTGAAAACTTGGAAGACCAAGGGCTGGAGAAAAACCCAGACCTCGAACTAGCCCATTATAAATTTCTGTTAACTTTACCCGAATATCGAAATGACCGCTTCGTGCACCAAAAAATCACAGAAGCCATCAAAAAAGACGGTAAGACGCGAAAAAACAAACTTTTGCGTCCATAAAACACGTAAAAACACACATCGTTTGCAAAATTACCCGAAAAAAACAGTCTTTCTCGGTGAAGTTTACATAACCTCACTTTTTGTTTTGCTGAGTAATAACGTAATCGGCAGGCAAAAAAGACACAAATGGAAGTACAAACGTTTCATTGTTTTAATAGAAACCCCAAAGACACATTTGTTTTTGTAAATTAAGTAAAAAAACCCGTTTGTGACCAAATTCAATTGACATAACCTCACTTTTTGTTTTTGTTAGACATGGCCCCCTGGTACGAGCTCATCATCAAAGACGCCGGCTGGAAAAAAGACGCCAACTTTCTCAAAACCATCCAGGCCAAGAACGCCGAAGAAATCAAGAAACTGGACGCCGCGATTGAAGACGCTGAGAAAAATCTGGGGGAGATGGAAGTGCGCGAAGCCTATTTAAAAAAAGCCGAGTATTATAGCAGGATTGGGGACAAAGAAAACGCTGTCACCACTTTCAGGCAGACGTACGACAAGACGGTGTCTTTGGGGCACCGTCTCGACATTATTTTCCACTTGATTAGGATTGGGTTGTTCTTCATGGATCATGATCTCATTACTAGAAACATAGAAAAGGCGAAAACGTACGTCAATGTCGTGTTTGAACTGTAATTAACAAAATTGTTGCAGTTTGATCGAGGAAGGTGGCGATTGGGACAGGCGAAACAGGTTGAAGGTCTATCAAGGTGCTTATTGCATGGCGGTCCGTGATTTTAAAACTGCCGCGAATTTGTTTCTGGATACCGTGAGCACGTTTACGTCTTATGAGTTGATGGATTATAAAGCGTTCGTGCGCTATACTGTATACACCTCAATTATCAGCCTCCCTAGGAATCAACTCAGAGATAAAGTAACTTAAGTCATTTTTACAAAACAAGTGTGTTAACTGTGTTTTCATAGGTTGTCAAAGGGTCTGAAATTTTGGAAGTCCTTCACTCTGAACCCTTTGTCAAAGACTACCTTTTCTCTTTATACAACTGCCAATACTCTGAGTTTTTCAATAACCTAGCTGAAGTGGAGACAATTCTGCGGAAAGACTACTTCCTGAACCCCCACTATCGCTACTACATTCGTGAAATGAAGATTTCAGCGTACACGCAGTTACTCGAGTCTTACAGATCATTAACTTTGCAATATATGGCTGAAGCGTTCGGCGTGACGGTTGAATTTATTGACTCGTAAGTTCTACATAGCTCGAAGCACTAAAATCAATCATGTTTTTGCAGGGAATTATCGACTTTTATTGCCGCCGGAAGATTGCATTGTAAAATTGATAGAGTTGGTGGAATTGTGGAAACAAATCGTCCTGACCTGAAAAATGCACAGTTTAATTCAGTCGTGAAACAAGGAGATCTACTGCTGACGCGCGTGCAGAAACTCTCGAGAGTCATTAATATATAAATTATTTTTCTATTGTTACGATAGGATTAATTAATATGGAACGATTAATTAGTGTTTTTTTTTTTAATAAATTTCCGTTACGGACGTGTACTTGATTGATTGTTTGAAGTGGGTTGGGTGTGGAGATTGAAGCGCTGTCACTTAGTTTGGTTTATTTCATGAGTAAATACATCTGGTACAAATATCGTTGCAATATCGTCAATCTTAATTAGGTCTGACAGTTAAAAACGGGCTAGTAAATTTTAGGATACATTAACACTAATGTAATATTGTTCCCTCTATCATGCAAGTAATTAAAGGTGGTTGGCAACCCTTACCGACAAGTCCCTGCGGGGAAATGTCAACAGAGTCAAGTACAACTAAATTATCTAACTAAATATGTACAGATTGAGCAATTGTTTTTAAGCGAAATTAGGGTAAAGAAAAATAGCTAGCGATAAACGATAATGCTGCAGCTTTAATCTAAAGTTTAGGCCGTTTTTAGCTTGTTTTTAACATGGTGTATTATTTACAAGAAATTCAAAGCTTTGGTCTCTCCATGTACACGTATTGACAAAAGTTTGGTAGATTCGAGGTCGATCTGGTGATTTATTAGTCCACAACGTTGGCAGTAATGAAAATCAGGTACTAGATCTACGAAAACGAATTAGATGAATTTCTTGCGTCGCATTTAACATGAGGTGCAAATTAAATTAAAATCGCCTTTGTTGTTTTAGTAATTTAGCTTGCACCCGGTGATATCCCTTTAGTCGTATTTTTATTTAAACAGTATTAACATTTCCTTTTATATCTTTAAACATCTTTATATGAAATCAGTCTTAATACAAGCTTATTTACAAGATATCAATTCAATACCTAAGTGCTCTTTTCATAAAAATTACAAGACTGGTGGTAGCAGAAGACACTAAACACAGCATGCTAACTTGTAAGTGTTATGAAACGGGCTCGTACACCTCAAACGAAAATTTAGTTTAATTAGGCCTTTGATAAAGCGCGAACTCCATTTCTCGTCCTAGACACTCCCCTTGTCCGAAACCATTCAACTTTCATAAGAACGCATTTTGTCACAGGGGCGGCCTAGAATCGACTCTATCTTCGTGAAAAATGGATCAGATTGCGTCATTTTTCCTCGAAATAAGATTCAGCGCGGGTTGACGTACTACAACGCACTGAATCTTCGGAGTTCTTGTGTCCTCCGACAAGTTTACGAGACGACGTCTAGCGGCGGAAGGTGGCACCAAAATGTTTGTTCGGCCGGGTCAAGTGCGAAACTTGCCGGAGTTGGCGTCGAGGAGGGATGGTATTAGATCAGGTTGTGTAGAGAGGCACAGCACAGAAAGGCAGGCTGATATGATAGGTTCTACATTAAGTAGACGATTCTACAACATCTATAATTGCCGATAATTAAGCTTAGTGTTGTGTAGATCAAGCAAACTATGTCTAGACACTGTAAAAAAAATCGAAGGCTGCTTGATCCGAGGAAAACAAGTGTAATACTAGACATTCATCTCCAATTGTTGCTATCTATTAATTGACAATTGCAGTTTTGAGTGTACAAACCGCTTCGAACGGTTCGCACACCGGATTTTGAGACGCGGATCCGCGTGGTTTGCCCAGTGGATGAGTCCCATGGTACCATGGTGGGTCTTGGGCGCACGGAAAACGGCTGGTGGCACTGAAGGAGTTCCAAAATTTCCTGTTTTTGAAAACCTGAAATAGTTGGAAGTTTTTTTTTTGCAAAGCGGTGCGATTTTTGAAATTTTGGTGAAAATCTCAACCTTTTTGAAGTTTTCGGAAGTTTATAGTATTAATGAAACAATCTGGAAGCAATCTAAGATTTTTTTGTTTTCCAAAAAAATTAATTTTTCGGAACTTTGAAGGTTCCCCAAAGTTAGAGTATTTCTAGGACTTTCGATTTTAAACTTACTGTTGACGTTGAAGTTCCTGTTGTACAAAAATTTACCATTTTAGACATGTTTTAAGTTTCTTGTTGTCGAAATAAGTCTACATATATTAAGAAAAAAAAAAAAGCAAAACGTAGCCCCACCCACCCACTCTATCTCTATTGTGATGATTTATTTTATTCGTCGTGAGCCAAGGAGGCGGAGCTTAACTGCAAAATCCTTATTTCCCTAAGAGAAATTTAAAACATGTTTTTGGGTATCGTGTTCTTCAAAGAATATTATCTATATTAAGAAAAAAATAAAGCCAAAGATTAGGCCCCACCCATACCCACCCCGACCTCAATTCACAACTGTGACGAATTTTTCATTCGTTGTCAGATCGAGGGGCGGGGCTTAATTGCAAGATCCATATTTGTCTACAAAATTTACCATTTTAGACATGTTTTAAGTTTCTTGTTCCAAAAAGGCGACTGCATATATAAAGAAAAAAGGCAAAATATAAGCCCCACCCACCCGCCCTATCTCAATTCTGATGATTTTTTTATTCGTCGTGAGCCAAGGGGGCGCAGCTTAATTGCAAAATCCTTATTTCTCTGCAAGAAATTACCAGGTAAGACATGTTTTAGAGTATCATGTTATTCACAGAAAAAATTAGAGCCAAAGATTAAGCCCCACCCATACCTGCCCTGATCTAAATAGTAATGAACTTTTCATTCGTTGGCAGACCTAGGGGCGGAGCCTAATTGCAAAATCCATATTTGTCCACAAGAATATACCATTTTAAACATGTTTTAAGTTTCTTGTTCTGAAAAAACGACTACGTACTTGTCAAGATAAGACTGATTTTGGCAGAGGTCCCACTCTTCTAAGAAAATAAAGGGTGGGTGGGCGGCACTAGTACTTGTCAAGATAAGACTAATTTTGGCAAATGACATATCCTCTAAAAAAATAAGGGTGGGTGGGCGGGGCTAGTACTTGCCAAGATAAGATTTATTTTGGCAGACAACTTATTCTTCTAAAACAATAAAAATAAAAAAACAAAAATCGACAAATTGAAAATCGGATAAATGAGAATGTATAACCGGAAAATCAGAAATCGAAATATCGGAAAATTGAAAAAAAAAACAAATCTTATAAAATCGAATTCTAAATTCCAGTTTTCATTTCTTTTCAGTTTTTAGATTTTTCAACTTTTGGACAATTTGTTTGACAATTTTGTATTTTTTAAATCCAATCTTTTGATTTTTCAATTTTTAACTTTCCGATTTTGCAATTTTTTTATTTTTAATTTTTCAAGTTCTCAATTTAAAATTTTTCATTTTCACGATTTGTCATTCTTCGATTTTTTAACTAAAAGAACAAATTTATTCGAACCGAAATTTTGAAAAATCGAAAAATAGAAAAATTCAGAATGTAACTGCGAAATCGAAAAATCGAAACGTCGAAAGCTTGATAAATTCAGAAGTCGAAAAAGGGAAAAATAAAAACATTGAAGAATGGAAATGTTGAAAATCCCAAAACTAAAATGTGGAAAAATTGATAAATCGAAGAAAAATTGAAAGATCGAGAAATCGAAAAGCCGAAAAATCGAAAAATAAAAAAATGGAAAAATCGACAAATTGAAAAATCGAATAAATGAGAAATCGGAAAATTGTACAACTGTATAACCGGAAAATCAGAAATCGAAATATCGGAAAATTGAAAAAAACATCTTAATAAAATCGAAATTCCAGTTTTCATTTTTTTTTAGTTTTTAGGTTTTTCAACTTTTGAATATTTCATTGGACAATTTGTTTGACGACTTTGCATTTTTTAAATCCAATCTTTTGATTTTTCATTTTTTAACTTTACGATTTTGCAATTTTTCGATTTTTAATTTTTCAAGTTCTCAATTTAAAATTTTTCTTTTTCACTATTTGTCATTCTTCGATTTTTTAACTAAAAGAACAAATTTATTTGAACCGCAATTTTGAAAAATCGAAAAATATAAAAATTCAAAATGTAGCTGCAAAATCGAAAAATCGAAACGTCGTAAGCTTGATAAATTCAGAAGTCGAAAAATTGAAAAATAAAAAAATTGAGAAATCGAAATTTCAAAAATCAAAAAATTGAGAAATCGAAGTTTCAAAAATCAAAAAATTGAAGAATCGAAATGTTGAAAAATCCCAAAACTAAAATATGGAAAAATTGATAAATCGAAGAAAAATTGAAAGATCGAGTAATCGAAAGCCGAAAAATCGAAAAATAAAAAAATGGAAAAATCGACAAATTGAAAAATCGAATAAATGAGAAATCGGAAAATTGTACAACTGTATAGTCAGAAAATCAGAAATCGAAATATCGGAAAATTGAAAAAAAAAAAAACAACAAATCTTATAAAATCGAAATCGAAATCCCAGTTTTATTTTTTTTTTAGTTCTTAGATTTTTCAACTTTTGAATATTTCATTGGACAATTTGTTTGACAATTTTGTATTTTTTGAATCAAATTTTTTGATTTTTCAATTTTTAACTTCACGATTTTGCAATTTTTTGATTTTTAATTTTTCAATTTCTCAATTTAAAATTTTCCATTTTAACGATTTGTCATTCTTCGATTTTTTAACTAAAAGAACAAATTTATTCGAACCGAAGTTTTGAAAAATCGAAAAATAGAAAAATTCAAAATGTAATTGCAAAATCGAAAAATCGGAACGTCGAAAGCTTGATAAATTCAGAAGTCGAAAAATTGAAAAACAAAAAATTGAGAAATCGAAATTTCAAAGATCAAAAAAAATGAGAAACCGAAATTTCAAAAATCAAAGAATCGAAGTGTTGAAAAATTCCAAAACTAAAATATGGAAAAATTGATAAATCGAAGAAAAATTGAAAGATCGAGAAATCGAAAGCCGAAACATCGAAATATAAAAAAAATGGAAAAATTGACAAATTGAAAAATCGGATAAATGAAAAATCGGAAAATTGTACAACTGTGTAATCGGAAAATCAAAAATCGAAATATCGGAAAACTGAAAAAAAAACAAATCTTATAAAATCGAATTCAAAATTCCAGTTTTCATTTTTTTTTTAGTTTTTAGATTTTTTAACTTTTGAATATTTCATTGGACAATTTGTTTGACAATTTTGCATTTTTTAAATCCAACCTTTTGATTTTTCATTTTTTATTTTTATGATTTTGCAATTTTTTGATTTTTAGTTTTTCAAGTTCTCAATTTAAAATTTTTCATTTTCACGATTTGTCATTCTTCGATTTTTTAACTAAAAGAGCAAATTTATTCGAACCGAAATTTTGAAAAATCGAAAAATAGAAAATTTTAAAATGTAACTGCAAAATCGAAAAATCGAAACGTCGAAAGCTCGATAAATTTAGAAGTCGAAAAATTGAAAAATAAAAAATTGAAAAATCAAAATTTCAAAAATCAAAAAATTGAAGAATCGAAATGTTGAAAAATCCCAAAACTAAAATATGGAAAAATTGATAAATAGAAGAAAAACTGAAAGATCGAGAAATCGAAAGTCGAAAAATCGACAAATAAAAAAATCGAAAAATCGACAAATTGAAAAATCGGATAAATGAGAAATTCGAAAATTGTACAACTGTGTAATCGGAAAATCAGAAATCGAATTATCGGAAAATTGAAAAAAAAACAAATCTTATAAAATCGAATTCGAAATTCCAGTTTTCATTTTTTTTTAGTTTTTATAGATTTTTCAACTTTTGAATATTTCATTGGACAATTTGTTTGACGATTTTGTATTTTTTAAATCCAGTCTTTTGATTTTTCAACTTTTAACTTTACGATTTTGCAATTTTTTGATTTTTAATTTTTCAAGTTCTCAATTTAAAATTGTTCATTTCCACGATTTGTCATTTTTCGATTGTTTAACTAAAAGAACAAATTTATTCGAACCGAAATTTTGAGAAATCGAAAAACAGAAAAATTCGAAATGTAACTGAAAAATCCCAAAACTAAAATATGGAAAAATTGATGAATCGAAGAAAAATTGAAAGATCGAGAAACCGAAAAGCCGAAAAATCGAAAAATAAAAAAATGGAAAAATCGACAAATTGAAAAATCGGAAAACTGTACAACTGTATAATCGGAAAATCAGAAATCGAAATATCGGAAGATTGGAAAAAAAACAAATCTTATAAAATCGAATTCGAAATTCCAGTTTTCATTTTTTTTTAGTTTTTAGATTTTTCAACTTTTGAATATTTCATTGGACAATTTATTTGACAATTTCGCATTTTTCAAATACAATCTTTTGATTTTTCAATTTTTAACTTTGCGATTTTGCAATTTTTTGTTTCTCTCAATTTAAAATTTTTCATTTTCACGGTTTGTCATTCTTCGATTTTTTAACTGAAAGGACAAATTTATTCGAACCGAAATTTCCAAAAATCGAAAAATAGAAACATTCAAAATGTAACTGCAAAATCGAAAAATAAAAAAATTGAGAAAACAAAAATTTCAAAAATCAAAATATTGAAAAATCGAAATGTTGAAAAATTCCAAAACTAAAATATGGAAAAATTGATAAATCGAAGAAAAACTGAAAAATCGAGAAATCGAAAAATAAAAAAAAAAATGGAAAAATCGAAAAATTTTGCAAATCGAAATATGGAAAGCTCGATAAATCCGGAAATCGAAAAATTGAACAGCCGAAACTCTAAACCATCGAAGTCGAAAAATAACATCATCAAAATAGTATAAATGCAAAATATAAGTCCCGCCCACCCACCCTATCTCAATTTATGATCTCAATGTTTTTTTTAATCGTCGTGAACCAAGGGGGCGGAACTTGATTGCAAAATCCTTATTTCTCTACAAAAAATTACCAGGTAAGACATGTTTTTGAATATCGTGATAGTAGTAGATAAATAGTAATGAAGTTGTCATTCGTTGGCAAACCTAGGGGCGGAGCCTAGTTGCAAAATCCATATTTCTTTACAAAAATTTACCATTTTAAACGTGTTTTAGGTTTCTAACAATCAAAAAATCATCACAAATAAGATGGGGTGGGTGGGCGGGGTTTATATTTTGCCTTTTTTTGTTAATATATGTATATATGCTGAATTCTTTGTACAACGCGATACTCATTTTTAATTTGTTGTAAAGAAATAAATAATTTGCAGTTAAACTCCGCCCCTTTGTTCACGGCGAATAAAACAAATCATCACTATTGGGATAGGGCGGGTGGGCGGGTTTAGATTTTGCCTTTTTTTTAAATGTGTACACTTCTTTTCAGAACATGAAACTTAAAACATGTTTAAAATGGAAAATTTGTATACGGAAGTATCGATTTTGCAATTAGGCTCCACCCATAATTGCAAGATCCATATTTTCTTGCAGAAATGGACCATTTTAATCATGTTTTAAGTTTCTTGTTGTGAAAATATGACTACACATTTTAAGGAAAAAAAAGGCAAAATGTAATGTTTTTATTCGTCGTGAGCCAAGGGGGTGGAGCTTAATTGCAAAATTCTTATTTCTCTACAAGAAATAAAAAAGATGCCAAAAATTAAGCCCCACCTATATTCATCCCAAGCTCAATTATGAGGAACTTTTCATATGTTGTCAGACCGAGGGGCGGAGTTTAATTGCAAAATTTCCTACAAAAATGTACCATTTTACACATGTTTTACCTTTCTTGTTGTGTTTATAGAATATATTAAGAAAATAGGGTAAAATGGCCCTTGTAGTTAAAAACGACGCATACCTTTGGGAATTTTTGGAACTCTGCTGAGAGCTTTAAAAATCTGTACGACCGGAAAATTTTATTTTGAATTTTCTGATAGTTTCTGTAGAACGGAAATTCTGTTTCGGTGTCCTTTCAGTGCTGCCACCACATTTCGCGCGCCCAAAACCCCCACCATGGCCTTCGACCGTCCAGTTCGAACTAAACAGAAGGGAATTCACTTGTACAAATCCGTTTTGGCAATTGCAGTCTCGGAATACGAAATCATCAAAACAGAACAAACCGAATATACCTCAACCAAATCTTAAGCCGACTTTACACGATACATACAACACCGAGCGACAGATCGATTTCCCTTGAAAAACCCGTGCATTTTATGTAAAACCATAAATCTCCACCGGCTCCAAGAACTCGAGGTCAGTACGAAAAAAAAAGGCCTAAGTCTAAAAGGCACCTTAATAAACACGGGGTGAAAGGTCAGAAGAATCAAAATCGGAACCCCTAATTGACAATTGACAACTTATAATTTCACATAAAACACATCGAGTGCGCCACCTCTGGGGCGGTCAACCGTTCAGCTCATGAGCACGCTCCCGTCCATCTGGTACGCGTAACCGTTCTCCATCTTGTGGAGCTCACACGGCTCGGTCTCCTTCTTGTCGCACAGAGCGTGGTGTCAGAGGTTGATGGAGTCGCCGTCGGAGGGCTCCACGAGCGGCCAGTCGCTCTCGGGGCTCGAGGGTCTGGAGGAGGTCGAGGACGACACGCTGACGATGCTGATGGGGATGTCCGGGCTGAGGGGGGGTTTCGGTGTTGGTCAGGCCACGGTGACGACGTGGCCCTCCGGGTCCGGCGACCAGCAGTTGTCGGACAGCCAGCACCCGATCACCACGGTCACCAGCCCGATGAGCAGGGCCAGCATGATGTACACCTCGGCGTTGCCTGCGCAACCAACCAAAATCTATACTTCTATATCTATACTTATATAATACTGTCGTCTAATTCACGTCAATTTTTGGTCATAACTGGTCGGCGACGTCATTCGCCGAAAAAATCACGTGAAAATGACGAGATTTTTATGACTTACTTCTGACGTCAATTAATGACGTCAAAAGGCCGTCCTTTCTTCGTCATTTTTTATAGATTATATGATCAATTAGATGTGGGTCGTCGTATTCTTTAAAAAGTGGCCTTCATAATGCTTGATTATATTTAGAGCAAAAAATACAACGGCTTAATTAGAAATACACCAAAGACAAGTTTTTTCATTGTAATAATTTCTAATAAAATAATTATTTCTGAAAACTTGTTTACTCTGGAAGTGTTATTTTGTAAGTACCTGCTACCTGCTTGGCAAATTATAAATAGAACATCTGGGGTTGAGCGAAAAGACCCAACGACACAAACAAAGTCATAAAAATTCTTTGTCCATTGTCCCTAAAACGGGACAAGGTTTTGAAGAATTCCTTCGTCGAATTTTGATTTTATAAAGACGTTTATTTATAAAGTGATGACGGTTACCAAAAAAATTCGAGAGTGATTCATATTCAGTTTTATTAAATTTATCCTTATCCATATTTACTATACAATACATCAGATGTTTGGGGTGTGCATTCGGACTTTCCCTTTTTTCGGTATTTATGTTTATTGCACTTCACAGAGAAGCATTCCAATAGTTCCAGTTGGTTCTCAACCACCGAAACTTTCTCGTGTATCCGTTACTCACTTCAACTTTAACGCAGTTTTGTGCAAATTTATGCCAGTCAGTGTGGGTTGTACTTATTTATAGTAGGTAAGTTAATATCAAATAAAGTAATCATTTTAATTTTTACGTGTTTCTGTTATTTTTGATAACTGTACGTAGATAACAAAAGCAGTTTTTTCAGATAAGCTGGAAAGACCACCATTAATCACTGAAGATACTCCCACTGATTATGAAGAACTTACGGTGATTGTTTTTGAAAATGAGGCGCTATAAAATATTGCAAAGGTATGTTACTGCAATTTTTTACGAACTAATGCTAATGAACATAATTTTATTTTAGATTTGAAACAAATACAAAACACATGTGCCAAACGAAAGAAATGCTAAAGGAAACGAGTGAAAAAATCTCCAACATGGAAACGTCATCAAATCTGACAACTGAAAAAGAAAACAAAAACAGAAATTATGCCGCCAAAACCACACCTAAACAAATTTTGACGAATTACAAGATTATGTTTGCATATTAGAACAAGCAGATTTCTTTGTAAGTTAAAAAAATACAATGAATTCAGATATACATATATAACATTAATATTGGATATTATATATAGGTAGATGCCTGTAATACTACGATACTTTTTGGTAACTTACTATTTACACATACACATTTCGCTTCATTGTAAAAAGTATTGACAACGAGATTTTCCTGATAGGCTGTACGTTTTTGTCAATGCAACAATTTTACGATTATCCGTTAGATTCAAGTAAATTTAGCATTTTTAAAATACAGAATTTGTCTTCTGCTTTAAGCTGTAATCCCTTAAATTTAATACTAGTCAAATGCTTGATATTGCCCATATGATGAAAAAATGATTGCATTTCCATTAATCCACGCACTCTAACGGGTTTTTCTTTTCAGTGCAATAAATTGAGGCAAACTTAAAAAACTTAGGTTATAGATATGATTGTTAAAACAGAATTAATTCTTGACGGTACTTTTTTGTGTGTTGGGGACAGTCAAGTCGTCGTGAATTAGATAGTTTTACATATACTGTCGTTTTACAGTGCATTTTCAATCAAGTAACTTCAACAATGCGATTCAATTGTCTTTTGCCTTTATTCTATAGTTGTTTTAAAATATTTTTTGTAAATAGATTTGTTTGTGTTTTTAAGACTGATCTATAGTTTATTATAGTTTTTTTTTTAATATTCTTTGTAACTAAATAGATTTCTTTGTGTTTTTAAAACTGATTTTTCTTTAAATAGCAAATTTTATTACAACGTTTATTTTTGATTATATATTGTACAATATCCTTTTTTTTATTTATACTAATTATACTCGTAATTACCTGTATGTAGATTTGTTTGTGTTCTTAGGAGTGGTTTATCTTTAATTTGTTTAACTGACATATTTTTTACTTGTTTATTGAAGTTCATTGTTGGTTGTACAAAATTGTAGTAAATTTAATTTTTTTACACTAATTTGTTTTAACTTTAATTAATATATACTTTGTTTTGGGCTTTACTTGGTGATTATAACGAATTATAATATTTTATTTAAGCTAAACAATATAAAAAAATAAAATTATTTCAGCGTTTTATTTATTGCATATTTTTTTCTAAAAATCAAAATATAAAAAACGTCTTAAAATTGACAATAAATGCCGTCTCTAGGACGTCAGTAAATCACGTCAATAATTCGTTACAAAATGACGACTCTAGGACGTCAGTACATCACGTCAATAGTTCGTGAGAAAATGACGTCATCTAGACGAGACATTTGACCGTCATTGGTACGTCAATATCACGTGAAATCTTTGGTCACTATGACGTAAATGATGACCATTTATTCACGTTAAAAAGACGACATCATGTTGCCTGGGTACTGGTTCAAATTCAAAAAATCTTTTTATGTTGGATAGTCCATGTATCATATCTACATATAGGCTATACAACATCACGCTACGATCATTAGGAGCGAAGTAGCAATGAAAAATTCGGAAAAACGGGAAAATTATTCCTCCTTTGACAGCTTCCGTTGCTTACGCTGCTTAAACGGTTAAAGTTACGTAAAAATCATGTATGACGAAATTGTTCCCCTCTAAAAGTTCTAAAGAAAAGTACGCGTTAGCATATGTCTATTTTTTAAGGTCGAATCAGTATAACCTTTTTTATGGTAATGAAATTTATTCTAAAATAATAATCCATTATGTATAAAATTCTCGCGTCACAGTGTTTGTAACCGAACTTCTCCGAAATGGGTTGACCGATTTGTATGAAATTTTTTATGTATATTCGGTAGGTCTGAAAATAGGTTGTAAACTATTTTTAAACCCCTAAGTGATAAGGGTGGCCTACCCTAAAAAATTTTTGTCTATTTTTTGGACAAAATTTTTTATTTTTATTTTTTTAAGAATTGGCATCAAGAAATACATATAACCCTAAATTTTCACCTTTCTACCACCAACCCCCATTTTTTAATCGTCTATATAATAAAAATCACTTGCTGTTCCTGTTAGTCTCGCTAAGACTCAAAAACGGCTTGACCGATTTGAAGATTTTTTTTATATTACGGGGGTGGTTTATAAATAAAAAAAGTAAGGAAAACTTAAAAGAACAGTTAAAAAATAAAAAAATTCTAAAAATTTTGTATGGGAATCGCCACTTCGAAGTAATTTGAATAGTTGGCGTTTCTGACGGACACGTCGTCTAACTGACGTGTCATACAAAACTAATTCTTTCGTGCAATTGTGAAAAGTATATTGGATTTCAAATCGTTCTTTGTTTTTCGCAAATCTAAAAAATATGAATGCAATGATAAATTACGAAAATATACTGATGATATTTTCCACATTTTAGATAGGATTTATTAGGCAAAATCTTGAGATGACGTCTTCAAGTTTTTGGGCTTGATAAACTGATATATTTTGATTGAAAACCTACCATGTCAAACAGTAACTTCAAAACCTCTGCAATATTTCAAAATTCAGTTTTGCAATTCTTGATTCAATCAATAAAATAAATTGACTCAGTGATTCATTTTTTTGAGACACCCCCTATAAGCAAAACTAAAAAATATGAATGGAATGATAAATCACAAGTATAGTCTCATCCTATTTTGGACATTTTAGATAGGATTCATTTGTCAAAATTTTGGACTGGTGTCATCAATTTTTTGGAGGGGATAAGTAAATATATTTTGAATAAAAATTTATTATGCTTATCATATGTTTAAAACATCTGCAAGATTTCAAAGCATTCGATTTTGCAGATTCAAAATTAAATTGTAGGTGAAACGAAGTTCACGGGGTCAGCTAGTAATATAATAAACAAGAATCCACCGAATACCCGTAATTTTTCGTTTTTCGACGTTGTTGCAGTGTCGAATTACGCTTTTACGAGCCGAAAGAAATAAATTCGTGCTGCATCAAATTTTGCGTTTCGACTGAATTTAGCGTGGGCGTTTCAAAGGTTAATAAAATGTCAAATCGTAATTTTCCTCCGTTTTCATTTATCTTATTCCCGAAAAGAGATTTTATTCGCGCCGAAGGCGACCGGATGTCTTACATAAAAAAGATGAAACGATGAAGGAGACGGCGTCGGAGTCACGATTGAATGTTGAGCTTGTAATTGCTAATTGTGTAGTAAAAATCTGATGGTTTGCAGGTGTTTTCAAAACCTGTCGACGTGTGTCATCTTTTATGGTACTTGTTTACGGGAAAGGCCAGTTAGAGTACTGTTAAATCAGGTTTTCCCCGTGGTAAATGCAGCAAGGTAAAATGTATATGTATTATATTAGTTGCATCTTCTCCCAGAATGTGCGTCAGAGGATAATTTCCTCATAAACAACATGAAAGTGGGAATCACTTATCCAAATACAAAAAGAAACACAAAAAACTAAAAAAGGTGCAAAAAAATTACCAAAAAATTAAGAAAAACATATCCACCATTTTTGAGTTGAGTTTTTACTTGACAGAATTTTGTAATTACATTTTTGTAAGGATACATTGGATTGGTGCATTGTAATACTAAAAATAACAGTATTGTATTCCCAAAATTTTCTGGAAAATGGAGTGAGCCGTTCCTGATTTAATCAATAAAATAAATTGACACATTCATTAATTTTACTATAATAAATCACAAGTAAAAATTCATCATATTTTACACAATCCGGGTAGATGTAGGAATATAACTCGTTACTATGGAAATTTGTAATTTAACACCTTTAAATTTCACAAGTTTTTACAAGATTAATAGGGGCAAAATCAGTTTTATCTTAACAAGTAGTAGCCCCGCCCACCCACCCATATTTTCTCAAAGTCTATGAGGTCTGCCAAAATCAGTTTTATCTTATCAAGTACTAGCCCCACCCACCCGCCCCTATTTTCTCAGAGGATATGTCATTTGCCAAAATAAGACTTATCTTAGCAAAGAGCGGGCGGGTGGGCGGGGCTAGTACTTGCTCAGATAAGACTGATTTTGGCAGACGTCATAGACTCTGAGAAAATAGGGGCGGGTGGGCGGGGCTAGTAATTGCTCGGATAAGACTGATTTTGGCAGACGTCATACACCCTGAGAAAAGAGGGGTGGGTGGGCGGGGCTACTACTTGCTCAGATAAGACTGATTTTGGGAGACAAATCTGTAGAAAATTTTCAAATGTGGTCCAAAAAAGTTCGAAATTTTGCCAAAGAGAAATATTGAAAACTTGCGCTTTTGAAAATGATTCGAAATTTCTAGAGTGATAATGGTCTCGGAAAACAATTTTTGAATTTTCTAAAAAATCTGTAGGAAATTTTCAATAGTGGTTCAAAAAAGTTCGAAATTTTTCAAAGAGGAACACTGAAAACTTGAGCGCTTGAAAATGTCCAAATATTCAGAAAAAATGTTGCTATATAAATCTCGATGTAGCGATTCGAAAAATATAGGGTGCTCATGGTATCGAGGGAAGATTTTCGAAATATTCGCTTTGAAACAATTTTTTTTTAATCCCCAATATTTCCATATTTGATCAGGGAATTCTGAAAAAATGGAAGGAGTTTTCGGGGAAATCTAGAACAAATATTTCTTAGGTAATTTTCAAAGAAGACCAAAAGAATTCGAAATTTTTATAAGTTAGGCGGACTAAAAAATTGATCTTTTGGAAAAGTTGTCTGAAAGTGCACAAAAAATTCCGGAATATGATTCGAAATTTCTAGAGCGATAATGGTCTCGGGGAAAATTTTTGAATTTTTTAAAAAATCTGTAGGAAATTTTCAAAGGTGGCCCAAAAAAGTTCGAAATTTTGCCAAAGAGGAATACTGAAAACCTGAGAGTTTGAAATTGTTGTCCAAAAATACAGAAAAAATTCTGCTATATAAATCTCTTGGTAGCGAGTCGAAAAATATAGGGTGTTCATGATATCGAAGCAAGATTTTCGAAATATTCGCTGTGAAACTGTTTTTTTAAATCCCCAATATTTCCATATTTGATCAGGCGATTCTGAAAAAATGGAAGGAGTTTTCGGGGAAATCTAAAACAAATATTCTTTTGGTAATTTTCAAACAAGACCAAAAGAATTCGAAATTTTTATAAGTTAGGCGGACTAAAAAATTGATCTTTTGGAAAAGTTGTCTGAAAGTGCACAAAAAATTCCGGAATATGATTCGAAATTTCTAGTGTGTTGAGGTCTGGGAGAAAAATTTTTAAATTTTCTAAAAAATCTGTGGGAAATTTTCAAAGGTGGTCCAAAAAAGTTCGAAATTTTGCCAAAGAGGAATTTTGAAAACTTGAGCGTTTGAAAATGTTGTCCAAAAATGCAGAACAAATTCTGCTATATAAATCTCGTAGTAGCGAGTCGAAAAATATAGAGTGTTCACGATATCGAAGCAAGATTTTCGAAATATTCGCTTTGAAACTGTTTTTTTTTAAATTCCCAATATTTCCATATTTGAGCAGGCGATTATGAAAAAATGGAAGGAGTTTTCGAAGAAATCTGGAACAAATATTCTCTAGGTAATTTTCAAAGAAGACCTAAAGAATTCGAAATTTTTATAAGTTAAGCGGACTAAGAAATTGAACTTTTGGAAAAGTTGTCTGAAAGTGCACAAAAAATTCCGGAATATGATTTGAAATTTCTAGAGCGATAATGGTCTCGGAGAAAAATTTTTGAATTTTCTAAAAAATCTGTAGGAAATTTTCAAAGGTGGTCCAAAAAAGTTCGAAATTTTGCCAAAGAGGAATATTGAAAACTTGAGATTTTGAAAATGTTGTCCAAAAATTCAGAAAAAAATCTGCTATATAAATCTCGATGTAGCGATTCGAAAAATATAGGGAGTTCATGATATCGAAGCAAGATTTTCGAAATATTCGCTTTGAAACTATTTTTTTTTAAATCCCCAATATTTCCATATTTGATCAGGCGATTCTGAAAAAATGGATGGAGTTTTCGGGGAAATCTAGAACAAATATTCTTTAGGTAATTTTCAAAGAAGACCAAAAGAATTCGAAATTTTTATAAGTTAAGCGGACTAAGAAATTGAACTTTTGGAAAAGTTGTCTGAAAGTGCACAAAAAATTCGGAATATGATTCGAAATTTCTAGAGCGATAATGGTCTCGGGGAAAAAATTTTGAATTTTCTAAAAAATTTGTAGGAAATTTTCAAAAGTGGTCCAAAAAAGTTCGAAATTTTGCCAAAGAGAAATATTGAAAACTCGAGCGTTTGAAAATGTTGTCCAAAAATTCAGAAAAAATTCTGCTATGTAAATCTCGGTGTAGCGAGTCGAAAAATATAGGGTGTTCATGATATCGAAGCAAGATTTTCGAAATATTCGCTTTGAAACTGTTTTTTTTTTAAATTCCCAATATTTCCATATTTGAGCAGGCGATTCTGAAAAAATGGAAGGAGTTTTCGAAGAAATCTAGAACAAATATTATTTAAGTAATTTTCAAAGAAGACCTAAAGAATTCGAAATTTTTATAAGTTAAGCGGACTAAGAAATTGAACTTTTGGAAAAGTTGTCTGAAAGTGCACAAAAAATTCCGGAATATGATTTGAAATTTCTAGAGCGATAATGGTCTCGGAGAAAAATTTTTGAATTTTCTAAAAAATCTGTAGGAAATTTTCAAAGGTGGTCCAAAAAAGTTCGAAATTTTGCCAAAGAGGAATATTGAAAACTTGAGATTTTGAAAATGTTGTCCAAAAATTCAGAAAAAAATCTGCTATATAAATCTCGATGTAGCGATTCGAAAAATATAGGGAGTTCATGATATCGAAGCAAGATTTTCGAAATATTCGCTTTGAAACTATTTTTTTTAAATCCCCAATATTTCCATATTTGATCAGGCGATTCTGAAAAAATGGATGGAGTTTTCGGGGAAATCTAGAACAAATATTCTTTAGGTAATTTTCAAAGAAGACCAAAAGAATTCGAAATTTTTATAAGTTAGGCGAACTAAAAAATTGATCTTTTGGAAAAGTTGTCTGAAAGTGCACAAAAAATTTCGGAATATGATTCGAAATTTCTAGAGTGATAATGGTTTCGGAGAAAAATTTTTGAATTTTCTAAAAAATCTGTAGGAAATTTTCAAAGGTGGTCCAAAAAAAGTTCGAACTGGAATACTGAGAACTTGAGCGTTTGAAAATGTCCAAAAATTCAGAAAAAATTCTGCTATATAAATTTCGATGTTACGATTCGAAAAATATAGGGTATTCATTAGCATTCATTATGGGAGGAAGATTTTCGAAATATTCGCTTTGAAGGTGTTTTTTTTAATCCCTAATATTTCCATATTTCATCGGGCGATTCTGAAAAACTTTTGGAAAGTTGTCTAAAAATGAACAAAAAATTCTGGAATATGATTCTAAATTTCTAGTGTGTTTATGGTCTGGGAGTAGAGTTTTAGAAATATACTACATCTACAAAAAAATTTCTAAATAATTTTCGAAAGTGGTCGAAGAAGTTGACATTTTCTCACAGAATAGTATTGAAAACTTGAGAAATCGAAAAAGTTGTCCGAAAATTCCGAAAAAATTCTAGGACTTAGATTTCAATGCAATGATTCGAAAAATGTAGCATGTTTATAACCCGGAAAAAAAGTTTGGAAATATTCGTTTTTAAACTTTTTTTTTAAATCCCAAATATAGCCATATTTCATTGGGAGATTCTGGAAAAATGAAAGGAGTTTTCAAAGAAATGAAACGGAAAATAACTTCTGCAGGTCGATATCTAAAAAACTATTCTTTAGATAATTTTCGAAGGAGATCTAAAAAAGTCGAAATTTTCATGAGAGAAGGGCTCGAAACATTGAATTTTGGGAAGCATTGTCACAAAATACGCAAAAAATTACGGAATATGATTCGAAATTTCTAAAGTGATAGTGGTCTCGGAGAAAAATTTTTGGATTTTTCAAAAAAATCTGTAGGAAATTTTCAAAAGTAGTTTAAAAAAGTTCGAAATTTTGACAAAGAGGAGTATTGAAAACTGGAGTTTTTGAAAATGTTGTCCAAAAATTCTAAAAAAATACTGCTCTATAAATCTCGATGTGGTGATTAGAAAAATATTGCGTGTTCATGATATCGGAGCAAGATTTCCGAAATATTCGCTTTGAAGGTGTTTTTTTAATCCCAAATATTTCTCTATTTCATTGGGCGATCCTGAAAAACTTGTGGAAAGTTGTCTAAAAATGAATAATAGACCCTGGAATATGATTCGAAATTTGTAGTGTGTTTATGGTCTGGGAGCAAAGTTTTAGAAATAAACGATATCTACAAAAAAATCTCTAAATAATTTTCGAAAGTGGTCGAAAAAGTCGACATTTTCACACGTAGGAGTATTGAAAACTTGAGAAACTGAAAAAGTTGTCCAAAAATTCCGAAAAAATTCTGGGACATAGATTTCAATGTAGTGATTCGAAAAATATAGCATGTTTATAGCCCCGGAGAAAAATTTTGGAAATATCCTTTTTGAGACAATTATTTTTAAATCCCAAATATAGCCATATTTCATTGGAAGATTCTGGAAAAATGAAAGGAGTTTTCAAAGAAATGAAACGGAAAATAACTTCTGCAGATCGAAATCTAAAAAACTATTCTTTACATAATTTTCGAAGGAAATCTAAAAACTTCGAAATTTTCATGAGGGAGGGACTAGAAAATTTGAGCTTTGTGAAGCATTGCCTAAAAGTACACAAAAAATGCCGGAATTTGATTCGAAATTTCTAGAGAGATAATCGTTTCTGAAAAAATTTTTGAATTTTCTAAAAAATCTGTAGTAAATTTTCAAAAGTGGTTTAAAAAAGTTCGAAATTTTGAAAAAGAGGAGTATTGAAAACTTGAGCTTTTGAAAATGTTGTCGAAAAATTCTGAAAAATATTGCTCTATAAATCTCGATGTGGTGATTCGAAAAATATTGCGTGTTCATGATATGGAAGCAAGATTTTCGAAATATTCGCTTTGAAGGTGTTTTTTTAATCCCTAATATGTCCATATTTCATTGGGCGATTCTGAAAAACTTTTGGAAAGTTGTCTAAAAATAAACAAAAAATTCTGGAATATGATTCGAAATTTCTAGTGTGTTGAGGTCTGGGAGTAAAGTTTTAGAAATATACTACATCTACAAAAACATCTCTAAATAATTTTCGAAAGTGGTCGAAAAAGTCGACATTTTCACACGTAGGAGTATTGAAAACTTGAGAAACTGAAAAAGTTGTCCAAAAATTCCGAAAAAATTCTGGGACATAGATTTCAATGTAGTGATTCGAAAAATATAGCATGTTTATAGCCCCGGAGAAAAATTTTGGAAATATCCTTTTTAAGACAATTTTTTTTAAATCCCAAATATAGCCATATTTCATTGGAAGATTCTGGAAAAATGAAAGGAGTTTTCAAAGAAATGAAACGGAAAATAACTTCTGCAGGTCGAAATCTAAAAAACTATTCTTTACATAATTTTCGAAGGAAATCTAAAAACTTCGAAATTTTCATGAGGGAGGGACTAGAAAATTTGAGCTTTGTGAAGCATTGCCTAAAAATACACAAAAAATGCCGGAATTTGATTCGAAATTTCTAGAGAGATAATCGTTTCGGAAAAAATTTTTGAATTTTCTAAAAAATCTGTAGTAAATTTTCAAAAGTGGTTTAAAAAAGTTCGAAATTTTGAAAAAGAGGAGTATTGAAAACTTGAGCTTTTGAAAATGTTGTCGAAAAATTCTGAAAAATATTGCTCTATAAATCTCGATGTGGTGATTCGAAAAATATTGCGTGTTCATGATATGGAAGCAAGATTTTCGAAATATTCGCTTTGAAGGTGTTTTTTTAATCCCTAATATGTCCATATTTCATTGGGCGATTCTGAAAAACTTTTGGAAAGTTGTCTAAAAATAAACAAAAAATTCTTGAATATGATTCGAAATTTCTAGTGTGTTGAGGTCTGGGAGTAAAGTTTTAGAAATATACTACATCTACAAAAACATCTCTAAATAATTTTCGAAAGTGGTCGAAAAAGTCGACATTTTCACACGTAGGAGTATTGAAAACTTGAGAAACTGAAAAAGTTGTCCAAAAATTCCGAAAAAATTCTGGGACATAGATTTCAGTGTGGTGATTCGAAAAATATAGCATGTTTATAGCCCCGGAGAAAAATTTTGGAAATATCCTTTTTGAGACAATTTTTTTTAAATCCCAAATATAGCCATATTTTATTGGAAGATTCTGGAAAAATGAAAGGATTTTCAAAGAAATAAAACGGAAAATAACTTCTGCAGGTCGAAATCTAAAAAACTATTCTTTACATAATTTTCGAAGGAAATCTAAAAACTTCGAAATTTTCATGAGGGAGGGACTAGAAAATTTGAGCTTTGTGAAGCATTGCCTAAAAATACACAAAAAATGCCGGAATTTGATTCGAAATTTCTAGAGAGATAATCGTTTCGGAAAAAATTTTTTGAATTTTCTAAAAAATCTCCAGGAAATTTTCAAAGGTGATCTAAAAAAGTTCGAAATTTTGACAAAGAGGAGTATTGAAAACTTGAGATTTTGAACATGTTGTCAAAAATTTCTGTAAAAATATTGCCCTATAAATCTCGATGTGGTGATTCGAAAAATATTGCGTGTTTATGATATGGAAGCAAGATTTTCGAAATATTCGCTTTGAAGGTGTTTTTTTAATCCCTAATATTTCCACATTTCGTTGGGCGATTCTGAAAAACTTTTGGAAAGTTGTCTAAAAATGAACAAAAAATTCTGGAATATGATTCGAAATTTCCAGTGTGTTTGGGAGTAAAGTTTTAGAAATATACTACATCTACAAAAAAATCTCTAAATAATTTTCGAAAGTGGTCGAAAAAGTCGGCATTTTCACACGGAATAGTATTGAACACTTGAGAAATTGAAAAAGTTGTCCAAAAATTCCGAAAAAATTCTAGGACTTAGATTTCAATGTACCTAATGATTCGAAAAATGTAGCATGTTTTTAACCCCGGAGAAAAAGTTTGGAAATATTCGGAAAATAACTTCTACAGGTCGATATCTAAAAAACTATTCTTTAGATAATTTCCGAAGGAGATCTAAAAAAAGTCGAAATTTTCATGAAGGAAGGGCTCGAAAAATTGAATTTTAGGGAACATTGTCAAAAAATACGCGAAAAATTTTTGAATTTTCTAAAAAATCTGTAGGAAATTTTCAAAAGTAGTTTAAAAAAGTTCTAAATTTTGACAAAGAGGAGTACTGAAAACTTAAGCTTTTACAGGTGTTACGCGTAAGACTATGTTATTTTATACAAAATAAAATCCATTTCCTATGTATAAATGTGAAGTGACGTCATCCCATTATTGGTGGGGATGAAAAATATTATATAAAGGTAGGCGGTGAATTAAAACCAAGTAAAAATGGTGCCGGTACACGAATTTTTCAGCTGGCATTCTATAAGTACATCTGCAATTCCAAAGAAATCGGTCTCGTATTTCGGAAACTAAAGAAAAAGAAACTATAAACTTATAATAGAGAACAACGAGTAAGTCATAATTGGAACAATGTGAGAACAGTTGTACAATAGTTTTGAAACAATTCGATCCCTTTGGCTGGGATTCCTTTGTACATTTGAATTTAATAACTCGCCAGAGACGAGTTCGCCTTTAGTCATAAATATTTTGAAATCGTTTATGAAAAAGCGTATAAAAGGAACACGAGATTACAAGCCCGGCAGATATTTACGCTATGACACGACGAGACATTTCTTTGCGAATAAAATTATGTGCAACAGCATACAGACGTGTCTTCATAAACCCTAACGTGAAACGAAAACTTGTTATCTGATTGCTTTAAAATTTCGGCTTCGCTTTAAGGAAGTGACGTACCGAGGAAACATTAGCTCTTCCATTAAAGCAGCACGAACCCATCAAATCCGGCTTTTCTAATGTTTAATAAAAAAACGTAATTTCCTCAAGTTCCAATAATTCATAACCCGTCCCATGCACGCAAATATAAATATTAAACAGTAATGAATAAATTTCCAGCATCTCAAGCTCTCAAGATGGCGCCCGTCTGCCACCTCCTCATTTATTCAAATGCAAATCAATCCTCAGTCTTTATAAATAAATAAAACCCGCACATAAAACTCGTCCTGAATTCATCAGTTATTTTCATTGTGACCTAAAACAGACGCTCGATTATTTATAAAAGCCGTATTCGAGGAATGGAAAAGCACCGCCTAATGGGGACAGCCACAAAGAGATGTTTTTACAATCATTTGATTACACAATGCTTAAAGAATACAAAGGAATCTTGAGGAATTCGCGCGGAAAATGTCCTTAATGACGTCATAAATTTCGGCGTCCCTTTAGAGCCGCTGAAAGGACCTCGAACGCGTCATTAGCAATCGAAAAAAGCGGCCCGAGTATCATCACTTCGAATCAATTAGTGAGCGGTGAAGGAAAAGTTTTAATCCAATTTTTCAACGGCAATTAATAGCTCAACCCGGGTGCGAAATCTCGCGACAAAACTCTTAATTGCAGAGTCGGCTTTAATTAGTTCGGAATTTCAGGAATCCACCGTTTACTTACTTTGGGGCCGCACGGTTCATTACGCCGCCGGCGAGGGCAGGGAGTTTGACTTTGAGTTGGCGACACCGATTGTCTTCGGGCCAGAGCAAACAACAGGATTTCGCAACAACCGAATCGGAAAACGTGCCAAAAAAGAGCAAGAAAAAACACCCCCGGATCAAAATTTGCATAGACGTAGACGTGGCGGCGATCGCCTTTTCGGTGGTGTTTGAACAACCCAGTGCTACCAACCTAGCTGCTTCCTGATCCCGTTGCCCATCTTGCTGCGCCACAGGCTGTTGATGAGCGTCGGGTCGGCGCGTCTCCACTCCCTCCAGCCCGACAGCGTCCTCCGGATGCCCCCAACGCCGCCCCCTCCCCCCGGGAATAATATGCCCGGACTGGGGGTGCTCTGGTAGCCCGCTTGCGGCTGCACGTGGGCACTCCCTTGTGGAGACGGCAGTCCGGTCGCTGAAAACATCCACAAACATTACCACGCTCAAACACTCCTTCGCGAATTATTAACGGTGGCGGCGCGGCCGGGGGCGGCGGAAAATTCTGTCGAATCAATGTGTTTCGTGCACCGTGAATGCAACATTTAGCGGTCGAACGGCCGGAGGCGGTGGCATATTCATGAGTGTAAAAGTGAATATTTCAGCATGAAATACGCGCTTGTTTTTGAGCTGCGGGGGTAAACTCGGGGGCTGGAGGGGATTTGTAACGAAGCGGCTAACTGGGGGAAAGTTCAGCTATAAGTTACTTATGGTAGACGGCAAAAAATAAGTACGTGGATTTTTTCTTGCGGTTTTTACGCTGAGATGAAACTCTTGTGGATTGGACGGGAACGGCTCTCTTGAGTTGTGAGTTTGAACTAGGGTTTTAGCGTTGCAGGCTTGGATGGGGGCCATAATGCCGGGGAAACTAAAAGAAATAAAAAGACAGGTTGGAATGCATCCAATGGTATTTATTGGGGTTGTTGGGGCACGATAGTGGGAATGCGATAACGTAAAAGGGGTATTTAATGAAGCGCGATGTTTAAATAGTGGATGGAATCGATGTTGTCAACTAAATGGTTCGGAAGCGAGTGGAACGTGTGGTGAAGAATAAAAGTTTGGTGTCACGCGAGCCGGCAGCACGTTTTCGGGATGTTGGGTTTAGTAAATTGGTACGTTGTGGGAAAGAGGACACTTTGCACATACATTTATCAAAAGGAACATCTTTTATTGCTTGTGATATACCTAATACTATATTAATCGCAATTTCTGGCATTCATAAGTTTTTTACTGAAACCAATATCTGCCCGAATTTTAAATGAATTATCAGTATATATCCATTTGAATTTATAATTAACACTACACTGCTATTTTACACAAGAGAATAAAGATTTACCCACATTTATTGTTATTTAGATAGAAATCATGTCATGAAGTTGAAACATTTCTGAATTTCATCAACAAAATTTTCAAATGCAGAACATTATTTTGTTACAACAAAAAATTTGTATAAAAAGGTGCTATCTGCAAATGAAAAAATTGGTCCAAAGTTATTTCGACAGAACTTCGCTCGCTTCTGAAGAACAGTCCAACAAATTCTGCGATACTAGGACCGCCCACCCGCCCCCAAGATGCTTAATGTCAAAAAAAATTATTGTCGTGCTTGCGTTTTTAGTTGACATGGAAAGTTTTTCTGAAAAAATGAAATTTTAAAAAGATTAAGCACGTCAAAAATGTCAGAAAATATAATTCGTATTTGATTAATTTTAATATCTTGAATTTCGGGAAAAAATTGTTTTTCGTTTATAACGTCTCAACGGTAAAATATCAATTTCAAATGTTCCATAAATTTTAGCATCAATATGTTGAAAAATTAATACGAAAGTTTCTAGAAAAAATACACTTTGTTAGAGTTTTTTTTTATATTCTTTCAAATTCTTTCAATATCCCTGAAGATTCCCTCAGATTTCCTCAGAATTTTTCAAGATCGCTTTCGATCCTTGCAGATCCCTGCAGACTGTTCCAGATTCTTCCAGTTTTTTCTACATTTTTCTAGATTTTCTCAAATTCTCTCAGATTCTCCCAGATTTACCTAGATTCGTCTAGATTTCCTGAGATTCTTTCCGATCCCCTCTGATTCTTCCTAATTCTTTCCGAGTCTTAGTATCATATTCCCTCGATTATCTTGGATTCCCTCAGATTCTTTCCTTTTTTTTTTAAGATTCTTCTTTTCGGATTCTTTCGGAATGTTTCACATTCTTTCGAATTTTTACAGATTCTTTCAAAGACACCGTCAGGAATCTTCACGATTTTTTCAAATTTTTGAATTCTATTCAGGTCGTTTTAAAACCGTGCAGATACTTTCAGATGCATGCAGAATTTTCCAGATTCTTCCAGATTTTTCTAGATTCTTCGAGATTCTCACAGATTCCCACAGATTTCCTCAGATTCCTTTAAATTCTTTCCAAACTCTCAATTTCTCTCAGATTCCCTCAAATTCCTTCAGATTCTTTCAAATGCATTTAGATTCTTTCATTTTCTTCCTGATTCTCTCTTTCAGATTTTTTCAATTTTTTTAAATCTTTCTGATTATTCCGGATGCTGTTCCATGCTTCCGGTTTGTTTCCTATCGAATTTTTTAAGATTCTTTCAAATTTTTCAGATCGTTTCAGATCCTGTCAGATTCTTCCAAATTCTTCCAGATTCCTCCAGTTTTTTAGATTCTATTTGATTTTTCGAAATTCTTCAAAATTCTCTCAGTTTCTCACGGGTTCCCTCAGATTCTTTCAAATTACTTCAAATTCCTTCAGTTTCCTTACGAATCTCTCAAATTCTGTTAGATTCCCTCAGACTCTCTAGGATTCTCTGGATTTTAGTAATAATAATAATATTTGCTTTCAAATTTTCCCACATTGCTTCAAAGTCCTGCAAAATCATTCAGATCCTTCAAGTTTCTTCTAGATTTTTCGAGCTTCCCTCAGATTCCTTCAAGGAAAATGAGAAAATCTCGAAGAATCTAGCAAAGTCTAAAAGAATCTAGAAAAATCTGTATGAGTCTGCAGGGATCTGAAAGGATTTGTAAGGATCTGAAACAATCTGAACAGAATTAAAAAATTTTAAAGAATCTTCAGGATTTCTGATGGGTGTCTTTGAAAGATTCTGAAAAGTTCAAAGGAATCTGAAAAAGGTCGAAAGAATCCGAAAAATGCGAAAGAGAGAATAAAAAAAATCCAAAAAATTCGAAAAGAAGAGTCGTAAACAAAATTAAAGAATTTGAAAAAGTTTTAACTTCTCTCAGATTCTTCCAGATTTCTCCATTTTTTTTTTCTTTACGAATCTCTTAAATTCTGTTAGATTTCCTCAGACTCTCTAGGATTCTCTGGATTTTAGTAATAATAATAATATTTGCTTCCAAATTTTCCCACATTGCTTCAAAGTCCTGCAAAATCATTCAGATCCTTCAAGTTTCTTCTAGATTTTTCGAGCTTCCCTCAAATTCCTTCAAGGAAAATAGAAAATCTCGAAGAATCTAGCAAAGTCTAAAAGAATCTAGAAAAATCTGTATGAGTCTGCAGGAATCTGAAATGATTTGTAAGGATCTGAAACAATCTGAACAGAACTAAAAAATTTTAAGGAATCTTGAGGATTTCTGATGGGTGTCTTTGAAAGAATCTGAAAAGTTCAAAGGAATCTGAAAAAGTTCGAAAGAATCCGAAAAATGCGAAAGAGAGAATAAAAAAAAATCCAAAAAATTCGAAAAAAGAGTCGTAAACAAAATTAAAGAATTTGAAAAAATCTTAACTTCTCTCAGATTCTTCCAGATTTTTCCATTCTTCAAAATTCTCTCAGTTTCTCACAGGTTCCCTCAGATTCTTTCAAATTACTTCAAATTCCTTCAGTTTCTTTACGAATCTCTCAAATTCTGTTAGATTTCCTCAGACTCTCTAGGATTCTCTGGATTTTAGTAATAATAATAATATTTGCTTCCAAATTTTCCCACATTGCTTCAAAGTCCTGCAAAATCATTCAGATCCTTCAAGTTTCTTCTAGATTTTTCGAGCTTCCCTCAGATTCCTTCAAGGAAAATGAGAAAATCTCGAAGAATCTAGCAAAGTCTAAAAGAATCTAGAAAAATCTGTATGAGTCTGCAGGAATCTGAAATGATTTGTAAGGATCTGAAACAATCTGAACAGAACTAAAAAATTTTAAGGAATCTTGAGGATTTCTGATGGGTGTCTTTGAAAGAATCTGAAAAGTTCAAAGGAATCTGAAAAAGTTCGAAAGAATCCGAAAAATCCGAAAGAAAGAATGAGAAAAATCCAAAGAATTCGAAAAGAAGAGTCGTAAACAAAATTAAAGAATTTGAAAAAGTCTTAACTTCTCTCAGATTCTTTCAGATTTTTTCACCTTCATGTCGTTTCAGATTCTTTCAAATTTGCCCAGATCATATCAGATCCCTACAGACTCTTTCAGATTCTTCTAGATTCTTTTGAATTCTTCGAAACAGCTAATATCTACTAAGATAAGAATAACAATAATTTTTCACGTTTATTATTAAAATATTAGAAAAAAACCATTCTGTTGGGCAGAAATGTGTCAACCAGAAATAGTATACGGACAAGTCAAAATCAATCTTATCTTATCAAGTACTAGCCCCACCCACCCGCCTCGTATTTTCTCTGAGGATATATCATTTGCCAAAATTTTACCGAACAAATCCTGTCCAAAATGTGCCAAAATCAGTCTTATTTGAGCAAATACTAGCCCCGCCCACCCGCTCGTTATTTTCTCAGAGAATGGTATTTGTCAAAATCAGTCTTGTCTTAGCAAGTACTAGCCCCGCCCACCCGCCCGCTATTTTCTCAGAGGGTATGGCGTCTGCCAAAATCACTCTTATCTGAGCAAGTACTAGCGCCGCCCACCCGCCCTGTATTTCCTCAGAGGATAGTACTTGCTAGTACTTGCTACAATAAGTCTTATTTTGGCAAATAACATATCCTCAGAGAAGATAGGGGCGGGTGGGCGGGGCTAGTTCTTGCTCAGATAAGAGTGATTTTGGCAGACGCTATATACTCTGAGAAAATAGCAGGCGGGTGGGCGGGGTTAGTACTTGCTAAGATAAGACTGATTTTGGCAAATACCATGCTCTCTGAGAAAATAACGGGTGGGTGGGCGGGGCTAGTATTTGCTAAGATAAGACTGATTTTGGCACATTTTGGATAGGATTTGTTCGGTAAAATTTTGAGATGACGTCATCAGTTTTTTGGGAGGGGTTAAGGAATAAATTTTGCTTAACGATTTACTATGAGTACGATAACTTTAAAATATTTACAAGATTTCCAGACAATTGGCTCTGCAGTTTCAACGTTATATTGCAAAATATTCATATTCTGTTTTAAATTTTTTCTAAAAATTCTGGATGTCTAGGGTGAAAATTCGACACCGATTTACACACCACAAGAAAAAGAATATCATATTTTATGAAATTAAAAAAACTTTCAATTATAAATTTTGGAGATGACGTCATCAAATTGTTGGTGGGGATACTTAGCCAAATTTTGGTTAGTATTTAACCATCTACAGGATATTTGTAACATATGTACAAAATTTGACAACAATCGGTCCAGTAGTTTCGGAGATTATGTGTCTAATAAAAATGAATACAGACAAACAGACAGACAGACAGACAGACAGACAGATAGACAGACAGACAGACGGAACGCACCGCACCCTCTCTCAATTTTCTCAGAGGGCATGGCATTTGCTAAAATCAGTCTTATCTTCGCAAGTACTAGCCCCGCCCACCCGCCCGCTCTTTTCTCAGGGTGTATGACGTCTGCCAAAATCAGTCTTATCTGAGCAAGTAGTAGCCCCCCCACCAGCCCCTATTTTCTCAGAGTGTATGACTTCTGCCAAAATCAATCTTATCTGAGCAAATACTAGCCCCGCCCACCCGCCCGCTGTTTTCTCAGGGTGTATGAGCTCTGCCAAAATCAGTCTTATCTGAGCAAGTAGTAGCCCCGCCCACCCGCCCCTATTTTCTCAGAGGATATGTAATTTGCCAAAATAAGATTTATCTTAGGAAGTACTAGCAAGTACTGTCCTCTGAGGAAATAAAGGGGGGTTGGGCGGGGCTAGTACTTTCTAACGTAAGTCTTGTTTTGGCAAATCACGTATCCTCTCAGAAAATAAAGGGCGGGTGGGTGGTCCTAGGTACTTGTTAAGATAAAACTGATTTTTTAATCTTGTAAAAATTTGTGAAATTTAATTTTACCATTTTAAACATGTTGTAAGTTTCTATTTGCGAAAAGATGACTATACGTATATTAAGGAAACAGACCCTATATCAGCCCCGCCATTTCAGTTGTGATGAATTTTTTTATTAGTCGTGAGCCTGGGGGCGGAGCGTAATTGCAAAATCGATTTTGCCTATACAAATTTACCATTTTAAACTTGGAATAAAAGAAATCATCACAATTGGGATGGGGTGGGTGGGCGGGGTTTATATTTTGCCTGGTTTTCTTAATATACATGGCATTTTTTTCAAGATACTCAAAAACATGTTTTTTATTTCTTGTAAAGAAATAAGTATTTTGCAGTCAAGATCCGCCCCCTTGGTTCACGGCGAGTAAAAAAAAATCACAATTGCGACAGGGTGGGTGGGCGGGCTTACATTTTGCCTTTTTGTGGAATGTAGAACATGTTTTAAGCATCGTGTTATTGTCGTCAAATTTTGTTATTATATTAGGAATACCATGTAAACGGTAAAGCGTTAAATAAAAACCAACTTAACCTAAATAATAAATTTAATTTTTCATTAGGGATATTTGCATATTGATTGCCAACCAAATTACTAGATTTACATGGCCTACCTTTGTCTAAAAATATCCTGAACGGTGTATAGTCACAAATTGTCGATAAATCACAACAAACCAGGTAATAAACTGTACTGTAAACAGCAATTATGGTATCCGATGATTGAAATTAATTGCACACTATTGTAATGTAAGCAACCAATGATTCATTAGCAAACAGATTGGGATGAGAAACATAAACTGTTCCCAAATTGATTTGTTTTATTTATTAGGCAACAAAAAACAGACAATAAAACATGTTAAACACTCCATAACTGCAGCCGTTCAGAATGAAATTTTTATAAATAAATTGTCATTGATTATTGAGTCAGGTGACAACGGAAAATAACAAATTTAGCTCGACTTACTAAATTTAATATTATCTGCCAACAAAACACAAAATTTTATTATCCAGTCATTTATCAACGTTAACTGAATTGACAAATATTTTATAATCGAATTATACATAGCTCAGTAGATGATTATTCATATCGCATTCGACAAAAAAATCTGCATGCACACATCGTCCAAAAATAAATTAATCACAATTGTTACAATTTTGCAATTTGGCAAGTTTAAATCCACATTAATTATTAACCAGTCGAAATAGTAAAAAATTCTCGAGAGCGCCGCTTGACAGTCACTTCGACGCTCAGTCAGTACGGTGCCGGCACCTCATGACAGTTTAATTACCCCCAGTTGTAAATCGATTACTGCCCTCCCCCCGCATTTTCTAAATTAATCTGTCACTTGAATAAAGAATGAACGTGCATCATTTAGCAGTCTCCGTTTGTAGCAACCGTAAGAGCTACCATGAACTCGCATTTCGCATTTCCACTTTGCAAGATTAAAAGACAACGAAAGAAAAGCGCAAGTGCTACCTTTCGAGCGAAAAATGATAAACGAGAAGCGACAACCCTCAATACGTACCCATTAGTGTGATAAGGGCTAGCAAGAGGACGAGGGTTAAAAGCCAGCCCATACTTGTAGGTCACCAGCTTCGAGGCGCAATGGAAGCACATGCAACCGGCATTCCAACCACCGTTCTTCGAGCTTCTAATTCCTGGCCAAGGCGGAGGTAATCTGCAAGACAAGAGCTCGAATTAAAAAGTTGGTGCGGTTTACGTCCCCTACATAAACTAGGAGCACTATAAATTCAAAGGTGTAGAGTTCGAAACTTTATGCACAATGCATGTGTTCGGGTCTTGGAGGGTTGGAAGTTGAAAGAGAGGACGGGACATAAAGGTACAATTGCAAATTGCTTGGCACTCTGTATGGCTGCTACGTCGAATTGAATATTGGAGGTTAGGGTCGAGCGGACGTTATTTTACGAAGAATTCACTGTTAGTGCATGCGACGGAATTGTTGTTTTATGGAAATCGGCAGTTTTGTGTTTAGGGAGGAAGAAAATTAAGTCTTTGTGATGAGCGGGGGCGGCGAAGGATGAGGGTGACAACGTTATTCTAGCACGAAGCGGATAACCATCTATTATTATACAGAGTGTCCCACTGCTTTCATATGCTATAAAAATTGATCGAAGATTACTTCCAGCTCATTCGAAAAATTAAAAGATTTGATTTTGCGAATTTTATTGTTTTTATGGCAACCATTATAAACTAAAGTAAAAATATTATGGATCTAATATTTGCGCAAAGGCAAATAAACGTGCTAACCGTTTGTTACAATAAAATAACGAAACAATTTAATCTCGTCTACCGTATGTAATAACAGAGGTGCGACTGAAGACTTACCTGAAAATCATTTATGGTACTCGTAATTTAAGACAAATAGCGAAAACACTTTTCCAACCTGTAAACGTGAGAGTTGTCTACGAGTTGTAATAACCGGATCACAATGCCGACGGTCCAGACTTTTTTATTGCTCTGACTTCCGCTTATTGAATAAAACACTACGTTTTATTTTGATTTTCGATGTTGTAATTCACATTTGGTTAATTATAACTTGTCTAGCTCTAGGGGAAGCTCAGCATTCCCTAGCCTTCCCCTAGCTACGGCCTTCTCTAGGGGTTATGAGATATCGAGAAAATATGAAAGTACCAAATTGACCGATGGACTCCGTTACTGTACGTCCTTAGGTTATCTTCGATAAGAAAATAACTTGAAAGTGTTTATGTTTATCCATCGGAAGAATGTCACGTAGAAATTAGTTTGATTTGAATGAGTTCGCCCCTCAAAACAGAGGATCAAAACTATTATGATTATTATAATTCTTATTAAATAAAGACGTTTGTATTTTCACATTTTCAGAAAAATGGGCTGACTCGTTCTTAATTTGATCAATAAAAAAAATTGTGATGACGTCATTAACATGGATAAAGTGGGATTTATAAATTTGCTGTTGACGTCGAAGTTCCCGTTGCAATTGTTGTTCCCGCTGACGTTGCTTTTAAGGCTGAAAATTGTTATTTATAAACTCTGTTGCCAAGTTGCCGTCGATAATAACTTTGATGTTCAACTTTTGCCGTATTTAAAGGGAAAGAAGAAAAGTGGAGGGTTTAAATTCATTCCTACAAAAATTTAGCCTTTTAGATATTTTTAAGTTTCTTCAAAATAAGTCTACACATATTAAGAGAAAAAGCACACTGCAAAATCTTTATTTCTCTACGAGAAATTAAAAACATGTTTTTGAGTATTTTTCCTTAATATATGTATAAACATTAAGGAAAAAATAAAGCCAAACATTAGGCCCAACCCATCGGGGCGAAGATCTCAATTCTCAATTGTGATGAATTTTTCATTCGTTGTCAGATCGAGGGGCGGGGCTTAATTGCAAGATTCATATTTGTCTACAAGAATTTACCATTTTAAACATGTTTTAAGTTTCTTGTTCTGATAAGACGACTACGTATATTAAGAAAAAAGGATAAATATAAGCCCCACCCACCCACCCTATCTCAATTCTGATGATTTTTTTTAATCGTCGAGAGCCGAAGGAGCGGAATTTAACTGCCAAGTTATTCTCTACAAGAAATTACCATGTAAAACACGTTTTTGAGTGTTATTCAAAAAAATTCAAAAAATTCTATGTATATTAAGAAAAAAATAAAGCCAAAAATTAAACCCTGATCTACATAGTAATGAAGTTTTCATTCGTTGGCAGACCTATGGGCGGAGCCTGATAGCAAAATCCATAGTTTCTTACAAAAATTTACCATTTTAAACGTATTTTAAGTTTCTAAGAAGAAAAAAATCATTATAATTGAGATGGGGTGGGTGGGCGGGGTTTATATTTTGCCTGTGTATCTGTTTTTTACAAGATACTCAAAAACATGTTTTTAATTTCTTGTAAAGAGATAAGTCTTTTCCAGTTAAGCTCCGCCCCCTTGGTTAGCGGCGAATAAAAAAAATCGTCACAATTGAGACAGGGCGGGTGGGCGGGCTGACACTTTTCCTTTTTGTTTTAATATGTGTAAACTTCTTTTCACAACAAGACACTTAAAACATGTTTAAAATGGAAAATTTGTATTAGGAAATATCGATTTTGCAATTCGGCTCCGCCCCATAATTGCAAAATCCATATTTCCTTGAAAAATTTACCATTTTAGACATGTTTTAAGTTTCTTGTTGTCGAAAAAGTCTGCACATATTAAAAAAAAAAGACAGAATGTAGCCCCGCCCACCCACCCTATCTCAATTGTGATGATTTTTTTATTCATCGTGAGCCAAGAAGGCGGAGCTTAACTGCAAAATCCTTATTTCTCTACGACAAATTAAAAACATGTTTTTCTAAATTGTTCGAAATTCCTTAAAACTCACCAGATTCCTCGAACTCCTTCTAATTTCTTCCTAATCTCCCAATTTCTTTCAGATTCCCTGAGATTTTTTCACATTGTCCCAAATTCCTTTAGATTCTTTCCGAATTTCCGAATTTCTCTCAAATTCTCTCCGATTCCCTCAAATTCCTCTCGATTCTTTCAGATGCTTTCAGATCAGATTTTTTCATTTTCTTCTGAATGTCTTTTTCAGACTCTTTCGATTTTTTTATTCTTTCGGATTATTCCCGATGTTTTCGATGCTTCCAGATTGTTTCAGATTTTTTCGAAATTTTTCAGATGCTTTCAAAGACACCGTCAGGAATCTTCAGGATTCTTTCAAATTTTTCAATTATATTCAGATCATTTCAGGTTCTTACAGATTATTTCAGATATCTGCAGATTCTTTAAAATTCTTCCAAATTCCTCCAGTTTTTTAATTCTCTTAGATTTTTCTAAATTTTTCGAGTTCCTCAAAAGTTCGCTTAGATTCTCACAAGTTCTGACAATTTTAGAGATGTTTTAAGTTTCTTGTTGTCGAAATAAGTCTACACATATTAAGAAAAAAAAATGCAAAATGTAGCCCCGCCCGCCCACCCTATCTCAATTCTGATGATTTTTTTATTCAATGTGAGCCAAGAAGGCGGAACTTAACTGCAAAATTCTTATTTCCCTACGAGAAATTAAAAACATGTTTTTCTTAATTGTTCGAAATTCCTCAAAACTCGCTGAGATTCTCACAAGTTTCCTCAAATTCCTTCCAATTTGTTCGGAATCTCCAAATTTTTTTCAGATTCCCTCAGATTTTTTCACATTCTCTCAAATTCCTTTAGATTCTTTCCGAATTTCTCTCAAATTCTCTCGCATTCCCTCAAATTCCTCTCGATTCTTTCAGATGCTTTCAGATTTTTTCATTTTCTTCTGAATGTCTCTTTCAAACTTTCGATTTTTTTATTCTTTCAGATTATTCCGGATGTTTTCGATGCTTCCAGATTGTTTCAGATTCTTTCGAAATTTTTCAGATGCTTTCAAAGACACGGTCAGAAATCCTCAAGATTCTTTCATATTTTTCAATTATATTCAGATCATTTCAGATTCTTTGAAATCCTTCCAAATTCCTCCAGTTTTTTTTATTCTCTTGGATTTTTCTAAATTCTTCGAAATTCCTCAAAAGTTCGCTTAAATTCTCGCAAGTTTACCATTTTAGAGATGTTTAAGTTTCTTGTTGTCGAAATAAGTCTACACATATTAAGAAAAAAAAAGGCAAAATGTAGCCCCGCCCACCCACCCAATTCTGATGATTTTTTTATTCAACGTGAGCCAAGAAGGCGGAACTTAACTGCAAAATCCTCATTTCCCTACGAGAAAAATAAAAACATGTTTTTCTAAATTGTTCGAAATTCCTTAAAACTCGTTGAGATTCTCACAAGTTTCCCCAAATTATTTCCAATTCCTTCCGAATCTCTCAATTTCTTTCAGATTCCCTGAGATTTTTTTCAGATTCTCTCAAATTCCTTTAGACTCTTTCCGAATTTCCCGATTTCTCTCAAATTCTCTCTAATTCCCTCAAATTCCTCTCCATTCTTTCAGATGCTTTCAGATTTTTTCATTTTCTTCTGAATGTCTCTTTCAGGCTCTTTCGATTTTTTTTATTCTTTTGGATTATTCCGGATGTTTTCGATGCTTCCAGATTGTTTCAGATTTTTTCGAAATTTTTCAGATGCTTTCAAAGACACCAGGATTCTTTTAAATTTGTCAATTATATTCAGATCATTTCAGATTCTTACAGATCCTTTCAGATATCTGCAGATTCTTTAAAATGTTTCCAAATTCGTCCAGTTCATTTATATTCTCTTTGATTTTTCTAAATTCTTCGAAATTCCTCAAAAGTTCACTCAGATTCTCACAAGTTTACCATTTTAGAGATGTTTAAGTTTCTTGTTGTCGAAATAAGTCTATACATATTAAGAAAAAAAAGGCAAAATGTAGCCCCGCCCACCCACCCTATGTCAATTGTGATGATTTTTTTTATTCATCGTGAGCCAAGAAGGCGGAGCTTAACTGCAAAACCCTTATTTCTCTACGAGAAATTAAAAACATGTTTTTCTAAATTGTTCTAAATTCCTCAAAACTCGCTGAGATTCTCACAAGTTTCCTCAAATTCCTTCCAATTCCTACCCAATCTTCCAATTTCTTTCAGATTCCCTCAGATTCTTTCAGATTCTCTCAAATTTCTTTAAATTATTTCCGAATCTCCCAATTTCTCTCATATTCTCTCAGAATTCTTCAAATTCCTCCAGATTGCTTCAGATTTTTTCATTTTCTTGCTGATTCTTTTCTTCATCTCCTTTGTATTTTTTTATTCTTCCAGATTATTTCAGATTCTTTGGAAATTTTTAGTCCTACTCAGACGATTTTAGATCCTTACAGATCCTTTCAGATCCCTACAGATTCTTCAAAATTCTTCCAAATTTTTCCAAATACTTCCACTTTTTTTTACAAATTTTAGATTTTTCTAAATTCTTCGAAATTTCTCAAAATTCGCTGAGATTGTCACAAGTTCCCTCAGATCCCTTCCAATTCTTTCCGAATTTCCCAATTTCTTTCAGATTCTTCCAGATTCTCTCAAATTCCTTTAGATTATTTCCGAATTTCCCAAATTCTCTCAGATCCTCTCGAATTCCTCCAAATTGCTTCAAATTCCTTCATTTTCTTGCTGATTCTCTCTTTCAGATTCTTTCGATTTTTTTTTATTCTTCCAGATTATTTCAGATTCTTTGTAATTTTTTAGTTCTACTCAGACGATTTTAGATCCTTACAGATCCTTTCAGATCCCTGCAGATTGTTCAAAATTCTTTCAAATTTTTCCAAATTCTTCCATTTTTTTTTAGAATATCTTAGATTTTTCTAAATTCTTCGAAATTCCTCAAAATTCGCTGAAATTTCCACATGTTCCCTCAGATCCTTTACAATTCTTTCCGAATCTCCCAATTTCTTTCAAATTCCCTCAGATTCTTTCAGATTCTCTCAAATTCCTTTCGATTCTTTCCAAATCTCCCAATTTCTCTCAAATTCTCTCAGATTCTCTCAAATTTCCCCAGATTGTTTCAGATTCTTTCATTTTCGTGCTGATCCTCTCTTTCAGATTCTTTCGATTTTCTTTCATTCTTCCAGATTATTTCAGATTCTTACCATTTTAGAGACGTTTTAAGTTTCTTGTTGTCGAAATAAGTCTACACATATTAAGAAAAAAAGGCAAAATGTAGCCCCGCCCACCCACCCTGTCTCAATTTTGATGATTTTTTAATTTGTTGCGAGCCAAGAGGGCAGGGCGGAAATCCTTATTTCTCTACAAGAAATTAAAAACATGTTTTTCGTTATCATGTTGTTCAAAGAATACTATGTGTGTTAAGAAAAAAAAAATAAAGCCGAAGATTAGGCCCCACCCATACCCGCCCCGATCTCAATTCACATTTGTGATGAATTTTCATTCGTTGTCAGATCGAGGGGCGGGATTTAATTGCAAGATCCATATTTGTCTACAAGAATTTACCATTTTTATATACATATTGCCTTTTTTTTTTAATATACATTGTATTCTTTGAACAACACGCCACTCAAAACATGTTTTCTTTTCACAACATGAAACTTAAAACATGTTTAAAATGCTAAAGTTGTATAAGGAAATATCGATTTTGCAATTAGGCTCCGCTCTATAATTGCAAAATCCATATTTCCTTGCAAAAATGTAATTTAATAATGTTTTAAGTTTCTTGTTGTGAAAAAATGGCTATGTATATTAAGAAAATAAACGGGCAAAACGTAAGCCCCGCCCACCCGCCCTATCTCAATTCTGATGATTTTTTTATTCGTCCTAAGCCGAGGGACGGAGCATAATCGCAGAATCGATATTTCCGTTTTCAAATTTACCATTTTAACCATGTTCTGAGTATCGTGTTGTTCAAAGAATAGGCTGTATATTAAGGAAAACCTGGCCAAAAATTAAGCCCCACCCATATCCATACCTAGCTCAATTATGATGAATTTTTCATTCGTTGTCGGGCCGAGGGGCGGAGCCTAATTGGAAAATCGATACTTTCCTAGAAAACATTTCCATTTTAAACATGTTTTACCTTTCTTGTTGTGAAAATAAAACAACACTTCACATATTAAGAAAAAAGGACAAGGACCAAGTTCGGCATCGAACCACAATCGCGGTACTGTAGGTCGTCAATATGTCCGATACACCCACTGCGCCACGGAGACGTTCAAACCGTGTTGGAAATAAAACGTTATTATACCTTGCAAATGTTTGTGCGCAAATTTCGTACACTACAAGTATATGAGTGTATACCTTCACTAAAATGACGTCATTAAATTGTTGGTGGGGATATTAGCCAAATTTTGGTTAGCATTTAACCATCTACATGATATTTTTAATATACATACAAAATTTCACACCAATCAGAGCGACTACTTTTTTCGTACCGTCGGGACCATGAAACGTCGAGAAAACATAAAAGTGGTATTAAGACGAAAGAAGAAGCTCTCTTTTAAGCGTTAATTTTCACTTATCGCGTAGCTTGTAGGCCTCGTGTGGGCGAACTTATGAATGTCGAAAGTAATCAACTTCCGAACTTAAATTAATCCTATATTTACCCGATTGTGCGTAACGTTGTCGGCGCCCTCTCAAAAGGTTTCGTTTTCAAAAGGCCAACTTCCCTTGGCGCCTTTCACGGCTTCGCCGCCTTTCAGTTTCGGCAACTTAGTAATTCGTGCGTCCGAAGCCTGTTACTTAGCGCGTAGTCGCCCAAGATTTATCCTCGCCATTAAAATTCAACTTATCGGTTGGCTCGCCGTTAAGAATTCAAGCAAATTGCTCCGGTCCGTCCCTGAATTCGATATCTGCGGATGTATTTTTAAATCTACGATTTTGCGGCCACTAAGATTCAAAAGGTTACTACGCCGTGCAGTGTTCTTTTTACTGCCTCGAATAAAAGCTCGATTTTTATCTCCGACTTTATGCCTCTTCTCGATATCTCTCAAGTCGGAAGGCGCGAAATGACGAATAACAAATCACCAAAGGGCATCTGGACAAGCATAAATCCGCTTTTTACGGCCTCAAATTCCCGCGATAAGGAAATTGTGTTAGTGAGGGATTAAGTCAAATTACGCTTTCGTTATTGGGGGATTTCGGGTAAACAGTGTGCGTCGTAATGGCTGATTTATACGCCGTTTTAATATGAAAAAATATTGAAATAAAATTTGAATAACATCGAGGGTAAATCCTACGCGCTGTGGGTTCGCTTTAATTAATGGCGAACAGTTTGCTCTTTCCTCCATCTCCGATATTTCACTTCGTAAATGATAAATGAACTCGGAATTAAGCATTTTAGGGGTTTCTTTATAGATAAACACCTGCAGGGCGACACAGGGATCGATCCTAAACTAATAAAAAGAAAGGGACGCCTGGAAAAGGCATTCAGGCAACTCCCTCTCTCCACCTCCTTTCAGACTCACACAATTGCCTAGAATTTACTACGCGACTCCCTATTAAATACAACATCTAAAACACAACTACACGCAGACGGACAGACATCTTGCTGAAATCTTCATATCGACCGAGACGAATAATGAAAAATTCACCAGTGCGACTGCTTGTCGCCCTCCCGGCTACTCCACCGTTTTTTCGACCACGCAGCATCCCATTCGCGTAATTAAAACTTCGCTTATTGGAGTCGGAATTAGAACGAACTCATATTTCATAAGCGGTAGTCCTTCGGAAAGTTGAAAAGTTTGTCGGAGAAGTAGTTAACGTTTGCCTGTTACGGCACGCCGAAAAAAGAGCAACTTTTAAACGACTTGCGGGAATTATTGTAATTAAATAAGGGCGATTACGCTTTAATTAAGTCTAAATAGCACTTAATACCGGGATCTCTCTTCGTCGAGATGAGTTCCACCGCAACACAAATTTCTTATATATAATGCATTTCGTCGGCCGCGCTCTCTGGGGCTTCTAAATCTGTTATTGTTTTATTTTTCGAGGCACAACATATTCCGCTGTTCCGACTTTTCATAAAACTTCAAACAGGAGAGGAATAAACCGGAAACAATTTCGGTTGCGGGAGAAGCAGGATTAGGGCGGCGGAGAAGAGAAGAACTGTGCGAAAAGAAATGTGTAAACAAGAAAATGTTACACGTGCGGAGGTAATTGTCCGAAAAAATGGAACGAAATTGTGGTTTTATAAAGTTGTAAGGGATTTAATATGAAATTACTAGAGACGCGTTAATAAAAAAATTCTAATTATTTTTAAGGTATTCGTGAAATTGCTCGAAAGTTATTTCCACAGAATTATAAAATTTGATTTTCCGAGATTTTATTTTTTCGTGATAACTTCTAGAGTTAAAACAATATATGAGATGCTAATCACAGAGAATTTAATATTCCTAAAAAAGACACTTGGGGCCTACTTCTTGTCTCCATTTCACTGACTTATTTTATTAACTATAAAATGTGAATTGAATTTTTCAACAAGCGGTAGAATCTAAGATTTAAAACAACCCACTCGTTTCTATCATTCATTTATATTGGCCCTGTAGAAAGAATTTCACGAGTTTTCAATTTTTAATTATTCAATTTTTCGATTTTTCAATTTTGAAATTATAAAATAGAAAGCAGTATTGAAAAAATAGAGAAATTGTAAAACGGAAAGATTGTGATATGAAATCGAGAAAATGAAGAATGAGAATGAAAATTGGAAAACTGAAATTGAAAGAAAAGGAAAAAACGAAAAACTGTGATATGGAAAATTTAAAGTCGAAGAAAAATGAAAAATTCTAAAACCAGACAATTGATCGAAGATAAATAAATCCAGATTTTTCAAACAATTATAAGATTTAATTTTGCGAATTTTATGTCCAAAATATGTGAGTCTATACTTATGACTTAAAAATTGCGTAATTTTTCAATGTCAGAAAATCTCATTCACACTTTGTTACCGTTTTTTTTAATATTCTTTCAAATTCTCTTAAAATCCCCGAAGATTCCCTAAGACTTCCTCAGAATTTTTCAAGATCGCTTTGGACCCTTGCAGATCCCTGCAGACTGTTCCAGATTCTCCCAGTTTTTTCTACATTTTTCTAGAATCTCTAAAATTCTCTCAGATTCTCCCAGATTTACCTAGATTCGTTTAGATTTCCTGAGATTCTTTCCGATCCCCTCTGATTCTTTCTAATTCTTTCCGATTTTTAGTATCATGTTCCCTCGGATTATCTTGGATTCCCTCAGATTCTTCCAGATTCTTTCCTTTTTTTTTAAGATTCTTCCTTTCAGATTGTTTCACATTCTTTTGAATTTTTCAGATTCTTTCAAAGAGACCGTCAGGAATCCTCACGATTCTTTCAAATTTTTGAATTCTATTCAGGTCGTTTTAAAACCGTGCTGATACTTTCAGATCCCTGCAGACTTTTCCAAATTCTTCCAAATTTTTCTAGATTCTTCGAGATTCTCACAGATTTCCACAGGTTTCCTCAGATTCCTTTAATTACTTTCCGAATCTCTCAGATTCTTTAATTTCTCCCAGATTCCCTCAAATTTCTTAAGATTCTTTCAAATGCATTCAGATTCTTTCAAATGCATTCAGATTCTTTCATTGTCTTTTTAATTTTCTCTTTCAGATTTTTTCGTTATTTTTTTTTAATCTTTCTGATTATTCCGGATGCTTTTCGATGCTTCCGGTTTGTTTCCAATCAAATTTTTTAAGACCCTATCAAAGACCATCAAGAATCCTCAAGATTCTTTCAAATGTTTCAGTCCTATTCAGATCGTTTCAAATCCTTTCAGATTCTTCCAAATTCTTCCAGATTCCTTCAGTTTTTTTTAAATTCTAGATTTTTCGAAATTCTTTAAAATCCTCTCACAGGTTCCGTCAGATTCTTTCAAATTGCTTCAAATTCCTTCAGTTTCTTTATGAATCTCTCAAATTCTGTTAGATTCCCTCAGACTCTCTAGGATTCTTTGGATTTTAGTAATAATAATAATATTTGCTTTCAAATTTTCCCACATTGCTTCAAAGTCCTGCAAAATCATTCAGATCCTTCAAGTTTCTTCTAGATTTTTCGAGCTTCCCTCAGATTCCTCCGAGGAAAATGAGAAAATATCGAAGAATCTAGCAAAGTCTACAAGAATATAGAAAAGTCTGTATGAGTCTGCAGGAATCTGAAATGATTTGTAAGGATCTGAAACAATCTGAACAGCTAAAAATTTTAAGGAATCTTGAGGATTTCTGATGGGTGTCTTTGAAAGAATCTAAAAAGTTCAAAGAAATCTGAAAAAGCTCGAAAGAATCCGAAAAATGCGAAAGAGAGAATAAAAAAAATCCAAAAATTCGAAAAGAAGAGTCGTAAACAAAATTAAAGAATTTGAAAAAGTCTCAACTTCTCTCAGATTCTTCCAGATTTCTCCATTTTTTTTTAAGATTCTATTTGATTTTTCGAAATTCTTCAAAATTCTCACAGTTTCGCTCAGGTTCCCTCAGATTCTTTCAAATTACTTCAAATTCCTTCAGTTTCTTTACGAATCTCTCAAATTCTGTTAGATTCCCTCCGACTCTCTAGGATTCTCTGGATTTTAATAATAATAATAATAATTGCTTTCAAATTTTCCCACATTGCTTCAAAGTCCTGCAAAATCGTTCAGATTCTTCAAGATTCTTCTAGATTTTTCGAGATTCCCTCAGAATTCTCCAGGGAAAATGAGAAAATCTCGAAAAATTTAGAAAATCTAAAAGAATCTACAAAAATCTGAAGGAGTCTGCAGGAATCTGAAAGGATTTGTAAGGACCTGAAACAATTTGAACACAACTAAAAAATTTTAAAAAATCTTGACGATTTCTGATGGGTGTCTTTGAAAGAATCTGAAAAGTTTAAAGGAATCTGAAAAAGTTCGAAAGAAACCGAAAAATGCGAAAGAGAATCAGAAAAAATCCAAAAAATTCGAAAATAAGAGTCGTAAACAAAATTAAAGAATATGAAAAAATCTTAACATCTCTCAGATTCTCTCAGAATTTTTCACCTTCATATCGTTTCCGATTTTTTCAAATTTTCTCAGATCATATCAGATCCCTGCAGACTCTTTCAGATTTTTCTAGATTCTTTTAGATTTTGCTAGATTCGTATTTTAAGGTTATCGTAATCATGGTAAATCGTTAAGCACAATTTATTCTTTACACCCGCCAAAAAAACTGATGACGTCATCATAAATTTCTGCCTAACAAATCCTTTACAAAATGTGCCAAAATCAGTCTTATCTGAGCAAGTACTAGCCCCGCCCACCCGCTCGCTATTTTCTCAGAAGGTATGGCGTCTGCCAAAATCATTCTTATCTTAGCAAGTACTAGCCCCGGCCACCCTCTCGTTATTTCCTCAGAGGGTAGTACTTGCTAGTACTTGATACGATAAGTCTCATTCTGGCAAATGACATATCCTCTGAGAAAACAAGGGCGGGTGGGCGGGGCTAGTACTTGCTCAGATAAGACTGATTTTGACAGACGTCATACATTCTGAGAAAAAAACGGGCGGGAATGCGGTGCTAGTACTTGCTAAGATAAGACTGATTTTGGCACATTTTGGATAGGATTTGTTCGGTAAAATTTTGAGATGACGTCATCAGTTTTTTGGGACGGGTTAAAGAATAAATTTTGCCTAACGATTTAGAGTGTATGACATCTGCCAAAATCAGTCTTATCTGAGCAAGTACTAGCCCCGCCCACCCGCCCGTTCTTTTGTCAGGGTGTATGACGTCTGCCAAAATCCCGTTATTTCCTCAGAGGGTAGTACTTGCTAGTACTTGATACGATAAGTCTCATTTTGGCAAATGACATATCCTCTGAGAAAACAAGGGCGGGTGGGCGGGGCTAGTACTTGCTCAGATAAGACTGATTTTGGCAGACGTCATACACCCTGACAAAAAAAGGGCGGATGGGCGTGGCTAGTACTTGCTCAGATAAGACTCATTTTGACAGACGTCATACACCCTGACAAAAGAACGGGTGGGTGGGCGGGGCTGGTACTTGCTCAGATAAGACTGATTTTGGCAGATGTCATACACTCTGAGAAAACAAGGGCGGGTGGGCGGGGCTAGTACTTGCTCAGATAAGACTGATTTTGGCAGATGTCATACACTCTGAGAAAAGAGCGGGCGGGTATGCGGTGCTAGTACTTGCTAAGATAAGACTGATTTTGGCACATTTTGGATAGGATTTGTTCGGTAAAATTTTGAGATGACGGCATCAGTTTTTTGGGAGGGGTTAAAGAATAAATTTTGCTTAACGATTTAGTGTGTATGACATCTGCCAAAATCAGTCTTATCTGAGCAAGTACTAGCCCCGCCCAGCCGCCCGTTCTTTTGTCAGGGTGTATGACGTCTGCCAAAATCAGTCTTATCTGACCAAGTACTAGCCCCGGCCACCCTCCCGTTATTTCCTCAGAGGGTAGTACTTGCTAGTACTTGCTACGATAAGTCTAATTTTGGCAAATGACATATCCTCTGAGAAAACAAGGGCGGGTGGGCGGGGCTAGTACTTGCTCAGATAAGACTGATTTTGGCAGACGTCATACACCCTGACAAAAAAAGGGCGGATGGGCGTGGCTAGTACTTGCTCCGATAAGATCGATTTTGGCAGACGTCATACACCCTGACAAAAGAAAGGGCGGGTGGGCGGGGCTAGTACTTGCTCAGATAAGACTGATTTTGGCAGACGTCATACACCCTGACAAAAAAAGGGCGGATGGGCGTGGCTAGTACTTGCTCCGATAAGATCGATTTTGGCAGACGTCATACACCCTGACAAAAGAAAGGGCGGGTGGGTGGGGCTAGTACTTGCCCAGATAAGACTGATTTTGGCAGACGTCATACACCCTGACAAAAAAACGGGCGGGTGGGCGGGGCTAGTACTTGCTACGATAAGACTGATTTTGGCACATTTTGTATAGGATTTGTTAGGCAGAAATTTATGATGACGTAATCAGGATTTTTTTGGGAGGCGGTAAAGAATAAATTTTGCTTAGCGATTTACCATGATTACGATAACCTTAAAAGAGGAATCTAGAAAAATCTGAAAGAGATTTGTAAGGATCTGAAACAATCTGAACACAACTAAACAATTTTAAAGAATCTTGAGGATTTCTGATGGGTGTCTTTGAAAGAATCTGACAAGTTCAAAAGAATCTGAAAAAATTCGAAAGAATCCGAAAAATGCGAAAGAGAGAATCAGAAAAAATCCAAAGAATTTGAAAAGAAGAGTCGTAAATAAAATGAAATAATATGAAAAAACCTTAAACTCTCTCAGATTCTTTCAGAATTTTTTACCTTCGTATCGTGTCGGATTCTTTCAAATTTTCCCAGATCATATCAGATCCCTGCAGACTCTTCATCTACTAAGACAAGAATAACAATAATTTTTCACATTTATTTTTAAAATATTAGAAAAAAACTGTTGTGTAGGCCAGAAAATTGTGTAAAGAGAAACTCAACTCGAAAATGCTGGATAATATTTCATTGTACTTTAGGTGCGAGGGAACTTCAATCGAACAACTTTCAACCAATTTTTTTATTAGTTGACGATAACCACAGTCAACACGAAAACTGTTAACTCGTTGAAACAAAGTGATAAAAAATTCGCTCGGAAAACGTTTTTCCCACATTTGTAACCACACGTTCGAATTAAAAACACGTCGTTTTTCTAACCTCTAGTGACAGTTCAGTAATCAATTGTGAGAACTTCCACAAGCCCTCCTCGTGATAAATGACGCCACCTAGAAGTGATTCCTAACTAATTAACCAGCTAGAAACAAGAGTAAAAGCAACAAGTCTATCATTATCATTCCTCCAATTACTCTTCCAACAGATTTTACGCCCCTTCACGACCCCACAGCTCGAAATGCGATCCACATTCCCTAATAACAACACACATTTCTCCCTAATCATTTCAACCCTCTGGCAATCAACAAAACCGAACTTGTTATTACAGCATAAACAACAACACTCATCCTTGTGCAAACTTCGATAATCATCGAAAAACGCTTGTCTAAAAAAATAGGACACATTTTTCACGTTTAGACTGTAAACTAGTACGTTGTTAGGGGTTAAGTACATTCAACAACCACAACACAGCCCCCTCAATCGAAAACGAGCCAACCCCGCTAATGGAAAACCCGCAGAATTCGCCCCACGCCTAAAACCGTCATCGTTCGATGGCCCTATGGATAAGTTATTCGCCTAAGAGGAAAATGGATCCCTTGGGCTTCCCCTAATAATTCCTCCTTGTCTCCTTAGACGTAAACAAATCTCCCGTACGTTCCCCACACGCTAACGATATTCGCATCGAATTAAATCTCTCTCGTCGTAAATTCTGGCACGAACGATGTTTTTTCGGGTTTCGGCCGAGCCGCAGACGTGGAAAGTTTTTAAGAAGGAAGTTTGGTAATTATGAAAATGCGGTTATTAAATTTGTATTGGGCTGAGTTAGGGCCCGGGGAGCGATTAGAGGTATTAAGGGGGAGCTGAGACGGAAATGCTGTTGAGGTTATGAAGTTGGTGGGGTTGTAAATAAGGAAGTTTGGGAATTTGGTGGATAGTAATGTGGGGCCTTCTAATTACGTAAAGTCGTCTTGATGAAGTGCGTTTAAGCTGCGAATTTCGACGATAATGTCTGAGATGGTTCAAAATTGGCGCGGAAAGTGTGACGTCAGGGTTATTGTAATCGTACTCGGCGGCTTAGCGGGAAATACGAACCGCAACATAACTATCAACGATTCCTCGAAATGTCGAACTTTCCTAATTATAAAAACACCCCCGATACACCCCCCTGCGGCTGCCACAGACCGTGCGTCGTCCCGAAAACTCTAATAAATAAGGAACTTTTCCAATCCACGCCAAACACTGGCCGCCGATTTTCGCTAAGCAGAAAAAATATAAAATAACAGCGAGAGGAGGAATTATGGCCTGCGGGTCTCATATACAATCGTCCAAATGACTTTTATATAGTCCCATATAAGTTATTCTTTTATTTAGGGTCGCCTTTCCTGTCTAATAATTCGCGCTTTGGATAAAGCACATCTCCGTTATTATGGCCTTCCGGACTGGATATACGCCGTACGTTATTGACGGCCACGTGGGGGCTGGAGCAACCAGACGGACCCATTTGAATGGAATCGGTAATCGACTTCTGGTGTAAACGTCGCGGCGCGGTTGGCAACGCTCATTTCTCATCGTCCGAAAGTCAGGCGCTCGACACGAATGACACCCGTGACCTTGATGCATCTTTTTAGCAGTCGCTGCAGTTTCTGGACGCTTTGGGTCGAAGCCAGATGCACACTCGTCACAATCACGACCTTATTCCCAAAGATATGATTTGTCTGGAAGTGTCAGTCGGCCTGCACGAACGTTTCATTCTTTGAAACGTCGGTTTCCTGTCAGCGATAAAACATGGTCGTAGTTTTATTTTTCCAATTTTCGACGGGATGGATTCGTTCGCAGCTACAATGCCGGCAAACTCCAAACAATGACGTCGCTCTTTGCTGAGGTCGGGACCGAATCGAGATGGAAAATTATGTTTTGGGAAAACTGTACCTGATCTGACGTAGACTTTGAACACGATGACGGGGATTAGATTAAGAGGTCGGTTTCTTGGCTGCGGGGCGGATGGGGGCTTTGTCTCGGCGGTGGCGCTTGGGGTTGCGGCAGGATTTCGAAAAGCAAAGCCGGAACAAGTTTCAGGAAGATGCGATAAAGTGGTAATTATTGCGTCGGTTAACAAACGACGAAGTTGTAGATTTTTTGGCCATGATGGATGGGAACACTGCGCGAATTATTTACTAACCGTTTAACTTAACTCCCGCAGCTTTTATGACTTGAATTTTTCACTTTTTGTTCAATTTTTCACTTTTTTCGATTTGCAAACATTCAAGTTTAACTTTTGAATTTTTCGGTTTTTCGACTTGCAATTTTTCGTTTCGGCTTTTAATTTTAATTATTTTTTCAGTTATTCCATTTTTCAATGTTTCGATTTTCCAACTTTTGAATGTTTCAATTTTCAGAATTTGCTATTTTTTTATTCGTTGTTTTACGAGTTTGCAATTTTCCCTTTCGGTCTTTTGAATTTATATATCCTCTAAGAAAATAGACGGGGGGCGGGCGGGGCTAGTACTTGTCAAGATAAGATTGAATAATATTAGGAGTAGTCACTGGAATGAAGAAAGGATTGGTGTGCGGGGCTACTGTTTGTTTATAAAACTCTTTAGAGGAACCTAAACTCAGCTCCGCCCACTAGTATTTGCTAAGACAAGAATAATTTTGGCAAAAGAGCCTCCGTAAGAGAATAGAGGGCGGGTGGGCGGGGCTAGTACTTGCTAAGATAAGACTGAACAATATTATGAGTAGTCATTGAAATGAAGAGGAGTAGGTGGACGGGGCTACTGCTTGCTTATAAGACTCGTTAGAAAAAAGCTAAATTCAGCCCCGCCTACCTCTTTCCTATATTTCACTGACTTATTGACAACTTGTAGAATCTAAGATTTAAAATAAAGTGAAAAGTGGCCCGCCCACCTACCCCTATTTCATTTCCATCATTCATTCTTATTAGCTCTGACGAACGGAAGTTGGATTTTATATTGATAAATAATAGAATCTAGGACAACATTTTTTTAATACAATTTAATTTTTACTAAATTCTTTGAATTTTTCTATCAGCAATTTCACGAGTTCTCAATTTTTAATTTTTCAGTTTTTCATTTCTTCCATTTTTTGATTTGCAATTTTCAGTTTTTCATTTTTTGTTAGAACTTGCTAAGATAAGACTGATTTCGGCAAATCACAAAGCCTCTAGAAAAATAGAGGGCGGGTGGGCGGGCTGACTATTTGCTAAGATAAAACTGAACAATATTAAGAGTAGTCATTGAAATGGAGAAGGGGTAAGTGGGTGGGGCTACTGCTTGCTTATAAGACCGTTTAGAAAAAAGCTAATTTGAGCCCGCCCACCTCTTTTCTCTTTTCACCGACCTATTTTATTTACCGTAAAATGTGAATTGAATTCTATTTTAACAAGCGGTAGAATCTACGATTTAAAACAAAGTGAAAAGGGGCCTCACCCACCCTCCCTGATTCCATTTTCATCATTCATTCTTATTGGCTTTGAAGAAAGAATTTCACGAGTATTCAATTTTTAGATTTTTCATTTTTAAAATGATCATTTTCTTTCATCAATTTTTCGAATTGCAATTTTCCGTTTTCCTTTTTTTGTTTTTTCAATTTTACCATATGTAATTCATTTTTAAATGATTCAGTTTTTCGATTTTCCAACTTTTGAATGTTTCAATTTTCAGAATTTGCTATTTTTCGATTCGTTGTTTTACAAGTTTGCAATTTTCCCTTTCGGTCTTTTGAATTTATATTTTTTTCTCCTTCAATTTTTTTATTTTTCAACTAATTTTGGCAAATCACATATCCTCTAAGAAAATTGACGGTGGGCGGGCGGGGCTAGTACTTGTCAAGTTAAGATTGAATAATATTAAGAGTAGTCACTGGAATGAAGAGACGATCGGTGGGCGGGGCTACTGTTTGTTTATAAAACTCTTTAAAGAAACCTAAACTCAGCTCCGCCCACTAGTATTTGCTAAGACAAGAATAATTTTGGCAAATGAGCCGTCGTAAGAAAATAGAGGGCGGGTGGGCGGGGCTAGTACTTGCTAAGATAAGACTGAACAATATTATGAGTAGTCATTGAAATGAAGAGGGGTAGGTGGGCGGGGCTACTGCTTGCTTATAAGACTCGTTAGAAAAAAGCTAAATTCAGCCCCGCCTACCTCGTTCCTCCATTTCACTGACTTATTTCGCCATTTTGCAGAATCTAAGATTTAAAACAAAGTTTCCATCATCCATTCTTATTAACTCTGAAGAACGGAAGTTAAAGTCTAAATAGTAGAATAGATTACATTTTTTTAATACAATTTAATTTTTACTGAATTCTTTGAATTTTTCGATCAGGAATTTCACGAGTTCTCAATTTTTAATTTTTCAGTTTTTCATTTTTTGTTACTCCTTGCTAAGATAAGACTGATTTTGATAAATCACAAAGCCTGTACAAAAATAGAGGGCGGGTGGGCGGGCTGAGTATTTGCTAAGATAAGACTGAACAATAATAAGAGTCGTCATTGAAATGGAGAAGGGGTAGTGGGTGGGGCTACTGTTTACTTATAAGACCCTTTAGAAAAAAGCTAATTTGAGCCCGCCCACCTCTTTTCTCTTTTCACCGACCTACTTTATTTACTGTAAAATGTGAATTGAATTCTATTTTAACAAGAGAATCTACGATTTAAAACAAAGTGAAAAGGGGCCTCTCCCACCCTCCCTTATTCCATTTTCATCATTCATTCTTATTGGCTTTGAAGAAAGACTTTCACGAGTTTTCAGTTTTAGATTATTCAATTTTTCGATTTTTCATTTTCAAAATGATAAAATCGAAAGAAATATTGAAAAAATAAAGAAATTGTAAAACGGAAAAATTGTGATATGAAATCGAGAAAATGAAAATCAAAAAATCGGGAACAGAAAAAACAAATATCAAAAACTTGAAATATTTCTTTCTTCAATTTTTCGAATTGCACTTTTTCAGTTTTCCTCTTTTTGTTTCTTCAATTTTACCATATGCAGTTAATTTTTAAATGATTCAGTTTTTCGATTTTCCAACTTTTGAATGTTTCAATTTTCAGAATTTGCTATTTTTCGATTCGTAGTTTTACAAGTTTGCAATTTTCCCTTTCGGTCTTTTGAATTTATATTTTTTTTTCTTCAATATTTTGATTCTTCAACTAATTTTGGCAAATCACATATCCTCTAAGAAAATTGACGGTGGGCGGGCGGGGCTAGTACTTGTCAAGTTAAGATTGAATAATATTAAGAGTAGTCACTGGAATGAAGAGAGGATCGGTGGGCGGGGCTACTGTTTGTTTATAAAGCTCTTTAAAGAAACCTAAACTCAGCTCCGCCCACTAGTATTTGCTCAGACAAGAATAATTTTGGCAAATGAGCCTCCGTAAGAAAATAGAGGGCGGGTGGGCGGGGCTAGTACTTGCTAAGATAAGACTGAACAATATTATGAGTAGTCATTGAAATGAAGAGGGGTAGGTGGGCGGGGCTACTGCTTGCTTATAAGACTCGTTGGAAAAAAGCTAAATTCAGCCCCGCCTACCTCGTTCCTCCATTTCACTGACTTATTTCGCCATTTTGCAGAATCTAAGATTTAAAACAAAGTTTCCATCATCCATTCTTATTAACTCTGAAGAACGGAAGTTAAAGTCTAAATAGTAGAATAGATTACATTTTTTTAATACAATTTAATTTTTACTGAATTCTTTGAATTTTTCGATCAGGAATTTCACGAGTTCTCAATTTTTAATTTTTCAGTTTTTCATTTTTTGTTACTCCTTGCTAAGATAAGACTGATTTTGATAAATCACAAAGCCTGTACAAAAATAGAGGGCGGGTGGGCGGGCTGAGTATTTGCTAAGATAAGACTGAACAATAATAAGAGTCGTCATTGAAATGGAGAAGGGGTAGTGGGTGGGGCTACTGTTTACTTATAAGACCCTTTAGAAAAAAGCTAATTTGAGCCCGCCCACCTCTTTTCTCTTTTCACCGACCTACTTTATTTACTGTAAAATGTGAATTGAATTCTATTTTAACAAGAGAATCTACGATTTAAAACAAAGTGAAAAGGGGCCTCTCCCACCCTCCCTTATTCCATTTTCATCATTCATTCTTATTGGCTTTGAAGAAAGACTTTCACGAGTTTTCAGTTTTAGATTATTCAATTTTTCGATTTTTCATTTTCAAAATGATAAAATCGAAAGAAATATTGAAAAAATAAAGAAATTGTAAAACGGAAAAATTGTGATATGAAATCGAGAAAATGAAAATCAAAAAATCGGGAACAGAAAAAACAAATATCAAAAACTTGAAATATTTCTTTCTTCAATTTTTCGAATTGCACTTTTTCAGTTTTCCTCTTTTTGTTTCTTCAATTTTACCATATGCAGTTAATTTTTAAATGATTCAGTTTTTCGATTTTCCAACTTTTGAATGTTTCAATTTTCAGAATTTGCTATTTTTCGATTCGTAGTTTTACAAGTTTGCAATTTTCCCTTTCGGTCTTTTGAATTTATATTTTTTTTTCTTCAATATTTTGATTCTTCAACTAATTTTGGCAAATCACATATCCTCTAAGAAAATTGACGGTGGGCGGGCGGGGCTAGTACTTGTCAAGTTAAGATTGAATAATATTAAGAGTAGTCACTGGAATGAAGAGAGGATCGGTGGGCGGGGCTACTGTTTGTTTATAAAGCTCTTTAAAGAAACCTAAACTCAGCTCCGCCCACTAGTATTTGCTCAGACAAGAATAATTTTGGCAAATGAGCCTCCGTAAGAAAATAGAGGGCGGGTGGGCGGGGCTAGTACTTGCTAAGATAAGACTGAACAATATTATGAGTAGTCATTGAAATGAAGAGGGGTAGGTGGGCGGGGCTACTGCTTGCTTATAAGACTCGTTGGAAAAAAGCTAAATTCAGCCCCGCCTACCTCGTTCCTCCATTTCACTGACTTATTTCGCCATTTTGCAGAATCTAAGATTTAAAACAAAGTTTCCATCATCCATTCTTATTAACTCTGAAGAACGGAAGTTAAAGTCTAAATAGTAGAATAGATTACATTTTTTTAATACAATTTAATTTTTACTGAATTCTTTGAATTTTTCGATCAGGAATTTCACGAGTTCTCAATTTTTAATTTTTCAGTTTTTCATTTTTTGTTACTCCTTGCTAAGATAAGACTGATTTTGACAAATCACAAAGCCTGTACAAAAATAGAGGGCGGGTGGGCGGGCTGAGTATTTGCTAAGATAAGACTGAACAATAATAAGAGTCGTCATTGAAATGGAGAAGGGGTAGTGGGTGGGGCTACTGTTTACTTATAAGACCCTTTAGAAAAAAGCTAATTTGAGCCCGCCCACCTCTTTTCTCTTTTCACCGACCTACTTTATTTACTGTAAAATGTGAATTGAATTCTATTTTAACAAGAGAATCTACGATTTAAAACAAAGTGAAAAGGGGCCTCTCCCACCCTCCCTTATTCCATTTTCATCATTCATTCTTATTGGCTTTGAAGAAAGACTTTCACGAGTTTTCAGTTTTAGATTATTCAATTTTTCGATTTTTCATTTTCAAAATGATAAAATCGAAAGAAATATTGAAAAAATAAAGAAATTGTAAAACGGAAAAATTGTGATATGAAATCGAGAAAATGAAAATCAAAAAATCGGGAACAGAAAAAACAAATATCAAAAACTTGAAATATTTCTTTCTTCAATTTTTCGAATTGCACTTTTTCAGTTTTCCTCTTTTTGTTTCTTCAATTTTACCATATGCAGTTAATTTTTAAATGATTCAGTTTTTCGATTTTCCAACTTTTGAATGTTTCAATTTTCAGAATTTGCTATTTTTCGATTCGTAGTTTTACAAGTTTGCAATTTTCCCTTTCGGCCTTTTGAATTTATATTTTTTTTTCTTCAATATTTTGATTCTTTAACTAATTTTGGCAAATCACATATCCTCTAAGAAAATTGACGGTGGGCGGGCGGGGCTAGTACTTGTCAAGTTAAGATTGAATAATATTAAGAGTAGTCACTGGAATGAAGAGAGGATCGGTGGGCGGGGCTACTGTTTGTTTATAAAGCTCTTTAAAGAAACCTAAACTCAGCTCCGCCCACTAGTATTTGCTCAGACAAGAATAATTTTGGCAAATGAGCCTCCGTAAGAAAATAGAGGGCGGGTGGGCGGGGCTAGTACTTGCTAAGATAAGACTGAACAATATTATGAGTAGTCATTGAAATGAAGAGGGGTAGGTGGGCGGGGCTACTGCTTGCTTATAAGACTCGTTGGAAAAAAGCTAAATTCAGCCCCGCCTACCTCGTTCCTCCATTTCACTGACTTATTTCGCCATTTTGCAGAATCTAAGATTTAAAACAAAGTTTCCATCATCCATTCTTATTAACTCTGAAGAACGGAAGTTAAAGTCTAAATAGTAGAATAGATTACATTTTTTTAATACAATTTAATTTTTACTGAATTCTTTGAATTTTTCGATCAGGAATTTCACGAGTTCTCAATTTTTAATTTTTCAGTTTTTCATTTTTTGTTACTCCTTGCTAAGATAAGACTGATTTTGACAAATCACAAAGCCTGTACAAAAATAGAGGGCGGGTGGGCGGGCTGAGTATTTGCTAAGATAAGACTGAACAATAATAAGAGTCGTCATTGAAATGGAGAAGGGGTAGTGGGTGGGGCTACTGTTTACTTATAAGACCCTTTAGAAAAAAGCTAATTTGAGCCCGCCCACCTCTTTTCTCTTTTCACCGACCTACTTTATTTACTGTAAAATGTGAATTGAATTCTATTTTAACACGAGAATCTACGATTTAAAACAAAGTGAAAAGGGGCCTCTCCCACCCTCCCTTATTCCATTTTCATCATTCATTCTTATTGGCTTTGAAGAAAGACTTTCACGAGTTTTCAGTTTTAGATTATTCAATTTTTCGATTTTTCATTTTCAAAATGATAAAATCGAAAGAAATATTGAAAAAATAAAGAAATTGTAAAACGGAAAAATTGTGATATGAAATCGAGAAAATGAAAATCAAAAAATCGGGAACAGAAAAAACAAATATCAAAAACTTGAAATATTTCTTTCTTCAATTTTTCGAATTGCACTTTTTCAGTTTTCCTCTTTTTGTTTCTTCAATTTTACCATATGCAGTTAATTTTTAAATGATTCAGTTTTTCGATTTTCCAACTTTTGAATGTTTCAATTTTCAGAATTTGCTATTTTTCGATTCGTAGTTTTACAAGTTTGCAATTTTCCCTTTCGGTCTTTTGAATTTATATTTTTTTTTCTTCAATATTTTGATTCTTCAACTAATTTTGGCAAATCACATATCCTCTAAGAAAATTGACGGTGGGCGGGCGGGGCTAGTACTTGTCAAGTTAAGATTGAATAATATTAAGAGTAGTCACTGGAATGAAGAGAGGATCGGTGGGCGGGGCTACTGTTTGTTTATAAAACTCTTTAGAGAAACCTAAATTCAGCTCCGCCCACTAATATTTGCTAAGACAAGAATAATTTTGGCAAATGAGCGTCCGTAAGAAAATAGAGGGCGGGTGGGCGGGGCTAGTACTTGCTAAGATAAGACTGAACAATATTATGAGTAATCATTGAAATGAAGAGAGGTAGGTGGGCGGGGCTACTGCTTGCATATAAGACTCGTTAGAAAAAAGCTAAATTCAGCCCCGCCCACCTCTTTCCCCTATTTCACTGACTTATTTCGACAACTTGCAGAATCTAAGATTTAAAACAAAGTTTCCATCATTCATTCTTATTAGCTCTGAAGAACGGAAGTTGAAGTCTAAATAATAGAATCTAGGATTACATTTTCTTAATACAATTTAATTTTTACTAAATTCTTTGAATTTTTCGATCAGCAATTTTACGAGTTCTCAATTTTTAATTTTTGAGTTTTTCATTTCTTCCATTTTTTGATTTGCAAGTTTCAGTTTTTCATTTTTTGTTAGTACTTGCTAAGATATGACTGATTTTGGCAAATCACAAAGCCTCTAGAAAAACAGAGGGCGGGTGGGCGGGCTGAGTATTTGCTAAGATAAGACTGAACAATAATAGGAGTAGTCATTGAAATGAAGAAGGGGTAAGTGGGTGGGGCTACTGCTTGCTTATAAGACCCTTTAGAAAAAAGCTAATTTGAGCCCGCCCATCTCTTTTCTCTTTACACCGACCTATTTTATTTACTGTAAAATGTGAATTGAATTCTATTTCAACAAGCGGTAGAATCTACGATTTAAAACATTCATTCTTATTGGCTTTGAAGAAAGAATTTCACGAGTATTCAATTTTAAATTATTCAATTTTTCGATTTTTCATTTTCAAAATGATAAAATCGAAAGAAATATTGAAGAAATAAAGAAATTATAAAATGGAAAAATTGTGATATGAAATCGAGGAAATGAAAATAAAAAAATCGGGAACAGGAAAAACAAAATTGAAGAACTTGAAATATTTTTCTTCAATTTTTCGAATTGCACTTTTTCCGTTTTACTTTTTTGTTTCTTCAGTTTTACCATATGCAATTCATTTTTAAATGATTCAGTTTTTCGATTTTCTAACTTTTGAATGTTTCAATTTTCAGAATTTGCTATTTTTCGATTCGTAGTTTTACAAGTTTGCAATTTTCCCTTTCGGTCTTTTGAATTTAAATTTTTTTTTCTTCAATTTTTTGATTTTTCAACTAATTTTGGTAAATCACATATCCTCTAAGAAAATAGACGGTGGTATTTGTTAATTTTTTGTTAATTTTCTAATTATTTTTTGTAGGTGTGTAATTGGGATTTCTTCCTGTTGAAATCAATAAATATTATTATTATGCTGAAAACCGGATGGCGGATTCTAAGACCGTTCTGGAGTTATGTTCCATTAAATTTGAATTTTTTGTCCATACTAAACGGAGTATCCGGTCTGAAAGTTTGTCTCGAAGAGTACAAAACTTATTAGAAAAATTACTGTGTCAATCTAAGAAAAGCGGTTTTTCGTGGTTAGCTACCTTTGACATTTTTTTTCAGTCCCAGGGTGATTTCATTCCTGTATGGTTGGCCACCATGGTGATTACCGTTGAATTAATAATTTGTAAAAGTAATCCCACCAAGTAATTAAACTCACGTAAACGGTAATTGAGTAAGTGGCAACATTACTATAATCCTCTGTTAAGTTAACGCAATAACTCTAGCGGCTTTGGAGGTGAAGATCTCCCAGCAGACATCTATCGAATTCACTCCTGCCAGCAAACCCGATTGCTTACAAAACTAATCGAAACTAAGCTCAAATATTGTTTCGCAAATTGAATAACGCCTCGAAGACGCTAAAGCAAACTTTGCGAAAAATCACGCCGTCTCATCCGTACGAGAAACAATACGTATAGAAAAATCTATATCAGCCGCCTGAAAATACATCTTTGATGCGAAAACGTCAAGCCATCACAGCTCTTGCAAGGTTGCTCCTCCGAGGGTGAAAAATAAAAAACCGCTTGACACCTCGCAGAAACTCGTTTCCTCGCAGCCTAACAAAACCAACAAGTTTCTTACGGCTGGAATCAGAAACACCTCATTATTTCTCCCATCCAACTAGCTAATTTCCTCCATCTGTATCAATTACCCACTAACAACCTTCTCCTCCTCCCTAATAAATTATCATTTCTCCTCTACGCACGTAACCGTACGCCGGCATGCATCGGATTCCTGGCGACTTTCGAACGACAAATTATGCAAACTCTTACACTCAACAGGTTTCTCGGCGTATATTGATGTATCATATGTTGGAATTCGGCTCAAAGCTTTGCTGAATTTGAGCCTGAGAGCCCCCGAAAGTCGCGCCGCCGGCGGAATGGAGCCTGCATTGACCCAGACCGTGAATTTTTGATCTCCTGTCAAGTAAATAAGTAAAATTTAATTTCCTGCCATGTTGAAAAGTTACGTGGAGGAAGGGGAGAAAGATAAACAATGATAAGGAAGAAATGACATAAAGTTGGTAGTTTTTATCGGGAGAACTCGATTTAGGGGAGGAAAACAACGGAGATTTAGGGAAATGGGATGGCGACCTGGGGGAGGGCGGTGGGCAAAAAGTGTTTTTAAGATGATGCGATGTTATCGCTGAAATGGGTGTTTACGGTTACGTTACGGCTGCTTACATAAGCAGAAACTTAACCGTGGCAAGTTTAACTACAACCGATGGTGTAAATAGTTAATAGTTTGTATTCCAGTTAAAGGGAACCGGTGGTCTAAAGTTTAAGAGGAAATCAGTTACTATGAAATTGCGCATATTTGGTGGTTCTTTGGGACCTACGTTCCCAAAAAAAGGAGGATCAACTAGTAACTAGAGGGTTTTTACTTCCCGAGGCTAAGGAAATTTAGTTACTTGACAATTTTTTCATTCTTCAGTGTTTCGGTTTCATGATTTTTCATTTTTGTAATTTCAATTTTTTCAACTTCCAAATTTTTCAATGTTTCGTTTCTTCAATTTTCCAAAATTACAATGTTTGATTTTTCGATTTTTCAGTTTCTCGCTTTTTAGTTTTTTCAATTTTTTGTTTCTTCAGTTTTTCAATTTATTATATTTCATTTGCCAGTTTTTTCCATTTTTTTAATTTTTCGATTCTTCAGTTTGTTTCAATTTTTCAAATTTAAATTTTTTCGTTTGTTCATTTTTCATTTTTTAATTTTCCAGTTTTGTAATTTTATTAATTCTAAAAGTTGAAAAATCGAAAAACTAGGAAATTTGAAAAATCAAAAAATCGAGAAACTGAAAAAACGAAAAGCAAAATCGAAGAAGTGGAAAATCGAAAAACTGCCAATCGAGAACTGAAGAAACGAAAAAGTGAAACATTGAAAAACTAAAAATCGTGAAAACGAAAATCAAACTAAATCAATGAATTGCGAAGAAGAAAAATTATAGAATAGTTAAAATTGTCGAAAAACTGTAACATTCAAAGAAAAATTGAATAATCGAATAAATTAATGAAAAATTTTAAAATCCAGTTATTGAAAAATGAAAAATTTCTAACATCGTAAAATTGAAAAAGTGTAAAAAAATGCTAGAAAAATTGCAGATCAGAAATTATAGAAACGAAAACTTGAAAAATCAAAAAACTGAAAAATCTAAAATTGACAAAAAGGAAAATTATAAAATCAGAACATTGAAAAACAGACAAATCGAAAATATAAAGAAAATAAAAAATCAAAACGATTAATTCAAAACTCGTGAAATTACAAATCGGAAAATTGCAAAGTCTAAAAATTGAAAATTTTAAAAGTTGTGTAATCGAAGAACTGAAAAATTTAAAAAAGAAAACTCGAAAAATTGCATGTCGTGAATTGAAGAAACGAAAAATTGAAAAAGTTGAAACTGAAAAAACAAAATATTACAAAATCGGATCATGGAAAAATCGAAAAATTGTAAAACTAAATGTGTTTTCCAATTTTTAGATTTTTGAATTTTTAATTTTCTGCTTTTTCAATTGTAAAATTAAAAATCGAGACTCTTATAAATCGTAAAAATTAATGAATCAAAAAATCGGAAAGAAAAAAAAACGAATCGAAAAATTATAGAATCGTCAAAATTGTAATGTCGAAAAATTGTAACATTGAAAAATGGACAAACTGAAAAATTTGAACGTGATACCACGAAAACTGAAAGATATAAAAGCTGGAAAATAGAAAAATTAAAAATTGGAAAGCCAAAAACTGAAAAATTCACATTGAAAAAAAGAAAAATTATAAAATCAGAACAATGAAAAACTGAAAAACTGCAAAAATGAAGAACATAAAAAAAATGAAAACTTCTGCAATTATAGATGGAAAAATTGCAAAATCTAAAAACTGAAACTTCCAAAGTTGGAAAATCGGAAAATTGAAAAATTTAAAACTGAAAACTCGAAGAGTTGCATGCCGTGGAATGGAAGAAACAACAAACTGAAAAATCTAAAAGTTGTAAAACTGAAGAGACCAAAAATTTTAAAAAATTTAAATTGAACAAAGAAAAAATTTTAAAATCGGAACATTGAAAAATCGAAAAGTTGTAAAACTAAAAAACCAAAACGATTAATTAAAAACTCGTGAAATTACGAATCAAAAACTTGCAAAATCTAAAAATTGAAAGTTGTATAATCGAAAAACTGAAAAATTTAAAAATAAAAACTTGCAATTAAAAAAAAAATTGAAGAAACGAAAAATTTAAAAATTAAAACTGAAAAACAAAATACTACAAAATCAGAACACTTAAAAATCGAAAAATTGTAAAACTAAGAAAAGACATAAAAACCCTCAATTTTTCAAGTTCTTGTTTTGTAATTTTTAGATTTTTCAATTTTTAGTTTTCTACTTTTTCGTTTTTAATTTTTGATTTTTTAATTTTACAATTTTTTTGGAAAAGTTGAAAAATCGAAAAACTGGAAAACTAAAAATCTAGACTCTTATAAATCGAAAAAATTTATGAATCAGAAAATTGGAATAAAAAATGAATCGAATCAAAAAATATTGGACAACTCAAATACCATAAAATCGAAAAATTATAGAATCGTCAAAATTGTAATGTCAAAAAATTGTAACATTGAAAAATGGACAAACTGAAAAATCTGAAACTGAAAACACAAAAAATTTAAAAATATAAAAGCTGGAAAATAGAAAAGTTAAAAACCGAAGAAGTGCAAACCAAAAATTGAAAAATTTCACATTGAAAAAAAGAAAAATTATAAAATCAGAGTAACGAAAAACTGAAAAAATTAAGAACATAAAAACCAAAATGCAAATATACAAATCGAGAATTTGAACTAATGACAAATTGAAAACTTCTGAAATTATAGATGGAAAAATTGCAAAATGTAAAAACTGAAACTTCCAAAATTGGAAAATCGGAATTTTGAAAAATTTTAAAATGAAAACTCGAAGAGTTGCATGCCGGGGAATGGAAGGAACAAAAAACTGAAAAATCGATTAATTGCAAATGGAAAAAATTAAAAAAAAAATTATAAAACCAGAACTTTGAAAAACGGAAAAATTGAAAATATAAAAAAAATAAAAACCGAAACAATTAACTGAATACTCGTGAAATAGCAAATCGAAAAACTGCAAAATCTAAAAGTTGTAAAACTGAAGAAACCAAAATTTTAAAAAAATTTAAATTGAACAATGAAAAAATTATAAAATCGGAACATTGAAAAATCGAAAAATTGTAAAACTAAAAAACCAAAACGATTAATTAAAAACTCGTGAAATTGCGAATCAAAAAGTTGCAATATCTAAAAATTGAAAGTTGTAAAATCGAAAAACTGAAAAATTTAAAAATAAAAACTTGCATGTCGTTAATTAAAGAAACGAAAGGTTGAAAAAATTAAAACTGAAAAACAAAATATTACAAAATCAGAACACTGAAAAATTGAAAAATTGTAAAACTAAAAAAAGAAAATAAAAATCCTCAATTTTTCAAGTTCTTGCTTTCTAATTTTTAGATTTATCAATTTTTAATTTTTAAATATTTCAATTTTTTTCGAAAAGTTGAAAAATCGAAAAATTTAAAAACTAAAAATCGAGACACTTATAAATCGAAAAAATTAATGAAGCAAAAAATTGAAAAAAAAAAGAATCGAATCGAAAAATATTGGAAAACTCAAAATCTATAAAATCGAAAAATTATAGAACCGTCAAAATTGTAATGTCGAAAAATTGTAACATTGAAAAATGGACAAACTGAAAAATCTGAAACTGAAAACACAAAAAATTTTAAAATCCAAAAGCTGGAAAATAGAAAAGTTAAAAACCGAGAAACTGCAAACCAAAAATTGAAAATCAGAACAATGAAAAACTAAAGAAATTGAACAAATAACAAATTGAAAACTCCTGAAATTATAGATGGAAAAATTGCAAAATCTAAAAACTGAAACTTCCAAAGTTGGAAAATCGGAAAATTGAAAAATTTTGAAATGAAAACTCGAAGAGTTGCATGTCTTGGAATGGAAGGAACAAAAAACTTAAAAATCGATAATTGCAAATCGAAAAAATTGTAAAATCAGAACATTGAAAAACGGAAAAATTGAAGATATACGAAAATAAAAATCGAAAAATGTAAAAAAAATGAAATTGGTAAAACAGAAAATTATAAAATCGAAAATTGTAAAACTAAAAAAAAAATAAAAAACCGAAACGGAGAAGAAATTTTTAAAAACTTGAAGAATTAAGTCCAATAAATGAAAAAGTTTTAAAATTCCATAATCACAAATCGAAAAATTCTAAAATCCAAAAATTGAAAAAGTGAATTTTTTTTTAAATGTTATTACTAAAATTGTTGTTAAAAATTTTAAAAATCCAAGAGTTAATTTATAGAATATTTTAATTGAGATTAAGTTAATCACGCATTTATTTGGGCTTTTAGGGACGTCTGCGACGTTTAATCGCAATCGAATGTTTAATTGAGTTTCTATAAACCGGCCCTAAAAGTTGAAAATCGAAAATTGGAAAACCAAAAAATTGCAAATCGGAAAATTGAAAAATTCGAAAGCTGAAATATTTCACATTTAAAAAAAAAGAAATAAAATATATTTTTTTATATATTCAAAACAGAAACGAAAAATTGCAAATTGGACAACTGAAAAATTTTGAAATAAAAACTGGAAAAATTGCATGTCCTAAAATTGAAAGAACCAAAAATGTAAAAAAATTGAAACTGGAAAACAGAAAATTATAAAATCGAAACATTAAAAAATCAAAAAAAAAAAATGTAAAATTAAAAAAAATAAAAACAAAACGAAAAATTGCAAATGGAAAATTTGAAAAATAAAAACTCAAAAAGACGAATAAACGAAAAAGTTTTAATATCCCATAATTAAGACATGGAAAAAATTTAAAATCGTAAAATTGCAAAATTTTAATATATGATCGTTTTCCGGGTTGGGACCGTGTCAATTAAGTTTTTAGGCTCAACGTTTCACACACTTCCATAAGTGGCATCTTCAGGAGCAGGATTGCCTTTTTTTCTTAATATACATAGTATTCTTTGAACAACACGATACTCAATTGTAAAGAAATAAGTATTTTGTAGTTAAGCTCCGCCCCCTTAATTCATGACGAATAAAAAAAAATCATCACAATTGAGGTGGGCGGGTATAAATTTTGCCTTTTTGTTTTAATATGTGCAGACTTCTTTTCACAACATGAAACTTAAAATATGTTTAAACCGGAAAATTTGTACAATAACGAAATATCGATTTTGCGATTAGGCTCCGACCCATAATTGCAAAATCCATATTTCTTTGCACAAATGTGCCATTTTAACCATGTTTTAAGTTTATTGTTGTGAAAAGATGGCTATGTATATTAAAAAAAAAAAGCAAAATATAAGCCCCGCCATATCTTAATTCTGGTGATTTTTTGATTCGTCGTGAGCCAAGGGGGCGGGGCTTAACTGCAAAATACTCTTTCTTTACAAGAAATTATGAACATGATTTTAACAAAATTAATTGTTGTTCGTCAATTTTCACGCATTTACCATTGAAATACAAAGAACAAGAACCACATTTAAGAGATGGCACATTTGGGGTAACTGCCCCATTACAAGTTTTGCAATAAACTTGTCCATAAGCGATAATTTATCAACTTGTATCCGTAAACAGACAAAAACTTTCACTTCTTATTATTTTCCCCTACCTGACAGTCATCCGTCACCTCCCTCGCGTCCCCCAAATCTAACAATCTTAATATTTGGCCCTCGCCGTCGAAATTCTTGCGCACGAGTCTTCCTTTTGACCAATTAGTTTCAAAGCGGGCAAACTTTACCATCAGCACATGAACACATCCCGTAAGTAAGCCGAATCCTCTGGGGTGCAAAATCGAACCCGTCGAACCGAAAATACTCAATTGTGTTGGAAGAGTGACCTACCAGAACGACAAACTCGGCACCAATCTAGAGAAACCGACGTTTATAGATGACATACTCTTGAGGTTAGTTCAATTCGCCCACGCCCGCCGCCGCCGCATCGCTCAAATCCTTTTACGTCCTCGCCAAAGAAAAGTTTCGGTTTTATGTGTCTGCACGAGGATTAAAAGAAATCCTTTAATTACGTTTGTGGCCCGGAGCGGACGAAGTATGATACTTGCCGGATTCCTGATGCCACTAAAAATTTGCTCTCTTGTTCGAAACGGAAGGGACACATCGATCGGGGGCGGTTACTTTCAATTAGGAAACAAGGGTTTGGGTACGTGGGACGGGGACTTCGGGTTTACATAAGACGGATTAGTGAGGACATAACGTCGAAATCCGGTGATTTTTAATTAAATCGTTTCATTTAAAAAGAAATTTTTCCAATTACCTGAAAAGCTAGCTTTCAGCAGTAATTGTTACGGCTATTTTGTTTCTAAATTATAATTAAATTTTATTATCTCACACTTCCTAGGTTTTATATACTATTATTAAAAATGAAACTGTGTTCCGGTTAAGCTCACTCCGTTAGAAGAAAATACGAACCATCTTCGCTTCGGTGCTAAAAGCAATATCACCTTAAGCGAAAATGGCGGATGCGCCGGGCGACCAGATTAAAATATCGCTTTTCCAGACACATGTAGTGCAAAGGGTAGGTCAAAGGTTGTAAATTGCGAGAATCGAGCTTAACATAAATTCATTTACATTTTCCATCTCATATCTCGCAGATTAAAAAAGCAAAAGTGTTGCATAAAGTAATGAATTACTCGGCATGAAATTCATGTTTGCTCGAGTTTACAACGCGTCTGAGTATAATCTAATTGAACGGACGTAAACGGAATGAAACGTCCCATGATGCACGATTCCGACGAAATTTGATTTGTAAGGTAGCTCGCACAATTTCTTAAGTTTACAGCACTTTCTAGTGCTTGTTGATGTTTGCTCGTTCTCTCAAATGAGCAGTTTCTTGTCGGTCGGGAAACAACAGCCGAGATTTTGTGTTGGCATTAAGAGCGGTTGGTACAACTGAGCAAGCGTCGTTTGCTTTATTGTTCTGTGTAGACGTTTTTGTTGCGAAATTCGAATTATAGCGTGGAAGAAAAGGTTTCTAGTGCGTTCGCCGCCTAATTGAAACGAAAAGAACTTTTTTAGTGTTATAACCGATATGGAGATAAATTTTATGGAGTTATTAATTTTTACTGTATTACGACAGGAAGGATTTTTAAAGAGGTTGCAACATCTGTGTGCACAAATTTATAGCTTCAGATATGAATCGTAATGTTTCAATTTTTGCAATAAATCGGAAGTCTCGATGACGGATTCCAGAACGACCTCGATGGCGGGGTTCGCGAATTCTCTCTTTTCACGGGTTAATTATCCCTGCAAATTTACCTGTCCGTTACAATTAAAAAAAAGTGGCCATCAACTCAACTACCATTAGAGTTAAATGCTAATTAATTGTAGACACAGCACACGGGTTGTCAACTTCAAAGGCCTGCGGTAGACGCAAAGCCATTCCACACAAGTACGTAAATGATAGTTATTACGTACTTATCAAATAGTAATTTTTATTAGACGGCGGCGTGGCCGAAACCCTCTTTCCCCGAGTCAATTATTAACCTCCCTAATACATAGCGTTCACTTTTCGGTTACAAGAAATTTCCTGCGTGATTCGCGCGGATTCCTCCGAGTGCCATCCCCGAGCCCAATTTGGCGAGCCGGTTTTTCTCTGCCAGTATTAGCGAGAGCGTTTCTTGTTAATTTGGGGGCAAACGCGTAAATTTGATTGATGGAGCGGTTGAATATTAAGAGGGCGCGAAACCCAATCCTGATGCCTAGTCATCTGGTAAATCTATTACCTCGTAATTAATCCGTCCGCCATAATACCTCGCAACGATTTTAAGCCGCTTTTATCGTCGCAAATTGAGCTTGATAATTGGCTTGTTTACACAAGAACGGTGACGTAACTTATCCGTGAAAAACGCAAACAAAGCTCGCTGTGTTTGAACGAAACCGTCGAAAGAAAGCCGCGATTTCGCGTTCTCATGATAACTGCTTAATCTAATTTCGGTTGTTATTGTTTCTCGATTTCCAGCTCGCTGATGGGGGAGGTGTATTTACTTTATTCGGGGCAGCAATCTCGAGTTGGAATTCATTTTTCAGTATTTCAAATTAAAAGTTTGTTTGGGTTTTCTTTCGGATGCGTGAATGTATTTTCGTAATTTGTCGAGCGGCTGGAATAATTTGTTTCATAGAGTCGGAAGTTTCTTGTTTAATTAATTAATTATTAATTAATTAATGGTTTATTAACGGAAAACTCCAATTACATAAGAAAAGAAATATAAATAATTTTTAAATAACTTAACTTATAACTAAAAAACAAATACAAAATAGATAAAAAAAAATTAATAAATAGATAAACTGGTGAATATATTTCTATTTTGCCTGTTTATCTTAATATACATGGTATTTTTAACAAGATACACAAAAACATGTTTTTAATTTCTTGTAAAGAAATAAGTATTTTGCAGTTAAGATCCGCCTCCTTGGTTCACGACGAATAAAAAAAATCATCACAATTGAGACAGGGTGGGTGGGCGGGCTAACATTTTACCTTGTTGTGGAATGAAAAACATGTTTTTCTACCGCCCACGTTTTTTGGTTTTCTAATGGAGCTATTAACGCACGCAAATGACGTCACAACAGTTCGTTAATAGCGGAAAGGCATGCTTTAATAGATCTGGTGTAATTTAGATCGGTAAGATTGGTAGCAATGACGAGAAATGTCAGGTGAATGTCAGTGGCAAACCTAAACTTAAATTTCCCACGTTTCCGGACGCGTAACTTCTTCGCAAGACATTTTAACCAATTTTTAATTACGAAAACTCGAATTGATTCGAATTACAATTGTTGTTGTGAAAATTCGAACCTCAAATATTTCGTGGTTAGTGTCAGACCAAACCGTCACCAACGACAAAAGTCCCCAGATTAAAAAAAATGCAAATTTTAGTTAAATTTTGGGAAAAAACGTGTGCGGTAGAAAAAATAGTATAAATAACTCGTTCATAAGGCCATTGAGGCACTCATCCTTTATATAACTCGCGGCTTCGCCGCTCGTTCTATAAACTTGGATTCGTGCCTCAATGTTTGCCTTATGAAACTCGTTCTTTAATATACTATTTAAGTATCGTGTTATCGAAAGAAAAGTGTCTATATTTAGAAAAGATGGGGGCATGATTAAGCCCCACCCACCCGCCCGTACGTGAAATGTGATGTATTTTTCATTCGTTGTCAGTTCGAGGGGTGGAGCTTAATTACAAAATCCATATTTCTTTAGAAAAAATTATCATTTTAAACATGTTTTAAGTTTCTCATTACGAAAAGATGACTACGTATATTAAGGAAAAAATAACTCAATATCAGCCCCGCCCTTTCAGTTGTGACGAATTTTTTTATTAGTCGTGAGCCTGGGGGCGGAGCGTAATTGGAAAATAATTTTAAACTTGGTAGAAGTTTCTAAGAATAAAAGAAATCACCACAATTGAGATGGGGTGGGTGGGCGGGGTTAATATTTGGCCTGTTTTTCTTAATATACATGGTATTTTTAACAAGATACACAAACACATGTTTTTAATTTCTTGTAAAGAAATAAGTATTTTGCAGTTAAGATCCGCCCCCTTGGTTCACGGCGAATTAAAAAAAATCATCACAATTGAGACAGGGTGGGTGGGTGGGCTTACATTTTACCTTGTTGTGGAATGCAAAACATGTTTTAAGTACCGTGTTATTGAAAGAAAAATGTCTATATTTAGAAAAAATGGGGACATGATTAAGCCCCACCCACCCGCCCGTACATGAAATGTGATGCATTTTTCATTCGTTTTCAGTTCGAGGGGTGGAGCTTAATTACAAAATCCATATTTCTTTAGAAAAAATTATCATTTTAAACATGTTTTAAGTTTCTCATTACGAAAAGATGACTACGTATATTAAGGAAAAAAAGACTCAATATCAGCCCCGCCCTTTCAGTTGTGATGAATTTTTTTATTAGTCGTGAGCCTGGGGGCGGAGCGTAATTGGAAAATCATTTTAAACTTGGTAGAAGTTTCTAAGAATAAAAGAAATCATCACAATTGAGATGGGGTGGGTGGGCGGGGTATATATTTGGCCTGTTTTTCTTAATATACATGGTATTTTTAACAAGATACACAAAAACATGTTTTTAATTTCTTGTAAAGAAATAAGTTCAACAACATTTTCCAATTGATACTCAGTTATTGGAAGCATGTTAAATCGTTAGTCAAAATTTATCCGTTGATGCCCCCAGAAGTTGATGATGTCATCTTATAGTTTTGTCGAATAAATGTAATTTAAATGTTAAAAAGTTCTCTTCAATTTTACGATTTTTCAATTTTTCAAATTTTCACGTCAGTAAATTTTCATTTTTCCGATTTCTGAAGTAATCTTTTTTCCCATCTCTCGACTTCCCAAAGTTTCAATTTTTTACTTCTTCAATTCTTCAATTTTTCGATTTTTTAGGTTTTTGATTTTTCAATATTTCGGTTTTTTAAGCTTACGATTTTCGATTTTTCTTTTTAGTTTTTCGATTTCTTAATTTCCCAATTTTTTAATTTCTCAATTTTTTGGATATTTCTTTCAGTTTTGGGATTTTTTAATATTTCGATTTTTCGACTTTGCGGTTTTTGGACTCCTGGATTTTTTGATTTCTCGATTTTTTACTTTTTGGATTTTCGATTTTTCGTTAAACTTTAGATTTCTCAATTTTTCGATTGTTTTATAGTTCGATTTCTCAATGTTTCAACTTGTCGATTTTTTAATTTTTCAATTTTTAAAATTCTAGGTTTTTGGATTTCTCGAGTTTTCAGTTGTTCTATATTTCAATTTTTCAATTTTTTGATTTATCGAATTCAGATGTTTCGATTTCCATTGTTCAATTTCTCGATTCATCAATTTTTCAATTTTTTACTTTTCTTTTGGGTTTTCGACTCGTCGATTTCTCGATCCTCTGATTTTTCAATTTCTCAATGTCTCAGTAAGTTTTTTAACTTTTCGATGTTTCGATATTAGGATCTATTGGTTTTTCGATTTTTTACTTTTGAGCTTTTCAATTTTTCGAGGTTTCGATTTTTAAGGTTTTCCAATTTTCCAATTTTTTAAATTCTGAAGTTTCGATTTCTCGATTTGTCGATTTTTCAGTTTTTTGATTTTTAAATTTTAGATTTTCGAGTTTTTATTTTTTGATGTTTAGATTTCTCGATTTTTCAATTTTGTGATACTTTGATTGTTCAATGTTTGAAATTTTAGATTTTTTTTCAGTCCTTTAAAATTCCTATTTTCAAATTTTCCAATTTTGACGTTGCTAAATTTTCAGTTTTCCGATTTCTCAATTAATCTATTTTTGATTATCCCATTTCTCGACTCCCCCAAATTTCGATTTTTCACTTCTTCAATTTTTCGATTTCTCAATTTTCCAATTTTTGCAGTTAAGATCCGCCCCCTTGGTTCACGGCGAATAAAAAAAAATCATCACAATTGAGACAGGGCGGGTGGGCGGGCTTACATTTTACCTTCTTGTGGAATGCAAAACATGTTTTAAGTATCGTGTTATCGAAAGAAAAGTGTCTATATTTAGAAAAGATGGGGGCATGATTAAGCCCCACCCACCCGCCCGTACGTGAAATGTGATGCATTTTTCATTCGTTGTCAGTTCGAGGGGTGGAGCTTAATTACAAAATCCATATTTCTTTAGAAAAAATTATCATTTTAAACATGTTTTAAGTTTCTCATTACGAAAAGATGACTACGTATATTTAGGAAAAAATGACTCAATATCAGCCCCGCCCTTTCAGTTGTGATGAATTTTTTTATTAGTCGTGAGCCTGGGGGCGGAGCGTAATTGGAAAATCATTTTAAACTTGGTAGAAGTTTCTAAGAATAAAAGAAATCATCACAATTGAGATGGGGTGGGTGGGCATGATAACTGCTTAATCTAATTTCGGATGTTATTGTTTCTCGATTTCCAGCTCGCTGATGGGGGAGGTGTATTTACTTTATTCGGGGCAGCAATCTCGTGTTGGAATTCATTTTTCAGTATTTCAAATTAAAAGTTTGTTTGGGTTTTCTTTCGGATGCGTGAATGTATTTTCGTAATTTGTCGAGCGGCTGGAATAATTTGTTTCATAGAGTTGGAACTTTCTTGATTAGTATCGAAGGGTCCGTTTCAATTTTCCTAGGTTACAAAAGATAACTTCGGCTTAATCCGACATCGGAGTGATGCAGACGCTTGGAAATCCGAAACTGATCGATGCTGATGCATACTGATTACATTGTAGCTTTGTTGTGACCGCTTTCTTTGAAAATGTGCTAAAGTTCAGCGATTTTTCTTGTTTCTTTATCGGCAGGATATATGGCATAACGAGAAAATGGTGGATGCGCCGGGATAGTTGTGCAACACTTTTACTTTTTATTCTCCTTATCGCATTTCCACCCCATTATTTCCAAACAGAAGTCGCGACTCATTAAAAAACAGTCAAGTCAAAAATTGAATGATGCTTCCGAAATCTTCGACTGCATTAAGAGCATCGGATAAACACGCCAAAACCGCCACTAAACCGCTTAATCTAACCCAACTCGGAGATGATGAACGCTTTTAATTAAAGTCTGAAACATTCATAACAAGTAGAACATGTCTTAAAATTAATATTTCAGACTATAAGTTAACATGGTTTTATATTCTCGCTGGTGGCGTCCACAAAAATTTGAAATTTTAATTTAGGGGTAATGGGGGCGGAAATAGTCTACACGGGGGTGTACTTAAGGGTAACGTCTGTCGACCACTTTACTTCTGAAGCGGCCACTGACTCCATTACAGCTTAAAGTGCTTACGTAATCGAGCTTTTCACTGGAAAGCGTGACTTCTTTGCAGGTTAGAATTGTGGCCGTTGTGTCTAATATGCTTTCTAGGAGGCGGCGATGTGATTGATCTTTGACGTTGCATTTTGTTTCGCGACCCGCCCCGTTCAAGGTCGCTACTATACTACAAATGTAAAAACGTCTTCGACCTTTGACTTTTACGCGATTAGCGAGCAATTTGTCAAACTCAGCGGCTTCACCCACCCGTCTGGAGAATTCCTTTTCGAACCATTTGGCCCATTAACGGTCGTCTCGATTCAGATACTCGGGGGCGGGCGCCTAATTCGCGCGGAACTCGGGGGCGGCGCCGTAAAAATGTAAAATAAGTGTAAAGTGGCATTTATCTTTGTGAGGCACATACGTGCTCTCTACTTCATCTTTCTTATCTCGTATCGGGCCGCGAAGGGAAAAGTTTTTTGCGTGTCGTCGTTACGGCAATCCTTAACCCACGGTGACCGATAAATCATCTAACTTCGAACGTAATCACTGATGAGGGTGTCTTTACGCATGAAAACCACGTTCACCACGAGATCTGTGGGGGAGGATGGTATTGACCCACGTGATATGCAGAGGAGGGCGGTGTAACGTTTAGCGCTATTTTTATTAGTGTTTTACGCTATTTTTATAGGAGATGGAGCCGTTTTTTTTCAAGGCTGTGCGATGTGCGTTAATTTTATAAGGGTATTTTTATATCGGGCGGAAAAGTCGATTACGTGTTGGATTTAATGACGTGTCATAATTGAACCATAAAAATCTGTTGACGTTCGCGTGTTAATGTTTTCCTCGTTAACTGTTTAAAATGACGTAACTGGATTATGTAATTGAGAAAGTAAGTCCTTTCGTACACTCATTTGCTCATCTGTTTATTCAAGCACGAACACACCAATACCGATTTGATTGTGCTAGAAGAAACCTCTGAAACTCTGAAATTAGAAATCCGCTACAATACTCCCTTTTGAGGTCGCGCCTGGAATTAAATCCTAACCAGTTAATTAGTAACCAAACTGATATGCAATAATTCAAAACAATGGAATCAAAACTGTATACATAAAGTGAATGCGGAGTTTATTTTATCATTTTGTCCCTTTCACAACCGGCAGTCAACTCAAAGCTTTTCCATTATCTGTCATCCCCTCAAACGATCCACTGTTACATCATAATTAACCCGGATTAGTTTGCCTACCGGAGCCCGGAAACTAATCATTGCACGTTTAACGATTTGTCCTGGATGCGGTTAATTTTCATTAATAGAGCTCAACTAAGCCAGTCCGCTGCATGCATGAAAGTGGGGCATCGTAATAGAATTATTAATCACACATTAAACGATGATAAAAGCTGCGATAACAAAATCATAAATCTCGTACGTGCAAAATGGAAAGTGTGAAGGGAAAATTTTAGTACCGTTCGGGGTTAATTGACACACAAAAGAAACATGTGTCAATTAGCCAGTCAAAACGGCTTGACTTATAACCCACTCAAAGCTCGTCCAGTGAAAAATTTATTTTTCAATAGCGAAAGTGGTCGTTCATAAATACCGAGAAAACAGCCTGAACCAACAACTGCCTCACGATTTACAGCTTTATTTACAAGTCGCGAAGTGCCGTTCCGATCTCACGACTCGAGAAAATTTTTTGATAGTTTTATTGGGCGAACTTTTACCTGTAAATACTGATTGGCTTGGAACTTCGCCGATAAACTAGGCGAGTTATTTAAAAGCCGAACTTCATCAACTCCAACTCGGAGGATTTGGGAAAGTTGACAGAAGCCCGATATTATTGTAGGCGCTTCCGGAAAATTGAAAAGCACGAAAAAATCCCTCGATCGGATTTTTGCGCTACGTGACGTAACACTAGTTGGGAATTCTTTGCCTAATCTTGTCGAGATGAAGGAAAAAACACGGGCGAATGTTTGCAGTGGAGGCGGCACTAATTGGATAAACAAACTGATAAAGAATAAATCGATAATTCAGGTTGGGCGCAGCTGCAGCGGGCCTACGGGAGATTAGATTTTTAATTGATTCTTATGAAAGCGGCTGATTAAAAACAAACTTTCAAAAATCAAGCAGGGGGAGGTGAAAGTTGGGTAAACAGTCGGAGTTAGATAAACACGGAGTTACAGGCTAGTAAGTTATAACAAAGTCCTGAAGATTATGATTTGAAATGTTCATGAAGGGCTCATTAAAATGCATAAAGTTTCGAAGCTTAGTTCGGCGCCACGGCGAGAGTAATTGCAACTTCTTTATTTTGTTGGGGATTGTTAACTTACCGCTTATAGCTGCGACTTCTTGATGCGAGCTGGATGTGCTTCTGCAAACAAAAAATATAGATTGTACAATCAGAAAAACAGACACAGATCGGGGACTAGACAACATTTTTACTTCCCGGGTGTAAGCGACTTTTATGTTTTCTCGACCTTCATGACTCCTACAATGCAAACACATAGGTCTCGTGTTTCTGTCTGTCTGTCTGTCGTCAGTTACCTGTCCATCATTTTTACGCGTTAAACTACCAACTTTATAATCGCAATTTTTATTGCTGACTGTTGTTATCATCTCCACTATTCCAGAGTGATCAAGTTTGTCATGTGAAACCAACTCAACGTTGTCATTTTCAGGCTTTTTATTTCTACTTTAAGCTCGAGATATTGCAAAAATAGTTTCGGATATTCCATTTTCCATTTGCTTAAATTCCTTTGATGTTATTTCTATACGTGATAAAATCATATTCTTGATGTTCTAAATTTTGTTAAACGACTAGAAAGCTCAAACATTCAAAATACATATGCTCTGATCTGTGTATATTACAAACTTTATTCCGAATAAATATAGAAGAAAATGTTTTACTCCAAATACAATTCATAGTAACTCTCTTTCTATTGTGAAGTATTTTAATTCGACTGTACTGAGTGTTCTGCTCGCAAAAGCAACTGGTTTATCATCTCCGTTACAGAGTACAGCTCCTAATGCAATGGAAAAAACGTCAATTTTTTAAATAAAAGTGTTATTTTCTGCAAAAGTTGTATAGTGTGTAAAATTGGTGGTTTTATTAAAGCATTTTGGGCAATTCCACGAAAATGTCAAACTCAGCACATTTTTTTTGAAAATTGTTAAATTAATCTAAATCTTAAAATTAGTATTTCTAAAAACTTTAAATTTTACTGGAATATATTTGCTTTTACAATACCATAACACCCACAGTAAAAATTTCTTGTTATTGAGGAATAATAAAATTGTTCAAAGAAATGATAAATATTATATCTTCTTTAACATTGCTAGAAACAAAGTAAATATCTTGATTTACTTACAATCTAAAGCATGGTCGTAAAGAGTGCACCTTTATTGACAATAATGTCCAATCAATACTTATCCCAACATCATCTTTAAAAAAATATTACACTTCTTTCTTCTGATATATGTGATAAAAAAAGTTAAAATACCATGAAAATAAAAAGGAGAAAAGCTAGAAAAGACAAAATGAAAAACAAATGGAAATTTCAAATGGTGGTAATGTCATCAAGTAAATAAATTGTAAATTCGGTAAGTTTGAATATTTTTTCTTTTAGCACTTGATCCTTTTACTTTTGTAACATTACATACATTTGTTTATTTCAACTTACAGAGGTTTTCATAAAAAAATAAAATTTGCAAAATCAAATTTTATAATTCTCGAAAATGCTGGAAATGTTTCATTGTACTTCATGGACGAGGCAAGTTCTGTCTAAACAACTTTCGACCAACTTTTTCTTTTGTTTAAAACACGAATTTGCAATTTTTCTTACTTTCGTGGCAGCTAATATTCACAAGTTCGCGTAAGTAACGATGACATCGTGTAAGCAACCCAATTTTTTCTCTTTTCAGACATAATCAAAATTAAACTTCTTCTCGGTTTTTGAATGCCCGAAAATTATTTTTTTTTATCAACATGACTGTTTTTGTGTGATAATTCACAATTCCATAGAAAATAAAGAAAAGTTATCAATTCCAGAGAAGGCAGGTCCAAAGGTTTCGCGTAACGCAAAACTTTAATTAAATTTTGACTAAATTATAAATGACTTTAGTAATATCAAATTATTAAGAAAAAAGAGAAAACAAATCTCTACAATTAGGTTAAAAACGAAAGTGTAAAAACACTTATGAGGACCGTTTAAAATAAAAAATCCATACGATTTTAGCCTAAGCAACGGTGGAATTGCCCTTTTTCAATGTTTCAAAAGAGTTTTGAGATTCCACGTTCCAGTTAAATTAGACATTTTTCTTGCTTTAAAACCTATGTATTAATTTTGTAAAGTTTTATTTTTGAAAGCATTTTCTCTTCTTCGTTTCCAATTTTTTCTCAAAACAATACGATAATGCTTCAAACATGTTTCACTTCGTAATTTATTGTATAGAAATTTGGACTCCACCGGGACGAATAAAAAAAATTTGCCGAAAGCTGAGATAACAATGAGAAATCACAAGTAAAAACTCAAAATGTTTTGCATATTTCGGGTATATTTGGGAATTTAAATCGTCACTATGGAAATTACAATTTAACACCTTTAAATTTGGTTTTTACAAGATTAATAGGGGCAAAATCAGTTTTATCTTAACTACTACTAGGACCGCCCACCCGCCTGTTATTTCCTCAAAGGGTAGTACTTGCTAGTACTTGCCAAGATAACTCTTATTTTGGCAGATGACATATCCTCTGAGAAAACAGGGGTGGGTGGGCGGGGCTAGTACTTGCTCAGATAAGACGGATTTTGGCAAACACCACATCCTCTGAGAAAATAGCGGGCGGGTGGGCGGCGCTAGTAGTTGCTAAAATAAGACTGATTTTGGCAAATGCCATTCTCTCTGAGAAAATAGGGGCTAGTAGTTGCTAATGTAAAACTTATTTTGGCACATTTTGTTCGGCAAAATTTTGAGATGATGTCATCAGTTTCTGGGAGCGGGTAAAGAATAAATTTTACTTAACGATTTACCATGATTACGATAACCTTAAGATATTTACAAGATTTCCGAGCAATCGGCGTTCCAGTTTCAAAGTTATATTGCAAAATATTCTTATTCAGTTTTAATTTTTTTCTAAAAATTCTGGATGTACACGAGTATCTTATTTTATAAAATTTTAAAAAACTTTAATTAAAAATTTTGGAGATGACGTCATCAAATTATTGGTGGGGAAAATAAGCCAAATTTTGGTTAGTATTTAACCATTGTTGGAAATTTCCATATGCAATCATCTTAAAGAGGTACCTGGGGTTGTGAGAGGTGGGGGTGTGTCCCACCCACCCCATTTTAGTCGGTACCGGTACACACAATTTTGTAGTCTTAAGTTCTGGAATAAATCCCAAGCAAAACGGTCGCACTGTTATCACTTTGGTCCTTCGAAGCAATTTCTAAAATTTTACAACAATCGGTCCAGCAGTTTCGGAGACAACATGTCTAATAAAAATGAATACAGACAGACAGACAGACACAATTTTCTCAGAGGGCATGGCATTTGCTAAAATCAGTCTTATCTTAGCAAGTACTAGCCCCGCCCACCCGCCCGCTCCTTTGTTAGGGTGTATGACGTCTGCCAAAATCAGTCTTATCTGAGCAAGTAGTAGCCCCGCCCACCCGCCCCTATTTTCTCGGAATGTATGACGTCTGCCAAAATCAGTCGTATCTGAGCAAGTACTAGCCCCGCCCACCCGCCCGCTCTTTTCTCAGGGTGTATGACGTCTGCCAAAATAAGACTTATCTTAGCAAGTACTAGCAAGTACTGCCCTCTGAGGAAATAAAGGGTGGGAGGGTGGGGCCAGTACTTTCTAACATAAGCCTTGTTTTGGCAAATCACATGTCCTCTGAGAAAACAGGGGGCGGGTGGGTGGGGCTAGTACTTGATAAGATAAGACTGATTTTGGCAGACGTCATACACCTTGAGAAAAGAGCGGGCGGGTGGGCGGAGCTAGTACTTGCTCAGATACGACTGATTTTGGCAGACGTCATACATTCTGAGAAAATAGGGGCGGGTGGGCGGGGCTACTACTTGCTCAGATAAGACCTATTTTGGCAGACGTCATACACCCTAAGAAAGGAGCGGGCGGGTGTGCGAGGCTAGTACTTGCTAAGATAAGACTGATTTTAGCAAATGCCATGCCCTCTGAGAAAATTGTGTCTGTCTGTCTGTCTGTCTGTCTGTCTGTCTGTATTCATTTTTTTTAGACATGTTAACTCCGAAACTGCTGGACCGATTGTTGTAAAATTTTGTACATATATTAGAAATATCATGTAAAACGACATACCCTCTAAGAAAGTAAAGGGTGGGTGGGTGGGGCTAGTACTTGCTAAGATAAGACTTATTTCGGTAAATGACATCCTCTGAGAAAATAGGGGGCGGGTGGGTGGCCGTAGTACTTGTTAAGATAAAACTGTAAAAACTTGTGAAATTTAAAGGCAAAATTTTTAGATGACATCATCAGTTTTTGGAAGAGAGAGAATAAATTTTGCTTAACGATTTACCATGATAACAAAGTTATATTGCAAAATATTCTTATTCAGTTTTAAATTTTTTCTAAAAATTCTGGATGTCTAGGGTGAAAATTTGACACAAATTCACACATCACAAGTACAAGAGTTTCTTATTTTATGAAATTAAAAAAACTTTTAGTTATAAATTGGTTGGTGGGGATAATTATCCAAATTTTGGTTAGTATCCACATAATATTTCTAACATATGTACAAAATTTGACAACAATCGGTCCAGCAGTTAATGAGATTAAGTGTCTAATAAAATTGGATATAGATAGACAGACAGACAGACAGACGGAAACGGGGACCACCTTTTTCGTACTCTAGAGGTCATGACACGTCGAGAAAATATGACAGTGGCAATTCGATGGACTCGATTACTACACTATACTTCCTTACCAGTATCTCGGGAACCTAATGATTAAGCCCCACCCACCCGCCCCTATCGCAATTCTGATGAATTTTTCATTTATTCTCAGTTCGAAAGACGGAGCTTAATTACAAAATCGATATTTATTTAGAAAAAAATACCATTTTAAATACGTTTTAAGTTTCTTATTGCGAAAAGAGGACTATACGTATATTAAGGAAAAAAAGACTCAATATCAGCCCCGCCATTTCTGTTGTGATTTTTTATTAGTCGTGAGCCTGGCGGCGGGGCGTAATTGCAAAATCGATTTTTTCCTACACAAATTTACCATTTTAAACTTGGTAGAAGTTTCTAAGAATAAAAAAAAATCATCACAAATGAGATGGGGCGGGTGGGCGTTATCTATATTTTGCCTGTTTTTCTTAATAATATACATGGTATTTTTTACAAGATACTCAAAAACATGTTTCTAATTTCTTGTAAAGAAATAAGTGTTTTGCAGGTAAGATCCGCCCCCTTGGTTCACGGCGAATAAAAAAAATCATCACAATTGAGACAGGGTGGGTGGGCGGGCTTAGATTTTGCCTTGTTGTGGAATGCAAAATATGTTTTAATTATCGTGTTATCGAAAGAAAAGTGTCTATATTTGGAAAAGATGGGGGCATGATTAAGCCCCACCCACCCGCCCGTACGTGAAATGTGATGCATTTTTCATTCGTTGTCAGTTCTAGGGGTGGAGCTTAATTACAAAATCCATATTCCTTTAGAAAAAATTATCATTTCAAACATGCTTTAAGTTTCTCATTACGAAAAGATGACTACGTATATTAAGGAAAAAATGTCTCAATATCAGCCCCGCCATTTCAGTTGTGATGAATTTTTTTATTAGTCGTGAGCCTGGGGGCGGAGCGTAATTGGAAAATCATTTTAAACTTGGTAGAAGCTTCTAAGAATAAAATAAATCATCACAATTGAGATGGGGTGGGTGGGCGGGGTTTATATTTGGCCTGTTTTTCTTAATATACATGGTATTTTTAACAAGATACACAAAAACATGTTTTTAATTTCTTGTAAAGAAATAAGTATTTTGCAGTTAAGATCCGCCCCCTTGGTTCACGGCGAATAAAAAAAAATCATCACAATTGAGACAGGGTGGGTGGGCGGGCTTACATTTTACCTTGTTGTGGAATGCAAAACATGTTTTAAGTACCGTGTTATTGAAAGAAAAATGTCTATATTTAGAAAAAATGGGGGCATGATTAAGCCCCACCCACCCGCCCGTACATGAAATGTAATGCACTTTTCATTCGTTTTCAGTTCGAGGGGTGGAGCTTAATTACAAAATCCATATTTCTTTAGAAAAAGTTATCATTTTAAACATGTTTTAAGTTTCTCATTACGAAAAAATGACTATATTGTATATTAAGGAAAAAAGACTCAATATCACCCCGCCATTTCAGTTGTGATGAATTCTTTTATTAGTCGTGAGCCTGGGGGCGGAGCGTAATTGGAAAGTCATTTTAAACTTGGTAGAAGTTTCTAAGAATAAAAGAAATCATCACAATTGAGATGGGGTGGGTGGGCGGGGTTTATATTTTGCCTGTTTTGCTTAATATACACGTATTTTTTACAAGATACTCAAAAACAAGTTTTTAATTTCTTGTAAAGAAATAAGTATTTTGCAGTTAAGATCCGCCCTATTGGTTCACGGCGAATAAAAAAAGTCATCACAATTGAGACAGGGTGGGTGGGCGGGCTTACATTTTGCCTTGTTGTGGAATGCAAAACATGTTTTAAGTATCGTGTTATTGAAAGAAAAGTGTCTATATTTAGAAAAGATGGGGGCATGATTAAGCCCCACCCACCCGCCCGTACATGAAATGTGATGAATTTTTCATTCGTTGTCAGTTCGAGGGGCAGAGTTTAATTGCAAAATCCATATTTGTCTAAAAAAATTTACCATTTTAAACATGTTTTAAGCTTCTTGTTGCGAAAAGATGACTATACGTATATTAAGAAAAAAAAAACTCAATGTTAGCTACGCCATTTCAATTGTGAGCAATTTTTTTATTAGTCGTGAGCCTGGAGGCGGAGCTTAATTGCAAAATCCTTATTTTGCTACAAGCAATTACCATGTGAAATATGTGCATATTTTAAGAACAGGAACGCATAATTAAGCCCCACCCACCCGCCCTTATCTGAGTCATAGTGAATTTTTCATTCGTTGTCAGATTGCGGGACGGAGCTTAATTGTAATTGTAATTGGTAATTGGCCATTCCGGGCGTTCCACTAATTTATGACTTAGAATCAGGCAGCCACCTGCACAAAGAACTGCCGCCTGAGTTTTATACTATGCAGCACACTTTTGAAATTATTGCATTTGCAGTCATATTTTTTCAATTTGCTTATACAATGTGATGGAAAAAAAATAATGACAATTTATTGTATTGATTAAATTCAAGAACTGCAAAACCGAATGTCTTGAAATCTTGCAGACGTTTTGAAATTATTGCAGGCATGGTAAATTTTTAAACAAAATATATCTCTTCATCCCCCATAAAATTGATGACGTCATGTCATACTTTTGCCGAATAAATACTATCTAAATTGTGTAAAATATGATATATACTTGTGATTTATCACCTTCTCGGGAACCTCAAATGTTTTTTTTTTAAATGTGAAACCCAAATGTCTTTTTTAAGAATATGAGACCTTTTTTTTCTGTTACACTGTGATTAGTACCTTCTATATTGTTTTTATTCCATAGAGGTTATAACGAAAAAGTAAAATTCTGCAAAATCAAATTTCATCATTTTTCGGACTATTCAGACAGTATTTTCGACCAATTTTTTAAATTATTATCACTATTAATTAAACAATACTTTTAAAAATGACGCAAAAGTGACGTTTCGAGTTGTACTTTCATCGTTGCCAAACAGATGGCGCCACTGAAATCTCCGCCGCATAAACAAAACATATAGTGTCCAACAAAATCTACATTGCCCTGACGATGTTAACTTCACAATCGAAACACCTAGACCCTTGCAACTTGAAAATTTATTCTCAATTTGTACAACCAGTACCTCCCTCTTCGTCGCCTCTCCAACGCCTCTCCCGAATCCATGCAATCGTTGCAACACTCCCTGGCGTCAAGGGCTTCGATCTGCGATATTTTCGCATCGAAATCCTCTCCTCGACACGTTTAATTAGCGGAAACAATTCCTCCTAATGCGTGTCATTGTATGCTAACGGCTACCATTAACTCGACAATTCATGATGGTCATGTATATTCGATGAATGGGCCGAACTGGGTCAAGCGACCTCCAGCTCCGATTGCCACTGTCGTGCGGAAATGTCAAGATCGCTCATGTTCGAAGACAAGTACATACGCAATTCCTACCTGAAACCCTTCTAAATTCAAAGGACGCCTCTGGACAGTCCAGTGTAACGGCCCTCTAATGGGCCATCCGGACCCGCCGACAAGATTATGTCGAGCAAGTTAAAGTGCCATGGAATATGTGATAAACATCGTTTAGGTTTACAATGCGTAAAGCGCGAGCGGCGATTTATTGACGAGGGTTCGGGGGCGGAGGGATCGGTTGTGTCGTGTGGCGGCTAATTGTTATTGAAATTATTGTGCTGGGGGTTGCGGCGGCGTTTGCTTTGTAATTAACGCGTCTTTGTGGAGGTTTTAAGTTTGCGAAATGGAGTTTTGTTTAAATTGGTTTTGAAGGATGAGGGAGAGAATTCGTGTTATGTAGTTTGATTACCCACATTCTGTTTTCGGTGAAATTATGAAAATCTTGTAAGTTCTTGGGTCGAATTTGTGACACCAGACATTGCCATTATTAAACAAAACATTTAAATGGAAGATCTTGACTCCACACCGCCGCAATGGAATCCTTTCAGAATGTTATTCGGAGCCTCTCCCTTTATTTGTCTCTCACATTACCAAAGTCTAGAACAACATTTTTACCATATCCCAGGTGCTCTTCCACCCCGCGCTACCCACGCCAAAAACCCCATAAAACCTTCCTGCATTTCCAGCTTTTAGTTAAGACAAAAAACCATTTTGCGTAAAGGAGACATTTCGCAGGAATTGCACGGATTCTTTGTTTGCATTCCCGACACGTCTCGACTTGGTTGCATGAAAATGAATTGTAAGAAGGTTAAAATGTTGAATTCTAGAGGAAATAATTCTGAAATTGCTCCGTACCTCGTTCCGTTCATAATTAATCAGAATCCTTGTTCTCGTTACCGAAATAAACGGATTTTACAACCTGCGGAAATTGTTTTTTTCTTAATTAGAGACATTCGGGTTATTAAATAATAAGAATAAAAGGGGTCAGAGCCGTGCTTCGCGTTTTTATTTGTTTCTTTTTTATGGGAATTTATTCGTCGTATTTAAAATTTATGAGGATGATGGAGCGACAATGTGAACGGGGACATAAAATACGATATCAAATCATAAGTAAAAGCTACTCGCGAGGTTAAAATGTGGAGGAACTGGGAAATGCTATTTTAAGAGTGGAGATTTACAAATGCGGTTCTTGTGTAAAGCAAACGCCAAAATGAAGGTCTTCGGTGTACCCGAACGAAAATGACAAAGGTCAGTGAACTACCGTTGAAACAGCATCGATTACATCGGTCAGCAGAATTTTATAGATAAACTGTTATTTCAGAACCAAAATTTTATTGCACTGAGTAACAAGTCGATCAAGTTTTATTATTTTAAAATCATAGGTCAGGTCATGACATTTGCTGTATTGGAAAATGCATCAACTTTATGAAAAAATCGGTTTATTACATCGAAATTGCGACCCACTGCAATCAATATTCCACAACTACAGGATTTTTATAAATAGTTCTATTGACGAAAATATGTTACTCAATATTTCTGAAATTAAAAATAGAGTGAATATAAATCTTGAACAAAATGGTGAACATTTTCAATATGTATTATGATGTTTAACCGCAATAAGTTTATTTAACGAATTAGATTTATTTCTTATTAAGATATGCAGCATTTAAGCAATCAATTATACACATGCGTGTGGTATTTATAGTGCCTATTGGGGATTTAGGAAAGGCCAAAACTGAGAGGCGGCACGTTCCCATGACGTACTACGACCCTATAATCATTTATAAAAACCTTGTATAAGGTGTTTTTAGACAAAGGTAGGCTATATAAATTTAGTAATTTCATTGGCAACCAGTATCGTATATGCAACGATCCGTAATGAAAAACAGGGGTGTCTAGTCCTATTAAGCATTATTATTATGTTTATTATTTCTCACCGATACATTTCCGCCCAATAATTTTTTTTTCTAAAATTTTTAAAATAAATGTGTAAAATTATTGATTTTTTTATCTTGGTGGGTAAAGGTCAAGCAGTCTGCAGAGATCTGAAATGATCTGAAAAAATTTGAATAAATCTGAGAGAATTTAAGAGAATGTGAGAAAATTCGAGAGAATCTGAGGGATTCCGAAAGAATCTGGAAGAATTTAAGAGAATTTGAGAGAATCTCGCAGAATCCAGCAAAATTGAAAAAAATCTGGAAGAATTTGGAAGAGTCTGCAGGGATCTTAAAGTATTTGTAAAGATCTCAAACAATCTGAACAGAACTGAAAAATTTGAAACAATTTTGAAGATTTCGATTCAAAAAGAAGAGTCATGAAGAAAATGAAAGAATCTGGAGAAATTTGAAGAAATCTGGGAGAATCTGAACCAGTTTGCAGGAATCTGAAGCGATGTGGAAAAATTTGAAACGATCTAGAAGGATCTGAAACGATTCGAAACGTGAAAAATTCTTGAGGAATCTGAAAGACTGGGAGAATTTAAGAAAATGTGAGAAAATCGAGAGAATCCGCCGAAATCTAAGAAAATCTGCAAGAATCTGATAGAAATTGGAAGATACGAAAAGAATCTGAAGGAATCTGGAAAAATCTGAGGAAACTTGTGAATCGCCGCCATGATTTCTCGTCCAATAAACAAGCGATGTCAATTCAAAATTTCCAAAAATTTTCCAAAAAAGTGGTTAAAAATTGTTTAATCGACCGAAAATTGATGTCAAATTGTAGATAATCTTCCACTTATTACGATCCCGGAATCGCCGCCACGATGTCTGGTTCAATAAACACGCAAAGTGAATTCAAAATTTCCAAAAATTTTCCAAAAAACTGGTAAAAAATGGTTTAATCGACCGAAAATTGGTGTCAAATTGTAGAAAATCTTCCGCTTGTTACGATTCCGAAATCGTCACCACGATATCTCGTTCAATAAACACGCAAAATGAATTCAAAATTTCCAAAAATTTTCCAAAAAAGTGGTTAAAAATGGTTTAGTCGACAGAAAATTGGTGTCAAATTGTAGAAAATCTTAAGCTAGTTACGAATCAGAAATCGCCGCCACGATATCTGGTCCAATAAACACGCAAAGTGAAATCAAAATTTCCAAAAATTTTCCAAAAAAGTGCTTAAAAATTGTTTAATCTACCGAAAATTGGTGTCAAATTGTAGATAATCTTCCGCTAGTTACGAATCAGAAATCGTCGCCACGATATCTGGTCCAATAAACACGCAAAATGAATTCAAAATTTCCAAAAATTTTCCAAAAAAGTGGTTAAAAATGGCTTAATCGACCGAAAATTGGTGTCAAATTGTAGATAATCTTCCGCTTGTTACCATTCCGACATCGCCGCCACGATATCTGGTCCAATAAACACGCAAAGTGAATTCAAAATTTCGAAAAATTTTCCAAAAAAGTGGTTAAAAATGACTTAATCGACCGAAAATTGGTGTCAAATTGTAGATAATCTTCCGCTAGTCACGTCTCCGAAATCGCCGCCACGATATCTGGTGAAATAAACACGCAACATGAATTCAAAATTTCCAAAAATTTTCTAAAAAAGTGGTTAAAAATCGTTTAATCGACCGAAAATTGGTGTCAAATTGTAGATAATCTTCCGCTAGTTACGATTTCGAAATCGCCGCCACGATATCTGGTCCAATAAACACGCAAAGTGAATTCAAAATTTCCAAGAATTTTCCAAAAAAGTGGTTAAAAATGGCTTAATCGACCGAAAATTCGTGTCAAATTGTAGATAATTTTCCGCTAGTTACGATTCAGAAATCGCCGCCACGATATCTGGTCCAATAAACACGCAAAGTGAATTCAAAATTTCCAAAAATTTTCAAAAAAAGTGGTTAAAAATAGCTTAATCGACCGAAAAGTGGTGTCAAATTGTAGACAATCTTCCGCTAGTTACGCTTCAGAAATCGCCGCCACGATATCTCATCCAACAAACACGCAAAGTGAATTCAAAATTTTCCAAAAAATTTCCAAAAAAGTAGTTAAAAATGGCTTAATCATCCAAAAATTGGTGTCAGATTGTAGATAATCTTCCACTAGTTACGATCCCGAAATGGCCGCCACGATATGTCGCTCAATAAATACGCTAAGCGAATTCAAAATTTCCAAAAATTTTCCAAAAATGTGGTAAAAAATGGCTTAATCGACCGAAAATTGGTGTCAAATTGTAGATAGTCTTCCTCTAGTGGCGATTCAGAAATCACCGCCACGACATCTGGTCCAACAAACACGCAATGTTAATTCAAAATTTCCAAAAATTTCCCAAAAAAGTGGTTAGAAATGGCTTAATCGACCGAAAATTGGTGTCAAATTGTAGATAATTTTCCGCTAGTCACGATTCCGAATTCGCCGCAACGATACCTGGTCCAACAAACACGCAAAGTCAATTCAAAATTTCCAAAAATTTTCCAAAAAAGTGGTTAAAAGCGGCTTAATCGACCGAAAATTGGTGTCAAATTGTAGATAATCTTCCGCTAGTTACGATTCCAAAATCGCCAGCACGACTTCTCGTTCAATAAACACGCAAACTGAATTCAAAATATCCAAAAATTTTCCAAAAAAGTGGTTAAAAATGGTTTAATCGATCGACAATTGGTGTCAAATGGTAGATAATCTTATAATAATAATAATAATAATAATAATGCATTTATTTCCAACGGGTTAGACAACCACCCAATTACAGGAAAAATAATATAACAGAAAGATTAATTCAAAATTTAAAAAAAAAAAAGGAAAAAAGAAATACGGTGACGTGCTCCTATCTTCCGCTTGTTACGATTCCGAAATCGCCGCCACGATATCTGGTCCAATAAACACGCAACGTGAATTCAAAATTTCCAAAAATTTTCCAAAAAAGTGGTTAAAAATGGTTTTATCGACCGAAAATTGGTATCAAATTGTAGATACTCTTCCGCTAGTTACGATTCGGAAATGGCCACCACGATATCTTGTTCAATAAACACGCACAGTGAATTCAAAAATTCCAAAAATTTTCCAAAAAAGTGGTTAAAAATGGTTTAATCGACCGAAAATTGGTGTCAAAATGTAGATAATCTTCCGCAAGTTACGATTCAGATAACGCCGCCACGATATCTGGTCCAATAAACACGCAAAGTGAGTTCAGATTTTTCAAAAATTTTCCAAAAAAGTGGTTAAAAATGGTTTAATCGACCGAAAATTGGTGTCAAATTGTAGATAATCTTCCGCTAGTTACGATTCAGAAATCGCCGCCACGATATCTCATCCAATAAACAAGCAAAGTGAATTCAAAATTTCCAAAAATTTTCCAAAAAAGTGGTAAAAAATGGCTTAATCGACCGAAAATTGGTGTCGAATTGTAGATAATCTTGCGCTAGTTACGAATCAGAAATCGCCGCCACAATATCTGGTCCAATAAACACGCAAAGTGAATTCAAAATTTCCAAAAATTTTCCAAAAAAGTGGTTAAAAATGGTTTCATCAATCGAAAATTGGTGTCAAATTGCAGATAATCTACCGCTAGTTACGATTCCGAAATGGCCACCACGATATCTGGTCCAATAAACACGCAAAGTGAATTCAAAATTTCCAAAAATTTTCCAAAAAACTGGTAAAAAATGGTTTAATCGACCGAAAATTGGTGTCAAATTGTAGATAATCTTCCACTAGTTACGATTCCGAAACCGCCGCCACGACATCTCGTTCAATAAACACGCAAAGTGAATTCAAAATTTCCAAAAAATTTCCAAAAAAGTGGTTAAAAATGGCTTAATCGCCCGAAAATTGGTGTCAAATTGTAGATAATCTTCCGGTAGTCACGATTCCGAAATCGATGCCACGATATCTGGTCCAATAAACACGCAAAGTGAATTCAAAATTTCCTAAAATTTTCCAAAAAAGTGGTTAAAAATGGCTTAATCGAACGAAAATTGGTGTCAAATTGTAGATAATCTTCCGCTATTTACGATTCAGAAAAGAAAAGGAATTTGAAGGTAACTGAGAGAATTTGAGAGGAATTGAGAGAATCGGAAAGAATCTAAAGGAATTTGGGAGAATTTGAAAGAATCTGAAAGAAATCTGAGCGAATTTTCAGGAATTTCGAAGAATTTAGAAACATCCAAGAGAATCTAAAAAAGCTGCAAAAATTTGGAAGAATTTTGGAGAATCTGCAGGGATCTGAAAGAATCTGTAAGCATCTGAAATGATCTGAGTAGAACTGCAAAATTCGAAGGAATCTTGAGGATTTCTGGCGGTGTATTTGAAAGTATCTGAAAGAATTTTAGGGTGTCTGAGACAAATTTGGAAATTTGGATAGAATCTAAAGGAATTTGAGAGAATCTGAGCAAATTTTGAAGAATTTCGAAAAAATTGGAAAAATTTAAGAGAATCTAAAAAACTGGAAGAATTTTGAAGAATTTTGAAGAACCTACAAGGATTTGAAAGGATCAGTAAGGATCTGAAATGATTTGAGTGGAACTGAAAAATTTTAATGAAACTGTAACGCTGCTCTCTGGAAACCCTTTTTTTATAAAACCAATAAAATTTGATGAATTTTATTAACCCATTGAAATTATGGTACAAGGGAAAATTTGCCCAACAATATTACGGATATCATTTCTACATCGATTTCTGCGACAGTTTTCTAAAATTCAGGTGTTCGATATGCTTGCATCGACTCCTGCATCAAATCAAACCGTTTTAACGTCCCTAAAATCCGATATAACCCTTGTTCCTCCACGTCCCCGCACGAACACAGAGCAGGTATCTAATTTGGATAAAAGCGTTCTGTGCAGTGTTTTACGAGCGAGTCGGTCTCAAAAACGCTTTAAATATTTAAAAAAGCGACGGGAGTAGTCTTGACCCCCGCGAAAAACCAGACAACACATGTCCGCATTTTTTCCGCCAACGAAAGCCGTCTAATGGGTTCAAACCCGCACGCCTCTTCGAAAACTTGGAAAAGTTCGCAGCTGTTAAACGTCGGCATACACAGATTGTTACTTGCTTTTATTGGACGATTCCATGATGAAACAAGTTTGAGAGCGCCCGGAACGAGAGGTCTTTATGACAAGTTGTTAAAGCAACATTGTGCTTAAAGTCTGCGACATTAACCGCAGATTTAATCAGCTCGCAACCGGGTGTAATTATGCTCCATTCAAGACAAGCGGAGCGCTTTGTCGCGACACGGTCACGTGGCCCAATCGCCGCGGCCGATTTTCGGTTGGTACGACCGCCGGCTCCCGCATGGCTGCCAATCGGTCCTTGATTGCTCCGAAAACGGCGTACAAACAGAACGCGGACGGATTATTTGTGGACGTCTCTGTTCTCGCCGATTCTAATTAACTAACTTGATGTTTGTACAATTGCGCGGGTTCACAGCTCGGCTGCGGCTCGGCGGCAGACAGGTAGCAAGATCGATAACCGGTACATCTGTCGGAGTCTACTCGACTTTAAAGGACCACAACGAGCGACATTAATATTAAGTAGTGGAGTAAGGGTCGTTGAGTTAATCATTAAATTTGCGTTCGGCCTATGTAAACAATGCTTTAAAAATTCAATGCACGACTTCGAGCCGGCCTACGAGGAAATCTTCAGCTACCGGTTAATTGGGAACGCAAAACAATTCTTATTTTTATGAGCCAGAACGAGGTTTTTTGAGGACGTTCTCACGTACCCAACAATCACAAGCGTTTTGATTCATTCTAAAAACCATCACGTTGACAATTATGTAGTTAATAATTTCTTAAATAAAAAGAACGGTATGTTGAGGTCAGTTCTAGTTAATGGACGCGAAACGTTCAACCAAATTACTTCAATTACATTTTGACATTTGTACGCCCACTTCGGCCCGGAAAATTCTTTTTTCCAGTCGTTCCGTCCTGCGAGAGTCGTAAACACACGTCTACTTAGCCATAATATCTCTAATAATATTGGATTTAACAACAATAGTGCCGACCTTGGTAACGTTTCTCAACTTCTAATCTCGTTTTTCTGCAACGGAAATAATTTTAATTGCTGACCCTCCGGCTTGGTAGCATACGCTCCAGCAAACACAGCCTCAGCCAGCCACATGAAGGGTATATTAAATTTTGTGCGGTTTAAATTAAATAATTAATATTCTGCTTAAATTTAATCTTGCGAATTTACGTTCGTGCCGCTCCAGGATTGATAGCAAGCTCGGTCATAAATTTTTACGATAAACGTAAAGTCGTCACGTGTGAATCCGGCTTCGGTGGAAAAACAACGAAAGTAAAATCCCCGTTTGCAGAAAGCAGCGTCGCGTTCTACTAAAACTTAAGGGGACGAGGTATAACATTTTTTTGGTTTTTGTATGAAAAAATTATATTAATATAGATGTATCAGACATCAAAATGCAGCTTTTTTCATATTCTAGAGCGCACAGACCAGTTCAATCACTTAAAAAGATATGGCTGAGAAATATCGTAAAAAAAGCACCATTGTATGCTTTCTTTTCAAGTTTTTTGAGTCATAACCTGCTAAGATAAAAGTGATTTTGGCAAATCACATACCTTCTAAAAAAGAGAAGGTGGGTGGACGGGGCTAGTACCTGCTAAGATAACACTAATATTGGCAAAATATGATGAGTTCTCTTCTTGTAATTTGTCATTCCATTCATATTTTTTGGATTCGGATATACAGGGTGACTCAAAAAATTTAATGAATGCGCAAATTTATTTTACTGATTTAATCAGGAACTACAAAACCGAATGCTTTGAAATCTAATGTGAAAAAAAAACATAATAGGCATGCAGTCGTCATGTTTCCGATAGCGAGGGAAGTACTGTCTAAATTCTTTAAACCGATTTTTGTGATTTTCCCATTTTTCCATTTCTCAATTTTTCAATGTTTCAGTTTGGGATTTTTTCACTGTCTCGATTCTTTAATTTTCTTTCCATTTTTAGGTTTTTCAAGATTTCAGCTTTGGAATTTTGCAATACTTCGTTTCTTCAATTTTTCAAATTTTTGATATTGTGTTTTCTTGGTTTTTAAATTTTTCGATATTTTAATTTTTCAGTTTTTAAAGTTTTAGGTTTTTAGATTTCTCACTATCTCGACTTTTCGATTTTTCAGTTCCATGATTTTTCAATTAGTCGAATTTTTAAATTTCAAATTTTTTGTTTTCTTTAATGTTTTGAGTTCTCGATCATTCGATTTTCTGAGTTTTCAGGCTTAGAATTTTTTGTTGTTCAATTCTTGGATTTTTAAAATTTTTGTTTTTTAAATTTTCCTATTTATCAGCTTACTGGGATTTCAATGTTTTGATTTTTTGATTGTTCAATTTCTCGATTTTTGAATTTTTAGTTTTTGATACGATTTTTTTTTCAAAAATTTTCAGTTTTTCAATTTATTTACTTTACGATACTTCAGTTTTGCTCGATTTCGATTTCTCAATTTTTCGACATATTACTGTTGGGATTTTTCAATTTATCGATTCTTCGATTTCTCGATTCTTCATATTTTCGGTTTCTCGAATTTCTTCATTTTTCGATTTCTCAATTTTCCGATGTTTCAGTTTTACGATTTTTAATTTTTTTTATTTTTCAGTTTTCAATTTTTGACGTTTCTAAATTTTGCGATTTCTCAATTTTTCGATTAACTGATTTTTTTGTTTTCCCATTTCTCTATTTCTCGATTTTTCAATTCTTTCTTCAATTGTGATTTTTCAACTTTTCGATTTCTGAATTTTTCAATGTTTCAGTTTTGGATTTTTTCACTTTTCCGATTCTTCAATTTTCTTTCCATTTTTCAGTTTTTCAAGATTTCAGTTTTGAATTTTTTCAGTTTTTCGATTTTTCAATTTTCCTTCCATTTTTCAGTTTTTCAGTATTTCAGTTCTGGCATTTTGCAATGTTAGGGTTCTTCAATTTTTCCATTTTTTGATGTTTCGATTTCTCGGTTTTTCAATTTTTCGATAGGTATTTTAATTTTTCAATTTTTAAGTTCTAGATTTTCCGTTAATTTTTTGTTTTCCTTGATGTTGTGATTTGTCGATTATTCGATTTTTCAAGTTCTCGGTTTAGATTTTTTGGTTTTCCAATTCTTCGATTTTTAAATTGTTTAATTTTTAGATTGTTCAATTTCTCGATTTTCAGATTTTTCAATTTTTCGGTTTACCGATTTTTTTTTTCATTTAAAATGTTTCAATTTTTCAATTATTAATTTTTCGATTTTTCAATTTTGGTCTAATTTCATTTCTTAATTTTTTGATTTTTTGACTCCTCTACTGTTGATGTTTTGATTTCTCGATGTTTCAGTTTTTGAACATTCCGATGTTTCGATTTTTCGACTTTTTGGCTTTTCGAGTGTTCAATTTTTTGATTTTTGAATTTTAGATTTTTGTTGTTTTTTATTTTTTTGGTGTTTCGATTTCCCAATTCATGAGTTTTTCGATATTTTAATTTTTCAGTTTTTCAAGTTTTAGGGTTTTAGATTAGTGAGATATCTCGACTTTTCGATTTTTCAGTTCCATGATTTTTCAATTTGTCGAATTTTTAAATTTCAAATTTTTTGTTTTCTTTAATGTTTTGAGTTCTCGATCATTCGATTTTCTGAGTTTTCAGGCTTAGATTTTTTTTGATGTTCAATTCTTGTATTTTTCAAATTTTTGTTTTTTAAATTTTCCTATTTATCAGCTTACTGGGATTTCAATGTTTTGATTTTTTGATTGTTCAATTTCTCGATGTTTGAATTTTTAGTTTTTGATACCATTTTTTTTTTCAAAAATTTTCAGTTTTTCAATTTATTAACTTTACGATACTTCAGTTTTGCTCGATTTCGATTTCTCAGTTTTTCGACATATTACTGTTGCGATTTTTCAATTTATCGATTCTTCGATTTCTCGATTCTTCATATTTTCGGTTTATCGAATTTCTTCATTTTTCGAATTCTCAATTTTCCGATGGTTCAGTTTTACGATTTTTAAATTTTTTTATTTTTCAGTTTTCAATTTTAGACCTTTCTAAATTTTTCGATTTCTCAATTTTTCGATTAACTGATTTTTTTGTTTTCCCATTTCTCTATTTCTCAATGTTTCAGTTTTGGATTTTTTCACTTTTCCGATTCTTCAATTTTCTTTCCATTTTTCAGTTTTTCAAGATTTCAGTTTTGGATTTTTTCACTTTTTCAATTTTTCAATTTTCCTTCCATTTTTCAGTTTTTCAGTATTTCAGTTCTGGGATTTTGCAATGTTTCGGTTCTTCAATTTTTCCATTTTTTGATGTTTCGATTTCTCAGTTTTTCAATTTTTCGATAGGTTTTTTAATTTCTCAATTTTTAAGTCCTAGATTTTCCGTTAATTTTTTGTTTTCCTTGATGTTTTGATTTGTCGATTATTCGATTTTTCAAGTTCTCGGTTTAGATTTTTTGGTTTTCCAATTCTTCGATTTTTAAATTGTATAATTTTTAGATTGTTCAATTTCCCGATTTTAGATTTTTCAATTTTTCGGTTTACCGATTTTTTTTTTCATTTAAAATGTTTCAATTTTTCAATTATTAATTTTTCGATTTTTCAATTTTGGTCTAATTTGATTTCTTAATTTTTTGATTTTTTGACTCCTCTACTGTTGATGTTTTGATTTCTCGATGTTTCAGTTCTTGAACATTCCGATGTTTCGATTTTTCGACTTTTCGACTTTTCAGTTCCATGATTTTTCAATTTGTAGAATTTTTAAATTTTCGATTTTTTTTTTCTTTAATGTTTTGAGTTCTCGATCATTCGATTTTATGAGTTTTCAGGCTTAGATTTTTTTTGTTGTTCAATTCTTGGATTTTTAAAATTTTTGTTTTTTAAATTTTCCTATTTATCAGCTTACTGGGATTTCAATGTTTTGATTTTTTGATTGTTCCAATTTCTCGATTTTTGAATTTTTAGTTTTTGATACGATTTTTTTTTCAAAAATTTTCAGTTTTTCAATTTATTAACTTTACGATACTTCAGTTTTTGCTCGATTTCGATTTCTCAATTGTTCGACATATTACGGTTGGGATTTTTCAATTTATCGATTCTTCGATTACTCGATTCTTCATATTTTCGGTTTCTCGAATTTCTTCATTTTTCGATTTCTCAATTTTCCGATGTTTCAGTTTTACGATTTTTAAATTTTTTTATTTATTCAGTTTTCAATTTTTGACGTTTCTAAATTTTTCAATTAACTGATTTTTTTATTTTCCCATTTCTCTATGTCTCGATTTTTCAATGTTTCGGTTTTGGATTCTTTCACTTTTCCGATTCTTCAATTTTCTTTCCATTTTTCAGTTTTTCAAGATTTCAGTTTTGAATTTTTTCACTTTTTCGATTTTTCAATTTTCCTTCCATTTTTCAGTTTTTCAGTATTTCAGTTCTGGGATTTTGCAATGTTTCGGTTCTTCAATTTTTCCATTTTTTGATGTTTCGATTTCTCGGTTTTTCAATTTTTCGATAGGTATTTTAATTTTTCAATTTTTAAGTTCTAGATTTTCCGTTAATTTTTTGTTTTCCTTGATGTTTTGATTTGTCGATTATTCGATTTTTCAAGTTCTCGGTTTGTGTTCAATTTCTCGATTTTTAGATTTTTAGTTTTTGATACGATTTTTTTTTTCAAAAATTTTCAGTTTTTCAATTTATTAACTTTACGATACTTCAGTTTTGCTCGATTTTGATTTCTCAATTTTTCGACATATTACTGTTGGGATTTTTCAATTTATCGATTCTTCGATTTCTCGATTCTTCATATTTTCGGTTTCTCGAATTTCTTTATTTTTCGATTTCTCAATTTTCCGATGTTTCAGTTTTACGATTTTTAAATTTTTTTATTTTTCAGTTTTCAATTTTTGACGTTTCTAAATTGTTCGATTTCTCAATTTTTCGATTAACTGATTTTTTTATTTTCCCATTTCTCTATTTCTCGATTTTTCAATTTTTTCTTCAATTGTGATTTTTCAATTTTTCGATTTCTGAATTTTTCAATGTTTCAGTTTTGGAATTTTTCACTTTTTCGATTTTTCAATTTTCCTTCCATTTTTCAGTTTTTCAGTATTTCAGTTCTGGGATTTTGCAATGTTTCGGTTCTTCAATTTTTCCACTTTTTGATGTTTCGATTTCTCGGTTTTTCAATTTTTCGATAAGTATTTTAATTTTTCAATTTTTAAGTTCTAGGTTTTCCGTAATTTTTTGTTTTCCTTGATGTTTTGATTCGTCGATTATTCGATTTTTCAAGTTCTCGGTTTAGATTTTTTGGTTTTCCAATTCTTCGATTTTTAAATTGTTTAATTTTTAGATTGTTCAATTTCTCGATTTCTAGATTTTTCAATTTTTCGGTTTATCGATTTTTTTTTTATTTAAAATGTTTCAATTTTTCGATTGTTCAATTTTGGTCTAATTTGATTTCTTAATTTTTTGATTTTTTGACTCCTCTACTGTTGATGTTTTGATTTCTCGATGTTTCAGTTTTTGAACATTCCGATGTTTCGATTTTTCGACTTTTTGGCTTTTCGAGTGTTCAATTTTTTGATTTTTGAATTTTAGATTTTTGTTGTTTTTTATTTTTTTGGTGTTTCGATTTCCCAATTCATGAGTTTTTCGATATTTTAATTTTTCAGTTTTTCAAGTTTTAGGTTTTTAGATTAGTGAGATATCTCGACTTTTCGATTTTTCAGTTCCATGATTTTTCAATTTGTCGAATTTTTAAATTTCAGATTTTTTGTTTTCTTTAATGTTTTGAGTTCTCGATCATTCGATTTTCTGAGGTTTCAGGATTAGATTTTTTTGTTGTTCAATTCTTAGATTTTTAAAATTTTTATTTTTAAAATTTTCCTATTTATCAGCTTACTGGGATTTCAATGTTTTGATTTTTTGATTGTTCAATTTCTCGATTTTTGAATTTTTAGTTTTTGATACGATTTTTTTTTCAAAAATTTTCAGTTTTTCAATTTATTAACTTTACGATACTTCAGTTTTGCTCGATTTCGATTTCTCAATTTTTCGACATATTACTGTTGGGATTTTTCAATTTATCGATTCTTCGATTTCTCGATTCTTCATATTTTCGGTTTCTCGAATTTCTTCATTTTTCGATTTGTCAATTTTCCGATATTTCAGTTTTACGATTTTTAATTTTTTTTATCTTTCAGTTTTCAATTTTTGACGTTTCTAAATTTTTCGATTTCTCAATTTTTCGATTAACTGATTTTTTTATTTTCCCATTTCTCTATTTCTCGATTTTTCAATTCTTTCTTCAATTGTGATTTTTCAATTTTTCGATTTCTGAATTTTTCAATGTTTCAGTTTTGGATTTTTTCACTTTTCCGATTCTTCAATTTTCTTTCTATTTTTCAGTTTTTCAAGATTTCAGTTTTGGATTTTTTCACTTTTTCGATTTTTCAATGTTCCTTCCATCTTTCAGTTTCTCAGTGTTTCAGTTCTGGGATTTTGCAATGTTTCGGTTCTTCAATTTTTCCATTTTTTGATGTTTCGATTTCTCGGTTTTTCAATTTTTCGATAGGTATTTTAATTTTTCAATTTTTAAGTTCTAGATTTTCCGTTAATTTTTTTGTTTTCCTTGATGTTTTGATTTGTCGATTATTCGATTTTTCAAGTTCTCGGTTTAGATTTTTTGGTTTTCCAATTCTTCGATTTTTAAATTGTTTAATTTTTAGATTGTTCAATTTCCCGATTTTTAGATTTTTCAAATTTTCGGTTTACCGATTTTTTTTCATTTAAAATGTTTCAATTTTTCAATTATTAACTTTTCGATTTTTCAATTTTGGTCTAATTTGATTTCTTAATTATTTGATTTTTTGACTCCTCCACTGTTGATGTTTTGATTTCTCGATGTTTCAGTTTTTGAACATTCCGATGTTTCGATTTTTCGACTTTTTGGCTTTTCGAGTGTTGAATTATTTGATTTTTGAATTTTAGATTTTTGATTTTTTTTTTTTTGGTGTTTCGATTTCCCAATTCATCAAATTTTCGATATTTTAATTTTTCAGTTTTTAAAGTTTTAGGTTTTTAGATTAGTGAGATATCTCGACTTTTCGATTTTTCAGTTCCATGATTTTTCAATTTGTCGAATTTTTAAATTTTAGATTTTTTGTTTTCTTTAAAGTTTTGAGTTCTCGATCATTCGATTTTCTGAGTTTTCAGGCTTAGATTTTTTTTGTTGTTCAATTCTGGGATTTTTAAAATTTTTGTTTTTTAAATTTTCCTATTTATCAGCTTACTGGGATTTCAATGTTTTGATTTTTTGATTGTTCATTTTCTCGATTTTTGAATTTTAATTTTTGATACGATTTTTTTTTTCAAAAATTTTCAGTTTTTCAATTTATTAACTTTACGATACTTCAGTTTTGCTCGATTTCGATTTCTCAATTTTTCGACATATTACTGTTGGGATTTTTCAATTTATCGATTCTTCGATTTCTCGATTCTTCATATTTTCGGTTTCTCGAATTTCTTCATTTTTCGATTTCTCAATTTTCCGATGTTTCAGTTTTACGATTTTTAAATTTTTTTATTTTTCAGTTTTCAATTTTTGACGTTTCTAAATTTTTCGATTTCTCAATTTTTCGATTAACTGATTTTTTTATTTTCCCATTTTTCTATTTCTCGATTTTTCAATTCTTTCTTCAATTGTGATTTTTCAATTTTTCGATTTCTGAATTTTTCAATGTTTCAGTTTTGGATTTTTTCACTTTTCCGATTCTTCAATTTTCTTTCCATTTTTCAGTTTTTCAAGATTTCAGTTTTGAATTTTTTCACTTTTTCGATTTTTCAATTTTCCTTCCATTTTTCAGTTTTTCAGTATTTCAGTTCTGGGATTTTGCAATGTTTCGGTTCTTCAATTTTTCCACTTTTTGGTGTTTCGATTTCTCGGTTTTTCAATTTTTCGATAGGTATTTTAATTTTTCAATTTTTAATTTCTAGATTTTCCGTTAATTTTTTGTTTTCCTTGATGTTTTGATTTGTCGATTATTCGATTTTTCAAGTTCTCGGTTTAGATTTTTTGGTTTTCCAATTCTTCGATTTTTAAATTGTTTAATTTTTAGATTGTTCAATTTCTCGATTTTTAGATTTTTCAATTTTTCGGTTTACCAATTTTTTTTCATTTAAAATGTTTCAATTTTTCAATTATTAACTTTTCGATTTTTCAATTTTGGTCTAATTTGATTCCTTAATTTTTTTATTTTTTGACTCCTCTACTGTTGATGTTTTGATTTCTCGATGTTTCAGTTTTTGAACATTCCGATGTTTCGATTTTTCGACTTTTTGGCTTTTCGACTGTTCAATTTTTTGATTTTTGAAATTTAGATTTTTGTTTTTTTTTTTTTTTTGGTGTTTCGATTTCCCAATTCATCAATTTTTCTAGCACGTAGGGTTCTTGCTAAGCATTCCTTATTTAACCGAACAGTTATTAATTTAACTAAGCAGCTATTATTTCACCAAGCATTTATTATTTTTACTGAGAATTTATTTTTTAACTGAGCATTTATTATATAACTTAGCATTTATCATTTTTACCGAGCAAAAATACAGAGCGTTTAAAAATAGAACTGTGCATTTAATTTGTTCCGTTGTCTAAATAACAAGAAAACGGTATTAATAATACATTTAGGCGAATAAAGTAATAGACGGGCTTGATAAGCCTTGTTTACTCTACAGTGTTTAAATTGTGTTTGAATAATATGATAATTATCTCGAATATTAAAATTAATATGTCAAAAGAATACGAGAAATGATTATTCTTCATTATCGACTTACGATGTTTTAATGACCCACGTCCGGTAGTCGTCAATCCCAGCGCGTCAGGTAGATTTAAAGAAGAATTGCTGGTTGCGTTTAAGACAACAAATGGTGCCCAATTCAAACTTGTCTCTCGTCTAGCGTTCCCCCTTAAGCGATAGTAAAAATAACTAATCGATTACGGTGCTCGGAGAGATTTCATCTTGTGTCAGTTGTGCCAACGTTAACACTGTCAAAGCGCTAGCGTTGGCGCAGGTATGTATATATAATAGCGTGCACAAACATATTTGCTTATAAACAAGCTGCAGTTCCATTAAATTAAACCAGACGTGAATAGAACACACAACATAATGGAACATTCCCAAATACAAAGCCATTATCAATCCCTTTCAACCCAAAAATACACTGAGCTCTTGGTATTATCGTGCCCATTATAACCTCACGCGATGGCCCATGCAATCACAAAAGCTTCCATTTTGTTTCATTCGCCATTTTCTGGTACGCCATAACAATATTTTATTGCAATTGCGGCCCCGTATTGGCTATATTTGTTCGGGGTTTTTTATTTCGTAATTTGGTAGGCCCGAATAAATTGCATTTCGTGAGTATACATTCCAAATGACAGGGATGATGTAGAACCCGGATTACACGCTATGAAATAGTACTTGTTACATGTAAACGGTTGTTTAAAAATCCATTAAGCCGAAATACTGGAATCAATCTATGTCAGAGGGGTTTATGATTTATCGGAGAGTTGTTTTTAATCATGTCGATGAGGGGTGGGAGTGCCGACGCAAATGTCTACATGATTTAAATTTATTAAGTGAGCGATAAGCAATTTGTATAAGGATGCTGCAGTGCTTTATTTTTAAACTAAGTTGGCAACGCGGGTTGTTGATGGTGGTGCCAACAGATTTTAGCTGTCAAATAATTCTCCCGGGAGTTTCCTGCTTAAAAATAGGGTGCGCACTGGACACAGATTGCAGAAGATAATGTACGACCGGACTAAACCGAAATTTACAATTGTCGCCGCCGCTACCAAGTTTACAATTGATAATAATTCTAGATGTAAGTGAGCACTCTGTATATCCGAAGGTGGCGTTAAAATTTCAAGATCCAGATGTCCCGGGAAGCCTTGTCGCTCCGACTTCGCGCGGACCTGTGGCACCACTTTCCTTCTCCCTCGTGCTGTCATTTCCATATTTCCTCCCCAAATTGAAAATGTACGACTATTACAACCCCCTGAAATATGTGGGATGTTAAGCAACACGCCGTAAAATAAATTTTGCATGAAGCTTAAAACGCTTCTTACGCAAGAAAGAAAACTACAATACATCTAAAAGCTTCCCCGACGTGTCGCTCGGCAAAAATTGAATCATCAGTGCCGCCAACCGAACTCGTGCCACCTTTTCCGGTCCAATCCGAAATTTTAATACGGCCAGATTTACAATTTCCCCAAGAACGGCGTCTCAAAGAAGCGAAATGCGAGAGGGATCAGCGGATATAACTCATGAAATAAATGTTGCATGAAACATAAAACGTCCCGAAAAAAATATACCATTGCCAGAAAGTTGTATAAAGGGAGTCTTCTTTAGTACAACGTTTAAAGAAGCTGTCGACGGATCACCGTAACGATGTCAGATTTAGAAGTCGTCTGTCATCATTATCGGGTATTCGGGGCGGGGTGGCGGCCGTCGCCTTGGGTTAAATGCCGCCAATGCTGGCGAAAAAGAAAGCAGAAACAATGCGGGGGCGAAAAGGGCGAGATATGGTTATTGACAAGTGTAGCGTACATTACAATTAAAAATTGGGAGTTGGAGGGAACTTTCGCGTTTGTTCTTAAATTATTAAGAAAAAGTTTCGGCGTTATCGAAGTTTTTTATTGCTTTTTGCTGCTCTTCGGGTGGTTCATTAAGAGAAAATTAGTAACATAATTTATAAGTCGTGATTTATCTTGCTTTTTACTAAAGGATATAAAAAAATACATCGGTTTTAAAAGATAACAGATTCGACTGCATATGGCGAAAAAAAGAAATGTAATAAATAATGGGATTAAATTTTTTACTACGTAAATAATATAAATGCAATCACTACTATGCTCGACAAACTAATCTGCAACGATTAGATTAAATTTACGATCTGATAAAGGTATTTAGAAACGATTTAGTTAAGATCCTGTCTATCATGGTGTGACAATTGTACTTAATGTGGAGGCCAAGTTTAATGAAAAGTAAACAACTGAATTTTTGGTGCGTTTATTTAATTCGATATCAAAATATGATGTACAGGGTGATTCAGTTTAACTGAATTCTTAAAAAAAAGACACTTGGGCCCCTCGAGAAGGTTTTGCCTGCTTTAAAAAATGACAGTGGAGACCCCCGAGAAGGTTTCGCATAAAAAAAAGACATTTGGGGCCCCCGAGAAGGTTTTCCATTAAAAAAACCAGTTGGGACCCGACAAGATTTCACATTAAAAAAAGACATTAGGGGCCCCTAACAAGGTTTTACATTTTTGAAAAAGACAGTTGGGAGCCCCGAGAAGGTTTTACATTTTTAAAAAAAGACAGTTGGGACCCCCGAGTACAGTGAAACATATACAGCATTTCTGAGTAGAATTTTTACTTTAAAGAATTTTGTGATGACGTCATCAACATTTTTGCAAATACACCTTGGATTGGTGCACTGTAATCCTAAAAATAATAGTATTGTATTTCCAAAATTTTCTGGGAAAATGAGGTGAGCCGTTCTTGACTTAATCAATAAAATAAATTGACACATTCATTAATTTTTTTGAGCCACATGTATAAGCAAATCTAAAAAATGCAATGATAAACCACTAGTAAAAACTCATCATGTTTTGAACATTTCGGGTAGATTTAGGAATTTAACTCGTTACCACGGAAATCTGCAATTTAACATCTTTAAATTTGACAAGTTTGCAGTTTCATCTTTTCAAGTACTAAGATCCCCAACATTCCCCCTATTTTCTCAGAGGATATGTCATTTGCCGAAATAAATCTTATCTTAGTAAGTACTAGCCCCACCCACCCACCCGTTACTTTCTTAGAGGATGTGTCATTTGCCAAAATCAGTCTTATCTTACCAAGTACTAGCCCCACCCACCCGCCTCCTTTTTTCTCAGAGAATATGTCATTTGCCAAAATAAGACTCATGTTACTAAGTATTAGCCCCGCCCACCCACCCTTTATTTCCTCAGAGGGTAGTACTTGCTAGCACTTGTTAAGTTGAATCTTATTTTGGCAGATGATATATCCTCTGAGAGAATATGGGCGGGTGGGCGGGGCTAGTACTTGCTCAGATAAGACTGATTTTGGCAGACGTTATACACTCGGAGAAAAGAACGCGCGGGTGGGCGGGGCTAGTACTTGCTCAGATAAGACTGATTTTGGCAGATGTCATACACTCTGAGAAAGGAGCGGGCGGGTGGGCGGTGCTAGTACTTGCTAAGATAAGACTGATTTTGGACCATTTTGGATAGGATTTGTTCGGTCAAATTTTGAGATGACGTCATCAGTTTTTTGGGAGGGGTTAAAAAATAAATTTTGCTTAACGATTTAGAGTCTATGACATCTGCCAAAATCAGTCTTATCTGAGTAAGTACTAGCCCCGCCCAACCGCCCGTTCTTTTGTCAGGGTGTATGACGTCTGCCAAAATCAGTCTTATCTGAGAAGTACTGGCCCCGCCCACCCGCCCGCTCTTTTCTCAGGATGTATGACGTCTGGCAAAATCAGTCTTATCTGAGCAAGCACTAGCCCCGCCCACCCACCCGTTATTTCCTGAGAGGGTAGTACTTGCTAGTACTTGCTACGATAAGTCTCATTTTGGCAAATAACATATCCTCTGAGAAAACAAGGGCGGGTGGGCGGGGCTAGTACTTGCTCAGATAAGACTGATTTTGGCAGACGTCATACACCCTGACAAAAGAACGGGCGGGTGGGCGGTGCTAGTACTTGCTAAGATAAGACTGATTTTGGCACATTTTGGATAGGATTTGTTCGGTAAAATTTTGAGATGACGTCATCAGTTTTTTGGGAGGGGTTAAAGAATAAATTTTGCTTAACGATTTAGAGTGTATGACATCTGCCAAAATCAGTCTTATCTGAGCAAGTACTAGCCCCGCCCACCCGCCCGTTCTTTTATCAGGGTGTATGACGTCTGCCAAAATCAGTCTTATCTGAACAAGTACTAGCCCCGCCCACCCGCCCGTTATTTCCTGAGAGGGTAGTACCTGCTAGTACTTGCTACGATAAGTCTCATTTTGGCAAATAACATATCCTCTGAGAAAACAAGGGCGGGTGGGCGGGGCTAGTACTTGCTCTGAGAAGACTGATTCTGGCAGACGTTATACACTCGGAGAAAAGAACCGGCGGGTGCGCGGGGCTAGTACTTGCTCAGATAAGACTGATTTTGGCAGACGTCATACACTCTGAGAAAAGAGCGGGCGGGTGGGCGGGGCTAGTACTTGCTAAGATAACACTGATTTTGGCACATTTTGTATAGGATTTGTTAGGCAAAAAGTTATGATGACGTCATCAGTTTTTTGGGAGGGGGTAAAGAATAAATTTTGCTTAACGATTTACCATGATTACGATAAGCTTAAAATATCTACAAGATTTCCGAGCAATAGGCTTTGCAGTTTCAAAGTTATTTTGCAAAATATTCTTGTTCGGTTTTAAATTTTTTCTAAAAATTCTGGGTGTTTAGGGTGAAAATTCGATAGGGAATCACACACCACAAGTACAAGAGAATCTTATTTTATGGAACTAAAAAAACTTTTAATTATAAATTTTGGTGATGACGTATAATTACCCAAACTTTGGTTCAAGTTTGTCATGTGAAACCAACTCAACGTTGTCATTTTCAGGCTCTTTATTTCTACTTTAAGCTCGAGATATTGCAAAAATAGTTTCGGATATTCCATTTTCCATTTGTTTAAATTCCTTTGATGTTATTTCTATACGTGATAAAATCATATTCTTGAAGTTCTAAATTTTGTTAAACGACTAGAAAGATCACACATTCCAAATAAATATATTATGATCTGTGTATACAACAAACTTTATTCCGAATAAATATGGAAGACAATGCTTTCCTCCAAATAAAATTCATAGTAACTCTCTTTCTATCGCGAAGTATTTTAATTCGACTGTACTGAGTGTTCTGCTCGCAAAAGCAACTGTTTTATCATCTCCGTTACAAAGCACATTTCAATGTTTCAAAAGAGTTTTGAGATTCCACGTTCCAATTAAATTGGACATTTTTCTTGCTTAACTTATATAGGTATTAATTTTGTAAAGTTTTATTTTTGAAAGCATTTTCTCTTCTTCGTTCCCAATTTTTTCTCAAAACAATACGATAATGCTTCAAACATGTTTCACTCCGTAATTTCTTGTATAGAAATTTGGACTCCACCCCACCCTTCGGTCTCACGACGAATAAAAAGAATTGGCCAAAAACTGAGATAACAATGAGAAATCACAAGTAAAAACTTCAAAATGTTTTGCATATTTCGGGTATATTTGGAAATTTAAAACGTTACTATGGAAATTACAATTTAACACCTTTAAATTTCGTTTTTACAAGATTAATAGGGGCAAAATCAGTTTTATCTTAACTACTACTAGAACCGCCCACCCGCCCGTTATCTCCTCAGAGGGTAGTACTTGCTAGTACTTGCTAAGATAAGTCTTATTTTGGCAGATGACATATCCTCTGAGAAAACAGAGGTGGGTGGGCGGGGCTAGTACATGCTCAGATAAGACGTATCTTGGCAAACGCCATATCCTCTGAGAAAATAGAGGGAGGGTGGGTGGGGCTAGTAATTGCTAAAATAAGACTGATGTAAAACTTATTTTGGCACATTTGGTCGGCAAAATTTTGAGATGATGTCATCACTTTCTGGGAGGGGTTAAAGAATAAATTTTACTAAACGATTTACCATGATTACAATAACCTTAAGATATTTACAAGATTTCCGAGCAATCGGCGTCGCAGTTTCAAAATTATGTTGCAAAATAATCTTATTCAGTTTTAAAGTTTTTCTAAAAATTCTGGATGTACAAGAGTATTATATTGTATAAAATTTACAAAAATTTTAATTATAAATTTTGGAGATGACGTCATCAAATTGTTGGTGGGGAAAAAAGCTAAATGTTGGTCAGTATTTAACCATCTACATGATATTTCTAATATATGTACAAAATTTGACAACAATCGGTCCAGCAGTTTCGGAGACAACATGTCTAATAAAAATGAATACAGAGAGACAAACAGACAGACAGACCGAACGCCACCGCAGCCACTCTCAATTTTTTTAGAGGGCATGGCATTTGCTAAAATCAGTCTTATCTTAGCAAGTACTAGCCCCGCCCACCCACCCGCTCTTTTCTCAGGGTGTATGACGTCTGCCAAAATCAGTCTTATCTGAGCAAGTAGTATCCCCGCCCACCCGCCCCTGTTTTCTCAGAGCGTATGACGTCTGCCAAAATCAGTCTTATCTGGGCAAGTCCTAGCCCCGCCCACCCGCCCACTCTTTTCTCCGGGTATATGACGTCTGCCAAAATCAGTCTTATCTGAGCTAGTAGTATCCCCGCCCACCCGCCTTTATTTTCTCAGAGGACATGTAATTTGCCAAAATAAGACTTATCTTAGCAAGTACTAGCAAGTACTGCCCTCTGAGGAGATAAAGGGTGGGTGGGCGGGGCTAGTAATTTCTAATATAAGCCTTGTTTTGGCAATTCACATATCCTCTGAGAAAATAGGGGGCGAGTGGGTGGCCCTAGTATTTGTTAAGATAAAGCTGTAAAAACTTGTGAAATTCAAAGGCAAAATTTTTAGATGACATCATCAGTTTTTGGAAGGGGGAAAAATAAATAGTATTTGATAAGATAAAACTGATTTCGCACTTTTGACATTTTCAACTATTTTTCATTTATTTTCGAAAATTAGCGAAAAAAGTGACAAAAATTTTTCGTAATTTCCAGAAAATTTTTGTCTGAAACAGTTAAAAGACGACCTGATCCAACGGAAAATAGTTGGCTTATAGATAATTTTTCGCAGATTACGAATCTAAAATATTTTTCACGATTTGTCTTCAAATAACTGAGAAATGCGAGAAAAGGACTCCAAAAATTCCCAACATTTCCAGAAAATTTTAAACCGTTCCAAATGGATTTATTTGAGAGGAAAACATCGAGTTTCTAGTTTTAGAGTATTAATCGCAGATTTATCTTATGAAATACTAGCCCCAGCCACCCTTCCTCCCTCCCTCTCTTTTCTTGGAAGGTATTTCATTTGCCAAAAATTGTTTTATTTTAGCAAGTACTAGCCCCGCCCACCCACCCTCTCTTTCCTTGTAGGATAAGTCATTTGCCACAAACAGTCTTACCTTAGCAAGTACTGGCCCCGCCCACCCGCCCTCTATTTTCTATTAAATAATATTTAAATAGTACTTGCTAAGATTAAACTGATTTTGGCATATCACATACCTTCCAAGAAAACAGAGGGCGGGTGGGCGGGGCTAGATACTTGCTAAGATAAGACTGATTTTGGCAGATGACATATCCTCTGAGAAAATAGGGGCGGGTGGGCGGGGCTAGTACTTGGTAAGGTAAGACTGATTTTGACAAATGACATCCTCTGGGAAAATGAATGTGTCAATTTATTTAATTAATTAAATCAGGAATGGCGCACTCCATTTTCCCAGAAAATTTTGGGAATACAACAGGTAAATACTGGTAATTTTAATATTACACTGCACCAATCCAAGTCGATATACGTGTCCTTGCAAAAATGTTAATGATGTCATCGTAAAAATCTGAAAAGAAAAAACTCAACTCAAAAATGATGGATATATTAACGATTTACCATGATTAAAATAACCTTAAAATATTTACAAGATTTCCGAGCAATCGGCTTTGCAGTTTCAAAATTATATTGCAAAATATTCTTATTCAGTTTTAAATTGTTTCTAAAAATTCAGGATGTCTAGGTTGAAAATTTGACACGGATTCACACACCACAAGTACAAGAGTATCTTATTCTATAAAATTAAAAAAACTTTTAGTTATAAATTTTGGAGATAACGTCATCAAATTGTTGGTGAGGATACTTAGCCAAATTTTGGTTATTATCCACATAATATTTCTAACATATGTACAAAATTTGACAACAATCGGTCCAGCAGTTTCGGAGATTATGTCTCTAATAAAAATGGATACAGACAGACAGACAGACGGAAACGAGACACCACTTTTTTCGTACTCTAGAGGTCATGACCCGTCGATAAAATATGAAAGTGCGTACGCTCGGGAAGTAAAAAGACAATTAGGAGCCCCGAGAGGATGTAATATTCTTAAAAAAAGACACTTGGGACCCCGAGAAGGTTTCACATTAAAAAAAAAAGACATTAGGCGCCCCCGAGAAGGTTTTACATTTTTAAAAAAGACAGTGGAGACCCCTGAGAAGGTTTCACATTAAAAAAAAGACATTTGAGACCCCCGAAAAGGTTTTACATTTTAAAAAAAGGCATTTGATGTCCCCGAGAAGATTTTACATTTTTATAAAAGACAATTGTGACCCCCGAGAAGAAAAATATACATTTGGGGCCTGCGTAAAGGTTTTAATTTTTCAAAAAATCTTCATTGATAGTGGACATGTTAAAATTAAAATAGTATATAATACTGTAGGTAAGCCAAGAAAATTGTTGTTGCCTCGGTGGGAATCGAACCCCACGCCTCCCGCTTGTCGGGCAGGTATCCTGACCACTAGACGACGAAGCGACTTATCTTTCTCCGCTTACCGACGTGTCATTATCAACGGCAATAGTGGTATCTGAGCAATATGCGTAGTGTTTAAAATGTTGATATTTATACATCGGAAGAATGTCACGTAGACATTTGTTTGATTTGAATGAGTTTATCGCCCCAAAACAGATGACTAAAAATATTTATAAGCCTCAATTGAACAAAATATTCTTATCTTATCATTATTTTAATTGTAAAGACGATTTTCTCACGTTTTCTAGAAAATGGTGCAATTCGTTCTTAATTTGATGAATAATAAAATAACTGATTCATTAATTTTTTTAAGTCACCCTGTACAAGCAAATCTAAAAATATGAATGCAATAATATTGATTTATTGGTTAAAAAGTTACCGTGCTTACAATAACTTCAAAACGTGTGTAAGATTTCAAAGCAATCGGTTTTGCAGATTCAAATTTAAATTGCAAGATGTTGATTTTTGTTCTCAAGAATAGATAAAACGTAAAATTGATTCGATTTTTTCAACGATCCATGCAGATTTTAATACAATTATCCAAAAAACAAAATTTTGCAACGTCTTTAAACGTTCTTCAAGGGTTTATAACGTCAATTTTGTATTTTTGGATCAAACTGAAATATGTACGTATGAATTTAGTTAAAAAAAAGTTTGACACAAGCTACTACAAATGTTATTCGAAAAGACCATGCAGTATTATTTCCAATCATACCCATTGCAACACCCCGGTTTTAAGCAAGAACTCTCGTAAGAAATATCCGACAGCTAAAATTTGTTGGCACCGCCACAACAAGCCCAATACCGCCAACGTAAATGAAAATATTGCACTACAGCATTTTCAGACAAATTGTTTATCGATCACTTAATAAATTTAAGTCAACTAGACATTTATACTAGCACCCCCACGCCCCCATTCCGTCGCAAACTTGATTAAAAACAACTCCCCGATAAATTATAAACCTTAGAGAATTTAATTTTCCACCCAAGTAAAAAAAATCGAGAAAGAGTAATTTCTACATAGTACACCCTGTATATCAGATTCGTGTAATGAACAGTTTAGTAGCGTAAAATAACTGCTGGCGCTCGTAAGTGTGCCGCCAAAAAAAGCACCGACAATGCAGCAGCGAAGCGCGCAAGAATATGCTTATTGATAACCAGTAATGGAAACGTACAATTAAACACTTTTTCGACCCGTTGATTTTTTTTAATTTCAACGTTGGCACCATCCCGCGAGACCCAAATTCAATTAACCCACTAATGTAACACATACTGCACATTTTCACCTCCACGATGATTTATATCTCGAATCGAAAGCTCGAAATCCTGTTCGGTTTTAGCCAAGCAGTAAAAATTAAGCCGTGCAATAACAGCATGAAACCCTTAGCGAAGGGGACGAAACTACCAGTTGCGCTTCTACCCTCTACACAGGCAGAAAATATCTTGCTAAACTCGCCTCAGAAAAGCATTTTTACGTTGTGAACTGTACGCCACTTTATCTCTATTAAATAAGGGGGAGAATTTCAAGTAACTGAGCGTAGGGTGAAATTTTAATTGGTAACCTTTTAAAGGGCAAGGGGTAAAAGTCGAACAAAACCTTTTTCCAATCAACGAAGATAAAAATTATCCACTTGGAGTTAGTAATTGTAAAATTGCGCCACAAAAATTTCTCGGTTTTTCGGACAGCGAACTTACGTGATTTGTCTTTTCGATCGAGATCTTTTTCTAGATGCAGGACATCACGTTCCTCCCTTGACCGTGCGTAAGTACGGCGTCTACGGCAGCACGGATTCCCGGAATCGGCGAAGCACCGGAGAGCACTGGCCTACTCAGTTGGTCCGGGCGTTGTACCCGCGCATGATCTACCTACTTCCTCCCGGAGCGACCGGAGTCACCTCTCAACATCCACCAGGAGACTACATGAGTGCATTCCCGTGTAATTGCGCAGATGGGTTGGTCACTGGCATTTTCCTTCCGGATTTAACAACGGACTTCCGGACTAACAAACTGGCTTAAAGTTCGGCTCCGGCAGAACAAACAGACCCTGGCTCCGGGTCGCGGAGACGGATTAGGAAAAATTTCGTCGGTCGGGGAGTGTAAATATTGAATGTTGAATGTGAGGTTGAAGAGTAATTGGGAGCCTGAGAACGATACGGGGGGTTTATTTTGATCGGGGGTTCTTTATGATGTGGAGGGTTTGTTTGCCCGTCTTGAGAGTTTGTCGGGATATAGAAAGCAAATAAACAGTCGAGACGATCTGACAAGTCTAACAAAAGTGTCTTTGCTTTGTCGGGTGCGTGTTTGTTGTTTTTATCACGAATAGAAGAGGAGCTTGAGTTGTCGTAAATTTTATTGAGTTTAATGCAGGAGATATAATTTCAGATTTATGATGTGTCTTCTGAGCTTTAGATGGTAAATCGGAGAACGATCCCGGGATTTCGTGGACGACGAAAGAGACAATCTAACATTAGTCAAGACTTTTATATTACAAATTTAATTGTTCTAGGGCAAGTTAAGCAGGGTTATTTTTCAGGTGCAAATAGAATTAAAGCATTTATTTTAGCTTTATTACAACGAAGAAAAAAATTTGGTAAATTACACAACGTACATAAAACTCTAACTTTCTAATACTACTGACACAATTTAGTGCTATGTTTTAAGGTGTCAACACATAAAAATGCCACACATCGAATTATCACATCACAATATATAAAACAAATAAAATTCCAAAATAAATCCAAAACCCTCTTTCTTCAGTACTTCTGGTAGCTTTACATGAAGACAACGTAATATTGAAGGTCTTCGCCATGCTCTTGTTGAAAGAACAGTAACCGTCTGTGTACAAAATAATTCCATTATCCTCAATCCAGTGTTCAATAACTTGGAGACTTTCCCGGAGGCTTTTCTTATCCATCCCCTTACAACCAAAATAAAAAGTCTCCACTGTGCAATTCTGACTACAAAATTGCCGCGATATGTTTGTCAACGGGTTTTTGCTAATATCAACCACACTGAAACTGTGGTAGTCGAAAATTCCTTCAGGTAAACTGTCAAGCTTATTGTTTTGAAGATCCAGGCGAAGCTTCGTTGCAGTCATACCACCGAAAACGTCATTGTCTAGATAAACCAATTCGTTGCATTCAATGTTCAACCTAGACTTTTCTTTGCGAAAAACAATCAACGACTCTTTTTGCAACGATTTAATGTGATTGGAGCGCAAATTTAAAGTTCCAAAATTTTCTAAATTGACAAAAGCATCCGAGTTAAAAATTCGCAAGTTGTTGAACGACAAGTCTAAGTCCTTCAAGAGAGTAAGGTTGACAAAGGATCCGTCTTCGATAGTTTCGATTCGATTACATTTTAAGTCTATATACTGTACTTTCAAGTTTGTAAACGTCCCCCTTTTGATCGTTGTTATCTGGTTGTTAATGAGTGCGATTTTTGAAGTAACGTTGACCATTTTTCTAGAAAAGCATTCTTCTTCTATGTGTTCGATCATACAGGTGTCGAAAGTGATGAACGCTAGATCTGACGTCATATTAAAGATTTTGCAGTGCAATGTGGGGATATATTCGTTCTTAATTACGACTGAGGAAGTTTGATGGGACACTATTGCGATTTCTTCTGAGTTGTAGTTTTTTTTTACTCCATGTTCTACCGCCGTATAGATGATCCGAAAGTTGTAAGTTGAGCTTCGTTTTAGAAAAAAGAAGAATAGAATTGCCACAGCCTTTGGAAACATGTTACTAACCGAATGAATTAGATGGCCTCCTTTCCACATAAGTTGCGTTGCGAAAGATCCATTAAGAGTTTCCAACTGAAAACGAGCAGCGTACTTAAAAGTATGAAAAAGTGTACTTTGGCAATAATGTGGATAAAAACAGGATTCATTTCGAAAAACAAAACCGATACTACATTAAACTTACTAAATTTTGAATCGAAAAGTAAAATATAAAATCACCAAAATTCCCAAGTAATTCCAAATAATTCACACATTTCATTAAATCCACATCACAATATACAAAGTTATGAAAATTTTGAAGTAAACCCAAAAATCAATTTCTTCAGTATTTTTGCCACCGCTGCACATCGCTGGCAATCTACGATCTCTGACGATTTTCGTATTATTCTTCTTAAAAGCGCAATAACCGTCTGTGAGTAAAGTAGTAACCTTATCACCCATCTCGTCAACCCAGTTTTCAATATTTTGGACGCTTTCACGAACACTTTCTTCAGACATACCCTTACAACCAAAACACAATGTTTCGACTGTGCAATTTCGACTGCAAAAATACTTCGATACTTTCGTCAGCGGATTTCTGCTAACATCTATTTGAATGAAATAGTGGTAATCAAAGATTCCTTCAGGTAAACTAACAAGCCTATTGTTGTAAAGATTTAGGTGCAATTTTGGTGCAGTCATGCCACCAAGGAAGTCTTTGTCTAGATAAGTCACTTCGTTGCATTTAATATTGAGCCTGGAATCTACTTCGCGAAAAAAGACCAACGATTCTTTTTGCAAAGATGTAATGCGATTGGACTCTAAAAGTAGAGTTCTAAAATTTAATAGATTCACAAAAGCTTTCGAGTTCAAGCTATACAAGCGGTTAAAAGACAAGTCTAATTCATCCAAAAGAGTGAGATTGTGAAAGGATTCATCTTCGATCATTTCGATTTGATTATTGTTTAATCTTATATATAGTACTTTCAAGTTACTAAATGTTCCGGTCTTGATTGATTTTAACTGATTGTTGGTGATTATGATCGTTGAAGAGATATTTTCAATTTTTTGAGAAAAACATTTTTCTTCTATTCGGTTTATCCCACAATTGTCAAATACGATGGATGACAAATCTGATTTCACATTAAAGAATTTGCAATACAATGTTGGAATATATTCATTCTTAATAACGGCTTGTCCGGATATGATGGGATAGGAAACAACTGTGATTTCTTCTACACAGTAATTTTTTGTTACGTCCCAGACTATAATTCTGTCGTCAAACGGAAAGTCGCAAGTTGTACTTGATTTTAAAAAGCAGATAAATAAAATTGGCAACACCTTCAAATTCATATTGTTAACCGAATGCCACCTTTTCAAGTTCTGTCGTGAGAGTTCCATTAAAAGTTTCCATTTGAAAAGTAATGGATTTTATTATTTGATAGCTACTTAATAGTAAGAAATTGTGAATTTCAATTTGTTGCACATAAGAAGTAGTATAAAAGAAATCAGTTAAAATTAAGTTGCTTTTTTGTTCTATGCTTTACTTCAATTTATTAACAAGAAAGTGGAACTTCGAAAACGTTACCCTCAACATCACGGTCAAAATAAAATCACCAAAATTCCCAAATAAATCCAACACCATGTTCCCTCGACTCCTCTAACACCATTGCATGTGGACCAACCAACATTAACAATCTGCGCACTAGTGTTAAAAGAACAGTAATCGTCTGTGTACAAATTTACGTGATTCTCTTCAACCCAGTTTCCAATGTTTTCAACAGTTTGCCCCATGCTTTCCACATCCATTCCCGCACAGTTAAAATTAAAATCTTGGACTGTGCAATTGCGGCTACAAAATTGCTTCGAAACATTCTTCAGCGGATTTTGTCCAACATCTATCACACTGAAACTGTGATGATCAAAGATGCCAGCCGGCAAACTGGAGAGCTTATTGTTGTGAAGTTCTAAGTAAAAATTTTCAGAAATCATGCCACCAAGAACGTTTTTGTCTATGTAGGTCAGTTCGTTGCATTTCATATCCAAACGAGAATGATCTTTGCGAAAAAAATACAAAGCGTTGCTTTCCAGAGATTCAATTCGATTCGACTGTAACATTAATGTTCCAAGATTTGGTACGTTCAAGAAAACCTTTGGGTTAAAAGTGCGCAGGTTGTTGATAGACAAATCTAAAAACATCAAGCTAGTGAGATTGACGAAGGATTCATTCTCGATCACTTCGATTAGGTTATTTTTTAGATCTATAGATAGCACTTTCAAGTTTGTGAATGTTCCTGATTTGATTGATGTTAACTTATTATTAATGATTGCGATTCGAGAAATGATGTGTTGCACTTTTTGAGAAAAACATTCTTCTTCTATGTGTTCGATCCAACAGTTAACAAAAATAATGTATTCCACGTCTAATTTCAGATTAAAAACTTCACAGCACAAGGTGGGAATATATTCATTTTCAATTGTGACTCCGAAAGTGTTATGAGAAGTAACCGTGATTTGTTTGACATCGTAATATTCATTCACTTCACGTTTACCGTGGACTGTAGTCGTATAGTCAAACCGAAAGTCACAAGTTGTACTTCGTTGTAAAAAACAGAGAACTAAAACCGCCACGGTCTTTAGATGCATGTTTTTAAATGAATGCCACTTTTCGACTGAAACCGTGCTCTAAAAATTCCATTAAAAGTTTCTAAATAAAAAGTAATATACCATGCCCACTTGAAAGTAAAAAATGTATTTCCAATTACTTGAGGCAAAAAAAAACAATAAAAAAAGGTGCGTTCGGTGCTTTACTTCAACTTCTTGATAGAAAAATAATGGACGTGTAAAAACGTCGAAAAAGTCTTCTTTGTCCAGCAGTTTTGCTAAACCCATAAAGTTGCATCACATCATATTATATAAAATTATGAAAATTTTCAAGTAAATCCAAAGATCAAAATTTTGGGAATTCGTGCTAGCGCTGCACGAAGGCCATTCAAAACTCAAGATCCTCGAATTATTCTTGTTGAAAGTGCAATAACCGTCTGTGTACAAAATAATCTGATTTTCGTCGATCCAATTCTGAATGTTTTGGACGGTTTCCTGAACGCTTTCCTCATCAACTCCCTGACAACTAAAACCAAACATATGCACCGTGCAATTCTTACTACAAAAAAATTTCGATACGTTCGTCAGCGGATTTTTGCCCACATTTATCTCTTTGAAATTGTGGTAATCAAAAATTCCTTCAGGTAAACTCACAAGGTTATTCTCGTCAAGATGTAGTTCAACATTGGTTGCATTCATGCCATCAAGAAAGTGTCTATTTATGTAAGTTAATTCGTTGCATTTGATATTCAATACAGAATGGTCTTTACGAAAAACAACCAACGATTCTTTTTGCAGAGATATAATGCGATTGGACTCTAAATTGAGTCTTCCAAAATTCAATAGATTGACGAAAGCTTCGGAGTTAAAGGTGTACAAGTGGTTAAAAGACAAGTTTAACTCCTCCAAGAGAGTCAGATTGAGAAACGATCTATCTTCGATCACTTCGATTGCATTACTTTTTAAACTGATAAATTGTACTTTCAAGTTTCTAAATGTGCCGGTTTTGATTGATCTTAACTGGTTGTTGATGATGTCAATTTGTAAAGTTATATTTTCAATTTTTTCAGAAAAACATTCTTCTTCAATGCGATTTATCCAACAATTATCGAATGAAATGAATCGAAGTTTGGACTTCACATTAAAAATTTTGCAACACAATGTAGGAATATATTCGTTTTTAATCATGACTCCTGCAGTTGTATGTGAAACAACTGTGATTTCTTCAGTATTGTAAATTCTCTTCATGTGTCCGTCTACAACTGTATAGTCAAACTGTAAGTAACAAGATGTACTTCGTTTTAAAAAGCAGCTAAATAAAATTGTCACGGTCTTTAGCAACATATTGGTGAGCAAATGATCTGGAGGCAACCTTTCCACGCAAGTTCTATTGTGACAGTTCCATTAAAAGTTTCTAATTGGAAACTTTATTATCTGATACTATTTAGAAGTAATAAAAAAGTGCTTTGTTTCCATTTACTGTGAATAATAAGGAGGAGTGCTTTTCTTTAATTTGTTAACAGAAAAATCGAACCTTGGAGCACTGGTCAGACAGGAACATTAAAGGAAACTTAAAATAAGTAAAAATTTTCATTACCCCAACATCGCAGTCTGCGTAGATCATATCATAAAATATAAAATCACCAAAATTTCCAAGTAAGTCCAAAACCATATTTCCTCAGTACTTCCGGTACTTTTGCATGTGGGCCACTCATCAGCTATAATCTTCTCACTAATATTGAAAGAACAGTCATCGTCTGTGTATAAATTAACGTTATTTGCTCGAACCCAGTTTTCAATATTTTGAACACTTTCCCTTATGCTTTCCATATTCAGGCCCCCACAGCCAAAATGAAACTCTTGGACTGTACAATTCTGACTACAAAAATGCTTCGATAAGTTCCGCAGGGGATTTTTTCCAACATGTATACTACTGAACCGGTGATGATCAAAAACACCTTCCGGCAAACTGACGAGCTTGTTGCCGTAGAGATTTAAGTCAAAATTTTCGGCAGCCATGCCATCAAGTGCGTTTTTATCTATGTAGGTCAAATTGTTGCACTTAATATCCAGGACAGAATAAACACTGCGAAAAAAATATAAAGAGTTGTTGTGCAGAGCTTTAATACGATTAGATTCTAAAATTAAGCTTCCAAAATGTGGCAGATTCACAAAAGCTTTTGAGTTTAAAATGTGCAGATTGTTAAAAGATAAATCTAAATTCATTAAGTTAGGAAGATTGAGAAAGGATTCTTCTTCGATCACTTCAATTAGATTATTTTCTAAGTGTATAATTCGTACTTTCAAGTTTCTAAATGTACCCGTTTTGATTGATGTCAACTTATCGTTGATGATTGCGATTTGAGTAGTGATGTTTTCCACTTTTTCAGAAAAACACTCTTCTTGTATTTGCTCCGTCCTACAATTATCAAAAATTATAAACCTCATATCATATTTCAGATTAAAAATTTTGCAACACAATGTGGGAATATGTTGGTTCTCAATGGTGGCTCCCCAAATTTCAGGCGATGTAATCGTGATTTCTTTCGCATCCTGATGTTTATTGTCTTGAAATTTACCAGCGATTTTAGTCACATAGTTAAACCGGAAGTCGCAAGTTATAATCAGTTGTAAAAAACAAAGAAATAAAACTGCTACGGTCTTTAGATACATGGTATCGAATGACCGAATTCGAATGGTATTTTCAGTTAAGAGTTTCGAAATGATAAGTAATATATTTATTACGCCAATCTACTTAACATTAAAAGTTTCTAACTGAAAACGAGTCGCGTACTACTAAAAGTATGAAAAAGTGTACTTTTGCAATAATGTAGATACAAAAGCAGCAATCATTTCGAAGAACAAAACCGTACTAAATTTTGAATTGAAAAATAAAATTCGTCACATTGTACAATATAAAATCAACAAAATTCTCAAATAATTCCAAATAATTCCGCCGGCGATTTTAGCACCTTTGCATGAGGACAGCAAAACATCGACAAGTTTCGCACTTGTGTTGAAAGAACAGTAATCGTCTGTGAATAACATAACACCATTCCCTTCAACCCAGTTTTCTTTGGTTTTAACACTTTCCCAAACAGTCTCCATATCCAGTCCCTTACAACCGAAATGAAAACTTCCGACAACAAAAATTTTGCGATACATTTCTCAGCGGATTTTCTCCAACATCTATCTTTATAAAGCTGTGATTGTCAAAAATGCCTTCTGGTAAACTGACAAGCTTATTGCTGTAAAGATCTATGGTAAAAGATTTCCAAGTCATCCCATCAAGAACATTTCTGTCGATATAATTCAACTCGTTGCATTTAATATCCAAATGAGAATAATCTCTGCGAAAAAAATATAAAGAATTTTTTTCTAGAGATTCGATGCTGTTAGATTGCAAAATTAAAACTCCAAAGTTTGGTGTATTCATCAAGGCTTCTGATTTTTAAAGTGCGCACTTTGTTAAAAGACAAGTCTAAATAGATTAACTCAGTAAGGTTGAGGAAAGAGTCATCTTCGATCACTTCGATTAGATTATTTTTTAAATATATGTCTTGCACTTTCAAGTTTCTAAATGTGTCCTTTTTGATTGATGTTAACTTATTATTGAAGATTTCAATATTTGTAGTGACGTTTGCCACTTTTTCAGAAAAGCACTCTTCTTGTATGTCCTCTATCAGACAATTATCGAAAGATATTGATTTGATGTCTGATTTCAGATTAAAGATTGCGCAACACAATGTGGGAATATATTGGTTCTCGACTATGACTTTGGGATTTTTATGCCAAGTAACCGTAATTTCCTCCATATTGTAATATTTATCTACTTCACGTAAGCTTTTAATCGTGTAATCAAATAGAAAGTCACAGGTTATACTTCGCCTTAAAAAAATAACAAAAAAATTGTCACAGTCCTTGGATGCATGTTATCAAATGAGTGAAATAGAATGCCACCTTAAAGTCATATTTCGACATGACCATTCAAAGGTTTTAAATGGAAAATAATTCACTCTATAATTCAATACATACTTAAAAGCAAAAAAAGGGTCGTTTAAATTATTATTGTTCGCAAAAAAACTATAAAAAACTGCGCTCCGTCTTGTGAAGAAAAAAGACGCAACGTCAGCGATAAGTATATAAATCGAGTTTAATAAAGAAAATCTTACCACATTTCATTAAATCCACATCACAATATACAAAATTATGAAAATTTTGAAGCAAACCCAAAAATCAATTTCTTCAGTATTTTTGCCACCGCTGCACATCGCTGGCAATCTACGATCTCTGACGATTTTCCTATTATTCTTCTTAAAAGAGCAATAACCGTCTGTGAGTAAAGTAGTAACCTTATCACCCATCTCGTCAACCCAGTTTTCAATATTTTGGACGCTTTCACGAACACTTTCTTCAGACATTCCCTCACAACCAAAACACAATGTTTCGACTGTGCAATTTCGACTGCAAAAATACTTCGACACTTTCGTCAGCGGATTTCTGCCAACATCTATTTCACTGAAATAGCGGTAATCAAAGATTCCTTCAGGTAAACTAACAAGTCTATTGTTGTAAAGATTTAGGTGAAATATTGGTGCAGTCATACCACCAAGGAAGTCTTTATCTAGATAAGTCACTTCGTTGCATTTAATATTGAACCTGGAATCTACTTCACGAAAAAAGACCAACGACTTTTTTTGCAAAGATGTAATGCGATTGGACTCTGAAAGTAGAGTTCTAAAATTTAATAGATTCACAAAAGCTTTCGAGTTCAAGGTATACAAGCGGTTAAAAGACAAGTCTAATTCATCCATTCGATTTCATTATTGTTTAAATTTATATATAGTACTTTCAAGTTACTAAATGTGCCGGTCTTGATTGATCTTAACTGATTGTTGGTGATTGTGATAGTTGAAGAGATATTTTCAATTTTCTGAGAAAAACATTTTTCTTCTATTCGGTTTATCCGACAATTGTCAAATATGATGTATGAAAAATCTGATTTCATATTGAACAATTTGGAACAAAGTGTTGGAATATATTCATTCTGAATAACGGCTCCTCCGGATGTGATAGGATGGGAAACAACTATGATTTCTTCTGCACTGTAATTTTTTGTTACGCTCAAGTCCACAATTCTGTAGTCAAACGTAAAATTGCAAGTTGTACTTCGTTTTAAAAAGCAGATAAATAAAATTGGCAACGCCTTCAGACTCATATTATTAACCGAATGCCACCTTTTCAAGTTCTGTCGTGAGAGTTTCATTAAAAGTATCCATTTGAAAAGTAATGGATTTTATTATTTGATAGCTACTTAATAGTAAAAAATTGAGTATTTCAATTTGTTGCACATAAGAAGTAGTATAAAAGAAATCAGTTAAAATTACGTTGCTTTTTTGTTCTATGCTTTACTTCAATTTATTAACAAGAAAGTGGAACTTCGAAAACGTTACCCTCAACATCACGGTCAAAATAAAATCACCAAAATTCCCAAATAAATCCAAAACCATGTTCCCTCGACTCCTCTAACACCATTGCATGTGGACCAACCAACATTAACCATCTGCGCACTAGTGTTAAAAGAACAGTAATCGTCTGTGTACAAATTTACGTGATTCTCTTCAACCCAGTTTCCAATGTTTTCAACAGTTTGCCCCATGCTTTCCATATCCATTCCCGCACAGTTAAAATTAAAATCTTGGACTGTGCAATTGCGGCTACAAAATTGCTTCGAAACATTCTTCAGCGGATTTTGTCCAACATCTATCACACTGAAACTGTGATGATCAAAGATGCCAGCCGGCAAACTGGAGAGCTTATTGTTGTGAAGTTCTAAGTAAAAATTTTCAGAAATCATGCCACCAAGAACGTTTTTGTCTATGTAGGTCAGTTCGTTGCATTTCATATCCAAACGAGAATGATCTTTGCGAAAAAAATACAAAGCGTTGCTTTCCAGAGATTCAATTCGATTCGACTGTAACATTAATGTTCCAAGATTTGGTACGTTCAAGAAAACCTTTGGGTTAAAAGTGCGCAGGTTGTTGAAAGACAAATCTAAAAATATCAAGCTAGTGAGATTGACGAAGGATTCATTCTCGATCACTTCGATTAGGTTATTTTTTAGATCTATAGATAGCACTTTCAAGTTTGTGAATGTTCCTGATTTGATTGATGTTAACTTATTATTAATGATTGCGATTCGAGAAGTGATGTGTTGCACTTTTTGAGAAAAACATTCTTCTTCTATGTGTTCGATCCAACAGTTATCAAAAATTATGTATTCCACGTCTAATTTCAGATTAAAAACTTCGCAGCACAAGGTGGGAATATATTCATTTTCAATTGTGACTCCGAAAGTGTTATGAGAAGTAATCGTGATTTGTTTGACATCGTAATATTCATTCACTTCACGTTTACCGTGGACTGTAGTCGTATAGTCAAACCGAAAGTCACAAGTTGTACATCGTTGTATAACACAGAGAACTAAAACCGCCACGGTGTTTAGATGCATGTTTCTAAATGAATGAATTAGAATGCCACTTTTCGACTGTAGCCGTAGTCTAAAAATTCCATTAAAAGTTTCTAAATAAAAAGTAATATACCGTGCCTACTTGAAAGCAAAAACAAGTATTTCCAATTACTCGAGACAAAAAAAAACAATAAAAAAGTGCGTTCGGTGTTTTACTTCAACCACTTGATAGAAAAATAATGGATATGCAACAACATCGAAAACATTTTCTTCGTCCACTACGACAGTCTTGGTAAATCCACAAAGCTGCATCACATCACATTATATAAAATTATGAAAATTTTCAAGTTAATCCAAAGATCAAAATTTTGGGAATTCGTGCTAGCGCTGCACGAAGGCCATTCAAAACCCAAGATCCTCGAATTATTCTTGTTGAAAGTGCAATAACCGTCTGTGTACAAAATAATCTGATTCTCGTCGATCCAATTTTCAATGTTTTGGACGGTTTCCTGAACGCTTTCCTCATCAACTCCCTCACAACTAAAACCAAACATATGCACCGTGCAATTCTTACTACAAAAAAATTTCGATACGTTCGTCAGCGGATTTTTGCCCACATTTATCTCTTTGAAATTGTGGTAATCAAAAATTCCTTCAGGTAAACTCATAAGGTTATTCTCGTCAAGATGTAGTTCAACATTGGTTGCATTCATGCCATCAAGAAAGTGTCTATTTATGTAAGTTAATTCGTTGTATTTGATGTTCAACACAGAATGGTCTTTACGAAAAACAACCAACGATCCTGTTTGCAGAGATGTAATGCGATTGGACTCTAAATTCAGTCTTCCAAAATTTAATAAATTGACAAAAGCTTCGGAATTAAAGGTATACAAGTGGTTAAAAGACAAGTTTAATTCCTCCAAGAGAGTCAGATTGAGAAACGATCTATCTTCGATCACTTCGATTGCATTACTTTTTAAACTGATAAATTGTACTTTCAAGTTTCTAAATGTGCCGGTTTTGATTGATCATAACTGGTTGTTGATGATGTCGATTTGTAAAGTTATATTTTCAATTTTTTCAGAAAAACATTCCTCTTCAATGCGATTTATCCAACAATTATCGAATGAAACGAATCGAATATTGGACTTCACATTAAAAATTTTGCAACACAATGTAGGAATATATTCGTTTTTAATCATGACTCCTGCAGTTGTACGCGAAACAACTGTGATTTCTTCGCTATTATAAATCCTCTTCATGTGTCCGTCTACAACTGTATAGTCAAACTGTAAGTAACAAGATGTACTTCGTTTTAAAAAGCAGCTAAATAAAATTGTCACGGTCTTTAGCAACATATTGGTGAGCAAATGAACTGGAGACCACCTTTCCACATAAGTTCTATTGTGAGAGTTCCATTAAAAGTTTCTAATTGGAAAGTAATAAACTTTATTATCTGATACTATTCAGAAGTAATAAAAAAGTCCTTTGTTTCCATTTACTGTGGATAATAAGGCAGCGTGTTTTTCCTTCATTTGTTAACAGAAAAATCGATCTGGTGAGCGCTGGGCACACAGGAACATTAAAGGAAACTTAAAATAAATAAAAATTTTCATTACCCAAACATCGTGGTTGCATAGATCATATCGCAAAATATAAAATCACCAAAATTTGCAAGCAATTCCAAATCCATATTTCCTCAGTACTTCCAGTACTTTTGCATGTGGGCCACTCATCAGCTATAATCTTCTCAGTAATATTGAAAGAACAATCATCGTCTGTGTATAAATTAACGTTATTCGCTCGAACCCAGTTTTCAATATTTTGAACACTTTCTCTAATGCTTTCCATATTCAGAGCCCCACAGCCAAAATGAAACTCTTGGACTGTACAATTCTGACTACAAAAATGCTTCGATAAGTTCCGCAAGGGATTTTTTCCAACATGTATACTACTGAACCGGTGATGATCAAAAACACCTTCCGGCAAACTGACGAGCTTGTTGCCGTAGAGATTTAAGTCAAAATTTTCAGCAGCCATGCCATCAAGTGCGTGTTTGTCTATGTAGGTCAAATTGTTGCACTTAATATCCAGGACAGAATAAACATTGCGAAAAAAATATAGAGAGTTGTTGTGCAGGGCTTTAATACGATTAGATTCTAAAATTAAGCTTCCAAAATGTGGCAGATTCACAAAAGCTTTTGAGTTTAAAATGTGCAGGTTGTTAAAAGATAAATCTAAATCCATTAAGTTAGGAAGATTGAGAAAAGCTTTATCTTCGATGACTTCAATTAAATTATTTTCTAAATGTATATTTTCTACTTTCAAGTTTCTAAATGTGCCCGTTTTGATTTGTGTTAACTTATTCTTGATGATTGTGATTTGAGAAGTGATGTTTTCCATTTTTTCAGAAAAACATTCTTCTTGTATTTGCTCTATCCCACAATTATCAAAAACTATAAACCTCATATCATATTTCAGATTAAAAATTTTGCAACACAATGTGGGAATATGTTCGTCCTTAATGGTGACTCCTGAAATTTCAGGCGATGTAAACGTGATTTCTTTCGCATTGTTATATTTATTGCTATGAAATTGACCAGCGATTTTAGTCTCATAATTAAACCAAAAGTCGCAAGTTGTACTTAGTTGTAAAAAACAAAGAAATAAAACTGCTAACGTCTTTAGATACATGGTATCAAGTGAACGAATTCGAATGTTACTTTCAGTTCTGAGTTTCGAAATGATAAGTAATATATTTATTACGCCACATCTACTTAACAGAACAAAAGTTTTATTACCAGAGACTATAAGCAACAATACAAGTATTAAAATAAAATCCAAGTTGGATTCCATTTTGTGAAGTAAAAAACCTCTTAACAGAAAAGTAATAGTTACGCAAAAACCTCAAACAAACATTCTACAGCTATTGTTTCTTTTTTGAAAATCAAAACCAAATTTTGAAACGAAAAGTAAAAATCTCACTAACCCCAACGTCACGATCTCCATTTATTACACCATACAATATAAAATCACAAAAATTTCCAAGTAAATCCAATACCATGTAACCTTGACACTTTCGGTACTTTTGCAAATGGACCATGGCTGAATTATCGGCTTCGCACTCTTCTTGAAGGAGCAGTAATCGTCTGTGTGTAAATTAACGTTATTCTGCTCAACCCAGATGCCAATATTCTGAACACGTTCCCCAATGCTTTCCAAATCCAACCCCGCACAGCCGAAATAAAACTCTTTGTACAATTCTGACTACAAAAATGCTTCGATAGATTCCTCAGCGGATTTCTTCTAACATCTATCCCACTGAAGCTGTGCTGATCAAAAATACCTTCCGGCAAACTGACGAGCATATTGCCGTAAAGATTCAACTCAAGATTTTCGACATTCAAGGCATCATGAGCATTTTTGTGTATGTATGCCAATTCGTTGCATTTCATATCCAATTGAGAATAATTTACGCGAATAAAAATATAAGATTCTGAACTGTCGCAGATTCATAAAAGCTCTCGAGTTCAAAGTATGAAAAAGTGTACTTTTGCAATTAGGTATGTAGATAAAAAAGCAGCAATCATTTCGAAAAACAAAACCGTACAAAATTTTTAATTGAAAAATAAAATTCGTCACATTGTTCAATATAAAGTCACCAAAATTCCCAAGTAATTCCAAATAATTCCGCCGGCGATTTTGGCACCTTTGCATGAGGACGACAAAACATCGACAAGTTTCGCACTTGTGTTGAAAGAACAGTAATCGTCTGTGAATAACATAACACCATTCTCTTCAACCCAGTTTTCTATGGTTTTAACACTTTCCCAAACAGTCTCCATATCCAGTCCCTTACAACCGAAATGAAAACTTCCGACTACAAAAATTTTGCGATACATTTCTCAGCGGATTTTCTCCAAAATCTATCTTTATGAAGCTGTGATTGTTAATAATTTCTTCTGGTAAACTGACGAGCTTATTGCTGTAAAGATCTATGGTAAAAGATTTCACAGTCATCCCATCAATAACATTTCTGTCGATATAATTCAACTCGTTGCATTTAATATCCAAATGAGAATAATCTCTGCGAAAAAAATATACAGATATTTTTTTCTAGAGATTCGATGCTGTTAGATTGCAAAATTAAAACTCCAAAGTTTGGTGTATTCATCAAGGCTTCTGAGTTTAAAGTGCGCAGTTGTTAAAAGACAAATCTAAATAGTTTAACTCAGTGAGGTTGAGGAAAGAGTCATCTTCGATCACTTCGATTAGATTATTTTTTAAATATATGTCTTGTACTTTCAAGTTTCTAAATGTGCCCTTTTTGATTGATGTTAACTTATTATTGAAGATTTCAATATTTGTAGTAACGTTTGCCACTTTTTCAGAAAAGCACTCTTCTTGTATGTCCTCTATCAGACAATTATCGAAAGATATTGTTTTGATGTCTGATTTCAGATTAAAGATTGCGCAACACAATGTGAGGATATATTGGTTCTCGACTATGACTTTGGGATTTTTATGCCAAGTAACCGAAATTTCCTCCATATTGTAATATTTATCTACTTCACGTAAGCTTTTAATCGTGTAGCCAAACAGAAAGTCACAAGTTATACTTCGCCTTAAAAAAATAACAGAAAAATTGTCACTGTCCTTGGATGCATGTTACCAAATGAGTGAAATAAAATGCCACTTTAAAGTCATATTTCGACACGTCCATTCAAAGGTTTTAAATGGAAAATAATTCACTCTATAATTCAATACATACTTAAAAGCGAAAAAAGGGTCGTTTCAATTATTATTGTTCGCAAAAAAACTATAAAAGCTGCGCTACGTCTTGTGAAGAAAAAAGACGCAACGTCAGCGACAAGTTTATAAATCGAGTTTAATAAAGAAAATCTTACCACATTTCATTAAATCCACATCACAATATACAAAATTATGAAAATTTTGAAGTAAACCCAAAAATCAATTTCTTCAGTGTTTTTGCCACCGCTGCACATCGATGGCGATCTAGGATCTCTGACGATTTTCGTATTATTCTCCTTAAAAGTGCAATAACCGTCTGTGAGTAAAGTAGTAACCTTATCACCCATCTCGTCAACCCAGTTTTCAATATTTTGGACACTTTCACGAACACTTTCTTCAGACATTCCCTCACAACCAAAAGACAATGTTTCGACTGTGCAATATCGACTGCAAAAATACTTCGATACTTTCGTCAGCGGATTTCTGCCAACATCTATTTGACCGAAAACGTGGTAATCAAAGATTCCTTCAGGTAAACTAACAAGCCTATTGTTGTAAAGATTTAGGTGCAATTTTGATGCAGTCATGCCACCAAGGAAGTCTTTGTCTAGATAAGTCACTTCATTGCATTTAATATTGAGCCTGGAATCTACTTCGCGAAAAAAGACCAACGACTTTTTTTGCAAAGATGTAATGCGATTGGACTCTAAAAGTAGAGTTCTAAAATTTAATAGATTCACAAAAGCTCTCGAGTTCAAGGTATACAAGCGGTTAAAAGACAAGTCTAATTCATCCAAAAGAGTGAGATTGTGAAAGGATTCATCTTCAATCATTTCGATTTCATTATTGTTTAAATTTATATATAGTACTTTCAAGTTACTAAATGTGCCGGTCTTGATTGATCTTAACTGATTGTTGGTGATTGTGATAGTTGAAGAGATATTTTCAATTTTCTGAGAAAAACATTTTTCTTCTATTCGGTTTATCCCACAATTGTCAAATACGATGGATGACAAATCTGATTTCACATTAAAGAATTTGCAATACAATGTTGGAATATATTCATTCTTAATAACGGCTTGTCCGGATATGATGGGATAGGAAACAACTGTGATTTCTTCTACACTGTAATTTTTTGTTACGTCCCAGACTATAATTCTGTCGTCAAACGTAAAGTCGCAAGTTGTACTTCGTTTTAAAAAGCAGATAAATAAAATTGGCAACACCTTCAAATTCATATTGTTAACCGAATGCCACCTTTTCAAGTTCTGTCGTGAGAGTTCCATTAAAAGTTTCCATTTGAAAAATAATGGATTTTATTATTTGATAGCTACTTAATAGTAAAAAATTGTGAATTTCAATTTGTTGCACATAAGGAGTAGTATAAAAGAAATCAGTTAAAATTACGTTGCTTTTTTGTTCTATGCTTTACTTCAATTTATTAACAAGAAAGTGGAACTTCGAAAACGTTACCCTCAACATCACGGTCAAAATAAAATCACCAAAATTCCCAAATAAATCCAAAACCATGTTCCCTCGACTCCTCTAACACCATTGCATGTGGACCAACCAACATTAACCAAGTGCGCACTAGTGTTAAAAGAACAGTAATCGTCTGTGTACAAATTTACGTGATTCTCTTCAACCCAGTTTCCAATGTTTTCAACAGTTTGCCCCATGCTTTCCATATCCATTCCCGCACAGTTAAAATTAAAATCTTGGACTGTGCAATTGCGGCTACAAAATTGCTTCGAAACATTCTTCAGCGGATTTTGTCCAACGTCTATCACACTGAAACTGTGATGATCAAAGATGCCAGCCGGCAAACTGGAGAGCTTATTGTTGTGAAGTTCTAAGTAAAAATTTTCAGAAATCATGCCACCAAGAACGTTTTTGTCTATGTAGGTCAGTTCGTTGCATTTCATATCCAAACGAGAATGATCTTTGCGAAAAAAATACAAAGCGTTGCTTTCCAGAGATTCAATTCGATTCGACTGTAACATTAATGTTCCAAGATTTGGTACGTTCAAGAAAACCTTTGGGTTAAAAGTGCGCAGGTTGTTGATAGACAAATCTAAAAACATCAAGCTAGTGAGATTGACGAAGGATTCATTCTCGATCACTTCGATTAGGTTATTTTTTAGATCTATAGATAGCACTTTCAAGTTTGTGAATGTTCCTGATTTGATTGATGTTAACTTATTATTAATGATTGCGATTCGAGAAGTGATGTGTTGCACTTTTTGAGAAAAACATTCTTCTTCTATGTGTTCGATCCAACAGTTATCAAAAATAATGTATTCCACGTCTAATTTCAGATTAAAAACTTCACAGCACAAGGTGGGAATATATTCATTTTCAATTGTGACTCCGAAAGTGTTATGAGAAGTAACCGTGATTTGTTTGACATCGTAATATTCATTCACTTCACGTTTACCGTGGACTGTAGTCGTATAGTCAAACCGAAAGTCACAAGTTGTACTTCGTTGTAAAAAACAGAGAACTAAAACCGCCACGGTCTTTAGATGCATGTTTTTAAATGAATGCCACTTTTCGACTGAAACCGTGCTCTAAAAATTCCATTAAAAGTTTCTAAATAAAAAGTAATATACCATGCCCACTTGAAAGTAAAAAACGTATTTCCAATTACTTGAGGCAAAAAAAAACAATAAAAAAAGGTGCGTTCGGTGCTTTACTTCAACTTCTTGATAGAAAAATAATGGACGTGTAAAAACGTCGAAAAAATCTTCATTGTCCAGCAGTTTTGCTAAACCCATAAAGTTGCATCACATCATATTATATAAAATTATGAAAATTTCCAAGTAGATCCAAAAATCAAAATTTTCGGAATTCGTGTTAGCGCTGCACGAAGACCATTCAAAACTCAAGATCCTCGAATTATTCTTGTTGAAAGTGCAATAACCGTCTGTGTACAAAATAATCTGATTCTCGTCGATCCAATTTTCAATGTTTTGGACGGTTTCCTGAACGCTTTCCTCATCAACTCCCTCACAACTAAAACCAAACATATGCACCGTGCAATTCTTACTACAAAAAAATTTCGATACGTTCGTCAGCGGATTTTTGCCCACATTTATCTCTTTGAAATTGTGGTAATCAAAAATTCCTTCAGGTAAACTCATAAGGTTATTCTCGTCAAGATGTAGTTCAACATTGGTTGCATTCATGCCATCAAGAAAGTGTTTATTTATGTAAGTTAATTCGTTGCATTTGATATTCAACACAGAATGGTCTTTACGAAAAACAACCAACGATTCCTTTTGCAGAGATGTAATGCGATTGGACTCTAAATTCAGACTTCCAAAATTTAATAGATTGATAAAAGCTTCGGAGTTGAAGGTGTACAAGTGGTTAAAAGACAAGTTTAACTCCTCCAAGAGAGTCAGATTGAGAAACGATTTATCTTCGATCACTTCGATTGCATTACTTTTTAAATTGATATATTGTACTTTCAAGTTTTTAAATGTGCCGGTTTTGATTGATCTTAGGTGCTGGTTGTTGATGATGTCGATTTGTAAAGTTATATTTTCAATTTTTTCTGAAAAACATTCTTCTTCAATGCGATTTATCCAACAATTATCGAATGAAATGAATCGAATATTGGACTTCACATTAAACATTTTGCAACACAATGTAGGAATATATTCGTTTTTAATCATGACTTCTGCAGTTGTATGTGAAACAACTGTGATTTCTTCAGTATTGTAAATTCTCTTCATGTGTCCGTCTACAACTGTATAGTCAAATTGTAAGTAACAAGATGTACTTCGTTTTAAAAAGCAGCTAAATAAAATTATCACGGTCTTTGGCAACATATTGGTGAGCAAATGAACTGGAGACCACCTTTCCACATAAGTTCTATTGTGAGAGTTCCATTAAAAGTTTCTAATTGGAAAGTAATAAACTTTATTATCTGATACTATTCAGAAGTAATAAAAAAGTGCTTTGTTTCCATTTACTGTGGATAATAAGGCAGCGTGTTTTTCCTTAATTTCTTAACAGAAAAATCGATCTTGTGAGCACTGGGCACACAGGAACATTAAAGGAAACTTAAAATAAATAAAAATTTTCATTACCCGAACATCGTAGTTGCATAGAACACATCGTAAAATATAAAATCACCAAAATTTGCAAGTAATTCCAAATCCATATTTCCTCAGTACTTCCGGTACTTTTGCATGTAGGCCACTCATCAGCTGTAATCTTCTCACTAATATTGAAAGAACAGTCATCGTCTGTGTATAAAATAACCTTATTCGCTCGAACCCAGTTTTCAATATTTTGAACACTTTCCCTGATGCTTTCCATATTCAGGCCCCCACAGCCAAAATGAAACTCTTGGACTGTACAATTCTGACTACAAAAATGCTTCGATAAGTTCCGCAGGGGATTTTTTCCAACATGTATACTACTGAACCGGTGATGATCAAAAACACCTTCCGGCAAACTGACGAGCTTGTTGCCGTAGAGATTTGAGTCAAAATTTTCGGCAGCCATGCCATCAAGTGCGTTTTTATCTATGTAGGTCAAATTGTTGCACTTAATATCCAGGACAGAATAAACACTGCGAAAAAAATATAAAGAGTTGTTGTGCAGAGCTTTAATACGATTAGATTCTAAAATTAAGCTTCCAAAATGTGGCAGATTCACAAAAGCTTTTGAGTTTAAAATGTGCAGATTGTTAAAAGATAAATCTAAATTCATTAAGTTAGGAAGATTGAGAAAGGATTCTTCTTCGATCACTTCAATTAGATTATTTTCTAAGTGTATAATTCGTACTTTCAAGTTTCTAAATGTACCCGTTTTGATTGATGTCAACTTATCGTTGATGATTGCGATTTGAGTAGTGATGTTTTCCACTTTTTCAGAAAAACACTCTTCTTGTATTTGCTCTATCCCACAATTATCAAAAACTATAAACCTCATATCATATTTCAGATTAAAAATTTTGCAACACAATGTGGGAATATGTTCGTCCTTAATGGTGACTCCTGAAATTTCAGGCGATGTGACCGTGATTTCTTTCGCATCCTGATGTTTATTGTCTTGAAATTTACCAGCGATTTTAGTCACATAGTTAAACCGGAAGTCGCAAGTTATAATCAGTTGTAAAACACAAAGAAATAAAACTGCTACGGTCTTTAGATACATGGTATCGAATGACCGAATTCGAATGGTATTTTCAGTTCTGAGTTTCGAAATGATAAGTAATATATTTATTACGCCAATCTACTTAACATTAAAAGTTTCTAACGAAAACGAGTCGCGTACTACTAAAAGTATGAAAAAGTGTACTTTTGCAATAATGTAGATACAAAAGCAGTAATCATTTCGAAAAACAAAACCGTACTAAATTTTGAATCGAAAAATAAAATTCGTCCCATTGTACAATATAAAATCACCAAAATTCCCAAGTAATTCCAAATAATTCCGCCGGTGATTTTGGCACCTTTGCATGAGGACGGCAAAACATCGACAAGTTTTGCAATTGTGTTGAAAGAACAGTAATCGTCTGTGAATAACATAACACCATTCTCTTCAACCCAGTTTTCTATGGTTTTAACACTTTCCCAAACACCCTCCATATCCAGTCCCTTACAACCGAAATGAAAACTTCCGACAACAAAAATTTTGCGATACATTTCTCAGCGGATTTTCTCCAACATCTATCTTTATAAAGCTGTGATTGTCAAAAATGCCTTCTGGTAAACTGACGAGCTTATTGCTGTAAAGATATATGGTAAAAGATTTCCAAGTCATCCCATCAAGAACATTTCTGTCGATATAATTCAACTCGTTGCATTTAATATCCAAATGAGAATATTCTCTGCGAAAAAAATATAAAGAATTTTTTTCTAGAGATTCGATGCTGTTAGATTGCAAAATTAAAACTCCAAAGTTTGGTGTATTCATCAAGGCTTCTGATTTTTAAAGTGCGCACTTTGTTAAAAGACAAGTCTAATTAGATTAACTCAGTGAGGTTGAGGAAAGAGTCATCTTCGATCACTTCGATTAGATTATTTTTTAAATATATGTCTTGCACTTTCAAATTTCTAAATGTGTCCTTTTTGATTGATGTTAACTTATTATTGAAGATTTCAATATTTGTAGTAACGTTTGCCACTTTTTCAGAAAAGCACTCTTCTTGTATGTCCTCTATCAGACAATTATCGAAAGATATTGATTTGATGTCTGATTTCAGATTAAAGATTGCGCAACACAATGTGGGAATATATTGGTTCTCGACTATGACTTTGGGATTTTTATGCCAAGTAACCGAAATTTCCTCCATATTGTAATATTTATCTACTTCACGTAAGCTTTTAATCGTGTAGTCAAATAGAAAGTCACAAGTTATACCTCGTCTTAAAAAAAATAACAGCAAAACTGTCACAGTCTTTGGGTGCATGTTTTCAAATGAATGAATTAGAATGCCAGTCATACCCCAACACTTCCATTGAAAGGTTTTATATGGAAAATAATATACTTTATAATTCAATACATACTTAAAAGCAATTATTGTTCGCAAAAAAACTATAAAAACTGTGACCTTAATTACCAAAAACTTACCGAATTTCATTACATCCACATTATATACATAATCATGAAAATTTTGAAGTAAACCCAAAAATCAATTTCTTCAGTGTTTTTGCCACCGCTGCACATCGATGGCGATCTAGGATCTCTGACGATTTTCGTATTATTCTTCTTAAAAGCGCAATAACCGTCTGTGAGTAAAGTAGTAACCTTATCACCCATCTCGTCAACCCAGTTTTCAATATTTTGGACACTTTCACGAACACTTTCTTCAGACATTCCCTCACAACCAAAAGACAATGTTTCGACTGTGCAATTTCGACTGCAAAAATACTTCGATACTTTCGTCAGCGGATTTCTGCTAACATCTATTTGAATGAAATAGTGGTAATCAAAGATTCCTTCAGGTAAACTAACAAGCCTATTGTTGTAAAGATTTAGGTGCAATTTTGATGCAGTCATGCCACCAAGGAAGTCTTTGTCTAGATAAGTCACTTCATTGCATTTAATATTGAGCCTGGAATCTCCTTCGCGAAAAAAGACCAACGATTCTTTTTGCAAAGATGTAATGCGATTGGACTCTAAATGTAGAGTTCTGAAATTGAATAGATTCACAAAAGCTTTCGAGTCCAAGGTATACAAGCGGTTAAAAGACAAGTTTAATTCCTTCAAAAGCGTAAGATTGTGAAAGGATCCATCTTCGATCACTTCGATTTGATTATTGGTTAAACTTATATATAGTACTTTCAAGTTACTAAATGTGCGGGTCTTGATTGATCTTAACTGATTGTTGGTGATAATGATCATTGAAGTGATATTTTCTATTTTCTGAGAAAAACATTTTTCTTCAATTCGGTTTACCCCACAATTGTCAAATAAGATGTATGAAAAATATGATTTCATATTAAACAATTTGCAACACAATGTTGGAATATATTCATTCTGAATAACGGCTCCTCCGGATGTGATAGGATGGGAAACAACTATGATTTCTTTTGCACTGTAATTTTTTATTACGTTCCAGTCCACAATTCTGTAGTCAAACGTAAAATTGCAAGTTGTACTTCGTTTTAAAAAGCAGATAAATAAAATTGGCAACACCTTCAGACTCATATTATTAACCGAACGCCACCTTTTCAAGTTCTGTCGTGAGAGTTCCATTAAAAGTTTCCATTTGAAAAGTAATGGATTTTATTATTTGATAGCTACTTAAGAATAAAAAATTGTGTATTTCAATTTGTTGCACATAAAAAGTAGTATAAAAGAAATCAGTTAAAATTAAGTTGCTTTTTTGTTCTATGCTTTACTTCAATTTATTAACAAGAAAGTGGAACTTCGAAAACGTTACCCTCAACATCACGGTCAAAATAAAATCACCAAAATTCCCAAATAAATCCAAAACCATGTTCCCTCGACTCCTCTAACACCATTGCATGTGGACCAACCAACATTAACCATCTGCGCACTAGTGTTAAAAGAACAGTAATCGTCTGTGTACAAATTTACGTGATTCTCTTCAACCCAGTTTCCAATGTTTTCAACAGTTTGCCCCATGCTTTCCATATCCATTCCCGCACAGTTAAAATTAAAATCTTGGACTGTGCAATTGCGGCTACAAAATTGCTTCGAAACATTCTTCAGCGGATTTTGTCCAACATCTATCACACTGAAACTGTGATGATCAAAGATGCCAGCCGGCAAACTGGAGAGCTTATTGTTGTGAAGTTCTAAATAAAAATTTTCAGAAATCATGCCACCAAGAACGTTTTTGTCTATGTAGGTCAGTTCGTTGCATTTCATATCCAAACGAGAATGATCTTTGCGAAAAAAATACAAAGCGTTGCTTTCCAGAGATTCAATTCGATTCGACTGTAACATTAATGTTCCAAGATTTGGTACGTTCAAGAAAACCTTTGGGTTAAAAGTGCGCAGGTTGTTGAAAGACAAATCTAAAAATATCAAGCTAGTGAGATTGACGAAGGATTCATTCTCGATCACTTCGATTAGGTTATTTTTTAGATCTATAGATAGCACTTTCAAGTTTGTGAATGTTCCTGATTTGATTGATGTTAACTTATTATTAATGATTGCGATTCGAGAAGTGATGTGTTGCACTTTTTGAGAAAAACATTCTTCTTCTATGTGTTCGATCCAACAGTTATCAAAAATTATGTATTCCACGTCTAATTTCAGATTAAAAACTTCGCAGCACAAGGTGGGAATATATTCATTTTCAATTGTGACTCCGAAAGTGTTATGAGAAGTAATCGTGATTTGTTTGACATCGTAATATTCATTCACTTCACGTTTACCGTGGACTGTAGTCGTATAGTCAAACCGAAAGTCACAAGTTGTACATCGTTGTATAACACAGAGAACTAAAACCGCCACGGTGTTTAGATGCATGTTTCTAAATGAATGAATTAGAATGCCACTTTTCGACTGTAGCCGTAGTCTAAAAATTCCATTAAAAGTTTCTAAATAAAAAGTAATATACCGTGCCTACTTGAAAGCAAAAACAAGTATTTCCAATTACTCGAGACAAAAAAAAACAATAAAAAAGTGCGTTCGGTGTTTTACTTCAACCACTTGAAAAATAATGGATATGCAACAAAATCGAAAACATTTTCTTTGTCCACTACGACATTCTTGGTAAATCCACAAAGCTGCATCACATCACATTATATAAAATTATGAAAATTTTCAAGTAATTCCAAAGCTCAAAATTTTGGGAATTCGTGCTAGCGCTGCACGAAGGCCATTCAAAACCCAAGATCCTCGAATTATTCTTGTTGAAAGTGCAATAACCGTCTGTGTACAAAATAATCTGATTCTCGTCGATCCAATTTTCAATGTTTTGGACGGTTTCCTGAACGCTTTCCTCATCAACTCCCTGACAACTAAAACCAAACATATGCACCGTGCAATTCTTACTACAAAAAAATTTCGATACGTTCGTCAGCGGATTTTTGCCCACATTTATCTCTTTGAAATTGTGATAATCAAAAATTCCTTCAGGTAAACTCACAAGGTTATTCTCGTCAAGATGTAGTTCAACATTGGTTGCATTCATGCCATCAAGAAAGTGTCTATTTATATAAGTTAATTCGTTGCATTTGATATTCAACACAGAATGGTCTTTACGAAAAACAACCAACGATCCTGTTTGCAGAGATGTAATGCGATTGGACTCTAAATTGAGTCTTCCAAAATTTAATAGATTGACGAAAGCTTCGGAGTTAAAGGTGTACAAATGGTTAAAAGACAAATTTAACTCCTCCAAGAGAGTCAGATTGACAAACGATCTATCTTCGATCACTTCGATTGCATTACTTTTTAAATTGATAAATTGTACTTTCAAGTTTCTAAATGTGCCGGTTTTGATTGATCTTAACTGCTTGTTGATGATGTCGATTTGTAAAGTTATATTTTCAATTTTTTCAGAAAAACATTCCTCTTCAATGCGATTTATCCAACAATTATCGAATGAAACGAATCGAATATTGGACTTCACATTAAAAATTTTGCAACACAAAATAGGAATATATTCGTTTTTAATCATGACTCCTGCAGTTGTATGCGAAACAACTGTGATTTCTTCGCTATTATAAATCCTCTTCATGTGTCCGTCTACAACTGTATAGTCAAGCTGTAAGTAACAAGTTGTACTTCGTTTTAAAAAGCAGCTAAATAAAATTGTCACGGTCTTTAGCAACATATTGGTGAGCAAATGAACTGGAGACCACCTTTCCACATACGTTCTATTGTGAGAGTTCCATTAAAAGTTTCTAATTGGAAAGTAATAAACTTTATTATCTGATACTATTCAGAAGTAATAAAAAAGTGTTTTGTTTCCATTTACTGTGGATAATAAGGCAGCGTGTTTTTCCTTAATTTCTTAACAGAAAAATCGATCTCGTGAGCACTGGGCACACAGGAACATTAAAGGAAACTTAAAATAAATAAAAATTTTCATTACCCGAACATCGTAGTTGCATAGATCACATCGTAAAATATAAAATCACCAAAATTTGCAAGTAATTCCAAATCCATATTTCCTCAGTACTTCCGGTACTTTTGCATGTGGGCCACTCATCAGCTATAATCTTCTCACTAATATTGAAAGAACAGTTATCGTCTGTGTATAAATTAACGTTATTCGCTCGAACCCAGTTTTCAATATTTTGAACACTTTCCCTTATGCTTTCCATATTCAGGCCCCCACATCCAAAATGAAACTCTCGGACTGTACAATTCTGACTACAAAAATGCTTCGATAAGTTCCGCAGGGGATTTTTTCCAACATGTATGCTACTGAACCAGTGATGATCAAAAATACCTTCCGGAAAACTGACGAGCTTGTTGCCATAGAGATTTAAGTCAAAATTTTCAGCAGCCATGCCATCAAGTGCGTGTTTGTCTATGTAGGTCAAATTGTTGCACTTAATATCCAGGACAGAATAAACACTGCGAAAAAAATATAGAGAGTTGTTGTGCAGGGCTTTAATACGATTAGATTCTAAAACTAAGCTTCCAAAATGTGTCAGATTCACAAAAGCTTTTGAGTTTAAAATGTGCAGATTGTTAAAAGATAAATCTAAAAGCTCCAAGTTAGGAAGATTGAGGAAGGATTCTTCTTCGATCATTTCAATTAGATTATTTTCTAAGTGTATAATTCGTACTTTCAAGTTTCTAAATGTACCCGTTTTGATTGATGTCAACTTATCGTTGATGATTGCGATTTGAGTAGTGATGTTTTCCACTTTTTCAGAAAAACACTCTTCTTGTATTTGCTCCGTCCTACAATTATCAAAAATTATAAACCTCATTACATATTTCAGATTAAAAATTTTGCAACACAATGTGGGAATATGTTGGTTCTCAATGGTGGCTCCCCAAATTTCAGGCGATGTAATCGTGATTTCTTTCGCATCCTGATGTTTATTGTCTTGAAATTTACCAGCGATTTTAGTCACATAGTTAAACCGGAAGTCGCAAGTTATAATCAGTTGTAAAAAGCAAAGAAATAAAACTGCTACGGTCTTTAGATACATGGTATCGAATGACCGAATTCGAATGGTATTTTCAGTTCTTAGTTTCGAAATGATAAGTAATATATTTATTACGCCAATCTACTTAACATTAAAAGTTTCTAACTGAAAACGAGTCGCGTACTACTAAAAGTATGAAAAAGTGTACTTTTGCAATAATGTAGATACAAAAGCAGCAATCATTTCGAAGAACAAAACCGTACTAAATTTTGACTGGAAAAATAAAATTCGTCACATTGTACAATATAAAATCAACAAAATTCTCAAATAATTCCAAATAATTCCGCCGGCGATTTTAGCACCTTTGCATGAGGACAGCAAAACATCGACAAGTTTCGCACTTGTGTTGAAAGAACAGTAATCGTCTGTGAATAACATAACACCATTCTCTTCAACCCAGTTTTCTTTGGTTTTAACACTTTCCCAAACAGTCTCCATATCCAGTCCCTTACAACCGAAATGAAAACTTCCGACAACAAAAATTTTGCGATACATTTCTCAGCGGATTTTCTCCAACATCTATCTTTATAAAGCTGTGATTGTCAAAAATGCCTTCTGGTAAACTGACGAGCTTATTGCTGTAAAGATCTATGGTAAAAGATTTCCAAGTCATCCCATCAAGAACATTTCTGTCGATATAATTCAACTCGTTGCATTTAATATCCAAATGAGAATAATCTCTGCGAAAAAAATATAAAGAATTTTTTTCTAGAGATTCGATGCTGTTAGATTGCAAAATTAAAACTCCAAAGTTTGGTGTATTCATCAAGGCTTCTGATTTTTAAAGTGCGCACTTTGTTAAAAGACAAGTCTAAATAGATTAACTCAGTGAGGTTGAGGAAAGAGTCATCTTCGATCACTTCGATTAGATTATTTTTTAAATATATGTCTTGCACTTTCAAGTTTCTAAATGTGTCCTTTTTGATTGATGTTAACTTATTATTGAAGATTTCAATATTTGTAGTAACGTTTGCCACTTTTTCAGAAAAGCACTCTTCTTGTATGTCCTCTATCAGACAATTATCGAAAGATATTGATTTGATGTCTGATTTCAGATTAAAGATTGCGCAACACAATGTGGGAATATATTGGTTCTCGACTATGACTTTTGGGATTTTTATGCCAAGTAACCGAAATTTCCTCCATATTGTAATATTTATCTACTTCACGTAAGCTTTTAATCGTGTAGTCAAATAGAAAGTCACAAGTTATACCTCGTCTTAAAAAAAATAACAGCAAAACTGTCACAGTCTTTGGGTGCATGTTTTCAAATGAATGAATTTGAATGCCAGTCATACCCCAACACTTCCATTGAAAGGTTTTATATGGAAAATAATATACTTTATAATTCAATACATACTTAAAAGCAATTATTGTTCGCAAAAAAACTATAAAAACAGTGACCTTAATTACCAAAAACTTACCGAATTTCATTACATCCACATTATATACATAATCATGAAAATTTTGAAGTAAACCCAAAAATCAATTTCTTCAGTGTTTCTGCCACCGCTGCACATCGATGGCGATCTAGGATCTCTGACGATTTTCGTATTATTCTTCTTAAAAGCGCAATAACCGTCTGTGAGTAAAGTAGTAACCTTATCACCCATCTCGTCAACCCAGTTTTCAATATTTTGGACACTTTCACGAACACTTTCTTCAGACATTCCCTCACAACCAAAAGACAATGTTTCGACTGTGCAATTTCGACTGCAAAAATACTTCGATACTTTCGTCAGCGGATTTCTGCCAACATCTATTTGACCGAAAACGTGGTAATCAAAGATTCCTTCAGGTAAACTAACAAGCCTATTGTTGTAAAGATTTAGGTGCAATTTTGGTGCAGTCATGCCACCAAGGAAGTCTTTGTCTAGATAAGTCACTTCATTGCATTTAATATTGAGCCTGGAATCTCCTTCGCGAAAAAAGACCAACGATTTTTTTTGCAAAGATGTAATGCGATTGGACTCTAAATGTAGAGTTCTGAAATTGAATAGATTCACAAAAGCTTTCGAGTTCAAGGTATGCAAGCGGTTAAAAGACAAGTTTAATTCCTTCAAAAGCGTAAGATTGTGAAAGGATCCATCTTCGATCACTTCGATTTGATTATTGGTTAAACTTATGGATAGTACTTTCAAGTTACTAAATGTGCGGGTCTTGATTGATCTTAACTGATTGTTGGTGATTATGATCATTGAAGTGATATTTTCAATTTTCTGAGAAAAACATTTTTCTTCTATTCTGTTTATCCCACAATTGTCAAATGTGATGTATGAGACATCTGATTTCACATTAAAGATTTTGCAAGACAGTGTAGGAATATATTCATTCTTAATCATGACTGCTGCAGTTGTATGTGAAACAACTGTGATTTCTTCTGTATTGTAAATTTTTTTCGTGTGCCCATCTATGATTGTATAATCAAACCGAAAGTTATAAGTTATACTCCGTTTCAAAAAGCAGCTAAATAAAATTGTCACGGCCTTTAGCAACATGTTGTTGAGCAAGTGAACGGGAGGCCACCTTTCCACATAAGTTCTATTGTGAGATTTCCATTAAAAGTTTCTAATTGGAAAGTAATAAACTTTATTATCTGATACAATTTAGAAGTAATAAAAAAGTGCTTTGTTTCCATTTACTGTAGATAATAAGGCAGAGTGTTTTTCTTTAATCTGTTAACAGAAAAATCGAACCTTGGAACACTGGTTACACAGGAATATTAAAGGAAAGTTAAAATAAATAAAAATTTTCAGTACCCCAACATCGCATAGTCTGCGTAGATCATATAATAAAATATAAAATCACCACAATTTGCAAGTAATTCCAAAACCATATTTCCTCAGTACTTCCGGTATTTTTGCATGTGGGCCCACTCATCAACTAGTTTTCTCACTAATACTATAAGAACAGTCATCGTCTGTGTATAAATTAACGTTATTCGCTCAAACCCCGTTTTCAATGTTTTGAACACTTTCCTTAATGCTTTCCATATTCAGACCCCCACAGCCAAAATGAAACTCTTGGACCCTACAGTTCTGACTACAAAACTGCTTCGATGAATTCCGCAGGGGATTTTTTCCAACATTTAGCCTACTGAACCAGTGATGATCAAAAATACTTTCCGGTTGTTGAAAATAAAATATAGATGGTGACTTATAACCACGAATTTCTTGCTAGAGTAAAGGTATATTGATTGTCATTCTTTAAAGTACTTTTGACGGTTTTCAGGCTGCCCATTTGGTGTTCTCTGCGTGCATGTTTTTGTATCAAGTTACAAGCACAGGAAAATGAGGAATGTGCCACATACTTCTTTACAAGTCGTTACTACGAAAGCAAATATTTTGCCGCCTCTTGACAACACTGTTCCTAACTATTTAATCAAAATGTTAGCGTAGTGCTTTCCGCACTCACTATTTCAATCTTATTTCATAATTGTTACAGTTTATTCAAATAAACACAAAACCACAAATATTTTGTTTTTTTTTTTTAATATAAGTAATTTTTTCACTACAAGAGAATTAAAACATGTTTAAAATGGTAAATTTTTGCAGGGAAATGTGGATTTTGGAATTAAGCTCCGCCCCTCGGTGTGACAACGAATGAAAAATTCACCACAATTGAGATAGGGTGGGTGGGCGGGGCATATATTTTGAATTTCTTTTTCTTAATATATTACGGATTTCTAAATAAAAATTGCCCGAATTTTTCATGGGGGTTACTGAAAAATTGTACTTTTGAAAAAGTTGCCAAAAAATACTGAAAAAATTTTAGCATCTAGATTTTTTCAATATTTTGGAAAAATGGTTGCATATATGGAAGAAATGGGTCCTAAACTAAGTTCTGGAGGTCGAAATCTATAAGAAAGTCTTTAGTTAAATTTCGAAAATTGTCCAAAATTACCGGAAATTTCATAGGGGTTACTGAAAAATTTTCCTTTTGAAAAATTGCCAAAAACTTCCCAAAAATCTGGCATCTTTCGTCGTTCTAATTCCAAAAACATACCGTGTTTATGCTTTCGGTGAAACATTTAAAAATAATATGCCTGAAAATACTTCTTTTATCCAAAAATTTTCAATATTTCATTTGGCGAATCTGCAGCACATATTTTGTTGTTTTTTTTTTCTTAATGTAAGTTTTTAAAATAATTTTTGCAGGGAAATACGGATTTTGGAATTATGCTACGCCCCTCGGTGTGACAAGGAATGAAAAATTCAGCACAATTGAGACAGGGTGGGTGGGCGGGGAAAATATTTTATAATTTTTTTCTTAATATAAGTAGTTTTTGCACTACAAGAAACTTAAACCGTGTTTCAGATGGTTATTTCTTCTAGAAAAATAAGAATTTTGCAGTTAAGTTCCGCCCTACGGTGTAACAATGAATGAAAAATTAATCACAATTGAGATTGGGCGGGTGGGTGGGGCTTAATTTTTTTTTTTAATATATAGAGTTTTCTTTCAACAACAGGATAATTAAACATGTTTTCAGTTTCTTGTTGGAAAGAGAAAACTTCGTGTATTAAGAAAAAAAGGACAAAATATTAGCCCCGCCCACCCACCCCTTCTCAATTGTGACGAATGTTTTATTCATCGTGAGCAGAAGGGCGGAGTTTAGTTGCAAAATCCTCATTTCTTTATAAGAAATTAGCATATGAAATTGAGATTGGGGCGGGTGGGTGGGGTTTAATTTTTGGCTTCATTTTTACTTGATAATTATAGTTTTCCTAGAACATAATTTTTTAAGAACGTGTTTCAGATGGTAATTTCTTACAGAAAAATATGTATTTTGCAGTTAAGCTCTGGCCTCCCGGTGTGAGAACGAATGAAAAATTCATCACAATTGAGATAGGTTGGATGGGCGGGGCAAATATTTTGTTATTTTTTTCTTAATATAAGTACTTTTTTCACTACAAGAAACTTAAAACGTGTTTAAAATAACAAATTTTTGCACGGAAATGTGGATTTTGCAATTAAGCTCCGCCCTACGGTGTAACAATGAATGAAAAATTCATCACAATTGAGATCAGGGCGGGTGGGTGGGGCTTAATTTTTTTTTTATATATTTTGAGTTTTCTTTCAACAACAGGATAGTTAAGCATTTTGTCAGTTTCTTGTTGAGAAAAGAAAACTTCGTGTATTAAGAAAAAACGGACCAAATATAAGCCCCGCCCACCCACCCCTTCTCAATTCTGATGAATGTGAGCTGACGGGTGGAGTTTCGTTACAAAATCCTCATTTCTCTACAAGAAATTACCATGTGAAACTCATCACAATTGAGATAATTTTTGGTTTCCTTTTTACTTGTTAATTATAGTTTTGTTTGAACATAATTTTTAAGAACGTGTTTCAGATGGTAATTTCTTATAGAAAAATAAGAATTTTGCAGTTAAGCTCTGGCTCCTCCGTGTGAGACCGAATGAAAAATTCATCACAATTGAGACAGGGTGGGTGGGCGGGGAAAATATTTTGTAATTTTTTTCTTAATATAAGTAGTTTTTGCACTACAAGAAACTTAAAACGTGTTTCAGATGGTTATTTCTTCTAGAAAACTAAGAATTTTGCAGTTAAGTTCCGCCCTACGGTGTAACAATGAATGAAAAATTAATCACAATTGAGATTGGGCGGGTGGGTGGGGCTTAATTTTTTTTTTTTAATATATAGAGTTTTCTTTCAACAACAGGATAATTAAACATGTTTTCAGTTTCTTGTTGGAAAGAGAAAACTTCGTGTATTAAGAAAAAAAGGACAAAATATTAGCCCCGCCCACCCACCCCTTCTCAATTGTGACGAATGTTTTATTCATCGTGAGCAGAAGGGCGGAGTTTAGTTGCAAAATCATCATTTCTTTATAAGAAATTAGCATATGAAATTGAGATTGGGGCGGGTGGGTGGGGTTTAATTTTTCGTTTCATTTTTACTTGATAATTATAGTTTTCCTAGAACATAATTTTTTAAGAACGTGTTTCAGATGGTAATTTCTTACAGAAAAATATGTATTTTGCAGTTAAGCTCTGGCCCCCCGGTGTGAGAACGAATGAAAAATTCATCACAACTGAGATAGGGTGGATGGGCGGGGCAAATATTTTGTTATTTTTTTCTTAATATAAGTACTTTTTTCACTACAAGAAACTTAAAACGTGTTTAAAATAACAAATTTTTGCACGGAAATGTGGATTTTGCAATTAAGCTCCGCCCTTCGGTGTAACAATGAATGAAAAAATCATCACAATTGAGATCAGGGCGGGTGGGTGGGGCTTAATTTTTTTTTTATATATTTTGAGTTTTCTTTCAACAACAGGATAGTTAAGCATTTTGTCAGTTTCTTGTTGAGAAAAGAAAACTTCGTGTATTAAGAAAAAACGGACCAAATATAAGCCCCGCCCACCCACCCCTTCTCAATTCTGATGAATGTGAGCTGACGGGTGGAGTTTCGTTACAAAATCCTCATTTCTCTACAAGAAATTCCCATATGAAACTCATCACAATTGAGATAATTTTTGGTTTCCTTTTTACTTGTTAATTATAGTTTTGTTTGAACATAATTTTTTAAGAACGTGTTTCAGATGGTAATTTCTTATAGAAAAATAAGAATTTTGCAGTTAAGCTCTGGCACCTCCGTGTGAGACCGAATGAAAAATTCATCACAATTGAGACAGGGTGGGTGGGCGGAGCAAATATTTTGTATTTGTTTTTCTTAATATAAGTAGTTTTTTCACTACAAGAAACTTAAAACGTGTTTAAAATGATAAATTTTGGAGGGAAATATGGATTTTGCAAATAATCTCCGCCCTTCGGTGTAACAATGAATGAAAAATTCATCGCAATTGATATTGGGGCGGTTGGTTGGTTTCTTAATCTTTGTTTTGTTTTTTAATATATACAGTTTTCTTACAACAACAGGAAAGTTAAACATGTTTTCAGTTTCTTGTTGGGAAAAGAAGACTTCGTATATTAAGAAAAAACGGAAAATTATATTATATTAATATTATTATCTATCTAAAAGCTGTAAGTTAGGAAGATTGAGGAAGGATTTTTCTTCGATCACTGCAACTAGATTATTTTCTAAATGTACAATTCGTACTTTCAAGTTTCTAAATGTACCCCTTTTGATTGATGTCAACTTATCGTTGATGATTGCGATTTGAGTAGTGATGTTTTCCACGTTTTCAGAAAAACATTCTTCTTGTATTTGCTCCGTCCCACAATTATCAAAAATTATAAATCTCATATCATATTTCAGATTAAAAATTTTGCAACACAATGTGGGAATTTGTTCGTCCTGAATGGTGACTCCTGAAATTTCAGGCGATGTAACCGTGATTTCTTTCGCATTGTTATGTTTATTGCTATGAATTTTACCAGCGATTTTAGTCTCATAATTGAACCAAAAGTCGCAAGTTATACTTAGTTGTAAAAAACAAAGAAATAAAACTGCTACCGTTTTTAGATACATCTTATCAAACGAACGAATTCGAATGTCACTTTCTGGATAAACCAGGACGTAACAATTCCTTTCTGAGTTTCGAAATGAAAAGTAAGGTATTTATTACGTCACACCTACTTAACGGAATTGTAGAAGTTTTATTACCAGTTCCTATACACAACAATACAAGTATTAAAAAAAATGCAAGTCGGATTCCATTTTGTGAAGTAAAAATAAATTATGCAAAGCTTGCATACTTCACTTTAACCTCTTGATAGGAAAATAATGGATATACAAGAACGTCGAAAAGGATAAGACTTCTGCTCGAACAAACATCCTTAGATAGCAGATATTTTCATCCAAAATATTAAAATCTTCCTTGTCCACTACACCAATCATGGTTAACACACAAAGTTGGTTGCATCACATCACATCATATAAAATTATGAAAATTCCCAAGTAAATCCAAAGATCAAAATTTTCGGAATTCGTGCTAGACTTGCACGAAAACCATTTAAAACTAAAGATCCTCGTGTTATTCTCGTTGAAAGTGCAAAAACCGTCTGTATACAAAATAATCTGATTCTCGTCGATCCAATTTTCAATGTTTTGGACGGTTTCCTGAACGCTTTCCTCATCAATTCCCTGACAAGTAAAGCAAAACGTATGCACAGCGCAGTTCTTACTACAAAAATGTTTCGATACGTTTGTCAACGGATTTTTGGCCACATTTAACTGACTGAAACTGTGATAATCAAAGATTCCGTCAGCTAAACTGACAAGATTATTGTTGTCAAGATCCAGTTGAAAATTGGTTGCATTCATACCATCAAGAAAGTGTTTATCTATATAAGTTAATTTGTTGCATTTAGCATTCAGCACTGAATGCTCTTTGCGAAAAACAGCCAACGATGCTCTTTGCAGAGATCTAACGCGATTGTACTCTAAATTTAGACTCCTAAAATTTAATAGATTCACAAAAGCTTTCGAGTTCAAGGCATGCAAGCGGTTAAAAGATAAGTCTAATTCATCCAAAAGAGTGAGATTGTGAAAGGATTCATCTTCGATCATTTCGATTTGATTATTGTTTAATCTTATATATAGTACTTTCAAGTTTCTAAATGTGCCGGTCTTGATTGATCTTAATTGATTGTTGATGATATCGATTTGTAAAGTTATATTTTCAACTTTTTCAGAAAAACATTCTTCTTCTATGCGACTTATCCAACAATTATCAAATGAAATGTATCCCACATTTGATTTCACATTAAAGATTTCGCAAGACAGTGTAGGCATATATTCATTTTTAATCATGACTCCTGTAATTGTATGTGAAACAACTGTGATTTCTTCTGCATTGTAAATTTTTTTCGGGTGCCCCTCTATAATTGTATAGTCAAACCGAGAGTTACAAGCTATACTTCGTTTTAAAAAGCAGCTAAATAAAATTGTCATGGGCTTTAGCAACATGTTGTTGAGCAAATGAACTGGAGGCCACCTTTCCACGTAAGCTCTATTGTGAGAGTTCCATTAAAAGTTTCTAATTGGAAACTTTATTATCTGATACTATTTAGAAGTAATAAAAAAGTGCTTTGTTTCCATTTAATGTGGATAATAAGGCAGAGTGTTTTTCTTTAATCTGTTAATAGAAAAATTTTCATTACCGCAACATCGCAGTTTGCGTATCATAGAATATAAAGGATGTAGATAGGGAAATCGGAAAAAGGGAAGCTGGTACAAAATTAGGAGAAAAAGGGGTGAAGGTACTGTTCTGGAATGTTCAAGGGTTGCGAAAAAAGGAAAAGGAGTTCTGGGATTACGTGGGAAAATTTGATGTTGTGGGGCTAGTAGAGACTTGGGTGCAAAGAGAAAACTGGGAGAAATTGGAAGAGACACTACCACAAGAATATGTGTGGGAGTGTCAAGGGGCGACAAAGGCAAAGAAAAAGGGGAGAGCAAGCGGGGGAATAGTAATGGGAATTCGAAAAGAACTGCAAGATTTGGAAAAAGGAAGTAATAATAAAAACGGACTAATGAAGAAAGTAATACAGCTGGATAACAATCGATGGGAAATAATAACCGTTTATAGCAAGAAAATGGAGGAAACCAAGATAAACATAGAAATGGAAACAAAAGAAAAAGGAAATGAAAAAATACTTATAGGAGGGGATTTTAAGGCAAGATTGGACGATAAGGGGACAAGAATAATAGATAAAGAAAAGGGAGAGAAAAGAGGATCAAAAGATAAAGCAAATAACAAAGAAGGGAAAATATAGTGGCAGATAATAGAAGAAATGGGATGGGAAATTTTGAATGGAAACAAGGAAGGAGATGAAGAAGGAGAATGGACGTACGTAGGGGCGACGGGAGAATCAGACCACATGCCTCTAGAAATAAAAATCAAAGGAAAAGAGCAAGAGTACGAAAAACAAGAGAGAAGACACGAAAGAAAAGAATTAGAAAAAAGAATATGGGATGAAGAGGGAATTCAAAGGTACAGAAGTAGACTAGAAAAAAAGAAATTCGAAGTAAAAGAAGATATAGATGGTGGAACTGAGCAACCTAATTGTAGAAGCTACGGAAAAAAGAAAGATATACATATGGCAAGGGAGGGACAATGGATGGAACGGAGAATGTAGTGAGTTGAAGAGAAAAGCAAGAGAAAAATTAAGAAAATGGAAGAATAACAAGGGAAGGAAAGAAGAGTACCTAAAAGCAAGAGAGAATTATAGGAGAAAATGGGAAGAAAGAAAAAGAGAAAAACGAGAAGAAGAAGAGAAGACAATAAAGTCCCTGAAAACAGAAGAGCAAGTATGGAGATATATAAACAAGGAACGGAGAAGGAAGACTGAAATCAGCGGGAAAATCAAAATACATGAATGGAAAACACACTTTATGGAATTATTGGGAGGTTGTGAGAAAAGGAATTGGAAGTAAATGTGGAAAAAACAAAAATGGTGGTGTTTGGGAAGAAAGTAAGAAAGGAGAAGGAAGAGTGGGCATGGAGAAGGAAGAAGATTGAACAGGTGAAAGAATTCCAGTACTTAGGATATACATTAAAGAGCAATAACTCAGATAGAGCGCATATTCAAGAAATGGTCCAAAAAGCGAACAAAGTGGTAGGAATAGTATGGGGAATAGGAGAGAGAAAATTTGGACATGATTATAAGAGAAGAATAATGATGTTTGATAGTTTGGTCAAAAGTGTATTCATGTACGGAGCTGAGATTTGGGGATGGAGGGAATATGAAGAAATAGAGAGAGTGCAAGAAAAATACTTGAAATAGACATTGGGATTGGAAAAGTATACGCCGGGGTATATAGTGAGAGAAGAAACAAAAAGGGAGAAAATGAGAGTGGAAGCGGGTAAAAAGGCGGTTGGATTTGAAGAGAAGTTCAGTGAGAGAGGTGATTGCAAGATATTGCAAGAATGTTGGAAAGAAATAAGAAAGGAAGGAGGAAAACATGTTTGGAACGAAAGGGACAAGTATTATGAAGGAAAGGGATATGCATGTGAAGAAATAGAGAGAATGAGAGGAATGGGAAGGAGTATGAAAGGAGAACTGAGTGTAAGAGATAAGGATATAGATAAGCAAGAACGTAGATCGAGAATATCGGAGTCTAGATATAATGCAGACTATAGAAAAATAGTAAAGGATGAAGTACCAAAGTACACAGAGAAAGAGAGAGTATAAAGGAGAAAAGAATGATGGCGAGATTTAGGTGTGGAAATGAAGAGAAAGAGAATAATTTCTGGATGGATGAAACTGACAGGTGTAGGATATGTTGGAGAGAGGGAGAAACAATAGAGCATATGCTGGAAGGATGTGAAGGATTGAGAGAATCGGAGGAAAGTAGGGAAGAAGTGCTAAATGAGGATGGAAGAAGACTGGACTGGATGAAAGAAGTATGGAAGATAAGGGAACTATGGCAAGGAGTGAACAAGCAGAAAGAATAGAAAATTTATTATATAACACTCGAATTTTTATTTTATTTTATTTATTTTATGTTACTGATTTATCTGAGGTAAATTAAGTTAATTTGTACCCCTACTGGGAGTATTATTAAGCCTGTAAGGCAAATAATAAATTAATACTACATAAAATATAAAATCACCACAATTTTCAACCAAGTCCAAAACCATATTTCCTCAGTACTTCCGGTATTTTTGCATGTGGACCACTCTTCAACTATAGTTTTCTCACTAATACTAAAAGAACAGTCATCGTCTGTGTATAAATCAACGTTATTCGCTCGAACCCAGTTTTCAATATTTTGAACACTTTCCTTAATGCTTTCCATATTCGGACCCCTACAGCCAAAATGAAACTCTTGGACACTACAGTTCACTGACTACAAAACTGCTTCAATAAGTTCCGCAGGGGATTTTTTCCAACATGTATACTACTGAACCGGTGATGATCAAAAACACCTTCCGGCAAACTGACGAGCTTGTTGCCGTAGAGATTTAAGTCAAAATTTTCAGCAGCCATGCCATTAAATGCGTGTTTGTCTATGTAGGTCAAAATGTTGCACTTAATATCCAGGACAGAATAAACACTGCGAAAAAAATATAGAGAGTTGTTGTGGAGGGCTTTAGTACGATTAGATTCTAAAATTAAGCTTCCAAAATGTGGCAGATTCACAAAAGCTTTTGAGTTTAAAATGTGCAGGTTGTTAAAAGATAAATCTAAATCCATTAAGTTAGAAAGATTGAGAAAGGCTTCATCTTCGATGACTTCAATTAAATTATTTTCTAAATGTATATTTTCTACTTTCAAGTTTCTAAATGTGCCCGTTTTGATTTGTGTTAACTTATTCTTGATGATTGTGATTTGAGAAGTGATGTTTTCCATTTTTTCAGAAAAACATTCTTCTTGTATTTGCTCTATCCCACAATTATCAAAAACTATAAACGTCATAGCATATTTCAGATTAAAAATTTTGCAACACAATGTGGGAATATGTTCGTCCTTAATGGTGACTCCTGAAATTTCAGGCGATGTAAACGTGATTTCTTTCGCATTGTTATATTTATTGTTATGAAATTGACCCGCGATTTTAGTCTCATAATTAAACCAAAAGTCGCAACTTATACTTAGTTGTAAAAAACAAAGAAATAAAACTGCTACCGTCTTTAGATACATGGTATCAAATGAACGAATCCGAATGTTATTTTCAGTTCTGAGTTTCGAAATGATAAGTAATATATTTATTACGCCACATCTACTTAACAGAACAAAAGTTTTATTACCAGAGACTATAAGCAACAATACAAGTATTACAATAAAATCCAAGTTGGATTCCATTTAGTGAAGTAAAAAACCTCTTAACAGAAAAATAATGAATACGCAAGAACCTCAAACAAACATTCCACAGCTATTGTTTTTTTTTGAAAATCAAAACCAAATTTTGAAACGAAAAATAAAATCTGACTAACTCCAACGTCACGATCTCCATAGATTATACCATACAGTATAAAATCACCAAAATTTCCAAGTAAGCCGAATACCATATATCCTTGACACTTCCGGTACTTTTGCAAATGGACCATGGCTGAATTATCGGCTTCGCACTCTCCTTGAAAGAGCAGTAATCGTCTGTGTGTAATTTAACGTTATTCTGCTCAACCCAGTCACCAATATTCTGAACACTTTCCCCAACGCTTTCCATATTCAACCCCGCACAGTTAAAGAAAAAGTGTTGGACTGTACAATTCTGACTACAAAAATGCTTCGATTGATTCCTCAGCGGATTTCGTCCAACATCTATCCCACTGAAGCTGTGCTGATCAAAAATCCCTTCCGGCAAACTGACGAGCTTATTTTCGTAAAGATTCAACTCAAAATTTTCGACAACCAAGCCATCAAGAGCATTTTTGTCTATGTATGTCAATTCGTTGCATTTCATATCCAATTGAGAATAATTTTTGCGAAAAAAATATAAAGCATTTCTTTGCAGAGTTCTAATGCGATTAGATTGTAACGTTAAGATTCCGAACTGTGGCAGATTCATAAAAGCTCTCGAATTTAAAGCGTGCAGGTTGTTAAACGACAAATTTAAAATCGTTAACGCAGTAAGATTGAGGAAGGATTCGTCTTCGATCACTTCGATTAGATTATTTTCTAAATTTATAGCTTCTAGTTTCAAGTTTCGAAATGTGCCCGCTTTGATTGAGGTTAACTTATTATTAGTGATTGCAATTTGATTCGTGAGATGTTCTATTTTTTGAGAAAAACATTCTTCTTCTATCTGCTGTATCAAGCAAGTGTCGAAAATGACGTACCTCACATCTGATTTCAGATTAAAAATGTTGCAACACAATCTGGGAATATTTTCGTTCTCGATGCTGACTCCATAAATGTTAGGCAAAGTAACAGTTATTTCTTTGACGGCGTAATGTTTCTTTAATACAGATGAACCACCAAATTTAGTCGAGTAGTCAAACTGAAAGTCGCAAGCTATACACGGTTTTAAAAAACAGAGAAATGCAACTGCCACAGTATTTTGATACATGTTATCCGTTGAATGAAGTAAAGTCACTTTTAAGCCAGGTCTGACCATTACAACTCCATTAAAAGTTCCAAAAACTTAATGTCAATCGACTTATCAGAAAAAGAAAGTGCTAAAAAACAGAAAACTAAAATCGTCACTCCATTAAAAGTTTCTAATTGAAAAAAAAATTGTTTGGCAACTACTTAAAAGTAATTAAAACAATATCTTCATTTTATAATTAAAGATTTAGGGGCACCATCTGTCTGCAAAACAGTCGAATTTAATTTTCGTCGTAGCTACTAGCAGCGCCATCCTACAAAACGATTAAATTACTCACGCAACGAATTATAAAATACATCACTGGAATTTTTATCCCGCAATAATCCACCATTTAAGTAAAATTAATACACAGTGCTTGCTCACGAAAATGATATTTATATTGGTCTATTTATCTACCTCTCTTATCTTAAGATAAACAATGCGTTAAAATTAATTTTAGAAATATCCAGCACGAATTGAGCCACCTACACACACATAATTTGAAACCACTAACCTTACACTAAACTGTTTGACTAACTATTACGAAGAAACTGACTCATTCTATTTTTTTATTATTTTAATAGTCATTCCAAGCGCACGTTTTCCTAATAGGGAAAAAGAACCAAAATGTGATTAATTTACACGTGTATTTTTCATTACCTTGACAATGTATTTAGCAAAGCCGAAAAAGTCCACTTTATCTCCTCGGGTTCAAAACGAATAAATGCATTTTAGGACAAAATCTCTAATTACATACAATTAAACTTTATGGTGGCGTATAAAAAAGTATATGAAAATATTTACACTCGGAGGAACATATAATTCACACAATGGACCTAGGAATAGTGTGCGAAGTGAGCTAGGCGATTAAAGACATAAAATAAAAAGGCACAAAACGAGTTGTTTTATAGCCGGTTTAGTTAAGTAGTGATACGTACTAGTAAAAGTAAGTAAGCACACTAAAGCTGGCTATTTTTTCTCAGAAATTATTAGCTTTACATCTACAACACTATAATACTTTTTTTCTCATACACATATTTTTCTGAATCCAATGATTATTATCACAAAAATTACTTGATTTTATTAAATTTATTAAATTCACTAAACAGTCAAAAATACGTTGTATAATTATTTTAAAGCCTATTATTATCTTCCAAATCCAATGTCAAACCTTGCGTATTTTAAATTTTGCTATGTAACGCAAAACTGAATGACTGCTACACTACGACGTAAAGAGCTTAACTCTATTTATTAGAGGATTATAAATTGATTACTTCTAATTATATCGAACAAAGCGTCTTATCTTTATAGATGCCGCCAAAGCGTACACTCCTCTTCACAAACAATTCCCCAAATAAATCTTCCAGTTTCCTGTTTTATGCCAATTTAAACCCAAAGTCTTTCCTATACAACTAAAGATCACACATCAGATAACAGCCCCAATAAAACAAACATTGACAAAGCAGACTTTTTACACCTTCCAAACACAGCCACCAAATATTTGTAGGAAAAAACCCATTGGGTTGTAAAATTTTCACAGCAACATGTCGGATCAGACACAGGAAGAAATCGTGGACAAGAACCGCGGAAAATGGAGCAACAGCATCGAGTTCCTCATGTCCTGTATCGCCATGAACGTGGGTTTGGGGAACATCTGGAGATTCCCCTTCGTGGCGTACGAGAACGGAGGCGGCGCCTTCCTGATCCCGTACCTCGCGGTCTTGATCCTCCTGGGACGTCCCATGTACTACCTAGAAATGTGCCTGGGGCAGTTTAGCAGTCGGGGCAACGTGAAGATGTTCGAGTCCATGGCGCAAGTCCTCAAAGGTCTGCCAAAAACCCTCTATGCGAAAATTTTTGACAACGTTGTTGTAGGTGTCGGGTTCGGGCAGCTGATTGGGACTTTCTCGGTAGCGACCTACTACTGCTCTTTAATGGCTTTGACTCTATACTACTTGATCCATTCCTTCAATTTCGAGCTCCCGTGGTCCCAGTGCGATAAGCGATGGGAAGAAACCAAGTGGCTACAGAATGTCACTTGTATACCGTCGAAGAGCACCGACATGGGGCAGGTTAATAACTCGATCAGTTCGGCAGAGGCATGGTTTAGAATCGAGGTACTAAGGGAGAAAACGGACATTTCTGACGGGATAGGGATACCCAACTGGGAATTGACGCTATGTTTGCTGTGTTCGTGGACCATCACCTTTTGTATTTGCGCAAAAGGGGTGCAAAGCTCCGGAAAAGCGTCGTACTTTCTGGCTATTTTCCCGTTCGTTATCTTGTTTGCTTTACTAATACGAGCGGCCACCCTCGAGGGTGCAGGCGTGGGCATTTTGTACTTTATAACGCCGGACTGGGAAAAGCTACTCAGCGCTAAGGTAAAACTAAAGTCTGTTTACTTCTTTCTTAGTATTTATTTACAGGTTTGGTATTCCGCAGTCACTCAGTGCTTTTTTTCTTTGAATATTGGCTTCGGCTCTGTGACTATGTATGCCTCCTATAACACGTTCCACCACAATGTCTTCAGGTGAGTACCCGGAACGACGTTCTCGATAAAAACATTTCGCCAAAAACAAAAAAACTATTTTAGGGACGCCATGGTCGTGACAACCCTAGACACCTTCACCTCGTGTCTCTCGGGTCTAATCATCTTCGGCATTTTGGGCAACCTAGCCCACAAGATGAACGTGGAGGTCCCAGATGTGGTCAAATCCGGCGGCACAGGTTTAGCGTTTATTTCGTACCCCGAAGCCATAGCCCGATTCGAGGACGTCCCATGGGTAAGCCTCCACTTTCCACACACTCAAATCTCATCGACACGTTTCAGCTCTTCGCTATTTTGTTCTTCTTCATGTTGTTCGTGCTAGGAGTCGGCAGTCTGATAGCCCTCAAAGGTTGCGCCTTCACGGTCATTCTGGATGCCTTTCCACACTTGAAAACATGGCACGTGTCTTTTTGTACCGCCGTGGTGGGGTTTCTGGTGGGGCTAGTGTACATTACACCCGTAAGTTCGTTTTTGTTGTCGAAGGAAGTTTCCGCGATTTAGATTGGGTTAATTTGTTTACGGGTTTTGGTAATGCGTTGCGTGGAATATGACACGGAAAGAAGTAATTATTGACGATAATTGAGGAGATGGGTGCTGGGGTGTAATTATTTTGAGGAGACGGAGATTAGGTCAAGGTGTCGTTAGAAAATGTAATGCAATGAAGATACCTGTGTATGTTTATTTACGGAATATTTTAGATCGTATCGCTTTATAAATTAATGTAAATTTATTTATTCGTTTTTAATTTATTATTATAAAATGTGGTTAACTTTGAATTTTAACGTAATAATATAAAGTAAATGAAACAACGCACACAACTGCCAAGAAGATGTGTCGTCAAAATTTTTGACACTAGCACATCTTTACATAGACATCATCGTTCACAAAGATTTCGCCACCTTTTTCGAAAGTTATATTGTCTTCAATAAAAGCATGATCCAACGTTATTTTTAACTTCCTAGATGGGGAAATTATTAGCTGAGGTTTGTGTTAGTTCCGAGGCTTCGACAAGAGCTGGTAAAACCCCGAATTTCTCAACACATTATGAAAACCCATGCAATTTAACCCGTTATAGCAAAATGTAGAATTTAATTCACAGTTACATAAACATAACAACCACAACCTTGAAAATCCACAAACAAATTAAAACCATCAATGTTGTTTACAGGGTGGTCAATTCATCTTCACCATGGTCGACTTCTTCGGCGGTACTTTCATCTTCTACGTGCTAACGATCATCGAAATCTTAGCCGTGATGTGGTGGTACGGGTTGAAGAACATCTGCCTCGACATCGAGTTCATGTCGAAGAGAAAACCAGGACCGTACTGGCGCATCTGCTGGGCCGTCATAATCCCCGCGGTACTCATCACCGTCTTCGTGTACTTCGTCGTAACTCTCGAGGAACTAACATACGAAGACCAGTCGTACCCGTTCCACGTGATAAGTACGACTTAAGTCTAAATTTAAGCTGTATCTACACCCTCGTTTTTCAGTATGGGGTTGGTTATTGTTCGGCGTGGGCATCCTCCAACCCATCCTCTGGTGGTCGATCGAAATCATCAAAAACCTTAGAAAAGAGCCGCTTTCCAAGGTACGACTTTTCCTTGAAACCGTACGCCATGTAATTAACTAATTGAGTATTTACATTTTCCCACACGACAATCGGACATCAACCGTAATTGAGTAAATAACAGACATTTCGTCTTCATTGTCCGTATTGACGAAAGTTGGTAACCGGTTCTCGATGGAATTCCACCGGTAAAACCAATAATAAAAATGCGTTAGTTCTTTCTGGATTTGGCTGGTTGCACAACTTCGAATCCAGTTTGTTTTGATTTAGTGTTGGAAGACAATACCTGACGCTAATCTTTAGTAGAAGCGTCAGACACATCTAATTCACAATTTATGCCCCTTTGAGATGACTCATCTCACACATTCATGCAGCAAGAGCCGACTTTGGTCTAAAATGCATAAGCTCTAGTGCAGACTTGGTAAATAAATGATTGTTTAACATGGTAATTTATGTTCGGCACATCCGTCGGGTTAATCGGATGCAGAAATCTTGGTCTTTCCACCTGTGGTCGTGATGCCTGCCAGGTAATTCCCTTAGCGAGAAATTATTTGTGGGAGAGTGCCACCAATCGCCCATTTCGCACTTTTTTAAAGTTAACGCTGTTAGTTTTATGGGTTGTTATTTGATCATAAATGCAAAGTTTAAGCAAATTCCTATTTCCAGGTAATAAACACAACAATTTCGACGAAAAACCCCAATTAATGTATAAACAACTGTGCGTGAGTCACGTTTCGGTCGAGGAAAATTTACAAAGAGAACACAAAAATCGAAATCCGGAGTAGAACCGAAAATCGTACTTACGTCACGATTTTTTAAACTGAGCCAATCTGAATCGAGCATTTCGTAGCGCGGGAAAACCGTCAAATTCAAGCTTCAAACGAAATGTATTGTTGTTTTTAACACTTTATCTGTGCCTCTTTAAGCTCAGTATTGTGAAACGACGCAAATATTTTAATCCTGTCGTTGTTTTTACGACTTCTAGAAAAACAAATAGCGTCAAAAGTGTCTCACTGGTTCATCAAAACGTGTTTATTTAATCTTTTAAGTTCCTGTTTTCTCCCAGATTTGCTTGTTGCAAAATATTTTTATCAAAAAATTAAGTTTAATGTCCCAATCAAAATTCCTACCAATTGTACACCCATGAAACCCGGCCTGCTGCAACTTTCGCAAGACGTACAAAAATTTTAAATGCTTCCAGGTAGTTCGTTCTTTTTCTTTTGCCTTTCTGTTCCTCTCTCTTTGGAAGACCCTGGCACAAATACGACTTATCAGTTTGAAATAACGCTCTCATTCCGTCTAATCCTGCATGATTTTCCCTGTTATGAGTGTTGAAATGCAGACGTATTGTTTACATGAATGTATTTTTTTAATGTGTTTAGGAAAAAATAAACAGCGTCACGTTTCATTGCTTAAACAAATCCATAAAACGATATCTTTTTTATCTTTAAATTCCTGTTTTCTCTCGAGTCGGACATGTTTTTCGTTTGTAAAATATTTTGTTTTTTAACGCTGATTTTTGAGTTAGTTAGTAATCGATTGGAATAATATTGGGTCAGAGAATAAAAATAGCAGTTGAATAGTAAAATTCGTTACAATAACGGGATAATATTAACCGTGCGAAGTGCATCTGTTGGTCGCAGTTCCATTAGGGCTTATTTATTATTGACAGCAATCGTAATCCGGGAAAAAGCAATATAAAGGTAGTAAATGAAAGCGGATTGATCGATGCTCATGCACACTAGGAGATTTGGAACCGCGAGACATTAATAATGAAAAATAATGATCACGTCAACATTTTCATTTACCTATGTACTGGATCAATATACAAAATTCAGTTACAGTTCACAAGAATTAAATAAACACAAACATACAACTGCCACGAAAATTCGTGGCCAAAATTTTTAGCACCATCACAAAATTGCGTAGGTCGTAACATGAAAGTCAGATTGTAGTGAGAACACCCACCTCCAATCAAATTCACTCCTTTTGCCTTTGCCCAATCAAGAACAAATTCGACGTCTTCTAAAGCTAGATAAGCGCAAGTGAACTCAAAATCTTGCATTGCACATTCTTGTCCACAAAAATTTCTTGAAATTTTCTTCAGAGGGTTAAAGCTTACATCGAATAATCTTACACTGTGGTTGTTAAAAATATCTTCTTCTAATGTTTCAATTCTATTCCCGTTGAGGTTCAAGTCGAGAGTAACGCGTGAGGATAAATTATCGAACGCGCTTCTTTCAATTTGAAAAATTTCGTTACACATCAAATAAATTTGAGCACTTTCTGTCGCGAGAAAACTAAAAACTCCTGCTTGTAAAGTTGTAATACGGTTTTCGAATAGGTGCAGACGTTCTAAGCGCGGTACCAACGTAAAAGCTTTGGAATTTATGGCTTTCAAAAGATTGTTGTTTAAATTTATCGAACGCAAATTGTCCAAATGAAGAAAAGCTTCGTCTTCTAACTCTTCAATTGAGTTATCATTTAAATTGATTTCTGTCACGACTAAGTCTCTAAATGTGTGTTTCTTTATTATAGTGATTTTATTTCCGGTAATTGCGATAAAAAAACTAACGTTTTGTAGAGAGTCGGAAAAACAGTTTTCTTCCAATTTTCTAATAAAACAACTGTTGAACGTAATTCCATCTAAAGGATTTCTGCAAGCTAAAATTTTGCAACACAATTCTGGAATGTCATTGTCCTCAACGAAAACAGATTGATTCTCATGACATTCACTGATTTCTTCTACGTTATAAAAATTTTGTACAACTCTCAGTTGTTCGAATATTTTGTAGTCGAAAGAATATGGGCCGCAAGCCAACACTTGTTTGTATAAAGCAACGATAATAACTAATACTTGTAGTGACGGCATTTTACAAAGGTGGGAAGAGACTAAGTTATGGAAACGACTTCCCCAAATATATTTTTCGAACGCAAAATGATCTCAAAAAAAAAATTAAAATGAATTTTCCCATTAAAACTTTAAGAACCTTAATAGCTAAAAGTAAGTTTTGAAATATCTAAAGACAATTTTTTTATAAAGAGGACTACTGTTTTAACTGTCTTTTTTAACAGCATATTATCGAAACCATTAGGGTTTATTTATTATTCACAGTATTCCAGAGAAAGCTATACAAAGTTTTAACTGAAATCGGAATATCGATACTGATGTGAACCAGCAGACATTTTTACAATGAAGGTCAGGTATTTGTAAAGAATTAAAAAAAAACTTATACAACTTTTTACTTCCCGAACGTAAGCGAAGGAAGTATTCTAATATCATCTAGATGGTAAAACGCTAACCAAAATCTAATCATCCCCCACGAGTGACCTGATGACGTCACTTCAAAATTGTACATTGTAAATGGGTTTTAAATTGTATAAAATGACAAAGTCGAATATTATTGCTTTCATCTATGTGCTCTGAGCATTTTTTTTATTCGCATCGATTTTTGAAGTTTTTAAGATATTTTTATTTTTTGGTTTTTCAATTGTTGACTTTTTCGTTATCCGATTTTTTAATTTCGCTATTTTTTCAACATTTCGATTTTTTAATTTTAGTTTTTCGATGTTCATTTTGACATTTTTGGATTTTTATTTTAAATTTTTTGTGTTTTTCGATTTTTTAGTACCCAGATATTTTAATTTTTTGATTCTTCAACTTTGGAATTTTACAATTTGTCGATTTTTCTATTTCTAGAAAATTTTGTTTCCCTGTTCGGTTGTTCAATGTACCTTTTTCGATTTTTCAGTTTTTAATTTTTTGATTTTTCAATTTTTTAGTTTTACAATTTTTCGAAGTTTTTTTGATTTTTAACATTTCACTTTTAATAAGTTTGTCCGTTTGTTGAAAAATTAAAAAAGGAAAAATTGAGAAAATGAAAAACCAAAGATAAAGTTCTTCCAAGTATGTGATTCCAAGTTTTTTTTATTTTCTCAATTCGAGATTTTTAAATTTTTGGTTTTTTTAATCGTTAATTTTTCGATTTTTCGAATTTTTAGTTTTTCGATTTTCATTATGATTTTTATTTTTCAGTAAAATTTTTGTATTTTTCGATTTTTTAAGGTGTGGATATTTTAATTTTTCGATTTTCTATCTGTTGAATTTTACAATTTTTTCGTTTTTTCGATTTTCCAATTCCTCGACTTTTAATTTATCACTTTTTCGAGTTTCAATATTACAAATTTTCGGTTTTACAATTTCTATCTTTTTCTCAGTTGTTCCATTTTTTAATTGCTTTTTTCGTTACCCAATTTTCAGTTTGCCAGTTTTTTCGATTTCTCGATATTTCAGGTTTGGTTTTTCAATTTTTGATTTTCAATTTTTCCATTTTCATTTTTTTTTTTTTCGAATTTTCAATTTTGTAATTGTTTCATTTTTAAATTGGCCGATTATTAGGGTTTTTATTATTCAATTGTAAATTCTTCGCTTTTCCATTATCCGAGTTTTCAGTTTCTATATTTTTTCAATTCTTCGATTTCCCAACTTTGAAATTTTTCGGTTTCAGTGTTTCGTTTTTCCGATGTTACAATTTTTTAATTTTTTCATGTTTCGTTTTTACAATTTCTTAATTTATTAGTTTTCCGGTTTTCATTTTAAAATTTTTGGATTTTGAAATTAATTTTTGTTTATATCGTTGACTATTTAATTTATAGAAGTTTTTGTTTTTCGTTTTTTCAAATTTTCACTTTCTCGATTTTTAATTAATCGGTGTTTTCAGGTTTCAATATTACAATTTTTCGATTTTTCAATTTTTCGATATTTTGAGTTTCCTTTTAAAATCTTTGGATTTTGAAAATACAAATCTTTGTATATTTGATTATTTAATTTATAGAAATTTTTGTTTTTCGTTTTTTCAACTTTTCAATTTCTCGATTTTTAATTAATCAGGGTTTTCAGATTTCTATATTACAGTTTTTCGATTTTTCAACTGTTTTTTTTCCGTTATCCACTTGTTTAATTTCTCATTTTTTTCTTTTTCGATTTTTCAATTTTAAAATTTTCGATATGTCAAGTTTCATTTTTCAATTTTTGATTCTCATTTTTTCGGTTTTTTCAGTTTTTCTTTATTTTAACAATTCTTCAACTTCTCAATTTTTAAATTTTTTGATTTTTCAATTTTATAATTTTTAGACGTTTCAGTGTCACAATTTTCTGATTTTTTAATTGAAAAATTGCAAAATTGTTTCGTTTTTCGATATTTTTATGTTTCAATTTCGGGATTTTTAATTTTTTCGTTTTCCCAATTTCTCAATTATCCGATTTTGCAGTTTTATTTTTAATTTTTCCATGTTTTTACGATTTTTCAATTTTTCGGTGTCTCGATTTTTTGGTTTTTCGATTTTCATTTTGAAATTTTTGTATTTTTCATTCTAAAATTTTTGTATTCTTCAATGTATTGTTTCGTTTTTCGATATTTTTATGTTTCAATTTCGGGATTTTTAATTTTTTCGTTTTCCCAATTTCTCAATTATCCGATTTTGCAGTTTTATTTTTAATTTTTCCATGTTTTTACGATTTTTCAATTTTTCGGTGTCTCGATTTTTTGGTTTTTCGATTTTCATTTTGAAATTTTTGTATTTTTCATTCTAAAATTTTTGTATTCTTCAATGTTTGGATGACACAATTTTCCGATTTTCCAATATTTTAGTATGGATAGATTCTATATATAAATATTAGTTCTTTTGCTGAAAAATAAAAAAACACAGAAAGTTTAAAACTCAAAAAATCGTAAAATTGGAGAACCAACAAAATAAAAAATGGAATAATTAAAAAATCGTAAAATCGAAAACTGGAGAATCTGTAAAATTAACAAATCGGTGCCGATTAAGAAAAATACTCCCACACAATAATAAATATAAATTTTTCGGTTTTTCAGTGTTTCGTTTTTTCGATGTTTCAATTTTTTAATTTTTCCAAGTTTCGTTTTTACAATTTCTTAATTTTTTAGTTTTTCGGTTTTCATTTTAAAATTTTTGGATCTTCAATTCAATTTTTGTTTGTATTTTTGACTATTTAATTTATAGAAGATTTTGTTTTTCGTTTTTTCAATTTGTCACTTTCTCGATTTTTAATGAATCAGGGTTTTCAGATTTCTATATTACAATTTTTAGATTATTCAATTGTTTTTTCCATTATACACTTGTTTAATTTCTCAATTTTTAAATTTTTTGATTTTTCAGTTTTATAATTTTTAGACGTTTCAGTGTTATAATTTTCTGATTTTTTAATTGAAAAATTGCAAAATTGTTTCGTTTTTCGATTTTTATGTTTCAATTTCAGGATTTTAAATTTTTTCGTTTTCCCAATTTTTCAATTATCCGATTTTGCAGTTTTATTTTTAACTTTTACATGCTTTTACGATTTTTCAATTTTTCGGTGTCTCGATTTTTTAGTTTCCTAGTTTTGGATTTTTCATTTTAAAATTTTTGTATTCTTCATTGTTTCGACGATACAATTTCCCGATGTTCCAATATTTTAGTGTAGATAGATTCTATATATAAATATTAGTTCGTTTGCTGAAAAATAAAAACAAAAACTGAAAGTTTGAAACTCAAAAAATTGTAAAATTGGAGAACTAACAAAGCAAAAAATGGAATAATTGAAAAATCGTAAAATCGAAAACTGGAGAATCTGTAAAATTAACAAATTGGTGCCGATTAAAAAAATGCTCCCACACAATAATAAATATAAAAGCAAATCTTATGGTTTTCCCTAGATCTTTGATACTGGAAATCAACACTTGAATACACACGATGAATAATACCTATTTGAATTTGGCGTGGGTTTGAATTTTAACTTAAGCTTTTCTTCATTTGAACAATTTGCGTAAGATATTTTTAGATAAGAATCGTTTGAAAGTCATAAATCCTAAAGCGTATAATATTTAGGCTTGTTCGGAAATCATATTAAAACTTTACAAAAGAGAGTTTTTAGTGTTTTCCACGCAGCGAATTCTCACATTGACTTGGCGTGCAATAACATTTTTCAACTTAAAAAAACTGCCTTTGATAGTTTATCATCGCATATTACCATCGTTTTGATCCTTAATGGGAATAGAAGTGAAACTTTGCCGGAAGATATTTTTAATAATCGCAGTTCCGGATTCGTTGATCTAGGGTTTAATCCTCTGAAGGAGATTTCGAGACATTTTTGTGAAAAACAGTGTGTAATGGAAAGTTTTCGATTCCACTGCACTTATCTAACTTTGGAAGACGTCGACTTTATTGTTGATTGGGCAAGGGCCAAGGACGTCTATTTGTGGGGATGTGAATGTTCCCAACACAATCCAGCTTTGACGGGGCAAGCTATAGAATTATGTGTTGGTGCTAAAAATTTTGACGACGCATTTTCTTGGCAATTATATGTTTGGTTTTTTTAGTCGTTCTTTATGTACTATGAATGAAGTTCACGAGCAGGTGTTTTTTTTAACATTGATTTTCAAAGCTTGCTAGAGAACTTTTTTTTTCTATTATATAGCATGTCCCAAATCGTCTTACATTAATATTGCTTTTTCAATAATAATAAATAAACCCCAATGCTTTCAATAAAATGTTGTTATTGAAAATAAATTGAAAAAGTAGCCCTTTTTGTAATAAATTTAATCGAAGAGTTAGAAGATGAAGCTTTCCGCAATCTGACAATCCGATTTCAATTATCAGCTGAGAAGCTTTCTCCAAAATTCGGTTACTGTGAATAATAAATAAACCCTAATGGTTTCAATGATATGTTGTTAATAAAAGTAAGTCAAAACAATATCCCTCCTTATAATAACTTCCTTAGTTAGGATAATAATGAAAATAAAAAGCCTATAATGTCGAATTCGGAACGTGTAAAAAATTGTTCTCGGAACATTTCAAAACTTACTTGAAGCTATTAAGGCTCTTAAGATTTTAATGCCAACGACTCGTATTAATTTTTTTCACAAGATCGCTTTTGCGTTCGAAAAATGTCATTTCCATAACTTAGTCAGACTTTCCATCTGACCGAAAACGTCCCTTACAATGTCTTTTCTGCAAATATTACTTATTTTCGTTACTTTTTACAAACACGTGTTGGCTTGTGGCTCGTATTCTTTCGACTACGACATCAGGGGACAAACCGGGTTTATAAAAAAAATTTCTAACGTAAAAGAAATCAGTGAATGTGGTTACGACAATCACTCTGTCTTCGTTGACGAGCACTACATTCCAGAATTGTGTTGTAAAATTTTCGCTTGCAAGAATATTTTGGAGGCAGTTACGTTTAACAGTTGTTTTATAAGAAAATTTGAAGAAAACTGCTTTTCCAACTTTTTACAAACTGTTCGTTCCTCTATCGCATTTACCAGAAACCACATAAGCACAATAAAAAAACATACATTTAAAGACTTAGCCGTGATACAGATTGATTTAAGTAACAATTTTATTGAAGAGTTAGAAGATGAAGCTTTTCACAATTTGAACAATTTATTGATTCTGCATTTAGATGGCAATCTTTTGACAGTCATAAATCCCAAAGCTTTTGCTTTGATTCCGCGTTTGGAAAGTTTGAGCTTGTACGAGAATCGTATTAGAACTTTACAACCGGGATTTTTTAGTTTTTTGTCGGCCAGGAATGTTGAGATTAATTTGGCATGCAATGAAATTTCTCAACTTAAAAAAAGTGCTTTCGATGGTTTGTCTTCGATCCTCGATTTGACTCTTAATGGAAATACGATCGAAATTTTGCCCGAAGATATTTTTAATAATCACAGTTGGCGATCGGTTGATCTATCCTACAATCCTCTGAAGACGATTTCGAGACATTTTTGCGACAAACAATGTGTAATGCAAATTTTTGAGTTCGATTGCGTTTATCTAACTTGGGAAGACTTGGAATTTATTGTTGACTGGGCAGAGGCGAAAGAAGTGGACTTGTATGGGGGTGGATGTCTTCAGTATAATGTAACTGTTATGTTACCTACAAAACTATGTGGTGGTGCAACAAATTTCGAAGACATTTTTTCCTGGAAGTTCTATGCTGGTTTTTATTTGCTTCTTCTAAATTATATCTGAATGACCACAACTTGACTGAGTTTGGACTGCTTTTTACTTCGATTTCTACACTAAACACGATCAGTAAATTGTGAAATTAATATCTACCACGAATAAATATCTATTAAATCTGTATCTTTTTTTTCAAAAATATAATGTTTATGTTCAGAGGTCGTAACTATTTCAGACTGAAAGCTAGAAAGTTGTGTAAGTTTTTACCTCCCTAGCGTAAGCCAGCATGATGTAGATGATAAACGCTAACCAGAATTTGTCTAATCATCCCCACCACTAATGCGATGACGTCACTTCAAAATTGTACATAGTAAATAGGTTTCAAAGTGTATAAAATAACTAAATAGTTTATGACTCCGTGTTGAGTTTTTACCCGAAACATCCAGATTTTTGGAAAAAAATCAAAATTATAAAACAACATTTTGCAATTTAATTTTGGATCTGCAAAACCGGATGCTTTGAAATCTTGCAGGTGTTTTAAGGTTAAGATAACCATGAATAATTTTTAATCAAAATATATTGACTTGCCCCCTCCAAAAAATTCATGACGTCAGCTCAAAATTCTGCCCAATAAATTACTTTTACAGTTTTCGAAGTTTATTTTGATTTTTATTTTAAATTTTTTGTGTTTTTCGATTTTTTAGTATCTAGATATTTTGATTTTTCGATTCTTCAACTTTTGAATTTTACAATTTGTTGAATTTGTTGATTTTTCTATTTCTAGAAAATTTTGTTTTCCGTATTTTTCTATTTTTGGATTTTTAATTAATCAGATTTTCGATTTTACTGTTCCTTTTTCTCAACTTTTCAAATTTTCAGTTGTTTTTTCAATTATCGAAGTTTTCAGTTTCTCAAGTTTTAAGACTACCATTTTTAAATTTCTCGGTGTTTCAAGTTTCATTTTTTCTATATTTGATTTTCAATTTTACAATTGTTCGGTTTTTCTGTTTTTTAAATTTTCAGTTTTTTCATTTTTAAGGTTACAATTTTTCCTTTTCCAATTTTATTGTTGACCTCTTGTTGAGTTTCTTTATTTTTGCAGTTCTTCGATTTCTCAATTTTTAAATTGGCCGGTTTTTCAATGTTTCTTTTTGTATCTTTCAGTTTTTAAATTTTGATTTTTCAAATTTTTAGTTTTACAACTTTTCGATGTTTCAGTGTTACAATTTCCGGATTTTTTGATTTTCTAAAATTTCACTTTTAATAAGTTTGTCTTTTTGTTGAAAAATTAAAAAACGAAAAATTGAGAAAATGAAAAATTAAAAATAAATTACTTCCAAGTATGTATATGATTTCAAGTTGTTTCGTTTATTCAATTTTTTATTTTCTCAATTAGAGATTTTTAAATTTTTGGTTTAGTTGTTAATTTTTCGATTTCTCGAATTTTTAGTTTTTCAATTTTCATTATGATTTTCATTTTTCAGTAAAATTTTTGTATTTTCGATTTTCTAATTCCTCGATTTTTAATTTATCACTTTTTTTTCGTTTTTTCGATGTTACAATTTTTTAATTTTTCCATGTTTCGCTTTTACAACTTCTTAATTTTTTAGTTTTCCGGTTTTCATTTTAAAATTTTTGGATTTTGAAATTAATTTTTGTTTTTTTGACTATTTAATTTAGAGAAGTTTCTGATTTTCGGTTTTTCAATTTTTAACTTTCTCGATTTTTAATTAATCAGGGTTTTCAGTTTACAATATTACAATTTTTCGATTTTTCAATTTTTCGATATTTTAAGTTTCATTTTCAAATCTTTGGATTTTGAAATTAACAATTTTTGTATTTTTGATTATTTAATTTATAGATTTTTGATTTTCGTTTTTTCAACTTTTCGATTTTTCGATTTTTAATTAATCAGGGTTTTCAGATTTCTATATTACAATTTTTCGATTATTTAATTGTTTGTTCAATTATCCACTTGTTTAATTTTTCATTTTTAAAATTTTCGATGTCAAGTTTCATTTTTCAATTTTTGATTCTCATTTTTTCGGTGTCTTTAATTTTTTCTTTATTTTTTCAATTCTTCAATATAAAATTGCGAAGTTGAAGAATTGAAAAAATAAAGATAAAATTAAAAACACCAAAAAAATGAGAATCAAAAATTGAAAAATGAAAAATTAAACAAGTGGATAATTGAAAAAACAATTGAACAATCGAAAAATTCTAATATAGAAATCTATAAATTAAAGAATCAAAAATACAAAAATTTTTAATTTCAAAATCCAGAGATTTGAAAATGAAACTTAAAATATCGAAAAATTGTAATATTGTAACCTGATTAATTAAAAATCGAGAAAGTGAAAAATTGAAAAAACGAGAAACAAAAACTTCTATAAATTAAATGGTAAAAATAGAAACAAGAATTAATTTCAAAATCCAAAAATTTTAAAATGAAAACCGGAAACCTAAAAAATTAAGAAATTGTAAAAACGAAACCTGGAAAAAGGAAAAAATTGTAAAATCGAAAAAACGAAACACTGAAAAACCAAAAAATGTGTGTTTATTATTGTGTGGGAGCAATTTTTTTAATCGGCACCGATTGGTTAATTTTACAGATTCTCCAGTTTTCGATTTTACGATTTTTTTATTATTCCATTTTTTGCTTTGTTAGTTCTCCGATTATACAATTTTTTGAGTTTTAAACTTTCAGTGTGTTTTTATTTGTCAGAAAAAGAACTAATATTTATATATAGAATCTATCCACACTAAAATATTGGAAAATTGTATCATTGAAACAATGAAGAATACAAAAATTTTAAATTGAAAAATCCAAAAATTTCAAAATGAAAATCGAAAAACTAAAAAATCGAGACACCGAAAAATCGAAAAATCGTATAAACATGGAAAAATTTAAAATAAAACTGCAAAATCGGATAATTGAAAAATTGGGAAAACGAAAAAATTAAAAATCCCTAAATTGAAACATAAAAAATCGAAAAACGAAATAATCTTGCAATTTTACAATTAAAAAATCAGAAAGTTGTAACACTGAAACGTCTAAGAATTATAAAATTGAAAAATCAAAAAAATTAAAAATTGAGAAGTTGAAGAATTGTTAAAATAAAGAAAAACTGAAAAAACCGAAAAAATGAGAATCAAAAATTGAAAAATGAAACTTGACATATCGAAAATTTTAAAACTGAAAAATCGAAAAATGAAAAAAATGAGAAATTAAACAAGTGGATAATGGAAAAAACAATTGAAAAATCGAAAAATTGTAATATAGAAATCTGAAAACCCTGATTAATTAAAAATCGAGAAATTTGAAAGTTCAAAAAACAAAAATCAATAATTCGTAATTTCAAAATCCAAAGATTTTAAAATGAAACTTAAAATATCGAAAACTTGAAAAATCGAAAAATTGTAATATTGTAACCTGAAAACACATCGAGAATGTGAAAAATTTAAAAACCGAAAAACAAAAACTTCCATAAATTAAATAGTCAAAAATACAAACAAAAATCAATTCCAAAATCCAAAAATTTTGAAATGAAATCCGGAAAACTAAAAAATTAAGAAATTGTAAAAACGAAACACTGAAAAACCGAAAAATTTATATTTATTATTGTGTGGGAGCATTTTTTTTAATCGGCACCGATTTGTTAATTTTACAGATTCTCCGGTTTTCGATTTTACGATTTTTTAATTATTCCATTTTTTGCTTTGTTAGTTCTCCGATTTTACAATTTTTTGAGTTTTAAACTTTCAGTGTTTTTTATTTTCCAGCAAAAGAACTAATATTTCTATATAGAATCTATTCACACTAAAATATTGGAAAATCGGAAAATTGTATCATCGAAACAATGAAGATTGCAAAAATTAAAATGAAAAATCCGAAAATTTCAAAATGAAAATCGAAAAACTAAAAAATCGAGACATCGAAAAATTGAAAAATCGTAAAACATGGAAAAATTAAAAATAAAACTGAAAAATCGGATAATTGAAAAATTGGGAAAACGAAAAAATTCAAAATCCCGAAATTGAAACATAAAAAAATCGAAAAACGAAACAATTTTGCAATTTTTCAATCAAACAATCAGAAAATTGTAACACTGAAACGTCTAAAAATTATAAAATTGAAAAATCAAAAAATTTTAAATTGGGAAGTTGAAGAATTGTTAAAATAAAGAAAAACTGAAAAAACCGAAAAAATGAGAATCAAAAATTGAAAAATGAAACTTGACATATCGAAAATTTTAAAATTGAAAAATCGAAAAATGAAAAAAATGAGAAATTAAACAAGTGGATAAGGGAAAAACAATTGAAAAATCGAAAAATTATAATATAGAAATCTGAAAACCCTGATTAATTGAAAATCGAGAAATTGAAAAGTTGGAAAAACGAAAAACAAAAATCTATAAATTAAATAATCAAAAATACAATTTTTTAATTTCAAAATCCAAAGATTTAAAAATGAAACTTAAAATATCGAAACATTGAAAAATCGAAAAATTTTAATATTATAACCTGAAAAAAACGAAAAACAAAAACTTCTATAAATTAAATAGTCAAAAATACAAAAAATTTTAATTTCAAAATCCAAAAATTTGAAAATGAAAATCGCAAAACAAAAAATTCAAAAAACTGAAAAACGAAACATGGAAAAATAAAAAAATTGTAACGTCGAAAAAGCGAAACACTGAAAAACCGGAAAAATTAAAATTTGAGAAATCGAAGAACAGAAACTGAAAAATCGGATAATGGAAAAGCCAAGAATTGTACAATAAAAACCCTAATAATTATTTGAAGAAAGTGAAAAACTAAAAATCAGCAAATTTAAAAATGAAACAATTACAAAATTGTAACTTTGAAAAAAAAATGAAAAATTGAAAATCAAAAATTGAGAAACCAAACTTGAAATATGGAAAAATTGAAACAATTGGCAAACTGAAATTCGAGTAACGAAAAAAGCAATAAAAAAAACAAAAATTTAAAAATCTCGAATTGAAAAAATAAAAAATTAAAGAAACGAAACAACTTGGAAGTACTTTATTTTTGGTTTTCCATTTTCTCAATTTTTCGTTTTTTAATTTTTCAACAAACGGACAAACTTATTAAAGGTGAAATTTTAAAAAATCAAAAAATCGGGAAATTGTAACACTGAAACATCGAAAAATTGTAAAACTAAAAATTGAAAAATCAAAAAATTAAACACTGAAAAATCGAAAAAGAAACATTGAAAAACCGAACAATTTAAAAATTGAGAAATCGAAGAACTGCAAAAATAAAGAAACTCTAAATCGAATAATTAAGAGGCCAACAATAAAATTGGAAAAGGAAAAATTGTAACCTTAAAAATGAAAAAAAACTGAAAATTTAAAAAACAGAAAAATCGAACAATTGTAAAATTGAAAATCAAAAATAGAAAAACCGAAACTCGAAACACCGAGGAATTTAAAAATTATAATCTTAAAACTGGAGAAACTGAAAACTTCGATATTTGAAAAAACTGAAAAGTTGAAAAATTGAAAAAAAGGAACTGCAAAATCGAAAAACTGATTAATTAAAAATCCCGAAACAGAAAAATACGGGAAACAAAATTTTCTAGAAATAGAAAAATCAACAAATTGCAAAATTCCAAAGTTGAAGAATCGAAAAATTAAAATATCCAAGGACTAACAAATCGAAAAATATAAAAAAATTAAAATGAAAATCCAAAAATGTCAACTAAAATTAAAATCGAAAACTGAAAAATTGAAAAAAAAACGAAACATTGAACAATTAAAAAAAGTGAAATACCGAAATGTTGAAAAAATTGCGAAATTAAAAAATTGGATAACGAAAAAGTCAATAATTGAAAAATCAAAAAATAAAAATATCTTAAAATGGACAAATCGAAAAAACGAGAAATTGTAAAATTCAACAGATATAAAATAGATAAATTAAAATATCTACAAATTAAAAAATCGAAAAATACAAAAATTTTACTGAAAAATAAAAAGCATAATGAAAATATAAAACTAAAAATTCGAGAAATCGAAAAATGAATAATTAAAAAAACCAAAAATTTAAAAATCTCGATTTGAAAAAATAAAAAATCGAAGAAACGAAACAACTTGGAATCACATACTTGGAAGTACTTTATTTTTAATTTTTCATTTTCTCAATTTTTCGTTTTTTAATTTTTCAACAAACGGACAAACTTATAAAAGCGAAATTTTAAAAAATCAAAAAATCGGGAAATTGTAACACTGAAACATCGAAAAATTGTAAAACTAAAGAATTGAAAAATCAAAACATTAAAAACTGAAAAATCGAAAAAGAAACATTGCAAAATCGGACAATTTAAAAATTGAGAAATCAAAGAACTGCAAAAATAAAGAAACTCAACAAGAGGTTAACAATAAAATCGGAAAAGGAAAAATTGTAACCTTAAAAAGCTGAAAATTTGAAAAACAGAAGAATCGAATTGTAAAATTGAAAATCAAAAATAGAAAAAACGAAACTTGAAACACCGACAAATTTAAAAATTGTGATCTTAAAACTTCAGAAACTGAAAACTTCGATAATTGAAAAGACAACTGAAAATTTGAAAAATTAAAAAAAAGGAACTGTAAAATCGAAAAACTGGGTAATGAAAAATCCAGAAATAGAAAAATACGGAAAACAAAATTTTCTAGAAATAGAAAAATCGACAAATTGGAAAATTCGAAAGTTGAAGAATAGAAAAATTAAAATATCTAGGCACTAAAAAATCGAAAAACACAAAAAATTGAAAATAAAAATCCAAAAATGTCAAAATATACATCGAAAATCTGTTAAAGTAATTTATTGGGCAGAATTTTGAGCTGACGTCATCAATTTTTTGGAGGGGGTAAGTCAATATATTTTGATTAAAAATTATTCATGCTTATCTTAACCTTAAAACATCTGCAAGATTTCAAAGCATCCGGTTTTGCAGATCCAAAATTAAATTGCAAAATGTTGTTTTATAATTTTGATTTTTTTTTCCAAAAATCTGGATGTTTCGGGTAAAAACTCAACACGGAGTCATAAACTACATGTGGACTATGTTATTTTATACACTTTGAAACCTATTTACTATGTACAATTTTGAAATGACGTCATCGCATTAGTGGTGGGGATGATTAGACAAATTCTGGTTAGCGTTTACCATCTACATCATACTGGCTTACGCTAGGGAGGTAAAAACTTACACAACTTTCTAGCTTTCAGTCTGAAATAGTTACGACCTCTGAACATAAACATTATATTTTCGAAAAAAAAAAGATACAGATTTAATAGATTTTTATTCGTGGTAGATATTAATTTCACAATTTACTGATCGTGTTTAGTGTAGAAATCGAAGTAAAAAGCAGTCCAAACTCAGTCAAGTTGTGGTCATTCAGATATAGTTTAGAAGAAGTAAATAAAAACTTGCATAGAACTTCCAGGAAAAAAAGTCTTCGAAATTTGTTGCACCACCACATAGTTTTGTAGGTAACATAACAGTTACATTGTACTGAAGACATCCACCCCCATACAAGTCCACTTCTTTCGCCTCTGCCCAGTCAACAATAAATTCCACGTCCTCCCAAGTTAGAAAAACGCAATCGAATTCAAAAATTTGCATTACACATTGTTTGTCGCAAAAATGTCTCGAAATCGTCTTCAGAGGATTGTAGGATAGATCAACTGATTGCCAACTGCGATTAGTAAAAATATCTTCGGGCAAAATTTCGATTTTATTACCATTAAGAGTCAAATCGAGGATAACACGCGAAGACAAACCATCGAAAGCACTTTTTTTAAGTTGAGAAATTTCATTACACGCCAAATTAACGTCAGAATTCCTTGCCGACAAAAAACTAAAAAATCCCGGTTGTAAAGTTCGAATACGATTCTCGTACAAGCTCAAACTTTCCAAACGCGGAATCAAAGCAAAAGCTTTGGGATTTATGACTGTCAAAAGATTGCCACCTAAATGAAGAATCAACAAGTTGTTCAAATTGAGGAAAGCTTCGTCTTCTAATTTTTCAATAAAATTGTTACTTAAATCAATCTGCATCACCACCAAGTCTCTAAATGTGTGTTTCTTTATTGTGGTTATATGGTTTCTGGTAACTCTGATAACAGAACGAACGTTTAGTACAGAGTTGGAAAAGCAGTTTTCCTCAAATTTTCTTATAAAACAATTGTTAAACGTAACTGCATCCAAAATATTCTTGCAAGCGAAAATTTTGCAACACAATTCTAGAATGTAATGCTGGTCAACAAAGACAGACTGATTGTCATTACCACATTCACTGATTTCTTCTACGTCAGAAATTTTTTTTATAAACCCGATTTGTCCCCTGATTTCGTAGTCGAAAGAATACGAGCCACAAGCCAACACGTGTTTGTAAAAAGTAACGAAAATTAATAATGTTTGCAGAAAATACATTGTAATGGACGTTTTCGGTGAGGTGGAAAGTGTGACTAAGTTATAGAAATGACTTCCAAAATTATATTTTTCGAACGCAAAAGCGATCTTGTAAAAAAAATTAATACGAGTCGTTGGCATTAAAATCTTAAGAGCCTTAATAGCTTCAAGTAAGTTTTGAAATGTTCCGAGAACAATTTTTTACACGTTCCGAATTCGACATTATAGGCTTTTTATTTTCATTATTATCCTAACTAAGGAAGTTATTATAACGAGAGCTATTGTTTTGACTTACTTTTATTAACAACATATTATTGAAACCATTAGGGTTTATTTATTATTCACAGTAACCGAATTTTGGAGAAAGCTGCACAGCTGGTAATTGAAATCGGATTGTCAGATTGCGGAAAGCTTCATCTTCTAACTCTTCGATTAAATTTATTACAAAAAGGGCTACTCTTTCAACTTATTTTCAATAACAACATTTTATTGAAAGCATTGGTGTTTATTTATTATTATTGAAAAAGCAATATTAATGTAAGACGATTTGGGACATGCTATATAATAGAAAAAAAAAGTTCTCTAGCAAGCTTTGAAAATCAATGTTAAAAAAAAAACCTGTTCGAGAGCTTCATTCATACTACATAAAGAACGACTAAACAAAACCAAACATATAATTGCCAAGAAAATTCGTCGTCAAAATTTTTAGAATTTAATTTTTTAAGATAACCGTTACAAGTTAAAATTCAAACTGACGCCAAATTCAAATATTATTCATCGTGCGTATTCAAATGTTCATTTCCAATATCATAGACCTAGGGAAAACCATACGATTTGTTTTTATATTAATTATTGTGTGGGAGCATTTTTTTAATCTTCTCCAGTTTTCAATTTTATGATTTTTCAATTATTCCATTTTTTGCTTTGTTAGTTCTCCGATTTTATAATTTTTTGAGTTTTAAACTTTCAGTTTTTAATTTTTCAATTTCGTATTTTTTTTTTTTTCAGCAAAAGAATAGATATTTATATATAGAATCTATCCACACTAAAATATTGGAAAATCGAAAAATTGTATCACTGAAACAATGAAAAATGCAAAAATTTTGAAATGAAAAATCCAAAAATTTCAAAACGAAAATCGAAAAACTAAAAAGTCGAGACACCGAAAAATTGAAAAATTGTAAAACATGGAAAAATTAAAAATAAAACTGCAAAATCGGACAATTGAAAAAATCGAAAAACGAAACAATTTTGCAATTTTTCAATTTTAAGTTTTCAAGTTCTTGGTTTTCAACTTTGATCAAAATGAAATTTTACAAAATCGAATAACTGTAATACCGAAACATTGAAAAATGCAAGAACAAAAATTGAGAAATTGAAAAATCGACAAAACGAAACAATTTTGCAATTTTTTGATATGAAATTTTTCAAATTCTCGACTTTTCATTTTTTAATTGTTCAACAAAAGGAAAAATTTATACAAACCGAACTTTTAAAAAACCGAAAAATTGTAACACTGAAACAGCAAAAAAAAAGATAATTAAAAATTGAAAAATTGAGAAAATCAACAAAAAGAAACAATTTTGCAGTTTTTCGATATAAAATTTTTTAAATTCTCAATTTTTAATTCTTTATTTTCTCGATTTTTCATTTTTTAATTGTTCAACAAAAGGACAAATTTATTCAAACCGAGATTTTGAAAAATTTTAAAATCAAAAAATTGTAACATTGAAACACAAAATTTTAAAATTGAGAAGTTGAAGAATTGAAAAAATAAAGAAAAAATTAAAAACACCGAAAAAATGAGAATCAAAAATTGAAAAATGAAACTTGACATCGAAAATTTTAAAATTGAAAAATTGAAAAATGAAAAATTAAACAAGTGGATAATTGGACAAACAATTGAATAATCGAAAAATTGTAATATAGAAATCTGAAAACCCTGATTAATTAAAAATGGAAAAATTGAAAAGTTGAAAAAACGAAAAACAAAAATCTATAAATTAAATAATCAAAAATACAAAACTTTTTAATTTCAAAATCCAAAGATTTGAAAAAGAAAATTAAAATATCGAAAAATTGAAAAATCGAAAAATTGTAATATTGCAACCTGAAAACCCTGATGAATTAAAAATCGAGAAAGTGAAAAGTTGAAAAAACGGAAAACAAAAACTTCTATAAATTAAATAGTCAAAAATACAAGCAAAAATTAATTTCAAAATCCAAAAATTTTAAAATGAAAACCGTAAAACTAAAAAATTAAGAAATTGTAAAAACGAAACATGGAAAAATTAAAAAACTGTAACATCGAAAAAAAGAAACACTGAAAAACCGAAAAATTTATATTTATTATTGTGTGGGAGCATTTTTTTTAATCGCCACCGATTTGTTAATTTTACAGATTCTCCAGTTTTCGATTATACGATTTTTCAATTATTCCATGTTTTGCTTTGTTAGTTCTCCAATTTTACAATTTTTTGAGTTTTAAACTTTCAGTTTTTTTTTATTTTTCAGCAAACGAACTAATATTTATATATAGAATCTATCCACACTAAAATATTGGAAAATCGGAAAATTGTATCATTGAAACAATGAAGAATACAAAAATTTTCAAATGAAAAATCCAAAAATTTCAAAATGAAAATCGAAAAACTAAAAAATCGAGACACCGAAAAATTGAAAAAACGTAAAACATGGAAAAATTAAAAATAAAACTGAAAAATCGGATAATTGAAAAATTGGGAAAACGAAAAAATTCAAAATCCCGAAATTGAAACATAAAAAAATCGAAAAACGAAACAATTTTGCAATCTTTCAATTAAAAAATCAGAAAATTGTAACACTGAAACGTCTAAAAATTATAAAATTGAAAAATCAAAAAATTTAAAAATTGAGGAAGAATTGTTAAAACAAAGAAAAACTGAAAAAACCGAAAAAATGAGAATCAAAAATTGAAAAATGAAACTTGACATATTGAAAATTTTAAAACTGAAAAATCGAAAAATGAAAAATATGAGAAATTAAACAAGCGGATAATGGAAAACCCAATTGAAAAATCGAAAAATTGTAACATTAATTAAAAATCGAGAAATTGAAGTTGAAAAAAAGAAAAACAAAAATTTCTATAAATTAAATAATCAAATATACAAAAATTCTTAATTTCAAAATCCAAAGATTTTAGCAATGAAACATAAAATATCGAAAACTTGAAAAATCGAAAACTGAAAATATTGAGAAATTGAATTGCATAATTGAAAAACCGAAAAATTATAAAATTTAAAATTTGAGAAATCGAAGAACAGAAACTGAAAAATCGGATAATGGGAAAGCCAAGAATTGTACAATAAAAAAACTAATAATTATTTGAAAAAAGTGAAAAACTAAAAATCGGCAAATTTAAAAATGAAACAATTACAAAATTGTAACTTTGAAAAAAAAATTAAAAATGGAAAAAATTGAAAAATGAAAAATTGAAAAACTAAACTTGAAATATGGAATAATTGAAAAAATTGGCAAACTGAAATTCGAGTAACGAAAAAAGCAATTAAAAAAAACAAAAATTTAAAAATCTCGAATTGAAAAAATAAAAAATTAAAGAAACGAAACAACTTGGAATCACATACTTGGAAGTACTTTATTTTTGGTTTTCCATTTTCTCAATTTTTCGTTTTTTAATTTTTCAACAAACTGACAAACTTGTTAAAAGTGAAATTATAAAAAATTAAAAATCGGGAAATTGTAACACTGAAACATTGAAAATTTGTAAAACTAACAAATTGAAAAATCAAAAATATAAAAACTGGAAAATTTTAAAAGAAACATTGAAAAACAGAACAATTCAAAAATTGAGAAATCGAAGAACTGCAAAAATAAAGAACCTCAAAATCGATTAATTAAGAGGTCAACAATAAAATTGGAAAAGAAAAAATTGTAACCTTAAAATTGAAAAAACTGAAAATTTAAAAAACAAAAAAATCGAACAAATGTAAAATTGAAAATCAAAAGTAGAAAAAACGAAACTAGAAACACCGAGAAATTTAAAAATTGTAATCTTAAAACTTGAGAAACTGAAAACTTCGATAATTGAAAAAACAACTGAAAAGTTGAAAAATTGAAAAAAAAGGAACTGTAAAATCGAAAACCTGATTAATTAAAAATCCCGAAACAGAAAAATACGGGAAACAAAATTTTCTAGAAATAGAAAAATAGACAAATTGTAAAATTCAAAAGTTGTAGAATCGAAAAATTAAAATATCTAGGTAACAAAAAATCGAAAAACACAAAAAATTTAAAATAAAAATCCAAAAATGTCAAAATAATCATCGAAAAACCAAAATTAAAAATTGAACACTGAAAAATTGAAAAAATTGAAATACCGAAATGTTGAAAAAATTGTGAAATTAAAAAATCGGATAACGAAAAAGTCAAGTATTGAAAAATCAAAAAATAAAAGTATCTTAAAATGGACAAATCGAAAAAACGAGAAATTGTAAAATTCAACAGATATAAAATCGATAAATTAAAATATCTACAAATTAAAAAATCGAAAAATACAAAAATTTTACTGAAAAATAAAAAGCATAATGAAAATCGAAAACTAAAAATTCGGGAAATCGAAAAATTGATAATTAAAAAAAACAAAAATTTGAAAATCTCGATTCGAGAAAATAAAAAATCGAAGAAACGAAACAACTTGGAATCACATACTTGGAAGAAAGTACTTTATTTTTAATTTTTCATTTTCTCAATTTTTTTTAATTTTTCAACAAAAAGACAAACTTAATAAAAATAAAATTTTAAAAAATCAAAAAATTAAAAACTGAAAAATCGAAAAAGAAACAGTGAAAAACCAAACAATTGAAAAATTGAGAAATCGAAGAACTGCAAAAATAAACAAATTCAAAATCGAATAATTAAGAGGCCAACAATAAAATTGGAAAAGGAAAAATTGTAACCATAAAAATGAAAAAACTGAAAATCCAAAAAACAGAAAAATCGAACAATTGTAAAATTGAAACTCAAAAATAGATAAAACGAAACTTGAAACACCGAGAAATTTAAAAATTGTGATCTTAAAACTTGAGAAACTGAAAACTTCGATAATGAAAACACAACCAAAAATTTGAAAAATTGAAAAAAAAGGAACTGATTAATTAAAAATCCATAAATAGAAAAATACAGAAAACAAAATTTTCTAGAAATAGAAAAATCGACAAATTGTAATATTGAAAAGTTGAAAAATCGAAAAATTAAAATATCTAGGCACTAAGAAATCGAAAAACACAAAAAATTTAAAACAAAAATGCAAAAAGTATAGACTCATCAATTTTCTACATTTTAGGTAGGAGTTATTGGGCAATTTTTTAGAGGGGATAAGTAAATATATTTTGATCAAAAATTATTCATGCCTATCATAACCTTAAAACATCTGCTAGATTTCAAAGCATCCGGTTTTGCAGATTCAAAATTAAATTGCAAAATGTTGTTTTATAATTTTGATTTTTTTCCAAAAATCTGGACGTTTCGGGAAAAAACTCAACACGGAGTGATAAACTACATGTGGACTATGTTATTTTATACAATTTGAAACTTATTTACTATGTACAATTTTTAAGTGACGTCATAGCATTAGACAAATTTTGGTTAGCGTTTTACCATCTACATCATACTAGCTTACGGCTAGGGAAGTAAAAACTTATATAACTTTCTAGCTTTCAATCTGAAATAATTACGACCTCTGAACATAAACCTTATATTTTTGAATAAAAAAAGATACAGATTTAATAGATTTTTATTCGTGGTATATGTACATTAATTTCACAATTTACTGATCGTGTTTAGTATAGAAATCGAAATAAAAAGCAGTCCAATCCCAATCAAGTTGTGGTCATTCAGATATAGTTTAGAAGAAGTAAATAAAAACCAGTATAGAACTTCCAGGAAAAAATGTCTTCGAAATTTGTTGCACCACCACATAGTTTTGTAGGTGACATAACAGTTACATTGTACTGAAGACATCCACCTCCATGTAAGTCCACTTCTTTCACTTTTGCCCAGTTAACAATAAATTCGACGTCTTCCAAACCTAGAGAAGTGCAATTGAACTCAAAAATTTGCATTACACATTGTTTGTCGCAAAAATGTCTCGAAATCTTCTTCAGAGGATTGAAGGCCAGATCAACTGATCTCCAACTGTGATTATTAAAAATATCATCGGGCAAAATTTCGATCGTATTTCCACTAAGAATCAAATCAAGAATAACACGCGAAGACAAACTATCGAAGGCACTTTTATTAAGTTGAGAAATTTCATTGCAAGCCAAATTAATCTCGGAATTCCTCGCCGACAAAAAACTAAAAAATCCCGTTTGTAAAGTTCTAATACGATTTCCCAACAAGCCCAAACTTTGCAAGCGCGGTATCAACGCAAAAGCTTTGGAATTTATGACTGTCAAAAGATTGCGATCTAAATGCAGAGTCAACAAGTTGTTCAAATTGAGAAAAGCTTCATCTTCTAACTCTTCAATAAAATTGTTATTTAAATCGATCTGTATCACGTCTAGATCTCTAAATGTGTGTTTCTTTATTGTGGTTAGATGGTTTCTGGTAACTCTGATACAGGTGCGAACATTTTGTACGCAGTTGGAAAAGCAGTTTTCCTCAAATTTTCTAATAAAACAATTGTTAAACGTAATTGCTTCCAAAATATTCTTGCAAGCGAAAATTTTGCAACACAATTCTGGGATGTAATAATTCTCGACGAAGACAGAGTGATTGTCATAACATTCACTGATTTCTTCTACGTTATAAAAATGTTGGACAAACCTTTTTTGAGCCAATATTTCGTAGTCGAAAGAATACGAGTCACAAGCCAACACGTGTTTGTAAAAAGTAACGAAAATAAATAATGTTTGCAGAAAAGACATTGTAAGAGATGTTTTCGGTGAGGTGGAAAGTGTGACTACGTTTGGAAATTACATTTTTCGATCAGAAAAACCATCTTGTGAAAAAATTAAAAGGAGTCGTTCGCACTGAAATTTTAATAGCCTTAATAGCTTCAAATAAGTTTTGACGATTTTTTTTAAGTTTTTTTCATTATTATCCTATCCGAGAAAGTTATTAGAACGAGGGCTACTGTTTTAACTTACTTTTATTAACAACATATTATTGAAACTTGAAACCATTAGGGTTTATTTATTATTCACAGTAACCCTATTCCGGAGAAAGGTGTACCAAGCTGTAATTTAAATCGGATTATCGATACTCATACTCGACGATTTGGAACAAGCAGACATTAATAATAAAAATTTTCGATTTATGAGCACTTGGTTTTTTTGATTTCTCGATCTTGGATTCTCAGTTTTTCGTTAAACTTTAGATTTTTCGATTTTTCAATTTCCCGATTTATCGAATTCAGATGTTTTCATGTTTCGATTATTCCATTTCTCGATTCATCAATTTTTCAATTTTTAACTTTCCTTCTCGGCTTTTGACGCCTCGATTTCTCGATCCTCTGATTTTTGGAACTCTCGATGTCTCTGTTTTTGAATTTTTCGATGTTTCGATTTTTTGATCTTTCGGCTTTTCGATTTTTTATTTTTGAGCTTTTCAATTTTTCGATTTTTCGATGTTTCGATTTTTCAGTTATCTGATTTTTCAATTTCTGGATTTTTTAAACTGTGGAGTTTCGATTTCCCCATTTGTCGATTTTTCTGTTTTTCAATTTTTGAATTTTAAATTTTGGAATTTTCATTTTTTTTTTGGTTTGGAGTGCTTGATTTTTCAATTTTGCGACATTAATTCTTCAATGTTTTAAATTTTACATTTTTCGATTTCTCTATTTTTTTTTCGGTTCTTCAGTATTACTATTCTTCAGTTTTTCAAAATTTTCAATGTTCCGATTTCAAACTTAATCCATTTTGGATTTTCGCATTGCTCGACTTCTCCAAGTTTTTATTTTTCAGTTCTTCAATTTTACGATTTTTCGACTTTGCTTTTTTGGTTTTTCGAATTCTCAATTTTCCAGTTTTTTGATTTCTCAATTTCTGTATATTTTTTTCAGTTTAGGGATGTTTCAATATTTCGTTTCTTCGATTTTTCGATTTTTTATTTTTTGCTTTTTTAAACTTTAGATTTTTCAATTTTTCAACTTTTAAATATTTTAATTCTCGGTGTCTCAGATTTTGAATTTTTCCATGTTTCGATGTTTCGATTTGTCGATTTTTTTGATTTTTTACTTTTGGATGTTTCGATTTTTAAAATATTTTTTTAATTGTCGAGTTTTCAATTTCTCGATTTGTTGATTTTTCAGTTTTTCGATTTTTAAATTTCAGATTTTAGAATTTTTATTTTTTGATATTTGAATTTCTCAATTTTTCAATATTTCAATTGTTCAATGTTTCAAATTTGAGAATTTTCGATTTCTCGATTTTCCAATTCTTTAATTTCTCAATTTTTGGATACTTCTTTCAGTTTTGGTATTTTTCATTATTTCATTTCTTCGACTTCTCGATTTTTCGACTTCTGGATGTTTCGATTTTTTATTTTTTGGATTTTCAGTTTTTGGTTTTTTAAACTTTAGATTTTTCAATTTTTCGACTGTATTATTTTTCGATTTCTCAAACTTTTCGATATTTTAATTTCTCAATTTTTAAAATTTTTGATTTTTCGATTCTTCGATTTCTCGTTCTTTTCATTTTTCAGTTTTTGAATTTTTCGATGTTTCGATTGTTCGATTTGTCGGTTTTTCGATTTTTTACTTTTCGGCTTTTTGATTTTTCGATTTTTTTATTTTCCAATATTTTTAATTATCGAGTTTTCGATTTCCCGATTTGTTGATTTTTCAGTTTTTCGATTTTTAAATTTTTGAATTTCGAATTTTTATTTTTTGGTATTTTGATGTTTAGATTTGTTCATTTTTCAATTTTACGAAGTTTTAAAAATTGGATTTTTCGGCTTTTCGATTTTTCAGTTTTTCAATATTTTTTAATTTTTCAAATTTTGACGATTCTGCATTTTCAGTTTTCCGATCTCTATTAATCTATGTTTTGATTTTCCCATCTCTCGACTTCCCAAAGTTTCGATCTTTCAATTTTTCAATTTTTTAATTTTTCAAATTTTTGATTTTTCGATTTTTAGATTTTTTAAGTTTGCGATTTTTTGACTTTTCAGTTTTTCGATTTTTCGATTTTTTAGTTTCCCAATTTTTGGGTATTTCGTTCGATTTTGTGATTTTTCAGTTTTTCGATTCTTCAATTTTTCTTGTATTTTTCAATTTTTCGATATTTGAGTTTTGGAATTTTTTTAGTACTTCGACTTTTCGATTTTTCGAGTTTTGGATTTTTCAATTTCTCGACTTACTTTTTGGATTTTCAATATTTCGTTTCTTCGACATTTCGATTTTTGACTTCTGGACTTTTCGATTTTTCGATTTTTTATTTTTTGTTTTTTAAACTTTAGATTTTTTTTCAATTTTTCAACTTTTCGATATTTTAATTTTTCAATTTTTAAAATTCTAGATTTTTCGACTCCTCGAGTTTTCAGTTCTTCTATATTTTAATTTTTCAATTTTCCGAATTTTTCAATTTTTTGAGATTTCGGATATCCCAGTGTTTTGATTATTCAATGTGGCGATTTATCAATTTCTCCATTTTTAATTTTTCTCGACTTTTCGACTCCTCGATTTCTCCTTCTTTTGGTTTTTCGATTTCACGAAGTCTCACATTTTGAATTTTTCGATGTTTCGATGTATCGATTTGTCGTTTTTTTGATTTTTTACTTTTCGATGTTTCGATTTTTAAAATAATTGAGTTTTCAATTTTCGAATTTTTTAATTGTCCAGGTTTGAATTTGATGAATTTTCAGTTTTTCGATTTTTAAATTTTAGATTTTCGAACTTTTATGTTTTGACTTTTTGATGTTTGGATTTCTCAAATTTTCAATTTTGCGATATTTCAATTGTTAAATGTTTTAACTTTTAGAATTTTCGATTTCCCGATTTTCCAATTTTTTAATTTCTCAATTTTTGGATATTTCTTTCAGTTTTGGGATTTTTCAATAATTCGTTTCTTTGACTTTTCGATTTCTCGATTTTTTATTTTTTGGATTTTCAGTTTTTCGTTTTATAAACTTTAGATTTTTCAATTTCTTAAACTTTTCGATGTTTTATTTTTCAATTTTTAAAATTCTTGATTTGTCGATTCCTCGAGTTTTCAGTTCTCCTATATTTTAATTTTTCAATTTTCCAAATTTTTAAACTTTCAATTTTTCAATATTTTGAGATCTCGATTTATCAATGCTTCCATTTTTAACTTTTCGACTTTTCGACATTTTATTTTTTTGATATTTTGATGTTTAGATTTCTCCATTTTTCAATTTTACGATATTTAAAATTTTAGATTTTTCGACTTTTCGATTTTTCAGTTTTTCAATGTTTTTTAATTTTTCAAATTTTGACGATTCTGCATTTTCAGTTTTCCGATCTCAATTAATCTATTTTTTGATTTTCCCATTTCTCGACTTCCCAAAGTTTCGATCTTTAAATTTTTCAATTTTTTGATTTTTCAAATTTTTGATTTTTAGATTTTTAGATTTTTTAAGTTTGCGATTTTTTGACTTTTCAGTTTTTCAATTTTTCGATTTTTTAATTTCCCAATTTTTGGATATTTCGTTCGATTTTGTGATTTTTCAGTTTTTCGATTCTTCAATTTTTCATGTATTTTTCAATTTTTCGGTATTTGAGTTTTTGGATTTTTTAGTATTTCGACTTTTCGATTTTTAAAGTTTTAGATTTTTCGATTTCTCGACTTTTTACTTCTTGTATTTTCAATTTTTCGTTTTTTAAACTTTACATTTTTCAATTTTTGACTGTTTTATAATTCGATTTCTCAATTTTTCAACTTTACGAATTTTAACTTTTCAGTTTTTAAAATTTTAGGTTTTTCGATTTCTCGAGTTTTCAGTTCTTCCATATTTTAATTTTTCCATTTTCCGAATTTTTTATTTTTTTTTTAATTTTTAGATTTTCCAATTTTTCGATGTTTCGATTTTTAAATTTTAAATTTTCCAATTTTTTTTTTTTTTTCACGTTTGGATTTATCGATTTTACATTTCTTCGGTATTCGAATTTTTCAATGTTTTCAATTTTAGATTTTTCGATTTCTCGATTTTTCACTCCTTCAATATTTCTATTTTTTAATTTCGCCATCTTGGTTTTTCAATTTTTTAAATTTTTCGACTTTTCGCCTTTCAGATTTCCCGATTTTTCAAGATTTCGATTTCTCAATTTGTTCAACATTATCAGTTTTGGGAACTTTACAATTTCTGTTTTTTTTTCTCGATATTTTAATGTTTCGATTTTTCGTTTTTTCGATCACTGAGAGCTATTGCTAAAAGTAAAAGTAAAAAATAACTACCAAAATTGTGATTAAAATGAGAATTAATTCTTAGTTATACAAAAAACAGTTGCATGTCAAAAACGAGTGAAACATGTGAGATGTGACATAAGTTTGTAAATAACAGCATCTAAATTATATCTATTTCCCACAGAAATTCTGAACGTTTAGAGTCGACATTGGCCTGAGCGCGCTCCGGTCTGTGAATCAAACAAGTCCTCACGCAACGATCTGAAAATAGACGTTGTACTTTTAGGAAAAAAAAACTTTGTAACTTGTATTTATATTCTTAATATTTATTATTTTCAAAATTTTCTGACAGTGTAAAGATACAGATAAACGTCGACACTAACACGATCAACTGTCCAAGCTGTCGAGTTCCATTTATAGTACAAATAGAAGGACTAAATAAAAACAAACATATAATTGCCAAGATAATGCAGCTTCAAAATTTTTAGCACCAGCGCAGTATTTTGTAGACCATGATTTTACAGATTGATTGTACTGAAGGCATCCACTTCCAGCCAAATCCACTTCATTTACCTTTGCCCAGTCAACAATAAACTCGATATCTTCGAATGTTAAAAAAGTGCAGTCGAACCGAAACCTTTCCATTACACATTGTTTTTCACAAAAATGTCTCGAAATCTTCTTCAGAGGATTGTAGCCTAGATCAAATAATCCGAAACTGTGGTTATTAAAAATATCTTCAGGTAAAGTTTCAATTCTATTCCCATTAAGATTGAAATTGACGGTAATGCGCGATGACAAACTATCGAAGGCAGTTTTTTTAAGTTGAACAATCTTATTGCATGCCAAATTAATGTTAGAATTCCTTGCCGGAAGAAAACTGAAAACTCCCACTTGTAAAGTGCTAATATGATTTCCGGTCAAGCTCAAATGTTCTAAACGCGGAACTAAAGTAAAAGCTTTAGGGTTTATGACTTTCAAACGATTATTCTCTAAAGATATCCCAAGCAAATTGTTCAAATGAAGAAAAGCTTCGTCTTCTAACTCTTCAATAAAATTGTTCCTTAAACTAATCTCTAGCACGACTAAGTCTCTAAACGTGTGTTTCTTTATTGTAGTTAAGTAATTGTAGCTAACTTCGATAAGAGAACGAACGTTTTGTACAGAGTTGGAAAAGCAGTTGTCTTCAATTTCTCTAATAAAAGAATTTTGAAATATAATTGATTTCAAGATATTTTTGCAAGCGAAGAATTTGCAACACAATTCTGGAATGTACTGATTGTCAACGACGACAAAGTAGTCGTCGTAGCATTCACTAATTTCCTCTGCGTTATAAATTTTTGTTTCGTACATTCTTACTGGTTGGAATATTTTGTAGTCGAAAGTAACTGAGCGACAAGACAAGACGTTTTCGTAAAAAGTAGCGAAAAAAACTAACGTTTGTACTGAAATCATTTTGAAAGATGCGTTTCTGCTGAGGCACAAAGTTCGATTATGTTTTGGAAATAACCTCCGAAAATAAGTTTTTCGAAAGCTAAAGCAATCTTGTGAAACATAATTAAGGCGAACTTTTCCCATCGAAACTTTGGGAACCGTAATGGCTCTAAGTGAGTTTTGAAATGTTAGAACAAAGTTTTTGTTTTATTTTTCGAATTAGCTTTTACAAAAATTTGATTACCAGGTTCTAATTGGGGAAATTATTTAACGAAATCAGCCATTTTAAGTTTATTTTATTAAAGACGTAGTGTTCAAACTATTATTGATTATTAATAGGATAGGACAATTTTAAATCTGAAATTTGGTTAAAATTTAATAAAAGCTTGACATCATTTACATAATTTGCAAAACTATCAACAGTTTCATACCAAATTTTTGATTCTCGTGGCCTGACAACTTGTTTGATCTGCAGACCAGAGCGCACTCAGGCCAATATCGACTCTAAACGATTTATCTACAAGCCCACTTTCGTTAGAACTGATCCACTACGACGACTTCGAATAAATGTTATCTGAATGTGGTTGTGGTTTATAAATACGGTTTTGAGATTTTTCGGCTTTTCGACTTCTCAATTTTTGTCCTCTTCAATTTTATGCTTTCTAGATATTTCGAATTTTCAATTTTTCAAATTTTGATGTTTCTCAGTTTTCAGTTTTCCCATTTCTCGACTCCCCAAAGCTTCGATTTTTTAGGTTTTTGATTCTTCAATTTTTTAATACGATTTTTCGACTTTGGTTTTTTGGACACCTGGACTTTTTGATTTGTCCATTTCTTACTTTTTGGTTTTTTAAATTTTTCGTTAAACTTTAGATTTTTCAGTATTTCAATTTTCCAATTTTTCTTTTTACAAATTTTTCGATTTTTCAACTTTTTGATTTCTCGATTTATCGAATTCAAATGTTTCGATCGTTCACTTTCTCGATTCATCAATTTTTCGATTTCTTACTTTTCTTCTTGACTTTCGACTGCTCGATTTCTCAATCCTCTGATTTTCCGATTTCTTGATGTCTCAGTTTTTAAATTTTTTTATGTTTCGATTTTTGCATCTCTCGGCTTTTCGATTTTTTACTTTTGGGACTTTCAATTTTTCGATTTGCCAGTTTTTCGATGGTTCGATTTTTCAGTTATCCGATTTTTCAATTTTTCAATTTCTTAAATTTTGGAGTTTCGATTTCCCCATTTGTCGATTTTTAAATTTTAAATTTTGGAATTTTAATTTTTTTGATTTTTTGATGTTTGGAGTCCTTGATTTTTCAATTTTGCGATATTTTAATTCTTCAATGTTTTGAATTTTAGATTTTTCGATTTCTCTGTTTTCGATTTTTCGGTTCTTCCGTATTACAATTTCTCAGTTTTTCAAATTTTGACGTTGTTAAATTTTTAGTGTTCCGATTTCTCAATTAATCTATTTTTCGAATGATCTAAGTTTCTATTTTTCAGTTCTTCAATTCTTCGATTTTTCGACTTTGCTTTTTTGGTTTTTCGCAATTTTCCAATTTTTTATTTCTGAATTTTTGGATTTTTCTTGCAGTTTTGCGATTCTTCAATATTTCGTTTCTTCGATCTTTTGACTTCTGGACTTTTCGACTTTCCGATTTTTTAGTTTTTGGATTTTCAGTTTTTCGTTTTTTAAACTTTAGATTATTGAATTTTTCAACTTTTCGATTTCAATTTCTCAATTTTTAAAATTCTAGATTTTTCGACTCCTCGAGTTCTCAATTCTTCCTTCTATATTTTAATTTTTCACTATTCCTAATTTTTTAATTTTCGTTTTTTCAATTTTTGAGATCTCGATTTATCAAAATTCGGATGTCTCAATGTTTTGATCTGGCGATTTATTAATTTTTTCATTTTTAATTTTTCGACTTCTCGACTTTTCGACCCCTCGATTTCTCGTTCTTTTGATTTTTCGATTTCTCGATGTCTCAGATTTTGAATTTTTCAATGTTTCGTTTTGTCGGTTTTTTATTTTTTACTTCTCGACTTTTCGATTTTTCGATGTTTCGATTTTTAAAATATCCCATTTTTCAGTTTTTCGATTTTTCAATTTCAGACTTTCGCATTTTTATTATTTGATTTTTTGATGTTTGGATTTCTCACTTTTTCAATTTTGCGATATTTCAATTGTTCAATGTTTTGAATTTTAAAATTTTCGATTTCTCGATTTTCCAATTTTTAATTTCTCAATTTTTGGATATTTCTTTCAGTTTTGGAATTTTTCAATATTTCTTTTTCTCGATTTTTCGACTTCTGGATTTTTTATTTTTGGATTTTCAGTTTTTCGTATTTAAACTTTAGATTTTTCAATATTTCAACTTTTTCATATTTCAATTTTTAAAATTCTAGATTTTTCGATTCCTCGAGTTTTCAGTTCTTCTAAATTTTCCATTTCTCAATTTTTTGAGATCTCGATTTATCAATTTTTCCATTTTTAACCTTTCGACTTCTCGAATTTTCGACTCCCCGATTTCTCGTTCTTTTCATTTTTACAGTTTTTGAGTTTTTCGATTTGTGGGTTTTTCGATTGTTTACTTTTCGGCTTTTTGATTTTTCCATTTTTTTATTTTCCAATATTTTTAATTGTCGAGTTTTCGATTTCTTGATTTGTTGATTTTTCAGTTTTTCCATTTTTAAATTTTACATTTTCGAATTTTTATTTTTTTGATATTTTGATGTGTAGATTTCTCCATTTTTCAATTTTACGATTTCCTAAATTTTAGATTTTTCGACTTTTCGATTTTTCAGTTTTTCAATATTTTTTAATTTTTCAAATTTTGACGATTCTGAATTTTCAGTTTTCCGATGTCACTTAATCTATTTTTTGATATTCCCATTTCTCGACTTCCCAAAGTTTCGATCTTTCAGTTTTCCAATTTTTTGATTTTTCAGATTCTTGATTTTTCAATTTTTCGATTTTCTAAGTTTGCGATTTTTCGACTTTGCTTTTTTGACTTTTCAGTTTTTCAATTTTTCGATTTTTTAATTTCCCAATTTTTGGATATTTCGTTCAATTTTGTGATTTTTCAGTTTTTCGAATCGACAATTTTTCTTGTGTTTATCAATTTTTCGCTATTTGAGTTTTGGGATTTTTTAGTGTTTCGACTTTTCGATTTTTCGACTTTTGGATTTTTCGATTTCTCGACTTTTACTTCTTGGATTTTCAATTTTTCGTTTTTTAAACTTAACATTTTTCAATTTTTCGACTGTTTTATGGTTCGATTTTTCAATTTTTCAAATTTTGATGTTTCTAAATATTCAGTTTTCCCATTTCTCGACTTCCCAAAGCTTCAATTTTTCGATTTTTTAGGTTGGTGATTCTTCAATTTTTTAATACGATTTTTCGACTTTGGTTTTTTGGTTTTTCGATTTCTCAATTTTCCAATTTTTTAATTTCTCAATTTTTGGATATTTCTTTCAGTTTTGGGCTTTTTCAATATGTATTTCGATTTTTCGACCTTCCGATTTTTGGACACCTGAACTTTTTGATTTGTCCATTTTTTACTTTTTGAATTTTAAATTTTTCGTTAAACTCTAGATTTTTCAATATTTCGATTTACCAATTTTTCTTTTGACAAATTTTTAGATTTTTCAACTTTTTGATTTCTCGATTTCTAGGTTTTTGAATTTTTCGATGTTCCGATTTTTGGATTTCTCAGCTTTTCGATTTTCCAATTTTTCGATGTTGCGATTTTTCAGTTATCCGATTTTTCAATTTTTTAAATTCTGGAGTTTCGATTTCCCCATTTGTGGATTTTTCAGTATTTCGATTTTTAAATTTTAAATTTTGGAATTTTCATTTTTTTGTTTTTTTTTATGTTTGGAGTCCTTGGTTGTCAATTTTGCAATACTTTAATTCTTCAATGTTTTAAATTTTAGATTTTTCGATTTCTCTATTTTTGATTTTTCGTTTCTGCAGTTTTACTATTTTTCAGTTTTTCAAATTTTGACGTTGCTAAATTTTCAGTGTTCCGATTTCTCAATTAATCTATTTTTGATTTTCCCATTTCTCGACTTCTCTAAATTCCTATTTTTCAGTTCTTCAATTCTTCGATTATTCGACTTTGCTTTTTTGGTTTTTTGATTTCTCAATTTTAAAATTTTTTAATTTGTCCATTTTTCAGTTTTGGGATTTTTCAATATTTCGTTTCTTCGACTTTTCGATCTTTCGACTTCTGGATTTTTCGATTCTTTGTTTTTCGGATTTTCAGTTTTGCGTTTTTTAAACTTTATGTTTTTCAATTTTCTGATTTTTTTAATTTTCGATTTTTCAATTTTTTGAGATCTCGATTATCAATATGTTTTGATTATTCAATCTGGCGATGTTTCTATTTTTAAAATATTCGATTTTTCAATTTTCCAATTTTTTAATTGTCGAGTTTTCGATTTGTTGAATTTTCAGTTTTTCGATTTTTAAAATTTAGATTTTGGAATTTTTATTTTTTGATTTTTTGATGTTTGGATTATTCAATTTTTCAATTTTGCGATATTTCAATTGTTTAATGTATTAAATTTTAGAATTTTCGATTTCTCGATTTTCCAATTTTCTAATTTCTCAATTTTTGGAGATTTCTTTCAGTTTTGGAATTATTCAATATTTCTTTTTCTCGATTTTTCAATTTTTCGACTTCTGCGTTTTTCGATTTTTTATTTTTTGGATTTTCAGTTTTTCGTATTTAAACTTTAGCTTTTTCAATTTTTCAACTGTTTCATATTTCGATTTCTCAAACTTTTCGATGTTTTGAAATTTTTCAATTTTTGAAATTCTAAATTTTTCGATTCCTCGAGATTTCAGATCTTCTAGATATATTTTAATTTTTCAATTTTCCGAATTTTTCAATTTTTTGAGAACTCGATTTATAAATTTTTCCATTTTTAACTTTTCGACTCCTCGATTTCTCGTTCTTTTCATTTTTCAGTTTTTGAATTTTTCGATTAGGCGGCTTTTCGATTTTTTTCTTTTCGGCTTTTTGATTTTTCCATTTTTATTATTTTCCAATATTTTTAATTCTCGAGTTTTCGATTTCTCGATTTGTTGATTTTTCAGTTTTTCGACATTTAAATTTTAGATTTTCGAATTTTTATTTTTTTGATATTTTGATATTAGAATTCTCCATTTTTCAATTTTACGATGTTTAAAATTTTAGATGTTTCGACTTTTCGAGTTTTCAGTTTTTCAATATCTTTAATTTTTCAAATTTTGACGATTCTGAATTTTCAGTTTTCCGATTCTTCAATTTTTCTTATGTTTTTCAATTTTTCGCTCTTTGAGTTTCAAGATTTTTTAGTATTTCGACTTTTCGATTTTTTGATTTCTCGTCTTTTTACTTCTTAGATTTTCAATTTTTCGTTTTTTAAACTTTACATTTTTCAATTTTTCGACTGTTTTATACCTCGATTTCTCAATTTTTCAACTTTTTGATATTTTAACTTTTCAGTTTTTAAAATTTTAGGTTTTTCGATTTCTCGCGTTTTCAGTTCTTCCATAGGTATTTGAATTTTTCAATTTTCGGAATTTTTTGTTTTTTTTTTTTAATTTTTCGATTTTCGAGTTTTTCGATGTTTCGATTTTTAAATTTTCGATTATCCAATTTTAGTTTTTTTGATTTTTTCACGTTTGGATTCCTCGATTTTACAGTTTTTCGATATATGAATTTTTCAATGTTTTCAATTTTAGATTTTTCGATTTCCCGATTTTTCGCTGCTTCAATATTTCTATTTTTCAGTTTTACAATGTTTTAATTTAGCCATCTTGGTTTTTCGATTGTTAAAATTTTTCGACTTTTCGCCTTTTAGATTTTCCGACTTTTCAAGATTTCGATTTCTCAATTTTTTCAACATTATCAATTTAGGGAACTTTTTAGTATCAAACACAATTAAAGAATTAACTCTTAGTTAAACAAAAAATAGTGGCATGTCAAAATCGAGTGAAACATCTGAGATGTGATATATGTTTGTAAATAAAAGCATCTAGCAGAAATTCTGACCGCTTATTAGAGTCGACATTGGCTTGAGCACGCTCCGGTCTGTAGATCAAACAAGTTCTCAGGTGACAAAAAAAAATTGTAACTTGCATACATTTATATTCTTAATATAATTTATAGTACATATAGAAGGACTAAATATAAACAAACATATAACTGCCAAGAAAATGCGTCGCCAAAATCTTTAGCACCAGAGCAATATTTTTTCAGTTTTCCGATTTTTCAATCAATCTATTTTTTCATTTTACCATTTCTCGATTTCCCAACGTTTCGATCCTTCAATTCTTCCGTCCAATTTTTTGATTTTTCAGGTTTTTGATTTTTCAATTTTTCGATTTTTTTAGTTCGCAATTTTTCGACTTTGCTTTTTTGACATGTCGATTTTTCATTTTTTCAATTTTTTAATTTCCAAATTTTTAGATATTTCATTCAATTTTGTGATTTTTCAGTTTTTCGATTCTTCAAAAACTCGACTTTTCAGATTTTGGCTTTTCAAGTTTTCGTTTTTTAAATTTACATTTTCTAATTTTTCGATTGTTTTATACTTCGATTTCTCAATTTCTCAACTTTTGGATGTTTTAATTTTTCAATTTTTAAAATTCTAGATTTTTCGGTTCCTCGAGTATCCAGTTCCTCTATATTTTAAATTTTCAATTTTCCGAATTTTTCAATTTTCGGTTTTCTAATTTTTTGAGATCTCGATTTATCGAGATTCGGATGTTTCGATGTTCTGATTGTTCAATCTCTCGATTTATCAATTTTTCCGTTTTTAACTTTCCGACTCCTCGATTTCCCGTTCTTTTGATTTTTCGATTTCTCGATGTCTCAGTTTTCCAATTTTTTCAATTGTCGAGTTCCTATTTCTCGATTGTTTTTTATTTTTTGACGTTTAGATTTCGCCATTTTTCAATTTTACGATATTTTAATTTTTCAATGTTTTAAATTTCAGATTCTTCGACTTTTCGATTTTTCAGTTCTTCAATTTTTCGATTTTTCAGGTTTTTGATTTTTCAATTTTTTAATTTCCCAATTTTCGGATATTTCGTTCAATTTTGTGAATTTTCAGTTTTTCGAGTTTTGGATTTTTCGATTTCTCGACTTATTACTTTTTGGATTTTCAATTTTTCGTTTTTTAAACTTTACATTTTTCAATTTTTCCACTGTTTTCTAGTTCGATTTTTCAAATTTTCAACTTTTCAGTTTTCACAATTTTTAGGTTTTTCGATTTCTCGAGTTTTGAGTTCTTCCATATTTTAATTTTTCAATTTTCGGAATTTTTATTTTTCGATGTTTCAGTTTTTAAATTTTAGATTATCCAATTTTAGTTTTTTGATTTTTTCACGTTTGGATTTCTCGATTTTACAGTTTTTCGATACATGAATTTTTCAATGTTTTTAGATTTTTAGATTTCCCGATTTTTCGCTCTTTCAATATTTCTATTTTTCAATTTTTCGATTTTTTAATTTTGCCATTTTGGTTTTTCGATTTTTAAAATTTTTCGACTTTTAAATTTTCCGATTTTTAAGATTTCGATTTCTCAATTTTGTCAACATTATCAGCTTTGGGAACTTTTCAATTTCTGTTTAAAACTGTGATTAAAGCACTTTCCAGCAAAAAAAAATTTTGCATGATTACAGTTTCACTATTATTTCAGTCGTTTTGTTAGTACGAAACACAATTAAAGAATTAATTCTTAGTTAAAAATCTAAATAATAAGTATTTCCAGTAGAAATTCTGAACGCTTAGAGTCGACATTGGCCTGAGCGCGCTCCGGTCTGTGGATCAAACAAGTTCTCAAGCGACGATCTGAAAATAGACGTGCTTTTGAAAAAAAAAATTGTAACTTGCATATGTATTATTTTAAAAATTTTCTGATCAATGTGAAGATACAGCTAAAATTCGGCACTACCACGATCAACTGTCCAAGCTGTCGAGTTTCATTTATAATAAAAATCGAAGAACTAAATAAAAACAAACATATAACTGGCAAGAAAATGCGTCGCCAAAATTTTTAGCACCAGAGCAATATTTTGCAGGCCGTGCTTTGAAAGTTAGATTATACTGAGGACATCCACTTGCACCCAAATCCACTTCTTTCATCTTTGCCCAGCCAACAATAAATTCGACATCTTCCAATGTTAAAAAAGTGCAGTCGAACCAAAACCTTTCCATTACACATTGTTTTTCACAAAAATATCTCGAAATCTTCGTCAAAGGATTGTAGCCCAGATCAACTAATCCGAAACTGTGATTACTAAAAATATCTTCAGGTAAAGTTTCAATTCTATTCCCATTAAGGTTCAAAATGACGATAAAGCGCGATGACAAACCATCGAAGGCAATTTTTTTAAGTTGATCAATTTTATTGCATGCCAAAGTAATGTAAGAATTCCTTGCCGGAAGAAAACTAAAAACTCCAGCTTGTAAAGTTGTAATATGATTTGCGGTCAAGCTTAAATGTTCTAAACGCGGGACCAAAGTAAAAGCTTTAGGATTTATGACTTTCAAACGATTATTGTCTAAAGATATCATACTCAAATTGTTCAAATGTAGAAAAGCTTCGTCTTCTAACTCGTCAATAAAATTGTCATGTAAATGAATCTCTGTCACGACTAAATCTCTAAATGTGTGTTTCTTTATTGTAGTTATATAGTTGTAGGTAACTCCGATAACATAACGAACGTTTTGTACAGAGTTGGAAAAACAGTTTTCTTCAATTTCTCTAATAAAGCAATTTTTAAATATAATTGATTCCAAGGCATTTTTGCAAGCGACCAATTTGCAACACAATTCTGGAATGTACTGATTGTCAACGACGACTAAGTCATTATCGTCACATTTACTGATTTCGTCTACGTTATAAAATTTTGTTTCGTTCATTCCTAATGGTTTTGATATTTTGTAGTCAAAAACATCTGAGCGGCAAGACAACACGTTTTCGCACAAAATAACGAAAAACACTAACGTTTGTAACGAAATCATTTTGAAAGATACGTTTTCGCTGAGGTACAAAGTTGGATTGTGTTTTGGAAATAACCCCCGAAAATAAGTTTTTCGAAAGCTAAAGCGATCTTGTGAAACATAATTAAGGCGAACTTTTCCCATCGAAACATTGAGAACCGTAAGTGAGTTTTGAAGTGTTTTTTTTGTTTTATTTTTCGAATTAGCTTTTACAAAAATTGTATTCCCAGGTTCTAATTGGGGAAATTATTAAAACTAAATCAGCCATTATAAATTTATTTTATTAACGACATAGTGTTGAAACTATTAGTGATTATTAATAGAATAGGACAATTTTGAATCTGAAATTTAGTTAAAATTGGCATCATAATTTGCAAAACTACCAAGAGTTTCATACCAAATTTTTAAATGTTCAAAACTTTTTAACCATATTCAATTCTCTAGATTTACTTTTGCCAAACTTGGAAATTCTCGTCGCCTGAGAACTTGTTTGATCTACAGACCAGAGCGCACTCAGGCCAATATCGACTCTAAGCGATTTATCTATAAGCCGAGTTTCCTTAGAACTGATCTGATACACATCCACTACGACGACTAAACTATCTTAACAATTTAATACATAACGTTCTCGAATGACAAAATTTACATTTCAAATTGTATTATCAAATGGTTAAACGCTCACCAAAAATTTGTCACCAACAATCAAATGAGATAATTTTCAAATTTCACAATAGTAGATGTAATTTAAATTTTATATCCTCCTTTTATGGTTTATGAATCCGTGTTGAGTTTTTACCTTCGACGTCAAGATTTTGAGAAAAAATCAACAACCTTTTCCAATTTATAGTTATTAAAAGCATATTAAATCGTTTTTTGAGTTCTCAATTTTTGTCCTCTTCAATTTCACGATTTCTAAATATTCGGATTTTGCAATTTTTCAAATTTTGATGTTTCTAAATTTTCAGTTTTCCCATTTTTCGACTTCCCGAAGCTTCGATTTTTTAGGTTTTTGATTTTTCAGTTTTTCGATTTTTTAAGCTTACAATTATTCGACTTTGATGTTTTAGTTTTTCGATTTCTCAATTTTCCAATTTTTTAATTTCTCCTTTTTTTAAATTTCTTTCAGTTTTGGGATTTTTCAATATTTCGACTTTTCGACCTATCGATTTTTGGACACCTGGACTTTCTTATTTATCCATTTTTTACTTTTTGGATTTTTAAATTTTTCGTTTAATTTTAGATTTTTCAATATTTCGATTTTCCAATTTTTCTTTTTACAAATTTTTCGATTTTTCAACTTTTTGATTTCTCGATTTCTCAATACTCTGATTTTTCGATTTTTCGGTTTTTGAATTTTTCGATGTTCCGATTTTTGGATTTCTCGGCTTTTCGATTTTCCAGTTTTTCGATGTTTCGATTTTTCTGTTATCCGATTTTTCAATTTTTTAAATTCTGGAATTTCGATTTCCCCATCTGTGGATTTTTCAGTATGTATTTCGATTTTTAAATTTTAAATTTTGGAGTTTTCATTTTTTTGTTTTTTTGATGTTTGGAGTCCTTGATTTTCAATTTTGCGATATTTTAATTCTTCAATGTTTTAAATTTTAGATTTTTCGATTTCTCTATTTTTGATTTTTCGTTTCTTCAGTTTTACTATTTTTCAGTTTTTCAAATTTTGACGTTGCTAAATTTTCAGTGTTCCGATTTCTCAATTAATCTATTCTTGACTTTCAAATTTCTCGACTTGTCTAAGTTTCTATTTTTCAGTTCTTCAATTCTTCGATTATTCGACTTTGCTTTTTTGGTTTCTTGATTTCTTAATTTTCCAAATTTTCAATTTGTCCATTTTTCAGTTTTGGGATTTTTCAATATTTCGTTCCTTCGACTTTTCGATCTTTCCACTTCTGGATTTTCCGATTCTTTATTTTTCGGATTTTCAGTTTTGCGTTTTTTAAACTTCTATGTTTTTCAATTTTCTGAATGTTTTAATTTTCGATTTTTCAATTTTTTGAGATCTCGATGATCAAGATGTTTTGATTACTCAATCTGGCGATTTATCAGTTTTTCCATTCTTAATTTTTCGACTTCTCGACTTTTCGACTCCTCGATTTCTCCTTGTTTCGGTTTTTCGATTTCTCGATGTCTCAGATTTTGAATTTTTCGATGTTTCGATGTTTCGATTTGTCGGTTTTTTGATTTTTTACTTTTCGATGTTTCTATTTTAAAAATATTCGATTCTTTAATTTTCCAATTTTTTAATTGACGAGTTTTCGATTTGTTGAATTTTCAGTTTTTCGATTTTTAAATTTTAGATTTTGGAATTTTTATTTTTTGATTTTTTGATGATTGGATTATTCAATTTTTCAATTTTGCGATATTTCAATTGTTTAATGTATTAGATTTTAGAATTTTCGATTTCTCGATTTTCCAATTTTCTAATTTCTCAATTTTTGGATTTTTCTTTCAGTTTTGGAATTTTTCAATATTTCTTTATCTGGGTTTTTCGATTTTTTATTTTTTGGATTTTCAGTTTTTCGTATTTAAACTTTAGATTTTTCAATTTTTCAACTGTTTCATATTTCGATTTCTCAAACTTTTCGATGTTTTAAAATTTTTCAATTTTTAAAATTCTAAGTTTTTCGATTCCTCGAGTTTTCACTTCTTCTAGGTATATTTTAATTTTTCAATCTTCCGAATTTTTAAATTTTCGATTTTTCAATTTTTTGAGAACTCGATTTATAAATTTTTCCATTTTTAACTTTTCGACTCCTCGATTTCTCGTTGTTTTCATTTTTCAGTTTTAGAATTTTTCGATTTGTCGGTTTTTCGATTTTTCTCTTTTCGGCTTTTTGATTTTTCCATTTTTTTTATTTTCCAATATTTTTAATTCTCGAGTTTTCGATTTCTCGATTTGTTGATTTTTCAGTTTTTCGACATTTAAATTTTAGATTTTCGAATTTTTATTTTTTTGATATTTTGATGTTAGAATTTTCCATTTTTTAATTTTACGATGTTTTAAATTTTAGATTTTTCGACTTTTCGATTTTTCAGTTTTTCAATGTTTTTTAATTTTTCAAATTTTGACGATTCTGAATTTTCAGTTTTCCGATCTCAATTAATCTATTTTGATGAGTTTCGATCTTTCAGTTTTTCAAGTTTTCGATTTTTTAATTTCCCAATTTTTTGATATTTCGTTCAATTTTTATGATTTTTCAGTTTTTCGATTCTTCAATTGTTCTTGTTTTTCAATTTTTCGCTATTTGAGTTTTCGATTTTTCGATTTCTCGTCTTTTTACTTCTTGGATTTTCAATTTTTCGTTTTTTAAACTTTACATTTTTCAATTTTTCGACTGTTTTATACCTCGATTTCTCAACTTTTCAACTTTTTGATATTTTAACTTTTCAGTTTTTAAAATTTTAGGTTTTTCGATTTCTCGAGTTTTCAGTTCTTCCATAGGTATTTGAATTTTTCAATTTCCGGATTTTTTTGTTTTTTTTCCAGTTTTTCGATGTTTCGATTTTTAAATTTTCGATTTTCCAATTTTAGTTTTTTTGATTTTTTCACGTTTGGATTCCTCGATTTTACAGTTTTTCGATATATAAATTTTTCAATGTTTTCAATTTTAGATTTTTTGATTTCCCGATTTTTCACTGCTTCAATATTTCTATTTTTCAATTTTTCGATGTTCTAATTTAGCCATCTTGGTTTTTCGATTTTTAAAATTTTTCGACTTTTCGCCTTTTAGATTTTCCGATTTTTCAAGATTTCGATTTCTCAATTTTTTCAACATTATCAATTTAGGGAACTTTTTAGTATTAACACAATTAAAGAATTAACTCTTAGTTAAACAAAAAATAGTGGCGTGTCAAAATCGAGTGAAACATCTGAGATGTGATATATGTTTGTAAATAAAAGCATCTAGCAGAAATTCTGACCGCTTATTAGAGTCGACATTGGCTTGAGCACGCTCCGGTCTGTAGATCAAACAAGTTCTCAGGTGACAAAAAAAAATGTAACTTGCATACATTTATATTCTTAATATAATTTATAGTACATATAGAAGGACTAAATATAAACAAACATATAACTGCGAAAAAAATGCGTCGCCAAATTTTGTAACACCAGCGCAATATTTTGCAGTCCATGGTTTTACAGACTGATTGTACTGGAGGCATCCACTTCCAGCCAAATCCACTTCTCTTACCTTTTTGAACGACAAGACAACGCATTTTCGCACAAAATAACGAAAAAAACTAGCGATTGTACTGAAATCATTTTGAAAGATTCGTCTCCGCTGAGGTACAAAGTTCCACTATGCTTTGGAAATAACCCCCGAAAAAAAGTTTTTCCAAAACTAAAGCGATCTTGTGAAATATACTCAATTAAAGCGAACTTTCCCCTCGAAACGTTAAGAACCGTAATGGCTCTAAGTGAGTTTTGAAACAAAATTAGGCTTTACAATAAAATAATCAGAGAAATTAGTCAAACAAAATTTTTCAGTGTTTTCCGAGTCTCTTGTGACTTACTTTGACCACTGGGATCGTTAACTAACAGGACTGATCGTAATCCGGGAAAAACCACTACAGATGTAATAACTTCACCCGGATTTATCTATACACATGCACGGTATATCGGAGACAAGCAGGCATTAATAATGGAAAACGAATCATTACGTCAACACTTTCATTTATGTACGTATTGAGGCAATTTTAAAACAGCGCACGAGTGTTTTAATGAATATTATTTATCCGTGGCCAAATATCTAAAATTTGTAGCCTTCATTGCATTCGACAACAACATAATAATGATATTTATATTTATAAAAATGTCCAAAACTAGACAATTATATCAAGGTAATGATAACAAGACAGATATCCTTAATTTTTATGGCGATATTAGATTAGAATTTTGTTGAATGATGAAGCTAGTTTTAAAGAATTGCACGAATTGCGTTTTTTTGACCATAAACAAAGTGACAAAGAAAACCTTCAAACTATTTGACCATTTTTTGTCTTGAATCAATAGTTCTGTTACATTTTACTAAATCGAAAGGTCAAGATCAAATTAAAAATCCGTAACGTGTTTTACTGAAATACACTTCCATTATTGTCCGCTAGTAATTATAACTGAATCACAGCTAATTGACAGCAAACAGCGTAATATTCTGGATTAGATTTTTTGCTTAGTGAACAACAAACAACAAACAATTCGGACACAATCGACTGCCTAAAGTTAATATTGATGTATGTATCAATTTTGGTTCAGCAAGAACCTTGTGTTCCATGTTGTAGTATATTTGCAACCTTGACCCGTCTAAAAACAAAATAATATAAATCTGCTCAACCATTTCTTCAACGGCTGCAACAAAACGTTTCGTTTTCCTCCTTGCTGCAACTTTCTATTAACCGTACTTTTTTACTTGTTATTCACTTTTGTTCAATGCTAATGCGTCGATTAGACTAATAAGCACATTAGCGTTTATCTCAGTCATTAGAAGCTATATTCTCGAAACACCTAATTTCGATCTCGTACCCTTCAATCGCGGAAACGAATATTAATCCAAACTGGTTTAAACGAGATCGAATACCGCTTTGTGTGTTTAAATATCCACTTTTTATTTAAAAACAAATCCCACTTAAGCACGGTTTTCTATTTACTCGGTTTGACAAAAGTTGGCTTTTTTCCTCATTAGGTGAACGTTCCTGGTTATTTTCCATGCAGGTTCCTTGAGTGCTCACTTTATATAATAATAAAATCGTAAAACATAAAGAAGGTCAGCGGTGCGCAGCAGTCGGAAATGTGAAAAGTCCAAGTGCGACCAAACCAGTTTCAAATGCAGTTTTTTGGCATTATTTATCCTCATCGTCGCACCTACACTCCCGTCTTAACAATTCTACCTGCACCAAGGTCAACCCTTGCATTTCTTTCGGCGCCATAAATCCTCCAAAAACGCGAATCATCCTCGATAATTCGAACGTCATCGCGCTAATCCGGCTTAATCTTCCCGAATCGTTCCAGGCCGTCCTCGCCACCTTCAAGCATGACGGCTGGAGACCCAAAGACGCCGCCATCTTCGACGACTGGACCCAGTTCAAGACCGACCAGACCCAAAAATCCATCGTCAAAGAGAACTGGTTCAAGAAAAAGTTGTACCTGCTAATCGCAAAGTAATACACCATCAGCCTCCACTTTGCCTTTCATTGCATTACCTCCATTCCGCGAACCGAGCGATTTGAATTTCAAAACAGCGACTCGGCCGCATCTCGTGCGTCAGAACCGGAGGAATGCGAGCGCGCTTTTTTGCGCGCCCGTACTTTCGGCGCGGAAAGACCGGGGCCCGGGGAGCGCCCTGCGGCGCGCTTTCCACCTTGGCGGCGGCCTCCACGGCGGCGGCGAGCACAGAAAGAGTGATCAGTGGTTGTGTTTTGGAAAACGTGCAGCGGCGCGAGCAGGTTATCGAGGAGTTACAATGAAATTGGAAATACGCGCGGCCCCCACCACTTTTCGCTAAATATCTTCGTAATTTTACCATAGTGCGAAATGCCTGGTTTAAATTCAGTTGTTATTGATGTGTGTCAGATAAAGCATCCTTCAGCATGAGCGGCGATAAGGTAAGAGGGGGGCTGGTGTTTTGTGTACGTGTATGTGTGTTTTTTTGTTTTTTGGAAGGTACTACCGCGATTTGTGGAAGTGCGGCAACCGCGCGCCAATTATTCTCCGATTAACAAAGACAAGAATTCGGAGAAATTCCGGTGGTACCTTTTCCGAAAGCTTCGTCCAATCAATTCGTAATAGTGTTTCGAAAGTGCTTTTTTGTGATGAATTAGACACGCTACTGAAATATTAGTAATAATGTCGGTTTCGTAATCTTCGCGCTCATTATTTTACTTTTACAGAAATCGGGGCTAGATAATCCAGCGTTCGAGGCAGGGAGCGAAGTCTTCACGATCAAGACGAATGGCCAAGCCGATGATCCGGTACGTACCACTTCGGAACTCACAAATTTTGAACTAATCCGGCTTTATTGCACGGATTAGCTCGTAATTATAGTCTGAGCGATAAGATTAGTACGTCTGCGAAGACTTTTGCAACACTTAATTGCACTCGGACCTCGGGGTACTTCTTGCAGTTGCTTGACGCCTCAGACATGATTTAATCCCCGTTAAACCCGTAATCCACACGGATCGACAGGGTTTAGATAAACTAATCGTCGTTAAGTTCGTACTTTTACGAACCCAGTACCACGCATAAATAGATCGTTACGATAGCATACACGATACTATTGCCATTGTTTCGCTTTTAATCACACATAACCGAGTTTTACGACCCATTAAATTACCCACTTGTAGCTTGACCAACCCGAAGAAAAACAGAGAGCGACATGGGGCAACGGGATCGAATTCCTCATGTCCTGCGTGGCGATGTCCGTGGGACTGGGCAACATCTGGAGATTCCCGTTCACGGCGTACGAAAACGGGGGAGGCGCTTTCCTCATCCCCTACATCGTGGTACTGACCGTCATAGGCCGCCCTTTGTACTACCTAGAAATGTCTCTAGGACAATTCTCGAATCGAGGCAACGTCAAGTTCTTCAAATCGCTGTCTCCGTACCTCAAGGGTTCGTTTTACCCCGACTAACGACCCACTTACCCTGAAGGTTTTTGCAGGAGTAGGTTACGGACAAGTAGTCGGTTCCGTTTGTGTAGCCACCTACTACTGCTCCCTCATGGCCATCACCCTATTCTATCTCGTGAACTCCTTCACCGGTGATTTACCTTGGGGACAGTGTACCTCGGAGTGGGAACAAGAACTCAACGCGGACAACATCACGTGCGTGGACGCTACAGCAATAGGCAAAACCAACAACAGCGGTACCACCATAAGTTCCTCGGAACTCTTCTTCACGTAAGTTACTACGTCGCACCTCTGGCGTTGCTCTAATTTCATCGTAGTAAGGAAGTTCTAAAAGAAAGCACCGACTTGAGCACCGGCATCGGAAACCCTGAGTGGCGTCTCACTCTAGCTCTACTCGTCTCCTGGATCGTCACTTTCCTCATTTCCGCGAAAGGCGTCCAAAGCTCGGGAAAAGCTGCCTACTTCTTGGCCATCTTCCCCTACGTCATCATGATCACTCTCCTAATTCGGGCCGCCACTTTGGAAGGCTCCGCCAACGGAATGTACTACTTTATCAAAACCGACTGGGACAAGCTGGCCGACGCTGACGTACGTCCCGGAGATTTGTACTTCCCCCCGATTTAACTTTTTGTTGCTAGGTGTGGTATGCCGCGGTCACGCAATGTTTCTTCTCCTTGAACGTCGGCTTCGGTTCCATTATCATGTTTTCGTCGTACAACGACTTCGAACACAATATCAACAGGGACGCGTTGATCGTCACCACTTTGGATACCTTCACGTCGCTCCTTTCGGGGGTCACGATCTTCGGGATTCTCGGAAACTTGGCCCACAACCTTGGAGTGACCCCGGATGAGGTTATAAGCTCGGGAGGCGCAGGCCTCGCCTTCATCTCCTACCCCGACGCTATAGCAAAAATGGACGCCGTGCCTTGGCTCTTCGCGATCTTGTTCTTCTTCATGTTGTTCGTACTGGGAGTCGGGAGCTTGGTGGCCCTTCATGGTACCGCCAACACGGTCCTGGCAGACATCTTCCCCAAACTCAAAAGCTGGCACATTTCGGCAATCACAGCCTCGTCTATGTTTCTAATCGGGTTGATGTACGTAACACCTGTAAGTACCTCACTCCGCTACGTCACGACGTTCTAACTTATATCTTCAGGGCGGCCAATTCATGCTAAACCTAGTAGACTACTACGGAGGGACGTTCATAATCTTCATCTTCGTGTTGTTCGAAGTGATCGGAGTGGCTTGGGTCTACGGTATAATAGTAACCCTTCCTAGAAATCCCAATTCTTATACTTGTGTCTAGGTTTGGAAAACTTCTGCCTAGACATCGAATTCATGTTGAAGAGGAAAGTCAGCGCGTACTGGCGCATAACCTGGGGGGTCATCACCCCGCTGTTCCTCATCGTCATCTTCATCTACTTCTGCGTCAAGTTCCAACGACTGACGTACGCCGGGCATGATTACCCCGACGGAATTCTAGGTACTACGTCCCTTGCAACGAAATTCCTGGTTTTATTGTTGTTTTTTAGCGTTCGGGTGGGCAATCCTGGGCGTCTCCGTCGGACAGTTCGTGTTCTGGATTCTCTTCGACCTCTACAAACACAGAAGTCTGGGTTTCGCCGAGGTAAATTACACTGACGTCACGTAGAGTGAATGACCGGGTTTCTTACAGGCCTGCAAAAAGACGTTCGGTCACGAGAACTGGGGGCCTTCAGGTCGCGCGAGGTGCGAGAGCTGGAGGAAATACAAAGAAGACGCTTTACAAGCGAGTCGGCGAAAAAACAAAGGATTCTGTAGAAAATATATAGATATCTTAATCGGAAGAAGTTAGTTTAAATTGTACAAATCCATAATTATGACAGACCTTAGATGTTTCAGATGAGTGATGTCTGTGATACATTGTATTTAAGTTTTATCAGGCCTTGACTACATAATTTATCCCCTAGTCATAAAAAATAATGCTTTTATACAATTATTATTTGATAAGAACTAATAAACTATTCTAGAGTAAATGAGTCTTTTCTTCGGCGTGAGTCACGAGTATTTTCGGATGCATCGACACGTTTAACGACGTTTCTAATCAATAAATCAAACTATCAAAGCGTCACCTAGATGCATACATAATTCGCAGCCACTAGTTGGTGAAAGCATTCATAATTCTGTAGCGATTGTCGATGGGATTCCCGAAGCACGTCAAGTAATAAATTCGGAACCTCGTGTCAACCTGATTAATAACCAATCGAAGCGGGGATTTACGTCAGCTGACTTGCGTAACCATAACAACAGACGTCAGTCGGATGTGATTGGCAGGCGAGTGCCAATTTCTCCAATAACATAGTTCGGACGTCAGACATAACCTTAATAGCGAGAAGGGACTGTTGAAATTCAAATTTGCGCGCATCAGAAAAAAGAGAGAGCGTGGTTAGTTGGCTTATGAAACATGAAATTGGTTTGTTGTCGTATTGTCAAAATGGGTTTTTAAGGAGAGAGAAGGTACCACTTTTGGCAATTAGAATGTCACCACTTGTTAACAATATTTGAATTATTAAAACCACTCTCCTCGGTCTACTTATGTTCCGCTTTGGTTCACATCGTCTCACTGCGCCGTTTTTTTTTTTTTTTTTTTGGTACTACATGCACTTATTGGTACTAACTTGACGAATTTCTGCCGCGTTTTGTGTTAATGTTGGAAAACTGTAGGATTTCAACTATGTCATTTCAAATTTTGTACCTATTGCTCGAAGTCCTGATTTCTATAAAACAAAAAATTGTGGATAAACATTTGTGTCATTATTCGAATTAATTTTAAAAGTGAAAACACCTAAAAATCGCTGCAGAAGAGATCGAAACGAGTCTTTTTTACTTTTTTGCTGTGTTTTACTGGCCAAATTAGAACCAAAAGCTTAAATTTAAAGAATTTAAGAAAAAATAAGTAACATGTGATGGTCTTATCGGTCGTCACACACGTGTTGACATTTTGGTCATAAAAAAACAGTTAAACAATAACAATTTTTATGGTAATAATTATTATATATGCCATTATACAGTAGTGCCTATTGTCTTATTGTTTTCAAATACATAAACAAAAAAAACCGTATAGCAACGATATACGGTAGATAAGGATTTTACTTTCGAATGCAGTAGCGCCATCTATTATGTTAAAGCAGGACTACAAATCGCTATCTTCTCTTAGAAGTGTACTCGAGTATTGTAGGCAACCCATTTTACAGAACAAAATCAAGTCAACCAGTTCACCTAATATATGCAACCACCAATACATATGAACATTTATAGTGTAGACAGTTTTTAAGAAAATTCAAGTGTTAAAATCTATTTTAAAAACTTACATAATATTCTTTAAACAACACGGTACACAAAAACATGTTTTTTAATTCATGTAGAGAAATAAGGATTTTGCAATTAAGCTCCGCCCCCTTGGTTTACGACGAATAAAAAAAAAACATCACAATTGAGTTCAGGCGGGTGGGCGGGCTTACATTTTGCCTTTTTGTTTTAATATGTGTAGGGAAATATCGATTTTGCAATTACGCTCCGCCCCTCGATCTGACAACGAATGAAAAATTCATCACGATTGAGATCGAGACGGATGGGTGGGGCTTCTCTTTTGCTTTTCTTTTTTAATAAAAAAATTTAGTTTTGTTTGTATAACACGATTACTTAAGAACATATTTCACTTGCTAGAAAAATAAGGATTTTTCAATTAAACTCCGCCCCTCGGCTTAAGAAGAATAAAAAAATATATCAGAATTGAGATAGGGTGGGTGGGTGGGGCTTATTTTTTCTCAATTTATTAATTATATATAGTCATATTTTCACAACAAGAAACTTAAAACATGGTTAAAGTTCGAATTTCTAGAATTTTTTGAGCATCTAGAATTGCTAGAACTGCCAAACTCTGCACCCTTGAATTTATAGGAATTTTAAGTAACATCTATAGAACCACCAGAATCTTCGTAATGTCTAGAATCTCTAGAATTTTTGGAATTGCTAGAATTTCTCGAATCTTTAGAATTTCTAATCTTCATAATCTCTGAAACCTCTGAAATGTCTAGAACTTTTAGTAACTTTAAAATTTCTAGAATTTTTCAGATTTCTAAAATTTTTCAAAACTTTAGAATCTCTAATCCCTAGATTTACTGGAACCGCTCGAGTTAGATTTGTTGGATTCTTTAGAACCATTACAATTTTCCGAATCTTCAGCATCTCTAGAATCTCCCAGAACCTCTAGAAGCTCTAAAACTACTACAATATCTAGAATTTCTGGAACCGGTGTACTCTCAAACTTTAGATTTTGTGGACTCTTTAGAATTTTTAATATCTTCAGAATCTCTAAAATTCCAAGAATTTCTAGAATTTTTAGTCTCTCGAATTTTTGCAATTTTTAAAATTTCTTGAATCCTTAGAATTTGTTGAATCCTTAGAACTTCGGGAATCTTTAGAATTCAGAAACTTGTGCCTCTCCATAATTTTCTCTAGAATTTCTAGAACCTCTAGAATCTTCAGAATCTTCAAAATTTCTTGAACTCTTAAACCATGAATCCTTAGAATTTCTAGAATTCCTGGAATCTTTTTTTTCCAGAGCTTCTAGATTCTTCAAAACGTCTAGAGCGTCTAGAATCTTTAGAATCTCTAGAACTGCTGGAACCGCTGTGGATTTCTTGAAACTTTTACGATCTGTAGAATCTCTAGAATCTTTAGAATTTCAAGAATTTTCGGAATTTTTCGAATCTTTAGAATCTCGGATCTCTAGAATTTCTGGAACTGCTAAACTCTAAATCCTTGAATTTATTAGAATTTTTAGAATCTCCAGAATCTTCAACTAACGTCTACAGAATCACCAGAATCTTCATAATCTCTAGAACTTGTAGAAACATTAAAATTTCTAGAATTTTTCGGATTTCTAAAATTTTTCGAAGCTTTAGATTCTCTAATCCCTAGAATTACTAGAACCACTAGAGTTGGATTTCTTGGAGTCTTCAGAAACTCTAAAACTTTGAATTTCTTGAACTCTTTCGAATCTTTAACATCTTCAGAATCTAGAAAATTTTAAAAATTTCTAGCATCATTAAAGTCTCTCGAATTTTTGAAATTTTTGAAATTCTTGAATCCTTACAATCTCTTCAATCCTTAAAACCTCTAGAATCTTTACAATCCAAAATCTTTTGTCTTTCCATAATTTTCTCTAGAATTTTCAGAATTCTTAAAACCTGTAGAATTTCTAGAATTTCTAAAATTCTTCGAATTTCTATAATCTACAGACCTTTTAGCATTTCCAGACTTTCCAGAGCTTCTAGATTCTTTAAAACCTCTAGAGCTTCTACAATCTTTAGCATCTCTAGAATTGCTGGAACCGCTGTGGATTTCATGGAATTTTTAGGACCTGTAGTATCTCTAGAATTTTTGGATTCCTAGAACTTCCCGAATCTTTAAAATCTCTAGAATATTTAGAATCTGAAGAATTTTCAGTACCTAGAGAATCCCCAGAACCTCTACAATCTCTAAAACGTATAGAATTCCTTGAATTTTTAGAATATCTAGAATTGCTGGAACTGCTAAACTCTAAACTCTTGAATTTATTGGAAGTTTTAGAATCTCCAGAATCTTTAAGTAACATCTAAAGAATCACCAGAATCTTCATAATCTCTAGAATATCTTGAACTTGTAACTTTAAAATTTCTAGAATTTTTCGGATTTCTAATATTTTTCAAAGCTTTAGAATCTCTAATCCCTAGATTTACTAGAACCGCTTGAGTTAGGTTTCTTGGAGTCTTTAGAACCATTAGAATTTTCAGAATCTTCAGCATCTCTAGAATCTCCCAGAACTTCTAGAAGCTCTAAAACTACTACAATATCTAGAATTTCTGGAACCGGTATAATATAAAACTTTAGATTTCTTGGACTCTTTAGAATCTTTCACATCTTCAGAATCTCGAAAATTCCAAGAATTTCTAGAATCTTTAGTTTCTCGAATTTTTGCAATTTTTAGAATCTCTTGAATCCTTAGAATCTATCGAATCCTTAGAACTTCTAGAATCTTTAGAATTCAGAAACTTTTGTCTCTCCATAAATTTTTCTAGAATCTTCAAATGTTCTAGAACTCTTATGATATGAATCCTTGGACTTTCTAGAATCTCTGGAATTTTTGGAATTTCTAAAATTTCTGGAATCTTTATAATCTGCAGAAGTTTTAGCATTTCAAGAATTTCCAGAGCTTCTAGATTCTTCAAAACCTCTAGAGCGTCTAGAATCTTCAGAATCTCTAAAACTGCTGGAATCGCTGTGAATTTCTTGAAACTTTTATGATCTGTAGAATCTCTAGAATCTTTAGAATTTCTAGAATTTTCGGAATTTCTCGAATTTTTAGAATCTCTAATCTCTAAAATTGCTGAACTGCTAAACTCTAAACCCTTGAATTTATTGGAATTTTTAGAATCTCTAAAATTGCTGAACCGCTGTGTATTTCTTGGAACTTTTATGATCTGTAGAATCTCTAGAATCTTTAGAATTTCTAGAATTGTCGGAATTTCTCGAATTTTTAGAATCTCTATTCTCTAAAATTGCTGGAACTGCTAAACTCTAAACCCTTGAATTTATTGGAATTTTTAGAATCTCGAGAATCTTTAACTAACATCTACAGAGCCATCAGAATCTTTATAATCTCTAGAATCTCTAAAATCTCTAGAACTTGTAGAAGCTTTAAAATTTCTATAATTTTTCGGATTTCTAAAATTTTTCGAAATGTTAGAATCTCTAATTCCTAGAATTACTAGAACCGCTTGAATTGGATTTCTTGGAGTCCTTAGAACCATTAAACTATAAAACTTTGGATTTTTTGAACTCCTTAGAATGTTTAGTATCTTCAGAATTTAGAAAATTTTAATTTAATTTTCATTAAATCTCTCGAATTTTTGAAATCTTTAGAAATTCTTGAATCCTTAGAATCTGCTGAATCTTTAGAACCTCTAGAATCTTTAGAATCCAGAATCTTTTGCCTGTCCATAATTTTATCTAGAATTTTCAGAATTTCCAAAATTTCTAGAACCTTAAAACATGTAGAATTTCTAAAATCTCTAGAATGTCTAGAATTCCTCGAATTTCTATAATCTATAGAACTTTTAGCATTTCCAGACTTTCCAGAGCTTCTAGATTCTTTAAAACCTCTAGAGCTTCTAGAATCTTTAGCATCTCTAGAATTGCTGGAACCGCTGTGGATTTCATGGAATTTTTAGGACCTGTAGAATCTCTAGAATTTTTGGAATTCCTAGAATTTCTCGAATCTTTAAAATCTCTAGAATATTTAGAATCTCCAGAATCTTCAGGACCTAGAGAATCCCCAGAACCTCTACAATGTCTAAAACGTCAAGAATTCCTTGAATTTTTAGAATATCTAGAATTTCTGGAACTGCTAAACTCTAAACCCTTGAATTCTTTGGAATGTTTAGAACCTCCAGAGTCTTTAACACCTACAGAATTACCAGAATCTTCACCATCTCTAGAATCTCTAAAACCTCTAGAACTTCTACCTTTACAAGAAATTAAAAACATCTTTTTGAGTATCGTGTTGTTCAAAGAATACTATGTACATTAAGAAAAAAAGGCAAAAAATCTAAACCCCGCCCACCCACCCCATCTCAATTGTGATGAACGCCAACTAATGAAAACTCCATTGCTATTTGGATCAGGACAGGCATGGGGGGGGGGCTTAAATTTTGGCTTTAATTTTTTTTTTTCAATATACCTAGTATTCGTTGAATAACACGATACTCAAAACGATATGTCTTATATGGTAAATTCTTGTAGAGAAACACAATTAAAAAAAAAATCATCACACTCGAGACAGGGTGGGTGGGTGGGGCTTATATTTTGCCGTTTTTCTTAATATACGTAGTCGTCTTTTCAGAGCAAGAAACATAAAACATGTATAAAATGATAAATTCTTGTAGACAAATATAGATCTTGTCCCGCCTGTCGATCTGCCAACAAATGAAAAATTCATCACAATTGAGAATTGAGATCGGGGCGGGGCTATATTTTTTTATTGATATACATAATATTCTTTGAAGAACACGATACTCAAAAACATGTTTTTAATTTCTCGTAGAGAAATAGAGATTTTGCAGTTAAGCTCCGCCCCCTTGGCTCACGACGAATAAAAAAAAATTCATCAGAATTGAGATAGGGTGGGTGGGCGGGGCTACACTTTGCCTCTCTTTCTTAATATCTGCAGACTTATTTCGACAACAAGAAACTTAAAACATGTCCAAAATTGTAAATATTTGTAATAGTCAACTTAAATCCTCCACTTTCCATATACATAATAGGCGTGAGTTATGATTAAATTAAATACGTAAATTGAATTAAATCTTGAGTAACAATGTTTCAAACTAAGACCCATAATCCAGATAATAATAAATAAACAATAAATAATCTGTTAATCTCACCATAACTTCTCTAATTGCTGTTTCATCCACACCAAACTTCGGTCAGATTAGCACACATTAAAACCACACAAAACACCAACAATTACAAAATTAACCCCGAAAAGTGTGCAATTAGTCATTTTACGTTTATAAAACCGGTTTAATCGTTCAAATTAGTTCCTTTAAAAAAAAATACGAACTCAAAGTTCTTCCGCCATTAAACACTGACGTCATGGATGTCGAAACAAGAATGAACTTGCGCAAGTCGTTCCGTACATTGAACGTATCGTCGAAAAAAAATCTTAATTATCAATTATCGTAGTAATAATAATTATCACAAGGGCGAAAACGTTAGCTAACTTTCTTTAAACATATTTTATAGTTTAAATCGAGAACGGGTATGTCTAAAGTGAAATAAAATATTCATATCATAAAAGAAACCACGACCGCGCGACCGGAGACCACAGAAACGTCAAACATCTTGTAACCTCCAATTTCAATATTTTTTCATTTTGACTCAAAAATCTCGTTCACACTCATTTCAGACCGCCGTCGCGTCGTAAGTTTGCGTGTCTTCTGTTCGGTAAGTTTTAACAAGTTTGCATTTTTAGGTTAGAATCAACGACAGCCCCCATATCATGATTCTTTGTGTATTGAGACTTGAACACCAGTAACGAAACTCAAGTAACAAAATGTTTGCACAAAACTTCTGTCGGAAACTCTCGAAGGTGTACACCATCTCCAATTTCAACGTCAGTCGGTGGTCAGCTTTGGAAAAAATCTTCAACGCTAAACCCGGCCTGAATCTTGATATAGTGCCAAAAAATGTGGTAGGGTCGTGTTTCTTTCGATACGCAGCTGCATTTTCACACTTTTTTTCTAGGGTTTATTCGGAGTGCCTCAACTTACAACGCACGAAGGCTTCTACACAGTCACTGAAAAATGTATTCGGAAAACGGACGACTTGGTACAGGAAGCCCTATCCCCCGAGCGACAACGAAAAATGGTGGAAATTTTCGACGAACTGTCCGACTCTTTGTGTCAAGTGGCCGACTTGGCGGAATTTATCAGATTTGCCCATCCTGCGTCCGATTACAGTAGCGCAGCGGAGCATACGTGTTTAGCTATAAGCAAATTAGTGGAAAAGCTGAACACAAACGTCGAAATGTACAAAGCTTTGAAGCTCGCCGTCGATAACTCGGATATCGTGCCAACTAGTAGGGTCGATCAGCTCGTGGGGCGGTTATTTCTGTTTGATTTCGAACAGTGTGGGATACATCTATGTGAGAAGAAACGCAATCTCGTGGTTGAACTAAATAACCAGATTTTGTGTGCTGGGCAGCAATTTTTGAGCGGAATCTCCAACCCCAAGGTTGTCAAACAAAGCGTGCTTCCGGAGAATGTGCGGGACGTGTAAGTATAATTTTATACAGGTTGAATGTGTCTTAATGTAGGTTTAGATTTTCCACTGATGGCGACAAAGTCGTGATTTCGGGTCTTTACGCCGACTCTTCCAACCCCCTCGTTCGTGAAATGGCCTACAAGATCTTCCTCTACCCTGATCAAAACCAGGAGTACCTTCTCAATCAGTTGTTGTCGTCACGGGACGAACTTGCCAAAGCTTGTGGTTTCAGTACCTATAGCGAACGCGCTCTTCGTGGCAGCATTTTGAGTACCCCCCCGCACGTAATGGAACTCCTAGAAACCGTCTCGGACAACATCCGGTCCAAAGCTGCTTCCGATTTCTCAGATATAGCGCTCCTTAAACAAAAGGAAAACCCGCATTGTGGCCCCCTAGCTGTCTGGGACGTCCCGTACTTCACCCAGAAGGCGAAACGGGACAGATTCCAAGTCTCCACGAAGGAGTACTCGCCGTACTTCTCTCTAGGTGCCTGTATGGAAGGCCTCAACCTCATCTTCACAGCTCTATACGGGATTTCTTTAGTCAATTCAGAAATAGCTTCCGGTGAGACCTGGTCCAAAGACGTGTATAAGCTCGAAGTGGTCCACGAAAGCGAAGGGTTACTCGGATACATCTACTGCGACTTCTACGAGCGCAACTTCAAGCCCAACCAAGACTGCCATTTCACGATCCGCGGCGGGAAAATCCTCCCCGATGGGTCGTACCAACTACCCATCGTCGTCCTCATGTTAAACTTCTCTCTACCACGCTGGTCCAGCCCCACTTTGCTCTCTCCCAACATGGTCGACAACCTCTTCCACGAAATGGGTCATGCGATGCACTCCATGCTGGCACGAACCCGCTACCAGCACGTCTCGGGTACTCGCTGCAGTACCGACTTCGCCGAAGTGCCGTCAATCTTGATGGAGTACTTCGCGTCGGACCCGCGCGTCATCAAGCTCTTCGCCAAGCACTTCCAAACCAAGGAACCCATCCCCGAGAAAATGCTCCAGAAGCTGTGTGCCTCGAAGAACCTGTTCGCGGCGAGCGAGACCCAGCTGCAGGTTTTCTACGCCGCGCTGGACCAGATTTACCACGGGAAACACCCGCTGGAGGGGACGACCACGAATATTCTGGCGCGGACGCAGAATGGGTTCTATGGGTTGCCGTACGTGGCGAGTACCACGTGGCAGTTGAGGTTTAGTCATTTGGTGGGGTATGGGGCGAAGTACTACTCGTATTTGGTGTCGAGGGCGTTGGCGTACTTGATTTGGAAGAGCTATTTCGAGAGGGATCCGCTGAGTCGGGGGGCGGGGGAGAAGTATAGGAAGGAGTGTCTGGCGCATGGAGGCGGGAAGAATCCTAAGGATTTGATTGGGGATTATTTGAAGGTGGTACCGAGTCCGCAGGTGTTGGCAGAGGCGCTAGCGAATGAGATCGAGGCGAGTCAGAAGCAAGTGGGGGAAGTGGGCAAGAGGACGGTGGGGTTTAGTGGAAGGGAGAAGTGAGGGAGGTGTATATATGTACATACTACGATTGTGTAATTATTCTTATTAAAATATATTTATTAGAACGTGGTCGAAGTTGGCGGTTTTTTTCCTTGTAACAGAAATATAAGAAGAATTTTCCGTTGGGACCTCCGAGAAGGTTTCACATTCTTAAAAATACATATTTGCGACCCCCGAGAAGGTTTTACATTAAAAAAAGACAGTTTGGGCCCCCGAGAAGGTTTAACATTCTTAAAAAAGGACATTTGGCGGCCCCGAGAAGCTTTGAATTTTTAGAAAAGACAGTTGGGACCCCCGAGAAGGTTTTACAATTTTAAAAAATACCGTTGGGACCCCCGAGAAGATTTTACATTCTTAAAAAAGACATTTGCCACCCCCGAGGTTTTACATTTAAAAAAGAAACAGTTTGGGCCCCCGAGAAGGTTTTACATTTTTAAAAAAGACCGTTGGGATCCCCGAGAAGATTTTACATTCTTAAAAAAGACATTTGGCGCCTCCGAGAAGGTTTTAATTTTTAGAAAAGACAGTTGAACCTCCGAGAAGGTTTTACATTTAAAAGAAGACAGTTGGGACCCCCGAGAAGGTTTTACATTTTTAAAAAATACCGTTGGGACCTCCGAGAAGGTTTCACATTCTTAAAAATACGCATTTGCGACCCCCGAGAAGGTTTTACATTTAAAAAAAAGACAGTTGGGGCCCCCGAGAAGGTTTTACATTTTAAAAAAAAACCGCTGGAACCCCCGAGAAGGTTTTACATTCTTAAAAAAGACATTTGGCGCCTCCGAGAAGGTTTTAATTTTTAGAAAACACAGTTGAACCTCCGAGGAGGTTTTATATTTAAAAGAAGACAGTTGGGACCCCCGAGAAGGTTTTACATTAAAAAAAAGACAGTTGGGGCCCCCGAGAAGGTTTTACATATCTAAAAAAGACCGTTGGGCCCCCGAGAAGGTTTTACATTTTTAAAAAAGACCTTTGGGACCCCCGAGAATATTTTTCATTCTTAAAGAAGACATTTGGTGCCTCCGAGAAGGTTTTAATTTTAAGAAAAGACAGTTGAACCTCCGAGAAGGTTTTACATTTAAAAGAAAACAGTTGGGACCCCCGAGAAGGTTTTACGTTTTTAAAATATAGCGTTGGGACCTCCGAGAAGGTTTCACATTCTTAAAAATACACATTTGCGACCCCCGAGAAGGTTTTACATTTTTAAAAAATACCGTTGGAACCTCCGAGAAGCTTTCACCTTATTAAATATAGTATAGAATAGAATTTTATTTGTGCTAAAAACATAAGTTTACACACGTCACAGAAAAGAAAACATTATGGATCGATAATAATTAATATCAACTCTAAAATACAATTTCCTAATTAATACAATATAGTATAATCTAATAATGAAATGTACGATAAGTTAGGAATTGTTAAACTGCACTACTAAGTGATCAAAATTATTATTTAGAAACTCCTCTAATGAATAAAAGGCCTTCTCGATTAGATACGCTTTTAAATGTTTCAAGAAAATTTTGGATGATTCCTCAGTATTTTTTTTTTTGGTAAAGTATTTAAAAGTTTAATGCAAACATAATTAGTGCCATCTACACATTTGCAACCCCCGAGAAGGTTTTACATTAAAAATAAAGACAGTTGGGGCCCCCGAGAAGATTTTACATTTTTTAAAAAGACAATTGGGACCCCCGAGAAGGTTTTACATTCTTCAAAAAGACATTTGGCGCCTCCGAGAGAGTTTTCATTTTTAGAAAAGACAGTTGAACCTCCGAGAAGGTTTTACATTTAAAAGAAGATAGTTGGGACCCCCGAGAAGGTTTTACATTTTTAAAAAATACCGTTGGGACCTCCGAGAAGGTTTTACATTTTTAAAAAATACCGTTGGGACCTCCGAGAAGGTTTTACATTCTTAAATATACACATTTGCGACCCCCGAGAAGGTTTTACATTTAAAAAAAAAGACAGTTGGGCCCCACGAGAAGGTTTTACATTTTTTAAAAAGACAGTTGGGACCCCCCCGAGAAGGTTTTACATTCTTAAAAAAGACATTTGGCGCCTCCGAGAGAGTTTTCATTTTTAGAAAAGACAGTTGAACCTCCGAGAAGGTTTTACATTTAAAAGAAGATAGTTGGGACCCCCGAGAAGGTTTTACATTTTTAAAAAATACCGTTGGGACCTCCGAGAAGGTTTTACATTCTTAAATATACACATTTGCGACCCCCGAGAAGGTTTTACATTAAAAAAAAAAGACATTTGAGGCCCCCGAGAAGGTTTTACATTTTTTAAAAAGACAGTTGGGACCCCCGAGAAGGTTTTACATTCTTAAAAATACACATTTGCGACCTCCGAGAAGGTTTTACATTTAAAAGAAGACAGTTGGGACTCCCGAGAAGGTTTTACATTTTTAAAAAATACACATTTGCGACCTCCGAGAAGGTTTTACATTTAAAAGAAGACAGTTGGGACCTCCGAGAAGGTTTCACATTCTTAAATATACACATTTGCGACCCCCGAGAAGGTTTTACATTTAAAAAAAAAACAGTTGAGGCCCCCGAGAAGGTTTTACATTTTTTAAAAAGACAGTTGGGACCCCCGAGAAGGTTTTACATTCTTAAAAAAGACATTTCGCGCCTCCGAGAGTGTTTTAATTTTTAGAAAAAACAGTTGAACCTCCGAGAAGGTTTTACATTTAAAAGAAGACAGTTGGGACCCCCGAGAAGGTTTTACATTTTTAAAAAATACCGTTGGGACCTCCGAGAAGGTTTCACATTCTTAAAAATACCCATTTGCGACCCCCAAGAAGGTTTTACATTTAAAAAAAGACAGTTGGGGCCCCCGAGAAGGTTTTACATTTTTTAAAAAGACAGTTGGGACCCCCCCGAGAAGGTTTTACATTTTTTAAAAAGATCGTTGGGACCCCCGAGAAGGTTTTACATTCTTAAACAAGACATTTGGCGCCTCCGAGAGTGTTTTAAATTTTAGAAAAGACAATTGAACCCCCGAGAAGGTTTTACATTTTTAAAAAATACCGTTGGGACCTCCGAGAAGGTTTCACATTCTTAAATATACACATTTGCGACCCCCGAGAAGGTTTTACATTTAAAAAAAAGACAGTTGAGGCCCCCGAGAAGGTTTTACATTTTTTAAAAAGACAGTTGGGACCCCCGAGAAGGTTTTACATTCTTAAAAAAGACATTTCGCGCCTCCGAGAGAGTTTTAATTTTTAGAAAAAACAGTTGAACCTCCGAGAAGGTTTTACATTTAAAAGAAGACAGTTGGGACCCCCGAGAAGGTTTTACATTTTTAAAAAATACCGTTGGGACCTCCGAGAAGGTTTCACATTCTTAAATATACACATTTGCGACCCCCGAGAAGGTTTTACATTTAAAAAAAAGACAGTTGAGGCCCCCGAGAAGGTTTTACATTTTTTAAAAAGACAGTTGGGACCCCCGAGAAGGTTTTACATTCTTAAAAAAGACATTTCGCGCCTCCGAGAGAGTTTTAATTTTTAGAAAAAACAGTTGAACCTCCGAGAAGGTTTTACATTTAAAAGAAGACAGTTGGGACCCCCGAGAAGGTTTTACATTTTTAAAAAATACCGTTGGGACCTCCGAGAAGGTTTCACATTCTTAAATATACACATTTGCGACCCCCGAGAAGGTTTTACATTTAAAAAAAAGACAGTTGAGGCCCCCGAGAAGGTTTTTTACATTTTTTAAAAAGACAGTTGGGACCCCCGAGAAGGTTTTACATTCTTAAAAAAGACATTTCGCGCCTCCGAGAGAGTTTTAATTTTTAGAAAAAACAGTTGAACCTCCGAGAAGGTTTTACATTTAAAAGAAGACAGTTGGGACCCCCGAGAAGGTTTTACATTTTTAAAAAATACCGTTGGGACCTCCGAGAAGGTTTCACATTCTTAAAAATACCCATTTGCGACCCCCAAGAAGGTTTTACATTTAAAAAAAGACAGTTGGGGCCCCCGAGAAGGTTTTACATTTTTTAAAAAGACAGTTGGGACCCCCGAGAAGGTTTTACATTTTTTAAAAAGATCGTTGGGACCCCCGAGAAGGTTTTACATTCTTAAACAAGACATTTGGCGCCTCCGAGAGCGTTTTAAATTTTAGAAAAGACAATTGAACCCCCGAGAAGGTTTTACATTTTTAAAAAAGACCATTGGGAACTCCGAGAAGGTTTCATATTCTTAGAAATACACATTTGCGACCTCCGAGAAGGTTTTACATTTAAAAGAAGACAGTTGGGACCCCCGAGAAGGTTTTACATTTTTTAAAAAGATCGTTGGGACCCCCGAGAAGGTTTTACATTCTTAAACAAGACATTTGTCGCCTCCGAGAGCGTTTTAAATTTTAGAAAAGACAATTGAACCCCCGAGAAGGTTTTACATTTTTAAAAAAGACCGTTGGGACCCCCGAGAAGGTTTTACATTCTTAAAAAAGACATTTGGCGCCTACGAGAGAGTTTTAATTTTTAGTAAAGACAGTTGAACCTCCGAGAAGGTTTTACATTTAAAAGAAGACAGTTGGGACCCCCGAGAAGGTTTTACATTTTTAAAAAAGACCGTTGGGACCCCTGAGAAGGTTTTACATTCTTAAAAAAGACATTTGGCGCTTCCGAGAAGGTTTTAATTTTAGAAAAGACAGTTAAACGTCCGAGAAGGTTTTACATTTTTTAAAAATACCGTTGGAACCTCCGAGAAGGTTTCACATTCTAAAAAATACCCATTTGCGACCCCCGAGAAGGTTTTACATTAAAAAAAAAAGAATTAGGGCCCCCGAGAAGATTTTACATTTTTTAAAAAGACAGTTGGGACCCCCGAGAAGGTTTTACATTCTTAAAAATACACATTTAAGATAAGATAAGATAAGATAAGATAAGATTTATTCGTGCCAAAATATAAAAAATATTTACACAAGTCATAACACAACTTAACATAACAAAATAACGAAATACATGGATTACACAACTTAACATAACAAAATAAAGAGATACATGGTAACAAAGGTAATCAGTAATTTTGAAATAAAATCCATTTCATTTAAAACTTAGTTGTTAAGTATTCCTCTATATTATAAAAGGCATTTTCAATTAGATGTGCTTTAATCCTTTTTAAGAACAACTTAGGACTAAGATTCCTAATATTGATTGGTATTACATTGTAACATTTAACACAATAGTAATTAAAGCCTAATCTAAATCTGGTCAGTCTAAAACCTCGTAGACAAATGTCATTTCCTCTTGTAGAGTAGTTGTGATAGGAATTTAATGTTTTAAATTTCTTACGATTTTTTACAAAATAATCTAAACATTTGTATATGAACAGACAGGGTACATTCAGGAGATTCAATAATTTAAAATGTTCTTTGCAGTCGTCGCGATATCTCAGGTTTGATATAATTCTGATTACCCTTCGCTGGAGTCTGAAAACCCGCTCTGATAGTCCTGTTTGGCCCCACAGGATTATCGAATATTCCACATGTGATTGGAAGGTCGCGAAATAAGCTGTTTTTATGACGTCTATGGATACACAGCGCGTTAGATTACGTAGTAAATAGATGTTTTTACATAATTTCTTGCATAGATCACCAATTTGGTGGTGCCAGGACAGAGTCAATGTGGACCCCTAAAAATTTTGTGAATTCTGTTGTATCTGTGTTTATTTGTTTGAGAGAAAAAATCATTTCCACGGCGACCCCCGAGAAGGTTTTATATTTAAAAAAGACAGTTTGGACCCCGAGAAGCTTTTACATTTTTCATAAAGACAGTTGGGACCCCGAGAAAGTTTTACATTCTTAAAAAAGACATTTGGCGCCTACGAGAGAGTTTTAATTTTTAGAAAAGACAGTTGAACCTCCGAGAAGGTTTTACATTTAAAAGAAGACAGTTGGGACCCCCGAGAAGGTTTTACATTTTTAAAGAATACCGTTGGGACCTCCGAAAATGTTTCACATTCTTAAAAATACATATTTGGGAGCCCCGAGAAGGTTTTACATTTAAAAAAAGACCATTGGGACCCCGGAGAAGGTTTCACATTCTTAAAAAAAAAGAAATTTGGCGCCCCCGAGAAGGTTTTAATTTTTAGTAAAGACAGTTTGAACCTCCGAGAAGGTTTTACATTTAAAGGAAGACAGTTAGGGCCTCCGACAAGGTTTTACTTTTTTAAAAAAGACCGTTGGGACCCCCGAGAAGGTTTTACATTCTTAAAAAAGCCCGTTGAGACCAGGCGCGGATGGGGGGGGGGCAATGGGTGCAGCAATTACACACGGCCGAGGTACTTTATTATGATAATTTGAAAATTTTGAAATCGTATTTCATTTTGTACAATAAATACAACCTCTATAATCCAAATTCACGATTATCTGAACATCCAGTAATCCGAACAGAGGCTATGTGAATTCGATGCTTCTTTAATCCGAACAAAAACTCTGCAGTCCGAACTGAACTTGGAAACACGCACCTACTTGTAAAAATTACGCAAGATTTTTTGGATATGTTGTATGGAATATTTTGAAATTTTTAAAAATTGCGATATTTGAATGCACTGAGTTAATTAACTAATTCTGGAAAAAAGGTTGAAGTATTTTGTTAAATTTCGAAAATCGTCGAAAATGGGTCGAAATTTGCATGAGGAAAATTTCATTTTTGAAAAATTCTGATGACAAAATTTTAAGGGATATACGTATATCCCGACGTGTTGATTCCAAAAATATAGGATGTTAATGGTAATCGAGCAATATTTTTGGAAAATTCGATGCGAAATTCGAATTTTTCGAAATTTTTAAAAATTTAGATATTTGAACTGGACGACTCTGGAAAAATGGTTTAAGTTATCGAAGAAATGAAGCCAGAAATGACCTCTGAGGCCCAAAATCTACAAGAAAATGTATCTAGTTCAATTTCGAAAATCGTCGAGAATGAGTCGAAATTTGCATAATGGAAAATTTAATTTTTGAAAAATGCATTTAAAAATTCTGAAAAAATTCAGGGTATAGATCCCGGCGTGTTGATTCCAAAAAGGTAGCGTGTTTACAGTCACGGAGTAATATTTTTTAGAATGTATCTATTATCCAATCCAAATTAAGGTTTATTTCTTGAAGTTTGTTTTCAACTGTGTATGAAGTTGTTATTCAATCCCCTTTCAGATTTCACACCTTTTTCCCAATTAATTCGGATTATCGAGGTTCTACACACTATACATGTAACGAAAACAACCAAATGTTTTGTGAAATACTTAGAGTATACTCGCTAAAATTTTATATTTTTTTTTTTTTTGTTTAGAACGAATTTCTGGGAGATAGGTAAAATCGCACAAAAAAAAATTAAATTGGACGAAGTCGTCTCTGGAGTGTATAATATGTAGCCTATGCAAAAATTGTCAGGCGTGAACAGATAACACGCACACCCTGTATAGTACTTGTAATTTAAGACAAATACGTGTCCAAGATTTCAAAGTATTCAGTCTTGCAATTCTTGATTTAATTGACTCAGTCATTATTTTTTTTCAGACACCCCGTATAAGCAAATCTAAAAAATATGAATGCAGTGATAAATCACAAATACAAACTCGTCATGTTTTCCACATTTCGGGTAGATTTAGGAATTTAACTCGTTACAATGGAAATTTGCAATTTAACACCTTTATACCGGGTGTCTGAAAAATGGCGGATTAACTCTCCACTACGCTCTTAACAATTAACTGGAAAAGTCTGGAAAAATAGTAAAAAAAAATCCTTCTTATATTTTGTTGGAGTTATAATAATTTTAAATTGGTTCTTTTGTTTTCATTATTACAATAACTAGTAATAAAACTTTAAGTTAATATTTTTCTCGCCCATGACCATGTTTAATTACCATTTCAGTTAGAATGCACGATGACATGGTTGTGTTGTTTTTGTAATAATTTGATAAGATTCCATTTGACAACAATATTTGCCTGATATGCCTGATATAAAGCGAAGGTGGATTTCAATCACCATTGTTACTAAGAAATCAAAAAGTAAACTAGAGGTAGGTATTCACGCATTAGGTGTATCCTGTGTTGCCAATTTTACTTTTATAAAATTACGTTTATTTTCGTAATATACATCACAAAGAACTTTTTTATTATTTTTTTGGGACTTCCGAAACCTCCGTATAAAACGCACTGAAGAGTTAATCCGCCATTTTCCAGACACCCGGTATTTCACAAGTTTTTACAATATTAATACCTTTTCCAAATGTTTATTGTGATGACTTACTTTTTATTAGAAATAGCAAAAATTTTGAAATTTTGAAAGAGTAGGTATACAAACTAAATTTATTTTTTATAAATTTCGTTAAAGAATAGTATAAATCCCTGAAACACACAGCGGGGTGGGTGGGCGGGTCTAAGTTTAACTTTTCCTTAGAGAGTCTTTTATAAAGAAGCAATAGCCCCAAAACGGAGTAGGGGTGGGTGGGCGTTAGAAATTTTGAAACGATATATATTTTGTCATTTTTGCACACAATTGCAGTACTGTGCCATTGTTCGAAATCAAACGTAGCACACCAGCAGAAATAATTAAGAGTTGTGAGTATAAAATCCGTAATTAAACAACATTAGCGGTTTAAATGCACCAATTGAACCGTCTTCTGCTCTCTTACTTCCTCGCTACTTCCGCAGAAAAAACATTAATAACACTGTTGAGCGCTTCTACGACCCGTAAACACCCCCCACAACCTACCCATTATCAAAGAAAATTACACTCTAATTCCGACCCAGCCGGACCCGACCCGGATTCACCATCCATTTTAATTTTTCCCCGAATCCGCCGAAACCGAAATCTTCCATTTCACACCCTGATAACCAAAACACACACTCTTTCGTTTCACTAACTCCATTTCTCCCATCTGACTTGGTAATGCCAAATACACCGGCGCATTTAAATATTTAACTGACTGAGACTTGCAGCAACGCACGATAAATAAAACCACGGTCCGGAAAATTAAATAAAATTAAATAAGAGTATCGTTTCCAATATCGGACGTGCTTACATTTTTTACCGGCTAACGAAATGCGTTTCCTGTTTCCACCGTAAAATTCCCCCGCCAGTGTTTGTTTTAAATAAGCACGTTTTACTTCTTTGGGAGCGCTAAATTCGCGATTTAGTACACTTCTTGCGCTCGACGAAGAGCAGTGATCTCGATTTTGGGTAAACGAGCTTCAAGGTCGGGCAAGGCCGAACGCTGAAGAATTTCGAACTGAAGAAGGGTAAAGGTGAGGAGGAATTTTTACTAAAAACTTTTTTTTTAATATCTATACTCAAATGTAGATCAAATATTTTTTTATAATTTTCTACACTGTTGCTTTTCAAATCTGTGCTAATCATGATTTTCCTTCTTGGAAAATGATACAAAGTCGTTTGCGGTGAAAATGAATCTCGTCGTACCTAGTTTCAAGTTTCCAGTTTAGGACCTGTGTCATTCTTATTTTTTATCAGTGATGCTAGGACTTGTAAGTGAAAGACTTCTACTAACACACGACCGAGTTCTTGCTCTTAACGTCTTAGTGAACTATTTATTTACTATTTGTTACATAATTGGTGCAAATTAAATGACTTAAGGTACCAATGAGTCAAAATGTAAAACACTAACATTCCGAGTGAAAACGTAACCATTATGTAGCATCGTCTTTAACAGTTATAACAGTATTGCGATTAAATATATAAATATTGCGCTTTGTTCTTTGCGGTTTAAGTAAAGATATTAATTGACCACCGTGTTTACATTTCGATTATTATTGGGACAATGATTTTCGGCTTTCCGTGTACCTAAACACACAGAGAAACCGTTCGGTAAATATTACTCCATTCAAGTAGATAAAGGCCTTGTAGGAATTATTATAAATGCAAAAGTTACCCACTTGGAATATCCAAACCAAGGTCTTTAACTCTTAACGGGTTGGACGTGAACATCATTTAAATTTAGACGACAAAGAATAAACGCAAAAATGTTTCATACTGTATATGGGTTAAATTTGAAGAGCGATGAGTAAATGCAGTATTAATTTGTACGTAAAAACTCGCTTCTGTAACTGTGTGACTTAATTACAGACACAGTTTAGTTTTTTCGTAGCTAGCGGAGACTTCAGATTTAATTACAGATAATTTTCGTGGAAAAAGTGTCACTTATTATCTTAATGGACAATAAAATAGAGAAATTCTGCTCTTCATAGAACTGCAGTTTTCTAATTTTTGTTCTACTGAAGGCCCACCAGTTTTTCGGGTGTCTAAAAGACATTAACCCCACTCTACACCATCGAAACTCCACGTATCTACTTAAATAAATTATCTACCATGACATTTTTTACATAAAACGCTCCATAAGTAGTCCACTTGACCACTCAGCAATTTACCTGTCAACTTTTTAATCAATCCAGTTCCAATTCCTCCAATTAAGAACACTTTTCCCAACATCACCAGTGACTTGCACATTGTTTACTTTATCACCTTGAAACTTCATTTCAATAAGGCGATAGTGTTTTAGTAGCCACTCCTGTATAAACTAATCGAGTCTATCGGATGACTTCTTCTTTCATGTTTTCTCGACGTTTCATGACCTCTACAAAAAATGGGTCTGCCGTTTTCGTTCGTCTCTCCGTCTGTAAGCTGTCAATCTACACAGAAAATATCCGAAATTACTGGACCCATTGTTGTCCTGTCGGTGCACGATGGTAAAACGCTAATAAAAAAAGACAACAATGGAATGACGTCATCTCCAAATTTTACACATAGCACAGTTTCGAATTTTCAGCTTTTCGATGTTTCGGTTTTGATGTTTTCAGTTCTTAATTTTTTAATTTTGCAATGTTTCAATTCTTCTTTTTTTAATTTTTTTATTTCACAATTGTCCAATATTTCAATTTTGGGATTTTTCAATTTTTCGATTTTTCAATTTCCCATTTTTTCAAATTGTCGATTTTTCGATTTCTCAATTTTCGGATATTTTAGTTTTAAAATTTTTCAGGTTTTCGATTTTTCAATTTTTCGATTGTTTTACATTAAAATGTTTCAATTCTTCAATTTTTGATTCTTCGGTTTTGAATTGTTTCGATTTTTCGATGGTTCAATTTTTTGATTTCTCGAATTCTCGGTTTTACGATTTTTCGACATAGATTTTTGCGACTTTTAAATTTTTCTGTTTTCCAATTTTTCGATGTTTCGATTTTTCAAATTTTGTCCCAATTTTTTGACATTTCAGTTTTGGCATTTTTTAATTTTAGATTTTTAGATTTCTCGATTTTTGATTTCTCAGGTTTTGGATTTGTCATTTTTTCGATTTCTTAAATATCACATTTTTGATTTTTCATTTTTTCGATTATACGATTTTTTAATGTTTCGATATTTAAATTTTTCCATTTTTTAAAATTCAGATTTTTCAGTTTGTCGATTTGTGGATTTATAAATTTTTCTAATTTTATATTTTTAGATTTTTCAACTTTTCGATTTCTCGATTTTTTTCATTTTTCGTTTTGTCAATATTCCGATATTTCAGTTTTTCGATTTTTCAAATTTTCAATTTTTGGTGGTCCTAAACTTCCAATTTTTTGATTTCTCGATTAATCAATTTTTCGATTTTTCGTCTTTCGACTTCTCTGTTGCAATTTTTCGATTCCTCAGGTTTTCATTGTTTCAGTTTTTGGATTTTCCAGTTTTTCGATCCTCCAATTTTTCGATTTTTCAATTTACCGATTTATCAAATTTTCGATATTTAAGTTTAGAGATTTTTCATTTTTTCAGTTGCTCAATTCTTTGATATTTTATTTTCGATTGTTTAAATTTTAAATACTTCGATTTCTCCATTTCTCGTTTTTTTTTTATTTTCTAGTTCTCGATTTCTCATTTTTTTGATTTTTCAAGGGTTGTTTTTCATTTTTTCGATTTTTGAGTCTAGGGAATTTTTTGATATTTTAATTTTTCGATTTTTTAAATTAAAAATTTTTGATTTCTCAATTTCCCGTTTTTTTTTAATTTTGCAGTTTTCGACTTTTTTCAGTTTGTAAATTTTTCAATTTTTGTGATTTCGATGTTTCGATTTTTAGATTGTTCGATTTCTCGATCTTTCGAGTTTTCAGCTTTTCGATTTTTCGATTAATTGACTTTTTTTAAATTAAATTTTTTAAATTTTTCGATGTTTCGATTTTTTAGTTTCTTCAGTTTATGACTTGTAGGTTTTTCCATGTTTAGGTTTTTCAAATTTTATCCCAGTTTTTCGACATTTCGGTTTTGTGATTTTTCAATTTCTCGATTTCGATTCAATTTTTCGATTTTTCAATTTGTTGATTTTTTGAATTTTAGATTTTTCCATTTCTCGATTTCTCATTTTTTGATTTTTCAGGTTTTCTTTTATGTTTTTCGATTATTTAAATTTTACATTTTTGATTTTTTATTTTTTCGGTTTTACGACTTTTTATATTTTTGATTATTCAAAGTTTCCATTTCTCGACATCTCGAATTTTCGATTTTAAAAGTTTTTGGATTTCCAGATTTTTAAAATTTTTGATGTTTGAGTCCTAGGAATTTTTCAATTTTTCAATTGTTCAATTTTTTGATATTTTAATTTTTCGATTTATCGATTTCTCGTTTTTTGATTTTGCAGTTTTCGATTTTTTCATTTTTCAGTTTTTAAATTTTTCAATTCTTGTGATTTTTCGATTTGTCGATATTTCGATTTTTCAGCTTTTCGATTTTTCGATTTATTGATTTTTTTAAAATTCAATTTTGAAAATTGTTAGATGTTACGATTTTTTGGTTTCTTCAGTTCTCGACTCGTAGGTTTTTCGATTTTTTAAGTATTCCATGTTTGTATTTTTCATATTTTGTCCCAGTTTTTCGACATTTCGGTTTTGTGATTTTTCAATTTCTCGATTTTTTAATTTTTTTATTTTTCTGGTTTTCTTTTATATTATTGGATTATTTAAATTTCACATTTTTGATTTTTCATTTTTTCGATTTTACGACTTTATATATTTTCAATTATTCGAAGTTTCCATTTCACGACATCTCGATTTTTGGACTTAAAAAATTTTTGGTTTTCCAGAGTTTTCAAATTTTCGATATTTGAGTGTAGGGATTTTTCAATTTTTCAGTTGTTCATTTTTTGATATTTTAATTTTTCAATTTTATAATTTAAAATTTTTCGATTTCTCGACTACAAGTTTTTTGATTTTGCAGTGTTACGATTTTTTTACATTAAAATGTTTCAATTCTTCAATTTTTGATTCTTCGATTTTGAGTTGTTTCGATTTCTCGATGTTTCAATTTTTTAATTTTCCGATGTTTCAATTTTTTTGATTTCTGGAGTTCTCGGTTTTTCGATTTTTCGACTTTTCCATTTTTTTGTTTTCCAATTATTCGATGTTTCAATATTTCAAATTTTGTCCCAATTTCTCGACATTTCAGTTTTGGAAATTTCAAATTCTCTATTTTTTAATTTTTCTATTCAATTTTTTTTATTTTTTAAATTTTGGAATTTTAAATTTCTCGATTTTTGATTTTTCAGGTTTTGGATTTGTCATTTTTTAATTTTTCGTTTATTATTCAAAATTCCATTTGTCGATTTGAAAAATTTTTGGATTTTCCGATTTTTCAAATGTTTGATTTCTCGATTTTTTTTCATTTTTCGATTCTTCACTATTCCGATATTTCAGTTTTTCGATTCTTCAAATTTGAAATTTTTGTTTCTAAACTTTCAATTTTATTATTTCTCCATTAATCAATTTTTCCTCTTTCGACTTCTCTGTTGCAATTTTTCGATTTCTCAGTTTTTTATTGTTTCAGGTTTTGGATTTTTCAATTCTTCGATACTCCAATTTTTCGATTTTTCAGTTTACCGATTTATCAAATTTTCGATCTTTGAGTTTAGAGATTTATAATTTTTTCAATTTTTTGATATTTTATTTTCAATTGTTTAAATTTTAAATTCTTCGATTTCTTGATTTCTCGTTTTTTGATTTTCTAGTTCTCGACTTCCCATTTTTTGATTTTTCAGGTTTGTTCTTCATTTTTTCGTTTTTTTTTAATATCACATTATTGATTTTTAATTTTTTCGATTTTACGACTTTTTATATTTTTGATTATTCAAAGTTTCCATTTCTCGACCTCTCGATTTTTCGATTTTAAAAGTTTTTGGATTTCCAGATTTTTCAAATTTTTGATGTTTGAGTCCAAGGAATTTTTCAGTTTTTCAATTGTTCAATTTTTTGATTTATCGTTTTTTCGTTTTTTTGATTTTGCAGTTTTCGATTTTTCCATTTTTCAGTTTTTAAATTTTTCAATTTTTGTGATTTCGATGTTTCAATTTTTAGATTTTTCGATTTGTCGATATTTCAATTTTTCAGCTTTTCGATTTTTCGATTTATTGATTTTTTTAAAATTCAATTTTTTAAATTTTTCGATTTTTTTTTCTTCAGTTCTCGACTCGTAGGTTTTTCGATTTTTAAAGTTTTCCATGTTTAGGTTTTTCAAATTTTGTCCCAGTTTTTCGACATTTCGGTTTTGGGATTTTTTAATTTTTCGATTCAATTTTTCAGTTTTTCAATTTTTTGTTTTTTTTAATTGTAGATTTTTCTATTTCTCGATTTCTATTTTTTTTATTTTTCATGTTTTCTTTTACATTTCTGGATCATTTAAATTTCACATTTTTGATTTTTCATTTTTTCGATTTTACGACTTTTTATATTTTCGATTATTCGAAGCTTCCATTTCTCGACATCTCGATTTTTCAATTTAAAAAATTTTCGGATTTCCAGAGTTTTCAAACTTCCGGTATTTGTCTTAGGGATTTTTCGATTTTTTAAATTTAAAATTTTTCAATTTCTCGATTTCTCGTTTTTTTATTTTGTACTTTTCGATTATTCCATTTTTCAGTTTTTAAATTTTTCAATTTTTATGATTTCGATGTTTCGAATTTTCGATTTTTCTATTTTTCGACTTGTAGGTTTTTCGATTTTAAATTTTTCGGTTTTCCAAGTTTTCCATGTTTAGATTTTTCAAATTTTGTCCCAGTTTTCCGACATTTTGCTTTTGGCATTGTTCAGTTTTTCGATTTTTTAATTTTTCGGTTCAATTTTTCGATTTCTCGATTTTTTGAATTTTAGATTTTTCTATTTCCCGATTTCTCATTTTTTGATTTTTCAGGTTTTCTTAGATTTTTTTAAATTTCACGTTTTTAATTTTCCATTTTTTCGATTTTAGGATATTTTATATTTTCGATTTTCGAAGCTTTGCACTTCTCGAGATCTCGATTTTTATTATTGATTATTGATTGTTTTGATTATTGCTATTAAATAATTGGATTTCCAGATTTTTCAAATTTCCAATTTCTCAATCGTTCAATTTTGAGAATGTTCCGCTATTTTAATTTTTCTATTTTTTAAATTTTAGATTTTTCGTTTTGTGGATTTCACCATCTGTAGACTTTTCGACTTTTATATTTTCCGATTTCTCGGGCTTTCAATTCTCAAAATTCTAAATTTTCAATTTTTTAGGTTTTTTGATTTTTCAATTTTCAAATTTTTCGATGTTTCAATTTTTTTATTTCCTGAGTTCTTGGTTTTTCGATTCGCCTTTCGGTTTTTCGATTTTTTAATTTTTCCGATTTCCAATTTTTCCATGTTTAGATTTTTTATTTTATCCCAATTTTTTGACGTTTTTGGGATTTTTCAATTTTTCGATTTTTTAAATTTCACATTTTTTATTGTTCATTTTTCGATTTCACGAATTTTTAATTTTTCGATTTATTCGAAGTTTCCATTTTTCGACATCTCGATTTTTCGATTTAATAAATTTTTGGTTTTCCAGATTTTTCAAATTTTTGATATTTGAATCCTAGAAATTTTTCAATTTTTCAATTGTTCAATTTTTTGATATTTTAATTTTTCGATTTATCGATTTCTCGTTTTTTTGATATTGCAGTTTTCGATTTTTCCATTTTTCAGTTTTTAAATGTTTCAATTATTGTGATTTCGATGTTTCGATTTTTCAATTGTTTGATTTCTCGATTTATTGATTTTTTAAAATTCAATTTTTTTAATTTTTCGATGTTTCAATTTTTTGGTTTCTTCAGTTCTCGACTTGTAGGTTTTTCGATTTTTAAAGTTTTCCATGTTTGGATTTTTCAAATTTTGTCCCAGTTTTTCGACATTTCGGTCTTGTGATTTTTCAATTTCTCGATTTTTTAATTTTTCGATTCAATTTTTCTATTTTTGGAATTTTTGGATTTTTTTAATTTCAGATTTTTCTATTTCTCGATTTCTCATTTTTTGATTTTTCAAGTTTTCTTTTACACTTTTGAATTATTTAAATTTCACAGTTTTGATTATTCATTTTTTCGATTTGATGACTTTTTATATCTTCGATTATTCGACATCTCGATTTTTCGATTTAAAAAAATTTCGGATTTCCAGATTTTTCAAACTTCCAGTATTTGAGTCCTAAGGATTTTTCAATTTTTCATTTGTTCAATTTTTTGATATTTCAATTTTTCGATTTTTTAAATTTAAAATTTTTCAATTTCTCGATTTCTCGTTTTTTTATTTTGCACTTTTCGATTATTTCTTTTTTCTGTTTTTAAATTTTTCAATTTTTATGATTTCGATGTTTCGAATTTTCAATTTTTCTATTTTTCGACTTGTAGATTTTTCGATTTTAAATTTTTCGGTTTTCCAAGTTTTCCATGTTTAGATTTTTCAAATTTTGTCCCAGTTTTCCGACATTTTGGTTTTGGCATTTTTCAGTTTTTCGATTTTTTAATTTTTCGGTTCAATTTTTCGATGTCTCAATTTTTTTAATTTTAGATTTTTTTATTTCCCGATTTCTCAATTTTTGATTTTTCAGGTTTTCTTAATTTTTTTTTAAATTTCACGTTTTTAATTTTCCATTTTTTCGATTTTACGATTTTTTATATTTTCGATTATTCGAAGCTTTCCACTTCTCGAGATCTCGATTTTTATTATTGGTTATTGATTGTTTTGATTATTAAATTATTGTATTTCCAGATTTTTCAAATTTCCAATTTTTCAATTTTTCAACATTTCAATTTTAAGAATATTTCGTTATTTTAATTTCTCTATTTTTTAAATTTTAGATTTTTCGGTTTGTGGATTTCCGGATTTTTAGACTTTTCGACTTTTATATTTTCCGATTTCTCGGGCTTTCAATTCTCAAAATTCTAAATTTTCGATTTTTTTCGTAAGTAGTCCACTTGACCACTTGACCACTCAGCAATTTATCTGTCAACTTTTTACTCAATCCAGTTCCAATTCCTCCAATTAAGAACACTTTTCCCAACATCACCAGTGACTTGCAACTTTATCACCTTGAAACTTCTTTGTAGTCGAAAAACTTCATTTCAATAAGGCGATAGTGTTTTAGTAGCCACTTCTGTCGATTCCTAGTCGTTATTAGTTCCTCTATTCGAACAACCGCGGCGCTCTACTAAAACACAAAATAGTCACAAATTAGTGTCACAAAACTCTAAAATGTCATAATTTTTTCAGATGTACACACTCTTCCTCCTCCTCACTCTGGCTTCCCTCGCCGCCTCCAAGACCCTCTCCCCGCTCTCCCCCTACTCCACGAACCCCTGCAGAACCCGCAGCTCCTTAGACTACTCCGGCTCTCAGTTCAACTACCCACTCGAAAGTCGAACCAACCCCCAACAGCAATCCTCCGACCCTTGCAGCTCCCCCGTGACCTACTTGAACATGCCGATGCAGACCCCCCCCATGTACACCTCGAGTATGCGCTACAACCTGCAGCCGCAGCTCACGATGCCTTCGTTCCACTCCCACACGATGTCTTCGTTCCACCCCCAGCCGGTGGATTTCTTGGGCAACGGGAAGCCGTCGACTATTTGGGTCGACCAGTGGGATTCAAGTAATGGGCTCTATAGGCCGACGAAGCCCCAAGAATTGTTTCAGGACGTGGTTCAAGGAAATCCGCAGCAAAAGCCACAGAGGGCGGAGTCTGTTGTGCATACCTTGCAGAAGCCGTATGTTTTTAATGGGAACCCGACGAAGATGTTTGTTTTGAACGATATAAATAGGGCTCTAGGTGCGAATGCTTTGGATAATTTTTATCCATGATGCCGAAGGAGTATTGTATTTATTGTTATTTAATTTATTATTTATTGTACTGTCAAGCTGTAAAGGGACTTAAATCGCAATATATATGTTAAAATTATACCGAGTTTGGTTTCATGTATGACCTGCTTTACTTCCAGAGTATAAACTAATCGAGTCTATCGGATGACTACTTCTTGCATGTTTTCTCGACGTTTCATGACCTATTGAGTACAAAAAATGGGTCTGCCGTTTTCGCTCGTCTCTCCGTCTGTAGGCTGTCAATCTAGACAGAAAATATCCGAAATTACTGGACCCATTGTTGTCCTGTCGGTGCACGATGGTAAAACGCTAATAAAAAAAGACAACAATATAATGACGTCATCTCCAAATTTTACACATAGCAAATCTTATTTAAATTTTGTGAAATAACGTAGTCTTGTACTTGGTTTATGAACCGGTGTTGAATTTTGATACCAGACAACGAGATTTTTAAGTCAAAATTATACAACTTTTCGTTTTCTCAATTTTTCGAGTTTTCGATTTTTCAGCTTTTCGATGTTTCGCTTTTGATGTTTTCAGTTCTTAATTTTTAAATTTTGCAATGTTTCAATTCTTGTTTTTTTAATTTTTTTATTTCACAATTGTCCAATATTTCAATTTTGGGATTTTTCAATTTTTCGATTTTTCAATTTCCCATTTTTTCAAATTGTCGATTTTTCGATTTCTCAATTTTCGGATAATTTAGTTTTAAAATTTTTCAGGTTTTCGATTTTTCAACTTTTCGTTTCTTTAATTTTTCAATTTTTCTTTTCTTCAGTTTTTCAGTTTTTGACATCTCTAAATTTTTGAATTTTTTTTATTGTCGATTAACCCATTTTTTGGTTTTTCGACTTTTCGATTTTTAGATTTTTTAGGTTTTTGATTTGTTATTCGCTGTTTTCGTTTTGGCATTTTTTAATTTTTTGATTCTTCAATTTTTCGAATTTTCGATTCATCAATTTTTCTATATTTGAATCTTGGGATTTTCAGTCTTTCAATTATTCGTTTTATTTTTTCGAATTTTAAAATTTTTCATTTTTCATTTTCTCGACTTCTCGTTTGTTGACTTTGCAGTTTTTCGATTTTTCCATTTATCGATTGTTTTACATTAAAATGTTTCAATTCTTCAATTTTTGATTCTTCGATTTTGAATTGTTTCGATTTTTCGATGGTTCAATTTTTTGATTTCTCGAATTCTCGGTTTTACGATTTTTCGACTTATAGGTCGTCAATTTTTCGATGTTTCTATTTTGCAAATTTTGTCCCAATTTTTTGACATTTCAGTTTTGGGATTTTTTAAATTTTAGATTTTTAGATTTCTCGATTTTTGATTTTTCGGGTTTTGGATTTGTCATTTTTTCGATTTCTTAAAAATCACATTTTTGATTTTTCATTTTTTCGATTATACGATTTTTTAATGTTTCGATATTTAATTTTTTTTTTAAATTCAGATTTTTCAGTTTGTCGATTTTTGTATTTATAAATTTTTCTAATTTTATATTTTTAGATTTTTCAACTCTTCGATTTCTCGATTTTTTTCATTTTTCGTTTTGTCAATATTCCGATATTTCAGTTTTTCGATTTTTCAAACTTTCAATTTTTGGTGTTCCTAAACTTCCAATTTTTTGATTTCTCGATTAATCAATTTTTCGATTTTTCGTCTTTCGACTTCTCTGTTGCAATTTTTCGATTCCTCAGGTTTTCATTGTTTCAGTTTTTGGATTTTTCAGTTTTTCGATCCTCCAATTTTTCGATTTTTCAATTTACGGATTTATCAAATTTTCGATATTTAAGTTTAGAGATTTTTCATTTTTTCAGTTGCTAAATTCTTTGATATTTTATTTTCGATTGTTTAAATTTTAAATCCTTCGATTTCTCTATTTCTCGTTTTTTTTTATTTTCTAGTTCTCGATTTCTCATTTTTTTGATTTTTCAAGTTTGTTTTTCATTTTTTCGATTTTTTTAAATGTCACATTTTTGATTATTTGAGTCTAGGGAATTTTTTGATATTTTAATTTTTCGGTTTCCCGTTTTTTTTTTAATTTTGTAGTTTTCGATTTTTTCATTTTTTCGATTTTTAGATTGTTCAATCTCCCGATATTTCGATTTTTCAGCTTTTCGATGTTTCGATTTTTTAGTTTCTTCAGTTTATGACAAATTTTATCCCAGTTTTTCGACATTTCGGTTTTGTGATTTTTCAATTTCTTGATTTTTAATTTTTCGATTCAATTTTTCGATTTTTCAATTTGTTGATTTTTTGAATTTTAGATTTTTCCATTTCTCGATTTCTCATTTTTTGATTTTTCAGGTTTTCTTTTATATTTTTCCATTATTTAAATTTCACATTTTTGATTTTTTATTTTTTCGATTTTACGACTTTTTATATTTTTGATTATTCAAAGTTTCCATTTCTCGACATCTCGATTTTTCGATTTTAATAGTTTTTGGATTTCCAGATTTTTCAAATTTTTGATGTTTGAGTCCTAGGAATTTTTCAATTTTTCAATTGCTCAATTTTTTGATATTTTAATTTTTCGATTTATCGATTTCTCGTTGTTTGATTTTGCAGTTTTCGATTTTTTCATTTTTCAGTTTTTAAATTTTTCAATTTTTGTGATTTCAGCTTATCGATTTTTCGATTAATTGATTTTTTAAAATTCAATTTTTTTATTTTTTAAATTTTAGAATTTTAGATTTCTCAATTTTTGATTTTTCAGGTTTTGGATTTCTCATTTTTTGGATTTTTTAATCACATTATTGATTTTTCATTTTTTTCGATTACATTTATACGATTTGTTAACTTTTCGTTTATTATTCAAAATTCCTCTCTCGACATTCTATTTTTCGGTTTTAAAAATTTTTGGATTTTCCGATTTTTCAAATGTTTGATTTACCTTGATTTTTTTCATTTTTCGATTTTTCAATATTCCGATATTTCAGTTTTTCGATTCTTCAAATTTGAAATTTTTGCTTCTAAACTTCCATTTTTTGATTTCTCCATTAATCAATTTTTCGTCTTTCGATTTCTCTGTTGCAATTTTTCGATACCTCAGTTTTTTATTGCTTCAGGTTTTGGATTTTTCAGTTCTTCGATCCTTCAATTTTCCGATTTTTCAGTTTACCGATTTACCAAATTTTCGATATTTGAGTTTAGGGATTTATAATTTTTTCAATTTTTTGATATTTTATTTTCGACTGTTTAAATTTTAGATTCTTCGATTCCTTGATTTCTCGTTTTTTGATTTTCTAGTGCTCGATTTCCCATTTTTTGATTTTTCAGGTTTGTTCTTCATTTTTTCGGTTTTTTTAAATATCACATTTTTGATTTTTAATTTTTTCAATTTTACGAGTTTTTATATTTTCGATTATTCGAAGTTTCCATTTCTCGACATCTCGATTTGTCAATTTAAAAAATTGTTGGTTTTTCGATTTTTAAACTTTTCCATCTTTAGATTTTTCAAATTTTTTTTTCTATTTCTCGATTTCTCATTTTTTGATTTTTCAAGTTTTCTTTTACATTTATGGATTATTTAAATTTCACATTTTTGATTTTTTATTTTTTTTGATTTTAGGACCTTTTATATTTTCGATTATTCGAAGTTTCCATTTCTCGATTCGATGCAAAAAAATTTTTGGATTTCCAGATTTTTCAAATTTTCGATATTTGAGTCTAGCGATTTTTCAATTTTTCAATTGTTCATTTTTTGATATTTAAATTTTTCGATTTTTTAATTTAAAAGTTTTCCATTTCTCGACTACACGTTTTTTGATTTTCCAGTTTTTCGATTTTTTTACATTAAAATGTTTCAATTCTTCAATTTTTGATTCTTCGATTTTGAGTTGTTTCGATTTCTCGATGTTTCAATTTTTTAATTTTACGATGTTTCAATTTTTTGATTTCTGGAGTTCTCGGTTTTTCGATTTTTCGACTTTTTAATTTTTCTGTTTTTCTTCGATACTCCAATTTTTCGATTTTTCAGTTTACCGATTTATCAAATTTTCGATATTTGAGTTTAGGGATTTATAATTTTTTTCAATTTTTTGAAATTTTATTTTCGACTGTTTAAATTTTAAATTCTTCGATTTCTTGATTTCTCATTCTTTGATTTTCTAGTTCTCGATTTCCCATTTTTTGATTTTTCAGGTTTGTTCTTCATTTTTTCGGTTTTTTTAAATATCACATTTCGGTTTTTTGATTTTTCAATTTTTATGATTTCGATGTTTCGAATTTTCGATTTTTGGTCACACAATAGTGTCACAAAACTCTAAAATGTCTTTGTTTTTTCAGATGTACACACTCTTCCTCCTCCTCACTCTGGCTTCCCTCGCCGCCTCCAAGACCCTCTCCCCGTTCTCCCCCTACGCCATGCACCCCTGCAGAACCCGTCGCTCCTTAGACTACTTCGCCCCTCAGTACAACTACCCACTCGAAAGTCGAACCAACCCCCAACAGCAATCCTTCGACCCCTGCAACTCCCCCGTGACCTACTTGAACATGCCCATGCAGACCCCCCCCATGTACACCTCGAGTTTGCGCTACAACCTGCAGCCGCAGCTCACGATGCCTTCGTTCCACTCCCACACGATGTCTTCGTTCCACCCCCAGCCGGTGGATTTCTTGGGCAACGGGAAGCCGTCGACTGTTTGGGTCGACCAGTGGGATTCAAGTAATGGGCTCTATAGGCCGACGAAGCCCCAAGAATTGTTTCAGGACGTGTTTCAAGAGAAGCCGCAGCAAACGCCACAGAGGACGGAGTCTGTTGTGCATACGTTGCAGAAGCCATATGTTTTTAATGGGAAGCCGACGAAGATGTATGTTTTGAACGATTTGCATAGGGCTCTAGGTGTGAATGCTTTGGATAATTTTTATCCATGATGCCGAAGGAGTATTGTATTTATTGTTATTTAATTTATTATTTATTGTACTGTCAAGCTGTAAGGGGACTTAAATCTTAAATCGCAATATATGTGTTAAAATTATACCGAGTTTGGTTTCATGTATGACCTCCTTTACTTCCAGAGTATAAACTAAATGAGTCTATCGGATGACTACTTCCTTCATGTTTTCTCGACGTTTCATGATCTCTAGAGTACAAAAAATTGGTCTGCCGTTTTCGTTCGTCTCTCCGTCTGTAGGCTGTCAGTCTAGACAGAAAATATCCGAAATTACTGGACCCATTGTTGTCCTGTCGGTGCACATGGTAAAACGCTAATAAAAAAAGACAACAATGGAATGACGTCATCTCCAAATTTTACACATAGCACAGTTTCGAATTTTCAGCTTTTCGATGTTTCGGTTTAGATTTTTTCAGTTCTTAATTTTTAAATTTTGCAATGTTTCAATTCTTGTTTTTTTAAGTTTTTTATTTCACAATTGCCCAATATTTCAATTTTGGAATTTTTCAATTTTTCGATTTTTCAATTTCCCATTTTTTCAAATTGTCGATTTTTCGATTTCTCAATTTTCGGATATTTTAGTTTTAAAATTTTTCAGGTTTTCGATTTTTCAATTTTTCGATTCTTTAATTTTTCAATTTTTCTTTTCTTCAGTTTTTCAGTTTTTGGCATCTCTAAATTTTTGTTTTTTTTTATCGTCGATTAACCAATTTTTTGGTTTTTCGACTTTTCGATTTTCAGATTTTTTAGGTTTTTGATTTGTTATTCGCTGTTTTTGTTTTAGGATTTTTTAATTTTTTGATTCTTCAATTTTTCGATTTTTCTATTCATCAATTTTTCTATATTTGAATCTTGGGATTTTCAGTCTTTCAATTATTCGTTTTATTTTTTCGATTTTTTCGATTTTTTTAATTTTTCATTTTTCATTTTCTCGACTTCTCGTTTTTTGACTTTGCAGTTTTTCGATTTTTCCATTTATCGACTTTTTTTACATTAAAATGTTCCAATTTTTAAATTTTTCTGTTTTCCAATTTTTCGATGTTTCAATATTTCTAATTTTGTCCCAATTTTTTGACATTTCAGTTTTGGGATTTTTCAAATTCTCGGTTTTCAATTTTTTGATTTTTTAAATTTTAGATTTTTAGATTTCTCGATTTTTTATTTTTCAGGTTTTGGATTTATCATTTTTTCGATTTCTTAAATATCACATTTTTGATTTTTCATTTTTTCGATTATACGATTTTTTAATTTTTCGATATTTAAATTTTTCCATTTTTTTAAATTCAGATCTTTCAGATTGTCGATTTCTGGATTTTTAAATTTTTCTAGTTTTATATTTTTAAATTTAAAGTCTTCAATTTCTTGATTTTTTTTATTTTTTGATTTTTCCATATTCCGATATTACTGTTTTTCCAGTTTTCAAATTTTCATTTTTTGATGTTTCTAAACTTCCAATTTTTTGATTTCTTGGTTAATCAATTTTTCGATGTTTCGTCTTTCGATTTCTCAGCTGTAATTTTTCGATTACTCAGTTTTTCATTGTTTTAGTTTTTGGATTTAGTTTACCGATTTATCAAATTTTCCATATTTTTATTTTTTCAATTTTTTGATATTTTATTTTCGATTGTTTAAATTTTAAGTTCTTCGATTTCATAATTTCTCGTTTTTTTAGTTTTCTAATTCTCAATTTCTCAGTTTTTGATTTTTCAGGTTTGTTTTTAATTTTTTCGATTTTTTTAAATATCATATTTTTCAAATTTTCGATATTTGAGTCCTAGGGAATTTTCACTTTTTCAATTGTTCAATTTTTTGATATTTTGATTTTTCGATTTCTCGACTACGCATTTTTTGATTTTGCAGTTTTACCATTTTTCCATTTATCAATTTTTTTACATTAAAATGTTTCAATTCTTCAATTTTTGATTATTCGATTGTGAGTTGTTTCGATTTCTCGATGTTTCAATTTTTTAATTTTCCAATGTTTCAATTTTTTGATTTCTGGAGTTCTCGGTTTTTCGATTGTTCGACTTCAATTTTTCTGTTTTCCAATTTTTCAGTTCATTCAATTCAATATTTCAAATTTTGTTCCAATTTCTCGACATTTCAGTTTTGGGATTTTTCTAATTCTCAATTTTTTAATTTTTCAATTCAATTTTTTTTATTTTTTAAATTTTGGAATTTTAGATTTCTCGATTTTTGATTTTTTAGGTTTTGGATTTGTCATTTTTTCGATTTTTTAATCACATTTTTGATTTTTCTATTTTTGGTGTTTCTAAACTTCCAATTTTTTTTATTTCTCCATTAATCAATTTTTCGATTTTTCGTCTTTCGATTTCCCTGTTGCAATTTTTCGATTCCTCAGTTTTTCATTGTTTCAGGTTTTCGATTTTTCAGTTCTTCGATCCTTCAATTTTTCGATTTTTCAGTTTACCGATTTCTCAAATTTTCGATTTTTAATTTTTTCAATTTTTTGATATTTTATTTTCGATTGTTTAAATTTTAAATTCTTCGATTTCTTGATTTCTCGTTTTTTTGATTTTCTAGTTCTTGATTTCTTAGTTTTTGATTTTTCAGGTTTGTTTTTAATTTTTTCGATATTTTTAAATACATACATATCACATTTTTCAAATTTTCGATATTTGAGTCCTTGGGATTTTTCAATTTTTCAATTCTTCAATTTTTTAATATTTTAATTTTTCGATTTCTCGATTTCTCGTTTTTTGATTTTGCAATTTTTGGATTTTTCCATTTTTCAGTTTTTAAATTTTTCAATTTTTGTGATTGTGTAGTTTCGATTTTTCGATTGTTCGATTTCTAGACATTTCGATTTTTCGGCTTATTAATTTTTTTAAAATTCATTTTTTTTTATTTTTCGATGTTTTGATTTTTTGGTTTCTTCAGTTCCCGATTTTTCTATTTTTCGATTTGTAGGTTTTTCGATTTTACAATTCTTCGGTTTTCCAAGTTTTCCATGTTTAGATTTTTCAAATTTTGTCTCAGTTTTTCGTCATTGGTTTTGGGATTTTTCAGTTTTTCGATTTTTTAATTTTCCATAGTTTTCAAATTTTGGATATTTGAGTCTAGCGATTTTTCAATTTTTCAATTGTTCATTTTTGATATTTTAATTTTCCGATTTTTTAATTTAAAATTTTTCGATTTCTCGACTACGCGTTTTCTGATTTTGCAGTTTTTCGATTTTTCCATTTATAGATTTTTTTACATTAAAATGTTTCAATTCTTCAATTTTTGATTCTGCGATTTTGAGTTGTTTCGCTTTCTCGATGTTTCAATTTTTTAATTTTTCGATGTTTCAATTTTTTGATTTCTGGAGTTCTCGGTTTTACGATTTTTCGACTTTTCAATTTTTTTGTTTTCCAATTTTTCGATGTTTCAATATTTCAAATTTTGTCCCAATTTCTCGACATTTCTGTTTCAGGATTTTTCAAATTCTCAATTTTTTATTTTTTAAATTTTGGAATTTTAGATTTCTCGATTTTTGATTTTTCGGGTTTTGGATTTGTCATTTTTTCGATTTTTTAATCACATTTTTGATTTTTCATTTTTTCGATTACATATATGATTTTTTAATTTTTCGTTCATTATTCAAAATTCCAATTCTCGATTTGAAAAATGTTTGGATTTTCCGATTTTTCAAATGATTCAATTTTTCGATTTTTGAATTTGTTGATTTTTTGAATTTTAGATTTTTCCATATCTCGACTTCTCATTTTCTGATTTTTCAGGTTTTCTTTTATATTTTTGGATTATTTAAATTTCACATTTTTGATTTTTTATATTTTCGATTTTACGACCTTTTATATTTCTCGATTTATCGACTTAAAAAATTTTTAGTTTTCCAGATTTTTCAAATTTTCGATATTTGAGTCCGAGGAATTTTTCAGTTTTTCAATTGTTCAATTTTTTGATATTTTAATTTTTCGATTTATCGATTTCTCGTTTTTTCATTTTGCAGGTTTCGATTTTTCCGTTTTTCAGTTTTCAGATTTTTCAATTTTTGTGATTTCGATTGTTCGATTGTTCGATTTCTAGATATTTCGTTTTTTCGGTTTTCGATTTTTCGTCTAATTGATTTTTTTTAAATTATTTTTTTTTTGTTTTTCGATGTGTCGATTTTTTGTTTTCTTCAGTTCTTGATTTTTCTAATTTTCGACTTGTAGGTTTTTTCGGTTTTCCAAGTTTTCTATGTTTACATTTTTCAAATTTTGTACCAGTTTTTCGACATTTTGGTTTTGGGATTTTTCACTTTTTCAATTTCTTAATTTTTCGACTTTTCAATTTTTTGAATTTTAAATTTTTCGATTTCTCGATTTCTCATTTTTTGATTTTTCATTTTTTCGATTTTACGATTTTTTATATTTTCGATTGTTCGAAGTTTTCATTTGTCGACATTTCGATTTTTCGATTTAAAAAATGTTTGGATTTCCAGATTTTTCAAATTTTTGATATTTGAGTCCTAGGAATTTTTCCATTTTTCAATTGTTCAATTTTTTGAAATTTTTATTTTTTTGATATTTTTATTTTTCGATTATTTATCGATTTCTCGTTTTTTTGATTTGGCAATTTTCGATTTTTCAATTTTTCAGTTTTAAAATTTTTCAATTTTTGTGATTTCGATATTTCGATTGTTCGATTTCTAGATACATATTTCGATTTTTCGGTTTTTCGATTTTTCGACTACTTGATTCTTTTAAATCCATTTTTTTTTATTTTTCGATGATTCAATTTTTTGCTTTCTTCAGTTCTCGAGTTTTCTGTTTTCAACTTGTATGTTTTTTCGGTTTTCCAAGTTTTCCATTTTTAGAATTTTCAAATTTTGTCCCAATTTGTCGACATCTTGGTTTTGGGATTTTTCGATTTTTTAATTTTTCGATTTTTCAATTTTTTGAATTTTAGATTTTTCTAATTTCACGTTTTTGATTTTCCATTTTTGCGATTTTACGATTTTTTATATTTTGGATTATTCGAATTTTCCGCTTCTCGACATCTCGATTTTTCGGTTTTAAAAATGATTGCATTTCCAGATTTTTCAAATTTCCAATTTCTCAATTTTTCAACATTTCATTTTGAGAATATTTCGCTATTTTAAGTTTTCTGGTTTTTAAATTTTAGATTTTTCCACATTTATATTTTCCGATTTCTCGGGCTTTCAATTCTCAAAATTCTAAATTTTCGATTTTTTGATTTTTCAATTTTGCGATTTTTCGCCTTTTCGATTTCTCTTTTACATTTTTTTTGGGGTTATTCAATTTTTCGATTTATCGATTAATCAATTTTCGATGTTTTGAATCTTGGGATTTTTCAATTTTTCAATTGCATTTTTTTTTTCGTTTTTTCGATTTATCGACGTTTTTGAAATTAAAATTATTCAATTTTTCAATTTTTGGCGTTTCGATCCTGAACGATTTCGATTTCTCCATGTTTCACTTTTCAAATTTTTCGATGTCTCGATTTTTCATTTCTTGAGTTCTTGGTTTCCCGATTCGACTTTAAGTTTTTCGATTTTTAAATTTTTCCGTTTTCCAAGTTTTCCATGTTTACATTTTTATTTTATCCCAGTTTTTCGACGTTTCACTTTTGGGACTTTTCAATTTTTCGATTTTTTAAATTTGACGTTTTTGATTCGAAGTTTCCATGTTTCGACATCTCAGTTTTTCGGTTTTAAAAATTTTTGATTTCCCGATTTTTCAAATTGTCGATTTTTCAATTTTTCAACATGATGACGTCATCAAATTTTTAAAAGGGACGAGCATTATTATTTTGAAAAATACATTTTTTGGACAAGAATGTTTTTTTAAAAAAATCATTTCTATTAGTAAATGACGTCATAATTATTTTTAAGTTTTTTACGCCTTTAGTTTTTTTAATTATAATTTGCAAACAAAATTTTTGTTCCAAAACTAGCTAAACCTCCAATACCGAAACAACACCAAAAATGCAACTTCTACAGTTACTCTCTTGTACGGTGTTCACACCTCGTTAAACTTTGTTCCGCTGAAATTTACAATTATTTAAATAAATTCGCACCTTGTGACGGGTAATTACAGTGCTACTTACTGAACTAAAAAAAAAAAAAATACACGACACTTTGAGAAATCATCTCACCCAACACAAGCACCACGATAACAAATTATTCTCATTGTTGTAGCAAATTTTTCCGCACCACACACATCACAAATTAAATTACCTCACCACCACCGAAACACCTTAATCGGTGCATGACACACTTACAATCATGCTAATTAAATTGTTCCGCTTCTCTGAAATATAATTTATACTAAGTACGGCGATGCGATGACGCTGTAAACTTTGACGTTTGAGTAGCCAATAGGAGAGAGTGCCCAAAATGACAAGCCAACTGTATACACAGTTCCATATTTTGATTTAATTAAGAAATAAGAAATCTCATACGATAAAAGACAATAAAATCGCCGTTATGAGACCGAACGCGATAAAAGTCACATTAAAAAAAAGCCGCTACGACTTTCGTCATTAAAAACAATCCCATAATCTGGTTCAGATCTTCACAATAAGTGAGCAGAAGCTGGTGGTGTTTGGTGTTTTTTTTTAAATAATTTATGTTGATTTGGAGAAATTCGTTCCAGTTTGATAGTTTGAAAATGTTATCGTAGCGAACAAACAAACTGTGGTTTTAAATGTCAAAATAGTTCAAAAGTTTATGAGGAAAGCTCTTACGAAAAGGACAGTATTATAGTTTTTTTGTGTTTTTAATTTTGACATTAATTTCAAAGTTGACGCGTCACAAACAGGAGGGAAGGAGTAATTACCACCTAAAGTAGGTAGTTAATAACATTTTAAACAAAGTTTCTTGGTGAAACTGACGTGTAATTAGTGCGTTTTTACTCGAGGGAGTATAATTTAGAGGGTAATTAGTAATTACTGTAGTTGACAAAATTGATGGCTAGGGCAGTTTGTATTTTTGATGGGGGTTTATGTAAATTTATTATAATGAGAAATACTTGTTGATATAATTTAAGAAATCGTACTTTTATTTGAGAGAATATAAATAAACAGGACAGCGATTTTGAAGTTGGCGCGCTTTTTCAGCAGCCAATCACGATCTTGATGACGTAGCCACTATTTTACTACTACGCCAATCGTCAAAATAAGGAAATCAGGTAAAAAAAACTCTGTTTCAACCCTCAAAAATTTAATAAAAAGCTACAATAGTGTAAGTAAAACCCATACGAAAACGATTAGGCAAATTTCCAAAAACAAAACAAACTTCACAACAAAATCACATATAACAAAACCGAGTCTTCTCAAGAGGTATACGTAAGTAAATTGACATTGGTCTGGTGCGCCCTTGCTCCTCAGGCCCACCCAAAATTAATCCCCGTCATCTGATAAAACCTAATATTAAACGGCCTATAAAAATCCCTCAATCTCTGTACAATAATCGGGTCGATGTACGGATGATTCCTGCCCTTCGTCTTCCCCAGGCAGTGCGGAGTGCTGTGCCCTTCGCTCTTGAACAAACACGGAAACCCCTTCGTCGAGTTAAAATAGAAGTGCCTCTCCGACACCACCCGTTTCAACCCCAAGAAATCCTGCACCCTCTTCAGCTCCACCGCGGGGTCCACCACCAGCCGCTCCCCGCTAATAAACAGGAACTGCGACAGCGGGAAGTACTTGAGCCACCTGGCCAGATAGCGCGAGTAAATCCCGAGTTTGACCGGCCCCCAGGACGTGTCCACGATGCTGCCGATGGAGCTGTTGAGGAAGACGAGCTGCTCGAAGGGCTTCATATCGGGCTTCTTGGACACGGCTTGGGTGTAGTCGGAGATGGCGCGCGTGACGGGGTCGCGCACGACGACGAGGAGTTTAGTGGAGGGATTCATGTGCTGCACGCGGCGGGGCGCCTCCTTGGTGATGAAGTACGATGGGGTTTTTTCGATGGTGAGCTGGCCCTCGAGGGTGGGGGGCATGCGCTGGCGGTACCACTGGAAGCCGCGCGGGTAGTTCTTGTCGAAGAAGTGCACCTCGCTGCCGGCGGCGCGCACGTCGGGGTGGATGCGGATGAACTCGAGGAGGGCGCGAGTACCGCCCTTTTTTACACCTACGAAACAGTTTTTTTAGTTTTTTTGTTGTTGTTGGTGTAGGGTTGGTAGTACTTACCTATAATTAAAGCACTTGGAAGTTGTCGCATGGGACGCAGACCCTGTTCGCGAAAAAACTTATATTTCGGCGATATGTCTGATTCGTTACCGTCAAGCAACGGAACTACACGAACAGAGGTCCTATAGCGAATTATGGAGTTTTCATTTGGTACTACCGGATGATGGCGCCACTGAATCGAATTGTTATTTATTTAGTTGCCTTATTTCATAATAAACCGAAAATACTTACTTTGGGCCATGCTTTGGCTATGCTACTGACTAGACATGTGTTGAATGTATAGCTGATATAAAAAGATATGGCAGCCAAGGTAAGTAGAGCTAAAATAACTTTTCTCGAAATTAGTATTTCCATTGGAAATTACAGTCGCTGCAAGTGTACAGTATCATAATTAATCTGCAACAAAAAAAATTAAATTAATCTCTATAACAAAAAAATCCCTAACGGGGGATTTCTGCACGGAACCGACTATACACAACGCAATTGTATTTTTTTGATAACTTTGCTAAAAATAATTGGCACTCACTGAGAACGAACGAACACAAAATAAAAACAACAAGAAAAAAATTCAAACTTTGTGTTGTGCGAGCACAATTAATAAATAAAGTTTTTATTCGTTGCATAACGTAAACTTACATGTCAGATGCCATTGTGTCCGCATTTCCTGAATTAAAGTAGTGCTGCTCATGTTGTTTTGGAGGTTTTCTGCAACACTGTTTTAATGTGTGATAATTTTGTATTCTTTTCCCATTTTTGTTGACCCTTGACGGCTCTTAACCTCAAAGAATTCGGGAAATGTCAACAACGCAGTTGTTGTCAACACGGAAGTGGCTGCGGTGACGGCGCGCATGACCGATATTTTTCTTAAAATACCGGCGAAAAAATGTCCGAGACGCTCATATTTTAAATAGCTGCCTTCATTTTCTATACTGTAGCTTTCTGTCAGTACTTATGCATTGTTAAAGATAGTTCTCGATCAACAAGATTTATTGCTATTCGTCTCAAAAAAAATAGGTATTATAACTACATACAAAGGCTTACATTTTGCCCTTTTTTCTTAATACGTGTAGTGCGGTATCGATTTTGCAATTAGGCTCCACCTTTTCGCCTGACAACGAATGAAAAACTCGTTACAATTGAGCTAGGATGGATATGGGTGGTGCTTGTTTATTTTTTAATATACATAGTTTTCAAACAACACGATACTCAAAAACATGTTTTTTATTTCTTGTAGAAAAAAACTGCAGTTAAGCTCCGCCCCCTGGGCTCACGACGAATAAAAAAAAATCATTACAATTGAGATAGGGCGGGTGGGCGGGGCTACATTTTGCGTTCTTTTCTTAATATGTGCAGATTTCTTTTCACAAACACATTTAAAATGGTAAATTTTTGTAAGATAATATGGATTTTACAATTAGGCTCCACACCTAGGCCTGTTAACGAATGAAAACTTTATTAGTATATAGATCAGGGCAGATATGGGTGGGGCTTAATCTTTGGCTTTAATTTTTTCTTAATATACATGGTATTCTTTGAATAACAATCTTTGGAATTTCCAAAATCTCTAAAACCTCTAGAATCTCTTGAATTTTTAAAATCTCTGGAAATTTTGGAATTTCTAGAATTTCTCGAATCTTTAGAATCTCCAATCTCTAGAATTGATGGAACTGCTAAACTATAAAACTTTGGATTTCTTAAAATCTTTAGGATCTTTAGAATCTTTACAATCCGTAAAATTTTTGAAATTTCTAGAATTTTTAGAGTCTCTAGAATTGCTGGAACTGCTAAACTCTGAATTCTTGAATTTATTGCAATATTTGGAATCTCCAGAATCTTTAAGTAACATCTAAAGAATCACCAGAGTCTTCATGATCTCTAGAATCTCTAAAATCTCTAGAACTTGTAACTTTAAAATGTCTAGAATTTTTCTCTTCTATAATCCCTAGATTTATTGGAACCGCTTGAGTTAGATTTCTTGGAGTCTTTAGAACCATTAGAATTTTCAGAATCTTCAGTATCTCTACAATCTCTCAGAACCTCTAGAAGCTCTAAAACTACTACAATATCTGGAATTTCTGGAACCGGTATACTCTAAAACTTTCGATTTCTTGGACTTTTTAGAATCTTCTCGAAAATTCCAAGAAATTCTAGAATCTTTAGTCTCTCGAATTTTTGTAATTTTTAGAATTTCTTGAAACCTTAGAGCCTCTAGAATTTTTAGAATTCAGAAACTTTTGCCTCTCCATAATTTTCTCTAGAATGTCTAGAACCTCTAGAATCTTCAGAATCTTCAAAATTTTAGAACTCTTAAAACATGAATCCTTAGAATTTCTAGAATCTCTGGAATTTTTGGAATTGCTAGAATTCCTCGAATCTTTTTAATCTGCAGAAGTTTTAGCATTTCCAGAATTTCCAGAGCTTCTAGAATCTTCAAAACCTCTAGAGCGTCTAGAATCTTTAGAATCTCTATAATTGCTGGAACCGCTGTGGATTTCTTGGAACTTTTATGATGTGTAGAATCTCTAGAATCTTTAGAATTTCTAAAATTTTCAGAATTTCTCGAATCTTTAGAATCTCTAATCTCTAGAACTGGTGTAACTTCTAGACTCTAAAACTTTGGGTTTCTTAAAATCTTAGTGTCTTTAGAGTCCTCAAAATCTCTAAAACCTCCAGAATTTCTAATATTGTTGGAAATGCTAAACTCTAAACCCTTGAATTTATTGGAACTTTTAGAATCTCTCCATAATCTCTAGAATCTCTAAGATCTCTAGAACTTGTAGAAAGTTTAAAATTTTTAGAATTATTCCGATTTCTAAAATTTTTCGACGCTTTAGACCCTCTAATCCATTACTGGAACGGCTTGAGTTCGATTTCTTGGAGTCTTTAGAATCATTAGAATTTTCGGAATCTTTAGCATCTCTAGAATCTCCCAAAACCTCTAGAAGCTCTAAATCCGCTAGAACATCTAGAATTTTTAAAATATCTAGAATTTCTGGAACCGGTAAACTCTAAAACTTTGGATTTCTTGGATTCTTTAGAATCTTTAACATCTTCAGAATTTCGAAAATTTCAAGAATTTCCAGAATCTTAGAGCCTCTCGATCTTTTGGAATTTTTAGAATTTCTTGAATCCTTAGAATCTCCTCAATCTTTAGGACCTCTGGAAACTTTAGAATCCAGAATCTTTTGCCTTTCTATAATTTTCTCTAGAATGTCTAGAACCTCTAGAATCTTCAGAATCTTCAAAATTTCTAGAACACTGAAATCATGAATCCTTAGAATTTCTAGAATCTCTGGAATTTTTAGAATTGCTAGAATTCCTCGAATCTTTATAATCAGCAGAAGTTTTAGCATTTCCAGAATTTCCAGAGCTTCTACATTCTTCAAAACCTCTAGAGCGTCTAGAAACTTTAGAATCTCTAGAATTGCTGGAACCGCTGTGGATCTTTTGAAACTTTTATGATGTATAGAATCTCTAGAATCTGTGGAATTTCTAGAATTTTCAGAATTTCTTGAATCCTTAGAATCTCCTCAATCTTTAGGACCTCTGGAATCTTTAGAATCCAGAATCTTTTGCCTTTTTATAATTTTCTCTAGAATGTCTAGAACCTCTAGAATCTTCAGAATCTTCAAATTTTCTAGAACTCTGAAAACATGAATCCTTAGAATTTCTAGAATCTCTGGAATTTTTAGAATTGCTACAATTCCTCGAATCTTTATAATCTGCAGAAGTTTTAGCATTTCCAGAATTTCCAGAGCTTCTACATTCTTCAAAACCTCTAGAGCGTCTAGAATCTGTAGAATCTCTAGAATTGCTGGAACCGCTATGGATTTCTTGGGACTTTTATGATCTGTAGAATCTCAGGAATCTTTAGAATTTCTAGAATTTTCAGAATTTCTTGAATCCTTAGAATCTCCTCAAACTTTAGGACCTCTGGAATCTTTAGAATCTAGAGTCTTTTGCCTTTCGATAGTCTATAATTTTCTCTAGAATATCTAGAACCTCTAGAATCTTCAGAATCTTCAAAATTTCTAGAACTCTGAAAACATGAATCCTTAGAATTTCTAGAATCTCTGGACTTTTTAGAATTGGTAGAATTCCTCGAATCTTTATAATCTGCAGAAGTTTTAGCATTTCCAGAATTTCCAGAGCTTCTAGATTCTTCAAAACCTCTAGAGCGTCTAGAAACTTTAGAATCTCTAGAATTGCTGGAACCGCTGTGGATTTCTTGAACTTTTATGATCTGTAGAATCTCTAGAATCTTTAGAATTTCTAGAATTTTCGGAATTTCTCGAATCTTTAGAATCTCTAGTCTCTATAATTGCTGGAACTTCTAAACTCTAAACCCTTGAATTGCTTGAAATGTTTAGAGTCTCCAGAATCTTTAACTAACATCTAAAGAATCAGCAGAATCTTCATAATCTCTAGAATCTCTAAAATCTCTAGAAGTTGTCGAAACTTTAAAATTTCTAGAATTTTTTGGATTTCTAAAATTTTTCGAAGTTTTAGAATCTCTAGTCCCTAGAATTACTGGAACCGCTTGAATTGGATTTCTTGGAGTCTTTAGAACCATTAAACTCTAAAACTTTGAATTTCTTGAACTCTTTAAAATCTTTTACATCTTCAGAATCTAGAAAATTAAGAATTTCTAGCATCATTAGAGTCTCTCGAATTTTTGAAATATTTAGAATTTCTTGAATCCTTAGAATCTCCTGAATCTTTAGAACCTCTAGAATCTTTAGAATCCAGAATCCTTTGCCTCTCCATAATTTTCTGTAGAATTTTCAGAATCTCCAAAATTTCTAGAGCCCTTAAAACATGTAGAATTTCTAAAATCACTAGAATTTCTAGAATTCGTTGAATTTTTATAATCTACAGAACTTCTAGCATTTCCAGACTTTCCAGAGCTTCTAGATTCTTTAAAACCTTTAGAGCGTCTAGAATCTTTAGAATCTCTAAAATTGCTGGAATGGTTGTGGATTTCTTGGAACATTTAGGATCTGTAGAATCTCTAACTAGAATCTTTAGAATTTCTAGAATTTCCGGAATTTCTCGAATCTTTAGAATCTCTAATCTCTAGAATTGATGGAGCAGCTAGACTCTAAAACTTTGGATTTCTTAAAATCTTAGGATTTTTAGAATCTTCAAAATCTCTAAAACCTCCAGAATCTCTAGAATCTGCTAAACTCTAAACCCTTGACTTTATTGGAGTTTTTAGAATCTTCAGAATCTTTAACTAACATCTACAGAATCACCAAAATCTTCATAATCTCTAGAATTTCTAAAATCTCTAGAACTTGTAGAAACTAAAATTTCTGTAATTTTTCGGATTTCTAAAATGTTTCGAAGTTTTAGAATCTTTAATTCCTAGAATTACTAGAACCGCTTGAGTTGGATTTCTTGGAGTCTTTAGAACCATTCGAATTTCCGAAATATTTAGCGTCTCTAGAATCTCCCAAAACCTCTAGAAGCTCTAAAACCTTAGAATCTCCTGGATCTTTAGAACCTTTAGAATCTTTAGAATCCAGAATCTTTTGCCTCCCCATAATTTTCTCTAGAATTTTCAGAATCTCCTAAATTTTTAAAACCCTTAAAACATGTAGAATTTGTAGAATCTCTAGAATTTTTATAATTCCTCGAATTTCTATAACCTACAGAACTTCTAGGATTTCCAGACTTTCCAGAGAGCTCCTAGATTCTTTAAAACCTCTAGAGCTTCTAGAATCTTTAGCATCTCTAGAATTGCTGGAACCGCTGTGGATTCTTTGGAATTTTTAGAATCTGTAGAATCTCTAGAATTTTTGGAATTCCTAGAATTTCTCGAATCTTTGAAATCTCTTGAATATTTAGAATCTCCGGAATCTGCAGTACCTAGACAATCCCCAGAACCCCTACAATCTCTAAAACGTCAAGAATTCCTTGAATTTTTAGAATATCTAGAATTGCTGGAATTGCTAAACTCTAAACCCTTGAATTCCTTGGAATGTTTATAACCTCCAGAGTCTTTAACACCTACAGAATCACCAGAAACTTCATAATCTCTAGAATCTCTAAAACCTCTAGAAACTTTAAAGGAAATATGAATTTTGCAATTATAGGGCGGAGCCTAATTGCAAAATTCATAAGGAAATATGGATTTTGCAATTAGGCTCCGCCCCTCGATCTGACAACGAAAGAAAAATTCGTCACAATCGAGAATTGAGATCGGGGCTGGTATGGGTGTGGCCTAATCTTTGGCTTTATTTTTTTCTTAATATACGTAATAGTCTTTGAACGACACGATACTCAACAACGTGTTTTTAATTTCTCGTAGAGAAATAAGGAGTTTGCAGTTAAGCTCCGCCCCCTTGGCTCACGACGAATAAAGAAAATCATCACAATTGAGATAGGGTGGGTGGGCGGGGTTACATTTTGCTTTGTTTTTCTTAATATGTGTAGACTTAATAAAAAACCCAAAATAGGTTTAAAATTGTAATTTTTTGTAGTAAACAACTTAAGGTTGATTTTGCAAATTTCCTCATGAGAAACTTGGTACATCGTAGAGTAGACGTCAATCGTCGCATTAATTATACGCTCGTGGTAACATAAACATAACCTAAAAATGACTTCCGAAATCCGGCAACTGTGAGTACAACAATACAAATATCCATACACAACCTAAACAAAATTGTACATAGAGCCGAAAAATACATAAGCGACCACAACAACCCCATCACGAAAAAACTGGAATTATTTGGTTCAAAGTTATTTTTGTCCCCACTGACCGAAGATGAGGAATGCCGCAAAGACAAGTTCTTCAAAGACAAAGAAGACTATTTGAAGCACAACCGAGTTGACAGAAGGTTTGTTGCAATGTTGCCATATTTGGATTAATTTTTTATTCAATTAGGGTCGCCCGAGGCGTTGCTGAATGGCTACCACTCCAAAACCAGGCAAAAGTGACCAAAATCGTGGGCGCGTTGGCCAATTTCGGGGTCCAGAACAAAGACGGGAAATTCTTGAACGCAGAAGAGGCGCTGTTTCTCTTGGAAATAGTAATGTTGCCTAGTGTGTGTTCGAATGTGTGAAAACTGTTGGTTGTAGAATAAGTTGGAGTTGGTTTGTAACGACGTTCCTATGGGGATTGAGGAGGCGTACAAGAATATTAGGTGCTTGAAGAAATATTTGGCGTATAAACAGCTGGCTTTGCATGGGTGTAAATTGAAGACTCCTGTGTTAAAAAATTCAAGACAGACAGAAGAAGTAGAGGAACAAGATGGACCTCCCACAAAAGTTGCAAAAATAGATGAAAATGTAGACCAAGCAACTGAAGTTTTGGAAAAATTGAGGCAAAATGCGCCAAAGACTTTTCAAGCAAGGGATAGTTTGAAAAAAGCGGCTGATTTTGACGTGAATATGCCGACTTGTCGCGAAAAATTTGAAAATTTTAATTTAATTGTGTGGTAAGTTACAAGATAATGGATAACACTTCTATTATTATCATTATTATTATTATTATTATTTAGTACAAGTGAAGAATATGCAAGCAATGTTGACGAAGACAATTTAAATGTTTTTGCTCTGAACTCGGATGGCGACGTCTCGTTTTATAAATTTTATAACACAAATATACCCATCTTGTAATTTTTAAACACTTATTAAAAAAATAAAAAAGACAGCGCTGGCAGTGACCGGACGCCGTAATTGACAGACCGCGCCGACCTAACCTTGAGTCCCCTCCTGCCCGCTTCGTTATCGAAATCTGGAAATTTTTGGAATTTCTAGAATCTTTAAACATCTAAAGAATCACCAGAATCTTCATAATCTCTAGAATCTCTAAAATCTTTAGAACTTGCAACTTTAAAATTTATAGAATTTTTCGGATTTCTAAAATTTTTCAAAGCTTTAGAATCTCTAATCCCTAGATTTACTGGAACCGCTTGAGTTAGATTTCTTGGAGTCTTCAGAACCATTAGAATTTTCAGAATCTTCAGCATTTCTAGAATCTCCCAGAACCTCTAGAAGCTCTAAAACTACTACAATATCTAGAATTTCTGGAACCGGTATACTCTAAAACTTTAGATTTCTTGGACTCTTTAGAATTTTTAACATTTTCGGAATCTAGAAAATTTTAAGAATTTTTGGAATTGCTAGAATTCCTCGAATCTTTATAATCTGCAGAAGTTTTAGCATTTCCAGACTTTTTGATTCTTCAAAGCCTCTAGAGCGTCTAGAATCTTTAGAATCTCTAGAGTTGCTGGAACCGCTGTGGATTTCTTGAACTTTTATGACCTGTAGAATCTCTAGAATCTTTAGAATTTTCGGAATTTCTCGAATCTTTAGAATCTCTAATCTCTATAATTGCTGAAACTTCTAAACTCTAAACCCTTGAATTGCTTGAAATGTTTAGAATGTCCAGAATCTTTAACTAACATCTACAGAATCACCAGAATCCCCATAATCTCTAGAATCTCTAAAATCTCTAGAAGTTGTAGAGACTTTAAAATTTCTAGAATTTTTTGGATCTCTAAAATTTTTCGAAGCTTTAGAATCTCTAGTACCTAGAATTACTGGAACCACTTGAGTTGGATTTCTTGGAGTCTTTAGGACCATTAAACTCTATTACTTTGGATTTCTTGAACTCTTTAGAATCTTTAACATCTTCAGAATCAAGAACATTTTTAGAATTTCTAGCATCATTAGAGTCTTTGGAACCATTAGAATTTTCAGAATCTTCAGCATTTCTAGAATCTCCCAGAACTTCTATACTAGAAGCTCTAAAACTACTACAATATCTAGAATTTCAGGAATCGGTATACTCTAAAACTTTAGAGTTCTTGGACTCTTTAGAATTTTTAATATCTTCAAAATATCGAAAATTCCAAGAATTTCTAGAATCTTTTTTATTCTCTCGAATTTTTGCAATTTTTAGAATTTCTTGAATCCTCAGAACTTCTAGAATCTTCAGAATTCAGAAAGTTTTGCCTCTCCATAATTTTCTCTATAATGTCTAGAACCTCTAGAATCTTCAGAATGTTCAAAATTTCTAGAACTCTTAAAATATGAATCCTTAGAATTTCTACAATCTCTGGAATTTCTAGAATTCCTCGAATCTTTATAATCTGCAGAAGTTTTAGCATTTCCAGAATTTCCAGAGCTTCTAGATTCTTTAAAACCTCTAGAGCGTCTAAAATCTTTAGGTTCTCTAGAACTGCTGGAACCGCTGTAGATTTCTTGGAACTTTTATGATCTGTAGAATCTTTAGAATTTTTAGAATTTTCGGAATTTCTCGAATCTTTAGAATCTCTAATCTCTAGAATTGCTGGAACTTCTAAACTCTAAACCCTTGAATTGCTTGAAATGTTTAGAATCATCATAATCTCTAGTATCTCTAAAACATCTAGAACCTTTAGAAACTTAAAAATTTCTAGAATTGATGGAACTGTTAAACTCTAAAACTTTGGATTTCTTAAAATCTCTAGGATTTTTAGAATCTTCAAAATCTCAAATACCTCCAGAATCTTTAGACTGCCTAGAAATTTTCGAATTTTTAGAATTTTTAAAATCTCTAAAATGGCTGGAACTGCAAAACTCTAAACCCTTGAATTTATTGGAATCTACACAATCACCAGAATCTTCATAAACTCTAGAATCTCTAAAATTTCTAGAACTTGTAGAAACTTTAAAACTTCTAGAATCTTTCGGATTTCTAAAATTTTTCGAAGCTTTAGAATCTCTAATCTCTAGAATTACTGGAACCGTTTGAGTTGGATTTCTTGGGGTCTTTAGAACCATTAAACTCTTAAATTTTGGATTTCTTGAACTCTTTAGAATCTTTAACATCTTCAGAATCTAGAAAATTTTAAGAATTTCTAGCATCATTAGTCTCTCGAATTTTTGAAATTTTTAGAATTTGTTGAATCCTTAGAATCTCCTGAATCTTTAGAACCTCTAGAATCCAGAATCTTTTGCCTCTCCATAATTTTCTCTAGAATTTTCAGTATTTTCCAAAATTTCTAGAACCCTTAAAACATGTAGAATTTCTAGAATCTCAAGAATTTCTAGAATTCCTCGAATTTCTATAATCTATAGAACTTCTACCATTTCCAGAGCTTCTAGATTATTTAAAGCCTCTAGAGCATCTAGAATCTTTAGAATCTCTAAAATTGCTGGAATGGCTGTGGATTTCTTGGAACTTATAGGATCTGTAAAATCTCTAACTAGAATCTTTGGAATTTCTAGCATTTCTGGAATTTCTCGAATCTTTAGAATCTCTAAGCTCTAAAATTAATGAAACAGCTAGACTCTAAAACTTTGGATTTCTTAAAATCTTTAGAATCTTCAAAATTTCTAAAACCTCCAGAATCTTTAGAATATTCCTATAATTACTAGAACCGCTTGAGTTGGATTTCTTGGAGTCTTTAGAAGCATTTGAATTTCCGAAATATTTAGCATCTCTATAACCTCCCAGAACCTCTAGAAGCTCTAAAACTTTAGAATCTCCTGGATCTTTAGAATCCAGAATCTTTTGCCTTCCCATAATTTTCTCTAGAATTTTCAGAATCTCAAAAATTTCTAAAACCCTTAAAACAAGTAGAATTTGTAGAGTTTCTATGATTCCTCGAATTTCTATAACCAACAGAACTTCTAGCATTTCCAGACTTTCCAGAGCTTTTAGATTCTTTAAAACCTCTAGAATCTTTAGCATCTCTAGAATTGCTGGAACCGCTGTGGATTTCTTGGAATTTTTAGGATCTGTAGAATCTCTAGAATTTTTGTAATTCCTAGAACTTCTCGAATCTTTAAAATCTCTAGAATATCTAGAATCTCCAGAATCTTCAGTACCTAGAGAATCCCCAGAACCTCTACAATCTCTAAAACGTCAAGAATTCCTTGAATTTTTAGAATATCTAGAATTGCTGGAATTGCTAAACTCTAAACCCTTGAATTTCTTGGAATGTTTATAACCTCCAGAGTCTTTAACACCTACAGAATCACCAGAAACTTCATAATCTCTAGAATCTCTAAAACTCTCAATTGTGCTGACTTTTTTTATTCGTAGAAACTTAAAACACATTTAAAATGGTAAACTTTTGTAAGGAAATATGGATTTTGCAATTAGGCTCCGCCCCTCGATCTGACAACGAATGAAAAATTCATCACAACCGAGAATTGAGATCGGGGCTCGTATGGGTGGGACCTAATCTTTGGCTTTATTTTTTTCTTAATATACGTAATAGTCTTTGAACAACACGATACTCAACAACGTGTTTTTAATTTCTCGTAGAGAAATACGGAGTTTGCAGTTAAGCTCCGCCCTCTTGGCTCACGACGAATAAAAAAATCACCACAATTGAGACAGGGTGGGTGGGTGGGGCTACATTTTGCTTTGTTTTTCTTAATTTGTGTAGACTTAATAAAAAAACTCAAAATAGGTTTAAAATGGTACATTTTTGTAGTAATCAACTTAAGGTCCATTTTGCAAGTTTCGTCATGAGAAACTTGGTACATCGCAGAGTAGACGTCAATCATCGCATTAATTATACGCTCGTGGTAACATAAACATAACCTAAAAATGACTTCCGAAATCCGGCAACTGTGAGTACAACAATACAAATATCCATACACAAACTAAACAAAATTGTACACAGAGCCGAAAAATACATAAGCGACCACAACAACCCCATCACGAAAAAACTGGAATTATTTGGTTCAAAGTTGTTTTTGTCGCCACTGACCGAAGATGAGGAATGCCGCAAAGACAAGTTCTTCAAAGATAAAGAAGACTATTTGAAGCACAACCGAGTTGACAGAAGGTTTGTTGCAATCTTGCCATACTTGGATTGAATTTAATTCAATTAGGGTTGCCCGAGGCGTTGCTGAATGGCTACCACTCCAAAACCAGGCAAAAGTGACCAAAATCGTGGGCGCGTTGGCCAATTTCGGGGTCCAGAACAAAGACGGGAAATTCTTGAACGCAGAAGAGGCGCTGTTTCTCGTGGAAATAGTAATGTTGCCTAGTGTGTGTTCGAATGTTTCAAAAACTGTTAGTTGTAGAATAAGTTGGAGTTGGTTTGTAACGACGTTCCTATGGGGATTGAGGAGGCGTACAAGAATATTAAATGTTTGAAAAAATACTTGGCGTATAAACAGCTAGCTTTGCATGGGTGTAAATTGAAGACTCCTGTGTTAAAAAATTCAAGACAGACAGAAGAAGTAGAGGAAGAAGATGGACCTCCCACAAAAGTTGCAAAAATAGATGAAAATGTTGACCAAGCAACTGAAGTTTTGGAAAAATTGAGGCAAAATGCGCCACAGACTTTTCAAGCTAGGGATAGTTTGAAAAAAGCGGCTGATTTTGACGTGAATATGCCGACTTGTCGCGAAAATTTAGAAAATTTTAATTTAATTGTGTGGTAAGTGGTAAGAAAATTGATAACACTTATTATTATTATTATTGTTTTTAGTACAAGTGAAGATTATACAAGCAATGTTGACGAAGACAATTTAAATGTTTTTGCTCTGAACTCGGACGGCGACGTCTCGTTTTATAAATTTTATAACACAAATATACCCATCTTGTAATTTTTGAACACTTTATAAAAATAAAAAGACAGCGCTGCGCAGTGACCGGACGCCGTAATTGACAGCCCGCGCCGACCTAACCTTGAATCCCCTCCTGCCGCTTCGTTATCGAAATCTGGAAATCCGCATGACGAAACACTTTCCCAGCTCCCGGCAGGTCACATTTTTCAGTTCAACAACATTTTCGAAGGTTTCCTTTGTGAGCACGTGCATATTTAATTTTTAACGTCAAAACAAACAGTAAGTTACATACATACAGCGTCCCCTAACTTTAACTTTGTGTTGTCTCCCTCACCTAACGATGGGCTTATTCGCTTTTTTCAATACGATATATTGTCAAGTCTCGGCTGCTTTTTCCATCCTGCTCAGCAAGGTAATGGGCGTTTTTAATTCCAAGCTACCCATAGACATGACGGCGCCGAAAGCCCAACTGGTCAAGGACTTGATCAAAAGCGACACGGTTGTCATCTTCTCCAAGAGCTATTGCCCCTATTGTAGGTTAGCCAAGGAGGTGTTTGACAACTTGAAGCAGAAGTTTACCGCGATTGAGTTGGATCAGAGGGACGACTGCGACGAGATCCAGGCGATCCTGGGGGAGATCACCGGAGCCAAAACGGTAAGAACGAGCGCGGGGAGTGGCCAAGGTTAGTGAGTGTGGCTTGTTTCAGGTGCCTAGGGTTTTCGTTAAAGGAGAATGCCTAGGAGGGGGTTCAGACGTCAAAGCCTTGTATGACAAGGGTGAACTACAAAAGTATTTTGCTTAAGGCCATATAATACTTAGGTTTATAACCACATGCAATACAGTCCTCGTTTTTACAAAAATTCTCGTATTGTAACAAATAATTAGAGTTCAATTGTATTCCAATGTTTCGCTTATTGTTTCAATAAATCTGATAGCGTTTATTGTATTCATCACATTGCACCTAACCTAATCTTTCAACTCCCGTTTTTTCCAGTTTTCGCCACTTTAGCAGCCACAGCCCCTTCCGACTCTTCGTGTTTTCTCTTCAAAGTCGAATCTTCTTCACCAAAGACGAGATTTTTGAAAGCCTCGTACTTTTTCGCGTCACTCAGTAGCCCGATTTTCTCGGAAAATTCTTCGTTTTCATTGTCTGGAATTTCTTTCGTACGAATTTTTTCTTCCCGTTCTGAGTGATAATTATTCAAGCGGGCGTTGGCGCTAGCCGAAGTGTCGGTTTTTAGAATCTCGCGTAGCACCATTGTGGCGTACGACGCTGAATCTAAATTGAATTCCAAGATTAGCGCTTTGTAGGCTCCACCTACAACACAAATCGACGACACGGTTGGTTAGCGAAGTTACGCCCACGTTGTGATTGGTTGAACCCACCTGTGACGTCAACTGGCTCCTTTTCCCCTTTCAGTTCTTCAAAGTCGGATCGTATTAGGTTGTAATTGGGGTCGTTGTAGTGCATTATTTTCCAGGAGAGGTTCTGGGCTTGGCCCATGACCTTTCGGTATGCACCGCTCAACGAATATTCCCTATTATTACATAACAGTGTTTACTCTAGTTTTTTTTTTTTTTTTTTTTTATAAATACTTACTTGACTTTTTGGCGGGTCATTTCAAGCGTCAAACCGTATTTTTCGAGCGTTTCTTTATAAAACTCCTCCAGATGTTTCGGATAAGTGACGTCAAACCCTGGCAGCGGCAAAACTATATCATATATGGTATAGTTCGAGCACTCGTTTGAAGCGAGAGCTTTAACTTTTGGTCGTTTGGGGTCAGAGGTTTCCCCGTCCTCTAAATATAAAAAAATCATTTATAAAATCGACCAAATTAACAAATATACCGTTATCGTCGCCATTTTGTTCTTCATTTTCGGCGTACACTAAATCACCTTCCACGACCTCAAGGCCGTATTTTTCTATTCTTTTGGAAACTACGCAATTCCAGACCAAGCTTTGGAACGAGTGGAGGTAAAGCAGTCTTGTGTTTCTCGGTATCTGAAGAAAAATAAAACTACTACATAATTATTATTAATTTTAAATGCGCTAATAATGTAACTAACATAAATTTTTGTTAAACACATTTTCACTTTCATTTTTCAATTATTAATTTAGGGTTATTTCAATTTCCCAATTTTTGGGAAAAAAAAATTTGAGATCACAATTTTCGATTTTTCGTTTCTTCAAATTTTTGAAATGCAATTTTCCGATGTTACAATTTTCATTTTTCCATTTTTCGTTTCCTCAAGTTTTTGATTTTTATTTTTAATTTTCCCGATTTTTTAATTTTTCTTTTCTCGATTTTAGATCACAATTTTATTTTTTGTTTAAATTCCACTATATTTATCAACACAAACTCCATTTCCAATAAAATAAGTCATCAAAAAGAAAACTTGCTAAGAAAAGACTGATTTTGGAAAATGACGTGGACTTTAAGAAAATAGAGGGCAGGTGGGCGGGACTAATATTTGCTAAGATAAGACTGATTTTGGCAGATGATAAATCTTTATGAAAATAGACGGTGGGTGGGCGGGGCTAGTATTTGCTAAGAAAAGACTGGTTTTGGCAAGTGGCATACCTTATAAGAAAATAGAGGTCGGGTTAATATTTCAATTTTTCGTTTTTCCTTTTTCGATTTTACAAGTCTTTGAAATCGCAATTTTTGCTTTTTTCGAGCTTTGAATTTTTCAATTTTTCGTTTCTTGAATTTCTCGATTTTTCAATTGTCGTCCCCTCAATTTTTTAAGTCCTTGATTTTTATCTTTCATTTTCCATTTTTTTATTATCATTTTCTCGATTTCGTATCACAATTCTTCGTTTATTCAATTTTTGTATATTGCAGTTTTTGGATTTGTCAATTATGCGATTTTCCGATTTCTTTAATTTGCAGTATTTCGATTTTACAAAATTTCGCACTTTTTATATTTTTAAGTTTCTCAATTTTTAACTTTTCCATTTTTAAATTTGTCGTTTTTTCAATTTTTTACGTTGTTCATTTCAGATTTTCCAAAGTTTCCGTCTTATACTTTTTCGTTTTTCTTTTGATTTTTTAATTTTACAATTTTTCACTTTAATTTTTTGACTCCAAAAATTTTAACTGCTCATTTTTCAATTTCTCGATTCTTAGATTTTTCAATTTTTTCAATTTTTCGTTCTTGCAGTTTTTCGATTTTACAATTTCTTGATATAATTTTTTAATTTTTCAATTTTTCGTTTCTCGAAATTTTCGATTTTTCAATTTTTCGTACCCTCATTTTTTTTGTCCTTGATTTTTATCTTTTATTTTCCAGATTTTTGTATTACCATTTTCTCGATTTTATATCACAATTCTTCGTTTCTTCATTTTCTTTCTTTTTCAATGTTTACTTCGATTTTGTAATTTTTCGTTTATTTTTTGACTTTTCAATTTTCGGTTTTACAATTCTTAAATTTTTCAATTTTGGAGTTTTTGGATTTCTCAATTATTCGATTTTCCGATTTCTGTAATTTTCAATATTTCGACTTTACAATATTTCGCACTTATCTATTTTTAAGTTACTCAATTTTTAATCTTTCCATTTTTCAATTTGTGGTTTTTCCAATTTTTCAAGTTGTTTATTTGAAATTTTCAGATTTTCCGAAGTATTCGTCTTATACTTTCTCGTTTTTCTTTTGACCAATTTTACAATTTTGAAGTTTTTCATTTTTTGATTCGAAAATTTAGATTGATTTTTCAAATTTTCAATTTCTCGACTTCCAAATTTTCAATTATTCGTTTCTTCAAATTTTCGAATGGCAATTTTCCGTTATTAGGATTTTTCATTTTTCGATTTTTCCATTTTTCGTTTCCTGAATTTATTAAGTTTTTCATTTTTATTTTTCATTTTCCCGATTTTAGATCACAATTTTTCCTTTATTTTTTCAATGTTTCTTTTGATTTTAATTTTTCGTTTATTCAATTTTTCAATTTTCGTTCTGATTTTTCAATTCCTCGATTTTCCAATTTTTTCATTTTTCAATTTTTAAATTTTGCATTTACTAATATTAATTCATTAATTAACTAATTAATTAATTTGAAGTTTTTAAGCATTTTGACCACTTGAAAAAATAAAATTCAATCTTCATCTCACAATAAACAAAATAAGCCTATGAAATTCAAAAGTGGAGGTGTGTGGGATTAGTTTTAAATTTTTTGTTTAGATTCTACTATTTATCAACACAAATTCCATTTTTCATCTAAAAAACTTAGTGATCAAGAAGAAAACTTGCTAAGAAAAGACGTAGACTGTAAAAAAATAGAGGGCGGGTGGGCGGGACTAGTACTTGCTGAGATAAGACTGATTTTGGCAAATGATAAATCTTCTAAGAAAATAGAGGGTGGGTGGGCGGGGCTAGTATTTTCTAAGATAGGACTGATTTTAGCACATGTTATAATATAATCGTTTTTTTCAATTTTTCGTTTCTTCATTTTCTTTGTTTTTTCAATGTTCACTTCGATTTTGTAATTTTTCGTTTATTCAATTTTAGATTTTACAATTCTTGAATTTTTCAATTTTGCAGGTTTTGGATTTCTCAATTATTCGATTTTCCGATTTTTTTAATTTTCAATATTTCGACTTTACAATATTTCGCAGTGTTTCTATTTTTAAGTTTCTCAATTTTTAATCTTTCCATTTTTCAATTTGTCGTTTTTTCAAGTTATTCGTTTCAAATTTTCAGATTTACCAAAGTTTTCGTCTTATACTTTTTCGTTTTTCTTTTGATTTTCTAATTTTCTAATTTTGAAGTTTTTCATTTTTTGATTCGAAAATTTAAATTGTTGATTTTTCAATTTTTCGATTTTAAAATATAAGAATTGAAAAACGGAGACATTCTAAAATGGTAAAAATGAAAAATCGAAACGTTGTAAAAATAAAGAAAATAAAAAAACCGAAACGAAAAATTACAAATCGAAAAATTGAAAAATTAAAAACTGAAAACTCGAGAAATCTTAAATCGAAAAATTGCAAAACCTAAATACTGAAAATTTTTGTGGGTGGGATTGGTTTTACATTTTTCGTTTAGATTCCACTATTTATCAACACAAATTTCCTTTTTCATCCAAAAAAATGAGTGATCAAGAAGAAAACTTGCTAAGATAAGACTGATTTTGGCAAATGACGTAGACTGTAAGAAAACAGAGGGCGGGTGGGCGGGATTAGTATTTTTGCCAAGATAAGATTGACTTTGGCAAATGATAAATCTTCTAAAAAAATAGAGGGTGGGTGGGGCTAGTACTTTCTACGATAACACTGATTTTGACAAATAACATACCTTATAAGAAAATATAACATAATTTTTCAATTTTTCAATTTCTGGACTTCCAAATTTTTCAATTTTTCGTCCCCTCAATTTTTTAAGTCCTTGATTTTTATCTTTCATTTTCGATTTTATATCACAATCATCGTTTCTTCAGTTTCTTTGGTTTTGCAATGTTTACCTCGATTTTGTAATTTTTCGTTTATTCAATTTTTGATTTTTCAATTTTACAATCCTTGAACTTTTCAATTTTGCAGTTTTTGGATTTCCCATTATTAGATTTTCCGATTTCTTTAATTTTCAATATTTCGCACGTTTTCTATTTTTAAGTTTCTCAATTTTTATTCTTTCCATTTTTCAATTTGTCGTTTTTTCAAGTTGTTCATTTCAAATTTTCAGATTTACTAAAGTTTTCGTCTTATACTTTTTCGTTTTTCTTTTGATTTTTCAATTTTTCGATTTTAAAAAACAATAATTGAAAAACGGAGAAATTCTATAATTCTAAAATGGTGGAAAAATCGAGAAACTGAAAAATCTAAAATTTCATATTAAAAAAAAATGTTGAAAATCAGGATATTGAAAAATCGAAATGTTGGAAAAATAAAGAAAATAAAAAACCGAAACGAAAAATTACAAATCGAAAAATTACAAATCGAAAAATTGAAAAATTAAAAATTGTAACTCGAGAAATCTTAAATCGAAAAATTGCAAAATCTAAAAACTGAAAATTTTTTTAGGTGGCATTAGCTTTACATTTTTGGTTTAGATTCCATTATTTATCAACACAAATTCCCTTTTTCATCCAATAAAATGAGTGATCAAGAAGAAAACTTGCTAAGATAAAATTGACTTTGGCAAATGATAAACCTTGTTGAAAATCAGAACATTGAAAAAAGGAAATGTTGTAAAAATAAAGAAAATAAAAACCGAAACTAAAAATTACAAATCGAAAAATTGAAAACTCGAGAAACTTTAAATCGAAAAATTGCAAAACCTAAAAATTGAAAATTTTAAAAGTTGGAAAATTGAAAAACTGAAGAACCAAAAAAATGAAAAATTGAAGGATTGAAAAATTCAAGTCAAAAAAGCTGCAGGAGTGTTAATTACGCCCCTGGTTATAACTTTGAAGAGGTTATCAGAAAACAAAAATCGAAAAAAATTATAATTTTTCAAAAATAAGACAATGAAATTCAAAAGTGGAGGTGGGTGTGATTAGTTTTAAATTTTTTGTTTAGATTCCACTTTTTATCAACACAAATTCCATTTTTCATCCAATAAAATGAGTGATCAAGAATAAAACTTGCTAAGATAAAATTGATTTTGGCAAATGATAAACCTTTTAAGAAAATAAAGGGTGGGTGGGTGGGGCTAGTACTTGCCGAGATAAGGCTGATTTTGGAAAATGACGTAGACTTTAAGAAAATAGAGGGCGTGGACGGAACTAGTTTTTGCTAAGATAAGACTAACTTTGGCAAATGACATATCCTCTAAGAAAATATAATAATATAATAATTTTTTAAGTTTTCAATTTTTGGACTTCCAAATTTTTCAATTTTTCGTTTCTTGAATTTTTCGATTTTTTAATTTTTGGTCCCACTCAATTTTCAAGTCTTTTTTATTTTTCATTTTCCAGATTTTTGTATTATGATTTTCTCGAATTTATATCACAATTCTTAGTTTCTTTATTTTCTTTGCTTTTTCAATATTTACTTCGATTTTGTAATTTTTCGTTTATTCAATTTTTGATTTTTCGATTTTCGATTTTACAATATTTCGTACTTTGTCTATTTTTAATTTTCTCAATTTTTAATCTTTCCATTCTTCAATTTGTCGTTTTTTCAATTTTTCGATTTCCAATTCTTGGATTTACAATTTTTCGATATCAGTTTTAATAATTTTTTTTTTGCTGAAACATTGAAAAATTGAAAATGTGAAAAATCTAAAAATTGTAGAGAGGAAAAATTGAAAAATTGTAAGTCGAAAAATAGAAGCAACGCAAAATCTAAAAACTAAAAAATCAGAAAAAATGGAAAAATAAAAAACTGCAAAAACGAAAAATTGCAAATCGAAGAACTAAAGAAACGAAAAATCGAAACACTGAAAAACAAAAAATCCAGAAACTTAAAAATCAAAAAAAATGCATGAAAAAGGTTTAAAATGCAATAATGAAAAAATCATTCTAATTATAAAATTGCAAATTAAAAATTGAAGAAACTAAAAATTAAAAAATCGAAAAGTTGAATACCGAAAAATTACAAATCGAATAATAATTAATTAAAGAATCCAAATTGACAAATTTCCTATTGAAAAAAAGAATATTTATAAAATCAGAACGTTGAAAAACCAAAAAATTGAAAGCATATCGAAAATAAAAAACCGAAACGAAAACTTGCAAATCGAAAATTTGGAGACATGTCAAAAACTGAAAAATCGAAAAAATTGAGAAACAAAAATTTCAAAACTGATGAAATTGCAAAACGAAAAATTTCCAAAATCAAAAAATTGAAACATCCAAAAGCTGGAAAATCGAGAAACTGAAAAATTTTTAAATGAAAACTCGAAGCGTTGCATATCGTAGAATTGAAGAAACAAATAAAACGAAAAACTGGAAAATTGCAAATCATAAGACACGAAAAATTTACTAAAGTGAAATTGAAAAAAACAAAAATTATAAAATCGGAACATTGAAAAATTGAAAACTGCAGAAATTTTGAATCGAAAAATGAAAAATTGAAAAATCGTAAAACGAAAAATTGAAGAAACGTAGAATTGAAAAAATTAAGATCTGAACGAAAAATTTCAAATCGAAAACCTCAAGAAACAAAAAAAGAAAGAAAAATTGCACAGAAAGTGTAGCCCAAAATCGAAAAACTAAAAATTGATGAATTGAATAATTTAAAACTGAAAAAAATCGATAGATAAATCGAAAAATCCAGAAACTGAATAATCAAAAAATCGAAACATCAAAACTGAAAAATCTAAAAGTTAAAAATTCGAAAAACTGAGATATGGAAATAACGAAGAACAGAAAAAAACGGAAAATCGAAACACAAAAAAATGAGAAAATTGAAAAATCCAAAAACTGAAAAATCGAAACATCAAAAAATCCTAGATTCGAAAATTTAGAACTGCCAAAAATTTTTGGAATGGTAAACAAGGAGATTTTGGATTTTATTGATTTGAAAAATTGAAAAATCGTAAAACTGAAACATCGGAAAATTGAGGAATCGAAAAATTAAAGAATCGAAAAACTGTAAAATCCCAACACTGAAATTTGGAAAAATTGAGTACGTAATCAGAAAACTGAATATAGGGAAATTGAAGCTCACAGTAAATAAAAGAAGACAATGAAATTCAACTTTTTAAATTTCTCAATTTTTAAGCCTTGGGTTTTTCAATTTTTCATTTCTTCAATTGTTCAACTTCTTGATTTCCAATTTTTAGACTTTTCAAAGTTTTCATTTTACTTTTAAGTTGAAAAATGAAAAAATCAAAAATCGAAGAAAAAAATTGGAAAAAACGGGAAATTGCAAAATAGAAAAAATGGAAAATCGAAAAACTGAGTATCGAAGAACTGAAGAAACGAAAAATTGAAACATTGAAAAAGTAAAAATCAAAAAAACTTGTGAATCAAAAAATTGAAAAGAAGAAAAAAAAGAATCAAATCGAAAAATTGGAAAACTCAAAAATTGTAAAACCGAAAAATTAAAGAATCGTCAAAATTGCAAAGTCGAAAAACTGTAGCATGAGATGATTGAAAAATTGAGAAATCGAATTAATGAAAGTTTTAAAATACAATAATTGAAAACCGGAAAAATTCTAAAGTGGTAAAAATGAAAAATCGAGAAACTGAAAAATCTAAAATTTCGCATTAAAACAAAAAAAGTTGAAAATCAGGACATTGAAAAAAGGAAATGTAAAAATAAAGAAAATTAAAAAAACCGAAACGAAAAATTACAAATCCAAAAATTGAAAACTCGAGAAATTTTAAATCGAAAAATTGCAAAACCAAAAATTGAAAATTTTAAAAGTTGGAAAATTGAGAAACTGGAAGATCTAAAATTAAAAAACTTGAAAAATTGTAAATCGAAAAACTGAAGGGCCAAAAAAAATTAAAAATTGAAGAATTGAGTGTTAATTACGTAAATAAGCCAATGAAATTTAAAAGTGGGGGTGGGTGGGATTAGTTTTACATTTGTTGTTTAGATTACACTATTTATCAACACAAATTCCATTTTTCATCAAAAAAAACGAGTGACCAAGAAGAAAACTTGCTAAGATAAAATTGATTTTGGCAGATGATAAACCTTCTAAGAAAACAGAGGGTGGGTGGGCGGGACTAGTATTTGCTAAGATAACGACAAAAATAGTGCATACTTACACTTGACAAGGCATTGACATAGTCATTCGCGTGCCCCTTACTCAACCCCGACAACAACAAATACTCAATACTTGTCTTCCTGTTGTCATCAAACTCCTCCAGCGCTTTAGACGCGTCTCCCGTCTCCGCATACACTTTCTTGGCTTTCGTGATCGGAAAATCGGCCCTATCGGACTCCGTCGGTTTCAAGATAATCTCGCAAGCCTGAAACCAACAAACTCACAAACAAACCAACACCTCATCACTACACAACCTCTTTCCAATTGCCTAGAAGCAACTGCACCCCGATAGCAAAAGTGGGCACTTCTTTATCGTTCCCGAACCTCTGCAACCCGTAATAATTAATAAACCCCTTCTCCTTGAGACCCTGCAGCGCCTGTTCAATCAACCCGTCATCCCCAGCCACGTTCCTCAACGCTATCCTAAATTTGTTCCCTTTGAGATCCCCGAGCTTCAACGGCTTATCCTTGAACGCGATATTGCCGATTTTGACGCCCCACAAAGACTTAGTTTTTATTATAAGCTTCCACGGTTCGACTTTCTTCACCGAAAACCACTGCGTCGTTTTCGCTCTTTTGTCTTTAACACCCGCATACGCGAAACTTGAAGCCGGGATTCTTAAACAACTCGCGATTTTTAAAGTCGCGTCTAACGTGTCTCGAGATTCTTTGTACACCAGAAAGTGCACGTATTCCCCCCTGTCTTTCGGCCAGTTGAACCCCCTGTCCCCCTTTCCGTCGAACTTCGTAAAAACCATCTTCTTGGTCTCGCCTTCGGTTACTGTAGTCCCCACGATTTTCCTCCCGAAGGCCTTCTTCAAACCCTCGTGAATCTCGGCTCTTTGCTCTTTGGCTAAGTTGGTGGCATCCAGTTCGACTTTAGTGGGTTCTGACGACTGAAGCATGGTTTTAATGTCGTCCCATGTGTTTTGCGGGATTTGGGGCAAGGGAGTCTCTGAAGGGGGTTCCGCTTGGGGTTTGGTGTCTTCGCAGTCTTTGGGTATTTGTTGGTTTGTCAGTTTAGCGACGTCGCCGTTCGGGTCGATTTCGTTGACTTGGAAGTCGGAAAATCGGGCTTTGATCACGGCGGAGAACCCGTCAAGGGGGCTTATGAACTGGGTGATACCCACGTCGCTTTCTTGCAGCTGGTTTTGGTGCTGGTACTCTTTACGGGGGGCCGGTTTTGCGTGGAAGCGACCTGGGGGCTTCTTGCCAGTGCGTGGTTTCGGCATTATCGTGGGGTGCACTGCATTAAGTTAATTGTCGGTTCTAACCACAAACACGTGTTCTAAGTAAGAAAAGAGAAAGTCGATTTTGGTGAAATAATGTGACAACTGACAAGTGACGTATGGTGCTGTGACAGCTGTGGAACTTTTGCCACTTCCACGAAAATGGAAATAGTCGGATAGGCAACACTTAATACATCACACTAATAATATTAAGCGTTTAGTTAAGTTATTTAATTACCACTCAAGTAAACTAACATATTTTTCGAATAATAAGGTAATTCGACTTAAAACAGACCCAACGAATTAATGACCAATTTTTTCTTTGTAGCTCCCATTTGTACATAACCTCACTTTACAACAATGTTTGAACCTTTGGCAACAGAAACCCTACAACAACATTACCAATGCGCGTCAGAGATCCTACAACCCTACACCTGCCGAAAGTGTTGTTTTCGCACCCAATTCAAAGTCTATTACCACAACCATGACCACAAAATACAAGCAATATCACCCATTCCCACTGAACACTTGTGTCGAAAGTGCAAGTTTCGTTCTCATTCCATTGTCGTCTTCACGAATCACGCCTACAAAAAGTGCACGAAAGACTACTCGCCTGAAGATTCCGAAGCCAAAGTGAACAAGGTTCAAGACAAGAAGGTAGAACCGTCCAAACGGTTTGCTTGCAAGCAGTGTCCGTTTTTGGCAAATCGCCCCAATGGGTTAGCTATTCACGTTAAACACAAACACTTGGATGTTATACAGTGTGATAAGTGTGATTTTACCACTACTCAGAAAACTGTGCTGAATAAACATAGGAAGGTGATGCATAAGGATATGGGGTTCATCAGGTGGCTGGATTGCAATATGTGCGATTTTAAGACGAAGTTGTCTCAGGAGTTCCAGGATCATGTTAAGAACGGACATCCGACAAATGCGTTGTCGAGGCGGTGTCACTTGTGTGGGTGCCAGACGAGGACTAACGAGAACTACACGTATCATAGACTTAGTCATCAAGTGTGATCAGTGGTGTATGTTAAATAATTGAATCATTTTTCGTTTATGACTATAGTTTTAAATAACTGAATAAAGAATATCTTTTTGTGATGTATGCAACCAACATTGCAATTATTAAAGATAAAACCACCTGAATCAACATTGATATAAATGTTATTGAAGATCCTACTGTATATTTTTATTTATCGAGCATTTTGACAGGCTCCGCCCACTGTCACTGAACACGCCTTTGGTTCTCGACGATAAAAAAAATCATCACAATTGAGATAGGGCGGGTGGGCGGGGCTTACATTTTGTCTTTTTTTCTTAAAATGTGTAGTCATCTTTTCACAACAAGAAACTTAAAGCATGTTTAAAATGCTAAATTTGTATAGTGAAATATCGATTTTGCAATTACCCTCCGCTCCTCGCTCTGACAACGAATGAAAAATTCATCACGATTGCGATCACGACGGATGGGTGGGGCTTCTCTTTTAATTTTCTTTTTTAAGTGGAAAAATAAGGATTTTACAATTAAGCTCCGCCCCTCGGCTTATAACGAAAAAAAATCATCAGAATCGAATATATTTTGCATTTTTGTCTTAATATACATACATAGCCATCTTTTCACAATAAGAAACTTAAAACATGCTTAAAATGGGTCATTTTTGCAAGGAAGTATGAATTTCGCAATTATGGGGCGGAGCCTAATTGCAAAATCAATTTCCTTATACATACAAATTGTCCATTTTAAACATGTTTTAAGTTTCATGTTGTGAAAAGAAGTCTACAAATATTAAAACAAAAGGGCAAAATGTAAGCCCGCCCACCCGCCCTATCTCAATTGTGATGATTTTTATTTTTAATTTCCAGAATCTTGAGCATCTCTTGAACTCTTTAGAATCTTTCACATCTTCAGAATCTTGAATCCTTAGAGTCTCCTGAATCCTTAGAACTTCTAGAATCTTTTGCCTCTCCATAATTTTCTCTAGAATGTGTAGAGCCTCTAGAATTTTCAGAACCTCCAAAATTTCTAGAATCCTTAAAACATGTAGAGTTTCTAGAATCTTTAGAATTTTTGGAATTTCTAGAGTTCCTCGAATCATGTACAACCTCTAGAATCCCTAAGTCTCTAGAATCTTTAGAATCTCTAGAATTGCTGAAAGACTTTAAAACTTTTGATGTCTTAAAATCATTAGGATCTTTGGAATTTCCAAAATGGAATTTTTCGAAGTGTTAGCATCTCTAAAATTGCTGTAAGCCCTAAACTCTAAACCCCTGAATTTATTGGAATCTCTTCATAAATCTCTAGAATCTCTAAAATCACTAGAACTTGTAGAAACTTTAAAATTTCTAGAATTTTTCAGATTTCTAAAATATTTCGAGGCTTTAGAATCTCTAATCCGTAGAATTAGAGAATTGGAGTCTTTAGAACCATTAGAATTTCGGGAATCTTTAGCATCTCTAGAATTTTCCAGAACCTCTAGAAGCTCTAAAACCACTAGCACCTCTAGAATTTTTAGAATTTCTAGAATTTCTGGAACGGTAAACTCGAAAATTTTGAATTTCTTGGACTCTTTAGAATGTGTAACAGCTTCAGAATCTCGAAAATTTCAAGAATTTTTAGAATCTTTAGTCTCTCAAATTTTTGGAATTTTTGATATTTCTTGAATCCTTAGAATCTCCAGAATCTTTTCCCTCTCCATAATTTTTTCTTGAGTATCTAGAACCTCTTGAATCTTCAGGATCTCCAAAATTTCTGGAACCTTTAAAACATGTAGAATTTCTAGAATCTCTGGAATTTTTGGAATTTCTAGAATTCCTCGAAAAGAATTTTGAGCATTAGATTCTTTAAAACCTCTAGAGCGTCTAGAATATTTAGAATCTCTGGAATTGGTGAAACCGCTGTGGATTTCTTGGAACTTTTGTGATCTATAGAATCTCTACAATGTTTAGAATCTCTAGAATTGATAGAACTGCTAGACTCTTAAACTTTGGATTTCTTAAAATCTTAGGACCTTTGGAATCTACAAAATCTCTAAAACCTCCAGAATCTCTAGAATCATTAGAATCCCTAGAATTTTTGAAATTTCTAAAATTGCTGGAACAGCTAAACTCTAAACCCTTGAATTTATTGTAACTTTTAGGATGTCCAGAATTTTTACCAACATCTACAGAATCACCAGCATCTTCATAATCTCTAGAACTTCTAAAATCTCTAGAACTTGTAGAAACTTTAAAATTTCTAGAATTTTTCCGATTTCTAAAATGTTTCGAAGCTTTAGAATCCCTAGAATTACTGGAACCACTTGAATTGAATTTCTTGGAGTCTTTAGAACCACTAGAATTTCCGGAATCTTTAGCATCTCTAGAATCTCCCAGAACCTCTAGGAGCTCTAAAACCACTAGAATCTCTAGAATTTTTAAAATATCTAGAATTTATAGATCGGTAAACTCTAAAACTTTGGATTTCTTGAACTCTTTAGAATTTTTAACATCTTCAGAATCTCGAAAATTCCAAGACTTTCTAGAATATTTAGTCTCTCTAGTTGCAGTTTTTAGAATTTCTTGAATCCTTGGAATCTCGCGAATCCTAAGAACTTCTAGAAACTTTTGCTTAATTTTCTCTAGAATGTCTAGAACCTCTAGAATCTTCAGAATCTCCTAAATTTCTAGAACACTTAAAACATGTAGAATTTCTAGTATTTTTGGCAATTCCAGACTTTCCAGAGCTTGTAGATTCTTTAAACGCTCTAGAGCGTCTACAATTGATCAAATTGTAAACTGACATGTGCACAAACAATAGTGATGTATTGTAATTAAGGCACTAATAAACATTATTATTATTAATAATGTTTAGAATCTATAGAATTGTTGAAACCGCTGTGGATTTCTTGGAACTTTTGGGATCTGTAGAACCTCTAGAATTTTTAGAATTTCTATAATTTTCGGAATTTCTCGAATCTTTAGAATTGATGGAACGCTAGACTCTACAACTTTGGATTTCTTAAAATCTTAGGATCTTTAAAATCTTCAAAACTTCAAAATCTCTAAAACCTCCAAAATCTCTAAAATCTTTAGAATCCCTAGAATTTTTGGAATTTTTAAAATTGTTGGAACGGCTAAACTCTAAACCGTTGAATTTCTTGAAATTTTTAGAATCTCTTCATAATCTCTAAAATCTCTAGAAGTTGTAGAGACATCTGTAGAATCTTCAGAACCTCTAGAATCTTCAGGATTTCCCAAATTTCTAGAACTCCTCGGATTTTTATAATCTGCAGAATTTTTAGCATTTCCAGACTTTCCACAGCTTCTAGATTCATTAAAACATCTACAGCCTCTAGAATCTTAGAATCTCTAAAATTGCTGGAACCACTGTGGATTTCTTGGAATTTTAGGATCTGTAGAATCTCTAGACTCTTTAGAATCTTTATAATTTTTGGAATTTCTAGAATTTCTCGAATTTTTAGAATCTCATCATCTAGAACATTTAGAATCTCCAAAATCTTTAGTACCTACAGAATCCCCAAAACCTCTAAAACGTCTAGGATTCCTAGAATTTTTAGAATATTTAGAATCTTTAACTAACATCTAAAGAATCACCAGAATGTTCATAGAACATGTTTCTACATCTCTAGAACTTGTAGAAACTCTAAAATTTCTAAAATGTTTCGAAGCTTTAGAATCCCTAGAATTACTGGAACCGGAGTCTTTAGGACCACTAGAATTTCCTCTAGAAGCTCTAAAACCACTAGAATCTCTAGAATTTTTAAAATATCTAGAATTTCTGGAACGGTGAACTCTAAAACTTTGGATTTCTTGAACTCTTTAGAATTTTTAACATCTTCAGAATCTCGAAAATTCCAAGAATTTTTAGAATCTTTAGTCTCTCGAATTTTTGCAATTTTTAGAATTTATTGAGTCCTTAGTCTCTTGAATCCTTAGAACTTCTAGAATCTTTTGCCTAATTTTCTCTAAAATGTCTAGAACCTTAAAACATGTAGAATTTCTAGAATTTTTAGCATTTTCAGACTTTCCAGAGCTTCTAGATTATTCAAAACCTCTAGAGCGTCTAGAATCTTTACAATCTCTAGAACTGCTGGAACAGCTGTGGATTTCTTGGAACTTTTATGATCTGTAAAATCTCTAGAATCTTTAGAATTTCTAGAACTTGTAGAAAATTAAAAATTTCTAGAATTTTTCGGATTTCTAAAATTTTTCAAAGGTTTAGAATCCCTAATCCCTAGAATTACTGGAACCGCTTGAGTTGGATTTCTTGAAGTCTTTAGAACCATTACAATTTCCGGAATCTTTAGCATCTCTAGAATCTCCCAGAACCTCTGGACGCTCTAAAACAACTAGAATCTCTAGAATTTTTAGAATATCTAGAATTTCTGAAACCGGTAAACTCTAAAACTTTGGATTTCTTGGAGTCTCTCGAATTTTTGCAATTTTTAGAATTTCTTGAGTCCTTGGAATCTCTTGAATCCTTAGAACTTCTAGAAACTTTTGCTTAATTTTCTCTAGAGAATGTCTAGAACCTCTAGAATCTTCAGTGGATTTCTTGGAATTTTTAGGATCTATAGAATCTTTAGAATCTCTAGAATTTCTCGAATCTTTAAAATCTCTAGAATATTTAGAATCTCCGGAATCTTCAGTAGAATTCCTAGAATTTTTAGAATATCTAGAATTGCTGAAACTGCTAAACTCTAAACCCTTGACTTTATTGGAATTTTTAGAATCTCCAGAATCTCTAACATCTACAGAATTTCTTGGAATTTCCAGAATCTTAAACACCTACAAAATTATCAGAATCTTCATAATCTCTAAAACCTCTAGAAACTTTAAAGTAATTGCAAAATCGATATTTCGTCATACAAATTTCCCATTTTAAAAATGTTTTAATTTTCATGTTGTGAAAAGAAGTCCACAGAAACTAAAACAAAATGGCAAAATGTAAGCCCGCCCACCCGCCCTATCTCAATTGTGACGATTTTGTTATTCTTAGAAACTTAAAACATGTTTAAAATGGTAAATTTTTGTAAGAAAATAAGGATTTTGCAGTTAGGCTCCGCCCCCTTGGTTCACGCCGAATAAAAAAATCATCACGATTGAGACAGGGCGGGTGGGCGGGGCTACATTTTGCCTTTTTTCTTAATATGTGTAGACTTATTTCGACAACAAGAAACTGAAAACATGTCTAAAATGGTAAATGTTTGTAGTATAAACCCTTTAAATACGGAAAAGGTTGAACATTAAAGTTACTAAGCTTATAAATGACAATTTTCAGCTTTAAAAGCAACGTCAGCGAGAACGTCAACAGCAACTTTGGATGTTTACCCTTGCTTGCTCGAAACTAAGGTCGTCAGATTGAAGAAACCACACGCAACTTTGACTGATGCTTTAATCGATTATTACATGTGTAAATTATATATATATATATATATATTTATAAACAGTGCACCTATACGTAAGCCGAGCCTCCAAAAAATAGTAGATACATTCTCTTTAAATCCTATCAAAATAGTCAACAGTGTCTCCAGACTTGAAATCTCCTTTCTCCAGCAGTCCCAACAGCTTTCCCACCGTCTGTTCTGGGGTCAAAATCGTGGTCTCCTTCACCTTGCGGAAGCTGTTTTGGACCTCCTCGCTCTGCGCGGTCGCTATAATTCCATCAAACATGCTGGTATCGACAGGCCCCGGGGAATAGTTCAAAACAACAACGTTGGGCTCCTCCAAAGCCAGCACCTTGAAGAGCATCTCCCTCGCGGCTTTGGAAGCGCCGTACATCGCTAAATTCTTGAACGGCGTCCTCCCGCAAAGTGAGGTTATGTTGACGACGACCAACTGCGGGGCAATCGGGCGAATCTTGCGAACGAAAACGGAATTTAGTGCCGCCGCTGAGAACAAATTTAGGTCGAAGTGTTTCCTCCACTCCTGAAAGCTACACAAGTCGGTCGTTTGCTTGACTTCTCCTGTCGTGCCGGCATTGTGGAAGACGATCCCGAACTCGATGCCTGCGGTGTCCACCGACGTAGTTACGCTGTCGAGTATGAGTTCGTAGGTTTTGACATCAGCGGTTGCTAAATCTACGGAATGAGTGATGACCGTCAGCGACTTGTCTACTTCTTGGATTTGGGTTTTGGTTTGTTCGAGGTCGTTTCCCGAGCGCGCTAACAAAACGATTATGGAGTTTTGGTTGAGGTTTCGAGATATTTCAAGCGCGATTGTGCGGCCGATACCTACAATTTTTTTTTTTAATTTTGGCGACCGTGAATTTGGTTTTTCTTACCTCGAGAAGCCCCTGTTACTAAAACGATGGCTTTCTTTGAAAAGTCAATTGATGTCATTATTGCTGCTCGTGTCCGACTCTTTCTCGCTATCACTGGTCTCTAATTGATCGTAGTTGATCAGTTCCACCACTTCGCCTTTATTTAGGGCTTGTTTCTGCGGGAGAATTGTTCGAATGAGCTGAGAATTCCCCACGGGGGTATCTAGATCGTTGTTTTCCTCGAAGTGCGTCTCACCGTTGAGTAAATTCTGCATGCAAGCTTCCCTCTTTTCGATCAGTTGCTTCAGCACATTGGGGTCATTTTTTATGTCGTGGAGTTTTTTTTCTGCAAAGTGAGGTTATGTTGGATCGGATCAAGTGGAAATTTTTTACCTAATATTGCTAAATATTGCTGCGAATCCGGCAAGGTGTCGCTTACTGTTGGAATGAAATTGTCTTCGAAGGTCAGACGTGAAAATTTGGTTTCGACGACTGTACTTTCGTTTGCGGTCAAGCCCCAAGGATCCATAAGAAGTGATTTGGTGACTTTGATTTATTTTAATTTGCAGTTGTTGTATGTTATTAACGGGTTATCAACAAGGTTGCATTGCTACCAACGCAATAAACCACAATAAGTAAACAACCATAAACGAGCAAGTATAATCGGACGAAAAGTGCACAGTTGGCTGGGTGCGAGGACACGCCCAAGCACGCAGTGGACGGTTCTATTGGTCTCAAACAGTGTCCTTCCGGCGACATTGGTCGAAAGGTCCTCATTTCATTACAGTAATTTGAAATCAGGATTACGTACATATGATTGCGTAATGTTGGGTTAATACTTAAATTTTGCTATTTACAAAGTAATCGTTTATATAAATAATTCTAGAGATTCTAGAGGTTTTGGAGACTTTGGAGATTCTAGTGATCCTAAAGATTTTAAGAAATCCAAAGTTTTAAAGTCTAGCGGTTCCAGCAATGCCTCTACCTAGAATTTCTCGAATCTTTAGAATATCTAATCACTAGAGTTAATGGAACTGCTAGACTCTAAAACTTTGGATTTCTTAAAATCCTTACGATCTTTAGAATTTTCAATATCTCTAATAAAATCTCTAGAACTTGTAGAAACTTTGAAATTTCTAGACTTTTTCGGATTTCTAAAATTGTTCGAAGCTTTAGAATTTCTAATCCCTAGATTTACTTGGACTCTTTAGAATCTTTAACATCCTCAGAATCACGAAAATTTCAAGAATTTCTAGAATTTTTAGTCTCTCGAATTTTTGGAATTTTTAGAATTTTTGAATCCTTAGAGTCTCTAAAATCTTTAGAATACAGAATCTTTTGCCTCTCCATAATTTTTTCCAGAATGCCTAGAACAATACTTCTAGAACCCTTAAGACATGTATAATTTCTAGAATCTCTGAAATTTCTAGAATTTCTCGAAGTTTTAAAATCTGCAGAATCTTTAGCATCTCCAAAACCTATAGAATCCTTAAATCTCTAGAATTTTTAGAATCTCTAGAATTGCTGGAAGTGCTAGACTTTAAAACTTTTGATTTCTTAAAATCGTTAGGCTCTTTGGAATTTCTAAAACCTCTAGAATTTTTGCAATTTTTAGAATTTATTGAATCTTTAGAACTTCTAGAATCTTTAGAATCCAGAATCTTTCGCCTCTCCATAATTTTCTCTAGAATGTCTAGAATCTCCAGAATCTCCAAAATTTCTAGAACCCTTAAAACATGTAGAACTTCCAGAATCTGCAGAATTTTTAGCATTGGACTTTTCAGACCTTCTAGATTCTTTAAAACCTCTAGAGCCTCTAGAATCTCTAGAATTGCTGGAACCGCGGCTAATTTCTTGGAACTTTTAGGATTTTTGGAATTTCTATAATTTCTCGAATCTTTAGAATTTCTACAACATTTAGAATCTGCGGAATCTTTAGTACCTATAGAATCCCCAGAACCTCTACAATCTCTAAAACGACTAGAATTCCTAGAATTTTTAGAATATCTAAAATCTTTAACTAACATCTACAGAATCACCTGAATTTTTATAATTTCTAGAATTTTTCGGATTTCTAAAATTGTTCGAATCTTTAGGATCTCTAATCCCTAGATTTACTGAATTTCTTGGACTCTTTAGAATCTTTAACCTTATCCTCAGAATCACGAAAATTTCAAGAATTTCTAGAATCTTTAGTCTCTCGAATTTTTGGAATTTTTAGAATTTATTGAATCTTTAGAACTTCTAGAATCTTTAGAATCCAGAATCTTTTGCCTCTCCATAATTTTCTCTAAAATGTCTAGAATCTCCAGAATTTCGAAAATTTCTAAAACCCTTAAAACATGTAGAATTTCTAGAATCTGCAGAATTTTTAGCATTTCCGGACTTTCCAGATCTTCTGGATTCTTTAAAACCTCTAGAGCCTCTAGAATCTCTAGAATTGCTGGAACCGCTGTGAATTTTTTGGAACTTTTAGGATCTGTAGAATATCTAGAATTTTAGATTTCTTGAATCTTTAGAATTTTTAAAACATTTAGAATCTCCGGAATTTTTAGTACCTAGAGAATCCCCAGAACTTCTACAATCTCTAAAACGTCTAGAATTCCTAGAATTTTTAGAACATCTATAATCTTTAACTAACATCTATAGAATCACCAGAATTTTCATAATCTCTAGAATCTCTGAAATTTCTAGAGCTTGTAGAAACTAAAATTTCTAGAATTTTTCGGATTTCTAAAATTGTTCAAATCTATAAGATCTCTAATCCATAGAATTACTAGAACCGTTTGAATTGGATTTATTGGAATCTTTAGAACCATTAGAATTTCCAGAATCTTTAGCGTCTGTAGAATCTCTCGAATTTTGGATTTCTCGAATCTTTAGAATTTTTACAACACTTAGAATCTCCGGAATTTTTAGTACCTAGAGAATCCCCAGAACCTCTATAATCTCTAAAACCTCTAGAATTCCTAGAATTTTTAGAATATCTAAAATTGTTAACTAACATCTACAGAATCACCAGAATTTTTATAATCTCTAGAATCTCTGAAATATCTAGAACTAGTAGAAACTTTAAAATTTCTAGAATTTTTCGGATTTCTAAAATTGTTCGAATCTTTAGGATATCTAATCCCTAGATTTACTGAATTTCTTGGACTCTTTAGACTCTTTAGAATCTTTAACATCCTCAGAATCACGAAAATTTCAAGAATTTCTAGAATATTTAGTTTCTCGAATTTTTGGAATTTTTAGAATTTCTTGAATCCTTAGAACTTCTAGAATCTTTAGAATCCAGAATCATTTGCCTCTTCATAATTTTCTCTAGAATGTCTAGAATCTCCAGAATCTCCAAAATTTCTAGAACACTTAAAACAAGTAGAATTTCTAGAATCTGCAGAATTTTTAGCATTTCCGGACTTTCCAGACCATCTAGATTCTTTAAAACCTCCAGAGCCTCTAGAATCTCTAGAATTGCTGGAAACGCTGATAATTTCTTGGAACTTTTAGGATTTTTGGAACTTCTAGAATTTCTCGAATCTTTAGAATTTCTAGAACATTTAGAATGTCCGGAATCCTTAGTATCTATAGAATCCCCAGAACCTCTACAATCTCTAAAACGACTAGAATTCCTAGAATTTTTAGAATATCTAAAATCTTTAACTAACATCTACAGAATCACCTGAATTTTCATAATCTCTAGAATCTCTGAAATATCTAGAACTAGTAGAAACTTTAAAATTTCTAGAATTTTTCGGATTTCTAAAATTGTTCGAATCTTTAGGATCTCTAATCCCTAGATTTACTGAATTTCTTGGACTCTTTAGAATCTTTAACCTTATCCTCAGAATCACGAAAATTTCAAGAATCTCTAGAATCTTTAGTCTCTCGAATTTTTGGAATTTTTAGAATTTATTGAATCTTTAGAACTTCTAGAATCTTTAGAATCCAGAATCTTTTGCCTCTCCATAATTTTCTCTAAAATGTCTATAATCTCCAGAATTTCGAAAATTTCTAGAACCCTTAAAACATGCAGAATTTCTAAAATCTGCAGAATTTTTAGCATTTCCGGACTTTCCAGACCTTCTAGATTCTTTAAAACCTCTAGAGCCTCTAGAATCTCTAGAATTGTTGGAACCGCTGTGAATTTTTTGGAACTTTTAGGATCTGTAGAATATCTAGAATTTTAGATTTCTTGAATCTTTAGAATTTTTAAAACATTTAGAATCTCCGGAATTTTTAGTACCTAGAGAATCCCCAGAACTTCTACAATCTCTAAAACGTCTAGAATTCCTAGAATTTTTAGAACATCTATAATCTTTAACTAACATCTATAGAATCACCAGAATTTTCATAATCTCTAGAATCTCTGAAATTTCTAGAGCTTGTAGAAACTAAAATTTCTAGAATTTTTCGGATTTCTAAAATTGTTCAAATCTATAAGATCTCTAATCCATAGAATTACTAGAACCGTTTGAATTGGATTTGTTGGAATCTTTAGAACCATTAGAATTTCCAGAATCTTTAGCGTCTGTAGAATCTCTCGAATTTTGGATTTCTCGAATCTTTAGAATTTTTACAACACTTAGAATCTCCGGAATTTTTAGTACCTAGAGAATCCCCAGAACCTCTATAATCTCTAAAACCTCTAGAATTCCTAGAATTTTTAGAATATCTAAAATTGTTAACTAACATCTACAGAATCACCAGAATTTTTATAATCTCTAGAATCTCTGAAATATCTAGAACTTGTAGAAACTTTAAAATTTCTAGAATTTTTCGGATTTCTAAAATTGTTCAAATCTTTAGGGTCTCTAATCCCTAGATTTACTTAATTTCTTGGACTCTTTAGAATCTTTAACATCCTCAGAATCACGAAAATTTCAAGAATTTCTAGAATATTTAGTCTCTCGAATTTTTGGAATTTTTAGAATTTCTTGAATCCTTAGAACTTCTAGAATCTTTAGAATCCAGAATCTTTTGCTTCTTCATAATTTTCTCTAGAATGTCTAGAATCTCCAGAATCTCCAAAATTTCTACAACCCTTATAACATGTCGAATTTCCAGAATCTGCAGAATTTTTAGCATTGGACTTTTCAGATCTTCTAGATTCTTTAAAACCTCTAGAGCCTCTAGAATCTCTAGAATTACTGAAACTGCTGTGGATTTCTTGGAACTTTTAAAGTCTGTAGAATCTTTAGAATCTCTAGAATTTTTGGAATTTCTATAATTTCTCGAATCGTTAGCATCTCTAAAACATCTAGAATACGTAGAATTTTTAGAATGTCTAGAATCTTTTACCAACATCTAGAGAATCACCAGAATCTTCATAATCTCTAGAATCTCTAAAATCTCTAGAACTTGTAGAAACTTTGACATCTTCAAAATCTCGAAAATTTCAAGAATTTCTAGGAACGTTAGAGTATTACGAATTTTTGGAATTTTTAGAATCCTTAGTATCTCCTGAATCATTAGAACTTCCAGAATCTTTAGAATCCAGAATTTTTTGCCTCTCTATAATTTTCTCTAGAATGTCTAGAAGCTCTAGAATCTTTAGAACCTCGAAAATTTCAGGAACCTTTAAAACATGTAGAGTGTCTAGAATCTCTGGAATTTTTGGAGTTTCTAGAATTCCTCGAATCTTTATAATTTGCAAAATTGTTGGCATTTCCTGACTTTCCAGAGCTTCTAGATTCTTTAAAACCTTAGAGCCTCTAGAATCTTTAGAATCTCCAAAATTTCTAGAACCCTTAAAACATGTAGAATTTCTAGAATCTCTGGAATTTTTGGAATTTCTAGAATTCCTCGAATCTTTATAATCTGCAAAAATTGTTGGCATTTCCTGACTTTCCAGAGCTTCTAGATTCTTTAAAACCTTAGAGCCTCTAGAATCTTTAGAATCTCTAGGATTATTGCTCAAACCACTGTGGAATTATTAGAACTTCAGGATCTGTAGAATCTTTAGAATTGATGGAACTGCTAGACTTTAAAACCTTGGATTTCTTAAAATCTCTAGGATCTTTGGAATCTTCAAAAGCTCTAAAACCTCCAGAATCTCTAGAATATTTAGAATTCCTTGACTTTTTAGAATCTCTAGAATTGCTGGACTCGCTAAACTCTAAACCCTTAATTTTTTTGGAATTTTTAGAATCTCCACGATCTTTAAATAATATTTGCAGAAATATCTAGAGCCTCTAAAATCTCTAAAGAAATTTTTAAAATGTCTAGAATTTTTCGAATTTCTAAAATTTTTCAAAGCTTCAGAATCTCTAATCCTTAGAATTACTTGAACCGCTTGAGTTTAATTTCTTGGAGTCTTTAGAATCATTAGAATTTCCAGAGTCTTTAACATCTCTAGAATCTTCCAGAACCTCTAGAAGCTCTAAAACTATTAGAATCTCTAGAATTTTTGAAACCGGTAAACTCTAAAACTTTGGATTTTTTGGATTCTTTAGAATCTCGAAAATTTCAAGAATTTCTAGAAGCTTTAGTCCCTCGAATTTGTGGAATCTTTCGAATTTCTTGATTCCTTAGAATCGTCTGCATTCTTAGACCCTCTAGAATCTTTAGAATCCAGAATCATTTGCCTCTCCATAATTTTTTCTAGAATGTCTAGAACCTCTAGAATCTTCAGAATCTCTAAAATTTGTAGAACCCTTAAAACATGTAGAATTTCTAGAATCTCTGGAATTTCTAGAATTCCTCGAATCTTTATAGCACCATTATAGTCTGCAGAATTTTAGCATTTCCAGACTTTCCAGAGCTTCTAGATTATTTAAAACCTCTAAAGCCTCTAGAGTCTTTAGAATCTCTAATCTCTAGAATTACTGGAACCACTCGACTTGGATATTTTCGAGTCTTTAGAACCCTTAAAATCTCTAAAACTACTAGAATTTCTAGAATTTTTAGAATCGCTACAATTTCTGGAACTGCTGGATTTCTTGGAATCTTTACAATCTTTATCATTTTCAGAATCTCCAATATCTCAAGAGTCTCTAGAATTTCTTGAATCTTTAGAATCTCTGATCTCCATAATTGATGGAACTGCTAGACTCTAAAACTTTGGAATTCTTAAAATCTATAGAATCACCAGAATCTTCATAATCTCTGGAACCTCTGAAATCTCTAGAACTTGTAGTAATTTTAAAATTTTTAGAATTTTTATAATTTCTATAAATTTTCAAAGCTTCAGAATCTCTAATTCCTAAAATTACTAGAACCGCTTGAGTTTGATTTCTTGGAGTCTTTAGAATCATCAGAATTTTCAGAATCTTTAGCATCTCTAGAATCTTTCAGAACCTCTAGAAGCTCAAAAAGCACTAGAATCTATAGAATTTTTAGAAAATCTAGAATTTCTGAAATCGGTAAATTCTAAAACTTTGCATATTTTGGAGTCTTTAGAACTATTAGAATCTCCAACATCTCAAGAATCTCTAGAATTTCTTTTAATCTTTAGAATCTCCAGAATCCTTCAAACCCCTAGAATCTTTAGAATCCAGAATTTGTATCATCTCCACAATTTCCAGAATCTCTAAAATGTCTAAAACCTCTCGAATCTTTAGAATTTCCAAAATTCCTAGGACGTTTAACACACCTAGAATTTCTAGAATCTCTGGAATTTTTGGAATTTCTAGAAATAAGTGTCTTCTAGTTCAAATAACCGACTTGTTTTACTCCTCGATCTATACCTGTGAAACATATTTGAAATAATATACTACTAATAAAACTTGTGTTGATTTTTAAACAAAATTTGTTTAGCCAATAGACTTCTCACACGTTGTCATATTTCGTCACTTGCTTTTTCGTACCAACCTCACCAAGTCACCAGCGTTTAAAATCATAATATACCTAGTAAAGTAACCCCACTTTTCGTATTTGTGTAAAATAGGAAAATGTCCAAACAGACGACTAAACAAATATCTGACCACAAAAACAAAAAGTTACGGACCCCCAGTAACAAAAAACCTCCCTTTTGTGCACAAAACTTGAAACCTTACACCTGTACAACCTGCAAGTACTCAACTCATTTAAAAGTCTTTTTCAAAGAACACAGCCACTCAAAGGAAAAACAGAAGCCACCACAAACATTAAAGCACTACTTTTGTGACATATGTGGCCTTCGAACTCACTCCATCGTGTTTTTCTTGGTACACAAGCGAAAATGCGCACCCAAAGCAATAAACCTCAACTACCGAACAATACTAATGTACAGATGCAAACAGTGCCCTTTCCAGATAAAACGACTACACAAACTGCGACAACACGTGGAAAAAATCCACTCCACATGTTTCGACGCATCCAAATGGGACAAGTTTAACATGAACATCATCCTCCCGAAGCTCGTCCGTTGCGGCTTATGTTCACACATGTGCGTCAGATCGTCGTTGCGACACCACATTGCCGATAAACACCCCAGTCAAAGTGCCAAAGCCAAACTGTACAAATGTGATCGATGCCAGAAGTCGTTCAAGAACAAAAAGTATTTTCAAGTACATCGGCGGTCCAAGCACACGAGTGAGGGGTATAAGTGTGAGCAGTGCTCTTTTAAAACCAATTACGAAAGTACGTTGCAAAACCACGTGAAGGTTTACCACTCGGAGAACGCTAAGTGGTTTCAATGTGAATTGTGCGAGTATAAAGGGCGAACAAGCAAACTGTTGAACGATCACAAAACGAACATCCATGAGCTGAAAACGTTGGTGCGGTGTGGGCTTTGCAATTTTGTGACGAATCATAAGGTCTCGCTGAAAAAACACATAGGGTGTAAACATGGTAGAGATATTGAGAGGCTGACAAAGCTAAATGCTAGAATTGGCAGTTAGTTAACGTGGAAAAATGTCGACAGAATGACGATTATTTTTGCTGTTTAAGTTTAACACATACGTTTTTGAGAATTGTGTTACTTTTATTTACTTATTTATTTTTTTTGAGAAAACAAGGTTATGTTTATTATGTATTGCTGGTTGCCTAAAACAATAAATGCGAAATAAAAAATAAAATTCTGGTGTAGTTTTCACTATGGAAAACCCAACAGTACAATTAAAATTACGCAATAATCACGAAATTTGATATATTTACCGTTTATTTTATTATTTGGTTGACCAACGGATTCATCTGAACATAACCTCACTTTCGCGAATCGTCAAAAAATGCTGAATTACCAGTGGAAAAAGAATTTAAATACACAATCGACAAGGGTTTACGTACAAGGTACAGGTTTAATTCCAACGAGCACACTTATTCCTGAGAATTGTGTTACTTTTCACCCCTTATGACAAAACCAGGTTATGTTCTAGAAATTTTAAAGTTACTACAAGTTCTAGATGTTTCAGAGATTCTAGAAATTGTGAAAATTCTGGTGATTCTGTAGATGAGTAGATGGTAGTTAAAGATTCTAGATGTTCTAAAAATTCTAGAGATTTAAGGATTCTATAGCTTTTGGAGATGCTGAAGATTCTGCAGATTCTAAAGATTCTAGAAATTCCAAAAATTCCAGAGATTCTAGAAATTCTACATGTTTTAAGGGTTCTAGAAATTTTGGAGATACTAAAGATTCTAGAGGTTCGAAGGATTCTAGAAATACTTGAAATTTTCGAGATTCTGAAGATGTTAAAAATTCCGAAGAGTCAAATAAATCCAAAATTTTAGAGTTTACCGGTTCCAGCAAATCTAGATATTCTAAAAATTCTAAGAATTCTAGAGGTTTTAGCGATTGAAGAGGTTCTGGAGATTCTCTAGGTGCTAAAGATTCTGGAGATTCTAAACGTTCTCGAGATTCTAAAAATTTTAGAGATCCTAAAAGAAAATCCACAGCCGTTTCAGAAATTCTAGAGATTCTAAAGATCCTAGAGACTCTAGAAGTTTTAAAGAATCTAGAAGCTCTGAAAAGTCTGGAAATGCTAAAAATTCTGCAGATTATAAAGACTCGAGGAATTCTAGAAATTCCAAAAATTTCAGAGATTCTAGAAATTCTACATGTTTTAACGTTTTTAGAAATTTTGGAGATTCTGAAGATTCTAGAGGTTCTAGACATTTTAGAGAAAATTATGGAGAGGTAAAAGATTCTGGATTCTAAAGATTCTAGAAATTCTAGAATTCCAAAAATTCTAGAGATTCTTCAGATTTTGGAGATTTTAAAGATTCCAACCAGTTCCAGAAATTCTAGATATTCTAAAAATTCTAGAGATTCTAGTGGTTTTAGAGATCCTATAGGTTCTGGAGATTCTAATAGTTCTAAAGACTCCAAAATATCCAAATCGAGTTGTTCCAGTAGTCCTAGGAATTAGAGATTCTAAAGATCCGATAAAATTTAGAAATCCGAAAAATTCGAGAAATTTTAAAGTTTCTAGAGGCTTCAGAGATTCGAGAGATTATGGCGATTCTGTACGTGTTAAAGATTCTGGAAATTCTAAACATTCCAAGGAATTCATGGCCATAGAGTTTAACTGCTCCAGCAATTCCAGATATTCTAAAAATTCTAGGAATTCTAGACGTCCTAGAAATTGTAGAGGTTCTGGGGATTCTAAATATTCTAAAGATTCTAGATATTCTACACATCCTAAAAGTTCCAAGAAATCCATAGCGGTTCCAACAGTTTTAGAGATTCTAAAGAATCTAGAAGCTCTGGAAAGTCTGGAAATGCTAAAAATTCTGCAGATTATAAAGACACAGAGAATTCTAAAAATTCCAAAAATTCCAGAAATCCTAAAAATTCTACATGTTTTAAGGGTTTACAAATTTTGGAGATTCTGATGATTATAGAGGTTCTAAGAATTCAGGAGATTCTAAGGATACAAGAAACTCTAAAAATTCCAAAAATTCTAGACACTAAAGATTCTAGGAATTCTGGAAATTTTCGAGATTCCAAAGATGTTAAAAATCCCAAATATTAAAAAAAATCCAAAGTTTTAGAGTTTACCGGTTCCAAAAATTCTAGAGTTTCTAGTGGTTTTAGAGCTTCTAGAGGTTCTGGGAGATTCTGGAAATGCTAAAGATTCTGGAAATTCGAATGGTTCTAAAGACTTCAAGAAATCCAACTCAAGCAATTCAACTAATTTTAAAAATTCTGCAGATTATGAATTTTCGAACAATTATAGAAATACGAAAAATTCTAGAAATTTTTGAAGTTTATACAAGTTCTAGAGATTTTAGAGATTCTCTAGGTACTAAAGATTCTGAAGATTCTAAATGTTCTAGAGATTCTACAGGTCCTAAAAGTTCTAAGAAATCCACAGCGGTTACAGCAATTCTAGAGATTCTAAAGATTCCAGAGGCTCTAGAGGTTTTAAAGAATCTAGTAGCTCTGGAAAGTCTGGAAATGGTAAAAAAATCCAAAAATTTCAGAGATTCTAGAAAATCTACATGTTATAAAGGTTCTAGATTGTAAAGATTCCAGAGATTCTAAGGATTCAGGAGTTTCTTTCGAGAGACTAAAGATTCTAGAAATTCTTCAAATTTTCGAGATTCTGAAGATGTTAAAAATTCTAAAGAGTCCAAGAAATCTAAAGTTTTAGAGTATACCGGTTCCAGAAATTCTAAATATTCTAAAAATTCTATTATATTTTAGAAATTCTAGACATTATGAAGATTCTGGTGATTCTGTAGATGTTAGTTAAAGATTCTGGAGATTCTAAACATTCCAAGGAATTCAAAAGTTTAGACTTTGGCAGTTCCAGCAAATCTAGATATTCTAAAAATTCTAGGAATTCTAAACGTTCTCGAGATTCTAAAAATTCTAAAGATCCTAAAAGATTCAAGAAATCCACAGCCGTTCCAGAAATTCTAGAGATTTTAAAGATCCTGGAGACTCTAGAGGTTTTAAAGAATCTAGAAGCTCTAAAAAGTCTGGAAATGCTAAAAACTCTGCAGACTATAAAGATTCGAGGAATTCTAGAAATTCCAAAAATTTCAGAGATTCTAGCAATCCTACATGTTTTAAAGGTCTACAAATTTTGGAGATTCTGATGATTATAGACGTTCTAGACATTGTAAAGAAAATTATGGATTCTAAAGATTCTAGAAGTTCTAAGGATCCAGGAGATTCGAAGGATTCAAGAAATTCTAAAAATTCCAAAAATTCGAGACACTAAAGATTCTAAAAAAGATGTTAAAAATTCCAAAGATTCCAAGAAATCTAAAGTTTTAGAGAGTACCGGTTCCAGAAATTCTAGATCCCAAAAATTCTAGAGTTTATAGTGGTTTTAGAGCTTCTAGAGGTTCTGGGAGATTCTAGAGATGCTAAAGATTTTGGAAATTCTAATAGTTCTAAAGGCTCCAAGAAATCCAACTCAAGCGGTTCCAGTAATTCTAGCGATTTGAGATTCTAAAGCTACAAACAATTTTAGAAATCCGAAACATTCTAGAAATTGTAAACTTTCTAGAGCTTATAGAGGTTTTAGAGATTCTAGAGATTATGAAGATTCTGGTGATTCTGGAGATTCTAAACATTCCAAGGAATTCGAGGGTTTAGAGTTTAGCAATTCTAAAAATTCTAGGAATTCTAGACGTTTTAGAGGTTGTAGATGTTCTGGGGATTCTCCAGGTAGTAAAAATTCTGATGATTCTAAATGTTCTAGAGATTCTAAAGGTTCGAGAAATTCTAGAGATTCTACAGATCCTAAAATTTCCAAGAAATGCACAACGGTTCAAGCAGTTCTAGAGATTTTACAGATTGTAGAAATTATGAAAATTCTGCTGATTCTGAGGATGTTCGTTAAAGATTCTGGAGATTCTAAAAATTTCAATAAAATCAAGGGTTTAGAGTCTAGCAGTTCCATCAATTCCAAAAAGAAATCAAAAGTTTTAAAGTCTAGCGCTTCCAGCAATTCTAGAGAATCTAAAAATTCTAGAGATTTAAGGATTCTATAGGTTTTGGAGATGCTGAAGATTCTGCAGATTCTAAAATTTCGAGAAATTCTAGAAATTTCAGAGATTCTAGAAATTATACATCTTTTAAGGGTTCTAGAAATTTTGTTCCAGGCATTCTAGAAAAAATTATGGAAAGGCAAAAGATTCTGGATTCTAAAGATTCTAGAGGTTCTAAGGATTCAATAGATTCTAAGGATTGAAAAATTCTAAAAATTCCAAAAATTCGAGACTAAAAATTCTTGAAATTTTCGAGATTCTGAAAATGTTAAAGATTATAAAGAGTCCAAGAAATCCAAAGTTTTAGACTTTACCGGTTCCAAAAATTATAGATATTCTAAAAATTCTAGAGACTCTAGTGGTTTTAGAGTTACTAGAAGTTTTGGGAGATTCTAGAGATACTGAAGATTCTGGAAATTCTAACTTAAGCGGTTCCAGTAATTCTAGGGATTAGAGATTCTAAAGCTTCGAACAATTTTACAAATCCGAAAAAATCTAGCAATTTTAAAGTTTCTACAAGTTTTAGAGATTTTAAGGATTCTAGAGATTATGAAGATTCTGGTGATTCTGTAGCTGTTAGTTAAAGATTCTAGATGTTCTAAAAATCGTAGGAATTATAGACGTTTTAGAGATTGTAGATGTTCTGGTGATTCTCTAGGTCCTAAAGATTCTGAAGATTCTAAAGGTTCTAGAGGTTTTAAAGAATCTAGAAGCTCTAGAGTCTGGAAATGCTAAAAATTCTGTAGATTATAAAGATTCGGAGAATTTTAGAAATTCCAAAAATTTCAAAGATTCTAGAAAATCTACATGTTATAAAGGTTCTAGAAATTTTGGAATTTCTGAAGATTCTAGAGGTTCTAAGGATTCAGGAGTTGTTACCAGGTATTGCTGGTTGTCTAAAACAATAAATGCGAAATAAAAAATAAAATTCTGGTGTAGTTTTCACTGTAGAAAAGCCAACAGTACAATTAAAATTACGTAGCAATTACGACATTTGAGATATTTACCGTTTATTTTACTATTTAGTTGCCCAACGGGTTCATTTGAACATAACCTCACTTTCGCGAATCGTCAAAAAATGCTGAATTACCAGTGGAAAAAGAATTTAAATACACAATCGACAAGGGACAAGGGTCTACGTACAGTCTTATTCCAACGAGCACACTCATTCCTGAGAATTGCGTTACTTTTGACCCCTTATGACAAAACAAGGTTATGTTTACTGTATATTGCGGGTTGCCTAAAGCAATAAATGCGAAATAAAAAATTAAAATTCTGCTGCAGTTTTCACTGTGGAAACCCAACAGTAAAATTAAAATTACGGGGTAATTACAAAATTTGATTATTCACCACTTATTTTATTATTTAGTTAGCTAACTGGTCCATCTGAACATAACCTCACTTTCGAATATCATCAAGAAATGCCGATTTTACCAGTGGAAAACAGTCGTGCAGTCTCAATTCCAACAAACTAAGCAAATAATACTTCAAACAAACCACTCAACAGCTTTAAATATTTTTTAATGCAAATATTTCAGACGTTTTGTATTACACAAAATTTCTAATAGTGCGGTTAATAATCGAAAAATAAATTTATTTCTAACAGTCCTTGCTTCTTGGTGTTTCCCCTGAGTGTCTATTATTCATATGCTTCTTCAGCGCATACCGGAACGCCGTCGAGTAATCGCACCACTCGCACACCAACATCTCCAAATCTTTTTTCTCCGTATGTTTAGCTTTAACGTGGTCGTCCAAATTACACTTCCTCTTAGTAATAAAATCGCACAGTTCGCACTGCATCCAAACAACATTAATCGGATCGGTGTGTTGGAACCTCAAATGTTTCCTCAGCTCGTTCTTCCTCTTCGCTTTATATTCGCACTTGTCACAGTAAAACCACTCGATGTCCTTCAAGTCTGTATGATTCGAAACGACGTGACCCTTCAAACTCGTACACCACTTGGTTTTAAACGGGCAGTGTTCACAATGAAACCATTTATCACCAATCGGTAGTTTTTCCTTCAAATGTTTAATTTTCATATGGTGCGTTAACGACTTCTGTTGAACCGCTCGAAAGGGGCAGAAATCGCACTTGAAATGGGGCTTCGCGTTAGCGTGTTTGCAGACGACGTGGCTTCGGAGAAGGTTCATATACTTGGCTTTGTACGGGCACAGTTCACATTTCACCCACTTGATCGAGTCAGGGTGTGGGTGTTTGATGTTAATGTGTTTTTGGAGGCGTTTTTTCAATTTTGTTTTGAAAGGACACTGATCACATTCAATCCACTGGATTGAGTCGGAGGTGTCGTGGGTCACTTCGTGCTCCTTTAGAGCTTGCCGGGTGCGTCCTTTGAACGCGCACGACTCACATTTGAACCAGTTGACGTTGTCTGAAGAGCTGTGTTTTGCTTGAAAGTGTCTATCGAGGTTGTATTTCCGTTTCGTCATATATTTGCACTCGAAGCACTTGAACAATGCAACGTTCACGGGGCAATGTTTGGAGTTGATGTGGCGCCTCAAGTATCCGGGTTTACAAGTGTAGGAACAAAGCTCGCACGACTCAAACGTTTGTTTTCTTATACTCATATCTAATTTCTCCCATTTGGTGTCGTCGAAACGTACGCGGTGGACGTTTTCGACGTGTTTTTGGATGTTGTACTTCTGTTTCAGGGTGTATGGAGATGTGAAAGAGCACTGTTTGCATTTATACACAGTGATAGTTCGTTGCTTGGAATTTGCACTTTTACAGCTGTTTCTTTGGTTGTGTGTCATGAGAAACAAGATAGAGTGAGTTTGGAAGTTACATTTATCACAAGTGTAAGTCTTCAGCGGTTCTGGTGGGTGTAGCCTGGGGTTTGAGTGGTCATGGGTTTGGAAAAGCACTTTGAAATGGGTTGTGTAGTTGCAAATGGTGCAAATGTGTTGTTTCAAGTCCGGGGTCCAACAGGTGAAGTGGTCGTTGATGCATGCCCAGAACTGGGCATTTTTTTGGTTATAGCCCTGATTAATTGTGTTTTCGCACATTTTGCATCTTTTGGCGAAAAGTGGGGTTATGTTGACGATGTCGCACAGTAGTTTAATTGAATCGCGACAATTTTGAACTACGAGTAAAAGTTTCTACCGTTTCAATCATCGAAAGTTGTTTCGATAGAACTTCCCTCGCTTCGGAAGTACAGCCCAACAAATATTGCTTCTCTGAAAAATAATAAAATTTGATTTTGCGGGATTTTAGGTTTTTACGATAACCTCTACGGAATAAAAACAATATAGAAGGTAGAGGACACGGCGTAATGGAAAAAAGAAGGTTTCACCGGGTTTCACAATCTAAAAAAAGGACAGTTGGGAGCCCCGAGAAGATTTAATATTAAAAAAAAGACACTTGGGGCCCCCGAGAACATTTCTCCTTCTTTAAACTTTAAACTTTAAAACTTTGGATTTTTTGGACTTTTTAGATTCTTCAAGATCTTCAGAAACTTGAAAATTTCAAGAATTTTTAGAATCCTTGGAGTCATTGGACTCCAGGATGTTTTGCTTCTCAGTAATTTTCTTTAGAATGTCTAGAACCTCTAGAATCAGAATTTCCAAAATGTCTAGAACCCTTAAAACATGTAGGATTTATAGAATTCCTCGAATCTTTATAATCTGCAGAATTTTTAGCATTTCCAGACTTTCCAGAGCTTCTAGATTCTTTAAAATCTCTAGAGCCATTAGAATCTTTAGAATCTCTGGAATTGTTGGAACCGCTGTGGATTTCTTGGAACTTTTAGGATCTGTAGAATCTCTATAATCTATAGAATCTCCAGAATTTTTGGAATTTCTAGAATTTCTATCTCTAGAATATTTAGAATCTCCAGAATCTTTAGTGCCTAGAGAATCCCCATAATCTCTACAATCCATAAAAGGTCTAGAATTCCTAGAATCTTTAACTAACACCTACAGAATCACCAGAACTTTCATAATCTCTAGAACTCTAAAATCTCTAGAACCTCTAGAAACTTTAAAATTTTTAAAATTTTTCGGATTTCTAAAATTTATCGAATCTTTAGGATTTGTAATCTCTAGAATTACTGGAACCACTCGACTTGGATATTTTGAAGTTTTTAGAACCCTTATTAGAATCAACAGAATTTCCAGAACCTATAGGATCTCTAAAACCACTAGAATCTGTGGAATTTTTGGAACTGCTGGATTTCTTGGAATCTTTAGAATCTTTAACATCTAAAAAATCTCCAAAATCTCAAGAATCTCTAGAATTTTTGGAATCATTAGAATCTCTAGAATCCTTAAAACCCCTAGAATATTTAGAATCCAGAATCTTTAGCATCTCCACAATTTCCAGAATCTCTAGAATGTCTAAAACCTCTAGAATCTTTACATTAAAAAAAGACGTTTGGCGTCCCAGAGAAAGTTTTACATTTTTAAAAAATACAATATATACTATGGATTTCTTAGACTCTTGAGAATCTTTAACATCTTCAGAATCTCGAAAATTTCTAGAACCCTTGAAACATGTAGAATTTCTAGAATCTCTGGAATTTTTGGAATTTTTAGAATTCCTCGAATCTTTATAACCTGCAGAATTTTTAGTATTTGCAGACTCCCCAGAGCTTCTAGATTCTTTAAAATCTCTAGAGCCTCTAGAATATTTAGAATCTCTAGAATTGCTGCAACCGCTGTGGATTTCTTGGAGCTTTTAGAATCTCCAGAATCTTTAGTACCTAGAGAATCTCCAGAACATCTACAATCTCCAAAACGTCTAGAATTCCTAGAATTTTTAGCATATCTAAAATTGCTGGAACTGCTAAACTCTAAACCCTTGAATTGCTTGGAATATTTAGAATCTCCAGAGTCTTTAACTAACACCTGCAGAATCACCAGAACTTTCATAACCTCTAGAATCTCTAAAAACTCTAGAACCTCTAGAAACTTTAAAATTTCTAGAATTTTTCGGATTTCGAAAATGTATCTTTAGAATCTTTAATCCCTAGATTTACTGGAACCACTCTTTTGGAGTCTTGAGAAACCTTATAATTTCCAGAATCTCTAGAATCTATAAGGTCTCGAAAACCACTAGAATCTCTAGAAACTTTTGGAACTGCTGGATTTCTTGGAATCTCCAAAATGTCAAGAATCTCTAGAATTGTCTTTAGAATCTTTAGAATCCTTAAAACTCCTAGAATCTTTAGAATCCAGAATCTTTAGCATCTCCACAATTTCCAGAACCTCTAGAATGTCTAAAACCCCTAGAATCTATCTTTATATTAAAAAAGAGACAGTTGGGACCCCCGAGAAGGTTTCACATAAATAAATGACATTTGGCGCCCCCGAGAATTAAGGTTTTACATCTTAAAAAAATTAGTTGAAGGGTGTGTCGACAGAACTTCCCTCGCTCCTGAAGTACTTTGCATAGATTTGTAATTTTCAAGGGGCGTTTCTGGAAAAACCACTGGAGTTATCGAATAAATGAAAGCGGGAATGATTTCTACGGCTCTAAATCTACAAGAAAATGTATTTAGTGAAATTTCGAAAATTTCGTTGAAAATTGGTGGAAAATTGGTCGTATTTTGCATAGATTTGTACTTTTCAAAGTACGATTCTGGAAAAACCATTGGAGTTGTCGAAGAAATGAAAGCGGAAGTGACTTCTACGATCCGAAATCTACAAGAAAATGTATATAGTGAAATTTCGAAAATTTCGTTGAAAATTGGTCGAGAATTGGTCGTATTTTGCATAGATTTGTACTTTTCAAAGGACGATTATGGTAAAACCATTGGAGTTATCGAATAAATGAAAGCGGGAGTGACTTCTACGGCCCCAAATCTACAAGAAAATGTATTTAATGAAATTTCGAAAATTTCGTTGAAAATTGGTCGAGAATTGGTCGTATTTTGCATAGATTTGTACTTTTCAAAGGACGATTCTGGAAAAACCATTAGAGTTATCGAAGAAATGAAAGCGGGAGTGACTTCTACGTCCCGAAATCTACAAGAAAATGTATCTAGTGAAATTTCGAAAATTTCGTTAAAAATTGGTCGGAAATTGGTCGTATTTTGCATAGATTTGTAATTTTCAAAGTACGATTCTGGAAAAACCATTGGTGTTATCGAAGATGTGAAAGCGGGAGTGACTTCTACGGCCCCAAATCTACAAAAAATGTATTTAGTGAAATTTCGAAAATTTCGTTGAAAATTGGTCGAAAATTGGTCGTATTTTGCATTGATTTGTACTTTTCAAAGGACGATTCTGGAAAAACCATTAGAGTTATCGAAGATGTGAAAGCGGGAGTGACTTCTACGGCAATCGGTCCAGCAGTTTTGGAGATTACGTGTCAAATAAAAATCGATACAGACAGCATACAGACATACAAACGGAAACAGAAAACTACTTTTTTCGTACTCTAGGGGTCATGAAACGTCGAGAAAATATGAAAGTGGCCATTCGTCCGATGGAACAAAAAATTGAGTCTAGTATAGTTTGAAGGAACCCTAGATGTTTTCAAGTAATTTATTTCAAAATTTCAGAGAATTTGTCAAAAATAAACGAATCCACACAAGTAATTAGTATGTAGGCAACCAATAATACACTTCTATATAATTTAATTCCCATTTATAACTAGTGTGAAAGCTGAAGGATAGTTATAAAGAAAAATAAACTTTTCATTCATTATTATCTAACGCATTTGAAAAACTACGACAAATTAAATGTCAACGTGTATTTTTTTTGTCGTTCCTTGTTCCGTCAATATTTTTTCGTATTAAATAGAGCGTAACCAACAAAATGAGGTCAAATCCATTAATCACAAATATTATTATCGTGGCACTTTATTTCAAATGCAACCAGCACGCCATAAAGACATTTACAGTTCTTTCCATATTTTTCACCAACTTCTGAAATGTTCTGGGGTGGTGCCTCTATCTTTCGACCCCAACTCAAGACAGTACACCATGCAACCCAAGTTAAGGTTCCTCAGTGGCGCTATTTTATTTTCCATTGTATCTCTACAGACGTTATTTTTTTCACACTGTGGCAAAATGTACACATACCTAGGGGTCAGCTTTCTCATAAACCTAGACTATACGTTTATATTTGCAATTTTATTAATTCACTTGAACTTGCAAAGCCACAAAATTATAAAAGTGTTTTCTAGAATTGACACCTTCGACCAAAATGTCAACTTTGCATATCCGTGTAACCACAGTCTGAAGAAGCACTATCTTCTGAACTTTCTCCACATCGGTCTCTACATCTTAATGGGCGTTTTTTACCGAACATATGCTTCATACAGTGTGTCGAATTTTTGTTTGCTCAGTATATACATGTCTTTGGTTTGCGTTTTATTTACTCGTTTGATATTCATTTTTTTCGTTAAAGAAATCGAAACCAGATATGTACATCTCGGACACTTTGTCGACCCAAAACGCGCCATTTCGAAGCTGACAGAGCTCGAAGGAATTTGCAGAAAAGTAAACGCGATTTACCATTTTCCTTTAATCCGAAATTTCCTCCGAAGTTTTATTTGGTTGACATTGGATATGGTTCACCTAGTTTTACTGGAGGATCGTTCCGTGGGGAGAATTTTTCTGGTGGTTTCGGGCTGCTGCTGGATGGTGCTGAATTTCTGGGAAATAATGTTGATTATACAACCCGTTGAAGATCTGTATCGTCAAGTGAGTTTGGTTTTGTGGTTGTGTAGGGTAAAATATGGTGGTTTTAGATTGGTGTGGTCTATAGGAAAATAGAAGCGAACATTGAAAAAGAAAAACTAACGGGGTACAATTTGCACAATTACTTAAGGAGTTTTAAATTTTCAGTTGCCGGGGTCTTTTCTCTCGATTATACAATGGCTCGTAGAGTGAGTATTTGTGTTCTTTTATTTGGGGTTTTTATTTTTTAATTTCAGATTTTGGCAGGGTGCTTGACCTATCTTGTCTTCATTGTGCAGTTTGCAGTTTTGGAAAAATAATTTCCAGTCGATTTTTTCTGAATGCAATTTATTAAAGGGGAAAGTAGTGCGTAATGACTTAATTTATTACACGCAATTATTGTAATGGCACAAAACATGTAATAATATTTATGTATTTATACTTCATATTCAGCTAATGCAAATACACATTTATACTTAATATATTACTTGTGATTATATAACAAATCGTTATATATTTTTAACACAAATAAATAACAATTAATCGATTTAGTACTTTTATATAACCCCAAACTGTACAATAAACACAAGGTATGTCAAACTCCCCGACAAAATCTGAAATTTAAAACACCGTAATTTTAATAGATAAATGTCAAAAAATACCAAGTACTCACAATACAAGCCACTGTATAATCGAGAGGAAACACCCCAGCGACCGAAAACCTGGCATTCTTTAACAAAATATGCAACCGGTGCTTCTTCACTTGCCCCTTTTCAATTTTCGCTCCAATTTTTTCGTACACCAAATTAATCTAAAAACGCCATTTTACAACAGCCAACCAAAAACCACTTACTTTCGCATATAGTTCTTCTAAAGGTTGTACGACCAGCAGTATTTCACTAAAATTCAACACCCCCCAGCAGATACTAAGAACAACCAGATAAATTTTGTCCATCAACCGATCTTCTATTAAAAACAAGACAACCATGTCCATCGTCAACCAAATAAAAAGCTTTCCGAAATTTCGAATCAGCGGAAAGTTGTAAAACGCGTTAACTTTTTGACAAATTTCCACAAGTTCTGCTACGCTAGAGAGAAAAAAATTTGGATCGGCGACTTCTCCGAGATGCTCGAACCTGATCTGGATTTCTTTGATAAAAAAGACGAAAAGCAAACGCGTGAATAATACGGAACTGGAAGAAACGTTCTGACCGAGCAGACAAAAACCATGAGCGTGGCGCGAAGAATATTTCATGTAAATGAGGTCAGTAGCGAGCATGAGGCTAAAATGAAAGCAGTTTAAGAAAACGCACTTTTTTAACTGGGTGTCGTTCGAATAAGAAAATTTGATATTTTTGTCGAAGGTGTCAATCTTTGATAACAAGGTCATGATTTTGCGGGTACCGAGCTTTAAATAAATTAGTAGGAGTCCAAACATGACGGTGGCATCTACACCTATCAAAAGATCTGTCAGAAAATAAGCGAGCCTTTTTTTGCAATGCGAGAAGAAAAATGCTTGAGAAGATATGAGGAAAAATAGAATAAAGGCACCAAGATAGACATATTTTGTTTGATATGTGAATTGTTTTGCACTGGAATCAAAACTATAGGGCACTATTCCGAGACATCTCAGTATACGGTAAAATACGTGAAAAGAACTGTAAATATCTGTTTGAGTTGTTTGCTGCATTTGGGGGAAATGCAGCTTTTAGCATGCAATTCAATAATTAATAAACTATTTCCTTGTTTATGCTCTATTTAAGTAAGATCAATATCGACTAAACAATTAACTTGTTGTGTAAATATAATCCCTTTAATTTTCCGCTGACCTGGACTGGGCTAGATACACAATGTATGTACAGCTAGCGGCCAACATCTAGAAAATAACATAAACCAGTAGGCGACACTCGAATGACAAGTGAGGTTAGGATCACTGATCTGACATTGTAAATGTCATTTCCCAGGTGATTCTAACCCCACTTTTGTAAATAACTTACTGTAGAGAGTACGCTATAGTCAAGCGGAAAAGCTGCCCCAACTACAAACTTCACTCTGTTAGATTCTTTTTGTAATCTACACAGTGCGTGCTAAAAAAATCGAAATGATTTGATTTCAACGTTTTTCGGTCAATACCTTATCATAAAACTGCCTCTTCAGTAAACTTGAGCCTATTTTCTCGTAACTGGCATAAATCTGAAAACAAATTTTTAATAACTTGACCAAAATTAGCAACAACTTGTTACTGGTTACCCCACTGTATAAATCTTCTACAGGTTGTAAAAATAAAAATGTGTCACAAGTGAGAACAAGAACCCTATAAGCGATCAAATATAACAGAAGCCTATTTGTTCGTTCTAACAAAGTAATAAGTAATATTCCCGTCATAACAAAAAAAATCCTGGCACAATTCCTAGCGAGCGGCAAGTTATACAAAGCGTTCACCGACTTACATACTTGTTTTAGTTGTATCAAGTAGAAATTCACGCTTTCTGGATTGTTCTGGCAAGTAATTTGACTCAGATATCTATATCTAGCTTTTATCTCCATGACGAAGAACAAAAAGGGGAGTCGTATGAGTAAAAAATTAAAAACAATGTTGTTAGAACGGCTGACGGTACAAACCCAATTTTCCTTTCTATCGAAATAGATGAAAAACAGTGTGTTTAAAGTTAAAATTACAAAAAGGACAAAACAGTTTAAAATGAGGTATTTTCTAAAATCGGCATTAACACCACGGTTGAATTTTAATTGAGCATCTAAATCGTTAATATTACGCAATAAAACCATAAGTGCAGTCCTTTTAAGATAGAAGTAGATGAAAAAAAATGAAAACAGGACGGTTGAATCCGCGGTTAAAAATTTGTTCAAGCGTGAAGAGAAATCCTGAGTTCTGTTACATGTAAATACAATTATGCATTGACTACTTATAGTAAAAAGTAAAATAGCGATACTCAAAAATTGGTGGTTTTTGTCTACTGAATTTTGGTATCGTTTTGAGTTAAATTTGAAGGGTACTACTCCAGCAAAAGATAAGCATATGTATATGGGATAAAATGAAGAATAAATGTTTTTGTGAGGTTTCATTGTGAGCACTGCTCCCGGACTATCTACTTTGAACTAACATATCAATCTTACAAATCAAACAAACAAACATTTATTTGATTAAAAGTTTGATAATACCAGAACGAACAAATGCATTTAGTAAGTAATGGAAACGTTGCAACTGAATTTCATTTAAGTGTGTAACGAATTAAACTGAAGCAAATATATGACGTAAGTGATGCTTGCTCTCAACATCTGAAAGTCAATAACAAAAAAATTGCACTTTATTTCAAATGCGACGAGAACCTCAAAAAGACATTTACAGTTCTTTCCATATTTTTCACCAACTTCTGAAATGTTCTGGCGTGGTGCCCCTATCTTTCGACCCCAACTCAAGAAAGTACACCATGCAACCAAAGTTTAGGCTCCTCGGTGGCGTTATTTTATTTACCATTGTATCTCTACAAACGTTCTTTTTTTCACACTGTGGCAAAATGTACACATACGACTATCTAGGGGTCAGCTTTCTCATAAACCTAGACTATACGTTTATATTCGCAATTTTACTAATTCACTTGAACTTGCAAAGCCACAGAATTATAAAATTGTTTTCTAGAATTGACACCTTCGACCAAAATGTCAACTTTGAATATCCCCGCAACCACAGTCTGAAGAAACACTTTCTTTTAAACTTTATCCACATCGGTCTCTACATCTTGATGGGTGCTATTTACCGAGCATACGCTTCACACACTGTGTCGAATTTTTGTTTGCTCAGTATATACACGCCTTCGGCTTGCGTTTTATTTACGCGTTTGATATTCATCTTTTTCATTGAAGAAATCAAAACCAGATATGTACATCTCGGACGCGTTGTCGACCCAAAACGCGCCATTTCGAAGCTGACAGAGCTTGAAGGAATTTGTAGAAAAGTAAACGCGATTTACCATTTTCCTTTAATCCGAAATTTCTTCCGAAATTTTCTTTGGTTGACATTGGATATGGTTCATGTGGTTTTATTGGGGGATCGTTCCGGGGGGAGAATTTTTCTGGTGGTTTCGGGTGGCTGCTGGATGGTACTGAATTTCTGGGAAATAATGTTGATGATACAACCCGCTGAAAATCTGAATCGTCAAGTGAGTTTGGTTTTTGTGGTTTTGTAAAGTAAATATGGTGGTTTTAGATTGGTGTGGTCTATAGGAAAATAGAAGCGAAAATTGAAAAAGAAAAACTCACGGGGTACAGTGTGCATAATTACTTAGTAGGTACTAGCCCCGCCCACCCACCCTCGCTTGTGTGTCGATTGCCAGAATCGATCTTATTTTAGCAGAAACTACCCCCGCCCACCCCCTTTCTTTTTTTAGACGGTATGTCATTTGCCAAAATCAGTCTTACCTTAGCAGACACTTGCCCCGCCCACCCACCCTCTCTTGTCTTCGAGGGTATCTCATCTGCCAAAATTACTCTTATCTTAAAAGATAGTTACATTTTGCCTTTTTTCTTAATATATGTAGTCAATCTTTTCAGAACAAGAAACTTAAAACAGGTTTAAATTTGTATAGGGAAATATCGATTTTGCAATTATTACGCTCCGCCCCTCGGTCTGATAACGAATGAAAAATTTATCACGATCGAGATCGAGACGGCTTTTCTTTTAAATCAATACATTTAGTTTTCTTTGTATTACAAGATTACTTAAGAACATATCTCACATGGTAGCTTCTCGTAAAAAAATAAGGATTTTACAATTAATTAGGCTCCGCTCCTCGGCTTACGACGAATAAAAAAATCATCAGAATTGCGATAGGGTAGGTGGGTGGGGCTTATATTTTGATTTTTTTTTTCTTAATATACATAACCATCTTTTCACCACCACAAGAAACTTAGAACATAGTTAAAATGGTACATTTTTACAAGGAAATATGGATTTTCAATTATAGGGCGGAGGCTAATTGCAAAATCCAAATTTACTTATACAAATTTTCCATTTTAAACATGTTTTAAGTTTCATGTTATGAAAAGAAGTTAAACATATTAAAACCAAAAAGGCAAAACGTAAGCCCGCCCACCCGCCCAGTCTCTATTGTGATGAATTTTTTTATTCGGCGTCAACCAAGGCGACGGAGCTTAACTGCAAAATAGTAATTTCTTTACAAGAAATTAAAAACATGTTTTTGAGTATCGTGTTTTTCAAAGAATACTGTGTACAGTAAGAAAAAAAGGCAAAATATGAACCCCACCCACCCGCCCCATCCTAATTGTGATGATTTTTTTTATTCTTAGAAAGTTGAAACACCTTTAAAATGGTGAATTTTTGTAGGTAAATATGGATTTTGCAATTAAGCTCCGCCCCTAGGTTTGGCGACCAATGAAAACTGCATTACTATATATTTAGATCAGGACAGGTATGGGTGGGGCTTAATCTTTGGATGTATTTTTTTCTTAATCTACATAATATTCTCTTAACAACACGATACTCAAAACATGTTTTTAATGTCTCATGGAGAAATAAGGATCTTGCAGTTAAGCTCCGCCTTCTTGAGTCACGACGAATAAAAAAAATCATCACAATTGAGACAGGGCGGGTGGGCGGGGCTACATTCTGCCTTTTTTTTTCTTAATATGTGTAGACTTATTTTGATAACAAGAAACTAAAAACATGTCTAAAATGGTATATTTTTGTAGTGATCAACTTAAATCCGCCACTTGGTTAAAATGGTACGCTTTTGAATTTTGAAATAAAGGGGCGGGGCCTAAATGCAAAATTGATATTTCCTGACACAAATTTGCCATTTTAAACATGTTTCAAGTTCATATTCTGAAAAGAAGTCTACACAGATTAAAACAAAAAAGAAAAATGTAAGCCCGCCCACCCTCCCAATCTCAATTGTAAGGATTTTTTTATTCGGCGTGAACCAAGGGGGTGGAGCTTGACTGCAAAATCCTTATTTCTTTACAAAAAATTATAAACAATTTTGAGTATTGTGTCGTTCAAAGAATACTACGTATATTAAGAAAAAAAGTTTTAAGCTTTCAGTTGCCGGGGTTTTCCCTCTCGATTATACAATGGTTTGGAGAGTGAGTACTTTTGTACTTTTATCAGGGGTTTTTAATTTTAATTTCAGATTTTGGCAGGGTGCTTGACGTACCTTGTCTTTATTGTGCAGTTTGCAGTTTTGGAAAAATAATTTCGAGTTGATTTTTTCTGAATGTAATTTATTAGAGCGGAAAGTAGTGCGTAATGACTTAATTTATTACACGCAATTATTGTAATGGCACAAAACATGTAATAATATTTATGTATTTATACTTCATATACAGCTAATTCAAATACAGATTTATACTTAATGTATTACTTGTGATTATATAACAAATCGTTTTATATTTTTAACACAAATAAATAGCAATCAATCGATTTAGTACTTTTATATAACCCCAAACTGTACAATAAACACAAGGTATGTCAAACTCCCCGACAAAATCTGAAATTTAAAACAACGTAATTTTAAGAGATAAATGTCAAAAAACACCTAGTACTCACAGTACAAGCCACTGTATAATCGAGAGGAAACACCCCAGCAACCGAAAACCTGGCATTCTTTAACAAAATATGCAACTGGTGCCTCTTCACTTGCCCCTTTTCAATTTTCGCTCCGATTTTTTCGTACACCAAATTAATCTAAAAACGCCATTTTACAACAGCCAACCAAAAACCACTCAAACAAAAACCATGAGCATGGCGCGAAGAATATTTCATGTAAATGAGGTCACTAACGAGCATGAGGCTAAAATGAAAACAGTTTAAGAAAACGCACTTTTTTAGCTGGGTGTCGTTCGAATAAGAAAATTTGATATTTTTGTCGAAGGTGTCAATTTTTGATAACAAAGTCATGATTTTGCGGGTACCGAGTTTTAGATAAATTAGTAGGAGTGCAAACATGACGGTGGCATCTACACCTATCAAAAGATCTGTCAGAAAATAAGCGAGTCTTTTTTTGCAATGCGAGAAGAAAAATGCTTGAGAAGATATGAGGAAAAATAGAATAAAGGCACCAAGATAGACATATTTTGTTTGAAATGTGAATTGTTTTGCACTGGAATCAAAACTATAGGGCACTATTCCGAGACATCTCAGTATACGGTAAAATACGTGAAAAGAACTGTAAATATCTGTTTGAGTTGTTTGCTGCATTTGGGGGAAATGCAGCTTTTAGTATGTAATCCAATAATTAATAAACTATTTCCTTGTTTATGCTCTATTTAAGTAAGATCAATATCGACTAAACAATTAACTTGTTGTGTAAATATAATCTCTTTAATTTTCCGCTGACCTGGACTGGGCTAGATACACAATGTATGTACAGCTAGCGGCCAACATCTAGAAAATAATAATAGAAACCAGTAGGCGACACTCGAATGACAAGTGAAGTTAGGATCACTGATCTGACATTATAAATGTCATTTTCCAGGTGATTCTAACCCCACTTTTGTAAATAACTTACTGTAGAGAGTACGCTATAGTCAAGCGGAAAAGCTGTCCCAACTACAAACTTCACTTTGTTAGATTCTTTCTGTAAACTACACAGTGCGTGCTAAAAAAAACGAAATAATTTCATTTTAACGTTTTTCGGTCAATACCTTATCATAAAAGTGCCTCTTCAGTAAACTTGAGCCTATTTTCTCGTAACTGGCATAAATCTGAAAACAAATTTTTAATAACTTGACCAAAATTAGCAACAACTTGTTACTGGTTACCTCACTGTATAAATCTTCTACTGGTTGTAAAAATAAAAATGTGTCACAAGTGAGAACAAAAACCCTATAAGCGATCAAATATAACAGAAGCCTATTTGTTCGTTCTAACAAAGTAATAAGTAATATTCCCGTCATAACAAAAAAAATCCTGGCACAATTCCTCGCGAGCGGCAAGTTATACAAAGCGTTCACCGACTTACATACTTGTTTTAGTTGTATCAAGTAGAAATTCACGCTTTCTGGATTGTTCTGGCAAGTAATTTGACTCAGATATCTATATCTAGCTTTTATCTCCATGACGAAGAACAAAAAGGGGAGTCGTATGAGTAAAAAATTAAACACAATGTTGTTAGAACGGCTGACCGTACAAACCCAATTTTCCTTTGTATCGAAATAGATGAAAAACAGTGTGTTTAAAGTTAAAATTACAAAAAGGACAAAACAGTTTAAAATGAGGTATTTTCTAAAATCGGCATTAACACCACGGTTGAATTTTAATTGAGCATCTAAATCGTTAATATTACGCAATAAAACCATAAGTGCAGTCCTTTTAAGATAGAAATAGATGAAAAAAAATGAAAACAGGACGGTTGAATCCGCGGTTAAAAATTTGTTCAAGCGTGAAGAGAAATCCTGAGTTCTGTTACATGTAAATACAATTATGCATTGACTACTTATAGCAAAAAGTAAAATAGCGATACTCAAAAATTGGTGGTTTTTGTGTACTGAATTTTGGTATCGTTTTGAGTTAAATTTGAAGGGTACTACTCCAGCAAAAGATAAGCATATGTATATGGGATAAAATGAAGAATAAATGTTTTTGTGAGGTTTCATTGTGAGCACTGCTCCGGGCACTATCTACTCTGAACTAATATATCAATCTTACAAATCAAACAAACAAATATTTATTTGATTAAAAGTTTGATAATAACAGAACGAACAAATGCATTTAGTAAGTAATGGAAACGTTGCGACTGAATTTCATTTAAGTGTGTAACGAATTAAACTGAAGCAAATACATGACGCAAGTGATGCTTGCTCTCAACATCTGAAAGTCAATAACAAAAAAATTGCACTTTATTTCAAATGCGACGAGAACCCCAAAAAGACATTTACAGTTCTTTCCATATTTTTCACCAACTTCTGAAATGCTCTGGCGTGGTGCCCCTATCTTTCGACTCCAACTCAAGACAGTACACCATGCAAACAAAGTGTAGGCTCCTCGGTGGCGTTATTTTATTTTCCATTGTATCTCTACAGACGTTCTTTTTTTCACACTGTGGCAAATTGTACACATACGAGTATCTAGGGGTCAGCTTTCTCATAAACTTAGACTACACGTTTATATTCGCAATTTTACTAATTCACTTGAACTTGCAAAGCCACAAAATTATAAAATTGTTTTCTAGAATTGACACCTTCGACCAAAATGTCAACTTTGAATATCCTTGCAATCACAGTCTGAAGAAGCACTATCTTCTAAACTTTATCCACATCGGTCTCTGCACCTTGATGGGTGTTATTTACCGAACATATACTTTTTATACTATGTCTAATTTTTGTTTACTCAGTATATACACGTCTTCGGCTTGCGTCTTATTCACGGGTTTGATATTCATCTTTTTCATTAAAGAAGTCAAAACCAGATATGTACATCTCGGGCACGTTTTCGACCCAAAACGCGCCGTTTTGAAGCTGATAGAGCTTGAAGAAATTTGTAGAAAAGTAAACGCGATTTACCATTTTCCTTTAATCCGAAATTTCTTCCGAATTTTCTTTGGTCGACATTGGATATGGTTCATGTGGTTTTATTGGAGGATCGTTCCGCGGGGAGAATTTTTCTGGTGGTTTCGGGCGGTTGCTGGATGGTACTGAATTTCTGGGAAATAATGTTGATGATACAACCTGCTGAAGATCTGAATCGTCAAGTGAGTTTGGTTTTTGTGGTTGTGTAGGGTGAAATATGGTGGTTTTAGATTGGTGTGGTCTATAGGAAAATAGAAGCGAAAATTGAAAAAGAAAAACTAACGAGGTACAGTGTGCATAATTACTTAAGGAGTTTTAAGTTTTCAGTGGCCGGGGTTTTCCTTCTCGATTATACAGTGGCTTGGAGAGTGAGTATTTTTGTAATTTTATCAGGGGTTTTTAATTTAAATTTCAGATTTTGGCGGGGTGCTTGACGTACCTTGTCTTTATTGTGCAGTTTGCAGTTTTGGAAAAATAATTTCGAGTCGATTTTTTCTGAATGCAATTTATTAGAGCGGAAAGTGGTGCGTAATGACTTAATTTATTACACGCAATTATTGTAATGGCACAAAACATGTAATAATATTTATGTATTTATACTTCATATTCAGCTAATTCAAATACACATTTATACTTAATTTATTACTTGTGATTATATAACAAATCGTTTTATATTTTTAACACAAATAAATAGCAATCAATCGATTTAGTACTTTTATATAACCCCAAACTGTACAATAAACACAAGGTATGTCAAACTCCCCGACAAAATCTGAAATTTAAAACAACGTAATTTTAATAGATAAATGTCAAAAAACACTTAGTACTCACAGTACAAGCCACTGTATAATCGAGAGGAAACACCCCAGCAACCGAAAACCTTGCATTCTTTAACAAAATATGCAACCGGTGCCTCTTCACTTGCCCCTTTTCAATTTTCGTTCCAATTTTTTCGTACACCAAATTAATCTAAAAACGCCATTTTACAACAGCCAACCAAAAGCCACTTACTTTCGCATATAGTTCTTCTAAAGGTTGTACGACCAACAATATTTCAGTAAAATTCAACACCGCCCAGCCAGTACTAATAACCACCACAAAAATTTTCTCCATGAAACGATCCTCCATTAAAAACAAGACAACCATGTCCATCGTCAACCAAATAAAAAGCTTTCCGAAATTTCGAATCAGCGGAAAGTTGTAAAACGCGTTAACTTTTTGACAAATTTCCACAAGTTCTGCTGCACTGGAGAGAAGAAATTTCGGATCGGTGACTTCTCCGAGATGCTCGAACCTGATTTGGATTTCTTTGATAAAAAAGACGAAAAGCAAACGCGCGAATAATACGGAACTAGAAGATACGTTCTCACTGAGCAAACAAAAACCGGGGGCGTGGCGCGAAGAATATTTGGTGTAGATGAGGTCACTAGCGAGCATTAGGCTAAAATGAAAGCAGTTTAAGAGGACGCACTTTTTTAACTGGGTGTCGTTCGAATAAGAAAATTTAATATTTTTGTCGAAGGTGTCGATTTTCGATAACAGATTCAGGAGTTTGCGACTGCCGAGTTTTAAATAAATTAGGAGGAGTGCAAACATGAAGGTGGCGTCTACACCTATCAAAAGATCTGACAGGAGATAGGGGAATCTTTTTTTGCAATGGGAGAAGAAAAATGCCTGAGAAGATATGAGGGAAAGGAGAATAAAGACACCAAGATAGACATATTTTCTTTGAAATGTGTACTGTTTTGCACTGGAATCAAAAGTATAGGGTACTAGTCCGAGACATCTCATTATACGGTAGAATTTGTAAAAAGAACTATAAACATCTTTTCGAGTTCTTTGCTGCATTGAAAGAAATAAACGTTTAATGATTCAATAATTACTAAATTAATGTAGACGGTTATTGCTCATGCTCTATATAACTACAAACATTTCGACTAAAATGTGAATTGATCGTGTAAATATAATCAATAAATGCACAATTAATTTTCGAGGACTTTTGAATTATGCTAGATACACACTGATATTCGAACAATAGGTGTGATTAGTATCATTACAATTTAATTAACTTAGTACTACTTTTCTACTACTCCAAATTGTACGATATAAACAAGATACGTCAAACTCCCCGATAAAATCTGAAATTTCAAACTAATAACTTTAATAAACGTAGAAAATACTCACAGTGCAAGCCACCGTATAATCTAGAGGTAAAACCCCGGCAACCGAAAACCTCACTTTTCTCAACAAAATATATAATCGGTGTCTCTTCATCTGCCCCCTTGCAATTTTCGCCTCTATTTTTTCGTCCACCGAACCAATCTAAAACCGCCACGTTTACCACAACCAACCAATAAAAACTCTTACTTTCGAATACAGATCTTCCAAAGGCTGCACGATCAGCAGTATTTCGCCAAAATTCAACACCCCCCAGCAGCAGCTTGCAACTACCACAAACATTTTCTCCAATAACCGATCTTCCACTAAAACCAAATACACCATGTCCAGCGTCAACCAAATAAAAAGCTTGCCAAAGTTTCGAATTAGCGGAAAGTTGTAGAACGCATTCACTTTTTGACAAATCTCCACGAGATCCGCTATACCCGAAGGAAGAAATTTCGGATCTGCGAGTTCCCCGAGGTACTCGAACCTGATTTTGATTGCTTTGACGAAAAAGACAAAAAGCAAACGGGTGAATAAAATCAGGCTGGAAGAAACGTACTTAGAGATCATACATAAATCCAGCATTTTGTTTGTGGTTTGTGTTCTGTAAATTAGATCAGCAGAAAGCATAAGGCTGAAATGAAAACAATTTAGGAAAAAATAGTTTCGTAGCTCGTTGCCGCTAAAATATGCAAATTTAACATTTTTGTCGAAGGCGTCGATTTTCGATAACAAATTCGTTATTTTGCGACTACCGAGTTTTAAGTAAATTAGTAAAAGTGCCATCATGACGGAAATGTCTACACCTACCAGAAGATCGGACATTAGATAAGGGAATCTGTTTCTGCAATAGGAAAATAAAAATGGCTGGAGAGTTATGACAGAAACCAGAATAAAGGCACCACGATATTCACATTTGTTTTGTCTTGTGCTGGTGTCGATAGTAAATGGCACTATTCCGAGGCATCTCAGTATAAAATAAAATACGTGAAATGAACTATAAATGTCTTTTTGAGTTCTTTGCTGCATTGGAGGGAAATGAAGCTTTCAGTGAATAATACAATAATTAATGAACTAGTTTAATTCTTTATTTAAGTAAAATCAATATCGACTAGATAATGAATTTGTTGGGCAAATATAATCCATAAGTGCTTAATTTCATTTAATTTTCCGCAGACCTGGACTGTGCTAGATACACAATGTATGTAACGCTAGCGGCCAACATCTAGAAAATCGAATGTCATTTCCCAGGTGATTCTAACCCCACTTTTGTAAATAACTTACTGTAGACAATCCACTATAGTCAAGCGGAAAAGTTGCCCCAACTACAAACTTCACTCTGTTGGATTCTTTTTGTAAACTACACAGTGCGTGCTAAAAAAATCCAAATGATTTTAGTTCAACATTTTAGAGTCAATACCTTATCATAAAACTGCCTCTTCAATAAACTTGAGCCGATTTTCTCGTAACTGGTATAAATCTGAAACAAAACTTTTAATAACTTGACCAAAAATCAGCCACACTTGCATTACCTCGTTGTACAAATCTTCTACGGGTTTTAAAAATAAAAATGTATCACAAATCAGAACAAAAACCCTATAACAAATCAAACACAACAGAGATCTACTGTTTTTTTCAAAAAAAGCAATATATAGTACTCCCGTCATAATAATAAAAATCCTGGCACAATTCCTCGCGAGCGGCAAATCATACAAAGTGTTCACCGACTTACATATTCGTTTTAGCTGTATCAAGTAGAAAGTCACGCTTTCTGGATTGTTCTGGCTAGTAATTTGACTCAGATGTCTATATCTAGCTTTTATCTCCATGACGAAGAACAAAAAGGGGAGTCTTATGAGTAAAAAATTAAAAACTATGTTGTTAGAATGGCTCAACGGACAAACCCACTTTACTTCTGGATCGAAATAGAAAAAAAATAGTGTGTTAAAAGTTAAAATTACGAAAAGGGAAAACCAGTTTAAAATGAGGTGTTTTCTTAAATCGACATTCTCATAACGGTTGAATTTTATTTGAGCGTCTAAATCGTTAATATTACGCAATACGGCCATAAGTGAAGTTCTTTTAAGATAGAAATAGATGAAAAAAAAAGAAAACACGACGGTTGAATCCGAGTTTAAAAATATGTTCAAGCGTGAAGAGAAATCTTCAGTTTTGTTACACGTCAACACGAGTATCCATTGACTACTTATAGCAAAAAGTAAAATAGCGATACTTAGAAATTTGTGTTTTCTGTCTACTGAATGGTATTTTTTCGAGTTAAATCTGAAGGGTACGATTCCAGTAAAAGATAAGCACGTGTATAGGGGATAAAATGAAGAATAAATGTTTTTGTGAGGTTTCATTGTGAGCACTGCTCCGACGACACTGAACTACACACAATCAATCTTACAAATCATACGAACAAACATTTATTTATTTGATTAAAAGTTTGATAATAACAAAACGAACAAATGCATTTCATTTAAGTGTATAACGAATTAAATTGAAGCAAATATATGACGTAGGTGATGCTCGCCCCCAACATCTAAAAACCAAGAACCAAAAACCTCCAGCAAGTCAGTTTTTACTTACCGCAAACATCAATGAGTAGTCGAGGGGTAGAAACCCAGCAATCACAAACTTAACATCGTTCAAATAACCATGCAAATTAAATCTTTCATTCTTTTTAAATTTTCGCTCCTGCGAACTCAGTACTTCAATTTTCGCATTAGTTTCGCGTATCTGAAACGATTGTAACAATATAGCGAAAAACATAATTTCGTAACCTACTTTATCACACAAATCTTGCGCCGGTTGTATTATCAGCATCATCTCGCAAAACGCCAGCACCAACCAACAGCAAGTTATAACGAAAACGGAAAACGTCTTCGTGTTGAGCTCCACCGTGACGAAGAAAAACAAGTCGGAGGTTAGAAAAACGAAAAGCAGCCCGAAGTTGCGCACTAGCGGAAAATTGAAAATCGAATTCACGATTTTGCAAAGCTGTTTCAAGTCGACCACGTCGCTCAAAAACACACCGTTTTTGTGTAGATTATTCTGGAAAAAGTCGGCTCTCATTTTGATCTCGCTGAGGAAAAACACGAAAGTTATGCGCACGAGTGCGTTGGAGAAGTTGGAGTTGTAGATGCTGATTAGGCAGATCGCGTTGAGGGGCATCTGGGCGTCCAGGTTGAGGATGAGGTTCGTGGTGATGTGAACCGCGATGAAAATGGAGTTTAAAATGAAGTATTTAGTTAATCTGTTGGTGCGGATGTATTTAAATTTGACGTTTTTGTCGAAGTCTGAAAATTTCTTCAATAAGTTGATTATTTTTGGGTTGATGCAGTTGCAATAAATGCATAGTAGGGTGTACATGATTGAAGAGTCCAAGTTGACCATGAGTTGTAGGCTGGAAGTTGACGGGCTTAAAGGGAAACAGAAAGTGACTAAGTAGGTTTGTAGAAGGATCATGAACAATAAGATGACGAGACCGATGAATTTGTGTTTTTTCTGCGTCCGAAAAATTCCGCGTTTTGGGTCAAAAACGAAGGGCAAAATACCCACGTAGTGGAAAAATTTGTAGAGGATGTAGAAGGAGGAATAGACGTCTTTTGGAGTTTGTGGTGCCATCAGGAAAATTACTGAACACTCACTCAGTGAATAAATTTGTGGATCAAAAAATGTTTTTAGTAGATTGCGCACTATTAATTTCTTTCTGTGTAAAATAAATGTAGTCGTTTAATTTTGTTTCATTAATAATACATTATAAAACAACATACTCAGTATAAATAAATTATAGTTTGGTTAAAAAATTGGTCAAAAATTACTTTGACGCTTCTGAAGTAAAATACTGCTTCTCTGCAAAAATGATAAAATTTGATTTTGCCGAATTTTACTTTTTCGTGATAACCTCTATGGAGTAAAAACAATTTAGAAGGTACCAGCCACAATGTAATAGAAAAAAAGGTTTTATCTTCTTAAAAAAAGACAGTTGGGAGCCCCGAGAAGGTTTATCATTCTTTAAAAAAGCACAGTTAGATCCCCCGAGAAGGTTTCACATTCTTATAAAAAAAAAAAAAATGGTGCCCCCCAGAAGGTTTCTCATTCTTAAAAAAGACAGATGAGACCCCCGAGAAGGTTTTATATTTTTAAAAAAGACAATTGGAACCCCCGAGAAAGTTTCACATTCTTAATTATTTAAAAAATAGGAGCGAAAATTGAAAAGGGACAAGTGAAGAGATATCGGTTGCATATTCTGTTAAAGAATGCCAGGTTTTCGGTTGCTGGGGTGTTTCCTCTCGATTATACAGTGGCTTGTACTGTGAATACTAGGGATTTTTTGACATTTATGAAAATTACGTTGTTTTAAATTTCAGATTTTATCGGGGAGTTTGACATACCTTGTGTTTATTGTACAGTTTGGGGTTATATAAAAGTACTAAATCAATTTATTGCTATTTATTTGTGGTAACAATATAAAAGAATTTGCGATATAAAAGTATAAATGTGTATTTGAATTAGCTGTATGTGAAGTATAAATAAATATTATTACAGGCTGTCGCTGAAGCACCCGCTCTCGACGAATACAAATGTTTATTTTTAAGAATGTGAAACCTTCTCGGAGGTCCCAACGGTCTTATTTAAAAAGGTAAAATCTTCTCGGGGGCGCCAAATGTTTTTTTTTAAGAATGTGAAACCTTCTCCGGGGTCCCAACGGTCTTTTTTAAAAAGGTAAAACCTTCTCGGGGGTCCCAATTGTTTATTTTTAAAATGTAAAACCTTCTCGGGGGCGCCAATTGTCTTTTTTAAGAATGTGGAACGTTCTTCGGGGTCCCAACGGTCTTTTTTAAAAAGATAAATCCTTCTCGGGGGTCCCTACCGTCTTTTTTTAAATGTAAAACCTTCTCGGGGGCCGCAAATGTGTATTTTTAAGAATCTGAAACCTTCTCGAAGGTCCCAACGGTCTTATTTTAAAATGTGAAACCTTCTCGGGGTCCCAGCGCAGCGATCTTAGTTAAAAATGTAAAACCTTCTCTGGTGCACCAATGTATTTTTTTAAGAATGTGAAAGCTTCTCCGGTGTCCCAACGGTCTTATTTAAAAATGTAAAACCTTCTCGCGGGTCCCAATTGTTTATTTTTAAAATGTAAAACCTTCTCGGGGGCGCCAAATGTCTTTTTTAAGAATGTGAAACTTTCTTCGGGGTCCCAACGGTCTTTTTTAAAAAGATAAAACCTTCTCGGGGGTCCCTACCGTCTATTTTTAAATGTAAAACCTTCTCGGAGGCCGCAAATGTGTATTTTTAAGAATGTGAAACCTTCTCGAAGGTCCCAACGTTCTTATTTAAAAATGTAAAACCTTCTCGGGGGTCCCAACGGTCTTAGTTAAAAATGTAAAACCTTCTCGGGGGCGCCAAATCTTTTTTTTTTTTAAGAATGTGAAACCTTCTCCGGGGTCCCAACGGTCTTTTTTAAAAAGGTAAAACCTTCTCGGGGGTCCCAATTGTTTATTTTTAAAATGTAAAACCTTCTCGGGGGCGCCAAATATCTTTTTTAAGAATGTGAAACTTTCTTCGGAGTCCCAACGGTGTTTTTTAAAAAGATAAAACCTTCTCGGGGATCCCTACCGTCTTTTTTTAAATGTAAAACCTTCTCGGGGGCCGCAAATGTGTATTTTTAAAAATGTGAAACCTTCTCGAAGGTCTCAACGGTCTTATTTAAAAATGTAAAACCTTCTCGGGGGTCCCAACGGTCTTAGTTAAAAATGTAAAACCTTCTCGGGGGCACCAATGTATTTTTTTAAGAATGTGAAACCTTCTCCGGGGTCCCAACGGTCTTATTTAAAAATGTAAAACCTTCTCGGGGGCGCCAAATGTTTTTTTTTAAGAATGTGAAACCTTCTCCGGGGTCCCAACGGTCTTTTTTAAAAAGGTAAAACCTTCTCGGGGGTCCCAATTGTTTATTTTTAAAATGTAAAACCTTCTCGGGGGCGCCAATTGTCTTTTTTAAGAATGTGGAACGTTCTTCGGGGTCCCAACGGTCTTTTTTAAAAAGATAAATCCTTCTCGGGGGTCCCTACCGTCTTTTTTTAAATGTAAAACCTTCTCGGGGGCCGCAAATGTGTATTTTTAAGAATCTGAAACCTTCTCGAAGGTCCCAACGGTCTTATTTTAAAATGTGAAACCTTCTCGGGGTCCCAGCGCAGCGATCTTAGTTAAAAATGTAAAACCTTCTCTGGTGCACCAATGTATTTTTTTAAGAATGTGAAAGCTTCTCCGGTGTCCCAACGGTCTTATTTAAAAATGTAAAACCTTCTCGCGGGTCCCAATTGTTTATTTTTAAAATGTAAAACCTTCTCGGGGGCGCCAAATGTCTTTTTTAAGAATGTGAAACTTTCTTCGGGGTCCCAACGGTCTTTTTTAAAAAGATAAAACCTTCTCGGGGGTCCCTACCGTCTATTTTTAAATGTAAAACCTTCTCGGAGGCCGCAAATGTGTATTTTTAAGAATGTGAAACCTTCTCGAAGGTCCCAACGTTCTTATTTAAAAATGTAAAACCTTCTCGGGGGTCCCAACGGTCTTAGTTAAAAATGTAAAACCTTCTCGGGGGCGCCAAATCTTTTTTTTTTTTAAGAATGTGAAACCTTCTCCGGGGTCCCAACGGTCTTTTTTAAAAAGGTAAAACCTTCTCGGGGGTCCCAATTGTTTATTTTTAAAATGTAAAACCTTCTCGGGGGCGCCAAATATCTTTTTTAAGAATGTGAAACTTTCTTCGGAGTCCCAACGGTGTTTTTTAAAAAGATAAAACCTTCTCGGGGATCCCTACCGTCTTTTTTTAAATGTAAAACCTTCTCGGGGGCCGCAAATGTGTATTTTTAAAAATGTGAAACCTTCTCGAAGGTCTCAACGGTCTTATTTAAAAATGTAAAACCTTCTCGGGGGTCCCAACGGTCTTAGTTAAAAATGTAAAACCTTCTCGGGGGCACCAATGTATTTTTTTAAGAATGTGAAACCTTCTCCGGGGTCCCAACGGTCTTATTTAAAAATGTAAAACCTTCTCGGGGGCGCCAAATGTTTTTTTTTAAGAATGTGAAACCTTCTCCGGGGTCCCAACGGTCTTTTTTAAAAAGGTAAAACCTTCTCGGGGGTCCCAATTGTTTATTTTTAAAATGTAAAACCTTCTCGGGAGCGCCAAATGTCTTTTTTAAGAATGTGAAACCTTCTCCGGGGTCCCAACGGTCTTTTTTAAAAAGGTAAAGCTTTCTCGGGGGTCCCTACCGTCTTTTTTTAAATGTTAAACCTTCTCGGGGGTCCCAATTGTCTATTTTAAAGAATATTAAATCTTCTCGAGGCTCCCAACTTTTTTTTTTAAGACGGTGAAACCTTCTTTTTTTTTATTACACCGTCACCAGTACCTTCTATATTGTTTTTACTCCATACAGGTTATCACGAAAAAGTAAAATCCCCCAAAATCAAATTTTATCATTTTTCTGAAAAGCAGTATTTGTTGAAGTGTACTTCAGAAGCGAGGGAACTTCAGTCGAAACAATTTTCGACCAATTTTTTTGGCTCAAGTTGACTGAAGAGGCGAAAAAAAAATCCAACAGAGTGAAGTTTGTAGTAGGGGCAACTTATCCGCTTGACTATAGTGGAGTGTCTATAGTAAGTTATTTACAAAAGTGCGGTTAGAATCACCTAGAGAATGACATTTACAATGTCAGTTCCGTGATCCTAAAGTCACCTGTCATTCGAGTAGCGCCTACTGATTTCGGTTACATACATTGTGTATCTAACACAGTCCAGGTCTGCGGAAAATTAAATTAAATTATGCACTCATGGATTATATTTACACAACAAATAGTCTATTTGATATTGATCTTACTTAAATATGTAGAACATAACCTAGTTCATTAATTATTATTGTATTACATACTAAAAGCTTCATTTCCCTCAAATGCAGCAAAAAACGCAAAAAGACATTTACAGTTCTTTTCACGTATTTTATTTGATACTGAGATGCCTCGGAATACTGCCATTTACTTCCACAAACACAAGACAAAACACATTTCAAATAAAATGTGAATACTTTGGTGTCTTTATTCTGGTTTCCCTCACAACTCTGCAGCCATTTATATTTTCGTATTGCAGAAACAGATTCCCTTATCTATTGTCCGATTTTATGGTAGGTGTAGACGTCACCTTCATGGTAGCACTTTTACTAATTTATTTAAAACTCGCTGGTCGCAAAATAATGAATTTGTTATCGAAAATCGACGCCTTCGACAAAAATGTAAAATTTAGATATTTTAGCCGCAACGAGCTACGAAAGTATTTTTTCTTAAATTGCTTTCATTTCAGCCTTATGCTCTCTGTTGACCTAACTTACAGAACACATATTTCAAGTAAAATGCCGGATTTATGTATGCTGTCTAAGTACGTTTCTTCCAGCCTGATTTTGTTCACCCGTTTGCTTTTTGTCTTTTTCGTCAAAGCAATCAAAATCAGGTTCGAGTACCTCGGAGAAGTGACAGACCCAAAATTACTTCCTTCGGGTATAGCGGACCTTGTGGAAATTTGTCAAAAAGTGAATGCACTCTACAACTTTCCGCTAATTCGGAACTTTGGCAAGCTTTTTGTTTGGTTGACGCTGGACATGGTTTATTTGGTTTTAGTGGAAGATCGTTTATTGGAGAAAATGTTTGTGGTGGTTGTAAGCTGCTGCTGGGGGGTGCTGAATTTTAGTGAAATACTGCTGATCGTGCAGCCTTTGGAAGATCTCTATTCGAAAGTAAGAGTGGTTGGTTGTGGTAAACGTGGCGGTTTTAGATTAGTTCGGTGGACGAAAAAATAGAGGCGAAAATTGTAAGGGGGCAGATGAAGAGACACCGATTGTATACTTTGTTAAGAAAAGTGAGGTTTTCGGTTGCTGGGGTTTTTCCTCTAGATTATACGGTGGCTTGCACTGTGAGTATTTTTCTACGTTTATTAAAGTTTGTAGTTTGAAATTTCAGATTTTATCGGGGAGTCTGACGTATCTTGTTTATATCGTACAATTTGGAGTTACCGAAAAGTAGTACTAAACTAATTAGATAATAATGATACTAATCACACCTATTGTTCGAATATCAGTGTCCTCGAAAATTAATTGTGGATTTATTGATTATATTTACACGATAAATTCACACTTTAGTCGATATGTTTGTAATTATATAGAGCATGAGCAATAATCGTCTACATTAATTTAGTAATTATTGAATCATTAAACGTTTATTTCTTTCAATGCAGCAAAGATTTCGAAAAGATGTTTATAGTTCTTTTTACAAATTTTACCGTATAATGAGATATCTAGGACTAGTACCCCATACTTTTGATTCCACTGCAAAACAATACACATTTCAAACAAAATATGCCTATCTTGGTGCCTTTATTCTACTTTCCCTCATATTTTCTCAGGCATTTTTTTTTCTCCCATTGTAAAAAAAAGATTCCCCTATCTTCTGTCAAATCTTTTGATAGGTGTAGACGCCACCTTCATGTTTGCACTCCTACTAATTTACTTAAAACTCGGCAGTCGCAAACTCCTGAATCTGTTATCAAAAATCGACACCTTCGACAAAAATATCAAATTTTCTTATTCGAACGACACCCAGTTAAAAAAGTGTGTTTTCTTAAACTGCTTTCATTTTAGCCTCATGCTCTCATCTACACCAAATATTCTTCGCGCCACGCTCCCGGTTTTTGTTTGCTCAGTGAGAACGTGTCTTCTTGTTCCGTTTTATTCGCGCGTTTGCTTTTAGTCTTTTTTATCAGAGAAATCCAAATCAGGTTGGAGCATCTCGGAGAAGTCACCGATCCAAAACTTCTTCTCTCCAGTGTAGCCGAACTTGTGGAAATTTGTCAAAAAGTTAACGCGTTTTACAACTTTCCGCTGATTCGAAATTTCGTGAAGCTTTTTATTTGGTTGACGATGGACTTGGTTGTCTTGTTTTTAACTGAAGATCGGTTGATGGAGAAAATTTATGTGGTTGTTCTTAGTAGCTTCTGGGGGGGTGTTGAATTTTAGCGAAATACTACTGGTCGTACAACCTTTAGAAGAACTATATGCGAAAGTAAGTGGTTTTTGGTTGGCTGTTGTAAAATGGCGTTTTTAGATTAATTTGGTGTACGACAAAATTGAAGCGAAGATTGAAAAGGGGCAAGTGAAGAGGCACCGGTTGCATATTTTGTTAAAGAATGTCAGGTTTTCGGTTGCTGGAGTGTTTCCTCTGGATTATACAGTGGCTTGTACTGTGAGTACTTGGTATTTTTTGACATTTATCTATTAAAATTACGTTGTTTTAAATTTCAGATTTTGTCGGGGTGTTTGACATACCTTGTGTTTATTGTACAGTTTGGGGTTATATAAAAGTACTAAATCGATTGATTGCTATTTATTTGTGTTAAAAATATAAAACGATTTGTTATATAATCACAAGTAATTAATTACGTATAAATGTGTATTTGAATTAGCTGAATATGAAGTATAAACACATAAATATTATTACATGTTTTGTGCCATTACAATAATTGCGTGTAATAAATTAAGTCATAACACACCACTTTCCGCTCTAATAAATTGCATTCAGAAAAAAATCAATTCGAAATTATTTTTCCAAAACTGCAAACTGCGCAATAAAGATAAGGTACGTCAAGCACCCTGCCAAAATTTGAAATTAAAATTAAAAAACCCCGATAAAAGTACAAAAATACTCACTCTCCAGGCCTTTGTATAATCGAGAGGAAAAACCCCAGCAACTGAAAGCTTAAAACTCCGTAAGTAATTATGCACACTGTACCCCGTTAGTTTTTCTTTTTCAATTTTCGGTTCAATTTTCCTATAGGCCACACCAATCTAAAACCACCATATTTTACCCTACACAACCACAAAACCCAAACTCACTTGACGATTCAGATCTTCAACGGGTTGTATCATCAACATTATTTCCCAGAAATTCAGTACCATCCAGCAGCCACCCGAAACCACCAGAAAAATTCTCCCCCCGGAACGATCCCCCAATAAAACCACATGAACCATATCCAATGTCAACCAAAAAAAATTTCGGAAGAAATTTCTGATTAAAGAAAAATGGTAAATCGCGTTTACTTTTCTACAAATTCCTTCAAGCTCTGTCAGCTTCGAAATGGCGCGTTTTGGGTCGACAACGCGTCCGAGATGTACATATCTGGTTTTGATTTCTTCAATGAAAAAGATGAATATCAAACGCGTAGATAAAACGCAAGCCGAAGACATGTATATACTGAGCAAACAAAAATTCGACACATTGTATGAAGTGTATGCTCGGTAAATAGCACCCATCAAGATGTAAAGACCGATGTGGATAAAGTTTAAAAGAAAGAGCTTCTTCAGACTGTGGTTGCGGAGATATTCAAAGTTGACATTTTGGTCGAAGGTGTCAATTTTAAAAAACACTTTTATAATTTTGTGGCTTTGCAAGTTCAAGTGAATTAGTAAAATTGCGAATATAAATGTATAGTCTAGGTTTATGAGTAAGCTGACCCCTAGAACTCGTATGTTTACATTTTGCCACAGTGTGAAAAAAAGAACGTTTGCAGAGATACAATGGAAAATAAAATCACGCCACCGAGGAGCCTAAATTTTGGTTGCATGGTGTACTGTCTTGAGTTGGGGTCGAAAGATAGGGACACCACCCCAGAACATAACAGAAGTTGGTGAAAAATATGGAAAGAACTGTAAATGTCTTTTTGGTTTGCTCGTCGCATTTGAAATAAAGTGCAATTTTTTTTGTTATTAACTTTCAGATTTTGAGAGCAAGCATCACTTACGTCATGTATTTGCTTCAGTTTAATTTGTTACACACTTAAATGAAATTCAGTTGCAACGTTTCCATTACTTACTAAATGCATTTGTTCGTTCTGTTATTATCAAACTTTTAATCAAATAAATGTTTGTTTGTATGATTTGTAAGATTGATATATTAGTTCAGACTAGATAGTGCCCGCAGCAGTGTTCACAATGAAACCTCACAAAAACATTTATTCTTCATTTTATCCCATATACATTTGCTTATCTTTTGCTGGAGTAGTACCCTTCAAATTTAACTCAAAACGATACCAAAATTCAGTAGACAAAAACCACCAATTTTTGAGTATCGCTATTTTACTTTTTGCTATAAGTAGTCAATGCATAATTGTATTGACATGTAACAGAACTCAGGATTTCTCTTCACGTTTGAACAAATTTTTAACCGCGGATTCAACCGTCCTGTTTTCATTTTTTTTCATCTATTTCTATCTTAAAAGGACTGCACTTATGGTTTTATTGCGTAATTTTAACGATTTAGATGCTCAATTAAAATTCAACCGTGGTGTTAATGCCGATTTTAGAAAATACCTCATTTTAAACTGTTTTGTCCTTTTTGTAATTTTAACTTTAAACACACTGTTTTTCATCTATTTCGATAGAAAGGAAAATTGGGTTTGTACGGTCAGCCGTTCTAACAACATTGTATTTAATTTTTTACTAATAAGACTCCCCTTTTTGTTCTTCGTCATGGAGATAAAAGCTAGATATAGATATCTGAGTAAAATTACTTGCCACAACAATCCAGAAAGCGTGACATTCTACTTAATACAACTAAAACAAATATGTAAGTCGGTGAACACTTTGTATGATTTGCCGCTCGCGAGGAATTGTGCCAGGATTTTTTTTGTTATGACGGGAATATTACTTATTACTTTGTTAGAACGAACAAATAGGCTTCTGTTATATTTGATCACTTATAGGGTTTTTGTTCTCACTTGTGACACATTTTTATTTTTACAGCCTGTAGAAGATTTATACAGTGAGGTAACCAGTAACCAGTTGTTGCTCATTTTGTTCACATTAAAAGTTTCGTTTCAGATTTATGCCTCTTACGAGAAAATAGGCTCAAGTTTACTAAAGAGGCAGTTTTATAATAAGGTATTGACCGAAAAACGTTGAAAACAAATCATTTCGGTTTTTTTTTAGCACGCACTGTGTAGTTTACAGAAAGAATCTAACAAAGTGAAGTTTGTAGTTGGGACAGCTTTTCCGCTTGACTATAGCGTACTGTCTACAGTAAGTTATTTACAAAAGTGGGGTTAGAATCGCCTGGAAAATGACATTTACAATGTCAGATCAGTGATCCGAACTTCACTTGTCATTCGAGTGTCGCCTACTGGTTTCTATTATTTTCTAGATGTTGGCCGCTAGCTCTACATATATTGTCTATCTAGCGCAGTCCAGGTCTGCGGAAAATTAAATGGATTATATTTACACAACAAATTCATTGTTTAATCGATATTGATCTTACTTAAATAGAGCGTAAACAAGCAACTAGTTTATTAATTATTATTGGATTATTTATTAAAAGCTTTATTTCCTCCAAATGCAGCAAAGAACTCAAACAGATATTTACAGTACTTTTTACCCATTTTACCGTATACTGAGATGTCTTGGAATAGTGCCCTATTCTTTTGATTGCACTGCAAAACAATTCACATTTCAAACAAAATATGTCTATCTTGGTGTCTTTATTCAACTTTCCCTCATATCTTCTCAGGCATTTTTCTTCTCGCATTGCAAAACAAGATTCCCTTATTTTCTGACAGATCTTTTGATAGGTGTAGATGCCACCTTCATGTTTGCACTCCTGCTAATTTACATAAAACTCGGCAGTCGCAAAATCCTGAATCTGTTATCAGAAATCGGCACCTTCGACAAAAATATCAAATTTTCTAATTCGAACGACACCCAGTTAAAAAAGTGCGTTCTCTTAAACTGCCTTCATTTTAGCCTCGTGCTCGCTAGTGACCTCATCTACCAGAAATATTCTTCGCGCCAGGATCGTGGTTTTTGTTTGCTCAGTCAGAACATTTCTAGTAGTTCCGTATTATTTACGCGTTTGCTTTTCGTCTTTTTTATCAAAGAAATCCAAATCAGGTTCGGGCATCTCGGAGAAGTCGCGGATCCGAAATTTCTTCTCTCTAGTGTAGCAGAACTTTGTCAAAAAATCAATGCGTTTTACAACTTTCCGTTGATTCGAAATTTCGGAAAGCTTTTTATTTGGTTGACGATGGACTTGGTTGTCTTGTTTTTAACTGAAGATCGGTTGACGGGGAAAATTTATGTGGTTGTTCTTAGTAGCTTCTGGGGGGTGTTGAATTTTAGCGAAATATTGTTGGTCGTACAACCTTTAGAAGAACTATATGCGAAAGTAAGTGGTTTTTGGTTGGCTGTTGTAAATGTGGCGTTTTTAGATTAATTCGGTGTACGAAAAAATTGGAGCGAAGATTGAAAAGGGGCATGTGAAGAGGCACCGGTTGCATATTTTGTTAAAAAATGCCAGGTTTTCGGTTGCTGGGGTGTTTCCTCTCGATTATACAGTGGCTTGTGCTGTGAGTACTGGGTTTTTTTGACATTTATCTATTAAAATTACGTTGTTTTAAATTTCAGATTTTGTCGGGGAGTTTGACATACCTTGTGTTTATTGTACAGTTTGGGGTTATATAAAAGTACTAAATCGATTGATTGCTATTTATTTGTGTTAAAAATATAAAACGATTTGTTATATAATCACAAGTAATAAATTAAGTATAAATGTGTATTTGAATTAGCTGTATATGAAGTATAAATACATAAATATTATTACATGTTTTGTGCCATTACAATAATTGCGTGTAATAAATTAAGTCATTACGCACTACTTTCCGCTCTAATAAATTGCATTCAGAAAAAAATCGACTCGAAATTATTTTTCCAAAACTGCAAACTGCACGATAAAGACAAGGTACGTCAAGCACCTTGCCAAAATCTGAAATTAAAATTAAAAAACCCTGATAAAAATACAAAAATACTCACTCTCCAGGCCATTGTATAATCGAAAATGCTTACCGATTAACGAAACTTATAATCTGAAAAACCACGAGACCGAAGGTCGAGTGGTGTTTCTGATTATTGTCGAGTTTAGAGGTTAGTATTGAGATTATTTTCTAATTCTGGAGTGATATTCGTTACGATTATATAATGAATTGACAGTATACTAATTACATTTACACTAAATTAACTTTAATTACTATGAAAATGAAAACTACAATTATTATAATAAATATTATTTGTATTAAGGGTTTCCTGCTGTTGAAGGGAGGACGTTGATGGCACTGATGACAACGAAACATTTTGATTGTTCCGAATTTGATTGATGATTTTGGTATAATGCTGTTCGTTGAGTTTTAAGTATGGTTTCAACGAGTTTGGTGTAGAATGACAAGTTACTTTGATAATCTCTTACAAATTTGCACCAGCATTTGCTAATACACTCACTGCGGATGAACGGTTAGAATGGTTGGTGATTCTTGCCTTTCTTGTGTCTATTCCAACATTCTCTGCACCTAAACGTGTCCATTTACTTATCTGATTTACGCCAACAGGGCAGTTCTTGTACCAAACAATTGTTGCCTTCCAATTAATTATTAAAATAACCGGTTCGTCTTGATGTTCGGGGTGCGCTTGAACGTCATTTTTTCATACAACCTCACTGGACACAAATCTTCATTTTCTTTGTTGAGTGTCAGCCACTTGCTGTCGACGAGATTTTCGTGGCCTCCTTGAGCTGTTTTTCCAATAGACGTCCAGACCGTTAACTCATAGTTCCGTTGCTTGCAAAACTCTTGAAATTGTTTCCAAATGTAATTTTCAGTTTTTGTTGTATTCAATGGCTTTAAGTTGTCAATTGCTTCGTCAATATCTGCCGAAGAATTTTTACCAAAACGATTCATTTCATTTAAATTCAAGAAATTTAATTTAATGACAAATTTGCTGTTTATTTACTCTCTACGTTACTATGGAAAAAGGTAAGTTGAATAATAGATTTTTGTCTAGAAAGACCTAGCGAAACACCAAAACGATTATATAACGTTCCCAGGCAACATGATGTCATCTTTTTCACGTGATATTGACGTACCAATGACGGTCAAATGTCTCGTCTAGATGACGTCATTTTCTCACGAACTATTGACGTGACGTACTGACGTCTTAGAGTCGTCATTTTGTAACGAATTATTGACGTGATTTACTGACGTCCTAGAGACGTCATTTATTGTCCATTTTAAGACGTTTTTTATATTTTGATTTTTAGAAAAAAATATGCACTAAATAAAACGCTGAAATAATTTTATTTTTTTATATTGTTTAGCTTAAATAAAATATTATAATTCGTTATAATCACCAAGTAAAGCCCAAAACAAAGTACATATTAATTAAAGTTAAAACAAATTAGTGTAAAAAAATTAAATTTACTACAATTTTGTACAACCAACAATGAACTTCAGTAAACAAATAAAAAATATGTCAATTAAACAAATTAAAGATAAACCACTCCTAAGAACACAAACAAATCTACATACAGGTAATTACGAGTATAATTAGTATAAACAAAAAAAAAAAGGATATTGTACAATATATAATCATAAATAAACGTTGCAATAAAACATGCTATTTAAAGAAAAATCAGTTTTAAAAACACAAAGAAATCTATTTAGTTACAAAGAATATTAAAAAAAAACTATAATAAACTATAGATGAGTCTTAAAAACACAAACAAATGTATTTACAAAAAATATTTAAAAAAAACTAGAATAAAGGGAACAGACAATTGAATCGCATTGTTGAAGTAACTTGATTGAAAATGCACTGTAAAACCACAGTATATGTAAAACTATCTAATTCACGACGACTTGACTGTCCCCAACACACAAAAAAGTACCGTTAAGAATTAATTCTGTTTTAACAATCATATCAATAACCTTATAAGTTTTTTAAGTTTGTCTCAATTTATTGCACTGAAAAGAAAAACCCTTTAGAGTGCATGGATTAATGGAAATGCAATCATTTTTTCATCTATGGGCAATAGCAAGCATTTGACTATTATTAAATTTAAGGGATTACAGCTTAAAGCAGAAGACAAATTCTGTATTTTAAAAATGCTAAATTTACTTGAATCTAACGGATAATCGTAAAATGGTTGCATTGACAAAAACGTACAGCCTATCAGGAAAATCTCGTTGTCAATACTTTTTACAATGAAGCGAAATGTGTATGTGTAAATAGTAAGTTACCAAAAAGTATCGTAGTATTACAGGTATCTACCGGTATATAATATCCAATATTAATGTTATATATGTATATATGAATTCATTGTATTTTTTTAACTTACAAAGAAATCTGCTTGTTCTAATATGCAGACATAATCTTGTAATTCGTCAAAATTTGTTTAGGTGTGGTTTTGGCGGCATAATTTCTGTTTTTGTTTTCTTTTTCAGTTGTCAGATTTGATGACGTTTCCATGTTGGAGATTTTTTCACTCGTTTCCTTTAGCATTTCTTTCGTTTCGCACATGTGTTTTGTATTGGTTTCAAATCGAAAATAAAATTATGTTCATTAGCATTAGTTCATAAAAAATTGCAATAACATACCTTTGCAATATTTTATAGCGCCTTATTTTAAAAAACAATCACCGTAAGTTCTTCATAATCAATGGGAGTATCTTCAGTGATTAATGGTGGTCTTTCCAGCTTATCTGAAAAAACTGCTTTTGTTATCTACGTACAGTTATCAAAAATAACAGAAACACGTAAAAATTAAAATGATTACTGTATTAGATATTAACTTACCTACTATAAATAAGTACAACCCACACTGAATGGCATAAATTTGCACAAAAGTGCGTTAAAAATGAAGTGAGTAACGGATACACGAGAAAGTTTCGGTGGTTGAGAACCAACTGGAAATATTGGAATGCTTCTCTGTGAAGTGCAATAAACATAAATACCGAAAAAAGGGAACGTCCGAATGCACACCCCAAACATCTGATGTATTGTATAGTAAATACGGATAAGAATAAATTTAATAAAACTGAATATTAATCACTCTCGAATTTTTTTGGTAACCGTCATCAGTTTATAAACGTCTTTATAAAATCAAAATTCGACGAAGGAATTCTTCAAAACTAGGGACAATGGACAAAGAAATTTATGACTTTGTTTGTGTCGTTGGGTCTTTTCGCTCAACCCCAGATGTTCTATTTATAATTTGCCAAGCAGGTACTTACAAAATAACACTTCCAGAGTAAACAAGTTTTCAGAAATAACTATTTTATTAGAAATTATTAGAATGAAAAAACTTGTCTTTGGTGTATTTCTAATTAAGCCGTTGTATTTTTTGCTCTAAATATAATCAAGAAATCAAGCATTATGAAGGCCACTTTTTAAAGAATACGACGACCCACATTTAATTGATCATATAATCTATAAAAAATGACGAAGAAAGGACGGCCTTTTGACGTCATTAATTGACGTCAGATGTAAGTCATAAAAATCTCGTCATTTTCACGTGATTTTTTGGGCGAATGACGTCGCCGACGAGTTATGACCAAAAATTGACGTGAATTAGACGACAGTCTGCTGCTTGGGTCGTCGCATTTGAAATAAAGTGCAATTTTTTTGTTCTTGACTTTCAGATGTTGAGAGCAAGCATCACTTACGTCATGTATTTGCTTCAGTTTAATTCGTTACACACTTAAATGAAATTCAGTTGCAACGTTTCCATTACTTACTAAATGCATTTGTTCGTTCTGGTATTATCAAACTTTTAATCAAATAAATGTTTGTTTGTATGATTTGTAAGATTGATATATTAGTTCAGAGTAGATCGTGCCGGGAGCAGTGCTCACAATGAAACCTCACAAAAACATTTATTCTTCATTTTATCCCATATACATATGCTTATCTTTTGCTGGAGTAGTACCCTTCAAATTTAACTCAAAACGATACCAAAATTCAGTAGACAAAAACCACCAATTTTTGAGTATCGCTATTTTACTTTTCGCTATAAGTAGTCAATGCATAATGGTGTTGACATGTAACAAATCTAAAGATTTCTCTTCACGGTTGGACATATTCTTAACCACGGATGCAACCGTCTTGTTTTCATTTTTCTTCATCTATTTCTATCTTAAAAGGACTGCACTTATGGCTTTATTGTGTAAAATTAACGATTTAGACGCTCAAATAAAATTCAACCGTCACATTAATGTCAGTTTTAGAAAACACCTCATTTTAAACTATTTTGTCCTTTTTGTAATTTTAACTTTAAACACTCTGTATTCTGTCTAGTTCAGTACAGAGTTAAACTGGGTTTGTACGTTCAGCCATTCTAACAACATTATTTTTAATTTTTTACTAATAAGACTCCCCTTTTTGTTCTTCGTCATGGAGATAAAAGCTAGATATAGATATCTGAGTAAAATTACTTGCCAGAACAATCCAGAAAGCGTGACCTTCTACTTAATACAACTAAAACAAATATGTAAGTCGATGAACACTTTGTATGATTTGCCGCTCGCGAGGAATTGTGCCAGGATTTTTTTTGTTATGACGGGAATATTACTTATTACTTTGTTAGAACGAACAAATAGGGTTCTGTTATATTTGATCACTTATAGGGTTTTTGTTCTCATTTGTGACACATTTTTATTTTTACAACCTGTAGAAGATTTATACAGTGAGGTAACAACCAGTTGTTGTTGATTTTGGTCAAATTAAAAGTTTTGTTTCAGATTTATGCCTCTTACGAGAAAATAGGCTCAAGTTTACTAAAGAGGCAGTTTTATGATAAGGTATTGACCGAAAAAGGTTGAAAAGAAATCATTTCAGTTTTTTTAGCACGCACTGTGTAGTTTACAAAAAGAATCCAACAGAGTGAAGTTTGTAGTTGGGACAGCTTTTCCGCTTGACTATAGCGTACTGTCTACAGTAAGTTATTTACAAAAGTGGGGTTAGAATCGCCTGGGAAATGACATTTGCAATGTCAGATCAGTGATCCTAACCTCACTTGTCATTCAAGTGTCGCCTACTGGTTTATTTTCTAGATGTTGGCCGCTAGCTGTACATACATTGTGTATCTAGCCCAGTCCAGATCTGCGGAAAATTAAATGGATTATATTTACACAACAAATTCATTGTTTAATCGATATTGATCTTACTTAAATAGAGCATAAACAAGCAACTAGTTTATTAATTATTGGATTATTTATTAAAAGCAAATTTAAGCGTTAATTTTTTTCAAAATATATATTTCTTATATTTCTAATTCGTGAAATTGCAACAAGTATATGATATAAGTGACGCTTGCCCCTACCATCTGCAAAAAATAATAATTACAACTTCCAAACATTTTCCCACTTACCGTAAACATTATCGAATAATCCAGGCGCAAAAATCCCGCAATAACAAACTTCACGTCGCTTAAACAAACATGGAGATGAAACCGTTCACTCTAAAATTTCAAGTCAAAGAAGAAAATATTTCATTTACTTACACCAACCTGCTTGAATTTCCGGTCTTGTCTACTCACAACCTCAATTTTTGAATTCATTGCCTGAATCTAAAAACCAAACCAAGTACTTGCAAAACCAAAAATAACCCAAAATATTTACTTTAGTGCACAGACTTTGGACGGGTCGCACGATCAGCAAACCCTCGCAGAAGAGCAAACAAAAAAAGCAGACATTCACTAAAACCAACAACGTCGTCTTACCATGAAACTTCGTCGTTGCAAAAAAAAACAAATATACTGTCAAAAAAACGAAAATTCGTCCAAAATTTCGCGCCAAAGGAAAATTGTACAACCAATTAACTTCTTTACACAGTTGTTTGAGGTCGACCACATCTCCTAGAAACACTGTCGTGTTTTCGGTTAGATTTTTTTCGAAAAATCGCACTCTTAGGGTTATTTCGTTTATAAAAAAGCCGAAAGTTGTGCGTACTAACACGTTGGCTAAGTTGGACTGGTAAATGCCGACTAGGCACAGAGTGTGTATGGGTATCTGGTGGGTTAAACGTAGCCCGACTTCGACGAACACATGAATCAGAAATACAGTACAGTTTAGGACAAAGTATTTGAGCAACCAGTTGGTATTAGTAACATAGATGAACTTGACGTTTCTGTCAAAGTTTGCAATTTTCTTGAAGAGAACGATGAGTTTAGGACTTGTTTGATTGCAAAAAAAGCACAACAAAGCATAAATTATGGAACAGTCCAAGTACAGGAGGATCTGTAGACTTGGTGTAAACTCGTGCAATGGAAAACAAAAACACGAAATCAAGTAAATTTGTAGACCAATCATGATTGTCAACGTGACGAAACTAATCAATTTACGTTTATTTTGCGTCCGATAAATTCGTCTTTTTGAGTCGAAATCGAACGGTAAAATTCCTACGCAGTGAAAAAATTTATACAGTATGTGAAAAGAGGAGTAGATGTCTTTGGGGGTTTGTTGTGCCATCAGGAAAATCAATGTTTCAACTGCTGGGTAAACACGTAATGAACCACTAAGTGGATTGTTATAAATTTATTACTTGTTTAGTAATATACATTTAGTTTTTGTTAGTGATAAACACAAACACAACTTAATCTGGCAAAGCATTAAATTGCATTAGATAAATTATGTAAGTAATGCTTCCCCCGAATATCTAAAAAATAAAACCTAGACAATGTCGTAAACAACAATATCTTCACTTACCGCAAACACAAGCGAATAATCTAAAGGAAAAATGCCTGCAAGTGTGAATTTTACGTTATTCAAAAATACGTGCAAATTGAACAGTTGGCTCTAAAAATATCAACATAAATAAAATTTTTGCAGACACTATAAATTACAATACTTGTTTAAAACGCGGATCCGTTTTATTCATTTCCTCGATTTTTAAATTCACCCTACGTATCTGAAACCACACTATACACACAATTAATAGCAAAAAAAAACTTACCGTAGAGTATAAATTCTCGATCGGTTGTACTATCGACACGACGTCAAAGCACGCAAAACCCAACCAACAACAGTTAACAAGAGCCGAAAAAAAATTCAGCGTCGCAAAAGACTCGCGTATACAATAAAGCATATTCGTGGTCACGACGAAAAACACTTTTCCGAAATTCCTCATCAACGGGAAACTGTAAAGCGAATTCACGCTTTTGCAAACCTCACCCAGTTCCACTAAATTCCCCACGAATATTTTTTTGTTTTCCAAAAATTCGAATCTCATTTGTATCTCTTTGACAAAAAAAGCGAAACTCACGCGGACTAGGACGTTCGAAAAGGCGGAATTGTGCAGGCTGAAGCGGCACGTTTTGTTTGCAGGGGTTTGGGAGTTTGAATTGACGATGGTGTCGATGCAGCAGAAAGCCAGCAGGAGGGCGAAGTTGACGACGACATATTTGAAGAGTCCGATGGTGCCGGCGTAAGTGAATTTGACGTTGGAGTCAAAAGTGTCGATTTTTTTAAACAGTTTGATTATTTTGGGGCAGCTGCGGTTGAAATGAAGGATTAGTAAGGCGAAGGTTAGGGAGGAGTCCAGGTTGAAGAGAAGCTCGAGGCTGGGGATTTGGTGGTTTATGGGAAAACAGTGCGAGACTAGGAAGGTTTGTAAGGTTATGACGCAGATCAGAATTAGGGCGCTGATGATTTTGTGCTTCTTTCGGGTTCTGTAGACCCTCTTTTTTAAATCAAAGGAGAAAGACAGAACTCCTACACAGTAAAAGAAGTTGTAGAGGATTTGGAAGGAGGAGTAGATATCTTTACGAGTTTTTGGAGGCATCGGTTTTGTGGATAATCTACTTGAAGGGTGACAAAGAAAACAAATAAGTTGATATAAGTTGGATTAAAAACAAATTTACTAAACTATGTAGCAATAATTCATTATTATTATGTAGTTTCATTTATTTGATGGCCAGTGGAAGATTAACGTCTATAAAGTGGCGTAAATAATATCCCTGCAACCCCTGCGTCTTTAATGTGAATGTTTAAAGCAGATAACTAGTGGGAAAAAATGTAGACTCAATTTCGCGGTGTATGCTTAACTTCGACTGTTTGTGTTTATACTTCAACCGAATTCGACTATTAGCACGTTTGATTTTGTGTTCTCAGCGCAGAGCAAAGGACTATTGGTTAATTGATACTCAGTTTTTTCCAAAAAACACTCATAGATTGAAGAAATTCAGTAAAAATATAGAATGACGGATAAATACCTAGAATTTCAAAATTGTTTTAAATTTTTCAAAAAAAAAACGGCTTCCCAAATTTACTTCCACCAAAGTCCCCCAAATTTTTTTAAACAATAATTCACAAAAAAAATCTCCATGCTATCCCAAAATAATACACCATAGGGACCCAAGAGTCTCCCGAATTGAAAAAAAAAAACACTGCGGCACTCAAAACTTTCAAATTCATAAAAAATAACAGGTACTAGCCCCGCCCACCCACCCTCTTTTTTCTTAGAGGGAATCTCATTAGCCAAAATCAGTCTTATCTTAGCAGCTACTAGCCCCGCCCGCCGCCTACCCTCTCTTCTCTTAGAGGGTATGTCATTACCAAAACCCCATTTAACATTTCCGGTACTATACAGTACTTGCTAAGATAAGACTGATTTTATAATAACATAGAAATGAAAAATTACAACAATAAAACATTGGAATACAATAAAGAAAACAATAATATAATAACAATGTAATAACAACACTATTATATATATAATAAGGAAGAAATATCTACAATATCAGTTTGGGTCCCCGAGAAGGTTTTATCTTCTTTAGAAATGACATTTGGGGTCCTCGAGAAGGTTTCTTTTTCTTCAAAAAAGGCACTTTGGGTGCCCGAGAAGGTTTTAGTATCTTAAATATCGTTGGGACCCCCGAGAAGGTTTCATCTTCTTTAAAAAGAACAATTGGAGCCCCTGAGAAGGTTACTTTTTCTTAAAAAAAACACACTTTTGGGCCCCTGAGAAGGTTTCGTCTGCTCCAAAAAGGACAATTGGAGTCCCTGAGAAAGTTTCTTAAAAAAAGACAGTTTGGGTCCCCGAGAAGGTTTTCTCTTCTTTAGAAATGACATTTGGGGTCCTCGAGAAGGTTTTAGTATTGTTACGATTGACGGGCGTATAATAAATCGGGCGTTGGTGAAACTCAAATATTTATTTCTTTAGCTCGAATTACAACACTATCTATTGCAACGAATATGTACAGAAATTAATCCGGCGCTCTCGATTGTCTTCACTGGATGAATGAATCCATTACCTACGGTCGCCTCTATTTAAACCCATAGTCTCTGATCGAGATCCTTCACGAACATCCATCGCGACTCCGCTTCGAGACTCCCCTGGACGCCGCTTCGAGACGCTCCCGACCTGTCTTTATGCGCCCGCCTCTCGGCCGTGAACAGCGATGATTCACCCATCAGCGCCGTGCGTACGTCCAGAAGGCTCTCGACCGCCATAGGCGTCGTACTGGGGCGGCGTAAGGGTGTATTTCGTAACACTGCCCCCCTCTTCAAATCCGATCGTCCCGATCGGAAGCGTCTTCGTTGTTTCCTTCGTACCGTTTTAGTCGATCGAGATGAACGATCTTCATCTTCGTCTTTGGTCCACGTTGGATCCGATAAACTACGTCATTTATTCTAGTGACGATAGTGTATGGACCTTCCCAGTCAGGAGCCAGTTTTGGGCAACGTCCCTTCTTCCGTCGCGGGTTATACAGCCACACTAAGTCATCTTCCTGGAATCCGCCACAGTTGGCCTTCACATCATAACGGGTCTTCATTCGGTCACTGGCAATCTTGATCCGGCCCCTCACTAGTTCATGCACGTTGACCAACTTCTCTTTCAGTTCGTCCACGTAGTCTTGTAGCTTCTTCTTGTTTGGCTAGGGGTAGTCTTCGAGGAGCCTGACGGATCGGTTGCGTGTCACCAGTGTTTATTCGGTGTTCTACGATGTTGGTCTTCCCGAATGGTTCCTCCTCTGAGGCGGAGACATTACGGTGCCTACGAATGAGTCCTTTGGCCAGTTTTCTCTCACGAGCAGACAGCTGGTCCCAGTTGACCTCCAAGCCTTTGGTATCCCCTTCCCAAGATTCATTCTCAACTTCTTCTTCCTCGCAGTTCAATACTCGGGCGACTGGCTCACACATTCCGATAATCTCCCCTTTTCTAATATTGACTGCATTGGGAAACACGTTTGCCACACGTAAGGGTATGTCACGATCGGTTTTGACTAGGGTGCTCGCGATCAGGAGCTTGTGGGTCGAGTCACGTGCCGGCTGCACCATCCCCAAACTGTATCCGGGGTTCGTCTCTACTCTGGCGGGGACGATGACTTCTGCATTACCATCTACCTTCGTTGTCTGACAGACCACTAGTCTGACCGTTGCAGCTTCCACATTCGGACGTCCCAACACAAATTCTTCGGCTCCGAAACGCAGAATTTTCTGTTCTGGGTCGATCATTAAACCATACCGGCTGATTAGGTCCATACCCAGAATGAAATCGTCAGCGATTTCCGCCACCAGAACTTCATGCCTTATTCGGAGTCGACCGAGCTCTACATTCACCACCGCTGTACCCAGAACCGGTGTTGTTTCTCCTGTGACCGTCTTTACATTCGTGGCGGTACATACTGATTTAATTTGGCAATTTTGTAACCTGGATCTGCGTGCAAGGGACACTTCGGCTCCTGTGTCGATGATGATCTTTGATTCCCGTCCATTGATTTTTCCGCTGATTGTCGGACTGTCGACGCTCCCCGCGATACTTCTAACCATTATAGTAGTTGGGGCTTCTCTTTTAGCAGCCAGTACGCGCCCCGAGGTACCGACTGCCTTTAGTTTTCCTGCTCGTGATGTAGAGGAGGTCGCGGCTGCGATCTCCTCATCGGCGCTGGCGATCTAACACGGCAATCCCTCCTAACATGCCCTTGACGCCCACACCTGTAACATTCTAGGCGCCCTCCATGTTGTCTAGAACTGCCCGTCTTGATTTCAGCAATTATTTCGCGGGCGAGTTTCTCAAAGTTCTCGCTCATTTTGTCGAGGCTCTCTTGAATAGGGTTTACTTCGCCCTCAACCCCAATGCCTCGTATCTTAACGTTGGAACGAGGTGAGCTGTTGTATGCGGCGTCCACTTCTAACGCTCGAATCAGCGCCTCGGATGGTTTCTTGAACCCAGAGATTTGCAGGACTCTTCTTACCTCACTATCTCTTACGCCGTTTACGAAGGTTTCTGCTGCCAGTCTGTCTTGGAAGTCTTGCGGAGCTTCAGGATAGGCGAGGTGTACCAAGCGTTTAACATCAGCCGCAAACTCCTGAAGAGATTCACTACTCTTCTGAATCCTAGATTTAAGCTGCGCTACGAAAACTTGCCGGAGGTGTTCATCTCCAAATCTGAGTTCAAGGGCGGTCGTCAAGGCGGTATAGTCCTTCTGGTTCTCTTCTGATAATGTCTGTAGAATCTCCAGGGCTGCACCTCGTAGTGCTACTACCAAAGCGGTCGCTTTCTGTTGGTCATTCCAGCTATTCGACAAGGCCGCAGCTTCAAATTGCTTCTTATAAGTAGTCCACGACGTCTGCCCATCGAAAATAGGGGGTTGAACTCTCACCGGACTGAATTCTGCAGGGGTCGTAATTGTAGGTCGTGATGTTTGCAACCTTTCTTCGAGCTCCTTGATCTTGTTTTCCATTTCATTTCTCACCTCGTCCACTTCATTTCGCATGACTTGGAGGATTTCACTTCGGCTGTTCAAAAGTGTAGTTTGCATAGCTTTTAGATTTTCTTCCATTATTCTTCGATCTTCTTTTCTACTTTCTTCCATTATTCTTTGATTTTCTTCCATTATTCTTCGATTGTCTTCCATTATTCTGCGATCTTCTTTTCTACTTTCTTCCATTATTCTTTGATTTTCTTCCATTATTCTGCGATCTTCTTTTCTATTTTCTTCCATTATTCTTTGATTTTCTTCCATTCTTCTTCGATCTTCTTTTCTATTTTCTTCCATTATTCTTTGATTTTCGCTCAAGATTTTCATCATTTTGGTCAGTTGTTCCTCCATGTTGGCTGTTTGCGCTCTTGTGGTAGTCGGCATAAAATTTTCTTCTAGAAACTTCTAGAGTCTTGACGGACGTCGCGCGAGAGAATTTTCTCGAAAGTTCACTTTGTTCCGGTCTCCCCTAGTAGCACCAACACAAATTCGAATCCCGATTTATTTCACAATTAATCCCACTTCTGACACCAGTGTTACGATTGACGGGCGTATAATAAATCGGGCGTTGGTGAAACTCAAATATTTATTTCTTTAGCTCGAATTACAACACTATCTATTGCAACGAATATGTACAGAAATTAATCCGGCGCTCTCGACTGTCTTCACTGGATGAATGAATCCATTACCTACGGTCGCCTCTATTTAAACCCATAGTCTCTGATCGAGATCCTTCACGAACATCCATCGCGACTCCGCTTCGAGACTCCCCTGGACGCCGCTTCGAGACGCTCCAGACCTGTCTTTATGCGCCCGCCTCTCGGCCGTCAACAGCGATGATTCACCCATCAGCGCCGTGCGTACGTCCAGAAGGCTCTCGACCGCCATAGGCGTCGTACTGGGGCGGCGTAAGGGTGTATTTCGTAACAGTATCTTAAATATCGTTGGGACTCCCGAGAAGGTTTCATCTTCTTTAAAAAGAACAATTGGAGCCCCTGAGAAGGTTACTTTTTCTTAAAAAAAGACACTTTGGACCCCCGAGAAGGTTTCCTTTTCTTAAAAAAAAACACACTTTGGGCCCCTGAGAAGGTTTCATCTGCTTCAAAAAGGACAATTGGAGTCCCTGAGAAGGTTTCTTAAAAAAGACAGTTTGGGTCCCCGAGAAGGTTTTATCTTCTTTAGAAATGACATTTGGGGTCCTCGAGAAGGTTTCTTTTTCTTAAAAAAAGACAGTTTGGGTGCCCGAGAAGGTTTTAGTATCTTAAATATCGTTGGGACCCCCGAGAAGGTTTCATCTTCTTTAAAAACAACTATTGGAGCCCCTGAGAAGGTTATTTTTTCTTAAAAAAACACACTTTGGGCCCCTTAGAAGGTTTCGTCTGCTTCAAAAAGGACAATTGGAGTTCCTGAGAAGGTTTCTTAAAAAAAAGACAGTTTGGGTCCACGAGAAGGTTTTATCTTCTTTAGAAATGACATTTGGGGTCCTCGAGAAGGTTTCTTTTTTTTAAAAAAAAAGACACTTTGGGTGCCCGAGAAGGTTTTAGTATCTTAAATATCGTTGGGACACCCGAGAAGGTTTCATCTTCTTTAAAAAGAACAATTGGAACCCCTGAGAAGGTTACTTTTTCTTAAAAAAAAGACACTTTGGACCCCCGAGAAGGTTTCCTTTTCTTAAAAAAAACACACTTTGGGCCCCTGAGAAGGTTTCATCTGCTTCAAAAAGGACCATTGGAGTCCTCGAGAAGGTTTCATCTTCTTTGAAAAAGACAATCGGAGCCCCTGAGAAGGATTCTTTTTCTTAAGAAAAGACAGTTTGGGTCCCCGAGAACGTTTTATCTTCTTTAGAAAGGACAATTGAGGTCTTCGAGAAGGTTGCTTTTTCTTAAAAAAGACAGTTTGAGTGCCCGAGAAGGTTTTACTATCTTAAAAAATAAGTTGTAACCCCGGAGAAGGTTTCATCTTCTTTAAAAAGGACAATTGGAGCCCCTGAGATGGTTTCTTTTTCTTAAAAAAAAGACACTTTTGGCTTCCGAGAAGGTTTCATTTTCTTTAAAAAGGACAATCGGCGCCCCTGAAAAAGTTTCTTTTTCTTAAAAAAGGACAGTTTGGGTCCCCGAGAACGTTTTATCTTCTTTAGAAATGACAATTGGGGTCCTCGAGAAGGTTTCTTTTTCTTAAAAAAAAGACACTTTGGGTGCCCGAGAAGGTTTTAGTATCTTAAATATCGTTGGGATCCCCAAGAAAGTTTCATTTTCTTTAAAAAGAACAATTGGAGCCCCTGAGAAGGTTCCTTTTTCTTAAAAAAAAGACACTTTGGACCCCCGAGAAGGTTTCCTTTTCTTAAAAAAATTGGTCTAAAGAGTTTAGTACTTCCCTCGCTGTCGGAAACTTGACGACTGCATGCCCATCATGTTTTTTTTTCACATTAGATTTTTGTAGTGGGAATTTAAAAAAAAATTGCGATGACGTCATCAACATTTTTGCAAGGACACGTATATCAGTTGGGATAGATGTAGTGTAATACTAAGAATAAAATTATTATATTCTCAAATTTTCGGGAAAATGAATTGGGTCGTTTTGAATATTGATTTTTTATAATCAATAAAATAACGAAACGATTTACTCACGTATACGGCAACTGAAAATCGTTTATGTATAAACATTCTTAATTTAAGATGACAAGCGTAACAGCATACTGAGAGTCAAACAGAGAAACTGTAAACAAAACGACCATCGGTTTTATTGCTTCGACTTCCGCTTATTATATAAAACATTGCGTTTTATTTTAATTCTTGACGGTGAAATTCACAATTGGTTGATTATAAACATGTCTATTTCGCATTCGCGGAACCAAGTGACTGGACCCCCGAGAAGGTTTCCTTTTCTTAAAAAAACACACTTTGGGCCCCTGAGAAGGTTTCATCTGCTTCAAAAAGGACAATTGGAGTCCCTGAGGTTTCTTAAAAAAAAGATAGTTTGGGCCTCCGAGAAGGTTTTATCTTCTTTAGAAATGACATTTGGGGTCCTCGAGAAGGTTTCATTTTCCTAAAAAAAGACACTTTGGGTGGCCGAGGAGGTTTTAGTATCTTAAATATCGTTGGGACCCCCGAGAAGGTTTCATCTTCTTTAAAAAGAACAATTGGAGCCCCTGAGAAGGTTACTTTTTCTTAAAAAAAGACACTTTGGACCCCCGAGAAGGTTTCCTTTTTTAAAAAAAAACACACTTTGGGCCCCTGAGAAGGTTTCATCTGCTTCCAAAAGGACCATTGGAGTCCTCGAGAAGGTTTCTTTTTCTTAAAAAAAGACACTTTAAGCCCTCGAGAAGGTTTCTTTTTCATAAAAAAAGCACGCTTTGGGGGCCCCGAGAAAGTTTCATCTTCTTTGAAAAAGACAATCGGAGCCCCTGAGAAGGTTTCTTTTTCTTAAGAAAAGACAGTTTGGGTCCCCGAGAACGATTTATCTTCTTTAGAAAAGACAATTAAGACCCTCGAGAAGGTTGCTTTTTCTTAAAAAAAGACAGTTGGGGTCCCCGAGAAGGTTTTACTATCTTAAAAAATAAGTTGTAACCCCGGAAAAGGTTTCATCTTCTTTAAAAAGGACAATTGGAGCCCCTGAGAAGGTTTCTTTTGCTTAAAAAACACACTTTAGGCCCCGAAGAAGGTTTCTTTTTCCTGAAAAATAGACGGCTTGGGTCCTCGAGAACGTTTTATCTTCTTTACAAAGAACAATTGGGCCTCCTGAGGTTTCTTTTTCTTAAAAACAAGACACTTTAAGCTTCCGAGAAGGTTTCATTTTCTTTAAAAAGGACAATCGGCGCCCCTGAGAAGGTCTCTTTTTCTTAAAAAAAGGACAGTTTGGGTCCATGAGAACGTTTTATCTTCTTTAGAAATGACAATTGGGGCCCCCGAGAAGGTTGCTTTTTCTTAAAAAAAGAGACAGTTTGGGTGCCCGAGAAGCTTTTACTGTCTTAAGACCACCGAGAAGGTTTCATCTTCTTAAGAAAAATACAGTTTGGGTCCTCGAAAAGATTTCAGTTTCTTAAAAAAAAAACAATTTGGGACCTCGAGAAGGTTTCATATTCTTAAAAAAAAGCAATTGAGCCTCCAAGGAAAATTCCACTTTCTTTAAAGAAGACACTTGGTGCCCCTGAGAAATGTTCACTTTTTTTATAAAAAAAAGACGCTGGGACCACCGAGAAGGTTTTCACGTTTTCTCAAAAAGACAGTCGAGGCTCCCGATTATCTTATCAAATACGAGCCCCGCCCACCCACCCTCTATTTTCTTAGAGGATATGTCATTTGCCAGAATCCGTCTCATCTTAGCTTGTACTAGCCCCGCTGACCCGCCCCTTGTTTTCTTGGATATATATGATAAGCCAAAATCAGTTTTATCTTAGCAAGTACTATTTAATTATTGTTTAATAATTTATTTTGCCATTTCACTATATAATATAGTACTTGCTAAGATTAGACTGATTTTGGCAAATCACATACCTTCCAAGAAAATAAAGGGCGGGTGGGCGGGGCTAAAACTTGCTAAGATAGAGCTGAACAATATTAATAGTAGTCACTGGAATGATGAAGGGGTGGGTGGGCGGGGCTACTGTTTGCTCATAAAACTAGAAAAAATCTAAATTTTTTTAACAAAAAATTATCAAAAAATCTGGATGTTGAGGTCGTATTTTATAAAATTTAAATAATATTTACTACTGTACCTTTTGGGGATAAGGTCAACAGATTGTTCGTAGAGATGATTAGCCAAAAAATTTGACAATTGGTTGAGTAGTGTCGGAGATTATCTGTTTAATAAAAGTCCGGACAGACGGCAGACAGACAGACAAACAGACAGACAGACGGAAAAAGAAGTAGACCTAAAATTCTCACTAAAAGTCTGTGAAAAATTACATGATGCACTTGTGTTATTTTTATTACCACTTTGTTGATTGGATTATTTCTTTAACTAAATAAGCATAAACAAAGTAAGTCAATAAGTTATTGATCACTAACGCGTCCCCAATGCCACGAACAAATCACACAGACATTTATAGTTCTTTTTCTATATTTTACAAAAGTCTGAGATGTCTGGGAATAGTACCTCTCAGCTTCGATTCCGAAAAAAGACAATTCACGTTACGAAGAAAATGCAGACTTCTTGGTATTGTAATTGTGTTGTGTATTATATCCCTCCAAGTGTTTCTATACTCGTTCTGCGAAAAAATCTACCCCTATTTGTTGTCTCACGTCTTGATTGGTACCGACTGGACCGTCGTTTTTGCCCTTTTACTAATTTATTTCAATCTCAGTAGTACCAAAATCGTGAATTTGCTTTCTGAAATTGACACCTACGACAGAAACGTGAACTTTTCTTATTCTTCGGAACGGCTACTACGAAAGTACTTTTTTTTAAGTTGTACTCACATCATAATTTTTATGTCTACCGACCTAATTTATCGAAGATATTCTTCAGGTAATGGGTCAAGCATTTGCTTGATCTCCTCATACCTTTCTTCATCTTTCAATTTATTAACCCGTTTACTTTTCGTGTTCTTTATCAAAGAAATCCAAATCAGATTCGAATATCTTGGAAAAGTCACGAATTCGAAACTCCTTCTCCCGAAATTGATACAACTAGGGGAAATTTGTAGGAAATTGAACGACTTTTACAATTTTCCCTTACTACGAAACTTCGGTAAGCTTTTCATTTGGTTAACTATGGACATAGTTCACGTAGTTTTATACGAAGAAGGATCAACGGAAAAATTTTTCGTGGTGATTATGAGCTGCTCTTGGTGGGTACTAAATTTTTGCGAGGTCATGCTGATCGTACAACCTGTAGAAGCTTTATATTCCAAAGTAAGTATTTGGTGGTTTAACGTAGACAAAAAATAACATTTTTAGGTTAAATTCGTTTTCGAGAAAATCAAAATGGAGCAAACACGAGGCTACAGTTTCCATGTTTTATTTACGAAGTTCAAGTTTTCAGTTGCTGGGGTTTTTCCTCTCGACTATACGGTAGTTTGTACGGTACGTGTTTTTTTCCAATGTTTAGAATTTTTTAGTTTTTAATTTCAGATTTTGGCGGGGAGTTTAACTTATCTCGTCTATATTGTCCAGTTTGCGGTTTTGGAAAAATAATAATTAAAATATATCAGTTAATAGTTTCTTTAATCCATTTTTCGAACGCCGCCACTCTTGTATAAATATCCGGAGCCCCTAGCGCACACGGTAGCCCGTATGACACCACCCCCACCAGCCTCCCGTCGGCCACCAGCGGCCCCCCCGAATCCCCGCAGCAAACCCCCACGCCTTCCCCCACCACGGAACAAATCTGGGTATCCGCCAAAGTCTCCCAGTAGCTTTGACACTCTTCATCTGGCGTGATTCTCGTGGGTAGGAACTGCAGCTCGTCGGGGTAGTACCCCCATTGGGCTAACCCCCACCCCAGCACGGTCGCTGATTGGTTGTTCGCGCCCCTGGCGATTTCAATTGGTTGGACTGAGTCGTCGAAAGTAATAGCGTCTTGGACTTGGAGGAGAGCGATGTCGTTTTCTGCAGTCAGCGGATCGTAGCTGGGGCTTTGGAGGATGGAGGCGAGGGTGTGGTGGACGCCTCCAGAGGTGATGCGAGTGCTGCCTACCACTACTGATAAGTTTGCGGTTGTGTAGCTGTTGTATAAAAAAATGAAGTCGTGACTTTATTTGGGTTTTTTTTTTTACCCTTCAACGCAGTGTGCTGCTGTCACCAGCCAGTTTTCGTTGAGGATGGAGGCGGCGCCCCAGAGGCCGTTGGATTCGTTGCGGAGGGATGCGACAAAGGGGAACTGCCCGGGGGCGGCGGTCTGCCCCCCGATTATGCGCCATTGGTAGTTGTCTATACAAGGATTTTCGCTTCTATTGGTGGCTGTCTGATCTGAACGAAGCAAAAAGTACCATTTTGAAGTACTTTCGAGTACCAATAAAAATTGTACTTACGTAAGCAGACAAATGCAATCAAAATTGTAAAAAGAGACGAACTGTTCATTTTGATCACACCCAGTTGCTATGTTTTGATAACTGATAATGATAACAAACAAGTGCTTCTTGTATCAAAATGGTATTTACTTTTAATTAAGTTATCACAAAGTGGGTAGATATACAGATAAAACCCAGTTTTACAAATTAAAAACACTTAAAGAAACTTCGTAACTGCTAAAACATTTCTAGAACGTTTTCAAATCACTAATTACAGTCTACACCGCAGGTACTTAATTCGTACCTTTAAGTACTCCCTATCTTTACGCAACCGATCTCGAAATGAGTAACTTTCCAATACCTGATAACTACGAAAGTCCTAAAAATAGCGCATTACACACAAACACAATAGTAGGGTAAGTACCGAGTACTCCACACATCGAGATGATTTTACTACTTCTTCTGCCCCTCCTCATGACGCAATCGTCATCTCAAGGTAAGTCTCACATCTCACCACACTTAACATAAAGTGGGATTTATAAACTTTAAGTTTCTTGTTGTCAAAATAAGTGTCCACATATTAACAAAGAAAAGGCAAAATATAAACCCCGCCCACCCACCCCATCCCAATTCTGATATATTTTTTTATTCTTAGACACTTAAAACGCATTTAAAATGGTAAATTGTCGTCAAGAAACAAGTATTTTGCAGTTAAGCTCCGCCCTCTTGAGACAGGGCGGGTGGGTGGGCTTACATTTTGCCTTTTGTTTCTTAATATACATAGCCATCTTTTCACAACACGAAACTTAAAACATATACATGGTACATTTTTGCAAGGAAAAATGGACATTTCTAGATTGTTCCATGAACGTCGCCGCCCCCAAGGCCCCCTTCATCCTCGACAACGGTTACAACTTTCCCACGTACGACGGTACTCACTCCATCAACTTCAAACACAACGAAACCTTCTACGTGTCCTGCCCTAAGGGTACCACCAGCTCGTACCTGTCCAAAGATGGCGATCACGTGCGATGCCTAAGCGGTACCACCATCCTCAACCTGGTAACAGGCGAAGAAGTGGATTTTGCGTCCATCAAATGCAAATCCACCCCGGTCACAAGCGTGCGAAAGTTGGACGAAAAGTGCGTCAACAACAACTCGCTAATCGAAATAGGGTTTGAAATGAATAAGAACTTCGTTACGATGATGACGGTTTGCTTCGACGATGTTAAGTTGGTACCGTTCTACTGCAAATATAGTAGTATTGTTGCTAACTTTGGTGAAAGAAGATCGGTGTTCAGCGGAAGCGACTTTTATCGAAGCTACGTTTGTAGCGAGAATGAGTGCGAGTTCGTCGATAGTGGTACCATGTACCCCTACATCAATCTAGACGGTTTGTACGACAAGCAGAGACAGATTTTGGGGAATTTGGGTGTCGTTGTGGATAAGAGTTTGTTGCGGCTTCCTCTAACCACGGATGTGTTGGGGCTCACGAAATTGGAGAGCGTGCAACAGATCAAGGTTGCGCCGTTTTTTGATTATGTTAATGTGGTACCGGCTTGGGATGCCGAGGATAGTCTCGATTTCTGGATTAATTTGCTCATGACGGAGATAATGCGAGGGGATAGGGAGGTTTTGTACACAGGATCTTTAGGGGTGCTTAGTCTGACAAACGGGGACGACAAAGAAGTGGAGATATTTTTGAGCAATAGTAGGGTACCTGTGCCGAAGTGGATCTGGATGGTTTGGAAATTTGGGGAAGATTGCCACCAGAGTATAGTCTTTCTTTATAATCATCCTTACGAACACGTTGGTACGAAAAGTGGAGAAGTGTGTAGTAGCTATGAGGTACTATACAGCAGTTTTATTATTTCGTGCGCGTTCGAAGATGTCGTGGACCCAGAAATGAAGGAGTTTATTACAAATATGAAATAAAGTAGTACCATATATTTAGTTCGATTTTTATTTTAATCATTCCCTAGATCAACTAATCGACATCTTCATCTCAAAAACGTATATAGATAGAACATTGACGCCGCAAATTTATGCGTTGAAACCAGACGCAGACTTCTATCTCGCCTGCTTTCAAGGTACTTTCAGTCCTTACATAGCGCGAAATGGTGACCAAGTGGTGTGCAAAAACAGTACTTTGATTTTGAACGCCCGTACCCAAGAAATTCTAGACTTTAACGACGTTAAGTGCCAACCTGTACCAGTTACAACAGTCGTACCACGGAACCAAACGTGCGAAAATAACGGTACCACCTTTGAAATTGGTATCGAACTTGTTTTTAATTTTTTGCCAAGAAATAAGTATTTTGCAGTTAAGCTCCACCCCCTTGGTTCACGGCGAATAAAAAAAATCGTCACAATTGAGATAGGGCGGGTGGGCGGGCTTACCTTTTTCCTTTTTGTTTCAATATGTGTAGACTTATTTTCACAACATGAAACGTAAAACATGTTTAAGATGGAAAATTTGTAATTGCAAACTCCAATTTCCTTTAAAGTTTCTAGAGGTTTTAGAGATTCTAGAGATTATGAAGTTTCTGGTGATTCTGTAGGTGTTAAAGACTCTGGAGGTTCTAAACATTCCAAGGAATTCAAGGGTTTAGAGTTTAGCAGTTCCAGCAATTCTAGATATTCTAAAAATTCAAGGAATTCTTGACGTTTTAGAGATTGTAGGGGTTCTGGGGATTGTCTAGGTACTGAAGATTCTGGAGGTTCTAAATATTTTAGAGATTTTAAAGATTCGAGAAATTCTAGGAATTCCAAAAATTCTAGAGATACTATAGATCCTAAAAATTCCATGAAATCCACAGCGGTTCCAGCAATTCTAGAGATGATAAAGATTCTAGAAGCTCTAGAGGTTTTAAAGAATCTAGAAGCTCTGGAAAGTCTGGAAATGCTAAAAGTTCGGTAGATTATAGAAATTGGAGGAATTCTAGAAATTCTAAAGATTTTAGAAATTCTACATGTTTTAAGATTTTAGAAATTTTGGAAATTCTGAAAATTCTAGAGAAAATTATGGAGAGGCAAAAGATTCTAGATCCTAAAGATTCTAGAGGTTCTAAAGATTTAGCAGATTCTAAGGATTTAAGAATTTCTAAAGATTTCAAAAATTCGAGATATTTTAATGCTGCTAGAAATTCTTCAAATTTTCTAAATTCTGTAGAAGTTAAACATTCTAAAGAGTTCAAGAAATCCAAAGTTTTAGAATTTAATGGTTGTGAGGACTCCAAGAAATCCAACTCAAGTGCTTCCAGTAATTCTAGGGATTGGAGATTCTAAAGCCTCGAAAAATTTTTGATATTTGAAAAATTATAGAAATTTTAAAGTTTCTACAAGTTCTATGGATTTTAGAGATTCTAGAGATTATGAAGATTCTGGTGATTCTGTAGATGTTAGTTAAAGATTCTGGAGATTCTAAAAATTTCAATAAATACAAGAGTTTAGAGTTTGGCAGTTCCAGGAATTTAGAGATTAGAGATTCTAAAAATTCGAGAAATTCCGAAAATTCTAGAAATATTAAAGATTTTAAGATTCTACAGATCGTAAAAGTTTCCGGAAATCCACAGCGGTTCCAGCAATTTTAGAGATTCTAAAGATTCTAGACGCTCTAGAGGTTTTGAAGAATCCAGAAGCTCTGGAAATTCTGGAAATGCTAAAACTTCTACAGATTATAAAGATTCGAGGAATTCTAGAAATTCCAAAAATTCCGGAGATTCTAAAAATTCTAAGGATTCATGTTTTAAGAGTTCTAGAAATTTTGAAGTTTCTGAAGATTCTAGAGGTTCTAGACATTCTAGAGAAAATTATGGAGAGGCAAAAGTTTCTGAATTCTAAAGATTCTAGAAGTTCTAAGGATTCAAGGAATTCTAAAGATTTCAAAAATTCGAGAGACTCTAATGATGCTAGAAATTCTTAAAATTTTCTAGATTCTGGAGGTATTAAAAATTCTAAAGAGTCTAAGAAATCTAAAGTTTTAGAGTATACCCGTTCCAGAAATTCTAGATATTGTAGTAGTTTTAGATCTTCTAGAGGCTCTGGGAGATTCCACAGATGCTGAAGATTCTGAAATGGTTCTAAAGACCCCAATAAATCTAACTCAAGCGGTTCCAGTAAATCTAGAGATAGAGATCCTAAAGCTTTGGAAAATTTTAGAAATCCGAAAAATTCTTGAAATGTTAAAGTTACAAGTTCTAGAGATTTTTGGAGATTCTAGAGATTATCCACAGCGGTTCCAGCAATTTTAGAGATTCTAAAGATTCTAGACGCTCTAGAGGTTTTGAAGAACCTAGAAGCTCTGGAAATTCTGGAAATGCTAAAACTCCTACAGATTATAAAGATTCGAGGAATTCTAGAAATTCCAAAAATTCCAGAGATTCTAAAAATTCTAAGGATTCATGTTTTAAGAGTTCTAGAAATTTTGAAGATTCTGAAGATTCTAGAAGTTCTAAGGATTCAAGAGATTCTAAGGATTCAAGAACTTCTAAAGATTTCAAAAATTCGAGAGACTCTAATGATGCTAGAAATTCTTAAAATTTTGTAGATTCTGGAGATATTAAAAATTCTAAATAGATTCTAGCTAAAATTTGAAGGTTTCGTTGCACTTTCCGAGCCCGTAGGGTATCTGAGTGGCTTAAAAGTACAAGAAAACACTTCAAAAGTGACGTTTCTGAAGAATTTTAACAGTTTTCTTGTATCTACTTACGAACGCCAGAATGCATAAAATTGACCTAAACGTCTCCTTTTCCTATTCTGAGTCGATTCTGCATGCTTTAAGTGTGTTTGGTGGCTCAGAACCATCAAAAAACGTTGAAATATAGTTCAAATTCAATAAAAATCGACAAAAATACAGTTTCTAGCTAAAATTTGATGGAATCTAAAGTTTTAGATCTTCTAGAGGTTCTGGGAGATTCTACAGATGCTGAAGATTCTGAAAATTCTAATGGTTCTAAAGGTTCCTATAAATCTAACTCAAACGGTTCCAGTAAATCTAGGGATAGAGATCCTAAAGCTTTGGAAAATTTTAGAAATCCGAAAAATTCTTGAAATGTTAAAGTTACAAATTCTAGAGATTTTTGGAGATTCTAGAGATTATGAAGATTCTGGTGATTCTGTAGATGTTAGTTAAAGATTCTGGAGATTCTAAAAATTCCAATAAATTCAAGGGTTTAGAGTTTAGCAGTTCCAGCAATTTTAGAGATTAGAGATTCTAAAAATTCGAGAATTTCCGAAAATTCTAGAAATTCTAAAGATTCTAGAGATTCTACAGATTATAAAAGTTTAAAGAAACCCACAGCGGTTCCAGCAATTTTAGAGATTCTAAAGATTCTAGACGCTCTAGGGGTTTTGAAGAACCCAGAAGCTCTGGAAATTCTGGAAATGCTTAAACTTCTACAGATAATAAAAATTCGAGGAATTCTAGAAATTCCAAAAATTCCGGAGATTCTAAAAATTCTAAGGATTCATGTTTTAAGAGTTCTAGAAATTTTGAAGATTTTGAAGATTCTAGAGGTTCTAGACATTCTAGAGAAAATTATGGACAGGCAAAAGTTTCTGAATTCTAAGATTCTAGAAGTTCTAAGGATTCAAGAGATTCTAAGGATTCAAGAAATTCTAAAGATTTCAAAAATTCGAGAGACTCTAATGATGCTAGAAATTCTTAAAATTTTCTAGATTCTGGAGATATTAAAAATTCTAAAGTGTCCAAGAAATCTAAAGTTTTAGATCTTCTAGAGGTTCTGGGAGATTCTACAGATGCTGAAGATTCTGAAAATTCTAATGGTTCTAAAGGCTCCAATAAATCTAACTCAAGCGGTTCCAGTAAATCTAGGGATAGAGATTCTAAAGCTTTGGAAAATTTTAGAAATCCGAAAAATTCTTGAAATGTTAAAGTTACAAGTTCTAGAGATTTTTGGAGATTCTAGAGATTATAAAGATTCTGGTGATTCTGTAGATGTTAGTTAAAGATTCTGGAGATTCTAAAAATTCCAATAAATTCAAGGGTTTAGAGTTTAGCAGTTCCAGCAATTTAGAGATTAGAGATTCTAAAAATTCGAGAAATTCCGAAAATTCTAGAAATTCTGAAGATTCTAGAGATTCTACAGATCATAAAAGTTCCAAGAAATCCACAGCGGTTCCAGCAATTTTAGAGATTCTAAAGATTCTAGGCGCTCTAGAGGTTTTGAAGAACCTAGAAGCTCTGGAAATTCTGGAAATGCTAAAACTTCTACAGATTATAAAGATTCGAGGAATTCTAGAAATTCCAAAAATTCCAGAGATTCTAAAAATTCTAAGGATTCATGTTTTAAGAGTTCTAGAAATTTTGAAGATTCTGAAGATTCTAGAGGTTCTAGACATTCTAGAGAAAATTATGGAAAGGCAAAAGTGTCTGAATTCTAAAGGTTCTAGAAGTTCTAAGGATTCAAGAGATTCTAAATATTTCAAAAATTAGAGAGACTCTAATGATGCTACAAATTCTTAAAATTTTCTAGATTCTGGAGATATTAAAAATTCTAGAGTCCAAGAAATCTAAAGTTTTAGAATATACCGGTTCCAGAAATTCTAGATATTGTAGTAGTTTTAGATCTTCTAGATGTTCTGGGAGAGATGCTGAAGATTCTGAAAATTCCTAATGGTTCTAAAGGCTCCAATAAATCTAACTCAAGCGGTTTCAGTAAATGTAGGGATTAGAGATTCTAAAGCTTTGGAAAATTTTAGAAATCCGAAAAATTCTTGAAATGTTAAAGTTACAAGTTCTAGAAATTTTTGGAGATTCTAGAAATTCCAGTAAATTCAAGGGCTCAGAGTTTAGCAGTTCCAGCAATTCTAGATACTCAAAAAATTCTAGAAATTCCAATTTTGACCATGTTTTAAGTTTCTTGTTGTGAAAAGATGGCTATATATAATTAAGAAAAAAAAAAGAGAAAATATATGCCCCACCCACCCACCCTATCTCAATTCTGATGATTTTTTTTATTCATCGTAAATCGAGGGACGGGGTTTAATTGAAAAATCCTTATTTTTCTACGAGAAATTACTAGGTGAAATGTGTTCTTAAGTTAATTATTTAATTAAGTGTTAATTAAAAAAGGAAACCAAAAGTTGAAGATGAAGAATTAAAAAACATATACCCTGGTATCAATGTGGATGATCTTTACAACAAACGAGCTGAAATTTTACAAGGTTTGGGTACTACAAACGTCAACAATTCTGACAAAGAAGTGGAGATATTTTTGAGCAACAGTCGGGTACCTGTGCCGAAGTGGATCTGGATGATTTGGAAATTTGGGGAAGATCGCCACCAAAGTATAGTCTTTCTTTATAGTCACCCTTACGAAAAGCGGAGAAGTGTGTAGGAGCTATGAGGTACTATACAGCAATTTTATTATTTCGTGCGCGTTTGAAGATGTCGTGGACCCAGAAATGAAGGAGTTTATTACAAATATGAAATAAAGTAGTACCATATAGTTACTTAGTTCGATTTTTATTTTAATCATTCCCTAGATCAACTAATCGACATCTTCATCTCAGAAACGTATATAGATAGGACACTGACGCAAGCTCATCAGTGTTAACATAGAAACAAAATGGTTTCCTTGTTTGTTTTATTGTCTGCAATTGTAAAAGTACTGGCTCAAGGTAATAAAATTAACTAAAAAAATTAAAGCAGTACCTTACAATCTATTTCTAGACTGTCTGCTTGACGTGTCTGCTCCGGATTCCCCAATCATTCTAAACAAGAATTTAACCTTTCCCTATTACTACTACTACGAACAAATTTATGCGTTGAAACCAGACGAAGACTTCTATCTCGCCTGCTCTCAAGGTACTTTCAGTCCTTACATCGCTCGAAATGGTGACCAAATGGTGTGCAAGAACAGTACTTTGATTCTGAACGCCCGTACCCAAGAAATTCTAGACTTTAACCACGTCAAGTGCCAACCTGTACCAATTACAACAGTCGTACCACAGAACCAAACGTGAGAAAACAACGGTACCACGTTTGAAATTGGTGTCGAACTAGAAAGGAGTTTTCTTTCGTTGATTAGTGTGTGTTTCGATGTTGATAAGCTGGTTCCGTTTTATTGTAAGTACCACAACAGCGACTGGGAGTCTAAATTGTCGGTAGCGGACGGACTAAACTACTACGAAGAGTTTGTGTGTAACGACACAAACTGTAACTTCGTTGATAGTGGTAACATGTACCCTGGTATCAATGTGGATGATCTTTACAACAAACAAGCTGAAATTTTACAAGGTTTGGGTACTACAAACGTCAACAATTCTCTGGTGAAGTTTCCTCTAACCACAAACAGCTGTACTTCTTGAGGTATCTACGAAGAGGCCAACAAGCACAGAGTGTTGCAGCTTTCGACTACATAAACGTTGTAGCTGCTTGGGACTTAGAAGTACTGAACGATTGGATTTACATATTTCTGATGTCTTCGGGACTCTCCAGTGGGGCTTTGTATTCGGGCACTTTGGGTGTGGCTAGTCTACCCAACGCTGAGGGCGAGCCAGTTGAGGTTTATCTAAAGGATGGCAAAATTCCTGTACCCATGTGGCTCTGGGCAGTTTGGGACTACGAAGATCAAATCGTGTTTTTCTTCAACAACCCGAACTCCGAAGACGGGGTTGAAGCGATTGGCGAGGTTTGTAGTACCTGGGTGGAGGAAAGCAACGCGGCCACGTTTGTGTGTTCCTTTGAAGACGTGGTCAACCCACAAATAAGAAACTTTATAGATAATCATTTTAAGCGCGAATAAAAATTAAGTGGTTTATTGTGGTTTCATTTTAGATTTGGTGTATGAAAAGTGAGAGTTTACAAATCGTGATTGTAGATCTTGGTTTTGGCGCCGATTGCATCACCTATTAATTAAATTTTTAAGTGAGTAATTAGGTAATGCATAAAAATAACCGCAGTGTTGAGTGCCTTTTGAAAACTTAACACAGTTATACTTGGAATTGATTGATTAGATAATCTTCAGGGCCACTGATTGTTATTTGTGCATTTATAGGGACGCAGAATATTAAGTTAATTAGTGACAGTGGTAGCCAGCGACACTAAGACAATGAAGGCAGTACTTGTGTTCCTATTCCTTGTTTCAAAGGCGTTCTCGGACGGTACTAATAGTTACTCAACTTTGTTGAAAAATCTAAACTGAATTTTTTTTTCAGAGTGCGATTTGGACGTTTCGGCTTCCGACTCCCCTTTCATCGTTTATGAAAATATGACATTTCCTACGTTCAAAGAGGGTGGAGACCAGATTTTTAGTCTTGACGATACAAGTCCTTTCTTCGTTGTGTGTCCCAAAGGTACGCAAAGTCCTTACCTCGGTGAAAGTGGTACTAAGATGATGTGCAAGTCCGGCACTAGTATTGTTGATCTGGAAGGAGCAAAACCCCTCGATTTTGCTAACATCAAGTGCAGACCCTCTAAAGTTGCAACTGTAGCGACAGAAAATGAAGAGTGTGCTGGAATTGGTGTCCTTTATAGGATTGGATTCAACGTTACACAGGAATTCCTTACTCTGATCACGATTTGTTTCGACCAAACCAATCTGACCCCAATTTATGTAAAGTACAACAGTACTTACAAAGAGATTGGGCGTCGGATCCTAGACCCAGACAGTCATTACGAAAAATATATATGTAACGAAACGGGCTGCGACTGGACTGACAGCGGTAGGATGTACAATGACGTCGATATCGATACGGCTTACAACAACCAGACAACCCTTTTGGACAAAGCCGGCGTCAAGAATTTTACTTTGCTGAGACTGCCTCTAGCATTGACGTCTTTGTGGAATCTAAACGTACGCAACGCCGGACAAGAAATACAAAAGATTCCGTATTACGATTACATAAATGTAGTACCGGTGTGGAACTCTTCACATCTTGACGCATTGTTTTACATGTTTGACACCACAAGCGCGGGTGGTGGAGTTGGTCCGCTTGTGTGGACAGGTACCTTGGGAGTTGGTGCTGCTGGCGGTACAGAAGAGGTTTATTTGAGCGGTGATAAAGTTCCCGTTCCAAAGTGGCTGTGGATGGCTATGGATCAATTCGAGAGAATCTTGTTCTACTATAACGCTATCGACGGCGACGAGGAAAAAAGTAAAAGTGAAATTGCTAACATATGCTCCGACCACGAGTATCTATTTGATAACATGTTTAATTGCACTTATGAATCAATAACTGACACCCAAATGAGCACGATTATTAAGGATCTGAAGCCTGACAGTAGTTCGTAGTAAAGGGTAGTTAGTTCTATCTTGATTTAAAGAAAATGTCAGCACTTTCGAACTTTATCTGACTACATTTCTCTGAAATAAAGTGAATTTTCTGTAGTCTTATCTTATTATCAATAAAACTGTATGCTAACCTACTTATTCCTTTTAACGAAATTAATTTTGATAAACTTCAACATAAGTATTTATTCCTCTCGTATTGTTCTCCTATTGAAACATAGCACCAAAAAATAATTATCCAATTACAAAAAACAGTTTGAAAAATTGAGGCACTCGACAAGTGTCAACCGTGATTAGATAATTCTCATGGCCACAGATTAAATTAAGCTTCCAAACGAAAATGAATCTATTAATCGCGGTTTACTACTCAGTTAACACAAAAACCATGAGAGCAGTAACCGTGTTTTTGCTTTTTTTCGCAAAAGTGTACTCGCAAGGTAATCCGTCAAGCTTTTCGGAAAACTCAACTAACCACTGATTTCCAGAGTGCACCTTGGATGTTTCGGACCCCGCATCGCCCATGATCGTCACTCTCGACTTAAAATTCCCCAGCTTCTCTAACGACCAATCTTTCAGTTTTAAACACAACGACCTTTTTTACATCATGTGTCCTCGAGGTACCCAAAGCCCTTACATTTCTAGTGAGACTGGCGACGAAGCAGCTTGCAGAGAAGGCACGGAAATTCTTGTTATCAGTACAGTAGCAGTTGCTGATTTTGGTGCCATCAAGTGTAGACCCAATGCCGTTACCACAGTGACCACATCGGATGAACCATGTGCAAACAACAACGGCGTGATGTTTGAGGTCGGTTTTAACGTTTCCAAGTCCTTCCTTTCTTCGGTTAAGATTTGTTTCGATAAAAATAAGCTGACGCCGATTTACTGCACTAACAACCACGACATCAGTCCTACTAGACGGGACGCAGACCCTAATTACTATCAAATGTTCGTTTGTAATGGGACGGACTGCGGATGGGCTGATGGTGGAAGCTTGTACGATACCATCAACGTAGATGACGTGTACGAGAATCAAGAAGAAATTTTAAAAAAATTGGGCATCGACAAGGTTGAGTCTCAGCTGGTGAAATTCCCTTTGACGACGGCGCTTTGGCATCTCAATGTGGCCAACAACGGACAGCAGATACGGAAGGCCCCTTTTTACGATTATATCAATGTGGTACCGGCGTGGAATACGGACACTTTTAATAAACTGCTTCAGACGCTTGATACGACGCTGGGCGATAATGAGTTTGTGGGTGATGTCGTGCGTATGGGTACCTTCGGAGTTGCTACGTTGCCCAACAGTGGAGGCGACGAGGTGGAACTGTTTTTGGGAGAAGGCAAAATTCCAGTTCCTAAGTGGATTTGGATGAATTATGACAAAAAGGAACAAGTACTTTTCTACTACAACCATCCTGACCCAGACCAAAGTGAAACTGCCATCGCTGACATGTGTTCTAAATACAATGACCTCAATACGAGTGTCTTTACTTGTTTGTATGAATCAGTAGTTGATCCAGACATGAAAAATTTAATTGACAATGATTTTAATAATAATTAAGCGTTTCGTATAATTTTGGCATAATAAATACTTAATTTGTAGCAGGTGTGTTTTATTTTCGTAATTGACACTCGAATTCAAAAAACAACAATGGAAAGATTCCAAGAACATCGGTTTTGAAAGCTTCAGTTGACGAAATAATCCTCTAGTAATCCTGCCACTATGATAAGTGAATACAAAACAAAGAAGATTCATTACACTTAGAATTGACAGCACGATTAGATAAACTATTGCTCAACAGTTTCATCTCCACTAAACCAAAACTAAACACTCAATCATTGTCTTCTAGTCCAAATCCAAAACCATGAAAGCAATCTGTGTGTTTCTCCTCCTCGTTGTAAAAACCCAATCGCAACGTAACTCTTCCTCCGGTTTTCCAAACCCCCAAAACTAATCGCTTAGTTTCAGGTTGTACCTTGGACGTTTCAAACCCCCAGTCGCCCTTCATTATCGACGAAAACCTCCAATTTCCCCAGTACGATGCGAAAAAGAACGGCACCTTCACTTTCGACAACGAAGACATTTTCTACGTGGTGTGTCCTAAAGGCACCCAGACCAGTTACCTCGGCGACAACGGCGACCATGTAGCTTGTAAAGGTGGCACGAAGCTCCTTAACATCAGATCAGTGGAATTCGTCGACTTCGTCGACATCAAGTGCAAGAACTACGCTCCTTCGACGGTCAGGAATTCGGAGCAGACGTGTGCGAATGGTAACAAAGTTTATGAAGTTGGTTTCAATATCTACGACAAGTATCTGTCTATGGTGACAGTTTGTTTCAATGAAGCTAAACTGGTTCCGTTTTATGCAAAATACGACAATCTTTTCCCTGGGAAGACCAAGCGTCAGGAATTGAAAGAGAGCGGCGACGGTTTCTACCAAGAGTTTGTGTGTGGTGGTGACTGTGAATGGGCTGATAGCGGAAATATGTACCCGACCGTCGATATGGACGCTGTGTTTGAGCACCAAAAAGAAATTTTAAAAAAGTTGGGTGTCGGAGACGTAGGAGCTACATTGTTGAAATTTCCGCTGACATCAAACGCTATAGCGTTCGCAAGTACTTTCAACAAAAGTCGAGAGTTGCATAAGGCTCCTTATTTTGATTATATAAATGTGGTGCCGGTGTGGGATGTGGCAGACAAGCTTAATGAGTTAATATTTTGGTTGCTGATGTACCCAGTGGGTGATGATACAGGGCTAAGTATGTATACGGGTACTTTGGCAGTCCTTACTTTGTACAGAACAGATGGTCAAGAAGTAGAACTTTATTTGGGCGAAGATCAGGTTCCTGTCCCTAAATGGATTTGGATGGTTCTGGACAAGAGCGAGAAAGTCGTGTTTTATTATAATCACCCTGATCCAAAAGGCGACAAATCAGAAATTAGCAAAGTCTGTAAGAAGCACGAGTCCATCTTGTCTGGCAACATTTTTTCTTGTTTGTTTGATGATGTGAGTGATTCTGAAATGCGGGAGTTCCTTGATAATGACTTAAAATAAAAAATAAGCCACTCTGATAATTGTTGAAATATTTACGTTTATTACAATATAAAAAATTATATGTATTTTATTATTTTCCTTCTAATCTCACTACACAAATTAAACTTAATTAAAAACGTGACACGATTTGATTAGATAATTCGTTCTCAAGAAAGTTAACTATAATAGATTAGGTAAGTAGTACCTACTGTCATCCTTGTACATGATTGTCCGACAACACAACAAGCAATGAAAAAATCGATCGTGTTTGTACTTTTCATCTCAACAGTGCTGGTGCATAGTAATCATAGGTGAACTTTCTGGTAAATTTACCTACTTAATTGAAAAATATTCCAGATTGTACCTTGGACCTTTCTAACTCCGAAAGGGTCCCCAGTCGTCGCCCGCAAAATCGGTTCCAGTGAGAAGAATTATTTTTTGTAACTATGCAACCCAAAGTACCGATCCACCGCAGGTAGCGACCCAAAAACACGAGAGATTATGGTCACTGTAGGGAGTCCGTCATAAAGTGCAAAGCGGTAAACAACAGCAGATAAGCTTATTTATTTTCAAATGAAGCGTAAAGGGAAATCCATTTGTATGTTTCAATGATACGACTTTTCGATATTTTAATTTTTCAATTTTTAAAATTCTAGATTTTTCGATTTCTCTAGTTTTCAGTTCTTCATTCATTAATTTCTTTGAGTCACCCTGTATATGCAAATAGAAAAAAATTTGATTGGAATGATAAATCACAAGAAGAGACTCGCCATATTTTGTACATTTTAGATAGGATTTATTCAGCAAAATTTTGTGGTGACGTCATCAATATTTTGATCAAAAATTTACCATACCTATGATAATTTTAAAACATCTTCAAGATTTCAAAGCATTCGGTTTTGTAGTTCCTGAGTAAATCAGTAAAATAAATTTATGCATTCATTTTTTTTTAGTCACCCTATATATGCAAATCCCAAAAATATGAATGGATGATAATTTACAAGTACAGACATATTTTCTACATTTTAGATAGGATTTGTTCGGCAAACTTTTGAGGTGACGTCATCAATTTTTTTGAGGGGACAAGGAAATATATTTTGAATAAAAACTTATCATGCTTATCATAACTGTCAACCATCTGCAAGATTTCAAAGCATTCGGTTTTGCAGATTCCAAATTAAATGTCGAAATGTTGTTTCCTAATTTTGATTTTTTTTCCAAAAATCTGGATGTTTCGGGTAAAATCTCAATTCGGAGTCATAAACTACAGTTATTTGATACAATTTAAAACCCATTTACTATGTACAATTTTGAAGTGACGTCATCACATTCTAGAGATTCTAGAGAAAATTATGGGAAGGCAAAATTCTGGATTTTAAAGATTTTAGAAGTTCTAAGGATTCTAGAAATTATTAAAATTTTCCGAGATTGTGAAGATGTTAAAAATTCCAAATAATCCAAGAAATCCAAAGTATTAGAGTTCCAGAAATTCTACGAGTAGATATTCTAAAAATTTTAGATTCTAGTGGTTTTAGAGCTTCTGGGAGATTCTGGAGATGTTAAAGATTCTGGACATTCTAATGGTTCTAAAGACTCCAAAATATCCGAGCCGTGTGGTTCCAGTAATTCTAGGGATGAGAGATTTTAAAACTTCGAAAATTTTTAGAAATCCGAAAAATTCTAGAAATTTTAAAGCTTCTACAAGATCTAGAGATTTTAGAGATTCTAGAGATTATGAAGATTCTGGTGTTTCTGTAGATGTTAGTTAAAGATTCCGGAGATTCTAAAAATTCCGATAAATTCAAGGGTTTAGCAGTTGCAGCAATTCTAGAGATTCTAAAAATTCTCGAAATTCCAAAAATTCTAGGAGTTTCAAAGATTATAGGGACTCTGGAGATTTTAGAGATTTTGAAGATTCTAAAAATCTTGATGATTTTAAGAACTCCAAAATTTTAGAGTCTAGCAGTTCCATTAGTTCTAGAGATTAGAGATTCCAAAGATTTGAGAAATTGTAGAAATTCCAAAAATTCTAGAGATTCCAAAAATTCAAGAGATTCTAGAGGTTTTAGAGATTTACGAAATTCCAGAGTTCCTAATGATTTTAAGAAATTTAAAATTTTAAAGCCCAGCGCATCTAGTAATTCTCGAGATTCTAAAGATTCTGGAGATTTAACCATTCTAGAAGTTCTGGAGATGCTGAAGATTCGACAGATTCTAAAGATTCGAGAAATTCTACATGTTTTAAGGGTTCTAGAAATATTGGAGATTCTGAAGATTCTAGAAGTTCTAAACATTCTAGAGAAAATATTGGGGATGCAAAAGATTCTGGATTCTAAAGATTGTAGAGGTTCTAAGGATGCAAGAATTTCTAAAAATTCCAAAAATTCGAAAGCCTAAAAATTCGAGAAATTCTAGAAATTTTCCAGATTCTGAAAATATTAGAGATTCTAAGAGTCCAAGATATTAGAGATTCTAGAGACTATGAAGATTTTGGTGATTCTGTAGATGTTAGTTAAAGTTTCCGGAAATTCTAAAAATTCGAATAAATTCTAGAACATTTAGAATCTCCAGAATCTTTTGTACCTAGGGAATCCCCAGAACCTCTACAATATATAAAACGCATAGAGTTCGTAGAATATCTAAAACCTTTAACTAACATCTACAGAATCACCAGAATCTTCATAATCTCTAGAATCTCTCAAATCTCTAGAAATTGTAGTAGTTTTAAAATGTTTAGAATTTTTCGAATTTGTAAAATTTTTCAAAGCTTCAGAATCTCTAATCCCTAAAATTAATTTTGTAGTTTCTGATTAAATAAATAAAACATATTTACGCATTTATAAATTTTTTTGAGTCACCCTGTATATGCAAATCCAAAAAATATGAATGGATGATAAATTACAAGTACAGACTCATCATATTTTCTACATTTTAGATAGGATTTGTTCGGTAAACTTTTGAGGTGACGTCATTAATTTTTTGGAGGGGACAAGTAAATATATTTTGAATAAAAACTTATCATGCTTATCATAACTGTAAACCATCTGCAAAATTTCAAAGCATTCGGTTTTGCCGATTCCAAATTAAATGTCAAAATGTTATTTCCTAATTTTCATTTTTTTTTCCAAAAATCTGAATGTTACGGGTAAAATCTCAATTCGGAGTCATAAACTACATGTGTAAGACAGTTATTTGATGCAATTTAAAACCCATTTACTATGTACAATTTTGAAGTGACGTCATCACATTAGTGGTGAGGGTGATTAATCAAATTTTGCTTAGCGTTTTACCATCTACATGATATGCCTAATATAAATACAAAATTTGACAACAATTGGCCCAGTACTTTTGGAAATTATCTGTCTAATAGAAATCCGGGACGGCACACAGACGGACAGACAGACGGAAACTCTTTGTCCTCTAGGGTCATGATAGGTCGACAAAGTACAAAAGTAGAGAGTCGGCTTACGCTCGAGAAGTAAAAATTATGACGCACAAATAATTAAAAACGCGACACGATTTGTGTTCAGTTTACCTGAACAGGGGTTTGGGCGTAGCCAATTTGTCCACCCTACTCCCACCCGCTTTAGGGTAGTTTACCTAATTTTTATTATTTCACGCTCTCGGGGAGTCGTCGAGAAGTATCGAGAGGGTAAAGACGTGCCGACCCGAGAGACCGGCAATTTATATAATTTTTGTGCGATTAAAGAAACCGTGTAACTAAAAGGTGATTTTTATTTCGCGCAAAACAATTTGATTAGATAGTTCTCAAGAATGTTAACTATAATAGATTAGGTAGTACTTATCACGAAAATTAATTAGTGTCTTCCTTCTACGTGATTGTCCGACAACACAACAAACAATGAAAAAATCGATCGTGTTTGTACTTTTCATTTCAACAGTGCTGGCGCAAAGTAATCCCAGGTGAACTTTCTGGTAAATTTACCTACTTAATTGACAAATATTCCAGATTGTACCTTGGACCTTTCTCACTCCGAATCGCCCTTTATCATTAACGACGACTTCACGCTCCCCATATACGACCCAACCAACAGAAACCAATCCCTGAGTCTTGGAAGTGAAGAACTTTTCTATGTCGTGTGTCCTAAGGGTACTCACAGTCCCTACATCGTCGAAAAGGGTGACCGCCTAGTATGTAAAGGCGGCACAAACGTTCTCAACATCCGAACAGTGAAAATAGTCGATTTTTCTGATATAAAATGTAGACCCGATGGAATTGCCAACGTGAAAAAAGTGGACAAACAATGTGCTACCAACGGTACTCTTTTTGAAATTGGTTTCTACGTTTACGACGACTTTCTCTCGATGATTAGTGTTTGTTTCGACGAAGTAAAATTAACCCCGATTTATTGTAAATATAACTATAGTTTTTTGTTTACTCAACGACGGTTTGAAGAATCAGTGATTTGTGGCGAAGTTCCTTGTGAGTGGGCTGATAACGGAAACGTCTACCTTGACATCGATGTGGAAGAAGTGTACAATGACCAAGCGGAAATTTTGCAAGATCTGGGTATCGATGATTTGGCTTTGATGAGATTCCCTCTGACAATTAGCATCTTGTACCAAATAACGTACTCCAACACTCGTCAACGAATGCAATTTATCCCTTATTTTGATTACATGCATGTTGTACCTTTATGGGATATAGCGGAGTTACGTGATGCACTCATACATCAGTTCGTTGGGACATCGATGTCGTCAGATTTCGTAGACCCGCCTATTACTTTAGGCACTCTGGGTGTTGCCACTTTGTTAAATAACGCAGGAAATCACGTTGAAGTTTATTTGAGTGAGGGTAAAATTCCAGTTCCGAAGTGGCTCTGGTTGCTTTGGAATAAAACCGAGAGGATAGTTTTTCACTACAACAGTCCCAATTCGGAAGAAGCGAAAAGAGAAATTGCTAAATTATGTTCTAGTTACATTTACAAATCTTCTAATATCTATACTTGTGGTTTTGGATCGGTGATCGATCCAGAGATGAGACAACTCATTGAAAATAACTTTAACTGAACAATAACACTTTTCATCATTTTTCATTGCTTTTTGATCAATATTGATAAATACATTTTCCTTGTAACAAAAATCTGATAAAAATAATATCAGTGCTTTATGTTTTTTTGTATGCAGGTATTTGTCTCGTAAACAATCTAGAGTTCTACTTGAACTGTAAACTGTTTCGAAATCATCAGGTTTTCGTTTTCTTGAATAAAGAAATATGTACTAATGTCTGTGAAAAATTTATTTTGGTTAAATGCTTCCTGTGTAAGTCATTTCCGCATATACACGTATGAAAATCCTTTAAAATATACTCACCAACAAGGCAAGATAGTAAGATTGGATAAATTCTAGAACTTCCAAAAAATTTTATAGATTCTAAAGAATTCCCAGATCCTAAAATTTCCAAGAAATCCACACCGGTTCCAGCAATTCCAGAGATGCTGAAGATTCTAGAGGCTCTAGAGGTTTTAAAGAATCTAGAAGCTCTGAAAATGCTAAAAGTTCTGCAGATTATAAAAATTCGAAGAATTCTAGAAATTCAAGAGATTCTAGAAATTTTACATGTTTCAAGGGTTCTAGAAATTTTGGAGATTCTGATGATTCTAGAGGTTCTAGAAATTCTAGAGAAAATTATGGAGAAACAAAAGATTCTGGATTCTAAAGATTCTAGAGGTTCTAAAGATTCAAGAGATTCTAAGGATTCAACAAATGTTAAAAATTCCAAAAATTCGAGAGACTACTGATTCTATAAATTCTTGAAATTTTCGAGATTCTGAAACTGTTAAAGATTCTAAAGAGTCCAAGTTTTAGAGTTTAGATTTTGGAAATTCTAATGGTTCTAAAGACTCCAAGAAATTCAACTCAAGCTGTTTCAGTAATTCTAGGGATTAGAGATTCTAAAGCTTCGAAAAATTTTAGAAATCCGAAATATTCTAGAAGTTTTAAAGTTTCTACTCGTTCTAGAGATTTTAGAGATTATGAAGAGATTCTAAAAATTCCAATAAATTCAAAGGTTTAGAGTTTGGCAGTTCCAGCAATTTTAGAGATTCTAAAAATTCTAGGGATTCTGAAGGTTTTAGAGATTTTGAAGATTATAACGATGTTAAGATTTTAATAAATCCAAAGTTTTATAGTCTAGCAGTTCTATCAACTCTAGAGATTAGAGATTCTAGAGATTAGAAAAATTCCGAAAATTCGAGAAATTCTAAAGATTCTAGAGATGGTATAGATCCTAAAAGTTCCAAGAAATTCACAGCGGTTCTAACAATTCTAGAGGTTTTAAAGAATCTGGAAAGTCTGGAAATGATAAAAATTCTACAGATTATAAAGATTCGAGGAATTCAAAAAATTCCAAAAATTCAAGAGATTCTAGAAAGTCTACATATTTTAGGGGTTCTAGAAATTTTGGAGATTCTGAAGATTCTAGAGGTTCTAGAGATTCTAGAGAAAATTATGGGAAGGCAACAGATTCTGGATTCTAAAGATTCTGGATTCTAAAGATTTTAGAAGTTCTAAGGATTCAGGAGATTCTAATGATTCTAGAAATTCTTAAAATTTTCGAGGTTGTGAAGATGTTAAAAATTCCAAATAGTCCAAGAAATCCAAAGTCTTAGAGTTCCAGAAATTCTAGGTATTCTAAAAATTTTAGATTCTAGTGGTTTTAGAGCTTCTAGAGGTTCTGGGAGATTCTGCAGATGTTAAAGATTGTGGAAATTCTAATGGTTCTAAAGACTCCAAAAGAGCCAAGTCGTGTGGTTCCAGTAATTCTAGGGATGAGAGATTCTAAAGCTTCGAAAATTTTTAGAAATCCAAAAAATTCTAGAAATTTTAAAGTTTCTGCAAGATCTAGATATTTTAGAGATTCTAGAGATTATGAAGATTCTGGTGATTCTGTAGGTGTTGGTTAAAGATTCCGGAGATTCTAAAAATTCCGATAAATTCAAGCGTTTAGAGTTTAGCAGTTCCAGTAATTCTCGAGATTCTAAAGATTCGAGAAATTCTAGGAATTCTACATGTTTTAAGGGTTCTCGATATATTGGAGATTCGGAAGATTTTAGAGATTCTAAAGATTCAGGAGATTCTAAGGATTCAAGAAATTTTAAAAATTCCAAAAATTCGAGAGACTAAAGATTCTAGAAATTCTTGAAATTTTCGAAATGAAACTGTGAAAGATTCTAAAGAGTCCAAGTTTTAGAGTTTAGATTCTGGAAATTCTAATGGTTCTAGAAACTCCAAGAAATTCAACTCAAGCAGTTCCAGTAATTCTAGGGATTAGAGACTCTAAAGCTATGAAAAATTTTAGAAATCCGAAAAATTCTAGAAAATTTAAAGTTTCTACACGTTCTAAAGATTTTAGAAATTATGAAGAGATTCTAAAAATTCCAATAAATTCAAGGGTTTACAGTTTGGCAGTTCCAGCAATTTTAGAGATTCTAAAAATTATAGGGACTCTGAAGATTGTAGAGATTCTGGAGGTTTTAGAGATTTTGAAGATTCTAACGTTCTTAAGATTGTAATAAATCCAAAGTTTTAGAGTCTAGCAGTTCCATCAATTCTAGAGATTAGAGATTCTAGAGATCCGCAAAAATCCGAAAATTCTAGAAATTCTAAAGATTCTAGAGATTTTATAGATCCTAAAAGTTCAAGAAATCCACAGCGGTTCTAGCAATTCTAAAGAATCTAGAAGCCCTGGAAAGTCTGGAAATGATAAAAATTCAACGGATTATTAAAATTCGAGGAATTCAAAAAAATTCCAAAAATGCAAGAGATTCTAGAGAAAATTATGGAGAGACAAAACATCCTGGATGCTAAAGATCTTAGAAGTTCTAAGGATTCAATAGATTCTAATGATCAATGCGCGGAAAAGTATCTCAGCAGTGCAATTCCCCAGTTGAAGTAAGGTGTGTTTTACAGCGAGTAGTGGGGACGCTTTGATCTGGTCCACAAGGACGTTGCCAGTGCATTTCGTTAGGAGTGTTTACGATCGCTAAACTTACTTCAAATAATAATACGCGATCCCCTTTTTAATTTTTACACCACAGGACCGCATGTTTGTTACATTGAAATGTTATATCATACAAAATGGCAAATTCATTTGTGACAAAATGGTTAAGATTGATTAAATAAGAAACCAGATTGCCGTGTATTGTTATAGCAACAAAATGAATTGAGGAATCTTTAATATATATAACTGCTAATGTTAGAATAAACGTCAGTAATAAAATTTATTATTGAATGCATTTGTTTGTTGGCAAGTTTCAAAAATGCGGTCACATAATTTAACTGATAAGTTTAAGGTTTTAATTGATTCAGTGTGCGTCCGTTGGTAACAAATGTGTCAGAATTCATGAAAGAGACCTTGTGGGAATAGTAGATGTGTCCGTAGATGAACGTTGAGGAATCGCCTAGGAAGGATTTTCGTTGCGCTTTGTGCTCGCGCTAGCTCGAAGTGGCGAGGCTCACGTGCCCCCACTTCGACGCGACGGCACTGAGGGAGTGAGATAAATTTCCGCGTAGTGCTAATGATTCTAGAAATTCTTAAAATTTTCGAGGTTGTGAAGATGTTAAAAATTTCAAATAGTCCAAGAAATCCAAAGTTTTAGAGTTCCAGAAATTCTAGATATTCTAAAAATTTTAGATTCTAGTGGTTTTAAAGCTTCTAGAGGTTCTGGGAGACTCTGGAGATGTTAAAGATTCTAGAAATTCTAATGGTTCTAAAGACTCCAAAATATCCAAGTCGTGTGGTTCCAGTAATTCTAGGGATGAGACATTCTAAAGCTTAGAAAATTTTTAGAAATCCGAAAAATTCTAGAAATTTTAAAGTTTCTACAAGATCTAGAGATTTTAGAGATTCTAAAAATTATGAAGATTCTGGTGATTCTGTAGATTGTAAAGATTCTTGAGATTCTAAAAATTCCGATAAATTCAAGGGTTTGGAGTTTAGCAGTTCCAGCAATTCTAGAGATTCTAAAAATTCTCGAAATTCCAAAAATTCTACGAGTTCTAAAGATTCTGGAGATTTTAGAGATTTTGAAGATTCTAATGATCTTGAAGATTTTAAGAACTCCAAAATTTTAGAGTCTAGCAGTTCCATTAGTTCTAGAGATTAGAGATTCCAAAGATTCGAGAAATTGTAGAAATTCCAAAAATTCTGGAGTTTCTAAAGATTCAAGAGATTCTAGAGGTTTTAGACATTTTCGAAATTCCAGAGTTCCTGAAGATTTTAAGAAATCAAAAATTTTGACGTCCAGCGCTTTTAGTACTTCTCGAAATTCTAAAAATTCTAACGATTCTGGAAGTTCTGGAAATGCTGAAGATTCGACAGATTCTAAAGATTCGAGAAATTCTAGAAGTTCTACATGTTTTAAGAGTTCTAGAAATATTGGAGATTCTAAAGATTCTAGAAGTTCTAAGGATGCAAGAATTTCTAAAACTTCCAAAAACTTTCCAGATTCTGAAAATATTAGAGATTCTAAAGAGTTCAAAAAATCTAAAGTTTTTGAGTTTACCGGTTCCAGAAGTTCCAAATGTTTTAGCGGTTTTAGAGCTTCCAGAAGTTCTAAAGACTCCAAAAAATCCAACTCAAACGGTTCTAGTAATTCTAGGGATTAGAGATTCTAAAGCTTGGAAAAATTTTAGTAATTTTAAAGTTCCTACAAGATATTAGAGATTCTAGAGATTATGAAGATTCTGGTGATTCTGTAGATGTTAGTTAAAGATTCCGGAGATTCTAAAAATTCCGTTAAATTCAAGGGTGTAGAGTTCCAGCAATTCTAGAGATTCTAAAAATTCTCGAAATTCCAAAAATTCTACTAGTTCCAAAGATTCTAGAGATTCTGGAGATTTTATAGATTTTGAAGATTCTAAAGATCTTGAAGATTTTAAGAACTCAAAAATTTTAGAGTCTAGCAGTTCCATTAGCTCTAGAGATTAGAAATTCCAAAAATTCTAGAGATTTTAAAGATTCAAGAGATTCTAGAGATTTAAGAGATTTTCGAAATTCCAGAGTTCCTAAAGATTTTAAGAAATCAAAAGTTTTAAAGTCCAATGCTTCTAGTAATTCTCGAGATTCTAAAGATTCTAGAGATTTAACGATTCTAGAATTTCTGGAATGCTCAAGATTCGAGAAATTCTACATGTTTTAAGGGTTCTAGAAACATTGGAGATTCTGAAGATTCTAGAGGTTCTGAACATTCTAGAGAAAATTATGGGGATGCAAAAGATTCTGGATTCTAAAGATTCTAGAGGTTCTAAGGATTCAAGAATTTCTAAAAATTCCAAAAATTCGAGACACTAAAAATTCGAGAAATTCTAGAAATTTTCCAGATTCTGAAAATATTAGAGGTTCCAAGATAGTAATATAAACGTCGATAGTTAACAGTGCCCGTGTCGATAGAATTTGTAATCACGACATAATCAAGAACTTGTAGATCTAGCTTGAAAGGTAGTATTTAAGTGAAAAGATCTGGTTTAAGTTATTAAACTTCCCCAAGTGAGTAAAATCACCTGGTGAATAAAAGTGTCTTCTGATAACATTGAAAGAACCCTTTGTTGTAGTCGAAGTTCACAACACTTGGAGTCTTTAGAATCAATAGAATTTCCAGAAGCTTGATCTTTTCATAGCAAGAAACTTAAAACATGTCTTAAGTTTCATGTTGTGAAAAGAAGTCTACACATATTAAAAAAAAAAAGGAAAAACGTACAAGAAATTAAAAATGAATATCGTGTTGTTCAAAGAATATTACATATATTAAGAAAAAGAGCCAAAATATAAACCCCGCCCACCCTATCTCAATTGTGATGATTTTTTTATTCGTAGAAACTTAAAACGCATTTAAAATGGTAAATTTTTGTAAAGAAATATAAATTTTGCAATTAGGCTCCGCCTTCTTGGCTCACGACCAATGAAAAAATCATCACAATTGAGATAGGGCGGGTGGACGGGTTTACATTTGTCCTTTTTGTAAAGTTGTAAAGCTTTGGTAATAAAATATTTTACAAAAACGTGTTTGTTCACCAAAATAAATTAGATTTATAGATTGTGTAGTTATATAATTGAGAAACATAACTAAATTAACGCTAGTCGATATAAACATTCGAAACTTGAATTTTCTCTGTTAATAAGCGAATGTATCACTTTACAGTTTTGAAACACTGAAATATGAATAAAATTACAGTTGTTTCTGAAGCTTCGACATTACAGATATGATAGAAAAGAAAGTTTTCACGATCTGAAAAACAAACACAGTGACAAACTTTCTCAGAAGAACCAAACTCACCTCAACTCCCATTTGATAATTTAAGGAAATATTGTCTGAGTACTTGATTTTAAATTGTTTTTGGGTATTTATCAGCAACATGAGGTACATTTTCTTATTAGCCTCGTTCCAGTCACACCAGTCGACGTGCAACGAAATATCAAAAATATCAGACGACTAAATTTTTTTGTAAGTAGTAAAAAATAAAAAAAAATGCGTACCATATCCTCAACTTCTTGTCCCGTTTTACTAAGACCGAAAAGCACAACGAACGCTGAGATCCCCAGCAATATAATTCTAGGATACTGATCAGCTAATATGTCTTGAAACTACAACAAAAATATTGAATTTAGTACAAAAACTAACTAGTTCGTTAATACCCACCCAATACTAATAAACCACGACATTTGCGATCAAAAGCGTGCCAATCACCTGAAACGGCAAAACATAAACTTGAATACCACGTAAAATGTCTCGCGAAATTCTGCAACACAAATTTCACACATTTATCACCACATGTTCAAAAATCTTGCCGACAAATCTGGCCGTGGTACCGCAGACAACACTTCATCCTTTTCCCAACTTCGTCTTGACTGTTGCAAAACGTATTTAGATTTTCCAGAAGAAACAAGCACCTTAGCAGGTGAAACCTTACGTGAATCCAGCAATACATAATGCGCAACGTAGGTTGCACTATGGATAAGTATGCTGCAGGTATAAATGCGGCTCTACAACACCAGACGAAGAAAAAATTAATATAGTTGGGAAAATACATCGCTGATATAGGAATCGCGAAATAAATTCTCCCGTCTTGTTCTGTAGGAACGACATAGAAAAAACACGTGATGAAACCTAGACAGAAAATGACGGCCATATAAACCGTGGCGTGAAACAGTTCTCGATTGTACTGGTTGCGGATTTCTTCATTTACAAACACTTTCCACGAAGATAAGTTTTCCGTGCTCGTAATGAAGAGGGTGGACGAATCGTATAAAGAAAACATGCAAAGTAAAACCTAAAAGTAATGTTTACAGGTATACAGGTACATTTAAAAATAAGGGTGCTTACGTAGAGAGAAACGATGTACATAGGACCGTACTGTACGAAATAATTTATGTCAGCTTTCTGCAAGAAGAGGAAAGTTTGAAGCAATAACAGTATTGTGTAGCCAAATGTAGTGGGCACAATCGAATATTTGACGAATCGATTTTCGAAAACATCGACAACCAGAAATCGCCACACTTTTAAGTACTTGTTTCCTGCAAAAAAAACTAATTATTGTTTATATTGTATTTGCAATAAAATTGCTTCCACCGTCCATTTTTTCCCACTTTCGACAGCGAAAAGGAACGTTTTATTCAAGTGAGTTCGTATAAGTGTAAGCACTCAACTTTGAAAACACCGTTAACACGTTAGGAATATTTTATAATCAGATTGTTGTCATGCTTCTAAGGATAATAACGTTATTGCGCTACCAATATAACTTTGAGAATTAGTTACATACATCCACAAAATATTTTATGAAAACATTACAGAGGGCACGAATGAATAATAGTGCTTGTGTTTACTACTTTGTTTATTTCAGTTAAACCTGAAGTACTTTGAGCATTTTTAAGTATAAGTCGCACTCTCAATCAAGTCGTAATTTTAAAAACATATTATTAAGTTTAAAAAATTAGGACGCAGTTGAAATTGTGAAACGACTTGATTAGATATCTCGTTTTCAAAAATGTTTACAACAAAAGATTATGTACTTAGTATATATGACGAAATTAATTAATGCAGTATCAGAATTTAATGTGACAGTCCGACAGCATAACAATGAGAAAATTATTTTAGATTGTACCTTGGATCTTTCTGATCCCGAATCGCCCCTTATTGTTAACGAGGACTACACGCTTCCCATGTACGATTTAGATAGAAACCATTCTCTTAGTTTTGAAAGCGATGATCTTTTTTACGCTGTGTGTACTGCGGGTACTCACAGTCCCTACATTGTCGAAGAAGGTGACCATTTAATTTGTAAAGGCGACACGAACGTTTTTAATATTAGAACAATGGAAATGATCGAGTTTGCTAATATCAAATGTAGACCCCATGGGCCTGCGATTGTAAACAAACTAGACTTACAGTGTGGCACCAATAACGGTACTCTTTATGAAATTGGCTTCCACGTTTACAGAGACTTTCTCTCAATGATCAGTGTTTGTTTCGACGAAGTAAAATTAACACCGATTTATTCTAAATATAACTATAGTTTCTTATTTGGTACCCAGCGGTCTGCAGAAATAAAAGCCGCTTATGAAGAATCAGTTGTATGTGGTGGAGTTCCTTGTGAGGGCTGATAACGGAAATGTCTACCTTGACGTCGATATAGATGGCATTTACAATAATCAGGCAGAAATTTTACAAAATCTGGGCATCACTTATCTCTCTGTAGTGAGATTCCCTTTGACAATAAACATCCTATACAAAATAGCTGATCCGAACGCACGTCAACGATTGCAATTTGTTCCTTATTTTGATTACATGAACGTCGTACCGGTATGGAATATAAAAGATTCGCTAAATATGTTCATAGAAATGTTTGTCGTATCAACGAATTCGTCAGATTACGTAGGTCCGACTATCATTTTAGGCACTTTGGGTGTTGCTACTGTACCAAATAACGAGGCAATTGAAATTTATTTGAATGATGGTACAATTCCCGTGCCTAAATGGGTTTGGTTGCTTTGGGATAAAAGGGAGCAGATATTTTTTTACTACAACGGGCCTTTTCCAGAAGAAGGTAAAGACGAAATTACTAAATTATGTTCTAGTTACCACTGCCTGGTTTCTTACCTCTGTATTTGTCATCTTGAATGGGTGATCGATACTGAGATGCGACAACTCATTGATAATAACTTTAACTAAAAAATGATATTTCTTATCATGTTCACATTTCCTTTTTAGCACTACCGATAATTAAATGTTTCTTGTTATGTTTTGTATATGAATGAATACCGTTTATCTAATAAAAAAAAAACACTTCACAAGACATTAGTTTTTTATTTCTTGAATTAACGTTGTTTTAAATGTGGGGAGTTTAATCATTAAACTTCATATAAATTTGAATGGATGTATATCTTTATTTCTTATGTATTTAAATAAAAATAATAATGAAAGATAATAATCAGTCCAAAAACACTTACCTACATTGTCTACACTTCTGCAACCGTAACAACTCAACCCATCAGAGTAAATTAATTTAATAAGAATAAATAAAAAAAGAAAAAATTGGTCTAAAGAGTTTAGACAGTACTTCCCTCGCTGTCGGAAACGTGACGACTGCATGTCTATTATGTTTTTGTTTCGCAGTAGATTTCAAAGCATTCGGTTTTGTAGTTCCTGAGTAAACCAATAAAATAAATTTACGCATTCATTTTTTTTTGAGTCACCCGGTATATGCAAATTCAAAAAATATGAATGGAATGATAAATTACAAGTACAAACTCATCATATTTTGTATATTCTAGATAGGAATTATTCGGCAAACTTTTGAGCTGACGTCATCAGTTTTTTGGAGAAGATAACCAAATATATTTTGACTAAAAATTTATTATGCTCTTTATAACCTTAAAACATCTGCAAGATTTCAAAACATTCGGTTCTATAGTTCCTGATTAAATCAATAAAATACATTTACGCATTCATCAATTTTTTTGGGTCACCCTGTATATGCAAATCCAAAAATATGAATGGAATGATAAATCACAAGAAGATACTCATCATTTTTTGTACATTTTAGACAGGATTTATTCAGCAAAATTTTGTGGTGACGACATAAATTTTTTAGGGGGGATGAGCAAATACATTTTGATCAAAAACTTACCATGCTTATGACAACTTTAAAACATCTTCAAAATTTCTAAGCATTCGGTTTTGTAGTTCCTGAGTAAATCAATAAAATAAATTTACGCATTCATTAATTTTTTTGAGTCACCCTGTATATGCAAATCAAAAAATATGAATGGAGTGATAAATTACCAGTACAGACTCATCATATTTTGTACAGATTAGGTAGGATTTATTCGGCAAACTTTCGAGCTGACGTCATCAATTTTTTGGAGGGGATAAGCAAAAATATTTTGACTAAACATTTATTATACTCTTTATAACCTTAAAACATCTGCAAGAATTCAAAGCATTCGGTTTTGTGGTTCCTGTTTAACTCAATAAAATAAATTCACGCATTCATTAATTTTTTTGAGTCACCCTGTATATGGAAATCGAACAACTATGAATGGAATGATAAATCACAAGAAGAGACTCATCATATTTTGTACATTTTAGATAGGATTTATTCGCCAAACTTTTGAGCTGAAGTCATCAAATTTTTGGAGGGGATAATATATATATATATAATAAATTATAAATAATTATTTATTGTAAATATTTTGCAGTCAAGCTCCGTCAAGGTCCGTAACACAAGAAATCAAACTCATGCGGTTCTAGTAATTTTAGGGATTAGAGATTCTGAAGCTTTGAAAAATTTTAAAAAGTCTAAAAATTCTAAAAATTTTAAAGCTACTACAAATTCTAGAGATTTTAGAGATTCTAGAGATTGTGAAGATTCTGGTGATTCTGTAGATGTTAGTTAAAAATTTTAGATATTCTAGGAACTCTATACGTTTTATATATTGTAGAGGTTCTGGAGCTTCCCTAGGTACAAAAGATTCTGGAGATTCTAAATGTTCTAGAATTTATTGGATTTTTGATAATCTCCGGGGACTTTAACTAACATCACCAAAATCTTCATAATCTCTAGAATCTCTAATATCTTGTAGAAACTTTACGATGTCTAAAATTTTTCGGATTTCTAAAATTTTTCCAAGCTTTAGAATCTCTAATCCCTAGAATGACTAGAACCGCTTGAGTTGGATTTCTTGGAGAATCTCTAATTTTCAGAATCTGGAAAATTTCTAGAATTTCTCGTATCTTTAGTGTTTCCAATTTTTTTAATTTTTAGAAATTCTTGAATCCTTAGAACCTCTAGAATCTTTAGAATCCAGAATCTTTTATATCTCCATAATTTTCTCTAGAATGTTTAGAACCTCTAGAATCTTCAGAACCTCCAATATTTCTAGAACCCTTAAAACATGTAGAATTTCAAGAATTTCTCGAATCTTTAGAATCTGTCGAATTTTCAGCATCTCCAGAACTTGTAGAATCGTTAAATCTCTAGAATCTTTAGAATCTCGAGAATTTCTAGAAGCGCTGGGCTTTAAAACTTTTCATTTTTTAAAATCCTTAGGAACTCTGGAATTTCGAAAATCTCTAAAACCTCTAGAATCTCTTGAATCTTTAGAATTTCTAGAATTTTTGGAATTTCTAATCTCTAGAGCTAATGGAACTGCTAGACTCTAAGATTTTTGAGTTCTTAAAATCTTCGAGATCTTTAGAATCTTCAAAATCTCCATAATCTCTAGAATCTTTGGAACTCCTAGAATTTTTGGAATTTCGAGAATTTTTAGAATCTCTAGAATTGCTGGAACTCTAAACCCTTGAATTTATCGGAATTTTTAGAATCTCCGGAATCTTTAACTAACATCTACAGAATCACCAGAATTTTCATAATCTCTAGAATCTCTAAAATCTCTAGATCTTGTAGAAACTTTAAAATGTCAAAAATTTTTCCAAGCTTTAGAATCTCTAATCCCTAGAATTACTAGAACCTCTTGAGTTGGATTTTTTGGAGTCTTTAGAACCTCTGGAAGCTCTAAAACCGCTAAAACTCTAGAACTTCTGGGACCGGTAAATTCTAAAACCTTAAATTTCTTAAACTCTTTAGAATCTCTACTATTTTCAGAATCTGGAAAATTTCTAGAATTTCTCGAATTTTTAGTCTCTCGAATTTTTGGAAGTTTTAGAAATTCTTGCATCCTTAGAACCTTTAGAATCTTTAGAATCTCCAATATTTCTAGAACCCTTAAAACATGTAGAACTTCTAGAATTTTTAGAATCTCTAGAATTGCTGGAACTGCTGAACTCTAAACACTTGAATTTATCGAAATTTTTAGAATCTCAAGAATCTTTAACTAACATCTACAGAAAATCTCTAGATCTTGTAGAAACTTTAAAATTTCTAGAATTTTTCGGATTTTTAAAAATTTTCGAAGCTTTAGAATCTCTCATCCCTAGAATTACTGGAACCACACGACTTGGATATTTTGGTGTCTTTAGAACCATTAGAATTTCCAGAATCTCTAACATCTCCAGAGTCTCCCAGAACCTCTAGAAGCTCTAAAACCACTAGAATCTAAAATTTTTAGAGTATCTAGAATTTCTGGAATTCTAAAACTTTGGATTTCTTGGACTATTTGGAATTTTTAACATCTTCACAATCACGAAAATTTTAAGAATTGCTAGAATCATTAGAATCTCCTGAATCCTTAGAACTTCTAAAATCTTTAGAATCCATAATCTTTTGCCTCTCCATAATTTTCTCTAGAATCTCTTGAATTTTTGGAATTTTTTGAATTCCTCGAATCTTTATAATCTGTAGAATTTTTATCATTTCCAAACTTTCCAGTGCTTTCAAAACCTCTAGAGCGTATAGAATCTCTAGAATTACTAGAATCGCTGTGAATTTCTTTGAACTTTTAGGATCTATAAAATCTCTAGAATCTTTAGAATTTCTGGAATTTTCGGAATTTTTCGAATCTCTAGAATTGATGGAACTGCTAGACTCTAAAACTTTGGATTTATTAAAATCTTAAGACCGTTAGAATCTTCAAAATCTCTAAAATCTCCAGAATCTCTAGAATCTTCACAATCCCTCGAATTTTTAGAATCTCTAAAATTGCTGGAACTGCCAAACTCTAAACCCTTGAATTTTTTTTGTAATCTCTAAGATCTCGTAGAAACTTTAAAATTACTAGAATTTTTCGGATTTCTAAAATTTTTCGAAGCTTTAGAATCTCTAATCCCTAGAATTACTGGAACTGCTTGAGTTGAATTTCTTGGAGTCTTTAGAACAATTAGAATTTCCAGAATCTAAACTCTAAAACTTGGACTCTTTAGAATCTTTAACAGTTTCAGAATTTGGAATTTTTCAAGAATTTCTAGAATCTTTAGAATCTCTCGAATTTTTGAAATTTTTAAAAATTAACAAAAAATAAGTTTACAATAATAAAAACTAATTAATTAAAATTAATTCCTTAAGTAATTACTTATGAATATAAATAAATATAAATAATAATTTAAATTTAAATTACTAAATAATAATAATCAAATTATTCCATAATAACTTGCAACCTGATTACGAAACTGAAACTTACTAGTCTGGAAAAGTGGCTATGATGCCGAAGACAACACTTTACCCTTTTACCAGTTTCGTCTTGACCGTTACAGTACATATTCAGATTTTCCAAAACTTTAAGTACTTTGTTTATTTCAATTAAACTTGAAGTGCTCTAAGCGTTTTCAAGCATTCATGGTATTTTACTCTCCGTCATAGTTTTAAAAATACTTTATTAAATAGAAAACAATTATACGCAGTTAAAACTGTGAAACTATTTGATTAGGATTAGATAATTCATGTTCAAAGACTCCACCTAATAGATTGGTAGATATATAACCTACCTAACGAAAATTAATAAGTGTAGTATCATACTTTTATGTGATCGTCCGACAGCATAACAATGATAAAATCAGTCGTGCTTCTATTTTTCGTCTCAAAAGTGTTCTCGCAAAGTAATCCCATGTCCAATTTTCTGGTAACGTTATTTATTTATTTAATAAATTATTTCAGATTGTACCTTGGATCTTTCTGATCCCGAATCGCCTCTTATTCTTAACGAGGACTTCACGGTTCCTATATTCGATAAAAACCAATCCCTGAGTTTTCAAAATAATGTACTTTTTTACGCTGTGTGTCCTGTGGGTACTCGCAGTACCTACATTGACGAAGAAGGTGACAATCTAGCTTGTAAAAGCGGCACGAACGTACTTAATATTAGAACTGTAGAAATATTCGATTTTACTGATATCAAATGTAAACCCACTGGGCCTGCGACTGTAAAAAAAATAGACCAGCAATGTTGGACCAACGGTACTCTTTTTGAAATAGGATTCAACGTTTACAACGAGTTTGTCTCTATGGTCACGGTTTGTTTCGACGAAGTGAAATTAGCACCGATTTATTCCAAATATAACAACACTTTGTTATCGGATGCACAGTGGTCTGGAAAAATAAAGCATACTTATGAAGAATCATTGATATGTGACGAAATTCCTTGTGAGTGGGTCAACAGCGGAAATGTCTACTTTGATGTGGATGTGGATGTGGATGCCGTCTACAATAATCAGGCAGAAATTTTACACGATCTAGGGATCGATGATCTCTCCTTAGCGAGATTTCCTTTGACAATGGGCTTCCTATCCCAAATAACTTCTCCAAACAATCGTCAAAGATTGCAGTATGTCCCTTATTTTGACTACATGAATGTTGTACCGGTATGGAACATAGAAGAATCAGTTGAAGCGCTCATGCAAATAGTCCTCGTATCAGTGGCTGACTCAAGTTACACAGGTCAGACTGTCATTTCAGGCACTCTAGGTGTTATCACTGTACCAGATAACGAGGAAACTGAACTTTATTTGAACGATGGTAAAATTCCGGTTCCTCGATGGCTGTGGTTGGTTTGGGATGAAATGGAGGCGATAGGTTTTTACTACAACGGTCCTTATCCGGACGAAGCCGAAAACGAATTCACTAATTTATGTTATAGTCCCGGATGCATTTTCTTAGTATTATGTATTTGTGAGTTCAACGATGTGATCGATAAAGAAATGAAACAATTCATTGATAACAACTTTAATTAAAAAATAACATTATTTCTTATTATCTTTTCATTTATTTCCCCCTTCAGAAGTGTGCATTTTACGCTACTGACTGACAGTCCGTTGCCAGATTCTGATGACTCACCATGTTGAACTTAAAATAACCCATCTCTAACAATCCTTGTCCTTCAACACCTGTAGCAATCTGACGCTCAAGTGTTTATTTACATTTACATCGAAAGAATGTCACATAAAAAATAGTTCGATTTGAATGAGTTTATCTTCTCAAAACACAGGACTAAAATTATTGTTTAAACCACAATCGAACAAAATGTTCCGAATATTATAATTCTTATTGGAGTTTTAACTCCTTTCTTGTCGTAATATTAGAACACGTATACGACACGCGTCGGTAGAGTTGGAGCTACGAGCTCGGTGTCGGTGTCGAGGTCACCGAGACCGGTCTGAACATTGGCATGAAAAGCCGGGCTATATACAAAAAGAGAGAGAAATAAACAATTAAACAATATGAACATGAAACCGGATGCAGAAGTGATGCAAAATTTCGCGAAACCACTTCAAAAATTATTAATTTAACTAGTGATCGTTATTTTATTAAAAAACCATTCACTATTGATATACATGTTGCACAAATGGCCAAAACTATGACAGCAGAACTGAGCAAGCTAATTGTAGAAGCTACGGAAAAAAGAAAGATATACATATGGGAAGGGAGGAATAATGGATGGAAGGGAGATTGTAGTGAGTTGAAGAGAAAAGCAAGGGAAAAATTAAGAAAATGGAAGACTAACAAGGGAAGTATAGGAGATAATGGGAAGAAAGAAAACGAGAAAAACGAGAAGAAGAAGAGAAGACAATAAAGTCCCTGAAAACAGAAGAAGAAGTATGGAGATATATAAACAAGGAACGAAGAAGGAAAACTGAAGTCAGTAGGAAAATCAAAATACATGAATGGAAAAAAGGCTTTTTGGAATTATTGGGAGGTTGTGAGGAAAAACGCTGCAAAATAAATAAAGGAATCACAACGACGGCAGAAATGTGGAGAGGTTCGGAAATAACAGAAGATGAAATAGGAAGACAGATTGAAAGACTGAATTCTCAGCAGTGGAGAGAAGAAAAATAATCCCATTATTTAAAAAAGGGGCCAAAAAATTGATGACGTCACCTCAAAAGTTTCCCGAATAAATGGTATCTAAAATGTAGAAAATATGATGGGTCTGTACTTGTAATTTATCATTCCATTCATATTTTTTGGATTTGTATATACAGGGTGACTCAAAAAAAATAATGAATGCGTGAATACATTTGATTTATTTAATCAGGAAATATGCTATCTTAAATGTGCATTGTGTAAAGTATGATGAGTCGATAATTGTGATTTATCACTGCATAAATATTTTTTAGATTTGCTTATACGGGGTGTGAAAAAAATTAATGACTGAGTCAATTTATTTTATTGATTAAATCAAGAATTGCAAAACTGAACACTTTGAAATCTCGACGTTTTGAAGTTATTGTAAGCATGGTAAATTTTTAGGGAAAATGTATCTGTTTATCAACCCCAAAAAATTGATTACGGCATTTCAAAATTTTGCCGAATGTGCAAAATGTGAACACTTTTAATCATAGTTACCTTTGAAAATAATAAAATAAAACTATTTCTCAAAAAAATGGTGCATCTATGTGATAAGTCAGCGCACAGAATTATTAATGATTACCGGTTACGGTGACAAACGACGAAGTTTTGCTCAAGTAGTAACACTTTTCAATGAAATTCATCCTGAACGACAACTAATTTCTAAGTCCACGATTTCAAGAACCCTATCTATGAAGATTTAATGAAACTGGAAGTGGTAAAAAACCAAAATCCGGAGTACCAGCACTATTTGGTTCCAACTAGACCCATTTTGGTCGTCAAGTGCGACAGTAGGTACTTAAGTGAAACTTTTCCTGGCAGATGGAAGGGTCGAAGGGATACTATTCCGTGGCCTGCCGGATTACCGGATTTGACACCGCTTCAACAAAATTATGGTTACTTCTAAATTCTTGCTATCAAAAGTGTGCCAATCGCTTGAAACGGTAAAACATAAACTACAAATTTTTTTTGTGAAATTCTAAAACACAAATTTCAAACATTTATTCATTACATATCCAAAAATCTCACCGACACATTTGGTTATGATACTGAAGACAGAGAAATGAAACAATTCATTGATAACAACTTTATTTAAAAAATAACATTATTTCTTAATATCTTTTCATTTATTTTAATCACTACCGATAAATACATTTTAATTTGTTTTGCTACAAAAGTCTGATAAAAGTATACGTAGCAACAGCGCTTTATGTTTGAAAGTGTTTATGTTTATACATCGGAAGAATGTCACATAGACATTAGTTCGATTTGAATGAGTTCATCCCCTCAAAACAGAGGATCAAAACTGGTATGTGGTAAACTACAACCGACAAAATGTCCTGAATATCTTTATTATAATTCTTATTAAATGAAGACGTTTGTATTTTCCCATCACAAGTAAAAACTTAACATTTTGGGTAGAATTTATTCGGCAAAATTTTGAGATGTCCCCTTATGACGCAGTTAAAATTGTGCAGCGATTTGATTAGATAATTAATTTTCAAAAACAATACCTAGTTGATTAGGATACATATAGAAGTATCATACTTTAATGTGATCGTCCGACAGCATAACAATGATGAGTTAATCGGAAACTCGTCAAGGAATGCAGTTTGATATTTATTTTGATGTTATGAACGTTGTTCCACTTTGGGTTAAAAAAGATCGACTTGGTGCGATCGTATATCTAATAGTTCAAACATCGACAGAATCATCTTACGTAGATCCACTCTGGGGCTTGCTACTTTAACAAATAAAGAAGGAAATCAGATTGAACTGTATTTGAATGATGGTAAAATCCCGTGCCTAAATGGGTCTGGTTCCTTTGGGATAAAACTGAAGAGATAGTTTTCAACTACAACAGTCCTAATTCGGAGGAAATGGAAGCAGAAATTACTAAGTTATATTCTAACTACACTTCAATAAGTATATATAGCTGTGGTTGTGAATTACAATCTGTGATCGATGCAGAAACTCATTGAAAATAATTTCAACTAAAAAATAACATTTCTTATTGATTACGACAGATAATTACATTTATTTTTCAAAAAGATTGATGGAAGTATAGTATCAGTACTTTATTTTTTGTAAATGGATACCGTTTATCTAATAAAAAATGTGATGTGCTATTTCAGTTGCAAACTCTTTCAGTTTTTCATTATCTTGATTAACGTTGTTTTCGATATGGGAATTTTAATAATTCCGCTTTATAATTTAATATCGTTACATATATATGTACAATTCTGAAATGATGTCATCGCATTATTGGTGGGGATGATTAGACAAATTTTGGTTAGCGATTTACCATATACGTGAATATTCCTAATATAAATACAAAATTTGACAAGTATCTGTGACGGCAGACAGGAAAAGGGAGACATATTTCTTCGTACTGTCGGGGTCATAAAAGATCGAGAAAACGTAAAAGTGGCAAGAATTTATCGATTTACAGTTTCGAAAATAATTATAGTTACCTTGAAACCTCGACATTACAGATATGATAGAAAAGAAAGTTTTTTCACTTTCTAAAAAACAAATACGCTTATAAACCTTCTTAGAAAGGCACAAAACTCACCTCAACACCCATCTTATACCTAATTTAAGGAAATATTTTATAAATATACTTGATTTTAAATTGTTTTTGAGTATTTGTCTACAACATGAGGTACATTTTCTTTCTTTTCCAATTAACGTGTAATGAAATATCAAAAATATCAGAGATATTTAAAATTATGCTTCAACTGCTTGTCCTGGTTTGGTAAGACGAAAAACACAATGAAAGTTGTAACTTTTACTAATATGATTCTTAGATACTCATCAGCTAATATATGTTGAAACTACAGCAGAAATATTTAATTACAGAAACTAGTTCATTGATAATACTATCACTCAATAATAATAAATGACGACATTAGCTAACAAAAGTAGGCCAGTCACCTGAAAAAAAAAAGCTTGAACGTTTCGTAAAATTTCTTGTGAAATTCTAAAACACAAATTTCTACCATTAATTCACTACATATTCAAAAATGTTGCCCACAAATCGGGCTATGATACCGAAGATCACATATTATAATTTTTCCAATTTCGTCTTGGCCGTTGCAGTACATACATATTTAGATCTTCCAAAAGAAACAAACACCTTTAAGTACTTTGTTTGTTTCGATTAAACTTGAAGTGCATTGACCGTTTTCGAGTATTCATGTATTTATACTCGGAAAATCCAAAAACACAAGTCCCCTCTCCATCAAATCCGCAAAGTCGTAGTTTTAAAAACACATTATTAAGTTCAAAAAAATCTAACGCAGTTAAAATTGTGAAACGATTTGATTAGATAATTAATTTTCAAAAACAATATATATACGTACCTACCTAGCAAAAATTAACAAGTGTAGTATCATACTTTTATGTGATCGTCCAACAGCATAACAATGATAAAATCGGTTGTGTTTTTATTTTTCGCTTCAAAAGTGCTCTCGCAAAGTAAACTCACGTAAAATTTTCTGGTGACTTTATTTACTTAATAAATTATTTCAGATTGTACCTTGTAGAGGCGCCACTGAAGACTGAACTGAAAATGATTTATGATATTCGTAATTTAAGACAAATAGCGATGACACTTATCAACCTGTAGACGTGAGATTGAAACAGAAACTAAACTGAAATATGTTTTTTACGAATTGCAATGCCGACGGTCCAGACTTTTTTATTGCTCTGACTTCCGCGTATTGAATAAAATACTACATTTTATTTTGATTTTCGATGTTGTAATTCACATTTGGTTAATTATAACTTGTCCAGATCTATGAGAGGCTCAGCACGTTTTATTCAAGTGGTTGCTTATATAAGCACTCAACTTTGAAAACATCGTTAACACGTTAGGAATATTTTATAAAAGTTCAGATGGTTTTCAGGATTCTAAAGATAATGTTGCCTTCGTGTATTGTACTACTAATAACATAATTTTGAGAATTCATTATATCTACAAAATATTTTGTGAAAACAGTACAGAGGGCACGAATGAATAGCGGTGGTTATGTTTATTAAGTACTTTGTGTATTTCAGTTAAACCTGACGTGTTTTGACCACTTTCAATATTTTGGCGTTTTTTGTTAATATACACAGTATTTTTTGAACAACCCGATACTCAAAAACATGTTCTTAATTTCTTGTAAAGCAATAAGTATTTTGCAGTCACGACGAATAAAAAGTATCATCACAATTGAGACAGGGTGGGTGGGCGGGCTTACATTTTGACTTTTTGTTTTAATATGTGTAGACTTTTTTTCATCACAACATGAAACTTAAACATGTTTAAAATGGAAAATTTGTATAAGGAAATGTCGATTAGGCTCAACCCCATAATTGTAAAATCAATATTTCCTAGCAAAAATGTACCATTTTAACCGTGTTTTAAGTTTCTTGTTGTACAAATATGGCTATGCATATTAACAAAAAAAAAGGCAAAATATACACCCCGCCCACCCGCCCAATCTCAATTCTGATGATTTTTTTTATTCGTCGTAAACCCAGGAGTGAAGTTTAATTTTAAAATCTTTATTTTTCTACGAGAAATTACCTGTGAAATATGTAATTGTGTCATACAAAGACAACTGAAGGTATTAATCAAAAAAGAAAAGTAAAAGAGAAGCTCCACCCATCCGTCTCGATCTCAATCGTGATGAATTTTTCATTCGTTGTTAGACCGAGGGGCGGAGCATTTTTACAAAATCGATATTTCCCTATACAAATTTACCATTTTAAACATGTTTTAAGTTTCTTGTTGTGAAAAGATGACTACACATCTTAAGCAAAATAGCAAAATATAAGCCCCACCCACCCGCCCTATCTCAATTGTGATGATCCTTTTTTTTTAATTGTCGAGAGCCAAAGGAACGGAATTTAATTGCATATTTCCTTAACAAAAATTTACCATTTTAAACGTATTTTTAAGTTTCTAAAAAAAATCATAACAATTAAGATGGGGTGGGTGAGCGGGGTTTATATTTTGGCTTTTTTCTTTATATACATAGTATTCTTTGAACAACGCGATACTCAAAAACATGTTTTTAATTTCTTGTGTGACGTAATAAATATCTTGCAGTTAAGTTCCGCACTTTTGGCTCACGGTGAATAAAAAAAATCATAACAAATGAGAGGGTGGGCGGGCTTACATTTTGCCTTTTTGTTTTTATGTTGTGTAAACTTTTTTCTCCATGAAATCAAAATCATAGTTTCAAAAACAATCAAAGTTAAAAAAAATATATGACGCAGTGTGTAATATATGAATAAAAACAAAAAAAACTGAAAAACTTTTGTATATATTATATTTATATAAACCATCTGACAGAGCTTCAAAAAAATTAAAAGTCAGGCGGCAGAAAATCGATGCCTGCATAATTAAAAAACCTATAACAAAACAAGCGTTTTGTGCGGGGAATCCCCGCAAGCGCGTGTAACCTTGTGTTAAGTACTTTGTTTGTTTCAATTAAACTTGAAGTGCTTTGACAGTTTGATTTAATTGATTGATTAGATAATTCATGGTCAAAGAATACACCTAATAACCAGTATAAATTACTTATTTTGTGGTCTAGTCCCGACTGTCTGGCCTCATTTTTCTGTAGTTGCGATTTCGAATCGGTGATCGATATAGAAATGAGACAACTCATTGACAATAACTTTAACTAAAAAATAACACTATTTCTTATTATCTTTTCATTCACTATGTCTATGAGTAAATAATACCTACTTTGGTAATAGGAGTAATTTAAAAAACCTACTTGTTCACAAATAAAATAGACAATGTTTATAAATTGTGTCATTATTTAATTGAGAAACATCATTAAAACCTAAGAATATTTTATAACGTCATTAAATTGAACACTAATCGATATAAACATTAGAGACTTGAATTCTCTATTAATACGAATTATAGTTATTTCTATTTCTGAAGCCTGTACATTACAGATATAATAGAAAAGAAAGTCTTCACCATCTAAAAAACAAACCCATTTATAAACCTTCATGCAAAAGCACAAACCTCACCTCAACCCCCATCTTATAATTCAACGAAATACTTTCGGAATATTTAATTTTAAACTGCCTTTGAGTGTTCACCAAAAACATGAGATACATCTTCTTATTGCTTTCGCTCCAGTCGCACCAATCCAGATTTATCAACACATCCAATATATCATCCGACTAGAAAAAATATCTTAACTATTTGAAATCGTAAAACGAGAAACACGTACGACATCTTCGATCGCTTGACCACTTTGCGCGAGTCCGAAAAGAATAATAAACGCCGTTATCCCCAACGAAAATATGCGGAGATACTGATCCGTTAAGACATCTTGAAACTGAAACAAAATTACAACAGGAAGAATAGAGCGAAAAACGTACCCAAAAATAATAAATAGCGACATTCGCGATCAAAACCGTGCCCACAATCTGAAAAGGCAAAACGTAAATTTGGACACCTCGTAGAATTTTTCTCAGAATTCTGAAACGTGCAGATAAAAGTCGTAGTTCAACGGATTTTTTTGCTTACAGAGTAATTTCGGCGTGGTATCGCAGGCAAAATTTCAAACTGCGTGCGATTTCTCGATCGTCGCCGGTCATGTTTTTCAGGAAAAACAAACAATTGTAAATGTGGAACTTCACATGCATCCAGCAATAAACGATTCGCAGTGAAGGTTGCACTATGGAGATGTACGTCAAAGGTACGAAGCCAATTTTCGAAAACCAGATGACGAAATTTTGCCACTTGGGAAAATATACTTCGGCTACGTCGTTTTCAAAGAAAACTTGTTTGTCTTGATCTGTGGGCATAACATAAAAGAAAGCTGTAATCATCCCGAGAAAAAAAGTCACCGCTAAGTATGCGGTGACTATCAACAAATTTTGGTCGTATTGTCTTTTCCACTGTTGGTTCACTGGAATTTTCCAAGAACGCATGTATTTTGTAGAAGAGATGATTAATGGTGCTGAGAAGTACAAAGACAAGATGCAGAGAATCAACTACAAGAAACAATTATTATAAAAAAAAATTATTATTACTTTACTTACATAAACTATGATGAAAAATGTCGGTCCAAACTGGACAAAATAATTAACGCTAGCTTTGCGAACGAACGACAAAACTTGAAGAATCAAGCAAAAAATAAAATAAACCGTTAAAAAAAATAAACAATTTTTTACTAGCTTGACCTCAAAGACGTCGATGACGAAGATCTGCCATATTTTTAAATACTTGTTGTCTGCAAAAAAATAATAGTTAAATGTATTTTACGAACGATCAAAAATACCTTTCATGTTGGCGTGGAGTCGTCGAAAACTAGGACAAACTCGCAAAGTTTTGAAAGGACCGTAGGGGTGTAAATATTGTCGTAATAGTGGCTACGAATATTTGATAAAAACATTGAAAATAAGCGAAAATCTATAGCGTAATGTTTACGGCCAAGCATACGAAAGTTTGTTTCTGGACACACAAACACACAAACACAAGCTTGCTTAAACTCACATAAATCACTGCGGCCATCGAAATACTACGACAATCAATAGTTGTCAATGGCAAAATTTGTACAGACTGTAAATTTATTAGTAAAAAATATGAGACTATAAGTGAAATTATCTGCGAAAGTTTACTTAACACAGTGTTTTTGAGTAAAAATACTACATGTTCGAGAATTAATACGACGATAATAATAATCAAACACAAGATTTTTTATCTATAATTTGCCAATTTTATACCGGGTGAATATTATATTAACGGGACCCTGACCAAATTTCATTGCAAAACAAAATATTTACATATCTCATAATATGTAACACTTTCTATATTTTATTTTTCTAATTACCTAGTGGTTAATTTTGACTTTCGCAATAATTCTACTTGTCAATTTTGAGCTCCGATAATTGTTTTGGTCTTCGCGATAAAATGAGGGTTAAATACACGAACGATGAAAAGGTTCATATGATCTTGATTTTTGGAGAATGCGGAAAAAATGTCGTTGCAGCAGCAAATCTCTACGAAAGAAGATATTCCGATAGGCGACATCCATCATCCATCCGACCAAATCTTTACATATTTAGAAAAAACGTTAAGACAAAATTGGACGAAAGAAACAAGAAATAGAGGACTTACTGGTGCTGCTGTCGAAAATGAAATTCGTGTAATTGAAGCCGTAGAAAACAACCCGCATGTGAGCCAAAGATTTATAGCAAGACAAATAGGAATCTCATAATCCTCAAATCCTCAGAACACCATAATCCTCAAATGTCCAAAATTCCATAATCCTCAAATTATCAAAACACTCTTATCCTCAAATCCTAAAAACACCATAATCCCCAAATCCTCAAAATACCATCATCCTCAAATCCTCAGAACGCCATAACCCTCAAATTCTTAGAACACTATAACCTTCAAATCCTCAGAACACCAGTATCCTCAAATCCACAGAACAGCATAATCTTCAACCTCGTCCTTTTTCGTCCTTTTCAACCTTTCTCGTCTTTTACGTCCTGTCTCGTCCTTTTCATCCTTTTTCGTCCTTATTTTCTTTTTTCGTCCTTTTCGTCCTGTTTCTTCCCTTTACGACCAACCTATTCCTTTCCGTCGTTTTCGTCCTTTTCGTCTTTTTACGTCCTTTCCGTCCTTTACGTCCTTTTTCGTCCTTATTATCCTTTTTCGTTCATTTCAGCCCATTTCTTCCCTTTTCGCCCTTATCCCTTTCCGTCGTTTTCGTCCTTTTTCGTTCTTTTTCGTCCTTTTACGTCTTTTTCCGTCCCTCTTCGTCTTTATTTTCCTCTTTCGTTTTTTGTCGTCCTTGTTATCCTTTTTCGTCTTTATTCGTTTTTTTTTCGTCCTTTTTCCTCCTTATCATCCTTTTTCGTCCTTGTTCGTCTTTTTTCGTCCTTTTTCGTTCTTATTATCCTTTTTCGTCCTTATTATCCTTTTTCGTCCTTTCTCGTCCTTTTTCGTCGTTATTATCCTTTTGCGTACTTTCCCGTCCTTATTATCCTTTTTCGTTCTTATTGTCTTTTTCGTCCTCTTTCGTCCTTATTCGTCTTTTTTCGTCTTTTTCGTCCTTATTATCCTTTTTCGGACTTTTTCGTCCTTTTCATCCTTTTTCGTCCTTATTATCCTTTTTCGTCCTTTTCGTCCTGTTTCTTCCCTTTGCGACCAACTTATGCCTTTCCGTCGTTTTCGTCCTTTTCGTCTTTTTACGTCCTTTTCGTCCTTTCCGTCCTCTTTCGTCCTTATTATCCATTTTCGTCCTTTACGTCCTATTTCTTCCCTTCTCGTCCTTATCCCTTTCCGTCGTTTTCGTCCTTTTTCGTCCTTTTCGTCCTTTTTCGTCCTTGTTCATCTATATTTTCCTCTTTCGTACTTCGACGTCCTTATTATCCTTTTTCGTCCTTATTCGTTTTTTTTTTTCGTCCTTTTTCGTCCCTTTTCCTCCTTATTATCCTTTTGCGTACTTTCCCGTCCTTATTATCCTTTTTCGTCCTTGTTCGTCCTTTTTCGTCCTTCTTCGTTCTTATTATCCTTTTTCGTCCTTATTACCCTTTTTCGTCCTTTCTCGTCCTTTTTCATCCTTTTCCGTCCTTATTATCCTTCTGCGTACTTTCCCGTCCTTATTATCCTTTCTCGTCCTTATTATCCTTTTTCGTCCTCTTTCGTCCTTCTTCATCCTTTTTCGTCTTTTTCGTCCTTATTATCCTTTTTCGTCATTTTTCGTCCTGTTTCTTCCCTTTTCGACCAACTTATGCCTTTCCGTCGTTTTCGTCCTTTTCGTCTTTTTACGTCCTTTTCGTCCTATTTCTTCCCTTTTCATCCTTATCTCTTTCCGTCGTTTTCGTCCTTTTTCGTCCTTGTTCGTCTTTATTTTCCTCTTTCGTACTTCGACGTCCTTATTATACTTTTTCGTCCTTGTTCGTTTTTTTTCGTCCTTTTTCGTCCTTTTTCGTTCTTGTTCGTCCTTAGTTATTTGTATATTTATTATTATGTATTTTTTATATTTTGTCCTGTAATTAGGGAAACCTGTGGGACAATAAACTTATTATTATTATTATTATTATTTTTCGTCCTTTTTCGTCCTTATTATCCACCTTCGTCCTTTTTCGTCCTCTTTATCCTTTTTCGTCCTTTTTCGTTCTCTTCGTCCTTTTACGTACTTTTTTCGTCCTTCTTCGTCTTTATTTTCCTCCTTCGTTCGTTGTCGTCCTTGTTATCCTTTTTCGCCCTTATTCGTTTTTTTCCTCCTTTTTCGTCCTTTTTCGTCCTTGTTTGTCCTTTTTCGTCCTTTCTCGTCCTTTTTCGTCCTCTTTCGTCCCTTTTCGTCCCTTTTCGTCCTTTTCGTGGTTATTATCCTTTTTCGTCATTTTTCGTCCTTATTACATTGTCTTGTCCTTTTTCGTTCTTTTTCGTACTTATTATCCCTTTTCGTACTTTTTCTTCCTTTCTCGTCCTTTTTCGTCCTTATTATCCTTTTTCGTACTTTCTTGTCCTTATTATCCTTTTTCGTCCCTTTTCGTCCTTGTTCGTCCTTGTTTGTCCTTTTCGTCCTCTTTCGTCCTTATTATCCGTTCTTGTCCTTTTTCGTTCTTTTTCGTACTTATTATCCTTCTCCGTACTTTTTCGCCCTTATTATCCTTTTTCGTACTTCGTCCTTTTTCGTCCTTTTCGTCCTCTTTCGTCCTTCTTCGTCCTTATTATCCTTTTTCGTCTTTTTTCGTCCGTTTTCGGCCTTGTTCGTACTGTTTCGTCCTTATTATCCTTTTTCGTCCTTTTTCGTCCTCTTTCGTCCTTTTTCGTCCTTAGTATCCTTTTTCGTCCTTATTATTCTTTTCCGTCCTTTTTCGTTCTTTTCATCCTGATTATCCTTTTTCGTCCTTTTCGTCCTTTTCATCCTTTTTCGTCAATTTTGTTGTTTATGTCCTTTTCGTCTTTTTCGTCTTTATTATTGTTCAGAACTCCAAAATTATCAAATGTTCAAAACTCCATAATCCTCAAATTATCAAAACACCATTATCCTCAAATCCTAAAAACACCATAATCCCCAAATCCTCAAAACACCATCATCATCAAATCCTCAGAACTCCATAATCCTCAAATTCTCAGAACACTAATCTTCAAATCCTCAGAACACCAGAATACTCAAATCCTCAGAACAGCATAATCCTCAACCTCGTCCTTTTTTTGTCCTTTTTCGTCTTTTTCGTCCTTCGTCCTTTTTCGTTCTCTTTCGTCCTTGTCGTCCCTTTCGTCCTTTTCGTCCTTTTCATCCTTTTTCGTCAATTTCGTTGTTTTCGTTTTTTTCGTCCTTTTTCGTTCTTTTCGCCCTGTTTCGTCCTTTTCGTCCTTTTTCGTTCCTATTAACCTTTTTTGTCCTTTTCGTCCTTTCCGTCCTTCTCGTCCTTTTTCGTACTTATCGTCTTTTTTCGTCTTTTTCATCGTTTTTCGTCCTTTTCGACCTTTTTTGTCCTTTTCGTCCTTTTTCGTCCTTTTCGTACTTTTTCGTCCTTCTCGTCCTTTTCGTCCTTTTTCGTCCGTTTTCGTACTTTCCGTCCTTTACCTCCTTTTTCGTCCTTTTTGTCCTGTTTCGTCCTTTTTCGTCCTTATTATCCTTTTTCGTCGTTATTATCCTTTTTCGTCCTTAGAGAAGAGAGAACGGAAGAAAAGGACGAAAAGGAGTCCTTTTCTTCCGTTCTCGTCCTTTTCATCCTTTCCGTCCTTTTTCGCCCTTTTTCGTCCTTTTCGTTCTTTTTTGTCCTTTCCGCCCTGTTTCGTCCTTTTTCGTCCTTATTATCCTTTTTCGTCTTAATTATCCTTTTTCGTCCTTTTCATTCTCTTCGTCCTTTCGTCATTTTTCGTCCTTTTTCGTCCTTGTTTGTCTTCCTTTTCGTCTTTCTCTTCTTTTTTCATCCTTTTCGTTTTGTTTCGTCCTTTTTCGTCCTTTTTCGTCCTTGTCGTCCTTGTCGTCCTTTTTCGTTCTTTTTGTCCATTTCGTCCTTTTTCCTCCTTTTCGTCCTTTTTCGTTCGTTTTCGGCCTTTTTCATCCTTATTATCCTTTTTTGTCCATTTCGTCCTTTTTCCTCCTTTTCGTCCTTATTATCCTTTTTGGTCCTTATTAACCTTTTCGTCCTTTTCTTCCGTTCTCGTCATTTCCGTCCTTTCCGTCCTTTTTCGTCCTCTTCGTTCTTTTTTGTCCTTTTCGCCCTGTTTCGTCCTTTTTCGTCCTTATTATCCTTTTTCGTCTTAATTATCCTTTTTCGTCCTTTTCTACGTTTCTCGTCCTTTCCGTCCTTCTTCTTTCTTTTCGTCCTTTTCATCCTCTTCGTCCTTTCGTTATTTTTCGTCCTTTTTTGTCCTTTTTTTGTCCTTTTTGTCCTTTTCGTCCTTCTCTTCTTTTTTCGTCCATTTCGTTTTGTTTCATCCTTTTTCGTCCTTTTCGTCTTGTTTCGTCCTTTTTCGTCCTTTTCGTCCTATTTCGTTCTTTTTGTCCTGTTTCGTCGTTTTCGTCCTTTTTCGTTCGTATTAACCTTTATTGTCCTTTTCGTCCTTCTCGTCCTTTTTCGTCCTTTTCGTCCTTTTTCGTCCTTTTCATCCTGTTTCGTCCTTTTCGTCCTTTTTTGTCCATTTCGTCCTTTTTCCTCCTTTTCGTCCTTTTTCGTCCGTTTTCGTCCTTTTTCATCCTTATTATCCTTTTTCGTCTTTTTTGTCCGGTTTCGTTCTTTTTCGTCCTTATTATCCTTTTTCGTCCTTTTTTTCCTTTCTCGTCCTTTTCGTCCTTTTTCGTCCTTTCCGTCCTTTTTCGTCCTTTTCGTTCTTTTCGTCCTTGTTCGTCGTTTTCGTCCTCTTTCGTCCTTTTCGTCCTTTTCATCCCGTTTCGTCCTTTTCGTTCTTTTTCGTCCTTTTCATCTGAACAGCCAAACTCAGCTAGCTAGTTTTCTGATAAAAATCGCATGAGTTTGTCGATCAAACGCTTTTGGAACGGCCTCGAACAAAACCATGTTGATTCTCTACAATAAGATTTTTACATTGATAGGATAAATTATCAGCCAAAATCATCTCAAAAACTTTTGCAAAGTTATTCAGGATAGAAAGCAGTCTATAATTTTCTATAGCCGAGCGATTGCCACTTTTGAATAAGGGACCAATTTTAGATACCTTCCATCTGTCAGGAAACTTACGATTATCAAGAATTAACTTGAAAACAAATGTTTAGAGGTTTGTTAAAAATACCTTTACCTTAAAGCTTTAGCATTATTTTAAAAAACCTACTCGTTCACAAAAATAGACGACGTTTATATAAATTACCTCTGTAATTGCGAAACATCATTAACAACCTAAGAATATTTTATAACGTCATTAAATTAAACACTAATCGATATAAACATTAGAGACTTGAATTCTCTATTATTAAGCAAAAATGAATCGATTTACGGCTTCGAAATGCTTTAATATAAATTATGCTTATTTCTGAAGCCTCGACATTACAGATATGATAGAAAAGAAAGTCTTCACCATCTAAAAAACAAACCCATTTATAAACCTTCTTACAAAAACACGAAACTCACCTCAACCCCCATCTTATAATTCAACGAAATATCTTCGGAATATTTCATTTTAAACTGCCGTTGAGTGTTCACCAAAAACATGAGATACATCTTTTTATTGCTTTCGCTCCAGTCGCACCAATCTAGATTTATCAACACATCCAATACATTATCCGACTAGAAAAATATTTTAATTATTTAAAATCGGAAACCGAGAATACGTACGACATCTTCGATCGCCTGACCACTTTGCGCGAGACCGAAAAGAATAGTAAATGCAGTTATTCCCAACGAAAATATGCGAAGATACTGATCCGTTAAGACATCTTGAAACTGAAAAAAAATTACAACAGGAAGAATCCAGCGAAAAACGTACCCAAAAATAATATATAGCGACATTCGCTATCAAAACCGTGCCCACAATCTGAAAAGGCAAAACGTAAATTTGGACACCTCGTAGGATTTTTCGCACAATTCTGAAACGTGCGGATAAAACTCGATAGTTTAAGGGGTTTTTTTGCTTACAGGGTAATTTCGACGTGGTATCGCAGACAAAATTTCAAACTGCGTGCGATTTCTCGATCGTCGCCGGTCATGTTTTTCAGAAAAAACAAACAATTGTAAATGTGGAACTTCGCATGCATCCAGCCATAAACGATTCGTAGTGATGGTTGTACTATGGAGATGTACGTCAAAGGTACGAAGCCAATTTTCGACAACCAGATGACGAAATTTTGCCACTGCGGAAAATATGCTTCTGCTACGTCGTTTTCGAAGAAAACTTGTTTGTCTTGTTCTGTGGGCATAACGTAAAAGAAGGCTGTGATCATCCCGAGAGAAAGAGTCACCACTAAGTATACAGTGACTAGCAACAAATTTTGGTCGTATTGTCTTTTCCACTGTTGGTTGACTGGGACTTTCCACGAACGCATATATTTTGTAGAGGCAACGATTAATGGTGATGAAAAGTATAAAGTGACGATGCAGAGAATCAACTACAAGAAATTATTATTATTGTTAAAAAAAAATAAATTATTACTTTACTTACATAAACTATGATGAAAAATGTCGGTCCAAATTGGACGAAATAATTAACGCTAGCTTTGCGAACGAACGACAAAACTTGAAGAATCAAGAAAAAAATAAAATAAACCGTAAAAAAAATTAAACACTTTTTTACTAACTTGACCTCAAAAATGTCGATGACGAAGATCTGCCATATTTTTAAACACTTGTTGTCTGCAGAAAAAATAATAATTAAATGGATTTTACGGACAATCAAAAACACCTTCGTCCATGCTGGCGTGGAGTCGTCCAAAACTAGGACAAACTCGCAAAGTTTTGGCAGAGTCGTATGACACAGGACTAATTTTCGTACTAAATTGAATCCGAGAAATTAGAACTGGTTCTAAATTCTTGTATACAAGCAGGCGCGCGCATTCTGCGGCATACAATTTAATACAAAAATTAGTCCCGTGTCAAACTGATTGATTTTTATATACTTCTCGAGCGTAAGCATTTTTTCGACCTATCATGACCCCTAGAGAACGAAGAAATAGGTCTCCCGTTTCCGTCTGTCTGCCATCCCGGATTTTTATTAGACAGATAATCTCCGAAAGTACTGGGCGGATTGTTGTCAAATTTTCTATTCACATATTAGGTATATCATGTAAATAGTAAAACCAGAGAACATAGAGAAGCGTCATAGTTTAAATTAAATGACTCCTCGACTTATGTTGGCAACAGTGGTTGTTTTTTTATTATTTTTCAATTTTTGGATTTTACAATTTCTCAATTTTTCAATTTCTCGGTTTTCAGTTTTTCTCTTCAGTTTTACGATGTTTAAATATTTCGATTTTTCAATTTTTGACTTTTATAAACTCTTTATTTGACGATTTTTCAACTTACTTTTTTGATTTTTCGATTTCTCGATTTTTCAAATTTTTTATTTCTCAGTTTTTGGATATTTCAGTTTTGAGGTTTTTCAATATTTCTGTGCTTCGACTTTTCCATTTTTGACTTCTGGATTTTTCGATGTGTCGGCTTTTTACTTTTTCGATTTTTAAATTTTAGATTTCTCAAATTTTTGGTATTATAAATTTTCAATATTTAAAATTTTCGATTTCTCGATTTTTCATTTCAGCTCTTCCATATTTCAATTTTTCAAATGTTTTGATTTCTTAATCAATCGATTTTTCGACTTCCGGGTTTTAGACTTTCTGTTTTTCAATTGTCGTTTTTTCAAATTTTCGATTTTTCAATTAATCGATGTTTTGATTTTCCCATTTCTTGACTTTCGAAGGTTTCGATATTCCTGTTCTTCAATTTTTTAATTTTTCGATTTTTCAGGTTTCTGATTTTTTATTTTTCTATTTTTTCAGGTTTCGATATTTCAACTTCACTTTTTTGATTTTTCGATTTCTCAATTTTTTGACTTTTAGGTTCTCAGTTTTTGGATATTTCAGTTTTCGGATTTTTCAGATTTTTCATTTTCCAGTTTTGGGATTTTTCAATATTTTGATTCTTCGACTTTTCGTTTTTTGGCTTCTGGAGTTTTCGATGTGTCGATTTTTTTACTTTTTCGATTTCTCAATTTTTCGATTGCTTAATCTTTCGATTTTTCGACCTCCCGGTTTTAGATTTTCTGTTTTCAATTGTTTTAAATTTTTCGATTTTTCAAAGTTTTGATTTCCCGATTTAGTTCCCCATTTTTAGTTTTTCTTTCATTTTTCAGTTTTTCGATATTTCAGTTTTGGGATTTTTCAATATTTCGATTCGACTTTTCGATTTTTGACTCCTGGATTTTTCGATATGTCGATTTTTTACTTTTCCGATTTTTCAATTTTTCCATTTTTAAATTTTAGATTTTTTAATTTTTAAAATTTTAGATTTTTAGATTTTTCATTTCAGTTCTTCGATATTTCAATTTTTCAAGTTTTCGAATTTTTCAAATGTTTCGATTTCTTAATCTTTTGTTTTTCGATTTCCCGGTTTTATATTTTCTATTTTGCAATTGTCATTTTGCCAATTTTTCTATTTTTCAATTAATCGATGTTTTGATTTTCCCATTTCTTGACCTTCGAGTGGTTCCATTTTCCTGTTCTTCAGTTCTTTAATTTTTTGATTTTTCAGTTTTTCGATTTTATAAGGTTTCTATTTTTCGACTTCACTTTTTTGATTTTTCGATTTTTCAGTTTTTAGATATTTCAGTTTTACGATTTTTCAATATTTCAATTCCTCGGCTTTTCTATTTTTGACTTTTTCGTTCTTTTCGTCCTTTTTCGTCCTTTATCATCCTTTTCGTTCTTTTCGTCCTTTGCGTCCTTACTGTCCTTTTCGTCTTTTTCGTCCTTATTTTCCTTTTTCGTCCTTTTCGTCCTTTTTCGTCCCTTTTCGTCCTTTTTTGTCCTTTTCGTCCGTTTCGTCCTTTACCTCCTTTTCGTCCTTTTTGTCCTTTTCCTCCCTGTTCGTCCTTTTTCGACTTTTTCGTCCTTTTTCGTCCTTTCCACCCTTTTTCGCTCTTTTCGTCTTTTCCGTCCTTTTTCGTCCTTTTCCTCCTGTTTCGTCCTTTTCGTTCTTTTCGTCGTTTTTCGTCCTTATTATTCTTTTTCGTCTTTTTCGTCCTTTTCGTTCTTTTTCGTCCTTTTCGTCCTTTCGCGTCCCTTTCCTCCTTTTTTGTCCTTTTCGTTTTTCTTTCATTTTTCAGTTTTTCGAAATTTCAGTTTTGGGGTTTTTCAATATTTCGATTCTTCGACTTTTCGATTTTTGACTCCTGGATTTTTCAATGTGTCGATTTTTTTACTTTTTCGATTTTTCAGTTTTTCCATTTTTAAATTTTAGATGTTTTAATTTTAAAAATTATAGATTTTTCGATTTCTCGATTTTTCATTTCAGTTCTTAGATATTTCACTTTTTCAAGTTTTCGAATTTTTCGAATGTTTCCATTTTTAATCTTTTGATTTTTCGACTTCCCGATTTTAGATTTTCTGTTTATCAATTGTCATTTTGTCAAATTTTCGATTTTTTTATTTTTAAATTTGACTTTTATAAACTCTCAATTTTCCGATTTTTCAATTAATCGATGTTTTGATTTTCCCATTTCTTGACCTTCGAATGTTTCGATTTTCATGTTCTTCAATTCATTAATTTTTTTATTTTTCAGGTTTCGATTCTTCAACTTCACTTTTTTGATTTTTCGATTTCTCAATTTTTCGACTTTTTAGGTTCTCAGTTTTTGGATATTTTAGTTTTCGGATTTTTTAGGTTTTCCATTTTTCAGTTTTTCGATGTTTCAGTTTTGGGATTTTTCAATATTTCGATTCTTTGACTTTTCGATTTTTAGCTTCTGGATTTTTCGATGTGTCGATTTTTTTTACTTTTTCGGGTTTTCAATTTTTCCATTTTTAAATTTTAGATTTTTTAATTTATAAAATTTTAGATTTTTCGATTTCTCGATTTTGCATTTCAGTTGTTCGATATTTCAATTTTTCAAGTTTTCGAATTTTTCAAATGTTTCGATTTCTTAACCTTTTGATTTTTCGACTTCCCGGTTTTAGATTTTCTGTTTTTCAATTGTCATTGTGTCAAATTTTCGATTTTTTTATTTTTCAAATTTGACTTTCATAAATTCTCAATTTTTCGATTTTTCCATTTCTTGACCTTCGAATGTTTCGATATTCCTGTTCTTGAATTGTTTAATTTTTCGATTTTTCAGGTTTCGGTTTTTTATTATTCTATTTTTTCTGGTTTCAATTTTTCAACTTCACTTTTTTGATTTTTCGATTCTTCAGTTTTTAGATATTTCAGTTTTAGGATTTTTCAATATTTCAATTCTTCAGCTTTTCTATTTTTGACTTCTGGGTTTTTCGATGTGTCTACCTTTTTACTTTTTCGATTTTTCAATTTTTGGAATTTTTAAATTTTAGATTTTTCAATCTTTTGATATTTTGGTTTTTCAACATTTCTTAATCTTTCTATTTTTCGACTTCCTGGTTTTAGATTTTCTGTTTTTCAACTGTCGTTTCTTCAATATTTCGGTTTTTAAATTTTAGATTTTTCAATGAATCGATGTTTTGAATTTCCCATTTCTTGACTTTCGAGGGTTTCGATATTCCTGTTCTTCAATTCTTTAATTTTTCGATTTTTCAGGTTTTTGATTTTTTATTTTTCTATTTTTTCAGGTTTCGATTTTTCAACTTCACTTTTTTGATTTTTCGATTTCTCAGTTTTTCGATTTTTTGGTTCTCAGTTTTTGGATATTTCAGTTTTCGAATTTTTCAGGTTTTTCATTTTTCTGTTTTTCCATATTTCAGTTTTGGGTTTTTTCGATGTGTCGATTTTTTTACTTTTTCGATTTTTGAATTTTTCGATTGCTAATCTTTCGATTTTTCGATTGCTAATCTTTCGATTTTTCGACTTCCCGGTTTTAGATTTTCTGTTTTCAATTGTCGTTTTAAATTTTTCGATTTTTTAATGTTTTGATTTCCATTTTTAGTTTTTCTTTCATTTTTCAGTTTTCCGATATTTCAGTTTTGGGATTTTTCAATATTTCGATTCTTCGACTTTTCGATTTTTGGCTTCTGGAATTTTCGATGTGTCGATTTTTTTACTTTTTCGCTTTTTCAATTTTTCCATTTTTAAAATTTTAGATTTTTCGATTTCTCTATTTTTCATTTCAGTTCTTCGATATTTCAATCACTTTCAATTTTTCAAGTTTTCGAATTTTTAAAATTCGATTTCTTAATCTTTTGATTTTTCGATTTTCCGGTTTTAGATTTTCTATTTTTCAATTGTCACTTTGTCAAATTTTCGATTTTTTCATTTTTCAAATTTGCCTTTTATAAACTCTCAATTTTCCGATTTTTCAATTAATCGATGTTTAGATTTTCCTATTTCTTGACCTTCCAGTTTTCCATTTTCCTGTTTTTCAATTATTTAATTTTTTGATTTGTCAGGTTTTTAATTTTTCAATTTTTCGATTTTTTAAGGTTTCTATTTTTCGACTTCACTTTTTTGATTTTTCGATTTTTCAGTTTTAGGATTTTTCAATATTTCAATTCTTCGGCTTTTCTATTTTTGACTTCTGGGTTTTTCGATGTCTACCTTTTTTTTCGATTTTTCAATTTTTGGATTTTTAAATTTTAGATTTTTCAATCTTTTGATATTGTAATTTTTCAATATTTCTTAATCTTTCGATTTTTCGACTTCCTGGTTTTAGATGTTCTGTTTTTCAATTTTTCGATTTGTTAATTTTTCATTCCCGATTTTTCGAGATTTGATTGTTCAGGTTTTCGATTTATCATTTTTTCAATTTTCTATTTTGGCCCATTTCGGTTTCTCAGTTTTTCCAGTTTTCCATTTTTTCGTTTTTTGATTTTTCCGCTTTTCCAATTTTTCAACTTTTAACTTTTTGTTTGCCGATTTCTCTATTTTTCAATTTTTCGACTTCATCAATTTCTCAATTTATAAATTGTTCAATTTTTATTTTAACTTTTCGATTTTTCGATTTTGACCTATTTCGGTGTCCCAATTGTCCGAATTTGTGACTTTTTTCGATTTTCAGTTCTTCGATATTTCGACTTTTCAATGTTTCGGTTTTACGATTTTTTAAGGTTTCGATTTTTCGATTAGTAAATTTCTCGATTTTTCGAATTTTCGGTTATTTTAATTGTTTATTTTTTTTCTCACTGTTAATGTCATACAGTGTATCGAAAACAACCACAAAAATTGTCACTAAAACCATTAAAAAAAAACATACAAAATAGAACACAGTGTTTCCAAAACGTTTTCCCGAAAAAAATCCATTGGGTTATTACGATTTCAACAATATTCTTAGTTTAAGACGTTTTCCAAGTATAAAACACAAATAAACAATTAATTCTTAGTTAAACAAAATATATAAAATCATCTAAATATGTACCAAAAATATTCACTTAGTCGTTATAAAAACCGACCAAACAACTATTTCCCGCAGAAATTATAGTCCAAACCAACCAAATCGCTTCTGAACGCTTAGAGTCGACATTGGCCTGAGCGCGCTTTGGTCTGGAAATCCAACAAGTTCTCGTAAGCATGCTAAGTTTTTATTCAAAATATATTTACTCAAAAGTTTGCTGAATAAATCTTATCTGTATGTGTAATGTAGAAAAATGATGAGTCTGTACTTGTACAGGTGACTCAAAAAAATTAATGAATGCGTAAATTTATAAAGTAGATATGCAACCCTTTATACACCTGCAAGCAACTTTGACTTGTCTTTCTAACCTCAAACTTTTTTATCTTTATTTTTTAAAATAATGCCCTAAAAAACAACTATATCCAATTAATAAATCTACAAATAAATCTACACCACACAAATGACAAATAATGTGACAATTTATTCATAAACTTCATACAAAAAAAGTCCCCATTCGGACAGATTCGCTGAAATAAAAACCTGAAACTAGTATAATAAATGGGGTTCTTTTGATGGGAAAGAAATAATGTAACACTTATGGAGAGACAATTTTATTTATATACAGAAGAAATTATTCACAAAATCTACTCAAAAAGACAATGTAAGGCTATATATGAACATTGTGCCATTATACATGATAAAGCAAGCGATTTGGTAAACTCCTTAAAGAAAACGAAGAAAAAAAAAACTAGTGTTCCGGAATTAAAAAAATAAAATATTGTTATGAAGTACACTTGAACTGAGTATTTTTACAAAACAGAAACGCTACCGAAATATGTACATGTAAAAGAAAAAACGGAAGCGGAACTTGTGCAATATACATTTTCAAGATCTACATTGAAGATTATAGTTACTTACTAGTTGCGACTGTCACAAAACTTTGAAATTCTGAAATCTAGATTTCTATATAAATATTGTTAATATTTCTAAGATGCTTGACGAACTGAAACGAAGCTCTACTCGTGAAACCATCACTGATACTCAACAGTAAACAAAAAATAATTCAACAATAAACTCCATGCTAAATATCAGCAACAATTCCAGCGCACTATTATCCACTGCCTTTTAAATATTTGAAGCGTTTATAAGAATAACTAGTTAACAAACTTGCAGTTTCCTCAAAATATCACATAAATAAGGAAAAATCCCGTTGATGTAACGAAAATAACAACGACAAAATGTTTTTGTTCTAAGAAACCACAAGAGTGCCTCGGGGAAAAATTACAGACCTTAAATACGTTGTTAAATAATGTAATCTGTATAACGTTACATAGAACAAAATCACAAGACTCAAATTAGTTAAATAACTGAAATATTTGCACTAAATAAAACCTTTATGTAACAGAATAAAAGTTTTCGCTTAAATAATAATCATACACACCAACTGACGCGAACGCCACTTTTGAGTTCTTTATTTTCCGTAGTGCGACTCCTGCCTGGATGCCGCCGGCCTAGCGGCACTCCCACACTTTCACCGTTAGATCTACACTTCCCGAAATCACGTAAGGATGTGATCTGTGGAAATCTAAAAACAGCTTTCGTTATCCAAAACCACGAAAACGCAGCACACCCAATCGATCGATACTGACCTACAGACGTACAAAAATGTTTGTGAGCATCTAACGTCTTAAAACAGCGTTTATTCCTCAAATCCCAGACTCTCAGTGTTTTGTCGTCGCTGACGGACACTAGGAATTTGCCACCTGGGTGGAAAACGGCCCCTCGAACCCAGTTGTCGTGGCCCGTTAGAACGAAGAGAGCTACGCTTGCCCCTACATCCCATATTCTGCAAATTTCGTCATTACTAGACAGCCTCGATAAGGGCAGGCGCGACGTACCGGATGGTTTTGTCCCTTGAGCACGACGCTAGGAAAGGTCCCATGTGAGAACCCTTTTTGTTGTCGACCCCGGCGGCCTCGTTAATGGCATTCGCTGCCGATTCGGGCGCCCATGCTACGAATTCTACGACGTGTTCGTGTGCCCTGAGTTCGGCCCTGCATTCTTTCGAGTAAACGTGCCACACTCGCACGGTTTGGTCGTTGGAACAGCTCGCCAGGAACGTGCCGTCGGGCGATGGCCGCACGACTCTAACCTAAATTATGTGATTTTTAATTAAATTTGAAGCAAAAAATCTGTTTATAGGGGCTGATTCAGCTTTAATGATTCATTTGTCTTTTTCTACTAGGCAACCCAACATAAAATATAAAAAAAAACACAGTCGGCGCCCTCGAGAAGGTTTTAAATCTTTAAAAAAGACAGTTGAAACCCCCAAAAGGTTTCACATTAAAAAAAAAGACAGTTGGCGCCCCCGAGAAGGTTTTACAATTAAAAAAAAAAAACGACAGTTGGCGCCCCCGACAAGATATCACATTTAAAAAAAAAACGACAATTGGCGCCCCTGAGAATGTTTTACATTTAAAAAAACGACAGTTGGCGCCCCCGAGAAGGTTTCACAATTAAAAAAAAACGACAGTTGGTGCCCTCGAGAAGGTTTTACATTCTTAAAACTATAAATTTGGGGCCCCCGAGAAGGTTGAAAACAGTTGGCGTCCCCGAGAAGGTTTTGCATTTTTAAAAAAGACAGTTGGAACCCCCGAGATTTCACATTTAAAAAAAAAACGATAGTTGGCGCCCTCGAGAAGGTTTCACATTAAAAAAAGACAGTTGGCGCCCCTGAGAAGTTTACAAACAGTTGGCGAACCCGAGAAGGTTTCACATTTAAAAAAACGACAGTTGGCGCCCCCGAGAAGGTTTTACATTAAAAAAAAGACAGTTGGCGCCCCCAAGAAGGTTTTACAATAAAAAAAAACGACAGTTGGCGCCCCCGAGGTTTTACAATAAAAAAAGAAAGACAGTTGGTGTCCCCGAGAAGGTTGAGAACAGTTGGCGTCCCCGAGAAGGTTTTACATTTAAAAAAAACGACAGTTGGCGCCCCCGAGATGGTTTTACATTTAAAAAAACGATAGTTGGCGCCCCCGAGGTTTTACAATAAAAAAAAAACGACAGTTGGCGCCCCCGAGAAGGTTTTACAATAAAAAAAAAGACAGTTGGAACCCCCGAGAAGATTTCACATTTAAAAAAAAAACGATTGGCGCCCTCGAGAAGGTTTCACATTAAAAAAGGATAGTTGGCGCCCCTGAGAAGTTTAAAAACAGTTGGCGAACCCGAGAAGGTTTCACATTAAAAAAAAACGACAGTTGACGCCACCGAGAAGGTTTTACATTTAAAAAAACGACAGTTGGCGCCCCCGAGGTTTTACATTTAAAAAAACGACAGTTGGCGCCCCCGAGAAGGTTTTACAATAAAAAAAAGTCAGTTGGTGCCCCCGAGAAGGTTGAAAACAGTTGGCGTCCCCGAGAAGGTTTTACATTAAAAAAAAACGACAGTTGGCGCCCCCGAGAAGGTTTCACATTTAAAAAAACGACAGTTGGCGCCCCCGAGGTTTTACAATAAAAAAAAAGACAGTTGGTGCCCCCGAGAAGGTTGAAAACAGTTGGCGTCCCCGAGAAGGTTTCAAGTTAAAAAAAACCGACAGTTGGCGCCCCCGAGAAGGTTTTACATTAAAAAAAACGACAGTTGGTGCCCCCGAGGTTTTACAATAAAAATAAACGACAGTTGGCGCCCCCGAGAAGGTTTTACAATAAAAAAAAAACGACAGTTGGTGCCCCCGAGAAGGTTTTACATTCTTAAAACTATAAATTTGGGGCCCCCGAGAAGGTTGAAAACAGTTGGCGTCCCCGAGAAGGTTTTACATTTTTAAAAAAGACAGTTGGAACCCCCGAGAATTCACATTAAAAAAAAACGACAGTTGGCACCCCTGAAAAGGTTAAAAACAGTTGGCGTACCCGAGAAGGTTTCACATTAAAAAAACGACAGTTGACGCCCCCGAGAAGGTTTTACAATAAAAAAAAAACGACAGTTGGCGCCCCCGAGAAGGTTGAAAACAATTGGTGCCCCCGAGAAGGTTGAAAACAGTTGGCGTCCCCGAGAAGGTTTCAAGTTAAAAAAACCGACAGTTGGCGCCCCCGAGAAGGTTTTACATTTAAAAAAACGACAGTTGGTGCCCCCGAGGTTTTACAATAAAAATAAACGACAGTTGGCGCCCCCGAGAAGGTTTTACAATTAAAAAAAAACGACAGTTGGCGCCCCCGAGAAGGTTTTACAATAAAAAAAAAAAAACGACAGTTGGTGCCCCCGAGAAAGTTTTACATTCCTAAAACTATAAATTTGGGGCCCCCGAGAAGGTTGAAAACAGTTGGCGTCCCCGAGAAGGTTTTACATTAAAAAAAACGACAGTTGGCGCCCCCGAGAAGGTTTTACAATAAAAAAAAAAAACGACAGTTGGTGCCCCCGAGAAAGTTTTACATTCCTAAAACTATAAATTTGGGGCCCCCGAGAAGGTTGAAAACAGTTGGCGTCCCCGAGAAGGTTTTACATTTTTAAAAAAGACAGTTGGAACCCCCGAGATTTCACATTAAAAAAAAAAAACGACAATTGGCACCCCTGAAAAGGTTAAAAACAGTTGGCGTACCCGAGAAGGTTTCACATTAAAAAAACGACAGTTGACGCCCCCGAGAAGGTTTTACATTAAAAAAAAAACGACAGTTGGCGCCCCCGAGAAGGTTTTACAATTAAAAAAAAAAAACGACAGTTGGTGCCCCCGAGAAGGTTTTACATTCTTAAAACTATAAATTTGGGGCCCCCGAGAAGGTTGAAAACAGTTGGCGTCCCCGAGAAGGTTTTACACTTTTAAAAAAGACAGTTGGAACCCCCGAGAAGATTTCACATTTAAAAAAAAACGACAGTTGGCGCCCTCGAGAAGGTTTCACATTAAAAAAAAGACAGTTGGCGCCCCTGAGAAGCTTAAAAACAGTTGGCGAACCCGAGAAGGTTTCACATTAAAAAAACGACAGTTGGCGCCCCCGAGAAGGTTTTACATAAAAAAAAACGACACTTGGCGCCCCCGAAAAGGTTTTACATTAAAAAAAAAAAACGACAGTGCCCCCGAGAAGGTTTTACATCTTAAGAGACTTTGCGCCCCCGAGGTTTAAATTTTTAAAAAAGACAGTTAGGACCACCCCCGGGGTTTCATATTCTTAAAAATACCATGTGTTTCTTTTATTTGATACAACCCCTAAATTTCTTTTATTTCTAAAGATAAACACATAGCTCTTTAAGCAATTTTGTATCATTTTAAAACATCACTTACGTGAATAAATGACGTGAGTGTCAATTTTTCAAGCTACTAGATTGTCATTAACAAATATGAATATTTCGTCTATTTAATTGAATAACTTTTTAAGTATGATTTTTAGAATATTAGTTGCTTATGACTTTTTACAAAAAATCAATCTTTCCATTTATAGAGAAATATACCTAGTGTTCCATAAAAAAAAAAATTGACGTCATTTCCGGTTCTACCGGAAGTTATAATAAAAATGTGAGGTTGCCATCACATAGTTCCTTTAAAATAATACAAATTTGCTCAAAGAACTGTAGGTTTTTCGTAAAAATAAAAAAGTTACAAGGGTTGTATCAAATAAAAGAGACAGCCTGTATATATTTGGGGCCCCCGACAAGGTTTTACATAAAAAAAAAAAAAAAACGACGGTTGGCGCCCCGGAGAAGCTTTTACATATTTAAAAAGACAATTGGGACCACTTCTGAGAAGGTTTCACATTCTTAAAAATATACATTTGGGGCCCCCGAGAAGGTATCACATTAAAAAAAAAAAACACTTTGCGCCCCCGAGGTTTAAATTTAAAAAAAAAAACGTTGGGACCACCCCCGAGAAGGTTTCATATTCAGAAAAATATATATTTGGGGCCCCCGAGAAGGTTTTACATAAAAAAAAAACGACGGTTGACGCCCCCGAGAAGCTTTTACATATTTAAAAAAGACAATTGGGACCACCCCTGAGAAGGTTTCACATTCTTAAAAATATACATTTGGGGCCCCCGAGAAGGTATCACATTAAAAAAAAGACACTTTGCGCCCCCAAGGTTCAAATTTTTAAAAAAGACAGTTAGGACCACCCCCGAGAAGGTTTCACATTCTTAAAAATATATATTTGGGGCCCCCGAGAAGGTTTTACATTAAAAAAAGAGGCAGTTGGCGTCCCCGAGAAGGTTTTACATTTAAAAAACACAGTTGGGACCCTTGAGAAGGCTTCACATTAAAAAAAAACGACAATTTGCACCCCCAAGGTTTAAATTTTTAAAAAACACAGTTGGGGCCACCCCCGAAAAGCTTTCACGTTTTTAAAAATATACATTTGGAGCCTCCGAGAAGGTTTTACATAAAAAAAAACAATTGGCGTCCCCGAGAAGGTTTTACATTCTAAAAAAACACAGTTGAGACCACCCCCGAGGTTTTACATTAAAAAAAAAAACAATTAAGACCCCTGAGAAGATTTCACATTAAAAAACATTTGGCGTCCCGAGGTTTTACATTTTTAAAAAAGACAGTTGGGACCCCTGAGAAGGTTTCATATTCTTAAAAATATACATTTGGGACGCCCGAGAAGGTTTTACATCTTTACGACAACTGGGACCACCCCTGAGAAGGTTACACATTCTTAACATGTTAAGCACCAAGCCAAAATCATGAAGTTACAGTCATAGGGCCATTGGCAGGTACGTATTCTACATAAAATTATATACATTTACATAGGTTATTTGTTGAAATTCGAAAATTTTGTCACATATTTTTCAAAAAAACTAAAACAGACACCTGTGTCTGCTGTGGCCCTGCATTATAATAATATTTTATGCAGTTTTTGCACGACTGGGCCACAGCAGTCTAATGCAGCAGACACAATTCTATGTTATGAGGCCACAGCGGTCACAACAGCGGTCACTTTCTTTTACGGCGGAAACGTCGTTTCCTTGTTATGTAATTAAATGTGTCCGCTGTGGCCATGTAACATATCAAAAAAATCAGACAAAAAAAAGGAGGCCACAACAGATACACATAGCGGACACACTCTGTAAAATTAATATGAGATATGCAACCAACAGACCAAGTGCGGGATCAAATGTGCCCATGCCATGGCAGACACATATTCGCTCTATAATCCGTAATTATTTGTCTGTGTGTTCCTAGAGTAGGAAATATGAAACAGACACTGGTGACCGCTCTGGCCCCCTATGGAACTCAGTGGTCAGACACCGGTGTCTGCTATGGCGCTTAACGTGTTAAAAATATACATTTGGGGCCCCCGAGACGGTTTTACATTAAAAAAAGAGACACTTGGCGCCCCCGAGAAGGTTTCACATTTAAAAAAACGACAGTTTGTGCACCCGAGAAGGTTTCACATTCTTAAAAATATACATTTGGAGCCCCCGAGAAGGTTTTACATTAAAAAAAGACAATTGGGACTCCCGAGGTTTCACATCCCCAGAGAAGGTTTTACATTTTTAAAAGACAGCTGGGACCAGTCGAAAAAGTAATTCAATTACAAGTAATTCATTACTGTAATTCAATTCCTTATTACTTTTTTTTGAGTAATTCAGTCACTTTTACAAACAGTTTTTGCAATTACTTTTAACCCAAATACTCAAAAATATACTTTGTTTTTTTTTCTCTACGAATCGTTTACCTGACCTGCTGGGATTATTATACCTAGTTCGTCCCCACAAAGAGAAGATTAACCCAGTAGGGAGTTAAAATGTAAAACGAGTTTAGCACAGAATTTGTTAAGAAACCTGGTAACCATAATACTGTAACTAGTATTTGCTAAAATAAGACAATTTTTGGCAAATGACATACCTTCCAAGAAAATAGAGGGTGGGTGGGCGGGGCTAGTATTTCGTAAGATAAATCTGCGATTAGTACTCTATAAAACTAGAAACGGAATGTTTTCCTCTCAAATGAAGTCATTTGGAACAGTTTAAAATTTTTTGGAAATTTTGGAGATTTTAGGAGTCCTTTCCTCGCATTTCTCAGTTATTTGAAGACAAAGCGTCAAAAATATTTTAGATTCGTAATCTGCGAAAAATTATCTATAAGCAAATTATTTTCCGTTGAGTCCGATGGTCTTTTAACTGTTTCAAACAAAAATTTTTTGGAAATTAGGAAACATTTTTTTCACCTTTGTCGCTAATTTTCGGAAATGGTTGAAAAATAGACGAAAATGTCAAAAGTGCGACAATCAGTTTTATCTTATCAAATACCAGTCGCGTCCACCCACCCTCTATTTTTTTTAGAGGATGTCATTTGCCAAAATCCGTCTTATCTAAGCATGTACTAGCCCCGCCCACCCGACCCCTGTTTTCTTGGAAGGTATGTGATATGCCAAAATCCGTTTTATCTTAGCAAGTACAATTTAATTATTGTTTAATAATTTATTTTGCCATTTCAATATGTAATATAGTACTTGTTAAGATAAGACTGATTTTGGCAAATCACATACCTTCCAAGAAAATAGAGGGCGGGTGGGCGGGGCTAATACTTGCTAAGGTAAGACGGATTTTGGCAAATTACATATCTTCTAAGAAAATAAGAGGGTGGGTGGGCGGGGCTAGTATTTCATAACATTAATCTGCGATTAGTACTCTATAAAACTAGAAACGGAATGTTTTCCTCTCAAATGAAGTCATTTGGAACAGTTTAAAATTTTTTGGAAATTCGGAAAAATTTTTCTCACTTTCTCGCTAATTTTCGGAAATCGTTGAAAAATAGACGAAAATGTCAAAAGTGCGAACCTCATTTGAGATACACATGTTAAGACTTTTATGACTTAAGCGGCTTAAGCCAAACCACCCTTATAAGTCAAACCGGCTATTGTATTACTTAACTCAGTTCACAGCTACATTATGCCAACAATGGACAGTAATAATCTTGCGGTCCGGGTCCACAAAGCTTACAATAGCCAGTTTGACTTATAAGGGTGGTTTGGCTTAAACCGCTTAAGTCATGAAAGTTTTAGCAGGTGTATCTCAAATGAGGTTACAGTATATACAAACTCTTCATCATTTTAAGGGTGAGCTAAAGTATACTCCAGCATAGGGAAATACATATAAACTTCTGCCCTAGTTTTTGCCAAAAATAACGTCTGATTGTAATAAACTTTATACCGTTGAAATGAACGACTGCTTTTCCGTTTTTAAAATTTTGTTAAAAAAAAAACTACAAGGCGTTAAAATTCTGATGAGTATGAGTTTTCGCTATTTATGGATCAATTTTAAATTTTCAAAAAGGTACATTAGTAGAAATTGTATTAGAAAAACCATCGCGCTTTACAGAAATGAAATATCTTAAGAAATAATTGAGTAAACAGAGGCAGAATATTTAAAATTTGTGGTCAAACAAAGTTTAGCCATTTTTCTGGTCTACTCAAATCTATAAAAGGTAACCGATTGAGCTGTCCTTTTAAACCCCTCATAATTCCACAATAAAATTTTATGAAAGTGTCCACCCTCTAAGGTTTTCTTCTAAGTATTTAGGAACAAATATCTAAAATTTTGCATTCATCAAATTTTTCAAAGTGCAAAAAATATTTGTTAAAGTAATTTTCAATCATTGGTTGGAACCCACGAGAAGGTTTCCATACATTCTAGCGACCCTGTATATATTATTTTGAAAATTAAAATTTTAATCATGAAGCAAGCGGATAACGTATGTTGGGGTGCCTATAAGAAAGAGATAAGCGAGTCATTAAGCTGAATCACCCTCTATATATTCAAAAGAACACGACCAGCGGAACAAAATCCTACAACCGTTTCTCATAATTTTAAGTCTCGTTTTCAAACTCTAAAATTTTAAAGTCCAAAAATACACACTTTAACTTTAACTCCAGCCAAAAACGCACTTCCGGACTTTAAATTGCCCCGATTTCGGCATTACTGCGTTAATTTCGCCGCCTTTGATCGTGTTTCTGCGTCATCAACCCCTATTTACCCAATCCTTGTGTCCTACGAAACTCTTGACGCAGTACCCCGTCGACACCTCCCACATTTTAATCGACTTATCCCTGCTGCTCGACACGACGAAATCGCCGGCCGGCATGAACGCCACACTCGAGATGTTGTGATCGTGGCCGAGCATCGTCCGAATGCATTCGTAGCTCTGGTGGAAATCCCACAGCTTGATGGACATATCCGCGCTGCACGACACCAGCAGCTTTCCGGAGGCGTCGAAGGCGACGTCCTGGACGGCATCCGAGTGGCCTTTGAGGGTGCGCTCGTACTCCCCCGTCTCGAAGTCCCACACCTTGATGGTGGCGTCCTCGCTCGTCGACACGAACAAGCTGAACATCGGGTGGAAAACGACGCGCGTCACGGGCGCTCTGTGACCTAGACACAAACAAACAAAATCGGTGATCAAACTTTTCGAAGGGGGTTTTACGCACCGGTCAGGCAAAATTTCTCCGGCGGCCTGGGGATCCAGTCGGCGGGGCTGCGTTTGCCCCTCGTCGGCGCCCCCTCGATGTACTCTTTCTCCGCTTCGTGGAGTTTCGATTCGAGCTCCATGACTTTCTTCTGGAGCCTTATCACAGAGGTCCATTTCTTTTCGAGGAGGCCGCCGAACTTGCGCTCGAGCTCGCCCGGCATGTCCGTTTCTTTCTTGAACGCTTCTAGTGCGTTCATGTAACCATTGCTACCGAGGTAATCAGCGATGGCTTTATTACTGGAATAATGTAAGAAGAGGATAACATATGGTCGTGCTGACGTAACTGAACAAACAACGTTCGCGGATTTTTTCGAAATAGCGGTTACGTAATTGTTCATGCAAATTAATCGATGCAGGTGACGCGACGTCAAGATGATTCACGATCTGGTACAAAAGGTTGAACGTTAAAATTTGTTTTATTGAATTTCAAGCGCAATTAGTTGATTTAAATCTCTGATGATGGTTCTCCGAGTCGTGATTAGCATATTACATAGTGATTTTACGACTAGAACGGTGCTTGAACTACTCTATCTGATAAGAGATAAACTAGCGAAAACGGATGGATTCGATTTACCCCTTATCTGGTTAATAATAGAGACCACTTGTTGACCCTGCAATCACATTGATCGGCGTGAAATGGTCGTAGTTTTGACGAATCGATTACTTGACGGTCACGTAAAAATAGTGAATTAAATACGAGTTTGAGGGCCAAGGTTTTGCCCAAATCGATGACGTTTCATTGGGGGTCTCGAGTGTAACGAAATTGTGCTTTTGTAAGAATAGTTCTTTGATTAGTCACCTGTTTAAAAAGTGAAATTCTCTGCGGTCATGTGAATCGACCTCGGTTGTTATTTATTGATGCTAGCACAACGTGTCTAACAACTCCAGTTTGGAGGTAGTTTGTTATCTTGGTGTTACTTTGTTCTTCTTTTATCAGAATGGTGTGATCACGAACAATCTCGTAATCGAGAGGTGCGATCGACTGACCTACAAGCAATCCGCGTCGAATGGCAAATTTTGACAAAATGTCTTATCTACTAACCCCGCCCACCCACCCTCTCTTTTCTTAGAGGATATGTCATTGCCAAAATCAGTTCTATTATTTAGAAGTGAATGATTTTCACTACACCAGCGAGAAACTACGTTTAGGTCTTCATGTAAAACATCACAGTCAATGACTCGACTTAATAACACTGCTCAGATCGTTGATAAATATCACAAATACCAAGGACCTAAAGTGGAGGATGTAAATTATTGTAGTCCACATACAACATATACGACCTCGCTAATTTGCGCACGTCATTGGAAATGCCATAACGATCCAATTGTTAATTAAAACATTATCATCTACTTCATCGAACGCTTTTGATATATCTGTATACTTATTTTCCTTTGTTTAACGCTTCAGATATAAACTGAGTAACCATAAATAAATTGCTATCTGTGAATCTACCCTCAACAAATCCATGTTGATTCGAACTGATGATATTTTTTAAGTACATAGATAAATATGTAAAAATACAAAATCTTTTCGAACAACTTGCTGAAATCATAGTTTTCGAAATACTGACGATTTTCAAATTAAGTTAAACAATAAACGGCGCAATTAGACATGAAGAGCAATATTTAATTAAAAAACTAGGAATTCTGTCAGAACCTGACGAACTTTTTGCTTTGAGTTTTTTAATAGCACTTATCATATATTTATCATAAATGTGACGCAAGTTCAAGCACATGTTGTTCGGAATCGCATTTCATATATGTCAGTACCCACACAATTTTATTTATTATGCTTTATATAAATCGATTCAAAGAATTTACAGAAAGCGTTAACAATTTGGTGAGTTATTAGGGGCAAAATCAATTTTATCTTAACAAGCAGTAGGCCCGCCCAACCACCCCCTATTTTCTCAGAGAATATGTCATTTGCCAAAATCCGTCTTATCTTAGCATGTACTAGCCCCGCCCACCCGCCCCTGTTTTCTTGGAAGGTATGTGATATGCCAAATTCAGTTTTATCTCAGCAAGTAGGTACTATTTAAATATTGTTTAATAATTTATTTTGCCATTTCAATATATAATATAGTACTTGCTAAGAGAAGACTGATTTTGGCAAATCACATACCTTCCAAGAAAACAGAGGGCGGGTGGGCGGGGCTAGTACTTGCTAAGGTAAGACGGATTTTGGCAAATGCCATATCTTCTAAGAAAATAGAGGGTAGGTGGGCGGGGCTAGTATTTGCTAAAATAAAACAATTTTTGGCAAATAACATACTGAAAATAGAGGGTGGGTGGGTGGGCGGGGCTAGTATTTCATAAGATAAATCTGCGATTAATACTCTATAAAACTAGAAACCGAATGTTTTCCTGTCAAATAAAGCCATTTCGAACGGTTTCAAATTTTTTGGAAATTTCGGGGATTTTTGGAGTCCTTCCCTCGCATTTCTTAGTTATTTGAAGACAAATCGTCAAAAATATTTAGATTCGTAATCTACGAAAAATCATCTACAAGCCAACTATTTTCCGCTGAGTCCGATCGTCTTTTAACTGTTTCAAACAAAAATTTTTTGAAAATTAGGAAAAATTTTTCTTATTTTCTCGCTAATTTTCGGAAATTGTTGAAAAATTGATGAAAATGTCAAAAGTGCGAAAATCAGTTTTGTCTTATCAAATACTAGCCCCGCCCACCCACTCTCTATTTTCTTGGAGGATGTCATTTGCCAAAATCCGTCTTTCTTAACATGTACTAGACCCGCCCACCCGCCCCCCGTTTTCTTGGAAAGTATGTGATATGCCAAGATCCGTTTTATCTTAGCAAGTACTACTTAATTATTGTTTAATAATTTATTTTGCCAAGTCAATATATAATATAGTACTTGCTAAGAGAAGACTGATTTTGGCAAATCACATACCTTCCAAGAAAATAGAGGGCGGGAGGGAGGGACTAGTACTTGCTAAGGTAAGACGGATTTTGGCAAATGCCATATGTTCTAAGAAAATAGAGGGTGGGTGGGCGGGGCTAGTATTTGCTAAAATAAAACAATTTTTGGCAAATGACATACTGAAAATAGAGGGTGGGTGGGCGGGCGAGGCTAGTATTTCATAAGATAAACCTGCGATTAATACTCTATAAAACTAGAAACTGAATGTTTTCCTATCAAATAAAGCCATTTCGAGCGGTTTCAAATTTTTTGGAAATTTCCTCGTATTTCTCAGTTATTTGAAGACAAATCGTCAAAAATATTTTAGATTTATGATCTACGAAAAAATATCTATAAGCCACTATTTTCCGTTGTGTCCGATCGTCTTTTAACTGTTTGAAACAAAAAATTTCTGGAAATTACGAAAAAAACTTCTTACTTTTCTCGCTAATTTTCGGAAATGGTTGAAAAATAGACGAAAATGTCAAAAGTGCGAAAATCAGCTTTATCTTATCAAATACTAGCCCCGCCCAACCACCCTCTATTTTCTTAGAGGATATATCACTTGCCAAAATCAGTCTTATCTTAAATTGTACTAGCCCCGCCCACCCGACACCTGTTTTCTTCGAATGTATGTGATATGCCAAAGTCAGCTTTATCTTAGCAAGTACTATTTAATTATTGTTTAATAATTTATTTTGCCATTTCAATACATAATACATATGGTACTTGTAAGATAAGACTGATTTTGGCAAATCACATACCTTCCAAAAAAAATAGAGGGCGGATGGGCGGGGCTAGTACTTGCCAAGATAAGACTGATTTTGGCATATGACATACCTTCCAAGAAAACAGACGGTGGGTGGGTGGGCGGGGCTAATATTTCATAAGATAAATCTGCGATTAATACTCTATAAAACTAGAAACTGAATGTTTTCCTCTCAAATAAAGCCATTTGGAACAGTTTCAAATTTTTTGGAAATTGTGGGGATTTTTGGAGTCCTTTCCTCGCATTTCTCAGTTATTTGAAGGCAAAAATATTTTAGAATCGTAATCTGTGAAAAACTATCTATAAGCCAACTATTTTCCATTGAGTCCGATCGTCTTTTAACTCTTTCAAACAAAAATTGTTTGGAAATTAGGAAAACATTTTCTCATTTTCTCGCTAATTTTCGGAAATAGTTCAAAAATAGACGAAAATGTCAAAAGTTCGAACATCAGTTTTATCTTATCAAATACTAGCCCCGCCCACTCACCCTCTATTTTTTGAGAGGGTGTCATTTGCCAAAATTCGTCTTATCTTAGCATGTACTAGCCCCGCCCACCCGCCCTCTGTTTTCTTGGAAGGTATGTGATATGTCAAAATTAGTTTTATCTTAGCAAGTACTATTTAATTATTGTTTAATAATTTATTTTGCATTTCAATATATAATATTATAGTACTTGCTAAGATAAGACTGATTTTGGCAAATCACATACTTTCCAAGAAAATGGAGGGTGGGTGGGCGGGCCTAGTACTTGCTAAGATAAGACTGATTTTGGCAAATCACATACCTTCCAAGAAAATACAGGGTGGGTGGGCGGGGCTACTACTTGCTAAAATAAGACAACTTTTGGCAAATGGAAGGTATGTGATTTGCCAAAATCCGTCGTATCTTAGCATGTACTAGCCCCGCCCACCCGCCCCCTGTTTTCTTGGAAGGTATGTGATATGCCAAAATCAGTTTTATCTTAGCAAGTACTATTTAATTATTGTTTAATAATTTATTTTGCCATAATATAGTACTTGCTAAGATAAGACTGATTTTGGCAAATAACAAACCTTCCAAGAAAATTGAGGATGGGTGGGCGGGCGGGGCTAGTATTTCATAAAATAAATCTGCGATTAATACTCTATAAAACTAGAAACTTAATGTTTTTCTCTCAAATAAAGCCATTTCGAACGGTTTAAAATTCTTTGGAAATTTTGGGGATTTTTGGAGTCCTTTCACGCATTTCTCAGTTATTTGAAGACAAATCGTCAAAAATATTTTAGACTCGTAATCTGCGAAAAATTATCAATAAGCCAACAATTTTCCGTTGAGTCCAATCGTCTTTTAACTGTTTCAAACAAAAAATTTTTGGAAATTAGGAACGTTTTTCTATGTTCTCACTAATTTTCGGAAATACATAGTTGAAAAATAGACGAAAATGCCAAAAGTGAGAAAATCAGTTTTATCTTATCAAATACTAGCCCCGCCCACCCACCCTCTATTTTCTTAGAGGATGTCATTTGCCAAATCCGTCTTATGTTAGCAAGAATTATTTAATTATAATGTTTAATCATTTATTTTGCCATTTCAATATATAATATAGTACTTGCTAAGATAAGACTGGCGTCATGTTTATTTTTTATTTATTGTTATTTAAAATAATTTATTTTGCCACTTCAATCAGAAAGAAAGTATGATTGTGGTATATCAATAAATTCAGAGAAAAAGCTCTATTTAAAAAAAAATCAAGTTGCTCTTGCATCTCAAAAACAAATGATGCAAAAAAATATATACATATAATATGTACAATTTTGGTTCTCAAGATATTTAAGCGTTTCCATATGCATCTTGTATAAATGTGTATTTGAGAAAATCCTTTGGTGTGAGTCCTACTTGTTTTTGCCTATTTGCCTATTTTTGATTGAGTGCCGTTTTGGCCTTTTTTCGACCAAAATATTTTACTTTTTTTTGTCTATTTTGTTCTGAATTTTCTAGACCCCTAAGCCCATGTTTCTTGCAAATGTGACATTTAATATTTCCGATACTATAAAGTACTGATTTTGGCAGACGACATACCTTCTAGGAAACTAAGGGTGGGTGGGCGGGGCTAGTATTTGCTAAGTTACGGCTGAACAATATCAAGAATAATCATTAGAATGAAGAAGGGGTGTAGAAAAAACTACCCCCCTCCCATTTAACTCCGCCCATCTTTATATCATTTGCCAAAATCCGTCTTATCTTTACAACTACTATACAGGGTGTTCATTTTATCTGTTCATCCCTGTCCATTTTTGCATAGGCAACATATTATACACCCCACAGACGACTTCGTCCAATTTTTTTTTTTTTTAATAAGCAATCATAGCAATAACAGAAAAAACCTATAGACGACATACTAGAAACCACACAATAATGAATGATTCTGAACTCGTATGCAACGTTGTACTCGATGACTCATTACTATTATCGTCAAATCACATCGAGAAGTAATTTTTCGCCGCATAATCAATAACGTTATTAAATTTGACAAATTAACTTTTATTAGTTGATAAATGCATTTACAAACAGACTTCGTGAGCAATCATTTTCTTGCTTCAAGACAACACCTACCTATAAACTGTCTCCGGACATTAAAAATAGAAATAATTTGTCCTTTCTTGTTAAACCCATAATCGTACTACGTACTACTACGCACAAAAACCACGACAAGAATAATACATGTCGCAACTAAGCAAAAAACAACTAGACAACTGATAAAAATTCCAATTAGCGCCGTCGATCAAGACATCACTTTTACCACCGCACCACATTAAAAAACCCAATTCATCTGTCAACATCGAAAGCCTTTCACTTTTCGACTTTCGATATTATCCAGTTTTGGTTAATTATAACAACAATAAACAGCCCACAAATCGCACTAATTACATCAACAGAACTCGCTTTTCGCTCCCGCAAGCCATACATCTTATCTTTTATTACGACTACAATGAATGGAAACAGAACCACGAAATGAAAGTGTTTCACAATTATTGTAGCGAGTCCTTTATCTCGCGTTCTTTTGGATACGAGGACCATTATGTGAAATTAATACGTTTCTCATGTTATTTTGAGACATCCGGCTTACTTATAAATAATTTCCTCTAATTACGAGGAGCGGTTGCTAAAAGCAGAAGAGACGAAAATACGGGATGTATTTTTAAATCTATCAATTCGTGTTGGTCGAGGAGTTAATTGACGCAATTATCCGTTCAAACAATCGTTATTAGATAAGAGCGACGACGAATTAATAACGAACAGTATTTTCATAGAAAGATCCGGCGCTTGGTTATAAATTTTATGATATTGTTTTCCTCTCTCCATTTCTCCCATTTCTCGTCACCTTGGCAATGAAAACACGACGGCGACACTACGCAATGACGTCGCCGTTTCGGAGACCGTATTGATTCGGTGGGCGGCACATTATCACGCCGCCCCCCATTTCCACAGGCATGACTGCACACACTAAAATTCCCTGACTGTACGCAAACTTTAAGGGGACTCGCTAGACGAGGTATAACATTTTTTTGGTTTTTTGTATGAAAAAATGATATTAATATAGATGTATCATACATCAAACTGCAGCTTTTTTCATATTCTAGAGCGCAGAGACCAGTTCAATCAAGTAAAAAAATAAGGCTGAGAAATATCGTAAAAAAATTGGTCTAAAGAGTTTAGACAATACTTCCCTCGCTGTCGGAAACTTGACGACTGCATGCCTATTGTGTTTTTTTCTCATTACATTTTTGTAGTGGGAATTTAAAAAAAAAATGCGATGACGTCATCAACATTTTTGCAAGGACACGTATATCAGTTGGGATTGATGTAGTGTAATACTAAGAATAAAATTATTATATTCTCAAATTTTCGGGAAAATGAATTGAGTCGTTTTGAATATTGATTTGTAATAATCAATAAAATAACGAAACAATTTACTCACGTATAGTTATCAGAGGCAACTGAAAATCGTGTATGTATAAACATTCTTAATTTAAGATGACAGGCGTAACAGCATACGTGAGAGTCAAACAGAGAAACTGTAAACAAAACGACCATCGGTTTTATTGCTTCGACTTCCGCTTATTATATAAAACATTGGGTTTTATTTTAATTCTTGACGGTGAAATTCACAATTGGTTGATTATAAACATGTCTATTTCACATTCGCGGAACCAAGTGAGGCATAAAACAAATGCAGGTCTGTAATGTTAAAGTCGATGTAAATAAGCGTGCTACCCTTATGTTTCAACCGAGTTTTTCCTTTAACAAATTTTGTGTCTACCAAATTGGGTTGGTTGGGGTGTAATACTAATAATAAGTGTTGCCTTTAATTTAATCAATAAAATAAATTGACTTCATTAATTTTTTTGAACCACCTCTTAAGAAAATCTAAAAAACATGAATGGAATGATAAATCACAAGTACAAACTCATCATATTTTTTGCGTTTTAGATAGGATTTATTCAGCAAAATTTAAGGGTGACGTCATCAATTTTTTTAGGAGGGATGAACAAATACATTTTGAACAAAAGTTTACCATGCTTACAATAACTTTAAAATATTTCCAAGATTTCAAAGCATTCGGTTTTCTAATTCCTGATTAAATCGATAAAATAAATTCACGCCTTCATTAATTTTTTTGAGTCACCCTGCATATGCAAATCCAAAAATATGATTGGAATGATAAATCACAAGTACAGACTCATCATATTTTGTACATTTTAGATACGATTTATTCGGCAAACTTTTGAGCTGACGTCATCAGTTTTTTGTAGAAGATAACCAAATATATTTTGACTAAAAATTTATTATGCTCTTTATAACCTTAAAACATCTGCAAGATTTCAAAGCATTCGGTTTTGTAGTTCCTGATTAAATCAATAAAATAAATTTACGCATTCATTAATTTTTTTGAGTCACCCTGTATATGCAAATCGAAAAAATTTGAATGGAATGATAAATCACAAGAAGAGACTCACCATATTTTGTACATTTTAGATAGGATTTATTCAGCAAAATTTTGTGGTGACGTCATAAATTTTTTAGGGGGGACGACCAAATACATTTTGATCAAAAATTTACCATGCTTATGATAATTTTAAAATATCTTCAAGATTTCGAAGCATTCGGTTTTGTAGTTCCTGAGTAAATCAGTAAAATAAATTTACCCTTTCATTTATTTTCTTGAATCACCCTGTATATGCAAATCCAAAAAATATGAATGGAGTGATAGATCACAAGTACAAACTGATCATATTTTGTACATTTTAGATATGATTTATTCGACAAATTTTCGAGCTGACGTCATCAAGTTTTTGGAGGGGATAAGCAAATATATTTTGACTAAACATTTATTATGCTCTTTATAACCTTAAAACATCTGCAAGATTTCAAAGCATTCGGTTTTGTAGTTCCTGATTAAATCAATAAAATAAATTTACGCATTCATTAATTTTTTTGAGTCACTCTGTATATGCAAATCCAAAAAATATGAATGGAGTGATAGATCACAGGTACAGACTCATCATATTTTGTACATTTTAGATATGATTTATTCCACAAACTTTTGAGCTGACGTCATCAAGTTTTTGGAGGGGATAAGCAAATATTTTGGACTAAAGATTTATGATCCTCTTTATAGCCTTAAAACATCTGCAACATTTCAAAGCATTCTGGTTAGCAGATTAAAAATTAAATTTCAAAATGTTGTTTTATAATTTTGATTTTTTTTCCAAAAATCTGGACGTTTCGGGTGAAAAGTCGATTCAGAGTTGTAAACTACATGTGTAGGACTATGTTATTTTATACAATTGAAAACCCATTTACTATGTACAATTTTGAAGTGACGTCATCGCATTAGTGGTGGGGATGATTAGACAAATTTTGGTTAGCGTTTTACCATCTACATGATATTCTTAATATAAGTACAAAATTTCACAACAATCGGTCGAGTACTTTCGGAGATTATCTGTCTAATAAAAATCCGGGACGGCAGACGGACAGACGGACAGACGGACGGACAGACGGACGGACAGACGGACAGACAGACGCAAATGGGAGACCTATTTCTTCGTCTTCTAGGGGTCATGAAAGATCGAGAAAACGTAAAAGTAGAGAGTCGGCCGACGGACTCGATTACAATACTTCCTTTGCTTACGCTCGGGAAGTAAAAAAAACATAATAGGCATGCAGTCGTCACGTTTCCGATAGCGAGGGAAGTACTGTCTAAACTCTTTAGACCAATTTTTTTTATTTTCCCATTTCTCCATTTCTCAATTTTTCAATGTTTCAGTTTGGGATTTTTTCACTGTTTCGATTCTTTAATTTTCCTTCCATTTTTAGGTTTTTCAATATTTCAGCTTTGGAATTTTGCAATATTTCGTTTCTTCATTTTTCAAATTTTTGATATTGTGTTTTCTCGGTTTTTAAATTTTTCGATATTTTAATTTTTCAGTTTTTAAAGTTTTAGGTTTTTAGATTTCTCACTATCTCAACTCATCGATTTTTCAGTTCCATGATTTTTCAATTTGTCGAATTTTTAAATTTTAGATTTTTTGTTCTGGATCATTCAATTTTCTGAGTTTTCAGGCTTGAATTTTTTTGTTGTTCAATTATTGGATTTTTAAAATTTTTGTTTTTTAAATTTTCCTATTTATCAACTTACTGGGATTTCAATGTTTTGATTTTTTGATTGTTCAATTTCTCGATTTTTTGAATTGTTAGTTTTTGATACGATTTTTTTTTCAAAAATTTTCAGTTTTTCAATTTATTAACTTCACGATATTTCAGTTTTACGATTTTTATTTTTATTTTTATTTTTCTGTTTTCAATTTTTGACGTTTCTGAAGTTTTCGATTTTTCAATTTTTCGATTAACTGATTTTTTGATTTTCCCATTTCTCTATTTCTTGATTTTTCAATTCTTTCTTCAATTGTGATTTTTCAATTTGTCGATTTCTGGATTTTTCAATGTTTGTTTTGGATTTTTTCACTTTTCCGATTCTTCAATTTGCTTTCCATTTTTCAGTTTTTCAAGATTTCAGTTTTGAATTTTTTCACTGTTTCGTATTTTCAATTTTCCTTCCATTTTTCAGTTTTTCAGTATTTCAGTTTTGAGATTTTACAATGTTTCGGTTCTTCAATTTTTCCATTTTTTGATGTTTCGATTTCTCGGTTTTTCATTTTTCGATAGGTAAGGCTTGTCCCAGAAAAAATTGTCGCATATTAATTTTGCGACAAATTTTTAAGAAAAGAGATTGTAAAAATTTTATTGGCTAGTTGTGTTCAAAAATAACTAAAGAACATGTAACAATCAACATATTAACATTAACTATGATTCATCCAGAAATTACGCACTTTTCTTTTCACTCCCTCCATTAAGCGTTGTACATCATCATCACTTAAGAGTTTTGATGTTTCTTTCCACTTTCGTTTAAAATCAGAAACTGGTTTAGCATTTTTTTTTTATGTTTTAATAATTTCTGCTTCATTCTGGACCAGTATCTTTCAATGGGGCGCAAATGGGGACAGTTGGGAGGATTCTCATTTTTCTCGATAAATTCAATTTGTCTTCTTTTTAGCCAATCTGTAACATTTCTGGCATAATGACAAGTTGCCAAGTCGGGCCAAAATAGCACGGGCTTATCATCAAGTCTTAAAAAAGGCAACAATCGTCTTTGAAGGCACTCCTTTAGGTAAATTTCCCCATTTATTGATCCTGTTGAAAAATAAGGCACACTGCGTTTGCCACACGAAGAAATGGCTTGCCACACGAGTACTTTTTTAGCGAATTTTTGAGTTTTTATTACTTTAAACCCATCGCTAATAGATTTCCTGTCTTTTCCTGAATAGTAGTGATGACCGGGTAGCGATTTAAAATCCATCTTACAATATGTTTCATCGTCTAAAATGAAACAATAATTTTTTGACGTCATCCGTGAATAAAGTTTTCTCGCTCTTGACTTGGCGACAGTTTCTTGCTTGCAATTTCTGTTAGGGGCTTTTGTTTTTTTAAAGGACTTTATAGAATGTTTGCTCTTAATTCTATGCACTGTTGATTTAGTAGTTTCAAATTTTTTAGCCAAATCTCTTACAGAAAGGTTCGGATTCCTTTTTAAGGCTGCTAACACATTTTTTTCAATTTTCTTGTTCACAAATCCGTTTCCGTCCACTTCCGCTCTTCCTTCGTGTGTTCCCCGTTTCATTATATCTTTTTAGTGTTCTTTGGACAGTTCTTCTGGATGTTCTTAACTCAAAAGCTATTTTTTTGTTGATATGCCTCTGAATTGAACCCATTTGTACAATATTTCTTCACGTAACTGTTCTTGAGAAAACGACATCTTTGTTAAATGTGACATGACAGTTACAACTAATTGTTTTTAATTAATACACAGCCTCCTAAGTAAAATGGCATATTTCAAAACTTTTTTAACTGAACGGGGAAACTGCGGTAGAAGGAAATTTGTGCGTCAATTTTTTCGGGGACAAGCCTTATTTTAATTTTTCAATTTTTAAGTTCTAGATTTTCCGTTAATTTTTTGTTTTCCTTGATGTTTTGATTTCTCGATTATTCGATTTTTCAAGTTCTCGGTTTAGATTTTTTGGCTTTCCAATTCTTCGATTTTTAAATTGTTTAATTTTTAGATTGTCCAATTTCTCGATTTATAGATTTTTCAATTTTTCGGTTTACCGATTTTTTTCATTTAAAATGTTTCAATTTTTCAATTATTAAGTTTTCGATTTTTCAATTTTGATGTAATTTGAAAACGGTATTAATAATACATTTAGGCCAATAAACTAATAGACGGGTTTGATAAGCCTTGTTTGCTCTACAGTGTCTAAATTGTGTTTGAATAATATAATAATTATCTCGTCTAGCGTTTCCCCTTAACTGCAATTATGACCGGAAAACGCCGCCCCAACTAGCCTAACGTCGCTTGTAAATTACGCGAAAGAACGAGGGCCTAGAACGGAGCTCCGACGCTGCGCCTCTTCCGCGTCCATTTCTTCCTCGTGCTGGCTTTACAGGTACTTACGTAAACGTGAGCGGCCAAGCCCAACACGACAACCAACATTCCGTCTTATTATCATTAAGATAAATATGTCCATGTTCTGACGACTTCAATAATATTCCGTGTATTTAACGGTTGATATCGAAAGGTATTTGCGGGTTTCGAGTTACAGGAAGTGTCGCTAATTCAACAAATCAATCAAGTTAGGGCCGGACAGTTATGTTTTCTTTCAGGTTTATTATGATTGGATGCAGATGTTGTGTTGAACATATTGAAGATATAACGGGATATGAAAACGTGAATTATTATCGGATGTGGCGCAGGTATTTAATTTTTTATAACCAATTAGAAAATTCTTTGGAAGAGAACACGGTCATGAATTATGATGATTGGCGATTTTCTGAGATCTACGATCGAGAGAAACGCCGGTTTTCCTCAAAAGAAAAGACCGATGAAAGTTGCACACAAAAACAAACACCGGTCGACTAATTAAATTACGATTTACCATTTCTATTACCGTTTTAATGAGAACACATTTTCATTAACACCTTAATCCCATGCCGTAAATCTCACTCGATGTAAATCCGAAATCACCATACAACAGAATGCACTTGAGGAAAATTAGCACCTCGGGCTCGGAATACAATACAGAATATTCTTTTCAATTTATCAGCCGATGTGAATTTTCTACGACGTGCGTGTTTTCTCCCCAAGATAAACAACAACGTCTGCGTAAACACGACATGACATCTTGTTTATTTTCTCGACGGAGTGTTCTTCATTTTTGTAAATTAAAGCGAAGATTGGGATTTTATGTGCCACTTATCGATCGAGGTTTAAAAATACGACGATTTGCAATGTCGCAAAAACAATGCCAGACGCAACAAAAAATCGTTTCACTTTTTCGAAAGCTGATGTGGAAGAAAAAAATCGAAAGTGATTAATCATTTCGGAAAGAAAATCGCGCAAGCAAAAAAGTGGGTTCATCACCACCCATTTTTCGTATTAAACGGGCATAATTTAGTCCCTCGGGCGAACATGAAAGCTATCGGATTATCGAAACATTGGCCGAGATCTTGATTTTATCATTAAGCGACTTTCTTCAAGGTTCAGTACACTTTTCCTGAGGCTAGCGTCATAATCATGGCGTTTGGTTAAACCGTTACAAAAAGTTACGTTGATTACGAACAGTTCTTGCAAACTTTGTACTATTATTATTATTATTATTTTGGTTTGGTTTGCGATTCGTTTAATTACCAGCAACTTATTTCGAATTTTTCACTTTCTTTGGGTTTGTCGCTGGTTTTTTTGTTTGCACAGATAACAAAGTTCAGAGCCAACGACGAGACGTTTACTTTCTAGTGGAGACGACAAAAATCACATTCATAAATGTTCTCAGTCGCACGTTTACAATAACTGCTGGAATTTTTCTATGCAAATGCTTGGCATTTTAATTTGTTGAAATAGAAACGGTAAAAGTCGAGCATAAATTGTACAATGGAAACTGTAACTGTTACTCTGTTTCGCACAACGGATTACACAAGCTGAAATAAACTGGTAGTTTTCTCTGGAACTAATCGTAACTCGGCAATTTTTTATTGACTGTCAAATGTGTTTCCCCACGAGTAACGAGTTCATTATAAAACCGCTAAATTTTCTGACGAAAAAGACGGCTTTAAAAAAGATTCGTAATTCCGACTCCTCGTTCCAACGTCCTCAAATTAAAAGCAATTTTATTTTTCTTACGACCGTCATTACGTCGGCGTGTTGTAATCACGTACCATAACGGCATTATAAAATTAAACCTTTTTTGTACGTTTATGTGCAATACGAGACGTGCTGATTGCCACCTGTCAGATGTAATTTTCGATTCTTCGCATGAGGACGACGAAAAAATCCGGCTTACTCCAACTATGCTACGAAATTTTATTCTTCGATCGGAACTATTACGGATTTCACACCTGTGATGACCACGTAACTGCTTACGAATTTGAGCTTTTTTCCTGAAATTGTCGATTCTGGAATACGTGTTAATTTTTTAATTAGTTAAGTTCAGCCTGAATTAGTCCTCCAAATGACTATCAACGACTCGGTAGACGAATAAAAATATTAATAGTTGAGAAATAAAATAAGCCAATGAAGTTCAACATTTTCGTCCAATAAAATGAATGATCAAAAGGTAAACTACTGCTTTGAAGTTTGTTTTTAATTAGATTTGACTTGACCACTTGCCAAAATAGAATTCAATTTTCATCTCATGATAAATAAAATAAACCAAATAAACTCAAATGTGGAGGTGGGTACCTTTTTATTTGGTATAAATTCCACTGTTTACCAACATAAAATCCCCTTTTCATCCAATTCAAGTGATTAAAAAGAAACCGACAAGGGAGGGTGGGCGCAGCCACTTTGATGTTTTTTTTTTATTTCATTTGACCACTTGCCAAAATGGAATTCAATTTTCTTTCCAGGGAAAATAAAATATGCCAATAAAATTCAAAAACAGATGTGGATGGAGTCAGTTTTAGCTTTTTCATATAGATTGCGCGATTTTTCTTAGTTAAATGCCCTTTTGGTATTTCCCAATTTCCAAAGTGAATCCGAAGTTTGCATTTTTTTTTTAATTCAACTTTCAAGGTTTTTTTGTTGGCATTGAATCTTTGAAATTTGCCAGAAAAAGAGTATTTTGAATTAATTTTGAAAAACTCGGAGAAATTTTGATAGCCCAAAATTTCGAACTTTTAGAAAACCCAATTTTCAAGACTACAAAACTAGTAAAAGTGCGTTTTGACGTCATTTCTTTCGTGGTAACTTCTGAAATTTTGAACGTTCGCATTTTTTAAATTAATTTTGAAAACTCGTAATTTAGGAGGATTATGGTGTTTGGGGGATTTGAGGATTATGGTGTTTTGAGGATGAGGATTATGGTGATTTGAGCATTTGAGGATTACGTTCTGAAGTTTTGAGGCTTATGGTATTTTGAGGATTATGATATTCTGAGGATTTTAGCATTCTAGTGTATTGAGAATTTGAGGAGTATGCTATTATGAGAATTTGAGGATTATGATGTTCGAGGATCTGAGGGTAATGCTGCTTTGAGAATTTGAGAACTATAGTGTTTCTATAGTGTTTTGAGGATTTGAGGATTATGGTATTCTGAGGATTTGAGAAATATGGTGTTTTAAGGATTTGAGTATTATAATGTTCTGAGCATTTGAGTATTGTGATGTTCTCAGGATTTGAGGATTCTGGTATTGTGAGGATTGGAGAAATATGGTGTTTTGGAATTTGAGGATTATGGTGTCTTGAGGATGAAGATTATGGTGATTTGAGCATTTCAGGATTATGTTCTGAAGTTTTGAGGCTTATGGTGTTTTGAGGATTAGAGGATTATGATGTTCTGAGGATTTGAGCATTCTAGTGTATTGAGAATTTGAGAATTATGCTGTTATGAGGATTTGAGGATTATGATGTTCTGAGGATTTGAGCATTCTAGTATATTGAAAATTTGAGGATTATGATGTTCTGAGGATCTGAGGATAATGCTGCTTTGAGAATTTGAGAACTAGTGTTTCTATAGTGTTTTGAGGATTTGGGGATTATGGTACTCTGAGGATTTGACAAATATGGTGTTTTGAGAATTTGAGGATTATAATGTTCTGAGGATTTAAAAGTTACGATGTTCTGAAGATTTGGGGATTATGATGTTCTGAGGATTTCAGTATTCTAGTTAATTAAGAATTTGAGGGTCATGCTGTTATGAGGATTTGAGAATGATTATGATGTTCTGATGATAATGCTGTTTTGAGAATTTGAGAACTACGGTATTTTGAGGATTTGAGGATTATGGTGTTTTAAGGATTATGATCTTCTGAGGATTTGAAGATTATGATGTTTTGAAAATGTGAGGACTATAGTGTTTTGAGAATGATAGTGTTTTGAGAATTATAGTGTTTTGAGGATCTGAAGATAATGGTGTTTCGAGGATTTGAGAATTACAATGTTTTGAGGATTTGGGGATTATGATGTTCTGAGGATTTGAGCATTCTAGTATATTGAAAATTTGAGAATTGTGCTGTTATGAGGATTTGAGGATTATGGTGTTCTGAGGATTTCGGGATTATGGTATTCTGAAGATTTGAGAAATATGGTGTTTTGAGAATTTGAGGATTATAATGTTCTGAGGATTTAAAAGTTACGATGTTCTGAAGATTTGAGGATTATGATGTTCTGAGGATTTGAGTATTCTAGTGTATTGAGAATTTGAGGGTTATGCTGTTATGAGGATTTGAGAATGATTATGATGTTCTGAGGATAATGCTGTTTTGAGAATTTGAGAACTACGGTGTTTTGAGAATTTGAGGATTATAGTGTTTTGAGGATTTGAGGAATATGATGTTCTGACGATTTGAGGTTATGGTGTTCTGAGGATTTGAGGATTATGGTGTTTTGAAGATTGGAGGATTGTGGTGTTTACAGGATTGGAGGATTGTGGTGTTTACAGGATTTGAGGATTATGATGTTCTGTAGATTTAAGTATTATGCTGTTTTGAGGACTTTAGGAGTAAGATGTTTTGAGGATTTGAGGATTCTGGTTTAAGGACTTCAGGATTATGGTGTTCCGAAGATTTGAGGATTATGATGTTCTGGGGATTTGAAGATTTGATGATTATTATGTTTTCAGAAATAAGAAATAAATCTTATGACAAATAATACCTCAAAAAAATCACGTTTAGATTAGCCTAATTTCTAGTAGTTCCCACTCGCAACCTACAGATGAACATATAACAAATCTCGCCCACCCACCCGCCTCGATTTCAGTGATTAATTTTATCTACTCTGAATGAAATACAGAAATAAAATCAGTCCCTAAATGAGAACAGGGAAAGTGGGCGTGGTTAGTACTTATTAAGACAAGATTAACTTTGGCAAATCACATACATCTAAAAACAGTAAAGGGAGGGTGGGTGGGGCTAGTACTTGCAACGGTAAGACTAAACAATATTAAGAGGGACTATTGCTTGCCTATAAAAGACTCTTTAGGAAAACCCATTCTTTTATTTTTTACTTCCCGAGCGTAAGCAAAGGAAGTATTGTAATCGAGTCCCTCGGCCGACCCTCCTCTTTTGCATTTTCTCGACGTATCATGACCCTTAGAGGACGAACTAATAGGTCTCCCGTTTCGGTCTGTCTGTCTCTCTGTCCATCTGTCTGCGTCCCGGACAGATTGTTGTCAAATTTTGTATTTATATTAGGTATATGAAGTAGATAGTAAAGGCTAACCAAATTTGTCTAATCATCCCCACCACTAATGTGATGACGTCACTTCAAAATTGTACATAGTAAATGGGTTTTAAATTGTATCAAATAACATAGTCGTACACACGTAGTTTATGACTCCAAATTGAGATTTTACCTGAAACGTCCAGATTTTTGGAAAAATAAAATCAAAATTAGGAAAGAACATTTTGACATTTAATTTGGAATCTGCAAAACCGAATGCTTTGAAATCTTGCAGATGGTTTACAGTTACGATAAGGATGATAAGTTTTTATTCAAAATATTTATATTTACTCGTCCCCTCCAAAAAATTTATGATTTCAATTTTTCTTCAATTTCTCGATTTATCGATTTTTTTTAATTTATAATTTTTCAATTTTTATTTTTCGTTTGGGCTATTTCGATTTTTTAATTTCAAGATGTTTTCGTGTTTCGATTTCTCGACGTTACAATTTTTCAGTTATTCGCTTTTGCGATTTCTCGGTTTTTCGTTTTCTCGGCCTTAGATTTTTGAATTTTCCATTTTTTCGATGTTTCGATTTTTCAATTTTTCGAATTTTCAATTTCAATTTTATAAATTTTAGAATTTTTGATTTCCCGTTTTTTTGATTTTTCAGTTTTCGATTATTATTTAAATTTTACATTTTTCGATTTTATGATTTTTTGATGTTTCGATTTCTCGACTTTTTTCAGTTTCTAGATTTTTTTATTTTTTGAATTTTTTAGTTTTAAATTTTACAATTTTTTGATGTTTGGATTTATCGAGATTTCGATTATTCAATTTTCCGATTTTTAAAATTTAAAATTCTTGAGTTTTTAATTTTTCGTTTGGGTTATTTCGGAAAATTGAAAAATCGAGCATCGAAATCTCGATAAATCCAGAAATCGGAAAATCGAAAAATCCAAAATCGAGAGACTGAAACAACAAAAAGTCCGAAATTTGAAAATTTAAAACCGAAATATCACATTTCAAAAAACAAAAAATTGAAAATTTGAGAAATCCACAAATCGAAAAATTAAAAATTTAAATACCTGAACAATAAAAATATCAAAAAATCGAAAAATTGGGAAAACGAGAAATAGAAAATTGAAAAATCAACGAAGTAAAAAATCAAAATTTTTCGAATTTTCAATTTCAATTTTAGAAATTTTACAATTTTCGATTTCCCGTTTTTTTGATTTTTCAGATTTCGATTATTTAAATTTTACATTTTTCGATTTTATGATTTTTTGATGTTTCGATTTCTCGATTTTTTTCAGTTTCTAGATTTTTTTATTTTTCGGATTTTTTAATTTTAAATTTTACAATTTTTTGATGTTTGGATTCATCGAGATTTCGATTGTTCAATTTCCCGATTTTTTATTTTTCAATTTTCCGATTTTTAAAGTTTAAAATTCTTCAGTTATTAATTTTTCGTTTCGGTTATTTCGACTTCGACGGAAAATTGAAAAATCGAAACATCGGAATCTCGATAAGTCCAGAAATCGCAAAATCGAGAAACTGAAACATCAAAAAGTCCGAAATTTGAAAATTTAAAACCGAAATATCGCATTTCAAAAAACAAAAAATTGAAAAAGTGAGAAATCCACAAATCGAAAAATTAAAAATTTAAATACCTGAACAATAAAAATATTAAAAAATCGAAAAATTGAAAAATTGAGGAAACGAGAAATAGAAAATTGAAAAATCAACGAAGTAAAAAATCAAAAAGTTGAAAAGTTGAAGAATTGAATAACTGAAAAATCGAAAAATCGTAAAATGGATTAATCGAGAAATCAGAAACTCATAAACCCCATAAATTGAAAATTTGGAAAATGAAAAAAATTTAAATCGAAAAATCGAAGAATAAATAAAATTGAGAATCTGAAAATTAGAAAAATCGAAAATTTTGAAAATGGAAAAATTGACAAACTTAAAAATTTAAAACGGAAATGTCGAAGAACCTAAACATCAAAAAAACATGATAAATTTATGATCAAAATATATTTGGTCATCTCCCCCTAAAAAATTGATCTCGCTACCCCAAAATTTTTCCGAAAAAATGCTATCTTAAACGTGCATTGCGCAAAGTATGATGAGTCTATAATTGTGATTTATCCCTGCATAAATATTTTTTAGATTTGCTTATACGGGGTGTGTGAAAAAAATTAATGACTTAATTGATAATTTATTTTATTGATTAAATCAAGCATTGCAAAACTGAATACTTTGATTACGGCATCTCAAAATTTTGCCGAAAAAATTATTTCGCAAATGTGCAAAATATGAACAGACTTTTAATCATTGCATTCAGATTTTTTAGATTTGCTTAAACAGGTGACTCAAAAAAATTAATGAATCAATTAATTTATTATTGATCAAATTAAGAACGAGCCACCCCATTTTCTGGAAATTGTGAGAATACGCTCGTCTTTATAACAATATCAATAAAACAATGATAAGGTAAGAATTATAATAATAACATTCAGAACACGTTGTACAATGGAGGCTTATGAATAATTTTAGTCATCTGCTTTGGGGCGATAAACTCATTCAAATCAAACAAATATCTACGTGACATTCTTCCGATGTAATATATTCCCGTTGATAATGTGCTGTTTGCGGCACTTGAAAATTATTAAAAATAAATATTATTATTTAAAAAAACTTAAAATGACGTGCTTGCATCGACGTTAATGGAGCTTTTTATTGGTGTGCACAGCACACAAGTGTGAATCAATAGAAGATGTTGAACTTTGCACCTACGGTGGCATAACTGGTCATAAGTAACGGCAAAGTAACCCACAAGTGTTCAAAAAATTTTCAACTTGTAGCTTTCCCGATGGTTTAAACACACAAATTTTTACATTTTATTATCTCTAAACAATTTGATCAAAAAACTTAAACTAATAACAATAACCCACGACTATTTGCCACTACTTCGTCGACACCATTCAACAAATAAACAACTTGGCCGAATATCGAGCAGACATTTCGCTGAATAAAAGTTCACAATTACGATAACAGATGATAAGACAACGAACACCCAGCATGCCAACTAGATATGAATCATCATCCACTTGAGATTTGCCTCTACTATTGTGTCGAGAGAGAAAATGCACCGGCGAAAAAAAGGTCAAGAACTTTTGTCTTCCATGAGAACGAGGCGAAAAATTATCAACATCTCGTCACGAAATTGCCGTCCTTTCAAATAATATTATTTTAATATTTCAAAGCTACAGAGACAACCGTGATATCATCCGCTTTGTGCCAATCATTCGTATGTTCGTCACGTGTACCCACCGTTTCGATTTCACCAATCCAACCGTACGTGATTAAACTTCAAACGAAAAGTCGAATTCACTCTTCTCGAAGAAACTCCGATATTGCGTCAAAATTAACGCAATGACACTGAACCCGGTGACACTACGAAAGTCGACTTATCTCTTAAATTAATCGAGAAAATAATAAATCGTAATAAAAATACTCACAGCTCCTCTCGCTGGCGTTGAGATAAAACCATTTTCATGTTAATGTTCCGGGGCTCGACTTCCACTAAATCCTTATTGCATTACCTGCGAAGTAAAAATCGCGTTAATCTTGGTTTGGTTGCGAAACGCCACGATTTTGGCATTTTCAACGCTATTAAATTAGAGCGGTCTGCCTACACAGGTGGCCGATAATCGTGAACACAACAAAGCATTGTTGAGATTCTTGCGTGTATGAAGTTCACGAGAGGGGAATCGCTGACATTTTCGAACCGAGTCGATGAAATAGCCCGGCCCTGTGTATCGGGTTCGGGGCAGAGATTGATTACTCAATAAATTGTGGAAGAGGAATGTTGGCTTCGTTACGTTTAATCGATAAGGAACAAAGAAAAAGGTAAGGAATAGGGTTAAAGGGATTAGAAGCGGAAATGTGCGGTTTCGGGACGACCTAAATGATCTGAAACTTATATTTGTATACTAAGTGAGCGAAACATACGAAGTAATTATTCCATGTCTGGACGCATCGACTAGACACCACGTTTGTGTGCTGAATGAAAAATCTGATAAAAGACACTGAGAAAAATTTTGAAAGCTGGTAAAATAGTACACATTTTAATGTTTACACAGTACACAGAGAAAACCCCATCGATATCTAAAATAATATCTATGTTTCGGCCGATCCCCAATAAATCATCGTCACTTTTGTGACAAATTTACAACTCTGATGCAATTTTTCCCATTTCGCGGCCTATTACGTTAGCCCAACCTTCACCAAAACAAACCTTACGCAAAAATGTCTCATTTTCGCACCCGCATCGCAAATATTGAATAATAAATATTTATGACTAGACCATGTAAACTTATAAGCAACAACAGTTACCTATAAACATTCTGACCCTGGAATTTGTTCTTGATACGACGTGCAAAATCTCAAAAATGCAATCCTCGACCCACGCCTCAGCCTCGCGTTTCCCCCGTTTCGCGAAAATGTGCCACAATATCGCAAAATTCGTGACGTAACCGCTTCATTTGTTTACATCCCACTTGATCCGTCACAGTGGTCATTATTTGCGTCGTGGACCGTACCCACTTGCCAAAAAAATTGCAAAACGTGAATGTGGAGCAAAAATAAAGAAATGCTGGTCGAGGAGATAGAAATGCGGGATTTATTAGTCACGATATGGAATAAATTATGAACAGGTGACAAAGAGAGAATTAAACGTGGGGGAAAAATGCACTCTGGTGCAAGTTCCGGTTTGAATCGGCGAAAAACCCCACTGGATTCAGGGGCTCGAAAACCGTCCCCGACGACCAAAATTCGGCGAAATGGGTAAATTTTGACAGATGTCCATCGATCAAAACGCAGCTCGATTGGGTTACGCCACCGATCAAAAACGAGTTTAACGGCCACCAGTCTAATTTAAGAATGAATCAACACTTCAGGGTCGTTCTTACGTTTAAATTTGACAAGCTTTAACGACTTTTAAAGCCTTTGCGACAAAATCAATATCGGCCATTTTGCTTTAGACAATGTCAATCGGGTGGAATTTCGTGGGGTTTTTTTCGGTGAGAGGGACAAGAGGTCGGATTTTACTTACAAAATGTGATGCAGGGGATATCCGAAACACTATTTGCACTAAAATTGGGTGTTGGAGAGCTGGCAGGAGACGTCAAACACGATAACGGTCACACAACTACACGTACTGCTCACACTGCGCAAGAGAAAATGACAAAAACTGAAAGATCGCTGCTTGAATCGGACAATGCTGCCAACTGCGCAACGGTGACTAAACTAAAAACGAAAGGATGGTGAGCGGACCTGTCAAAATAAATAGTGGGACATCAAATGTCACTTCTGGACCTGGATATTTGGCGGCCTAAAAAACAGGGTAGAATCGTACAAATTTAGCTGTTATTTTTGGCATAAAAATCTGGCTTACATTTTTAAAAAGGTCATAAAAATAGGGTGGTTTCCATAAAAAATTGATGTTTCAATCTTAGACTAGGAAATCTTCCTTATCTAAGGTTTCAATAGATAAAATGAGCCTAAAAACAAGTAATTTTCTAAATTTTTGTGTTTTTGAACAAACTTCAACGGCAAAACTTGAAAATTGGCTCATTTTCCTAAAAAATTGATGATTTGGGAAAACTGAGTTACAATTAGGGGTTAAAAATAAGGGTAAAATGTCAAATTCAACGTTGTTTTTGGTGTTTTGGTAGAAATACCGGTTTTTGTTGAAAAAAAATGCAGAGAAAATAGGAAAATGACTAAGAAAACTAGGAAAAAAAATCTGAGTTAAAACGTTACACATATACAATTTTTCGATTTTACAGTTTTTCCCTTTTTTCGATTTTTTCAAATTTTCAACTTTTGATTTTTAAATTTTTCATCAGTGTTTCAGTTTCTCGACTTTTAATTTTTTGATTTTAGATTTTTTGTTTCTTCAATTCTAATTTTTGAACTTTACAGTTTTTCTTTTCTTTCATTTTTAGATTTTCACAAGTTTTCGATTTCCAATTTTTCAGGTTTTCAATTATAAATTTTTCAATTTTTGATTTTTGTCAATCTTCGAATTTTTCGATTTTACGAATTTTCTTTTTAATTTTATGAATTATTAATTTTTTTTTTGTTTATTTATTAATAATAATGCTTTGAAGCCTGTAGTGTCTTTTCTTATAATAATTTAATTCCATTTCCTGGAGGATACGTCATTTGCTAAAATTAGTCTTATCTTAACAGGTACTAGCCCCAGCTGCCCGCCCTCTATTTTCTTAGAGAATGTCATTTGCCAAAATCAGTCTTATCCTAACAAGTACTAGCCCCGCCCACCCACCCTCTGTTTTTTAGAGGTTATGTCATCTGCCAATATCAGTCTTATCCTATCTAGTAGCTGCCAAGATAAGACTGACTTTGACAGATGACATAACCTCTAAAAAAACGAGAGGGTGGGTGGGCGGGGTTAGTGCCTGCTAAGATAAAGAATGACTTTGGCAAATGATATACCGTGTAAGAAAAGAGAGGGTGGGTGGGCGGGGTTTATATTTCGTACATTTTTTTAATACACCAAATCTTATTTTCCCAACAAGAAATTAAAAACATAATGTAACTATCGTAACTATAAGTAACTAAAAGAAAGTCTCGATCTCAATGATGATGAATGTTTTATTCGTTGACCAAGGGGCGGAGCGTAATTGCAAAATACATATTTCCCTACAAAAATTTTGAACATGTTTTAAGTTTCTTGTTGTGAAAAGAGGACTACGTATATTAAGAAGAAATGGCAAAATTAGTAGACTACTAGGACATAAAATGTTACTTCTGGACCAGGATATTTGGCGTCTTAAAAAACAGAATTACGCTCTAGCTCAGATTTTCTTAGCCATTTTCCTATTTTCTATGCATTTTTTTTTCAACAAAAACCAGAGATTCAGAAATTGTTACGTCTGGCTCACATTTTTAAGAAATCATAAAAAACAGGGTAGTTTTCGTTATTTTTTGCATAAAAATCTGGCTCACATTTTTAAAAAGGTCATTAAAAATAGGCTAGTTTCCATTAAAAATTGATGTTTCAATAGATAAAATGAGCCTAAAACAAGTCATTTTCTCAATTTTTGTGTTTTTGAACAAACTTCAATGACAAAACTTGAAAATTGACTCATTTTTCTAAAAAAATGACGATTTGGGAAAAACTGAGTTAGAAGTTTTGATGTTTTTGGTAGAAATACCGGTTTTTGTTGAAAAAAAATGCATAGAAATTAGGAAAATGACTAAGAAAACTAGGAAAAAAAATCTGAGTTAAAACGTTACACATATTAGGCTACTAGGACATAAAATGTCACTTCTAAACCAGGATATTTGGCGTCTTAAAAAACAGGGTAGAATCTTACAAATTTAGCTGTTTTCCCAAAAGTCAACAACCGAAAAAAGCCAAAAACATCCTCAAACCCCACAAAGAGACACATTTCTGCATTCTGTGTTACTCCTTCCCTCTCTTCATCACTTTTAGTATCTAGTCTTATTCTATAATTCTAATATTTCTAACGTTCTAACTCAGATTTTTTTTCTTTGTTTTCTTAGTCATTTTCCTATGCATTTTTTTTTTTTTCAACAAAAACCAGAGATTTAGAAGTTGTTACGTCTGGCTCACATTTTTAAAAAGGTCATTAAAAATAGGGTAGTTTCCATAAAAAATTTATGTTTCAAAATAGATAAAATGAGCCTAAAAACAAGTCGTATTCTCAATTTTTGTGTTTTTGAACAGACTTCAACGACAAAACTTGAAAATTGGCTCATTTTCCTAAAAAAATTGATGATTTTAGAAAACTGAGTTACAAGTTAGGGGTTAAAAATAGGGGTAAAAGGTCAAATTCAACGTTGTTTTTGGTGTTTTGGTAGAAATACCGGCTGTTGTTGAAAAAAAAATGCATAGAAAATAGGAAAATGACTAAGAAAACTAGGAAAATAAATCTGAGTTAAAACGTTACACATATACAATTTTGTGATTTTACAGTTTTTCCCTTTTTCGATTTTTTTAAATTTTTCAACTTTTGATTTTTAAATTTTTCATCAGTGTTTCAGTTTCTCGACTTTTAATTTTTTGATTTTAGATTTTTTGTTTCTTCAATTCTAATTTTTGAACTTTACAGTTTTTCTTTTCTTTCATTTTAGATTTTCACAAGTTTTCGCTTTCCAAGTTTTCGGGTTTTCAATTATAAGTTTTTCAAATTTTGATTTTTGTCAATCTTCGAATTTTTCGATTTTACGAATTTTCTTTTTAATTTTATGAATTATTAATTTTTTTTTGTTTATTTATTAATAATAATGCTTTGAAGCCTGTAGTGTCTTTTCTTATAATAATTTAATTCCATTTCCTGGAGGATATGTCATTTGCTAAAATTAGTCTTATCTTAACAGGTACTAGCCCCAGCTGCCCGCCCTCTATTTTCTTAGAGAATGTCATTTGCCAAAATTAGTCTTATCCTGACAGGTACTAGCCCCGCCCACCCACCCTCTGTTTTTTAGAGATTATGTCATCTGCCAAAATCAGTCTTATCCTATCTAGTAGCTGCCAAGATAAGACTGATTTTGGCAGATGACATAACCTCTAAAAAACGAGAGGGTGGGTGGGCGGGGTTAGTGCCTGCTAAGATAAAGAATGACTTTGGCAAATGAGATACCGTGTAAGAAAAGAGAGGGTGGGTGGGCGGGGTTTATATTTCGTACATTTTTTTAATACACCAAATCTTATTTTCCCAACAAGAAACTAAAAACATAATGTAACTATCGTAACTATAAGTAACTAAAAGAAAGTCTCGATCTCAATGATGATGAATGTTTTATTCGTTGACCAAGGGGCGGAGCGTAATTGCAAAATACATATTTCCCTACAAAAATTTTGAACATGTTTTAAGTTTCTTGTTGTGAAAAGAGGACTATGTATATTAAGAAGAAATGACAAAATTAGTAGACTACCAGGACATAAAATGTTACTTCTGGACTAGGATATTTGGCGTTTTAAAAAACAGAATTACGCTCTAACTCAGATTTTCTTAGTCATTTTTCTATTTTTATGCATTTTTCTTCAACAAAAACCACAGATTCAGTTGTTACGTCTGGCTGACATTTTTAAGAAATCATAAAAAACGGGGTAGTTTTCGTTATTTTTTGCATAAAAATCTAGCTCACATTTTTAAAAAGGGCATTAAAAATAGGGTAGTTTCCATAAAAAATTGATGTTTCAGTAGATAAAATGAGCCTCAAAACAAGTCATTTTCTCAATTTTTGTGTTTTTGAACAAACTTCAACGACAAAACTTGAAAATTGACTCATTTTCCTAAAAAATTGATGATTTGGGAAAACTGAATTAGAATTTAGGGGTTAATAAGTCAAATTCAACGTTGTTTTTGATGTTTTGGTAGAAATACCGGTTTTTGTTGAAAAAAAAATGCATAGAAATTAGGAAAATGACTAAGAAAACTAGGAAAAAAAATCTGAGTTAAAACGTTACACATATTAGAATATTAGGACATAAAATGTTATTTCTGGACCAGGATATTTGGCGTCTTAAAAAACAGGGTAGAATCTTACAAATTTAGCTGTTTTCCCAAAAGTCAACAACCGAAAAAAGCCAAAAACATCCTCAAACCCCACAAAGAGACACATTTCTGCATTCTGTGTTTCTCCTTCCCTCTCTTCATTACTTTTAGTATCTAGTCTTATTCTATAATTCTAATATGTGTAACGTTCTAACTCAGATTTTTTTTCATGGTTTTCGTTGTCATTTTCCTATTTTCTATGCATTTTTTTTTTTTTCAACAAAAACCAGAGATTCAGAAGTTGTTACGTCTGGCTCAGATTTTTAAGAAATCATGAAAAACAGGGTAGTTTTCCTTATTTTTTGCATAAAAATCTGGCTCACATTTTTAAAAAAGTCATTTAAAATAGGCTAGTTTCCATACAAAATTGATGTTTCAATAGATAAAATGAGCTTAAAAACCAGTCATTTTCTCGATTTTTGTGTTTTTGAACAAACTTCAATGACAAAACTTGAAAATTGACTCATTTTCCTAAAAAATTAATGATTTGGAAAAAACTGAGTTAGAAGTTTTGATGTTTTGGAAGAAATACCGGTTTTGTTGAAAAAAAATGCATGGAAATTAGGAAAATGACTAAGAAAACTAGGAAAAAAAATCTGAGTTAAAACTTTACACATATTAGGCTACTAGGACATAAAATGTTACTTCTGGACCAGGATATTTGGCGTCTTAAAAAACAAGGTAGAATCTTACAAATTTAGCTGTTTTCCAAAAGTCTACAACCGAAAAAGCCCTAAAACTCTTCAAAAGCATTAATTTTTTTGCACTCCAAAAGTACCCAAATATCTGTAGCCGACCAAAAATTGGGCGCATGAAAAAACAAGGCAGAATCCTACAAATTTAGTGTTTTCCCAAAAGTAAACAACCGAAAAAGATCTAAAAACTTACAAAATGCCTTGTTTTTAAGCACCCCCAAAATGGCTTTTTATTTCTGAACCAGGACATTTGGCGTCTTCAAAAAACAAGACAGAACCCTAAAAATTTAGCTGTTTTCCCAAAAGTCAACAACCGAAGAAGGCCTAAAACCCTTTAAAAAGCATCAACTTTTATGCACCCCAAAAGTACCAAATATCTGCAGACCACCAAAAATTAGCTAGGTACACGAAAAAACTGTTGAAATCTCCCAAAATAGTGCAAAATTACTTCAAGAGCACTTTGAAAAACTTTCAAAATCCGTTGTTTTTAGACATTCCAAATGGCTTTGTATTTCTGGACCAGACCAATTGGCGCATGCAAAAAAAAAGGAAAAACAACACCAAATCAAACAGGTATATTTGGCGCTTTACAAAACAAGGCAGGATCCTAAAAATTTCTACGTTTTCCCAAAAGTTAACAACCGAAAAAGACATAAAATCCTTCAAAAATCATAATTTTTAATGCGACCAAAAAATCAGAAATTGGGCACATGAGAAAACTGTTGAAAATCGTCCAAAATCAAACATAATTACGTTAAAAGCACCCAAAAAACCTTGCAGCATTCCTTGGTGACACCCAAAATGGATTTTTACTTCTAGACCAACCCATTGGCACATGGGAAAAATTCACCGGTCGGAATGGCGACTGGTAAAAATATTAGACAAATAAAAGTTCTTGTTTTTAAATACCTCAAAATAGATTTTCATTTCTGGACCAAACAAATTGAGGCATTAAAAATTACCGAAATTTTGCAACACTTATCCAGATCCCTCGGTTTTCAACAAATCGATTTTTTTATTTCTGAGCCAGGGCATTTGGGCACTTTAAAAATCCAATGAAAATGAAGGTAATTAGTCCCAAAACGTATTAAAATTATTGAAAAAGAGGTCAAAATTTCTCATTTTTAGATACCCCAAAATGACTTTTCATTGATGGACCAGGATAATAACTGGTAAAATAAAAAAAACTGTGTCAGGTAGAACCGCTGCAAACTCAGAAGATCGAAGATCTACTATTATTATTATTATTAATATTACCAGTACAATAAGACAGTTTAAAAACAGCAAAACAAACCAAAAAAAAAAGCAATGAAACAAAAACCATATTAAAACCCCTAATTTCTTTGAAATCCAAAAACTGCACTAAATCAATTTAGTGCAATGAATAATAAGAATCGACTAAAGATCCAAAACTTCCAATCAATGTGTCTATCGAGGAGAATCATCGGCACGACCATCAATCCTGAATCAACAGTTTTGTTCAATACGCTGGTTGATTTTCACAATTATATTCAACATCAACATTGCTACATCAATAACAGTGCAACAAGCAAAGGCAAAGACAAAGAAAATGCTATTTTTTCACAAAATAAATTTATTAAATGAATAGAAATCAAAATCTTATCAGTAACTAACTCAGTTTAAGTCTCAATATCATAACACCATTCTCACCAGTTCTATCATCACATCATCAGACAACAAGTATTTTTGATTTTAGATGAGTTGATATTAGTTCTGCAACATGATTTTCAATATTAACTTGAATTACATTTTTCCAATCGGATGTATCTCGAAAGACAAATATATGAGGAGTATAATAACCATCCACAGCCAGACGTATAAGAACGTAGTTCTCAATTTGAGATTTCAGCACCTCTAAATCAAACTTCAACTTCATCTACCAAAAACATTGGTTTTCTCCCCCAATGTATTCTCAAATTCTGCAAACCATCCATCACTTCCAGCATAGAGAAACTCTTTAGTCGATTCTTATTCATTACATTAAATTGATTTAGTGCAGTTTTGGGATTTCAAAGAAATTGGGGATTTTAATATGGTTTTTAGATTTTTTTCCGGTTGTTTCATTGCTTTTTCTTTGGTTTGTTTTGCTATGTTTTTAAAGTGCCTAATTGTACTGGTAATGTTAATACTAATATTTTATATGCCTTGAAAAGCAATAGTAGATCTTAGATCTTCTGGGTTTGCAGCGGTTCCATCTGGAATCGGTGAAATATTCAGCAATAAAACTGTCGACACAGCTTTTTTTTATTTTAACAGTTTATTATTCTGGTCCAGCAATGAACTCATTTTGGGGTATCTAAAAATGAGAAATTTTGACCTCTTTTTCAATAATTTTAAAACGTTTTGGGACTAATTACCGTCATTTTCATTGGATTTTTAAAGTGCCCAAATGCCCTGGCCTAGAAATAAAAAATCCATTTCGGGGTGTTGAAAACCGAGGGATTTGGATAAGTGTTCGGTAATTTTTAATGCCCCAATTTGTTTGGTCCAGAAGTAAAAATCCATTTTGGAGTGTCTCCAAGGAATGCTGTAATTTCTGATGGGTTATTGATTTACAACAAGAAAAGAGACTTTTGAGTATTTTTTGGTCGCATTAAAAATTATGATTTTTGACGGATTTTATATCTTTTTCTGTTGTTAACTTTTGGAAAAACATATAAATTTTTAGGATCCTGTCTTGTTTTGTAAGGCGTTTTAATTTTGGTGTTGTTTTTCCTTTTTTTTTTGCATGCGCCAATTGGTCTGGTCCAGAAATACAAAGCAACGGATTTTGACAGTTTTTTTGACTGTTCTTGAAGTAATTTTGCATTAGTTTGTGGGAGATTTCAACAGTTTTTTTCGTGCGCCCAATTTTTGGTCTACAGATATTTGGTACTTTTGGGGTGCATAAAAGTTAATGCTTTTTGAATAGTTTTAGGCTTTTTTCGGTTGTTGACTTTTGGTAAAACAGCTAAATTTGTAAGATTCTACCCTATTTTTGAAAACGCCAAATATCCTCGTCCAGAAGCAACATTTTAACTCAGATTTTCCTATTTTCTAGGCATTTTTTTTTTTCACCAAAAACCGGTATTTCTACCAAAACATCAAAAACAACGTTGAATGTGACTTTTTTCCCTTATTTTTAACCCCTAACCTGTAACTCAGTTTTTCCCAAATCATCAATTTTTCAGTAAAATGAGTCAATTTTCAAGTTTTGTCGTTGAAGTCTGTTCAAGAACACAAAAACTGAGAAAATGACTTATCTTTAGACTCATTTTATCTACTGAAACATCAATTTTTTATGGAAACTACCCTATTTTTATGACCTTTTTAAAAATGAGCCAGATTTTTATGCTAAAAATAACGAAAACTACCGTTTTTTTTATGATTTCTTAAAAATGTGAGCCAGACGTAACTGAATGTGGTCTTTGTTGAAAAAAAAAATGCATAGAAAATAGGAAAATGACTAAAAAAAAATTACGAAAACTGTCTTTGTCGGGTTTGAGGATGTCTCCACCTGTCACAGCACACTACTCTCATTTCTCAAAGAAACCAGTCTTAAAAAACGTTCTAGAAAACTAGTGCTTTTTATTTAATATAACATTTACATTAATCGCTATTTTCATCTTGTTTTTCACCACCCTCATCTTTTTCCTCTCTTTGTTGTCCCTCACTACTGTCTGCCTTTTTGCTTTTGATCTCGACCTCCTCTTCACCGCCTTGCTTTTCTTCTCCACATTCAGGCGCTTTATTTTCGTCTTCAATTTTATCATTGTCTTCTTCACTATCACTGCTGCTGCTTGTACTCTCACTTTGTGCTGTATTTTTGGCCTTCTTGCCCTTCTGATTCTGCTTCCTTTTTAGTCTTTTTTGTCTTTTTTTCGCCGTTCGTGCCTCTGCTTTATTTTTGTTCTCCTCCAGTTTTGAGTGATATTCATTATCCAGTCGCTCCTGCGTAAATTGGTGTATAATGGGTTGCCTACTACTTATAAACAAAAAGTTCAAACTTACCCGTTCGCCTTTCTCCTTCATGTATTTTTGCCTTGCGTATTCCTTCCGCCGCAAGTGACGATACACATGGAACTCGCCAGACCCTGCTCCTGCACTGCTCCCCATGACATTCCGGACAAAGTCTGGAACTACGGGAACTCCGCGTTCTTTGGGCTTCTCGGGAATCACCACTGGTTTCTCCTGCAAAATACGAGCTTGGCAATTTGCGAAATGCAAACGATTCCCCCTAGGAGAGGCATACCGGGTTTTTCATGAGCTTTTCCAATTTGAGTCTTTGAAGGTCTGTCGTGTTGCGAATGATAATGGGGCGCGCTGGGCGCTCGATTTCCATATCGGGGCTGCTGTCGCGGTCCCCCATGTCGAAAAACTAAGACTTTCTGATGGCTAAAATAATAACAACACAACGTTTGATGAAATGACAAATGACAAGTATTTGTGACACTTGCAACACGCATGCGCAGTAATTGTCAGTTGCGTGAAGTTGGCCCCCGTCCACAGGTCTGCCACCGTGACGTCTACGCAAGTATCTGCGTCGCGAGTTCTTTGTGCTTAAAAATGTCAAGAGCTTAGATAAATTTAGCAAGTTTCATGTAAATATGTAAATTATGTGGAAATCCGTCGTCCCGCGACCGCCGAGCACCATTTCTCGCCAGGCCGTGAAAATGTTGGGCTTGTAATTTTGGCAATTTGAGGTACCTAGTTTCACGCCCACAGATTTTGACATATCCCTCAATAGATGAAAATTTACATTGCTTTTAATTCTTTGCTCTTTGGGTGAGTAGCAACGCAGCCTTAGCACGGTCCCGACTCGTCCCAGCGCGCTCCCGCGCCTCGCCACAATTAACACGTTAACGAGATGTCATTGCATGATTCTTGATTGGCCCTAATCAAATTGATTAATTCCAGGCGATGGTAGTAGTAAGTGGGATCTGGGTGAAGAATGTGGCCACATACCCAACCCCCGCCATCAATGACATGGTAATGAGCAGCGAGAGCAAAATGACCGCCAAAGCAGTGCTCATCTGCCGACCGAATTCTCACCCATTTCAAGAACGCACCCTCACGCTCGACCAGCCCGTCAAGGTGGGCCGCTCGGTGGCGCGGGCCCGGGCCACAGCCACCAACGCCATCTTCGACTGCAAGGTGCTGTCGCGGCATCACGCCCTGCTGTGGTACGAGAACGGAAAGTTCTACCTACAAGTAAGCGTGAGTACGAGTTTTGGCGTGTGATTGATTTGTGGGGCTTAGGACACCAAGAGCAGCAACGGCACGTTCGTCAACAACAACCGTCTGGCTGCCGAAACAGAACACCATGAAGTCAGTTCCGGTGATATAGTTCAGTTTGGTGTGGACGTTATCGAGAATAATAGGAAGGTTACTCATGGGTGCATTATCGCGACGCTCAAGCTGTATCTGCCCGATGGGAAGGAGGCGAAGGCGAGTCCCAGCATTGTTGAGAGCAACACACATGGTATGTGGGGGGTTGTCATGGCGACTGGTACACAAACGTTGCGTTTATTGCCTGATGAATATGCTAAATGGGACGGGAGCGAAGTGCCACACGAAAACGATACAAAATTTCATAGTAGCTGAATCTGGGGGCCAAATTTTTCGGTAAATAAGTTAATTTGTTTAGTTTGCGATAACCGGGAGCCATGTGGAGCGACGTAATCGTCGAATATCAACAAGTCATAATGATTTTAATGCCCTGTAACCGCACGAAAATATACATCTTAACCAATGGTATTAATCAAGTAGGAAGTAATGGAAGAACGATTATACCTCCCACCCACGACGCGTGTTCATTGGGATAAATACTTCTTTAAATATAAACTTTTAAAATTCTATAAATAAAATAAACGTTCGTTGTGCTAAGAAAACGAGCGCGCTCGATATTATGCCTGATTAATGATGTATGCCAGAAATACCATTAGCGTTTTTGTGAGATTTTCAGCGCAATAAATCGGTTTGTTTGGACGAAATTTAAATAACAAAGGGTGTTGTCGTTTCGAGGGGTGATGGAAATGGGGAAGGTTTTTTTTTTGAGGAAAATTAGATTTTCTGTTGTGTATTCTTTTGTCGAGAAAAATAATTATGAGATTCGTTTGAAAATAAGAGCTTTGACAGTCTTCTACACTTCACATTCTGAAAAAAAAATTGGTCAAAGGTTATTTCGACAGAACTTCCCTCGCCTCTGAACAAATCTCGCTTCTTTGACAAATTATAATTTTTTCTGCAATTTTTGTTCTCTGATAACCACTGTAAAGTAAAAGCCAGATCGGGAGATCGAGAATTCAAAAAATTATAAAATTTAAAAATTGAAATATCAAAAAATGGAAAAATTGAAACGTCAAAAAATCGGAAGATTGAGAATTCTAAACATCAAATAATCGGTAGATTTCGGATTAAAAAATGCTAAAAGTTCAAAAATAGAAAAATCGAAGAACTGTAAAATCGAGAAATCGAAAAATCTAAAATTTAAATATAAATAACACAATTTAAAAAAATATTGAAGAATTAAAATAATGAAAAATCCGGAAATCGAAAAGTTGAAGAATAAAAATATTGAAAAATCCCAAAACTGAAATACAAAAAATTGATCGAAAATGTCGAAAAATAAAACTGAAACATTGAAAACTTGCGAAATCTGATATTGAAAATTCGAGAAATCGAAAATTCGAATAACCGAAAAGTCGAAAAATGGAAAATTTAAGAACATCGAGAATTCGAACTGAGAAACACCAAGAATTGTAAATTTGAAAAACAGCAAAATCGACAAATTGAAATTTTAAAAATCGAAAAATCGAGGAATTAAATTGAAATATCGGAAAATCGAAGAATAAAAAGGTTGAGAAATGGAAAATTAGAAAAATCGAAACATCTCAAAACTAAACAATTGAAAAATTGAGAAATCGAAAAGTGTTAAAATCGAAAATTTAGATAAAATTTAAATCAAAAAATTGAAAAATCAAAAACCTTTTTAAAATCAATAAATCGAGAAATCGAAACAACAAATAGTTGGGATTTCGAGAAATGGGAAAATCAAGAAATGGAAAAATCACAAAATCGAATAATCGAGAAATCAGGGATTCGAAACCTTGATTAATCGAAAATTGAAAAATAGACAAATCGGAAGCTTAGAAACACCAAAAATTGAAAATTTGAAAAGTGGAAAAATTTTGTAATCGGAAAATTGAGGAATCGATAAATTGAAGAATAAAAGTATCGAAAATCCCTAAACTGAAATATCAAAAAATTGAAGAATTGAAAAATTGGGAAATCGAAAAGTGTAAAAATCGAAAATTTAAAAAATCAAAAAATTGAAAAATCAAAAACCTTGAAAATCGAAAAATCGAGAAATCCAAACAACAGTTAGGATATCGAACAAATGGGAAAATCAAAAAAATGGAAAAGTTGAATAATCGAGAAATCAAGAAAACTTCAAAAAATCGACAAATCGATAAAAACGGCAAGAATTGAAAATTAAAAAAAATGAAAAGGTTTTAAATCGAATAATTATTAAAGAGTAATAAACTGAAAAATACAAAATAAAAAAATCGAAAAATTGAGGAATAAAAATATTGAAAATTCTCAAAACTGAAATAATATAATAAAATTGATAAACCGATATAAATCGAAAAATAAAACTGAAACATTGAAAACTTGAGAAATCTGAAATTGAAAATTCGGGAAATCGAAAATTCGAATAACCGAAAAGTCGAAAAATGGAAAATTAAAAAAATCAAAACATCGTGAATTCGAACTGAGAAACACCAAAAATTGTAAACTTGAAAAACAGATAAATTGAAAAAAATCGAAAAATAAAAAAAATTGAAGAATTGAAAAAACTGAAAATCGACAAATTGAAAATTTAAAAAAGCCGAAAATTGAAAATTTAAAAATTGAAAAATCCGGGAATTAAATTGAAATATCCGAAAATCATCGGGATATCTAAAAATATAAAGATTGAGAAATGGAAAATTAGAATAATCGAAAAATCCCAAAACCGAAATATCGAAAAATTGAAGAATCAAAAAACTGCAAAATCTCAACTAAAATATCGAAAAATTGGGAAATCGAAAAGTGTTAAAATCGAAAATTTAAAAAATCAAAAAATTGAAAAATCAAAAATCTTGAAAATCGAGAAATCGAAACAACAAACAGTTAGGATATCGAACAAATGAGAAAATTAAAAAATGGAAAAGTCGAAAAATCGAATAATCGAGAAATCAAGAAAACTTCAAAAAATCGACAAATCGATAAAAACGCTAAAAATTGAAAATTTTAAAAATTGAAAAGGTTTTAAATCGAATAATTATTAAAGAATAATAAACTGAAAAACACAAAACAAAAAAATCGAAAAATTGAGGAATAAAAATATTGAAAATTCTCAAAACTAAAATATAAAAAAATTCATAAACCGATATAAATCGAAAAATAAAACTGAAACATTGAAAACTTGAGAAATCTGAAATTGAAAATTCGGGAACTCGAAAATTCGAATATCCGAAAAGTCGGAAAATGGAAAATTTAAAAAATCAAAACATCGAAAACTCGAAAAATCGGCTAACCAAAATATCGAGAATTCGAACTGAGAAACACCAAAAATTGTAAATTTGAAAAACAGGAAAATTGATTAAAATTGAAAAATCAAAAAATTGCAGAATTGAAAAAACTGAAAAATCGACAAATTGAAAATTTAGAAAAGCCGAAAATTGAAAATTTAAAAATTGAAAAATCGGCGAATTAAATTGAAATATCGGAAAATCATCGGGAAATCTAAACATAAAAAGGTTGAGAAATGGAAAATTAGAAAAATCGAAAAATCCCAAACCGAAATATCGAAAAATTGAAGAATCAAAAAACTGCAAAATCTCAAAACTAAAATATCGAAAAATTGAGAAATCGAAAAGTGTTAAAATCGAAAATTTAAAAAATCAAAAAATTGAAAAATCAAAAATCTTGAAAATCAAGAAATCGAAACAACAAATAGGACATCGAACAAATGGGAAATTCAAAAAAAGGAAATGTCGAAAAATCGAATAATCGAGAAATCAAGAAAACTTCAAAAAATCGACAAATCGATAAAAACGGCAAAAATTGAAAATTTAAAAAAATGAAAAGGTTTTAAATCGAAAAATTGAGGAATAAAAATACATATTGAAAATTCTCAAAACTGAAATATCAAAAAATTGATGAACCGATATAAATCGAAAAATAAAACTGAAACATTGAAAACTTTAGAAATCTGAAATTGAAAATTCGAGAACTCGAAGATTCGAATAACCGAAAAGTCGAAAAATAGAAAATTAAAAAAATCAAAACATCGAAAACTCAAGAAAACGAAAAATTGGCTAACCAAAACATCGAGAATTCGAACTTAGAAACATCAAAAATTGTAAATTTGAAAAACAGAAAAATTGAAAAAAATTGAAAAATCAAAAAATTGAAGAATTGAAAAAACTGAAAATCGACAAATTGAAAATTTAGATAAGCCAAACATTGAAAATTTAAAAATTGAAAAATCGGGGAATTAAATTGAAATATCCGAAAATCATCGGGAAATCTAAAAATAAAAAGGTTGAGAAATTGACAATTTAGAAAAATCGAAAAATCCCAAAACTGAAACATCGAATAATTGAAGAATCGAAAAACTGAAAAATCTCAAAACTAAAATATCGAAAAATTGATTAATCGAAAATTGAAAAATGGAAAAATTTAATAATCGAAAAATTCAGGAATCGAAAAATTGAAGAATGAAAGTATGGAAAAATAAAATATTGAAAACTTGAGAAATTTGAAATTGAAAATTCGAGGAATCGAAAATTCGAATAACCGAAAAGTCGAAAAATGGAAAATTTAAAAAATCAAAAAATTGAAAAATCGAGAACCTGAAAAATAAAAAAACCGAAAAACTGAAGAAATAAAAAATAGGCTAATCAATATACCGAGAATTCGAACTGAGAAACACCAAAAATTGTAAATCTGAAAAACAGAAAAATCGGGGAACTAAACTGAAATATCGGAAAATCATCGGGAAATCTAAAAATAGACAGGTTGAGAAATGGAAAATTAGAAAATGGAGAAAATGAAAAATCGAAAAATCCCAAAACTGAAATATCGAAAAATTGAAAAATTGGAAAATCAAAAACCTTGAAAATCGAAAAATCGCCAAATCGAAACCACAAAACAGGATATCGAACAAATGGGAAATTCAAACAAAGGAAAAGTCGAAAAATCTAATACATAATGGAGAAATCAAGGAAACTTCAAAAAATCGCCAAATCGATAAAAACGCCAAAAATTGAAAATTAAAAAAAATGAAAAGGTTTTAAATCGAACAATTATTAAAGAATAATAAACTGAAAAATACAAAACAAAAAAGTCGAAAAATTGAGGAATCGAAAATTGAAAAATTGAGAAATTGAAAAATCGGCAAATCAGAAACTAGAAACGCCAAAAATTGAAAATTTGAAAAATGAAAAAATTTAAAAATCGGAAAATTGAGGAATCGAAAAATTGAAGAATAAAAATATTGAAAAATCCGAAAACTGAAATATCAAGAAATTGATCGAAAAATCTAAAAATAAAACTGAAACATTGAAAACTTGAGAAATCTGAAATTGAAAATTCGAGAAATCGAAAATTCGAATAACCGAAAAGTCGAAAAATGGAAAATTTAAAAAATCAAAAAATTGAAAAACTGAAGAAACAAAAAATCGTAAATCAAAACTTCGAAAACTCAAGAAATCGAAAAATCAGCTAACCAAAACATTGAGAATTCGAACTGAGAAACACCAAAAATTGTAAATTTGAAAAACAGAAAAATTGAAAAAACTGAAAGAAATCGAAACACTAAAGTCGAGAAATCAAGAAAAGGGAAAATGAAAAATCAATTAATCCAAAAATCATGAATTCGAAAAATCGACAAATTGAAAATTTAGAAAAACCGAAAAACGAAAAAAAATTAAAATCGAAAAATCGGGGAATTGAACTGAAATATTTGAAAATCATCGGAAAATCTACAATAAAAAGGTTTAGGAATCGAAAATTGAAAAAAATTGGGAAATCGAAAAGCGTAAAAATCAAAAAATCGTAAATTTAAAAAGTCAAAAAAATGAAAAATCAAAAATCGAGAAATCGAAACATCAAACAGTTGGGATATCGAGAAATGGGAAAATCAAAAATCGACAAATCGATAGAAACGCCAAAAATTGAAGAATAAAAATATTGAAAAATTCCAAAACTGAAATATCAAAAAATTGATAAACCGATATGAATCTAAAAATAAAAATAAAATATTGAAAACTTGAGAAATCTGAAATTGAAAATTCGAGAAATCGAAAAGTCGAAAAATGGAAAATTTAAAAAATCAGAAAATTGAAAAATCGAAAGCTTGAAAAATCAAAAAATTTAAAATAATTGAAAAATCGAGAAATGGAAACACCTAAGTTGAGAAATCATGAATTCGAAAAATCGATAAATTGAAAATTTGGAAAAGCCGAAAATTGAAAATTTGAAAAATGAAAAAATTAAAAAATCGAAATATCGGGAAATCGGAAAATATCAAAACTGAAATATCGAAAAATTGAGAATCCAAAACTTGAAAAATCAAAAAACTGAAAAATCCCAAAACTCAAATAGGTATCGAAAATTTAAAAAATCAAAAAATTGAAAAATCCAAAACCTTAAAAATCGAAAATCGAGAAACCAAGTATTCGAGAAGTCGACAAATCTATCGAAACGCCAAAAATTGAAAATTAAAAAATAAAAAACTGACAAATACAAAAGAAAAATTCACGAATCAAAAAATTGGAGAATGAAAAAATTGAAAATCATAAAACTGAAATATCCGGAAAACGAGAAATCGAAGTTAAAAAGTCGAAAAATCGAAAAATTGAAACATCAAAAACATAAAAAATTAAAAATGGAAATTGAAGCAGTGAAAAACTAAAAAATTGGATCGAAAAATCTAGAATTTAAATATAAAAAAATCAACGGACGGAAACGAGAGACTGCTTTTTTCGTACTGTAGGGGTCATGAAACGTCGAGAAAATAAAAAAGTGGTCATTCGCCCGATGAACTCGCTTACGCTCGGGAAAAATAAAACTAGATATTTGTAGAGGTCAAGGTTATTGGGTAATCATTTTGTTGATAACGATTTTTTTGCCTGCCAGTAAAAATCGTTAATATTATTCCACTGTGTTTTGTAAAATGCTCTACACACATTTTTTTACGTACTGGGATATTTTTCTCTTAAAACAGACTTTTTTATCAGTTTTTATTTGATTCAAATGTAAATTTTTCTAAGTATATTAGTTAATTATACATCAAACAGAAATTATGTTAATGGCACACACTCACACTAATAAAAATTTCATTTAATTTACATACAACCATGAGATTATCTGTAAACAAATCAGAATTGCCGGTGTAGAAAATTAAATACTCGCGCTATTTAGCAGCTTGTAATGTATTATTCCGAAAATTGCTAAATAGTAGATTGTGTAAACACATTGTAGTAACACTTGATGGAATTAGGAATTCTGGGAAAAAATAAACAAACCAATTGAAATTCGTTTGTCAGAAAAAATGTGCAACAACTAAGCCAAAATTTAAACCATGAAAAACTGTGAGTGAAGCCAAAAAATCCAACATTTTTTTAATCAACTACGTCGCTCTAGCAGTGATTAAACGGTAATTGAGAATGTAGATGTTAACGATTTTTCTCGTTCAAATACTTGGCTTCCGCTAGAAAATGTTGTGTAACAGGTGTGCCTTTGAACTTATAATTGCTCCACATGTGAGTTGATATTTTCCCAGTCTATATTTAGAAATACCTATAACAGTGAACAACAGTGAAGTATCCATCAGAAATATTTCGCTACTTCGCCCAAGAATCCGACAATTTTAACTGTTTTTTCTTTCTCCAGTCGTGCCTTTAGACGAGCTGTACAAACTGCACCAAATCATCCAAGAAGCTACCCAACGGGAGCAATGCTTAGAGACCAAACTCACAGCTCTTCAAAGCGTGGTGGACGAAGCACGAAAATCGGCCGAAGAGAGTTGGCAAGCTTACGTCGGCGAAGAAAGATTACTATCTCGGGTTTCCGCCCTCGAGACGCAACTCCAACAAGCCGGGAAGAACTGGGGCGAAGACAAATACAGGGAAGAAATCGGAAAACTCCAAGTAAAACAGACCTTGCAAAGCCGCTAGACCACGTCACAACCAAAAATATTTTTAGGACGATAACGCCGCATACCAAGTCGCAGCTAAAGAGGCCTTGGAAAAACTCCACGCCGAACGTCTGCAAGCTTTAGCCATAGCAACCGAACAAGAGAGGTGCAGGATATCCGCCGAACAGGAAGCGTTACTAGTGAAGGAGCAGCTGGCGCAGGCGCAACAAGAACTGGAGGTTCGAGTTTTTATTTTTCTTGCATGTGTATCAATTTTTTATTCGATTGTTTGCGCTCAGGAGGTTGCTCAAAAACTGACAGAAGAACAGAAGAAGGCGAACGAGGAGAGGCTGCGATTGGAGCAGCAGCAGTGGGACCTCCAGACGCGTTTAGACGCCGAAATCGAAAAAGTGGAAAAGTTGCAATTGAAATTGGTGAATTCGATGTCGATGAAGGACAACCCGAGTTTGTTTAGCGAATTAGATTTGGATATAATAGATGTAAGTGGTTTTTTTTTTCGTTTTGGTTTAATTATGAGGATTCGTTTTAGAAACGGATCATTTACAACGATGATGATCTGAAGACGAAAGAAGAGCTTTTGGAAAACGAAATCTGCGAAGCGGAGATGAATAAGGCGAATGGGGTGGAGATGGAGCCGCAGAATAATCATATTAATCTTACAGTAGGTGCATTTTGATTAAAATTGTTGCGCTTGATATTCATACATTGAAGTTCAGGTCGATTTATATACAAACTTGAAATATCGAAATTTTTAGAAATTTTCAAAAATTCGCATTTCGTAGCGATTCTTTCGAAAATGTTGCTCCGTGACCATCAACATGCTATATTTGTGGAATCAACAAGTCGAGATCTACGTCCCTGAATTTTTTCGCAATTTTTAGACAACTTTTTTAAAACTGAAATTTTTCCAATTTCGGCCAATTTTTGACATTTTCTAAACTTAACCAAGTCCATTTTCTTGTAGATTTCGAGCTCTTGAACTCACCTCCGGCATCGTTTCTTTGATAACTGCAACCGTTTTTCCAGAATCGACCATTGAAATATCGAAATTTTTAGAAATTCTCAAAAATTCGCATTTTGTACCGATTCTTTCGAAAATATTGTTCCGTGACCATCAACACGCTATATTTTTGGAATCAGCATGTCGAGATCTACGTCTCTGAATTTTTTCGCAATTTTTGGACAACTTTTTTTAAAAGAGAAATTTTTCCCTTCTTCAGATTTCGGCCAAAATTTGACATTTTCGAAACTCAACTAAATACATTTTCTTATAGATTTCGAGCTCTAGAACTCACTTCCGGCATCGATTTTTTGATAACTGCAACCGTTTTTCCGGAATCGACCGCTGAAATATCGAAATTTTTAGAAATTCTCAAAAATTCGCATTTCGTACCAATTCTTTCGAAAATGTTGCTCCGTGGCCATCAACACGATATATTTTTGGATTCAGCATGTCGAGATGTACGTCCCTGAATTTTTTCGCAATTTTTGGACAACTTTTTTAAAAGTGAAATTTTTCCAATGGTCCCCCCTTCTTCAAATTTCGGCCAAATTTTGACAGTTTCGAAACTTAACTAAATACATTTTCTTGTAGATTTCGAGCTCTAGAACTCAGTTCCGGTATCGTTTCTTTGGTAACTGCAACCGTTTTTCCAGAATCGACCGTTGAATTGTCGAAAAATTTAGAAATTCTCAAAAATTCGCATTTCGTAGCGATTCTTTCGAAAATGTTGCTCCGTGACCATCAACACACCACATTTTTGGAATCAGCATGTCGAGATCCACGTCCCTGAATTTTTTCGCAATTTTTGGACAACTTTTTTAAAAGTGAAATGTTTCCAATGATCCCCCCTTCTTCAAATTTCGGCCAAATTTTGACATTTTCGAAACTTAACTAAATACATTTTCTTGTAGATTTCAAGCTCTAGAACTCACTTCCGGCATTGTTTCTTTGATTACTACAACCGTTTTTCCGGAATCGACCGCTGAAATATCGAAATTTTTAGAAATGTTGAAAAATTCGCACTTCGTAGTGATTCTTTCAAAAATCTTGCTCCGTGACCAATACCACACTATACTTTTGGAATCAGCATGTCAAGCTCTACGTCCCTGAATTTTTTCGCAATTTTTAGACAACTCTTAAGAGTGAAATTTTTCCAATGGTCCCCCCTTCTTCAAATTTCGGCCAATTTTTGACGTTTTCGAAGCTTAACTAAATACATTTTCTTGTAGATCTCGACCTCTAGAGCTCACTTCCGGTCTCGTTTCTTTGATAACTGCAACCGTTTTTCCGGAATCGACCGCTGAAATATCCAAATTTTTAGAAATTCTCAAAAATTCCCATTTCTTACCGATTCTTTCGAAAATTTTGCTCCGTGACCATCAACACGCTATATTTTTGGAATCATCATGTCGAGATCTAGGTCTCTGAATTTTTTCGCAATTTTTGGACAACTTTTTTTAAAAGAGAAATTTTTCCAATGGTCCCCCCTTCTTCAAATTTCGGCCAAACTTTGACATTTTCGAAACTTAACTAAACACATTTTCTTGTAGATTTCGAGCTCTAGAACTCACTTCCGGCATCGATTCTTTGATAACTGCAACCGTTTTTCAAGAATCGACCGTTGAAATATCGAAATTTTTTGAAATTCTCAAAAATTCGCATTTCGTACCGATTCTTTCGAAAATGTTGCTCCGTGACCATCAACACGCTATATTTTTGGAATCGGCATGTCGAGATCTACGTCTCCGAATTTTTTCGCAATTTTCGGACAACTTTTTTTAAAAGTGAAATTTTTCCAATGGCCCCTTCAAATTTCGGCCAGATTTTGACATTTTCGAAACTTAACTAAATACATTTTCTTGTAGATTTCGAGCTCTAGAACTCACTTCCGGCATCGATTCTTTGATAACTGCAACCGTTTTTCTAGAATCGACCGTTGAAATATCGAAATTTTTAGAAATTTTCAAAAATTCGAATTTCATAGTGATTCTTTCGAAAATGTTGCTCCGTGACCATCAACACACTATATTTTTGGAATCAGCATGTCGAGATCTACGTCTCTGAATTTTTTCGCAATCTTTGGACAACTTTTTTAAAAGTGAAATTTTTCCAATGGTCCCCCCTTCTTCAAATTTCGGCCAAATTTTGACATTTTCGAAACTTAACTAAATACATTTTCTTGTAGATTTCGAGCTCTAGAACTCACTTCCGGCATCGATTCTTTGGTAACTGCAACCGTTTTTCCGGAATCGACCGCTGAAATATCGAAATTTTTAGAAATTCTCAAAAATTCCCATTTCTTACCGATTCTTTCGAAAATGTTGCTCCGTGACCATCAACACACTATATTTTTGGAATCAGCATGTCGAGATCTACGTCTCTGAATTTTTTCGCAATCTTTGGACAACTTTTTTAAAAGTGAAATTTTTCCTTCTTCAAATTTCGGCCAAATTTTGACATTTTCGAAACTTAACTAAATACATTTTCTTGTAGATTTCGAGCTCTAGAACTCACTTCCGGCATCGATTCTTTGATAACTGCAACGGTTTTTCCAGAATCGACCGCTGAAATATCGAAATTTTTAGAAATTCTCAAAAATTCGCATTTGGTATCGATTATTTCGAAAATGTTGCTCCGTGACCATCAACACGCTATATTTTTGGAATCAGCATGTCGAGATCTACGTCCCTGAAGTTTTTCATTATTTTTGGACAACTTTTTTAAAAATGAAATTTTTCCTTCTTCAAATTTCGACCAATTTTTGACATTTTCGAAACTTTACTAAACACATTTTCGTGTAGACTTCAGCTTTAGAACTCACTTCGTGCCTCATTTCTTTGATAACTGCAACCATTTTTCCGGAATCGACCGTTGAAATTTCGAAATTTTTAGAAATTTTGAAAAATTTGCATTTCGTAGCGATTCATTCGAAAATGTTGCTCCGTGACCATAAACACACTATATTTTTGCAATTGTTCGTTCCTTTGGCTCACGACGAATAAAAAAAAATAATCACAATTGAGACAGGGTGGGTGGGCGGGGCTTAAATTTTGTCTTGTTTTTCTTAATATACATAGCCATTTTTTCACAACAAGAAACTTGAAAGATGGTTAAAATGGCACATTTTTGTAAGGAAATATGGATTTTGTTATTACGGGGCGGAATCAGATTGCAAAATCGATATTTCCTTATACAAATTTTCCATTTTAAACATGTTTTAAGTTTCATGTTCTGAGAAGAAGTCTACACATATTCAAACAAAAAGACAAAATGTAAGCCCGCCCACCCGCCCTCTCTCACTTGTGATAATTTTTTTATTCAACTGAGCCATGAGGGCGCAGCTTAACTGTAAAATACTTATTTCTTTACAAGAAATAAAAAACATGTTTTCGAGTATCGTGTTGTTCAAAGAAAACTATGTGTATTAAGAAAATATAGCAAAATATAAACCCCGCCCACCCACCCCATCTCAATTGTGATGATTCTTTTATTCTTAGAAACTTAAAACATGTTTAAAATGAAAACTTCATTACTACATATGTAAATCAGATCAGGTATGGTTAGGGTTTAATCTTTGGCTTAGATTTTTTCTTAATATACATACATAGTACTCTTGAACAACACGATACTAAAAAACATGTTTTTAATTACTCGTAGAGAAATTAAGATTTTGCAGTTAAGGTCCACCTTCTTAGCTCACGACGAATAAAAAATCAACACATTTGAGACAGGGTGGGTGGGCGGAGCTTATATTTTACCTTTTATTTCTTGATATACATAGCCATTTTTTCACAACAAGAAACTTGAAACATGGTTAAAATGGTACATTTTTACAAAGAAATATGGATTTTGCAATTACGGACCGGAATCCAATTGCAAAATCGAGATTTCCTTATACAAATTTTCCATTTTAAACATGTTTTAAGTTTTATGTTCTGAAAAGAGGTGTACACATATTCAAACAAAAAGAACAAAATGTCAGCCCGCCCACCCGCCCTATCTCGATTGTGATGATTTTTTTTATTCAAGTGAGCCATGAGGTCGCAGCTTATCTGCAAAATACTTATTTCTTTACAAGAAATAAAAAACATGTTTTTGAGTATCGTGTTGTTCCAAGAAAACTATGTATATTAAGAAAATATAGCAAAATATTAACCCCGCCCACCCACCACATCTCAATTGTGATGATTTTTTTATTCCTAGAAACTTAAAACACGTTTAAAATGTTATCTTCGGCTTTAATTTTTTCTTAATATACATAATATTCTTTGAATAACACGATACTCAAAAACATGTTTTTAATTACTCGTAGAGAAATAAAGATTTTGCAGTTAAGCTCCGCCCTCTTGGCTCACGACGAATAAAAAAAATATCACAATTGAGACAGGGTGGGTGGGCGGGGCTTATATTTTGTCTTGTTTTTCTTAATATACATAGACATTTTTCACAACAAAAAACTTGAAACATGGTTAAAATGGTACATTTTTTCAAGGAAATATGGATTTAATTACGGGGCGGAATCAAATTGCCAAATCGTAATCCCTTATACAAATTTTCCATTTTAAACATGCTTTAACTTTCATGTTCTGAAAAGAAGTCTACACGTATTCAAACAAAAAGACAAAATATAAGCCCGCCCACCCGCCCTATCTCGATTGTGATGATTTTTTTATTCAAGTGAGCCATGAGGGCGCGGCTGAACTGCAAAATCCTAATTTCTTTACAAAAAATAAAAAACATGTTTTTGAGTATAGTGTTGTTCAAAGAATACTGTGTATATTAAGAAAATATAGCAAAACATAAACCCCGCCCACCCACCCCATCTCAATTGTGATGATTTTTTTATTCCTAGAAACTTAAAACACGTTTAAAATGTCATCTTCAGCTTTATTTTTTTCTTAATATACATAATATTCTTTGAGCAACACGATACTCAAAAACATGTTTTTAATTAATCGTTGAGGAATAAAGATTTTGCAGTTAAGCTCCGCCCTCTTGGTTCACGATGAATAAAAAAAATCATCACAATCGAGACAGGGTGGGTGGGCGGGGTTTATATTTTACCTTGTTTTCTTAATGTGTAGACTTATTTCAGCAACAAGAAACTGAAAACATGTCTAAAATGGTAAATTTTTTGGAACGGAGTTTATAAATCACTTCTTTGTACTAGACTTCTAAGACATTCCATGAACCTCTCTTTGGAATGTTTTTTTTTTCCAGGTTGCACCAGTCACTGCTGACGTGATTGATAAGACAGAGTGTGAAGAGAAGCCTCATATGGAAGCAATTGTCGAAAACGAACACCTCAACCATTCATTAACCCAACAAAACACAATCGTCGAAGACGAAAAAGAAGTCGAAAAACGTGTGACTTTTAGCTTACCAGAAGAAGTAAGTGCAGGTTTCGTTGTATCGTGTTTCGTGTTAAAGTGTGATTTCTTTGCCAGACTAAACTCCAATCCCAGAACGGCCCCGACTCGCCCGATAAGGACTCCTCCTCGGAGAACGAGAAAGACGATTTCGACAGCGACGCGGTCGACTCGAAAACCTTAAAGTACAAATATCAGTCGGCGCAGAACGAGCTGAAAAAGAAAATCGAAATACTCGAATCTATATTGGAGTCGAACAAGGCGAAGTTGACCGAATTGGAGAAGGCGCTCAGTCAAGAGAGGCAAACGAATAGCGTTCAGGCCGAGGAGAACCAGCTGATGAAGGAGGAGCTGTCGATTTTGCAGCAGAAGTGGAAGGAGGGGTGCAACGAGAGCCAGCAGCTGCGGGACCGAGTGAACGCGTTAGTCAAGGAGCTGGAAGAAGCGAATAAAAAGGACCAAAATGTAAATACGTCGATCATATCAAGTAGTCCGGTTAGTTACGAACAATTAGTTAGTCTCGAAGAAGAGTTGGTTTTGCTGAAGGAGAGGTACTCGCAGATTAGCGACGACAAGCTGAAGCTGCAGAACGACCTGTCGAGTCTGAAAGAACAATACAATAGGGTGTGCAACAGTTCGTACGATAAAATGTATTTCTACATAGCGCCGCTGATCTTGATGATCCTGTATCTGGTGATAAGCGCGATGATTTCCTGATTCACGGCCATACTTTTGATTTTCTTCTATTTCTTTCTCGAGTTTTTAATCAAAATCATTAATCAGACATAACTACGAGATCTGCGCACTTCTTGGTGAAAGTACGGGTAGTTGATTGTACACATTGTTGATTTGTTGTTGTAGATAAGCTTTAAGTGATTCTCTACTTTCAGCAAGGAGGTGCTTAAGAACGTTGATATTTGGTTAGATCTGTGGTGTTGTCGTATTTTTTAAGATTCAATCAAGTTTTGGTGGTTTCGCTTTCCGTTATTTATTTTTCTAACAAATTATAGACAAGTCTAATCTAAGGGAACTTTGCCATAATTGTTTCGTAGAGTGATTATTTTGTACGAGGTTACGTTTAGTGGAAAATGTGTGTTATTCGCAAATACTTGAAAGATTGTGATTTAAGCTGTACAAACATAACTTGTTATTTGCCAAAATAGATTTGTTTCCGGTGAAATAGGAAATTGGTTTTGTACAATTTTTGTGTTAGAGGTCTGGCGCTGCGGGAACTTACGAAGCTCGCGGAGCGCCAAACTTATAGGAAAAAATGTATTTTATTTAATATATTATTTGTCCATAGTAGATGTATATAATAACCGATGCAATGTATTTAAAAAATAAAATATGAACAATTAAACATTTATTGGATTTTAAACAACAACAACGGTGTTGGTACTTGAAGAAATTTTAATCAGAGAATTCCTGGCGCTCTTGAACGTCCCATCGGAAGTGTTGGACCCAGAACGAGCAACATGAGGATAAGTCTAAAAATTTTAACACTAGAAACGTCGTCGAAATTTCCGCAACACTTACAGAATAGAAGGTAAATCCGGAGTCGCAGCTCACACAAGACTTAGCATCTTCGTCTAGCTCGTCACCGATCCTCAGGCACGAAGACTCGAAGCTGAAACAACCAATTTAGCGCTCTTTCCAATCGATACCTCGTTTCGTTACTTGCGAAACGTATCATCAGAGTCCGACAAATCAGTTTCGAGTTTCTCAAGTTTGGGTAACGTGGTGTTGATGGTACTATTTTTATCTTGATCGTAATGCCGGAAAGTCATTAACCTATTTAACGAATTGTTTGAGAAGGTGAAGAACTTTCTTCGAGGTGCGGCTTCAAGCTTCAGTGATTCGTTCCGTCTTTTTTGGATGCTGGAAGATTTCGTGTACAAGGGGTCAGTGTCGGATTGAGGACGTGGGGTCCATCGGGAAATTTACTAAGTGGGGTCCTGTGGCATTGTATTCTATTTCTTAGTAACTCAAATTTACCATTTAAATAAGTCTACACATATTAAGAAAAACAAGGTAAATTGTAGCCCCGCCCACCCACCCTATCTCAATTGTGATGATTTTTTTATTCGTCGTAAGCCAAGGGGGCGGAGCTTAACTGCAAAATTCCTATTTCTCTACGAGAAATTAAAAACATGCCTTTTTTCTTAATATACAGAGTATTCTGTGAACAAGACGATTCTCAAAGACATGTTTTTAATTTCTTGTACAGAAATAATTCTTTTGCAGTTAAATTCAGCCCTCTTGGTTGACAGCGAATAAAAAAAATCATTACAATTGAGACAGGGCGGGTGGGCGGGATTAAATTTTGCCTTTTTGTTTCAATATGTGTAGACTTCCTTTCAAACACGAAACTTAAAACATGTTTAAATTGGAAAATTTGTATAAGGAAATATCGATTTTGCAATTAAGCTCCACCCCATAATTGCAAGATCCATATTTCCTTGCAAAAATGTACCATTTTAACCATGATTTAAGTTTTTGTTGTGAAAAGATGGCTATGTATATTTAAAAAAAAGGCAAACTATAAGCCCCGCCCACCCGCCCTGTCTCAATCGTAATGAATTTTTCATTCGTTGTCAGATCGAGGGGCGGGGCTTAAGTGCAAGATTTATATTTGTCTACTTTAGAAGAATTTACAATTGATTAAGTTTCTTGTTCTGAAAGGGCGACTACGTATATTATGAAAAAGAGCAAAATATAACCCCGAGAGTCAAAGGAGCGGAATTTAATTGTAAAATCGTTATTAAAATCGTAGTCGAAAAACCGAAAATTTAAAAAATCATAAAACTGAAAAATCAAAAACCTGAAAAATTGAAAAATCGAGAAAACAAAAATTGAAAGATTGAATGGAAAAATTAAAAAATTGTAAAACTTAAACACCGGAAAATTGGAAAATTGAAAAATGAAAAAATCGCGAAATTGAACACTTGCAGAATTAAAAAATCGAAAAATGGCAACACTGAAATATCGAAAAATTGAAAATCGACGGAAAAACTGAAAAAACCCAAGACTTAAATATCCAAAAATTGAGAAATCGAGAAATCGGAAGGCGGAAAATTTGAAAATTTGAAAAATCCAAAAACTGAAAAATCTAAAAACTGCAAAATCGAAAAATTAAAAAATTGAGAAACCGAAAAGTGGAAGAATTAAATATTGGAGAATCCCAAAACTGAAATACAGAAAAACTAAATAATTGAAGAGAAATTAAATTGAAAAATTTAAAAATCTCAAAACCGAAACATCGAAAAATTCAGAAATCGAAACTGAAAAATCAAAAACCTGAAAAATTGAAAAACTGAAAAATGAAAAACTCGAGAAGTCAACTCGAACAGTCGAAAAATTTAAAAATTGAAAAATTGAAAATCGAAAAATTGAAAAAAAGAAATATCAAAGAATTGAAAAATCGAGAAATCCAAAAATCTAAAATTTTAAAAATTGAAAAATTAAAACATGAAGGAATTGAAAAATTAAAAAAATGAGAAATCGAAACAATAAAAACGAAAAATTGAAAAATCGAAAAAGCAAGAAAATACAGATATCAAAAATCAAGATTGAATGGAAAAATTGTAAAACTGAAACATCGGAAAATTGGAAAATCAAAAAATGAAAAAATCGCGAAATTGAACACTTGCAGAATCAAAAAATTGAAAAATCGCAACACTGAAGTATCGAAAAATTGAAAATTGACGAAAAAACTGAAAAAACCCAAAACTTAAATATCCAAAAATTGAGAAATCGAGAAATCGGAAAATTTGAAAACTTGAAAAATCCAAAAACTGAAAAATCTAAAAACTGCAAAATCGAAAAATTAAAAAATTGAGAAATCGAAAAGTGGAAGAATTAAATATTGGAGAATCCCAAAATTGAAATACAGAAAAACTGAATAATTGAAGAAAAATTGAATTGAAAAATTTAAAAATCTCAAAACCGAAACATCGAAAAATTCAGAAATCGAAAAATTGAACATTTTTAAAAATCATAAAACTGAAAAATCAAACCTGAAAAATTGAAAACTCGAGAAATCAACTCGAAGAGTCGAAAAATCGAAAAATTGAAAAAATAAAAAATAGAAAAATAGAAATATCGAAGAACTGAAAAATCGAGAAATCCAAAAATCTAAAATTTTAAAAATTGAAAAATTAAAACATAAACGAATTAAAGAATTGAAGAATTGAAAAATGGGAAATCGAAACAATAAAAACAAAAACTGAAAAATCTAAAAAGCAAGAAAATACATACATCTATCAAAAATCAAAATAACGAAAAATTGAGGAATTAAATATTGAAAAATCCCAACAGTGAAATATCGAAAATTTTAAAAATCGAGGAAAAAATTAAGAATCGAAAAACTGAAAAATCTTAAAAGCCATACAATCGAAAATTGAGAAAGCGACAAATGAAAAATCGAGATACCAAAAAGGCGAAAAATCGTGGTTGAAAAAGCGAAAATTGAAAAAAATCAAAACTGAAAAATCAAAACCTGAAAAATTGAAAAATCGAAAAATCGAGAAGTCGTGAAATCAAAAATTGAAACATTGAATGGAAAAATTGTAAAACTGAAACATCGAAAAATTGGAAAATCGAAAAATGAAAAAATCGCGAAATTGAACACTTGCAGAATCAAAAAATTGAAAAATGGCAACACTGAAATATCGAAAAATTAAAAAATTGAGAAATCGAAAAATGGAAGAATTAAATATTGTAGAATCCCAAAACTGAAATACAGAAAAACTGAATAATTGAAGAAAAATTGAATTGAAAAATTAAAAAATCTCAAAAGCGAAAAATTGAGAAATCGAAAAATCGGAAATTTTTAAAAGTCATAAAACTGAAAAATCAAAAACCTGAAAAATGGAAAACTCGAGAAATCAACTCCAAGAGTAGAAAAATCTAAAAATTGAAAAATTAATAAAAATCGAAAATTGAAAAATCGAAGAACTGAAAAATCGAGAAATCCAAAAATCTAAAATTTTAAAGGGCGATGATTTCCTGATTCACGGCCATACTTTTGATTTTCTTCTATTTTTTTTCTCGAGTTTTTAATCAAAATCATTAATCAGATATAACTACGAGATCTGCGCACTTCTTGGTGAAAGTACGGGTAGTTGATTGTACACATTGTTGATTTGTTGTTGTAGATAAGCTTTAAGTGATTCTCTACTTTCAGCAAGGAGGTGCTTAAGAACGTTGATATTTGGTTAGATCTGTGGTGTTGTCGTATTTTTTAAGATTCAATCAAGTTTTGGTGGTTTCGCTTTCCGTTATTTATTTTTCTAACAAATTATAGACAAGTCTAATCTAAGGGAACTTTGCCATAATTGTTTCGTAGAGTGATTATTTTGTACGAGGTTACGTTTAGTGGAAAATGTGTGTTATTCGCAAATACTTGAAAGATTGTGATTTAAGCTGTACAAACATAACTTGTTATTTGCCAAAATAGATTTGTTTCCGGTGAAATAGGAAATTGGTTTTGTACAATTTTTGTGTTAGAGGTCTGGCGCTGCGGGAACTTACGAAGCTCGCGGAGCGCCAAACTTATTGGAAAAAATGTATTTTATTTAATATATTATTTGTCCATAGTAGATGTATATAATAACCGATGCAATGTATTTAAAAAATAAAATATGAACAATTAAACATTTATTGGATTTTAAACAACAACAATGGTGTTGGTACTTGAAGAAATTTTAATCAGAGAATTCCTGGCGCTCTTGAACGTACCATCGGAAGTGTTGGACCCAGAACGAGCAACATGCGGATAAGTCTGAAAATTTTAACACTAGAAACGTCGTCGAAATTTCCGCAACACTTACAGAATAGAAGGTAAATCCGGAGTCGCAGCTCACACAAGACTTAGCATCTTCGTCTAGCTCGTCACCGATCCTCAGGCACGAAGACTCGAAGCTGAAACAACCAATTTAGCGCTCTTTCCAATCGATACCTCGTTTCGTTACTTGCGAAACGTATCATCAGAGTCCGACAAATCAGTTTCGAGTTTCTCAAGTTTGGGTAACGTGGTGTTGATGGTACTATTTTTATCTTGATCGTAATGCCGGAAAGCCATTAACCTATTTAACGAGTTGTTTGAGAAGGTGAAGAACTTTCTTCGAGGTGCGGCTTCAAGCTTCAGTGATTCGTTCCGTCTTTTTTGGATGCTGGAAGATTTCGTATACAAGAGGTCAGTGGCGGATTGAAGACATGGGGTCCACCGGGAAATTTATTAAGTGGGGCCCTGTGCCATTGTATACAGATCTTACAATTTATTGCTTAGTAACTCAAATGTACTAATTAAATAAGTCTACACATATTAAGAAAAACAAGGTAAATTGTAGCCCCGCCCACCCACCCCATCTCAACTGTGTTCATATTTTGCCTTTTTTTCTTAATATACAGAGTATTCTTTGAATAAGACCATTCTCAAAGACATGTTTCTAATTTTTTGTAAAGAAATAAGTCTTTTGCAGTTAAGTTTTGCCCTCTTGGTTGACACCGAAAAAAAAATCATCACAATTGAGACAGGGTGGGTGGGCGGGCTTATATTTTGCCTTTTTGTTTTAATATGTGTAGACTTCTTTCTACAACAAGAAACTTAAAACATGTTTAAAATGGAAAATTTGTATAAAGAAATATCAATTTTTCAATTAAGCTCCGCCCCATAATTGCAAGATTCATATTTCCTTGCAGAAATGTACCATTTTAACCATGTTTTAAGTTTTTGTTGTGAAAAGATGGCTATGTATATTTAAAAAAAAGGCAAACTATAAGCCCCGCCCATCCGCCCTGTCTCAATCGTAATGAATTTTTCATTCGTTGTCAGTCGACGGGCGGGGCTTAAGTGCAAGATTTATATTTGTCTACTTTAGAAGAATTTACTATTGATTAAGTTTCTTGTTCTGAAAGGGCGACTACGTATATTATGAAAAAGAGCAAAATATAACCCCGAGAGTCAAAGGAGCGGAATTTAATTGTAAAATCGTTATTAAAATCGTAGTGGAAAAACCGAAAATTTAAAAACTCATAAAACTGAAAAATCAAAAACCTGAAAAATTGAAAAATCGAAAAATCGAGAAAACAAAAATTGAAAGATTGAATGGAAAAATTAAAAAATTGTAAAACTTAAACACCGGAAAATTGGAAAATTGAAAAATGAAAAAATCGCGAAATTGAACACTTGCAGAATTAAAGAATCGAAAAATGGCAACACTGAAATATCGAAAAATTGAAAATCGACGGAAAAACTGAAAAAACCCAAGACTTAAATATCCAAAAATTGAGAAATCGAGAAATCGGAAGGCGGAAAATTTGAAAATTTGAAAAATCCTAAAACTGAAAAATCTAAAAACTGCAAAATCGAAAAATTAAAAAATTGAGAAACCGAAAAGTGGAAGAATTAAATATTGGAGAATCCCAAAACTGAAATACAGAAAAACTAAATAATTGAAGAAAAATTAAATTGAAAAATTTAAAAATCTCAAAACCGAAACATCGAAAAATTCAGAAATCGAAACTGAAAAATCAAAAACCTGAAAAATTGAAAAACTGAAAAATGAAAAACTCGAGAAGTCAACTCGAACAGTCGAAAAATTTAAAAATTGAAAAATTGAAAATCGAAAAATTGAAAAAAAGAAATATCAAAGAATTGAAAAATCGAGAAATCCAAAAATCTAAAATTTTAAAAATTGAAAAATTAAAACATGAAGGAATTGAAAAATTAAAAAAATGAGAAATCGAAACAATAAAAACGAAAAACTGAAAAATGTAAAAATTGAAAAATCGAAAAAGCAAGAAAATACAGATATCAAAAATCAAGATTGAATGGAAAAATTGTAAAACTGAAACATCGGAAAATTGGAAAATCAAAAAATGAAAAAATCGCGAAACTGAACACTTGCAGAATCAAAAAATTGAAAAATCGCAACACTGAAGTATTGAAAAATTGAAAATTGACGAAAAAACTGAAAAAACCCAACACTTAAATATCCAAAAATTGAGAAATCGAGAAATCGGAAAATTTGAAAACTTGAAAAATCCAAAAACTGAAAAATCTAAAAACTGCAAAATTGAAAAATTAAAACATTGAGAAATCGAAAAGTGGAAGAATTAAATATTGGAGAATCCCAAAACTGAAATACAGAAAAACTGAATAATTGAAGAAAAATTGAATTGAAAAATTTAAAAATCTCAAAATCGAAACATCGAAAAATTCAGAAATCGAAAAATCGTAGTCGAAAAATCGAAAATTTTTAAAAATCAACTGAAAAATCAAAAACCTGAAAAATTGAAAAACTAAAAAATGGAAAACTCGAGAAATCAACTCGAAAAGTCGAAAAATCTAAAAATTGAAACATTAATAAAAATCGAAAATTGAAAAATCGAAGAACTTAAAAATCGAGAAATCCAAAAATCTAAAATTTTAAAAATTGAAAAATTAAAACATAAACGAATTAAAGAATTGAAGAATTGAAAAATGGGAAATCGAAACAATAAAAACAAAAACTGAAAAATTTAAAAAGCAAGAAAATACATACATCTATCAAAAATCAAAATAACGAAAAATTGAGGAATTAAATATTGAAAAATCCCAACAGTGAAATATCGAAAATTTTAAAAATCGAGGAAAAATTTAAGAATCGAAAAACTGAAAAATCTTAAAACCCATACAATCGAAAATTGAGAAAGCGACAAATGAAAAATCGAGATACCAAAAAGGCGAAAAATCGTGGTTGAAAAAGCGAAAATTGAAAAAAATCAAAACTGAAAAATTGAAAAATCGAAAAATCGAGAAGTCGAGAAATTAAAAGGTCGTGAAATCAAAAATTGAAACATTGAATGGAAAAATTGTAAAACTGAAACATCGGAAAATTGGAAAATTGAAAAATGAAAAAATAGCGAAATTGAACACTTGCAGAATCAAAAATTGAAAAATGGCAACACTGAAATATCGAAAAATTAAAAAATTGAGAAATCGAAAAATGGAAGAATTAAATATTGTAGAATCCCAAAACTGAAATACAGAAAAACTGAATAATTGAAGAAAAATTGAACTGAAAAATTAAAAAATCTCAAAAGCGAAAAATTGAGAAATCGAAAAATCGGAAATTTTTAAAAGTCATAAAACTGAAAAATCAAAAACCTGAAAAATGGAAAACTCGAGAAATCAACTCCAAGAGTCGAAAAATCAAAAAATTGAAAAATCGAAGAACTGAAAAATCGAGAAATCCAAAAATCTAAAATTTTAAAAATTGAAAAATTAAAACATAAACGAATTAAAGAATTGAAGAATTGAAAAATGGGAAATCGAAACAATAAAAACGAAAAACTGAAAAATCTAAAAAGCAAGAAAATACATACATATATCAAAAAATATAATAACGAAAAATTGAGGAATTAAATATTGAAAAATCCCAACAGTGAAATATCGAAAATTTTAAAAATCGAGGAAAAAATTAAGAATCGAAAAACTGAAAAATCTTAAAACCCATACAATCGAAAATTGAGAAAGCGACAAATGAAAAATCGAGATACCAAAAAAGCGAAAAATCGTGGTTGAAAAAGCGAAAATTGAAAAAAATCATAAAACTGAAAAATCAAAACCTGAAAAATTGAAAAATCGAAAAATCGAGAAGTCGAGAAATTAAAAGGTCGTGAAATCAAAAATTGAAAGATGGAACGGAAACATTGTAAAACTGAAACATCGGAAAATTGGAAAATCGAAAAATGAAAAAATCGCGAAATTAACACTTGCAGAATCAAAAAATTGAAAAATGGCAACACTGAAATATCGAAAAATTAAAAAATTGAGAAATCGAAAAATGGAAGAATTAAATATTGTAGAATCCCAAAACTGAAATACAGAAAAACTGAATAATTGAAGAAAAATTGAATTGAAAAATTAAAAAATCTCAAAAGCGAAAAATTGAGAAATCGAAAAATGGGAAATTTTTAAAAGTCATAAAACTGAAAAATCAAAAACCTGAAAAATGGAAAACTCGAGAAATCAACTCCAAGAGTAGAAAAATCTAAAAAGTGAAAAATTAATAAAAATCGAAAATTGAAAAATCGAAGAACTGAAAAATCGAGAAATCCAAAAATCTAAAATTTTAAAGGGCGATGATTTCCTGATTCACGGCCATACTTTTGATTTTCTTCTATTTCTTTCTCGAGTTTTTAATCAAAATCATTAATCAGATATAACTACGAGATCTGCGCACTTCTTGGTGAAAGTACGGGTAGTTGATTGTACACATTGTTGATTTGTTGTTGTAGATAAGCTTTAAGTGGTTCTCTACTTTCAGCAAGGAGGTGCTTAAGAACGTTGATATTTGGTTAGATCTGTGGTGTTGTCGTATTTTTTAAGATTCAATCAAGTTTTGGTGGTTTCGCTTTCCGTTATTTATTTTTCTAACAAATTATAGACAAGTCTAATCTAAGGGAACTTTGCCATAATTGTTTCGTAGAGTGATTATTTTGTACGAGGTTACGTTTAGTGGAAAATGTGTGTTATTCGCAAATACTTGAAAGATTGTGATTTAAGCTGTACAAACATAACTTGTTATTTGCCAAAATAGATTTGTTTCCGGTGAAATAGGAAATTGGTTTTGTACAATTTTTGTGTTAGAGGTCTGGCGCTGCGGGAACTTACGAAGCTCGCGGAGCGCCAAAAATGTATTTTATTTAATATATTATTTGTCCATAGTAGATGTATATAATAACCAATGCAATGTATTTAAAAAATAAAATATGAACAATTAAACATTTATTGGATTTTAAACAACAACAACGGTGTTGGTACTTGAAGAAATTTTAATCAGAGAATTCCTGGCGCTCTTGAACGTCCCATCGGAAGTGTTGGACCCAGAACGAGCAACATGCGGATAAGTCTAAAAATTTTAACACTAGAAACGTCGTCGAAATTTCCGCAACACTTACAGAATAGAAGGTAAATCCGGAGTCGCAGCTCACACAAGACTTAGCATCTTCGTCTAGCTCGTCACCGATCCTCAGGCACGAAGATTCGAAGCTGAAACAACCAATTTAGCGCTCTTTTCCAATCGATACCTCGTTTCGTTACTTGCGAAACGTATCATCAGAGTCCGACAAATCAGTTTCGAGTTTCTCAAGTTTGGGTAACGTGGTGTTGATGGTACTATTTTTATCTTGATCGTAATGCCGGAAAGTCATTAACCTATTTAACGAGTTGTTTGAGAAGGTGAGGAATTTTCTTGGAGGTGCGGCTCCAAGCTTCAGAGATTCGTTCCGTTTTTTTTGGATGCTGGAAGATTTGTGTACAAGAGGTCAGTGTCGGATTGAGGACATGGGGGTCTACCGGGAAATTTACTAAGTGGGGCCCTGTGCCATTGTATACACATCTTACAATTTATTTCTTAGTAATTCAAATTTACGAGTTAAATACGTATTAAGAAAAAAAAAAAGGTAAATTGTAACCCCGCCCACCCACCCTATCTCAATTCTGATGATTTTTTTTTATTCGTCGTGAGCCAAGGGGGCGGAGCTTAACTGCAAATTTCCTATTTCTCTACAAATTTACCATTCTAAACGTGTTTTGAGTTTATAAGAATGAAAAAGATCATCACAATTGAGACGGGGTGGGTGGGCGGGGTTTATATTTTGCCTTTTTTTCTTAATATACAGAGTATTCTTGGAACAAGACGATTCTGAAAGACATGTTTTTAATTTTTTGTTAAGTTAAGTTCTGCCCCCTTGCTTAACAGCGAATAAAAAGAAATCAAAAAGTCGTGAAATCAAAAATTGAAACATTAAAAGATTGAATGGAAAAATTGAAAAATTGTAAAACTGAAACACCGTAAAATTGGAAAATCGAAAAATGAAAAAATCGCGAAATTGAACACTTACAGAATCAAAAAATTGAAAAATCGCAAGACTGAAATATCGAAAAATTGAAAATCGAAGAAAAAACTGAAAAAACCCAAAACTTAAATATCTAAAAATTGAGAAATGGAGAAATCGAAAAATTTGAAAACTTGAAAAATCCCAAAACTGCAAAATCGAAAATTTAAGAAATTGAGAAATCGAAAAATGGAAGAATTAAATATTGGAGAATCCCAAAACTGAAATACAGAAAAACTGAATAATTGAACTGAATAATTAAAAAATTTCAAAACCGAAATATCGAAAAATCGAAAATTTTTAAAAATCATAAAACTGAAAAATCAAAGACTCGAAAAATTGAAAAACTGAAAAATGGAAAACTCGAGAAATCAACTCGAAGAGTGGAAAAATCTAAAAATTGAAAAATTGAAAAAGAGAAATATAGAAGAACTAAAAAATCGAGAAATCCAAAAATCTAAAATTATAAAAATTGAAAAATTAAAACATGAAAGAATTGAAAAATTGAAAAATGGGAAATCGAAACAATAAAAACGAAAAATTGAAAAATCGAAAAAGCAAGAAAATACAGATATCAAAAATCAAAATAACGAAAAATTGAGGAATTAAATATTGAAAAATCCCAACAGTGAAAAATCGAAAATTTGAAAAATCCCAATCAAAAATAAAAAAAATCAAAACTGAAAAATCAAAAACCTGTAAAATTGAAAAATCAAAAACTTGAAAAATTGAAAAATCGAAAAATCAAAATATTGATTAATCGAGAAATCCAAAATTTGGAAGCGTCAGAAATTAAAAAATCGAAAAGTCGAAAAATCGTTGAGAGTCAAAGGGGCGGAATTTAATTGTAAAATCGTTATTAAAAATCGTAGTGGAAAAACGGAAAATTTAAAAAATCATAAAACTGAAAAATCGAAAAATCGAAAAATCCAGAAGTCGAGAAATCAAAAAGTCGTGAAATCAAAAATTGAAAAATTGAAAGATTAAATGGAAAAATTGATAAATTGTAAAACTGAAACATCGAAAATTGGAAAATCGAACAATGAAAAAATCACGAAATTAAACACTTGCAGAATCAAAAAATTGAAAAATCGCAAGACTGAAATATCGAAAAATCGAACGAAAAAACTGGAAAAACTTAAAAACTTAAGTATCCAAAAATTGAGAAATCGAGAAATCGGAGAGCGAAAAATTTGAAAACTTGAAAAATCCAAAAACTGAAAAATCTAAAAACTGCGAAATCGAAAAATTAAAAAATTGAGAAATCGAAAAATGGAAGAATTAAATATTGGAGAATCCCAAAACTTAAACACAGAAAAACTGAATAATTGAAGAACAATTGAATTGGTAAATTAAAAAATCTGAACACGGAAACATCGAAAAATCGTAGTCGAAAAATCGGAAATTTTTAAAAATCATAAGACTGAAAGATCAAAAACCTGAAAAATTGAAAAACTGAAAAATGGAAAACTCGAGAAATCAATTCAAAGAGTCGAAAAATCTAAAAATTGAAAAATTGAAAAATAGAAATATCGAAGAATTGAAAAAACGCGAAATCCAAAAATCTAAAATTTTAAAAATTGCAAAAATTAAAACATGGAAGAATTGAAAAATTGAAAAAATGGGAAATCGAAACAATAAAAACGAAAAACTGAAAAATCTATAATTGAAAAATCGAAAAAAACAAGAAAATACAGATATCAAAAATCAAAATAACGAAAAACTGAGGTATTAAATATTGAAAAATCCCAACAGTGAAATATTGAAAATTTGAAAAATCGAGGAGAAATTTAAGAATCGAAAAATTGAAAAATCTTAAAACCAATACAAGCGACAAATGAAAAATCGAGATATCTAAAAGGCGAAAAATCGTGGTTGAAAATGCGAAAATTTAAAAAAATCATAAAACTGAAAAATCAAAAACCTGAAAAATTGAAAAATCGAAAAATCGAGAAGTCCATAAATCAAATAGTCGAAAAATCAAAAATTGAAAGATTGAATGGAAAAATATAACCCCGCCCACCCACCCTATCTCAATTGTGATGATTTATTTTAATCGTCGACAGTCAAAGGAGCGGAATTTAATTGTAAAATCGTTATTAAAAATCATAGTGGAAAAACCGAAAATTTAAAAAAATTGAAAAACCGAAAAATCGAGAAATCAAAAACTCGTGAAATCAAAAATTGAAAAATTGAATGGAAAAATTGAAAAATTGTAAAACTGAAACATCGGAAAATTGGAAAATCGAAAAATGAAAAAATCTTGTAATTGAACACTTGCAGACTCAAAAAATTGAAAAATCGCAACACTGAAATATCGAAAAATTGAAAATCGACGAAAAAATTGAAAAAACCCAAAACTTAAATATCCAAAAATTGAGAAATCGAGAAATCAGAAAGCGGAACATTTGAAAAATCCAAAAACTGAAAAATCTAAAAACTGCAAAATCGAAAAATTAAAAAATTGAGAAATCGAAAAATCTAAAATTTTTAAAAATCGTAAAACTGAAAAATCAAAAACCGGAAAAATTGAACAATTGAAAAATGGAAAACTCGAGAAATCAATTCGTCGAAAAATCTAAAAATTGAAAAATTATACATCGAAAAATTGAAAAATAGAAATATCGAAGAACTGAAAAATCCAGAAATCCAAAAATCTATAATTTTAAAAATTGAATAATTAAAACATGAAAGAATTGTAGAATTGAAAAATCGAAAAAGCAGGAAAATACATAAATCAAAAATCAAAATAACGAAAACTCGAGGAATTAAATATTGAAAAATCTCAACAGTGAAATATCGAAAATTTGAAAAATCGAGGAAAAATTTAAGAATCGAAAAATTGAAAAATCTTAAAACCGATACAATCGAAAATTGAGAAAGCGACAAATGAAATATCGAACTACCAAAAAGGCGAAAAATCGTGGTTGAAAAAGCGATAATTTAAAAAAAATCATAAAACTCAAAAATCAAAACCTGAAAAATTGAAAAATCGAAAAATCAAAAAATCGTTTATCCGCGAAATTGAGAAATGGAAAATTTAAAAGTGTCAAATTAAAAAATCGAAAAATTTTTTTAATTTTTTAAAAATTGAGAAATCGAAAAATTGTAGGCAAAAAATCAGCCAAAGATTAAGCCCCACCCATACCTGCATTGATCTAAATAGTAATGAAATTTTCATTCGTTGGCAGACCTAGGGGCGGAGCCTAATTGCAAAATCCATATTTCCTTACAAAAATTAACCATTCTAAACGTGTTTTAAATTTATAAGAATAAAAAAATTCATCACAATTGAGATGGGGTGGGTGGGCGGGCCTTCATTTTGCCTTTTTGTTTTAATATATGTAGACTTCTTTTTACGACATGTTTAAAATGGAAAATTTGTATAAGGAAACATCGATTTTACAATTAGGCTCCGCCCCATCATTGCAAGATCCATTTGTCCTTGCAAAAATGTACCATTTTAACCGTATTTTAAGTTTCTTGTCGTGAAAAGATTGCTCTGTATATTAAGAAAAAAAAGGCAAAATATAAGCCCCGCCCACCCACCCTATCTCAATTCTGATGATTTTTTTTATTCGTCGTAACGCGAGGGGCAAAGCTTAATTGTAAAATCCTTATTTTTCTATTAGAAAGAAAAAACATGTTCTTGGGTATCGTGTTGTTAAAAAATACTATGTATACATATTTTCTGGGAAAATGGAGTGATCCTTATTATTTAATTGTGACCCTGTATAAGCAAATTTAAAAAATGAGGTTCTTAATTTCCGACAAATACATTCTTTAAAAACATAATAAAATTTGATTTTACGGTTTTCGTTTTGTCATTACCGCTGTAAAGTAAAAACCAGAGGCATAAGTAAGACACCTTGTCCTTCAGCACTAGGTAATAGCAATCTGAAGCTCAAGTGTTTATTTATGTTTATACATCGAAAGAATGTCACGTAGAAGTTAGTTTGATTTGAATAAATTTATCTTCCCAAAACAGGACTAAAATTATGAATTAAACCACAATCGAACAAAATGACTCAAAAAGAGGTTGAGAAGCTCAAACACTTACCAGAAACAACAAAACAGAAACATCCCAGCGACACACAAAATGCTCACGGAAATAACCGGTACGGTCCCTGAAAATCGAAACTGTGAAATCAGCTAGCCATGTGTCGAGAATTACAAGAAGGCATCCAAAACACTGTAACAACCATGGTAGATTTGTCGGAAATGGCGAAGATGGTAAAAAATTATCACTTCAATAAAAACCCAACAAAAAGTCCACATAAGATCTTTATTTTGAACTGAGAATACAGATCTATCTATACATTATAAGAATATATTACAATAATTCTTAACTATTTATACATAATTCGTTAAGCGGGTGCAAAACCTTTTAAAATATTTATTACACAACAACGCTGCTGGAATAAGCATGCAATTATTATTTGTGAGTTCAACGATGTTTAAACTTTAGTAACTAAATCTAAAGCCCTGCGCACCTGCGTGACCGTGCTCAGGTTTAACCTATTCAACGGAATGATAAAATTATTCAAACAACAATATACATAACTTTAACAGAAAATAATTAAAATAATACACAATTACGGTCAGAGTAATAAAGACAAATTTATTCACGACGCGCATCATTTTCCAGAAAATCACTGGTCTTTTTTGGTGGCTTGGCTGTAACTTGGGGGATTTTCCTGCAAAACAAACAAAATTTTACAACTACCGAGTGATTGTTCAGCATGTTTACACAAACACGACATGGCATACTTACATAGTAGGCCGGTGGTGGTACGAACGCCATCTGTGGCCTATTCGGATCATAGTAAGCCGACTGAGCCGCCTCGGCCGCCTTAGCATCTTAAAACACAACAAAAAGAACATTTGAGATGCCACTTTTATTCATCTACTGGATAGTACATTGCTGGTTTCCTCTCCCCCTTCCCCCGTAACCCGAATAGTCCGCAAACCGATTCCCGCGCCTCCTGTCACAAGACGGATAATTACCTGCTGCTGACGTAAACCCGGAGGCGCCCCCTTGCGCCGGATACCCCGGTTGCGGCGGATAGCCTGGCTGCGTCGGATAGCCCCCTTGCGGCGGGTAGCCCCCCTGCGGAGGATAGCCTCTCTGGGGCGGGAAACCCCCGTGCTGCGGATGCCCGCCCTGCTGCGGGTAACCGCCCGGTTGGTAGGCGGGGTTTATACCTGGGTACGGGGGCGGAGCCTGGGTCATGTACACGCCGTCGGTCGGGGGGTTGTCGGGGAAAGCGTGCCTCGGCGGCGCCCAGCCGTAGTAGCCTTCCGGGGGCGGGGCGTACGCTGGGGGCGGGGCGGCGTACCACTGCGTGTCGGGAGGGACGTACGGGGGCGGGGCATCGTTGTTCATGCCTCTCGTTGCTGAAAAAAATAATTTCTTTACAATTCTGATGTCGAATTCGATAGTTTTACTAAACAATGACGCAAGAATCTAAAACATCCATAAAAAAATTGGTCTAAAGAGTTTAGACAGTACTTCCCTCGCTGTCGGAAACTTGACGACTGCATGCCTATTGTGTTTTTTTCTCATTACATTTTTGTAGTGGGAATTTAAAAAAAAATTGCGATGACGTCATCAACATTTTTGCAAGGACACGTATATCAGTTGGGATAGATGTAGTGTAATACTAAGAATAAAATTATTGTATTCCCAAATTTTCGGGAAAATGATTTGGGTCGTTTTGAATATTGATTTCTTATAATCAATAAAATAACGAAACAATTTACTCATGTATACGGCGCCGGTGTGTAATATGAGAGGCAACTGAAAATCGTTTATGTATAAACATTCTTAATTTAAGATGACAAGCGTAACAGCATACGTGAGAGTCAAACAGAGAAACTGTAAACAAAACGACCATCGGTTTTATTGCTTCGACTTCCGCTTATTATATAAAACATTGGGTTTTATTTTAATTCTTGACGGTGAAATTCACAATTGGTTGATTATAAACATGTCTATTTCACATTCGCGGAACCAAGTGAGCGCATAAAACAAATGCAGGTCTGTAATGTTAAAGTCGATGTAAATAAGCGTGCTATCCTTATGTTTCAACCGAGTTTTTCCTTTAACAAATTTTGTGTCTACCAAATTGGGTTGGTTGGGGTGTAATACTAATAATAAGTGTTGCCTTTAATTTAATCAATAAAATAAATAGACTTCATTTGAACCACCTCTTAAGAAAATCTAAAAAATATGAATGGAATGATAAATCACAAGTACAAACTCATCATATTTTTTGCATTTTAGATAGGATTTATTCAGCAAAATTTAAGGGTGACGTCATCAATTTTTTTAGGAGGGATGAACTAATACATTTTGAACAAAAGTTTACCATGCTTATAATAACTTTAAAATATTCCCAAGATTTCAAAGCATTCGGTTTTGTAATTCCTGATTAAATCGATAAAATAAATCCACGCCTTCATTAATTTTTTTGAGTCACCCTGCATATGCAAATCCAAAAATATGAATGGAATGATAAATCACAAGTACAGACTCATCATATTTTGTACATTTTAGATACGATTTATTCGGCAAACTTTTGAGCTGACGTCATCAGTTTTTTGTAGAAGATAACCAAATATATTTTGCCTAAAACTTTATTATGCTCTTTATAACCTTAAAACATCTGCAAGATTTCAAAGCATTCGGTTTTGTAGTTCCTGATTAAATCAATAAAATAAATTTACGCATTCATTAATTTTTTTGAGTCACCCTGTATATGCAAATCGAAAAAATTTGAATGGAATGATAAATCACAAGAAGAGACTCACCATATTTTGTACATTTTAGATAGGATTTATTCAGCAAAATTTTGTGGTGACGTCATAAATTTTTTAGGGGGGACGACCAAATACATTTTGATCAAAAATTTACCATGCTTATGATAATTTTAAAATATCTTCAAGATTTCGAAGCATTCGGTTTTGTAGTTCCTGAGTAAATCAGTAAAATAAATTTACGCTTTCATTTATTTTCTTGAATCACCCTGTATATGCAAATCCAAAAAATATGAATAGAGTGATAGATCACAAGTACAGACTGATCATATTTTGTACATTTTAGATATGATTTATTCGGCAAATTTTCGAGCTGACGTCATCAAGTTTTTGGAGGGGATAAGCAAATATATTTTGACTAAACATTTATTATGCTCTTTATAACCTTAAAACATCTGCAAGATGTCAGAGCATTCCGTTTTGTAGTTCCTGATTACATCAATAAAATATATTTACGCATTCATTAATTTTTTTGAGTCACTCTGTATATGCAAATCCAAAAAATATGAATGGAGTGATAAATGACAAGTACAGACTCATCATATTTTGTACATTTTAGATATGATTTATTCGGCAAACTTTCGAGCTGACGTCATCAAGTTTTTGGAGGGGATAAGCAAATATATTTTGACTAAACATTTATTATGCTCTTTATGGCCTTAAAACATCTGCAAGATTTCAGAACATTCGGTTTTGTAGTTCCTGATTAAATCAATAAAATATATTTACGCATTCATTAATTTTTTTGAGTCACTCTGTATATGCAAATCCAAAAAATATGAATGGAGTGATAAATTACAAGTACAGACTCATCATATTTTTACAGTTTGGATAGGATTTATTCGGCAAACTTTCGAGCTGACGTCATCAATTTTTTGGAGGGGATAAGCAAATATATTTTGACTAAACATTTATTATGCTCTTTATAACCTTAAAACATCTGCAAGATTTCAAAGCATTCGGTTTTGTAGTTTCTGAGTAAATCATTAAAATAAATTTACGCATTCATTAATTTTTTTGAGTCACCCTGTACAAGCAAATCCAAAAAATATGAATGGAGTGATAGATCACAAGTACAGACTCATCATATTTTGTACATTTTAGATATGACTTATTCCACAAACTTTTGAGCTGACGTCATCAAGTTTTTGGAGGGGATAAGCAAATATTTTTTGACTAAAGATTTATGATGCTCTTTATAGCCGTAAAACATCTGCAACATTTCAAAACATTCTGGTTAGCAGATTAAAAATTAAATTTCAAAATGTTGTTTTATAATTTTGATTTTTTTTTCCAAAAATCTGGACGTTTCGGGTGAGAAGTCGATTCAGAGTTGTAAACTACATGTGTAGGACTATGTTATTTTATACAATTGAAAACCCATTTACTATGTACAATTTTGAAGTGACGTCATCGCATTAGTGGTGGGGATGATTAGACAAATTTTGGTTAGCGTTTTACCATCTACATGATATTCTTAATATAAGTACAAAATTTCACAACAATCGGTCGAGTACTTTCGGAGATTATCTGTCTAATAAAAATCCGGGACGGCAGACGGACAGACAGACGGACGGACAGACGGACAGACAGACGGAAATGGGAGACCTATTTCTTCGTCTTCTAGGGGTCATGAAAGATCGAGAAAACGTAAAAGTAGAGAGTCGGCCGACGGACTCGATTACAATCCTTCCTTTGCTTACGCTCGGGAAGTAAAAATATGAATGGAATGATAAATCACAAGTACAAACTCATCATATTTTTTGCATTTTAGATAGGATTTATTCAGCAAAATTTAAGAGTGACGTCAACAATTTTTTTAGGAGGGATGAACAAATACATTTTGAACAAAAGTTTACCATGCTTATAATAACTTTAAAATATCTCCAAGATTTCAAAGCATTCGGTTTTGTAATTCCTGATTAAATCGATAAAATAAATTGACGCATTCATTAATTTTTTTGAGTCACCCTGCATATGCAAATCCAAAAATATGAATGGAATGATAAATCACAAGTACAGACTCATCATATTTTGTACATTTTAGATACGATTTATTCGGCAAACTTTTGAGCTGACGTCATAAATTTTTTGGAGGGGATAAGCAAATATATTTTGACTAAACATTTATTATGCTCTTTATAACCTTAAAACATCTGCAAGATTTCAAAGCATTCGGTTTTGTAGTTTCTTTGTAAATCAGTAAAATAAATTTACGCTTTCATTAATTTTTTTGAATCACCCTGTATATGCAAATCCAAAAAATATGAATGGAGTGATAGATCACAAGTACAGACTCATCATATTTTGTACATTTTAGATATGATTTATTCCACAAACTTTTGAGCTGACGTCATCAAGTTTTTGGAGGGGATAAGCAAATGTTTTTTGACTAAAGATTTATGATGCTCTTTATAGCCTTAAAACATCTGCAACATTTCAAAGCATTCTGGTTAACAGATTAAAAATTAAATATCAAAATGTTGTTTTATAATTTTGATTTTTTTTCCAAAAATCTGGACGTTTCGGGTGAAAAGTCGATTCAGAGTTGTAAACTACATGTGTAGGACTATGTTATTTTATACAATTGAAAACCCATTTACTATGTACAATTTTGAAGTGACGTCATCGCATTAGTGGTGGGGATGATTAGACAAATTTTGGTTAGCGTTTTACCATCTACATGATATTCTTAATAAAAGTACAAAATTTCACAACAATCGGTCGAGTACTTTCGGAGATTATCTGTTTAATAAAAATCCGGGACGGCAGACGGACAGACGGACAGATGGACAGACGGACAGACAGACGGAAATGGGAGACCTTTTTCTTCGTATTCTAGGAGTCATGAAAGATCGAGAAAACGTAAAAGTAGAGAGTCGGCCGACGGACTCGATTACAATACTTCCTTTGCTTACGCTCGGGAAGTAATAAACATCCAGTTAATTCCAGATAATTACAACCATAATTATCCTGTTAGTCAGCGTTGACCTTGACAGCGTATATTGATCCTCTCCTTCTAGATTAGAAGTGCGCGTCGGCGACGTGGGCGTGCACGCATCGACCGTCTCGAAAAATACAAATAATTACCCATCATTACTATAAATTACGCAAATTACAAATCCGAACAATTACCTTTAATTACGCATAATTGTAACGAAACTACACCCAATCTACCTACATTGTTATCGAGTAACGAACAGTCACGACATCGACATCTGAATAACAGCACGTCGGTCGCCTCCTAGCCGCCATTCTTCGCATAAGTGTGTGACTAATCGAAGCAAAACGTTTGTCTGCTCTATTTCAGGTTAGTTTTTCCGTGTCAAAATGTCAAACTTGTCATTTTTAGGCCATGTCCGAAGACAACATCCTCGACTTCTTCGAACGCGAAAAATCCATCAAGCTCCCTCTGCACGTCAAAAACCTCCTCTTACTCGCCGGCTTCGACAACAAAATCTCTTTGTCGAAGCTGGAAGTCGAGGACATCACAGAACTGGAAAGAATCGGCCGCGAGATAGTCCCCTACATTATCGACAAACCCGACCACGAAAAATACTTAGGGTACTTCAAAAACTACCCTCAAGGTTTTTGCATATTTTCCGGCCACAAGAAACTCCTTCAAGAAATGTCGCAGTTCTACAAGAACTTCTCGAACAAGAAGCGTGTTCTGACCGACGCGTCGGACACTCCCGCCAAAAAAACTCCCGAGCAGGTGCAGATCGAAGGGCATCCCCGAACCAGTACGAAACCCAGAGACGTCGACAGCGAAAAGCAAAACATTTATTCGTTGCTTATGAACTGGATTAGTAACTTCTGTTCGAGGAATCTGACGTTCGAAGAAGCCGCACATGTGAGTAAAGAAATAAACAAGATGAAGGTGGACATATCGCACGAGGACCCCAACCAGTGCTTCGTTACGTGCTGCATATGTCTGCGAGAACTCAAGATTTTCAGGAACCAGAACGGGTTTTGGATTATGTCAAACATTCACAAACATTTCAAAACGCATTTGAATACGTACTCGAACAAGAAGTTCAGTAAGAATATAAGCATCTCGAGCTCCATTTCGAACACCGCGAGTCAAGAAAACGACGCGATTTATGTCGTCGAGAACGAGATCAAGCAGGAGGATTGCGAGGAAAACTAGACTAGTAAGACTGGAAATTTGTATAATAAATAAATCTTTTCTATTACTTAATTATGTTGTTTGGTTTAAATTGCGCCTTCGTTGCTTCTGGGAACTAATTTTGTGTAATTATGAGTGCTTAGTTATGTTCGTTAGAGACAATTACTAGAATTATGCGTAATCAGAAACAAATCTTTACCTTTTTAACTTTTATCGTTACATTACAACGTTGATCACTACAATAATTTTAAGTTTCTTGTTAACGAAGTAAGTCTGCACATATGTATTAACAAAAAAAGGAAAATGGAGCCCCACCCACCCACCCTATCGCAATTGTGATGATTTTTTTTATTCATCGTGAGTCAAGAGGGCAGAGCTTAACTGCAAAATCCTTATTTCTCGACGAAAAATTAAAAACATGTTTTTGATTGTCGTGTTCTTCAAAGAGTACGATGTATATTAAGAAAATAATAAAGCTAAAGATTAGGCCCCACCCATACCCGCCCCGATCTCAATTCTCAATTGGGATGGATTTTTCATTCGTTGTCAGATTGAGGGGCGGGGCTTAATTGCAAGATCCATATTTGCCTACAAGAATTTACCATCTTTGGCTGATTTTTTGCCTACAATTTTTCGACTTTTCGATTTAATATTTCCATTTTTAAATTTTTTGTTTTTTTAAATTCTGACGCTTCTAAATTTTCGATTTCTCGATTAATCGATTTTTTGATTTTTCGATTTCTCAATTTTTCAAGTTTTTGATTTTTCAATTTTACAGGTTTTTGATTTTTCAGTTTTGATTTTTTTTAATTTTCGCTTTTTCAACCACGATTTTTGCCTTTTAGATATCTCGATTTGTCATTTGTCGCTTGTATCGGTTTTAAGATTTTTCAATTTTTCGATTCTTAAATTTTTCCTCGATTTTTCAAATTTTCGATATTTCACTATCGGGCTTTTTCAATATTTAATTCCTCAATTTTTCGTTATTTTGATTTTTACTTCCCGAGCGTAAGCAAAGGAAGTATTGTAATCGAGTCCGTCGGCCGACTCTCTACTTTTACGTTTTCTCGATCTTTCATGACCCCTAGAAGACGAAGAAATAGGTCTCACATTTCCGTCTGTCTGTCCGTCCGTCTGTCCGTCCGTCTGTCCGTCTGTCCGTCTGTCCGTCTGTTGTCCCGGATTTTTATTAGACAGATAATCTCCGAAAGTACTCGACCGATTGTTGTGAAATTTTGTACTTATATTAAGAATATCATGTAGATGGTAAAACGCTAACCAAAATTTGTCTAATCATCCCCACCACTAATGCGATGACGTCACTTCAAAATTGTACATAGTAAATGGGTTTTCAATTGTATAAAATAACATAGTCCTACACATGTAGTTTACAACTCTGAATCGACTTTTCACCCGAAACGTCCAGATTTTTGGAAAAAAAATCAAAATTATAAAACAATATTTTGAAATTTAATTTTTAATCTGCTAACCAGAATGCTTTGAAATGTTGCAGATGTTTTAAGGCTATAAAGAGCATCATAAATCTTTAGTCAAAAAATATTTGCTTATCCCCTCCAAAAACTTGATGACGTCAGCTCAAAAGTTTGTGGAATAAATCATATCTAAAATGTACAAAATATGATGAGTCTGTACTTGTGATCTATCACTCCATTCATATTTTTTGGATTTGTATATACAGGGTGACTCAAAAAAATTAATGAATGCGTAAATATATTTTATTGATTTAATCAGGAACTACAAAACTGAATGCTCTGAAATCTTGCAGATGTTTTAAGGTCATAAAGAGCATAATAAATGTTTAGTCAAAATATATTTGCTTATCCCCTCCAAAAACTTGATGACGTCAGCTCGAAAGTTTGCCGAATAAATCATATCTAAAATGTACAAAATATGATCAGTCTGTACTTGTGATCTATCACTCCATTCATATTTTTTGGATTTGCATATACAGGGTGATTCAAGAAAATAAATGAAAGCGTAAATTTATTTTACTGATTTACTCAGGAACTACAAAACGGAATGCTCTGACATCTTGCACATGTTTTAAGGTTATAAAGAGCATAATAAATGTTTAGTCAAAATATATTTGCTTATCCCCTCCAAAAACTTGATGACGTCAGCTCGAAAATTTGCCGAATAAATCATATCTAAAATGTACAAAATATGATCAGTCTGTACTTGTGATCTATCACTCCATTCATATTTTTTGGATTTGCATATACAGGGTGATTCAAGAAAATAAATGAAAGCGTAAATTTATTTTACTGATTTACTCAGGAACTACAAAACCGAATGCTTCGAAATCTTGAAGATATTTTAAAATTATCATAAGCATGGTAAATTTTTGATCAAAACGTATTTGGTCGTCCCCCCTAAAAAATTTATGACGTCACCACAAAATTTTGCTGAATAAATCCTATCTAAAATGTACAAAATATGGTGAGTCTCTTCTTGTGATTTATCATTCCATTCAAATTTTTTCGATTTGCATACACAGGGTGACTCAAAAAAATTAATGAATGCGTAAATTTATTTTATTGACTTAATCAGGAACTACAAAACCGAATGCTTTGAAATCTTGCAGATGTTTTAAGGTTATAAAGAGCATAATAAATTTTTAGTCAAAATATGTTTGGTTATCTTCTACAAAAAACTGATGACGTCAGCTCAAAAGTTTGCCGAGTAAATCGTATCTAAAATGTACAAAATATGATGAGTCTGTACTTGTGATTTATCATTCCATTCATATTTTTGGATTTGCATATGCAGGGTGACTCAAAAAAATTAATGAAGGCGTGAATTTATTTTATCGATTTAATCAGGAATTACAAAACCGAATGCTTTGAAATCTTGGGAATATTTTAAAGTTATTATAAGCATGGTAAACTTTTGTTCAAAATGTATTTGTTCATCCCTCCTAAAAAAATTGATGACGTCACCCTTAAATTTTGCTGAATAAATCGTATCTAAAATGCAAAAAATATGATGAGTTTGTACTTGTGATTTATCATTCCATTCATATTTTTTAGATTTTCTTAAGAGGTGGTTTAAAAAAATTAATGAAGTCAATTTATTTTATTGATTAAATTAAAGGCAACACTTATTATTAGTATTACACCCCAACCAACCCAATTTGGTAGACACAAAATTTGTTAAAGGAAAAACTCGGTTGAAACATAAGGGTAGCACGCTTATTTACATCGACTTTAACATTACAGACCTGCATTTGTTTTATGCGCTCACTTGGTTCCGCGAATATGAAATAGACATGTTTATAATCAACCAATTGTGAATTTCACCGTCAAGAATTAAAATAAAACCCAATGTTTTATATATTAAGCGGAAGTCGAAGCAATAAAACCGATGGTCGTTTTGTTTACAGTTTCTCTGTTTGACTCTCACGTATGCTGTTACGCCTGTCATCTTAAATTAAGAATGTTTATACATACACGATTTTCAGTTGCCTCTGATACGTATACGTGAGTAAATTGTTTCGTTATTTTATTGATTATTACAAATCAATATTCAAAACGACCCAATTCATTTTCCCGAAAATTTGAGAATATAATAATTTTATTCTTAGTATTACACCACATCTATCCCAACTGATATACGTGTCCTTGCAAAAATGTTGATGACGTCATCGCAATTTTTTTTTAAATTCCCACTACAAAAATGTAATGAGAAAAAAAACACAATAGGCATGCAGTCGTCAAGTTTCCGACAGCGAGGGAAGTACTGTCTAAACTCTTTAGACCAATTTTTGATATCTGTATTTTCTTGCTTTTTCGATTTTCAATTTTTAGATTTGTCAGTTTTTCGTTTTTATTGTATAGATTTCCCATTTTTTCAATTTTTCAATTCTTTCATGTTTTAATCTTTAAATTTTTAAAATTTTTGACATTTAGATTTCTAGATTTTTCAGTTCTTCGATATTATTTTCCATTTTTCAGTTTTTCAATTTTTCAGGTTTTCGATTTTTCAGTTTTATGATTTTTAAAAATTTTCGATTTTTCGATTTTTCAATTTTTCGATGTTTCGGCTTTGAGATTTTTTAATTTTTCAATCAAATTTTTCTTCAGTTATTCAGTTTTTCTGTATTTCAGTTTTGGGATTCTCCAATATTTAATTCTTCCATTTTTCGATTTCTCAATTTTTTAATTTTTCGATTTTGCAGTTTTTAGATTTTTCAGTTTTTGGACTTTTCAAGTTTTCAAATTTTCCGATTTCTCGATTTCTCAATTTTTGGATATTTAAGTTTTGGATTTTTTCAGTTTTTTCGTCGATTTTCAATTTTTCGATACTTCAGTGTTGCGATTTTTCAATTTTTTGATTCTGCAAGTGTTCAATTTCGCGATTTTTTCATTTTTCGATTTTCCAATTTTCCAAAGTTTCAGTTTTACAATTTTTCAATCTTTCAATTTTTCAATTTTTGATTTCACGACTTTTTTATTCTTCGACTTCTCGATTTTTCAATTTTGCAGGTTTTTGAATATTCAGTTTTGATTTTTTTAAATTTTTGCTTTTTCAACCACGATTTTTCGCTTTTTTGGTATCTCGATTTTTCATTTGTCGCCTTCTCAATTTTTGATTGTATCGGTTTTAAGATTTTTCAATTTTTCGATTCTTAAATTATTCCTCGATTTTTCAAATTTTCGATTTTTCACTGTTGGGATTTTTCAATATTTAATTCCTCAATTTTTCGTTATTTTGATTTTTGATATCTCTATTTTCTTGCTTTTTCGATTTTTCAATTTTTCGTTTTTATTGTTTCGATTTCCCATTTTTCAATTCTTTCATGTTTTAATTTTTCAATTTTTATAATTTTAGATTTTTGGATTTCTCGATTTTTTAGTTCTTCTATGTATATTTCTCTTTCCAATTTTTCAATTTTTAATTTTTCAATTTTTAGATTTTTCCACTCTTCGAGTTGATTTCTCGAGTTTTCCATTTTTCAGTTTTTCAATTTTTCGGGTCTTTGATTTTTCAGTTTTATGATTTTTAAAAATTTTCGATTTTTCGATATTTCGGTTTTGAAATTTTTTAATTTTTCAGTTCAATTATTCAGTTTTTCTGTATTTCAGTTTTGGGATTCTCCAATATTTAATTCTTCCATTTTTCGATTTCTCAATTTTTTAAATTTTCGATTTTGCAGTTTTTGAATTTTTCAAGTTTTCAAAATTTCCGATTTCTCCATTTCTCAATTTTTAGATATTTAAGTTTTGGGTTTTTTCAGTTTTTTCGTCGATTTTCAATTTTTCGATATTTCAGTTTTGGGATTTTTCAATTTTTTGATTCTGCAAGTATTCAATTTCGGGATTTTTTCATTTTTCGATTTTCCAATTTTCCGATGTTTCAGTTTTACAATTTTTCGATTTTTCCATTGAATCTTTCAATTTTTTAATTTTTGATTTCACGTTTTTTTGATTTCTCGACTTCTCGATTTTTCGATTTTTCAATTTTTTATTTTTATGATTTTTTAAATTTTCAGTTTTTCCACTACGATTTTTAATAACGATTTTACAATTAAATTTCGCTCCTTTGACTCTCGACGATTAAAAAAAAATCATCACAATTGAGACAGGGCGGGTGGGCGGGGCTTATATTTTGCCTTTTTTCATAATATACGTAGTCTCCCTTTCAGAACAAGAAACTTGATAAATAGTAAATTCTTCTAGACAAATATGAATCTTGTAATTAAACCCCGCCCCTCGATCTGACAACGAATGAAAAATTCATCACAATTGAGAATTGAGATCGGGGCGGAGTTAATCTTTGGCTTTATTTTTTCATTGATATACATAATATTCTTTGTAGAACACCATACTCAAAAACATGTTTTTAATTTCTCGTAGAGAAATACGGATTTTGCAGTAAAGTTCTGCCCCCTTGACTGACAGTGAAAAAAAAATCATTACAATTGAGACAGGGCGGGTGGGCGGGATTAAATTTTGCCTTTTGTTTTAAACATATGTGTAGACTTCTTTTTACAACAAAACTTAAAACATCTTTAAAATGGAGAATTTGTATAAGGAAATATCGATTTTGCAATTACGCTCCGCCCCATAATTGCAAAATCGATATTTCCCTATTTACCATTTTAAACATGTTTTAAGTTTCTTGTTGTGAAAAGATGACTACACATATTAAGGAAAAAAGGCGAAATATAACCTCACCCACCCACCCTATCTCGATAGTGATGATTTTTTTATTAGTTGTCGGATCGAAGGGCGGGGCTCAATTGCAAGATCTATATTTGTCTACAAGAATTTATCATTTTAAACATGTTTTAAGTTTCTTGTTCTGAAAAGACGACTGTGTAAATTAAGAAAAAAAGCAAAATATATTTTTTAAATCATCAAGACCCAAAGGAGCGGAATTTAATAGCAAAATCCATATTTTATTACAAAAATTCACCATTTTAAACGTGTTTCAAGTTTCTAAGAATATAAAAATCATCACAATTGCGATGGGGTGGGTGGGCGGGGTTTATATTTTCCCTTTTGCTCTTAATATACATAGTATGTTTTGAATAACACGATACTAAAAAACATGTTCTTAATTTCCTGTAAAGAAATAAGTATTTTGCAGTTAAGCTCTGTCCCCTTGGTTCACGGCAAATAAAAAAAATCATCACAATTGAGATAGGGCGGGTGGGCGGGCTTATATTTTGCATTTTTGTTTTAATATGTGTAGACTCCTTTTCCCAACATGAAAATTAAAACATGTTTAAAATGGAAAATTTGTATAAGGAAATATCGATTTTGCAAAATCCATATTTCCTAGTAAAAATGGACCATTTTAACAATATTTTACGTTTCTTGTGGAGAAAACATGGCTAGGTATATTAAAAAAAAAAGACAAAATATAAGCCCCGCCCACCCACCCTATCTCGATTGTGATGATTTTTTTTAATCTTCAAGAGTCAAAGGGGCGGAATTCAATTCCAAAATCCACATTTCCTTACAAAAATTCACCATTTTAAACGTGTTTCGAGTTTCTAAGAATATAAAAATCATCACAATTGAGATGGGGTGGGTGGGCGGGGCTTATATTTGACCCTTTTTCTTAATATACGTAGTCGTCTTTTCAGAACAAGAAACTTAAAATATGATCTTAATTTCCTGTAAAGAAATAACTATTTTGCAATTAAACTTCGTCCCTTTGGTTCACGGCAAATAAAAAAAGATCATCACAATTGAGATAGGGCGGGTGGGCGGGCTTACATTTTCCTTTCTTTTTTTCCAATCTGTAGACTTTTTTTCACAACAAGAAACTTAAAATATGTTTAAAATGGAAAATTTGTATAAGGAATTTTGCAATTAGGCTCCGCTCCATAATTGCAAAATCCATATTTCCTTGTAAAAATGTGCCATGTTTTTAGTTTCTTGTTGTGAAAAGATGGCTATGTTGTATTAAAAAACAAGCAAAATATAAGCCCCGCCCATATCCATTCTAAGCTCAATTGTGATGAATTTTTCATTCGTTCAACCGAGGGGCGGAGCCTAATTGCAAAATGGACACTTTCCTACAAAAATTTACCGTTTTAAACATGTTTTACCTTTCTTGTTGTGAAAAGAAGACTACATATATTAAGAAGAAAATGGCAAAATTTACTTAATATGATTTTCGTGGAATTAGTGTTGTCAACCAGAAGAATGTCCTAGAGGATTTTCCTTCAAGTTGGCAGCACTACCGCAATTTGATTGGTTGAAAACCCAACGTCAACGACAACGTCAAAGGATGATATAAACGACGCATACTTTCGCTGCGTACTTAAAATGGTGACCGCATCGACGATAAATTTTACACCTCCGCTATTGGCAATTGGAATAAATTATCGTCAGTTTCATAAGGTAGACCGAACGAATCTCTCATAAATTTCAAAATATGTCTTCACATCCTCTATTATAATAGTTACTTCTAATTTGAAATAGTATGAAATTAATTTCATCAAACAGAATTTTACTAATTTAACTTACCCTCAAACACTTTAACTTGATATTTTTTCTTGCTGCAAAAATTAAAATCGGAATTCGTTGAAGAAGCAACTAAAATTTCCAGCCATTAGGACGAAATCGTGTTAAAATAACGACTTTAAGAAAAAAAAAACCTAATTAAAACTAAAATTGCGCCGCTAGATGGTGCTGTTGACAGTGTTACTGCTCAAGGTCACCAGTTCCCAGTTGCATCAACACTTGATGTAATTGTTTTTCTCTCTCGTTACTCAATGCACTGTCCAATCTTCGAAATTCTTCCAATAATAATCAACACCGACAGTTAGCTCACTAATATCGGCCGCTAACCACCCAAAACCGCCATCCAAATAGCTGAACTTGAACTACTTACACCAGAGCAAGGAGTCATAGCACTCTCACTACAGAACTAGGCTTATCTTCCCCCATAGTTCACAAGTGGAACACCTTTCATCATTGAGCAACACACTGCATTACGCAACAACACTCTACTCCTCCATTAAAAATTCCAAAGAGAATTTTTGCATGCAGCCACAATCCTCCGCACAAACTCCACAAAAATCATGCACGAAGACACTCACCCAAGTACGCAGCTTTGAGCATCGCCTCGCCGAACTCGATGGCGCCGCCGCGCTTAAAGGTTAACTTAAACTTGGCCTCTCCTACCCAGTTGCCATTAGGCTGAGCTCTAACTTTCCCTTTTATGTAATTGGCTCCAAATACTGGTTGTTCAATCTCCACCTGAAGCAAACGGTCAACAACAGCGAATTCGACGCGCCGCGCATTTTTACCTCGCTCAGCGTGATAAAGGGGAAACTGAAAGACTGCATTGCGTCGTTCATGTTTTTGTTGTTGAAGATGAGCCGATGGGTGGTCAGGTAGAGGCGACCCTGCTTGGAGCCCTTGAAGGCCCCCTCGCCCTGGCCCGACCATTCCACGATGCAGTTGTCCGAGTACAGAAGAATCCTGGAAAAGGAGTCATTGACTGACGAAAAATGGGGCGTTTTTGCTTACTGTTCTCCGGCGTGGATCAACACGCCTCCGTTTATGTGGGCGGTGTTTAAAGACATTTTTCGTGGGGTTGGTGAGGCGTGTCACTGCTGTGCCAAGGAAATCCCGTTTTTCTAGAAAAATTAGGAATGTTGGGTCTTGACGATTTTGACAGAAAATGACATCTGGGTGACGTACGTAACGCAAACACAACGCGACGTGTGAAAAAGGAGAACTGATGGCGGACACAGTTGGGGGAGAGAGATGAACGACGTGACGCATTCGCGTAGTGACGTAGCAACGCACTGTGGTGCGCGCGCGCAATTCAAAAACGTAAAAACACCCAAACTTTTATTAGAAAATCACACTGTAACATCAAATCGGGAATTTTCAACGTTGTTAATTATATTGCGGTAGTACAAATCAGTAACGTCCCTCTCAGACACCCTAAAATAAAAGTAAAAACAAACTATTAACTCTGATAAATCCTGCACACTTTTTTTGTGTTTTTTTTGGTCCCGTTATCGGCGTCCACTTCATCACTCTATGTTCATTATGAATCATCAAACCCATCACCGCAACCCACAACGAGAATGGCAAAACATCCTGTCTATCCACCCATTTTTCAAGAAAAGTTTGTGATAAACTCAAAATTTCAGCTGCTGCACAAACATCGTCCAAATTTCCGTAATATTTTACATAATTTTCAAAAAGAAAAGCGATGAAAGACGTCGGTTGCGTGCTAAATTCGTCAATTAGTTTTTGGAGGTCGCAATTTAGGCGCCAGGAGCCCCCAGTTTCGACGCGTTTGGGGTTTAGGACCTTGCCGACGCCGTGAAATAGGCCTAAAGTTTGATCCCTGGACATTGACTGGACTGAGGAAGAGGTTTCCGTACGTTTTCTTTTGGTACCAGTTTTCTGGGGTTTTTTGGTTGATACGGTGGGCAAATCTGCAGTTCCTACAAGTTGGGTATGGGTGATAAAAATTTAATTGTTTCAAAATTGGAATACCTAATAAACTGGCAAAGTAATACTGGTTTATGGCACATTTAATGTCACCCATTGAAGTCGCTATTATCGCATTAACTGTCTCTGGTGACGGTGTTTTAAATAAGTCTAAGTTGTCTTGGACAAGATTGTGGGCTCTTTTGAGCGCATTTCGTAACAATGTCATGGCACATGCGTTAAAACTACAAAAAATAATTATATTACACACCATTACTAATGCTAGAATCTCACCTTATTTCCACTATTTTATATTTATTTCTTAAATCTTGAGTAAACAATTTCTCTGATAAATTCATCTTACTGTCATTAGAATCAGTGCAAATAAAAACAATAGGGTAATTCCCTTTGTAATAACACTCCCTAAAATTAAACTCAGTACTTTAAATACAAAAATACGCAATTTGTTACTCTAAAACGGCGCCAAAATCCTCAGATTTCCTCACCAAAGCATTTGGAAAATCTTCAACCAAAATAATTTTTTTATCACTGACAGAAAACAAAGAGTTCCACTTGGACTCAGTCAAAAACTCAGTAAACCCTGTAACTTGGTTCACTCCCCTGTAGAAGTCAAACTCCTGGTCCACAGGGTTTGTCCACTCTGAAATATCAATACCCAGTTTTTTGCACAGAACTTGAATGGTGGCGGTTTTTCCGGACCCCGTGGGGCCACAAATCAGCAAGAAACTCGCAGTCTGATTGCATACAGAGTTCTTTGGTCTGTTAATGACATTCAGTTGTAACCAAGATTCCACTTCGCCAATTTTTTTGGAATGAACCGCCAGATCTGTCACAATTTTAGGCTTCAAGTGAAGTTGGAAATTAAAAGTGCGTTTCTTTAGTGCAGACAAGTCACTTTTGGATTTCTTTACTTCAACTGTGGTACAATTTGTAGATGGAATTGTCTTTGAGTTTTCTTCAAAGTCAAATTGAAGACCTAACCACTTCTAATAAAAACAAATATAAATCATGTATCTAAAATTACACAAAACATACTTTTGCGCCTTTCTTCATTTTCCTGTTTTCAAACAAACAACAAACAAATAATTATAACCTTATAAGTTTTGAAATTGACAAGTCTCCGAGTGACAGTCATTGCTACCAACTACGAACAACGACCACATTAATAATTATTTTAAATTTCCGAAACAACAGTCGGTGGTATTAATTAAATAATTATCGCATTTTCAGTTCTAAATACACTTCCAAAAATAAGTAACGCGGCTTTTTCCACACCGACTTCGTTAAACTCCACACCGGTTTAACCTCCCAGTCCTACCAACCCCATTTCCACCTAATTTCCCTTTGAGGTTAGTTCTCCATTCCGATCACGAATTTTTTTGGGTTAATTAAAAAAAATAGGGCGATTATGTCACTGGAAGAGAAGTTACAGATGGGCCCCAAACCGGGTTTAGCGTATCCGCTTCAAGTAATCTACTGCGGCAACTGTACGATGCCAATTGAGGTTAGTGTCTCTTTAATTTTCGCGAATTAAAGCCAATCCTTCCAGTACTGCGAGTACTATCCCGAATACGACAAGTGCAAACAGTGGCTGGAACGAAACTTACCCGACGAATTCGAGAAAGTGAAGATCGGGGATGAAGCCAACGAGAGCGGGGGCGGCGAAGAAGAGAAGAAACGCCAGAAACGCGGGGGCAAAGGCATGATCAAAACTAAAAAGAAGGAGGACGGGCCTAAGCAGGTGTGCGTGTCGAGAGCACCAAGAGGGAAAAAGAAGTCAGTTACTGTCGTCACAGGACTCAGCAGTTTTGGTAGTTTGTCTTCAACAAGTCCTATTATTTATTTAAGTGTGACTGTTTAGATATTGATCTGAAAGTGGCTGCTAAATTCTTCGGAACGCGATTTGCGTGCGGATCGTCGGTCACAGGCGACGATGAAATTGTAATTCAGGGAGACGTTAAAGATGACCTATTTGATGTGATTCCTGAAAAGTGGCCAGAGGTATAATTTTTCGTACGAAAGTAACCACATTTATGCGTTTTATTCACAGATTGATGAAGATCTAATTGAAGATTTGGGCGACCAAAAACGATAATCACACTTTATTTAATTATGTATTTATATCAATACAGTTGTGTGTTTTTCATGTTATTTTTTTTCTAAGATTAGTCTTGCTCTTGGGGTTCGGCTTCCTGGGGTTTCTGGATATGAGGGAAATATTGGATCATGATGGTCAAGATTTTTTGCACTTGTTCTTCACTCAGCCGTTCCTCACTCTCTTCAATCATCTAAAAATATTTAATTACTCACAAACCCAAATGGAAAAAATGTACAAAGTAGTTACTAATTGAATTTCAAGTGCCGTCGTCGGGGGCGAGTTTATCAACATCAGTTTTTCGTTTTTGTTTAAATTGAAACCGTCTAATTCTCTCAAGCACTGAGTCATTGCTTCTGGACTATGTTGTGCACAAGGAGTATTTTCCAAGTATCGTAAAGTCTAAAAAATAAACAAATAAACACACAAAAAACGGGATTATTATTTAAAATACCTCATACGTTATCGTTGCCAACTGACCCTTATGTTTTTTTCTGCTGTCTTTGACTTTCTGCAGGTGCTTCATAACCTCAAAATTACTCAAAGTGGCACTATTTGCATTTACTCTGAAATAAACACAAATTCATTTTTATTTTGTTCTATACACATAAACACATATTTACATTTCCATTTTAACAATAATCAACAAATATTCAAATCCATTTTCTTATTAGTGACAGACGTGCTTGCTTTCGTTGACAGCAAAAATCCCCAAATCTAGTGATAGTTATGGCACCCGTACCTAACCTATTTCTTTCACGAACCTTCTTCCGAATATCCACCTCTGTAATAAAAAGAAGCTTTATGACAACCCAAAGCCGTGCCGAAAAGGCCCTAGAAGACCTCTCGAAAAATGCCTACTACGAAAAGTACGCCGACAAAATCGCCCAGCTCCAGAAAACCTCTCCCCAAGAATTCCTATCCAGAGTCGAACAACTGGAAAAGCACAAAACTCCGACCAAGAAACCGGAACAAGTAACTGAAGGTAAATTTTCGCAACTTCTCAACCCCAAGAAGCCCCTCGACCATGCAGAAGCGTCTGAAGCCCCTCTGGATAAAGTTATGAAAATCGACTTAATCAAAGACAAAAGTGCCGACGAAATCAGGGAAATCTGGCACGAGTATCACGTCCAGAAGAACTTCATAGCGGCTGTGGTTCCCGCACACGATTACGAAGAACTGGAGACGCGAGGTAGGGAATTTCCGACTTTTTTGTTTGCTTTACCTAGGAGCCAAGGATACGAATTTATTATGTCACAGTTTGACAGAAACTGTGTACATTTCACGCCGTTGTTGTACTACCAGGTGCATAAAGAAAACGCGCCGGAGTGTTTAACAATTACGCATTATGTGGAGTTTAAAGATAGCAAGAAGATTGTTTTGATGAGAGGGGAGTACGACAAGAACGTGATTGATTTGAAGGAGGCGCAGTGTCTAGCCAATCAGCTGCAGTTGTATTACGTGAGACCGACGACGGAGAAATTGGAGCTGCTGCAGAGGTTCACGGAAAAGCCTGATGAATTCAAACACATGGATGTAATTAAACAGATTGAGAATTTGTCTTTGTAAATAGAGCGATTGAGTGTAAATAATTATAGCTTAGGAATTTATTAAAAATTATTGTTTTATTGACCGAGGCACTTAGATTTTCCAACAAGTAATAAATAACGATTTAACTATAAAATTGAGCTTACAGTATTGCACAAAATACGTCTACGTCAAAAGCTATTTTTTGGTGTCCTGTACCGTTTTCCACTCTTGGTGTCTTCAAGGCACGGGATTTGGACCAGATTGAAATAAATAGTCCCCATTATGTGCGCCGTGGGTGACGAATTTTGTTTAAGACAAGTATATAACTGGTCGTCGCACAAACAATGCGACTTGGTATACAAGGAATCGTTCGTTATGTTGTATCTCTCCGAAAACGCCCGTACTTTCACGGGACACAAGTCGTGAGCTCTGCAACATTTATCAACGGTGGGTTCGGCCCCCAGGTCGTAGTAGTCTTTGGCTATGTCCCCAGTTCCGCACCATTTAGTTCCTAAAACAAACTAATTCAGGCGAATTTTACAAAAAGCGACTGTGACACCTGGAATGATCCCGCTGAGGAGGACGAAGGGGTTGTTGGCGAGGATTCCCCGGCCGATTGGATGCGTCGTGATGTTTTTAGACAGTTCATTGGTCATGGTTTTGCCGTCTTCGACTTGCTGGCATTGGCGCATTAGGGTTGTCATTTCTTTGAAGGTGATAGCGACGGGGCGCGAGACCTGCTGGAAGTCGCCTAGGGCTTTGATCGCGTCTTCGGGTTCGCTGGAAAAAAACACACTTAGTGGGTTTTTCGTAATGACGTGAATGTAATCTGTTTCCACGTAAAGTAAAAGTAGAACATTGTACCGGCATCGACGATCTGTTTTCACCATAAGCAAATACAATGCGGCTTAAAACGCTTCGACAATTAATTATGCGTAATTATGCCGTTTCACACTTGGCGATTTCGTTACCGTTATCTTTGTTTTGTTGCTTTATCTCGTTATGGTAATTGCATAAAAGTACACATTTTTCAATGCCACATTCGAACCATTTTATTTGTAAGTTTGGAAAGTACGATAAAGTATTATTGTCACACAAACTACCGTCATTATCATAAACTTTGAAGTCGTCTTAACGACCACAATTCGATCTATTATGCACAAAAGCCATCAACAACAAATCAGCTCCTGCCTATTTTTACTTCTCCGTTTATATACCGACTCTTGTGAATATTTAATTGAATTTCGTATCGATTTCCTTTGTCGTTTCAACGGGATTGTGAGTAACGATATCTAAATGTCTACATTTTTCACGTTACGAACGTGAAAAAGTGCAATGTGGGTTATTAGCAAACGTTATTGCAAAATTAGAATGTATGTTAATGCAACAGTTGAATGCAGTTTGTGTGGTAACATGAATGCACTAGTAATTTCTGATGTTACTATTCTACCCACTTATTTTTGGGATTACGTTTAATTAACTAAGAGGTGGAGAATCCGTGGATAGGCATAGCTTCTAATCATGAATGTAAATGTAGGTTTTTCTGACCGTGGTTAATTGCTTTGTACTCTCCATTCGAACAATTAATGTACTTATTAATCGTTATTGTACGAGACACCTAAAGCGCAGACCTTGGCAAAATTAGGAATTTTATACCGACTTACTGACGTAATCAAACGTCAGCTTTTTGTTGAAATTGTTGCACTTTTATCCAAAAACAAAATTTTCCAAGAAATTTCGTCAAAAATAAGTGATCTAAAAGAAAACGGTGTACCACTTGATTTTTTTTTAATTGAAATTCAAAATTGGAGGTGGGTGGGGTTAGTTTGACCGTTTTTGGTACCTTTGAAATTTTGAACATTCGCCTTTTTGAAATTAATTTTGAAAACTCGTAATTTAGGAGGATTATAGTGTTTTGAGCATTTGAAGATTATGATGTTTTGAGGAACTGAGGAATATTATGTTGTGAAGTTTTGAGGCTTATGGTGTTTTCAGGATTTAAGGATTATGTTGTTCTGAGGATTTGAGGACTATGATATTCTGAGGATTTGAAGATTATGATGTTCTGAGGATTTGAGGATTATGATGTTCTGAGGATCTGAGGATAATGCTGTTTTGAGGATTTGAGAGCTGTGGTGTTTTGAGGATAATGGTGTTTTGAGGATTTGAGAATTATGATGTTCTGACGATTTGAGGATTATGGTGTTTTCAGGATTTGAGGTTTATGATGTTCTGTGGATTTGAAGATTATGATTTTCTGAAGATTTGAGGAGTTGAAGATTTTATTATTTTTATGTTTTCAGAAATAAGAAATAAATCTTATGACAAATAATACCACAAAAAAGTCACGATTAGTGCTTTTTTACAGACTAATTTCTATTATAGTCTTTGCCATTTCTATTGAAACACCACTTGTTAATCGTAAATTTGGCAACGTTCATATTCAGACAATTTTCTAACTAAAAGCCGTTGTCAATCAATCGAAAGCTGTCACCAATTGCTAAATTTTAAGCAAAATCAACAAGTGGTGTTTCAATAGAAATGGCAAAGACAATAGTTGCTACTCTCAGTCTATAGAAGAACATATAATTAACCCCGCCCACCCACCCACCCGTTAATTTTATCTACTCTGGATGAAAGGTGGATCTTATACAGAAATAAATTAGTCTCTAAAATAAGAAGACGGAGAGTGGGCGTGGCTAGTACTTGTTAAGATAGGAGTGATTTTGGCAGATGACATACATTTAAAAAAATTAAGGGGTGGGTGGGTGGGGCTAGTGCTTGCAACGGTAAGACTGAACAATACATATTAAGAAAAATCACTGGAATAAAGAGGGGGTGGGTGGGCGGGGCTATTACTTGCCTATAAAAAAATCTTTAGGAAAAAGTTACACTTATCCCCGCCCACCCACCCGTTCTCTCATTTTATTTTCTTCTCAAATAAGAAATAAATCTTGTGACAAATAATACAACAAAAAAGTTATTTTAGCGCTTTTTACAGCCTAATTTCTATTAGTTCCTACTCCCAGTCCAAAGAAGAACATATAAGTAACCCCGCCCACCCTCCCGCCTCCATTTCGGTGATTAATTTTATCTAGTTACTCTAAATGAAAAGGTGGATCTTACACAGAAATCAAATGAGTTTCTAAAATGAGAAGGGGGAGAGTGGGCGTGGCTAAAATTTGTTAAGACAAGAGTGATCTTGGCAAATGACATACCTCTAAAAAAATAAAGGGTGGGTGGGTGGGGCTAGTACTTGCAACGATAAAACTGAACAAAATTAAGAAAAATCACTGGAATGAAGAGGGCGTGGGTGGGCGGGGCTATTCCTGGCCTATAAAATACTCTTTATGAAAAAGTCAAACATATTCCCGCCCACCCACCCGTTCTCCCATTTTATTTTCTTCTGAAGTAAGAAATAAATCTTGTGACAAATAATACAACAAAAAAGTCACCATTAGCGCTTTTTTACAGCCTAATGTCTATTAGTTTCCAATCCCAGTATACAGAAGAACATATAACTAACCCCGCTCACGCGCCCGCCTTCATTTCTGTGATTAATTTTATCTAGTTACTCTGAATGAAAAGGTGGATCTTATACAGAAATAAATTAGTCTCAAAAATGAGAAGAGGGAGAGTGGGCGTGGCTAGTACTTGTTAAGACAAGACTGATTTTGGCAGATGACATACCTCTAAAAAAATAAAGGGTGGGTGGGTGGGGCTAATACTTGCAACGGTAAGACTGAACAATATTAAGAAAAACCACTGGAATGAAGAGGGGGTGGGTGGGCGGGGCTATTGCTTGCATATAAGAGACTCTTTAGGAAAAGGTTAAACTTAGCCCCGCCCACCCACCCGTTCTGTCATTTTATTTTCTTCTTAAATAAGAAATAAATCTTGTGACAAATAATACAACAAAAAAGTCAATATTAGCGCTTTTTTACAGCCTAATTTCTATTAGTTCCCACTCCCAGTCTACAAAAGAACATATAACTAACGCCGCCCACCCACCCGCCTCCATTTCTGTGATTAATTTTATCTAGTTACTCTGACTGAAAAGGTGGATCTCATACAGAAATAAAATTAGTCTCGAAAATGAGAAGAGGGAGAGTGGGCGTGGCTAGTACTTGTTAAGACAAGAGTGATTTTGGCAGATGACATACATTTAAAAAAATAAAGGGTGGGTGGGTGGGGCTAGTACTTGCAACGATAAAACTGAACAATATTGAGAGTAGTAAATGGAATGAAACGAGTGAGTGTGGGCGGGGCTATTACTTGCCTATAAAAAACTCTTTAGGAAAAAGTTACACTTATCAACGCCCACCCACCCGTTCTCTGATTTTATTTTCTTCTCAAATAAGAAATAAATCTTGTGACAAATAATACAACAAAAATGTCATAATTAGCGTTTTTTTTTTCAGCCTAATTTCTATTAGTTTCCACTTCGAGTCTACAAAAGAACACATAACTAACCCCGCCCACCCACCCGCCTCCATTTCGGTGATCAATTTTATCTATTCTGAACGAAAGGTGGATCTTATACAGAAATAAAATTAGTCTCCAAGATAAGAAGAGGGAGAGTGGGCGTGGCTAGTACTTGTTAAGACAAGACTGATTTTGGCAGATGACATACTTCTAAGAAAATAAAGGGTGGGTGGGGCTAGTACTTGCAACGATAAAACTGAACAATATTAAGAAAAATCACTGGAATGAAGAGAGGGTGGGTGGGCGGGACTATTGCTTTCCTATAAAAGACTCTTTAGGGAAAAGTTAAACTTTGGACATGCAAACGATACGGCAGACGTGTAAATGAAAACCATATGAAAACGACAACCAACCATTATAAACCGACCTTGGCAATTAAATAAAAGCAGTGGAGGTAATGTGTTACTTGATTTCCACATTTATGAGATATTTTTCACAGTTTATGGCCTTATTACGCATGCAAGTGTTATCGGTATTTAAAAAAAATAAGTAAATAAAACGATTACTAGTAAATGTTGTTATTTATTTAAATATGTATTAATATCGTGTGGGTAAGTACATAAATGGTTGTTGACTCATTTTGCAAAAAAATTGACGTGAAAAGTTTAATAAAGCGGCAAGTTTTGTAACAATGGCAAGCCGCGTGACAACAGTTGTAAATGACATAAAATCAACGTTTGACGTAAAGGACTAAAACTTTTGTTCATGGTCATACGCAAAATACGACAAATACGTTCACCTAGTAATATTATGTTAGTCAACGCTTCTAGTGTGAATTTTATACTTTCAGAACAACAACTAACGACTAGCTGTAAAACGCCACCGCACCGTAGTATCAGAACATCAAATCCAACATTTGCTAACTTCAACATTTTTTGAAATTGTCGTCAAATAATACATTGATTTCGGATTTGATGGTCAATTTTATCAATTTTCCATCGTCCGCCTGCGCTATTTACGACTTCGTTGTAATTTTAACGCAAAATGCGATACACACCCATGACCTTCATTGCAGATCGATTTCCACAAACAAATAATGTCACCAACTTTCTAAAGAAACCCCCCATACTCACTAAACTTCAATCAGTTCGCAATTCAGCAGCAACTTATCCGGCTCCAACTCCACGATAGCGACCGTCTGGTCGTGAAAGTACACCATCCTAATGGAGTCGTTCTTCACCCTTTTCCCGCTGTAGCTCTTGATATGGAAAGTGTGGTCCCTTTGCCCGAAGTTCCGAAGCGGGCCGATCGCCGGCAGATTCAGCGACCACGAGGGCTTCCCCTGGATGCCCAGCAACCCTACTACGAAAACCACCAAGAAAATCGCATCGTTTCTCTGCACCATTTTCGAAACCGATCAGAGGCGGCACACCGAGCTGTCACATTTCGAAAAGCGATTTTCGCGCGATGAGCATTCTACAACGGTTTCGTTAGACTGGATGCAAGTATTGTTGGGTAAAAGCACATTTTACGCACGCATGCGTGCAGGGACGTTTTTCGAGTTTACACTTCTTGGAGTATCGATTTGGAGAAAACTATTATTTATTTAGAGCGGATGACATGTCTGATGACACTTTTAGCGGGGATTGATTCGGAGGTTTGTTTTTTGGTGGGTTGGTTTCTATTTTTGGTTGGGGCGGCGCTCGATGGGAGGGACGGTATCGATGCTCGGACGCGAGGAATTCGGAGTGAATCAGGTGAGGCGGTCACTTTCTTTTCCGTATAGGTGACCTCGAAACGAAGACTTGAATGAGTGTCTTCGAAGAGAGTTATGTAACTGGTTTACTTTTGGAAGTGATTGATTTCGAGATTGTGTGTCACGAAAACAAAAATAAATGGTTAAAGCGACTTCGAGCACGCACAAACTGGGGGCGAGACTAAAAGTAACTGATATTTTGTTGAGTAACTTTGATTAGGTGGTTGCGTAATGAAGCGTTTTATAATATTACCGCGTTTTCACAAGAGAGTTCGTCATGCGATAACCGACATGAAATTTCGCTTATACATATTAAATTCGGAAACTTTCGAAAATTTACACTTGACTTAGAAACAAGCAGGTGTTTCGGAGCGTCGAGAAACTGAGAACGACTAATGAAACATCACCCGGAAACTATTCAATTCTTCGTATACATATTGTTGGTTGCATAACCATTAAGATTTCGAAAGGATCATTTGTTCCTTAAAAAGTTTTGTGTCATCTACTTACATTTTGTAACTCTGAAATAAAAATTATTAGTTAAAAGTTTCACCTTAAAAAAGACATTTAGCGCCCCTGAGAAGGTTTTACATTAAAACAAAAGATACATGGGGCCCCGAGAAGGTTATACATTTTTAAAAAAGACAGTTGGACATTTGGAGCCTACGAGAAGGTTTTACATTTTCACAAAGGACACTTGCCCCCCCCCCCCCCCCCCCCGAGAAGGTTTTACATTTTTAAAAAAGACAGTTTTGAGCCCCGAGAAGGTTTCACATTAAAAAAAACATATATTTGGCGTCCCAGAGAAGGTTTTACACATTTTTAAAACAGACAGTTGGGACCTCCGAGAAGGTTTCACATTCTTAGAAATATATATTTGGGGCCCGCGAGAAAGTTTTACATTAAAAAAAAGACATTTGGCGCTCCTGAGAAGGTTTTACATCTTCACAAAAGACAGTAGGGACTCCTGAGAAGGTTTCACATTAAAAAAAAAATATTTGGCGTCCCCAAGAAGGTTTTACATTTTTAAAATAAGACAGTTTTGACCCCCGAGAAGGTTTCACATTAAAAAATATATATATTTGGCGTCCCCGAGAAGGTTTTACATTTTTAAAAAAGACAGTTGGGATCTCCGAGAAGGTTTCACATTCTTAGAAATACATATTTGGGGCCCGCGAGAAAGTTTTGCATTAAAAAAAAAGACATTTGGCGCTTCCGAGAAGGTTTTAGATCTTCACAAAAGACAGTAGGGACCCCTGAGAAGGTTTCACATTAAAAGAAAAACATTTGGCGTCCCCAAGAAGGTTTTACATTATTAAAAAAGACAGCTTTGACCCCCGAGAAGGTTTCACATTCTAAAAATAAAATTTAGTTCCCCCGAGAAGGTTTCACATTTAAAAAAAAACGACGGTTGGTCCTTTTTAGTCCTTTTTCGTCCTTTTCGTCCTTTTTCGTCCTTATTATCCGCATTCGTCCTTTTCCTCCTTCTTCGTTCTTTTCGTCCTTTTTAATCCTTTTTCGTCCTCTTTCCTAATTTTCGTCGTTTTTCGTCCTTTTTCGTTCTTTTCAACCTTCTTCGTCCTTTTCCTCCTCTCCGTCGTTTTTCGTCATTTTTCGTCCTTTTTCATCCTTGTCGTCCTTTTTCGTCCTTTTTCGTCCTTGTCGTCCTTTTTCGTCCTCATTATCCATTTTCGTCCTTTCCGTTGTTTTCGTCCTTTTTCGTCCTTTTCGTCCCTTTCGGCCTTTTTCGTCCTTTTCCGTTCTTTTTCCTACTTTTCGTCCTTTTTTGCCCTTTTCGTCCTTGTCGTCCTTTTTCCTCCTTATTCCTACTTTTCGTTCTTTTTTCGTTTTTTTCGTCCATTTCGTCCTTTCTGGACATTTTTCCTTCTTTTCGTTCTTTTTCGTCTTTTTTCGTCCTTTTCGTCCTTTTCCTCTTTTTTCGTCCTTCTTCGTCCTCTTTCCTACTTTTCGTCCTTTTTCGTTCTTTTCGTCCTTTTCGTTCTTTTTGGTCTTTTTTCTTCCTTTTCGTCCTTTTCGTCCTTCTCGTCCTTTTCGTCTTTTTTCGCCCTTTTTCGTCCTTTTCGTCCAGTTTCGCCCTTATTATCATCATTCGTCCTTTTCGTCCTCATTCGTCTTTTTCGTCCTTCTTCGTTTTTTTTTGTCGTTTTTAGTCCTTTTTCGTCCTTTTCGTCCTCTTACGTCCTTTTTCATTTTACTTCCTACTTTTCGTCCTTTTTGGTTCTTTTCGTTCATTTTCGTCCTTTTTCGTCCAGTTTCGTCCAGTTTCGTCCTTATTATCCTCATCCGTCCTTTTCGTCCTTCTTCATCCTTTTTCGTCCTTTTTAGTCCTTTTCGTCGTTTTTCGTCATTTTTTGTCTTTTTTCGTCCTTATTCGTCCGTTTCCCTGTTTTTCGTCCTGCCGCCTATTGTGACACTTATAGTTGTATTAAGTTCATTACAAATTGTATTAAAAACCATTTCTGTTAAATAGGTTTATTTTTAGTTTTTTTTTGGGTTTTTTTGGTTTGTAATCAATATTATAATTATTTTGTTATCTTTATGTAGTTACTCTCACTCTATTAATCAATTATTTGTCAATATATCCTGTAACTGGGTGTAAATACCGTAGGAAATAAAGATTTATTATTTATTATTATTATTATTTTTCGTCCTGTTCGTCCTTTTTGGTCATTTTTCGTCCTTTTCATCCTGTTTGGTCCTTTTTCGTCCTTTTCGTCCTTTTTCTTCCTTTCCGTCCCTTGTGGTCCTTTTTCGTCGTTTTCGTCGTTTTCGTCCTGTTTTGTCCTTTTCGTCCTCTTCGTCCTTTTTCGTCCTTTTTCGTCCTTTTTCCGACTTTTCGTCCTTCTTCGTCCTTCTTCGTCCTTTTCATCCTTTTCGTCCTTTTCGTCCTTTTTCGTCCTTTTTGTCCGTATCATCCTTCTTCGTTCTTTTTCGTCGTTTTCGTTCTTCTACGTCCTTTTCGTCCTTTTTAGTCCTTTTTCGTCCTTTTTCGTCCTTTAGCGTCCTTTCTCCTCCTTTTCATCCTTTTTCGTCCTTATCGTCCTTTTCATCCTGTTTGGTCCTTTTTCGTCCTTTTGGTACTTTTTCGTCTTTTTCGTCCTTCTTCGTCCTTATTATCCTTTTCCGTTCTTTTCGTTCTTTTCGTCCTTTTTTGTCTTTTTTCCTACTTTTCGTCCTTTTTGTCGTTTTCGTCTTTTTTGGTCATTTTCGTCCTTTACGTCCTTTTTCCTACTTTTCGTCCTTTTTTGTTCTTTTCATCCTTTTTCTTCCTCTTTCCTACTTTTCGTTCTTTTTTGTTCTTTTACCTACTTTTCGTCCTTTTTAGTCTTTTTCGTCCTTTCTCGTCCTTTTCGTCCTTTTCGTCATTTTCGTCTTTTTCCGTCCTTTTTCGTCCTTTTCGTCCAGTTTCGTCCTTATTATCCTCGTTCGTCCTTTTCGTCCTTTTCAGTCCTTTTCGTCCTTTTTCGTCCTTTTCGTCCTTTTTCGTCCTTTTTGTCCTTTTCGTCCTTTTTGGTCATTTTTCGTCTATTACGTCCTTTTTCGTCCTTATTATTCTCAAGGTCCTTTTCGTCCTTCTTCGTCCTTTTTAGTCCTTTTTCCTACTTTTCGTCCTTTTTTGTCCTTTTCGTCCTTGTTCGTCCTTATTATCGTTTTTCGTCTTTTTTCGTCTTTTTGGTCCTTTTTCGTTCTTTTCGTTCTTTTCGTCCTTTTTTGTCTTTTTTCCTACTTCTCGTCCTTTTTCGTCCTTGTTGTCCTTTTCGTCCTATTTGGTCATTTTTCGTCCTTTACGTCCTTTTTCGTCCTTATTGTTCTCAATATCCTTTTTTTCCTTCTTCGTCTTTTTAGTCCTTTTTCCTGCTTTTCGTCCTTTTTTGTCCTTTTCGTCCTTTTTCGTCCTCTTTCCTACTTTTCGTCCTTTTTTGTCCCTATCGTCTTTTTAGTTCTTTTTCGTTCTCTTCGTCCTTTTTCGTCCTCTTCGTTCTTTTTCGTTCTTATTCGTCCTTTTTTCTAATGTTTGTCCTTTTTCGTTCTTTTCGTCCTTTTCGTCCTTTTTGGACATTTTTCGTCCTTTTCGACCTTTTCGTCTTTTTTCGTCCTTTTTTCTCCTGTTCGTCCTTTTCGGTCATTTTTCGTCCTTTTTCGTCTTTTTCGTCTTTTTCGTCGTTTTTCGTCTTTTTCGTCCTTTTCGTCCTTTTTTGTCCTTTTTCCTACTTTTCGTCCTTTTTCGTCCTTGATGTCCTTTTCGTCCTATTTGGTCATGTTTCGTCCTTTAGGTCCTTTTTCGTCCTTATTATTCTCAATGTCCTTTTTGTTCTTCTTCGTCCTTTTTAGTTCTTTTTCCTGCTTCTCGTCCTTTTTTGTCCTTTTCGTCCTTTTTCGTCCTCTTTCCTACTTTTCGTCCTTTTTTGTCCTTTTTGGACATTTTTCGTCCTTTTCGACCTTTTCGTCTTTTTTCGTCCTTTTTCCTCCTGTTCGTCCATTTCGTCCTTTTTCGTCTTTTTTTGTCCTTCTCGTCCTTTTCGTCCTTTTTCGCCCTTTCGGTCATTTTTCGTCCTTTTTCGTCTTTTTCATCGTTTTTCGTCCTTGTCGTCCTTTTCGTCCTTTTCGTCCTTTTTGGTCATTTTTCGTTTTTTTTCGTCCTTATTATTCTTTTTCGTCCTATGTGGTCCTTTTTCGTCCTTTCCGTTCTTTTCGTCCTTATTATCCATTTTCGTCCTTTTCGTCTTTTTTCGTCCTTTTCGTCCGTTTACATTTTTAAAAACGACATCGACAGTTGGTTATTTGACGCCCCCGACGAGATTTTACATTTTCACAAAGGAAATTTTGCGCCCTCGAGAAGGCTTTTCGTCCTTTTTAATAATAATAATAATAATACGTTTATTCATTCCAACAGACGTTAGTCTATGGTGGACATGTATACACAAAAAGACATTAAATTCAGCTTAAACTAAACTTACAATTTAAAAAAAATCTAAAAAAAAAAAAATTAAATCTAACATCAGAACAAATATTATGTACATATATTATTGTGCATATCGTGCTAATAACTTTTTTTTGAAAGATGCTTTATTAAAATTAGCGTGAAAAATATCAATGCTATCGTCTAAAGTACAGTTATTATAAAGTCTAATCAAACATGTAATTAAGGGGCTATTAAAGTGATGATAAGAATTTGGAATTTGATAGTAAAAAGTGGATGGATTTCTGCACAATAAACGAGGAACACAAAAGTTAATATTATTTAGTAACGCTGGACAGAATATATCACCACGCACCAATTTCTGCAAAAATACAAAACAAGCAATATTTCGTCTATACTCTAGAAAATTTTCATTCACTATATTAAGAAGAGCTCTTTGGTTACAATGACTAACAGGATAACAGTTGAACATTTTAAAATACAGATACTTAGCAAATTTCCTGTTAACGTTTTCTATAATATTAATATAAATTTGGTGATGAGGTCTCCAAATTATAGAACAGTATTCTAATTTTGACCTAACTAGACTATAATAAAGCTGTTTAATACATAAAATATTATTAAATTCTTTAGTATTTCTACAGATGAAGCCAAGTGTTTTGATAGCTGAATTTGTTATATCAATGATATGAGGAACAAATGACAATGCAGAGTCTACAATTATGCCTAAATCGCGTATTTGATTACAGTTTTCTAGCAAAGTTCCATTAATATTGTAATAAAAATTAAAATTAGTGTCTTTCCTGGAGAATGTAATTTTTCTACATTTTTTTTTATTAAGGCTTAACTTATTCTGTTCACACCACAGCGCTAATTTATCTACATTATCTTGTAAAACTAAACAATCTCTGTTCGTTTTTATTACTTTAGCTATTTTTAAATCATCGGCATATATAAACGCTCTACAACTAATAACATTTAGGACATCATTGAAGAAAACAGTAAATAACAGCGGGCCTAGGTTTGAGCCTTGAGTAACTCCGCTGTTAACAGGAAATAATGTTGACTGGACTCCATGAATTTCACCAAATTGTTCCCTACCAAACAGGAGATTTCTAAAAATCATTACTAGCTGATGACATATTCCTAATGTATCAAGTTTTTTTAACAATATGCAATGATCTACTCTATCAAAAGCTTTGGATAAATCAGTGTATATGGCATCAACTTGAAAGCGATTATCTAAAGCCAAGGATACGTATTCGGTGAATTCACATAAATTGGTGAGAGTGGATCTTCCTTTTATAAATCCATGCTGTTCTAAGGCAATTGTTGAAATACAGTGGGTATACAGGAAGTCTGACATAATACATTCAAATAATTTAGCATAGTTCGATATAAGTGCTATCGGTCTGTAATTTACAATGTTAGCTTTGTCACCAGCTTTAAACACAGGAAATACACGAGAGACTTTCCACATTTGTGGATAAATAGACGACTTTAAAATTAAGTTGTATATATGACATAAAGGTTTTAACAAATACTGAAGACAATCAATCACTAAAAATGCCGGTATATCATCTGGACCACAAACGAAATTTGGTTTAATTTTTTTCGCAGCTTTTAAAATATCACAGTCATTAATCACAGGCAGGTTGAATATGAGATTGTTATCACAGACAGAATTATCACAGATGGAATTATCACAAATAGGATTATCACTTACTAAAGAGCATCGGCAGCTTCCGCAGTATTCACAGTTAATTTTATTACAACTTGATGCAACACAGGGTTTATGGTTGTCATTGGTGTAAACACTTGCGAATTGTGATGCAAATGCGTTCACTATGTCTTGCGGATTAGATATTATAACACCATCACCAGCTGTCATGCAACTGGGAACACAAGTAGTTTTCCTCCTTTTATTTACGAATGACCAAAACTTCTTTGGGTCATTATGAAGTGAATTTTCAGCCTCACTGATGAAGACTTTATAAGCTTGCCGAATATTACGTCGTATGTCGCATTTTAGAATTCTTATTCTATCCAAGTAAGTTAACAATTTACTTTTCCTATAGAGATTCCATAGCCTGTGTTTTTCTTTAATGCTGGATATAATCGTTTTTGTGAACCAGGGAGGGTAATATGTCTTCGCTGATGACGAACACTTCGGAACATAAACATTTAATAATTTATGATTGATATCATAAAAAGTAGAACATGCTGTCTCAACATCCACTGTGTCTAAAACTTCTGACCAGTCAGTTTCAATAAAGGCATTATACAATCTTACTAAATCTGCTTTACGAAAATTAAATTTTACTGTGTTCGATGTTCTTGGAAATGGATTACTTGATTGGTCTTTGATAAATAAATTGATGTCCAAGCAAGGGTGGTGAGCATCTTCACGAACTAATGGAAAATTGCTATTTGTTACTTCAGCTGAGACTTCATCAGTTGTCAAAACTATGTCCAAGATTCTGTTGTTGGAGTTTAAAACTGAATTATGTTGTTTCAAATTATTCATGGAAATGAAGTGAGAATAAATATTGAAGATGTGTGACGAGTTCCGGCCAGATGCACAATCTACTAACTCAGGTATATTAAAATCGCCTACAATAACAACCGGATTTGAAAAATCAATGGCACTTTCAATATACTCAAAGATTTGAGTGTATGCATCAACATGTAATGCTGGCGGAATGTATATCACAACGAAAGTGAAAGTACTATTACCTTGAACTTTGATACCAATAAGATCTATCTCAGGTACCGGAGAAATAAGGTTTAGTCGTTCAGCTTTTCTTCCTTTTCCGTCCTTGTCGTTCTCTTTCGCCCTTCTTCGTCCTTTTCGTCCTGTAAGTTTTTTTTGTCATTTTCGTCCTTTTCGTCCATTTTCGTCTTTTTTCGCCTTCATTATCCTTTTTCGTCCTTTTTCGTCCTTTTTCGTCCTTTTTCGTCCTTTTTCGTCCTTTTTCGTCTTTTCCGTCCTTTTCGTCCTTTTTAGTCCTTTTTCGTCCTTTTCGTCCTTTTTCGTTCTTTTTCTTACTTTTCGTCCTTCTTCGTCCTTTTCATCCTTTTTCGTCTTTTTTCGTCCGTTTCGTCCTTTTCCGTCCTTTTCGTCCTTTTTGGTCCTTTTTCGTCCTTTTGATCCCTTTTCGTTCTTTTTCATCCTTTTCGTCCTTTTTAGACCTTTTACGTCCTTTTCGTCCGTGTACGTCCTTCTCGTCCTTTTTAGTCCTTTTACGTCCTTTTCGTCCTTTTTCGTCCTTCTCGTCCTTTTTCGTCCTCTTTCCTACTTTTCGTCCTTTTTCGTCCTTTTCATTATTTTCATCCTGTTTGGTCCTTTTTCGTCCTTTTCGTCCTTATTATCCATTTTCGTCCTTTTCGTCCTTTTACATTTTTAAAAAAGATAGTTGGACATTTGACACCCCCGAGAAGGTTTTACATTTTCACAAAAGACACTTGGGACCCCCGAGAAGGTTTTTAATTTTTAAAAAAGACAATTTTGACCCCCGAGAAGGTTTCACATTTAAAAAAATATATATTTGGCGTCCCCGAGAAGGTTTTACATTTTTAAAAAAGACAGTTGGGACCTCCGAGAAGGTTTCACATTCTTAAAAATATACATTTGGGGCCCGCGAAAAGGTTTTACAATTTAAAAAAATACAATTGGGACCCCCGAGAAGGTTTCACCTTAAAAAAAAGATATTTGGCGCCCCCAAGAAGGTTTCACATTTTCACAAAACACAGTTGGGACCCCCGAGAATGTTTCACATTTAAAAAAGACACTTGAGAAGGTTTTACATTATAAGAGTATTGTCATCTTTTCGAGAAAGTGGGGTAATTTGAACAATAAAAAATTTGGTATGACGTCATAAACATGATAATACACAATGTAAGAGAAAAGGAGAGAAAAAAACGAAAGGCCAAGTTTGGAATCGAATGCGCGACGTTCGGTATTGTTTTCACAAGAGGAAAAAACTTAATTTTCTATTTTACAAAAAAATATAATCTGAGACGGAGTTTGGAATGCCAGTGCTTGCTTATAAAAGATTCCGTAAAAAAAATTAATATTAGCCTCCACCCGTTTTCTAATACCTGCTACGATAAGAGTGATTTTGGCAGATGACATATTTTATTTACTGTAAAATTGGAATTACCTAAATTCTGTTATATGCAACAAATTTCCGTTCACTTATCTCTCTGTTATCTCTGCTGATAAAGGTAAACAAAATAATGATATATCTTTTATCGCGCGGTCAGAATATCTACAATTGGGATTCCCCGCTAATTTTTTTACCCGTTTTTAGATAGATGTATCTTCATTCGTGATGAGATTAGTAATTAAACTCTAGACTGTCATTAAGCACATTCACGGGAAGTCCATTTGCTGAAGTCAGTCACTCACTCCACACCAATCAGCTCAAACACTATGTTGCCATTTTTTGTAACTCTATCAATAAAGTTTAGCATCTCGAAAAATTTCTTTGATTACTTTTTATCTCTTTTATCGGTCTATAAAAAATAATTTGACTCATTTCTTGCTTTATCTTTCCTTAAATGGACAATGGGGTATGCGAGAACATCAAAACCCTATCAGTTGGTCGCGTGTTTTATGACTGTGAAGTACAAAATGACGCACTTTGCGAAACAAAAAAAGAAAATACAAGAAGAAACAGAAAAACACGACGAATCAAACAACAAGAAATCTGGGCTGGCACAATGTTACCCAAACTACATCTCCCGAGAAGAAGCAAACAACGGTTTGAGGACAGGACACTTCATTAAAGGGATTCTACGCATAAATCCCAATTTTACAAAACAGTCATACGTCACCACGGAAAACTCGTCTGGACCCTGCTACGTTATATCTTCGTTTATTGACAGAAATCGAGCCCTGGATGGAGACGAAGTAATTTTGCAAATGGAGGAGAATAATTCGGAAAATCAAAAAGGACCCCAAGTCGTGTTTATTTCCAAAAAGGTAGTCGTACAAAGCAAATTTTTGTCTTTGTTAATGTGTTAGTTTAGGTGCAATCAAGACTAGCGGTGGGTTTTTTGACACCAGTCGAAAACAACACCAACTTCGCTTTATTTTCACCAAGAGACAAAAGAGTTCCGAAAATGAGCATCCACAAGTCGCAGTGGCCCAAAAATTTCGACTTACACCCAGAGCACTTTAAGGACGTTTTATGCGTTGCGCAGATATGGAAATGGATCAAAATTAAACGAGCCCAAGGAAACATTATAGAGGTTTTAGGAGTTTCTGGCAACTTGAAGTGTGAAAATTTAGCAATTTTGAAAGAGTTTTGCCTTACCGCCTACTGTGGTATCGGTTTATCGTCACACTTTTTACCCGATCTACCTAGAGAAGATTTGCGAATGAAATGCGTTTTTACTATAGATAATTCAGGCACTAGGGACATGGACGATGCGTTGTCATGGCACGAATTACCGAACGGGAACTACGAAATCGGTGTTCACATTTCTGACGTTTCGCACTATTTGAAAGAAGGCACCGCATTGGACGAGACTGTCAAAACAAAAGCCACAAGCGTCTACTTAGTAAACGCTTCGTACAATATGCTACCCGACGATTTGTGTTCTTTGTGTTCCTTAGAACCAAACAAAGAAAGACTCACTTTTTCTATATTTTATGAAACAACTCGTGATGGTATTGTTCTGCGTAAGCGAGGTGCTAAAAGCGTTATTAACTCCTGTGCTGAGTTAACTTACACGCATGCGCAGATGCTCCTAGACGCTCCTAACACAATTTTTGATAGAAACTCCCTTCCACCGATTTATCACGGCTTCACACCTCAAGATTTAAGCAAAGCGGTGAATGCTCTTCAAAAAGTTGCACTACAATGCAAAGAAGAAAGACGTAGAAAGTATGGCTTGAGAAAACAATCACCTTCTGTCACGTTTCGACTTGACCAAGTGACTGGAGAACCTATTGAATTGGTGAAACAAGCATACATTGCGTCGCAGCAACTAGTAGAAGAGCTTATGCTTCTAACCAATGTTACTGTAGCAGAAAGGGTCTATCACTATTTTCCGCAGTTAACTCTCCTGAGGTACAATCGCACGCAAATGTTTTGAGCCTATGGGCGGATCATTTTTGCCTGTCGTCACCGAAGGAGGCGGTCCAAATCGTCCAAGGGCAGAATTTGTAGGTAGGCTCAAACTACAACGAAATTTACGTGTTGACCAAATTCTTACCCTAAATTAGTTTTAATTTTATAAATACTTACTCTGAATTAGTTTTAATTTTATAAATACCCTATCTAAAATGTTCAGAATATGATGGGTCTATACTTTTTGATTTACCATTCCATTAAATTTGTTTATACATACTATTGAAGAAATCAAGAATTGCAAAACTGAATACATAGAAATCTTGTCAATTAGTTAGAAAAAAAAAACCTGTCCTGCTCTAATAACATCGAGAATATGCTCAAAATCACACTAATATTAGGTCTAATTGTGCCGACCATAGTTATAAAATTCACATTAAAGTAAGTCACGGACATTTTTTGAAGTGTATTACATTTCAAAAAGCAAAAAAAATGTTCAGTTTATAAACTTCATAATTTTGGTTTAAAGTTTATCAATCATATTTGACGCTTTATTTTATCCGTTCCATTTGTTATCCTTTACTGCGGTCTCTCTTGGGTCGAGGTGTAACACCGGACCGAACGTTCTTCGACCGATAGGATAATTTATTACTTCCGACATCTTTTCGGTGACAAATTTAATCTTTGCATACTTCAGCGTAGTTAGTGAACTCGTTGTGACCACTGAAATATACAAAGAGTAAATTTTGAAATGGAACGAAAGTCGAAGAATACTTTCAAAGCCACGATCAAAATGTATTTGCTTATCTTCGCCAAAAAATTCATGACGTCATCGTAAAATTTGATATGATGAGTCTATACCTGTGATTTATCATTGCAGTAATATTTTTTAGATTTACTTATACAGCCTGTCTCAAAAAAAGGTCACTTCGATTTTCGATTTTTCGATTTTTCGACCAACAGTTTCATCGAATTAGATTTTTCAGTTTCCATTTTTCTATCAACTTTTCGATTTTATTACTTTCCAATTTTCTGATTTTTCAAGTTTGCGGTATTTTGAATTTTCGAGTTTTCAGTTTTTTCGTTTATCGATTTTTTAATTTTTCATTTTTTTGATTTTTCGATGTTTCGATTTTTTGATTTGCCATTCTTTCAATTTTCGATTTTTCGTCTTTCCACTTTTAAATTTTTGGATTTTTCTGTTCGTCAGCTTTTAGACTTGGCAATTTTTTTGCATTTTTCGATTATATTTTACTTTCCGATTTTTTTGATTTTTGAATTCTCGATTTTTCAATTTTCCGGTTTTTTAATTCTTCTATTCTCGATTTTTCGATTTTCCATTAACCATTAAATTTTCCATTTTTCGGTTGTTTTATTTTTCGACCTTCGATTTTTCAACTTTCGATTATTCTATTTTCCATTTTCTGATTTTACGATTTTTCGATTTGCGATTTTTCGATTTTCGTTTTTCCGCTTTTGTGGTTTTTAGATTTTTCTGTTTGTTTCAGTTTTTATGGTTCTGCAATTTGTTTTATTTTTCCATTTTTCGATTATTTTACTTTCCGATAGTTTGATTTTTGAATTTTCGGTTTTTCCATTTTTCGATTTGGGATTTTTCAATTTTTCGGTTTTTTAATTTTTCATATTTCGATTTTCGATTTTTCAGATTTGTGGATTTGTGTCCGTTTTTTCGATTTTTAGAATATTGATTAATCGAATTTTCGATTTTTGAGCATTTCGATTTTTCGATTATCATTTTTACGATTTTTCAAAATCTCGATATTCCATTTTTCAAATTTTCAATTTTTAATTTTGCTTTTTTCGATTGTTGCTTTTTAGAATTTTCCCTTCTTCAGTTTTTAGATTTCAATTTTGTTACTTTCCGATTTTCCATTTTCGATTTTCATTTTTCCGATTTTTTGATTTTTTAATTTTTAGGCCTTGCAATTTTTTTTACTTTTCGCTTTTTCGAGTATTTGTTTCATCGAATTTTCGATTTTTCGAGTTTTCGATTTTTCGGTTTTTCCATTTTCCGATTTTCCATTTTTAGATATTTTTCGATTTTTTTTTAATTTTTCGATTTTTCTGTTCGTCAGTTTTGAGACTTTGCAATTTTTACTTTTCCACTTTTCTATTATTTTAGTTTTGGATTATTCGATTTTTGAATTTTGTTTTTTTTTTATTTTTCGATTTCCGATTTTTTAATTTTTCGATTTTTCGGTTTTTTAATTTATCGATTCTCGATATTCCGATTTTCGATGTTTCGATTTTTCAATCTTCGATTTTTCAATTTCCAGTTTTCGATTTTCCACTTTTTGATTTTACGATTTTTCGATTTTTCTGTTCGTCAGTTCTTAGGCTTTGCAATTTGTTTACTTTTCGATTTTTCGATTATTTTACTTTCCAATTTTTTGATTTTTGAATTGTCGACTATTAGAGTTTTCAATATTATGAATTTTCGAATTTTCGGTTTCCCTATTTTTCGATTTTTGATTTTTCCATTTTTCGGTTTTTTGATTTTTCAATTCTCGGTTTTTCAATCTTGCAAAGTTTCGATTTTTCAGATTTGTGAATTTACAGTTTTTCGATCGACCTACGTATTAGATTCATTGAATTTTCGATTTTCGGCTTTTCCATTTTTAGATTTTTGATTTTCCAGTTTTGTATTTTCAGATTTTCTGTTTTTCGCGTATCTGATTTATCAAATTTTCGATTTTTCGGTTTTTCGATTTTTCGATATTTGATTTTCGAATTTTCGATTGTTCAGTTTTCCATTTTTCAGCTTTTAGACTTCAATTTTTTTACTTTTCGATTTTCCAAATTTTCGAGTTTCAATTATCAGATTTTTGATTTTTCGATTTTCTTTTTAAATCTTTGAATTTTTCGGTTTTGATTTTTCGAATTTTTGATTTTTCCATTCTTCGGTTTTTAGACTTCAATTTTCTTTCTTTTAAATTTTTCGATATTCTATTTTCCGCTTTTCAGAATTTTCGATTTTCAGTTTTCAGACTTTCGATCATTAGAATTTTGGATTTTTCAGTTTTATGATTTTTCGATTTTTAGAAAATTTGAGTAGTCGAATTTTCGATTTTTTAATTCATCGATTTTTCCATGTTCAATTTTTCAATTTAAATTTTGCGATTTTCAATTTGTCCATTGTCGATTTTTATAATTTTCGGTTTTTCAATTTTTCTATTCTCAACTGTTAGACTTCAATTTTGTTACTTCCCGATTTTTTGGTTTTCGATTTTCCAATTTTCAGAATTTCCAAGTTTCTTTATTCAGATTTTCGATTTTCCACTTTTTCGATTTTAGATTTTTCGAATTTTTGTTTTTCCAATTTTTTGCTTTTTCGATTTTTCTGTTCGTTTCAGTTTTTAGGCTTTGCAATTTTTTCTACTTCATATATATTGATTATTTTAATTTCCGATTTTTTTTATTTTTGTTTTTGATTTTTTTAATTTTCAATATTACTTTTCGATTTTTTGGTTTTCCCGTTTTTTGGGGTTTGTGAATTTCCACTTTTCGATTGACCTAGGTATTTGATTCATTGAATTTTCGATTTTTTAATTAGCCATTTTAATTTTTTGATTTTTACGATTCGTATTTTTCGATTTTCTGTTTTTTGCATTTGTGAATTTCCTTTTTTCAGATTTTTGATTTTGCGCATATTAATCAAATTTTCGAAAAAGTTACCATGCTTAGAAAAACTTCAAAACATCTACAATATTTCAAAGCATTCAATTTTGCTATTCGTGATTTCTTCAATAAAATAAATTGACTCAGTCATTAACTTTTTTGTGACACCCTGTATAACCAAATCTAAAAAATATTAATGCAGTGATAAATCACAAGTATAAAAACTCATCATATTTTATACATTTAAGATAGGATTTTAAATTCACTAATGCAAAAAACAGAAAATCGAAAAATACAAATCGTAAAAATCGAAAATCTAAAAATGGCTAATCAAAAAATTGAAGATTCAATTAATCAAATACCTAGGTCGATCGAAAAGTGGAAATTCACAAACCTCAAAAATCGAAAAATCGAAAATTGAAAAACGGGAAAACCAAAAAATCGAAAATTCAAAAATTTGTAATATTGAAAATTAAAAAAATCAAAAACAAAAATTAAAAAAATCGGAAATTAAAATAATCAAAATATATAAAGTAAAAAAAAATTGGAGTCTAAAAACTGAAACGAACAGAAAAATCGAAAAAGCAAAAAATTGGAAAAACAAAAATTCGAAAAATCTAAAATCGAAAAAGTGGAAAATCGAAAATCTGAATAAAGAACTTGGAAATTCTGAAAATTGGAAAATCGAAAACCAAAAAATCGGAAAGTAACAAAATTCTAACAGTTGAGAATGGAAAGATTGAAAAACCGAAAATTCTAAAAATCGACAATGGACAAATTGAAAATCGCAAAATTTAAATTGAAAAATTGAACATAGAAAAATCGATGAATTGAAAAATCGAAAATTCGACTACTCAAATTTTCTAAAAATCAAAATATCATAAAACTGAAAAATCCAAAATTCTATTCATCGAAAGTCTGAAAACTGAAAATCGAAAATTCTGAAAAGCGGAAAATAGAATATCGAAAAATTTAAAAGAAAGAAAATTGAAGTCTAAAAGCCGAAGAATGGAAAAATTAAAAATCAAAAATTCGAAAATCAAAACCGAAAAATTCAAAGATTTAAAAAGAAAATCGAAAAATCAAAAATCTGAAAATTGAAACTCGAAAATTTGGAAAATCGAAAAGTAAAAAAATTGAAGTCTAAAAGCTGAAAAATGGAAAACTGAACTATCGAAAATTCGAAAATCAAATATCGAAAAATCGAAAAGCCGAAAAATCGAAAATTCGATAAATCAGATATGCGAAAAACAGAAAATCTGAAAATATAAAACTGGAAAATCAAAAATCTAAAAATGGAAAAACCGAAAATCGAAAATTCAATTAATCTAATACGTAGATCGATCGAAAAACTGGAAATTCACAAATCTGAAAAATCGAAAATTTGCAACATTGAAAAACCGAGAATTGAAAAATCAAAAAACCGAAAAATGGAAACATCAAAAATCAAAAAATAGGAAAACCGAAAATTCGAAAATTGATAATATTGAAAACTCTAAAAGTCGACAATTAAAAAGTAAACAAATTGCAAAGTCTAAAAACTGACGAACAGAAAAATCGAAAAATCGTAAAATCAAAAAGTGGAAAATCGAAAACTGGAATTTGAAAAATCGAAGATTGGAAAATCGAAAAATCGAAAATCGGAATATCGAGAATCGACAAATTAAAAAGCCGAAAAATCGAAAAATTAAAAAATCGGAAATCGAAAAATGAAGAAAAAAACGAAAATTAAAAAATCGAATAATCCGAAACTAAAATAATAGAAAAGTGGAAAAGTAAAAATTGCAAAGTCTCAAAACTGACGAACAGAACAATCGAAAAATAAAAAAAAATAGAAAAATATCTAAACATGAAAAATCGAAAAATCGAAAATCGGAAAATGGAAAAACCGAAAAATCGAAAATCGAAAAGTCGAAAAATCGAAAATTCGATGAAACAAATACTCGAAAAAGCGAAAAGTAAAAAAATTGCAAGGCCTAAAAATTGAAAAATCAAAAAATCGAAAAAATGAAAATCGAAAAATCGCAAATCAAAAAATCGTAAAATCAGAAAATGGAAAATCGAATAATCGAAAGTTGAAAAATCGAAGGTCGAAAAATAAAACAACCGAAAAATCGAAAAATTTTATGATTAATGGAAAATCGAAAAATCGAGAATAGAAGAATTAAAAAACCGGAAAATTGAAAAATCGGAAATCGAAGAATTAAAAACGTAAAATCGAGAATTCAAAAATCAAAAAAATTGGAAAGTAAAATATGATCGAAAAATGCAAAAAAACTGCAAAGTCTAAAAACTGACAAACAGAAAAATCAAAAAATCTAAAAATGGGAAGACGAAAAGTCGAAAATTGAAAGAATGGCAAATTAAAAAATCGAAACATCGAAAAATCAAAAAAACGAAAAATTAAAAAATCGAAAAACGAAAAAACTGAAAACTCGAAAAATCAAAATACCGCAAATTTGAAAAATCAGCAAACTAGAAAGTAATAAAATCGAAAAGTTGATAGAAAAATGAAAACTGAAAAATCTAATTCGATGAAACTGTTGGTCGAAAAAACGAAAAATCGAAAATCGAAGTGACCTTTTTTGAGACAGGCTGTATAAGTAAATCTAAAAGATATTACTGCAATGATAAATCACAGGGATAGACTCATCATATCAAATTTTACGATGGCGTCATGCATTTTTTGGCGAAGATAAGCAAATACATTTTGATCGTGGCTTTGAAAGTATTCTTCGATTTGATAAACTTTAAATCAAAATTATGAAGTTTATAAACTGAACATTTTTTTTGCTTTTCAAAAAATGTCCGTGACTTACTTTAATGTGAATTTTATAACAATGGTTGTCACAATTAGACCTAATATTAATGTGATTTTGAGCATATTCTCGATGTTATTAAAGCAGGACAGGTTTTTTTTTCTAACTAATTGACAAGATTTCAAAGTATTCAGTTTTGCAATTCTTGATTTCTTCAATAAAATAAATTGACTCAGTCATTATTTTTTTTGAGTCACCCTGTATGTATAAACAAATCCAAAAAATATTAATGGAATGGTAAATCACAAGTATAGACTCATCATATTCTGAACATTTTAGATAGGGTATTTATAAAATTAAAACTAATTCAGAGTAAGTATTTATAAAATTAAAACTAATTCAGGGTAAGAATTTGGTCAACACGTAAATTTCGTTGTGGTTTGAGCCTACCTACAAATTCTGCCCTTGGACGATTTGGACCGCCTCCTTCGGTGACGACCGCCAAAAATGATCCGCCCATAGGCTCAAAACATTTGCGTGCGATTTTTACGATCTATTTTTTTATTATTATTATTATTATTATTATTTGTTTATTTAGAGTGCATGAACCACCAAACATTGCCAAAATAACTCGTCTAAAAAAAAATTTACAGTCCTTGGGAATCCATATTGAAGTTTCGTCGTCTAAGAAAATCCAGGAATCCATCGACAAATACAACATCGGTTTACTTTTCAAACGCCATATAGATTATTTTCTTAAAATTTTTATTTGTAGATGACGCTTTCGCAGTGGTCCTCAACCGTCTCGTCGGCAAGTGCATGCACAAAAAAAAGTACATATGTAGTGGAACTTCCAAGAATGCCTCCTTTGAACATTTCAGTCTCGGTTTTCCAATATACACCCACTTCACGTCGCCTATAAGAAGATACGCCGACATCGTAACACACCGTCTTTTAGCAACCAGTTTACAATACAGGAAACATTTCAGACTAAAAGTGCCCGAAATTTCAGACATTGCGAACATTTGTAACGGGCAGGAGCTTCGAGCTGAAAAAGCAGCTGACGCTAGTTTTGATTTATACTTGGCTCATTTCGTTGAAAGCCACCAACCGTTTATAGAAGAAGCAGTTGTGTATAACGTGAAAAAGGACTGTTTCGATGTCGTCGTTTTCCGCACGGGACGTTCGCTTCGGGTTTACGCAAACGTGCGATTTTGTATTTGTGAAATTTTACTTATTTATGTACGATTTTGTTGCAGACTTTTGACGAAACGTGGGAGTGGAAATCTGATAAAGTTGTTGTGGAAGGAAACGCTAAAGCGATGTGGAAAATGAGTATTGGGTTTCCGGAAACGTCGTTAGTTGTGGATGTGTTTAGTGTGGTTAAAGTCAAGTTAACGAAAGCGACTAGGTCCAATCGCTTGAAAGCCAACTTGTGTAGGCCATGAAAACCAAATTGTAAAGTTTTACAAGAATAAAAGCATAGATTAATATAGATGCGACATACAGGCTGATTTTGCAAAAACACCCTTATAAATAAATAAAAAAACTTGTTTCGCTACGACTCGTCGCCTGAGAACTTGTTTGATCTACAGACCAGAGCGCGTTCAGGCCAATGTCGACTCTAAGCGTTCAGAAGCGATTTGGTTTGTTTTTTTTGGTACATATTTAGATCATTTTACATATTTTGTTTAACTAAGAATTAATTCTTTATGTATGAATTTTTAAATGTTTTTAGTGACAATTTTTGTAGTTGTTTTCGATACACTGTATGATATTAACAGTGAGAAAAAAATGAAAAATTAAAATAATCGAAAATTCGAAAAATCGAGAAATCTAAAAAAACTTAAAAATTCGGAAAAATAGAGAAATCGACAAACTAAAAGTTAAAAGTTGAAAAATTGGAAAAGCGGAAAAATCAAAAAACGAAAAAATGGAAAACTGGAAAAACTGAGAAACCGAAATAGGCCTAAATAAAAAATTGAAAAACTGATAAATCGAAAACCTGAACAATCTAATCTCGATAAATCGGGAATGAAAAATTAACAAAACGAAAAATTGAAAAAGAGTACATTTAAAACCAGGAAGTCGAAAAATCGAAAGATTAAGAAATATTGAAAAATTGAAATATCAAAAGATTGAAAAATCTAAAATTGAAAAATCCAAAAATTGAAAAATCGAAAAAATAAAAAAGTAGACACATCGAAAAATCCAGAAGTCAAAAATAGAAAAGCCCAAGAATTTAAATATTGAAAAATCCTAATACTGAAATATCTAAAAACTGAAAAATCGAAAAATAAAAAAAGTGAAGTCGAAAAATAGAAACCTTACAAAATCGAAAAATTGAAAAATCAAAAACCTGAAAAAATCGAAAAATTGCGAGTTTATGAAAGTCAAATTTGAAAAATTAAAAAATCGAAAATTTGACAAAATGACAATTGAAAAACAGAAAATCTAAAACCGGGAAGTCGAAAAATCGAAAGATTAAGAAATCGAAACATTTGAAAAATAGAAATATTGAAGAAATGAAAAATCGAGAAATTGAAAAATCTAAATCGAAAAATCTAAAATTTTAAAAGTTAAAAAATCTAAGATTTAAAAATCAAAAAAGTAGAAAAATCGACACATCGAAAAATCCGGAAGTCAAAAATCGAAGTCGAAGACTCGAAATATTGAAAACCTGAAAAATCCGAAAACTAAGAACCTAAAAAGTCGAAAAATTGAGCAATTGAAAAATCCAAAAAGTGAAGTCGAAAAATCGAAACCTTAAAAAAACTAAAAAATGAAAAATCGAAAAATTAAAGAATTGAAGAACAGGAATATCGAAACCCTCGAAAGTCAAAAAATGGGAAAATCAAAACATCGATTAATTGAAAAATCGAAAAACTGAAAAATAGAAAATTTGAAAAAACGACAATTGAAAAATAGAAAATCTAAAACCGGAAAGTCGAAAAATCGTTAGATTAAGAAATCAAAACCTTTGAAAAATTCGAAAACTTGAAAAATCGAAATATATATTAAGAAATGAAAAAATCAAAAGATCAAGAAATCGTGGAGTCGAAAAATCGAACAATTGAGAAACCGAAATAGGCCAAAATCGAAAACTCGAAAAGTTAAAAATTGAACAATTATAATTTGAGAAATTGACAATCAAAATATCGAAAAATCCAAATCTCGATAAATCGAGAAAACAAAAAAATTAAAAATTCGAAAAATTGAAAAATTGAGAGATTGAAAGATTAAAAGAACGAGAAATCGAGAAGTGAGGAAGTCGAAAAATAGAGAAATCCACAAATAAAAAGTTAAAAGTTGAGAAATTGGAAAAGTGGAAAAATCAAAAACGAAAAAATGGAAAATTGGAAAAATTTAGGCCAAAATAAAAAATTGAAAAATTGATAAATCGAAAACCTGAACAATCAAATCTCGATAAATCGGAAACGAAAAATTAACAAATCGAAAAATCGAAAAACAGAACATCTAAAACCAGGAAGTCGAAAAATCGAAAGATTAATAAATATTGAAAAATTAAAATATCAAAATCAAAAATTTTAAAAATCCAAAAATTGAAAAATCGAAAAAATAAAAAGGTAGACACATCGAAAAATCCAGAAGTCAAAAATAGAAAAGCCGAAGAATTGAAATATTGAAAAATCCTAAAACTGAAAAATCGAAATATCAAAAAAGTGAATTCGAAAAATAGAAAAATCAAAAGATTAAAGAATTGAAGAACAGAAAAATCGAAACACTCAAAGGTCAAGAAATGGGAAAATCAAAACATCGGTTAATTGAAAAATCAAAAAATTAAGAGTTTACAAAAGTCAAATTTGAAAAATAAAAAAATCGAAAATTTGACAAAATGACAACTGAAAAACAGAAAATCTAAAACCGGGAAGTCGAAAAATCAAAAGATTAAGAAATCGAAACATTTGAAAAATAGAAATATTGAAGAAATGAAAAACTGAAATATCGAAGAACTGAAATGAAAAATCTAGAAATCGAAAAATCTAAAATTTTAAAAGTTAAAAAATCTAAAATTTAAAAATCGAAAAAGTAAAAAAATCGACATATCGAAAAATCCAGAAGTCAAAAATCTGAAAACTGAAATATCCAAGAACTGAGAACCTAAAAAGTCGAAAAATTGAGCAATCGAAAAATCCAAAAAGTGAAGTCGAAAAATCGAAACCTTAAAAAAACTAAAAAATGAAAAATCAAAAACCTGAAAAATCGAAAAACTAAAGAATTGAAGAACAGGAATATCGAAACCCCCGAAAGCTAAGAAATGGGAAAATCAAAACATCGATTAATTGAAAAATCGAAAAATTGAGTTTATAAATGTCAAATTTAAAAAATTGAAAAATCGAAAATTTTAAAAAAGGACAATTGAAAAACAGAAAATCTAAAACCGGGAAATCGAAAAATCAAAAGATTAAGAAATCGAAACATTTGAAAAATTGAAATATGGAAGAGCTGAAATGAAAAATCGAGAAATCGAAAAATCTAAAATTTTAAATATTAAAAAATTAAAATACCAAAAAGACGAGAAATCTAAAATTTAAAAATCGAAAAAGTAAAAAGTCGACACACCAAAAAATCCAGAAGTCAAAAATGGAAAAGTCGAAGAAAAGAAATATTGAAAAATGCCAAAACTGAGACATTGAAAAACTGAAAAATGAAAGAAAAACTGACGAATCGAAAATTGAAAAATTAAAAAATCGAAAATTTGAAAAAATGACAATTGAAAAAACAGAAAATCTCAAACCGGGAAGTCGAAAAATTGATAGATTAAGAAATCGAAACATTTGGAAAATTCTAAAACTTGAAAAATTCAAATATCGAAGAACTGAAATGAAAAATCGAGAAATCGAAAAATCTTAAATTTTAAAAATTAAAAAATCTAAAATTTAAAAATTCAAACATTGAAAAATCGATAAAATAAAAAGGGAATACATCAAAAAATACAGAAATCAAAAATGGAAAAGCCGAAAAACTGAAATATTGAAAAATCCTAAAACTGAAAAATTGAAAAATCAAGAACCTGAAAAATCAAAAAATTAAAGAATTGAAGAACAGGAAAATCGAAACACTTGAAGGTCAAGAAATGGGAAAATCAAAACATCGATTAACTGAAAAATCGAGAGTTTATAAAAGTCAAATTTGAAAAATTAAAAAATCGAAAATTTGACAAAATGACAAATGAAAAACAGAAAATCTAAAACTAGGAAGTCGAAAAATCAAATGATTAAGAAATCGAAACATTTGAAAAATTCGAAAACTTGAAAAATTCAAATATCGAAGAACAAATGAAAAATTGAGAAATCGAAAAATCTAAAATCTTAAGTTAAAAAATCTAAAATTTAAAAATCGAAAAAGTAAAAAAATCGACACATCAAAAAATCCAGGAAAAACTGAAAAATGAAAGAAAAACTGAAAAATGCGAAAACTGAAATATCCAAAAGCTGAGAACCTAAAAAGTCGAAAAATTGAGCAATCGAAAAATCCAAAAAGTGAAGTCGAAAAATCTAAACCTTAAGAAAACTAAAAAATGAAAAATCAAAAACCTGAAAAATGGAGAAATTAAAGAATTGAAGAACAGGAATATCGAAACCTTCGAAAGTCAAGAAATGGGAAAATCAAAACATCGATTAATTGAAAAATCGAAAATTTGAAAAAAAGACAATTGAAAAAACAGAAAATCTAAAACCGGATAGTCGAAAAATTGATAGATTAAGAAATCGAAACATTTGAAAAATAGAAATATTGAAGAAATGAAAAATCGAGAAATCGAAAAATAAAAAAAAATCTAAAATTTGAAGTACTGAAAAATTAAAATACCCAAAAATTGAGAAATCTAAACTTTAAAAATCGAAAAAGTAAAAAAAATCGACACATCGAAAAATCCAGGAAAAACTGAAAAATGAAAGAAAAACTGAAAAATGCGAAAACTGAAATATCAAAAAGCTGAGAACCTAAAAAGTCGAAAAATTGAGCAATCGAAAAATCCAAAAAGTGAAGTCGAAAAATCGAAACCTTAAAAAAACTAAAAAATGAAAAATCGAAAACCCGAAAATAGAAAAATTAAAGAATTGAAGAGCAGAAAAATCAAAACACTCGAAGGTCAAGAAAAGGGAAAATCAAAACATCGATTAATTGAAAAATCGAAAAATTGAGAGTTTATAAAAGTCAAATTTGAAAAATTAAAAAATCGAAATTTTGACAAAATGACAATTGAAAAACAGAAAATCTAAAACCGGGAAGTCGAAAAATCAAAGGGTTAAAAAATCGAAACATTTGAAAAATTCGAAAACTTGGAAAATTGAAATATCGAAGAACTGAAATGAAAAATCGAGAAATCGAAAAATATAAAATTTTAAAAGTTAAAAAATCTACAATTTAAAAATCGAAAAAGTAAAAAAATCGACACATCGAAAAGTTGAAGAATCGAAATATTGAAAAACTGAAAAATGAAAGGAAAACTGAAAAATTAAAAACCTGAAAAATCCAAAAACTGAAAACCTAAAAAGTCGAAAAATTGAGCAATCGCAAAATCCAAAAAGTGAAGTCGAAAAATCGAAATATTGAAAAATCCCAAAACTGAAATATCGAAGAAGTGAAAAATGAAAGAAAAACTGACGAATCGAAAAATTGAAAAATCCCAAAACTGAAATATCCAAAAACTGAGAATCCAAACTGGGAAATCGAAAAATCAAAAAAGTGAAGTCGAAATATCGAAACCTTAAAAAAATCGAAAAATTGAAAAATCAAAAACCTGCAAAATCGTAAGATCGAAAAATTGAGTAACAAGTAAACTGAAAAATCCCAAAACTAAAATGTCCAAAAACTGAGAAATTAAAAAATTAAAAAATTGAGAAATCGAAAAATCAAAAAAGTGAAGTTGAAAAATCGAAACCTGAAAAAATAGAAAAATTGAAAAACCAAAAAACCTGAAAAATGGCAATATTTAAAAATCGTAAAATTGAAGAGAAAAACTGAAAACCGAGAAACTGAAAAATTGAGAAATTGTAAAATCCAAAAATTGAATAATAAATAGGAGTAAACTCAACAGTCCCCAAACTAAAATTTCGAAAAACTGAGAATTCGAAAGTTGAAACAGCAAGAAATTATGGCTGACATTGGCCTGAGTGCGTTCTGGTCTGTAGATCAAACAAGTTCTCAGACGACGAACTGTAATTTCGTGTGAAGTGAATTAAAGTGAAGGAAACAGTATAACAAATGTGTAATAATTACTGGCTGCATTATTTTGGAATGGAACCGTACACAAGTCATTACGTATGCGCTCGTCTGTACACCATCGAAAACATCGAACATGTGACAGCAGCTGTCATTTTTCTAGGTTATACAACGGAACTTTAACCTCAATTTTACCATAAAATGTACTTAAATCACTAATTCGCAGCAGTGATTTGCTAATCACAAGCGAAATCGGTGCCAAATTTTAGCGCGATGTCCCCCAATCGACCTTTTGTACCCTTTTTTGTGTTCTTCCTGTGTGTTTGTACCAGCTTCCAGTGCCCCAAAAACGAATACGAAAGCCACTTAGGAACCAAAACGGCGTACAGAACGGTGGCGAATTACAATTCCAGCGAAATAAAATACGACGGTATGAATATCAAGCGCGTAGGGCTCATTTTTAGTTAAAATTTCTTAGGTTGTCAAGCTGTCAAATTATGGGCTTTAATCAGACACGGGACCAGAAACCCTAGCCTCGCTCTCATTCAAAAGATGAGAACTAGACTTGCCGAGATCAAAGAATTAATCTTGGAGAATTTACCAGAAGGAACAGGTATATAAAAATTACAAAATAGCGTTTGTTTGCACTGGATTTGTAGATGAAATCAGCAACATAGATTTGGATTTATTCCGCTCCTGGACCCCTAAATTACGCGACAAAGATGAAAAAAAACTCACTCATGAGGGTGAAGAGGAAATGCTTTTTTTAGCGGAAAGGCTGCAAAATCGCTTTCCTAAACTAATGACCAACATTTACAGCAGCACTTTATATAAAGTAAGGACTTGATTTAGTTGTGTATTGAAGCTAATTTAATCCAGTTTAAATATACTCATTCACAAAGGACAAAGAAGAGTGCTGAAGCGTTTGCCGCTGGTCTGTTTGGCAGAGGTGCAGTGAGAGACATAGAGTTTCCAGAGCCAGTGAAGAAGGATCCAGTTTTAAGGGTAAATCAGATCATGAGAGAGTTTAAATCCATTTAAAACAGAAATTTAGTTTTATAAATTGTGTGAGAAGTGGACTAAAGAAGTGAAGAAGAATCCTGAGGCTCAAGCAGAAATGAAGAAGTTCCATAGTGGCGAGGAGGCGGCAAAAACGGTTAAGGCGGTCAATGAACGTTTGGGGCTTACAGATGAAATTGATTTGAGTAAGTGTCAATTTTTTTTTTTTTTTGAAAGTTGTTTTGTGTTTGTGGATTTAGGTGATGTTCACGCTATGTACATGACCTGTGCCTATGAAACTGCGTGGAATAAAAGAAAAAGGTCGCCTTGGTGCTCAGCCCTCAGTATGGATGATTTTAAGGTGGTGGAGTATGGTGAAGATTTGAAGTATTATTGGATAGATGGGTATGGGCATGAATTGACGTATGGACAAGCTTGTAAGGCGCTAAATGACTTGGTAGAGTTTTTCCAAAGGTGTTTACTAAAATTAAACATTGTCTGAAATATGTACATAATTGTTTTTAGTAATGAAACATTCCCCAAATCAACAATATACTTCACCCATTCCGGAACTCTATTGAAAATGTTGGCCCACATGGGTCTGTATAAACAAAAAAAGCATTTGATTGCTGATGACTTTCACCTAAATGGCAATAGGACTTGGAGGGTCAGCCAAATTGACTCTTTTGGAACAAATTTGGTGTTTGTTTTATTTGAGTAAGTGGATTTAGCTGTCATTAACTCGACTGATTAATTTTGTGCAGCTGTCAAGATGAACCAAAAATTCTAACTCTTCATCAAGAACACATAGTCCGGCTACCTAGTTGTGCAGACAGCGATTTATGCACTATGACGCAATTCATGGACTATTACGACACCGACAGCGAGTGTTTATTCGACCAAATGTGCGAAAATTCAACGTAACATTTTTATTTAGTTTTATTTCTTGAAATAAATTTCTTTGACCAAACCGAGTTTGAATTTCGCGCCACCCATCCACAAACGACAAGTGACACTTCCCCAAACATAACCCCACTTTTTCCGACAGTTGAAAAAAATGTGACGTTTAGCAATATTTCCAGGGAGGGTATTCTATGAATATTTCACAACATTTTTTTAAACATTCGTTCATCAATAAAAAAAATTAAAGAAATGGCAAATTCTCCGGGACCAAGTTCATCCAACACGGTAGAACCGCACGACTCAGTCGACGCCACCGAAGCGAAGAAAAAGAAGCGAACGAGACGTAAACCCAGAAGCAAAGCGAAAAAGGTGAACGAAGTCGCCGAGGACGACACGACCGCGGAGTGTTCGCCGTTCACCCCCAATTTCGTCATTCAAGCCGTGAAGGAGCGCCTGGGGGTTTCCTACAAAGCGCGCGACAAGTCCTTCGGACCCATCAACTTGAAGTCTTTCATCCACAATGGGGCTATTCCTTGCGTCTTTCAAACAGGAACTTCTGGTTGTGATTCTAGTCTAAGTATATTGAAGCGGATTGAGAATTTGACGGTGAATGGGTTCTGCGTGCCCGGGAGTAGTAAGTCTAGTCCGGCGAAGAAGGCGAGCGATAGGAGTCTGTCGAACCGGGCTGTGAAGAAAAAGAAGAAGAAGCAGGCGGTTTTTCCTAAGTATTTGACGGAGGAGGAGGTTGGGGTGGGGCTTGAAAAGGGAGAGCTGATGAAGGGGAGCATAAGGATTAATCCGAAGAATTTTAAGGAGTCGTATGTGGGGAACGAGGACACGACGAAGACGGATTATGTGATCGGGTCGGTTTTGGATAGAAATCGGGCGCTGGATGGCGATGAGGTGGTTTTGAGGTTGAAAACTGAGTCGGAAGGGAAGAAGCTCATGGAGGTTGTTTATATAACAAGAAGGGTGAGAGCAATTTTTTTCAGGTTTTTTTGTCCTCCAGGATTTCTGTCTCTCTGTCTGTCTGTCTGTCTGTCTGCCTGTCTGTCTGTCTGCCGTTCCTATTTTTTCGCGTTGACGTTGCCGTTGTGAGATAAATACGCCGCGAAGGTATCGGTAAAGTCTCGATTTTGCAATTAGGCTCCGCCTCTCGGTCTGACAACGAATGAAAAATTCATAAAAATTGAGCTTGGGATGGATATGGGTGGGGCTTAATTTTTGACTTGTTTTTTCCTTGATATACATAGTATTTTTTGAAGAGCACGATACTCGAAAACATTTTTTTAATTTCTCGTAGAGAAATAAAGATTTTGCAGTCAAGTTCCACCTTCTTGACTCACGACGAATACAAAAAATCATCACAATTGAGATAAGGTGGGTGGGCGGGGCTTATATTTTGCCTTGTATTTCTTAATATACGTAGCCATTTTAATATGGATTTTGCAATTACGGGGCGAAGGCTAATTGCAAAATCGATATTTCCTTATACAAATTTTCCATTTTAAACATGTTTTAAGTTTCATGTTCTGAAAAGAAGTTTACACACATTAAAACAAAAAGATAAAAAGTATGCCCGCCCACCCACCCTATCTCCATTGTGATGATTTTTTTTATTCGCCGTGAAACAAGGGGCGGAGCTTAACTGCAAAATAAAATATATATCCCGTCCTCCCACCCCATCTGAATTGTCATTATTTCTTTTATTCTTAGGAACTTAAAACACCTTTAAAATAGTATATTTTGGATTTATGAAAATGAACGAATGAAAACTTCATTACTACATATGCGGATCGGGGACTTAATCGTTGGCTTTAATTTTATCTTAATATACATAGTATATTTTGAACAATACGATACTTAAAAACATGTTTTTAATTTCCCGTAGAGAAATAAGGATTTTGTAGTTAAGCTCCGCCCCCTCGGCTCACGATGAATAAAAAAAATCATCACAATCGAGACAGGGCGGGTGGGCGGGGCTAATATTTTGTTCCGTCCCATAATTGCAAGATCCATATTTTCTTGCAAGTACCATTTTAACCATGTTTTAAGTTTTTTTTTTGTGAAAAGATGGCTATTTATATTAAAAACAAAAGGCAAAATATAAGCCCCGCCCACCCGCCCTGTCTCGATTGTGATGATTTTTTTTATTCATCGTGAGCCAAGGGGGCGGAGCTTAACTGCAAAATCCTTATTTCTCTACGAGAAATTAAAAACATGTTTTAGAGTATCGTGTTGTACAAAGAATATTATTATGTATATCCAGAAAAAAATAAAGTCCAAGATTAGTTCCCAGCCATACGCGTCCCGACCTCAGTTCTCATTCGTTGTCAGATCGAGGGGCGGGGTTTAATTAAAAGATTCATATTTGTCTGGAAGAATTTACTATTTATTAAGTTTCTTGTTCTGAAAGGGCGACTACGTATATTATGAAAAAAGGCAAAATATAATCCCGCCCACCCGCCCTATTTCAATTGTGATGATTTATTTGTAATCGTCGAGAGTCAAAGGAGCGGAATTTAATTGTAAAATCGTTATTAAAAATCGTAGTGGAAAAACCGAAAATTTAAAAAATCATAAAACTGAAAAATCAAAAACCTGAAAAATTGAAAAATCGAGAAATAAAAAAGTTGTGAAGTCAAAAATTGAAAAATTTAATGGAAAAATTGAAAAATTGTAAAACTGAAACATCGGAAAATTGGAAAATCGAAAAATGAAAAAATCGCGAAATTGAACACTTGCTGAATCAAAAAATTGAAAAATCGCAACGCTGAAATATCGAAAAACTTAAATAGCCAAAAATTGAGAAATCGAGAAATCGGAAATACAGAAAAACTGAATAAATGAAGAAAAATTGAATTGAAAATTTAAAAAATCTCAAAAGCGAAACATCGAAAAATTGAGAAATCGAAAAATCGTAGTCGAAAAATCGAAAATTTTTAAAAATCATAAAACTGAAAAATCAAAAACCTGAAAAATGGAAAACTCGATAAATCAACTCGAAGAATCGAAAAATCTAAAAATTTAAAAATTAAAAATCGAAAAATTGAAAAAGAGACATATCGAAGAACTGAAAAATCGAGAAATCCAAAAATCTAAAATTTTAAAAATTGAAAAATCAAAACATGAAAGAATTGAAAAATCGAAAAAGCAAGAAAATACAGATATTAAAAATCAAAATAACGAAAAATTGAGGAATTAAATATTGAAAAATCTCAACAGTGAAATCTCGAAAATTTGAAAAATCGAGGAAACATTTAAGAATCGAAAAATTGAAAAATCTTAAAACCGATACAATCGAAAATTGAGAAAGGGATAAATGAAAAATGGAGATACCAAAAAAGCGAAAAATCGTGGTTGAAAAGCGAAAATTTAAAAAAATCAAAACTGAAAAATCAAAAACCTGAAAAATTGAAAAATCGAGAAGTCGAGAAATCAAAACCTGAAAAATTGAAAGATTGAATGGAAAAATTGAAAACTTGTAAAACTGAAACATCGGAAAATTGGAAAATCGAAAATTGAAAAAATCGCGAAATTGAACATTTGCAAAATCAAAAAATTGAAAAATGGCAACACTGAAATATCGAAAAATTGAAAATCGACGAAAAAACTGAAAAAACCCAAAATTTAAATATCCAATAATTGAGAAAACGAGAAATCGGAAAGCGGAAAATTTGAAAACTTGAAAAATCCAAAACTGTAAAATCTAAAAATTGCGAAATCGAATAATTAAAAAATTGAGAAATCGAAAAATGGAAGAATTAAGTATTGGAGAATCCCAAAACTGAAATACAGAAAAACTGAATAATTGAAGAAAAATTGAATTGAAAAATTAAAATATCTCAAAACCGAAAAATTGAGAAATCGAAAAATCGAACATTTTTAAAAATCATAAAACTGAAAAATCAAAAACCTGAAAAATTGATAAACTGAAAAATGGAAAACTCGAGAAATCAACTCAGAGTCGAAAAATCTAAAAATTGAATTCGAAATAGCCCAAAATTGAAAAATTATAAATCGAAAAATTGAAAAATAGAAAATAATATCGAAGAAGTGAAAAATCGAGAAATCCAAAAATCTAAAATTTTAAAAATTGAAAAATTAAAACATGAAAGAATTGAAGAAATGAAAAATTGAAAAAATGGGAAATCGAAACAATAAAAACGAAAAACTGAAAAATCAAAATAACGAAAAATTGAGGAATTAAATATTGAAAAATCCCAACAGTGAAATATGTAAAATTCGAAAAATCGAGGAAAAATTTAAGAATCGAAAAATTGAAAAATCTTAAAACCGATACAATCGAAAATTGAGAAAGCGACAAATGAAAAATCGAGGATATCAAAAAGGTGAAAAATCGTGGCTGAAAAAGCGAAAATTAAAAAAAATCAAAACTGAAAAATCAAAAACCTGTAAAATTGAAAAATCAAAAACTTGAAAAATTGAAAAAACGAAAAATTTAAAAGTGGAAATATTAAATCGACAAATTGTAAAAAAAATTCAATTTTACTATTTAATCTTTCCATTTTTAAATTTTTCGATTTTTTAGTTTTTGAGAAATCGAAAAACCGAAAATTGAAAAAATCATAAAACTGAAAAATCAAAAACCTGAAAAATTGAAAAATCGAGAAGTCGAGAAATAAAAAAGTCGTGAAATTAAAAATTGAAAGATTGAATGGAAAAATTGAAAAATTGTAAAACTCAAAAATCGGAAAATTGAAAAATCGACGAAGAAACTGAAAAAACCCAAAACTTAAATATCCAAAAATTGAGAAATCGAGAAATCGGAAAGCGGAAAATTTGAAGACTTGAAAAATCCAAAAACTGAAAAATCTAAAAACTGCAAAATCGAAATATTAAAAAATTGAGAAGTCGGAAAATGGAAGAATTAAATATTGGAGAATCCCAAAACTGAAATACAGAAAAACTGAATAATTGAAGAACAATTGAATTGAAAAATTAAAATATCTCAAAACATCGAAAAATTCAGAAATTGAAAAATCGTAGTCGAAAAATGAAAAATTTTTAAAAATCATAAAACTGAAAAATTAAAAATCTGAAAAATGGAAAACTCGAGAAATCAACTCGAAGAGTCGAAAAATCTAAAAATTGAAAAATTAAGAATCGAAAAATTGAAAAATAGAAATATCGAAGAACTGAAAAATCGAGAAATCCAAAAATCTAAAATTTTAAAAATTGAAAGATTAAAACATGAAAGAATTGAAGAATTGAAAAATTGAAAAAATGGGAAAACGAAACAATAAAAACGAAAAACAGAAAAATCTAAAAATTGAAAAACCGAAAAAGCAAGAAAATACAGATACGAAAAATCAAAATAACGAAAAATTGAGGAATTAAATATGGAAAAATCTCAACAGTGAAATATCGAAAATTTGAAAAATCCAGGAAACATTTAAGAATCGAAAAATTGAAAAATCTTAAAACCGATACAATCGAAAATTGAGAAAGGGATAAATGAAAAATCGAGATACCAAAAAAGCAAAAAATCGTGGTTGAAAAAGCGAAAATTTAAAAAAAATCAGAACTGAAAAATCAAAAACCTGAAAAATTGAAAAATCGAGTAGTCGAAAAATAAAAAAGTCGTGAAATCAAAAATTGAAAAATTGAAAGATTGAATGGACAAATTGAAAAATTGTAAAACTGAAACATCGGAAAATTGGAAAATCGAAAAATGAAAAAATCGCGAAATGGAACACTTGCAGAATCAAAAAATTGAAAAATCGCAACACTGAAATATGTATCGAAAAATTGAAAATCGACGAAAAAACTGAAAAAACCCAAAACTTAAATATCCAAAATTTGAGAAATCGAGAAATCGGAAAGCGGAAAATTTGAAAACTTGAAAAATCCAAAAACTGAAAAATCTAAAAACTGCACAATCGAAATATTGAAAAATTGAGAAATCTAAAATTGGAGAATCCCAAAACTGAAATACAAAAAAACTGAATAATTGAAGAAAAATTGATTTGAAAAATTAAAATATCGAAAAATTGAGAAATCGAAAAATCGAAAATTTTTAAAAATCATAAAACTGAAAAATCAAAAACCTGAAAAATTGAAAAACTGAAAAATGGAAAAGACGAGAAATCAACTCGAAGAGTCGAAAAATCTAAAAATTGAAATCGAAATAGCCCAAACTTGAAAAATTAAAAATCGAAAAATTGAAAAATAGAAAATAATATCGAAGAACTGAAAAATTAAGAAATCCAAAAATCCAAAATTTTAAAAATTGAAAAATTAAAACATGAAAACTGAAAAATTGAAAAATTGAAAAAATAGGAAATCAAAACAATAAAAACGAAAAACTGAAACATATAAAAATTGAAAAATCGAAAAAGCAAGAAGATACAGATATCAAAAGTCAAAATAACGAAAAATTGAGGAATTAAATATTGAAAAATCTCAACAGTGAAATATCGAAAATTTGAAAAATCGAGGAAAAATTTAAGAATCGAAAAATTGAAAAATCTTAAAATCGATACAATCGAAAATTGAGAAAACGACAAATGAAAAATCGGGATACCAAAAAAGCGAAATATCGTGGTTGAAAAAGCGAAAATTTAAAAAAATCAAAACTGAAAAATCAAAAACCTGAAAAATTGAAAAATCGAGAAGTCGTGAAATCAAACATTGAAAAATTGAAAGATTGAATGGAAAAATTGAAAAATTGTAAAACTGAAATATCGGAAAATTGGAAAATCGAAAAATGAAAAAATCGCGAAATTGAACACTTGAAAAATCAAAAAATTTAAATTCGCCACACTGAAATATCCAAAAATTGAGAAATCGAGAAATCGGAAAATTTGAAAACTTGAAAAATCCAAAAACTGAAAAATCTAAAAACTGCAAAATCTAAAAATTAAAAAATTGAGAAATCGAAAAATGGAAGAATTAAAAGTATTGGAGAATCCAAAAACAAATACAGAAAAACTGAATAATTGAAGAAAAATTGAACTGAAAAATTAAAATATCTCAAAACATTGAAAAATTCAGAAATCGAAAAATCGTAGTCGAAAAATGGAAAATTTTTAAAAATCATAAAACTGAAAAATCAAAAACCTGAAAAATGGAAAACTCGACAAATCAACTCGAAGAGTCGAAAAATCTAAAAATTGAAAAATTAAGAATCGAAAAATTGAAAAATAGAAATATCGAAGAACTGAAAAATCGAGAAATCCAAAAATCTAAAATTTTAAAAATTGAAAAATTAAAACATGAAAGAATTGAAGATTTGAAAAATTGGAAATCGATATTTCCTTACACAAATTTGCCATTTTAAACATGTTTTAATTTTCATATTGGGAAAAGGAGTCTACACATATTAAAACAAAAAGGCAAAATGTAAACCCGCCCACCCGCCCTATCTCAACTATGATGATTTTTTTTATTCTTCGTGAACCAACCTTAACTGCAAAATACTTATTTCTTTACAAAAAATTAAAAACAATTTTTGAGTATCGTGTTGTTCAAAGAATACTAAGTATATTAAGAAAAAAAGGACAAAATATAAACCCCGCCCACCCACCCCATCTCAATTGTGATGATTTTTTTATTCTTAGCCCCTAGGTCTACCAACAATTACATTATTAAATCTTAATTAAACATTACATATTTAAATCAGGTCAGGAATGCGTAGGGCTTAATCTTTGGCTTTATTTTTTTCTTAATGTACATAGTATTCTCTGAACACGACACTCAAAAACATGTTTTTAAATTTTCGTAGAGAAATCACGATTTTGCAGTTAAGCTCCGCCCCATTGGCTCACGATGAATAAAAAAAATCACCACAATTGAGATAGGGCGGGTGGGCGGGGCTACCTTTTGCCTTGTTTTCTTATTATGTGTAGACTTCTTTCGGTAACAAAAAACTTAAAACATCAAAGTTACTATCAATGGTAACTTGGCAACGGAGTTTTGTTTGCAATATCGTTTCTCATTCTTATTTTACTTTTTTTATCGTTCAATATAATACTATATAAATTCCACTGTAGGGGTTAAATACGTTTCGGAGAAAGTCGTCACGATCCCTTTAATACGGTTTTTAAAGTTTCATTGTTTCTCCTGTTTATCAATTTTCGTTATCTTTTTCTAAACATTTCGTCTATTGTGAACTTTATTAAACGCAGTTCAGTGTAGTACAATGACGAATGTGCGGGCATTTTATCCAAAATATATCTCAAGACGAAGCGCAGAGTTTGGGTTAAAAACCGGAGAGTTCGTGAAGGGAATTCTTCGAGTAGACGTGAATTTTAATAATTTTGCTTTCGTCGAACACAAAGATCCCTCAAAACCTGACTACGTCATTGCTTCAGTGGTCGACAGAAACCGAGCTTTAGAAGGAGATGAAGTAGTATTATTTTTGAAATATAAAAGAGAAGATGAAAGATTAGTTACCCAGGTGATACATATAACAAAAAAGGTATTTGATTTTTTGTTTGGTAATAATCTTCCATATACTCAAAAGTTACACAAATTTTCGCTTTGTTTGTTGTATGTACAGGTTTTTTTTAAGTGATTGTTATCTGAGTGACATTGATAAAAACATGCAACGTGTTGCACTTCCAGTGCACACGATAATGACAATAATAATCATTTTTTTTTTTAAATTGTAATACTTGCTAAGAAAGACTAGTTTCCATTGCCACTCGACGGAATGACATAATTAGCCCCGCCCACCCACCCTGTCTCCTTTTCAGAGATTGATTTTATTCGAACTGTAGAAATGAATGATCTTATTCTGAATAGAAACAAAATTACATCTAACCTTCTGGATAGTTCATATGTAGTTACCTTGGACCTCTGCTGTCTTTAGGTCCATCCACGCACAGCCATTGGCTACCTCCAACCCCTCGACAAAAACAAAGAGTTCGCAGTGTTCACCCCACGCGACAAACGAATCCCCAAAATGAAAATCCCTAAAATAAGCTGGCCGAGCGGATTCCAGTCCGACCCGAAACTCTACAGCGACATCCTCTTCCTGGCGAAGATCTCCGACTGGAAAGAAGTCAAGTACGCCCTAGGCACCCTCGTCGAAAATCTAGGCATGAACGGCGACCTCAAAGTCGAATCCTTAGCCATCCTGCGGGAATTCTGCCTAGACCCGACACCTTTCCCCGACACCATGAAGCAATTCCTCCCGAAAACCTGTGATATCCCTGCGAAGGAATTCGAATACAGGGAAGATTTTCGCAAGGAGTGCGTTTTCACGATAGACCCTTTGACAGCGCGAGACCTCGACGACGCAGTGTCCTGCAAAGAACTCCCAAACGGGAATTTCGAAGTCGGTGTACATATCTCCGACGCGTCTTTTTTTCTCAAGGAGGATACGATGTTAGACGAGATGGTGAAGAGTAAAGCTACCACGATATACATGGTGGATAGTGTTTATCACATGCTTCCCGTGGAGTTGTGTCTGCACTGTTCGCTCCTCCCTGGTCAGGATAAATTGTCGTTTTCGGTGATCTGGGAGTTGAGTCCAGACGGCGAAATCGTCAATCAAAGAATCACGAGGAGTGTGATCAATTCGTGCGTGCAGCTGGCGTACGAGCATGCGCAGATGATGATCGACGAACCGGAGAAGAAGTTCGAGGAGGACGAACTCCCGAAGATTCATAACGGGTTCAAGGGGGAGGATCTGAGCAAGGTGGTGAATAGCTTGCAGAAGATCGCGGTTTGCTTGAGGGAGAAGAGAAGGCAGAACGGGTCGTTGAAGATCGACCAGGTGAAGATCGGGTTTTCGTTGGATCCGGCGACGGGGGAGCCGAAGGAGTTCTGGATTCACGAACAGAAGGCGGCAAATCGTTTGATCGAGGAGTTTATGTTGTTGGCGAATCAGAGCGTCGCTAGGTTTATCAATGACGAGCTGCCGGATTTGGCGTTCTTGAGGTGAGGTTTGAACGTCGAAAGGTTCGTTTTAAAGTATGGCGTCTGTCTTAGGTTGCACGAAGCGCCTAAACCGACCATGATGGTCGACCTTCAAAAGAATTTAGAGACCATTGGGATGCATATTGACATATCAAGTTCGGGGGGAATCCAGTCGTCGCTTAACAAATACGTCGGAGACGATTACTTAGGTACTTCGTACAATCGCACGCAAATGTTTTGAGCCTATGGGCGGATCATTTTTGCCTGTCGTCACCGAAGGAGGCGGTCTAAATCGTCCAAGGGCAGAATTTGTAGGTAGGCTCAAACTACAACGAAATTTACGTGTTGACCAAATTCTTACCCTAAATTAGTTTTAATTTTATAAATACCCTATCTAAAATGTTCAGAATATGATGAGTCTATACTTTTTGATTTACCATTCCATTAATATTTTTGGATTCGTTTATACATACAGGGTGACTATTGAAGAAATCAAGAATTGCAAAACTGAATACATAGAAATCTTGTCAATTAGTTAGAAAAAAAAAACCTGTCCTGCTCTAATAACATCGAGAATATGCTCAAAATCACACTAATATTAGGTCTAATTGTGCCGACCATACTTATAAAATTCACATTAAAGTAAGTCACGGACATTTTTTGAAGTGTATTACATTTCAAAAAGCAAAAAAAATGTTCAGTTTATAAACTTCATAATTTTGGTTTAAAGTTTATCAATCATATTTGACGCTTTATTTTATCCGTTCCATTTGTTATCCTTTACTGCGGTCTCTCTTGGGTCGAGGTGTAAGACCGGACCGAACGTTCTTCGACCGATAGGATAATTTATTACTTCCGACATCTTTTCGGTGACAAATTTAATCTTTGCATACTTCAGCGTAGTTAGTGAACTCGTTGTGACCACTGAAATATACAAAGAGTAAATTTTGAAATGGAACGAAAGTCGAAGAATACTTTCAAAGCCACGATCAAAATGTATTTGCTTATCTTCACCAAAAAATGCATGACGTCATCGTAAAATTTGATATGATGAGTCTATACCTGTGATTTATCATTGCAGTAATATTTTTTAGATTTACTTATACAGCCTGTCTCAAAAAAAGGTCACTTCGATTTTCGATTTTTCGTTTTTTCGACCAACAGTTTCATCGAATTAGATTTTTCAGTTTCCATTTTTCTATCAACTTTTCGATTTTATTACTTTCCAATTTTCTGATTTTTCAAGTTTGCGGTATTTTGAATTTTCGAGTTTTCAGTTTTTTCGTTTTTCGATTTTTTAATTTTTTGTTTTTTTGATTTTTCGATGTTTCGATTTTTTGATTTGCCATTCTTTCAATTTTCGATTTTTTGTCTTTCCATTTTTAGATTTTTGGATTTTTCTGTTCGTCAACTTTTAGACTTGGCAATTTTTTTGCATTTTTCGATTATATTTTACTTTCCGATTTTTTTGATTTTTGAATTCTCGATTTTTCAATTTTCCGGTTTTTTAATTCTTCTATTCTCGATTTTTCGATTTTCCATTAATCATTAAATTTTTCATTTTTCGGTTGTTTTATTTTTCGACCTTCGATTTTTCAACTTTCGATTATTCGATTTTCCATTTTCTGATTTTACGATTTTTCGATTTGCGATTTTTCGATTTTCGTTTTTCCGCTTTTGTGGTTTTTAGATTTTTCTGTTTGTTTCAGTTTTTATGGTTCTGCAATTTGTTTTATTTTTCCATTTTTCGATTATTTTACTTTCCGATAGTTTGATTTTTGAATTTTCGGTTTTTCCATTTTTCGATTTGGGATTTTTCAATTTTTCAGTTTTTTAATTTTTCATTTTTCGATTTTCGATTTTTCAGATTTGTGGATTTGTGTCCGTTTTTTCGATTTTTAGAATATTGATTAATCGAATTTTCGATTTTTGAGCATTTCGATTTTTCGATTATCATTTTTACGATTTTTCAAAATCTCGATATTCGAGTTTTCGATTTTCCATTTTTCAAATTTTCAATTTTTAATTTTGCTTTTTTCGATTGTTGCTTTTTAGAATTTTCTCTTCTTCAGCTTTTAGATTTCAATTTTGTTACTTTCCGATTTTCCATTTTCGATTTTATTTTTTTACGATCGTCGTTTTTTCGATTTTCATTTTTCCGATTTTTTGATTTTTCAATTTTTAGGCCTTGCAATTTTTTTTACTTTTCGCTTTTTCGAGTATTTGTTTCATCGAATTTTCGATTTTTCGAGTTTTCGATTTTCGATTTTTCGGTTTTTCCATTTTCCGATTTTCCATTTTTAGATATTTTTCGATTTTTTTTGATTTTTCGATTTTTCTGTTCATCAGTTTTGAGACTTTGCAATTTTTACTTTTCCACTTTTCTATTATTTTAGTTTTGGATTATTCGATTTTTGAATTTTGTTTTTTTTTCATTTTTCGATTTCCGATTTTTTAATTTTTCGATTTTTCGGTTTTTTAATTTGTCGATTCTCGATATTCCGATTTTCGATTTTTCGATTTTCCAATCTTCGAATTTTCAATTTCCAGTTTTCGATTTTCCACTTTTTGATTTTACGATTTTTCGATTTTTCTGTTCGTCAGTTTTTAGGCTTTGCAATTTGTTTACTTTTCGATTTTTCGATTATTTTACTTTCCAATTTTTTGATTTTTGAATTGTCGACTTTTAGAGTTTTCAATATTATGAATTTTCGAATTTTTGGTTTCCCTATTTTTCGATTTTTGATTTTTCTATTTTTCGGTTTTTTGATTTTTCAATTCTCGGTTTTTCAATCTTGCAAAGTTTCGATTTTTCAGATTTGTGAATTTACAGTTTTTCGATCGACCTACGTATTAGATTCATTGAATTTTCGATTTTCGGCTTTTCCATTTTTAGATTTTTGATTTTCCAGTTTTGTATTTTCAGATTTTCTGTTTTTCGCGTATCTGATTTATCAAATTTTCGATTTTTCGATATTTGATTTTCGAATTTTCGATTGTTCAGTTTTCCATTTTTCAGCTTTTAGACTTCAATTTTTTTACTTTTCGATTTTCCAAATTTTCGAGTTTCAATTATCAGATTTTTGATTTTTCGATTTTGTTTTTAAATCTTTGAATTTTTCGGTTTTGATTTTTCGAATTTTTGGTTTTTAATTTTTCCATTCTTCGGTTTTTAGACTTCAATTTTCTTTCTTTTAAATTTTTCGATATTCTATTTTCCGCTTTTCAGAATTTTCGATTTTCAGTTTTCAGACTTTCGATCATTAGAATTTTGGATTTTTCAGTTTTATGATTTTTCGATTTTTAGAAAATTTGAGTAGTCGAATTTTCGATTTTTCAATTCATTGATTTTTCCATGTTCAATTTTTTAATTTAATTTTGCGATTTTCAATTTGTCCATTATCGATTTTTATAATTTTCGGTTTTTCAATTTTTCTATTCTCAACTGTTAGACTTCAATTTTGTTACTTCCCGATTTTTTGGTTTTCGATTTTCCAATTTTCAGAATTTCCAAGTTTCTTTATTCAGATTTTCGATTTTCCACTTTTTCGATTTTAGATTTTTGGAATTTTTGTTTTTCCAATTTTTCGCTTTTTCGATTTTTCTGTTCGTTTCAGTTTTTAGGCTTTGCAATTTTTTCTACTTCATATATATTGATTATTTTAATTTCCGATTTTTTTTATTTTTGTTTTTGATTTTTTTAATTTTCAATATTACTTTTCGATTTTTTGGTTTTCCCGTTTTCAATTTTCGATTTTTCGATTTTTGGGGTTTGTGAATTTCCACTTTTCGATCGACCTAGGTATTTGATTCATTGAATTTTCGATTTTTAAATTAGCCATTTTATTTTTTTGATTTTTACGATTCGTATTTTTCGATTTTCTGTTTTTTGCATTTGTGAATTTCATTTTGTCAGATTTTTGATTTTGCGCATATTAATCAAATTTTCGAAAAAGTTACCATGCTTACAAAAACTTCAAAACATCCACAATATTTCAAAGCATTCAATTTTGCTATTCTTGATTTCTTCAATAAAATAAATTGACTCAGTCATTAACTTTTTTGAGACACCCTGTATAACCAAATCTAAAAAATATTAATGCAGTGATAAATCACAAGTATAAAAACTCATCATATTTTATACATTTAAGATAGGATTTATTCTGCAAAATTTTGAGGTGACGTCATAAATTTTTTAGAGGGGACACTCGACAATATCGTTTTTTATTTATTTATTTATTTATTATGAACATTTAAGAGTATTTTATTGGAAAAAGTGATGAAATTTTTTATACGGAACAATTGGTCGAAAGATGTTAGAAAGCAAAATAATTCCTGTCCGTACCATCGTTACTCACGAACGAAAGTGACCATTATTTTATGGGAACAACTACCTGCTAAATCTTCTCCGACAAATTTGAGAGAACTGGTGTGAGCCATAAATACTTCTTACCAAATGTAAATTTCGTTGTAGTTTGAGCCTACCTACAAATTCTGCCCTTGAAGGATTTGGACCGCCTTCTTCGGTGAGGGCAGGCAAAAATGATCCGCCCATAGGCTCAAAACATTTGCGTGCGATTGTACCAACACACAATTATCAATTATCAATTTTTGATTACTATTTTAGGCCAAGCTCGCATGATCGTGCTGAATCACCTCCTCGCTAAACCCATGAAACGCGCGCGCTACTTTTGCGCAGGTGCAGTGGAGGACGACGTCAGCTACACCCATTTCGCCCTCAGCATACCCATATACACCCATTTTACGTCACCCATTAGGCGTTACGCCGACATCATGGTCCACCGGCTCTTAGCAGCCGCGCTCCACTACCGCGACAAACCCACCTGGGAGCCTGAGGAAGTAGCACTGGTCGCCGAAACCTGTAACCGGCAAAAGTACCACGCGAAACGGGCTGGAGAAGCGAGTTCCGACCTCTACCTCGCTCACTACGTCGAAAGCAACCAACCCTACGTCCAGGATGCGGTCGTTGTAGACACGAAAGAGCGGTCCATCGATGTTATAGTCCTCAACACCGGCACCGTGCTCAGGATTTACACCAACGTGAGTTTCTAGAAAGTCCGCGATTCGTCATTTTCTCTCTTCGTTTTAGAATTTCGGCGAGAACGTGACGTGGAAGTCGGAGGAGATCCAAGTGCGGAAGGACCCCAAGGACGAGAACGCGAAGAAGATGTGGAGGATTTTGGTGCGGTTTCCCGAGACGGATTCCGAGCCGCAGGTTTCGATGGTTTTGGAGATTTTCACGTTGGTGAGGGTGGAGTTGGGGAGAAAACCGAAGAGTAACAAGTTGGAGGGGAAACTGCAGAGGCCCGTCGAGCAGCTGAGTCTTTTATGAGTATGGTGACTGCGACGCGATTGTTTTACTGGATGGAAACTTTTGTACTTAACGAAAGTGGATATGATTTTTTTATAGAAGCTGTAGATGGTTCAAATGTAAATATATAAATCTGTATATATTGTGTGGCCGAGGCATTACACCATTTGGAACGAAAGAGGGGTTGTTTTATTTCGGATTTCGGGTTCTTGCTTATGATGTCAAAAATAGTCGGTTTTTAATTTCGTGTAGAGAAATAATGATTTTGCAATTACGCTCCCCCCCCCCCCACTTGGCTCGCGATGAATAAAAAAGTCAGCACAATTGAGATAGAACGGGTGGGCGAGGCTCCATTTTGCGTTTTTGTTTTAATATGTGTAGACTTCTTTCGACAACAACATGATAAAACAACCGAAAGCCAAGTGTGTAGACGTGCGTTTTGTCGTTCCCTACGTTCGATTGCTTTTTGGTGAGTTCGTACCATATTATTTTTTGGAGTTTGATCCGGTTGTGAATTAAGTAGTCAACTAATCACATCCATTGGTAATTCGATTCCGATTTCCATGTTTTGGCGGTACCTATTCGTTATCGTTAATAGTTTTTGGTGAGCTGATTAGTTTTTAATAGCTGTCGACCCGGTTTTTGCCTGTTTGCAGCCTCGCTCACCGTTTAGCGTGGCGAGAGCTGTAACTGGTTTCCTTGAAGGGTTACCTACACTATATTTCGGAAAGATCGTCTTGGCAGCAAAGGGGGTGGTGTTTGCATATGCCTTTCAGACCTAATCGTTTCTAACTTTCGTATTACTCCTGTACCATTTGACGATTGTAAATACGATTTCGTTTTCGACTGACCAGTTGTTGACATATGATCTCGAGATTATGCAAAATGCAAAGTTGGCCACTTCCGGTCGTTCATTTATTTATGACTTGCAGCCAGGCAGCCACTTGGCCTCAGTTTTGTTTGCAGTTTCGTTTCTCATTCTTATTTTGCTTTCCTCTCACTAGTATTGCTGCACCAACCTAAGTTGAAATACGTGTTCTTGCAAATTGATGGTGGAAATTTAAATTAATTTTCGAAAAATAATAAAATCTGATCAATCATTTTTTTATTAACAACTGTACAAATAAAATTAACTTAACAATACTAGCCTATAAACAAAAATCACCAGTGATATTGCGCCCTCGTGTAAGGCAGGTACGTAGGCGCTTCGATGTGGTAAAATAGCGGATTTTCCATCATAATAATGGAAATTAGCCGTGGAGGAAGTCCGAGCTTTTTCAACAGAGCGTACAACTCGGCTGCCTTTTTTAGCTTATACCTTCTACATAACACCGGGCGCACTGCATTTCTACTTAATTCCAACAAACTCGAAATCCCGATGTTCTCCTTGATGTCTTCCAAACATACTTCCATGTCCTCCGTACATAACTCGGGTTTTTCGTACTTGATGATGTTTTTGTACGTATTGTGGAAGTTTTTGAAGAGGAGTGGCGGCAAGGTACAGTACCTCGTCAATGTATGAATACTATAAAAGTCCATGACACTAATATTCGTTAAACATTTTGCTTCCATCAAGTACGCGAGGTCGTTCGGAACGTTCCAAATCGCCTTAATAAAAAACGGAACTAGTTTCAACTCGCGTTTCCTCAAAGTGACGTTAGTTTTGATAATGTCGTGGACTAAGTCGCAGTCGCCGAACTGCAGGTAGATGAATTCGAAGTCGGAAAACTCCACGGTTTCGCCTTTTTGGCCAAGCACGTCCACCACACTTGTTATTTTTTCGAGACTGGAAGGTCTGAAATAATCGTGCGTGTTTATGACGAAGCTGAGAGGAGAGCGTTTCAAATAGTAGGATTTAATTAAGTACTCGACGAACTTCTTCGTGATCTCTCAGATCGTCGCAGCTTTTTAAAAGAATTATCAATTCGTCGTTCTCTAAATTCGCGTCCGCCCCGTACTCCAGGAGCAGAAGCACGGTTTCTTCCACCTTGTGGTAGACGGCTTCATGCAGAGGAGTAAAACCATTGATCTTCCGCGCGCTGATCTCAACGCGTTGGCGCAGGAGGAACTCGCACACATTGGGATTCTTGACCTATTATTGACAAAAATAGTCAAGGAATCTTGAAATTTTCGCAGTCTTACCTGTTTGTGCAGGGGAGTATTGTGGCTCCCATCCCTCCGATTTATGTCGGCCCCCTTTTTCACGAGTTGTCGTGCCGCTGCCACGGTTTTGGTCACGTGTAAAGAGGTTTCTCCCAAATAGTTCTTAACGTTGATTTTGACCGTGGGGTTTCTGAGGAGCCTGGTTAAGATTACTTCGCTAATTAAGGGCGTCTCGTTTTTGACCGCTTCGTGAAGAGGCGTGTCCCCGTGGTAATCCGGTAGATTGACGTCCACATTTGGGTGCAGAACTAACTTAGACATTAAATTGAGAGATATCTCTTTGTTTCGATGACGGGGGGCGGAGAGGAGTGGAGATTCGATGTTTTGATTCCGCACGTTGACGTCCACCGACGGGTGCTCGAGCTGCGCTTGCAGAAGATACACCCTGTAACATTGAGATAGTTTGGTTTTTGGTGGCGTAGCGAAGGAACTGTTTTTGAAGTTATTGGGTTATCTATAAAATATAAAAAGAAACGGATTGTAGTATTAAGCCCTGCCCCTCGATCTGACAACTAATGAAAAAAGGTGGGTCATAATCTTTGGCTTAATTTTTTTCTGAATATACACAGTGTCTAAGTATTCTTTGAACAAGACGATACTCAAAAACATGTTTTTAAGTTCTTGTAAAGAAATAAGTATTTTGCAGTTAAGCTCTGCCCTCTTGCTTCACGGTGAATAAAAAAAAAATCACAATTGAGATAGGGCGGGTGGGCGGGGCTTATGTTTTGGCTTTTGTCGTAATATACATAGTCGTCTTTTCAGAACAACAAACTTAAAACATGTTTAAAATGGTAAATTTGTATAAGGAAATATTGCTTTTGCAATTAGGCTCCACTCTATAATTACAAAATCCATAGTTCCTTGCAAAAATGTAAGAAAAGGTAGTTATGTTATATTAAAAAAAAAAGGCAAAATATAAGCCCTTGGCAAATGGAAACATATACGAGCACCTTTTGTTTTAAAACCATTTTTCGAGTAAAAAAAATGTAGGGAGAAGTTACTGGACGTAGGGCTTTTTTAAAATACCTCCTCTCTGGGATAAGTAGTAGATACACTTAGCTACTTATACGTGTTAAACAAAAGCTGTATTTTATATATTTTTTATTATTATTATAAATGTGTTTATGAGTTCTATTAATTAACAAAGCAAAATGTATATTAACAATATTAACCACAATAAATTTCTAGTAATCATGTGTATTGAATTCTGGATCTTGAATAGAGTAAAAATATCATAGTTCCCCAGTTCTAATTCGGTTGTATGATAGTACCGCATTGCGTAAAACTTCTTTAACAATAGATTACTTAATCGTTAGTTTTTGTTAAAAACTCTGCTAAGCAATATGTCATTAATTTTCCTCTGATATTTCTGTTAAAATTATTCGACGTATTTTGCATTAATTTGTGGTATATTTTGATTTTAATAAATACATTATGACTAAAAGAACTTGAAAAGAAAACATACAAGGGAGCCTTTTTTACGATATTTCTCAGCCATATTTTTTTAATTGATTGAACTGGTCTTGATATTTCCGTAAACAAATTATCGTTTTAAACATGTTTTAAGTTTCTTCTTGTGAAAAGATGACTACACGTATTAAGAAAAAAAGGCAAAATGTAAGCCTTTGTAGTAATGATACCTAATCTGTTTTTGAGACGAATTGCAACGTCGGCGGATAATGTAAACGACGCATACCTTCGCTGCATATTTATCTTACAATGACATATGGAATTTTGAAAATCAAATAAAGTTAGCAACGGTTTTAAGAATTTTGGAAAGCGTTGATTATTTTTCTGATTTAGTCCACAATCTATTATTATTATTATTATTATTATTATTAGCGATTGTTTCTTACCTTTCGTCTAAAATAGATCGATGCAAAGGGCTATCCTCGCCATTCAGAGTCTCTGTGAAATTTTTCAAATACGTAACTTCCTCGTCAAAGTATTTGGGATAAACCATATGCGATGTCATGCTGTCTTCTTGTCTTCTTCGTAAGGCAGAAAAAGTTTTCTGAAAACAATAACTCTTTAATAGATAAATCGTACACAAAGCTCACGTTCCGTAAAAGAAAATTAAAAAAAATGTTTACAGGTTTCATGTGTAGTATTCAAAAATAAAATTTTAAAATTTTAAGAAAACTACTCACCAGAATATCGATTTGAAGTTTTTGAAGAGGAGTGGCGGCAAGGTACAGTACCTCGCCAAGGTATGAATACTATAAAAGTCCATGACACTAATATTAGTTAAACATTTTGCTTCCATCAAGTACGTGAGGTCGTTCGCAACGTTCCAAATCGCCTTAATAAAAAACGGAACTAGTTTCAACTCGCGTTTCCTCAAAGTGATGTTAGTTTTGATAATGTCGTGGACCAAGTCGCAGTCGCCGAACTGCAGGTAGATGAATTCGAGGTCGGAAAAGTCCACGGTTTCGCCTTTTTGAACAAGCACGTCCACCACACTCGTTATTTCTTCAAGACTGGAAGGTCTGGAATAATCGTGCGTTTTTATGACGAAGCTCAGAAGAGAGCGTTCCAAATAGTAGGATTTCATTAAGTACTCGACGAACTTCTTCGTGATCTCTCAGATCGTCGCAGCTTTTTAAAAGAATGATCAATTCGTCGTTCTCTAAATTCGCGTCCGCCCCGTACTCCAGGAGCAGAAGCACGGTTTCTTCCACCTTGTGGTAGACGGCTTCAGGCAGAGGAGTAAAACCATTGAAGTTCCGCGCGTTGATCTCAGCGCCTCGGCGCAGGAGGAACTCGCACACATCGGTATTCTTGACCTATTATTGACAAATAGTCAAGGAATCTTCAAACTTCCGCAGTTTTACCTTTTTGTGTAGCGGAGTATTGTAGATGCCATCCCTCCGATTTATGTCGGCCCCCTTTTCCACGAGTTGTCGTGCGGCCGCCACGGTTTTGGCCACGTCTAAAGAGGTTTCTCCCAAATAGTTCTTAACGTTGATTTTGAGCGTGGGGTTTCTGAGGAGCGTGAAACCGTTTTCTGAAAACAACAACTCTTTAATAAATTAGTCGTACACAAAGCTCAAGTTTCGTAAAAGAAAATAAAAAAAAAAAAAAATGTTCACAGGTTTTATGTGGCGTGACAGTAAATAAAAAAAATAACAGATGGCCTGATGTAGTAATGAATATTTATTCAAAAATGAAATTTTAAAATCTTAAGAAAACTACTCACCAGAATATCGGCCATCACACAACGTGATGGCCGAGAACTGAAGGCACACACTGAATTTGTCTCCTAGTTTCACAACCCTTTTATACGAATTCGGAAATTGCCTATTTTATGAGGGGGGATTGTTTTGTAAATGTTTGTAGGTAGTCAAAGTACGGATTGCCGATTAAAGTGTCGTTAGAGGCTATTCGAAAACATTTATTTTCAAGATGCAGTGCTAAATTTTCTTCGGAACTATCCGTTAGTCATTAAAATGACATCGAGGAGATTAGGAAGATGTTTTCAAACTAATTGTTCTCTCCTCTTCGTTTTTTTTTTCAGTAATGTTCAGTTCGATTATTGAACAAAAAAGTATTACATATAATATCAGCTCTTCTTTACTTTTGTTTGAGACGCTTCTTCCGGAAAGCACCGGAAAATATTCGATCTCAGATACAATGAAATTTAATGAAAAAAATAAGATAAATAATTATTATATTAACATATCTTACAAAAAATATTGATCATAAAAATTGTATTTTGAGAACTTTGCTTTCTGCAAAACTGGCTATTAAATCACGTAAGTCCAAACTGTCTAAAATATTATATATTTTCTGTGGATATTATCGCTAAGTCAGAAAGTCTTGTTTGTGACATAGTTGATCGAAGATAATTTTTATTAAGTTTCAATTTTGAAAATGATCTTTCACCAGAGGCAACTGAAACCGGAAGAGTAAGTAAAATTCTGATTGCAATAAAAATATTAGGAAAAGTCGAAACAAGTTTATTTTCTAAAATATATTCTAAAATAAAATGCGTTTTTTTTTTATTTCCCGAGCGTAAGCAAAGGGAGTATTGTAATCGAGTCCGTCGGCCGACTCACTATTTTTTCAATTTCTTGACCTATCATGACCCCTAGAGGACAAAAAAATAGGTCTCCCGTTTACGTCTGTCTGTCTGTCGGTCTGTCTGCAGTCCCGGATTTTTATTAGACAATAATCTCCTAAAGTACTGGATCGATTGTTGTCAAATTTTGTATTTATATTAGGTATATCATGTAGATGGTCAAACGCTAACCAAAATTTGTCTAATCATGTACTACTAATGTGATGACGTCACTTTAAAATTGTACATCTTAGTAAACGGGTTTTAAATTGTATCAAATAACATAGTCTTACACGTGTACTTTATGACTCCGAATTGAGATTTTACCCCAAACCTCCAGATTTTTGGAAAAAAATCAAAGTTAGAAAACAATATTTTGACATTTAATTTGGCATCTGCAAAACCGAATGCTTTGAAATCTTGCAGGTGGTTTACAGTTATGATAAACATGATCAGTTTTTATTCAAAATATATTTATTTGTCCCCTCCAAAAAATTAATGAATGCGTAAATATATTTCATTGATTTAATCAGGAACTACAAAACCGAATGCTTTAAAATCTTGGAGATGTTTTAAAGTTATCATAAGCATGGTAAATATTTGATCAAAATATATTTGCTCATCCCCCCCCTAAAAAATTGATCACGCCATTCCAAAATTAAAAAAAAAATGCTATCTTAAATGTGCATTATGCAAAGTATGATGAGTCTATAATTGTGACTTACCACTGCATAAATATTTTTTAGATTTGCTTATACGGGGTGTGTGAAAAAAATTAATGACTGAGTCAATTTATTTTATTGATTAAATCAAGAATTGCAAAACTGAATACTTTAAAATCTTGACGTTTTGACGTAACTTTTTAATGAAAATGTATCTGTTTATCAACCCCAAAAAATTGATTAGGGCATCTCAAAATTTTGCCGAATAAATTCTTTCGCAAATGTGCAAAATATGAACAGACTTTTAATCATTGCATTAATATTTTTTAGATTTGCTTAAACATGTGGATCAAAAAAATAAATGAATGACCGACACTTGAAAGTTATTAAATATATTATTATTATTATGTCGTGGATATGGATTTTAAAATCAACTGACGTTCAGTAATGAGAAATTAAAAACATAATATAACATGCCGTCGTCACGTTTCCGACACCGAGGGAAGTTCTGTCGAAACTCTCTAGACCAATGTTTTCGATTTGCTTATACAGGGTGATGCAAAAATAATAATATAATACGTTATTACTAGTATTGCTGCACCAACCTAAGTTGAAATACGTGTTCATGCAAATTCATGGTTGAAATTTAAATTAATTTTTGAAAAATAATAAAATCTGATCAATCATTTTTTTATTAACAACTGTACAAATAAAATTAACTTAACAATACTAGCCTATAAACAAAAATCACCAGTAATATTGCGCCCGCGTGTAAGGCAGGTACGTGGGCGCTTCGATGTGGTAAAACAGCGGATTTTCCATCATAATAATGGAAATTAGCTGTGGAGGAAGTCCAAACATTTTCAGCAGAGCGTACAACTCGGCCGCCCTATTTAGCTTATATCTTCTACATAACGCCGGACGCACCGCATTTCTACTCAACTCCAACAAACTCGGAATCCCGATGTTCTCCTTGATGTCTTGCAAACAGACTTCCATCTCCTCCGTACATAACTCGGGTTTTTCGTACTTGATGATGTTTTTGTACGTATTGTGGAAGTTTTTGAAGAGGAGTGGCGGCAAGGTACAGTACCTCGCCAAGGTATGAATACTATAAAAGTCCATGACACTAATGTTCGTTAAAGATTTTGCCTCCATCAAGTTCATGGGGTCGTTCGCGACATTCCAAATCGCCTTAATGAAGAACGGAACTTGTTTCAGTTTACGCCTCCTCGAAGTGACGTTAGTTTTGATGAGGTCGTGGAGTAAATCGCAGTCGCCGAACTGCAGGTAGATGAATTCGAGGTCGGAAAAGTCCACGGTTTCGCCTTTTTGAACAAGCACGTCTACCACACTCGTTATTTCTTCGAGACTGGAAGGTCTGGAATAATCGTGCGTTTTTATGACGAAGCTGAGAAGAGAGCGTTCCAAGTAGTGGGATTTAATCAAGTACTCGACGAACTTCTTGGTGATTCTTTGACTGCTGCACGGACTCAGCAGGTGAACGACGCTGAAGAAGTAGTCGGTGACCAAGCGACCGCACGTCACCGCTCTCAGATCGTCGCAGCTTTTTAATAGAATTATTAGTTCGAGTAGGAATTCAACAAGTTCGTCTTCTTCTTTCGACAGCGTGGACCAATCCTTTAAGATCTGGGGCACCTGGGTACTGTCGTAACTGGCGGCGAACAGCAGATACTTGGGCTTGGTCTTGTCCCACAATAAAGATTTGATGCTTTCAGCAGCATGAACTCTGTATGCTATCTGCAGAGGCGTGATCTTGTGGGCGTAGTCGTTCTCCAAATTCGCGTCGGCCCCGTATTCCAGGAGCATAATCACGGTCTCTTCCACCTTGTAGTAGACGGCTTCATGCAGAGGAGTAAACCCATTGATGTTCCGAGCGTTGATCTCAACGCCTTGGCGCAGGAGGAAGTCGCACACATCGGGATTCTTTACCTATTATTGACAAAAATAGTCATGGAATTTTCAAACTTTCGCAGTCTTACCTGTTTGTGCAGAGGAGTATTGTAGCTCCCATCCCTCCGATTTATGTCGGCCCCCTTTTTCACGAGTTGTCGTGCGGCTGCCACGGTTTTGGCCACGTGTAAAGGGGTTTCTCCCAAATAGTTCTTGACGTTGATTTTGACCGTGGGGTTTCTGAGGAGCGTGGTTAAAATTACTTCGCTGATTAAAGACGTCTCGTTTTTGACCGCTTCATGAAGAGGCGTGTCCCCGTGGTAATCCGGTAGATTGGCGTCCACATTTGGGTGCAGAACTAACTTAGACATTAAATTGAGAGATATCTCTTTGTTTCGGAGACGGAGGGCGGAGAGGAGTGGAGATTCGATGTTTTGATTCCGCACGTTGACGTCCACCGATGGGTCCTCGAGCTGCGCTTGCAGAAGATAGACCCTGCAAAATTGAGATAGTTTGGTTTTTGGTGCTGCAGCGAAGGGACTGTTTTTGATGTTATTGGGTTATATATAAAAAGAAACGGATCGTGGTATTAAGCCCTGCCCCTCGATCTGACAACGAATGAAAAAAGATGGGTCCTAATCTTTGGCTTAATTTTTTTCTGAGTATACATAGTAAGTATTCTTTGAACAACACGATATTCAAAAACATGTTTTTAATTTCTTGTAAAGAAATAAGTATTTTGCAGTTAAGCTCCACGCTCTTGGTTCACGGTGAATAAAAAAAATCATCACAATTGAGATAGGGCGGGTGGGCGGGGCTTATGTTTTGACTTTTTTCTTAATATACATAGTCGTCTTTTCAGAACAACAAACTTAAAACATGTTTAAAATGGTAAATTTGTATAAGAAAATATTGATTTTGCAATTAGGCTCCGCTCTATAATTGCGAAATCCATATTTCCTTGCAAAAATGTAACCATTTTAACCATGTTTTAAGTTTCTTGTTGTCAAAAGGTAGCTATGTTATATTAAAATAAAAAGGCAAAATATTAGCCCTCGGCAAAGGAAAACATATACGAGCACTTTTTGTATTAAAACTGTCTTTCGAGTGAACAATGTAGGGAGAAGCTACTGGACGTAGGGCTTTTTTAAAACACCTCCTTTCTGGGATAAGTAGTAGATACACTTAGCTACTTATACGTGTTAAACAAAAGCTGTATTTTATGTATTTTTTATTATTGTTATAAGTATGTTTATGAGTTTTATTAATTAACAAAGCAAAATATACCGGGCATTTTTTTTAAAACTGAACATATCCCTATGTCAGTGACTATATATTTTAACTTAACTCTATACTCACTGCCTATGTTCAGTTTTAAAACGACGCAGTCAATTGCAACTGTAATGCAACCAACATTACAACAACTCCATCGTTTAAAAAAGTAGAATCAAATAGAATGCTTTGAAATGTTTTCTAAAATGTCAAAACTGCTTGCACACAATGTATTCGACAGAAGAAAAAATTCAAATACTGCAATGGTACCAAGCTGGTAGTAGCATGCGAATTGTAAGGGATTTATTTTCCATACAGTAACTCCCTACTAGGCCAATTCCGTCTCTCGCAACAATTTGGAACATAATTAAAAATTTTAATGCAAGAGGATGTGTCGTCAATAGCCATCATCAAAGAAATAGTAGATGTCACATTTTAACCGAAGAGATGAAATTAAACGTATTATGCTACGCTGAAGAGGAACCAATATCCACCATAACGCAAATGAGTAACTACTTCGGTATTTCCAGATTCTCAATTCGAAAAGTTTTGAAGGAATGCCGATTTAAACCATATAAATTTAGGAATCATCAATACCTCACTGAAGAGGATAAAATAAGGAGGACGGATTTTTGTGAATTGATGTTTAACTCACTGAACACTAATGAACAACTTTTAGAAAACATTATGTTTACAGATGAGGCATCATTTAGTAGGAATGGCGAAGTTAATTCACAAAATTATCGGTTAGATTTTCTACAATTTTATTATTCAATGCTATTTATGCCAAAATGTTCTTATTACAGATACTGGGCCCGCACAAATCCTCATGTGCAAAATTTAATTCGCCATCAAGTACAAGAAAGACTAAATGTGTGGGCTGGCTTAATAAACAATAGGCTCATTGGACCATTTTTTATTGATGGCAATTTAAATGCAAATAAATTTCTTAGATTTTTAAGGAACCATATTATTCCTGAAATTGAACCACTAAATATTGAGAATATTTGGTTCCAGATGGATGGTGCACCAGCACATTCGTGTAGAATAGTTACGAATTATTTAAATGATGTATTTGGTGAACGTTGGATAGGGAGATTTGGTCCTGTAGCTTGGCCTGCACGATCACCAGATCTTTCGCCAAATGATTTTTTTCTCTGGGGACACCTACATAATACAATTTATGATCACGTAGAAATTCAAACAATTCAGGAGTTACAGGAACGAATAGTCAGAGCTTGCCAAGAGTTGAATCCAAATTTCGTACGAAATGCAGTGCAAGGATTCCATCACAGACTTGGTTATTGCTTGGAACAGGGAGGCGGTCATTTCGAATATTTGTTATAAAATTTAGTTTTTGTTTTATAAAATTTTTGTCGTATTTATGGTTTTGTTTATTGTTGACCATGTGCATAACACGCTGTAGTTTCGGTGAAAAAGCTCTGCTTTACTCAAACGATTTCTCGTGGTTATGCAACCAACAATGTTCCTGAATTCACAGCGTCGTTTTAAAACTGAACATAGCCCTATGTTCAGTTTTAAAAAAAATGCCCGGTATATTAACAATATTTAAGTACAATGAATTTTTAGTAATCATGTGTATTGAATTCTGGATCCTGAGTAGAGTAAAAATATTATAGTTCCCCAGTTCTAATTCGGTTTTATGATAGTACCGCATTGCGTAAAATTAACTTCTTTAACATTAGATTACTCAATCGTTAGTTTTTGTTAAAAACTCTACTAAGCAATATGTCATTAATTTTCCTCTGATAATCCTGTTAAAATTGTTCGACGTATTTTCCATTAATTTGTGGTCTATTTTGATTTTAATAAACACATTATGACTTAAAAAACTTGAAAAGAAAACATACAAGGGTGCTTTTTTTACGATATTTCTCAGCCATATTTTTTTAATTGATTGAATTGGTCTTGATATTTCCGTATACAAATTATCGTTTTAAACATGTTTTAAGTTTCCTGTTGTGAAAAGATGACTACACATATTAAGAAAAGGCAAAATGTAAACCTTTGTAGTAATAATACCTAATCTGTTTTTGAGACGAATAGCAACGTCAGCGGATAATGTAAACGACGCATACCTTCGCTGCGTATTTATCTTACAATGACATAATGGAATTTGGAAAATCAAATAAAGTTAGCAACGGTTTTAAGAATTTTGAAAAGCGTTGATAATTTTTTTGATTTAGTCCACAATCTATTATTATTATTATTATTATCGATTGTTTATTACCTTTCGTCTAAAATCGATCGGTGCAAGGGGCTATCCTCGCCATTCAGAGCCTTCGTGAAATTTTTCAAATACGTAACTTCCTCGTCAAAGTAGTTGGGATAAACCATGTACGATGTCATGCTGTCTTCTTGTCTTCTTCGTAAAACAGAAACAGTTTTCTGGAAACAATAACTCTTTAATAGATAAGTCGTACACAAAGCTCAAGTTTCGTAAAAGAAAATAAAAAAATTGTTTGCAAGTTTCATGTGGCGTGACAGTAAATAAAAAAAAAATAACAGATGACCTGATGTAGTATTGAATATTTATTCAAAAATGGAATTTTAAAATCTTAAGAAAACTACTCACCAGAATATCGGCCATCACGTTGTGTGACATGACACAACGTGATGGCCGAGAACTGAAGGCACACACTGAATTTGTCTGCTAATTTCACAACCCTTTTATACGAATTCGGAAATTGCCTATTTTATGAGGGGGCATTGTTTTGTAAATGTTTTTAGGTACTCAAAGTACGGATTGCCGATTAAAGTGTCGTTGTAGACCATTTGAAAATATTTATTTGTAAGATTCAGTGCTAAATTGTCTTCGAAAATATATCCGTTAGTCATTAAAATGCCATTGTACGAGATTAGGAAGATGTTTTCAAACTAATTGTTCTCTCCTCTTCGTTTTTTTTTTCAGTAAGTTTTAGTTCGATTATTGAACAAAAAAGTAATACATTAAATAGCAGCTCTGCTTTAGCATTGGTTGACACGCTTCTTCTGGAGAGTACCGGAAAGAATTCAATCTCCGATATAATAAAATTTAATTAAAAAAAAAAAAAAAGATAAATAGGAATAATCAACCGAAACCGAAACAACCAACACCCATATACACCCATACACGTTAAAAATGACGCATGGCGTTAGACCTTAGTTGGAAGAGAAAAACAATAACATGAGGATAGAATATTTAACCCAACCTGTGTTTTGTGGGTTGCCTATAAGACCTATCATTGATTTATTTATAATAACCCTCAGTAATTTAAAAACCTGTTTGTCACAGTCATAACTTTATTTATATCATATAGTGTCTTTCATTCATGTTACAAAAGTCGAGTCAGTTTCATACAGTTTTGCACAAAATTTTAAATACATTCATGGCCGCGCCTAGAGTTTTGACCGCCCGTGTGCAAACATTATTTTTACGCCCCTCTTTTTAAGAAAATAGGCAAAACTATAATTTTTGTATGTATAATATTTATTTGTAAACAACACAGGTACAAGTACAGACGTGTTTATTAAGATGTCTTATATACAGACATACGAAAAATATTGATTTAAAATAAACCATAAAAATTGCATTTTGCGAACTTTGCTTTCTGCAAAAACTGGCTATTAAATCACGTAAATCCAAACTATCTAAAATATTGTTTCTATGGATTTTATCGCTAAGTCAGAAAGTCTTGTTTGTGACATAGCAGATCGAAGATAATTTTTAGCAAGTTTAAATTTTGAAAACGATCTTTCACCAGAGGCAACTGAAACCGGAAGAGTAAGTAAAATTCTGATTGCAATAAAAATATTGGGAAAAGTCGAAACAAGTTTATTTTCTAAAATATATTCTAAGATAAAATGCGGCTGTTTTTACTTCCCGAGCGTAAACAAAGGAAGTTTTGTAATCGAGTCCGTCGGCCGACTCTCTACTTTTGCATTTTCTCGACCTATCATGACCCCTAGAGGACGAAGAAATAGGTCTCCCGTTTCTGTCTGTCCGTCTGTCTGTCCGTATGTATGCTGTCCCGGATTTTTATTAGACTATAATTTCCTAATGTACTGGACCGATTGTTGTCAAACTTTGTATTTATATTAGGTATATCATAGATGGTAAAACGCTAACCAAAATTTGTCTAATCATGTACTACTAATGTGATGACGTCACTTCAAAATTGTACATCTTAGTAAACGGGTTTTAAATTGTATCAAATAACATAGTCTTACACATGTAGTTTATGACTCCGAATTGAGATTTTATCCGAAACGTCCAGATTTTTGGAAAAAAAATCAAAATTAGGAAACAACATTTTGACATTTAATTTGGAATCTGCAAAACCGAATGCTTTGAAATCTTGCAGATGGTTTACAGTTATGATAAGCATGGTAATTTTTTATTCAAAATGTACTCGTATTAGTCCCCTCCAAAAAATAGATGACTTCACCTCAAAAGTTTGCCGAATAAATACTATCTAAAACGTAGAAAATATGTGAGTCTGTACTTCTAATTTATCATTCCATTAATATTTTGTGGATTTGCGTATGCAGGGTGACTCAAAAAAATTAATGAATGCGTAAATTTATTTAATTGATTTACTCGGGAACTACAAAACCAAATTTGAAATCTTGGAGATGTTTTAAAGTTATCATGAGCACGGTAAATTTTTGATCAAGATATATTTGCTCATGCCCCCCCCCCCCCCCTAAAAAATTGATCACGCCACACCAAAATTTTTCCGAAAAATGCTGTCTTAAATGTGCATTGTGCAAAGTTTGATGAGTCTATAATTGTGATTCATCACTGCATAAATATTTTTTAGACTTGCTTATACGGGGTGTGTGAAAAAAATTAATGACTGACTCAATTTATTTTATTGATTAAATCAAGAATATTGTAAAACTGAATACTTTAAAATCTTGACGTTTTGAGGTTATTGTAAGCATGGTAACTTTTTAATGAAAATGTATCTGTTTGTCAACCCCAAAAAATTGATTACGGCATCTCAAAATTTTGCCGAATAAATTCTTTCGCAAATGTGCAAAATGTGAACACTTTTAATCATTGCATTCATATTTTTTAGATTTGCTTAAACAGGTGAATCAAAAAAGTAAATGAATGACCGACACTTGAAAGTTATAATAAAGTAATATATTATTATTATTATGTCGTGGTATGGATTTTAAAATCATCAACTGACGTTCAGTAATGAGAAATTAAAAACATAATAGGCATGCCGTCGTCACGTTTTCGACAGCGAAGGAAGTACTGTCTAAACTCTCTAGACCAATTTTTTCGATTTCCTTATACAGGGTGATGCAAAAATAATAATATAAAACGTTATTACTAGTATTGCTGCACCAACCTAAGTTGAAATACGTGTTCTTGCAAATTGATAGTGGAAATTTAAATTAATTTTCGAAAAATAACAAAATCTGGTCAACCGTTTTTTTATTAACAACTGTACAAATAAAATTAACTTAACAATATTAGCCTATAAACAAAAATCACCAGTAATATCGAGCCCTCGTGTAAGGCAGGTACGTAGGCGCTTCGATGTGGTAAAACAGCGGATTTTCCATCATAATAATGGAAATTAGCCTTGGAGGAAGTCCGAACATTTTCAGCAGAGCGTATAACTCGGCCGCCCTATTTAGCTTATATCTTCTACATAACGCCGGACGCACCGCATTTCTACTCAACTCCAACAAACTCGGAATCCCGATGTTCTCCTTGATGTCTTGCAAACAGACTTCCATCTCCTCCGTACATAACTCGGGTTTTTCGTACTTGATGATGTTTTTGTACGTATTGTGGAAGTTTTTGAAGAGGAGTGGCGGCAAGGTACAGTACCTCGCCAAGGTGTGAATACTATGAAAGTCCATGACACTAATGTCCGTCAAAGATTTTGCCTCCATTAAGTTCTTGGGGTCGTTCGCGACATTCCAAATCGCCTTAATGAAGAACGGAACTTGTTTCAGTTTGCGCCTCCTCGAAGTGACGTTAGTTTTGATGAGGTCGTGGAGTAAGTCGCAGTCCCCGAACTGCAGGTATATGAATTCGAGGTCGGAAAAGTCCACGGTTTCGCCTTTTTGAACAAGCACGTCCACCACACTTGTTATTTCTTCGAGACTGGAAGGTCTGGAATAATCGTGCGTTTTTATGACGAAGCTGAGAAGAGAGCGTTCCAAGTAGTAGGATTTAATCAAGTACTCGACGAACTTCTTGGTGATTCTTTGACAGCTGCACGGACTCAGCAGGTGAACGACGCTGAAGAAGTGGTCGGTAACTAAGCGACCGCACGTCACCGCTCTCAGATCGTCGCAGCTTTTTAAAAGGATTATCAATTCGAGTAGGAATTCAACAAGTTCGTCTTCTTCTTTCGACAGCGTGGACCAATCCTTTAGGATCTGGGGCACCTGGGTACTGTCGTAACTGGCGGCGAACAGCAGATACTTGGGCTTGGTCTTCTCCCACAATAAAGATTTGATGCTTTCAGCAGCATGAACTCTGCATGCTATCTGCAGAGGCGTGATCTTGTGTGTGTAGTCGTTCTCCAAATTCGCGTCGGCTCCGTACTCCAGGAGCATAATCACGGTTTCTTCCACCTTGTAGTAGACGGCTTCATGCAGAGGAGTAAACCCTTTGATGTTCCGCGCGTTGACTTCAACGCCTTGGCGCAGGAGGAAGTCGCATACCTCCGGATTCTTGACCTATTATTGACAAAATTACTCAAGGAATCTTCAAACTTTCGCAGTCTTACCTGTTTGTGTAGCGGAGTATTGTAGCTCCCATCCCTCCGATTTATGTCGGCTCCCTTTTCAACGAGTTGTCGTGCGGCTGCCACGGTTTTGGCCACGTGTAAAGGGGTTTCTCCCAAATAGTTCTTCACGTTGATTTTGACCGTGGGGTTTCTGAGGAGCGTGGTTAAAATTACTTCGCTGATTAAGGACGTCTCGTTTTTGACCGCTTCATGAAGAGGCGTGTCCCCGTGGTAATCCGGTAGATTGACGTCCACATTTGGGTGCACAACTAACTTAGACATTAAATTGAGAGATATCTCTTTGTTTTGGAGACGGAGGGCGGAGAGGAGTGGAGATTCGATGTTTTGATTCCGCACGTTGACGTCCACCGACGGGTCCTCGAGCTGCGCTTGCAGGAGATAGACCCTGTAAAATTGAGATAGTTTGGTTTTTGGTGGCATAGCGAAGGGACTGTTTTTGAGGGTATTGGGTTATATATAAAAAGAAACGGATCGTGGTATTAAGCCCGAATGAAAAATTCATCACAATTGAGAATTGAGATTTGGGCGGGTATGGGTGTTAAGTTTGATGGATGATGAATAAGAGCAGCGGACAGTCGTTTTATAGTTTTATTAAATAAATAACAAGTGTGTTCTAGAGCGAGTATGATATTATGACCGTTAGGTCCAGAGATTGAATATAAGGACTATGTTAACCGCTTGAAGAGTGCTTGAAGAGTCAATGATGAATAGTGAATGAAATTCCCTGTGTTTCAAGGTGGTGGTGGCCCTGGCTCCCACCCTTACGGGTGGAGAGGGGTGAAACAGGTCCCCGCCAGAGGCACTAACATACCCCCCGCCTTGAAACAATTACATTGTTTTAATACCAAATAATAGAATGTTAGAGTGATAACATGATATCATAATGATCAATTCAAATGAGAATACATGAGTAAGATTTACTACAATTAACATTGTATAGAATGGATTAACAGTGATTATGCAATATGGGCAGTAAACTAAGAATAGCGATTTACAACAAGTTGCCCACATACAATAAGAATGAATATAATTTATAGGTACTTGGAATACACCTGAAAGAGAGATTTACAACTCTTTATCAGGTACAATACGAGTGGACAGACATTATTTACAGTAGTGTGTATGTAATGAGTTAACAGATAACCAGAGCCCGAATTAGTAAATGGAAATACCGTTTCCGAATTGGCGCACTTTATGATGCAATTTCGACACTGCACAAACACTACGCGAACCAGATCGTCTTTGCCGCGATGCACTTGCACTATTCGTTGTAATCGCCACCGCAACGGGAGCCGGTTGTCTTCTTTGATCGGTAGTACCAGCGCTCCAGTGCCGGGAACGTTTCTTGAGAGGGTTTGCCACCTGGATCTCCCCTGCAGCGTCGTATGATATTCCGCGGACCAGCGCTTCCAGAAATGTTGGCGACAGGATTCACTCAATTGCCAACGGGAAAGGATGTTGACAGGAATAGTAGTGTATTCCTTTTCTACTGGAGTTGTCAATGGATGGCCAACAAGACAATGGCCCGGAGTCAGTGCGGCTGAATTAGTAACGTCGCTGGAAAGCGGCGTCACAGGGTGCGAATTCAGGACAGCTTCAATCCTGACCAAAAGCGCATACATCATCTCGTACGTTAGATGGTTGTCTCCGATAATGCGCTGGATGTGAGTTTTTATGAATTTAATCCACGCTACCCACAAACCACCAAAATTGGGCGCACGCGGGGGAATTAAAGTCCATTTGATATTTTCTGGTTTTAGCTTATTCTGAAATTCTTTCCCTACTAGCAATTCGTTTAGCTTGCGCCTAGTACCTACGAAATTTGTGACGTCGTGAGAGTGAAGCCAAACGCACCGGTACATTTTCGATATGTCGCATGTGAGGACATGAATTAACGTAGTTAAAAGTTCGGGTTGAAAACCGGGGCCGGTTAATAAGTTGTCATTTAGGCTTAAATTGTTTGAGCTAAGATTTGAACGGTCAACAACCTCGCAGAGTTTATTGGAAGAAACATGGAGATTTGAAACACAATTGTGTGGCAGGTAAATAGTATTATTTAACGAATTTTCGTTAAGTACCTTCAGGTGTACAAGGTCTAGGTACTTCCTTAGAAAGACAATAAAACCCTCGGTAAGTTTATGATTACGACCCTCTGCGAACAATAACGGTTGGAGAACCCCTTCTTGGGAATTTCTTAATTGAGGTGGATTTTTGAAATAAGGGACGGTGGAACGACCCAACTTTTCCGAAAAGAGGAGTTTAATTACGAAACGACCATCGGGTGAATGGCCGGTGGTATTTTGAAAAGGGGTTGCAAATACAGAGGTTTTAAGACCTTTGCTTAATAACCTGCTTCCGGTTTTGACAGTCTCAACTTCAAACAAATGAGAAATAATTTTATTCAAACTAATATTGCGATGACGGGAATTTCTTAAATGCCCAAAACTGCCGTTAAAAATCAACCCCAGCGCGGTATTCTGATGCGCCGGTGGATTTTTACTAAAATGATTTTGTATTTTAAGTTCGGCATTTTCTGAATGTTTTTTTTTATCAAGAATTGCTACGATTGACGTGTTGATGCTATGAATATGTAATTCCAAAGCCTTGCCCAAATTTTCGGTGATGAATTGAGATTGACTCCCGATGTCCAAGAAAACGCGACATTCTTTTACTTTACCTGATTGGCCCATTACGCGAATCAAACCGGTGGATAAAAGTACACTAGACGGAATAGCTAAATTACATTTCGAGGTGTCTTCAGGATTATCGGAATCCTCATCTGGTTTATTTTTGATTTCATTTTTGAGAAGGTTATTGTTTGTTTCTGCGTGCAAAAGCGTGTGGTGCTTCTTATGACATTGTTTACAACGCCTTGATATGTAACAATTTTTCGCGACATGATTACTTCTTAAACAATTGAAGCAACGATTCATTTTCTTTATTTGTTCCACTCTATCGTTGGGCGTTAAACTTAAAAAAGTTGTACAATTGAAGATGTTGTGCATTTGGGAACATATAAAACACGGGATTGATTGATTATTGCTTACTTGTACCTTCTTTGTGTTTGATTTTAATGATTTACCCAAATATTTGGTTTTGGATTCACATTGTTTACCGATATCCAATAATGAGCTACAATCTTTCAAATTATCTGTAGGACTTTTTATTGGAACTAACGCGGTGTCTGATTTTGGATTGGATGTGCTATCTATCTTAGTTTGGGACATGCCCACAGAGTTGCAAGAATTATTATCCGGATGATTTTTCGGTTTGCTTGATATTGAATTTGATAATAATTTGTGAGAATTCGGTATTAACTTATGCGTTTCTGAAATAATGACTTTTTTGTTATCGATAGTTTTATACTTAATGAATAGTGCAGGGGTAAACCGCACTTTAACCGGAGCATTGGTAGTCTTATGAAGTTTAATGGGTTCTCCATTTAGCATGTTGTCCACTTTTATGGGTTTTAGATTTTCACAACGTTTTTCGAGATGAGCATGGTTGGTATTTACGTTAAAAGCATTCGGGAAAGGAAGATGATACAACAAATCGGCTTTTTTGATTAGAGCAGTATATAATTCCGATATTTCATGGATATAGGTTTGCACGGGTCCGAGATTATAAACTGCGGGTTTGTTAGATTCTTCGCTACTCGTGTCATCTAAAAATACCACGATTTCCGATTTATGTTCAACTATAAGATTTTGTACGTTAGATTGTACCCGTTTCAAATCTTCCAACCTGCATCTTAACTCGCCTATTTTTTGGTGGTTTGTAACTTCCGAGATGAACTCCGCATGTGAATGTACATCGTTAACAAGAACGATAAATTTCCAGAGAGATTCGTTATTCGACATCGTCAGTACGAGAATAATGAACTACGCAAAATGGACAAAACTAAAGCCTACCTGAGTTTCTTGATGAATGACCCTCGATGATTTGCACTGCACTCGCGGCCGTTACCGATTTTTGAATACTTGATGATTTAGGTGGAATATTGAATTCCAAGCGATGATGATTTATCGAACTACACTTATCACTTATCACTGTTACTGATTTTCTGTCGCTGATCCGGCTCGAAGGACCATGTTAAGTTTGATGGATGATGAATAAGAGCAGCGGACAGTCGTTTTATAGTTTTATTAAATAAATAACAAGTGTGTTCTAGAGCGAGTATGATATTATGACCGTTAGGTCCAGAGATTGAATATAAGGACTATGTTAACCGCTTGAAGAGTGCTTGAAGAGTCAATGATGAATAGTGAATGAAATTCCCTGTGTTTCAAGGTGGTGGTGGCCCTGGCTCCCACCCTTACGGGTGGAGAGGGGTGAAACAGGTCCCCGCCAGAGGCACTAACAATGGGTATGGCGTAATTTTTTTCTTAATATGTATACTTAGTATTCTTTGAACAACACGATAGGTACTCAAAAACATATTTTTAATTTCTTGTAAAGAAATAAATATTTTGCAGTTAAGTTCCGCCCTCTTGGTTCAAGGTGAATAAAAAAAATCATCACAATTGAGATAGGGCGGGTGGGCGGGGCTTATGTTTTGCCTTTTTTCTTAATATACATAGTCGTCTCTTCAGAACAACAAACTTAAAATGGTAAATTTGTATAAGGAAATATTGATTTTGCAATTAGACTCCGCTCTATAATAGCAAAATCCATATTTCCTTGCAAAAATGTAACCATTTTTTAACCATGTTTTAAGTTTCTTGTTGTGGAAAGGTAGCTATGTTATATAAAAAAAAAGACAAAATATTAGCCCTCGGCAAATGAACACATATACGAGCACTTTTTGTATTAAAACCATTTTTCGAGTAAAGAATTTAGGGAGAAGTTACTTTTTTAAAACACGTCCTTTCTGGGATAAGTAGTATTACTTAGCTAGTTATACGTGTTATAAAAACTGTATTTTATATAATTTTTATTATTATTATAAATATGCTTATTAGTTTTATTAATTAACAAAGCATTAACAATATTAAGTACAATGAATTTTTAATCATGTGTATTGAATTCTGGATCCTGACTAGAGTAAAAATATTATAGTTCCCCAGTTCTAATTCGGTTTTTTGATAGTACCGCATTGCGTAAAAGTTAACTTCTTTAACAATAGATTACTTAATCGTTAGTTTTTTGCTAAAAACTCTGCTAAGCAATATGTCATTAATTTTCCTCTGATATTCCTGTTAAAATTATTCGACGTATTTTTCAATAATTTGTGGCATATTTTGATTTTAATAAAGACATTATGAATCAAAAAACTTGAAAAGAAAACACACAATGGAGCTTTTTTACGATATTTCTCATCCTTATTTTTTTATAATTGAACTGGTCTTGATATTTCCATACACAACTTTATCGTTTTAAACATGTTTTAAGTTTCTTGTTGTGAAAAAATGACTACACATATTAAGAAAAAAAGGCAAAATGTAAGCCTTTATTTAGTCCACAATCAATTATTATTATTATTATTATTATTATCGTTTCGTACCTTTCGTCTAAAATCGATCGGTGCAAAGGGCTATCCTCGCCATTCAGAGCCTTCGTGAAATTTTTCAAATACGTAAATTCCTCGTCAAAATAATTGGGATAAACCAGGTACGATGTCATTCTGTCTTCTTGTCTTTTTCGTAAAACAGGAACAGTTTTCTGGAAACAATAACTCTTTAGTAGATAAGTCGTACACAAAGCTCAAGTTCCGTAAACGAAAATAAAAAAAATTGTTTGCAAGTTTCATGTGGCCTGACAGTAAATTAAAAAAAAATAACAGATGACCTGATGTAGCATTGAATATTTATTCATAAATGAAATTTTAAAATCCTAAGAAATCTACTCACCAGAATATCGATTTCAATACACAACGTGAAGGCCGAGAACTGAAGGCACACACTGAATTTGGCTACTAATTTCACAACCCTTTTATACAAATTCTGAAATTGCCTGTTTTATGAGGGGGCATTGTTTTGAAAACGTTTGTAGGTACTCAAAGTACGGATCGCCGATTAAAGTGTCGTTAGAGACCATTTGAAAATATTTATTTTCAAGATGCAGTGCTAAATTTTCTTCGGAACTATATCCGTTAGTCATTAAAATGCTATTGACGAGATTAGGAAGATGTTTTCAAACGAATTGTTCTCTCCTCTTCGTTTTTTTCCAGTAATGTTGAGTTCGATTCTTGAACAAAAAAGTATTACATTAAATAGCAGCTCTTCTTTACCTTTGGTTGACACGCGTCTTTTGGAAAGTACCAGAAAGAATTCGATCTCAGAAACAATAAAATTTAATTAAAAAAAAAAATAAATAAATAGGAATTATCAACCGAAACCGAAACAACCAACACCTATGTACACCCATACACGTTAAAAAGGAAGCATGGCATTAGACCTTAATTGGAAGAGAAAAACAATAACATGAGGGTAGTATATTTAATCCAACCGGTGTTTTGTGGGTTGCCTAGAAGACCTATCATTGATTTATTTATAAGAACCCTCACGATCTTTATATAGTAGGGTTCGTCATGAAAATCTTGTGGTATGTCTATTGGTATTCGATGCAGAAGAATAAAAATTCCCTGAACTTTTTTCGTTAGGTCATGTTTTATTAAATTAAAGTTTAAAAAATATGGCAGAAATATAAACATTGTCGCCGATACTTTCATTTTTCAGTAGCAATGATCAAGTTAACGGTATCCATTTCTTAGTAAGCGTAAATCTTTACGCTATTTAAAACAGTTATTCGCCTTTTTGCAAGTGTTTATTTCATATGTAAGGAATAAACACTAAAATTTTACTTAAACATTCGCCCACTCTTCTTAGAAATGGAAATTTCGACCTTTGTGAACAGCCTATCTTCCAACTTCTTTTTTCACTTTTCTAAGATTACTAAAAGGGTTGGTAAAAGACAACAACCTTGCTCTAGTGCTTTGATGGGTTTAGCTCTTCTGAAACATTTTTCCGGCCTTAAATTGAATGATTTTACTTTTACTAAGTACTTCCAAACGCTTATTAATAAGAACGTTACTATACACCTTCTCCAGGTCCATGAAGAGTTACAAAAAAAAATAAAAATTCTTAAAATTTGGTGCAAAGTAACAACGTGGATGATCTAAGTAAAATTATACTTATTTTGTTGTACGTCAGGTAGTTTTCACATACTACCTTGGTAAATTTAGAACGAAAGATGCGTAAAAATATCATCCCCCGACAAGCTACAATTCACTCCATTTCCATTATTTCGCTATGAAAATCTGTATCATCACCATCATTTTCAAATTCAGATTCTGAATCAGATTCACGTAGCGAAATAATGAAAGGAGTTATAGATTCTTACGAAAGATTTCCCATATTTTTCCCAATCTGCCAAAATAAGTTTTTCACAATGTTTACAAAAATTTTGCCACATGCTTGGAGTACATTTAGAAAGCGCCTCAAGCCATAAATTCTCCACCCTATTTTTTAATGAAGGTTGAGAATTTATATGCTTGTTGTAATACAAAAGTCGAGTCAGTTTTACACAGTATTGCACAAAATTTCAAATACATCATCAGAAATCCACAATCCTAAAAAACAACTCTTTATTTTGAAACTACAGACACACAATATTTAATAACAATGTTGCATATATTTTACTCCACTACTTCTTCTCCTCCCCCTTGGCGCCGTCCCCCCAATACGGCTTCCCCGTCTTCGCAATCGGTATCTCCTTTCCCACCTCCTCCTCGACGACCCTCGGCGCCGAAACCGTCAAAACCCCATCCGAAGACAACCTCGACTCCACTTTGGTCATGTCGTGTCCCTTCGGCAACACAAACCTCCTCACGAAGTGTCTAGACACGTACCCATCGCCGTCTTGCTTCTCTTCGTGTTTGCCCTCCACAGTTATCACGTTATCTTCAGTCACTCTAATTTTCAAATTCTCAGGTTTGAAGTTCTGCACGTCCAAGTCCGCCTGGAACTTCTCTTTGCCAAAGCGGACCGAAGACTCGACGTCGTGGTGAGCCAGGACGGTCCTCCACGGTTTCAATAAACGCAAGAAGTAGCGAAAATCGTGGGAAAGCGCGGGGTAGAACATGTTCGTTGCTTTTTCGCTCAGCGGTGATGTTTTGGACTGAGGAGTAGCGGAATCGGAGCCGTATTTATAGCGGCGCGGAAAATTCGGGAAATTTCTAGAAGGTTCTATAAGGTTCTAGAGGGTGATGAAGGAATTTTCTGGTTTAATGATAATAGTGGAAGTTGTTTTAGGGTTGGTTGGGGGTTTGGTGTGTTGTTTCAGTCGCGTTACTTGTCAAAATATAGAATGATTCGATTTTTTTTAGTGTTGTGCAATATTACAAACTTACCGTATGTTTGTGTTTTGTTGGTTGCATATCTTATACTTAGATACCTTGAAATCAAAACAAGTTCTGCTAGTGTACTGAAAATTTTATTAAATTAAATACAAATACACATACATTACAAAACTCAGTCTTTAATTACTACAAATATCAAAAAAAATAATTATTACAAAATAGCTGCGAAAAAATTACTTCTTTTCTTCTTCTTCCTTCTTCTCCACCGCCTTGGTCGGCTGCCCCGTCTGGATAACCGGAACGCTCCTTTCCTCCTCCACAGCAGCCTTCACCCTGGGCGCCGTTATCGTAAGCACCCCGTCCGACGACAACTTCGACTCGATTTTATCCGCGTCGTGGTCCTCGGGCAAAACGTACTTCCTCACGAAATGCCGCGAAATAAACCCGTGCTCGTCTTCCTTCTCCTCGTGTTTTCCCTCCACCGTGATGACGTTTTTGGCCACCTTCACGCTGATTTCCTCCGGCTTGAACTGCTGCACGTCCAGATTCACCTGGAATTTGTCCTTGTCGCGGCAGACGGTCGATCCGGAATCCTTTTGGGAAGCGGCAGAACGCCAAGGTCTCAGATATCCCGCAGGACAACGCATAAGGTGGCGGAGTTCGCGAGGAATCAGCGGCGCGAAGAAATCCTCCTGGTCCAGACCCAAGCCGAAATGTTGATCCAGCATTCTGGTCGGGCGGGAGTGTTCGAAGGGGTCGTTCAACAGAATTATGGACATTTTCGCTGGTTTAGCGCTGATTTGTACGTCGTGGTTTTTTTAAAGTTGGCACCTTGTGCTGTATCGACGAATTGAATCGCAGGACTGATGTCGGGCTTGATCGGCGGCTGGTTTTATAAGGAGACGCGTTTCGAGAATATTCGGAAATTAGCGCGACGGATAAATCTAGAATATTGGAGAGGGTCAGGAATGTTTGGGTTGCGTGGTGATGAATCAGTTCATAGAATGTTCTCTCTAGAACATTCGGGAAGTCGCTCTTACGTGATGTTTTCTTTTTTAATTTTACAAATAGTTTTTCGTTTAAAATAAAGCTCTTAACCAGTGATTAAAGAAAAAATAAACAAACACGAAATTACTTTTATAATTTCAATACTAACCCGGGGATATGTGAATAAAATTGCTGGAAGTTTGTAAAATTATAACAAAATTTTTTCAGTTTTTCTGTTTCTCCTATTTATTTTTTTGTGTTTAAGGATTTGCTTAACTTATGTAAATAATTCAACAGGAAATACATTACAATTTGTTGTTAAAACCTCTGCATATTTTAATTTGTCCTGAATTTTTATAAAATTACATTACAAAATGAATTAAAAAAGGTTTAGGAATCTAAAATTTGTTCCATGTAGATTTTACAACTGTAAAATGTGTTTTAAATTAAAGAAATTGGGATTTGGTATTACATTTTTACCAGAATAGAATGACTAATCGAGCTACTTTTTTAAATTTAGATTTATTTTTGAATACACAAGAGCAATTACACGTTCTACTACAAAGAAATATCTAATACGTATAATACTGTAATTATTTTATACAGTATGTTCCCGGATTGAGTTCACAAGAGGAAAAAAACTGTATTTTCAATTTTACAAAATAATGACACAGGAATAAAATTTTTTGCTTAATTCAAAATAAATAAATTTATAATTAGAACTTTAATATTATCAGGCTGTGTTCTTAAAATCGAAAAAACCCAAAAGTAGCGTAGGACTTTTTAATTTTTAATTTTACAAAAAAATGTCAGTGGAATATAAATTGTTCCTTAATTCAAACCAATGTCAACTATTCGATTAACCCACCACTCCTTTCAGCACGTAGTTCAATTCTAACCCGTAATTGTTTCCTCTTGCGAAAATTTTAATAATATTCACAGTTTGATAATGTATCATAATAATAGGTGCATAAGATAAGACCAACTTTGGCGAATGATGTACACTGTAATGAAATACAGGGTGGGTGGGCGGGGCTAGTATTTGCTAAGATAAGACTGAACAATATTAAAAGTAGTTATTAGAATGAAAAAGGGGTGGCAGTCGGGCAACTGCTTGCTTATAAGACACTGTGGAAAAAAATAAACTGAGCTTCACCCACCCACCCCCCCTATTCCGCTTTGATTGCTCATTTTATTGGCTCTGAGACGGAGTTTGGAATGATAGTGCTTGCTTATAAAAGATTCTCTATTTTTTTCTTCTGAAATAAGAAATAAATCTTATAACAAATAGTAAATATAACAAAAAAATCACGGTTAGCGCTTTTTTTTTCTTTTTTTAACATTCTAGGTCCTATTAATTCCCATTCCCAATCTACAGAATTATTAATATAATATATTTAACCTCGCCCGCCCAACTCTCCTTCTTTTCAGTAATTGATTATCTGGTTGAATGAGAGGTGGATCTTATACTAAATAGAAATAAAATCGTTAGAATGAGAATAGCGCGGGTGGGTGGAGCTAGTACCTGCTACAACAAGAGTGATTTTGGCAGATGACATATCGTCTGAGAAAATAATGGGCGGGTGGGCGGGGCTAATACTTGCTAAGATAAGAGTGATTTTGGCAGATGACATACCATCTGGAAAAACAATGGGCGGATGGGCGGGGCTAGTATTTGCTAAGATAAGACTGAACAATATTATGAGTAGTCACTAGAATGAATAAAGGGCGGGAGTTGGGCAACTGCTTCCTTATAAGACGCTTTGAAAAAAAAGTAAACTGAGCTCCACCCACCCACTCCTATTCCGCTTTGATCCTTCATTTTATTGGCTATGAAACCGAGTTTGGAATATTAGTGCTTGCTTATAAAAGATTCTGTAGGAAAAATTAATATAAGCCCTGCCCACCCACCCAGTTTTTATTTTTATCTTCTGAAATAAGAAATAAATCTGATAGCAAATAATAAATGTAATAAAAATTAAGATTAACGCTTTTTTTTTCTTTTTTCAGCAACCTAAGTTCTATTAATTCCCATTCCAACTCTACAGAATTAATAATATAACATATTTAACCCCGCCCACCCACCCCTCCTTCTTTCCAGTAATTCATTATCTGGTTGAATGAAAGTTGGATATTATTTTGAATCGAAATAAAATCGTTACCTGCCACGATAAGAGTGATTTTGGCAGATGGAATACCTTCTGAGAAAATAATGGGTTGGTGGACGGGGCTAGTTCTTGCTAAGATAAGACTTTTTGGCAAATGGTATATAAACCTCGTAAGAAACTAGTGAGCGGATGGGCAGGGCTAGTATTTGCTTAGATAAAATTGAACATTATTAGGAGTAGTCACTAGAATTAAAAGGTCTGGGTTACTTGGCCACCTTCTTTCTCCATTTCACTGTCTTATTTTATTTACTGTAAAATGGGAATTGAATAGTTTGGACAAGCGGTAGAATACAAGATTTAAAAAAAATCAGGTTAGGTCAAACCAGCCTCGGTCATGCTACATCAAGTTTTTAAAAAAATTTAAATTCAAGGTTGTCAAACAAGATTTAAGTTTTATCTATATAACCCACTACCGACTGTAAGATAAATATTATATTTATTCTTAATATTTTTGTGTTAAAATTTAAGAAATAAGTTGAAAATGTACATGGAACAAAAAAAAATCTTAAAATCCATGAAAATGTTATATGGAACAAATTAGCATTGAGCTGATTTATTTTCGTTTTGATTAATACATAATTTAAAAGAAAACCAATTTGTTTAATAATAAGGAAATAATTTACTTATACTGAAATAGTGCATTTTACAACGATTTTAATTTATAACTTTTTAAAATGAAAATAATTATGTCATTACATTTTACACCGACTAAAGGCAAAACCTTCCAGCCGAATCTCGAGCGTTCTGCCCTTCTAGAACCTTCCACCACGTCCACATAAAACCTCGAGCGCCGTGACGCTCCCGTCAGACTTGAACAGACTCGAGCGCAGGCAACAAGCCAAAGGATCTAAAGCGAGCTCTCAGTTCGAAAAATCTCAACAAAAATGGCTTTGTGGCTGTGGAACAACCCTTTCCAATTCTCCCGGCCGTCTCGCCTCCTCGACCAACACTTCGGCGCCGTTCTCGAACCGGAAGATTTACTGTCGCCTCTGACCCCTCGAGAGTTCGGCGGTTTGCTACGTTTTCCTTCTGAATATCTGCGTCCGTGGAGGTCTGCACTTTCCCAACAGGACGTCGGCTCCACCGTGCGCTTCGACAAGGACAAATTCGAGGCGAATTTGGACGTGCAGCAGTTCAAGCCGGAGGAGATCACGGTGAAGGTGAGCGACGACACGGTCACTATCGGGGGAAAACATGAGGAGAAGCAGGACGAGCATGGGTACATTTCGAGGCATTTCGTGAGGAGGTATGTGGTGCCGAAGGGGCATGATATCAGTAAAGTGGAGTCCACGTTGTCTTCGGATGGAGTGCTTACCATCAGGGCACCCAAGATTGATAGTGGGAAAGAGGAGGAACGGAGTATTCGTGTGGTGCAGTCGGGGCAGCCGTCCAAGGCCGTGGAGCAGAAGACCGAAAAGAAAGGAGAGAAATAATTTAACTTAAAATGTATTAATTACTGATGACTGATTGTGATATTGTTAATGTGTTTTGTGTTTTCTGTTCAAAGTAAATAAAACCACCCCAAAATAAAAGACGTTTTTATTATTTGCATTAAGACATTGTTATTAACTTTCTGTTCAGCGAATTAAATTTACTAAAATCCTACAAAACTCAAAATTCAGTTCTCTTCCTTTTCCTCTTTCTTGACATTCTTCGACGGTTTTCCTCTCTTTGGTCGTTCTTTTCCACATCGATCCTTGGGGCAATGTTCGACAAAACCCAAAATTCGGGAAATTTCTAGAAGCTTCTATAAGGTTCTAGAGGGTGATGAAAGAATTTTCTGGTTTAAATATGGCCTAAGTTGTTTTGGGGGTGGTTGGAGGTTTAGTGTGTTGTTTCAGTGGCGTTCCTTTTTAAAATACGAAATGATTCAATCTTTTCCAGTGTTGGGAAAAACAATCCCCTTCCGTACTGTTGTGTTTTATTGGTTGCATATCTTATGAAGGAATTTTTTTTTCATAAAATAAAAAGAACCGAAAAAACTGGAAAGATACTCACTGTTTGAGTTTCGAAACTCCGTAATTCAAAAAATAATCCGCTTTTGGAATTTTTCTTTGATACTTTTTAAGTACCTTGTCTTAAATAAAATCAAAAGAAATTCTGGTGTAGTGAAAAAATTTATTAAATTAAATACAAATAGAAAAGGCTAACGTAACTAAACTACACACACATTTACATTACAAAACTCAGTCTTTAATTACCACAAATACTAAAAAAAAAAAAAAATAATACAAAATAACTGCGAAAAAATTACTTCTTTTCTTCTTCTTCCTTCTTCTCCACCGCCTTGGTCGGCTGCCCCGTCTGGATAACCGGAACGCTCCTTTCCTCCTCCACAGCAGCCTTAACCCTGGGCGCCGTTATCGTGAGCACCCCGTCCGACGACAACTTCGACTCGATTTTATCCGCGTCGTGGTCCTCGGGCAAAACGTACTTCCTCACGAAATGCCGCGAAATAAACCCGTGCTCGTCTTCCTTCTCCTCGTGTTTTCCCTCCACCGTGACGACGTTTTTGGCCACCTTCACGCTGATTTCCTCCGGCTTGAACTGCTGCACGTCCAGATTCACCTGGAATTTGTCCTTGTCGCGGCAGACGGTCGATCCGGAATCCTTTTGGGAAGCGGCAGAACGCCAAGGTCTCAGATATCCCGCAGGACAACGCATGAGGTGGCGGAGTTCGCGAGGAATCAGCGGCGCGAAGAAATCCTCCGGGTCCAGACCCAAGCCGAAATGTTGATTCAGCATTCTGGTCGGGCGGGAGTGTTCGAAGGGGTCGTTCAACAGAATTATGGACATTTTCGCTGGTTTAGCGCTGATTTGTACGTCGTGGTTTTTTTAAAGTTGGCACCTTGTGCTGTATCGACGAATTGAATCGCAGGACTGATGTCGGGCTTGATCGGCGGCTGGTTTTATAAGGAGACGCGTTTCGAGAATATTCGGAAATTAGCGCGACGGATAAATCTAGAATATTGGAGAGGGTCAGGAATGTTTGGGTTGCGTGGTGATGAATCAGTTCATAGAATGTTCTCTCTAGAACATTCGGGAAGTCGCTCTTACGTGATGTTTTCTTTTTTAATTTTACAAATAGTTTTTCGTTTAAAATAAAGCTCTTAACCAGTGATTAAAGAAAAAATAAACAAACACGAAATTACTTTTATAATTTCAATACTAACCCGGGGATATGTGAATAAAATTGCTGGAAGTTTGTAAAATTATAACAAAATTTTTTCAGTTTTTCTGTTTCTCCTATTTATTTTTTTGTGTTTAAGGATTTGCTTAACTTATGTAAATAATTCAACAGGAAATACATTACAATTTGTTGTTAAAACCTCTGCATATTTTAATTTGTCCTGAATTTTTATAAAATTACATTACAAAATGAATTAAAAAAGGTTTAGGAATCTAAAATTTGTTCCATGTAGATTTTACAACTGTAAAATGTGTTTTAAATTAAAGAAATTGGGATTTGGTATTACATTTTTACCAGAATAGAATGACTAATCGAGCTACTTTTTTAAATTTAGATTTATTTTTGAATACACAAGAGCAATTACACGTTCTACTACAAAGAAATATCTAATATGTATAATACTGTAATTATTTTATACAGTATGTTCCCGGATTGAGTTCACAAGAGGAAAAAAACTGTATTTTCAATTTTACAAAATAATGACACAGGAATAAAATTTTTTGCTTAATTCAAAATAAATAAATTTATAATTAGAACTTTAATATTATCAGGCTGTGTTCTTAAAATCGAAAAAACCCAAAAGTAGCGTAGGACTTTTTAATTTTTAATTTTACAAAAAAATGTCAGTGGAATATAAATTGTTCCTTAATTCAAACCAATGTCTACTATTCGATTAACCCACCACTCCTTTCAGCACGTAGTTCAATTCTAACCCGTAATTGTTTCCTCTTGCGAAAATTTTAATAATATTCACAGTTTGATAATGTATCATAATAATAGGTGCATAAGATAAGACCAACTTTGGCGAATGATGTACACTGTAATGAAATAGAGGGTGGGTGGGCGGGGCTAGTATTTGCTAAGATAAGACTGAACAATATTAAAAGTAGTTATTAGAATGAAAAAGGGGTGGCAGTCGGGCAACTGCTTGCTTATAAGACACTGTGGAAAAAAATAAACTGAGCTTCACCCACCCACCCCCCCTATTCCGCTTTGATTGCTCATTTTATTGGCTCTGAGACGGAGTTTGGAATGATAGTGCTTGCTTATAAAAGATTCTGTAGGAAAAATCAATATTAGCCCCGCCTACCCACCCATTCTCTATTTTTTTCTTCTGAAATAAGAAATAAATCTTATAACAAATAGTAAATATAACAAAAAAATCACGGTTAGCGCTTTTTTTTTCTTTTTTTAACATTCTAGGTCCTATTAATTCCCATTCCCAATCTACAGAATTATTAATATAATATATTTAACCTCGCCCGCCCAACTCTCCTTCTTTTCAGTAATTGATTATCTGGTTGAATGAGAGGTGGATCTTATACTAAATAGAAATAAAATCGTTAGAATGAGAATAGCGCGGGTGGGTGGAGCTAGTACCTGCTACAACAAGAGTGATTTTGGCAGATGACATATCGTCTGAGAAAATAATGGGCGGGTGGGCGGGGCTAATACTTGCTAAGATAAGAGTGATTTTGGCAGATGACATACCATCTGGAAAAATAATGGGCGGATGGGTGGGGCTAGTATTTGCTAAGATAAGACTGAACAATATTATGAGTAGTGACTAGAATGAAGAAAGGGAAAGAGCTGGGCAACTGCTTCCTTATAAGACGCTTTGAAAAAAAAGTAAACTGAGCTCCACCCACCCACCCCTATTCCGCTTTCATCCTTCATTTTATTGGCTCTGAAACCGAGTTTAGAACATTAGTGTTTGCTTATAAAAGATTCTGTAGGAAAAATTAATATTAGCCCCGCCCACCCACCCAGTGTTTATTTTTATCTTCTGAAATAAGAAATAAATCTAATAGCAAATAATAAATGTAATAAAAATAACGATTAACGCTTTTTTTTCTTTTTTCAACATCCTAAGTTCTATTAATTCCCATTCCAACTCTACAGAATTAATAATATAATATATTTAACCCCGCCCACCCACCCCTCCTTCTTTCCAGTAATTCATTATCTGGTTGAATGAAAGTTGGATCTTACATTGAATAGAAATAAAATGGTTACCTGCCACGATAAGAGTCATTTTGGCAGATGGAATACCTTCTAAGAAAATAATGGGTGGGCGGGCGGGGCTAGTTCTTGCTAAGATAAGACTTTTTGGCAAATGACATATATACCCCGGAAGAAACATTGAACATTATTAGGAGTAGTCACTAGAATTAAAAGGTGTGGGCTACATCGCCCACCTTCTTTCTCCATTTCATTGTCTTATTTTATTTACTGCAGTATGGGAATTGAATTCTGTTTTGACAAGCGGTTGAGTATAAGATTTAAAAAAAATCAGGTTAGGTCAAACCAGCCTAGATCACGCTACATAAAGTTTTTTAAAAATTTTAGATTCAAGGTTGTCAAACAAGATTTAATTTTTATCTATATAACCCGTTACCCACTGTAAGATAAAAATTATAAAACCGACAAATTTTTATTAAAATTATATTTATTCTTAATATTTTTGTATTAAAATTTAAGAAATAAGTTGAAAATGTACATGGAACAAAAAATCTTAAAATCCATGAAAATGTTATATGGAACAAATTAGCACTGAGCTGATTTATTTTCGTTTTGATTAATACATAATTAAAAACCAATTTGTTTACTAATAAGGAAATAATTTGCTGACACTTAAATAGTGCGCCATATGCATTTCACAACGATTTTAATTTACTGCTTTTTAAAATGAAAATTATGTCATTACATTTTACACCGACTGAACGCAAAACCTTCCAGTCGAATCTCGAGCGTTCGCTCCCTCTAGAACGTTCCACCACGTCCACATAAAACCTCGAGCGCCGTGACGCTCCCGTCAGACTTGAACAGACTCAAGCGCAGGCAACAAGCCAAAGGACCTCAAGCGAGCCCTCAGTTCGAAAAATCTCAACAAAAATGGCTTTGTGGATGTGGAACAATCCTTTCCAATTCTCCCGGCCGTCTCGCCTTCTCGACCAACACTTCGGCAGCGTTCTCGAACCGGAAGATTTACTGTCGCCTCTGACCCCTCGAGAGTTCGGCGGTTTGCTACGTTTTCCTTCTGAATATCTGCGTCCGTGGAGGTCTGCACTTTCCCAACAGGACGTCGGCTCCACCGTGCGCTACGACAAGGACAAATTCGAGGCGAATTTGGACGTGCAGCAGTTCAAGCCGGAGGAGATCACGGTGAAGGTGAGCGACGACACGGTCACTATCGAAGGAAAACATGAGGAGAAGCAGGACGAGCATGGGTATATTTCGAGGCATTTCGTGAGGAGGTATGTGGTGCCGAAAGGGCATGATATCAGGAAAGTGGAGTCCACGTTGTCTTCGGATGGAGTGCTTACCATCAGGGCACCCAAGATTGATAGTGGGAAAGAGGAGGAACGGAGTATTCCGGTTGTCCAGACGGGGCAGCCTTCCAAGGCCGTGGAGCAGAAGACCGAGAAGAAAAAAGAGAAATAATTTAACTTAAAATGTATTAATTTCTGATGACTGATTGTGATATTGTAATTGTGTTTTGTGTTTTCTGTTCAAAATAAATAAAACTAGACCAAAATAAAGTCGTTTTTATTATTTGCATTAAGGCATTGTTGTTAGAGTTGTATTCAGGGAATTAAATTTATTAAAATCTTACAAAACTCAAACTACAGTTCTCTTCCTTTTCCTCTTTTTTGACATTCTTCGACGGTTTTCCTCCCTTTCTTAGTCCTTTTCCACATCGATCCTTGGAGCAATGATCGACAAAACTCAAAATTCGGGAAATTTCCAGAAGGTTCTATACGGTTCTAGAGGGTGATAAAGGAATTTTGTGGTTTAAATATGGTCTAAGTTGTTTTGGTGGTGGTTGGGGGTTTAGTGTGTTGTTTCACTCGCGTTCCTTTTTAAAATACGAAATGATTCGATCTTTTCCAGTGTTGTGAAATACAATATCTTACCGTACAGTTGTGTTTTATTGGTTGCATATCTTAGGAAGGATTTTTTTCATAAAAGAAAAATGACCAGAAAAACTGGAAAGATACACATTGTATTCACAAAATAATCCGCTTTTGGCTTCTTTTAATTATACTTTGACACTTTTCACGTACTTTTTCTTAAATAAAATCAAAAGAAGTTCTGGTGTAGCGAAAAAATTTATTAAATTAAATACAAATAGAAAAAGCTAACGTAACAAACTACACATACATTTACATTACAAAACTCAGTCTTTAATTACCACAAATACTAAAAAAAAAAGAATTAATACAAAATAACTGCGAAAAAATTACTTCTTTTCTTCTTCTTCCTTCTTCTCCACCGCCTTGGTCGGTTGCCCCGTTTGGATAACCGGAACGCTCCTTCCCTCCTCCACAGCAGCCTTAACCCTGGGCGCCGTTATCGTGAGCACCCCATCCGTCGACAACTTCGACTCGATTTTATCCGCGTCGTGGTCCTCGGGCAAAATGTACTTCCTCACGAAATGCCGCGAAATAAACCCGTGCTCGTCTTCCTTCTCCTCGTGTTTGCCCTCCACCGTGACGACGTTTTTGGTCACCTTCACGCTGATTTCCTCCGGCTTGAACTGCTGCACGTCCAGATTCACCTGGAATTTGTCCTTGTCGCGGCAGACGGTCGATCCGGAATCCCTTTGGGAAGCGGCAGAACGCCAAGGTCTCAGATATCCCGCAGGACAACGCATGAGGTGGCGAAGTTCGCGAGGAATCAGCGGCGCGAAGAAATCCTCCGGGTCCAGACCCAACCCGAAATGTTGATCCAGCATTCTGGTCGGGCGGGAGTGTTCGAAGGGGTCGTTCAACAGAATTATGGACATTTTCGCTGGTTTAGCACTGATTTGTACGTTGTGGTTTTTTTGAAGTTGGCACCTTGTACTGTATCCACCAATTGAATCGCAGGACTGAAGTCGGGTTTGATCGGCGGCTGGTTTTATAGGGAGACGCGTTTCGAGAATGTTCGGAAATTGACGCGAAGGATGAATCTAGAATATTGGAGAAGGTCAGGAATGTTTGGGTTGCGTGGTGATGAATCAGTTCATAGAATGTTCTCTCTAGAACATTCGGGAAGTCGCTGTCTACTTGATGTTTTCTGATTTAATTTTACTAATAGTTTTTCGTTTAAAATAAAGCTCTGAACTAGTGATTGAAGAAGAAATAAACAAACACGACATTACTTTTATAATTTCAATATTAACCCGGGGATATGTGAACAAAATTTCTGGAAGTTTGTAAACTTATAACAAAATTTTTTCAGTTTTTCTGTTTCTGCTATTTATTTTTTTGTTTAAGGATTTGGTTAACTTATGTAAATAATTCAACAGGAAATACATTTCAATTTGTTCTTAAATCCTCTGCGTATTTTAATTTGTCCTGAATTTTTACAAAATTATACCTATTACAAAATGAATTGAAAAAGGTTTAGGAATCTAAAATTTGTTCCATATACATTTTACAACTGCAAAATGCGTTTTAAGTTAAAGAAATTGGGATTTGGAATTACATTTTTACCAGAAAAAAAAAGACTAATTGAGCTACTTCTTTAAATTTAAATTTATTTATGAATACACAAGAGCAATAACACGTTCTATTACAAAGAAATATCTAATGCCTATAATACTGTAATTACTTTATACAGTATGTTCCCGGATTGAGTTCACAGGAGCAAAAAAACTGTATTTTCTATTTTACAAAAAAATGACAAAGGAATAATATTTTTTGCTTAATTCAAAATAAATAAATCTATAATTAGAACTTTAATATTATCAGGATGTGTTCTTAAAATCGAAAAACCCGAAAGTAGCGTAGGACTTTTATATATTTAATTTTACAAAAAAATGTCAATGGGATAAAAAATGTTCCTTAAGTCAAACCAATTTCTACTTTTCGATTAAACCCCCACCCCTTTCAGCACGTAGTTCAATTCTAACCCGTAATTCTTTCCTCTTGTGAAAATTTTAATAATATTCACAGTTTGATAATGTATCACAATAGGTGCATAAGATAAGACCAACTTTCGCGAATGATGTACACTGTAAGAAAATTGAGGGTGGGTGGGCGGGGCTAGTATTTGCTAAGATAAGACTGAACAATATTAAAAGTAGTTACTAGAATGAAAAAGGGGTGGCAGCCGTTCAACTGCTTGCTTATAAAACACTGTGGAAAAAAAATTAATTGAGCTTCACCCACCCACCCACCCCTATTCCGCTTTGATTGGTCATTCTATTGGCTCTGAGATGTAGTTTGGAATGATAATGCTTGCTTATAAAAGATTCTGTAGGAAAAATCAATATTAGCCCCGCCCACCCACCCATTTTCTATTTTTTTTCTTCTGAAATAAGAAATGAATCTTATAACAAATAGTAGGTAAATATAACAAAAAAATCACGGTTAGCGCTTTTTTTTTCTTTTGTTAACATCCTAGGTTCTATTAATTCCCATTCCCAATCTACAGAACTATTAATATAATATATTTAACCTCGCCCGCCCACCCCTCCTTCTTTTCAGTAATTGATTATCTGGTTGAATGAAAGGTGGATCTTATACTAAATAGAAATAAAATCGTTAGAATGAGAATAGCGTGGGTGGGTGGAGCTAGTACCTGCTACGACAAGAGTGATTTTGGCAGATGACATATCGTCTGAGAAAATAATGGGCAGGTGGGCGGGGCTAATACTTGCTAAGATAAGAGTGATTTTGGCAGATGACATACCATCTGTAAAAATAATGGGCGGGTGGGCGGGGCTAGTATTTGCCAAGATAAGACTGAACAATACTAAGAGTAGTCACTAGAATGAAGAAAGGGAGGGAGCTGGGCAACTGCTTCCTTATAAGACGCTTTGAAAAAAAAGTAAACTGAGCTCCACCCACCCACCTTTATTCCGCTTTGATCCTTCATTTTATTGGCTCTGAAACCGAGTTTGGAATATTAGTGCTTGCTTATAAAAGATTCTGTAGGAAACATTAATATTAACCCCGCCCACCCACCCAGTTTTTATTTTTATCTTCTGAAATAAGAAATAAATCTGATAGCAAATAATAAATGTAATAAAAATTACGATTAACGCTTTTTTTTCTTTTTTCAGCATCCTACATAAGTTCTATTAATTCCCATTCCAACTCTACAGAATTAATAATATAATATATTTAACCCCGCCCACCCACCCCTCCTTCTTTCCAGTAATTCATTATCTGGTTGAATGAAAGTTGGATCTTATATTGAATAGTAATAAAATCGTTACCTGCCACAATAAGAGTGATTTTGGCAGATGGAATACCTTCTGAGAAAATAATGGGTGGGTGGGCGGGGCTAGTTCTTGCTAAGATAAGACTTTTTGGCAAATGATATATATACCCCGGAAGAAACATTGAACATTATTAGGAGTAGTCACTAGAATTAAAAGGTCTGGGCTACTTCGCCCAACTTCTTTCTCCATTTCACTGTCTTATTTTATTTACTGCAGTATGGGAATTGAATTCTGTTTTGACAAGCGGTAGAATATAAGATTTAAAAAAAATCAGGTTAGGTCAAACCAGCCTAGGTCACGCTACATCAACTTTTTTAAAAATTTTAGATTCAAGGTTGTCAAACAAGATTTAATTTTTATCTATATAACTCACGACTCACTGTAAGATAAAAATTATAAAACTCACAAATTTTTATTAAAATTATATTTATACTTAATATTTTTGTATTAAAATTTACGAAATAAGTTGAAAATGTACATGGAACAAAAAATCTTAAAATCCATGAAAATGTTATATGGAACAAATTAGCACTGAGCTGATTTATTTTCGTTTTGATTAATACATAATTTAAAACCATTTTGTTTAATAATAAGGAAATAATTTGCCGACACTGAAATAGTGCGCCATGTGCATTTTACAACGATTTTAATTTACTGCTTTTTAAAATGAAAATTGTGTCATCATATTTTACACCGCCTAAACGCAAAACCTTCCAGTCGAATCTCGAGCGTTCGGTCCCTCTAGAACGTTCCACCACCTCCACATAAAAACTCGAGCGCCGTGACGCTCCCATCAGACTTGAATAGACCTCAAGCGAGCCCTCAGTTCGAAAAATCTCAACAAATATGGCTTTGTGGATGTGGAACAACCCATTCCAATTCTCCCGGCCGTCTCGCCTCCTCGACCAACACTTCGGCGCCGTTCTCGAACCGGAAGATTTACTGTCGCCTCTGACCCCTCGAGTTCGGCGGTTTGCTGCGTTTTCCTTCTGAGTATCTGCGTCCGTGGAGGTCTGCACTTTCCCAACAGGACGTCGGCTCCACCGTGCGCTTCGACAAGGACAAATTCGAGGCGAATTTGGACGTGCAGCAGTTCAAGCCGGAGGAGATCACGGTGAAGGTGAGCGACGACACGGTCACTATCGAGGGAAAACATGAGGAGAAGCAGGACGAGCATGGGTACATTTCGAGGCATTTCGTGAGGAGGTATGTGGTGCCGAAGGGGCATGATATCAGGAAAGTGAAGTCTACGTTGTCTTCGGATGGGGTCCTCACCATCAGGGCACCCAAGATTGATAGCGTGAAAGAGGAGGAACGGAGTATTCGTGTTGTGCAGACGGGGCAGCCGTCCAAGGCCGTGGAGCAGAAGACCGACAAGAAAGAAGAGTAATAATTTAACTTAAAATGTATTAATTACTGATGACTGATTGTGATATTGTTAATGTGTTTTGTGTTTTCTGTTCAAAATAAATAAAACCAGACCAAAATAAAAGTCGTTTTTATTATTTGCATTAAGACATTGTTATTAACTTTCTATTCAGCGAATTAAATTTACTAAATATTTACAAAACTCAAAATTCGGTTCTCTTGTGGTTTAAATGTGGTGTAAGTTGTTTTGGGGGTGGTTGGGGGTTTAGTGTGTTGTTTCAGTCGCGTTCCTTTTTAAAATACGATTTGATTCGATCTTTTCCAGTGTTGTGAAATACAATATCTTACCATACAGTTGTGTTTTATTGGTTGCATATCTTAGGAATGATTTTTTTCATAAAAGAAAAATAACTAGAAAAACTGGAAAGATACACATTGTGTTCACAAAATAATCCGGTTTTGCCTTATTTTAATTACACTTTGATACTTTTTACGTATTTTTTCTCAAATAAACTCAAAGGAAGTTCTGGTGTAGTGAAAAAATTTATTAAATTAATAAATACAAATGGAAAATGCTAACGTAACTAAACTACACATACATTACAAAACTCAGTCTTTAATTACCACAAATACTAGAAAATAAACTAATACAAAATAGCTGCGAAAAAATTACTTCTTTTCTTCTTCTTCCTTCTTCTCCACCGCCATGGTCGGCTGCCCCGTCTGGATAACCGGGACACTCCTTCCCTCCTCCACAGCAGCCTTAACCCTGGGCGCCGTTATCGTGAGCACCCCGTCCGTCGACAACTTCGACTCGATTTTCTCCACGTCGTGGTCCTCGGGCAAAACGTACTTCCTCACGAAATGCCGCGAAATAAACCCGTGCTCGTCTTCCTTCTCCTCGTGTTTGCCTTCCACCGTGACGACGTTTTTGGCCACCTTCACGCTGATTTCCTGCGGCTTGAACTGCTGCAGGTCCAGATTCACCTGGAATTTGTCCTTGTGGCGGCAGACGGTCGATCCGGAATCCTTTTGGGAAGCGGCAGAACGCCAAGGTCTCAGATATCCCGCAGGACAACGCATGAGGTGATGGAGTTCGCGAGGAATCAGCGGCGCGAAGAAATCCTCAGGGTCCAGACCCAAGCCGAAATGTTGATCCAGCATTCTGGTCGGGCGGGAGTGTTCGAAGGGGTCGTTCAACAGAATTATGGACATTTTCGCTGGTTTAGCACTGATTTGTACGTCGTGGTTTTTTTGAAGTTGGCACCTTGTACTGTATCGACCAATTGAATCGCAGGACTGATGTCGGGTTTGATCGGCTGCTGGTTTTATAGGGAGACGCGTTTCGAGAATGTTCGCAAATTGACGCGAAGGACGAATCTAGAAAATTGGAGAAGGTCAGGAATGTCTGGGTTGCGTGACGATGAATCAGTTCATTGAATGTTCTCTCTAGAACATTCGGGAAGTCGCTCTTACGTGATGTTTTCTTTTTTAATTTTACAAATAGTTTTTCGTTTAAAATAAACCTCTTAACTAGTGATTAAAGAAAAAATAAACGAAAACGAAATTACTTTTATAATTTCAATATTAACCCGGGGATATGTGATTAAAATAACAGAATAAAATAACAATTTTATTAAAATTGCTGGAAGTTTGTAACATTATAACAAAATTTTTTCAGTTTTTCTGTTTTTCCGATTTATTTTTTTGTTTAAGGATTTGCTTAACTTATGTAAATAATTCAACAGGAAATACGTTTCAATTTGTTCTTAAAACTTCTGCATATTTTAACATGTCCTGAATTTTTATAAAATTACATTACAAAATGAATTAAAAAAGGTTTAGGAATCTAAAATTTGTTCCATGTACATTTTACAACTGCAAAATGTGTTTTAAATTAAAGAAATTGGGATTTGGTATTACATTTTTACCAGAAAAGAATGATTAATAGCGCTACTTTTTAAATTTAAATTTATTTATGAATACACAAGAGCAATAACACGTTCTACTACAAAGAAATATCTAATACGTATAATACTGTAATTATTTTACACAGTATGTTCCCGGATTGAGTTCACAAGAGGAAAAAAACTGTATTTTCCATTTTACAAAAAAATGACAAAGGAATAATATTTTTTGCTTAATTCAAAATAAATAAATTTATAATTAGAACTTTAATATTATCAGGATGTGTTCTTTAAATCGAAAAAACCCAAAAGTAGCATAGGACTTTTTTATTTTTAATTTTACAAAAAAATGTCAATGGAATAAAAATTGTTCCTTAAGTCAAACCAATTTCTACTATTCGATTAACCCACCACCCCTTTCACCACGTAGTTCGATTCTAACCCGTAATTTTTCCTCTTGTGAAAATTTTTATAATATTCACAGTTTGATAATGCACCATAATAGGTGCATAAGATACGATCAACTTTGGCGCATGATGTACACTGTAAGAAAATAGAGGTTGGGTGGGCGGGGCTAGTATTTGCTAAGATAAGACTGAAAAATATTAAAAGTAGTTACTAGAATGAAAAAGGGGTGGCAGCCAGGCAACTGCTTGCTTATAAGACACTGTGGAACAAAGGTAAACTAAGCTCCACCCACCCAATCACCCCTATTCCGCTTTGATTGCTCATTTTATTGGCTCTGAGATGGAGTTTGCAATGATAATGCTTGCTTATAAAAGATTCTGTTGGAAAAATCAATATTAGCCCCGCCCACCCACCCATTTTCTATTTTTTTTCTTCTGAAATAAGAAATAAATCTTATAACAAATAGTAAATATAACAAAAAAATCACAGTTAGCGCTTTTTTTTTCTTTAACATCCTAGGTCCTATTAATTCCCATTCCCAATCTACAGAATTATTAATGTAATATATTTAACCTCGCCCGCCCTCCCCTCCTTCTTTTCAGTAATTGATTATCTGGTTGAATGAGAGGTGGATCTTATACTAAATAGAAATAAAATCGTTAGAATAAGAATAGCGCGGGTGGGTGGAGCTAGTACCTGCTACGACAAGAGTGATTTTGGCAGATGACATTTCGTCTGATTAAATAATGGGCGGGTGGGCGGGGCTAATACTTGCTAAGATAAGAGTGATTTTGGCAGATGACATACCATCTGGAAAAACAATGGGCGGGTGGGCGGAGCTAGTATTTGCTAAGATAAGACTGAACAATACTAAGAGTAGTTACTAGAATGTAGAAAAGGAGGGAGCTGGGCAATTGCTTCCTTATAAGACGCTTTGGAAAAAAGTAAACTGAGCTCCACCCACCCACCCCTATTCCGCTTTGATCCTTCATTTTATTGGCTATGAAACCGAGTTTGGAATATTAGTGCTTGCTTATAAAAGATTCTGTAGGAAAAATTAATATAAGCCCTGCCCACCCACCCAGTTTTTATTTTTATCTTCTGAAATAAGAAATAAATCTGATAGCAAATAATAAATGTAATAAAAATTACGATTAACGCTTTTTTTTCTTTTTTCAGCAACCTAAGTTCTATTAATTCCCATTCCAACTCTACAGAATTAATAATATAACATATTTAACCCCGCCCACCCACCCCTCCTTCTTTCTAGTAATTCATTATCTAGTTGAATGAAAGTTGGATCTTATATTGAATAGAAATAATAGTTACCTGCCACGATAAGAGTGATTTTGGCAGATGGAATACTTTCTGAGAAAATAATGGGTGGGTGGGCGGGGCTAGTTCTTGCTAAGATAAGACTTTTTGGCAAAAGATATATATACCCCGGAAGAAACATTGAACATTATTAGGAGTAGTCACTAGAATTAAAAGGTCTGGGCTACATCGCCCAACTTCTTTCTTCATTTCACTGTCTTATTTTATTTACAGCAGTATGGGAATTGAATTCTGTTTTGACAAGCGGTTGAGTATAAGATTTAAAAAAAATCAGGTTAGGTCAAACCAGCCTAGGTCACGCTACATAAAGTTTTTTAAAAATTTTAGATTCAAGGTTGTCAAACAAGATTTAATTTTTTCTATATAACCCACGACCCACTGTAAGATAAAAATTATAAATCTCACAATAGTTTTATTAAAATTATATTTATTCTTAATATTTTTGTATTAAAATTTAAGAAATAAGTTGAAAATGTACATGAAACAAAAAAAATCTTAAAATCCGTGGAAATGTTATGTGGAACAAATTAGCACTGAGCTGATTTATTTTCGTTTTGTTTATTACATAATTTAAAACCATTTTGTTTAATAATATGGAAATAATTTGCTGACACTGAAATAGTGCGCCATGTGCATTTTACAACGATTTTAATTTACTGCTTTTTAAAATGAAAATTATGTCATCACATTTTACACCGACTAAACGCAAAACCTTCCAGTCGAATCTCGAGCGTTCTGTCCCTCTAGAACGTTCCACCACCTCCACATAAAAACTCGAGCGCCGTGACGCTCCCGTCAAACTTGAACAGACTCAAGCGCAAGCAACAAGCCAAAGGACCTCAAGCGAGCTCTCAATTCGAAAAATTTGAACAAAAATGGCTTTGTGGCTGTGGAACAACCCATTCCAATTCTCCCGGCCGTCTCGCCTCCTCGACCAACACTTCGGCGCCGTTCTCGAACCGGAAGATTTACTGTCGCCTCTGACCCCTCGAGATTTCGGCGGTTTGCTACGTTTTCCTTCTGAATATCTGCGTCCGTGGAGGTCTGCACTTTCCCAACAGGACGTCGGCTCCACCGTGCGCTTCGACAAGGACAAATTCGAGGCGAATTTGGACGTGCAGCAGTTCAAGCCGGAGGAGATCACGGTGAAGGTGAGTGACGACATGGTCACTATCGAGGGAAAACATGAGGAGAAGCAGGATGAGCATGGATACATTTCGAGGCATTTCGTGAGGAGATATGTGGTGCCGAAGGGGCATGATATCAGTAAGGTGGAGTCCACGTTGTCTTCGGATGGGGTGCTTACCATCAGGGCACCCAAGATTGATAGTGGGAAAGAGGAGGAAAGGAGTATTCGTGTGGTGCAGACGGAGCAGCCGTCCAAGGCCGTGGAGCAGAAGACCGAAAAGAAAGAAGAGAAATAATTTAACTTAAAATGTATTAATTACTGATGACTGATTGTGATATTGTAATTGTGTTTTGTGTTTTCTGTTCAAAATAAATAAAACTAGACCAAAATAAAGTCGTTTTTATTATTTGCATTAAGACATTGTTGTTAGAGTTGTATTCAGGGAATTAAATTTATTAAAATCTTACAAAACTCAAAATACAGTTCTCTTCCTTTTCCTCTTTCTTGACATTCTTCGACGGTTTTCCTCCCTTTCTTAGTCCTTTTCCACATCGATCCTTGGAGCAATGATCGACAAAACTCAAAATTCGGGAAATTTCCAGAAGGTTCTATACGGTTCTAGAGGGTGATAAAGGAATTTTGTGGTTTAAATATGGTCTAAGTTGTTTTGGTGGTGGTTGGGGGTTTAGTGTGTTGTTTCAGTCGCGTTCCTTTTTAAAATACGAAATGATTCGATCTTTTCCAGTGTTGTGAAATACAATAACTTACCGTACAGTTGTGTTTTATTGGTTGCATATCTTAGGAAGGATTTTTTTCATAAAAGAAAAATGACCAAAAAAACTGGAAAGATACACATTGTATTCACACAATAATCCGCTTTTGGCTTTTTTTAACAATACTTTGATACTTTTCACGTACTTTTTCTTAAATAAAATCAAAAGAAGTTCTGGTGTAGGGAAAAAATTTATTAAATTAATAAATACAAATGGAAAATGCTGACGTAACTAAACTACACATACATTACAAAACTCAGTCTTTAATTACCACAAATACCAAAGAAAAATAATTGATACAAAATAGCTGCGAAAAAATTACTTCTTTTCCTCTTCTTCCTTCTTCTCCACCGCCTTGGTCGGCTGCCCCGTCTGGATAACCGGAACGCTCCTTCCCTCCTCCACAGCAGCCTTAACCCTGGGCGCCGTTATCGTGAGCACCCCGTCCGTCGACAACTTCGACTCGATTTTATCCACGTCGTGGTCCTCGGGCAAAACGTACTTCCTCACGAAATGCCGCGAAATAAATCCGTGCTCGTCTTCCTTCTCCTCGTGCTTTCCCTCCACCGTGACGACGTTTTTGGCCACCTTCACGCTGATTTCCTCCGGCTTGAACTGCTGCACGTCCAGATTCACCTGGAATTTGTCCTTGTCGCGGCAGACGGTCGATCCGGAATCCTTTTGGGAAGCGGCAGAACGCCAAGGTCTCAGATATCCCGCAGGACAACGCATGAGGTGGCGGAGTTCGCGAGGAATCAGCGGCGCGAAGAAATCCTCCGGGTCCAGACCCAGGCCGAAATGTTGATCCAGCATTCTGGTCGGGCGGGAGTGTTCGAAGGGGTCGTTCAACAGAATTATGGACATTTTCGCTGGTTTAGCACTGATTTGTGCGTCGTGGTTTTTTTGAAGTTGGCACCTTGTGCTATATCGACCAATTGAATGGCAGGACTGATGTCGGGTTTGATCGGCTGCTGGTTTTATAGGGAGACGCGTTTCGAAAATGTTCGGAAACTGACGCGCCGAATGAATCTAGAATATTGGAGAAGGTCAGGAATGTTTGGGTTGCGTGGAAATGAACCAGTTCATAGAATGTTCTCTCTAGAACATTCGGGAAGTCGCTCTCTACTTGATGATTTCTGATTTAATTTTACTAATAGTTTTTCGTTTAAAATAAAGCTCTTAACTAGTGATTAAAGAAGAAATAAACAAACACGTAATTACTTTTATAATTTCAATATTAACCCAGGGATATGTGATTAAAATTTCTGGAAGTTTGTAAACTTATAACAACATTTTTTCAGTTTTTCTGTTTCTGTTATTTATTTTTTTGTTTAAGGATTTGCTTAACTTATGTAAATAATTCAACAGGAAATACATTTCAATTTGTTCTTAAAACCTCTGCATATTTTAATTTGTCCTGAATTTTAATAATTACATTACAAAATGAATTAAAAAAGTTTTAGGTATCTAAAATTTGTTCTATATACATTTTACAACTGCAAAATGTGTTTTAAATGAAAGAAATTGTGATTTGGAATTACATTTTTTACCAGAAAAGAATGACTAATCGAGTAACTTTTTTAAATTTAAATTTATTTATGAATACACAAGAGCAATTACACGTTCTATTACAAAGAAATATCTAATTCCTATAATTCTGTAATTACTTTATACAGTATTTTCCCGAATTGAGTTCACAACAGGAAAAAAAAACTTTATTTTCTATTTTACAAAAATTGACAAAGGAATAATATTTTTTGCTTAATTCAAAATAAATAAATCTATAATTAGAACTTTAATATTATCAGGCTGTGTTCTTAAAATCGAAAAAACCCAAAAGTAGCGTAGGACTTTTTTATTTTTAATTTTCCAAAAAAATGTCAATGGAATAAAAATTGTTCCTTAATTCAAACCAATTTCTACTATTCGATTAACCCACCACCCCTTTCAGTACGTCGTTCAATTCTAACCCGTAATTCTTTCCTCTTGTGAAAATTTTTATAATATTCACAGTTTGATAATGTATCATAATAGGTGCATAAGATAAGACCAACTTTGGCGAATGATGTATACTGTAAGAAAATAGAGGGTGGGTGGGCGGGGTTAGTATTTGCTAAGATAAGACTGAACAATATTAAAAGTAGTTACTAGAATGAAAAAGGGGTGGCAGCCGGGCAACTGCTTGTTTATAAGACACTGTGGAAAAAGGTAAAGTGAGCTCCACCCACCCACCCTTATTCCGTTTTAATTGCTCATTTTATTGTCTCTGAGATGGAGTTTGCAATGATAATGCTTGCTTATAAAAGATTCTGTAGGAAAAATTAATATTAGCCCCGCCCACCCACCCATTTTCTATTTTTTTTCTTCTGAAATAAGAAATAAATCTTATAACAAATAGTAAATTTAACAAAAAAATCACGGTTAGCGCTTTTTTTTTTCTTTTTTAACATCCTAGGTCCTATTAATTCCCATTCCCAATCTACAGAATAATTAATATAATATATTTAACCTCGCCCGCCCACCCCTCCTTTTCAGTAATTGATTTTCTGATTGAATGAGAGGTGGATCTTATACTAAATAGAAATAAAATCGTTAGAATGAGAATAGCGCGTGTGGGTGGAGCTAGTACCTGCTACGACAAGAGTGATTTTGGCAGATGACATACCATCTGGAAAAATAATGGGCGGGTGGGCGTAATGTGACTCGATCTTGAAATGTGTGGCAATTAGTAACTTTTATGAAATAGAAATATATCTGTGTCCTTGTTATGCTCCGTCTTTTCGACAGCAGGTATTTTTTGCTTCCAGTATGGCGATCCTGTTACTGTCATTTGGTCGTCAATTGCCTTGGTGGTAACACGTCTTCCACGACTGTTTGCTGGTTACCGGTGACACTTTCTCGTTGAATAGGGCTGGAGTTACTTTGGGACTGGAATAGTGTTCTTTCCGGTCCGTTAACTCAATAATTCTAGTACAGTCTGTCGTAACCTCAAATTGTAAACACATCAAACTTTCGTTGACAGATAGCGAAAATTACTAGCCTCGCGCTATCTTTGTTTAACACATAGGTTAGGTTCCTCTCTGTCGAATTCCGACCACAGGCAGTTTGCCGTACTTTCTAAAAGTAATAGTAGATCTAGTGACTTTAGGTGGGCGGGGCTAGTATTTGCTAAGATAAGACTGAACAATATTATGAGTAGTCACTAGAATGAAGAAAGGGAGGGAGCTGGGCAACTGCTTCCTTATAAGACGCTTTGAAAAAAAAGTAAACTGAGCTCCACCCACCCACCCTTATTTCGCTTTGATCGTTCATTTTATTGGCTCTGAAACCGAGTTTAGAATATTAGTGCTTGCTTATAAAAGATTCTGTAGGAAAAATTAATATTAGCCCCGCCCACCCACCCTGTTTTTATTTTTATCTTCTGAAATAAGAAATAAATCTGATAGCAAATAATAAATGTAATAAAAATTACGATTAACGCTTTTTTTTCTTTTTTCAACATCCTAAGTTCTATTAATTCCCATTCCAACTCTACAAAATTAATAATATAATATATTTAACCCCGCCCACCCACCCCTCCTTCTTTGAAGTAATTCATTATCTGGTTGAATGAAAGTTGGATCTTATATTGAATAGAAATAAAATCGTTACTTGCCACGATAAGAGTGATTTTGGCAGATGGAATACCTTCTCAGAAAATAATGGGTGGGTGGGCGGGGCTAGTTCTTGCTAAGATAAGAGTTTTTGGCAAATGGTATATATACCCCGGAAGAAACATTGAACATTATTAGGAGTAGTCACTAGAATTAAAAGGTCTGGGCTACTTCGCCCAACTTCTTGCAACATTTCACTGTCTTATTTTATTTACTGCAGTATGGGAATTGAATTCTGTTTTGACAAGCGGTTGAATATAAGATTTAAAAAAAATCAGGTTAGGTCAAACCAGCCTAGGTCACGCTACATCAAGTTTTTTAAAAATTTTAGTTTCAAGGTTGTCAAACAAGATTTAATTTTTATCTACATATATAACCCACGGCCCACTGTAAGATAAAAATTATAAAACTCACAAATTTTTATTAAAATTATATTTATTCTTAATATTTTTGTGTTAAAATTTAAGAAATAAGTTGAAATTGTACATGGAACAAAAAAAATCTTAAAATCCATGAAAATGTCATATGGAACAAATTAGCACTGAGCTGATTTATTTTCGTTTTGATTAATACATAATTTAAAGAAAACCAATTTGTTTAATAATAAGGAAATAATTTGCTGACACTGAAGTAGTGCTCCATGTGCATTTTACAACGTTTTTAATTTACTACTTTTTAAAATGAAAATTATGTCATCACATTTTACACCGACTAAACGCAAAACCTTCCAGTCGAATCTCGAGCGTTCTGTCCCTCTAGAACGTTCCACCACCTCCACATAAAAACTCGAGCGCCGTGACGCTCCCGTCAGACTTGAACAGACTCAAGCGCAGGCAACAAGCCAAAGGATCTCAAGCGAGCTCTCAGTTCGAAAAATCTCAACAAAAATGGCTTTGTGGCTGTGGAACAACCCATTCCAATTCTCCCGGCCGTCTCGCCTCCTCGACCAACACTTCGGCGCCGTTCTCGAACCGGAAGATTTACTGTCGCCTCTGACCCCTCGAGATTTCGGCGGTTTGCTACGTTTTCCTTCTGAATATCTGCGTCCGTGGAGGTCTGCACTTTCCCAACAGGACGTCGGCTCCACCGTGCGCCTCGACAAGGACAAATTCGAGGCGAATTTGGACGTGCAGCAGTTCAAGCCGGAGGAGATCACGATGAAGGTGAGCGACGACACGGTCACTATCGAGGGAAAACATGGGGAGAAGCAGGACGAGCATGGGTACATTTCGAGGCATTTCGTGAGGAGGTATGTGGTGCCGAAAGGGCATGATATCAGTAAGGTGGAGTCCACGTTGTCTTCGGATGGGGTGCTTACCGTCCGGGCACCCAGGATTGATAGTGGGAAAGAAGAGGAACGGAGTATTCCTGTCGTGCAGACGGGGCAGCCGTCCAAGGCCGTGGAGCAGAAGACCGAGAAGAAAGAAGAGAAATAATTTAACTTAAAATGTATTAATTTCTGATGACTGATTGTGATATTGTTATTGTGTTTTGTGTTTTCTGTTCAAAATAAATAAAACCACCCCAAAATAAAAGACGTTTTTATTATTTGCTTTAAGACATTGTTATTAACTTTCTATTCATCGAACTAAATTTACTAAAATCCAACAAAACTCAAAATTCAGTTTTCTTCGTTTTACTTTTTCGTGAGATTCTTCGACGGCTTTCCTCCCTTTGTTCGGCCTTTTCCACATCGATCCTTGGAGCAATGATCGACAAAACCCAAAATTCGGGAAATTTCTAGAAGGTTCTATAAGGCTCTAGAGGGTGATGAAGGAATTTTGTGGTTTAAATATGGTGTAAGTTGTTTTGGAGGTGATTGGGAGTTTAAAGTGTTGTTTCAGTCGCGTTCCTTTTTATCACGCTTTTATTAGCTTGGGTTGTATGTATGTATGTAACGGAATCTTTGAGCTTAATTTTCATCGGTTTCTAAAAGTCTGATCATCTTGAAACTTTGCACACGTCTCAAGGATCGATGACAATGCAATAATTTGATAACAGTTTCCCATTATCCTTATTAGGAGCGCCAGGATTTATAAATTCTTTTATGGATCCTGTGTAGTGGAGTAAAAGAGATAAAGCTAGCGCGCGATCTGCGCATGCCTGTAGTATCTGGTTTACTCTTCGTTGTAATTATAGTCTTGACAGTGAGTATAGAGTTAAAAGAGAGGCAACCTTATGGACAAGTGCGGGGCTAATGCTCCGTCTTACCCCTCACTTCACTTCATCCATAAACGTAATAGTGGATAGTGGCTCTCCCTCCTTTTTTCTTGTGAACTACGTTAACAGTAGTCTGGACGAACACCAACTCATCAGACTTGTGGCCAGTGCGATTACGTTAAAGCAAAATAGCCCATCCCCAAATGAACGGTGGACTGGTGAAAGGTTTTTGTCCAAATTTAACCAAATTTCAGCTTTTCTTTAATTATTATTGTTATGATAAGCACATGTTGACAACATGCCAGTAAATCCCAATTTTTGGAGGATGCCTGGTGTATGCGTTTAAATTCATCCTTTATTTAAATAAAAAAAAAAGAAATGTGGTGTCGTGGGACACCAGGTAGGAACGAAGTTCCTTCGGTTAATGTAGAATCGACACAATTTGCAAAAAAAAAACGTGCTCAATTTTATGTAGGTTTTCTTGATTTTTCTCTTAAATTTTGCTGATTAGTTTTTATTTAAGTACAGGAAAATATTTAGGAAATTCAGTATTTTAGGAAATAATAAATTACGTAAAATAGGTAGAATTATCAAAATATATATATATTGAAATGTTTGGAATTCAAGGGAGAATTTGTTTTAATTATTTAAAAAAATAATCAATAAACTTTTTAAATATTGTCACTAGTTTAGAGGATATCTTTGCTTTATATCGTAACTTTCTTGCTTATTTTCATTTTTTTTAGCTTTTTCGCGTTCCCTATACGCTTTTTGATACTCTGCTTTGCCATTGTTACTATATTTATTATTGTTTTGACGATTTGAAATTGTATGAAAATAAACGTGGCTACTCACGAGTAAAATGTATCTATAATGTGCGTATTCGCCACGTGCTTGTCCATGAATTCATGAGTATATACTATGCATTGGCGGGGTGGAGTGGTAATAGAGAGAGAAGGGATGAGAGAACGAAAAGTGTTTAGGACATTTTTTATATTTTGTCGGTGCGGTCTTCACGTGTTGGCGGTGTCTTTGTAAGGCAGCTGCACGTGTGCGGACCTTCAACCTTGTGTGGCGGCACAATAACACGTCGGTAAGCAGAAAATAAATAAGTCGTCTCGTGGTGTGGTGGTAAGCATTCGAATCCCACCGAGGCACAAATTTTTTTCTCTGCTTACCTACACTTGTAAGGCGGCCATTTTTCCACGGAGTTTCCGTTACGGTTTTAGGATCACATTTGTTTCAGTTCGGTCGTGCAGCAAAATTCCTATCTCCTCCAAGCCTGCCGTAAGGAACTTCGTTCCAAAAATGAACGGCCATTATAGTAGATATAGTTATTATGATATTTTTATTATTTTTCAGTTTTTCGACCGTTTTATATTTCGATTTCTCAATTTTTCAACTTCTCGATATTGTAATTTTTCATTTTTAAAATTCTAGATTTTTCGATTTCTCGAGTTCTCAGTTGTTCTATATTTTAATGTTTTTATTTTCCCAATTTTTAAATTTTCGATTTTTCAATTTTTGAGATCCCGAATTATCAATTTTTCCATTTTTAACTTTTCGATTTGTCGATTTTGGCCTATTTCGGTTTCTCAATTTTTCGACTTTTCGACTCCTCGATTTCTCCATATTTTGATTTTTCGATTTCTCGATGTCTCAGTTTTTGAATTTTTCGATGTTTCGATTTTTCGGTTTTTGATTTTTACTTTTCGATTTTTCGGTTTTTCTGTGATTTTTATATTATTCGATTTTTCAGTTTTCCAATTTTTTTTAGTTTTCGAGTTTTGATTTCTCGATGTGTTGATTTTTTAGTTTTTCGATTTTTATATTTTAGATTTTTCAATTTTTATTTTTTTTTATTTTTTGATTTTTAGATTTCTCCATTTTTCAATTTTACGATATTTTCATTTTTCAATGTTTTAAATTTTAGGCTTTTCGATTTTTCAGTTCTTCAATATTTTTTAATTTTTCAAATTCTGACGTTTCAGAATTTTCAGATTTCCGATTCCTCAATTAATCTACTTTTTTCGACTTTGCTTTTTGAATTCTTGATTTCTCAATTTTTCAATTCTTTAACTTCCTAATTTTTGAATATTTTGTTCAATTTTGTGATTTTTCAGTTTTTCGACTTTTTACTGTTTGAATTTTCAATTTTTCGTTTTATAAACTTTTAGTTTTCAGTTTTTTAAATACATAGTCACTGGTCTTGATTAAAATACAAATAACGGATATTAAATGAAAAAAACAAGAACGGACATTTAATTAACTAAACGTGTGCAAAAATGGCTGATCGCATCTTAATTGTGTCAGTATATACCACGGTTATCTCTCTCCGTGTCGATTATACCGATCTATACCGATTATTTCTGTTTCAAGGACAATTTCTGCATAGCTTTGGTTTTACAGTCGGTAAAGAAGGAATTAATTATAATTAAAACATATCTAATCATGAATTCTCACCAACTTAAATAAAGATAACAAATTTTGATTCAGAAATACAAACATGGAGGAAAATTAACTATTTGGGGGGTAAAACTAACCACAATGATGAATTGTGTCCCGTTGGTCCGTGAGGGCGATTGATTTCGAACTAATTCCCGTTGATCGATCATACGGAGACCACTGAGTGGTTCTTTCTAGAAAAATCTAAATAAGTAATTAATTCCCCAATTTATGAATTTGTCGCAGACTAAAAAATGAAAAATAAATAATAGTTTAAAAAACTAAAAAACACGCTTTTATTGCTAATCGAACTAAAAACTAGAAAATAATTTTTAATGACAGAGTTTAATATTACAGTAGTAGAAGATCAAACAATCAATCATAATAAATCACCTCAAATTAAAATTATAATAAAATTTAAGTTATTAACAGAATAATTCAATTCAGAGTAAAAAGCGTGGGTTGCTTGATATTTTAAATATTACAATCATTCTATTGGCAACTATCTATGAGAGGATAGTTATGAACCGCAGTAAAATGCACCCCGGCCGTCTCGCCTCCTCGACCAACACTTCGGCGCCGTTCTTGGACCGGAAGATTTACTGTCGCCTCTGACCCCTCGAGAGTTCGGCGGTTTGCTGCGTTTTCCTTCTAAGTATCTGCGTCCGTGGAGGTCTGCACTTTCCCAACAGGACGTCGGCTCCACCGTGCGCTTCGACAAGGACAAATTCGAGGCGAATTTGGACGTGCAGCAGTTCAAGCCGGAGGAGATCACGGTGAAGGTGAGCGACGACACGGTCACTATCGAGGGAAAACATGAGGAGAAGCAGAACGAGCATGGGTACATTTCGAGGCATTTCGTGAGGAGGTACGTGGTGTCGAAGGGGCATGATATCAGTAAAGTGGAGTCGACGTTGTCTTTCTGATGAGGTGCTCACCATCGGGCACCCAAAATTGATACTGGGAAAGAGGAGGAACGGAGTATTCGTGTTGTGCAGACGGGGCAGCCTTCCAAAGCCGTGGAACAGAAGACCGACAAGAAAGAAGAGAAATAATTTAACTTAAAATGTATTAATTACTGATGACTGTTTGTGATATTGTTAATGTGTTTTGTATTTTCTGTTCAAAATAAATAAAACCACCCCAAAATAAAAAACGTTTTTATTATTTGCATTAAGACATTGCTATTGCTATTAACTTTCTGTTCAGCGAACTAAATTTACTAAAATCCTACAAAACTCAAAATTCAGTTCTGTTCATTTTCCACTTTCTTGACATTCTTCGACGGCTTTCTTCCCTTTGTTCGGCCTTTTCCACATCGATCCTTGGAGCAATGACCGACAAAACCCAAAATTCGGGAAATTTCTAGAAGGTTCTATAAGGTTCTAGAGGGTGATAAAGGAATTTTGTGGTTTAAATATGGTCTAAGTTGTTTTGGGGGTGGTTGGGGGTTTAGTGTGTTATTTCAGTCGCGTTCCTTTTTAAAATACGAAATAATTCGATCTTTTCCAGTGTTGGAAATACATACAATATCTTACCGTTCAGTTGTGTTTTATTGGTTGCATATCTTAGGAAGGATTTTTTTTCATAAAAGAGAAATAACCAGAAAAACTAGAAAGATACACATTGTGTTCACAAAATAATTAGCTTTTGGCTTCTTTTAATTATACTTTGACACTTTTCACGTACTTTTTCTTAAATATTATCAAAAGAAGTTCTGGTGTAGTGAAAAAATTTATTAAATTAATAAATACAAATGGAAAATGCTAACGTAACTAAACTACACATACATTACAAAACTCAGTCTTTAATTACCACAAATACCAGAAAACAATAATTAATACAAAATAGTTGCGAACAAATTACTTCTTTTCTTCTTCTTCCTTCTTCTCCACCGCCTTGGTCGGCTGCCCCGTCTGGATAACCGGGACGCTCCTTCCCTCCTCCACAGCAGCCTTAACCCTGGGCGCCGTTATCGTGAGCACCCCGTCCGTCGACAACTTCGACTCGATTTTATCCGCGTCATGGTCTTCGGGCAAAACGTACTTCCTCACGAAATGCCGCGAAATCAACCCGTGCTCGTCTTCCTTCTCCTCGTGTTTTCCCTCCACCGTGACGACGTTTTTGGCCACCTTCACGCTGATTTCCTCCGGCTTGAACTGCTGCACGTCCAGATTCACCTGGAATTTGTCCTTGTCGCGGCAGACGGTCGATCCGGAATCCTTTTGGGAAGCGGCAGAACGCCAAGGTCTCAGATATCCCGCAGGACAACGCATGAGGTGGCGGAGTTCGCGAGGAATTAGCGGCGCGAAGAAATCCTCCGGGTCCAGACCCAAGCCGAAATGTTGATCCAGCATTCTGGTCGGGCGGGAGTGTTCGAAGGGGTCGTTCAACAGAATTATGGACATTTTCGCTAGTTTAGCACTGATTTGTACGTCGTGGTTTTTTTGAAGTTGGCACCTTGTGTTGTATCGACCAATTGAATCGCAGGACTGAAGTCGGGTTTGATCGGCGGCTGGTTTTATAGGGACACGCGTTTCGAGAATGTTCGCAAATTGACGCGAAGGATGAATCTAGAATATTGGAGAAGGTCAGGAATGTTTGGGTTGCGTGGCGATGAACCAGTTCATAGAATGTTCTCTCTAGAACATTCGGGAAGTCGCTCTTTACTTGATGTTTTCTTTTTTGATTTTACAAATAGTTTTTCGTTTAAAATAAAGCTCTTATCTAGTGATTAAATAAAAATAAACAAAGACGAAATTACTTTTATAATTTCAATATTAACCCGGGGATATGTGAATAAAATTGCTGGAAGTTTGTAAAATTATAACAAAATTTTTTCGGTTTTTCTCTTTCTCCTATTTATTTTTTTGTGTTTAAGGATTTGCTTAACTTATGTAAATAATTCAACAGGAAATACATTACTATTTTTTTCTTAAAACTTTTACATATAATAATTTGTGCTGATTTTTTATAAAATTACATTACAAAATGAATTTAAAAAGTTTTAGGAATCTAAAATTTGTACCAACTAGATTTTACAACTGCAAAATGTGTTTTAAATTAAAGAAATCGGGATTTGGTATGACATTTTTACCAGAAAAGAATGACTAGTCGAGCTACTTTTTTAAATTAAAATTTATTTATGAATACACAAGAGCAATTACACGTTCTACTACAAAGAAATATCTAATACGTATAATACTGTAAATATTTTATACAGTATGTTCCCGGATTGAGTTCACAAGAGGAAAAAAACTGTATTTTCTATTTTACAAAAAAATGACAAAGGAATAATATTTTTTGCTTAATTTAAAATAAATAAATCTATAATAATTAGAACTTTAATATTATCAGGCTGTGTTCTTAAAATCGAAAAAACCCAAAAGTAGCGTAGGACTTTTTTATTTTTAATTTTCCAAAAAAAATTTCAATGGAATAAAAATTGTTCCTTAATTCAAACCAATTTCTACTATTCGATTAACCCACCACCCCTTTCAACACGTAGTTCAATTCTAACCCGTAATTCTTTCCTCTTGTGAAAATTTTTATAATATTCACAGTTTGATAATGTATCATAATAGGTGCATAAATAAGACCAACTTTGGCGAATGATGTATACTGTAAGAAAATAGAGGGTGGGTGGGCGGGGTTAGTATTTGCTAAGATAAGACTGAACAATATTAAAAGTAGTTACTAGAATGAATAAATAATAGTTTAAAAAACTAAAAAAAACACGCTTTTATTGCTAATCGAACTAAAAACTAGAAAATAATTTTTAATGACAGAGTTTAATATTACAGTAGTAGAAGATCAAACAATCAATCATAATAAATCACCTCAAATTAAAATTATAATAAAATTTAAGTTATTAACAGAATAATTCAATTCAGAGTAAAAAGCGTGGGGTGCTTGATATTTTAAATATTACAATCATTCTATTGGCAACTATCTATGAGAGGATAGTTATGAACCGCAGTAAAATGCACCCCACGCTTTTTACTCTGAATTGAATTATTCTGTTAATAACTTAAATTTTATTATAATTTTAATTTGAGGTGATTTATTATGATTGATTGTTTGATCTTCTACTACTGTAATATTAAACTCTGTCATTAAAAATTATTTTCTAGTTTTTAGTTCGATTAGCAATAAAAGCGTGTTTTTTTTAGTTTTTTAAACTATTATTTATTTTTCATTTTTTAGTCTGCGACAAATTCATAAATTGGGGAATTAATTACTTATTTAGATTTTTCTAGAAAGAACCACTCAGTGGTCTCCGTATGATCGATCAACGGGAATTAGTTCGAAATCAATCGCCCTCACGGACCAACGGGACACAATTCATCATTGTGGTTAGTTTTACCCCCCAAATAGTTAATTTTCCTCCATGTTTGTATTTCTGAATCAAAATTTGTTATCTTTATTTAAGTTGGTGAGAATTCATGATTAGATATGTTTTAATTATAATTCATTCCTTCTTTACCGACTGTAAAACCAAAGCTATGCAGAAATTGTCCTTGAAACAGAAATAATCGGTATAGATCGGTATAATCGACACGGAGAGAGATAACCGTGGTATATACTGACACAATTAAGATGCGATCAGCCATTTTTGCACACGTTTAGTTAATTAAAAGTCCGTTCTTGTTTTTTTCATTTAATATCCGTTATTTGTATTTTAATCAAGACTATAATTACAACGAAGAGTAAACCAGATACTACAGGCATGCGCAGATCGCGCGCTAGCTTTATCTCTTTTACTCCACTACACAGGATCCATAAAAGAATTTATAAATCCTGGCGGTCCTAATAAGGATAATGGGAAACTGTTATCAAATTATTGCATTGTCATCGATCCTTGAGACGTGTGCAAAGTTTCAAGATGATCAGACTTTTAGAAACCGATGAAAATTAAGCTCAAAGATTCCGTTACATCCATAAAAGAATTTATAAATCCTGGCGGTCCTAATAAGGATAATGGGAAACTGTTATCAAATTATTGCATTGTCATCGATCCTTGAGACGTGTGCAAAGTTTCAACATGATCAGACTGTTAGAAACCGATGAAAATTAAGCTCAAAGATTCCGTTACATACATACATACAACCCAAGCAAATAAAAGCGTGATAAAAAGGGGTGGCAGCCGGGCAACTGCTTGCTAATAAGACACTGTGGAAAAAAAATAAACTGAGCTTCACCCACCCACCCACCCCTATTCCGCTTTGATTGCTCATTTTATTGGCTCTGAGATGGAGTTTGGAATGATAATGCTTGCTTATAAAAGATTCTGTAGGAAGAATCAATATTAGCCCCTCCCACCCACCCATTTTCTATTTTTTTTCTTCTGAAATAAGAAATAAATCTTATAACAAATAGTAAATATAACAAAAAAATCACAGGTAGCGCTTTTTTTTTTTTTTTCTTTAACATCCTAGGTCCTATTAATTCCCATTCCCAATCTACAGAATTATTAATATATTATATTTAACCTCGCCCGCCCACCCTTCCTTCTTTTCAGTAATTGATTATCTGGTTGAATGAGAGGTGGATCTTATACTCAATAGAAATTAAATCGTTAGAATGAGAATAGCGCGGGTGGATGGAGCTAGTACCTGCTACGACAAAAGTGATTTTGGCAGATGACATATCGTCTGAGATTATAATGGGCGGGGCTAATACTTGCTAAGATAAGAGTGATTTTGGCAGATGACATACCATCTGGAAAAATAATGGGCGTGTGGGCGGGGCTAGTATTTGCTAAGATAAGACTGAACAATATTAAGAGTAGTCACTAGAATGAAGAAAGGGAGGGAGCTGGGCAACTGCTTCCTTATAAGACGCTTTGAAAAAAAAGTAAACTGAGCTCCACCCACCCACCCCTATTCCGCTTTGATCCATCATTTTATTGGCTCTGAAACCGAGTTTGGAATATTAGTGCTTGCTTATAAAAGATTCTGTAGGAAAAATTAATATTAGCCCCGCCCACCCACCCACTTTTTATTTTTATCTTCTGAAATAAGAAATAAATCTGATAGCAAATAATAAATGTAATAAAAATTACGATTAACGCTTTTTTTTTCTTTTTTCAGCAACCTAAGTTCTATTAATTCCCATTCCAACACTACAGAATTAATAATATAACATATTTAACCCCGCCCACCCACCCCTCCTTCTTTCCAGTAATTCATTATCTAGTTGAATGAGGCTTGGATCTTATATTGAATAGAAATAATAGTTACCTGCCACGATAAGAGTGATTTTGGCAGATGGAATACTTTCTGAGAAAATAATGGGTGGGTGGGCGGGGCTAGTTCTTGCTAAGATAAGACTTTTTGGCAAATGATATATATACCCCGGAAGAAACATTGAACATTATTAGGAGTAGTCACTAGAATTAAGAGGTCTGGGCTATTTCGCCCAACTTCTTTCTTCATTTCACTGTCTTATTTTATTTACTGTAGTATGGGAATTGAATTCTGTTTTGACAAGCGGTTGAATATAAGATTTAAAAAAAATCAGGTTAGGTCAAACCAGCCTAGGTCACGCTACATAAAGTTTTTTAAAAATTTTAGATTCAAGGTTGTCAAACAAGATTTAATTTTTATCTATATAACCCGCTACCCACTGTAAGATAAAAATTTTAAAACCGACAAATTTTTATTAAAATTATATTTATTCTTAATATTTTTGTATTAAAATTTAAGAAATAAGTTGAAAATGTACATGGAACAAAAAATCTTAAAATCCATGAAAATGTTATATGGAACAAATTAGCACTGAGCTGATTTATTTTCGTTTTGATTAATACATAATTAAAAACCAATTTGTTTACTAATAAGGAAATAATTTGCTGACACTTAAATAGTGCGCCATACGCATTTCACAACGATTTTAATTTACTGCTTTTTAAAATGAAAATTATGTCATTACATTTTACACCGACTGAACGCAAAACCTTCCAGTCGAATCTCGAGCGTTCGCTCCCTCTAGAACGTTCCACCACGTCCACATAAAACCTCGAGCGCCGTGACGCTCCCGTCAGACTTGAACAGACTCAAGCGCAGGCAACAAGCCAAAGGACCTCAAGCGAGCCCTCAGTTCGAAAAATCTCAACAAAAATGGCTTTGTGGATGTGGAACAATCCTTTCCAATTCTCCCGGCCGTCTCGCCTTCTCGACCAACACTTCGGCAGCGTTCTCGAACCGGAAGATTTACTGTCGCCTCTGACCCCTCGAGAGTTCGGCGGTTTGCTACGTTTTCCTTCTGAATATCTGCGTCCGTGGAGGTCTGCACTTTCCCAACAGGACGTCGGCTCCACCGTGCGCTACGACAAGGACAAATTCGAGGCGAATTTGGACGTGCAGCAGTTCAAGCCGGAGGAGATCACGGTGAAGGTGAGCGACGACACGGTCACTATCGAAGGAAAACATGAGGAGAAGCAGGACGAGCATGGGTACATTTCGAGGCATTTCGTGAGGAGGTATGTGGTGCCGAAAGGGCATGATATCAGGAAAGTGGAGTCCACGTTGTCTTCGGATGGAGTGCTCACCATCAGGGCACCCAAGATTGATAGTGGGAAAGAGGAGGAACGGAGTATTCGTGTTGTGCAGACGGGGCAGCCTTCCAAGGCCGTGGAGCAGAAGACCGACAAGAAAGAAGAGTAATAATTTAACTTAAAATGTATTAATTACTGATGACTGATTGTGATATTGTTAATGTGTTTTGTGTTTTCTGTTCAAAGTAAATAAAACCACCTCAAAATAAAAGACGTTTTTATTATTTGCATTAAGACATTGTTATTAACTTTCTGTTCAGCGAATTAAATTTACTAAAATCCTACAAAACTCAAAATTCAGTTCTCTTCCTTTTCCTCTTTCTTGACATTCTTCGACGGTTTTCCTCTCTTTGGTCGTTCTTTTCCACATCGATCCTTGGGGCAATGTTCGACAAAACCCAAAATTCGAGAAATTTCTAGAAGCTTCTACAAGGTTCTATAGGGTGATGAAGGAATTTTCTGGTTTAAATATGGCCTAAGTTGTTTTGGGGTTGGTTGGAGGTTTAGTGTGTTGTTTCAGTGGCGTTCCTTTTTAAAATACGAAATGATTCAATCTTTTCCAATGTTGGGAAATACAATCCCCTTCCGTTCTGTTGTGTTTTATTGGTTGCATATCTTAGGAAGGATTTTTTTTTCATAAAATAAAAAGAATCGAAAAAACTGGAAAGATACTCACTGTTTAGTGAGTTTCGAAACTCCGTAGTTCACAAAATAATCCGCTTTTGGAATTTTTCTTTGATACTTTTTAAGTACTTTGTCTTAAATAAAATGAAAAGAAATTCTGGTGTAGTGAAAAAATTTATTAAATTAAATACAAATAGAAAAGGCTAACGTAACTAAACTACACATACATTTACATTACAAAACTCAGTCTAATACAAAATAACTGCGAAAAAATTACTTCTTTTCTTCTTCTTCCTTCTTCTCCACCGCCTTGGTCGGTTGGCCCGTCTGGATAACCGGAACGCTCCTTCCCTCCTCCAAAGCAGCCTTAACCCTGGGCGCCGTTATCGTGAGCACCCCGTCCGACGACAACTTCGACTCGATTTTATCCGCGTCGTGGTCCTCGGGCAAAACGTACTTCCTCACGAAATGCCGCGAAATAAACCCGTGCTCGTCTTCCTTCTCCTCGTGTTTTCCCTCCACCGTGACGACGTTTTTGGCCACCTTCACGCTGATTTCCTCCGGCTTGAACTGCTGCACGTCCAGATTCACCTGGAATTTGTCCTTGTCGCGGCAGACGGTCGATCCGGAATCCTTTTGGGAAGCGGCAGAACGCCAAGGTCTCAGATATCCCGCAGGACAACGCATGAGGTGGCGGAGTTCGCGAGGAATCAGCGGCGTGAAGAAATCCTCCTGGTCCAGACCCAAACCGAAATGTTGATCCAGCATTCTGGTCGGGCGAGAGTCGAAGGGGTCGTTCAACAGAATTATGGACATTTTCGGGGGTTTAGCACTGATTTGTACGTCGTGGTTTTTTTGAAGTTGGCACCTTGGTGCTGTCTCGACCAATTGAATCGCAGGACTGAAGTCGGGTTTGATCGGCGGCTGGTTTTATAGGGAGAAGCGCTTCGAGAATGTTCGGAAATTGACGCGAATGATGAATCTAGAAAATTGGAGAAGGTCAGGATTGTTTGGGTTGCGTGGCGATGAGCCAGTTCATAGAATGTTCTCTCTAGAACATTCGGGAAGTCGCTCTCTACTTGATGTTTTCTTTTTTAATTTTACAAATAGTTTTTCGTTTAAAATAAAGGTCTTAACTAGTGATTAAAGAAAAATAAACGAAAACGAAATTACTTTTATAATTTCAATATTAACCCGGGAATATGTGAATAAAATTGCTGGAAGTTTGTAAAATAATAACAAAATTTTTTCAGTTTTTCTGTTTCTCCTATTTATTTTTTTGTGTTTAAGGATTTGCTTAACTTATGTAAATAATTCAACAGGAAATACATTTCAATTTGTTCTTAAAACCTCTGCATATTTTAATTGGTCCTGAATTTTTATAAAATTACGTTACAAAATGAATTAAAAAAGGTTTAGGAATCTAAAATTTGTTCTATGTAGATTTTACAACTGCAAAATGTGTTTTAAATTAAAGAAATTGGGATTTGGTATTACATTTTTACCAGAAAAGAATGACTAATCGAGCTACTTTTTTAAATTTAAATTAATTTAGGAATACACAAGAGCAATAACACGTTCTACTACAAAGAAATATCTAATACCTATAATACTGTAATTATTTTATACAGTATGTTCTCGGACTGAGTTCACAAGAGGAAAAAAAACTTTATTTTCTATTTTACAAAAAAATGACAAAGGAATAATATTTTTTGCTTAATTCAAAATAAATAAATCTATAATTAGAACTTTAATATTATCAGGCTGTGTTCTTAAAATCGAAAAAACCCAAAAGTAGCGTAGGACTTTTTTATTTTTAATTTTACAAAAAAATGTCAATGGAATAAAAATTGTTCCTTAAATCAAACCAATTTCTACTATTCGATTAACCCACCACCCCTTTCAACACGTAGTTCAATTCTAACCCGTAATTCTTTTCTCTTGTGAAAATTTTAATAATATTCACAGTTTGATAATGTATCATAATAGGTGCATAAGATAAGACCAACTTTGGCGAATGATGTACACTGTAAGAAAATAGAGGGTGGGTGGGCGGGGCTAGTATTTGCTAAGATAAGACTGAACAATATTAAAAGCAGTTACTAGAATGAAAAAGGGGTGGCAGCCGGGTAACTGCTTGCTTATAAGACATTGTGGAAAAAAAATAAACTGAGCTTCACCCACCCACCCACCCCTATTCCGCTTTGATTGCTCATTTTATTGGCTCTGACATGGAGTTAGGAATGATAATGCTTGCTTATAAAAGATTATGTAGGAAAAATCAATGTTAGCCCCTCCCACCCACCCATTTTCTATTTTTTTTCTTCTGAAATAAGAAATAAATCTTATAACAAATAGTAAATATAATAAAAAAATCACGGTTAGCGCTTTTTTTTCTTTTTTTAACATCCTAGGTCGTATTAATTCCCATTCCCAATCTACAGAATTATTAATATAATATATTTTACCTTGCCCGCCCACCCCTCCTTCTTTTCAGTAATTGATTATCTGGTTGAATGAAAGGTGGATCTTATACTAAATAGAAATAAAATCGTTAGAATGAGAATAGCGCGGGTGGGTGGAGCTAGTACCTGCTACGACAAGAGTGATTTTGGCAGATGACATATCGTCTGATAAAATAATGGGCGGGTGGGCGGGGCTAATACTTGCTAAGATAAGAGTGATTTTGGCAGATGACATACCATCTGAAAAAATAATGGGCGGGTGGGCGGGGCTAGTATTTGCTAAGATAAGACTGAACAATATTATGAGTAGTCACCTAGAATGATGAAAGGGAGGGAGCTGGGCAACTGCTTCCTTATAAGACGCTTTGAAACAAAAGTAAACAGAGCTCTACCCAACCACCCCTATTCCGCTTTGATCCTTCATTTTATTGGCTCTGAAACCGAGTTTGGAATATTAGTGCTTGATCTTAAAAGATTCTGTAGGAAAAATTAATATTACCCCGCCCACCCACCCAGTGTTTATTTTTATCTTCTGAAATAAGAAATAAATCTGATAGCAAATAATAAATGTAATAAAAATTACGATTAACGCTTTTTTTTTCTTTTTTCAACATCCTAAGTTCTATTAATTCCCATTCCAACTCTACAGAATTAATAATATAATATATTTAACCCCGCCCACCCAACCCTCCTTCTTTCCAGTAATTCATTATCTGGTTGAATGAAAGTTGGATCTTACATTGAATAGAAATAAAATCGTTACCTGCCACGATAAGAGTGATTTTGGCAGATGGAATACCTTCTGAGAAAATAATGGGTGGGTGGGCGGGGCTAGTTCTTGCTAAGATAAGACTTTTTGGAAAATGATATATATACCCCGGAAGAAACATTGAACATTATTAGGAGTAGTCACTAGAATTAAAAGGTCCGGGCTACTTCGCCCAACTTCTCTCTCCATTTCACTGTCTTATTTTATTTACTACAGTATGGGAATTGAATTCTGTTTTGACAAGCGGTTGAATATAACATTTAAAAAAAATCAGGTTAGGTCAAACCAGCCTAGGTCACGCTACATCAAGTTTTTTAAAAATTTTAGATTCAAGCTTGTCAAATAAGATTTAATTTTTATCTATATAACCCACGACCCACTGAAAGGTAAAAATTATAAAACTCACAAATTTTTATTAAAATTATATTTATTCTTAATATTTTTGTGTTAAAATTTAAGAAATAAGTTGAAAATGTTCATGGAACAAAAAAAATCTTAAAATCCATGAAAATGTCATATGGAACAAATTAGCACTGAGCTGATTTATTTTCGTTTTGATTAATACATAATTTAAAGAAAACCAATTTTTTTGCTAATAAGGAAATAATTTGCTGACACTTAAATAGTGCGCCATGTGCATTTTAAAACGATTTTAATTTACTGCTTTTTAAAATGAAAATTATGTAATCACATTTTACACCGACTAAACGCAAAACCTTCCAGTCGAATCTCGAGCGTTCGCTCCCTCTAGAACGTTCCACCACGTCCACATAAAAACTCGAGCGCCGTGACGCTCCCGTCAGACTTGAACAGACTCAAGCGCAGGCAACAAACCAAAGGACCTCAAGCGAGCTCTCATTCGAAAAATCTCAAAAAAATGGCTTTGTGGATGTGGAACAACCCTTTCCAATTCTCCCGGCCGTCTCGCCTCCTCGACCAACACTTCGGCGCCGTTCTCGAACCGGAAGATTTACTGTCGCCTCTGACCCCTCGAGAGTTCGGCGGTTTGCTACGTTTTCCTTCTGAATATCTGCGTCCGTGGAGGTCTGCACTTTCCCAACAGGACGTCGGCTCCACCGTGCGCTTCGACAAGGACAAATTCGAGGCGAATTTGGACGTGCAGCAGTTCAAGCCGGAGGAGATCACGGTGAAGGTGAGCGACGACACGGTCACTATCGAAGGAAAACATGAGGAGAAGCAGGACGAGCATGGGTACATTTCGAGGCATTTCGTGAGGAGGTATGTGGTGCCGAAGGGGCATGATATCAGTAAAGTGGAGTCGACGCTGTCTTCGGATGGGGTGCTCACCATCAGGGCACCCAAGATTGATAGTGGGAAAGAGGAGGAACGGAGTATTCGTGTTGTGCAGACGGGGCAGCCGTCTAAAGCCGTGGAGCAGAAGACCGAGAAAAAAGAAGAGAAATAATTTTACTTAAAATGTATCAATTACTGATGACTGATTGTGATGTTGTTAATGTGTTTTGTATTTTCTGTTCAAAATAAATAAAACCACCCCAAAATAAAAGTTGTTTTGATTATTTGCAGTAAGACATTGTTATTAACTTTCTCTTCAACGAATTAAATTTACTAAAATCTTACAAAACTCAAAATTCAGTTCTCTTCCTTTTCCTCTTTCTTGATATTCTTCGACGGTTTTCCTCTCTTTGGTCGTTCTTTTCCACATCGATCCTTGGGGCAATGTTCGACAAAACCCAAAATTCCAGAAATTTCTAGAAGCTTCTATAAGGTTCTAGAGGGTGATGAAGGAATTTTCTGGTTTAAATATGGCCTAAGTTGTTTTGGGGGTGGTTGGAGGTTTAGTGTGTTGTTTCAGTGGCGTTCCTTTTTAAAATACGAAATGATTCAATCTTTTCCAGTGTTGGGAAATACAATCCCCTTCCGTACTGTTGTGTTTTATTGGTTGCATATCTTAGGAAGGATTTTTTTTCATAAAATAAAAAGAACCGAAAAAACTGGAAAGATACTCACTGTTTGAGTTTCGAAACTCCGTAATTCAAAAAATAATCCGCTTTTGGAATTTTTCTTTGATACTTTTTAAGTACTTTGTCTTAAATAAAATCAAAAGAAATTCTGGTGTAGTGAAAATATTTATTAAATTAAATACAAATAGAAAAGGATAACGTAACTAAACTACACATACATTTACATTACAAAACTCAGTCTTTAATTACCACAAATACTAAAAAATAAAAAATAATTAATACAAAATAACTGCGAAAAAATTACTTCTTTTCCTCTTCTTCCTTCTTCTCCACCGCCTTGGTCGGCTGCCCCGTGTGGATAACCGGAACGCTCCTTCCCTCCTCCACGGCAGCCTTAACCCTGGGCGCCGTTATCGTGAGCACCCCGTCCGTCGACAACTTCGACTCGATTTTATCCGCGTCGTGGTCCTCGGGCAAAACGTACTTCCTCACGAAATGCCGCGAAATCAACCCGTGCTCGTCTTCCTTCTCCTCGTGTTTTCCCTCCACCGTGACGACGTTTTTGGCCACCTTCACGCTGATTTCCTCCGGCTTGAACTGCTGCACGTCCAGATTCACCTGGAATTTGTCTTTGTCGCGGCAGACGGTCGATCCGGAATCCTTTTGGGAAGCGGCAGAACGCCAAGGCCTCAGATATCCCGCAGGACAACGCATGAGGTGGCGAAGTTCGCGAGGAATCAGCGGCGCGAAGAAATCCTCCGGGTCCAGACCCAAACCGAAATGTTGATCCAGCATTCTGGACGGGCGAGAGTCGAAAGGGTCGTTCAACAGAATTATGGACATTTTCGGGGGTTTAGCACTGATTTGTATGTCGTGGTTTTTTTGAAGTTGGCACCTTGTGCTGTCTCGACCAATTGAATCGCAGGACTGATGTCGGGTTTGATCGGCGGCTGGTTTTATAGGGAGAAGCGTTTCGAGAATGTTCGGAAATTAGCGCGAAGGATAAATCTAGAATATTGGAGAAGGTCAGGAATGTTTGGGTTGCGTGGTGATGATTCAGTTCATTGAATGTTCTCTCTAGAACATTCGGGAAGTCGCTTGATGTTTTCTTTTTTAATTTTACAAATACTTTTTCGTTTAAAATAAACCTCTTACCTAGTGATTAAAGAAAAAATAAACAAACACGAAATTACTTTTATAATTTCAATATTAACTCGGGGATATGTGAATAAAATTGCTGGAAGTTTGTAAAATTATAACATTTTTTCAATTTTTCTGTTTCTCCTATTTATTTTTTTGTGTTTAAGGATCTGCTTAACTTATGTAAATAATTCAACAGAAAATACATTACAATTTGTTCTTAAAACTTCTGCATATATTAATTTGTCCTCAATTTTTATAAAATTACATCACAAAATGAATTAAAAAAGTTTTAGGAATATAAAATTTGTTCCATATACATTTTACAACTGCAAAATGCGTTTTAAGTTAAAGAAATTGGGATTTGGAATTACATTTTTACCAGAAAAAAATTACTAATTGAGCTACTTCTTTAAATTTAAATTTATTTATGAATACACAAGAGCAATAACACGTTCTATTACAAAGAAATATCTAATTCCTATAATACTGTAATTAGTTTATACAGTATGTTCCGGGATTGAGTTCACAGGAGCAAAAAAACTGTATTTTCTATTTTACAAAAAAATGACAAAGGAATAATATTTTTTGCTTCATTCAAAATAAATAAATCTACAATTAGAACTTTAATATTATCAGGCTGTGTTCTTAAAATCGAAAAAACCCAAAAGTAGCGTAGGACATTTTTATTTTTAATTTTCCAAAGAAATGTCAGTGAAATAAAAATTGTTCCTTAATTCAAACCAATTTCTACTATTCGATTAACCCACCACCCCTTTCAGCACATAGTTCAATTCTAACCCGTAATTCTTTCCTCTTGCGAAAATTTTAATAATATTCACAGTTTGGTAATGTATCATAATAGGTGCATAAGATAAGACCAACTTTGGCGAATGATGTACACTGTAAGAAAATAGAGGGTGGGTGGGCGGGGCTAGTATTTGCTAAGATAAGACTGAACAATATTAAAAGTAGTTACTAGAATGAAAAAGGGGTGGCAGCCGGGCAACTGCTTGCTTATAAGACACTGTGGAAAAAAAGGTAAGCTGAGCTCCACCCACCCAACAAACCCTATTCCGCTTTGATCTCTCATTTTATTGCTTTTGACATGGAGTTTGGAATGATAATGCTTGCTTATAAAAGACTATGTAGGAAAAATCAATGTTAGCCCCTCCCACCCACCCATTTTCTATTTTTTTTTCTTCTTTTTTTAACATCCTAGGTCGTATTAATTCCCATTCCCAATCTACAGAATTATTAATATATATATTTAACCTCGCCCGTCCTCCCCTCCTTCTTTTCAGTAATTGATTATCTGGTTGAATGAAAGGTGGATCTTATACTAAATAGAAATAAAATCGTTAGAATGAGAATAGCGCGGGTGGGTGGAGCTAGTACCTGCTACGACAAGAGTGATTTTGGCAGATGACATATCGTCTGATAAAATAATGGGCGGGTGGGCGGGGCTAATACTTGCTAAGATAAGAGTGATTTTGGCAGATGACATACCATCTGGAAAAACAATGGGCGGGTGGGCGGAGCTAGTATTTGCTAAGATAAGACTGAACAATATTATGAGTAGTCACTAGAATGAAGAAAGTGAGGGAGCTGAGCAACTGCTTCCTTATAAGACGCTTTGAAAAAAAAGTAAACTGAGCTCCACCCACCCACCCCTATTCCGCTTTGATCCTTCATTTTATTGGTTCTGAAACCGAGTTTGGAATATTAGTGCTTGCTTATTAAAGATTCTGTAGGAAAAATTAATATAAGCCCTGCCCACCCACCCAGTTTTTATTTTTATCTTCTGAAATAAGAAATAAATCTGATAGCAAATAATAAATGTAATAAAAATTACGATTAACGCTTTTTTTTCTTTTTTCAACATCCTAAGTTCTATTAATTCCCATTCCAACTCTACAGAATTGATAGTATAATATATTTAACCCCGTCCACCCACCCCTTCTTCTTTCCAGTAGTTCATTATCTGGTTGAATGAAAGTTGGATCTTATATTGAATAGAAATAAAATCGTTACCTGCCACGATAAGAGTGATTTTGGCAAATGACATACTTTATGAGAAAATAATGGGCGGGTGGGCGGGGCTAGTTCTTGCTAAGATAGGACTTTTTGGCAAATGATATATACAGGGTTAGTCACGAGAGAATTACTTCTGAAAATTATTTTTACGCAACCCAAAATACGAATACCATGTACCATTTGATACTAACTGAATTTAAAATGAAATGCTTAATCCATGATTGCTTTGAATTTCTCATTTTGACAATTGTGGAAAAGGAGGTTACGCGAGTGTCCATGGTGGTACCGCAGCCAGTCGGAAATCTCCTCCGGCGCCGCTAATAAATTTGTCAGTGTCAGCCTCTTGGTCTTTTGCAACCGATTAATCACGAGAAAATTATTTCTAAAAATTCCTTTTACGGCTTTTATTCAAAGGTTACAAGACAAACTCAAACAAGTAAGTAAATAATTTAACTACTAATCTGTTGAAAATGTTGGGCATTTTGGGGGGATGCTACGGCTTTTTTGTAAATGGATGGCCGAAGAAGTCCGGAGGTTGTAGATTTGCACTTCGAAGAGGCTCTAGGTGACGCAGAGATGGCGAATTAACACAGGCACATTAGCGGCGAACAACATTGGTAGAGCACTTACGGCTTCAGTATAGCCCAGATTGATCTGACTGTATGTCGTCGATCCAAGGGGGCTCTAGAAGCGAGTCAACGATGAAACAAAATGTTAAAAATTAATTAACGTCAAAGTGACACTGCCAAAGTCAAAGCAATCATGGATTAGGCATTTCATTTTAAATTTAGATAATATCAAGTGGTACAGGGTATTAGTATTTTGGGTTGCGTAACAATAATTTTCAGAAGTAATTCTCTCGTGACTAACCCTGTATACCCCGTAAGAAACTAGAGAGCGGATGGGCAGGGCTATATATCAGTAAGGTGGAGTCCACGTTGTCTTTGGATGGGGTGCTTACCATCAGGGCACCCAGGATTGATAGTGGGAAAGAAGAGGGACGGAGTCGTGCAGACGGGGCAGCCTTCCATGGCCGTGGAGCAGAAGACCGAAAAGAAAGAAGAGAAATAGTTTAACTTAAAATATATGAATTACTGATGACTGATTGTGATATTGTTAATGTGTTTTGTGTTTTCTGTTCAAAATAAATAAAACCACGCCAAAATAAAAGTCGCGTTTATTATTTGCATTAAGACATTGTTATTAAATTTCTATTCAGCGAATTAAATTTACTAAAATCTTACAAAACTCAAAATTCAGTTCTCTTCCTCGACATTTTTCGACTGCTTTCCTCCCTTTGTTCGTTTCTTTTCCACATCGATCCTTGGAGCAATGATCGACAAAACCCAAAATTCGGGAAATTTCTAGAAGTTTCTATAAGGTTCTAGAGGGTGATGAAGGAATTTTGTGGTTTAAATACGGTGTAAGTTTGTTTTGGGGGTGGTTGGGAGTTTAGTGCATTGTTTCAGTCGCGTTCCTTTTTAAAATACGATTTGATTGGATCTTTTCCATTGTTGTGAAATACATACAATATCTTACCGTACAGTTGTGTTTTATTGGTTGCATACCTTAGGAAGGATTTTTTCATAAAAGAAAAATAACTAGAAAAACTGGAAAGATACACATTGTGTTCACAAAATAGTCCGCTTTTGGCTTCTTTTAATTATACTTTGATACTTTTCACGTACTTTTTCTTTAATAAAATCAAAAGAAGTTCTGGTATAGTGAAAAAATTTATTAAATTAATAAATACAAACGGAAAATTCTAACGTAACTAAAACTACACATACATTACAAAACTCAGTCTTTAATTACCACAAATACTAAAAAAAAAATAATTAATACAAAATAACTGCGCAAAAATTACTTCTTTTCTTCATCTTCCTTCTTCTCCACCGCCTTGGTCGGCTGCCCCGTCTGGATAACCGGGACGCTCCTTCCCTCCTCCACAGCAGCCTTAACCCTGGGCGCCATTATCGTGAGCACCCCGTCCGACGACAACTTCGACTCGATTTTATCCACGTCGTGGTCTTCGGGCAAAACGTACTTCCTCACGAAATGCCGCGAAATAAACCCGTGCTCGTCTTCCTTCTCCTCGTGTTTTCCCTCCACCGTGACGACGTTTTTGGTCACCTTCACGCTGATTTCCTCCGGCTTGAACTGCTGCACGTCCAGATTCACCTGGAATTTGTCCTTGTCGCGGCAGACGGTCGATCCGGAATCCTTTTGGGAAGCGGCAGAACGCCAAGGTCTCAGATATCCTGCAGGACAACGCATCAGGTGGCGAAGTTCGCGAGGAGTCAGCGCCAGCGGCGCGAAGAAATCCTCCTGGTCCAGACCCAAGCCGGAATGTTGATCCAGCATTCTGGTCGGGCGGGAGTGTTCGAAGGGGTCGTTCAACAGAATTATGGACATTTTCGCTGGTTTAGCACTGATTTGTACGTTGTGGTTTTTTTGAAGTTGGCACCTTGTACTGTATCGACCAATTGAATCGCAGGACTGAAGTCGGGTTTGATCGGCGGCTGGTTTTATAGGAAGACGCGTTTCGAGAATGTTCGGAAATTGACGCGAAGGATGAATCTAGAATTTGGAGAAGGTCAGGAATCAGTGTTGCCAACTGCAGGGAATTTTCCCTTTTAAGGGAATTTTAGGATAAGAAAGGGAAAAAGGGAATTTTTTAACAAAAGTTGGCAATTTTAGGGAATTTTTAGAAGCATTCTTAAGTAGGCTGACAACGCAGCAAAGAAAATGTGAAAATTGATAAATCATAATTTTTTCAGCTTAGAAAAGAGCAACATAGTTTGGTAGGTCTTGGTTGTGTGTTGAGTCATGAGTAGACAAAATGTACTAAATGTAAAACGTAGGTCAACTTGTCATTGGTCAAGAGTAGGTAGATGGTGGGTAGCTTAAATTGTGGGCACTTTGAGGATGTTGAGATGAGATCAGAGAACTGGAGCAGGGATGAGATGTTAAAAATTAAAATGGCGACAAATCGACATAAAGCAAGTGTTCTGTGGTGTGGTAATTTACAAAAAATCTGTAACTTCAATCGAGATGGACAATGAGAAGATAAAAAAAAGAAAAATCCAAGCAGACAAAACATTTAAAAGTTATTGGCTAGATGATCCACTTTTTAAACCATGGCTATTACCAGATACTCAGTCAAAGTATATGGCAAGGTATAAAGTTAGATTATGTATGTAGATACATACTCTTTTAATACTTTTTCAGATGTAAAATTTGCAATGTAACCATCAAATCAGGGAAAAGTGAGTTACAAAAACATGCAGGTACGAAAAAACACTTGGAAAAACTGAAGCTAATTAATCACAATAAAAATGTTGATATATTGTTTAAAATCAACGAAGATACGGTGCATAAGGATAACGTCAAAAAAGCTGAAATTAAACTAGCAGCAGTATTTGCAGCTAACAATATTGCATTTCGAGTTATTGATCAATTAGAACCTGTTTTAAAGGAAATATTTCCGGACAGTAAGATATGCCAAGACATCAACATAAAGAGAACCAAATGCACTGAAATTGTGAAAAATGTTTTGTGCAAAAAGGAGACAAATGACTTAGTGACACATCTGAGAAACAATACATTTTCTGTGCTCTTGGATGAATCAACTGATATTGGTGATTATAAAAGCGTAGCTGTGTTGGCAAGATTCTTAAACCATGATAATAAGATCGAAACTCGTTTACTGGAATTAATACAACTAGATGCAAGAGATTTAGGTGCTACAGCTTTATATAACACATTTAAAGCATGTTTAGAAAGACACAAAATACCCTTGCAAAACATAATAGGTTTGTTAAGATAACATCAGTTTATAAAATAGCTATTATTTATAATTCCAGGTGTTGCTTCGGATGGCGCTAGTGTCATGATTGGAAAAAATCATTCATTTTTTCAACTGCTGCAAAATGATGTACCACATGTAATATTGCTACGTTGTATATGCCATTCTGCCTCACTAGTTGCATCTAATGCATGCACTGTCTTACCTCGAAGTTCTGAAGAACTTTTGAGGGGTATTTACACCTACGTTTCTGGAAGTTCTAAAAGATCTGCACAACTACAAGAAATGCAAGAATATTTTCAGGAAAGGAAGCATAAAATACTTAAACTGTCAGCAACCAGATGGTTAAGTCATTTTGAGTGCGTAGTTAGGATTTTGGAGAACTGGAATGTATTGGAACATTACTTTGCAATTGCGGTGCTAGAAGACAAATTAAAAAGCGCCGAGTTGATTCTAAGTGAATTGAAGAATATATACACAAAAGGATACCTATTTTTTTTAATATATGTCCTAAATTTGTTTAATAGCTTTAATGCTCTTTTCCAAGGCAGAAAGCCTCTAATCCATGTCTTGTACTCAGAGTGTACAAACTTGATGAAACAGTTATGTAAAAATTATCTGGATGGAGCGATAGTGCTCGAACAAAATCTACTTACACTAAACTTGAACAACCCGCGTCATTTTTCGCCTTTAGAAAAACTATATGTCGGCCCAGAGTGTTCTGCACTTGTAAAGACAATGCCCCCTGATGGAAGAGATTTATTTTTAAAAAATTGCCTTAAATTTTACGTAACTGCAGCTGTTGATTTACAGAGACGTTTACCTGAAGAAATATTTAGGGATATGAGGTTTCTGAATCCCAATGTTGCATTTGCTAAAAGTGATGATGAGAGAAATATAGATTTCAATATATTATGTGATAAACTAAAACATATTAACGCAGATAAGACTGAAATCGCGATTGAATGGCGGAACTTGCCAATTTCTTTTAGTGAGACTGAAATTAAAAAATTTACATCCTTGCAATTGCATGAAATGTGGTTAAATATTTGCTCAACAAAAAAATTTAGTGAAGATTTAGCTTTTCCAAATTTAGGAAAGTTAGTCAAGTCAATATTAATTCTCCCTCACTCTAACGCAGAAACAGAGAGAATTTTCAGCATTGTCACTGATACAAAGACCAAAAAAAGAAACAGGATTGGGGAGAGTTCTTTAAACGCTGTTGCTGTTTTTAGGAGCTTTTTACAAGCAACAGAACTAGATGTTGTCAAGTATCCAATAACACAAGACCATCTGCAGTTACATAATGTTGCAATGTATTCATTTAAACACTCATAAAGAGGCTAGATTTTTGTCTTTTATTTGTATTGTAATTATACAACTATATTTTTGTTACTTTGTGTTGTCAATTTTGAAATTATAGTGTTTGTTTATTATATTATTATTATTAAAAGAAGTTAAAAAGAAAGGAGCGTTGTTTTTGGGGAGGAAATTAGTAGATTAAGTGTTTTCTTGATCCGTGAGAAATTTTATCAATTTGTAATGGTAGTAGATTAGATACCTAGTTATATGCAAAAGAGAATTTTGAGGCTGAAAAGGGAATTTTTATCGTCCATGTAGGGAATTCGACATTACAAAGGTTGGCAACACTGTCAGGAATGTTTGGGTTGCGTGACGATGAACCAGTTCATAGAATGTTCTCTCTAGAACATTCGGGAAGTCGCTCTCTACTTGATGTTTTCTTTTTTAATTCTACAAATAGTTTCGTTTAAAATAAAGCTCTTAACTAGTGATTAAAGAAAAAATAAACAAACACGAACTTTTTTTTATAATTTCAATATTAACCCGGGGATAGGTGAATAAAATTGCTGGAAGTTTGTAAAATTATAACAAAATTTTTCAGTTTTTCTGTTTCTCCTATTTATTTTTTTGTGTTTAAGGATTTGCTTAACTTATGTAAATAATTCAATAGGAAATACATTACAATTTGTTCTTAAAACTTCTGCATAAATTAATGTGTCCTGAATTTTTATAAAATTACATTACAAAATGAATAAAAAAAGTTTCAGGAATCTAAAAGTTGTTCCATATACATTTTACAACTGCAAAATGTGATTTAAATTAAAGAAATTGGGATTTGGAATTAAATTTTTACCAGAAAAGAATGACTATCGAACTACTTTTTTAAATTTAAATTTATTTATGAATATACAAGAGCAATCACACGTTGTACTACAAAGAAATATCTAATACCTATAATACTGTAATTATTTCATACAGTATGTTCCCGGATTGCGTTCACAAGAGGAAAAAAAACTTTATTTTCTATTTTACAAAAATTGACAAAGGAAAAATAGCTTTTGCTTAAATCAACATAAATAAACCAACAATTGTGTTCTTAAAATCGAAAAAACAAAAGTATAAGAAAGGACTTTTCTATTTTTAATTTAAAAAAAAATGTGCAAGGAATAAAAATTGTTCCTTAATTCAAACCAATTTCGATTATTCGATTAATTCACCACCTCTTTCAGCACATAGTTCAATTCTAACTGCTAATTCTTTAATTTAGTTCTTTCCCCTTGTGATCTCAATCCGGGGACATTACTGTAGATCTAAAAGCATGTATGGAAAAATGAAATATAGATGTTTAACTTATACCTCGTCTGAACAGATTTTCTCTTTGATAGTTTTTATATTTTTGTTAATCTATCTGTGGATTATCGTTAATTTGTTTTAGAACTTCCGGTGCTAAATTCCGACAGAATCTAACACACACGAAAGGTTCGTCATCGTTGAAATTGTGTTTGTATTCCAAATGAAGTGGTTTTTCTCTTTGGTACTTTAAACATTTTACTTTGGTAGAAGGGATGGTTTTTAACTTTATTTTTTCTGTTATAGCTGAAAATTTTGAGAATATTCACAGGTTGATAATGGTGAATTTTTGTACCATAATAGGTGAATAAGATAAGACTAACTTTGGCGAATGATGTACACTGTTAGAAAATAGAGGGTGGGTGGGCGGGGCTAGTATTTGTAAGACAAGATTGAACAACATTAAAAGTAGTTACTAGAATGAAGAAGGGGTGGCAGCCGAGTAAGTTCTTGCTTATAGGAAACTGTGGAAAAAAGGTAAACTGAGCTCCACACCTATTCTGCTTTGATCACCCATTTTAGTGACTCTGAGACGAAGTTTGGAATGATAGTGCTTGCTTATAAAAGATTCTGTAGGAAAAATTAGGTACCGCGTCAATTCGTCGTGCACAATTCGTCGCGCGACAATTGATCGCAAACAACTGATCGCAGCGTCAATTGGTCGCAGCGACAACTGGTCGCAACGACAACTGGTCGCAGTCGCAATTGATCGCAACACAATTCGTCGCAAGTACAACTGGTCGCATGCGACAATTGATCGCAGGCGAAAAATAATAGCGTTTATAGAGAAATAAGTAATTGTTATGAATGAGGAAAATAAATTAATGTGCTATATTTTCAAAAATTTCATTATTTCTAAAAAAAGTGCCAAAATAAATACATACGAGTTCCATAAAAACGGTAACTATTAGGCTCATTTCCGACTAAACCAAAGTGCAAAAAAGTGAAAATATTGTAAAATATTTTTTTTAATGCTGACACATCTCGTCGGTATGCTACTGTAATGTTCATTTGGATTATTCGTCTTATTGATTAGACGCTCAAGTAAGTGATTCAAGCTTTTCTTCTCACAAGTTTAAAGTTTGTCAATTAAACGAGTGAAAAAAATAGCTTTCAAAACGTGTTGGACGTCATTTTTCTTTAATAAAAAATGGTTTTAAAATTATTACAACTGTCAAATTAAAAAGTTATAGATAAATCGTGAAAAAACTCTCGTTACAGTTTTAAGTGAAAAAGTATTATTTTCATTACGTTTGTTAGTTTAAAAAATTAAATATATACCTATATTTTTTAATAAATTTGCTGCGTAAAAGGAATTTTTAGAAATAATTTTCTCGTCATTAATCGGTTGCAAAAGATCAAGAAGCACTCGAAGCAAGCCCTGACAAACTTATTAGCGGCGCCAGCGGAGATCTCCAATTGGCTGCGGTACCACCATGGACACTCGCGTAACCTCCTTTTCCAGAATTGTCAAAATGACATTGCCAAACTCAAAGCAATCATGAATTAAGCATTTCATTTTAAATTCTGTTAGTATCAAGTGGTACATGGTATTCGTATTTTGGGTTGCGTAAAAATAATTTTCAGAAATAATTTTCTCGTGATTAACCCTGTATATGTATTTTTTACACCCACATATGGTACAACTGAATTTTTCTTCAGTACAATACTAGTCACATAATAATTGAAAAATAAGTTTTTAGTTGCATAAGTACCTACATTTCTTAGATTTCCCGGTAACACAAAATTATTCTTGACGCTCTAACAAAAGTTTTTGCAATATATATTTACAATACACGTAAACCTTTCTCAAACCCTGTAAAAGATCCGTTGCAATTTACAAGGTATTAAAATAAGTATTATATATCCGTCCAGTGGAATTTATATTCGCTGCATATGGATACTCTAGATGTACTATTATTATTCTGTATCAAAATGTGTTAAAATTTAAAGGTTGTTGAAAATATGATTTTTTAAATAACTGTAATCTAGTTAAGAACAATAAACACTTGTTTTTATGTTGAGTACTTATTATAATGAAGCTAGTTCCTATAATATAATAGGTAAAATAAGAAACGAGATAAATAGAAACAATCTCTTAAAAAAAAATAACCAAAATGACAATGTATTAATAAAAAATCTTATGTAACAAGGTGTTTACGCTCGTATTTTTTAATTTTTAAAGTGCAACTACAAACTTCGTCACTTATCTATATTCAAATTGTTTTTAATTCGATATTTACACCTTACCTGGTTGCTAAATTTATTGCAACTTAAAATTCAGAATACAAAATATTTAGTTTTAATAAAAGAAAATACTTCCCGAGGAATTTTACCTTGCGATCAATTGACGCTGCGATAAATTTACGTACGATCTATTGTCGCTGCGATCAATTTACGTGCAATCAATTGTCGCTGCGATCAATTGTCGCCGCGATCAATTGTCGCGTGCGACCAATTGTGCTGCGACGAGTTGCTTGCGATCAATTGTCGCGCGATCAATTGTTTGCGACCAGTTGTCGTAGAATCGAAAAATTAATATTAACCCCGCCCACCCACCCATTTTCAATTTTTTTCTTCTGAAATAAGAAATAAATCTGATAGAAAATAATAAATGTAATAAAAAATTACGATTAATGCTTTTTCTTTTCTATTTTTAACATCCTAAGTTCTATTAATTCCCATTCCAAATCTACAGAATTATTAATATAATATATTTAACCCCGCCCACCCACCCCTCCTTCTTTCCAGTAATTCATTATCTGGTTGAATGAAAGTTGGATCTTATATTGAATAGAAATAAAATCGTTACCTGCCACTATAAGAGTGATTTTGGCAGATGGAATACCTTCTGAGAAAATAATGGGTGGGTGGGCGGGGCTAGTTCTTGCTAAGATAAGACTTTTTAGCAAATGATATATATACCCCGGAAGAAACATTGAACATTATTAGGAGTAGTCACAAGAATTAAAAGGTCTGGGCTACATCGCCCAACTTCTTTCTCCATTTCACTGTCTTATTTTATTTACTGCAGTATGGGAATTGAATTCTGTTTTGACAAGCGGTTGAGTATAAGATTTAAAAAAAATCAGGTTAGGTCAAACCAGCCTAGGCCACGCTACATAAAGTTTTTTCAAAATTTTAGATTCAAGGTTGTCAAACAAGATTTAATTTTTATCTATATAACCCGCTACCCACTGTAAGATAAAAATTATAAAACTCACAAATTTTTATTAAAATTATATTTATTCTTAATATTTTTGTGTTAAAATTTAAGAAATAAGTTGAAAATGTACATGGAACAAAAAAAATCTTAAAATCCATGAAAATGTTATATGGAACAAATTAGCATTGAGCTGATTTATTTTCGTTTTGATTAATACATAATTTAAAGAAAACCAATTTGTTTACTAATAAGGAAATAATTTACTAACACTGAAATAGTGCGCTATATGCATTTTACAATGATTTTAATTTATAATTTTTTAAAATGAAAATAATTATGTCATCACATTTTACATCGACTAAACGCAAAACCTTCCAGTCGAATCTCGAGCGTTCGATCCCTCTAGAACGTTCCACCACCTCCACATAAAAACTCGAGCGCCGTGACGCTCCCGTCAGACTTGAACAGACTCAAGCGCAGGCAACAAACCAAAGGACCTCAAGCGAGCTCTCATTCGAAAAATCTCAACAAAAATGGCTTTGTGGATGTGGAACAACCCTTTCCAGTTCTCCCGGCCGTCTCGCCTCCTCGACCAACACTTCGGCGCCGTTCTCGAACCGGAAGATTTACTGTCGCCTCTGACCCCTCGAGAGTTCGGCGGTTTGCTACGTTTTCCTTCTGAATATCTGCGTCCGTGGAGGTCTGCACTTTCCCAACAGGACGTCGGCTCCACCGTGCGCTTCGACAAGGACAAATTCGAGGCGAATTTGGACGTGCAGCAGTTCAAGCCGGAGGAGATCACGGTGAAGGTGAGTGACGACACGGTCACTATCGAGGGAAAACATGAGGAGAAGCAGGACGAGCATGGGTATATTTCGAGGCATTTCGTGAGGAGGTATGTGGTGCCGAAGGGGCATCATATCAGGAAAGTGGAGTCCACGTTGTCTTCGGATGGGGTGCTCACCATCAGGGCACCCAAGATTGATAGTGGGAAAGAGGAGGAACGGAGTATTCCGGTTGTCCAGACGGGGCAGCCTTCCAAGGCCGTGGAGCAGAAGACCGAGAAGAAAAAAGAGAAATAATTGAACTTAAAATGTATTAATTTCTGATGACTGATTGTGATATTGTAATTGTGTTTTGTGTTTTCTGTTCAAAATAAATAAAACTAGACCAAAATAAAGTCGTTTTTATTATTTGCATTAAGGCATTGTTGTTAGAGTTGTATTCAGGGAATTAAATTTATTAAAATCTTACAAAACTCAAAATACAGTTCTCTTCCTTTTCTTCTTTTTTGACATTCTTCGACGGTTTTCCTCCCTTTCTTAGTCCTTTTCCACATCGATCCTTGGAGCAATGATCGACAAAACTCAAAATTCGGGAAATTTCCAGAAGGTTCTATACGGTTCTAGAGGGTGATAAAGGAATTTTGTGGTTTAAATATGGTCTAAGTTGTTTTGGCGGTGGTTGGGGGTTTAGTGTGTTGTTTCAGTCGCGTTCCTTTTTAAAATACGAAATGATTCGATCTTTTCCAGTGTTGTGAAATACAATATTTTACCGTACAGTTGTGTTTTATTGGTTGCATATCTTAGGAAGGATTTTTTCATAAAAGAAAAATGACCAGAAAAACTGGAAAGATACACATTGTATTCACAAAATAATCCGCTTTTGGCTTCTTTTAATTATACTTTGACACTTTTCACGTACTTTTTCTTAAATAAAATCAAAAGAAGTTCTGGTGTAGGGAAAAAAATTATTAAATTAAATACAAATAGAAAAAGCTAACGTAACAAACTACACATACATTTACATTACAAAACTCAGTCTTTAATTACCACAAATACTAAAAAAAAAAAGAATTAATACAAAATAACTGCGAAAAAATTACTTCTTTTCTTCTTCTTCCTTCTTCTCCATCGCCTTGTTAGGTTGCCCCGTCTGGATAACCGGAACGCTCCTTCCCTCCTCCACAGCAGCCTTAACCCTTGGCGCCGTTATCGTGAGCACCCCGTCCGTCGACAACTTCGACTCGATTTTATCCGCGTCGTGGTCCTCGGGCAAAACGTACTTCCTCACGAAATGCCGCGAAATAAACCCGTGCTCGTCTTCCTTCTCCTCGTGTTTGCCTTCCACCGTGACGACGTTTTTGGCCACCTTCACGCTGATTTCCTCCGGCTTGAACTGCTGCACGTCCAGATTCACCTGGAATTTGTCCTTGTCGCGGCAGACGGTCGATCCGGAATCCCTTTGGGAAGCGGCAGAACGCCAAGGTCTCAGATATCCAGCAGGACAACGCATGAGGTGGCGGAGTTCGCGAGGAATCAGCGGCGCGATGAAATCCTCCGGGTCCAGACCCAAGCCGAAATGTTGATCCAGCATTCTGGTCGGGCGGGAGTGTTCGAAGGGGTCGTTCAACAGAATTATGGACATTTTCGATGGTTTAGCACTGATTTGTACGTTGTGGTTTTTTTGAAGTTGGCACTTTGTGCTGTATCGACCAATTGAATGGCAGGACTGAAGTCGGGTTTGATCGGCGGCTGGTTTTATAGGGAGAAGCGTTTCGAGAATGTTCGGAAATTAGCGCGAAGGATGAATCTAGAATATTGGAGAAGGTCAGGAATGTTTGGGTTGCGTGGCGATGAATCGGTTCATAGAATGTTCTCTCTAGAACATTCGGGAAGTCGCTCTTACGTGATGTTTTCTTTTTTAATTTAACAAATAGTTTTTCGTTTAAAATAAAGCTCTTATCTAGTGATTAAAGAAAAAATAAACACGAAATTACTTTTATAATGTCAATATTAACCCGGGGATATGTGAATAAAATTGTTGGAAGTTTGTAAAATTATAACAAAATGTTTTCAGTTTTTCTCTTTCTCCTATTTATTTTTTTGTGTTTAAGGATTTGCTTAACTTATGTAAATAATTCAACAGGAAATACATTTCAATTTGTTCTTAAAACCTCTGCATAAATTAATTTGTCCTGAATTTTTATAAAATTACATTACAAAATGAATTAAAAAAGTTTCAGGAATCTAAAATTTGTTCCATGTACATTTTACAACTGCAAAATGTGTTTTAAATTAAAGAAATCAGGATTTGGTATTACATTTTTACCAGAAAAAAATGACTAATCGAGCTACTTTTTTAAATTTAAATTTATTTATAAATACACAAGAGCAACAACACGTTTTACTATAAAGGAATATCTAATACCTATAATACTGTAATTATTTTATACAGTATGTCCCCGAATTGAGTTCACAAGAGGAAAAAACTTTATTTTCTATTTTACAAAAAAATGACAAAGGAATAATATTTTTTGCTTAATTCAAAATAAATAAATCTATAATTAGAACTTTAATATTATTATCAGGCTGTGTTCTTAAAATCGAAAAAACCCAAAAGTAGCGTAGGACTTTTTTATTTTTAATTTTACAAAAAAATGTCAGTGGAATAAAAATTGTTCCTTAATTCAAACCAATTTCTACTATTCGATTAACCCACCACCCCTTTCAGCACGTAGTTCCATTCTAACCCGTAATTCTTTCCTCTTGTGAAAATTTTTATAATATTCACAGTTTGATAATGTATCATTATAGGTGCATAAGATACGACCAACTTTGGCGCATGATGTACCCTGTAAGAAAATAGAAGGTGGGTGGGCGGGGCTAGTATTTGCTAAGATAAGACTGAACAATATTAAAAGTAGTTACTAGAATGAAAAAGGGGTGGCAGCCGGGCAACTGCTTGCTTATAAGACACTGTGAAAAAAAAATAAACTGAGCTTCACCCACCCACCCACCCCTATTCCACTTTGATTGCTCATTTTATTGGCTCTGAGATGGAGTTTGGAATGATAATGCTTGCTTATAAAAGATTCTGTTGGAAAAATCAATATTAGCCCCGCCCACCCACCCATTGTCTATTTTTTTTCTTCTGAAATAAGAAATAAATATTATAACAAATAGTAAATATATCAAAAAAATCACGTTTAGCGCTTTTTTTTTCTTTTTTTAACATCCTAAGTCCTATTAATTCCCATGCCCAATCTACAGAATTATTAATATAATATATTTAACCTCGCCCGCCCACCCTTCCTTCTTTTCAGTAATTGATTATCTGGTTGAATCTGGTGGATCTTATACTAAATAGAAATAAAATCGTTAGAATGAGAAGAGCGCGGGTGGGTGGAGCTAGTACCTGCTACGACAAGAGTGATTTTGGCAGATGACATATCGTCTGAGAAAATAATGGGCGGGTGGGTGGGGCTAATACTTGCTAAGATAAGAGTGATTTTGGCAGATGACATACCATCTGGAAAAATAATGGGCGGGTGGGCGGGGCTAGTATTTGCTAAGATAAGACTGAACAATATTATGAGTAGTCACTAGAATGAAGAAAGGGAGGGAGCTGGGCAACTGCTTCCTTATAAGACGCTTTGAAAAAAAATTGGTCTAAAGAGTTTAGACAGTACTTCCCTCGCTGTCGGAAACGTGACGACTGCATGCCTATTATGTTTTTTTTTTCGCAGTGGATTTCAAAGAATTCGGTTTTGTAGTTCCTGATTAAATCAATAAAATATATTTACGCATTCATTAATTTTTTTGAGTCACTCTGTATATGCAAATCCAAAAAATATAAATGGAGTGATAAATGACAAGTACAGACTCATCATATTTTGTACATTTTAGATATGATTTATTCGGCAAACTTTCGAGCTGACGTCATCAAGTTTTTGGAGGGGATAAGCAAATATATTTTGACTAGACATTTATTATGCTCTTTATGACCTTAAAACATCTGCAAGATTTCAGAGCATTCGGTTTTGTAGTTCCTGATTAAATCAATAAAATATATTTACGCATTCATTAATTTTTTTGAGTCACCCTGTATATGCAAATCCAAAAAATATGAATGGAGTGATAAATTACAAGTACAGACTCATCATATTTTTACAGTTTAGATAGGATTTATTCGGCAAACTTTCGAGCTGACGTCATCAATTTTTTGGAGGGGATAAGCAAATATATTTTGACTAAACATTTATTATGCTCTTTAGAACCTTAAAACATCTGCAAGATTTCAAAGCATTCGGTTTTGTAGTTTCTGAGTAAATCAGTAAAATAAATTTACGCATTCATTAATTTTTTTGAGTCACCCTGTATATGCAAATCCAAAAAATATGAATGGAGTGATAGATCACAAGTACAGACTCATCATATTTTGTACATTTTAGATATGATTTATTCCACAAACTTTTGAGCTGACGTCATCAAGTTTTTGGAGGGGATAAGCAAATATTTTTTGACTAAAGATTTATGATGCTCTTTATAGCCTTAAAACATCTGCAACATTTCAAAGCATTCTGGTTAGCAGATTAAAAATTAAATTTCAAAATGTTGTTTTATAATTTTGATTTTTTTTCCAAAAATCTGGACGTTTCGGGTGAAAAGTCGATTCGGAGTTGTAAACTACATGTGTAGGACTATGTTATTTTATACAATTGAAAACCCATTTACTATGTACAATTTTGAAGTGACGTCATCGCATTAGTGGTGGGGATGATTAGACAAATTTTGGTTAGCGTTTTACCATCTACATGATATTCTTAATATAAGTACAAAATTTCACAACAATCGGTCGAGTACTTTCGGAGATTATCTGTCTAATAAAAATCCGGGACAACAGACGGACAGACGGACGGACAGACGGACAGACGGACAGACGGACGGACAGACGGACAGACGGACAGACGGACGGACAGACGGACAGACGGACAGACGGACAGACAGACGGAAATGGGAGACCTATTTCTTCGTCTTCTAGGGGTCATGAAAGATCGAGAAAACGTAAAAGTAGAGAGTCGGCCGACGGACTCGATTACAATACTTCCTTTGCTTACGCTCGGGAACTAAAAAGTAAACTGAGCTCCACCCACCCACCCCTATTCCGCTTTGATCCTTCATTTTATTGGCTCTGAAACCGAGTTTGGAATATTAGTGCTTGCTTATAAAAGATTCTGTAGGAAAAATTAATATTAGCCCCGCCCACCCACCCACTTTTTATTTTTATCTTCTGAAATAAGAAATAAATCTGATAGCAAATAATAAATGTAATAAAAATTACGATTAACGTTTTTTACTTCCCGAGCGTAAGCAAAGGAAGTATTGTAATCGAGTCCGTCGGCCGACTCTCTACTTTTACGTTTTCTCGATCTTTCATGACCCCTAGAAGACGAAGAAATAGGTCTCCCATTTCCGTCTGTCTGTCCGTCTGTCCGTCTGTCCGTCTGTCCGTCTGTCCGTCTGTCCGTCCGTCTGTCCGTCTGTCCGTCTGTCCGTCCGTCTGTCCGTCTGTTGTCCCGGATTTTTATTAGACAGATAATCTCCGAAAGTACTCGACCGATTGTTGTGAAATTTTGTACTTATATTAAGAATATCATGTAGATGGTAAAACGCTAACCAAAATTTGTCGAATCATCCCCATCACTAAAGCGATGACGTCACTTCAAAATTGTACATAGTAAATGGGTTTTCAATTGTATAAAATAACATAGTCCTACACATGTAGTTTACAACTCTGAATCGACTTTTCACCCGAAAGGTCCAGATTTTTGGAAAAAAAATCAAAATTATAAAACAACATTTTGAAATTTAATTTTTAATCTGCTAACCAGAATGCTTTGAAATGTTGCAGATGTTTTAAGGCTATAAAGAGCATCATAAATCTTTAGTCAAAAAATATTTGCTTATCCCCTCCAAAAACTTGATGACGTCAGCTCAAAAGTTTGTGGAATAAATCATATCTAAAATGTACAAAATATGATGAGCCTGTACTTGTCATTTATCACTCCATTCATATTTTTTGGGTTTGCATATACAGAGTGACTCAAAAAAATTAATGAATGCGCAAATATATTTTATTGATTTAATCAGGAACTACAAAACGGAATGCTCTGACATCTTGCAGATGTTTTAAGGTTATAAAGAGCATAATAAATGTTTAGTCAAAATATATTTGCTTATCCCCTCCAAAAACTTGATGACGTCAGCTCGAAAGTTTGCCGAATAAATCATATCTAAAATGTACAAAATATGATGAGCCTGTACTTGTCATTTATCACTCCATTCATATTTTTTGGATTTGCATATACAGAGTGACTCAAAAAAATTAATGAATGCGTAAATTTATTTTATTGATTTAATCAGGAACTACAAAACCGAATGCTTTGAAATCTTGCAGATGTTTTAAGGTTATAAAGAGCATAATAAATTTTTAGTCAAAATATATTTGGTTATCTTCTACAAAAAACTGATGACGTCAGCTCAAAAGTTTGCCGAATAAATCGTATCTAAAATGTACAAAATATGATGAGTCTGTACTTGTGATTTATCATTCCATTCATATTTTTGGATTTGCATATGCAGGGTGACTCAAAAAAATTAATGAAGGCGTGAATTTATTTTATCGATTTAATCAGGAATTACAAAACCGAATGCTTTGAAATCTTGGGAATATTCTAAAGTTATTATAAGCATGGTAAACTTTTGTTCAAAATGTATTTGTTCATCCCTCCTAAAAAAATTGATGACGTCACCCTTAAATTTTGCTGAATAAATCCTATCTAAAATGCAAAAAATATGATGAGTTTGTACTTGTGATTTATCATTCCATTCATATTTTTTAGATTTTCTTAAGAGGTGGTTCAAAAAAATTAATGAAGTCAATTTATTTTATTGATTAAATTAAAGGCAACACTTATTATTAGTACTACACCCCAACCAACCCAATTTGGTAGACAAAAAATTTGTTAAAGGAAAAACTCGGTTGAAACATAAGGGTAGCATGCTTATTTACATCGACTTTAACATTACAGACCTGCATTTGTTTTATGCGTTCACTTGGTTCCGCGAATGTGAAATAGACATGTTTATAATCAACCAATTGTGAATTTCACCGTCAAGAATTAAAATAAAACCCAATGTTTTATATAATAAGCGGAAGTCGAAGCAATAAAACCGATGGTCGTTTTGTTTACAGTTTCTCTGTTTGACTCTCAAGTATGCTGTTACGCCTGTCATCTTAAATTAAGAATGTTTATACATACACGATTTTCAGCTGCCTGGGATACGTATACGTGAGTAAATTGTTTCGTTATTTTATTGATTATTACAAATCAATATTCAAAACGACCCAATTCATTTTCCCGAAAATTTGAGAATATAATAATTTTATTCTTAGTATTACACTACATCTATCCCAAACTGATATACGTGTCCTTGCAAAAATGTTGATGACGTCATCGCAATTTTTTTTTTAAATTCCCACTACAAAAATGTAATGAGAAAAAACACAATAGGCATGCAGTCGTCAAGTTTCCGACAGCGAGGGAAGTACTGTCTAAACTCTTTAGACCAATTTTTTTCTTTCCTGTTGGAGACTAAGTTCTATTAGTTCCCATTCCCCTTCTACAGAAGAACACATAATTAACCCCGCCCACCCTCCCCGCCGCCATTTCAGGGATTCATTTTATTTGGCCAGAATGAAACGTGGAACTTAAACTGAACAGAAATTACATCGTTATAATGAAAACAGCGCGGGTGGGCGGGGCTAGTACTTGTTAAGATGCGAAGATAAGACAAATTTTGGCAAATGGCATATCTTCCAAGAAAACAGAGGGCGGGTGGGCGGGGCTTAATTTCCGTTAAAATAAGACTGATTTTGGGAAATGATATAGCTCTATGAAAATAGAGAGCGAGTTAGTATTGGCTAACCTAAAACTGAAAATAGGAGGTGGGAGGGATTAAATTTGGCTTGTTCCTACAGTCTTATAAATAAGAAGTAGTCCCGCCCATCCATCCCCTCTTAATTCTTGAAACTACTCCTAATATTGTTCAGTCCGCCCTCTAGTTTCTTAGGGGGGTATATATATCATTTGCCAAAAAATTTTGTCTTAGCAAGAACTAGCCCCGCCCACCCGCCCATTATTTTTTCAGAAGGTATATCATTTGCCAAAATCACTCTTATCTTAGCAGGTACTAGCTCCGCCCACCCGCGATGTTCTCATTCGAAAGATTGTTATTGATATTCAGTATAAGATCCACCTTTCGTTCAACCAGATGAACGGAATTACTGAAATGGAAGAGGGGTGGGTGGGCGGGTTTTAATATATTATAGGGGAGTATTAATAATTCTGTAGAGTGGAAATGGGAATTAATAGCACCTAGGGATAAAAAAAGCGGTAACCGTAATTTTTTTGTTATATTTACTATTTGCAATAAGATTTATTTCAGAAGACAAATATATAAAATGGGTGGGTGGGCGGGGCTAAAATTAATTTTTCCTACAGAATCTTTTATAAGCAACCACTAGCATTCCAAACTCCGTCTCATAGCCATAGCTTCAAAAACTCTAAGGACTCAAACGTTAAAAAGGTTTTCAAAATTCTTTCCAACTACTTCAAAGATTCTATAATTTGTAAAAAACGCATGAACTCTTAACATGACAAAAATTTTAGAGATTCCAAAGACTCTAAACAAAATAAAAATTCTAAAAATATAAAAATCGTACACCCCAGTTATTCTTATCTTACACAATTCTAAAGATTCCAGAGATTCGAAGAATTTGAAAGATTTAAAGACTCTTGGGGTCTATTAATTTTAGAAAATTTGGAAATACTTAAGTATCTAGAAAGTGTGAAAAATCTGGAAGACCTAGAAATCTTGAAAACTGAGGAAAATGTCGAACTCTGGCATATCACAAGACTGATATTTTCTGGATATTTCAAAAATTTAATCAATTCTAAACATTTTACTAAATTTGTGAAAATGTTCCAAATAATGTGAAAGTTTAGTCTTCTTTAAATTTAAAAATTTCGGGAATTCCAAGGGTGCCAAAACTCCAAGGAGTCTATTAATACTAAATTGATATATGTGCCCTTGCTAAAATGTTAATGACGTTATCAAAAAAAAATATATATATGGAAAAATTGACTATAAAGATGAAAAAAAATCTCAAATTTAAAGTTGATAACAATTTTCCGAAGTTGTATTTGTTCGACTGTACTTTAGGAGCCAGGGAAGTTCTGTCGAAATAACTTACAACCAATTTTTTGTGTCTATTTTGTTCTAAAATCTAAATCTTCTATACCCCCAAGCACATTATATTATTTGCCAAAATCAGTCTTGTCTTAAGAAATACGAGCCCCGCCCACCCGCCCTTTATTTTCTTAGTAGGTATGTCATTTGCCAAAATCACTCATATCTTAAGAAGTACACCCGCCCTCGATTTTCGTGGAAGGTATTTCATTGGCCAAAATCAGTCTTATCTTATTACATTGGAAAAAAATAGACAGAACAAAAATAGGTCACTTAGGTAAATAGGCAAAAACAAGTAAAGCTCAAATAAAAGAATTTTCTCAGATATACATTTATACAGGGTCGCTAAAAAACAATAAAATTCGCAAAATCAAATATTTTAGTTTTTCGAACGAACTGGATTTGATAAGCTGTACTTTATGGGAAAGGGAAGTTCTGTCAAAGTAATCTTCGATCATTTTTTTGTATTATTTTATGGTGACAATCCTTTCTTAGATATTTTCTCTGCAATATTTGCTGAAGGTAAAATTATTTTTATTATTATTATTATTATTATCAAGAAGGGGTGGGTGAACAGGGCTACTGCTTGCTTATAAGACTCTGCAGAAAAACTTACCCCCCCCCCCCCATCTACTTTCTCCATATCACTGACTTGTTTTATTTACTGTGAAATAGGAATTGAATTCTATTTATTTATTTATTCAATAGTTTCTACCGTCTTATAAATAAGTTGTCATTCTTAAAACTATTCCTTATATTGATCAGTTTTAGCTTAGCAAATACTAACACTGCCCGTTCGCTCTCTATTTTCATAGAACTATCATTTCCCAAAATCAGTCTTATTTTAACGAAAATTAAGCCCCGCCCACCCACCCTTGAATTTGTTAGAAAGTATGTGATTTGCCAAAATCAATCGTATTTTAACAAGCCCCGCCCACCCGCGCTGTTCACATTATAACGATGTAATTTCTGTTCAGTATAAGTTCCAAGTTTCATTCTGCAAATAAAATGAATCACTGAAATGGCGGCGGGGTGGGTGGGCGGGGCTAACTATGTGTTCTCCTGTCGAGGGGGAATGGAAACTAATAGAACCTAGTCTCTAACAGGAAAGAAAAAAATTGGTCCAAGGTTATTTCGACAGAACTACACTCACCTCTGAAATATAATAAAACAAACCCAGCTTTTTCGAAAAAATTATTTTTGTTGTGAGAACCCTTATAGATTTAAAATAAAGATTATATATGCAACCAACAATATAATCAAATTAAAAAAAAAAAATAACAAATATTCACACTTGGTTGACTTTTGTTTAAAAATATCCTGAACGGTTTATATATAGGTATATCATTAACATACTTACATAAAAAAAAAGTAAAAAGATGATTTATTTTGTACATAGATATACATATTTGTATAAATAAAATGACGAGGCAAAATTTTATTTATTAAATATAGTTATGCAGCCAACAATACACATCAATTTTTTCCTGTAAAAGGAAAACTTCACAACTAATTTTTGTTGTCAACAATTTTCTAATTTTTTTTCTTACTCTCAACAAGTTTTTCTTTTAAATCATAAATTCATGTAAACCAACTACGGGTAGAAAAAACCGGAAAAATGTTTTTAGAATATTTAGAAAATCGAAATTTTTCGTTTTATTTTGTCGATATTAGGTAAATATGACCAAATAAATTGAATTTCTTGGCAGTTTCAAAGTACGAAGTTGTTTTTAGGATAAAAATTAACAATAAAATTTGAAAAATCATTCATCCCGACTTCGCGAATGTTCTAGATGGAGAGAGAACATTCAATGAACTGACTCATCGCCACGTACTTAATCCAACGTAAGGATCCCTGACCTTCCCCAATATTCTAGATTCATTCTCCGCGATAATTTCCGAACAATCTCGAACTTTTGTTTCGTATAAAACCAGCAACCGAACATTTCAAATTCAGTTCATCCAACAAGCTTAAAGTGTGTAGTTCGAGCCGACCAAAGAGCGCAAACTCGTGCTTATCGTAACGACAAATCAAATCCAGAAATCAAAATGTCAACAATTCTACTGAGTGACCCCTTCGAGCATGTCCGCCCGGATCAACATTCCGGTTTGGGTCTGGACCCGGAGGATTTCTTCGTGCCGCTGATTGCTCACGGACTCCGCCAGCTGATGGGTTGTCCTGCGGGATATCAGAGACCTTGCCAAAAGGATTCCGGATCGACCGTCTGCCGCGACAAGGACAAATTCCAGGTGAATCTGGACGTGCAGCAGTTCAAGCCGGAAGAAATCAGCGTGAAGGTGGCCAAAAACGTCGTCACGGTGGAGGGAAAACACGAGGAGAAGGAAGACGAGCACGGGTTGATTTCGCGGCATTTCGTGAGGAAGTACGTTTTGCCCGAGGGCCACGACGTGGATAAAATCGAGTCGAAGTTGTCGACGGACGGGGTGCTCACGATAACAGCGCCCAGGGTTAAGGCTGCTGTGGAGGAAGGAAGGAGTGTTCCGGTTATCCAGACGGGGCAGTCAACCAAGGAGGTGGAGAAGAAGGAAGAAGAAGAAGGAGAAGAACAGAAATAGGAGTAATTGTTTTTGATAGCGACTATAATTTATTTAATTTACATTAGTTTTCTATGGTAGTTATGGTAACTGTTAGTACTTACAAGACTGAGTATTGTCATGTATGTGTAGTTAATCCACAGTAGCCCTTTGTTGTATTTAATTTCATAAAGTTTTTTCACTGTAAGTGGTTCTATTTTTTTATATAAAATATATATATATATTAGGGTGATTCAAAAAAAAAAATAATTTTTTTTTTCGTGTCAAAGAGGTTCAAAAGTTTCTTTTCAACGTAAAAAAATACCAGTTAAAAGTTGAGCTCTTAATATTAATATTAAGACCGTCCGCATCGCGTTTTTCTATTTCCCATAAGAATAACATGGGAAAATTTTTGTTTGCACCTTCTGATTTTTATTGCTAGCCCGTCGTGTGTCGTGAAAAAAATTCAATCACATATTTTTATAGAGAATTGAACGCTCTACAAAAAGTGTCTCCTATGATTGTGCGAGAAACCTGATAGTTGAAGAGTTATTTTAGGCTAAAGTTAAATTTATCCAAATTTTGACGTTTTTGATGCATTACAATAAATTTGATGGTCTTATTGGAATAAATCACCACAAAAATTTATACACATTTTAAATTTAGTTTTTTAAACAGTAATTGTTTATAATTTTATGCTATAATAAGGCCAGTAAAACTCTTTCCGAACATTTTCAGCATCAGTGGGTTAAAAAATCATAGTCAGGTTTCTCGCAAAATCTTAGGAGACACTTTTTGTAGAGCGTTCAATTCTCTATAAAAATATGTGATTGAATTTTTTTCACGACACACGACGGGCTAGCAATAAAAATCAGAAGGTGCAAACAAAAATTTTCCCATGTTATTCTTATGGGAAATAGAAAAACGCGATGCGGACGGTCTTAATATTAATATTAAGAGCTCAACTTTTAACTGGTATTTTTTTACGTTGAAAAGAAACTTTTGAACCTCTTTGCACGAAAAAAAAAAATTATTTTTTTTTTTTGAATCACCCTAATATATATATATGTGGTTTTATTAAAAGCTGTGTTTCTGATTTCTTTATTTTCCCAAAAATTTGAAAGGGAATTGAATAACAATTTCATAAACTGCTGAACACGAACTTCAAGAACTATACCTTAATTTAATTAAACAAAAATAAAGTATTACTCCCTAACCCTAAACACGCTATATTTTTGGAATTAGCACGTCAAGATTTATAACCCTGAATTTTTTGATAATTTTTAGACGACTTTTTCAAAAATGAAATTTTCCACCATGTTCCCTTACGCAGATTTGGATCCATTTTCGACGATTTTCGTAATTTAACTAAATCCAGAAAACATTGAAAAATGGAAACTTCTAAAATCGTAAAATTGAAAAAATTAAAAATTTTTTAAATTATAATTATTAGATGTATATTTAAAATGAAAACTAGAAACATTGCAGATCAAAAATTGAAAAAACGAACAATTCAAAAATCGAGAAGTTGAAAAATCTAAAACTGAAAAAATACAAACAATACAAATTTTCACATTGAAAAAAAAAGAAAAATTTTAAAATCAATACACTGAAAAACCGAAATATCGAAAAAATAAAGAGAACAAAAACCGAAACGAAAAATTGCAAATCGAAAATTTGAAGAAATGAAAAATTGATAAAATCTAAAAATTGAAAGATCCAAAAATTGAAAAACCGAAAAATTGAAAAATTCGAAAATGCAAACTTGTGGAGTTGCATACCGTAAAATTGCAGAAACAAAAAAAAAAAAAATTGCAAATGGAAAAATTTAAGCAAGGAAAACTGAAAATGCAAAAACAAAAAATTATAAAATTGGAAGATTGAAAAACGAATAATTGAAAATATAAAGAAAATAAAAACTGGAACGAAAACGAAAAATTGCAAATCTAATAATTGAAAATTGAGCAATCGCAAAATGAAGAATTCGAGAAATCGAAAATACTTATGAACAATCGAGAAAATGAAGAAGTCACTTCCGGTCTCATTTCTTCGATAACTCCAACCATTTTTCCAGAATCGCCCATTGAAGCATCCAATTTTTAAAAACTCCAAAAAGTTCGAATTTCACTCTGAATATTTCGAAAATATTACTCCGTGACACTAAACTCCTTATATTTTTGGAATCAGCACGTCAAGATCTATAACCGTGAATTTTTTGAGATTTTTTTAACGACTTCAAACTTTTCATTATGTATTAAAAATCGAAAACTAAAGATCGGAAAAAAAGAAAAACCTGAAAAAATGAAAAATTGCAAATCGAAGATCTGAAGAAACGAAAACTTTAAACATTGAAAAACTAAAAATCGAGAAATTTAAAATTCGAAAATAATAATTAATAATTCGAAAAATTCGAAAAAAACGAATCGAATCGAAAAACTGGAAAATCCAAAATATTAAAAATTGAAAAATTATAAAATCAAGTAAATGAAAAAGTTTAAAAGTCCAGTAATTGAAAAATGGTAATTTCTAAAATGGTAAAATTGAAAAAATGAAATTTTTTTAACTTACAGTTATTATTAGATACATATTTAAAATGAAAATTAGAAACATTGCAGATCAAACATTGAAGAAACGAAAAATTCAAAAATCGAAGAGCCGAAAAATCTAAAATTGAAAAATTAAAAAACCTAAAAGTTGAAAAATCGAAAACCCAAAAATTGCTGATCGAAAAATTGTAAATCCAAATAATAAAAATTTTCACTTAAAAAAAAAGAAAAATTTTAAAATCAACACTGAAAAACCGAAAAAGTGCAAATTGAAAATTTGAGGAAATGAAAAATTAATAAATCTAAAAATCGAAAAATTAACAACTGAAAACTAGCGATATTACAAATCAAAAAATTTACGAAATCTAAAAACTGAAAGATCCAAAAACTGGAAAACTGAAAAATTGAAAATTCAAAAATGAAAACTCGCAGAGTTGCATACTGTAAAATTGTAGAAATAAAAAAAATGATAAATTGCGAATGAAACAATTTAAGCCAGAAAAACTGAAAAATCGAAAAACTGTAAAAATAAAGAAAAGAAAAAACCAAAACGCTAAATTGCAATTAAAAATTTGAAGAAATTAAAAAGTAAAGAATCGAAAAATTGAAAAATGAATATTCGAGAAGTTTTAATGAGAAATCCATAAATTAAAGAAACAATAAAATGAAAAACTGAAAAATTGCAAAGCAAAAAATTGAAGAAGAGAAAATTTAAAGAAATTAAAATTGAAGAAACAAAAAATTATAAAATCGGAACATTGAAAAACGAATAATTGAAAATATAAAGAACATAAAAAAATGCTAATCGAAGAACTCAAGAAACGAAAAATTGGAAAAAAAACCGAATTGAATCGAAAAACTGGAAAATCCAAAATATTAAAAATCGAATGAATGAAAAAGTTTAAACGTCCAGTAACTGAAAAATGGGAATTTCTAAAATAGTAAAATTGAAAAAATTAAAAAAATTTTAAATTATAATAATTATTAGATATATATTTAACATGAAAACTGGCAACATTGCAGATCAAAAACTGAAGAAACGAAAAATCCAAAAAACCAGAAGCTGAAAAATCCAAAATTGAAAAAAAAAGAAAAATTAAAAACCTAAAAGTTGAAAAATCGTAAAACTGAAAACCCAAAAATTGCTAATCGAAACATTGAAAAAAAGAAAAATTTTGAAATCAGTACACTGATAAACCGAAAAATCGAAAAAATAAGGAAAACAAAAAGCGAAACGAAAAATTGCAAATCGAAAATTTGAAGAAATGAAAAATTGATAAATCTAAAAATCGAAAAATTAACAACTGAAAACTCGCGATATTACAAATCGGAAAATTGCGAAATATAGAAATTGAAAGATACGAAAACTGGAAAACTGAAAAACGGAAAAAATTCAAAAATAAAAATTTGCAAAATCGTCGAAACAAAAGAATGATAAATTGCAAATGAAAAAATTTAAACAAGAAAAACTGAAAAATCGCAAAAATTATAAAAATAAAGAAAACAAAATGCAAATCGCAAAATTGGAAATTAAAAAGTAAAGAATCGAAAAATTGAAAATTCGAGAAGTTTTAATGCGAAATCCATAAATTGAAGAAACAATAAAATGAAAAACTGAAAAATTGCAAAGCGAAAAATTAAAGAAGCGAAAATTTAAAGAAATTAAACTTGAAGAAACAAAAAATTATAAAATCTGAACATCAGTTTTTCCAGAACCGCCCATTGAAACATCGCAATTCTTAAAAATTTAAAAAAAATCGAAAATATTACTCCTTGACCCTAAACTCCCTATATTTTTGGAATCAGCACGCCAAGATCTATAACCGTGAATTTTTTGAGAATTTTTAAACGACTTTGTCAAAATGAAAATTTTCGCCATGAAAACTAAAAAATCGGAAGAAAGACAAATTTAAAAATTGAAAAAATGAAAAATTGCAAATCGAAGAACTGAAGAAATGAAAAATTGAAACACTGAAATACTAAAAATCGAGTAATTTAAAACTCGAAAATAATTAATATTTCGAAAAATTGGAAAGAAGAAAAAAACGAAAACTGGAAAATCCAAAAAATTAAAAATCGAATAAACAAAAAAGTTTAAAAGTCCAGTAACTGAAAAATGGAAACTTCTCAAATCGTAAAATTGAAAAAATGAAAAATTAAAAAATCGTGTAACTGAAAACCCAAAAATTGCTGACTGAAAAATTGTAAAATCCAAACAATAAAAATTTTCCCATTAAAAAAAGAAAGATTTTAAAATCAGTACACTGAAAAACCGAAAAAACAAAGAAAACAAAAACCGAAACGAAAAATTGCAAATCGAAAATTTGAAAAAAATGAAAAATTAAAAACTGAAAAGTCGCGATATTACAATGAAAAAATGAAAATTTGGGAAGTTTTAATTCGAAAAATTTGCGAAATCTATAAATTGAAGAAACAATAAAATGAAAAACTGAAAAATCGCAAAGCGAAAAATTGAAGAAACGAAAATTAAGAAATTAAAATTGAGGAAACAAAAAATTATAAAATCGGAACATTAAAATAAGTAATTAGTAATTTAAAATTCGAAAATAATTAATAATTCGAAAAAATGGAAAGAAAAAACCAAAACTGGAAAAACCAAAAAATTAAAAATCGAATAAACAAAAAAGTTTAAAAGTCCAGTAATTGAAAAATGGAAACTTCCAAAATCGTAAAATTGAAAAAATGAAAATTTAAAAAATCTAAAAGTTGAAAAATCGTGAAACTGAAAACCCAAAAAGTGCTATTTGAAAAATTGTAAAACCCAAACAATAAAAATTTCCACATTGAAAAAAAGAAAGATTTTAAAATCAGTACACAGAAAAACCGAAAAAACAAAGAAAACGAAAAATTGCAAATCGAAAATTTGAAAAAAATTAAAAATGAAAAACTGAAAACTCGCGATATTGCAATGAAAACATGAAAATTCGAGAAGTTTTAATTCGAAAAATTTGCGAAATCTATAAATTGAAGAAACAATAAAATGAAAAACTGAAAAATGGCAAAGCGAAAAATTGAAGAAGCGAAAATTTAAAGAAATTAAAATTGAAGAAACAAAAAATTATAAAATCGGAACATTAAAATAAGTAATTAGTAATTTAAAATTCGAAAATAATTAATAATTCGAAAAATTGGAAAGAAGAAAAAAACGAAAACTGGAAAATCCAAAAAATTAAAAATCGAATAAACAAAAAAGTTTAAAAGTCCAGTAATTGAAAAATGGAAACTTCCAAAATCGTAAAATTGAAAAAATGAAAAATTAAAAAACCTAAAAGTTGAAAAATCATGAAACTGAAAACACGAAAATTGCTGATTGAAAAATTATAAAATCCAAACAATAAAAATTTTCGCATGAAAAAAAAGGAAGATTTTAAAATCAGTACACTGAAAAACAGAAAAATCGAAAAAATAGAGGAAACAAAAACCGAAACGAAAAATTGCAAATCGAAAATTTGAAGAAATGAAAAATTGATAAATCTAAAACTCTAAAAATTAAAATCTGGAAAACCAAAAAATTGAAAAATTCGAAAATGAAAACTCGCAGAGTTGCATACCGTAAAATTGTACAAATAAAAAAAATGAAAAATTGCAAATGGAAAAATTTAAGCAAGGAAAACTGAAAATGCGAAAACAAAAAAGTATAAAATCGGAACCAAAATGCAAAATTGTAAATTAAAAATTTGAAGAAATGAAAAAGTAAAGAATCGAAAAATTGAAAAATGAAAATACGAGAAATTTTAAATCGAAAAATTTGCGAAATCTATAAATTGAAGAAACAAAAAATTATAAAATCGGAACATTGAAAACGAATAATTAAAAATATAAACAAAATGAAAACTGGAACGAAAAATTGCAAACCTAAAAACTGAAAATTGAGAAATCGCAAAATGAAGAATTTCAGAAATCGAAAACATGAAAAATCGAAAAATTGTAAAAATAAAGAAAACAAAAAACCAAAACGCAGAACTACAAATTAAAAATTTGAGGAAATGGAAAAAAAAGAATCGAAAAATTGAAAAATGAAAATCCGAGAAGTTTTAATGCGAAATCCACAAATTCAAGAAACAAAAATAAAAACTGGAACGAAAAATTGCAAATTTAAAAATTGAAAAATCGCAAAATGAAGAATTCGAGAAATCGAAAATATGAAGAATCGAGAAATTCAAACATCGCATTTTTTTAAATTTCAAAAAATTCGAATTTCGCTCCCAATATTTCGAAAATATTACTATATTATTAATTATTATATTTTTGGAATCAGCACGTCAAGATCTATAACTGTGAATTTTTTGAGAATTTTTAAACGACTTTGTCAAAATGAAATTTTTCACCATGTATAAAAAAAAAAAACTGAAAAAATGAAAAATAGCAAAATCGAAAAAGTGGAAAATCGAAGAACTCAAGAAACGAAAAATTGAAACATTGGAAAACTAAAAATCGAGAATTTAAAAATCGAAAATAATTGATAATTCCAAAAATTAGAAAGAAAAAAACGAATCGAATCGAAAAAGTGGAAAAACCAAAATATTAAAAATCGAAAAATTGAAAAATCGAATAAGTGAAAAAGTTTAAAACTCCAGTAATTGAAAAAATTAGAAAATTTTTAAATTATGATTATTATTATATACATATTTAAAACGAAAACTCGAGACATTGCAGATCAAAACTTGAAGAAACGAAAAATCCAAAAATTGAGAAGCAGAAAAATCTGAAATTGGAAAAATGAAAAATGAAAAAATCAAAATTAAAAAATCGAAAAACTGAAAACCCAGAAAATGCTAATTAAAAAATTTTAAAATCCAAATAAAAATTTTCACATTGAAAAAAAGAAAAATTTTAAAATCAGTACACTGAAAAACCGAAAAATCGAAAAAATGAAGAAAACAAAAATCGAAATGAAAAATTAAAAACTGAAAAAAAACGAAAAATTAAAAACTGAAAACTTGCGATATTACAAATCAAAAAATTGCGAAATCTAAAAACTGAAAAATTCAACAACTGGAAAACCGGAAAATTCAAAAATGAAAATTCGTAGAGTTGCATACCGTAAAATTGTAGCAAAAAAAGATATATTATAAATGAAAAAATTTAAGCAAGGAAAACTAAAAAAAACTGAAAAAACAAAAAACTATAAAATCGGAACCACGAAAAATCGAAAAATTGTAAAATTAAAGAAAACAAAAATCAAAACTAAATTAAAAATTTAAAGAAATGAAAAAGTAAAGAATCGAAAAATTGAAAAATGAAAACATGAAAATTCGAGAAGTTTTAATGCGAAATCCATAAATTGAAGAAACAATAAAATGAAAAACTGAAAAATCGCAAAGCGAAAAATTGAAGAAGCGAAAATTTAAAGAAATTAAAATTGAAGAAACAAAAAATTATAAAATCGGAACTTCGAAAAACGAATATGTAATTGAAAATAATAAAAGAAAACAAAAACCGAAACGAAAAATTGCAAATCTAAAAACGAAAAATTGCAAAATCGAAGAATTGAAGAAACAAAAAATTTAAACACTGAAAAACTAAAAATCGAGTAATTAAATATTCGAAAATAATTAAAATTCGAAGTCCAGTAATTGAAAAATCGAAACTTCTAAAATCGTAAAATTGAAAAAAATTAAATTATAATTATTATTAGATAGTAGATACATATTTAAAATTAAAACTAGGCACATTGCAGATCAAAAATTGAAGAAACGAAAAATTTAAAAATCGAGAAGCTGAAAAATCTAAAATTGGAAACCTAAAAGTTGAAAGATCGTAAAATTGAAAACCCAAAAATTGCTAATCGAAAAATTGTAAAATCCAAACAAACAAAATGTTCACATTGAAAAAAGAAACATTTTAAAATGAAATAAACTGAAAAACTGAAAAATCGAAAAAATAAAAAAAACAAAAACCAAAACGAAAAATTGCAAATCGAAAATTTAAGAAATGAAATATTGATAAATCTAAGAATCGAAAAATCAAAAATTGAAAACTCGCGATTTTACAAATCGAAAAATTGCGAAATCTAGAAATTGAAGAAACAAAAAGAAAAACTGAAAAATTGCAAAGCGAAAAATTGAAGAAGCGAAAATTTAAAGAAATTAAGATTGAAGAAACAAAAAATTATAAAATCGGAACATTGAAAAACGAATAATTGAAAAATAAAGAAAATAAAAACTGGAACGAAAAATCGCAAATCTAAATAAAAATTGAAAATTGAGAAATCGCAAAATGAAGAATTCGAGAAATCGAAAATATGAAGAATCTAGAAACTGAAGAAGTCACTTCCGGCCTCATTTCTTCCGTAACTCCAACTGTTTTTCCAGAATCGCCTATTGAAACATCGCCATTTTTAAAAATTTGAAAAAATTCGAATTTCACTCCGAATATTTCGAAAATATTAGTCCCTGACCTTAAATTCCTTATACTTTGGGAATCAACACGTCAAGATCTATAACCGTGAATTTTTTGGGAATTTTTAAATGACTTTTTGTCAAAATGAAAATTTTCGCTGTGAATTAAAATTCGAAAGCTAAAAGATCGGAAAAAAGACAAATTTCAAAATTCAAAAAATGAACAACTGCAAATCGAAGAACTGAAGAAACGAAAAATTGAAACACTGAAATACTAAAAATCGAGTAATTTAAAATTCGAAAATAATTAATATTTCGAAAAATTGGAAAGAAAAAAAAAATAAAACTGGAAAATCCAAAAAATTAAAAATCGAATAAACAAAAAAGTTCAAAAGTCCAGTAATTGAAAAATGGAAACTTCTAAAATCGTAAAATTGAAATAATGAAAAATTAAAGAATCTAAAAAATGAAAAATTAAAAACTGAAAACTCGCGATATTGCAATGAAAACATGAAAATTCGAGAAGTTTTAATTCGAAAAATTTGCGAAATCCAAAATTGAAGAAACAATAAAATGAAAAGCTGAAAAATCGCAAAGCAAAAATTTAAAGAAATTAAACTTGAAGAAACACAAAATTATAAAATCTGAACATCCGTTTTTCCAGAATCGCCCATTTTTCCAATTTCACTCCGTGACCCTAATCTCCCTATATTTTTGAAATCAGAACGTCAAGATCTATAACCGTGAATTTTTTGAGAGTTTTTAAACGACTTTGTCAAAATGAAATTTTTCACTGTATTAAAAATCGAAAACTAAAGACCGGAAAAAAGAAAAAACTGAAAAAGTGAAAAATTGCAAAATCGAAAAATTGCAAATCGAAGAACTGAAGAAACGAAAAATTTAAACACTGAAAAACTAAAAATCGAGAAATTTAAAATTTGAAAATTGAATGAATGAACGAATCGAAAAATTGGAAAGCAAAAAATGAATCGAATCGAAAAACTGGAAAATCCAAAATATTAAAAATGGAAAAACTGACAAATCGAATATATGAAAAAGTAATTGAAAAATGGAAACTTGAAGAAAATTTGAAGAAATAAAAAATTGATAAATCCAAAAATCTAAAAATTAAAAACTGAAAACTCGCGATACTACAAATCGAAAAATTGCGAAATCTAAAAATTAAAAAATGAAAACTCGTAAAGTTGCAATCGTAACATTGTAGGAACAAAAAAGAAAAGAAAAAATTTAACCAAGGGAAAAAAAAATGAAAATGGAAAAACAAAAAAATATTTTAATGTGACTCAATTATTTATTTTACTCCACTTGTCTTCAATACCACTACTTATCGTAAGGCACAATAAAAGAAAACCCACAAAATAAACATTTATTCGTACACCGGTGGCAAAAAATCCTGCCACAAACACGATCCCAATACGCAGTGACAGTTAAAATAAATAAAACTCTATTTAGAAAAACACAACATCGTCACTAAATCACAACGTAAAAAAGCTTCCACTGTCGCCACACAAAACCCCTTCACCTCAAACCTCAATGTGGATACCGAGGCGGCGGCCTAAAATTCGGCTGCGAAAACAACTGCTGCCAATTCAGCGCATTGAAATTGTACGCATTCGGGTACACCTGAGGCACACAACCAAAATAGTTATTTTGCGGTGGCAGAACGTACGGCAAAATCGGCGGATTCTGCGGCATGCCGGAATTCTGAAACGGAAACCGTTGATAATAGGGATTGCCCCTAGGACTTCCATAAAAATTGTTGGGTGCCACCATCGGAACCGTCACACTATTATTGGAAACATTGCTTGAACTGAATCCGGGTGGAGTCCTCACACGCTGGCTGGTATTCTGGACTTGTCTGATCGGGCTAACCGTGTCCGTAATGGTGCTATTACACGTTACGTCGTGCAGAGTATTAGTCGCTCCCACGTCCTTCTCAACATTGACTTGTTTCTCTCGTATACAAGTACACGACGAGTTTTTCAAGTCGTTCACGATTTTATCGGGCAGCGATTCGGTTGACGGTTTCGCGAATAAATCCAGCAACTGAGTTGTGTCAACGGTTTCTTCGAGTTCCAGTTGCTCGCTCCAGAAGGGATTCGTTGTCCGGAATGGGTTAGTGTTTACGTTACAGTCATTCAAAAACGGGTTGTTCGAGATTCGCGTCGGGGTGATACTCATCACACCCGAATCGTTATTATTCACACTTAGTTGTCGAAAAGTGTTCGTTAGAGCCGCGGCTTCCGCAGACCGGTCAAAGTCACCAAACGATTTACTCCCGAACGAATTCTCGCGCGAGTTTTTAGTGTCGCCCGTTTCCATTTTAGCAGCACCGGTAGTACTTTGTCTTATCTCTGAAATACGTTTTTTGTTACAAAAATAAAAAAATGGAAAAATTAAAAAATTAAAATTCGTAAAATTGTAGAAACAAAAAAAGATAAATTGCAAATGAAAAAATTTAAACAAGGAAAACTGAAAGATCGAAAAATTGCAAATTGAAAATATGAAAAATTGTTAAATCTAAAAATGGAAAAAATAAAAAATGAAAACTCGCGATATTACAAATTGAAAAACTGCGAAATCTAAAAATCGAAAGGTTCAACAACTAGAAAACCAGAAAATTGAAAAATTCAAAAATGAAAACTCGTAGAGTTGGGTACCTTAAAATGGTAGAAGCAAAAAAAAATGATAAATCGCAAATGAAAAAATTTAAACAAGAAAAACTGAAAAATCGAAAAATTGTAAAAATAAAGAAAAGTAAAAACCAAAAACGCAAATTGCAATTAAAAATTTTGAGGAAATGAAAAAATAAAGAATCGGAAAAAAGTTTTAATGCGAAATCCATAAATTGAAGAAATAATAAAATGAAAAACTGAAAAATTGCAAAGCGAAAAATTGAAGAAGCGAAAATTTAAAGAAATTAAAATTGAAGAAACAAAAATTATAAAATCGGAACATTGAAAAACGAATAACTGAAAATATAAAGAAAATAAAAAATTGCAAATCGAAGAACCCAAGAAACGAAAAATTGGAAAAAAACCGAATTGAATCGAAAAACTGGAAAATCCAAAATATTAAAAATCGAATGAATGAAAAAGTTTAAAAGTCCAGTAATTGAAAAATGGGAACTTCTAAAATAGTAAAATTGAAAAAATGAAAAAAAAATTAAATTATAATAATTATTATATATATATATATATATATATATATATATATTTAAAATGAAAACTGGCAACATTCCAGATCAAAAATTGAAGAAACGAAAAATCCAAAAATCCAGAAGCTGAAAAACCCAAAAATTGCTAATCGAAAAATTGTAAAATCCAAACAATAAAAGTTTTCACATTGAAAAAAAAAAATTTGAAATCTGTACACTGAAAAATCGAAAAAATAAAGCCAACAAAAACCGAAACGATAAATTGCAAATCGAAAATTTGAAGAAATGAAAAATTGATAAATCCAAAAATCGAAAAATTAAAAACTGAAAACTCACGATATTACAAATCGAAAAATTGCGAAATCTAAAAATTGAAAGATCCAAAAACTGGGAAACTGAAAAACTGAAAAATTTAAAAATGAAAATTTGTAGAGTTGCATACCGTAAAATTTTAGAAACAAAAAAAATGATAAATTGCAAATGGAAAAATTTAAGCAAGGAAAACTGAAAATGGAAAAACAAAAAATTATAAAATCGTAACACTCATAAATCGAAACAATGTAAACATAAAGAAAACAAAAAACCAAAACGCAGAATTGCAAATTAAAAATTTGAAGAAATGAAAATGTAAAGAATCGAAAAATTGAAAAATGAAAATTCGAGAAGTTTTAATGCGAAATCCATAAATTGAAGAAACAATAAAATGAAAAACTGGAAAATCGCGAAGCGAAAATTAAAAAAAATTAAAATTGAAGAAACAAAAAATTATAAAATGGGAACATTGAAAAACGAATAAATGAAAATATATATAGAAAATAAAAAATTGCAAATCGAAGAACTGAAGACACGAAAAATTAAAATTCGAAAATAATTAATCATTCGAAAAATTGGAAAACCGAAAAATGGAAAAATTCAAAAATGAAAATTCGAAAAGTTTCAATGCGAAATCCATAAATTGAAGAAACAATAAAATGAAAAACTGAAAAATTGAATAGTTGAAAAAATGAAGAAAATATAAACCGGAACGAAAAATTGCAAATCTAAAAATTGAAAATTGAGAAATCGCAAAAAAAACGTAATCAAATAAAAAAAAATGAAGAATCCGAGAAATAGAAAATACTCCTATGATGAATCGGGAAATTGAAGAAGTCACTTCCGGCCTCATTTCTTCGATAATTCCAACCGTTTTTCCAGAATCGCCCATTGAAAGATCGAAATTTTTAAAAATCTCAAAAACATTCGAATTTCCCGCCGAATATTTCGAAAATATTGCTTCGTGACCCTAAACTCCCTATATTTTTGGAATCAGCACGTCAAGATCTATAACCGTGGCTTTTTTGAGAATTTTTAAAGTACTTTGTCAAAATGAAATTTTTCATTATGTATTAAAAATCGAAAACTAAAAGATCGGAAAAAAGACAAATTTCAAATTAAAAAATGAAAAATTGTAAATCGAAGAACTGAAGAAACGAATAATTGAAACACTGAAATACTAAAAATCGAGTAATTTAAAATTCAAAAATAATTAATATTTCGAAAAATTGGAAAGAAGAAAAAAACGAAAACTGGAAAATCCAAAAAATTAAAAATTGAATAAAGAAAAAAGTTTAAAAGTCCGGTAATTGAAAAATGGAAACTTCCAAAATCGTAAAATTGAAAAACTGAAAAATTAAAAAATCTAAAAGTTGAAAAATCGTGAAACTAAAAACCCAAAAACTGCTAACTGAAAAAATTGTAAAATCCAAACAATAAAAATTTCCACATTGAAAAAAAGAAAGATTTTAAAATCAGTACACTGAAAAATCGATAAAACAAAGAAAACGAAAAATTGCAAATCGAAAATTTGAAAAAAATGAAAAATTAAAAACTGAAAACTCGCGATATTCCAATGAAAAAATGAAAATTCGAGAAGTTTTAATTCGCAAAATTTGCCAAATCTATAAATTGAAGAAACAATAAAATGAAAAACTGAAAAATGGCAAAGCGAAAAATTGAAGAAGCGAAAATTAAGAAATTAAAATTGAAGAAACAAAAAATTATAAAATCGGAACATTAAAATAAGTAATTAGTAATTTAAAATTCGAAAATAATTAATAATTCGAAAAATTGGAACGAAGAAAAAAACGAAAACTGGAAAATCCAAAAAATTAAAAATCGAATAAACAAAAAAGTTTGAAAGTCCAGTAATTGAAAAATGGAAAATTCCAAAATCGTAAAATTGAAAATATGAAAAATTAAAAAATCTAAAAGTTGAAATATCGTGAAACTAAAAACCCAAAAACTGCTAATTGAAAAAATTGTAAAATCCAAAAAATAAAAATTTCCACATTGAAAAAAAGAACGATTTTAAAATCAGTACACTGAAAAACCGAAAAAACAAAGAAAACGAAAAATTGCAAATCGAAAATTTGAAAAAAATTAAAAATTAAAAACGGAAAACTCGCGGTATTGCAATGAAAAATCGAGAAGTTTTAATTCGAAAAATTTGCGAAATCTATAAATTGAAGAAACAATAAAATGAAAAACTGAAAAATCGCAAAGCGAAAAATTGAAGAAGCGAAACTTAAGGAATCAAAATTGAAGAAACAAAAAATTATAAAATCGGAACATTGAAATAACGAATAATTGAAAATATAAAGCAAATAAAAACTGGAACGAAAAATTGCAAATTGAAAAATCCCAAAATGAAGAATTGGGGAAATCGAAAATATGAAGAATCGAGAAATTCAAACATCGCATTTTTTTTAAATTTAAAAAAATTCGAATTTTGCTCCCAATATTTCGAAAATATTACTATATTATTATACTTTTGGAATCAGCACGTCGAGATCTATAACCGTGAATTTTTTGAGAATTTTTAAACGACTTTGTCAAAATGAAATTTTGTATTAAAAATCGAAAACTAAAGATCGGAAAAAGAAAAAAACTGAAAAAATGGAAAATTGCAAAATCGAAAAAGTGGAAAATCGAAGACCTCAAGAAACGAAAAATTGGAAAACTAAAAATCGAGAAATTTAAAAATCGAAAATAATTGATAATTCTAAAAATTGGAAAGAAAAAAACGAATCGAATCGAAAAAGTGGAAAATCCAAAATATTAAAAATCGAAAAATTGAAAAATCGAATAAGTGAAAAAGTTTAAAACTCCAGTAATTGAAAAATGGAAACTTCTAGAATCGTAAAATTGAAAAAATTAGAAAATTTTTAAATTATGATTGTTATTAGATACGTATTTAAAAAGAAAACTCGAAACATTGCAGATCAAAAGTTGAAGAAACGAAAAATTCAAAAATCAAGAAGCTGAAAAATCTAAATCTGAAAAAATGAAGAATTAAAAAATCTAAAAGTTAAAAAATCGTAAAACGAAAACCCAAAAATTGTTAATCGCAAATTTGTAAAATCCAAACAATAAAAATGTTCACATTGAAAAAAAGAAAAATTTTAAAATCAGTATATTGAAAAACCGAAAAATTGAAAAAATAAAGAAAACAAAAACCAAAACTGTTAATTAAAAATTTAAAGAAATGAAAAATTGAAAAATGAACATTCGAGAAGTTTTAATGCGAAATCCATAAATTGAAGAAACAATAAAATGAAAAACTGAAAAATTGCAAAGCGAAAAATTGAAGAAGCGAAAATTTAAAGAAATTAAACTTGAAGAAACAAAAAATTATAAAATCGGAACATCGAAAAACGAATAATTGAAAAATAAAGAAAATAAAAACCGGATCGAAAAATTGCAAATCTAAAAATAGAAGGAATGAAAAATGGATAAATCCAAAAATCGAAAAATTAAAAACTGAAAGCTCGCGATATTACAAATCCCAAAACTGCGTAATCTAAAAATTAAAAAATTCAAAAGTGAAAACCCGTAAAGTTGCAATCGTAAAATTGTAGAAACAAAAAAGAAAAGAAAAAATTTAAGCAAGGAAAACTAAAAAAAAAAAATGAAAATGGAAAAACAAAAAATTATAAAATCAAAACGCAAAATTGCAAATTAAAAATTTGATAAAATGAAAAAGTAAAGAATCAAAAAATTGAAGAAAATAAAAACTGGAACGAAAAATTGCAAATTGAGAAATCGCAAAATGAAGAATTCGAGAAATCGTAAAACTGAAGAAATCACGTCCTCAAACACGCTATATTTTTAGAATTGACACGTCGGAATCCATAGGCTTGAATTTTTTGAAACTAATTTGTATACTACAAAAAAGACATAGAAAAAAAAAGAATATTTTAATGTGACTCAATTATTTATTTCACTCCACTTATCTTAATACTGCTATTTATCGTTAGGGCACAATAAAAGAAAACCCACAAAATAAACATTTATTCGTACACCGGTGGCAAAAAATCCTACCAAGAACGATGCAATTCAAAACCACGATCCCAACACGCAGTGACAGTTAAAATAAATAAATCTCTATTTAAAAAAACACAACATCGTCACTAAATCACAACGTAAAAAAACTTCCACTGTCGCCACCAGGCCCCCACACAAAACCCTTTCACCTCAAACCTCAATGCGGATACCGAGGCGGCGGCCTAAAATTCGGCTGCGAAAACAACTGCTGCCAATTCAGCGCATTGAAATTGTACGCATTCGGGTACACCTGAGGCACACAACCAAAATAGTTATTTTGCGGTGGCAGAACGTACGGCAAAATCGGCGGATTCTGCGGCATGCCGGAATTCTGAAACGGAAACCGTTGATAATAGGGATTGCCCCTAGGACTTCCATAAAAGTTGTTGGGTGCCACCATCGGAACCGTCATACTATTATTGGAAACATTGCTTGAACTGAATCCAGGTGGAGTCCTCACACGCTGGCTGGTATTCTGGACTTGTCTGATCGGGCTAACCGTGTCCGTAATGGTGCTATTACACGTTACGTCGTGCAGAGTATTCGTCGCTCCCACGTCCTTCTCAACATTGACTTGTTTCTCTCGTATACAAGTACACGACGAGTTTTTCAAGTCGTTCACGATTTTATCGGGCAGCGATTCGGTTGACGGTTTCGCGAATAAATCCAGCAACTGAGTTGTGTCAACGGTTTCTTCGAGTTCCAGTTGCTCGCTCCAGAAGGGATTCGTTGTCCGGAATGGGTTAGTGTTTACGTTACAGTCATTCAAAAACGGGTTGTTCGAGATTCGCGTCGGGGTGATACTCATCACACCCGAATCGTTATTATTCACACTTAGTTGTCGAAAAGTGTTCGTTAGAGCCGCGGCTTCCGTAGACCGGTCAAAGTCACCAAACGATTTACTCCCGAACGAATTCTCGCGCGAGTTTTTAGTGTCGCCCGTTTCCATTTTAGCAGCACCGGTCGTACCTTGTCTTATCTCTGAAATACGTTTTTTGTTACAAAAATACTCTTTAACTGAGCCGTTCGTTTTTTTCTCACCGTCAGCGTTCGATTTGCTTTTAACTACGGTTTTTGTAGAGTCTGGTTTACACCCACTTTCACTTTTTACGGATTTTCGACTCTGCGATAGTTCCACTTCGGCGTGTGGGTGGTCTTGCAAATACAGTTCTTTGATTTCGTCGACCAAGTGATCAGGGAAGAAGGAAAAGTCGAACTCGAGGTCGATTGTAGGAATGACGATGTTCTTCTTTCTTTTGCGGCCGAAGTTTTCAAAGTCGCGGACGATTTGGTGGATGTCTTCGTTGTAGTATATGTCGAAGTACTGCGGCATGTAGTGGTGCATCGGGATTTTGTTGGCGAAGATGTACTTTCTTTCTTCCGTCGTCGGCGCCATTCCGGCTTCGATTTCGTAAAATTCGGGATATAAGTGAATGTATCGCACATTGGGGGTGCAGTCGTGATCCACCAAAGTCTTTTTTCTTTCCTGAGGGGAAAACAGGACTCGATTATGGCAACACAAATTCAAATATATACATACGTCGCCGATGTAAAGTGCACGTCCTTCGTCCACGAAAATATCGTTAATGTAGAATATCTTATCCTTGTTTGTAATATCCGCCAAGTATAAATCCACAAAGTGGTCCTTCTCGTCGACTCTGGTCACTTTTCCTACGACAACTCGGTTCGTTATGAGTTGTTCGAGTCTTCGCACGGTCGAAACCTTCCACGGTTGATTTTCGCCCACTGGGTATATGTTGGCCAAGCGTCCCCTAATCGCTTGACAGGGCACTTCGCCGAAGCGCTTCGGTAGGAACCAAATTTCTTTGGAAGGGACGTTCTCGACGGTTCCATAATCGACGAAAAATACCTACCGGGAACGCACCGTATTAACAAAATTTACCTATTACACACAAAAAATTACTGACTCGTACGCACTCGGGTATCTTCGGCACCATATTGACAATAACGCAGCGGTGGTACAGGCCGGAGTACATAGCCACACAGTACAGTCCCTCTTCTAGTAGTAACTCCGGTACAAGGTAAGCGGTGCTGTTCTTCGAAAAAAAAATCCTGAAAATTGCGATGCATAAGTCACTCTTTGAAAAAAATCCTGCGATTTAACTTTAAAACTGCATAAAGTTTTAAATTGTAAAAAATTGGTATACAATGTTGATTACTATTACTAGTCCGCCCACCCACCCTCTCTTTTCTCTTTTATTTTTCAGTTTTGTAATTCGTGATTTATTCAATAAAATAAATTGACGATTCTTTAATTTTTTTGAGTGACCCGGTATAAGCAAATCTAAAAAATGAAGGCTCCTATAAAAAATTATAAAATTTGATTTTACAATTTTCGTTTTGTGATAACAGTTGTGAAGTAAAAACCAGAGGCATAAATAACACCCCTTGTCCTTCAGCCGTACGTAATAGCAATCTCAAGCTCAAGTGTTTATTTATGTTTGTACATCGAAAGAATGTCACGTAGAAGTCTGATTTTAATGAGTTTGTCTTCTCAAAACAGGACTAAAATTATTAATTAAAACACAATCGAACAAAATGCTCTGAATATTATAATTCTTACAAAAACTTTGTGATGACGTCATCAACATCTTTTATAACAGTCCTACTCCCATTCTACAGAAGAACATATAATAATTAATATTTCTTACTTATAAAGGACTCTGCAAAAAAAGTTAAGTTTAGCCCCGCCCACCCACAAGTTTTCTAATTTTTTTCTTACAAAATAAGAAATAAATCTTAAGGTAAATAGTGTAACAAAAAATTACTATAAGGCTTTTTTTTCTTTCTTAACATCTTCACTCCCATTCTACAGAAGAATATATAATTAACCCCGCCCACCCACCCCTCCCCCATATTTTCGATAGTGGATCCCATAAAATAAGAGACTCTCCAGGAAAAAGTTAAACTTAGCCCCACCCACCCACCCGTTCTCATTTCTTCTTCTAAAATAGGAAATAAATCTTAATGTAAATAATACAAAAATAGGGTTTACCCATTTTTTTTCTTTTTTAACAGCCCCACTCCTACTATAGAGAAGAATATGTAACTAATCCCGCCCACCCACCGTACCTCCATTTCAGTGATTTTTTTATCTGGTCAGAATGAAACCGGACCCCATACTGAACAGTAATAAAATTAGTCCTTAGTATGAGAATAGCGCGGGTGGGTGGGTGGGGTTAGTACTTGCTAAGATAAGGCTAACTTTGGCAGATGACATTCTTTAAGAAAATAGAGGCTGGATGGGTGGGGCTAGTACTTGCTAAGATAAGACTAAACAATATTAAGAGTAGTTACTAGAGGGCGTCATTTTTACCTACTATTGAAATATTTCAAATTTCAGGATTATTTAAAAAATTAGTTATATGTTCTGTAGACTGTGGGTGGAGCTGTTATAAAAGAAAAAAAGGCCTCACAGTAAGCTTTTTGTTATACTGTTTACATTAAGATTTATTTCTTACTTTGTAACAAAAAAAAAACGAAAAAACGAGTGGGTGGGCGGGGCTAAGTTTAATCTTTTTTTTTTGCACAGTCCATTATAAGCAAGGAATAGCCCCGCCCATTCGCCTCCTCTTCATTCTATTAACTACTCTTAATATTGTTTAGTCTTATCTTAGCAAATACTAGCCCCACCCACCCACCCTCTAATTTCTTAAAGATTGTCATCTGCCAAAGTGAGTTTTATCTTAGCAAGCACTAACCCCGCCCACCCACCCACGCTATTTTCATACTAAGGACCAATTTTATTTCTGTCCAGTATAGGATCCACTCGCATTTTCAATCTTTCTAGTTTTCGATTCTTTCACTTTTGATTTTATGAATTTTCGATTTTTCAATTTATCGAATTTACGGTTTTCCAAATTTCTCTTTACTGGACTTCTCGTTTTTTCAATACTTATTAAAATTTTTAGAATACTCGTTTTTACAAGTTTTCTATTTCTCAGATTTTGAACAATTCAATTTTGGGAATTTTTCCAATCCTAGATTTTTCCATTTTTCCTTTTTTAAAATCTTCGCTTTCAGAATGTTTGATTTTTTCCCGGATTTTTCGAAATCGGTTTTTCGAATTTTAGGTTTTCCGATTTCCCAGATTTTCGTTTTTGTTAAATATTTGATTCATCGAATTTTCAATTTTTCGAAATTAGATTTTCAATTTCTCGTTTTTTCAGGTTTTGAATTCTACGATTTTTCTCAAATTTACGATTTTTCGAATTTTCAGTTTTTCAAAATTTCGATTTTTGATATTTTGAGTTTTCGATTTTCGATCTCGAATTTTCAATCTTCATACTTTTCGATTCTTTCACTTTTGATTTTACGAATTTTCCATTTTTCAATTTATCGAATTTACGATTTTGTAATATTTTAATTTTTCGATTTTACAAGTTTTCTATTTCTCAGATTTTCAATAATTCAATTTTGGGAATTTTTCTAATCCTGGATGTTTCAATTTTTCAATTTTTCGATATTTAGATTTCTCGGTTTTTCGATATTTCGACTTTGCGAATTTTCAATTTTTTGAAATTTCGAATTTTCGATTTTTCGAGATTCGAATCTTTTAAATTTCGATTACTCGATTTTTTAATTTTCCGATTTTTCGATTTTATAATTTTCGGTTTCAGAATTTTCGATTTTTTCTTAGATTTTTCCATGTATCGAAATCTTGATTTTCGAATCTTTGATTTTTCGGTTTTTCCAATTTTAGGTTTTCCGTTTTCCAGGATTTTCGCTTTTGTTGAATATTTGATTCGTCGAATTTTCATTTTCTTTCCTTTTGGACTTCTCGTTGTTCCAGTTTTTAGATTCTTTGATTTTTCTCGAATTTTCGAATTTTTAATTTTTCAGAATTTCGATTTTTTGTATTTTTGAATTTTCGATGTTCGATCTCGAATTTTCAATCTGTCTAGTTTTCGATTCTTCACTTTTGATTTTTCGAATTTTCATTTCAATTTTTACATTCTTCAGTTTTTAGACTTCAATTTTTTTACAATTCGATTTTTCAATTTTCCAATTCCATTCTTCAGTTTTTTTCAGTGTTGTTCAATGGGAGCCGATAATAACTTCTGGGAGTCGAATTACAAAAAAATTCTTTAGCTAATTTTCGGGGGTGGTTGAAAAATGACCAGAAATATTGAAAAATTGTTGAGGTTTTTGAGAAGTTGACAAAAAATCTACAAAACATTCGGGGAAATAAATCTCAAGGTACTAATCCGAAAATTTAAAGATTTTCTTGTTCCAAAACAATATTTTCGAAATATTCGGTTTGAAAACCATTTTTTTTAAATAATCCCGAAATTTGAAATATTTCAGTAGTAGATAAAAATGACGCCATCTAGTAACTACTCTTAATATTGTTTAGTCTTATCTTAGCAAGTACTAGCCCCACCCACCCACCCACTATTTTCTTAAAGAGTGTCATCTGCAAAGTTAGTCTTATCTTAGCAAGTAGAATTCAAAACCTGAAAAAACGAGAAATTGGAAAAACGAATTTCGAAAAATTGAAAATTCGATGAATCAAATATTTAACAAAAACGAAAATCTGGGAAAGCGGAAAACCTAAAATTCGAAAATATAAAATTCGAAAAACCGATTGCGATGAATCGAAAAATCCAGGAAAAAATCAAACATTCTGAAAGCGAAGATTCTAAAAAAGGAAAAATCGAAAAGCCGAGAAATCGAGAAATAAATCGAAAAATTGCAACATCCAGAAATCGAGACATCAAAAGATCGAGAGATCGAGAAATCGAAAGGTCGAGACACCGAGAAATCGGCGAACCCGAAAAATCTAAAATTGAATAATCGAAAAATTAAAAAATCCAGGATTGGAAAAATTCCCAAAATTGAATCGTTCAAAATCTGAGAAATAGAAAACTTGTAAAAGCGAGTATTCTAAAAATTTTAATAAGCACTCAAAAAACGAGAAGTCCAGTAATGAGAAATTTGGAAAATCGAAAAATTCAAATATTACAAAACCGTAAATTCGGTAAATTGAAAAATCTAAAATTCGTAAAATCAAAAGTGAAAGAATCGAAAACTAGAAAGATTGAAAATGCGAGTGGATCCCATACTGGACAGAAATAAAATTAGTCCTTAGTATGAGAATAGCGTGGGTGGGTGGGCGGGGTTAGTACTTGCTAACATAAGAATAAACTAAACAATATTAAGAGTAGTTACTAGACGGCGTCATTTTTATCAACTATTGAAATATTTCAAATTTCCGGATTATTTAAAAAAATGGTTTTCAAACCGAATATTTCGAAAATATTGTTTTGGAATAACAAAATCTTTAAATTTTCGGATTAGCACCTTGAGATTTACTTCCCCGAATGTTTTGTAGATTTTTTGTCAATTTCTCAAAAACCTCAACAATTTTTCAATATTTTTGATCATTTTTCAACCACCCTCGAAAATTACCTAGAGAAATTTTTTGTAATTCGACTCCCAGAAGTTATTGTCGGCTCCCATTGAACAACACTGAAAAAAACTGAAGAATTGAATTGGAATTTTGAAAAATCGAATTTAAAAAAAAATTGAAGTCTAAAAACTGAAAAATGTAAAAATTGAAATATCGAAAATTGGAAAAATCAAAAGTGAAGAATCGAAAAATAGAAAGATTGAAAATTCGAGATCGAAAATCGAAAATTTAAAAATACCAAAAATCGAAATTGTGAAAAATTGAAAATTCGAAAATGTGAGAAAAATCAAAGAATCCAAAAACTGGAACAACGAGAAGTCCAAAAGGAAAGAAAATGAAAATTCCACGAATCAAATATTCAACAAAAACGAAAATCCGGGAAAACGGAAAACCTAAAATTGGCAAAACCGAAAAATCAAAGATTCGAAAATCAAGATTTCGATAAATGGAAAAATCTAAGAAAAAATCGAAAATTCTGAAACCGAAAATTATAAAATCGAAAAATCGAAAAACCGAGAAATCTAAACATCGAAAAATTGGAAAATTGAAACATCCAGGATTAGAAAAATTCCCAAAATTGAATTATTGAAAATCTGAGAAATAGAAAACTTGTAAAATCGAAAAATTAAAATATTACAAAATCGTAAATTCGATAAATTGAAAAATGGAAAATTCGTAAAATCAAAAGTGAAAGACTCGAAAAGTAGAAAGATTGAAAATTCGAGATCGAAAATCGAAAACTCAAAATATCAAAAATCGAAATTTTGAAAAACTGAAAATTCGAAAAATCGTAAATTTGAGAAAAATCGTAGAATTCAAAACCTGAAAAAACGAGAAATTGGAAAAACGAATTTCGAAAAATTGAAAATTCGATGAATCAAATATTTAACAAAAACGAAAATCTGGGAAAGCGGAAAACCTAAAATTCGAAAATACAAAATTCGAAAAACCGATTTCGATGAATCGAGACAACATCCAGAAATCGAGACATCAAAATATCGAGAGATCGAGAAATCGAAAGGTCGAGACACCGAGAAATCGGCGAACCCGAAAAATCTAAAATTGAATAATCGAAAAATTAAAAAAATGCAGGATTGGAAAAATTCCCAAAATCGAATCGTTCAAAATCTGAGAAATAGAAAACTTGTAAAAGCGGGTATTCTAAAAATTTTAATAAGCATTGAAAAAACGAAAATTCGTAAAATCAAAAGTGAAAGAATCGAAAACTAGAAAGATTGAAAATGAGAGTGGATCCCATACTGGACAGAAATAAAATTAGTCCTTAGTATGAGAATAGCGTGGGTGGGTGGGCGGGACTAGTACTTGCTAAGATAAGACTAACTTTGGCAGATGACACTCTTTAAGAAAATAGAGGGTGGGTGGGTGGGGCTAGTACTTGCTAAGATAAGACTAAACAATATTAAGAATAGTTAATAGAATGAAGAGGAGGCGAATGGGCGGGGCTATTCCTTGTGTATAATGGACTGTGCAAGAAAAAGTTAAACTTAGCCCCGCCCACCCACCCTACCTCTATTTCAGTGATTCATTTTATCTGATATGAATATAAGTGGATCCCATACTAGACAGAAATAAAATTAGTCCTTAGTATGAGAATAACGTGGGTGGGTGGGCGGGGTAAATACTTGCTAAGACAAGACTAACTTTGGCAGATAGGCGAAAAGTTTTTCAGAAATTTAAGTCCGTTTTAGAAAAAAATGTAGGTACGAGAATTTGTAAATGTGGATATAGAACCAGTCCAAAATTAAGTATGTTTGTAAAGTCTTAAAAAAAAAGAACATATAATCATATAATATACAGGGTGTTCATTTAATCTGTTCACGCATGAATATTTCTGCATAGGCAACCCATTATACGTTTCATAAACAGCTTTGATTAATTTTTCTTTTTAAATAATAATGAATGCATAGATAGCAATGATCAAAACGAAAATTATATTCTGAAAAAATATACCTGTATAATCTATTTGTTCCTATACTTTTACCAAAGTTAGAAACAAAAATTGTTAATACGAAATTAATATTTGCTTATTTTAAAACTAGTTAAAACTTACTGCAATTCATCCATAAGAGGATCCAAATCCCCAAACGTCATGTAAAACCAGAACTTTGAAAGATCATAGATCTCTCCAATTGTAATGTCAAGAATGTCTTCTTCTTGAATATCAGCTGGAAAGAAGCGACTCATCTGGTCGTTTATGGTAAAAACGTCTGACGGCAGCAACGCTGATGACGTTTTCCACTACAGCAGAGCAAATATATGCTTAAACATTTTTTTTTAATTTACAAAAAAAAAAAATCTTACATTTAATTTTGGCAGATCTTCCAGTACATGAGTCGTAATCACATTTTCAGTCTGAACGTGCTTAGCCGAATTTTTTTTCAGATCTTGGCTTGGTAGTGGCTGTTTTTTGTCATACAACATATAATCGTGCGACGAGTGTTGAACATAGTTGAAAATCTTGGGTAAATCTAGGCACATCTCAATCAATGATCGATAACCATACTCTTCATAATGAATGTTCTTTTTATACATAGCCCTAAAATAATTTAGTTACGTTTGAACCAAAAGTACAGTGTGACAAAAATACCGGTACTCTGCTGGAAACTTAGTACATTCGATACCATCAGGAAATTTTTTTAATAGGTTGAGTAAATTAGTTTGAACTTTTACAGGAACTTCAGATGAATGACTGATTTCGGTTGGTAAACATGTCGCTTGTTCGGTATAATCAGTTGCACAGTCTCTAGAGTCATCACAGATTTGATTTGAAAGATCTGAATTTATTCGATTTGAATAATCATTTTTATTTATCACAGGAGAATCACTATTTTCTTCTTGGTGCTGAGGCTTGTGGTTGAAATGAAGGTGAGGTTTATATACATTTTTTGCCGGTTGTTGAATACTATTATTTGGTGTTTCTGACTGATGATCCAGTTTTTCAACACGTAGTGGAGGAGATTCCAAAGTTGATTCAGACTTTTTATTTGTTGATGGAGGAAGCTTCACAGAGTACTTGTTTTGGAAAAAGCGAGGTAACCTATGATGTACTGTTGAAATGGGCCTGGAGTAAACCCTTTAATCGTGACAATTAATAACAATAGATAAAATTTCCAAAATTGCTTACTTTCTGGATTTTGGTACAGCTTTTTTTTGCTTTAACACCATCTCATTTATGTGTTGACTTTTAGACGTGACCGCTTCCACTTCACCTGAAGGACCTGACCCATAAACCTGTACAAATTTTAACATAATTTACCCTTTTACAATTAATACAATCCTACTTGAACAACATCCGGAATTGAGCGCAAGTACTCATCAAATGTCTGAAAGCCTAGTTTTCGTAAAGGAATCGCCCGACCGATCATCTCTTGAAAGTCTTTCCATAGTTGCTGTTGCGTGGATCTGAAGGGGTTTGATATCAACAAACCTTTAAGGATGTTTTTGATTTCATTTTCTTCCTGTGAGTCCTAAAATGTTTCAATAGTTTACAGTCCAAGCTTTCACAAGGCATCACAAGTTTACCATTTTAATTCGACTATGAACATGAAAAGGGGGAAAAATACAATAAGCACTTTGAAGACACCTGCATAAGGTTCAAATCAATATGGTCGCCTTAATTTATACAACAATCGCTGAATTTGATAAATAAAAACAACGTTCAAACACTTCACATTGTGTTGACCCAGTTTATTCAATTAATTATTATAAATGCACGCATCCACCGTTTTAAGTTTGGTTATGTCTTTGCCTCCTTTGCGTAACAAAACATCAACTTTCAAATCTGTTTCAAATGCTGTCAGCTGTCAAAAATTTCATTCAAAAACTTAAATGAAATCTAAAATCTAAATAAATAAATAAATATAATAAATAATAGTTGTATATTGTTTTGCCTATAAGTAGTTTTATTGATACAAAAAATTAAATAACAAAAACAGTTGTTCTTTCTTGATAGAAACTGGTATAAAAGCACTATCGATTGGGGGAAGTATAGGCAACCAATATTACGATCTTGTCACTGATTTTGACTAAAGTTTATAAAATTACTAATAAATTAGTTAAAAAAATTGGTCTAAAGTTGTTTCGACAAAACTTTTTTCGCAACTGAAGTACAATGAAACATATCCAAAATTTTCGAAAATTTATAAAATTTGATTTTGAATTACTCTAACTGTATATAAGCAAATCTAAAAAAACATGGGATTTATAAACTTTCTGTTCACGTTGAAGATCTCGTTGTAGTAGTAGCTTTTAGAGCTGAAAATTGTCATTTATAAACTCTGTTTATATGTAACTAGTTAGTTAGTAACATTGATGTTCCACTTTTGCCGTATTTAGAGGGGTTGTAGAAAAAAAGTGGAGGATTTGAGTAGATTACTACCAAAATTTACCTTTTTAGACATATTTTAAGTTTCTTGCTGACGAAATAAGTCTACACTTGTTAAGAAAAAAAGACAAAATGTAGCCCCGCCCACCCGCCCTGTCTCAATTGTGATGATTTTTTTATTCATTGTGCGCCAAGGGGGCGGAGCTTAACTGCAAAATATTTATTTCTTTACAAGAAATTAAAAACATGTTTTTGTGAATCGTGTTGTTCAAAGAATACTACGTATAGTAAAGAAACAAAGCAAAATATAAATCCCCGCCCACCCACTCCCTCTCAATTGTGATGATTTTTTTATTCGTCGTAAGTCGAGAGGCGGAGCTTAATTCTAAAATCTTTATTTTTATACAAAAAATTACCATTTTAAACGTGTTTTAAGTTTCTAAGAATAAAAAAATCACCACAATTGAGATGGGGTGGGTGGGCGGGGTTTATATTTAGCATTTTTTTCTTAATTTGCGTAGTATTTTTTGACAACACGATACTCAAAAACATGTTTTTAATTTCTTGTAAAGAAAAAAGTACTTTGCAGTTAAGCTCCGCCCCCTTGGTTCAAGGCGAATAAAAAAAAATCATCACAATTGAGATAGGACGGGTGGTTGGGCTTACATTTTGCTTTTGGTTTTAATATGTGTAGGCTCCGCCCTATAATTGCAAAATCCATATTTCCTTGCAAAAATGTACCATTTTAACCATGTTTTAAGTTTTTTGTTGTGAAAAATGGTTATGTATTATAAGAAAAAAAAAAAAAAGGTAAAACATAAGCCCCATCCACCTGCCCTGTCTCAATTGTGATGATTCTTTTATTCGTCGTAAGCCGAGGGCGGAGCCTAATCGTAAAAACGTTATTTTTCTACGAGAAATAACCATGTGAAATATGTTCTTAAGTAACTGTGTTATACAAAGAAAACTAAAAGTGTTAATTAAAAAAAAACACAAAAGAAGCCCCATTCGTCCGGATCGATTTCAATCATGATGAATTTTTCATTCGTTACTAGACCTAGGGGCGGAGCCTAATCCATATATCTCTACAAAAATTTACCATTTTAAATGTGTTTTCAATTTCTAAGAATAGAAAAATCATCACAATTGAAATGGGGTGGGGGGGCGGGGTTTATATTTTGCTTTTTTTTCTTAATATACATAATAGTATTTTTTGACAACACGATATTCAAATATTGTTTTTAATTTCTTGTAAAGGAAAAGGTACTTTGCAGTTAAGCTCCGCCCTCTTGGTTCAAGGTGCATAAAAAAAATCATCACAATTGAGATAGGGCGGGTGGGCGGGCTTAAATTTTCCTTTTGGTTTTAATATGTGTAGACTTCTTTTCACAACATGAAACTTAAAACATGTTTAAAATGGAAAATTTGTGTAAAGAAATATCGATTATGCAATTAGGCTCCGCCCCATAATTGCAAAATCCATATTTCCATGCAAAAATGTACCATTTTAACCATGTTTTTTGTAGTGAAAAATGGCTATGAACATTAGAAAACAAAAAAGCTACGATATAAACCTCACCCGCTCTGTTTCAATTCTGATGATTTTTTTATTTCGTCGTAAGTCGAGGGCGGAGCCTAATTGTAAAATCGTTATTTTTCTACGAGAAATAACTATGTGAAATATGTTCTTAGATAACTGTGTTGTACAAAGAAAACTAAAAGTGTTAATTAAAAAAGAAAACAAAAGAGAAGCCCAACCCATCCGTCTAGATCTCAATCATTCTTTGCTAAACCTAGGGGCGGAGCCTAATTGCAAAATCCACATATATCTACAAAAATGTACCATTTTAAACGTATTTTAAGTTTCTAAGAATAAAAAAATCACCACAATTAAGATGGGGTGGGTGGGCGGGGTTTATATTTTGCATTTTTTTCTTAATGTACATTGTATTTTATGACAACACGATAATCAAACACATGTTTTTAATTTCTTGGAAAGAAAAAAGTACTTTGCAGTTAAGCTCCACCCCCTTGGTTCAAGACGAATAAAAAAAATCATCACAATTGAGATAGGGCGGGTGGGCGGGTTTAAATTTTGCTTTTGCTTTTAATATGTGTAACTTCTTTTCACAACATGAAACATAAAACACGTTTAAAATGGAAAATTTGTATAAGAAAATATCAATTATGCCATGAAGCTCCGCCCCATAATTGCAAAATCCATATTTTCTTGCAAAAATGTACCATTTTAACCATGTTTTAAGTTTTTGGATGTGAAAAATGGCAATGTATATTAAGAAAAAAAAAAAGTAAAATATAAACCCCACCCACTCGCCCTGTCTCAATTCTGATGATTTTTTTTATTGGTCGTAAGCCGAGGGAGGAGCCTAATTGTAAAATCGTTATTTTCCTAAGAGAAATAACCATATAAAACATGTTCTTAAGTAACTGTGTTGTACAAAGAAAACTAAAAGTGTGAATTAAAAAAAAAAAAGAGAAGCCCCACCCATTCGGCTCAATCTCAATCACAATGAATTGTTCATTCGTTGCTACATCTAGGGGCGGAGCCTAATTGTAAAATCCATGTCTCTACAAAAATTTACCATTTTAAATGTGTTTTCAATTTCTAAGAATAAAAAAAATCACCACAATTGAGATGGGGTGGGTGGGCGTGTTTTATATTTTGCGTTTTTTTTTAATTCACATAGTATTTTTTGACAACACGATACTCAAACACATGTTTTTAATTTCTTGTAAAGAAAAAAGTACTTTGCAGTTAAGCTTCCCCTTCTCGGCTCACAACGAATAAAAAAAATCATCACAATTGCGATAGGGTGGGTGGGCGGGGCTTATATTTTACCTTGTATTTCTTAATATGCGTAGCCATTTTAATATGGATTTTGCAATTACGGGGCAAAGGTTAATTGCAAAATCGATATTTCTTTATACAAATTTTCCATTTTAAACATGTTTTAAGTTTCATCTTCTGAAAAGAAGTTTACACATCTTAAAACAAAAAGATAAAAAGTATGCCCGCCCACCCACCCTACCTCAATTGTGATGATTTTTTTTATTCTCTGTGAACCAAGAGGGCGGAGTTTAACTGCAAAATACTTGTTTTTTTGCAAGAAATTAAAAACATGTTTTTGGGAATCGTGTTGTTCAAAGAATACTATGTATATTAAGGAAAAAAGCAAAATATAAACCCCGCCCACCCACCTCATTCCAATTGTGATGATTTTTTTTATTCCTCGTAAGCCGAGGGGCGGAGCTTAATTCTAAAATCTTTATTTTTCTACAAAAATTTACCATTTTAAACGCGCTTTAAGTTTCTATGATTTAAAAAAATCACCACATTTGAGAAGGGGTGGGTGGGCGGGGTTCATATTTTGAATTTTTTTCTTAATATACCTAGTATTGTTTGAACAACACGATACTCAAACACATATATTTAATTTCTTGTGAAGAAATAAGTATTTTGTAGTTAAGCTTCGTCCTCTTGGTTCACGGAGAATAAAAAAAAATCATCACAATTGAAATAGGGTGGGTGGCCGGTCTTACATTTTGCTTTTGGTTTGAATACATATGTGTAGGCTACGCCCCATATTGCTAAATCCATATTTCCTTGCAAAAATGTACCATTTTAACCATGTTTTAAGTTTTTTGTTGTGAAAAAAGGCTACGTATATTAAAAAAAAAGGTAAAATATAAACCCCGCCCACCCACCCTGTCTCAATTCTGATGATATTTTTATTCGTCGTAAGCCGAAGGCGGAGCCTAATTGTAAAATCGTTATTTTTCTACGAGAAATAACCATGTGAAATGTGTTCTGAAGTAACTGTGTTAAACAAAGAAAACTAAAAGTGTTAATTAAAAAAAAAAAAACAAACAAAAAATAAGCTATACCCATCTGTCTCGATTTCAATCATGATGAATTTTTCATTCGTTGCTAGACCTAGGGGTGGAGCCTAATTGCAAAATCCATATATCTCTAAAAAAAATTACCATTTTAAATGTGTTTTCAATTTCCAAGAATAAAAATGTCACCACAATTGAGATGGGGAGGGTGGGCGGTGTTTATATTTTGCATTTTTGCTTAATATACTTAATCAAACACATGTTTTTAATTTCTTGTAAAGAAAAAAGTACTTTGCAGTTAAGCTCCCCCTTCTTGGCTCACAACGAATAAAAAAAATCATCACAATTGAGATAGGGCGGGTGGGCGGGCTTAAATTTTGCTTTTGATTTTAATATGTGTAGACTTCTTTTCACAAATGGAAAATTAGTAAAGGGAAATATCGATTTTGCAATTAGGCTCCGCCCCATAATTGCAAAATCCATATTTCCATGCAAAAATGTACCATTTTAACCATGTTTTAAGTTTCTTGTGAAAAAATGGCTATGTATATTAAGAAAACAAAAAGTCAAAATATAAGCCCCGCCCACCCGCCCTGTCTCAATTCTGATGATTTTTTTTATTCGTCGTAAGCCGAGGGGCGGAGCCTAATTGTAAAATCGTTATTTTTCTACGAGAAAATACCATGTGAAATATGTATAATTAACACAATCGCACAATTTAAATATTTTTTTTCGGCAAAATTATGACATGACGTTATCAATTGATCTAAAAATTACCATCTTTAAATCGTCTGTAACATTTCTAGGTATTCGGTTTTGCAGTTCTTGATTTAATTAATAAAATAAATGGAGTCATTAATTTTTTTGCATTACCCTGTGTAAGCAAACTGAAAAAACGTGAATACAAATGCAATAACTTCAAAAGTGTGCGGTATACTTTACTGAACGAAAAAAAAACAAAGTAAGAATGAGAAACAACTGCAAAAAAACTGAGGCGGCAGCTCTTTGTGCAGGTGGCCGCCTGGCTGCAAGTCATAAATTAGCGGAACGCCCAGTCGAAGACGAAATCGTATTTTTGTAGTAACCAAACTAAAAAGAAATACATTTTACTTTTCGTTACATTTAGGCCAGAAAATTGTATGGATTGAAAAAATTTTACATACCTGTAATAATATCACAGGCAATACTATCATATCAACTGACAGTATATGAAATAGACGCTGGGTTATTGGGATGCAAAACATTTTTTTGGTCGGTCTCTTCTAGCAAAAAAAGATCATAAATAAATCAAATAAAACCTAATGCGTTATATTATGACTCAACGATAAATATTGTGGATTTTATGAAACCGCCTTTAAAAAAAAACGAGATGGTACACATACGAACATAAATCTTATCAGTCAAAACCAAAATTAATTGTAATTTTGACATCGACTTAAAAAGAAAATTGTATAAAAGGATGCCATTTCAAATTCTGGCTTTAGAAGTTTTTCAAAAATCGGCAAAGATGCACAAACGAGTAGTACAGTTGTTGCTTCTATTTTGTGTCGTTCAGTATGGAAGTAAGTTTCACTTTGATTTTGGCCATATTTTCTATTTTCCTAATTAATCGTTGCAGGATCCGACAGCTTTTTCCTCAGTGATGACATTAAACACGACTTGTTCAATATTTACACTGGGGCTGCTTTAGTGGAACGTGGGTTAATGCGCGAACCTGTGAAACTAGAAAACGTTAAATTGTATCTATACACCAAACACAACAAAGAGAAAGATAGTTATATTCCACTTGATATTACTAACCCATCTCCGTTAAACAATCCTCGTGCTAAAATCGCTTTCATCATCCATGGCTGGCTGGAGCATAAAGACGTTTCATGGTACGACGACTTGAAGGATGCTCTTTTGAAACGGGACAGTTCGTACTACGTGATTCAAGTAGACTGGTCTGAGTACTCCCACTTGGGGTACTTGTTGTCGTCGTACACAACCATGGACATCGGTGGGTACTAATGTGGTACTCGATCAAAATAACCCGTGACTTATTCCAGGTGCAATCATTGGTGAATTCATTTCGGACCTTAACAGAAACTACAACATCCCACTTTCTAACTTCCTAGTCATCGGTCACTCTCTGGGTGGTCAAATCTCCGGCTACACCGGCAAGAAAGTGCAAGAACTAACAAACCAGAAAATCCCAAGAATCGTAGCTCTTGATCCTGCAGGTCCTTTATTTTCGTCTAGACCAGAAGAGGAACGTCTGAACCAACACGACGCCGAAGTTGTCCACGTTATCCACACCAACGGTGGTACTTTCGGCTACCTGGATAAGTGTGGTACCCTCGATTTTTATCCAAACGGTGGAAGTTTCCAGCCTGGGTGTCTCAAAGCTTTTATTCCAGATCTCGATGGTTTCAAAGACATTATAAGTCAGTACTTTTATCCCTAATGCTATTTTTTTTATTAACGAAAATTTTTATAGTTGCGTGTGATCACCAGAGGAGCTGGAAGTATTTCACAGAAGCCGTGGCAAGACCTAACTCGTTCAAGGCAAGGAAGTGTAGCAACTGGCTCAAATTCACAACGAGCTATTTGTGCGACGACGAGTATGCTTATATGGGCGATTTGGACACTAAGCAAACTGGAGACTTTTATCTAGAAACCAACAGCGAATCGCCTTATAGTGCTGAAAAGGCGAGCTTCGTGAGAAGTTTTCTTGGAGACTTGTGAAATTAAGAAACGGTTTCAATATCCTGGGGGTTTATTTTGTTGTAATGTGGGTGGCTAAGTTCGTTGGAAAATAAAGGGTTTCATTATCGCTGTTTATTTACTTAAAGATACATAATATTACAGAAATGGAAAATTATAATTTTCAGCTTCTTTCCTCTTCCTTCTTCTCCACGACCTTGGACGGTTGTCCCGTCTGGACTATCGCAATACTCCGCGCCCCCGCTTCTTCCACCCCAATCTTGGGCGCCGTAATCGTAAGCACTCCGTCCGACGACAACCTGGACTCCACCTTATCCAGATCGTGCCCTCGCGGCACCACATACCTCCGCATAAAATGTCGCGAAATGTACCCATGCTCGTCCTCCTTCTCCTCGTGCTTCCCTTCCACACATATCGTGTTGTCCACCACCCTCACCGTGATCTCGTCCGGCTTGAACTGCTGCACGTCTAAATTGGCCTGGAACTGACCCTCGGCGAAGCTGAGAGTCGACCCGGCGTCCCGCTCAGACGCGGCCGACCGCCAAGGGCGCAGATACCCCGCGGGACGGCTGAGGTAGTTGCGGAATTCCCGCGGGATCATGGGCGAGAAGAGGTCCTCGGGCTCTAAGCTTAAACCGAAGCGCTGGTCCAGGAGACGGGATGGCCGGGAATAATCGAAGGGATCGAACCACATAGTCACTGCACACACACAAGAAGTGTTGACCTTTCAACTGGGATACAATGCGGCTCGCGATGCATTTATAGGTCCGCGCGTAGAAACTTCTGGATACGCTCTCTGGCGGGAATCGCGAGTTTGAGGGAAAAATTCGTTCAGCGGATGCTTGCACGTTTTCACAGACACACTTTTAGATATTTGTTGTTTTTGGAATTTTGATGACACTACCAAGAAAAACAAGGCTAGTAAAAAAATTGTGGAGGGTTATGTGGATGACATCACAATTTTTTGGGAAGGCCTTGAACAAATTTTGATTAACGATTTATCATCTTTCCTATAACCTTAAATCATTTGCAATATTTCAGTATATTCGTTTTTGCAATTTTAAAGTTAAATTGTAAAATACAATTTTGAATTTTTTCCCAAAAATCTCGATGTGAAGGGTAAAAACTCGACACGGATTCTAAATTACACATCATTTGTTCATGAGTAACGATGGTCCCTGCCCGGACCTGGATTATTCTGGTTTCTAACATCTGGGGATTATCGGCACGCGACAACTAAAGCTGTAAATATCTCTTGCTATTGTACTACTGTCCATCTTGTTATTGCCAATAAAATTTTATAGGGTACAATGAAATTTCCAAAACTATACTTCCTAAGATAAGACTGATTTGGGCAAACGGCATACCTTTAAGAAAAGAGAGGGAAAAAAACAGGATCCCAAAATTAACTCAAAAACATAGGACAAGAAAATAGAACATCAAAGTCTCCCAAAATTATTTTAAATAATTTACAAAAAAAAATTCCATGGGTTCCCAAAATAATACACCATAGGTACCCAACAGTCTCCCGAATTTAAAAAAAAAAACACTGCTACACTCAAGACTTTTCTAAATTTATAAAAAATAAAACACCAAATGATTTTTTCAAGTTAATCCAGCAACAGAACACCACATTCCTTTAAATTTATCCGAAAATAAAACACCAGGGGAACTAAAATTAAGTGCGAACATTTTAAATGTGGGCAAAATGTAGCCCCGCCCACCCACCCAGTCTCAATTGTGATGATTTATTTTTATTCGTCGTGAGTCAGGAAGGCGGAGCTTAACTGCAAAATTTTTATTTCTCTGCGAGAAATTAAAAACATGTTGAGTATCGTGTTGTTGAATGAATAATTAAGAAAAAAATAAAGCCAAAGATTATGCCTCACCCATACGCGCCCCGATCTCATTTCTCAATTGTGATGAATTTTTCATTCGTTGTCAGATCGAAGGGCGGGGCTTAATTCCAAGATTCATATTTGCTTACAAGAATTTACCATTTTAAACATATTTTAAGTTTCTTGTTCTGAAAAGACGACTATGTATATTAAAAAAAAAGACAACATATAAGCCCCGCCCACCCACCCCATCTCAATTGTGATGATTTTTTTAATCATCGAGAGTTAAAAAAACGAAATTTAGTTGCAAAATCCGTATTATTTCTTTACAAGAAATTACCATGTAAGACACGTTTTTCAAAGAATTCTATGTATATTAATAAAAAATTAAAGCCAAAGACTCATATCTGCCCTGATCTAAATATGTTATAATGAAGTTTTCATTCGTTGCCAGACCTAGGGGCGGAGCCTAATTGCAAAATCCCTATTTCTTTACCAAAATTTACCATTTTAACCATGTTTTAAGTTTCAAGAATAAAGAAAATCGTCACAATTGAGATGGGGTGGGGCGGGCGGGGTTAATATTTTTGCTTTTTTTCTTAATATACATAGTATTCTTTGAACAACACGATACTCAAAAGCATGTTTTTAATTTCTTGCGAAGAAATGAGTATTTTGCAGTTAAGCTCCGCCTCCTTAGTTCACGGTCAATAAAAAAATCATCACAATTGAGACCGGGCGGGTGGGCGGGCTTACAATTTGCTTGTTTGTTTTAATATGGTGCAGACTTCTTTTCACAATATGAAGCTTAAAACATGTTTAAACTGGAAAGTTTGCATAAGGAAATATTTGCTACGTATTCATAAATCACACATGTATGCAATCTTATAAAATTAAATATATAAATATGTAATACAAAAAAAAAAAGGGACAAACTAGTAGTAAGTAAAATGGTACGTTACACCCCACATTTTGTTTTTAATTTATTATAAGTTGCTTTAACATATATTTTTTAAAATAGGTCAATTTTGACGTTCAAGTGTTTTTATTATTTTTTTTGTAAAAATTTCAAAGTCAGCGGTTTCTATATGGATCCGCATGTTTTAAGTTTCTTGTCGAAATAAATCTACACATATTAAGAAAGAAATGCAAAAATGTAGCCCCGCCCACCCACCCTATCTCGATTGTGATGAGTTTTTTTATTCGTCGTGAGCCAAGAAGGCGGAGCTTAACTGCAATCCTTATTTCTTTGCGAGAAATTAAAAACATGTTTTTGAGTATTGTGTTGTTCAATGAATTCTAAAAAAAATACGTATATTAAAAAAATAAAGCCTAAGACTAAGCCCCACCCATACCTGCCCTGATCTAAATATGTTGTAATGAAGATTTCATTCGTTGGCAGACCTAGAGGGCGGAGCCTAATTGCAAAATCCCTATTTTCTTAAAAAAATTACTATTTTAATAAACGTGTTTTAAGTTTTTAAGAATAAAAAAGATCATCACAATTGAGATGGGGTGGGTGGGCGGGGTTTATATTTTGGCTTTTTTTCTTAATATACATAGGATTCTTTGAACAACACGATACTCAAAAGCATGTTTTTAATTTCTTGTAAAGAAATAAGTATTTTGCAGTTAAGCTCCGCCTCCTTAGTTCACGGCCAATAAAAAAATCGTCACAATTGAGATCGGGCGGGTGCGCGGGCTTACAATTTGCTTGTTTGTTTTGATATGGTGCAGACTTCTTTTCACATGAAGCTTAAAACGTGTTTAAACTGGAAAATTTGTATAAGGAAATATTCGCTACGGATTTATAAATCACACATGCAGGAGTATGCAAATCCTATAAAATTAAATATACATAATAGCAAAAAAAAAGGGACAACCAAGTAGTAAGTAAAATGGTACGTTACACCCCAACATTTTGTTTTTAATTTATTATAAGGTGCTTTAACATATATTTTTTAAAAAGTCAATTTTGACGTTCAAGTGTTTTTTTTTATTTTTTTATAAAAATCTCAAAGTCAGCGGTTTCTATATGGATCCGCTTGTTTTAAGTTTCTTGTTGTCGAAATAAATCTACACATTTTAAGAAATAAAGGCAAAATGTAGCCCCACCCACCCACCCAGTCTCAATTGTAGTGATTTTATTTTATTCGTCGTGAGCCAAGAAGGCGGAGCTTAACTGCAAAGTCCTTATTTCTCTACGAGAAACTAGAAACATGTTCTTGAGTATCGTGTTGTTCAAAGGATACTATGTATTTGCATATTTAGAAAAAAATAAAGCTAAATATTAAGCTCCACCCATACTCGACCCAATCTCAATTCTCAATTGTGATGAATTTTTCATTCGTTGCCAGATCGAGGGGCGGGGCTTAATTGCAAGATCAATATTTGTTTACAGGAATTTACCATTTTACACATGTTTTAAATTTCATGTTCTGAAAAGACGACTATGTATATTAAGAAAAAAGGAAAAATATAAGCCCCACCCACCCACCTTATCTCAATTGTGATGATTTTCTTAATCGTCCATAGTTAAAAGAGCGAAATTTAATTGAAAAATCTTTATTATTTTTTTACAAGAAATTCATATTTTGGATTCTTTATATTATTCTTTGAACAACACGATACTGGAAAACAAGCTTTTAATTTCATGTAAAGCAATAAGTCATGCAGTTAAACTCCGCCTCCTTAGTTCACGGCCAATAAAAAAATCATCACAATTGAGATCGGGCGGGTGGGCGGGCTTACAATTTGCTTGTTTGTTTTAATATGGTGCAGATTTCTTTTCACAGCATGAAGCTTAAAACATGCTTAAATTGGAAAATTTGTATAAGGAAATATTCGCTACGGATTCATAAATCACACATGCAGGAGAATGCACTCCTATAAAATTAAATATATATATATATAATACAAAAAAAAGGGACAAACTAGTAGTAAGTAAAATGGTACGTTACACCGCAACATTTTGTTTTTAATTTATTATAAGGTGCTTTAACACATTTTTTTTAAGTCAATTTTGACGTTTACGTGTTTTTTTTATTTTTTTTGTAAAAATCTCAAAGTCAGCGGTTTCTATATGTTTCCGCATGTTTTAAGTTTCTTGTTGTCGAAATAAATTTACACATTTTAAGAAAGAAAGGCAAAATTTATTTCTTTACGAGAAACTAGAAACATGTTCTTGAGTATCGTGTTGTTCAAAGGATACTAGTTATGTATATTAAGAAAAAAATAAAGCCAAATATTAGGCTCCACCCATACTCGCCACGATCTCAATTGTGATGAATTTTTCATTCGTTGTCAGATCGAGGAGCGGGGCTTAATTGCAAGATCTATATTTGTTCACAAGAATTTACCATTTTAAACATGTTTTAAGTCTCTTGTTCTGAAAAGACGACTACGTATATTGAGAAAAAAAGCAAGTATAAGCCCCGCCCACCCGCCCGGTCTCAATTGTGATGACTTTTTTAATCGTCGACAGTTAAAAGAGCGAAATTTAATTGCAAATCCTTATTATTTCTTTACAACACATTACTATGTAAAACATGTTTTGGAATATCGTGTTTTTCAAAAAATTAACGCCAAAAATTAAGACCCACCCATACCTGCCCTGATCTAAATAGTAATCAAGATTTCATTCGTTGGCAGACCTAGAGGCGGAGCCTAATTGCAAAATCCCTATTTCGTTACCAAAATTCACCATTATAAACGTGTTTTAAGTTTCTAAGAATAGAAAAGACCATCACAATTGAGATGGGGTGGGTGGGCGGGGTTAATATTTTGGCTTTTTTTTCTTAATATACATAGTATTCTTTGAACAACACGATACTCAAAAGCATGTTTTTAATTTCTTGTGAAGAAATAAGTATTTTGCAGTTAAACTCCGCCCTCTTGCTTCACGTCGAATAAAAAAATCATCACAATTGCGACAGGGCGGGTGGGCGGGCTTAAAATTTGCGTGTTGGTTTTAATATGTGTAGACTTATTTTCACAACATGAAGCTTAAAACATGTTTAAATTGGAAAATTTGTATAAGGAAATATTCGCTACGGATTCATGAATCACACACGCAGAAGTATGCATTTCTATAAAATTAAATGTATGTTTCACCCCTCATTTTGTTTTTTAATTTATTATAGGGTGCTTTATCATTTTTTTAAGAAAATAGGGCAATTTTGACGTTAAAGTTAAAAATCCGGACAGACGGAAAAAAAAGTAGACTATTTCGGGGAAATTTCCCGGTCTCGTGGGAGTATAATCCGACACTGAAATGTCCATAAGAAAATTTAAACTTAGCGAACGAGTGTAAATATTCCATGAACTGTTGTGCGATGACGTCTCGTACATATTTGTGTACCGGTAATTTTCCATGTTGTTTTTTAAAATATAAACAAATTAGGTGTTTCAATAATAACGTGTAAGATTTTCCACATTGTTCTGATTCATCCCTTCTGCTTTTTAAACTTATTGTATTTAATTGTTTTATTTAAATCGTTGTTTGAACAATATTTTTGTGTTAATTTAGTATTGAAAATTCGTCTAAAACATACATTTGGTTTGCTACTTGAAATAATAAACTGATATCTTTTGACCACAGAAAACGTCACTTTGACACCCAAAAATGAATCAAAACGGTTTCTTCTGGTCTTGAGATATCTAAAGTTTAAAACGTCTTATAAAAGAAAAATGAAATGATTCCGCGCTTTACCAACCTTTTCCGTATACCACGAACGTCATTTCGTGCATGGTACCTTTCCGACGTACGACAAAATTCGGGATTTGGGAGTGTTAGTTTCGACGACGATAAATTTGAAGCGGTCGTGGATGTCGAGCAGTACCAATCAGGAGATATCAACGTGGAAGTCATGGACAGCACAATAATAATTCAAGCGAGACAAATCGACAAACAGGGTGATCACCAGTTAGTTTCGAGCCAGTTCATCAAGAAGTTTATCCTGTCTAAAGGGTACTACGACATGAACAACGTGGAATCGACGTTGTATTCAGACGGAGTACTCATTGTGACCGTTCCAAGGAACCGAACGGTGGACGAGTGCTGTAGGAAAATCCCCATCGTGCAAGCCGGGAAGCCGTATAGGTCTTGAATTTCGGAATGCAATTTTTGTGTATTGCTCATTTTCACGCACATCAAATACAACAAAATGGTTGGAAAAACAGTCTTTATTATAGTAAAATAAGTAGATATAATAGTACAGACGTATCGAATCTAACTGACGTGACTGTGTAGTAATCTAGGGTGAGATTAGTGCCAACCTTTAGCTTTTTCAAAGCGCCGGTCTCAAGAGTCCTTTTTTAAAATCAGAAATTCAAAAATGTCTAACATTCTCGCATATATCACAGACTTCCATTACGATGAAGGGTCAAGCACTAACACCACGTTGTCATAACGTAAATACACTCCTATAAATACGAAAGAAAATATATTTCTGCCATATATACAATAAAAAATAAATAATATTTACAGGAATGAACCTAACCTCGAACTGGAAAACCGTTATTTAAAAAAAAACTCAAAGAAGAAACACCCTAATCGAGAATTTAAGTGTCCGTCTGCGCTTTAGCTTTCCTGTGATCGTAATTGACCAATCTTTGCCCAACCAAGTACTTATCGTTCTTAATGTGCTCATACAACTTCTTAAATTGTCTAATTTGTAAAACTACCACCACACCCACAACACACAGCAGCAACAAGAACGGGTACAGCCTTCGCGCGATCAGATTCCTCATCTGCAGACTACTCACGAACAGCGGTACCGCCGAATACGCGAGCACGTACGGTATGGCCAACGCCAACCCAAAACTCACGATCACCGGTGCCGCCAACTGTTTAAAAATAAAACTCAGATGCATATCCCTGATGCCGTCTCTGTACGCTCTTTCGATCGCCGCCCTCAGGAACCAATCGGGACCCATCATCGTCACCGCGCACGCTATTTTCGTGTAGAGCACACCCAGCGCCCAGTCCTGCCAGATGAACAGGATGGGGGTTTGGTGGATGGGTACACGAAGCGGGACTATAACCACTAGTTCCAGGAGCAGGCCGAAGAGCAGCGGAATGACCCCGAGGAGGATGGTACTGGCGACCATGGTTTTTAAGCCGAGGATGCACCACTGCTTGAGCCGCGACATCATAGCGGCGCGGCCTTGGGGCAACCAGCTCATGATGAGGGTGACGGCCCGGGCCGACAACCAGCACAGGTAGAGACCGCAAGCGGCTGTGTAGAGTTCGTGGACTTTGACTTCGGTTTGGGCGGCAGTGGCGGATATTTGAGGACCCGGAGGCGGCGCGCCTACGAGCCACAGGGCCATGACGCGGCGGCCCAGCCACACCGGGAGAGTGAGGGCGGTTAGACTGAAGGCCACCAGCGAGACGCAGACGAGGACGAGGAGGCCGACGAGGCGCGCGACGAAGAACGACGGGCGTTCATAGGGTTGGAAACCTAGAAAGAATTGTTCTACGATCTTGGACACAAAGTAAAGTTCTTACCTGACGGCGGCTCCATCATGAGCAGCGCTTGATGTGCCGCCCCTAAGCCCGCTCCCGGCTCGGGCGGGTTAATTACCGCTTGTCCGTTTGCGTTGGCCGCCTCTTCCCGATTTTCTTGACCGTCTGAGTTCCCCAGGAGGTACGAGTGTATATTGAGCACCCACGCCACCGCTCGACACCAGTTCCTCACCAAGCCCTTGAGCCAAATCCTCGTGTGCGACTGCTCCAACAACGCCGGGAGGATGACTTGCAACAAAAGCAACTCCAGGGATAGTTCGTTGACTTGGGTTTCGCTATTCAGGGACACCGTGTACGGGAGAAAACTCGGCAACAGGATCTTCAAAATCCGGATTGGGAGCCACAACATCAACAGAACGACGCTTCCGAAAATAACTGCCGAAATGAGCAACTTCCGGATGTGTTCGAGTATCGGCAAGTGGATCATTTCTTGGATGGGACTGAAATCTGGGTCGTTGAAGTTGCGGAGGAACCACAGGACGCCGGGACGGAGAATCTCGCGCAGAAGCAGTACGAAAGAAGCGAAGTAGTAGACGTAGACCATGCCGATTAGCCAGTGGATGAAAATGGAGGTGCCTGGAGCCGCGCTGAAGCTATTTTCGCGGTCTTTGAGAGTCGCGTCGAACATGGCCAACGAACAAATATCGAGCCACCAGCCGCAAACTAGAGGAAGAATTCCGATTTCGACTACCGAGAGCATGGAGACTTTGACGACGACGTAGCACAAGCCCAGGACGCGTTTAGCTTTGTAGAAGCCTAAAACGCCTGCGACTCTGTGGAAGAAGACGAAGAACAAACCGACTGTGCAGTAGCCGACGAGGGTGGTCAGCAACCCTTCGAAGTGACTAGCGGAAGCGGTTTCGCGCATGTTGACTAACGACAACGTCATCAGACCCATGTGGTAGGGAGAGTAGGCGAAGATGAGAATGAAGAGAGTATTGAGGGAGATCACCCAGAACACGTGTTCCAAGAACATGAGGGATCCGTCCAAACCCAATAGTCTCTCCCAGGTGATTTCTTCAGCTGCTCTATCCCACTCCATCGGTATCCAATTATTGTCTTCGCCTCCGTTGACTTCGTTTTCTTCCTGCGCTTCCACTTGATTCTCTTGTGGTTGTATTGCGGCTTCCGGCTCTTGGACGTTCTCTTCGGGGTTTTCCACCTCTTCGGGGATATTGTTGTTTAAGATGGGAGCTGGAGCGTCTTCTGCGGGCAATCCGGCGTTGTCTCTCTGCAACCAATCGGGCCCTCCGCCGTGCAAAATCTGCTCCCTCAGCCAAACCAACCCCGCGAAAGCGAACAAAGTACAAGTGACTACGAAACAGCCTTGAAAAATATCAGACGCTAGATTTTCCATTGATAGAAGTTCGAAGGGGAGGGTTAAAATGGCGTCTACGGTTCCCGCGAACAACGCCCTGTATATCCGACACGCGGTTAAAGGGACTATTCCCAACCACGCTATAGCGACTAAAGTGTAATGTAACCAGTACTTGATGGCGGTACCGATGGAGGATAGGAGACCGGCGGCTAGGTCTTTAACGGGCAGTCGTCTAGGCATATCCGGGGAGTAAATGGGGGTGAAGGAGAAGCGGTAGGAACAGAGTTCGCAGTATTCTTTGCGGGAGTAACGCATCCACTGCATTAGGCATTCTTGGTGAATCCACTTGATGCTGCCGGTGCATATGCAAGGATGGAAAAGGGGGCGCTCTGGGACCCCCTCGGAGCGACACACGCGGCAGATGTCAGCGCTGGACAGTTCGGAATCCATTGTAACCCTGCAAAAAAAAACAACAAATGTTCAACTACACCTGTAGTTAACTTTTGTCATTGTACAAGCATTCAGTTTTTGCTCTACTTTGTATCTACTCGCTCGAGTGCAAAGTGTTCAACTTATCTGTGTATTTACTTTTTAATAAAGAAAAACCCACTTCAAAGCAAAGTTAATTGACCTCTGTCTAGTTAAGCTTTCACCGATCGAAGAAACCACGTCGCCGAGCTTTTCCAAGGCTACGAATATGCAAACTGGCTTAATTGATAAGCTGTTTTTGTCGGTCGGATAAGCGGGACTCATTATGATAATTTATGACCAAAACGGTGATTTAATTAATGCAACAGTTGATATTTCTGGGTGTCTGAAATGAAAGTTGTCGCGCTCATCGAACTGAAAGTTATTTTTTTAATGTAAAAAAACAACGTTATGCAATGTTTTGCGGCTTGATAAACAACCAGGCGCTATTTACACAAAAATAATAGAGTCCATAGCAAAAATGGGAATTGTTCCAATCAGTAACCTAATTAACGAAAGTTTGAATACTAAAGAACAAACTTCACGATTATTATTACACTTCTAAAGGCCATATGACGAACATCCTTGGTGTTACTCTCATTTCGACCTTTGAAGTTTAACAACAACGAAGACATAGCTCTATACAAATCCGAGTCGAAATTAAACGGCCGTAACACACTGAACCACGTACAATAATAGAAGACGTAATAAAGAACAATTAAGAAGAAAAAAATACCTGATGTTATTTGGCACAGGAATCTACTTGAATGTCAAGGGCATGTTGTTTCAATCTTCTATAACGCCAAATCTCACCGACATAGCGTTCCTACGACTTGTGAATTTGCAAAATACGGCGATTTTTCTTAGAATTTAAGCTTTTTTGGACAGGACGAATATTTTGACGTAACAAACTCCACTACTGACGTTTCTTTTTTGCTGGTGACATTCCAGTACCAACTGACGCGTGCAGCAATACCAACGTACAAAAATACGCACGAAAGTTGTTTTAAACGAAAAACGACTACAAAAATTGCAAACCCGTCCACGGTTGATTCAATAACGTCCCTCTGCAATTAATAAAACAGGGTGCACGTAAAATCAATAACTTTTACTAATCGAATTGGCACTTTAGCCACAATGACATAACCTCACATAACCTCGAAAAGCGCACAATGTCAACAACAATCTCGCGATTTGGCGCCAAGCCGTTTTGTGTTGCAGAAAATCATGAGTTTTTAGCATAATTTAGAAAAACAGTTGTTTGAATAATGAAGGAAGCGTCAACAGCAGACAAATCCGTAGATGATTGTGATAACCCACCCAAAACTTGTCCAGAAAATGCCAAAAACAAGCCTAAAAAAGGGGAATCGAAGGAAGTGGAAGGTACGAACGGCCACGACGAGAAAGAAAATCGTTCTGGGCCCCCAAAAATGAACGCGTTTCAGTTCATGATGAACAGCAGACACAAGAGCATCGGAAGTAATTCTCCAGGTCGAGAGGCTGATTTAAGCGCGTCCCCTGATAGCGTGGTGTCTAAAGAAGAGTTAAAATTGAGGAAAAGTCGACTGGAGAGTTGGTCTGAACAGAAAGGGGCTTCCAAGCGGAAGCGAGAGTACGAAGAAACTGGTAATTATATTGATTATAAGTTAGAAAAGAGAAAGAAGAAGCTTAAGAGGATTTTGAACATTGATTGTCAGAGCGACGATGAGGTGATCAGGACGAGGAAAAAGAGGTGTGCGGTGATTGAGTCTGACGGCGAAAACAGTAACGACGTGAAGGAAAATGTTAAAAAAGAACGAAGAAACAAGCTGTCTTTAGACAAAACCATCAAGAGTGATGGAATTGAAAAAGAACTGAAATTGACACCAAAATCTGTAAAATCGTGGAAGTTTAAAATCAAACTGTCCATGGATCAGAACAAAGAAGCTGAAACAACTAGTGAGGATTTAGTTTCAAATGAGAATGAAAAAGTTGAGTCACCTAAAGAAGCAAATAAAGACTTATCTTTGGATGAGTGCGCTGTTGTAAATGAAGAAAAGCCCCCTGAAAATGGAACAAGTGTTGAAAAGCGGTCACTAAGAACCCGAAAAGCTAAACCAAAAATGGACTTTGTTTATTCAGACTCAGATGAAGAAAAAGAAATGTTTAGAAAGAAGAAAAAGGGCACTGTAAAAGTAGCGCCGGTTTTTTTGAAAGCTGCACCCAAAGCCAAGTTGGATCCGAAGGTGGCAGAGGCCAGAAGACAATTTTTACTAAGCGGAGTGCCTTCCTCATTAAAAAAAGAAATGGAAAAACAGCTATGGTATAAATTGTTTGATTGTATTTTTCGTTTCTAATTTTATGTTTCAGTGTTGAGGACGTTGAATTTGATGTTTTCCCCATGGTCAGTCACGTGCAGCAAAAATCTGATAACGTGTTCTGGGATTTACCAAAACCTGAGTTAAATTTAACCCACCAAGAGGAAACAAAAATTGCAGTTGCGCCGTTTTCCAAAAACATATTGTCTTTAGAACCTCTTGCTACAGAGCACTCAGATGCAGAGGAAACTGGGTTAAACAAAATCAAAAACTGCAAAAAAATAATCAAAGAGATTAAAACCCAAAACCCTGATTACCCCGTTTACAAGGTTTTTAATTCAATTTATTCCAAAAGCGGTTACAAGGTGGAGACGGCGCCAGAGAGTGTCGCTCAAACCACTACCAAACGCCGCGGTCGCCCAAAAAAAAATCCCCCTGAAAAAAAACCTGAAACACAGACCCAACAACAAGAAAATACCACCATGTGGACTGAAAAATACAAACCAAAATCGTCAGCTGACATCATCGGGAATCGTTCCAGCGTCACCTCCCTCAAAGAATTTTTATCAAAGTGGTCCAAAGATTCAAGCAAAATTCGAAAAAAATGTGACAGCGAGTCGGAGTTTGACGTCACTGATGACAGTTGTGACAGCACGAAAATGCACAGCAACACTATACTTCTTCAAGGTCCAAGCGGTAGCGGTAAGACCGCGTCCGTATACGCAGTGTGTAATGAGTTAGGTTTTAATGTCTTGGAAGTGAACGCGTCAAGCAGAAGAACCGGGAAACGACTACTACAAGAAGTACAAGAAGCCACTCAGTCGCATCAAGTGTGCAAAAACGACACACTTTTATCGTCTTTTGTTAAAGAAAAAAACAAAAAACCGTCTGCGAAAATGTGCGTCTTGTTGATAGAAGACGTAGACGTAGTTTTCGAGCAAGATGAGGGTTTTATTGCTGCGATTGCGCAGATTGTGACCACTAGTAAAAGACCGATTATTTTGACAGCAACTGACGAACCGCCATCCAGTTTACAAAAAATTGTAAACAACCATGCAGCGATTTATTTTGCGCCGTTTTCGTCGATTCTGACGATTTGGTTGCAAATCGTGTGTCTCGTTGAGGGTTTGTACATTGTGCCTAAGTCACTTGATGACTTACTGAGCTACAACAGAGGCGACATCAGGCGGACTTTGCTGCAACTGCAATTGTTCGTTAGTTCGGGTGGACGTCGTGCTCACACTGAAATTAAAACCGATATTGACGTGTTTGTAGACGGCGATGATAAAATAGACGACGATAATTCGAATTTGTCGCTTTTAAAGATGGACGAATCGTCAGATTGTAAAGAGGGTGGCCAAATTTACCACGACTGTCAGTCGTTTAGTTTGTCTTACTGTAATAATCTAGACGTAATTTGGTGGAATTTACCCACAATGTTGACTTTACCGAATTTTTCAAAAACGACCCTGGCAGAGAGTCATGACAGTAAAGATAAAGAAAAGCTGAAAATGCTTTCAGATTGCTATGACTCACTCGCGTTTGCGGATGTTTTGTGCGGAAAAGGTCAATTCCATGAGAGTTTAGAGCGAAAATGGCGGACTAAAGAAAAAGATGGCGTTGGGTTAGAAGAGAACATGGCGGAATTCACACCACATGACGTTTCTAATGACGTAGTGCAAACACTAATTAGTGGAAGGGTTAAATTGTATAAGGAAAAGTACAGCAGACAGGAAGTCGCGTTAAATATGGCTGTGCCACATCAAACGGAACGCAGGTGTGTATAATGTGCCGCTTGCTACGAATACCTGATATACTATAAAACTATTTTTTTTGTTATAGGTGGCGTTCCAAGCAATTTGCGTCAGAAAAAAAACTGCAGGCCGCTTTGCCGCTATCCGAGTCTTTGGCAAGACGCGCAATAGCTTTGGATTATATGCCGTGCCTACGAACTATAGCTAGGTTAGAATTTGAACGTGCGGCAAATAATACAAAGCGAGGCAATAGATTTTACAATTATTTGAGAAATTTAGGGGTGCGTTGTGGCGATACCACGTACAGAGTGGCCTGCGACGTTTTTAAAACCCAGGACCAATGATTATCGTGATCACTCGTTAATTTTATAAATTATGTAAATATTCATTCAAAATTGTAAAAACCGAAATGATTTATGTAGTTTTCTACAGGGAAATAAAAACAAATCGTATTTTCATTTAGTTCAATTAACGTGTAACCAAGCATCCAATAAAGACCATTTTCTCCCTAATTACTTGAAGTTCCGGTTAATTAAGTGTTCCAGAACTACAATATGGTCATAGTTATGGAAATTTACTCGAAATTGACATGTTATTAGAGCAAATTTAATGGACATCGTCTGAAGTGGTAGTTTGATATTACAGATACACTTCCTGTGACAGCGGAATGTAATAATGCGACCTCGTAAACAATCGTGCTTATCAATAGTTGTATCGAACACACTAAAAAATTGATAATTCATAGCACGCAACTTTTGTCTTGTAAATTAATAAACCTAAACAAGTCTTGGCAAGATGGCGGGTTATTCCGGTCCCTTAACAAGGAAGTTTTATGAGAAATCTGATTGAAATTTAAATTAGATCCGCATATGCGTATGCCGTTTTTACTTTTACTGATAACTTATCGATTTTTGCGAAGGGCGGTGCGATTGAATTACACGGGTAAAAGATTTATTCAATTTTATTCAATCCGCGTTCGTTTATTTGTCGAATTTGCATCTAGGGGAAGTTTTTTGACCAGTAATTGGCGTTCGATTTTTTCAATTAAAGTGTTTGGAGTAGGAATGTCCTCAGGAAATGACAGCAATCAGACGTCTGGAAGGGTACTTACGAGGGTGCGACTTGCCGTAATCCTGCCCAAGGGACAAACCATTAACGCCAACAAATTAATTACGAGACGTCTGAAATTACTTCGGTTTCTGGAAATGTTAATGTTTAGTCAACAGGGCTCGCTCTTATCGCGGCCTCGGAAGCGAAAAGGGTTGGCTTTTATTGAGTTTTTACTTTTTACGGGTCGTAGGGGTTAATAAAGTTTTATAAAGGGACGATTAGTGGATTTTGTTTGGAGGGATTTAAATGGAAAGCGGGATTATGACGAGAAAGACATTTCGCGGAAAAATTAGGCACTTGCAAATTCTACAAATGTGGATTAAATTGGGAGGATTTATTTGCGAAAAAAGGATTTAGGTCATAAATTAGAGGAGTTCCAGTCGGGTGAGTCGGGTTTTCTCATTGGGCAAGGACGATGTTGTGGTACACGATTTTTGAACACGAAAGCTATTTTTTTTTCTTCCACAACGTGTGATATATAACTGCAGAGGGGACAGTGTTAATTATAGTGTTCAGTAAAATGATTACTACAACTAATCTCGTTTTGTTTATTGGAGTGAACTTCATTGTAGTGGAGGCGTCAGATGTAAGTTGATTACATTTGTGTTCCTAATTTCTTGTTCTTGTGTTTAGACAGGTCCTATCGGCCCGGTAACCGTTTACGAAGTCCAAGACTGTGATCCAGCCTTAGACGAGTTGAATTTCGAACTTACGCTACTCCAGGACGTGGATCAAAAGGATAAAATAACGTTGTCTTTCAGTCTGCCGTTTGATATTGGCGTAGACGCAACGGTAGATGTTATCTTTCGGTGTCTCGTGGTCTGAAAGCATTTTTCAGGTTAGTGTTGACGCCGACAAATTTGATGGTTCGGACTGGCAAAAGAGCGCGTTTGTGGTTGAGAACAAACCAGCGTTTAAATTTTTGAATGATTTTGTTTCGCCCATCTGGAACAATTTTAGGGAACAAGCGGTGCCGAAGATTGAGAAACCCAGTGAAATGCTGGCTGTAATACAGCATCAGATTTATTCTTTGCAACAATGACTGGTTTGTTGTAGGGGGACTATAACGTGGAGTTGTTTTACGCTCATTATATGGATATTAATACACCGCAGGTTCCATACGGGAGGTTTATGGCAAGTGTGTATTTAACGGTGGATGATGTGGACGTTGTTTGCAAAAAGCTGGAAGTCGAATTTACGCCACCCGATTCGATGTAAGTGGGGCGGGTAATGACTTGATTCGGTTGTAATATGGAGGTGAAATACACAACTTACGCAAACTTTCTTGTTTTATTTTGGTAATTTATTTTGGTCACAAAATAATCCTACAGTCCTTTTTTTAATAATAAATAGGCCCAAAAAGTACATGTTTTGAGCAATAGCTAAGGAAAGTTTAATTTATCAGGCAGAAATTTTGAAAAGCGTCTGATATGTGGTCTTGAGGTTACTTAATTCGCAGAATATGACGAAAATGGCTTCCATCGCGCATTAGAACTTAGTAAAAAATTGGTCGAAAGTTCCCTCACTTTTGAAGTAGGTACAGTCCAACAAATACTGCTTCTTTGAAAAATTATAAAATTAGATTTTGTGAAATTTTACTTTCTCGTAATAACCTGTATGAAATAAAAACAGTATAGAGGTACTTGTTACAGCGAAATAGAAACAAAGACAGTTGGGAGCCCCGAGAAGATTTGATATACTTAAAAAAGACACTTGGGGCCCCCGAGAAGGTTTCGCCTTCTTTAAAAAAGTTGGGACCCTCGAGAAGGTTTAACATTAAAAAAAAGAACATTTGAGCCCCTCGAGAAGGTTTTACATTTTAAAAAAGGAGAGTTGGGGACCCCGAGAAGGGTTCACATTCTCAAAAAAAAGATATTTAGAGCCCCTGAGAAGGTTTTAAATTTTTAAAGTAGACTGTTGGGACCCCCGAGAAGGTTTCACATCAAGAAAAACGAACTTGGGGCCCCCGAGAAGGTTTTACATTTTTAAAAAAGACAGTTGGGACCCCTGAGAAGGTTTCACATTAAAATAAACAGACATTTGGCGCCCCCGAGAAGGTTTTACATTTTTAAAAAAGACCGTTGGGACCCCCGAGAAGGTTTCAAATTAAGAAAAAGACATTTGGGGCTCCCGAGAAGGTTTCACATTTTTAAAAAAGACCGTTGAGACCCTCGAGAAGGTTTCACATTAAAATAAAAAGACATTAGCGCCCCCGAGAAGGTTTTACACTTTTAAAGTAGACCGTTGGGACCCCCGAGAAGGTTTCACATCAAGAAAAAAGACATTTGGGGCCCCCGAGAAGGTTTTACATTTTTAAAAAAGACCGTTGGGACCCCCGAGAAGGTTTCACATTAAGAAAAAAGACACTTGGGGCCCTCGAGAAGGTTTTACATTTTTAAAATTGATAGTTGGGAGGGCCAAGAAGGTTTTACATTTTTAAAAAGATGGGTGGACCCCTCGAGAAGGTTTCACATAAAAAAAAGTCAGTTGGGACCCCCGAGAAGCTTTCATTTGCTTAAAAATATACATTTGGAAACCCCGAGAAGGTTTTACATTTTTAAAAAGACAGCTGGGACCCCCCGAGAAGGTTTTACATTAAAAAAAAAAAAAAAACACTTGGGACTCCTGGGAAGGTTTCACATTCGTAAAAAATGACATTTAGCGCCTCTGAGATGGTTCTACATTTTTAAATACAGAGGAGCGTAATACGTTATAAACAATGCGAGAGAAAAAGGGGGAAAAAAAACCGAAAGGCCAAGTTTGGAATCGAACGCGAGACGTCCGGGGTGGGATTTTGTACCGATAAAATATGGTCATCTTTTTCTTTAGCATCTGAAATTTATATTTTCGTCCTTCTCATTTATCACTTCGTTATCGCTTCGTATCGTATCGGTAGAAACAAAATTCCACCCCAAGACCGAGAAGTCGTACTTTAATGGTAAACTGTTATTGCACCCTACATTCTGTTAACTACTCTTAATATTGTTTAGTCTTATCTTAGCAAGTACTAGCCCGCCCACCCACCCTCTACTTTCTTAACGAATTTCATCTGCCAAAGTTAGTCATATCATAGCAGGTACTAAACCCACCCACCCACCCTCTCTTTTCTTAGAAGGTATGTGATTTGCCAAAGTCAGTCTTATCTCAGCTAGACGGTTGAGACCCCTGAGAAGGTTTTACATAAAAAAAAAATCACATTAAAAAAAAACATTTGCGCCCCCGAGAAGGTTTTAAATTTTTAAAAAGTTAGTTGGGATCTCCAAGAAGGTTTAACATTAAGAAAAAAGACATTTAGGGCTATCGAGAATGTTTTACAATTTTAAAAAAGACAGTTGGGATCCCCGAGAGGGTTTCATATTAAGAAAAAACACATTGGGGACCCTGGAGAAGGTTTCGCCTTCTTTAAAAAAGAACAGTCAGCACCCTTCTTAAAGAAAAGACTTTGGAGCCCCCGAGAAGATGTTACATTTTTAAAAAAGACAATTGGAACCCCCGAAAAGGTTTCAAATTAAGAAAAAGACATTTGGGGCCCTCGAGAAGGTTTTACATTTTTAGAAAAGACAGTTGGGACCCCCGAGAAGGTTTCACATTAAAATAAAAAGACATTTGGCGCCCCCGAGAAGGTTTTACATTTTTAAAAAAGACCGTTGAGACACTCGAGAAGGTTTCACATTAAAATAATAAGACATTTGGCGCCCCCGAGAAGGTTTTACATTTAAAAAAAAAAAACGTAGGGACCCCCGAGAAGGTTTCAAATTAAGAAAAAGACATTTGGGCCCCCCGAGAAGGTTTTACATTTTTCAAAAAGACCGTTTGGGCCCCCGAGAAGGATTCACATTAAGAAAAAAGACACTTGGGGCCCTCGAGAAGGTTTTACATTTTTAAAATAGATAGTTTGGAGGCCCAAGAAGGGTTTACATTTTTAAAAAGATAGGTGGGCCCCTCGAGAAGGTTTCATATTAAAAAAAGTCAGTTGGGACCCCCGAGAAGGTTTCACATTAAAAAAAGACACTTGGGACCCCCGAGAAGGTTTCACATTTTTAAGAAAGACACTGGGCCCCCCGAGAAGGTTTCACATTAAAAAATAGACAGTTGGGACCCCCGGAAAGGTTTCACATTCGTAAAAAACGAAATTTAGCGCCTCCGAGATGGTTGTACATTTTTAAATAAAGAAGAACGTATTCGTACCTTTTCGAGAAAATGGGGTAAGTTAACCAATTAAAAAAGTGTTATGACGTCATAAACAATGCGAGAGAAAAGGGGAAAAAAAAACGAAAGCCAAGTTTAGAATCGAACGCGCGACGTCCAGTCCACATTCCTGACTCGTAACCACTAGAGCAAGAATGGGATTTTATTTCTATAACGATAAAATATCGGTACCGATAAAATGTGGTCGACTTTTTCTTTCGCATCTGAAATTTATATTTTCGTCCTTGTCATTTATCGCTTCGTTATCGTTTCGTATCGTATCGCTAGAAACAAAATCCCACTCCAAGACCGAGATGGCGTACGCTAATCTTAAACTGTTATTACATCCTACATTCGGTTGACTACTCATAATATTGTTTAGTCTTATCTTAGCAAGTACCAACCCCACCCACTCACCCTTTATTTTCTTAAAGAGTTTCATCTGCCAAAGTTAGTCTTATCATAGCAGGTACTAACCCCGCCCACCCACCCTCTCTTTTCTTAGAAGGTATGTGATTTGCCAAAGTCAGTCTTATCTCAGCTAGACGGTTGGGACCCCTGAGAAGGTTTTACATAAAAAAAAGTTTCACATTAAAAAAAACATTTGCGCCCCCGAGAAGGTTTTAAATTTTTAAAAAGACCGTTGGGACCCCCGAGAAGGTTTCAAATTAAGAAAAAGACATTTGAGGCTCCCGAGAAGGTTTTACATTTCTAAAATAGAACGTTGGGACCCCTGAGAAGGTTTCAAATAAAGAAAAAGACATTTGGGGCTCCCGAGAAGGTTTTACATTTTTAAAACAGACCGTTTGGGCCCTCGAGAAGGTTTCACATTTTTAAAAAAGACAATTGGGGCCCCCGAGAAGGTTTCACATTAAAAAAAAAGACATTTGGCGCCCCTGAGAAGGTTTTACATTTTTAAAAAAGACCGTTGGGGCCCCCGAGATGGTTTCACATTAAGAAAAAAGACACTTGGGGCCCCCGAGAAGGTTTTACATTTTTAAAATAGTTAGTTGGGAGGCCCAAGAAGGTTTTACATTTTTAAAAAGATACGGGGAACCCCCGAGAAGATTTCACATTAAAACAAAAGACAATTGAGACTCTTGAGAAAGTTTCGCATTTTTAATAAGATAGTGGGGACCCCCGAGAAGGTTTCACATAAAAAAAATACAGTTGAGACCTCCCAGAAAGTTTTACATTCGTAAAAATATACATTTGGAGCTCCTGAGAAGGTTGTACATTTTTAACAAAGACAGTTGGGACCCTTGAGGAGGTTTCACCTTTTTGAAAAGACAGTTAGGACGATTGAGAAGGTTTCACATTAAAAAAATACAGTTGAGACCTTCCAGAGAGTTTTACATTCTAAGAAATATACATTTGGAGCCCCCGAGAAGGTTGTATATTTTTAAAAAAGATAGTTGGGACCCCTGAGAAGGTTTCACTTTCTTAAAAATATACATTTGGGATCTTCGAGAAAGTTTTACGATTTTAAAAACTACAGTTGGAACTCCCGACACCGAGAATGTTTCACATTAAAAAAAAGACAGTTGAAACACTTGAGATGGTTTCACATTAAGATAACAGACATTTGGGACCCATTAACATACAGGGGCCCCCGAGAAGGTTTTACATTATTAAAAAAGACCGTTGGGACCCCCGAGAAGATTTCACATTTAAAAAAAAGATAGTTGGGCCGCCCGAGAAGGTTTCACATTTTTAAAAAAGACAGTTGGGACCTCCCGAGAAGGTTTCACATTAAAAAAAAAAAGACAGTTGGGGTCCCGAGAAGGTTTCACATTCTCAAAAAAAGATATTTGGGACCCTCGGAGAAAATGTTACATTAAAAAAAAATTGGGATCCTCGAGAAGGTTTCACATTTTTAAAAAAGACAGTTGGGACCTCCCGAGAAGGTATCACATTTAAAAAAAGACAGTTGGGGCCCCTGAGAAGGTTTCACATTCTTAAAAGAAGATATTTGGGACTCTCGGAGAAAATATCACATTAAAAAAAAAATGGGATCCTCGAGAAGGTTTCACATTAAAAAAAAAGACACTTGGGGCCCTCGAGAAGGTTTTACATTTTTAAAATAGATAGTTGTGACCCAAGAGGGTTTTACATTTTTAAAAAGATAGGGGGGACCCCCGAGAAGGTTTCACATTTGTAAAAAATGGCATTTAGCGCCTCCGAGATGGTTTTACATTTTTAAATAAAGAGGGGTGAATTCGCACCTTTTCGAGAAAGTGGGGTAAGTTAATCAATAAAAAAATGTTATGACGTCATAAACAATGCGAGAGAAAAAGGGGAAAAAAGAAAAAAAAAACGAAAGCCAGTAAACTGTGATTGCACCCTATATTCTGTTAACTACTCTTAATATTGTTTAGTCTTATCTTAGCAAGTGGTAGCCCTGCCCACCCACCCTCTATTTTATTAAAGGGCGTCATTTGCCAAAATCAGTCTTATCTTAGCAGGTACTAAACCCGCCCACCCGCCCTTTGTTTTCTTAGAAGGTGTGTCATTTGCCAAAGTCAATCTTATCTTAGCAAGTACGTAGACGGTTGGGACTTCTGAGAAAGTTTTACATAAAAAGAACACATAAAAAAACATTTGGCGCCCCCGAGAAGGTTTTATATTTTTAAAAAGACAGTTGGGATCCCCGAGAGAGTCTCACATTAAGAAAAAATACATTTGGGACCCCCGAGAAGGTTTTACATTCAAGCTAGTACTTGCTTATAAAAGACTCTGCAAGAAAAAGTTAAACTTAGCCCCGCCCACCCACCCGTTTTCTCATTTTTTCTTACAAAATAAGAAATAAATTTTAAAGTAAACAGTATAACAAAAAAAATACTGTCTATTCTTTTTTTCTTTTTTAGCAGCCCCATTCCCATTCTACAAAAGAACAAATGATTAACCCCGCCCACCCACCCCGTCTCCATTTTAGTGACTCATTTTATCTGCACATAAGTTGATTCGATACTGAACAGAAATAAAATTAGTCCTTAGAATGAGAATAGCGTGGGTGGGTGGATGGGCGGGGTTAGTACTTGCTAAGATAAGACTGATTTTGGCAGATGACCCTTTAAGAAAATAGAGGGCGGGTGGGCGGGGCTATTCCTTGCACATAAAGGACTCTGCAAGAAAAAATTAAACTTACAACAATCGGTCCAACAGTTTCGGAGATTACTTCTCTAATATAAATGGATTCAGACACCAGACAGACAGACAGACCGACAGACAGACAGACAGACGGAAATGGGAGTTTAATTTATTTATGGTTACTCAGCCTATGTCCGAACCGTTAGACAAAGGAAAAGAAGTATGTGTGATATATGCAGATATATCAAAAGCGTCTCATAAAGTAATTCATAATGTTTTAGTTAACAATTGGATCGTTATGGTATTTCCAATGACATGTTTAAATTAATGAAATCGTGTTTATCAGACCGTACGTTATATATGGAATACAACAACTTTACATCAGGAACTATGACACCTAATTTGGTGTACCTGAGGGCTCCACTTTAAGTCCTTACTATTTGCGATAGTTATAAACGATCTGACCAGTGTGATTAAGTCGAGTCACAGAACTTCCTTCGCAAAGTATCGTTAGAGATCCTTGCTAGACTTACTAGATGCTATTTCTGCACTAACTTTTTTTTTGTTGCGTGAACAATAACAATAAAATTGAAACATAGTGCTTGTAGCCACGTAGTACATACAGGCCCTATCCTTGTTCTCCATGTCGAAACTAATTTATTGATACAGTAGGCATATTTTTTACATTGTCGCTGTATTTTTTCAAGGTGTAATCGCGTAACCGACAAGCGGAAATGTACTTTTGTTTGTTACAACTTCAGATATAAATACGCCAGTTTTTGACCCATCGAACGTATTTTTAGCAAGATGAACGCACCACTAATACTTTCTTTGTTGTTAGCGGCAACACCCATCCTCGTAGTGGGACAGTCCGAGGTAGGTCGACTACTTCAACTCTAGAATGTTACATTTACGAATATATGTGTTTTATTTTCAAAGAAGGGTCCTCCGGGTGAAGTAAAAATTTACGACATCAAAGACTGCGATTCCGTTCTTAACAAGGTGGAATTCGAGGCGAAAATGCAGACGGAAAGCGACGACACCGACACCTTTTCGATGTCTTTCAAGATACCAAGCGATTATGGAGATAACGTTTTGGTAAATATTTAATAGTTAGGGGTAAGTTATTGAAAATGTGTTTTAGGTCACTATACTTGCGGACACATTGGACGGGGACGAGTGGAAAGAAAACGCGTACCATTTCGACGATGAGAAATTCTTTGCGAGTGTTAATAATTTTTGTCCGAAAATTTGGGAACATATGAGGAGTAAAATGGAACCCAAAATTGCGGAGCCTGGTGAAATTCTTGCTGTAGTGATAGGTATATTTAATTGAATACCATTTAAGTTTCGTTTTTAGGGGTCTTATACACTGGAGGGATTTACGGCGACGTATACGGAGATCACTGTCCCGCAGGTACCATACGGAAAAGCCCGTCTTACGGCCACCGTAACGGTAGACGACGAAGACGTGCTCTGCCAGAAGGTGGAACTCGAATTCTTCAAACCTTCACTAAGATAGATTATTGTCGATTGAGGAAATGAATGCATTAATTAATAAAACTAACTATATTGCATATTATGAAAAGATTTTTATTTATTTGCGAAGTCCCTAAATGACATTAACGACCTTCAAATAAGTTGAAATTAATTTTCATGTCGCAAGGTTTTCTGTCGGTGTTTGACAACATGTTAATTGCACGCGAATGGACGGCGACACTTTTTTATATGTTTCAGGTCATTTAAATAGATGCTTTTCCGACATTACGCTAGTACTAAACAATTTTCCTAGGTAGATACACGCAGACACAATGAATTGCTTTCTGTTGGTGTGTTGCGCTCTAATAATAAATAGTGATGTCGTTTGTTCCGGTGCACAAGTGAGTATTAGAGCTGTCGATTCACATACATTTTTTCTTTGATGTTCGTAGTCCGGTCCTATCGGACCCATTACAATTTATGAAATAAAAAACTGCGACCCCGATGTCAATAAGATCGAGTACGAAATGAAGCTGAACGAAGACGACGATGGCACAAAGAGCGTCGATTTCAGCTTCAAGCTTGCGGAAGATTACGGCGAAGAACTAAACGTAAGTGGAAAAATCTCGTTGAAATTTTAATACTTACTTAGTACTTAAAATTCTAGCTGACGATCGTTGTGGATCAATACTCCAACAACGACTGGCAGAAAGACATCTACGACCAAGAATTCTCCTTCTTGAAATTTATGAACGACAAGCTCCCCAAACTTTTGGAAAATTTCTCCAACGCAGTTAGCCCCAAAATCGACGACCCCACGGTTTTTCCCGCCGTACGTTCGCACGGAAAACTTGTCCATATTTCAAACACTCTGTTGTAGGGTGAATATAAACTGACGGGATACAAGGAAGATTATCATAATATTGAACAAGACCACATTATTTATGGCAGGTTGAGAGTAACTTTTTCTTTCACGAAGAACGACGAGGAGCTGGCTTGCATCACGGCTGAAGTTCAAGCTGATGAGCCTTAAAGTGGCGTGTGTTCGGCTAGTAGTTAACTGTTATTAAACGTAATGCTGCATCAAGACGTAATTTATAGTCCCTTTTTTGATTTTATTGCGTAGGTAAAGCGGCGCGTTCGTTAAGAGGCGAAGGCCTTGTAGCTGTTAGCGTTGACTATGTGGACATAGGACTGACTTGGAAAGTTGTAGACTAACAAAGGAACATAAATATTTAAGAGAACCGCAGTTTAGAGAAGCACGTCGGGGCCGACCCATATAATTTGTTGATCTCCAGAGGATCGAACGCTGCAGTTCCGACCTAGCCGACGATAGACGCAGTCGATGCGGATGCAGGCTAAGGGTTTAACTATGCAAGTAGTTGGATTCTGTGACGGGACTAAAAAAATTGGTCTAAAGAGTTTAGGCAGTACTTTTCTCTGCCTATTATGTTTTTTTTTCTCGTTACATTTTTGTAGCGGAGCATTTTAAAAACAAATTGCGATAGCATAGCAAAACGCATCTGTGCGTGATGTTCGACGTCCCACATGCTGTTGAATGCGCCAAGGTCATCAGAAAAGGTTATGAGTGCAAAAAATTTATTTACAGCACATTATCAACGGGAATACATTACATCGGAAGAATGTCACGTAGACATTTGTTTGATTTGAATGAGTTTATCGCCCCAAAACAGATGACTAAAGTTATTCATAAGCCTCCATTGAACAAAATAGTGCTTAATCTTTTTTTTCTTAATATATATAGTTTTCTTTTTACAATGCGATAGTTAAATTCTCTTCAGTTTCTTGTTGGGAAAAAAAGACTTCGTATATTAAGAACAAACGGACAAAATATAAGCCCCGCCCACCCGTCCCCTCGCAGTTGTAATGATTTTGTTTATTCATATTGAGCGGAGGGGTGAAACTTAGCTGCAAAATCCTCATTTCTCCACAAGAAATTACCATGTGCAATATGTTTTAGAACGGTAAAATTTGGTAGAGGAATATGGATTTTGCAATTAAACTCCGCCCCTCAGTCTAATTACGAATGAAAAACTCATCACAATTGAGGTCGGTGCGGGCTTTATTTTACTCAAAACGTATAGTTTTCTTTAAAGAACACGATTACTGGAGGACATTTTTCAGATATCATTTCCTTATAAAAGACTTTGTATATTAAGACCAAATGGACAAAATATAAGCCCCGCCCACCCGCCCGCTCCCAATTGTGATAATTTTTTTATACATCGTGAGTCGACGAGCGAAACTTAGCTGCAAAATTCTCATTTCTCCACAAGAAATTACCATGTGAAATATGTGTTAAAAGGATAAAATTTTGTAGAGGAATATGGATTTTGCAATTAAACTCCGCCCCTCAGTCTACGTACGAATGAAAAACTCATCTGAATTGAGTTCGCGGCGGGTGGGGCTTAATTTTTGGCTTTTTATTTATTCCAAACGTATAATTTTCTTTAAAGAACACGATAACTGAAGAACATGTTTCACATAGCATTTTCTTATAAAAAATAAGCACTCTGCCATTAAGCTTCACTTCTCGGCTTACGACGAATAAAAAAAATCATCACGATTGAGATGGGGTGGGTGGGCGGGGTTGATATTTTAAACTTAAAACATATTCAAAATGTAAAATTTTGGTAGGAAAATATGTATCTTGCAATTACGCCCCGCCCCTCGGTCTAACAACGAATGGAAAACTCATCACAGTTGAGATCGGGGTGGGCTTTATTATACTCAAAACGTATAGTTTTCTTTAAAGAACACGATTACTGAAGGACATTTTTCAGATATCATTTCCTTATAAAAAAATAAGCATTTTGCAATTAAGCTTCACCTCCCGACTCACGACGAATAAAGAAAAAATCATCACAATTGAGACAGGGTGGGTGGGCGGGGTTTATATTTTGTTGTCTTTTACAATACATTGCCTCCTTTAACAATCAGAAACTCAGATGCTCAAAATGGTAAATTTTTGTAGGAAAATATGTAATTTGCAATTACGCTCCGCCCCTCGGTTTGACAACGAATGAAAAATTCATTACAATTGAGATCGCGACGGATGGATCGTGCTTAATATATTTTTTTCTGAATAAATATACTTTTCCTTGAACAACACGATAGTTAAACTTGTTTTCAGTTTCTTTTTGGGAAAAGGAGACTTCGTATATTAAGATCAAATGGACAAAATATAAGCCCCGCCCACCCGCCCCCTCTCAATTGTGATAATTTTTTTATTCATCATGACCCGAGGGGCGAAATTTAGCTGCAGAATCCTCATTTCTCCACAAGAAATTACCTTGTGAAATATGTTTTGAAAGGATAAAATTTTGTAGAGGAATATGGATTTTGTATTTAAACTCCGCCCCTCAGTCTAATTGGGAATGAAAATCATCACAATACAATTGAGATCGGGGTGGGTGGGGATTAATCTTTGGCTTTTTTATTACACATCCCCTTCTTTTCACAACAAGAAACTTAAAACATATTCAAAATGGTAAGTTTTGGTAGTGAATTACATAATTTGTAATTACGCTCCGACCCTCGATCTAACAACGAATGGAAAATTCATCACAGTAGAGATCGGGCGGGTGGGTCGTATTTAATTTTTTTTTTCTAAATATATACAGTATTTTTTGAACAATACAATAGTTAAATTTGTCTTCAGTTTCTTGTTGGGGAAAGAAGACTTGGTATATTAAGAACAAATGGATAAAATATAAGCCCCGCCCACCCACCCCCTCTCAATTGTGATGATTTTTTTTTTATTCATAGTGAGCGGAGGGATGAAACTTAGCTGCAAAATCCACATTTCTCCACAAGAAATTATCATGTGCAATATGTTTTAAAACGGTAAAATTTGGTAGAGGAATATGGATTTTGCAATTAAACTCCGCCCTTAAGTATAATTACGAATGAAAAATTCGTCACAATTGAGATTGGGGCGGGCTTTATTTTACTCAAAACGTATAGCTTTCTTTAAAGAACACAATTACTGAAGGACATTTTTCAGATATCATTTCCTTATAAAAAAATAAGCATTTTGCAGTTAAGCTTCACCTCCCGGTTCACGACGAATAAAGAAAAAATCATCACAATTGAGACAGGGTGAGTGGGCGGGGTTTATATTTTGTTGTTTTTTTATTATACATTGCCTTCTTTTAACAACCAGAAAGTCAGATGCTCAAAATGGTAAATTTTTGTAGGAAAATATGTAATTTGCAATTACGCTCCGCCCCTCGGTTTGACAACGAATGAAAAATTCATTACAATTGAGATCGCGACGGATCGGTCGTGCTTAATCTTTTTTTTTCTGAATAAATATACTTTTCTTTGAACAACACGATAGTTAAACTTGTATTCAGTGTCTTGTTGGGAAAGAAGACTTCGTATATTAAGAACAAATGGACAAAATATAAGCCCCGCCCACCCGCCCCCTCTCAATTGTAATGATTTTGTTTATTCATATTGAGCGGAGGGGTGAAACTTAGCTGCAAAATCCTCATTTCTTCACAAGAAATTACCATGTGCAGTATGTTTTAAAACGGTAAAATTTGGTAGAGGAATATGGATTTTCCAATTAAGCTTCACCTCCCGGTTCACGACGAATAAAAAAAAATCATCACAATTGAGACAGGGTGGGTGGGCGGGGTTTATATTTTGCTGTTTTTTACTATACATTGCCTTGTTTTAACAACCAGAAACTCAGATGCTCAAAATGGTAAATTTTTATAAGAGAATATGTAATTTGCAATTACGCTCCGCCCCTCGCTTTGACAACGAATGAAAAATTCATTACAATTGAGATCGCGACGGATGGGTCGTGCTTAATCTTTTTTTTTCTGAATAAATATACTTTTCCTTGAACAACACGATAGTTAAACTTGTTTTCAGTTTCTTGTTGGGAAAGAAGACTTCGTATGTTAAGAACAAATGGACAAAATATAAGCCCCGCCCACCCGCCCCCTCGCAATTGTAATGATTTTGTTTATTCATATTGAGCGAAGGGTTGAAACTTAGCTGCAAAATCCTCATTTCTCCACAAGAAATTACCATGTGCAATATGTTTTAAAACGGTAAAATTTGGTAGAGGAATATGGATTTTGCAACTAAACTCCGCCCCTCAGTCTAATTACGAATGAGAAACTCTTCACAATTGAGATGGGGGCGGGCTTTATTTAACTCAAAACGTGTAGTTTTCTTTAAAGAACACGATTACTGGAGGACATTTTTCAGATATCATTTACTTATAAAAAAATAAGCATTTTGCAATTAAGCTTCACCTCCCGGTTCACAACGAATAAAGAAAAAATAATCACAATTGAGACAGGGTGGGTGGGCGGGGTTTATATTTTGTTGTTTTTTACTATACATTGCCTTCTTTTAACAACCAGAAACTCAGATGCTCAAAATGGCAAATTTTGTAGGAAAATATGTAATTTGCAATTACACTCCGCCCCTCGGTTTGATAACGAATGAAAAATTCATTACAATTGAGATCGCGACGGATGGGTCGTGCTTAATCTTTTTTTTTCTGAATAAATGTACTTTTCCTTGAACAACATGATAGTTAAACTTGTTTTCAGTTTCTTGTTGGGAAAGAAGACTTCGTATATTAAGAACAAATGGACAAAATATAAGCCCCGCCCACCCGCCCCCTGGCAATTGTAATGATTTTGTTTATTCATATTGAGCGGAGGGGTGAAACTTAGCTGCAAAATCCTCATTTCTCCACAAGAAAGTACCATGTGCAATATGTTTTAAAACGGTAAAATTTGGATTTTGCAATTAAACTCCGCCCCTCAGTCTAATTACGAAAGAAAACTCATCACAATTGAGATTGGGGCGGGCTTTATTTAACTCAAAACGAGCAGTTTTCTTTAAAGAACACGATTACTGGAGGACATTTTTCAGATATCATTTCCTTATAAAAAAATAAGCATTTTGCAATTAAGCTTCACCTCCCGGTTCACCACGAATAAAGAAAAAAACATCACAATTGAGACCGGGTGGGTGGGCGGGGTTTATATTTTGTTGTTTTTTACTATACATTGCCTTCTTTTAACAACCAGAAACTCAGATGCTCAAATGGTAAATTTCTGTAGGACAATATGTAATTTGCAATTACGCTCCGCCCCTCAGTTTGACAACGAATGAAAAATTCATTACAATTGAGATCGCGACGGATCGGTCGTGCTTAATCTTTTTTTTCTGAATAAATATACTTTTCCTTGAACAACACGATAGTTAAACTTGTTTTCAGTTTCTTGTTGGGAAAGAAGACTTCGTATATTAAGAAAAAACGGACAAAATATAAGCCCCGCCCACCCACCCCATCTCAATTGTGATGATTTTTTTATTCATCGTGACCCGACGAGCGAAACTTAGCTGCAAAATCCTCATTTCTCCACAAGAAATTACCATGTGAAATATGTTTTAAAAGGGTAAAATTTGGTAGAGGAATATGGATTTAGCTATTAAACTCCGCCCCTCAGTCTACTTACGAATGAAAACCTCATCTAAATTGAGATCACCGCGGGTGGGGCTTAATTTTTGGCGTTTTTTTACTCAAAATGTATAGTTTTCTTTAAAGAACACGATGATTTGAGAACATGTTCCATATAGCATTTTCTTATAAAAAATAAGGATTTTGCAATTAAGCTTCACCTCCCGACTCACAACGAATAAAAAAAATCATCACAATTGACACAGGGTGGGTGGGTGGGGTTTATATTTTGTTGTTTTTTGTCATACGTTGCCTTCTTTTCACAACAAGAAACTTAAAACATTCAAAATGTAAAATTTTGGCAGGAAAATATGTATTTTGCAATTACGCTCCGCCTCTCGGTCTAACAACCAATGGAAAATTCATCACAATTGAGATCGGGATGGGTGGGTCGTGCTTAATCTTTTTTTTCTTAATATATGTATAGTTTTCTTTTTACAATGCGATAGGTAACTTCTCTTCAGTTTCTTGTTGGGAAAAAAACACTTCGTATATTAAGAACAAATGGACAAAATATAAGCCCCGCTCACCCGCCCGTTCTCAATTGTAATGATTTTTTTATTCACCGTGAGCCGAGGGGCGAAGCTTAGTTGCAAAATCCTCATTCTCTACAAAAAATTACAATGTGAATCTTGTTTTAAAATGGTGCAATTTTGTAGAGAAATATGGATTTTGCATTTAAACCCCCCTCTCAGTCTAATTAGGAATGAAAATCTCATCACAGTACAAATGAAATCGCGGCGGGTGGGGCTTAATCATTTTTTTTTTACTCAAAACGTATAGTTTTCTTTAAATAACACGATTCCTTAAGAACATGTTTCACATAGCATTTTCTTATAAAAAAAATAAACATTTTGCAATTAAGCTTCACCTCCCGGTTCACGACGAACAAAAAAAAATCACAATTGAGACAGGGTGGGTGGGCGGGGTTTATATTTTGTTGTTTTTTATTATATATTACCTTCTTTTAACAACCAGAAACTTAAAAAATGCTCAAGAATGAAAAATTCATAATGTGGTGGCTGTCAAGTCCCACAAAATTGTATATTTGTATATAATCTGTATTTAATTACTTACAACCAGTATCACCCCGAAACTTTCTCTTCGTCGACCTGTATCTCGTAAAACCTATCTTTTGTTCATCCTTCTCAGTAATACTTATCCTTTCCCAGATTTCGAATACCTTCCAAGAACACTTTAGACACAACTGATTCCATCGCTTTCTACCGACCTTTCTTTTCATTTCAATTTCACAAACTCCAAGACTCTTCCCTCATCTGCCGAACCGACGACATCAAAATAAATACGCCAAAGCGCAAGTACTGTTTCAATCACCTGATCACCCCACAATAACAATTTAGATCGGGACGGGTGGGTCATGCTTAATTTTTCTTTATATATATAGTTTTCTTTGAACAACACGACAGTTAAACAAGTTTTCAGTTTCTTAAGTTTGAGTGTGTAATGTGGGTTGCATAACCGACTGTGTCCATTATTTAAAAATCAATTCGACTTTCCTCACCGTCGAAAAGCTCCTCCAAAAATGAACCCAAAAGTCTTCTCTGGGTTATACAGCAACCGCCGCTTACGCTTGGGAAGTGAAATGTGTTTCACCTTTCGACAAACATTTTGGAAACTAATACAATAATATTGTGATGTCTCTAGCTCGCATCGGCAATCAGTCGAAATCCGCGTGCTCTTCGCCTAAGATAGATGACATCGCACGGATAAGCTTTCCTCATCTCTGCTCCTCCATTCTGTCATTAATTATGCAAAACCTATCCCGAAATCCCATCCTCTGCCGTGATGCTTTGAGACTAGACGACGCTATCGATTTTTGTCGCAGGTAATTCTTCCGCCGAAATCCGAACGATTAAATTCGTGCTTTTTGATGGGAGATCCGTCGATGGCGAAAAACAATTTATCACGATATTAGCGAAGAGCCTCGGTTCCTCCCAGAGTAAATAATTTTAATTAAAAGGCTCCCTGAAATATGATTTTGAAATTTTCACAGCTGGGGCTCGACTCGCTTTGTGTATGGGGCTGACAAAAAGTCCCACGCTTTGGCGCAATTTCCTTCCAAATTAGCTGCGAAGTGGAGACTGGGGTAAAGCAAACGCGACTTATTAATAATTTATTTATATTTTGGTGATTGCTTACAATATAAAGTGCAGGACTATCTACTTACAACTCTTCCTACATGATTATCATAGTTATTTATGTACAAATTTGTTAGAGACGCGTCCTAAAATACAATATGTCATCTCTAATGTGGCAGTTGGTATCTTCTGTCGCCATAACCTCGGTTTTATTTTCTTCTACATCCATATCAAAATAACGACGAAAATAAAGAGACACAAAAATATTCTCAGAGGAGATCCGAACCGATAATACAGTGTTCTATGTACACAGTTTATCGTAATTGTTAGTGCGGCGCAACCATCCACAAATAATTGCTTCACCATTACCCTAAATCGCTAGCGATCCGTTCAGTCCCAATTGTAATCCGTTTCATTATTACAATAAGTATATTACAATATTTGCCGCGGGATTACCCGAATCTACGCAAAACAAATAACGCAAACAATATACAGTTTCAACGATCGCCTTAAATCATCTATCTCACATAAACTACAATGTTAAATTACGAAACAGTTTCTTCTCCCGAGCCTTTCATCAGCGTTGCGTGGAAGTTTTTATGGAATCGTCCCTCCAGCACAAAAACTTTCCCTCCTTACATTTTATTGTTAAAAGTAAGGAAATGTGTCGAGTCTTTGTGTTTTACTTTAAAATCTTTTCGCATAATGAGTAAAGTGTTCGCTTTCGTTCTTTTATTTTCGGAGAGAGGTTCATGAAGTGGCCGGATTTTATGCGAAATGCGAAAAAATTTTTATATTCCGTTTGTGTTTGCGGAGTGGCTTTCTGAGTGACGCGTTCATGTTATCTCGCTGAATTTTGCATGCAATTACATTAAACGTGTGCCAAGTTAGATAGCGGAACTCCTAATTACTACACATACGGATTATTCATATGTTTATGCAAAATTACGCAGTTTAGGTTAGGCGTGTTTGGTCATGCTGGGCGTTAATATTTGCCCCATTGTTAATATGTTATCTTGGCCGGAGCGACTTAATTACAGTTGCCAATATTTGCCGTCCTAAGCCGGCTCGGGACATCCCCGACAAAAATCAGAAGATTTTCGAGTGTTAAAAAATCGATGTCGCAGTCTGCTGTCGCAACCGCCGGATTAACGCAATTTCGCGCCTTTAATCATACGAAAATCCGTTTTAACCAATATAGTGGATTAATCCCGTCCATCGAGCTCTTTCGCGGCCAACGAATTCATCGCAGGGTTTGATTAATTGAAAGTACACACAATATTCGCCTCTATTAATCCACTTGCGGCCCCAAATCATCAGATTATCCGTATCGACCCGTCATCAACCCGACTAGGGTCCACAACTATTTGAAGTTTCATTTTTGCGGACGTTTAATCTTTCAGAGCACATCCCAATTCTGTCATATGCAGTGGTGTATGGTTGCATTTTGGCAATTTATAGTCCAGTCACTACACTGTATTGTGTTCAAGGCTACATATCCTAATAAGAGAGAGTGAGATGTAGCTTGCTTGAATATGTAATAGGCGAGGGACGAGATAATTTACATTTATAGCGAGACGGATGTGATCTACACCACAACAGCGAAATTTTTTCGAATGAAAAATGTAAACTTACGAGCTTTTTTGAAAATGGTGAGGATCCACATGATAAACGTAAATAAAAAAAAAAAGAAATAAACGTGATGTATGATTCGGTTTATGTGGTGGGAGGCGTGGGGGTCAGTCGACACTTTTAAGCGATTAGAATTCTGAGGGTGCACCTTGTTCGAACGGGTGAGTAGTGCATTCGTTTTTCTCTACCAAAGTCAATAATGATAATTAAATTTGACCAAGGTTTATAACGGAAGTGAAGTTATTATTGACCAAGGTCCATAATAAAGAGTGAGGTTATGTAACGCTTAACAAACGAAAATTGGCCAGACTTTTGAAATTATTTTCACGAAGAATGTAAAAATGCTAACTGCTTTTTCAAACGTCGAAAAATAATGACGGAAAATATCAAAACCTAATTAGATGATGTCAGTGATATTATGTTAATTTAATCTTCGCGCTTCGGGCTGTAACTGCTGTAATCTGCAATCGGTCTATAATGATTGTCTTCACTACCTTGGCGTATTATATGTACTATTATTCACAATCGGTCAGTAATGTAAACCTTTCGAACTTTTTAAAAGTTTGAAAGTGAGCTATTACATTTCATACTTCACTTCAATCTCAAGGGTGGAAAGTGGCATATGTCACTATAGTTTTCTCGACATGAATGGAATACTTTCCGCCTCAGTATGTAATATACTATTATCGCTTCCGAAGTACAATACAATAAATAAATAGTGCTTCTCTAAAAAATTAAAAAAATAGATTTTGCGGAACTTTATTTTTTCGCGATAACCTCTATGGGTTAAAAGCAATATAGAAAGTACTAGTAACAATGTAATAGAAAAAAAAATCATCTTCTTCAAAAAAGACACTTGGGGCCCCGAGAAGGTTTCATATTCTTAAAAAAAAAACATTTAGGGCCTCCGAGAAGGTTTTACATTTTTAAAAAAGATAGTTGGGACCCCCGAGGAGGTTCTTTTATAACAGCCCCACTCCTATTCTACAGAAGCACATATAATTAACCCCGCCCACCCACCTGCCTTCATTTCAGAGATTCATTATTATATCTGATCTGAAAGAAACCGGGTCCCATACTGAACAGAAATACAATTAGTCCTTAGAATGAGAATAGCGTGGGTGGGTGGGCGGGGTTACTACTTGTTAAGATAAGACTGACTTTGGCAAATGAGACCCTTTAAGAAAATAGAGGGCGGGTGGGCGGGGCTATTCCTTGGTTATAAAAGAAGAAAAATCAAACATAGCCCCGCCCTCCCACCCGTTTTCTGATTTTTGTTCTTACAATTTAAGAAATTGGTATAACAAAAAAATTACTGTTAAGCCTTTTCTCCATGCCAGTGATTCATTTTATGTGGTCTGAATGAAAATAGATCCTATACTGAACAGAAATAATATTAATCCTTAGAATGAGAATAGCGTGGGTGGGTGGGCGGGGTTAGTACTTGATAAGATAAGATTGACTTTGGCAAATGACACCTTCTAAGAAAATAGAGGGCGGGTGGGCGGGGCTAGTACTTGCGAAGATAAGACTAAACAATATTAAGAGTAACTACTAGAATGAAGACAAGGCGAATGGGAGGGGCTATTCCTTTTTTTTCTTACAAAATTAGAAATAAATCTTAAGGTAAATTGTCTAAAAAAAATTACTATTAGACTTTTTTCTTTTATAACAGCCCCCTCCCATTCTGCAGGGAAATATATAATTAACCCCGCGCACCCACCCCGTCTCCATTTCTGTGATTTATTTTATGTGACCTTATTGCAACTGGATCCCATACTGAACGGAAATAAAATTAGTCCTTAGAATGAGAATAGCGTGGGTGGGTGGGCGGGGTTAGTACTTGATAAGATAAGACTGACTTTGGCAAAAGACATATCCTCTAAGAAAATAACGGGTCTTTCACCTCCTAAGATAAGACTGATTTTGGCAAATGACATCCTTTAAGAAAATAAAGGGCGGGTGGGCGGGGCTAGTTATTGCTAAGATTAAACTAAACAATATTGAGATTACTTACTAGAATCAAGAGGAGGGGAATAGGCGGGGCTATTCCTTGCTTATAAAGAACTCTGGAAGAAAAAGTTAAACTTAGCCCCGCCCACCCACCCGTTTTCTCATTTTTTTTTCTTCCATAATAAGAAATACATCTTAAGGTAAATAATATAACAAAAAAATTACTGTTAAGACTTTTTTTATAGCAGCCCCACTCTCATTCTGCAGAGGAATATATAATTAACCCCGCCCACCCACCCGTTTTCCATTTTTGTGATACATTTTATCTGGGCTTAATGAAAGTGGATTCCATAGTGAACGGAAATCAAATTAGTCCTTAGAATGAGAATAGCGTGGGTGGGCGGGCGGGGTTAGTACTTGCTAAGAAAAGACTGACTTTGGCAGATTACACCCTTTAAGAAAACAAACTTAGCCCCGCCCACCCTCCCGTTTTCTCATTTTTTACTTACGAAATAAGAAATAAATCTTAAGGTAAATTGTCCAGCAAAAAATTGATGTTAGACCTTTTCTTCTTTTATAACAGCCCCCTCCCATTCTGAAGGGGAATATATAATTAACCCCGCCCACCAACCCCGTCTCCGTTTCTGTGATTGATTTCATGTGACCTTATTGCAAGTGGATCGCATACTGAACGGAAATAAAATTAGTCCTTAGAATGACAATAGCGTGGGTGGGTGGACGGGGTTAGTACTTGCCAAGATAAGACTGACTTTGGCAGATGCACTCTTTAAGAAAATAAACTTAGCCCCACCCACCCACCCGTTTTCTCATTTTTTTTCTTACAAAATAAGACATAAATTTTAAGAACAATAATATAACAAAAAAATTACTGTTAGACTTTTTTTCTTGTATAACAGCCCCACTCCCATTCTACAAAAGAACATATAATTAACCCCGCCCACCCACCCCGCCTCCATTTCAGTGATTCACTTTATGTGGCTTTGTTGGAAGTGGATCCTATACTGAACGGAAATAAAATTAGTCCCTAGAATGAGAATAACATGGGTGGGTGGGCGGGGTTAGTACTTGCTTAGAGATAAGACTGACTTTGGCAGATCACACCCTCTAAGAAAATAAATTTTAGCCCGCCCATCCACCCGTTTTTTCATTTTTTTCTTACAAAATAAGAAATAAATCTTAAGGAAAATTGTCTAACAAAAAAAATACTGTTGGACCTTTTTTTCTTTTATAACAGTCCCACTCCCACTATGCAGAGGAATATATAATTAACCCCGCCCACCCACCCCTCCCCTATTTAAGTAAATTATTTTATGTCATCCGAATGAAAATGGATCCCATACTGAACAGAAATAAAATTAGTCCTTAGAATGAGAATAACGTGGGTGGGTGGGCGGGGTTAGTACTTGTCAAGATAAGACTGACTTTGGCAGATGACACTCTCTAAGAAAATAAACTTAGCCCCGCCCACCCACCCGTTTTTTCATTTTTTTCTTACGAAATAAGAAATAAATGTTAAGGTAAATTGTATAACAAAAAAATTACGTTTAGACCTTTTTTTCTTTTATAACAGCCCCACTGCCATTCTGCAGAGGAATATATAATTAACCCCGCCCACCCACCCGTTTTCCATTTTTGTGACTCATTTTATGTGGGCTTAATGAAAGTGGATCCCATACTGAACGGAAATAAAATTAGTCCTTAGAATGAGAATAGCGTGGGTGGGTGGGCGGGGTTAGTACTTGCTAAGATAAGACTGACTTTGGCAGATGACACCCTTTAAGAAAATAAACCTTGCCCCGCCCACCCACCCGTTTTCTAATTTTTTTCTTACAAAGTAAGAAATAAATCTTAAGGTAAATTGTCTAACAAAAAATTACTTTTAGACCTTTTTTTCTTTTATAGCAGTCCTACTCCCATCCTGCAGAGGAATATATATTTAACCCCGCCCACCCACCCTGTCTCCATTTCTGTGATTCATTTTATGTGGCCTTATTGCAAGTGGATCCCATACTGAACGGAAATAAAATTAGTCCTTAGAATGAGAATAGCGTGGGTGGGTGGGCGGGGTTAGTACTTGATAAGATAAGGCTGACTTTGGCAAATGACATACCCTCTAAGAAAATAACGGGTCTTTTACCTCCTAAGATAAGACTGATTTTGGCAAATGACATCCTTTAAGCAAATACAGGGCGGGTCGGCGGGGCTAGTAATTGCTAAGATTAAAGTAAACAATATTGAGATTAGTTACTAGAATGAAGAGGAGGCGACTAGGCGGGGCTATTCCTTGCTTATAAAGGACTATGTAAGAAAAAGTTAAACTTAGCCCCGCCCACAAACCCGTTTTCTCATTTTTTTCTTCCATAATAAGAAATAAATCTTAAGAAAAATAATATAACAAAAAATTACTGTTAAGACTTTTTTTATAGCAGCCTCAGTCTCATTCTGCAGAGGAATATATAATTAACCACGCCCACCCACCCGTTTTCCATTTTTGTGATACATTTTATCTAGGCTTAATGAAAGTGAATCTTATACTAAACGGAAATCAAATTAGTATTTTGAATGAGAATAACGTGGTTGGGTGGGTGGGGTTCGTACTTGCTAAGAGATAAGACTGACTTTGGCAGATGACACCCTCTAAGAAAATAAACTTAGACCTGCCCACCCACCGGTTCTCTCATTTTTTTCTTACAAAATAAGAAACAAATCTTAAGGTAAATAATATAACAAAAACATTACTGTTAAGACTTTTTTTATAGCAGCCCCACTCTCATTCTGCAGAGGAATATATAATTAACCCCACCCACCCACCCGTTTTCCATTTTTGTGACTCATTTTATGTGGGCTTAATGAAAATGGATCCCATATTGAACGGAAATAAAATTAGTCCCTAGAATGAGAATAACTAGGGTGGGTGGGCGGGGTTAGTATTTGCTTAGAGATAAGACTGACTTTCGCAGATCACACCCTCTAAGAAAATAAACTTTGGCCCGCCCACCCACCCGCTTTCTCATTTTTTTCTTACAAAATAAGAAATAAATCTTAGGGTAAATTGTCTAACAAAAAAATTACTGTTAGTACTTTTCTTCTTTTATAACAGTCCCACTCCCATTCTGCAGAGGAATATATAATTAACCCCGCCCACCCACCCGTTTTCCATTTTTGTGACTCATTTTATGTGGGCTTAATGAAAGTGGATCCCATACTGAATGGACATAAAATTAGTTCTTAGAATGAGAATAGCATGGGTGGGTGGGCGGGGTTAGTACTTGCTAAGATAAGACTGACTTTGGCAGATGACACCCTTTAAGAAAATAAAGTTAGCCCCGCCCAACCACCCGTTTTCTAATTTTTTTCTTACAAAATAAGAAATAAGTCTTAAGGAAAATTGTCTAACAAAAAATTACTGTTTTTTTTCTTTTATAATAGTCCTACTCCCACTATGCAGAGGAATATATAATTAACCCCGCCCACCCACCCCGTCTCCATTTCTGTGATTTGTTTTATATATGCCTTATTGCAAGTGGATCCCATACTGAACGGACATAAAATTAGTCCTTAGAATGAGAATAGCATGGGTGGGTGGGCGGGTTTAGTACTTGCTAAGAAAAGACTGACTTTGGCAGATGGCACCCTTTAAGAAAATAAACCTTGTCCCGCCCACCCACCCGTTTTCTAATTTTTTTCGTACAAAATAAGAAATAAATCTTAAGGTGAATATTATAACAAAAAAATCACTGTTAGAACTTTTTTTCTTTTATAACAGCCCCATTCCCATTCTGCAGAGGAATATATAATTAACCCCGCCCACCCAGCCCATCTCCAATCATGTGATTCATTTTATGGCCTTATTGCAAATGTATCCCATACTGAACAGAAATAAAATTAGTCTTTATAATGAGAATAGCATGGGTGGGTGGGCGGGGTTAGTACTTGCCAAGATAAGACTGACTTTGGCAGATGACACCCTCTAAGAAAATAAACTTAGGCCCGCCCACCCACCCGTTTTCTTATTTTTTTCTTACAAAATAAGAAATATATTTAATGGTTTAACAAAAAAAATACTGTTGGGCCTTTTTCGCTTGTATAACAACGGCAGTCCCATTTTGCACAAGAACTTATAGTTAACCCCACTCCATTTCAGTGATTCATTTTATTAGGTCTGTATGAAAGTGGATGCTATACTGAACAGAAATAAAATTAGTCCTTAGCAGGGTAGGTGGCATCCTTCTATCAATTACTCATTTTCTTATTTACCCGTTTCATTCTTAATTTTGGTACTGAAAAGTGAACTTCAAGTCCAAAATACCAAAAGTCTCTTCAAGTGTCCTCGGCTAGATAAAAGTATCCCGAACTAGCGTTGGATGAAACTTTTCAACCTGTTTTTTGCAGAGTCTGCTCTAAAAATATTAAGGTATCCAAATTTTTATCATTGTTATATTTTTGAATTTGTCACATTTATTTTTATTAGTTCCAATTTCAAACAATTGTTTCAATTTATCGATATCTTATTGCTTTCAGTTAAACGTGAGAAGTAAGTCATGCATAACATGAATTAATTTATTGTTCAGGTCGCCTGTGAAACGAAGTTTTCGATAACTCAGAAAACCTTCACAAAAAAAAGCTGAAAAATTCTACTAATGTGAAGTCATTAAGTCTGCTCACAGAATCTTTCTGCAACACCCAGAAGATGACAGATCAACAAGAACATTGTTTCGAATTGTGTGAAGTATTCCTCAGTACCGATATTCCTTTATCAAAACTGAATAACCCCAAGCTACGATCATTTCTTAAAAAACGTAGCATGAAGTCAGTTCCCGATGAGAGCACCTTAGGAAAAAACTACGTGGACAAAGTGGACGATAATCTAATTTATTTTCATGTCGATGAAACGACCGATTCATACAATCCGTGAATATATGTATAATCACTTTGTTCTAGCGCCGTCCCTGCGTTCGGTATCCGTTCGCCGCCCGCCGATTCGGCTCTTTCCTCTTTATTAATTTCGCGTTCATTAAGAGGAAAAATACGATCCAAATTCTGTTCTTTCGGATAGAGTCCGGACCTTAGTTCGCCGCTTGCCACTTTATAATGTTCCAATGAGAAAATTCCTGGCAATTCGTTCGCAGTGCTCTAACCAGCCTACGGCTCTTTAAAAGTAAAATTTATCTTACTACTAACGAACAAAAGGGTCCTTAATTAAAACCGTACAAGTCACCGTTCATTTCTCACTGTTTCGATTTTTCCTCGTCAAATTTACGATCCTCCGGGACAAATTTCAATATGGCGAATATTATTCATTGTTATCTGGAATCACGGCGTAGGCAGGACTTGGCCAGCCATAAATATTTGATAACACTTTTGCAGTGAAAAGTTAGATAGAGAGTTGGTGTATCCGGTTGGGGATCGTTTCCGGTCTGACGTAATGTTATTACTTTGTCACTGACCGGTCGGGCCACGGATATACTTGAAACACATCCAGTAGGGGTTGTTTTAATCCGTTAAGTTATTGCGGCGACTTTGCGGTCTGAGAAATTGCCAGATTTTTCAAAATTGAGAAATCGGGAGACTTAGCGCGGAAATTATTCGAAATGTGGGGGATTAACCGAGACAAATACGGACGGTGGTGCCGCCAAGCGACGGACGACTCAAGTTTCGGACATTTTTCTTCTGCGTTTTTTTTACTTTTTAGCTACAGTTGGCGCCAGGTCACTAGACGTAATCCGAACATATAGTCACACCACAGCGTACTCTATAACCATATTTATTTCGCTTTCGTTTTTTGTTAAATTTAGTAATTTTTCACCAACTGCTGTCGCCCCCACACGTCCATGACACGTCCCTTGCTGGCCGCAGTTACCCACAAGCAGACCAATCCATCTTGCAAAAGTTGACGAGAATAACCTCAAAGCCGCGTAGGTTTTATTGATATTTCAATCGCTTTTGTTTCAAGTTTTTTTTATTACTTTCGACATAAGCTTCTGCCCTTGCAGGCTGTTTTTATTTATCCCCGGACCCCGAATTTTTAAAATAACTCTCATAAAAACGCCAATCTCGTGATAAAGTGTCTATTAAGTTCCGAATCGGTTTTTTCAACCGTCCCGAGATCTTATTTTTTATGACAACATAACAAAAAACTCGATAATTTTACGATCCCCAAAATTGAATAAACTCGTTCTCGGGCCATTCTAGTTTTTCGGCAAAACTAAACCGTCGCGTTTTCGGCCGAACGGAGCCCGTTCGAGCAAAAATTTTCGCCATAATCATTCCACAAACAAGTGTAAACAAAATTAATTTTTAGTTGTTTTGTTTGCTTGACGTTTCGCAGACGATTAAGTCAACACTTCGAGCACTCGCTTCTATCAATCAGTGTTTTAGCCCGGGTCGAACTTAATCAAATCGACTGCTAAAACATGATCTTCCATCCACGGTATTTATCAATTTTGCTGACGAAGATTACAAATATTTATTAAAGATATTGAAAATTTTGGCGGAAACAATACGACGCCAAGTCAAACATTCGGTGCCGAACGTAATATAACATTACAAACAAGCGAACGGCAAATACATAAACGGCGTCGCGAGAAAATTTATTTCGAATATTTATGCGTAAACACTTTTGTCGCGGAAATTTATTTCTGTAAAATATTTTTCTGACGCATGGGTGACTTTTATCGGAAAACACGACAACGGCGTTGACGCGCTGTAAAATAAACAAATCGCTAAAACGCAAATGGGGCGGTAAAAACGAGACAGGATGTTACCTGTGATTGAGTTCGCGCCATTACAAAACACAAAAGGGAAGCGATTGGTTGAAGGGCCGCAAGGTCGCCGCCATTTTCGGCCAAAAAGGCGCGTAATTATAAATACATGTCAAGTTAAGAGAGCCTTCGAAAAGACCAAACTTCCGGGAATCACATTCTCAATTTCTCAGTATATGCTTAACTTCGACTGTTTGTGTTTATATAAAATATGAATTTTTAAAAATTTGTCCTTTTAACAAGAAGTTTTCAGCAAATGGCCCAGGATTATCAAAACGCATATTGTCCAAATCAACTCATCGACATGCATTTCTCAGAATTTTGTGTCAATGTTTAGATAACTTTTCCAAAAACTCAATTTTTCGAGACTTTGGAACATTTTCGAAAATTTCATAAAAAGATTTTTTGGCGGATTTTGACTTCCAGAAGTTATTTTTGGCTTAATTTCTTTGAAAATTCTTACCTTTTTTTTCGTCTCAGAATTTTTTGACAAATTTTTTCCAAAAACTAAATTTTTCGAAAATTACGACAATTTTTCCACTATTCTTTTGAAAGTTACCTAAAGAGATTTTTGTAGATTTCTATAATTTCTTAGAGAATTCTTATAATTTTTTCCAAAATTATTACCAATATGGCAATTTTTAAGATTCTTAAAAAATGTGTCTATCATAGGAATATTTCGAAAATGTGGGTCCAGGACCATCAAAACCCTATATTTTTTCAAATCAGTTCGTCGAGATTTATCCCGGAATTTTTTGAGAATTTGTAGACAACTTTTTCAAAAGCACATTTACTCAAATTTAACCTTCCGAAAATTTTGACCTCTTTCGAGGGTCTTCAAACACCACCTAAAGATGTTTTAGTTGAAAATTTCGAACTCCAGAGGTTATTTTGGGGTTCATTGCCTCGAAAATTGTTATAATTTTTTCAAAATCATCAAAATAAAATATGGGTTTTAAAAAATGTTTCCTCTCAACAAGAATTTTTTGTCAAGTTTTATACAACTTTTCGAAAAGCTCAATTTTCGACGCTTGACAAAAATTTGACATAAAAATATTTTTTTTCTACAGTTTGACTTCTAAAAGTTATTTTTGGCTTCATTTCTTTGAAAATCTTGCAATTTTTTAAAAGTCGCCAATATAAAATTATTATGGCAATTTTTAGGATTGAAAAAAAAATGACTTTCAAGCGAATATTTCAAAAATGTTGGTCCAGGTCATCCAAACTCTATATTTTTCGAATCAGCTCCTCTCGGAATTTTTTGTGAATTTACCAACGACCTCCAAAAGCTCAGTTACGAAAATTTCCAATGTTTTTCGAACATTTTCGAAAGATTTTTTGCAGATTGCGACCTCTAGTAGTATTTTCGGCTTCATTTCTTCGAACATTCTTATCATTTTTTGAAAATTGTAAATAGGAAAGATGGAGTTAAAAAAAAACTGTCAAACCAAATTTTTGGAGAATCTTTGACCGGGGCTATCAAAACGCAGAATTTTTTGACAAAATTTTTCCAAAAACTAAATTTTTTGACGGCTCTTTCGAAAATTACCCAAAGAGATTTTTTGTAGATTTCGAGCTCCAGAGTTATTTTAGGATTAATTTTTAACGTTTTTTTAAAATGTTGTTATACAATTTTGATTCTTTTCCCAAAAATCTGGATGTCTAAGGTGAAAATTCGACACGGATCCATAAATCACACGTGCAGGAGTATGCAATCCTAGAAAATTAAATATATACAATACAAAAAAAAGGGCAAACTAGTAGGAAATAAAATGGTTCGTTTCACCCCACATTTGTTTTTTAATTTATTTTTGAAGAAAATAGGCCAATTTTGACGTTGAAGTTTTTTTTTTACTTTTTTTTGTGAAAATCTCAAAATCAGTGATTTCTATATGGCAGAAATCACGATCAAAATCTTTAAAAAATAGTCTTCAAAATGGGAGAAATGTTAAAAAACGGACACCTGTTAGAATTAGTACAAATTTTTGTATTTATTTTTTCTATCCATCTAGATAAACAGGAGTAACTGGACATTATTTAAAAAAATTGGTCGGAAGCTGTTTCGTCATTTGCCAAAACAAGACTTATGTTAGCAAGTACTAACCCCGCCCACCCACCGTTTACTTTCTTCTAGGGTATGTCATTTACCAAAATCAGTCTTATCTTACCAAGTACTAACCCCACCCCCGCGCCCCCTACTTTCTCAGAGGATATGTCGTCTGCCAAAATAAGTCTTATCTTAGAAAGTAGTAGCCCCGCCCACCCACCCTTTACTTTCTCAGAGGATATGTTATTTGCCAAAATCAGTCTTATCTTACCAAGTACTCGCCCCACCCACCCGCCCTCTACTCTCTCAGAGGATCTGTCATCTGCCGAAATTAGTCTTATCTTAGAAAGTACTAGCCCCGCCCTCTATTCTCTCAGAAGATCTGTCATCTGCCGAAATAAGTCTTATCTTAGAAAGTACTAGCCCCGCCCACCCACCCTTTACTTTCTCAGAGGATCTGTCATCTGCCGAAATTAGTCTTATCTTAGAAAGTACTAGCCCCGCCCTCTACTCTCTCAGAGGATCTGTCATCTGCCGAAATAAATCTTATCTTAGAAAGTACTAGCCCCGCCCTCTACTCTCTCAAAGGATCTGGCATCTGCCGAAATAAGTCTTATCTTAGAAAGTACTAGCCCCGCCCACCCACCCTTTACTTTCTCAGAGGATCTGTCATCTGCCGAAATTAGTCTTATCTTAGAAAGTACTAGCCCCGCCCTCTACTCTCTCAGAGGATCTGTCATCTGCCGAAATAAGTCTTATCTTAGAAAGTACTAGCTTCGCCCACCCACCCTTTACTTTCTTATAGGGTATGGCATCTGCCAAAATAAGACTTATCTTAGCAAGTACTACCCTCTAAGGAAACAAAGGGCCGGTGGGCGGGGCTAGTACTTGCTAACATAAGTCTTGTTTTGGCAAATGACATATTCTCTGAGAAAATAGGGGGCGGGTGGGTGGGACTAGTATTTAGTAAGATAAGACTGATTTTGGCAAACCCCATACCTTCTGAGAAAAGAGCGGGTGGATGGGCGGGGCTAGTACTTGCTAAGATAAGACTGATTTTGCCAAACCCCATACCTTCTGAGAAAAGAGCGGGTGGGTGGGCGGGGCTAGTACTTGCTAAGATAAGATTGATTTTGCCAAACCCCATACCTTCTGAGAAAAGAGCGGGTGGGTGGGCGGGGCAAAGTACTTGCTAAGAAAAGACTGATTTTTGCAAACCCCATACCTTCTGAGAAAAGACTGGGCGGGCGGGCGGGGTAAGGTACTTGCTAAGATAAGACTGACTTTGGCAAACCCCATACCTTCTGAGAAAAGACCGGGCGGGTGGGCGGGGCAAAGTACTTGCTAAGATAAGACTGATTTTGGCAAATGCCATGCCCTCTGAGAAAATAGAGAGCGGGTGCTAGGGGCTAGTAGTTACCAAGGTAAAACTTATTTTGGCACATTTTGAATCGGATCTGTTCAGCAGAATTTTGAGATGACGTCATCAGTTTTTTGGGAGGGGGTAAAGAATAAATTTTGGTTAACAATTTACCATGATTACGATAACCTTAAAATATTTACAAGATTTCCGAGCAATCGGCTTTGCAGTTTCAAAGTTATATTGCAAAATATTCCTATTCAGTTTTAAATTTTTTCTAAAAAAGTTACAAATTACTAAAATAGTATCTAGTCATGTGTCAAGTCTTTCGAATTTTTTAATTTTAAAAATTGGTCACAATGGAAAAAAATTGTTCTTGTGTATAATGACACAACCCAAAATTATTAAATTATGTATTCCCAAAATTGATTTAAGTAAGGTGATTTAGATTTAATTATAAATTATATTGTGGATTCTATGGATTTTTCCGTTTTTTGTATTTTTTATAACAAAGTATTATTATTGTTTTATTTTTTGAACGTGGGTCTAGACATAAAAACAATGTCCTGCTCAGGATTTGTAAGCGATAGATCATTATTAAACAACAGAAATAACAAAGGAGTCAGCGCTAACCCCTGACTTGAAAGTATTTTTTAAGTTCTACACTTTTTAGAAACTATTTTTGAGGTTATGTGAATAATGTTTATTTATAATGAATTAGTTTTGCAGTTGTCAGAATTACTTGAAATTTACTAGATATGCAGAAGTAACTGAACATTATTAAAAAAAAATATTTGATAAGAAGTGACAAATAATAATACTTTATCTAGTCATGTGTCAAATTTTTCTGGATCTTTAGGATAAAAACTCAACAAAACTCATAAACCACGTCCGCAGGACTATCTTATTTTGTAAAATTTAAATAATACTCCTATTTACTACTGTACGTTTTGGTGATGACGTCAGTAAATTATTGGTAGGGATGACTAGCCAAATTTTGATTAGCGTTTTACCATTTACACGATATTCGTAATACAGATACAAAATTTGACAGTAGTGTCGGAGATTATCTGTCTAATAAAAATCCGGACAGACAGACAAGCAGACAGACAGACGGAATGGCTAATATTTCAGTTTACGAGCATAAGTCCTACAGTCTATAAAGATATTTCGCCCTAAATCAAATTATGTGAAGTTCGCATGAAATAGCTCTTAAAATATTCCACTTAATGATTTTAAAATAATTTCCCGGAGGAATTTAATTTGCCTTTAAAATCAGAAGTTTGATTTAAGTTTGTTTGATGGCTACGAACAGGGTAAAAATCCTAATTTCATTATAAACTTTGAGTAAATAAACTGAAGCCAAAACACAGCAAAAATAAAAGGGAAGTTTCGAAGGTTCTATTCATTCTTGATAAGTTCGGCTTTCAGAAAGTTTCAGGACAACAGCCCGACTGTGATTAAAATAATGCGTATGTGAGCGAGCGGTCGGAGTCACGCTAGCGTGAACGTAACAACAAAGTCCGATGTATACATATGAAAGTGCGATTTTCGTAGTCCACAAAAACTTCCACCAACACCCCTAACAACATTTCTAAAACTCTCGAAAACATGTTCTAACAACGGAATAATTGTCTAGAGTTGGCATCAACTTATCACAAGTAATTGTCAAAAGCGACAGTCTCAAATCAAACGAGTGTGTAAAACCCTCCGCTTCCCAAAAATAACGTACAACTTGCTCGTTTTAAGCGACAATTCTGAAACAAAATCGGAACTTATCTCGCCTTCCCCGTTTCGTCGGACCGAACAAAGCTTCGCAACGAGCACTTGTCGACAGAATAAACTCGACTCGTTAAATTTGAACGGTCCGACAAGGATTAAACGCTCCGTACGACTTATTAAGTCAAGATAGCTGCAGAAAACGTAAACAACAGCATTGTTCTCTCGGCAGAGAGCGGTCTTATAAATAGAGTGCACACGGTGCAGTCGATCATCTCGAGAACTACGTAATGAACGGCGCAAGTCTTCTTCTAATGACTCGAATTAAACTAGCACGTTCTTACAATTTGATTAATACAACACTAGTCACTGCTGATTACTTTTGGCACAATTTATTAGAGGTTCCTGGTGACTCGATGCGAGAACTTGAGAACTTTCGTCTGATGAGGGGTGGTTTAGGCGATTGTCTTGCGGTTTATTCGTTCACTCGTCGTCACTGGGGGGCCGCGTCGCGGCGACTTCTTCACTCGATTCGGGGGAGGGACACGAAGCGAAAACTGAAGCCGCCTTAGGTTGGTAGGACGTCGAAAAATGATCCGCGACAGGATTATTCCGCGTCGCCTGATTTTAGGGCGTACGATGTAAACCGAAACGTCAGTCGCATTCGCGTCGGTTCCTTTGTGCGACGATTATGGCAAAAGGTGTTGGAACAAGGCGAGGGAGCTTTAAGGAACCACACCGAAGCTTGCTGGATTCGGCGACAGGGGCGGACTGGACTGGAATGCCGGCGCTTTTAGTGCTTACAAAATCAAAATCTGCAAATTGCGGAACCAGATCCCAAATAAATAACGTTATTTTTATATGAAGAGAAATCTCCCGGAAGACCTTCATATAGGAGTTTCTGTTGCAACATGAAAGTGAACAATGGTTCCAAATTATTGATGAAAAAATGTTACAGAACATGTTTGAAATTAAAAAGAGAAAAATGGTGAACATTTTCACTATTTACTGCGATGTTTAACCGCAATAATTTGTTTAATGAATTAGTTTTATTTTTAAATAAGAAGCATTTAACTGGGATTTATAAACTTGCTGTTGACATTGAAGTTCCCGTTGCAGTTTGCATTTATAATCTCCGTTGCCAAGTTGCCGTAGTGACTTTGATGTTCAACTTTTGCCATATTTAAAGGGGTTGTAGGAAAAACTTGAAGGATTTAGGTTGATTAATTTACCATTTTAGACATTTGTTTTAATTTTCTTGTTGTCGAAATAAGTCTACACATACTAACAAAAAACGGCAAAATGGAGCCCCGCCCACCCACCCTATCTCAATTGTGATGATTTTTTTATTCGTCGTGAGTCAAGAGGGTGGAGCTTAACTGCAAAATCTTTATTTCCTTACAATCATTTGCCACTTTAAATGCGTTTTAAGTTTCTGAGAATAAAAAAAATCATAACAATTGAGACGGGTGGGTGGGCGGGGTTTATATTTTGACTTTTTTTCTTAATATACATAGTATTCTTTGAACAACACGATACTCAAAAACATGTTTTTAAATTTTTGTAACGAAATAAGTACTTTGCAGTTAAGCTCCGCCCCTTTGATTCACGGCGAATAAAAAACTTGTCACAATTGAAACAAGGGCGGGTGGGCGGGGTATATATTTTGCCTGTTTTTCTTATTACAAGTAGTTTTCTTTCACAAGAAATTGAAAGCACGTAAAAAAATTCATAGAGAAGTGTCGGAGATAAAATTTATCATTTTAAACATGTGTTCAGTCTCTTGTCATGAAAAAAAAAAACAAAGTATGTTAAGAAAAATAAAGGAAAATATGAAGTTTAAATACTTATCTCTGTTTATACCTCTATAAAATATTGCAACAGAGATCTGAAAAACAAAGTAATTGCGACTTTCTTTTTGAACCCTTGTTTTGCAAAAAAAAATCAAAAAAATTGGAATCACAATTGAGACAGGGCGGGTGGGCGGACTTAAATTTTGCTTTTCTGTTTTAATATATGTAGGCTTTTTTTCACAACATGAAACTTAAAACATGTTTAAAAGAAAATTTGTATAAGGAAATATCAATTTGGTAATTAGCCTTCGCCCCATAATTGCAAACTCTATATTTCGTTGCAAAAATGTACCATTTTAATTATGTTTTAAGTTTTTTGTGTGACAAGATGGCTATGTATATTAAGAAAAAGATGGGAAAATATAAGCCCCGCCCACCCGCCCTGTCTCCATTCTGATGATCTTTTTATTTGTCGTGAGCCAACGAGGCGGAGTCTAATTGCAAAATCCATATTTCATTACAAAAATTTGGCATTTTAAATGCGTTTTAAGTTTCTAACAATAAAAATAATCATTACAATTGAGATGGGGTGAGTGGGCGGGGTTTATATTTTACTTTTTCTTAATATGCATAGTATTCTTTGAACAACACGATATTCAAAAACATGTTTTTAAATTTTTGTAACGAAATAAGTACTTTGCAGTTAAGCTCCGCCCCTTTGATTCACGGCGAATAAAAAACTTGTCACAATTGAAACAAGGGCGGGTGGGCCATGTATATATTTTGCCTGTTTTTCTTATTATAAGTAGTTTTCTTTTCACAAGAAACTGAAAACATGTAAAAAAAATCATAGAGAAGTGTCGGAAACAAAATGTATCATTTTAAACATGTGTTCAGTCTATTGTCATGAAAAATATATATATTTAAGGTTTTTAAGAGACACACCAACATATGGGAAGCAAGAGAACAAAAAATATAGTACGATACAATAATAATATACAGAGTGTTCTACTTGAAAAAGCTGAAATATAATGTATTTAAAAATCGTAAAGTTTAAATACTTATCTCTGTTTATAAATACTTCTATAAAATATTGCAACAGAGATCAGAAAAACAAAGTAATTGCGACTTTCTTTTTGAAGCCTTGTTTTGCAAAAAAAATCAAAAAAATTGGAATCAAAAATGGAAAATTTGTATAAGGAAATATCGATTTTGTAAATAGGCTTCGCCCCATAATTGCAAACTTTATATTTCGTTGCAAAAATGCACCATTTTAACTGTGTTTTAAGTTTTTTGTTGTGAAAAAATGGCTATGTATATTAAGAAAAAGAAAGGCAAAATATAAGCCCCGCCCACCCACCCTGTCTCAATTGTGATGATTTTTTTTATTCGTCGTGAGTCAAGAGGGTGGAGCTTAACTGCAAAATCCTTATTTCCTTACAAAAATTTGCCATTTTAAACGCGTTTTAAGTTTCTAACAATAAAAAAAATCATCACAATTGAGATGGGGTGGGTGGGCGGGGTTTCTATTTTGGCTTTTTTTCTTAATATACATAGTATTCTTTGAACAACACGATGCTCAAAAACATGTTTTCAAATTCTTGTAAAGAAATAAGTATTTTGCAGTTAAGCTCCGCCCCATTTGGTTCACGGCGAATAAAAAAATCGTCACAATTGAAACGAGGGTGGGTGGGCGGGGTATATATTTTGCCTGTTTTTCATACTACAGGTCGTTTTCTTTTCACAAAAAAAAACTGAGCATATGTAAAAAAAAATCATAGAGAAGTGTCGGAGATAAAATTTACCATTTTAAACATGTGTTCAATTTCTTGTTATGAAAAGAAAACTACCTAGATTAAGAAAAATACAGGAAAAATATTAAAACCCGCCCACCCGCCCTCATCTCATTTGTGATGATTTTGTCTTATTCATCGTGAGTCGGGGGGCGGAGCTAAATAGCAAAATCTACATTTAAAGTTTTTAAGAGTCACACCCACATATGGGACGCAAGAGAAAAAAAAAGTACGACACAATAATAATATTCAGGGAGTTCTACTTGAAACAGTTGAAATATCGTTATTTAAAAATCGTAAAGTTTAAGTATTTATCTCTGTTTATACCTCTATAAAATATTGCAACAAAGATCTTAAAAACAAAGTAATTGCGACTTTTTTTTCTGAACCCTTGTTTAAAAAAAAAAATCAAAAAAATTGGAATCACAATTGAGATAGGGCGGTTGGGCGGGCTTAAATTTTGCCTTTTTGTTTTAATATGTGTAGGCTTTTTTCACAACATGGAACTTAAAACAAGTTTAAAAGAAAATTTCTATAAGGAAATATCGATTTTGTAATGAGGCTTCATCCCATAATTGCAAAATACCTATTTCCTTGCAAAAATGTACCATTTTAACTATGTTTTAAGTTTTTTGTTTTGAAAAGATAGCTATGTATATTAAGAAAAAGAAAGGCAAAATATAAGCCCCGCCCACCCGCCCTGTCTCCATTCTGATGATCTTTTTATTTGTCGTGAGCCAAGGGGGCGGAGTCTAATTGCAAAATCCATATTTCCTTACAAAAATTTGCCATTTTAAACGCGTTATAGGTTTCTAAGAATAAAAAAAAAAACTTACAATTGAGATGGGGTGGGTGGGTGGGGTTTATATTTTGCCCCTTTTTCTTAATATACGTAGTATTCATTGAACAACACGATGCTCAAAACCATGTTTTTAATTTATTTTAAAGAAATAAGGATTTTGCAGTTAAGCTCCACCCTCTTGGTTCACAGCGTATAAAAAACTCGTCAGAATTGAAACGAGGGTGGATGGGCGGGTAATATATTTTGCCTCTTTTTTTTATTATAAGTACTTTTCTTTTCACAAAAAAAACTGAAAGCATGCAAAAAAAAGTCACAGAGAAATGTCGGAGGCAAAATTTATCTTCTTAAACATGTGTTCAGTCTCTTGTCATGAAAACAAAACTACGTATATTAAGAAAAATAAAGGAAAAATTTGAAAACCCGCCCACCCACCCTCATCTCATTTGTGATGACTTTTTCTTATTCATCGTGAGTCGGGGGCGGAGCTAAATAGCAAAATTATTTTCTACATTTAAAGTTTTTAAGAGACACAGCAACATATGAGACGCAAGAGAAAAAAAAAATAGAGTACGACACAATAATAATATACAGGGAGTTCTACTTGAAACAACTGAAATATTGTTATTTAAAAATCGTCAAGTTTAAATACTTATCTCTGTTTTTACCTGTATAAAATATTGCAACTGAAATCTGAAAAACAAAGTGATTGCGACTTTTTTTCTGAACCCTTGTTTTGCAAAAAAAGAATAGAAAATAAAAAAAATTGGAATTACAATTGAGATAGGGTGGGTGGGAGGGCTTAAATTTTGCCTTTTTGTTTTAATATGTGTAGAATTTTTTTCACAACATGAAATTTAAACATGTTTAAAATGGAAAATTTGTAAAGGAAATATCGATTTTGCAATAAAGCTCCAGCCCATAATTGCAAACTCCATATTTCTTTGCAAAAATGTACCATTTTAACCATGTTTTAAGTTTCTTGTTGTGAAAAGATGGCTATGTATATTAAGAAAAAGACAGATAAAATATAAGCCCCGCCCACCCACTCTATCTCAATTCTGATGATTTTTTTTATTGGCCGTTAGCTAAGGGGGTGGAGCTTAACTGCAAAATCCTTATTTCTCTACGAGAAATTAAAAACATGTTTTTGAGTATCGTGTTGTTCAAAAAATAGTATGTATTTTAAGAAAAAATTAAAATCAAAGAATAAGCTCCACCCATACCTGACCTTACTTAAATAACAATGAAGTTTTCATTCGTTGCCAGACCTAGGGGCGGAGCTTAATTGCAAAATCCATATTTCCTTACAAAAACTTGCCATTTCAAACGCGGTTTAAATTTGTAAGAATACAAAAAATCATCACAATCGAGATGGGGTGGGTGGGCGGGGTTTATATTTTGCCTCTTTTTCTTAATATACATAGTATTCTTTGAACAACACGATACTCAAAACCATGTTTAAATTCTTTCAAAGAAATAAGCATTTTTCAGTTAAGTTCCGCCCTCTTGGTTAACAGCGAATAAAAAACTCGTCACAATTGAAACGAGGGCGGGTGGGCGGGGTATATATTTTGCCTGTTTTTCTTATTATAAGTAGTTTTTTTTTTTACAAAAGAAACTGAAAACATGTAAAAAAATATCATAAAGAAGTGTCGGAGACAAAATTTACCACTTTAAACACGCATTCAGTCTCTTGTCTTGAAAAGAAAACTACGTATATTAAGAAAAATTAAGGAAAATATAAATACCCGCCCACCCACCCGCATCTCATTTGTGACGATTTTTTCTTATTCATCGTGCGCCGGGAGGCGGAGCTAAATGGCAAAAGTATTTTCTGTATTTAAAGTTTTTAAAAGACACACCAACATATGGGAAGCAAGAGAACAAAAAATAGAGTACGACACAATAACAACATACAGGGTGTTCTACTTGAAATTTTAGCTTATCGTTATTTAAAAAGCGTTAAGTAATTGCGGCTTTTTTCCTGAATCTTTGTTTTCCAAAAAAAAATAAACCAAAAAAATTGGAATCACAATTGAGATAGGGCGGGTGGGCGGGCTTAAATTTTTCCTTTTTGTTTTAAAATGTGCAAGTTTCTTGTTGTGAAAAGATGGCTATGTATAGTAAGAAAAAGAAAGGCAAAGTATAAGTATATTTTTGCTGCGTATTTATGTTACAACGGCAACGTCAACGGCGAACAGCAACATTAGCGACAAGTTTATAATCGACCTTTAAGCAACCAGATAGTTATGCAGATGCGTGTGATATTTGTCGTGAGTCCTTGGGCATTTACTAAGTCCAAAAGTGAGAGGCGGCACGTTTCCATGACCTACTGAAACCCGTATAAATCACGCCAATTTTTTAGCAATTGTAAAATTAGTAGTTAAATAAGATACCATTTTGGAAAGTCATGTGTCCGTAATAAAACTGTAAAAGAGCGATTTTTCACAATGTTCCCAGTCAAAAAAATTTCAAATGAACAACTTGAACGATAACTTCAACTTTAGCAAATTTTATTTCACAAATCATTATAAAGACATTATTGCTAAGGCTTACAAGATGTATGCTTTTATTTACCGCAGTTGTAGAGAATTTGTGAATCAGTGAATTTTTAACATATTATTTTTTTTCTTTGGTGAGATCAAGGTTGGAGTGCGGTGCAGTTATTTGGTACCCCATCTACGCAATCCATCGCAAGGAGAGTAAGTATTTCTAATAACTGTGGAACTTACTGATTCTGCCAAATTTGATATTGATTTAGTGCAGCATAAAAAAATTATCAGTAAACAGAAGTGTAAAGTGTGCATTTGAGATATTGTATAACGACAACTTTCACTGGGCCGCGTATACAAACCGATGCGTAGTGTATAAATACGTACGTTATAAAACATGGTAAGTAAAATTACTAAAATTATTTGTAACCTCGCTTCTAATAACATGCCGCAAATGAGCACCCCGAAAAAAAAAAGTCCAGCCCGCCCCTGTCGTCGCGAAAAGTAAATTTCGAGATTGCGGTCGTCGAACGCCGGAGCTTCTAGAAAGGTTTTGTTGCTGTAGCAACCGCAAATTTTGTACGTTCAAACACTAATTGAGAGGCCGTGTGATAATTTTGATGGCTTCATCGAGTGCTGTCGACGATGAAAAATCAATAGGAAATTACCGTTTTAAACAAATGAAGTGAAGAGGGAGGACGTCGCTTTAAATACTGTTTGTTCGAGTATTTTCCGATAAAAATATTTGTTTAAACGTTGATATTTGTCGCTTAATGAAAACAATTACGAGATAATTGTTGACGGCTCGCCTCGCTCCAAGTCTTTGTTTGCGTACACAGCCCGAGGCCACAATAAATATTTATCGCGAATTTGCATCTTCGATCAAATTCTCGCACGACGGGCAATTAGTTTTTGAGCGGTCGCGGGCGATTTGTACCTGCGAATTGCCCCCCGACCTGTCGTCGTCGTCGGCTATATTGCAACTCGAGGAGTTCAAACACAATCACCCGAAACGATCGCGGGCGCTACGCGAGATGAATAGCAAACGTTTGATTTGTCAGTTCTGATGGAAATGCATTCGCTTCGTGCCCCCGACAACCTATGAACCATTTGACGGACTAATTAAATAGTGTTGTCGGTGTCGCACCACAAACTGGGTCGGAAGGACCTCGCCTAATGTAGGCGACGGTCAGCGATACGTTCGGGGTCGAACGACAATCGAGGGCACGCTATTTATACACACTCTTCACAATTTTTTCCACCCTCGAATCGTTCCGTCCCCCAACGCACCTCCTCCTCGACCCGCCGCCCGCTCCGTCGCAACCTTATTGCTTAAGCATAGTTCAAAGTATACACTGTCCCGAAACTGGTTTGCGAAGTCACCACAGAAACCCGTCTGGAATCACTGAAAGGCACCGGTAGATAATAAGTGAGCATAGGGACGGACGAACCGACAGACAGCTGACCTCATACGGTCGTTTCCCGATCGACGTGTATGTACTCTACAGGCGGAGCTTTATGTCAAGAATTCAAACTATTGTCCAACAGCCTCGGTCCGGTGAGGAGCTTCTTCTTCGCGAGCCGCCTCCGACGCCGAGCCCGCAGCCGGTGCAGCGTGAGACACACCAGCAGCACGAGCGACGACAGCACCGCGGCGGCGGCCGCCAGAGCCGCCCCCGGCAGCGACGTCAGCAGCTTGGAGGCGGCGCCGCACTGCGCCTCCGACTCGTCCCACCCCGACGGACAGTGGTTCTTGCCGTCGCACCAGAGACTCGCACCGATGCACGCGTCCAGCTCGGGGCACTTGTGGGGGCACTCGAGGTCCGTCTCGTTGGCGGTGGCGTTGACGGGCACCTGCAGCTGCTGCAGGAGGGACGACCGAGAGCGCGAGATCTCCAGCCAGCTGAAGGCCGAGATCCCCGGCTCGCTGCTCACCCACTCGACGAGGAAGTTGGGGGGACGCTGCTGGACGGTAGCCAGGCCCTCGCCCCACCACTCCTCGCTGAAGACGTGGACGGCGAGCGGTTTGGCCCCAGGCTCGGCGGGACAGACGGCGCGGACGAGCTTCGGGGGGCGGCCGGAGTAGATGAGGACGCGGTTGTTGGTCGGGCAGCGGGTGTTCTCCTCGATGCGAGGCTTGAGAGGGAGGAAGGCGCCCCAGCTGAGCAGGAACAGGCTGCGGTTGTAGCGGGCCTCCACCAGCCATGGCATGCCTACGCAGAGCATCTCGCCGCGGTCCACAGGAGGCGTGTTGAATTGGACGTCACCTGGGGAGGGGTAAACTTTGTCAAAGAACATAGATCGAAGGCGCGGTGAGCGTCGGGAGGTGATTAACGAATTCGAATAGAGAAATCTCGTAACGGACTCCGGAACAACCTCGACTTCGTTTAGTACCTCCCTCGCTTCGTGAGAACATTTATGAAATACATATAGATAGACCCATGCTATTGTTTGGAGCGAGCAGGCCAAAGGCCGGCGAATAAGAGATGGCGTACCAACATTCGGCCGTCAAACGCCGGCGAAAAGCTTGGACACCAATCACGCGCATATGCAACACAAATCACAGCAACAATACATTTAATAAATCTACCACTCGATAGAGGGCAACGAAAAAAATTTGTAAAAATCTCATAGTAAGCATTTAGATAATTGACAACGTTGCCAGATGAGTCTAACACAACTTTGCCGTTATTTCTATTCGATTAGATTTTATTTCGTTTAAAAGTTTCTGGTAAATAAATGGAATTATTATAATGAATAAACAATGCAAACAAATTATTACTTGTTATTTTAAATACTTGTTAGTGTTGATGAAAATATAAATAGTTATTAAAGTTATTCTAAATAGCTCAAATTTTACAGTACGGGTGGGATGTTTCAGGACGAGTAGGTAGCCGATTCTTTAATTTCGAAACGAGTACTGCGAAAAGAGTTACTGGACGTATGTTATTATGTATTTTATTTCATACTGTCAACATATTTTTTTATTCGATAAAATAATTATTATTATTTTGAGAAAAAATCCAAATCGAGTCACTTTTTCTGACATCGTCAGCAACCGGTGTTTGGTAAATGTTTTAATTTGTTTATTCGTGCATCATTAATTGCCTATAACTTGGTCTCTTATCAGACCGGACCATAAAAATCATTTTCGCCATAACTCCTTGTTATCCGTAGTGGCTCCATGGATAACAGCCAAGGACGTTATAATAACAGCCGTGAACGTTATTTATTTAACAATATAATTATTATTTTTAATCAGATTTATTCCATCACGTTTTTTAATAAATTACAAATTAGTACAACACTAAAATAACCTTCTCCAGCAAAAAATCATCATCTGGTGCTTCCAGAATAAATCTGATGATTTGCTCATTTATAAGCATTTTTGCCTTATTTGGTTTATAAAATTCAGATTTGCGTTTCAGGAACATAAAAAGTTTTCCATATCTGTAACAAACGTAACTTTTGAGTAATAAAACGTAACTAAAAATGACAAATACTAGCCCAGAAATGTCGATACTTTCATGTAATTTCAAATATCGAGAGCAAAATATCGTCACTAATCCCCTCAACGCCTCTATTTTTACACCATATTGTAAAATGACTGAAACTCCTCCGACACGAACAACTTCAGTTCCTGCAGTTGACCGTATTTTTTCCTAGCCAAAGGTATCGAGGCAGAATATAACGCTTCAAGGTTAAATTTCCAGATATAAGATACAGAAAAAACGAAAACGTTCCTTTGCATAAAAAAAATAATTTAAAAAATGACATCCTGAATGGACCCAACCACATATTAGGGGACCATTGTAAATGTGCAAATTATTTTTGTAAACAAAGTGGACAAGGAAGTTCAACAGTTTTGCCTATAGCATAATCCTGAACTTGTGGTTTATAAATACATTATTGAGATTATTCGGCTTTTAGATTTCTCGATTTTTCTACTCTAGACGTTTCAATTTTTCAGTACTTCAATTTTGGGCATTTTCAATTTTTCCATTCTTCAAATTTTCGGTTTCTCCATTTTTTTTATTTTTCGATTTTTGAATTTCCCGATGTTTCAATGATACGATTTCTCAATTTTTATCCTCTTCAATTTTACGGTTTCTAAATATTTCGATTTTTGAATTTTTCAAATTTTGAAGTTTCTAAATTTTCAGTTTTCCGATTTCTGAAGTAATCTTTTTTTTAGTTTCCGATTTTCCCAAAGTTTCGATTTTTCACTTCTTTAATTCTTCAATTTTTCGATTTTTCAGGTTTTTGATGTTTCAATTTTTCAATTTCTCAGGATTTTGATTTTTCAATTTTTCGATTTTATAAGATTACGATTTTTCGACTTCTGGATTTACCGATTTTCAGTTTTTCGTTTTTTAAACTTTAGATTTTTCAATTTTCGGCTGTTTTATATTTCGATTTCTCAATTTTTCAACTTTTCGATATTTTAATTTTTTATTTTTGAAAATTCTAAATTTTTGATTTCTCGAGTTTTCGGTTCTTCCATATTTCAATTTTTCAATTTTCGGGATTTTTAAGATTTTCTATTTTCCATTTATTTTTTTAACTTTCCGATTTTCCAATTTTTCAATGTTTCGATTTTTCAATGATGTTATTTTCACGTTTGCCTGTGTGGTGATTCCCTCTACTTCGTCAATCGAAGATACAAAATAGAACAAATCCAAACAACGATTAACAAAAACACTTTTTTAGTCAACAGATATCAGAAACAAATTTGAACCTTTCCAGATACTACTAAAATTATGGCGTCGTATTTTAAGTATTCTGTCAAATTTTTATTTGATCTTGATTTTGATTTTGATCTTGTGAATTTTCTTGTTAAGAGTAAAACTTTAATATCTTGTTTTGACCCAGATTTCATGTTTTCTGGGCGTGTCGAATTTTATCAGGCAGATAATGTCCGAAAAATCTAAATAAACAAGCTACTGAAGACTATATCGGACCGATTGTTGTCAAATTGGTTATGTTGCTAGGAATGTCGTACCGAAAATTTGGCTATTCACCAACAATTTAATGTCCCTAATTTTTTTTTTACTCTTATAAGAAAAGGCACTAGCCCCGCCCACCCACCCTTTATTTTCTTTGAAGAGTGGATCATCTTATTTTAACAAGTACTAGCCCAGCCCACCCACCCTTGTTTTCTTAGAGGATATGTCATTTGCAAAAATCAGTCTCATATTTGATTTTGGTAGATGACCTATTATTTATTTTCTTAGAAGCGTAGGTCATTGGCCAAAATGAGTCTTATTTTGGCAAATACTAGCCCGGCCCACCCACCTTTTATTTTCTTAGAGGGTAGGTTATTTGGCAAGAACTAGCATACCCTAGAACTAGAATACCCGTCTCGAAGGACCAATGTTTGTGCAACTCGGCTCGTCCTACCAGTGTTTTGGTTGATACGTCAATGTGATACCGAATTGTACTTTGATATTGCTGGAAGGACCTTTGTTTTGTTGTGTGCGAAATAATAGACAGCGTTCGGTTTCGATGTTTAATACAGAACGGTTACAGAAGTACTAAATTTACACTTGTATTTACAATAACAGGTAAAGCAAAAGATACCCAAAAGGGTCAGTGGCCGCTTCCAGAAATGGAACACTTGTCCTTTTTGGCTCAATTTTATGGGACTTGTCCGTCTTTTGATTTTTCCGGACTCGTTCGAATCCCGTAAAACGTCAAACTTGACATAGTATGAAGTAAAATAAATAAATTTTATAATGCAAATACAATTAAGTACATCGATAACTCGCTACTGAAAATTTAGTGAAATATAATTTGTGTTAAAAAAAGATTTTTGTGGTTTTGTGGTTTTACGGTTTTATGTAATTAAAATAAATAATATCAAGAACTTGTATTATACATTAAAAACATTCATTGTAAATAAGAAAATTATGTAAATAAACCATAAAACCATACAAAATTTTCCTGCAACCTCTATTCAAAATCCCAATTTATCAATAGGAATTAAGGCACAAAGATGCTTCACTGAATTTAAAACCGATTTTTCAAGAAAAGTATGCTTATAAGCCTATAAGCGTCTAATGGATTAAAACAACAAATAATAATCATAATTTGTTTGTTTTATTTGTTCATTATAATAATCCCATTTATTTACCAGAAACTTCTAAATGAAATAATATCTGGTTGACGAGAGATGTCCGTAAATTTGTGTTAGGCTCATCTGGCAACGTTTTCGGTATTTAGGTATCAATGGAATAATGCGATTAGGGATACTGACCGTTTTAAGGAGTGCTCGTCCAATAGTGCGTAAACTAAAAGATTTGGTAAATTTTCTTGGAAGAGTTTGTTTCTTCAATGAAAATTTATGGTTTTTAACTCTTCTGCCGAGAATAATTTCTAAAGCTGTTCCATTTTTCCACTGTTTGTTTTCTTTGAGATACGAGTAGTTCTTGTGACGAAGTGAAACACCAAAAAGTGTAAAGTCCGGAAATCAGAGTGTATTTTAAAACGCATAAAAACGACTTCTTTATTTATTTAAATATTGTCCTGTAACGTCCTACGACTTGGAATGGAGTTTCTTAATGTACAAAAGTATGTTAGATAATAACCGAAAAATTTTCTTGGTTAAAACTAAAGGAAACACAATTATTACTTGGAATAAAAATAAAGAATATCAAGAACTTGTGCTATGTATTAAAAATATTTAATTTAAATAAGTAAATTATGTTAATAAACTATAAAACCACAAAAATCTTCTTTAACACAAATTATATTTCAATAAATTTTCAGTAGCGAGTTATCGATATACTTAATTGTATTTACATCATAAAATGTGAAAGCAAATGTCTTATTTTTGACTTTATGCGGCATATGTTTCCCGTTTTTAAGATATATTATATGAATGCATATGTTTTGTCTTCAGTATTTATCTGCCCGTCTCTAGTCTAATAAATTTTCTAAAAAAATATAGTAAGTTTTGAAAAAACACATTTAAAAGCATTTTCCTTTGTATTATTAGTAACAAAAGCGAGCATACGAAAGCGTAGCAAAAATTTCAAATGTGTTATTTACATTTATTTTACTTCATACTGTGTCAAATTTGACGTTTTACTGGATTCGAAGGAGTCCGGTAAAATAAAAAAAACGGACAAGTCCGGTAAAATTGAGCTAAAAAGGACAAGTCCTGTAAAGTGTTACTATGTGTTTAAACATTTTTGATGCTGATTTGCACGAATAAACAAATTAAAACATTTACCAAACAGCGGTTGCTAACGATGTCAGAAAAAGTGACTCGATTTGGATTTTTTCTTAAAATAATAATAATTTTATCGATTAAAAAAATATGTTGACAGTATTAACAACATACGTCCGGTAACTCTTTTCGCAGTACTCGTTTCGAAATTAAAAACTCGGCTACCTACTCGTCCTGAAACATCCCACTCGTACTGTAAAATTTGAGCTACTGGACCGTATTTAGAATAACTTTAATAACTATTTATGTTTTCATCAACACTAACAAGTTAAAATAGCAAGTAATAATTTGTTTGTATTGTTTATTCATTATAATAATTCAATTTATTTACCAGAAACTTTTAAACGAAATAAAATCTAATCGACTAGAAATAACGGCAAAGTTGTGTTAGACTCATCTGGCGACGATGTCAATTATCTAAATGCTTACTATGAGATTTTTACGCATTTTTTTCGTCGCCCTCTATCGAGTGGTAGATTTATTAAATGTATTGTTGCTGTGATTTGTGTTGCATATGCGCGTGATTGGTGTCCAAGCTTTTCGCCGGCGTTTGACGGCTGAATGTTGGTACGCCATCTCTTGTTCGCCGGCCTTTGGCCTGTTCGCTCCAAACAATAGCATGGATCTATCTATATGTATTTAATCAATGGTGAGAAAGTCGCGTCCCGCCAAAGAGTGTCCGCGCTAGTTGCCATACCTCCATAACCTCTTACTCTCTGCTTCCTTGGACAATCGGGCATCTTGACCACTTCGAAAGTAGCATGAAAATGTAGCACCGTGAAATCTTCAGTAATATTCATGTCTTTGGCAGTGAAGTGCAATTCTAGAGTCCTAGAGGCGGATAAGAACACTAACGGTTTACTACTTAACGAGGAATTATCACAAATACAACCGCGAGGCATACGAACGTCTTTCCACGGCAACTCCCACACACTCAACTCCGTCACTTTGGTACTAGAATAGTGTTCGCAGACTGGCCGTCCGCTATGAGGGTCCGTCAAGGTTTCGCACAACTGACTTATCCCGAAAGAAGCGTTATTCACGACGAGCCTTACGCGTTCACCCGCGTCGGCTTCAAACCTGTAGACGCAATGCAAGTCTTTGGTACCACCTCGACCGTACAAGAAAACGTTCCTGGGAGTGGTGAGCTCGCCGAGGTGGTTCTTCTTAAAAACCCTATGGCAAGTGTTAGTTTCTTTGCCTGGCCAAGGTTCTCCTCCTAGTCTAGTATCGACGAACTCGTACTTCATCCGGAAGGACGCGGGATGCAGCGCAGTCCCGTCCTCCGTGTGGTGTTGCAAGATCAAATTTCGTCCCGAAGACAAGTAACTCTCGTCGAGGGCGCACGGTCTGGTCACTCGCGTTGCGTTGGTTAAGGCGCTGTGGTCGCAGAGTCGTGGTGGTTCGTCGCATTTGTCTTCCAGAAGGAGAGTGCCGTCCCAGATGCGCAACCTGGTTGAGCAACCACCTCCTAGTGAACTGTTACTAAGTAAAGCGTGAGCGCTCTCTCCGACCAGGAGCGCCCTTTGACTGTACGAAATGAAACTAATCCACACCAGGTCGTGCGAATGCCCTCTGAATCTGTACGTGCACGTCGTGTTCGGCGGCAACGAGTGTCGAGGACTCACCAATCTCCCTTTCCGTCCTCGCCCCGTCCAAATTTCATCACTATCCGGGTTCGTAGCGTTCACGTCGAACTCGCACTGGCTGTGTCTCGAGTAATCCAACGAATCCGAATCTGCAAAAATCACGTCCACGTCGAGTTCAAAACCTCGCAGAGGCGAATGCGACGGTGGCGAATGCAACGGTATGCTAAACGGCGACGAATGAAAAGCCACCAACATCTCCGGTCCTCGCGATACCACCTTAGGCAACCAGTCCCCTCCGCAGTACTTAGCCAATACCGGATCGTTCGTCGAGCCTCCATCATAAAAAATCAAATGGTCCCGTTCTCCGGTGCAGTCCCTCCAGGCCCTCAAAGCCCTCGCCGTCTTGTTCAAGCCCGCCACGTTGATCGACCTCTTCATGTGCATCTTGTGGGCCGCCTCTTGACGGACGGCAATCATGGCGTGCTTGCACGTCGGGACGAACTTCTGGCGCAGGCTCCAGTAGCACGAGACGTTCCTGGGGTACATTCCCGGGTAGTTGGGCGACTGGAGACGGCACGGTTTCCGGTAGCACTCTTCGAACTGGCGCGTGCAGTAAGTACCGGGAGCTACTTGCCCGCGTTCTAGAGGAGCCGCCGGGGACCCGAATCGTACCACAGCTTCGCGACGCGACACGAAGCGGTAGCGCAGCTGGAACTTAAACGGGATCTGGGGCGAGCCGAAGAGTTTGACGCTGACGGTAACGGTTGACGTCTCGCTGTAGTAAGCGGCAGGACCGGAAGAAGAGCCACACCATGAACCTCCAGTGAAGGGACGACCCAGCTCGCTGAGTTGCATGTACCCGTCGGGACAGCCGTCGAGAGCAGACGCTTCGTAGCGACCCACCTTGAACTCGTCGAATATTATCTGCAACGAAAAGACTGTGTCAATTATGTTGAGAGAGAACGTCCGCGCGGCAGCCCCGTAGCTAGAAAACTTATTCAGGGGGGGCAAGTTTGTCGACAGAGGGGGCTTCATGTAAATATTTATATTTTAATAATACACTCAGATAACTACTTTATTTTTTCTGAGTTTTTATATTTGAAAGAACATTAAAATAATTGGAAACGTCGATTTTTCACGCTAAATTTTCGTAAAAACCTGTCGAAGTCCAAAAAATTAGTACGGTACTTGGTTAAAATGCTGGTTAAAACAGAGAATGTAGATTCACAAACAGCTGTACTGCATCCAAAAATTTGTGTAGTGACCATATAGGTAACATCCAATTTGTTTGAGTTTATTTTTTTGCATGTTTAGTACATATTTTAAAAATCCGACTTCGAAACCAAATATTTCGAAAATTTTGGTACGGAACCATGAACTCGTCATGTTTTTTTAAACTCGTCGAGATGTGTATTTCAGAATTTTTTGTCAACTTTAACAAAAGCTCAATTTTTGGAAACCTATATAAAACTTTGACTTTTCCCAAGCATTTTCGAAAATTACCAAAAGAATTCCTTTGTTCATCTCGATTTCTTCCAAAAATCGTTTTGGATTCAATTTTTTTGAAAATTCTTACATTTTTTGCAGAATCGACGGAAGAAAAATGGCAATTTTTGAGAACCTGTATCAAATTTTTGACCTTTTTCAAGCACATTCGAAATTACCAAAAGGGATTCCTTTATTGATTTCGATCTCCAGATGTTGTTTTTGGTTGTTTTTTCGAAAATTCGTACAATTTTTCCATAATCGCCAAAAGAAATATGGTAATTTTTGAGAAATTTTGAAAATTCCAGCTCGAAACCGAGTATTTCGAATATTTTGATCCGGAACCTTGAACCTGTCATGGTTTTTTAAGCTTGTCGAAATCAATATTTCAGAATTTTTTGTCAACTTTTACGAAAGTTCAATTTTTGAAAACCCATAAAATTTTTGGCTTTTCCCAAGCATTTTCGAAAACTACCAAAAGAGATTCCTTTGTTCATCTCGATTTCCAGAAATCGTTTTGGATTCAATTTTTTTGAAAATTCTAACTTTTTTTCCAGAATCGACGGGAGAAATATGGCAATTTTTGAGAACCTGTGTCAAATTTTTGACTTTTTTTCAAGCACGTTCGAGATTACCAAAAGGGATTCCTTTATTGATTTCGATCTCCAGATGTTGTTTTTGGTTGTTTTTTCGAAAATGCGTACAATTTTTCCACAATCGCCAAAAGAAATATGGTAATTTTTGAGAAATTTTGAAAATTCGAGCTCGAAACCGAGAATTTCGAAAATTTTGATCCGGAACCATGAACCTGTCATGTTTTTTTAAGCTCGTCCAAATCTATATTTCAGAATTTTTTGTCAACTTTTACGAAAGTTCAATTTTTGAAAACCCATATAAAATTTTTGACTTTTCCCAAGCATTTTCAAAAATTATCAAAAGAGACTCCTTTGTTCATCTCGATTTCCAAAAATCGTTTTGGACTCAATTTTTTTGAAAATTCTTACAATTTTTCCAGAATCGACGGAAGAAATGTGGCAATTTTTGAGAACCTGTATCAAATTTTTGACTTTTTTTTAAGCACGTTCGAGATTACCAAAAGGGATTCCTTTATTGATTTCGATCTCCAGATGTTGTTTTTGGTTATTTTTTCGAAAATTCGTACAATTTTTCCACAATCGCCAAAAGAAATATGGTAATTTTTGAGAAATTTTGAAAATTCGAGCTCGAAACCGAGAATTTCGAAAATTTTGATCCGGAACCATGAACCTGTCATGTTTTTTTAAGCTCGTCCAAATCTATATTTCAGAATTTTTTGTCAACTTTTACGAAAGTTCAATTTTTGAAAACCCATATAAAATTTTTGACTTTTCCCAAGCATTTTCAAAAATTATCAAAAGAGACTCCTTTGTTCATCTCGATTTCCAAAAATCGTTTTGGACTCAATTTTTTTGAAAATTCTTACAATTTTTCCAGAATCGACGGAAGAAATATGGCAATTTTTGAGAACCTGTATCAAATTTTTGACTTTTTTTCAAGCACGTTCGAGATTACCAAAAGGGATTCCTTTATTGATTTCGATCTCCAGATGTTGTTTTTGGTTGTTTTTTCGAAAATTCGTACAATTTTTCCATAATCGCCAAAAGAAATATGGTAATTTTTGAGAAATTTTGAAAATTCGAGCTCGAAACCGAGAATTTCGAAAATTTCGATCCGGAACCATGAACCTGTCATGTTTTTTTAAGCTCGTTCAAATCTATATTTCAGAATTTTTTGTCAACTTTTACGAAAGTTCAATTTTTGAAAACCCATATAAAATTTTTGACTTTTCCCAAGCATTTTAAAAAATTATCAAAAGAGACTCCTTTGTTCATCTCGATTTCCAAAAATCGTTTTGGACTCAATTTTTTTGAAAATTCTTACAATTTTTCCAGAATCGACGGAAGAAATATGGCAATTTTTGAGAACCTGTATCAAATTTTTGACTTTTTTTTAAGCACGTTCGAGATTACCAAAAGGGATTCCTTTATTGATTTCGATCTCCAGATGTTGTTTTTGGTTGTTTTTTCGAAAATGCGTACAATTTTTCCACAATCGCCAAAAGAAATATGGTAATTTTTGAGAAATTTTGAAAATTCGAGCTCGAAACCGAGTATTTCGAAAATTTTGATCCGGAACCATGAACCTGTTATGTTTTTTTAAGCTCGTCCAAATCTATATTTCAGAATTTTTTGTCAACTTTTACGAAAGTTCAATTTTTGAAAACCCATATAAAATTTTTGACTTTTCCCAAGCATTTTCAAAAATTATCAAAAGAGACTCCTTTGTTCATCTCGATTTCCAAAAATCGTTTTGGACTCAATTTTTTTGAAAATTCTTACAATTTTTCCAGAATCGACGGAAGAAAAATGGCAATTTTTGAGAACCTGTATCAAATTTTTGACCTTTTTCAAGCACATTCGAAATTACCAAAAGGGATTCCTTTATTGATTTCGATCTCCAGATGTTGTTTTTGGTTGTTTTTTCGAAAATTCGTACAATTTTTCCATAATCGCCAAAAGAAATATGGTAATTTTTGAGAAATTTTGAAAATTCCAGCTCGAAACCGAGTATTTCGAAAATTTTGATCCGGAACCTTGAACCTGTCATGTTTTTTTAAGCTCGTCGAAATCTATATTTCAGAATTTTTTGTCAACTTTTACGAAAGTTCAATTTTTGAAAACCCATATAAAATTTTTGACTTTTCCCAAGCATTTTCAAAAATTATCAAAAGAGACTCCTTTGTTCATCTCGATTTCCAAAAATCGTTTTGGACTCAATTTTTTTGAAAATTCTTACAATTTTTCCAGAATCGACGGAAGAAATATGGCAATTTTTGAGAACCTGTATCAAATTTTTTACTTTTTTTTAAGCACGTTCGAGATTACCAAAAGGGATTCCTTTATTGATTTAGATCTCCAGATGTTGTTTTTGGTTATTTTTTCGAAAATTCGTACAATTTTTCCACAAGCGCCAAAAGAAATATGGTAATTTTTGAGAAATTTTGAAAATTCGAGCTCGAAACCGAGAATTTCGAAAATTTTGATCCGGAACCATGAACCTGTCATGTTTTTTTAAGCTCGTCCAAATCTATATTTCAGAATTTTTTGTCAACTTTTACGAAAGTTCAATTTTTGAAAACCCATATAAAATTTTTGACTTTTCCCAAGCATTTTAAAAAATTATCAAAAGAGACTCCTTTGTTCATCTCGATTTCCAAAAATCCTTTTGGATTCAATTTTTTTGAAAATTCTTACAATTTTTCCAGAATCGACTTAAGAAATATGGCAATTTTTGAAAACCTGTATCCAATTTTTGACTTTTTTCAAGCACGTTCGAGATTACCAAAAGGGATTCCTTTATTGATTTCGATCTCCAGATGTTGTTTTTGGTTTTATTTGGTTGAAAAGTCGTAAAATTTTTCAGCAATCGCCAAACGAAATGTAATTTTTGAACTTTGAAACCGAATGTTTCGAAAATCTTGATCTGGGACCATCTAGACCTTGTGTTTTTTGATTGAGCTCGTCGAGATCAACATTTCAGATTTTTTTGTGGATTTTTAGTCAACTTCAACAAAAGCTAAATTTTTGAAAATCTATAAAATGTTTATGACTTTTCCCAACCGTTTTCGAAAATTAGCAAAAGGGATCTCTTTATCGATTTCGATCTCCAAATGTTGTTTTTGGTTTTATTTTCTCGAAAATTTGTACAATTTTTCCAAAGCCGCCAAAAGAAATGTAATTTTTGAGAAATTTTGAAATGTCGACTTTGAAACCGAATTCTTCGAAAATCTTGGTCTGGGACCATCAAGACCTTATGTTTTTGGGTTAAGCTCATCGATGTCTACATCTCGGAATTTTTTGTTGATTTTTTGTTAATTTCAACAAAACCTCAATTTTTGAAAATCCATATACATTTTTTGACTTTTCCCAAGCATCTTCGAAAATTAGCAAAAGGGATCTTTTTATTGATTTCGATCTACAGATGTTATTTTTGGTTTTATTTTTTTGATATTTCGTCGAATTTTTCCACAATCGCATAAAGAAATAACTTTTTTTTAAGTTACTTTTGAGATTTTTTAGAAATTTTAGGTAGAACCCAATATTTCGTAAATTTTGCTCCGGGAGCATGAACATGTTTTTCGATTAAGCTCATCGAGATCTATATTTCAGAATTTTTTGTCAACTCTAACAAAAGCTCAATTTTTGAAAACTAAATAAATTTTGACTTTTCTTAGCATTTCCAAAAATTACCGAAAGTCATTCTTTTATTTATTTCAATCTTCAGATGTTGTTTTTGGTTTTATTTGATCGAAAATTTGTAAAATTTTTCTAGAATCGTCAAAAGAAATAGGAGTATAATTTTTGAGAAATTTTAAAAAGTCGACTTGGAAACCGAATAGCAGCAAGACCTTATGTTTTTTGACTAAACTCGTCGAGATCTACATCTCAGAATTTTTTGTAGATTTTCAGCCAATTTCAACAAAAGCTCAATTTTTGAAAATCTATAAAAAAAATTTGACTTTTCCCACGCATTTTCGAAAACTAGCAGAAGGGATCTTTTTATTGATTTCGATCTCCAAATGTTTTTTTTTTTGGTTTTATTTTTTCGAAAATTCGTACAATTTTTCCAGAGCCGCCAAAAGAAATGTAATTTTTCAGAAATTTTGAAATGTCGACTTTGGAACCGAATTTTTGAAAAATCTTGGTCTGGGACCATCAAGACCTTATGTTTTTTGATTAAGCTCATCGAGATCTACATCTCAGAATTTTTTGTCTATTTTTTGTCCATTTCAATAAAAGCTCAATTTTTAGAAAATCCATATAATATTTTTGACTTTTCTCAAGTTCCTACATAGTAGGCTATGGAATAAAATGTGACATGTTCATTTTTTTATACGGTCAACATCAACGGTAAGGTGATATTGTCAAATAATATACCCTATACGAAAATAAAGGTGGGGCGGGTGGGGCCAGTTAATATGCTTCCGCAATCGGCATTATATTGAAATTTTATTACTAATTTGAAATTTATAATGTATAAGTCTTCCAGGGGGGGCAACCACATCGTTCACCATAAGCTCTGTCCGCGCGAGATAAACCGTAAGGTTGGTCCGGTTGGCCGTTAAGCCGTGATTTGTAGCTGGCGTATTTATGACAAAGGACGAGGAAGCGCAGCTGAGACATTTCAACTTACAAGAAAGAAGAGTGTTGCGGTATCTTATAAAGTTGGCGTCGTTTTTGCCGGCAATGCAACGCTACTATAAACTTCGCGCACTGCGAGCCAATTTCGCTAAAGACAAGTTTAAAGTTGGGTGAGTTAATATTTGCTGCGAACTTCCATTGTTTACTGCTAGTGTATTCCCTGTCGTTGGTTTTTACGCCCAGTTTAACATTGCGTCGTTTCAACAACGATATTATTGATGGATGGACTTTTTCAGTTATGCGGAATGCTTTGAGGACGCAAAAGATCTTCTCACGTGTAAAATTCTTGCGAAAGTTTTCAAGGAAAAGTAAGGAAAACGAAACGAGATCGAAATGGGACGAAGTATAGGTGATGCGACAAATTCAAGCGTTTATTTAGTTTGTGTTAGATGTCGTTGTGTTTGGTCGAATAAAAATAATGATTTCGTTCGGCGATTTTAACAAAGACTAATAAATAATAAGGAACGAGGCATTCGAAAGTTGCGGAGGCGGACTGGATAATTTTTTCCGGGTGCTATCTTGAGCCATAATTAAATTGTATGAGAAAAGTTATAAATACTTTTAATAATTTTACTTGCCCTGTTGTAATTTTAGAATAATTTGTTTGACAGTAACTGCGAGCTTCGTCCATATTCATCAATAATTTCGTAAATTCACCGGAAATTAAGATAAAAGATTCGAAATGATCATTATTCAATATAGAACGAAGTCGAGTTTTCACAATTACAAAGTTGATATTATTATTACTATTATTATTTTCAGTTTTGGCGGTGATGTTGGTATTTTGAAAAAATGATGTTGATTTTGGAATTTTGATGACACTACCAAGAAAAACAAAGCTAGTAAAAAATTGTGGAAGGTTATTTTTACAGAACTTCCCTCGCCCTTGAAGTATAGTCGGACAAATTTCGTTTCTTCAGAAAATTATAAAACTAGATTTTGCGATTTTTGTTTTGTGATATAAAACACTCATAGATTTGAAAAAATTCGGCAAAAATGTAAGATGACGGATAAATTTTGATTAACGATTTACCAAGCTTACGATAGTCTTAAAAAGCTTACAAGTTTTCAGAGTATAAATTATAAAATGTTGTTATGTTGTTGAATCTGGAGGTCTAAGGTGAAAATTCGACACGGATTCATAAATCACACATACAGGAGTAAGGAATCCTATAAAATTAAATATATACCGGGTGTCTGGAAAATGGCGGATTAACTCTTCAATACGTTATGTACAGGGGTTAAGAGGAGTCCCAAAAAAAATGATGTACTTACATTACGAAAAAACATAATTTTATATAAGTTAAGTTGGCAACACTGTACGTACTAATGCGTGAATACCTCCAATTTTCTGATTTCTTAGTAACGATGCTGACTGAAATCCACTTTTTACAGAAGTTATCAGAAAATCAAAATCGCAAAAATTTTTTATAATTTTTATATTTATTAAGATAAGATCGACCTTGGCAAATGACATATCCTCTAAGAAAAAAGGGTGGGTGGGCGGGGCTACAACTTGCTAAGATATAACTGAACAATATTAAGAGTAATCACTGGAATGACGAGTTAAATTTAGCCCCGCCCACCCACCCGTTGTCTAAGTTTTTCTAAGATAGGATTGAACAATACTAAGAGTAGTCAATAGAATGAAGAGGGGGTGGGTGGGAGGGCCCAATGCTTGCCTATGAAAGACTCTCTAGGAAAAAGTTACACTTAGCCCCGCCCACCCACCCGATATAAATATTATAACAAGTAGTACAACAAAAAGTTACGATTGGCGCTTTTTTACAGCCTATTTTCGATCAGTTAATTACAGCTCTACAGAAGAACATATAACAAATCCGCCCACCCACCCGACTCCATTTCGGTTATTAATTTTATATAAAAAAAGTACTACCCCATTTTCCTAAGATAAGACTGATTTGGGCAAGCGGCATACCTTCTAAGAAAATAAAGGTGTGGGCGGGCTAGTACTTGCAAAGAAAGACTGATTTTGGCGAAGGACATATCCTATAAGAAAATAAAGGGCGGGTGGGCGGGGCTAATATTTATAAAGATAAGATCGATTTTGGCAAATGACATAGCCTTTAAGAAAAGAGAGGGAGGGTGGGTGGAGCTAGTACAAATTCTTTATAAACAGGAATACGTAGAACCTCAAAATTGTTTTAAATTTTTCAAAAAAAAAACGGAGTCCCAAAATTAACCCAAAAATATAGAACAAGAAATAGAACACCGAAGTCTCCCAAAATTGTTTTAAATAATTTACAAAAAAAATCTCCATGGGCTCCCAAAATAATACACCATATACCCAAGAGTCTCCCGCATTAAAAAAAACACTGCGATACTCAAGACTTTCAAATTTATAAAAAATAAAACACCAAAAACTAAAAAGATTTTTTCAAGTTAATCTAGCAACAAAACACCAGATTCCTTTAAATTTGTCCGAAAATAAAACACCAAAAGACCTAAAATTAAGTGTAAACATTTTAAACCTGGGGTTTTGAAAAGTTTAAGTTTCTTGTTGTCGAAATAAGTCTACATATATTAAGAAACAAAATAAAAGTGTAGCCCCGCCCACCCACCCTATCTCTATTGTGATGATTTTTTTATTCGTCGTGAGCCAAGAAGGCGGAGCATAACTGCAAAATCCTATTTCTATGCGAGAAATTAAATACAAGTTTTTGAGTATTGTGTTGTTCAATAAATACCACGTACCTATATTAAGAAAAAAAAATTTTTAGTTTTTTGAGAAGAAATAAGTATTTTGCAGTTAAGCTCCGCCCCCTTGGTTCACGGCGAATAAAAAAAATTATCACATTTGCGATAGGGCGGGTGGGCGGGGCTTATATTTTCATGTTGTGAAAAGAAATCTACACGTACTAAAACAAAGAGGCAAAATGTCAGCCCGCCCACCCACCCTGTCTCAATTGTGATGATTTTTTTATTCATCGTCAACCAAGGAGGCGGAGCTTAACTGCAAAATACTCATTTTTTCACAAGAAATTAAAACCATGTTTTTGAGATCGTGCTGTTCAATGAATAGTACGTATATTAAGAAAAAAATAAAGCCAACGATCAGATCTCACCCATATGTGCCCCGATCTTAATTCTCAATTGTGGCGAATTTTTCATTGGTTGTGAGATCGAGAGGCGGGGCTTAATTACAAGATTCATATTTGTCTACAAGAATTTACCATTTTAAACATGTTTTAAGTTTCTTGTTCTGAAAAGACGACTATGTATGTCAAGAAAAAAGGCAAAATATAAGCCCCGCCCACCCACCCTATCTCAATTGTGATGATTTTTTTAATCGTCGAGAGTTAAAAGAGCGAAATTTAAGTGCAAAATCCTTATTTTTTCTTCACAAGAAATTACCATGTGAGACATGTTTTTGAGTATCGTGTTATTCAAAGAATACTATGTATATTAAGAAAAAGTTTTCATTCGTTGCCAGACCTAGGGGCGGAGCCTAATTACAAAATCCCTATTTCCTTGCCAAAATTCTTCATTTTAAACGTGTTTTAAGTTTCAAGAATAAAAAAATTGTCACAATTGAGATGGGGTGGGTGGGTGGGGTTAATATTTTGGTTTTTTTTCTTAACATACATAATATTCTTTGAACAACACAATACTCAAAAGCATGTTTTTAATTTCTTCTGAAGAAATGAGTATTTTGCAGTTAAGCTCCGCCCCCTTGGTTCACGGCGAATAAAAAAATCATCACAATTGAGACAGAGTGGGTGGGCGGGCTGATATTTTGCCTCTTTGTTTTAGTATGTGTATATTTCTTTCGACAACATGAAAATATAAGCCCCGCCCACCCGCCCTATCTCAATTCTGATGATTATTTTTATTCGTCGTAAACCGAGGGGCGGAGTTTAATTGTAAATCCGTATTTTTCTACGAGAAATTACCATGTGAAATATGTTCTTAAAACAGGTTTAAAATAGAAAATTTGTGTAAGGAAATATCGATTTTGCAATAAAGCTCCGCCTCATGATTGCAAAATCCATATTTTCTTCTAAAAATGTACCATTTTAACCAAGTTCTAAGTTTCTTGTTGTGAAAATATAGCTATGTATATTAAGAAAAAAAAAGGCAAAATATAAGCCCCACCCACCCACCCTATCTCAATCGTAATGATTTTTTTTTTATCGTCGAGAGCTAAAAGGGCGAAATTGAATTGCGAAATCTTTATTATTTCTATACAAAAAATTACCACGTACGCCATGTTTTTGAATATCGTGCTATTCAAGGAATACTATGCATATTAAGAAAAAGTTTTCATTCGTTGCCAGACCTAGGGGCGGAGCCTAATTACAAAATCCCTATTTCCTTACCAAAATTCATCATTTTAAACGTGTTTTAAGTTTCAAGAATAAAAAAATCGTCACAATTGAGACGGGGTGGGTGGGCGGGGTTAATATTTTACCTTTTTTTTTCTTAATATACATGATATTCTGTGAACAACACGATAATCAAAAACATATTTTTAATTTCTTGTGAAGAAATGAGTATTTTGCAGTTAAGCTCCGCCCCTTTGGTTCACGGCCAATAAAAAAATCATCACAATTGAGACAGGGTGGGTGGGCGGGCTGATATTTTGCCTCTTTGTTTCAGTATGTGTATATTTCTTTTCACAACATGAAAATATAAGCCCCGCCCACCCGCCCTATCTCAATTCTGATGATTTTTTTTATTCGTCGTAAACCGAGGGGCGGAGCTTAATTGTAAATCTGTATTTTTCTACGAGAAATTACCATATGAAATATGTTCTTAAGTAATCGTGCTATTCAAAGAAAACTAAATGTGTAAACGAAAAAAAAAAGATTAACGATTTACCGTGCTTACGATAGCCTTGAAACGTTTGCAAAATTTCAGAGGATTCGGCTTTAAAATTTCAAAGTTGAAAAAATCATCATTTCTTCAACTTCTGCTTCGCTGTGAGCGGAACTTTTGTCAAAGACAGTTTCTCAATAATTTCTTCGGGTTTCGTCACGTATGAAAATAACGTCATTTGTTTGGGCACAGAGTCGACCGGGACGTCGTGCGCCGCCCCACTTCCCACCGCAATAATAATTGATGAATATTAAACCCGTTTAATTCCGGTTGTAAATATGTCTGATCGTCGTATTAAGGATTCACTTCGAGTCGAATTAAACCAACAAGACCGCCGAATTGCCAAGTTGCCTATTTGACTTTATAATCACAGATATGTGAAAACTAGAAGCACTTAACTTTCGTGCATGGGCCTGGCGGTTAATAAACAGAAGCTTTATAGTCGAATTAGATTTAAATTCAAATTTCCAGCACATCTTTGATAAAAAAGATCAAACAGGAGGGGCGAGATAAAGTGGTCGTTATAACGCTCCGGAGTACTAATTTAAGTTTTATTGTCGTAGAGCGAAACCTATTGACTCACAAACCGCATCCCGGAGAAAATATAAGTTTAATCGAATTAATAGTCACATCGAGGAAAATCGAATCTCGATGATAAAAACGATTGGAAGATGTTACGTCATAATTACGACAGGAACTTTGTGTCGAAATATTGAATGGAAGAAGCCTATTAAGACTAAACCGCAATCTGAAAGTTGTTTCCGGTGAAGGTCCTCGGGGGAGTGCATTAAGGAAAAGTTAGAAAACAAATTTAACGAATGTAAAGTGGAAGAAGCGGCGGGCCAATATCATTTCCAAGGGTTATTAAGCAAATAATTCAAATGATGGCAGTCGGAGACTGTGTACCTGAAACATCTTAGAGTGATTGATGATGGCGTTCGCTCTTTTCCCCCCTCTCGGCGACCGTCATGTAATTGTCCCGTCATTTATCAAGGATAATGGCTCGGCCATCTTTCTTTGGAGCTGTTACAGGCCGCTAATTCCCCGAAATCTGTTTATGGGAAACGGGATTCCTAGGGTGCTGTTTGCTAAGCGACGATATTGCTTGGGACGAGCGACAGCAATACGTCACTCTGGACGCTCATAATTATCGACGAAGCTTAAAACAGTCGATATTTTTACTCAAAACAGTCCGGCGATCTACATATTATCTCGTACAAACACGTCTGACCAACGCTACAGCTTACATAGCGAGTTCTTAACTTATATTCTATTGTTTCAATAAAGTTCGTTGTTGTTGCAGCTGAAGTGCATTATCCATTCACCGGAGGTATATCAACCGGAAACCAGAAACATGTCCAGCGTTGCGGCTTTCATAATATTACCGTAGGGAGTCGACTCCGAAGGTGGGTACACAGTGTGGTGCATTGTGAATTTCGCAACAGTCGCTCCCAGAAGGTGACTGACGATAAGCAACAAAAGCACAGGTTGCATGTTGCATTGCACGGCGTCGCGGCGCCAGATGCATGCGAATGGAACCGACGCGACGCATGCCGCGAAAAAATCTGATGGAGCTTTTACGCGCTACGAGATGTTAAAACATTTTATTGTGTGTGCAGTTCCGGCCTAATTCGCCCTAATTAGGGGTACTCAGGCGGAGCATACACATCCGAGCGAGTAATAAACTTTCCGACGTATAATTTTTATTAATCGTGCGACTTGCGGAATGTACGCTTTTTCGGCGGCGCATTATTCGGGACGTAAAAGCCTTCGGGTTGTCTGAAGTTATATTATGTAAATTATATTCCAGATGGTATATTCAGTTTATAAAATAACGTTTAGAGATAAGAATTGAAAAATTTATCTCGTTTTTTTACAGCCCGAGAACAAACAGAATTTTAAATGGGGATGTTATCTGAGTGTCATGTTACTAACAGATGGAGTTGTATGAAAGATAACAAGGTTTTTTTCTGGGGGTGTGCAGCCGCAGAGCTCGCCGATGAACGAGAATTTGCAATTATATTAGGGAGACGAGAGAGACGGCGAAAGAAATAAAATGAGTAATTGTAGCGCAAAGAAAACTGCACACTTCTCGCCGGAATAAACACCGAAAGTCACGTAGGGAGTAGATAGCTATTATTACGCTGCAGGATAAATCCGAGAGGTCTGATTTTTCCGTCTACGTCGATAAATTACCAGGGACAGCAGAAGCTTGAATTAAAGAATTTATCTTCGCCGGCCCCAAAATCAAACGCCTGTTAAATCTTTACTTGATGCCTCTGCCAAGAGATAAGGACACTACAGAATACGACAAAATTTTATGTCGTCTAAAATATAATTAGTACAATTATAAAAAAATAAAGTCCGAATCGTAGTTTAGTAGATGATGGTGTTAAAAATTGGCAATGAAAGAGGTTTGAAACTTTATAATCGAAATAACGACCATTTATATTCCATGAACAAATGGACTTCTTACAAAGAAACTCTGAATTCTGATAAAATTGTTGCCGGACAATTAAGTGAAGCTCACATGAAATTAGTTTCTGAAAATAGAATCTACGTAGGAATTATTATCGATATTTTACTTTTTATAGCAACAGTCTATTGGACAAAGAGGGGACAGAGAAGACGTGTCACTAATACAGGATATTTTTTAGAGTTACCAACACTATTTGGAAAAAAATTAAATGAAATTGATACAATTCATTGTCTTTTCACATAAAAATCCACGTTTCCTCTAATAAAATGACTGATTAAAAAGAAAAAGGGGTGGGAGGGCGGAGCCACTTTTGGAAAATAATTTATCCTGTCAATTTTCATGTTATGATAAATTAAATAAGCCAATGTAACTCAAAAGCGGAAGCGAATGGGATTAGTTTTACCTTTTTTATTTACTTTCAACTCTTTATAAATGTAAAATCCACTTTTCGTCCAATGAAACGACTGATCCAAAAGAAAACGGGGTGACGCCAGTTTGATTTTTTTTAATTTGATTTGACCACTTGCCAAAATGGAATTCAATTTTAATGCTAGGGGAAATAAAAAATGCAAATGAAATTCAAAAACGGAGGAGGATGGAGTCGGTTTTTCCTTTTTTTTTGTATAGATTGTACTATTTCTGTTAATTAAACGCGTTTTTGGTATTTTCCAATTTTCAAGGCTTTGAAAATACTCAAAGGAATTCTGTAACGTCTTTCAAATCTTGAATCTTTGAAATTTGTCAAAAAACGAATAATTCAAATTAATTTTTAAAAACTCGTAGAAATTTTGAAGATACTAGAAATGTCATGGTCTAGTCAAGGCTCTGAAGAAAAAAATGGCCCGATATTTCACAAGAACGTTATCAATATTAAGTTATACTTAAAGCGTTGATAACACTGGAATTATCTACTTATTTCGGATAAATACGATTGTTGGGTTTCAAATAGCCCAAAATTTTGAACTTTTAGAAAACCCAATTTTCAAGGCTACAGAAGTAGTAAAAGTGCGTTTTGACGTCATTTGTTTCATGGTAACTGTTGAGATTTTGAAAGCTCGCATTTTTGAAATTACTTTTCTAATAATTTAGTTTTCTCAAGGCCTTGAAGACAAAGAAGGGGTCGATTTTTGACAACTATTTCTGCGAATTAATTCTGAAAAACTTCATAGTCTTGGAAATGCTACAAAATTGTCTGTGTTAAACACCCTTTTCCAGTCATCAAACGGAACGAAAAGTTTGGATTTTTACTCAAAGGAGTTTTGTAACATCTTCTAGTCGTTTAAGCTATGAAATTTCGATAAAAAACATTTCTAGATAATTTTGAAAAACTCGTAGGAATTTTGACGATATAGTCAAAACTAGGACAAAAAATAGACCCATACTTGACAACATCGTCAACATATTTTTTATTATGAAGGTCTTCAAACCCAAACATAATTATTTAATTCATTCCTTAACATAACAACTACTAAAAAAATGGAAAAACAATGAACTGTATCAATACAGTTCATTGTTTTTCCACATAAAATCCATGTTTCTTCTAATAAAATGACTGATTAAAAAGAAAAAGGGGTGGGTGGGCGGAGCCACTTTTGGAAAATAATTTATCCTGTCAATTTTCATGTTATGATAAATTAAATAAGCCAACGTAACTCAAAAGCAGAAGTGAATGGGATTAGTTTTACCTTTTTTATTTACTTTCAACTCTTTATAAATGTAAAATCCACTTTTCGTCCAATGAAACGATTAATCCAAAAGAAAACGGGGTGACGCCAATTAGATTTTTTTTAAATTTGATTTGACCACTTGCCAAAATGGAATTCAATTTTCATTCTAGGGGAAATAAAATATGCAAATGAAATTCAAAAACGGAGGAGGATGGAGTCGGTTTTTCCTTTTTTTTTGTATAGATTGTACTATTTCTGTTAATTAAACGCGTTTTTGGTATTTTCCAATTTTCAAGGCTTTGAAAATACTCAAAGGAATTCTGTAACGTCTTTCAAATCCTGAATCTTTGAAATTTTTCAAAAAACAAATATTTCGAATTAATTTTTAAAAACTCGTAGAAATTTTGAAGATACTAGAAATGTCATGGTCTAGTCAAGGCTCTGAAGAAAAAAATGACCTGATATTTCACAAGATGTTGTCGACATTTCGTTATACTTAAAGCTTTGACAACACTGGAATTATCTACTTATTTCGGATAAATACGATTGTTGGGTTTCAAATAGCCCAAAATTTTGAACTTTTAGAAAACCCAATTTTCAAGGCTACAAAAGTGGTAAAAGTACGTTTTGACGTCATTTGTTTCATGGTACCTGTTGAGATTTTGAAAGTTCGCATTTTTGAAATTAATTTTCTAAATTCGTAATTTAGTTTCTTCATGGTTTTGGAAATACTAGAAAAATTGTTAAACACCCTTTTCCAGTCATCAAAGGGAACCAAAAGTTTGGATTTTTTTAAAAATAATGTTACTCAAAGGAGTTTTGTAACATCTTCTAGTTGTTTAACCTACGAAATTTGGATAAAAAAACATTTCTAGCTAATTTTGAAAAACTCGTAGGAATTTTGACGATATAGTCAAAACTAGGACAAAAAACAGACCGATACTTGACAACATCGTCGACATTTTTTATAATGAAGGTCTTCAAAACCTTGAGAACATTGAAATTACTTGCAATAACAAAAATAATTATTTAATTCATTCCTCAACATAACAACTACTAAAAAAATATTCCAGTAACGTAATATATTACAATTAAAAAAATAATGAAAACAACCTAATAAGAGTGAAAACCAGCAATTACAATAAAACTATCACATTTAAAACATTTTTTTAACAATGTCTTAACTACGATAATTGCTACCCCGCCAACCCGGAATCTATTTTCTTAGAGCGTATATCATTTGCCAAAAACAGACTTATCTTACCAAGTACTAGCCCCGCCCACCCGCCCTCTATTTCCTTGGAAGGTATGTCATTTGCCAAAATCAGTCTTATCTTATCAAGTACTAGCCCCACCCACCCGCCCTCTATTTCCTTGGAAGGTATGTCATTTGCAAAAATCAGTATTATCTTATCAAATACTAGCCCCGCCCACCCACCCTGTATTTCCTTGGAAGGTATGTCATTTGCCAAAATCAGTCTTATCTTATCAAGATCTAGCCCCGCCCACCCGCCCTCTATTTCTTTGGAAGTTATGTCATTTGCCAAAATCAGTCTTATCTAATTAAGTAGTAGCCCCGCCCACCATCCCGCTCTTTCTTTGGAAGGTATGTCATTTGCCAAAATCAGTCTTATCTTATCAAGTTCTAGGCCCGCCCACCCGCCCTCTATTTCCTTGGAAGGTATGTCATTTGCCAAAGTCAGTCTTATTTTAACGAACTAACCCCACCCCTCTCCCCTTTATTTTCTTATACGGTATATCATTAGCCAAAATAAGTGTTTACAAACTAACACCACCCACCCGCCCTTAGGTTAAATGATATACTGTCTAAGAAAATACAGGGCGGGTTGGCGGGGCCAGTACTTGATAAGATAAGACTGACTTTGGCAAATCACATACTTTCTAAGAAAATAAAGGGTGGGTGGGTGGGGCTAGTTTGTAAAGATAAGACTGAGTTCGGCAAATGACATATCTTCTAAGAAAATAAAGGGCGGGTGGGCGGGGCTAGAACTTGATAAGATAAGACTGATGTTGGTAAATGACATACCTTCCAAGGAAATAGAGGGCGGGTGGGCGGTCCTAGTATTTGATAAGATAAGACTGGTTTTGGCAAATGACATACCTTCCAAGGAAATAGAGGGCGGGTGGGCGGGCCTAGTACTTGATAAGATAAGACTGACTTTGGCAAACGACATATCTTCCAAGGAAAGAGAGGGCGGGTGGGCGGGGCTAGTACTTGATAAGATAATACTGAGTTTGGCAAATGACAAACCCTCTTAGAACATAGAGGGGGGGAAGGGGGGGGGGCTAGTACTACCTACGATACTACTGATTTTGGCTATCAGATGTTGGATATTAGAAAAAAATTGTGACGAAATAGAAAGAACACAATGTTTTGCCATAATGTGCGACGAAAAGACATAAAATTGTGATATTCTGAAAAGCAAAGCTATAAGTCTGTTAACGTGAATTATTGACCACCCTGTATAAGAAATGATAAACATATTTTAATTCAAGTTTTTTCAGTTGCTGAATGCATTATTACATTCTTTATTTTTGTATTTTCTTCAATTTTGGAGACGATGATTATATTTTAAAGAAAAATCTACTCTAAGGTGGTCGATAGTTGAACATTTATTGCGGTATAGCTGAAACTCACATAATATGTACATATTTCTTATTTTCCACTCCATTTAAATATCATGTACACTTTTTTTGTCTTTTAAGTGAGTCGCTGTCCGTTGCACACCTTAATAAAAAAATAATAATAGTAATAGTAATAATAAGAAGTCTTTGTTAAATGGTACAACTTTGAGAAATGGTAAAAATGGTTCCCCGTTTCCGTCTGTCTGTCGTCTGTGTTCTGTCTGTCTGATGAAACGCTAACCAAAATTTGTTTAATTTGATGATATTCGCTCATTATATTGCCTAGTTATGTAAGGTTGTCTAAATTTTATGAAATAATATATTCTTGCACTTGTGGTTTATTAAACTACTTTGATTTTGTTTATTATTGTATTTTTTTTGTGTAAGCCATCTTGAAGCTTTTTTTATTGATTAAATCAAGAACAGTTCATCCTATTTTCTAGAAAATTTGAGAATACGGTACTGTTATTGCATCAATTATACACTGCACCTACTCTAATTGACATAAGTGTCCTTGTTAAAATTGTGATATAACAAAATTTTGTTACGGAAAACTCACTTGAAACATACGCATAACAGTTTCTTTATCTGTCTTTAACAGTCCACACATAGCTTTATTTTAACTAATAAAAACTCACAAAAAAATTAAATAAAATTCGCAAAAAAATAAAATAAAATTCGCAAAAAAATAAAATAAAATTCGCAAAAATTAATTTTATAATTTTATAATTTTAGCACAATAATAACTAATGTAAATGTTCTACGATGTTCCCTAGTACCATTGATTTTTACTCCGAATTAAAGAATTTATCTTCGTCGGCCCCAAAATCAAACGCCTGTTAAATCTTTACTTGATGCCTCTGCCAAGAGATAAGGACACTACAGAATACGACAAAACATTATGTCGTCTACAATATAATTAGTAAAATTATAAAAAAATAAAGTCCGAATCGTAGTTTAGTAGATGAGGGTTTTAAAAATTGGCAATGAAAGAGGTTTGAAACCTCATAATCGAAGTAACGACCATTTATATTCCATGAACAAATGGACTTCTTACAAAGAAACTCTGAAATCTGATAAAACTGTTGCCGGACAATTAAGTGAAGCTCACATGAAATTAGTTTCTGAAAATAGAATCTACGTAGGAATTATTATCGATATTTTACTTTTTATAGCAACACAGTCTATTGGACAAAGAAGGGACAGAGAAGACGTATCACTAATAGAGGAAATTTTTTAGAGTTACTAACACGTTTCCTCTAATAAAATGACTGATCAAAAAGAAAACGGGGTGGGTGGGCGGAGCCACTTCGCAGTTTTTTTTTAATTAGATTGACGACTTGCCAAAATAGAATTCAATTGTTATTCCAGAAAATACATAAAATAAGCCAGTTTAACTCAAAAGCGGGAGTGAATGGGATTAGTTTTACCTTTTTTATTTACTTGTAAATGTAAAATCCACTTTTCGTTCAATGAAACGACTAATTCAAAAGAAAACGGGGTGACGCCAATTCGATTTTTTTTTTTAATTTAATTTGGCCACTTGCCAAAATGTAAATCAATTTTCATCATAGGGAAAATAAAATATGCAAATGAAATTAAAAAACGGAGGTGGGTGGAGTCAGTTATACCTTTTTTTGTACAAATTGCACGATTTCTCTTAGTTAAGCACAGTTTTGGTATTTTCCAATTTTCAAAGCGAATCCGAAGTTTGCATTTTTTGAAATACAAGTCTCAAGGCTTTGAAAATACTCAAAGTATTTCTGTAACATCTTGCAATTTTTTTTGGCATTGAATTTCTGAAATTTGGAAAGGAATATTTTGAATTCATTTTGAAAAAAAGTGTCATGGTGTTGTCAAGGCTCTGAAGAAAAAAAAAATAGAACGATATTTGACAAGAACGTTGTCAACATTTCGTTATAAAGCCTTGACAACACTGGAATTATCTACTTATTCCGGATAAATACGTTTGTGCTGTTGATATGGCTTCAAATAGCCCAAAATTTCGAACTTTTAAAAAACCCAATTTTCAAGGCTACAGAAGTAGTAAAAGTGCGTTTTGACGTCATTTGTTTTGAAATTTTGACGTTGGCATTTTTGAAATTAATTTTGAAAACTCGTAATTTAGTGTTGTCAAGGCTTTGAAGACTAAGAAGGGGTCGATTTTTGACAATTAGTTCCGCGAATTAATTCTGAAAAACTTCAAGGCCTTGGAAATGCTAACAATTTGTGTGTGTTAAACGCTCTTTTTATTATTTTCCAGTAATTAATGTGAACCAAAAGTTTGGATTTTTTTAGAAATAAGGTACTCAAAGGACTTCTGTAACGTCTTCTAGATGTTGAATCTTTCAAATTTGGGTAAAATAATCATTTCTAATTAATTTTGTAAAAGTCGTAGGAGTTTTGACGATACTAGAAATGTCGTAGTATAGTCAAAACTAGGACAAAAATTACCACGATAGTTGAAAACATCGTCAACATTTGTTTTATTATGAAGGTCTTCAAAGCCTTGAGAACATTGAAATTACTTGCAATAACAAAAATAATTATTTAATTCATTCCTCAACATAACAACTACTAAAAAAATATTCCAGTAACGTAATACATTACAATTAAAAAATGAAAACAACCTAAACATTTTTTTAACAATGTCTTAACTACGATAATTGCTACCCCGCCCACCCGCCCTCTATTTCCTTGGAAGGTATGTCATTTGCCAAAATCAGTCTTATCTTATCAAGTTCTAGCCCCGCCCACCCGCCCTCTATTTCTTTGGAAGTTATGTCATTTGCCAAAATCAGTCTTATCTAATTAAGTAGTAGCCCCGCCCACCCTCCCGCTATTTCTTTGGAAGGTATGTCATTTGCCAAAATCAGTCTTACCTTATCAAGTACTAGCCCCACCCACCCGCCCTATATTTCCTTGGAAGGTATGTCATTTGCCAAAATCAGTCTTATCTTATCAAGTTCTAGCCCCGCCCACCCGCCCTCTATTTCTTTGGAAGTTATGTCATTTGCCAAAATCAGTCTTATCTAATTAAGTAGTAGCCCCGCCCACCCTCCCGCTATTTCTTTGGAAGGTATGTCATTTGCCAAAGTCAGTCTTATCTTTACGAACTAGCCCCACCCCTCTCCCCTTTATTTTCTTATACGGTATATCATTTGCCAAAATAAGTCTTATTTTTACAAACTAACACCACCCACCCGCCTTTAGGGTAAATGATATACTGTCTAAGAAAATAAAGGGTGGGTGGGTGGGGCTAATTTATGAAGATAAGACTGATTTCGGCAAATGACATATCTTCTAAGAAAATAAAGGGTAGGTGGGTGTGGATAGAACTTGATAAAATAAGACTGATTTTGGCAAATGACATACTTTCCAAGGAAATAGAGGGCGGGTGGGCGGGGCTAGTACTTGATAAGATAAGACTGATTTTGGCAAATGACATATCTTCCAAAGAAAGAGTGGGCGGGTGGGCGGGGCTAGTACTTGATAAGATAAGACTGATTTTGGAAAATCACATACTCTCTAAGAAAATAAAGGGTGGGTGGGTGGGGCTAATTTGTGAAGATAAGACTGATTTCGGCAAATGACATATCTTCTAAGAAAATAAAGGGCAGGTGGGCGTGGATAGAACTTGATAAAATAAGACTGATTTTGGCAAATGACATACCTTCCAAGGAAATAGAGGGCGGGTGGGCGGGGCTAGTACTAGATAAGATAAAACTGACTTTGGAAAACGACATATCTTCCAAGGAAAGAGAGGGCGGGTGGGCGGGGCTAGTACTTGATAAGATAAGACTGATTTTGGCAAATCACATACTCTCTAAGAAAATAAAGGGTGGGTGGGTGGGGCTAGTTTGTAAAGATAAGACTGATTTCGGCAAATGACATATCTTCTAAGAAAATAAAGGGCGGGTGGGCGGGGCTAGAACTTGATAAGATAAGACTGATTTTAGCAAATGACATACCTTCCAAGGAAATAGAGGGCGGGTGGGCGGGCCTAGTACTTGATAAGATAAGACTGATTTTGGCAAATGACAAACCCTTTTAGAACATAGAGGGTGGGTAGGGGGAGCTAGTACTACCTACGATACTACTGATTTTGGCTATCAGATGTTGGATATTAGAAAAAAATTGTGACGAAATAGAAAGAACACAATGTTTTGCCATAATGTGCGACGAAAAGACATAAAATTGTGATATTCTGAAAAGCAAAGCTTTAAGTTTGTTAACGGGAATTATTGACCACCCTGTAGAAGAAATGATAAACATATTTTAACTCAAGTTTTTTCAGTTGCTGAATGCATTATTACATTCTTTATTTTTGTATTTTCTTCAATTTTGGAGACGATGATTATATTTTAAAGAAAAATCTACTCTAAGGTGGTCGATCATTGAACATTTATTGCGGTATAGCTGAAACTCACATAATATGTACATATTTCTTATTTTCGACTCCATTTAAATGTCATGTATACTTTTTTTTGTCTTTTAAGTGAATCGCTGTCCGTTGCACACCGTAATAAAAAAATAATGTACTTGTGGTTTATTAAACTACCTTGATTTTGTTTATTATTATATTTTTATTGTGTAAGCCATCTTGAAGCTTTTTTTATTGATCAAATCAAGAACAGTTCATCCTATTTTCTAGAAAATTTGGGAATACGGTACTGTTATTGCATCAAATATACACTGCACCTACTCTAATTGACATAAGTGCCCTTGTTAAAATTGTAATATAACAAAATTTTGTTACGGAAAACTCACTTGAAACATACGCATAACAGTTTCTTTATCTGTCTTTAACAGTCCACACATAGCTTTATTTTAACTAATGAAAACTCACAAAAAAATAAAATAAAATTCGCAAAACTTAATTTTATAATTTTATAATTTTAGCACAATAATAACTAATAAAAATGTTCTACGATGTTCCCTAGTACCATTGATTTTTACTTCCTGAACGAAAATTAGGGAAGTATTGTAATATAAAAAAGTAAGTGCCCTGATTCCGTCTGTCTGTCTTCAACAGTTGTCGGTAGAGTTCGATATTACTTAGATGGTACTGTTTATCAGTGGCGGCTCGTGACCTTTTGAAATCGGGGGACACATTTGATTAATGAGTTAAATGTAAAGGTATAAAACTGGCTGTTATTAACTTATTACCAATTAATAGACGGAAATAAATACAAAAATACATTCAATAAAAGGAAAACAGTACTTGTCCACATATCTTTCATGGTTGTTATGTCTATTAAAATATCTATGAAGGTCACTCGTTTCCCGATTCCAGCTAAATACAGCGACTAGACGCACGGTTTCCATGGCAACGGTGTAACAGAACGTCTAAATGAGGCATGATTTGGTCTCCGCTTTTATCAGCATCTTTAAATGTAAGTTTTGATAGATTTTATACAAATTGAGCGAGATAAAAAAATTAGTTTTGATAATTATGATACAAATTTCTTGTGCCCCCTGGCAGCCGCCCTTGCTGTTTATGAAAGATTAATCGGCTTTGAAGAAGCACAAAAACTACATTCTTCTTCCTGCTAGCTTATATTAAAAATTTGTTCCTGCTTAAAGCGTCTTAAAACCGATATTCGCAGTAAGATGACGGATGCACGTCTGGCTAATCTGGCTATTATTAACATTGAACGTCCTACTGCAAAGTCTTTGGACACATCACGAATAATCGATCAATTTGATGCCGCGCATCAAAATATTCGAATCTTGTTTCACTAACAGTTAGCAGGAATTTCATTTCACTCCTGCTGTTTATGTTTAAGTAGATATGTTACAAGTTTTTACAAATCACCCCAACCTGCTTACGTGCCTGCTTCACGTCCTGCCGATTTAAAAATCCGTTGTTTCTTCCGCTGAAAAATATCGCCTTTTACGGAAACAACAAACGATCTGCAGTCCATTTTCCGGGCTTGATAAAAACATAACTTAAGGATTCCCAGCTACTTAAGCGTCGGAATGCCTCCGCATCCCTCTCACAATAGTTTCTCATTTTTCAAATCTCTCAACAGCTCCTCGTCGCGCCCCAAAACACCAACTGATTGATGAGAGTCATGCGCTCTGTTATCCGAATCGCATTCTAACCACAATTTGATAAAAACCAAACGAATATGTTCCCAAGAAAGCTCCAACTTTTTCCAACAGTCGTTAGAGAGATACCATCTTATTTTTTTCTCTTCCACCCTCTCGAAACTTTCCACCTTTAATTGCGCCCTGCGAAACTCCCGGAATATATTAACTCGCGATTTGCATTTATCACGAGCTTCGAACAAAAAGACACCTTTTTCCAGATTCGGAATAAATCCGCAGTCCGGTCCTGTCGGCTCCGCCCCTTTTTTTCTCGTTTTTGTCGTGCGGGCAAATTTAGGACTGATTAATGGTAACTTTGGGTAATTGATTTTTGATTTCGGCTCCGGATTTCTGCCGATCCGGTAAAGTCGGGAGCGAAGACGCGGTTTTTAAAATCTAGAGTGGAACAGGCAGATTTTCGTAATAAATTATTGGGGAGAAAACGAATCTGCACGTGGTTGTTTTTACGGTTGGGAGTGACAAAGGGATGTTTTGTAAAGTCGAAGTTTGTGTTATTTGTTACCTTCTCATTTTATCGCCGACGATAAATCACGCTGACTTGTTGGTTAAATTCGTTGCGTCTGTGTCTTCATTATTTATACAAAAAACAAAGACTTTTAGGCGATATTTCTTGGCGAGTTTCGGCGGAATGAGAATTTTGCGGATGGACGACGCTGTAATTGGACGATGACGGGATTAAATTTCGATAAATTTTCCAAGAGATGTCACACATCTAGATTTATCGTCTAGTCTAATTGAAGGTAGACGCAAGAACTTTAACATCTACTACTTATTCGTTACCATTCTTTTTTTATAGGACATAGTAACTTTAGTGTTAAATGAGATTTTCTTGAAAAAAAAAGTGGCGGTTGTGTCTCGGAGGCGAGGGAAGTCTGCCGTAAACGATATTCCAGATCCAGACGTCCTTTCGAGCCAACGACACTCGAGTCACAGCAGGAAAAATATCCGCATCGAATGCTGGCGTTCCGCGTCTTCGGTCGTAATTTCTGGCGGCGTTGTTCGTGGAAAAGAGCAAATTGCGCCCGAGTATAAAAATGATCTTTGTCGTTTCGGATGATGAAGCGCTTTTTAAAATTGATGGTAATTTTCCCGTTAATAAAACCTCCCGGAAACAATGTAATTATGTTCGTGCGAAATCGGCCCGGATTCGTCCTTTTATGACATGCCCTCGAGATTGGAGCGATTAAAGGTACGTCTGGAACTTTTGTGCTCCCTGCACAAAGACAAATTGCCGGAACGAAGATACCATTCAGGACCAAAAGAAAATTGATTGCTCCACTTTAAAAACAAACCGTACTTCCGGCGGCCCTAAACTAAAACAAAAGACGACGCAGCGCAGCGCGCCGACGTTTCGTCAAAATCTTTTAATCCGCATCAGCGACGAGCAGCGCCGAAACGCCTAATCTCCGGTCGAGCGATTTTTTCCCGATCCGGGAGACTAATGGTCGCCAACTTTAAAATTCATTAAACGAAAGTTTTTATAATTGTTTCTGGGGCGGTTAGCGTCGGGGAATTGCATTTGCTCCGGTGTAAATCCCGTTTGGAGACGGCGAGTCGAAATGGTCGCAAAGCTTGCTTTGGAGAAAGTCTTCAATATTTGAGGGAAAAGGTTACCGAAAGTTTGTGTTTCGACAATTACGGCGATGTCTGCGCCGCCACTTTCGGGGACACTTGCAGGGACGGGCTGCGATAAATCGGAAGTTTATGACGTGGCGGTTTGCGAAGTGGACGATCCTTCCGAGACTAGAAATTGCGCGAATATATGCGAATTTTCGTCAGACTTTTGAAGTGCCCCGGGCGCCTCGGAAGCACTTCTTGAAATTCGTCCCCGTCTTCGTACGTACGATTTCCAAGTGAGGAAATGCGCTTATGCTAATGCAGCCACCTTATTTTAAGGGGGCACATTGAGAGCAATACCCATAGCAAAGGGGACCCCAATACATGTTTGTACTTATGCTTATATAGTAACTCAGAATGCTCCAATTTTGTTCCTTATAAGGAGCTCCGCTAAAAGACTGCATTTTTTAATAACATATCTAGTTATATTACTATCTATCAGGGGCGGCTGGTGCCAGGGGCACGTGCCCTCCCAAAATTACAATGTCTGCAAACCCAGTGGACATAGCAAATAAATATTTAAAAAATTATCCGGAAATTTGTGTCATAATTATTACAACTCCGAAGACGGAGACCAGATCATGGCTCATTTAGACGTTTACACCGTTGCCATGGAAACCGTGCGTCTAGTCGCGGTATCCCCAGCAGTAACTCAATTGAGAGTTTTAATTTTCATTCTGCGCGAGTGAAATTGATTGATTTTAGATCAAAATAAAAAAATCAGTTGAATATTAAAAAAAAAAAAATCGTCCTATATCTTACGATGGTAAAATTTTAGTGAAAAATTCATGACAAAACGAGAGACTTTCATAGATATTTTAACGCAGATAACAAGCATGGTAAATTTTTGTAGATGTGCGGTTGTGAAAAAAATAATAACGTGTTTTGTTTTGTGTGTCTCCTAAATAATGATTTAAAACCTAAGGTAAGTGAACAAGTACTTTTTTACTTTCATTGAATGTATTTTTGTATTTATTTCCGTCACACAATTTCGTCTATTGATTGGTAATTGGCATATTTAAGTCAGCAATCAAATTGTGTCCCGCCATTTCAATGTCACGAGCCGCCACTGATAAACAGTACTATCCAAGTAATATCGAACATCTACCGTTTCGTCGCACATTATGGCAAAACATTGTGCTATTCTTATTTCGTCAGAATTTTTTTCTAATATCATTCACGATATAATAAATAATATCTCATTCTCTAGTTTCGGACTTGTGTATTTCGACCTTGATTAGAGTTCAAACAAAGTTGTGCGCACCTATGAATTAAAATTGCCTCGTCGCTCTCTAGTCATCAAAGTCACGACGAGGTAAGACTTACCTCGTCTTGTAAAGATAAGACTGATTTTGGCAAATGATATACCCTAAGAAAATAGAGGGCGGGTGGGCGGGGCTTGGATTTAGTAAGATAAGACTGATTTTGGCAAATGATATACTGTCTAATAAAATAGAGGGGGGGGGGTGGGGCTAGTATTCTAGTATTTTTAAAGATACGACTGATTTTGGCAAATGATATACCTTCTAAAAAAAATGGTGGGTAGGTGGGTGGGGCTAGTATTTGTAAAGATAGGACTGATTTTGGTAGATGATATAAGACACGACTGATTTTGGCAAATGATATACCTTCTAAGAAAATAAAGGGGGGTGGGTGGGGCTAGTATTTGTAAAGATAAGACCGATTTTGTCCAATGATGTACCTTCCTCGAAAATGGAGGGCGTGTGGGCGGGGCTAGCAACCTAAGATACGACTGATTTTGGCAAATGATATACCTTCTAAAAAAATAAAGGGTGGGTGGGTGGGGCTAGTATTTGTAAAGATGAGACTGATTTTGGCAGATGATATAAGATACGACTGATGTTAGCAAATGACATACCTTCTAAGAAAACAAAGGGCGGGTGGGTGGGGCTAGCAACCTAAGATACGACTGATTTTGGCAAATGACTTAGCTTCTAAAAAAATAAAGGGCGGGTGGGTGGGGCTAGTGTTTGTAAAGATAAGACTGATTTTGGCAGATGATATAAGATACGACTGATTTTGATAAATGACATACCTTCTAAGAAAATAAAGGGTGGGTGGGTGGGGCTAATATTTGTAAAGATAAGACTGATTTTGGCAAATGGTATACTCTCTAAGAAAATAGAGGGGGTGGGCAGGGCTAGTAATCTAAGATACGACTGATTTTGGTAAATGACATACCCTCTAAGAATGTAAAGGGCGATTCGGCGGGGTTAGTAATTGTAAAGATAAGACTGATTTTGTCCAATGATATACCTGCCTCGAAAATGGAGGGCGGGTTGACAAGCTAAGGTATGACTGATTTTGGCAAATGATGTACCTTCTAAAAAAATAAAGGGAGGGTAGGTGGGTGGGGCTAATATTTGTAAAGATAAGACTGTTTTTTGCAGTTGATATAAGATACGACTGATGTTGGCAAATGACATACCTTCTAAGAAAACAAAGGGCGGGTGGGTGGGGCTAGCAACCTAAGATACGACTGATTTTGGCAAATGACTTACCTTTTAAAAAAATAAAGGGCGGGTGGGTGGGGCAAGTGTTTGTAAAGATAAGAGTGATTTTGGCAGATGACATAAGATACGACTGATTTTGATAAATGTCATACCTTCTATGAAAATAAAGGGCGGGTGGGTGGGGCTAGTGTTGGTAAATATAAGACTGATTTTGTCCAATGATATACTTTCCTCGAAAATGGAGGGCGAATGGGTGGAGCCAGCAACATAAGATACGACTGATTTTGGCAAAACCTTCTAAAAAAATAAAGGGCGGGTGGGTGGGGCTAGTATTTATTAAAATAAGACTGACTTTGGCAGATGATATAAGATACGACTGATTTTGGCAAATACTGTACCTTTTAAGAAAACAAAGGGCAGGTGGGTGGGGCTAGCATGCGTTGAGATAAGACTGATTTTGGCGGATTATATACTCTCTAAGAAAATAGAGGGGGTGGGCAGGGCTATTAATCTAAGATACGACTGACCTTGGCAAATGACATACCGTCTAAGAAAATAAAGGGCGGGTGGGGGGTCTAGCTCGTCGAGATGCATCTCTCCGGATTTTTTGTCAAGTTTTTTATAACTTTTCGAAAAGCTCAATTTTCGACACTTAACAAAAATTTGGACCGTCTTTGAAACTTTTTGGAAAATTACATAAAAGATTTTTTTCTTCTTTTTGGCTTCTAAAGGTTATTTTTGGCTTCATTTCTTTGAAAATCTTTCAATTTTTTTAAAGTCGCCAATATAAAATTATTATGGCAATTTTTAGGATTGAAAAAAAATTGACTTCCAACCAAATATTTCAAAAATGTTAGTCCAGGTCATCCAAACTCTATATTTTTCAAATTAGCTCCTCTCAGAATTTTTTTTGAATTTTTAGACAACTTTTCCAAAAGCTCAGCTTTTCGATGCTCCTCCTTTACGAAAATTTCCAATGTTTTTCGAACATTTTCGAAAATTAGCTAAAGAGATTTTTTGTAGATTGCGACCTCTAGTACTATTTTCGGCTTGGTTTCCTCGAACATTCTTATGATTTTTTGAAAATTGTAAATAGGAAAGATGGATTTAAAAACAAAAAAACTGTCAAACCAAATTTTTGGAAAATCTTTGACCGGGACTACCAAAACGCAATCTTTTTCGAATCAGTTCGTCGATATTTACATTTCAGAACTTTTGACAATATTTTTCCAAAAACTAAATTTTTCAATGCTCCGCTTTCGAAAGTTTCGACCATTTCTCGACTGCCCTTTTCAAAATTATCTAAAGAGATTGTTTGTAGAGTTCGAGCTCCAGAGTTATTTTAGGATTAATTTATAAGGTTTTTTTAAAATGTTATACAATTTTGATTCTTTCCCCAAAAATCTCGAATTTAACTCGTTATATGGAAACGTGGCGACACAATAATAAACAGTGGTAAGTGAAGAAAGATAATCACCTCGGTAGTCTAGTGGTAAAGGCACCCGCCCGGCAAGCGGTAAACGTGCGATTCGATTCCCACTGTAAAAGCAACAGTTTTCTTCGCTTACCCTACAGAAATATTCAATTTAACACCTTTAAATTTCACAAGTTGATTACAAGATTAATAGGAGCAAAATCAGTTTTATCTTAACAAGTACTAGGACCGCCCACCCGCCCCCTATTTTCTCAGAGGATATCATTTGCCGAAATAAGTCTTATCTTAGAAAGTACTAGCACCATCCACCCGCCCTCTACTTTCTCAGAGGATATGTGATCTGCCGAAATAAGTTTTATCTTAGAAAGTACTACTCCTGCCACCCACACTTTACTTTCTTAGAGGGTATATTATTTGCCAAAATCAGTATAATATTACCAAGTACTAGCCCCACCCACCCGCCCCCTATTTTCTCAGAAGATATGTCATTTGCCAAAACAAGATTTATCTTAGCAAGTACTAGCCCCGCCCACCCACCCTTTACTTTCTCAGAGGGTATATCATTTGCCAAATTCAGTCTTATCTTACCAAGTACTAGCCCCACCCACCCGCCCTCTACTTTCTCATAGGATATGTTATCTGCCGAAATAAGTCTTATCATAAAAAGTACTAGCCCCGCCCACCCGCCCACTCTTTTCTCAGAAGGTATGGGGTTTGCCAAAATCAGTCTTATCTTAGCAAATACTAGTGAGTGGGGCTAGTGTTTGTAAAGATAAGACTAATTTTGGCAGATGATATAAGATACGACTGATTTTAATAAATGTCATACCTTCTATGAAAAAAAGGGCGGGTGGGTGGGGCTAGTGTTGGTAAATATAAGACTGATTTTGTCCAATGATATACCTTCCTCGAAAATGGAGGGCGAATGGGTGGAGCCAGCAACATAAGATACGACTGATTTTGGCAAAACCTTCTAAAAAAATAAAGGGCGGGTGGGTGGGGCTAGTATTTATTAAAATAAGACTGACTTTGGCAGATGATATAAGATACGACTGATTTTGGCAAATACTGTACCTTTTAAGAAAACAAAGGGCAGGTGGGTGGGGCTAGCATTCGTTGAGATAAGACTGATTTTGGCGGATTATATACTCTCTAAGAAAATAGAGGGGGTGGGCAGGGCTATTAATCTAAGATACGACTGACCTTGGCAAATGACATACAGTCTAAGAAAATAAAGGGCGGGTGGGGGGTCTAGCTCGTCGAGATGCATCTCTCCGAATTTTTTGTCAAGTTTTTTATAACTTTTCGAAAAGCTCAATTTTCGACACTTAACAAAAATTTGGACCGTCTTTGGAACTTTTTGGAAAATTACATAAAATATTTTTTTCTAGAGTTTGACTTCTAAAGGTTATTTTTGGCTTCATTTCTTTGAAAATCTTGCAATTTGTTTAAAGTTGCCAATATAAAATTATTATGGCAATTTTTAGGATTCAAAAAAAAAATTGACTTCCAACCAAATATTTCAAAAATGTTAGTCCAGGTCATCCAAACTCTATAATTTTCGAATTAGCACCTCTCAGAATTTTTTTTGAATTTTTAGACAACTTTTCCAAAAGCTCAGCTTTTCGATGCTCCTCCTTTACGAAAATTTTCAATGTTATTCGAATATTTTCGAAAAATTGGCTAAAGAGATTTTTTGTAGATTGCGACCTCTAGTAGTATTTTCGTCTTCGTTTCTTCGAACATTCTTATGATTTTTTGAAAATTGTAAATAGGAAAGATGGATTTAAAAACAAAAAAAACTGTCAAACCAAATTTTTGGAAAATCTTTGACCGGGACTACCAAAACGCAATCTTTTTCGAATCAGTTCATGATATTTACATCTCAAAACTTTTGACAATATTTTTCCAAAAACTAAATTTTTCAATGCTGCGCTTTCGAAAGTTTCGACCATTTCTCGACGGCCCTTTTCAAAATTACCTAAAGAGATTGTTTGTAGAGTTCGAGCTCCAGAATTATTTTAGGATTAATTTCTAAGGTTTTTTTAAAATGTTATACAATTTTGATTCTTTCCCCAAAAATCTCGAATTTAACTCGTTACTATGGAAATGTGGCGACACAATAATAAGCAGTGGTAAACGAAGAAAGATAAGCTCCTCCGTAGTCTAGTGGTAAGGGCACCCGCCCGGCAAGCGGTAAACGTGCGGTTCGATTCCCACTGTAAAAGCAACACTTTTCTTCGTTTACCCTACAGAAATATGCAATTTAACACCTTTAAATTTCACAAGTTTATTACAAGATTAATAGGAGCAAAATCAGTTTTATCTTAACAAGTACTAGGACCGCCCACCCGCCCTCTATTTTCTCAGAGGATGTCATTTGCCGAAATAAGTCTTATCTTAGAAAGTACTAGCACCATCCACCCGGCCTCTACTTTCTCAGAGGATATGTGATCTGTCGAAATAAGTTTTATCTTAGAAAGTACTAGTCCTGCCACCCACCCTTTACTTTCTTAGAGGGTATATTATTTGCCAAAATCAGTATAATATTACCAAGTACTAGCCCCACCCACCCGCCCCCTATTTTCTCAGAAGATATGTCATTTGCCAAAACAAGACTTATCTTAGCAAGTACTAGCCCCGCCCACCCACCCTTTACTTTCTCAGAGGGTATATCATTTGCCAAATTCAGTCTTATCTTACCAAGTACTAGCCCCACCCACCCGCCCTCTACTTTCTCAGAGGAAATGTCTTCTGCCTAGATAAGTCTTCTCTAAGAAATTACTAGCCCCGCCCACCCACCCTTTACTTTCTTAGAGGGTATGTCATTTGCCAAAGTCAGTCTTATCTTACCAAGTACTAGCCCCACCCACCCGCCCTCTACTTTCTCATAGGATATGTTATCTGCCGAAATAAGTCTTATCATAAAAAGTACTAGCCCCGCCCACCCGCCCGCTCTTAGCAAATACTAGTGGGTGGGGCTAGTGTTTGTAAAGATAAGACTAATTTTGGCAGATGATATAAGATACGACTGATTTTGATAAATGTCATACATTCTATGAAAATAAAGGGCGGGTGGGTGGGGCTAGTGTTGGTAAAGATAAGACTGATTTTGTCCAATGATATACCTTCCTCGAAAATGGAGGGCGAGTGGGTGGAGCCAGCAACATAAGATACGACTGATTTTGGCAAATGATATACCTTCTAAAAAAATAAAGGGTGGGTGGGTGGGGCTAGTATTTGTAAAGATAAGACTGATTTTTGCAGATGATATAAGATACGACTGATGTTGGCAAATCACATACCTTCTAAAAAAATAAAGGGCGGGTGGGTGGGGCTAGCATTCGTTGAGATAAGACTGATTTCGGCAGATTATATACTCTCTAAGAAAATAGAGGGGGTGGGCAGGGCTAGTAATCTAACATACGACTGACTTTGGCAAATGACATACTGTCTAAGAAAATAAAGGGGGGGTGGGGGGTTTAGCATTTGTAAAGATAAGATTGATTTTGGCAAATGACATACCTTCTAAGAAAATAAAGGGCGGGTGGGCGGGGCTTGTATTTGCTAAGAGAATTTGATTTTGGCAAATGATATACTCTCTAAGATAATAGAGACGGTGTGTATGTTTATATAAACTTGATTCAAAGAAAGTGAAGTGTTTCGACAATTCCAGAAACATCAGTCGGTTTTCGTTTACGAGATATCTACTGCTTAAATTTAGTTAAATTTGAATGATCGTATTCAAGACATTGTTAAAAATATGTTTATTTAATTTTATTTGTTTTATTATAATTGCTGATTTTCACTCTTATTAGGTCTTTTTCATTTTTTCATTGTAATATATTATGTTAATGGATTATTTTTTTAGCAGTTGTTATGGTGTGGAATGAATGAATTATTTTTCTTATTTCAAGTAACTTCAGTGTGCTTAAGGCCTTGAGGACCTTCATAATCAAAAAAATGTTGACTCTGTTATCGAGTATCGGTATACTTTTTGTCCTAGTTTTGACTGTACCACATTTCTAGTATCGTTAAAATTCCAACGAGTTTTTCAAAATAAGTTAGATATGTTCTTCTTTTATCCAAATTTTATAGGTTAAACAACCCCAAGACGTTACAGGCGTCCTTTGAGTAAACTTATTTCTAAAAAACTCCAAACTTTTGGGTTACTTTGATGACTGGAAAATAATAAAAAGGGCGCTTAACACAAACAAATAGCATTTCTAAGGCCATGAAATTTTTCAGAATTAATTTGCCGAACTAGTTGTCAAAAATCGACCCTTTCCTAGTCAAGGCCTTGACAACATTAAATTACGAGTTTTCAAAATTAATTTCAAAAATGTGAACGATCAAAATTTCAAAGGTTACCACGAAACAAATGACGTCAAAACGCGCTTTTACTATTTTTGTAGCCTTGAAAATTTGTCAGTGTTGTCAAGGCTTTATAACGAAATGTTGCCAACGTTCTTGTCAAATATTGGCTTATTTTTTTCTGCAGAGCCTTGACTACACCACGACATTTCTAGTAACCTCAAAATTTCGACGAATTTTTCTGAACGACGTTACAGAAATCCTTTGAGTACTGTCTATTGAGTAAGCCTTGAAACTTGTATTTAAAAAAACGAAAACTTCTGATTCACTTTGAACATTGGAAAATCCCAAAAGGGTGTTTAACTACTAAGAGAAATCGTACAATTTATACAAAAAAAGGTAAAACTAACTCCACCTACCTCCGTTTTTGAATTTCATTGCCATATTTTATTTCCACTGGGATGAAAAGGGAATTCAAATTGAGCAAGTCGTCAAATCAAATTAACAAAAAAATGGTGGTCCCGCCCACCCTCCCGTTTTCTTTTTAATCACCCATTTAATTGGATGAAAAGTGGATTTTACGTCGATAAACAGTGGAATTTAGACCAAATAAAAAGGTGAAACTAACCCCACCCAACTCCACATTTGAATTTCATTGGTTTATTTTATTTATCGTGAGATGAAAATTGAATTCTATTTTTTCTATTTTGGCAAGTCGTCAAATCTATTAAAAAAAAAATGTTTTTCTTTTTGATTTAAATTTTGTCGTAAAAAAAAAACTACAACGCGTTAAAATTGTGATGAGTATGAGATTATCTGATTTTCGCTATTAATGGATCAATTTTAAAATTTTCAAAAAAAATGCATTGCGCTTTACAGAAATTAAATATCTTAATAAATAATTGAGTAAACAGGGGAGGATATTTAAAATTTGTGGTCAAACAAACTTTAGCAATTTTTCGGGTCCAATCAAATCTATAAGAGGTAACCGATAGAACCCGTCCGTTTAAACCCCTCATAATCCGACAATAAAATTTTATGAGAGTGTCCACAAATATCTAAAATTGTGTCTTCATCACCTCAAAAAGTGCAAAAAATAATTGTTAAAGTAACGCATTACTTTTTAAAACTAATTGTCCACTGAGTGATAAATTCTATTTTCAGCAGCTAAGACCTCCTTCATTACCCACGGCTATTCTAGAAACGATTGCTTCTTAAACGTGAAATTTTTTGAATGTGTCGAAATCGTGTGTGTTAGCCTCGTTTTCGCAAATTTCCGGTACGTGGCCTCCGTTGCACTTAAATTTAATGGCGTGCACCTGGAATTCGTCCTGACCGCCGCCATATTTCCTTCTCGAGCTGAGGTTAGTCCGCAATTAGTGAGGTTATGTCATAAACCCGCACCGATAATGGCGGCGATAAAATTATAACGCGTCCCGTGGGTTCGGGCTTTATTCTTTCGAGTGCAGAAGGAAAAGGCAAATACGATTAGAAGACGGGAATAGGGGAAATTTGAAGAGAATTGCCAAGGGATGATCTGTTCACCGAGATCTCAATTCTACATGTGCACGGCAAATACATAAATTGGACTCGCTCCTAGTATGGGAAATTGCTGACTCGAATCTGGCCAGGTTTCCAGGACAGAAGGTGTAGGATTTTATGGCGCAAAAAATACGAATAATCACGGGACAAGGATTCGAGGGAAAAGAGGGATTTGGGCGGCTGTTTGCTCGCGAATTCAATCCGGAAATTAGGGAAGAGGGAGAAATTTTCGGACGATCTGTGACTCGTTTCTGCGATATTTCGTAACTAGTAGCCTCTTGCGCTAATCCGGTCCTTCGGTCTAATTTCTCGCGTTTATAAAAGGCCGAAATTGCGGTATAAGAGGTGCTTAGATAAAAAACGATGAAGATTATTCCTCGGCCATGTTCAGAATGGGATTATTTCGGGAGAGCATCCCGGAAAGGAAATAAACCGTTTAATCGCTTTAATCAACTTTAAGCATAAACAAGTATTTAATTTACGAATTCTTTGCAGACTACCTCAAAGTTATGTTTCATTTCACACCGTGTAATTGAGTTTTCCGGATTACCAAGCTGAAAACGGGAGCTAAATAAAATGTAGGTGAAGCTTATTTATCGAGTTTTCTTAAATATTCTTCACGAAATCCAAAGTGATTTACCGGGAGTGCTTTTTATTTCGGTTTTCGAGTCGATACGAGCTGAGCTTGATTAAATTTCAGCTTAAATTTAAAGCAAGAAGATGTGCGTATATTTTTCTAAATTCGCTTTAGACGAGCTCTTTTAAAGTGAAATCATTAAACAAAAAGGAAAAAAGGTGATCAAAGCTACTTCCAGAGGAGGGAAATGTTATTATTTTTATGCATATTTACTTTGACTTGCAATGTCACTTTTAATTATATCATACTTGCTATGCTTACGCATCGTAAACCTCGGAAGCACGTATCACCCGTTCGCCGTACGCCGCCAGCTCGCTTATAAAGTTACGTGCGCACGACTAGTAGTAGTGAGATGTAACACCAACCTACATTACCACACAACATACACCTATTACCTAATTATGCGCGGTTGATCTGAACTTTGTGCGTGCGCACGTTGGGTTGCATACTCGACGCCACTCCGAACTGACAATTTTGAACCGAATTTTTTTGTTTATTGCGTGCTCCCTCGTAACTTATTTGCTTAACCCGTTTTATTTCAAAAAGGTGACCAAAGTCGCTTCCAAAGCACGAATTATTTACTGTTTGTTGTTGCTGTTGCTGCTGTTGTCTTTTGCTCGGAAGCTTCGAGTCACCCACGCGGCGACTTTTAACTGCGTGTATATATTGCGAGCGCTCCCCGACGAGCGTTAGTGAGATGTAGCAACACTACATACGAGGGGGTGACAAATATTTTCAACCATCGAGCTCTTAATTCCAGTCTTTTCGCCTCAGCATTTGGTTATTTTTCTATCAATTAGAGCGTTTACGTCTTCCAGACAAAACATTCGTTATCTGCAGGCAAATTTGCCCACTTTGCCATTAATTCCCAACGATTGTAATTAAAAACAGCAAGAATGTACTTTTAAAACTTTGAAATGGAGACAGTTCTTGAACGGAATTCTAATTACGAATCTACCTTCAGCTAGTCGGAATCCCGATTAAAAATTCAAATTCTTCTAGACGCAATTATTTAAATTTTTGAGTGCAAGTTCGAAAACGCCTGAAATGTCTACATTGTTAGCGTAATGAATAGTGGGCCGTCGTGCTAAAACGTTAACCTGCTTTAAATTAGTTTGTATTGGAAATAAATCAATATAAGTTCCATAATCCATTAACAGATAAATCATTGGAAATGGTGCTGTAAGCAATAACTTGCTCGGTTCATTCAGTTGATTGCAAAATATTGGCCGTTATTGTTGTTGCAAAATTACCGGAGGTGATTTATCGACATACGCTTTTTCTGGATATTTTATCTAAATTTTCCGCCGTGTTTGTTTTTCGGCGATTTCGCATTTCCCGACTCCAAGTAGCGGTGTTTTTGCGTTTTGTTAGATTTTTTACGGAATTGGCCACTGCTGCAATTAAGTTCGCATAAATTCGTTATTCCGTCCTGATTAAAATTTTATGGACGATATTTAATAATCTGTAAATGTTTGCTGCGGCTGCTAATGGCTTTGCAACTCTGAATAACTGGGAAAGCTTATTACGGTGTGGTTTAAGAGGCGTTTTAGGTATTTGGGTAAGAGAAATTGCGTACACTCTATCGAATTCTGTTTTTCGTTAAAATGTCTTGTTCGCGACATTTGGCTTTTGAAAATTGATGCTTTAGAGTTTGGGGAAATTTACGGCGCTGCCTGTGCTTGCGATTTATCGAAGGGACCAGGGACGGACTGGACTGGCGTTCCCAGGTTTTTCGTTTTTGGTCTGCGTTTGACAAAAATGCCCCTCACAGGTTGAAGAAATAATGAGTGAAAATCAAAATAATAGTGACACCAGTAACATGCATGTTTGCGACGCCAATTGCAAACACTTTTAAACAGAAAAATGGCTAAAGTTTGTTTGACCACGAATTTTAAATATTCTGCCCCTGTTTACTCAATTATTTATTAAGATATTTTATTTCTGTAAAACGCAATGGATTTATTAAAAAAGCATGGAGGAGAAAGATTAAGACGTTTACAAAATATCGGAGAAACTAGATGGAACAGTTAAAATGCAGCTTTGGTTTCTATTTTCCATCATCTATATGAAGATCACATCAAAAGAGATAGAGATCGATATTTCCTAATACAAATTTTCCATTTTAAATATGTTTTAGGTTTCATGTTGTGAAAAGAAATCGACACATTGTAAAACAAAGAGGCAAAAGAAAATTTCGTTGAAAATTGGTCGACAATTGGTCGTATTTTGCATAGATTTGTACTTTTCAAAGGACGATTTTGGAAAAACCATTGGAGTTATCGAAGAAATGAAAGCGGGAGTGACTTCTACTGTCCGAAATCTAGTAGAAAATGTATTTAGTGAAATTTCGAAAATTTCGTTGAAAATTGGTCGAAAATTGGTCGTATTTTGCATAGATTTGTACTTTTCAAAGGACGATTTTGGAAAAACCATTGGAGTTATCGAAGAAATGAAAACGGGAGTGACTTCTACGGTCCGAAATCTAGTAGAAAATGTATTTAGTTAAATTTCGAAAATTTCGTTGAAAATTGGTCGAAAATTGGTCGTATTTTGCATAGATTTGTACTTTTCAAAGGACGATTTTGGAAAAACCATTGGAGTTATCGAAGAAATGAAAACGGGAGTGACTTCTACGTCGCCAAATCTACAAAAAAATGTATTTTGTGAAATTTCGAAAATTTCGTTGAAAATTAGTCGAACATTGGTCATAGTTTGAATAGATTTGTACTGCTCAAAGGACGATTTTGGAAAAATCATTGGAGTTATAGAAGAAATCAATGCGGGAGTGATTTCTACGGCCCGAAATCTACAAGAAAATATATTTAGTGAAATTTCGAACATTTCGTTGAAAATTAGTCGAAAATTGGTCATAGTTTTCATAGATTTGTACTGATCAAAGAACGATTCTGGAAAAACCATTGGAGTTATCGAAGAAATGAAAGCGGGAGTGACTTCTACGGTACGAAATGTACAGGAAAATGTATTTAGTGAAATTTCTAAAATTTCGTTAAAAATTGGTCGAAAATTGGTCGTATTTTGCACAGATTTGTAATTTTCAAAAGGCGATTCTGATGAAACCATTGGAGTTATCGAAGAAATGAAAGCGGGGGTGATTTCTACGGCCCCAAATATACAAGAAAATGTATTTAGAGAAATTTCGAAAATTTCGTTGAAAGTTGGTCGAAAATTGGTCGTATATTGCATAGATTTGTACTTTTCAAAGGACGATTCTAGAAAAACCATTGGAGTTATCGAAGAAATGAAAGCGGGGGTGATTTCTACGGCCCCAAATCTACAAGAAAATGTATTTAGTAAAATTTCGAAAATTTTGTTGAAAATTGGTCGAAAATTGGTCGTATTTTGCATAAATTTGTAATTTTAAAACGACGATTCTGGAAAAACCGTTGGAGTTATCGAAGAAATGAAAGCGAGAGTGACTTCTACGCCCCGAAATCTACAAGAAAATGTATTTAGTGAAATTTCGAAAATTTAGTTGAAAATTGGTCGAAAATTGGTCGTATTTTGCATAGATTTGTAAAATTTTCAAAGGACTTTTCTGGAAAAACGTTTGGAATTATCGAAGAAATGACAGCGAGAGTGACTTCTACGTCCCGAAATCAATAAGAAAATGTATTTAGTAAAATTTCGAAAATTTCCTTGAAAATTGGTCGAAAATTGGTCGTAGTTTGCAGAGATTTGTACTGTCCAGAAGACGATTCTGGAAAAACCATTGGAGTTATCGAAAAAATGAAAGCGGGAGTGATTTCTACGGCAACAAGTGTACAAGAAAATGTATTTAGAGAAATTTCGAAAATTTCGTTGAAAATTGGTCTTATTTTGCATAGATTTGTAATTTTCAAAGGACGATTCTGGAAAAATCATTGGAATTATCGAAGAAATGAAAGCGGGAGTGTCTTCTACGGTCCGAAATCTATAAGAAAATGTATATAGTGAAATTTCGAAAATTTAGTTGAAAATTGGTCGAAAATTGGTCGTATTTTGCATAGATTTGTAAAATTTTCAAAGGACTTTTCTGGAAAAACGTTTGGAATTATCGAAGAAATGACAGCGAGAGTGACTTCTACGTCCCGAAATCAATAAGAAAATGTATTTAGTAAAATTTCGAAAATTTCCTTGAAAATTGGTCGAAAATTGGTCGTAGTTTGCAGAGATTTGTACTGTCCAGAAGACGATTCTGGAAAAACCATTGGAGTTATCGAAAAAATGAAAGCGGGAGTGATTTCTACGGCAACAAGTGTACAAGAAAATGTATTTAGAGAAATTTCGAAAATTTCGTTGAAAATTGGTCTTATTTTGCATAGATTTGTAATTTTCAAAGGACGATTCTGGAAAAATCATTGGAATTATCGAAGAAATGAAAGCGGGAGTGTCTTCTACGGTCCGAAATCTATAAGAAAATGTATATAGTGAAATTTCGAAAATTTCGTTGAAAATCGGTCGAAAATTGGACGTATTTTGCATAGTTTTGTAATTTTCAAAGGACGATTCTGGAAAAACCATTGGAGTTATCGAATAAATGAAAGCGGGAGTGACTTCCACGGTCCGAAATCTACATGAAAATGTATATAGTGAAATTTCGAAAATTTCGTTGAAAATTAGTCGAAAATTGATAGTAGTTTGCATAGATTTGTACTGTTATAAGGATGATTCTGGAAAAACCATTGGAATTATCGATGAAATGAAAGCGGCAGTGACTTCTGCGTCTCGAAAGTTACAAGAAAATCTATTTAGTGAAATTTCGAAAATTTCGTTGAAAATTGGTCGAAAAGTGGTCGTATTTTGCACAGATTTGTAATTTTCAAAGGACGATTATGGAAAAACTGTTGGAGTCATCGAAGAAATAAAAGCGGGAGTGATTTTTGCCGTCCGAAATCTACAAGAAAATGTATTTAGTAAAATTTCGAAAATTTCGTTGAAAATTAATCGAAAATAGGTTGTATTTTGCATAGATTTGTACTTTTCAAAACCATTGGGGTTATCGAAATAATGAAAGCGGGAGTGATTTTTACGGTCCGAAATCTAAAAGAAAATGTATTTAGTAGAATTTTGAAAATTTCGTTGAAAATTAGTCGAAAATTGGTCGTAGTTTGTATAGATTTGTACTGTTCAAAGGACGATTCTGGAAAAACCGTTGGAGTAATCGAAGAAATGAAAGCGTGAGTGACTTCTACGGTCCGAAATCTACAAGAAAATGTATTTAGTGAAATTTCGAAAATTTAGTTGAAAATTGGTCAAAAATTGGTCGTATTTTGCATAGATTTGTGCTTTTCAAAGGACGATTTTGGAAAAACCATTGGAGTTAATAATAATAATAATAATAATAATTTAATAATTTATTACGGAAAATCTCCATTTTACAAAATTAAAAATATAATCCAGTACGTACATTAATGGGAGGAAAAAACCAAAGCTATTTAACTAACAATAATAACTAATAAAAATAATTTAAATAAATCATATAAGAAAGTTTAATGTGCTTTTAAAAGCGACTGAATGTGAATTAAAAATATCAAATTTTTCATTTTTTGCAAACAAATTTGCAGACTCCATCATTCTTCTAAAAGGGTGGTTAACTGACATATTAGTAGCGACGGTAACAGTTCGAAAAATATTACAATTTCTGGTGGTTCTGCTGTTTATGCTGGGAATTCGAAAAGTTAGTTTTGTGAGAAGGTCCATACTGTCAACTCTACCATTCATAATGGCATGTAAGGTGCAAAGATCCGCTATGTTCCTACGAGCTTCCAAAGATTTCATTCCAAGTAGGTTTAACACCCACCCGTATTCACCCTGTTGATGATAATGTTGTTCTTTAAATTCAATTGTTCGAAGGAACTTCTTCTGAACGCGTTCCAGAAGGGCAATGTCAGTCTTATATATTGGGTACCAAATAGGAGAGCAGTACTCTAAGTTGGAACGCACCAACGAAGAATACATCATCTTCAATGCATAGGAACTCATATCTTTACAGTGCCGCCAAATAAATCCCCACATTCGTATAGATTTGTTGGATATGTACTGATAATGATTCTTAACTGAAAGTTTAGAATCAAAAATTACACCAAGGTCTTTTATTTCGTTAACCGACGCGAGAATAGAATTACCAATATTGTAATCAAATTTTATAGAAGAATTTTTATTGCAAAAAGTAATGTGACAGCACTTATTTAAATTGAGACTTAAAAAATTTAATTCACACCAGTGAAAAACATTATCTAAATCTGCTTGTAATTCTTGGCAATCTTTTACAGACGTAATTGATTTAAAAATTTTGAGATCATCGGCATAAAAAAGAAACTTGGAAAATTTAAAGCAACGACTTAAGTCATTAATAAACAAAAGAAATAAAATTGGGCCACAATGGGAACCCTGTGGAACACCAGATGTAACTTTGAACGGATCGGAAAGATAGTTGCCAATTTTAACTTGTTGCCATCGGTCTGTTAGAAATGAAATTAACCAATCAATTGTAGACTGCCTGAAGCCAAGTTTATGCAGTTTCAAAATCATAACATTGTGATCTACTCGATCAAAGGCTTTCGCAAAATCAGTATAAATAGAGTCAACTTGGGCTCTCTTTGTAAAGGACTCGTTGAGAAATGAATAATAATCCAAAACCATGCTGTTGATTTCTAAGTACCCTTGAGGCTATCCACTGGAGTTGTTTTGCAATAATGGACTCAAAGATTTTAGGAATACTTGACTGATTACAAACACCTCGATAATTTTTTACTTCCTTTCGATGACCATTTTTAAAAATAGGTTTGATATAACTCAATTTCCATATTTCGGGAAACTTACCCATGTTCAAAGATTTGGTAAATACTACAAGCAATGGCACAGATAGGGTGCATACACACTTCTTTAAAAATAAGTTGCTCAAGCCATCAGGGCCTGTAACAGGAGAATTGTTAAGAGAGGAGATTGCATGGAATATGTCCTTGATCCCAACTGATAAAGCCACATCTAAAACTTCTTCAATAATATAATCATTCCACTTTAAATTGGAAGAACTGTTAGTGGTGTAAACAGATGAAAAAAATTTGGCGAATAAATTGGAAATTCCTTTGCCTCCAGTCACTGATTCATTTAAATACGACATCTCGCTTGGAACATTATTGTTACTGGTCTTCCTCTCACGAACAAATTTCCAAAAAAATTTAGGATTGCTGATAATAGAAGCATTAACCTCGCTTACATAAAGTTTGTAAAGTTCTTTAGAGAGTTTTTTACATTGAGATCTTAGACTCTTAAAATGCAAATAATCTTGTAGGTTTCCAGATTGTTTAAATTTAGTATGTGCTTTAATTTTCTTATGACATAGAGTTTTCAATTCTGAGTTGAACCATTTAGGATATCTGGAAGGAACCTTATAATTTTTCGTGGAATGTAAGTTTCCATACCAACACTTAAAATTTCGTAGAAGATTGCTACCATTTCGTCTAATCCAAGGCCTTCGAAGCATTTGTCCCAGCATATGGAAGCAAAATAATCATTTAGAAGAGGATAATTGCCATTCATAAAATCGTGCACACAAAATTCCGTTTCTAAATTTTCAGTTTGTGCAATAGATATCGACCAAGAGTAAGAAATGTGGTGTAAACTATCACCAAGTATAGGATCAATGGCAGGAATGATTTATAAATCAGTAATATTGGTAAAAATTAAGTCAAGAAAAACATTTCGATCGTTAGGAATTGTATTTAGTTGAGCAAAGTTTAGGAAAGAATACGTATTTAGAACAATATCATAGCAGTCATGATTAGAACAGGCAAACCTGTATCCGATTGTACCCTTTTCTGCCCATTTAACACGAGGTAAATTAAAATCACCTGCAATAATGAAATTGTAGTCAGAATATTTTTGAAACACACTCTACGTCTTTGCAATGAGACTTATATATATTGAAATCAGACTCAGGAGGAATATAAACACCAGCAATAATGAAACTAGACCCATTTGTTCTAAAACTAATAAAAAGACTTTCCACTAATTCGCCTATGAAAATAACTGAGGAATTTAAACATTTTTTAACCGCAATTAGTATACCCCCGCCTCTAGATTTGGTGCTTGTTTTTATATTACGATCTGCACGGTAAATGTCAAAATTATGGAGAGGAATTTCTTCATTTTTAATTTTGTTACTTAACCAAGATTCAGTTATTATAATTATGTCATAAACACACGCATTAACATTAACAACAAATTCATCCAATTTAGATCCTAGTCCGCCAACATTGTGATAATAGCAACTAATTAGTTTTTTGAGCTACGAGTTTTTCTGGACGTGTTATTCTTAACAATATATGGAGTATTATGCCTATATCGCAAAATTAAGTTCGATTCACCTTTTGCAGCTCTATCTTTCAATTCTTTTTTGACGATGTTTATATGTTCTCTTTGTTTAGTTGTTAAATCGGGGCGAAAGTGTCGGTATCGGTTATTATTACTTTTATTAGATCTTAATATTTCTCTCGCATCATTTTCGTTTTCATATACAATTTTGAGAGGACGATTATGATTAGTCTTAGAAATTCCCAACCTAAAGATTTTTTTTGGTTTAGGGAAGGTCCTTAAAGGAATTAGAATATCTTCTATCACTTTAAGATCATCATTTATTTTGTCATTAGAAGTCGATGCAAGAGATTCAGGTATGTTAAATAGTAATACGTTGCACGCTCGTTCTTTGCGTTCTTCAATTTCTTCTAACATATCATCAACACAGTTAGAATTAGTTGAAGCTTCTCCCATATTTCGAACATGAGCAATTTCATCTTTCAACAACTTAATATCATTCTCAACTGCCGTAACTCTATTATCAATTTGAATAAAGTGTTCATCCATCTTCTTAAATAATTCTAACTTGAAAACTTCAAACTGATTTTTTATAAGAAGCTCTATTTGAGGAAGAGTTGCTGTTTCATTACTTACTAAACACTTAGAACAAGTCCAAGGTTCTTTAATAACGACAAATTTAGTAAGATCAGGATCAGACAGGTTCAAACATTTTACGTGGAAATATTTTTTACACACTCCGACGCTACATTTAAGTGAAGGTGTCATAGGCGTTACTGCACCTTCACATATTGAACAAGGAACAGGCATTTTTACAAATTTGTAATTTTTTTTATTTTTATTTTTTTTTTTTATTAATTGGTAGAGAAAACCTAACTAAAGGTATCTGCACAGGGGCACAATTTCTTGCACCTTGCGGTCTTTCAAGGTGACTAAATAACAAGACAGTCGGACCACGGAGTGGGAATTATATGGACCAAACAGAGGTGGAAGACAAAAACTAGTCCTGATAACATAAATTTTAGAAAATCATAACTTACGACTACTTTCACTTAACAAAAACTGAATCCTTTTAATATTGAAATGAAGTTAATAAAGGCCCTTTGAATGAGAATAGTCTCATAAAATTTAAGAAAAAACTACCACCAAAAAATTAACATTTACGTATCACAACTAAGAAACACACCATACTTATATTTTGTCTTTTTGTTTTATTATGTTGTGTAGACTTAGGTCGATAACAAGAAACATATATGAAATGGTAAATTTTTGTAATAATCAATTTAAATCCGCCACTATCCTTCTACAACCCCTTTAAATACGGCAATAGTTGAACCTCAAAGTTACTATCAACGACAACTTGGCAACGGAGTTTGTAAATGACAATTTTCTGCTGTAAAAGCAATGTCAGTGGGAACAGCAACTGCGACGGAAATTTCAACGTCAACACCAAATTGATAAATCCCATTTTAAGGTTATCAAGTGAACATAAGCATGGTAAATAAAGTTTTTCATTCCTAACCAGACCGAGGGCCGGAGTTTAATTGAAATGAAAACACAAACGTCTTTATTTAATAAGAATTATAATAATGATATTCAGTAGCTTACTACTTAATAGTTTTGATCCTCTGTTTTGATGGGACGAACTCATTCAAATCAAACTAATTTCTGCGTCACATTCTTCCGATGCATGAACACAAACACAAGTTGTTTTTCAAATTGAGATATACGTGCTTGCAAAAATTTTGTAATAGAAAAAACAATTTTTATTGTGAAACCTTCGATTGAAATCTTTTAATAAATGTTTGCTTGCAGTGCTATGGCAACAGCAGTGGGCGAAGATCTTTCCGAAAATAAAATTACGCTCCAGCTAAAACAATAAACCAATTCATTGCGACCACCGCTCAATATCCGATAAAACGTTTGACGCTTTGTTGAGTAAATTGAATAATTTGGTCAATGTATGATGTACGATTTCCATCGCAGCGTTGTACAGTGAAATATCACCTTTTGTAGGTTCCACGCACAGATAACTAAGTATTCAGCTCTTTGTAACCCGAACTGAATTATGTATGCGCTTGTTGCTGACAAATAACTTTCGTTAAATAGACGCTAATCTAATTTATGGAAGCGATTGTTAAGGAGAAATATGCTCGAACTCGATAACACCCAATTAAAGTTCAATAATCCATCACGAGGCTCTTTGGTCTAGAGAGGTGATGTGTGAGAGAGTAGGTTATCTATTGATTATCGGGAACAATACATCGTGTGGCATTGTTCCTTTAATTCGATACTGATCGTGGAGATCGTGTTGGAAATTATTGGCTTAGTGGGAGATGAACACCATCATCTCGAATCGGGTGGGCTAATTCAGCGCCGATCTTATTATAGACGCATTAGATAGCCCCCGGAAAAATCTCTTGTACCCCGTCATGTAAAGCGGGTTGCCGGTAATTTCACGTTTAAAACATTTGTCCCGAGCCTCGATCCCCGTCATAACTCAGCAAATTATCCCCTGTATATCATTTTTATTACGTCGCATCGTATATCCTCGTGGGCGGCGGCCGTGGCTGGGGGTGGCGTAATTACCTGGACTATATCTCCGTGACTCTGGCCGTTGGCGGTGAACGTGAGATGGCAGAGGAAGGGCAGCCTCGTCTCTGCGGACTTAATGACGCGGAGGTCGTACGTTTTGCTCACGTCCCCGTAGTACGTCCGGTTGCACACTGGAAAAAAATTGATACATTACTGATACACTGGAGGGAATTATTCGCAATTTATGGAGGGTGTTGTGCTCTTTTTGTGCGTCAGGAATTATTATTATTTCAGCGTCAATTTCGAAAACGCGCTCATAATTCAACGGCTGCAGCTGGACGCCCGGTTTCAATAAAACGGACAAATATTCAATGGGGCTGCAAAAAATTTTAATTGGACGGGAGAGAGCGGACGGTTGTTACTATGGCATATTTTCGAGTGGGCTGTTTTTGTCACCGACGAAGAGCGGCGGTGAAAGTTGTGGAGGGCGGCGGATTGTCGCCCGAATGCGTATAAACGGTTGCACGTATTTGCGACACTTTACACGCGTATATGACCCCACAAAAAGTCAGTTAAACCTATTTATGCCGCACTTTTCTCGCCTCGCAAGCACAACACATGCTCATTGAAATCACTAATCATAATTTAAATTACTAAGTATAAATCCTACTTTTTTCCGTAAACCATCAAAAAACAAAACACAAGTGTTTTAAAAATTGTTTTTCAAATAGAAAACGACGAATTGTTCTGTAAAACCTGTGGGAAATTGTAAGTAAGAAATTGTGAATGTTGCACAATTAAAATGGGAAAACGAATTGTGAAATTAATTCCATAAATTCGCAGAATAATATATGAATTTTTGAACAATAAATAAATAACTAAAATGTGTTGTTTTTTGCCACTTTCACATTCGGTTATTATTAGCAACTTTTATTTAATGGAGAATGCTTTGGTTTTTTAAAAACGATATGAATTTCACATGTAACTACACGAACAATCATATAAAACGCCCTGAATAAAAAAGTCCAAAGACAGCATTCTACGAATATTGTAATAAAATTACAAGAGTTGAGACGCTTTGTTGTCGTTAAAACAGATGCCTTTTTTATATACATTTTCAAGAATTGTGTTTGTTATAACCGATCTTGATTGTAAAATTTCTCGCAATAACCGATCTGGAGCGAACAATTTTTTCGTTATATCCGATCCGTTACTAAAAGTTACCCGTTATAAAGGGACATTTGTACATAGAGTAGTACATAAAGGTCAAGGGACCAAGAAATTTACTCGTTATAGCCAATTTGTCGACATAAGCGGGACTTGTAATAGAGGAGTTCTACTGTATTTGCCCCTGGAATTGTAAAAATTCCTATATTTCAACTGGCGATTTAGGAAAAACAATAAAAATTTTCGAAGAAACGAAGCCTAAAGTGTCAAAATCACTCATATCTTATAAAATGCAAGCCCCGCCCTCTATTTTCTTGGAAGATATGCCATTTGCCAAAAACAGTCTTATCTTATCAAGTACTAGCCCCGCCCACCCGCCCACTGTTTCCTTGGAAGGTATGTTGATTGCCAAAATCAGTTTTATCTTAACAAGTTGTAGCCCCAGCCACCTCAGTCTTCTCATTCTAAAGACTAATTTTATTTCTGCTCAGTATAAGATCATTCGTTTCATTCAGACCGGATAAAATTAATCATTTAAATGAAGTTCGGGTGGGTGGGCGGGGCTAATTAAGTTCTGCTGTGGAGTGGGAGTGGAAACTAATAGAATCTAGGATGTGAAAAACTAAAAAAAAGCGCTAACTGTACGTTTTTTGTTACATTATTTACTGCTGGAACTGTAAAAATTGCGATATTTCAGTTGGAGATTTTGGAAAAACGATAGAAATTTTCGAAGAAACGAAGCTTAAAATGACTTCTAGATGTCGAAACCTACAAGAAAATGTCGGTAATATTCGAAAATGCTTAAAAAATAAGCAAAAATGTTATAAATGTCCAAAGTGTCAAACTCAGTCATATTTTATAAAATGGTAGCCCCGCCCACCCTCCCTCTATTTTCTTGGAATATATGTGATTTGCCAAAAACAGTCTTATCTTATCAAGTACTAGCCCCGCCCACCCGCCCTCTATTTCCTTGGAAGGTATGTCGTCTGCCAAAATCAGTTTAACTTGGCAAGTACTAACCCCCCCACCCCCAGTCTTCTCATTCTAAAGACTAATTTTATTTCTGCTCAGTATAAGATCATTCGTTTCATTCAGGCCCGATAAAATTAATCACTGAAATGAAGGTCGGGTGGGTGGGCGGGGCCAATTATTTTCTTCTATGGAATGGGGGTGGAAACTAATAGAATCTAGGATGTGAAAAAAGTAAAAAAAGCGCTAACCGTCAATTTTGTTTTATACTATTTGCCACTGGAACAGTAAAAATTGTTATATATATTTCAGTTGGCGATTCTGGAAAAACAATATAAATTTTCGAAAAAACGAAGCCTAAAATGACTTCTGGACGTCGAAATCCACAAGAATATGTCTAACTAATTTTCGAAAATGGTTGAAAAATGGTCAAAAATGTCAAAATCAGTCATATCTTATAAAATACTAGCCCCACCCACCCACCCACCCTCTGTTTTTTGGAAGATATGTCATTTGCCAAAAATAGTCTTATCTAATCAAGATAACGATAGAAATTTTCGAAGAAACGAAGACTAAAATGACTTCTGGATGTCGTAATCTAGAAGAAAATGTCTAGCTAATTTTCGAAAATGGTTGGAAAATAGTCAAAAATGTCAAAAACAGTCATATGATATTTCATTTTAACTATTCTTAGGTGTGTTGAATGAAGTTCTTGTACAATAATGTGTTGTAATTTTTTTGGAATTACCACACGTTGTCCTCTAAATATAATTCGATCGTGCAGTGAAAATTTTGGATCTCTCCTGGCTTCATTTAGCATTTCTTTCTTCATTTTACATAATTCTGGATCTGTTCTTGTTTCTTTTTCAATTTCATGAGCTGTGACTGTTTCCTTATTAATTTAATTAATTAAAATCGTATTTAACACGTATTCATCATCAGTTTTTTCTTCTTATTTTGGTGATAATTTCAATGGACTTCTGGAGAAATAATCAACATTTACATGTTCTACTGTGGAGTAGGAGTGGAAACTAATAGAATCTAGGACGTGAAAAAAGTAAAAAAAAAACGTTAACCGTAAATTTTTTGTTATACTATTTGCTACTGAAACTGTAAAAATTGCTATATATTCTTATCTTATCAAGTACTAGCCCCGCCCATCAGCCCTCTATTTCCTTGAAGGGTATCTCATTTACTAAAATCAGTTTTATTTTAGCAAGTACTAGCCCCACCCACCCCTAGTCTTCTCATTCTAATTTTATTTCTGCTCAGTATAAGAGTATTCATTTCATTCAGGCCGGATGAAATTAATCATTGAAATGAAGGTCGGGTGGGTGGGCGGGGCTAATTATGTTCTCCTTTGAAGTGGGACTGGAAACTAATAGAATCTGGGATGTGAAAAAAGTAAAAAAAGCGCTAACCGTCAATTTTGTTTTATACTATTTGCTGGAACAGTAAAAATTGTTATACATATTTCAGTTGGCGATTTTGGAGAAACGATAGAAACTTTCGAAGAAACGAATCCTCAAATGACTTCTAGATGTTGAAATCTGCAAGAAAATGTCTAGCTAATTTTCGAAAATGGTTGAAAAATGGTTAAAAATGTCAAAATCAGTTATATATTATAAAATCTAGCCCTGTCCACCTACCCTCTGTTTTCTTGGAAGATATCATTTGACAAAATCAGTCTTATCTAATCAAGATAACGATAGAAATTTTCGAAGAAACAAAGCCTAAAATGACTTCTGGATGTCGAAATCTACAAGAAAATGTCTAGCTAATTTTCGAAAATGGTTGAGAAATGTCAAAAGTGTCAAACTCAGCCATATTTATTTATAAAATGCTAGCCCCGCCCACCCGCCCTCTATTTTCTTTGAAGGTATATGTCATTTGCCAAAAACAGAATTATCTTATCAAGTACTGGTCCCGCCCACCCGCCCTCTATTTCCTTGAAAGGTATCTCATTTGCTAAAATCTGTTTTATTTTAGTAAGTACAAGTCCCACCCACACCCAGTCTTCTCATTTTAAACAATAATTTTATTTCTGCTCAGTGTAAGATTATTCATTTCATTCAGACCGGATAAAATAAATCACTGAAATGAAGGCCAGATGGGTGGGCGGGGCTAGTTATGTTCTCTTATGAAGTCGGAGTGGAAACTAAGAGAATCTAGGATGTGAAAAAAGTAAAAAAAATTATGCTAACTCTAAATTTTGTATTATACTATTTGCTACTGAAACTGTAAAAATTGCTATATTTTAACATGCGAATTTGGAAAAACAATAGAAATTTTCGATGAAACGAACACTAAAATGACTTCTGCAGTCGAAATCTACAAGAAAATGTCTAGTTAATTTTCGAAAATGGTTGAAAAATGGTCAAAAATGTCAAAATAAGTCGTATCTTATAAAATACTGGCCTCGCCCACCCGCCCTCTGTTTTCTTGGAAGATATGTCATTTGCCAAAAACAGTCTTATCTAATCAAAATAATAATAGAAATTTCGAAGAAACAAAGCCTAAAATGACTTCTGGATGTCGAAATCTACAAAAAAATGTCTAGCTAATTTTCGAAAATGGTTGAAAAATGGTCAAAAATGTCAAAATCAGTCATATCTTATAAAACCTAGCCCCGCCCACCCACCCTCTGTTTTTTTGGAAGATATATCATTTGCCCAGAAGAGTCTTGTCTAATCAAGATAACGATAGAAATTTTCGAAGAAATAAAGCCTAAAACGACTTCTGGATAACGAAATCTATAAGAAAATATCTAGCTAATTTTCGAAAATTGTTGAAAAATGGTCAAAAATTTCAAAATCAGTCATCTTATAAAACCTAGCCCCACCCACCCACCATTTGTTTCCTTGGAAGATATGTCATTTGCCAAAAACAATCTTATCTAATCAAGATAACGATAGAAATTTTCGAAGAAACAAAGCCTAAAATGAGTTCTGGGTGTCGAAATCTACAAGAAAATATCTAGCTAATTTTCAAAAATGGTTGAAAAATTGTCAAAAATGTCAAAATCAGTCATATCTTATAAAATCTAGCCCCGCCCACCCACCCTCTGCTTTCTTGGAAGACATGTCATTTGCCAAAAACAGTCTTATCTAATCACGATAACGATAGAAGTTTTCGAAGAAACAAAGCCTAAAATGACTTCCAGATGTCGAAATCGACAAGAAAATGTCTAGTTAATTTTCGAAAATGATTGAAAAATGGTCAAAAATGTCAAAATCAGTCATACCTTACAAAATCTACCCCCAGTTTTCTCATTCTAAACACTAATTTTATTTATGCTCAGTATAAGATTATTCATTTCATTCAGACCGGATAAAATAAATCATTGAAACGAAGGCCGGGTGGGTGGGCGGGGCTAGTTATGTTCTCCTCTGGAATCTGAGTGGAAACGACGAGAATCTAGGATGTGAAAAAAAGTAAAAAAAAAAAACGCTAACGTAAATTTTGTATTATACTATTTGCTACAGAAACGGTAAAAATTGCTATATTTTAACATGCGATTTTGGAATAACAATAGAAATTTTCGAAGAAACGAAGCTTAAAATGACTTCTAGATGTCAAAATCTACAAGAAAATGTCTAGCTAATTTTCCAATATGATTGAAAAATGGTCAAAAATGTCAAAATCAATCATGTCTTATAAAATACTGACCCCGCCCACCCTCCCTCTGTTTTCTTGGAAGATATGTCATTTGCCAAAAACAGTCTTATCTTATCAAGATAGCGATAGAAATTTTCGAAGAAACGAAGCCTAAAATTAATTCTAGATGTCGAAAGCTACAAGAAAATGTGTATCTAATTTTCGAAAATGGTTGAAAAATGGTCAAAAAATAAAATGCTAGGAAAAAAACGAAAAATTTTTCAGCCGAAAAATTTTTTCGGATCGCTAATGAAAATAATAAAAAAAATTGTAGATCTTAAATTCTATTTGCCACTTTTCGGGCCTAAATCCCCGTTTTTCTCACCAATTTTCGGTCTATTTTAGCTTGTTAGCCCAAAACTCGCCCTTCAAAATTAGACATTCGTCAAAACGTCCCAATTGTCAGCTACGCTAAAACGTTAGAATACTAAGAAACGCTAACTTTCTCTGTCGTTTGGAATTTAATAAAAGCTGGCTAACTGATTTTTAAACACCGTTCACTTTTAATTAAATGTATTCAGCCTTGTTCGCGAAGATAATTTGGGAGCTCATTCAAAATTCCCTAGGCTATAACCGAGTCGAGGATTCCCCCAGGATGTTTCCCAGCCTGCCACGCATAGGTGATAATTTGAAATAATGTCCTTTCATCACTTCCATGTTTAGAAAATTTCGTCGAAATAAATTGTCTCGACGAACACGTAAAAAGACAAAAATGAAGAATTATTTTGTCGTTATGAAATGGAAACGCGTCTCTCCACTACACGAACCTCACGTCTGTGTCATTACGTGTCCAAACCAAAGGAGTTATTTACAGCGAGCTTCACTCGTGTTTGACGCAATTTAATAATTTTTGATTTGTAAAATTACGTCACCAGAATAACGACAACGGGTAGTCCATTAGGACTGTCCCGGGACTTCCCGTAATATTAATCCGACACTCAAAACACCGTCTCCCAGGATTTCCAACTTAAAATTAAATTTCTCGTTATCGTTATTTTGAAGTTAAATCGAACCGACTTCATATCGAACTTGCAATCTTTTGATCCTTTTGATATCGAACCGGACGTGGTCAATGTTAAAAAAAACCGTCACTCGGATTATTTGTTAAACTACTTCTTTTATTAGTTCGGACGGAAATGTTCCCTAAAATGGGGAAGACTCACGACGGGAAGTAGATATTGAGAAGCCACGTAGCTCGGAGGAAGAGGAGATGAACTTTAATCACTTCCACGAAATTACCGCTAGATGCTGATCAAAGACAAACAGACCGATTGTTCGTTAAATATATTTCGAACAAAGAAACATTTTGTTGCCTTTTTCTACGACACAAAATTTACGACCATATGAAAATGCACTTATTTCTTTCCGTGGCGCATTCCATAATAATTTGCGCATAAATCTCGAACGGAAGCCTCGAATTTTTATGAAAGCGTACTGCACTTTCCTACAAAGTAAGGAACAAAGTGGAAATAATTATTTGTGTTGCAGTCGCTAAGAGAAACCCTCTGTTATGTAAATACGTTACAACAGCATAAATCTTTGCAGCGCCCGTTTTGATATTCGTTTCGTATCGCTTATTTAAGAGTCAATAAGTCTTCGAGAGGAGGAAACGTGTTATTATAATGTAACGAGTTGTTCTGGAATTACAAAAAACAAAAGGAAAGTTTGACAACTTTCAACCATATTTTCCATGTCAGAATCGATGCCTTTCCAGTAGCAATAGTTTCTTGCTAGATATTTCATTTTAACCATTCCTAGGTATGTTGAATGAAGCTCTTGTAGAATAATGTGTTGTAATTTTTTTGGAATTACCACACGATGTCCTCTAAATATTACTCAATCGTGCAGTGAAAATTCTAGAACTGTTCTGGTTCCATTTAGTAATTCTTTCTTTATTTTAGATCATTCTGGATCTGTTCTTGTTTCTTTTTCAATTTCATGAGCTGCGACTGTTTCCGTACTAATTTAATTAATTAAAATCGTATTTAACACGTATTCATTATCAGTTTCTTCTTCTTATTTTGGTGATAATTTCAATGGACTTCTGGAGAAATAATCAACATTTACATGTTCTAGTGTGGAGTGGGAATGGAAACTAATAGAATCTAGAATGCGAAAAAAGTAAAAAAAAACGTTAACCGTAAATTTTTTGTTATACTATTTGCTACTGAAACTGTAAAAATTACTATATATTTCAATTGACGATTTTGGAAAAACGATAGAAATTTTCGAAGAAACGAATCCTAAAATGACTTCTAGATGTCGAAATCTACAAGACAATGTCTATCTAATTTTCGAAAAATGGCCAAAAATGACAAAAGTGTCAAAATTAGTCACATATAAAATGCTAGCCCCGCCCACCCGCCCTCTATTTTCTTGGAAGATATGCCATTTGCCAAAGACAGTCTTATCTTATCAAGTACTAGCCCCGCCCACCCGCCCTCTATTTCCTTGAAAGGTATCTCATTTACTAAAATCAGTTTTATTTTAGCAAGTACTAGCCCCACCCGCCCCCAGTCTTCTCATTCTAAACACTAATTTTATTTCTGCTCAGTATAAGATCACTCATTTCATTCAGATCAGAAGAAATCAATCATTGAAAAGTAGACAGGGTGGGTAGGCGGGGCTAATTATTTTCTCCTATGCAGTCGGAGTGGAAACTAAGAGAACTTAGGATGTGAAAAAAGTAAAAAAAAAAAACGCTAACTGTAAATTTTTTATTATACTATTTGCTACTGAAACTGTAAAATTGCTATGTTTGAACATGCGATTTTGGAAAAACAATAGAAATTTTCGAAGAAACGAAGCCTAAAATGACTTTTGGATGTCGAAATCTACAAGAAAATGTCTAACTAATTTTCGAAAATGTTTGAAAAATGGTCAAAAATGTCAAAATCAGTCATATCTTATAAAATACTAGCCCCGCCCACCCACCCTCTGTTTTCTTGGAAGATATGTCATTTGCCAAAAATAGTCTTATCTTATCAAGATAACGATTGCAATTTTCGAACAAACGAAGACTAAAATGACCTCTGGATGTCGAAATCTACAAGAAAATGTATAACTAATTTTCGAAAATGGTTGAAAAATGGTCAAAATGTCAAAATGTGTAATATCTTATAAAATACTAGCCCCGCCCGCCCAGCCTCTGCTTTTTTGAAAAATATGTCATTTACCAAAAATAGTCTTATTTTATCAAGATAACGATAGAAATTTTCGAAGAAACGAAGCCTAAAATAACTTCTGGATGTCGAAATCTACAAGAAAATGTCTAACTAATTTTCCTAAATGGTTGAAAAATGGTCAAAAATGTCAAAATCAGTCATATCTAATAATATACTAGCCCCTCCCACCCACCCTCTGTTTTCTTGGAAGATATGTCATTTGGCAAAAATAGTCTTATTTTATCAAGATAACGATAGAAATTTTCGAAGAAACGAAGCCTAAAATGACTTCTGGATGTCATAATCTACAAGAAAATGTCTAACTAATTTTCGAAAATGGTTGAAAAATGGTCAAAAATGCCAAAATCAGTCATATCTTATAAAACACTAGCCCCGCTCACCCACTCTCTGTTTTCTTGGAAGATATGACATTTGCCAAAAATGGTCTTATTTTATCAAGATAACGATAGCAATTTTCAAAGAAACGAAGCCTAAAATGACTTCTGGATGTCGAAATCTACAAGAAAATGTCTAACTAATTTTCGAAAATGGTTGAAAAATGGTCAAAAATGTCAAAATCAGTCATGTCTAATAAAATACTAGCCCCCCCACCCACCCTCTGCAAGATAACGATAGAAATTTTCGAAGAAACGAAGCCTAAAATGACTTCTGGATGTCGAAATCTACAAGAAAATGTCTAACTAATTTTCGAAAATGGTTGAAAAATGGTCAAAAATGTCAAAATCAGTCATATCTAATAAAATACTAGCCCCGCCCACCCACTCTCTGTTTTCTTCGAAGATATGACATTTGCCAAAAATGGTCTTATTTTATCAAGATAACGATAGCAATTTTCAAAGAAACGAAGCCTAAAATGACTTCTGGATGTCGAAATCTACAAGAAAATGTCTAACTAATTTTCGAAAATGGTTGAAAAATGGTCAAAAATGTCAAAATCAGTCATATCTAATAAAATACTAGCCCCTCCCACCCACCCTCTGCAAGATAACGATAGAAATTTTCGAAGAAAGGAAGCCTAAAATGACTTCTGGATGTCGTAATCTAGAAGAAAATGCCTAACTAATTTTCGAAAATGGTTGAAAAATGGTCAAAAATGTCAAAATCAGTCATATCTTATAAAACACTAGCCCCGCTCACCCACTCTCTGTTTTCTTGGAAGATATGTCATTTGCCAAAAATGGTCTTATTTTATCAAGATAACGATAGCAATTTTCAAAGAAACGAAGCCTAAAATGACTTCTGGATGTCGAAATCTACAAGAAAATGTCTAACTAATTTTCGAAAATGGTTGAAAAATGGTCAAAAATGTCAAAATCAGTCATATCTTATAAAACACTAGCCCCGCCCACCCACCCCCTGTTTTCTTGGAAGATATGTCATTTGCCAAAAATAGTCTTATTTTATCAAGATAACGATAGAAATTTTCGAAGAAACGAAGCCTAAAATAACTTCTGGATGTCGTAATCTAGAAGAAAATGTCTAACTAATTTTCGAAAATGCTTGAAAAATGGTCAAAAATGTCAAAATCAGTCATATCTTATAAAATACTAGCCCCGCCCACCCACCCTTTGTTTTCTTGGAAGATATGTCATTTGCCAAAAATAGTTTTATCTTATCAAGATAACGATAGAAATTTCCGAAGAAACGAAGCCTAAAATGACTTCTGGATGTCGTAATCTACAAGAAAATGTATAACTAAATTTCGAAAATGGTTGAAAAATAGTGAAAAATGTCAAAAACAGTCATATCTTATAAAATACAAAAAACAAAAGGAAGATTTAGTTTCTGTTGCGTATTTAACAGTTTAGATATTTTTTATATTAACATTGTAACTTTAACTATTTGTTTTGTATAGGAACGAAATTGAATTTTAAATTTAATTTCTTGTCGAGAAATGAGAATTTTGCAACTAAACTCCGCCCTCTTCAGCTCACGATGAATAAAACATTCATCACAATTGAGAAGGGGTGGGCGGGCGGGGCTTATAATTGCTCCATTTTTTCTTAATATACGAAGTCTTCTTTTCCCAACAAGAAACTGACAATATGTTTAACTAACCTGTTAAAAGAAAACTATATAATATATTAAAAAAAAAACAAACAAAAATTAAGCCCCACCCGCCCCGATCTCAATTGTGATGAGTTTTTCATTCCTAAATATACGGGGGAAGGGGGGGGGGGGGCAGTTTCATTGTGACATATTATTTGCCTAGAAAATTCTATCCTTTTAAAAATATATTTCATATGGTAATTTCTTGTCGAGAAATGAGGATTTTACAATTAAACTCTGCCCTTTAGCTCACAATGAATAAAACATTCATCACAATCAAGAAGGGGTGGGTGGGCGGGGCTTATATTTTGTCCAATTTTTCTTAATTAATGAAGTCTTCTTTTTCCAACAAGAAACCGAAAACATGTTCAGCTTTCCTGTTGTTGAAAGAAAACTCTATATATTAAAAGAAAAAAGAAGATTAAGCCCCACCCACCCGTCCCAGTCTTAATTGTGATGAATTTCATATGGTAATTTTTTGTAGAGAAATGAAGATTTTACAACTAAACTCCGCCCTTTAGCTTACGATGAATAAAACATTCATCACAATCGAGAAGGGGTGGGTGGGCGGGGCTTATATTTTGTCCATTTTTCTTAGTATACGAAGTTTTATTTTTCCAACAAGAAACCGAAAACATGTTTAGCTTTTCTGTTGTTGAAAGAAAACTCTATATATTAAAAGAAAAAAGAAGATTAAGCCCCACCCACCCGTCCCAGTCTTAATTGTGATGAATTTCATATGGTAATTTTTGTAGAGAAATGAAGATTTTACAACTAAACTCCGCCCTCTTCAGCTCACGATGAATAAAACATTCATCACAATTGAGAAGGGGTGGGTGGGCGGGGCTTATACTTGGTCCATTTTTTCTTAATATACGAAGTCTTCTTTTTCCAACAAGGAACTGACAATATGTTTAACTATCCTGTTAAAAGAAAACTATATAATATATTAAAAAAAAAATAACAAAATAAAAATTCAGCCCTACCCACCCGCCTGAATCTCAATTGTGCTGAGTTTTGCATTCCTAATCAGACGAAGGGCGAACTCTACCTTTTTAAAAGGATATTTCATATGGTAATTTCTTGTGGAAAAATTAGGATTTTGCAGCTAAACTCCGCCCTTCAGCTCACGATGAATGAAATATTCATTACAATTGAGAGGGGGTGGGTGGGCGGGGCTTATATTTTGTCCTCATTTTCTTAACATACGAAGTCTTCTTTTCCTAACAAGAAACTGAAAACGTGTTTAACCAACCCGTTGTTGAAAGGGAATTCTATATACATATTAACAAAAAACAAAGATTAAGTCCCACCCACCCAATCTCAATTGTGATGAATTAAGCTTCTATTGCCAATGCTGTTTCCAATGGTTTATCAAAGGAGACGTTTATTAATTGAAGAATTCTTTCTTTATTGCTGGAATCTTCATAGATTTCGAACAAGTTAAACAAGGATGTTCTTTTTCTTTACATTCCGTTTTGAATTTACAATTTTTAATTAATTCTTTCAATCCTGCAACGAATGTAGAAATTGATTCACCTGGTTGTTGAACTCTTAAAGAATTTATGTTCTTCAGCTAAAACATTTTTCTTCGGTGCAAGATGATTTCTTAGAAGATCCATTAATTCTTGGTATAATTTAGATATTTTTTATATTATTCTTTATTTCATTGAAATGTCATATTTGGAAATTATTCTAAAACATAATAACAATTATGTCTTTGTTTTTAACATTGTAACTTGAATAATATCTATAACAGTTTCTCAATCAATCATTTTCGTTTAGTTTTTTTAGGGAGTTGAACGTCCAAGAAATACTGTCTACATCTTGAGAAGGGAGACTGGCTTTAATGCCATTTTTAGGAGTCTATTCTAGCCGTAAATCTAAAACTGCACTTTAATAAAGCATACTAAAGTTTGGAATAAGTGGATTTGGAATGCTCAGAAGTGAATATAAATCTGCAATGAGATTTTGCGATGTAGGTTTTTGAGCAAATAACGCCTGGACAGTTGTAGAGAACTGATTCGTCTGCAACACTCGAATTTATTCTTAATTGACTTTGAATGAGCCACCGCATTAACATTTCTGCAGTCACTCCATCCAGTCCTGAATTTTAGGTAAATTTCAGATCACTAGAACGCTGCATTTCAGCATCACACAGTTATTCCACTAGAGATGTTTACTTTGTATTATAGTAAGCATCTGTTGTAATAATTAACGAAACCCAGAGAACGGTGCAATTTTCTCTGAACTGATACGGACCGAGCTTCGTTTGTTTAGCAGTAATAGAGAATATCGGGTATCCGAATAAATGTTCCTTTATTCTACCTTCCCCGAATAATTGAAGCGCTCTTATCAAAGCACTATTGTTTAAGTGGATGATGAAAGTTCGTGTCTTATTCAGTGCGTTTTGAGCCGGGCGAGACACGACTTTAGCTCGATGAGTAACAACAATAATTAGGAAACATTATGCATGCTTGCATCGGTACTTAATTGGTTAATTATGTCGTAGTCGACTGTAAAAAATAATAGACTCGCATTAATGAAACGGAGCGGAATTTCAGTCACCGAATTTTCAGCGAGGCAGGAATTTCCTGAAACATAACCGAGGACACGTCCAAACCCTGAGGTGGCAGGTCAAAAGTCGATTGGTTATTCTCAGTAAACATCCGATTTCAGTAAACAATCCAGCAATTTTACGATTGTCTCTTAAACAAATAAAACTCTGCTTTTGAATAAAGAATACGATACGACGCTGGCTGAAACTAATTGTCTTTGGCGTTATTTCCTCATTCGACATTCCAAAATCGTTGTTCATTATCGATTTCGGCATACCTAGCTGAAACTTATCCTGGAACGTCATCGAATTATAGCGAGACGAGTGGATAATTCAGAATTAGAATTCACCCCTCTTGTTTACCCAAGCCGAAATATCGAAACCCTGGATTGTCTATCGTATTTTTGCGGGATAAGAACGCCGATTTTGTCAATTATACAAGCGGCTTCCAGAAAGGTCACAAGTTCGCGAATTGGACGAGAAACCGCAAGATGGAACACGTTGATGCAGAACAGGAAATTCTCGGCTTGCCGACCCATCCATTGTTCGTTCTATCTGGGTCACGTGTAAGGGGAAAGTGTCTCATAAGCGAATGGTTTGAATGAAATAGTACTTCCGAAGGGGTTGTTTATTGGCTGGAGATGGTGTATAGATGGTGGAGGTGGAATTGTGATTTATTTACATGGAAATAGCTTCAATATCTGAGACGCAAGATGTTTCGTGAGGTAGAAATGTTATTACGCATTCACTAGAACGAGTGAGGACTTGTGGGGTTGATTAATTCTGTCATTTATACATTTGGCAGGTAATCGATACAATTTTCTCACACGTCATATCCGTCTCGTGTCTTTTATCTGGACGACAAGGTGAAGACCCATTTGTCGGCGATAGCGGCAACCTAACATTGAGAATATCCCGTGTCATTTATGGAATAAACATTTTGAAAATGGGTTGTTCTGATCCAGTGGGGGTTATTTTGGGAGTAATAACGAAAATTGTGCCGATTAACAACCATTATTAACAACCGTTATTGCCAAATCTTGCTTCATCGCTGAACAAAACATTGAATAAAAAATTGTTGTCCAACTCTAGTTGATGTTGCATAAAATTGCAAAATTGTTTTCTTCTGAAAAAGTCTTCTTCTTTTAGATCTTGTACTAATGTTACATGGTACGGGTGAAACTTATTCGCTCTCAAAATTTTTGAAACGGAAACAAATTTTGTCTTAACGGTTTTTCTAAACATCTAAAGATTTGGTCGGATGGATGTCGCCTATTTGTTATTCGAAGTTACAAAGGTAGAAAGGCAAATATCACAATTTTATAAAAAAATTTTGGAACAACAAAGACAAAATTCAAACTGGTGTCATTGATGTTCCAGTTTAAAAAATATGTAAGGTCAAGTCAGGTCAGGTCAGGTCAGGTCAGACTGAGTCAGAATCAGATGATTTTGAAATAAAGCTTAATAATACCTCATCTACAGTGTATGGACCAATCTACTTGTCTCAAACAGCTTTAGACGAATCAAAACAACTTATTTTGCAATTTTATCCAAAAACAAATGTTTCTAAAAAATTTCTTTAATTTAATCCTATGTGGTTTAAAACCAGTGTTGCCAGACGTAGCGGAATTTTACCATTTAACTCCGGCAACACTGTTTAAAACGTATCCGTGTATAGAATACAATGTAATGAAATGAATTAAGCTCCACCCCTCAGCTAACGACGCATAAAAAAAATCATCAGAATGTAGATAGGGTGGGTGGGCGGGGCTTATATTTTGCTTTTTTTTTTCTTAATATACGTAGCCATCTTTTCACAACAAGAAACTTAAAACATGGTCAAAACGGTACATTTTTGCAAGGAAATATGGATTCTGCAATTATGGGGCGGAGCTTAATTGCAAAATCGATATTTCCTTATAAAAATGTTCCATGTTTTAAGTTTCATGTTGTGAAAAGAAGTCTACACATATTAAAATAAACACGCAAAATATAAGCCCACCCACCCGCCCTGTCTCAATTGTGATGATTTTTTTTATTCGCTGTGAATCAAGGGGGTGGAGCCTAACTGCTAAATACTTATTTCTGTACAAGAAATTAAAAATGTGTTTTTGAGTTTCGTGTCGTCCAAATATTACAATATATATTAAGAAAAACAGGCAAAATATTAACCCCGCCCACCCACCCCATCTCAATTGTGATGATTCTTTTTATTTTGAAAAACTTAAAACATGTTTAAAATGGTGTAAATTTTTGTAGGGAAATATGGATTTTGCAATTATGCTCCACCCCTAAGTCTGGCAACGAATGGAGACTTCATTACTACATATTTAGATCAGGGCAGGTATGGGTGGGGCTTAATCTTTGGTTTAATATGATAATTTCTTGTACAGAAATAATAAGGATTTTGCAATTAATTTCCGCTCCTTTGGCTCTCGACCATAAAAAAATGTGATGATTTTTTTTATGGTCGAGAGAAGATTAAGCCCCACCCACCCGCCCCAGTCTCAATTGTGATGAATTTCAAATGGTAATTTTTTGTCGAGAAATGAAAATTTTGTAACCAAACTCCGCCTGTCAGCTCACAATGAATAAACATTCATCACAATCGAGAACGGGTGGGTGGGCGGGCCTTATATTTTGTCCAATTTATCTTAATATACGAAGTTTTCTTTTTCCAACAAGAAACTGAAAACATGTTTAGCTTTCCCGTTGTTGTAAGAAAACTCTATATATAAAAAAAAACGAAGATTAAGCCCCACCCATTTGCCCCAGTCTCAATTGTGATGAATTTCAGATGGTAATTTTTTGTACAGAAACGAGGATTTTGTAACTAAACTCCGCCCTTCAGCTCACAATAAATAAAACATTCATCACAATTGAGAAGCGGTGGGTGGGCGGGGTTTGTATTTTGTCAATTTTTTCTTAATACACGAAGTCTTAAAAATATGTTTAGCTTTCCTGTTGTTGAAAGAAAACTCTATATATTAAAAGAAAAAAGAAGATTATGTTTTGCTTTTTTTTTCTTAATATACGTAGCCATCTTTTCACAACAAGAAACTTAAAGCATGGTCAAAAAGGTACATTTTTGCAAGGAAATATGGATTTTGCAATTATGGGGCGAAGCTTAATTGCAAAATCGATATTTCCTTATACAAATTTTCAATTTTAAACATGTTTTAAGTTTCGTGTTGTGAAAAGAAGTCTACACATATTAACACAAACACGCAAAATGTAACCCCACCCACCCGCCCTGTCTCAATTGTGATGATTTTTTTTATTCGCTGTGAATCAAGGGGGTGGAGCCTAACTGCTAAATACTTATTTCTTTACAAGAAATTAAAAATGTGTTTTTGAGTTTCGTGTCGTTCAAAGAATACAATATATATTACGAAAAACAGGCAAAATATGAACCCCGCGCACCCACCCCGTCTCCATTGTGATGCTTTTTTTTATTAATAGAAACTTAAAACACGTTTAAAATGGTAATTTTTTTTAGGACAATCTGGATTTTGCAATTAGGCTCCGCCCCTAGGTCTGGCAACGAATGAAAACTTCAGTACTACATATTTAGATCAGGGCAGGTATGGGTGGGGCTTAATCTTTGGTTTAACATGATAATTTCTTGTACAGAAATAATAAGGATTTTGCAATTAATTTCCGCTCCTTTGGCTCGCCACCATAAAAAAAAATGTGATGATTTTTTTTATGGTCGAGAGAAGATTAAGCCCCACCCACCCGCCCCAGTCTCAATTGTGATGAATTTCATATGGTAATTTCTTGTAGAGAAATGAAGATTTTACAACTAAACTCCGCCCTTTAGCTCACGATGAATAAAACATTCATCACAATCGAGAACGGGTGGGTGGGCGTGTCTTATATTTTGTCCAATTTTTCTTAATATACGAAGTGGCGTGATCGATTTTTTAGGGGGGGGATGAGCAAATATATTTTGATCAAAAATTTACCATGCCCATGATAACTGTAAAACATCACCAAGATTTCAAAGCATTCGGTTTTGCAGATTCCAAATTAATTGTCAAAATGTTGTTTCCTAATTTTGATTTTTTTTTTCCAAAAATCTGGACGTTTCGGGTAAAATCTCAATTCGGAGTATAAACTACATGTGTAAGACTATGTTATTTGATACAATTTAAAACCCATTTACTATGTACAAATTTGAAGTGACGTCATCACATTAGTGGTGGGGATGATTAGACAAATTTTGGTTAGCGTTTTACCATCTACATGATATACCTAATATAAATACAAAATTTGACAATAATCGGCCCAGTACTTTCGAAGATTATCTGTCTAATAAAAATCCGGGACGGCAGACAGACGGACAGACAGACGGACGGACAGACAAACGGACGGACAGACAGACGGAAAAGAAGTAACTCGTCAAAAATTTGTCAGATTGAACTCCTGACCTTCTGTTGAAATCATTGTGTTTTTTAATGACAATGTAGCGCATCAAATCTCTAAAAACATAAAAATTTCCTAATATTGATGTAAGTATATGGTAAATAATAAATAAAAAACCTGAATTATGATTAGGTATTTGGCTTCCTAGTATAACAAAACCCTAAGATAACGTAAACCGTAATGTTACATATTGTTTTATTATTACTTTAATCATTTGTCAATGTTATGCGAAATTTCGATGCTGTGTCAACTCAATTTACGTCAGTCTTTTTTATTTTTGGAAAATGTTTACCCACCGCTGGCGAAAACAATAGCAAAATTCCATTCATTTTTGCACGATAAATGATACTGCACCTTTGTGTTTTATTTACACCTTAAAACCGAGTTTTATCTCCAGATTAGCAAATCTCAGATTTTCAAACGTTTACACTTTTTGCGATAATTGTGTTTATTGTGAATTTATAACCGCATTGTTTTCGTCGAAAACAAATACGAGAGACTTTTACCGGGTTCAGGAGGACGTTTCGTGGTGAATACACTTATCATTTTTCTCCCAACTGAACAAAACCATAAATTTGTCATTAATTTTGCACCTCATTAATTTCATCCCTTATTCGGTAAACGATGCTTTAGAAAACGTAATCTCCAACAAATGCCTCCCGTAATGATGGTTAATTTGCGCAATTTTTTTCGTGACGTTATTTTCTGTTTTTATCGTTAAAACGACACTAAAACATTAAGGGTGAGATTAGCTTTGGGGGCTTAAATGCGGATTCTAATGACCGGAAAGAATGGCAGCCGTTTTAAGAATTCTACGGAGAATTTTTACTCCCTGAGCGTAACGTGGTTCATCCAATGAATAGCGATTTCGTGTTTTTCAGACGTTTCATAATTTCTAGAATATGAAAAAGTAGGGCTTCCTTAGACGTAGTTTGCTTCACGCTATATATTGACCTTATTACACTTAAATAACATCAAAATAACAATGTTATGATGACGTTATGTTGCGGTTATTACATATGCTTTTTCAATTTTTTTTCTTCAATTATTCGATTTATCAAATTTTTAGATGTCCGATATTTCATTTGATTTTTTAATCTCTCGATTTTGTGACTTTTCGAAAAATTGAACAGATCTAAAAACTGAGAAATAAAAAATTTGAAAAAGCGAAAAACTGAAACATCGAAAATCCGTATGATCAAATAGTCGAAAAATTAACAAATCTCAAGAATCGAAAAAGCTAAGAACCAAAATATCAAAAAATTGAAAATTCCTGAAATTAAAAGATCTAAAAATTGAAAAAATTTATATAACTAATCGAAAAGCTGGGAACTGGAAAAATTTTGAAAACCCAGACAATGAATAATTGAAGAATCGAAAAACTGAAAAGCCTAAAATTTGAGAAACTGAAAAGTTAAAAGGTGGAATAGTCGAAAATTTGTATAATCGAAAACTTGGGAAATGGAAAAATGAAGAAACCGAGACAACGAATAATCGAGAAATGGATGAATGACAAATTGAGGACGAGAAAGACAGAAATCGAATAGTCGAAAAATAGGAAAATCCAGAAATTGAAAAACCGCAAAAGTTAAAAATTGAAAAATCTAGAAATTGAAAAATCCAAATTTCAGTTTCTCGATTTTCCAAATTTTAAATCTTGAGGTTTTTCACTTTCTGTTTTTTTTTTGTTGCGACATTTTGATTTTTCAATCACTCGATTTTCTGACATTAAAAAAATGAAAAATTTAAAAATTGAAAGTTAAAATATCGAAAAATTATAAAATGGAAAAACCGAAAAATCGAAAATTCAAAAAATAAAAAAAACAAAACCTGAAACCTGAACACGAATAATTGAAGAATTGAAAAAGTGAAAAATCGAAAAATTGAAAATTCTAAAATTTGAATACTTAATTGAAATTAGAGAAATCGAAAAATTGGGGACGAAAAAAACAAAATCAAAAATTTGAAAAGTCGAGAAATCGAATAAAAGAAAGATCCAAAAATCTAATAATCGAAAAATCGAAAAACTGAAAAGTTAAAAAATCGAATAATCAAAAAATCGAGGAAATGAAATGTGAAAAAACTGAAAATTCGAGAAACTGCGAGAACTAAAAATGGAAAAATTAAAAATTTGTACAATCGAAAAGTTGGGGAATGGTAAAAAACTGAGACAGAATCAAAAAATTGATATCACAAATTTGAATTTCTCGATTTTTCAATTTCTGCATTTTTGGATTTTTCGACTGAAAATCTAATGAAACATCGAAAAACTTGTAGAATCTAAAATTTAAATAACTGAAAAATAAAAAATAAAACATTCAAAAATCTCATCGATGAATCGAAAAATCGAGCAAATGCAATGTGAAAAACTGAAAAAAATTTAGACTAATTTTTACTTCCCGAACGTAAGCTAAAGATTTTTGGATTATTCAAATTTTCGTATTTTCGAATAATTGAAGAATCGAAAAAGGAAAAAATCGAAAAACTGAAAAATCTAAGATTTGAATAATTGTAAAATTGAGAAATCGAAAAATCGAAGACGAGAAAGACAAAATCGAAAATTTGAAAAATCCAAAAATGTAATAATCAAAAAATCGAAAAACTGAAAAGTTTCAAGATCGAATAATCGAAAAATTAAGAAATCAATGAACTGCAATACCAAAAAACTGAAAAATCGAAAATTCGTATAATCGAAAAGCTGGGAAATGGAAAAATTAAAAAACCCAGATAAAGAATAATTGAAGAATCGAAAGACTGAAAAATCAAAAATCTGAATTGTTGAAAGATAGAGAAATCGAAAAATGAAAAATCGAAAAGTCCAGAAACTGAAAAACCGCAATTTTCAATTTCTGGATTTTTCAATTTTTAGGTCTTGCGGTTTGTCAAATCCTGGATTTTTCGATTTTCCGACATTTCGATTTTTCAATCTTTCGATTTTTCGAATTAAAAATTGAAAAACCGAAAAATCAAAAAATTGAAAAATAAAAAAACCCAGAAAACGAAGAATGGAAAAAGTGAAAATCCGAAAAATTGAAAAATCTAAAATTTGAATACTTAACTTAAAAATACAGAAATCGAAAAATCGAGGAGGAGAAAGCCAAAAGTGAAAATGTGAAAAATCGAGAAATCGACTAAAAGAAAAATTGAAAAGTTGAAAGATCGAATAATCAAAAATTTAAGAAATCGATAAATCGAATAATCGAGCAAATGAAATGCGAAAAAACTGAAAATTCGAAAAATTGAAAGGACTAAAAATTGAAAAATCTAAAACTTGTACAATCGAAAAGTTTAAATCCGGGATTTTTCAATTTTTAGGTTTTTTTTCCAGATTTTTGTAGTTTTCGATTGAAAATCTAATAAAAAATCGAAAAACTGAAAAGTAGGAAAATCGAATAGAAGAAAAATTTATGAATCGATAAATCAAAAAACCGAGGAACTGAGATATCAAAAACTTTAAAATTCGAGAAATTGAAATATGAAAATTCAAAAATTGAAAATTTATATAATCGAAAAAGTGGAATATGGGAAAATTAAAAAACCCAGACAATGAATAATTGAAGAATCCCAAGACTGAAAAATGGAAAATCTGAATTGTTGAAAGATGGAGAAATCGAAAAACCCAGGGACTGAAAAACCGGAAAAGTGTAAAATTCGATTTTTCAATTTGTAGGCCTTGTGGGATTTCAGTTTCTGGATTTTTCTATTTTTCGACTTTCGATTCTTCAATCTCTCTTTTTCGACATAAAAGAAAAGGAAAAACCTAAAAATTGAAAAATTGAAACATCGAAAAATTATAAAACAAAACCCGAAAAATCGAAAAATCTAAAAAGTTGAAATTTCGAATAATCGAAAAATTAAGAAGTCGGAAAATCGAGGAAATGAAATGTGAAAAAACTGAGAAAAATTTAGAATAATTTTTACTCCCCGAGGGTAAGCTAAGGATTTTTGGAATAATCAAATTTTCGAATTTTTGACTTTTCGATTTTTCTATTTTTTTGTTCTTCAATCGATTTATCGAGTTTTCAATTGTCCAATATTTCAGTTTTTGTGATATTTCAACTTCTATGTTTGTTGTTTCCCAATTTCTGGATTTTTCGATTTTTGACTTTTCGAAAAATTGAACAGACCTAAAAAATTGATAAGCCGAAAATCCGAAAGAACGATAAATCAAAAAACTGAAAAATTGAAAGATCGAGTACTCAAAAAATTAAGAAATCCAAAAATCTAAAAATCAAAGAACTGAAATATCAAAAAATTCAAAATTCGAGAAATTGAAATATATGAAAATTCAAAAATTTGTATAATCAAAAAACTGGGAAACGGAAAAATTAAAAATCCCAAACAATGAATAATTGAAGAATCCAAAGACTGAAAAATCGAAAATCTGAATTGTAGAAAGATGGAGAAATCAAAAAATGAAAAATCTAAAAATCCAGAAACTGAAAAACCGCGAAAGTTAAAAGTTGAAAAATCTAGAAATTGAAAAATCGCAAATTTCAATTTCTTGATTTTTCAATTTGTCGGTCTTGTGGTATTTCATTTTCTGGATTTTTATATTTTTGGACATTTCGATTTTTCAATCTACTTTTCGACATAAAAGAAACGAAAAATCTAAAAATTGAAAAATTCAAATATAAAACAAAACCCGAAAAATCGAAAAATCTAAAAAGCTGAAATTTCCAATAATCGAAAAATTAAGAAATCGGAAAATCGAGGAAATGAAATGTGAAAAAACTGAGAAAAATTTAGAATAATTTTTACTCCCCGAGGGTAAGCTAGGGATTTTTGGAATATTCAAATTTTCGAATTTTCCACTTATCGATTTTTCTATTTTTTTTGTTCTTCAATTCGATTTATCGAGTTTTCAATTGTCCAATATTTCAGTTTTTGTGATATTTCAACTTCTATGTTTGTTGTTTCTCAATTTCTGGATTTTTCGATTTTTGACTTTTCGAAAAATTGAACAGACCTAAAAAATTGATAAGCCGAAAATCCGAAAGACCGATGAATAAAAAAACTGAAAAATTGAAAGATCGAATACTCAAAAAATTAAGAAATCCAAAAATCTAAAAATCAAAGAACTGAAATATCAAAAAATTTAAAATTCGAGAAATTGAAATATATGAAAATTCAAAAATTTGTATAATCAAAAAACTGGGAAACGGAAAAATTAAAAATCCCAAACAATGAATAATTGAAGAATCCAAAGACTGAAAAATCGAAAATCTGAATTGTAGAAAGATGGAAAAATCAAAAAATGAAAAATCTAAAAATCCAGAAACTGAAAAACCGCAAAATTTAAAAGTTGAAAAATCGCAAATTTTCTGGATTTTTATATTTTTGGACATTTCGATTTTTCAATCTACTTTTCGACATAAAAGAAACGAAAAATCTAAAAATTGAAAAATTCAAATATAAAACAAAATCTGAAAAATCGAAAAATCTAAAATGTTGAAATTTCGAATAATAATCGAAAAATTAAGAAATCGGAAAATCGAGGAAATGAAATGTGGAAAAACTGAGAAAAATTCAGAACAATTTTTACTGCCCGATGATAAGCTAAGAATTTTTGGATTATTCAAATTTTCGAGTTTTCGATTTATCGATTTTTCTATTTTTTTGTTCTTCAATTCGATTTATCGAGTTTTCAATTGTCCAATATTTCAGTTTTGTGATATTTCAACTTCTATGTTTGTTGTTTCTCAATTTCCGGATTTTTCGATTTTTGACTTTTCGAAAAATTGAACACACCTAAAAAGTAAAATTAATAAGCCGAAAATCCGAAAAAGCGATAAATCAAAAACTGAAAAATTGAAAGATCGAATACTCAAAAAATTTTAAATTCGATAAATTGAAAGAACTATAAATTGAAAAATTGAAAATTTGTACAATCGAAAAGTTGGGAAATAATAGGTAATCGAAAAATCCAGACATTGAAAAATCGCAAAAGTTAAAAAAATTGCCACCAATTTTTTTACAGCTAAACACCAGCGGTAGAAAAATCGATTTTTGATTATCCCAAACCACCCACCTCGCCATAATCCTCGTCAAGCTACACTTACAAAGTTAAAACCAAGCACTTTCCCTAAACGATGCGCACTTGTCCGTCCTTCAGGTAAAAATTTAATCTCATAATTAGCTCTAAAAATGACGATTTATCGCCTGCGGCTCCACGAAAACGCTAACGGCGTCATTTGCGGCATTTTTATGTTTGTGTAGTGGTAATACCGTCCGTATTTCATTAGAATCAGTTGGAAAACAAAAGGGTCTCATTCGTCTTGTAAAATATGTGCGGTGAGAATATTTGGTCAGGTTATAATAATGTTGGCCACTCTGAATTATTTCCTTACAAATTTTAATTAAGCCCGTGCTTTATTATGTTTCCATTTTTTACGAGGCTCTATTTTATGCTTTATGCGGTGATAAAAATTCGCTAAGCAATTAAAGGAATATTACATTAATGCCACGCTAGCGTGTGACTTTTTCAGGCCGCGGGGGCCGCTAATACCGATAGATTTGTAAGTCTGGAATTAATTAGAGAATTAAATTTCACGGGGAGCGATTTCGTGGCAATTTAAATTCATGCGTATTCTATATTTCCCTTACATTAAATAAATCTCCGAAAAGGATGTAATTCAATTTCAACGTTTATAATAACACAATGTGTTCATTGTGATGGTTCCCACGTACGTTTTCCGAAGAAGAAAAGAAACGCTTTCGAAATTTCGCTTGAATAATTATATGGGGTGCAGTTCCGTGGATTTCGCATATTGTTTCGGGGGGAAATTGCGACTCGACGAGGACATTGTAATAGAAACGTGCTAAACTTTACGCCGAACTGTTTTGATTTTATGACGTGACCCTCATAATGTAGCGTTAGCACTTTGATCGTGGTTAGGTGAACCTGTCGACACCCCCGGACGTAAAAAGCCCGAAAAATCCATCAGTGACGGTTTGTTTGTCCGCCCTTAAATTGAATCCAACTTGAACTAATTGTTTGTCGGTGCCAAATTTACAATCTGTTAATTAAGGAGCCGGTTTGCTCATAAAAGTCTCGCAAAAATCCACTCCGAAATTCCTGCACCGAATTATCGAATCCGGCCGAAATTCCTTTTACGGTTTTTTTATATTTCGACTTTTCGGGCACGGCCAAATTGAAGTCGACGCTCCGAATTCAAGACATCGTAAATACACTTTTTCCTCGTCCGAAATGAAATATGTGTTTATTACATCGTTTTCAGTTTTATTTTACCTTCGCGAAAAGCTAAATCCGCATATTTATATCCTTTTTTCCCGTAACAAAACCTCGTCCATAACTCTCCCTCGAACGACGTAAAGCAGCATGTTAGTACCAATCGGCCATTATAAATTTGATAAACGAATAATGGAGGAATTCTTGTGATTTTCGTGCAATGTTTTATTCACGTACGCGCGGAAAAAACAACATTCCGGAATAAATTCGGCTCTTGATTTAGTAATGCTGATCCAGATGTCGGATTCATCGTTCTGCTCCCTGGAAAATGCATTACTGCAGATTTTATTCGGGGCCGTAAATGAATATTGCAATGACGTTTGAAAGGATGGTCGTAAAAACAAGACGGAAATCTACATATGTTTGGAGCACAGAGCGCAGGGGCACGAGGGAGAGAAATATTACGACATTACGCTTCTGCTCAAGAATAAATGATTTGTTGAAGCGAGATGATTTTTTTTTTAAGAATCGACTCTCGAATGATTTTTTGGCAAGTCCGAACAAAGGGCGATCCGTTATGCACCTATCTCGATACAATTTGTTTGAAAATAAACATAAATCTCGCACAGAATGCTCAAGTCTAAGTATCTATTAAATTTAATCTCGAAGATATATTGTCCCACATGTTGGGAAAATAAAAAACGGGCCAAGTCTGCGTTAAATAAAATTGTCGGTTTGTGAAGGTAATCGAGAGGGCGGTCGTAACCCTTGCCTCGCATCCAAAAGATATTCAATTGCAAATTGGATTTTTGATTAATGCCCGGTTCTGCAACGGTGATCCCGTATTGTTCCGCTTTTTGTGCGCAAAAACGTACGATTTTATCCCACTTCTTCTTAATTAAAGCTGACAAAAGGGAAGAGTTATCGTTGCTGGCGGCTTATTGTCGAGGTTTTCACCGACGCTTCAAAATATTCATTGCGATCAACAAGCCGGAAACGCAGAATTAAAAATTGGAGAGGACACGGAATTTTTAGGAAGTCTAGGCGACGGCTGATGTTAACAATTTTAACAGGGACGAAACCAGGGTGTCATTATATGTATCATTTATACTTACATACAATTAGTAATTAATTGGGAATTTTTCTTGTTTTTTTCCCCGCCTATGCAATTTTATTTTCTTTAGTTGCCATGGAAACCGTGCGTCTAGTCGCTGTATTTATCTGGAATCGGGTCATTTTCGTTCTGCGCGGGTGAAATTGTTTGATTTTAAATAAAATTAATGAATTCAGTTGACTATTTAATAAAGAATCGTCCACTGTTCATGACAAAACGACATAACAAGCATGGTAAATTTTTGTGGATGTGCGGTTGTAAAAAAAATAAATAAATTGTTTTGTTTTTTATGTTTCCTGAGTAATGATTTAAAAGTATAAAAGAAGTATTGAAGTAGGGTTCATTGAGCGACTGGCTACTTTCACGTTTTCTCGACCTTTCATAACGCCAAGAGTATGCAAAATAGGTCTTCCGTTTGTCAAATTTTACCATTCTTGTAAGAATATCATGTAGACTTGGATAGTAAAACACTAAAATTTATCTGATCATCCTCACCAACAATTTGATGACGTCATCTCAACATTTTGCATAGTAAATTGTGTTTAAATGTTATAACATAACATCCTCCTGTACTTGTAGTTTATGAATTCGCCTTGATTTTTTACCCTAGCCATTTAGCATTTGGCGAAAAATAATCAAAATTGGGTAACACACATTTTATAATAATCCTTTAAAATCAACATGGGCTTGAATACCCGATTTTTTTTCAAAAACTGCTTGGATTTTACAACTAGGTACATCTCATTTTTCAAATTTCAATCCAACGGTGCCAAGCAACTCCATTTTTTTTTTTATTTTAACTTCCCGAGGCTAAGCCAAGAAATTACATATTGTAATAGGGTAAAACACTAAAATACTCCTGTAGTTGTAGTTTATGAATTCGCCTTAATTTGTAACCCTAGAATACCAGAGATTCAGAAAAAATAATCAAATTTGAATAACATACATTTTATACTAATCTAAATGGAGAACTAACAGCGTTCACTAACCAATGATGCGAAGGTCGCGAGTTCGATCCCCTCATGGACTAATTTTTTTCTTAGGGGCAAGGAATGTTCTGTAGAACATGAGAATAACTCTTTAATGTTTAAAATTCCAGGAGATTAAAAATGAAAAAATGAAGTAAATAAAAAAATTGGTCGAAAGTTGTTTCGACAGAACTTCCCTCGCACCCAAAGTACACTGAATATATACAGCATTTTTGAGTCGAGTTTTAACTTTACAGAATTTTGTGATGACGTCATCAACATTTTTGCAAGGACAAGTATATCAACTTGGATTAGTGCAGTGTAATACTAAAAATAAAGTATTGTATTCCCAAAATTTTCTGGGAATACATGGATTATCTACAAAAAATAAAATTCGCAAACTCAAATTATATAATTTTTCGTAAAAACGGGATATATTGTACTTTAGGGGCAAGGGAAGTTCTAGCTAATTTACCTTGGATCAATTTTTTTATTACTTTTCCGTTTTTCATCCGAGTTTTGTTTATTTTCTTTTAGGCTATCAATGCTTACAGTTCTAAATCTTCTATTGTTTTATATTTCTCTGTTTTATTTATTCAAATTTTCATGGGCTAAATTTTCTTGTGTTATAGATTTTTCCGAAATCAAGCACTATTTGGTAGGTATACCTACAATTTTCGTGTTTGTTTCAGTCGAATTTATATATTTTTTTATATATACATGTGTTCCAAAGATTGATAATGAAAGATTATTCACTCTTTGTGAATTATTAAAAAATAAAGGGCGCGTGGGCGGGGCTAATACTTGCCAAGATAAGACTAATTTTGCCAAATGACATATCCTCTAAGAAAATAAACCACCTTATATTTTCTTTGAGAGTACGTCATTTGCCATAATCAGTCTTATCTTGACAAGTAGAAACTACCCCGCCCAACCGCCCTTTGTTTTCTTAGAAGGTATGCTCTCTGGCAAAATCAGTCTTATCTTGGCGGATAAAATCAATCACTGAAAAGGAGGCAGGGTGGGTGGGCGGGGCTAATTATCTTCTTCTGTCGAGCTAATCACAATTTTTTTTTGTTACACTATTTGCTATAAAATTGATTTCTTATTTCATGCACCTGACCTGCCAAAATCCATCTTATCTTATCAAATACTAGCCCCGCCCACCCACCCTCTATTTTCTTAGAATAGTACGTCATTTGCTAAAATCAGTCTTATTTTGACAAGTAGAAACTACCCCGGCCACCCGCCCTTTGTTTTCTTAGAAGATATGCAATTTGGCAAAATCAATCTTATCTTAGCGGATAAAATTAATCACTGAAAAGGAGGCAGGGTGGGTGGGCGGGGCTAATTACGTTCTTCTGTCGAGCTAATCGCATTTTTTTTTTGTTACACTATTTGCTATAAAATTTATTTCTTATTTCATCCACTTGACAGCCAAAATCCATCTTATCTTATCAAATATTAGCCCCTCCCACCCACCCTCTATTTTCTTAGAGAGTACGTCATCTGCCAAAATCAGCCTTATCTTGGCAAGTAGATACTAGCCCCACCCACCCGCCCTTGGTTTTCTTAGAAGGTATGCAATTTGGCAAAATCAATCTTATTTTGTCGGATAAAATCAATCACTGAGAAGGAGACAGGGTGGGTGGGCGGGGCTAATTATCTTCTTCTGTCGAGCTAATCACAATTTTTTTTTGTTACACTATTTGCTACAAAATTTATTTCTTATTTCATGCACCTGACCTGCCAAAATCCATCTTGTCTTATCAAATATTAGCCCCGCCCACCCACCCTCTATTTTCTTAGAGAGTACGTCATCTGCCAAAATCACTCTTATCTTGGCAAGTAGACACTAACCCCGCCCACCCGCCCTTTGTTTTCTTAGAAAGTATGCAATTTGGCAAAATTAATCTTATCTTGGCGGATAAAATCAGTCACTGAAAAGGAGGCAGCGTGGGTGGGTGGGGCTAATTATGTTCTTCTGTCGAGCTAATCGCATTTTTTTTGTTACACTATTTGCTATAAAATTTATTTCTTATTTCATCTACTTGAGAGCCAAAATCCATCTTATCTTATCAAATATTAGCCCCGCCCACCCACCCTCTATTTTCTTAGAGAGTACTTCATCTGCCAAAATCAGCCTTATCTTGACAAGTAGATACTAACCCCACCCACCCCCCCTTTGTTTTCTTAGAAGGTATGCAATTTGGCAAAATCAATCTTATCTTGGCGGATAAAATCAATCGCCGAAAAAGAGGCAGGGTGGGTGGGCGGGGCTAATTATGCTCTTCTGTCGAGTGGAAGTGGAAACTAATAATACAATCTAGGATGCAAAAAAAGTAAAAAAAGGCTAATCGCAATTTTTTTTGTTACACTATTTGCTATAAAATTTATTTGATATTTCATGCAGCTGACCTGCCAAAATCCGTCTTATCTTATCAAATACTGACTTAATCAATAAAATAAATTGACACATTCATTAATTTTTTTTGAGGCACCTATATAAACAAATCTAAAAAATTTGAATGCAATGATAAATCGCAAGTAAGAACTCGTCATATTTTAAATTTCACAAGATTTTAAAAGATTAATAGGGACAAAGTCAGTTTTATGTTAACAAATACAAGGGCCGCCCACCCGCCTCCTATTTTCCCAGAGGATATGTCATTTGCCAAAGTTAGTCTTATCTTACCAAGAACTTACTACCTTCATAATAAAAAAACTGTTGACGATGTCATCAATTATCCGTCTATTTTTTCCCCTAGTTTTGACTATACCACATTTCTGGTATCGTCAAAATTCCCACGAGTTTTCCAATATTAGTTAGAATTTTTTTCCCCAAATTTTAAAGGTTCAACAACTAGAAGATGTTAGTTACAGAAATCCTTCGAGTACCTTATTTCTAAAAAATTGGTTCACTTTGATGACTGGAAAATAATAAAATGGGCGTTTAACACAGACAATTTCCCAGAAACTTGTATTTTAAAAATACAAACTTTTGATTCATTTTGAAAATTGGAAATTACCAAAAGGGTGTTAAACTAACAGAAATCGTGAAACCTATACAAAAAAAGGTAAAACTGACGCCACCCACCTCATATTTTTAATTTCATTGGCACATTTGATCTACCCTAGGATGAAAATTAAATTCCATTTTTGGCAAATGATCAAAACAAAATAAAAAAAAACTTCAAAGAGGCCCCGCCCACCCACCCGGTTTTCTTTTTAATCACTCATTTAATTGGATGAGTGTATTTTATGTTGATAAACAGTGGAATCTATACCAAGTAAAAAGGTAAAACTAACCCCACCCTCCTCCACATTTGAATTTCATTGGTTTGGTAAGTTTTGGTAAGTCGTCAAATCTAATTAAAAAAAAATTGGTCGAAAGTTGTTCCTTCACTTCTAAAGTACAATGAAACATATGCAGCACTCTCGAGTGTTTATTTATGTTTATACATCGAAAGAATGTCACGTAGAAATTAGTTTGATTTGAATTAAACCACAATCGAGCAAAATGATCTGAATATTATAATTCTTATTTTATCATTTATTATTATAAAGACTTTTTTTTTCACATTTTCGAGGAAATGGGGTGACTCGTTCTTAATTTGACCAATAAAAAATCAACACGGATAATACTATTTACACCACAATCAAAATACATTTTTGCCGAATTTTTTCAAAACTATGAGTATTTTTGGAAAAAAACTGACTATCAATTAATTATAGGACCCTTGCTTTGTCGAATCGGTTAAAGTATAAACACAGACAGTCGAAGTTAACCATGTACTGAGAAATTGAGAATGCCTACATTTTTTCCGTTAGTTATCTGGACTATACTTCAAGGCGAGGGAAGTTCTATCAAAATAACCTTCTACAATTTTTTTACTACCTTTGTTTTGTTGGTATTGTCATCAAAGCGCTTGGTCATTTAAAGCGTTTGAATTTATTTGTTTTATTTTGCATTTTTTTAACACGTGATATCTCACAATGTTGTGGAATAAATGAGGTATTTCCCCTTCGTGTCACCTCGAATCTCACTAAATAAACAAAAATAAATATGATAAACACAGTACACATATTCTCAGAATTGGAAATCTCTTGTCAAATATTGCCAAAATTGTAGATAAAATATAAAACCAAATGCTGCCATGAACTTGACATTTTCAGTACGACACGTCAGTTTTGCACAGAATCGTTTCAAAATGGTTAACCACACATTTGATGATACTAACACACATGAAATATTTCCCTTCGAAATTAAGAACGACAATGGAACCATGTCGAATAAATTCCCAGGTACCCACTGATTTTTTGTCAAACACGTAACTAATAAAAAAATATTTTTTTGTTTAGAAATTAAGGATCGCCATGTTTTCGTGGGTCCCAAAAATTACTGTTTCGCTGCATCGTACAAAGACGTGGCTTCAAAACTCTACAATTTTGAAGCCCGACCAGACGACGTGTGGATTCTAGGTTTTCCACGATCAGGTCCTTTGTGATTTTTTTTTTAATAATTAAATTATAATTTTATTTCAAACAGGGACAACCTTAACATCCGAGCTAGTGTGGCTTTTGGGCAATAATCTCGATTATCAAAAAGCGTCAGAAACGGTGATGGACCTTCGATTCCCGGTCCTAGAGTAAGTACAACCCTCAATGTGTTCCTACTTTTCCTTATTTTTGAATCAGAGGTGCCGCCTATTTCTGCCAGGACTACGAACGAATCACCGCCCAGCGCCAATTGTACAAAGGCGAAACCGCCGAAATCGCCGAAAAATTATCGAAACCGGCTTGGGAAAGCCTGTCGGAAACTCGCGAAAAGCGCTTTATCAAGACACATCTACCCCTCAGCCTGGCACCCTCCAACATATTGACGAGTGGCTGCAAAGTGAGTTTAATCAATCTTTTGAGTCACAGATATGAAAAAAATTTCATTTAGGTCATCTATCTCGCCAGAAACCCGAAAGATGTTTGTGTTTCCAGTTATTTGTTGTTGAACTCTTACAAAACAGTTGGTATTGATGAAAGTTTCGATAAGTTTTGGAATTACTTCCATCATGGATTAGGTAAGTTGAGGAATATAACTTTCGGGAGATAAAAGTGCTAGTTTTAGTGCCTTGTACGCCATATTTCGAACATGTGAAGGAAGCGTGGGAGGCGAAGGACAATCCGAACGTGCTGTTTGTGTTTTACGAGAACTATTCGAAAGTAAGAAAGTGGAACGAAATTTTTTTTTTTATAAATTTAATTCACTTAAAGGATATGGAGCTGACGATACGGACGTTAGCGAGGTTTCTGGGGAAAAAAATTGCAGACAGCGACGTCCACACTTTAATAGAACACGTGAAAATCGACAATTTCAGAAAAAATAAATCCGTCAATAGTGATCATCTCAGGGAATTGGGTATATTAAAAGACACGAATGACTCCTTTATTAGGAAAGGGGTGGTTGGAGGGTGGAACGAATTTTTCCAAGAACACGTCGACGTCGAAGCCGATAACTGGATCAACGAAAATTTGAAGATGACAAGACTGAAATTTTCGTAGTAGTTAATTAGTGGAAGTCATTTATTAAAGCAACAACTCAAATAACAGAATAAACCAAATTTACGTAATCGTGCAGAGGTCTTCGCTGTACGATATCTCACAACTTCGCTTCTCCTCTTGCAACTTCGCCCTAAACTCCTTGATACAATCACAGGTGCCATTATTTTTCTCCAAATTAGTCACATTAGCAACTGTCACTAATCCATAAGGTAAACACTCTAACAAATTACTCGACAGGTCCAAAATTCCAATATTCCGCACTTTGGGAAACGCGTTACCATTTATTTCACTAATTTTGTTCCTCGCTAAATAAATTACATCAACATCCGTCAGATCCCGAAAAGCCCCATCCGGAACCACCTGAATATTATTCCTGTCCAGATACAACTGACTGATTCTCTCCAAATCATAAAAACTCTCAGGAACAAGTTCCCCTAATTTATTTTTACTCAAAAATATCTTCGTATCGACCACACTTATCCCGTCTACCAGATGGCTACCTTTTACATTCACAAAAGCACTCCGTGGCAAATAACTCAATTTATTCCTTCTGAAATACAACTCCGTCAATCTCGGGGTGTTTTTAAACCACCCAGAGTCCCACGATTTTAACCTGTTGCTGTTGAGCTTAATCTTAAACAAAAGTGGCATATCGTCGAACGCCTCACCGTCAATCTGCTTAATCTCGTTCCTCTGCAGCGACAAAATTTTCACTGTCAACCCATTAAAAACCCCTTTCTTCAACTCCTCGATATGGTTATCTTCAAGATGCAGCACAGTCAAATTCGGTAAATTAAAAAAAGCCTTTGTTTCGATTTTCTGGACGCCGCAGTTCGACAAATACAAATCCTGGAGGTTCTTCAAGTTTCGTACAGCTTCGGTGTAGATGATTTCCATGGTCTTTGTCTTCACGATGATCAAGTGCTTGTCGGTGGGTACTGTTTTGTTGTCGATGTGGTGAAAATCGTAGACCATTTGTCGTTTGCCATGTCTTCCGTACTTGATGAAAGCTCTGTCGAAGAGGACGGGGCCACTTTGCACCAAGGTGAATAGTGTTACGACGAAAAAGTAAAAGAGTGTTTGCACTAGCATCATTCGGTTTGAAATAAAGAGTAATCTCTTGGGTTCATATCGTCGTTTGAGGTTATTAGGAAAAGGTCATGCAATTCATCTCTGATATTATTATCGCGGTCAGAGGCGTGCCGACGAATAACACTAATAATGGTGGTGAAGAGTGCAGAAAAACGCAATTTTACGATGTTTAATGATATAGAGGGTTTTCTACCCACTGAAAACGAGTGCTGAGATATAAATTTGTGTAAAATAATATTAAAATTCAGTTCTGGACCTGAATGGTGTTGTAAAATATACGGAAATGAAGTCCTTGACAATAATAAGATAGTGATAATAAAAAATAAACGCATTATACGTGACCTGTATAAGTGGTATCAAACTTTTTTTGCATTTGTTTTGCAACGACTGTTTTTTTTTAATTTTTAGTTAAAAAAAAGTAGTCTCCCGTTTCCGTCTGTCTGTCTATCTATCTGTCTGGTGTCTGTATCCATTTTTATTAGACAAGGATTCTCTGAAACTACTGGACCGATTGTTGTCTTTGCAAAATTGTTGATGACGTCATTACAAAATTTTGTAAAAGGAAAACTCATTTGGAACGTATGCCCAGCACGCTTATTTATATTTACTTTAACGTTAGATATATATTTTTATTTTAACTTATAAGGGTTCTTATTAAAAAAAAAAAATTAAATTCGTTAGTCAAATCAAAATTCAATTTCTATTTCACAGTAAATAAAATAAGTTAGTGAAATGGACAGAGTTGAATTTAGGTATTTCTGGAGTCTTATGATTTCATGAACAAATAATAGCCCCGCCCACCCACCCTCTCTTCATTCTAGTGATGGCTCTTAACATTGTTGATTAATGACCACATTATTATCTTATTAGAACAAAACTCAAATCTGTCAAATCTAAAAAGAATTGAGTTGGTGTTGAGTAAGCACCTGAGAACTATATTAAAACACATTAGTTATTACTAATGCCCCTCCCACTCGCTCAAGCTCCACCTTAATGAATCATTTCATTGGCCCGGAGAAGTGGAGTGGCGTTTACAGTTCTACCCAGTGGTGTCTACTTTATATGATTTTTAAATAATGCTGTCTAAACGGTGACGGCAAAGTCGTTTTTCGAATGTTATTAAAAAATATTTAACCTTAGCGTGTATTAATTGTCAAAATAAAATCCAACTTCCGAGTGAGAGCCAATGAAATGGGTCATCAAAATAAAGTAGGGGTGGGTGGGTGGGGCCACTTTTGGCTTTGAGTTAAAGCTTACATTCTGTCGCTTGTCAAATAAAAATTCAATTCCAACTTGTTTTATAGAAATAAAATAGGCTAGCAAAATGGAGGAAGGAGGGGGTGGAGTTAAGTTTAGGTCTTTTCTGCAGCCAATAGCCCCACCCTCTTTATTCTGATGAATAATCTTAATATTGTTAATTAATGACAAGATTATTATCTTATTAGAATCCTACTCAAATCTGTTAAATTATTGGTGAGAAGATTGATAAATTGTAAATTATAAAATATCTAAAAAAATTGAGCTGGTGCTAAATAAGTACACCAGACGTGCGAATTGTATTAAAACACAATATTACTAATGCTCCTCCCATTCGCACAAGCTCCACCTTAATAAATCATTCCATTGGTCCGGAGAAAGGGAGTTGCTTTTACGGTTGTACCCAGTGGTGTCTACTTGACATGATTTTTAAAAATTTATGTCCAATGTCTAAACGCTGACGTTAAAGCCATTTTTCGAATAAAAATAAAAATTTTATTAAAAAATATATATAATCTTAATACGTATTAATTGTCAAAGTAAAATTCAACTTCTAACTGAGAGCCAATGAAAGGGTCATCAGAATGGAGTAAGGGTGGGTGGGTGGGGCCACTTTTTAGTGTGAGTTAAATCTTACATTCTGTCGCTAGTCAAATCAAAATTTAATGCCAACTTATTTTATAGAAATGAAATAGGCTAGCAAAACGGAGGAAGGAGGGGGTGGAGCTAAGTTTAAGTGTTTTCTGCAGTCTTATGAGCAATCAATAGCCCCACCCACCCACCCTCTCTTTATTCTGATGAATAATCTTAATATTGTTAATTAATGACAAGATTATTATCTTATAGAATCCTACTCAAATCCGTTAAATCGTTGGTGAGAAGATTGATAAATTGTAAACAAAATATCTAAAAAGAATTGAGCTAGTGTTAAATAAGCATACCAGACGTGAGAAGTATATTGAAACACAACATTACTAATGCTCCTCCCACTCGCATAAGCTCCACCATAATAAATCACTTCATTGGTCCGGAAAACAGGAGTGGTGTTTACAGTTGTATCTAATGGTGTTTACTTCATGTGATTTTTCAATATTTCTGTCTAAACGCTGACGGCAAAGTTGTTTTTCGAATTAAAATAAAAATTTTATTAAAACATATTTAATGTTAGCGTGTATTAATTGTCAAAATAAAACCCAACTTCCGAGTGAGAGCCAATTAAATGGGTCATCAAAATAGAGTAGGGGTGGGTGGGTGGGGCCGCTTTTAATATTGAGTTAAATCTTACATTCTGTCGCTTGTCAAATCAAAATTCAATTCCTACATTGCAGAAATAAAATAGGTTAGCAAAAGGGGGTAGGAGGTGGGCGGAGCTAAGATTAGGTTTTTCTGTAGTCTAATGAACAAGCAGTAGCCCCGCCCACCCACCCTCTCTTTATTCTAGTGATGACTCTCTACATTGCTAATTAGTGACAAGATTATTATCTTATTAGAATCCTACTCAAATCTGTTAAATTATTGGTGAGAAGATTGATAAATTGTAAATAAAATATCTAAAAAAATTGAGCTGGTGCTAAATAAGTACACCAGACGTGCGAATTGTATTAAAACACTATTACTAATGCTCCTCCCATTCGCACAAGCTCCACCTTAATAAATCATTTCATTGGTCCGGAGAAAGGGAGTTGCCTTTACGGTTGTACCCAGTGGTGTCTACTTGACATGATTTTTAAAAATTTATGTCTAAACGCTGACGTTAAAGCCATTTTTCGAATAAAAATAAAAATTTTATTAAAAAATATATAATCTTAATACGTATTAATTGTCAAAATAAAATTCAACTTCTAACTGAGAGCCAATGAAAGGGTCATCAGAATGGAGTAAGGGTGGGTGGGTGGGGCCACTTTTTAGTGTGAGTTAAATCTTACATTCTGTCGCTTGTCAAATCAAAATTTAATGCCAACTTATTTTATAGAAATAAAATAGGCTAGCAAAATGGAGGAAGGAGGGGGTGGAGCTAAGTTTAAGTCTTTTCTGCCGTCTTATGAGCAACCAATAGCCCCACCCACCCACCCTCTCTTTATTCTGATGAATAATCTTAATATTGTTAATTAATGACAAGATTATTATCTTATAGAATCCTACTCAAATCCGTTAAATCGTTGGTGAGAAGATTGATAAACTATAAACAAAATATCTAAAAAGAATTGAGCTAGTGTTAAATAAGCATACCAGACGTGAGAAGTATATTGAAACACAATATTACTAACGCTCCTCCCATTCGCACAAGCTCCAATTTAATAATCATTTCATTGGCTCGGAGAAGAGGAGTAGCGTTTACAGATGTACCCAGTGGTGTCTACTTCATATGATTTTGAAATAATTCTGTCTAAACGCTGACGGGAAAGTCGTTATTCGAATAAAAATAAAAATTTTATTAAAAAATATTAAGTTCTAGTGTGTATTAAGGTCAAAATAAAATCCATCTTTCGAGTGAGAGCCAATAAAATGGCCATCAGAATGGAGTAAGGGTGGGTGGGTGGGGCCACTTTTGACTTTGAGTTAAATCTTACATTGTGTCGCTTGTCAAATCAAACACTCTAAAAACAGTCCGTAGTAAAATCAACTATACCTCTATAGTTGGCCGGTTTATAATTGCTCGGACGATATTGTGTCGTTGTTTTAACAATATAGACAAATTTCGCATAATCGTGACAACAGTATTAAAATAATTGCGCTTATATAGTTATGAAAACTGTACAATTTAGTTCATTTGATCGAACAGCAGAGTAAAAAAATGTTGTTACAGTTTGCATAGTTGTTCGAAACCACTACGAATGGTACATTTTAATCGTAACCGAGAAGTTTTGTTATAATAACAATGCCTTTATTTCTGGGAACCACCGTGTTTTCGTCGTCTCAGTTTCCGTCACGAAGTCACGGGTGTATGTGTGACGCAGTTAGTGCAGAGAAGTGCAGTGTTTTCGTTCTTTTTGTGGTTTTTCTTAATATTTGTAGTTACAAAAAGGTAATTATGGAAGTTGAAGTTAAAGATTACCTAGACAAATGGGGTCTGGCCCATTTATGGGAGAGTTTTCAAGGTACATACCTGTTTAATTCCAGTTAATGTCCAGCAAAAGATAAAAGCAATTACTCCAATTATTATGAGTATTGCCGCTGTAAAATCTCGAGTCGTTTTCGAAGCTGTACTCTGTGTAAAGCTGTCAATCAAAATTAGTCGCTACCCTTATATACCTTTCCAGAACCGTATTTGTTCTTTAGTGAATGCATCCTAATGCATAATGGTTTTATTGCAGGTTGCGGTCTAAAATACTAAAAAAAATACTCCTCACAAAATAATTGACGGCGTTTGCATTTATCTTTTGCTGGACTTAGTATGGAAGTACTCATGCATGTTACTCAACAATTTATTATTTATTTTATTACTCAACAATCGTCATCCTTATTTCTACGGCTGTTGAGTAAAAATGAAAAGATCATTTTTTTCTTTTTGAAAAAACTTAAAACTTTTTAACTTGTTTCATATAAGTAGTATTATATCACAATTTAGTAATTACGATTCTCATCTTTCAGAACAGGGTGTAGATTTTGCAGCCTTTATTAACCTAACGGAGGATTTAATAAAGGAACTTATTCCAAAAATAGGAGATAGAGCAAAGTTTTTGTCCCACTTTAAACGTTTAAAAACTGACATCTGTATTGTGGATATCGAGAGTTCTGATGGTCCATCTACCAGCAAACGGAACCATAGCGTGTCTGATTTGAATTTTATTTCACGACCTCTCTATAATTTGGAAAATTCGTTGTCACCTGCTTCAACGACATCATTAAACAGTTTGGCTGTCGATGAAAATCCAATATTATCTGATGCTAGCTTTACTTCTATCTGCTCGACTCCTTCACAGTCATCTACACCGTTAAATGAAATTATATCCAAAGAGTACGAGGATTTTTTTCAAGATAAAGCACTAGGTAGGTATGAGCTTGAATTTTAAAATTCGTTTAATTATGTATAATTCTAGATTTTGTACCTGTTCCCTATAAAAGGCAAAATGCCTTCATTGGCAATCCCACAGTAGGGGATGAACCAATTACCTATGATTTTGTAAGTTAATTTATATTCTTACATTGTTCTGTTTTGTATTTTTTGTTATGGCAAATCGTTAAGCAAGTAACATATATTTACTATGCAATTATTTTTCAATGAAATGATACTTTCTTAAGAAACAAATATGTATAATAAACAGTTATGTCCATTCAATTCAATTTTAAAGTAAATATATTTCAGGACCTAAAAAAATGTTTAAAAAAAAGTGTTAAGGGACGTCAGTTGTTGCAAACAAAGTCCTCTGAAACGTCATTAACACCTACCCTACAGAACAATCTAGTATCAATCATTATTGAAGAAGAATTGCGAACCCATTTGGACAAAAGGTGAAATAGATTATTTTTTAAAAGTATTAGCTTCTGAGAAATAAAAACTTTTTTTATAGAACTCCTTCAAGACGGTTTATTCAGCTTGCACGCTATATTAAACAGTTATTTCCAAAGGAAAGAATTGAAACATATTATACACCGTACGTCAACGTGGATGGAAAATACAAAAAGTGTGCGCGTGGAAAATTATTTGATAAATACCACAATACTAGAAGAACATTAAGACAGTCTGGTATTTTAGAGACTAAAGGAAATAGTAGTAGTAGGTTATTTTTTTTAATAAAAATAGAAATTTTATAATGTACCAACTGTGTTTATAGAAACCTCGGAAGAGGAATTGAGTGCAGAAGACGATAACTATGAAAATATCGTACAGTGGTTAAAAAATAACTACGAACCGTGGCCACAAGTGATTGAACATTGGAAGGAAACGTCCAAAACCAGGCTAAAAAAGTACAACGAGAGTCAGTCTACAATATTTGAATATTTAACAACATTCCCTGGACTTAAGAGACCTCTTGGATACACTTTAGTACGTGAGCTATATGAAATTATTATTTTGTAGGAATTTGAATTGAATTTCATTTACATTTATGGTAGAACATGAAATTTATAATTATTTTTAGTTTGAAGTGGATTTCCAAAAACTTTTCCCGAATCAGGAATACAATTTATACGCAAAAATTAATGATTTTGTCGTGAAAATTTTGAGCTTAGCCAAAAATTCAAAAGATGTAAATGTAAAACATTACTTAGAGAAGTTGTCAGAAAGTCAGTCTGAAGGTATACAATCTGATTTATCCATTTATAAATTGCAATAGTAACAAATATGTTTTAGATGCCACTAATGCACTTGCATTATTAATTTTACCCCATCTTGTCCAAACAAGTGTCATATCAAGTACGTCACAATCAAATCCAAAAAAAAAAAAATAAGATGGAGACCGTCAAAAACTGAGTGCCAGGAGACGTTTTTACTGCATGTTCCAACAGCAGACGAAGTGAAGGTGGTGCTAGAACAGCAGCGGAACAAATTTCTTAATAAGTGTGATACATTTCAACCCCTACCCATTGTGGTAGGTAACTTTGAAAATTGAAGTTGCATGTTACAAGTAGACTCTTATCTATATAGCGTAGAGAGCGTAGTCAAATGTTTTGATGTATGTTTCAAAATGTTCCACGTTTTAAATGCAGAATATCCGTCTCCAAGTAAGCATCTTTGGCAGTTAATTCAACAGCACATATACAATATTCACGATGCAAAACATGATGTAAATTACATTTCCGTCAATACATTTTTGAGTCAGTTGAATAACTGTTAAATTTTTGTCTTGTCTTTTTTACTTTTGTTTTTAATTTGTTTATGATATACCTAATTTTCAAATATATGTTTTCAGTGTAATAAATCATTTCTTTCCATAAAAATATTGCTATTGCACTTAAAACACGTGCATTCCTTTAAAGATGGACCAATAATATGTTGCGAAAATTCTTGTTTCAGAACAATGAGTAATATAAATTCTTTCAGGAAGCATGTCAAAGACAAACACTTGACTTCTAACAATAGAATTACACCTAGTTTAGGGCAAAATTTTTCTGCAAGCGAAAAAGTAAATAAAAACTTGCAAATGCTACCATCAGCGTCGACCACATTGAATAACGTTCATCAGAATTCAAATACAGACACCCCTTTACAAACTCATTTAATTAAAAATGAAATTGATACTGAAAGCTTTAAAAACGATATCTTAGAATTTGTTTCATCTTTGTATAGCAATAATTGCATACCTAGGGTTGAAGTTCAAAATGTTGTTAATATGACATCAAAATTATTTAATGGAACATTTTTAAAAACTTTCCAAATTTTTATTTTTAACTTGTTAACCACACTTAAATGTGAGGATAAATTAATTGATTTGGTAAATCTTTATTTTAACTTGCGTCAAAATCCTTTCAAAGAGTTGTCAACAGAATATAAAAGATTTAAATATTTTCAGAAATGTGGTTTTTATGTAAAGCCTGAAGAATTTATTATACGTGAAGACATCGAATCAAAAACTAAAAAATGTTGTCCAACGGTAAATACTTACGTTTCAAAAGATACGTTTATTCCACTTAGAGACAATTTAAAAAAAATTTTTGAATTACCCAATGTGTTTCAAAAAACTTTCGAATATACCAAACTTCTTATGGATAATACCATCATTAAAGAAAATTTTATTCAGTGTGAGCTTTGGCAATCGAAATTACAACTATTTGAGAATAAAATTGTTTTTCCATTGTTCATATATTTCGATGACTATGAAACGGGAAATGTACTAGGATCGCATTCAGGCGTAAATAAGTTAGGGGCGGTATATGTTTCGATTCCATGTTTTCCCCCAGAATTTCAGTCGTTAACAGAAAACATTTTATTGGTACAATTGTTTAAGTCTCTTGACAGAAAAACGGTTGGTAATCAAGTTTTTAAAATTGTAATTGACGAATTAAATTATCTGCACAATGTTGGAATAAATATTAACTGCGGACAAGAATGTAGGACCATTTATTTTACCATCGGTTTATGTATTGGAGACAATCTTGGACTAAACTCAATGCTAGATTTTGTTGAGAGTTTTAGCGCAACTCATTTTTGCCGTCTTTGCACAATGACAAAATCTGAGTGTCAAATAAAATGTGAAGAAGATCAAACTCAGCTTCGTAATGTTATTAGTTACGAAAACCATCTGCATTTAAATAATCCTATTTTAACAGGTATTAAAAAAAAATCTATTTGGAACGAAGTAATTGGTTTTCATGTTACCGAAAATTACAGTATGGACATAATGCATGATATGTTAGAGGGAGTGTGTAATTATGACCTGAGTTTAATATTAAAGCATTTTATTTATGAAATAAAATTATTTAGTTTGACAATGTTAAATTCTAAAATTGCGGCTTTTGATTATGGATCAGAAACAAATATTCCACCTAAAATTAACGAAGATCAACTAAAGAAGAATAACTTAAAGATGTCTGCTTCTGAAATGATGTGCTTTGCTTCACTGTTTGGTTTAATGGTTGGTCATTTAGTGCCAGAGAATCATACCTATTGGCAGTTATATTTGACACTATGTAAAATATTGGACATAATTTTAGATAAATCAGTTCAACCTCAATATGAGCAACTCTTAAAATCATTGGTTTATGAACACCACTATATTTATACAGTTTTATTAAAACAGACACTTAAACCGAAACACCACAATATGATACATTATCCTTTACTTGTACGTATGGTCGGACCTCTGGTGCATATTTGGTCTATGAGATTCGAATCCAAGCACAGACCCTTTAAAATTACTGCTAATATTAGTTGTTCAAAGAAAAATATTTGCTTAACGTTAGGAATAAAAAATCAACTTCAGTTATGTCACAAACTTATTTGTAATAATGGATTTACAGAAACAGTAAAGTATGGTCCAGCAGATTTTATATGTCTTTTAGAGTATGAATTTAACATGTTTATTACTAATGATATAGATTATGTAGAACGCTTTAAGTGGGTAAAAATTTTAGGACTAATATACAAGAAGCATGACATTATTGTGGTTGATGTATTGGATCTTCCATTATTTGCTAAAATATTAGATATTATAACTATACAAAATGAAATTTTCTTTATATATGCGGAATTCCTTACAACTGGTGTCTATGAACATTATCATGCATTTGCTGTAGAAAAAAACGATAAAAGAAGCCTGATAAAAATTAACAATCTTAAAAACTACGACAGATATTATCTTAGCATGCTTCCTGATGGAAAGTATTACATAAATAAAAAACATGGGATATAAAATGTAATATTTAAACCTACCAAATGAAAATTAGGTTCGTCCTATATAAATTCTAATGGAATTTAGAAACTTGTTTGTTATTATTGTACAAATGAAGTAATGATAAGCGTATTAATAATTGCATTTACATTGTAAACTGTTTACATTTATTTTTTATTTTTTAATAAAACATTTTAATAAAAACAGATTTTTTATTTATTAACTAAAAACTCTATTAGCCACAACAATATTAAATGAGTTACAATTCTAGTTGAAATAACTAAAGCAGTAAGTCGCACCGACCCTAATCTATATTGTTGAGTTGACTATATGATATTGTTATTGTGCCAACTATACTGTATTGTTGGTACAACTATTTTGATCCAAATATGTCAGTATTGTCCTCGGCACAATAAAGTTAGTTGTCCCTATATTAATTATAAAACATAGTTGGTGTAATCAGAATTATTGTCGACAGAACTAATTTTTTTTTCCGTGAAAATTCCATTCCTACTTATTTTATAGAAATGAAATAGGTTAGAAAAATGGAGGAAGGAGATGGGCGGAGCTAAGTTTAGGTTTTCTGTGCAGTCTTATGGACAAGCAATAGCCCCGCCCACCCACCCTCTCTTTATTCTAGTGATGACTCTCTGCATTGTTAATTAATGACAAGGTTTACTATCTTATTAGAATCCGACTCAAATCTGTTAAATCCTTGGTGAGAAGATTGATAAATTGTAAACAAATTATCTAAAAAGAATTGAGCTGGTGTTAAATAGGCATACTAAACATGAGAACACAATATTACTAATGCTCCTCCCACTCGCACAAGCTCCACCTTAATAAATCATTTCATTGGCCCGGAGAAGAGGAGTGGCGTTTACAGTTGTATCTAGTAGTGTCTACTTCATGTGATTTTTCAATATTTCTGACTAAACGCTGACTACAAAGTCGTTTTTCGAATAAAAATAAAAATTGGTTTAAAAATTATTTAGTTCTAGCGTGTATTAATTGTCAAAATAAAATCCAACATCCGAGCAAGAGCCAATAAAATGGGTCATCAAAATGGAGTAGGGGTGGGTGGGTGGGTCAACTTTTTACTTTGAAATGAATCTTACATTCTGCTGCTCGTCAAATCAAAATTCAATTCCTACTTTATAGAAATAATATCGGTTAGCAAAATGGAGGAAGGAGATGGGCGGAGCTAAGTTTAGGTTTTCTGTGCAGTCTTACGAACAAGCAATAGCCCCGCCTACCCACCCTTTCTTTATTCTAGTGATGACTCTCTGCATTGTTAGCTAATTACAAGGTTATTATCTTATTAGAATCCGACTCAAATCTGATAAATCGTTGATGAGAAGATTGATAAATTGTAAATAAATTATCTAAAAAGAATTGAGTTGGTACTAAATAAGCATACAAGACGTGAGAACTATATTAAAACACAATATTATCAATGCTCCTCCCACTCGCAAAAGCTCCACCTTAACAAATTATTTCATTGGCGCGGAGGAGACGACTGGCGTTTACAATTGTGCTTCATATGATTTTTAAATATTTCTGTCTATATGCTGATGGTAAAGTTGTTTTTTGAATAAAAATAAAAATTGCATTAAAAACTATTTGGTTCTAGCGTGTCTTAATTGTCAAAATAAAATCCAACTTCCGAGCAAGAGCCAATAAAATGGGTCATCAAAATGGTGTAGGGGTGGGTGGGTGGGGCCACTTTTGACTTTGAGTTAAAACTTAGATACATTCTGCCGCTTGTCAAATCAAAATTCAAATCCTACATTACAGAAATAAAATAGGTTAGCAAAATGGGGTAGGAGGTGGGCGGAGCTAAGTTTAGGTTTTTCTGTAGTCTAATGAACAAGCAGTAGCCCCGCCCACCCACCCTCTCTTTATTCTAATGATGACTCTCTACATTGTTAATTAATGACAAGATTATGATCTTATTAGAATTCTACTTAAACCTGTTAAATCGTTGGTGAGAAGATTGATAAATTGTAAATAAATTATCTAAAAAGAATTGAGTTGGTACTAAATAAGCATACCAGACGTGAGAACTATATTAAAACACAATATTATCAATGCTCCTCCCACTCGCACAAGCTCCACCTTAACAAATTATTTCATTGGCGCGGAGCAGAGGACTGGGGTTTACAGTTGTACTTCATGTCATTTTTAAATATTTCTGTCTAAATGTTGATGGTAAAGTCGTTTTTCGAATAAAAATAAAAATTGTATTTAAATATTATTTAGTTCTAGCGTGTATTAATTGTCAAAATAAAATCCAACTTCCGAGCAAGAGCCAATAAAATGGGTCATAAAAATGGAGTAGGGGTGGGTGGGTGGGGCCACTTTTGGCTTTGAGTTAAAACTTACATTCTGTCGCTTGTCAAATCAAAATTCAATTCCTACTTTAGAGAAATAAAATAGGATAGCAAAATGGAGGAAGAAGGTGGGCGTTGCTAAGTGTAGGTTTTTTCTGCAGTCTTTTGAGCAAACAGTAGCCCCACCCACCCACCCTCACTTTATTCTGGTGAATAATCTTAATATTGTTAATTAATGACAAGATTATTATCTTATTGGAATCCTACTCAAATCTGTTAAATCGTTGGTGAGAAGATTGATAAATTGCAAATAAAATATCTGAAAAGGATTGAGTTTGTGTTAAATAAGCGTAGCAAACTTGAGAAGTAATTAAAACATAATATTACTAATGCTCCTCCCATGTGCATAAGCTCCACCTTAATAAATCATTTCATTGGGCCGGAGAAGAGGAATGGCGTTCACAGTTGTACCCAGTGGTGTCTACTCCACATGATTTTTAAATATTTCTGTATAAACACTGACGGTAAAGTCGTCTTTCGAATAAAAATAAAAATTTTATTAAAAAATATTCAGTCCTAGATTCTATTAGTTGTCAAAATAAAATCCAACTTCCGAGTGAGAGCCAATAAAAATGGGTCATCAAAATGGAGTAGGGGTGGGTGGGTGGGGCATCTTTTGTGTTTGAGTTAAATCTTATATTGTGCCGCTTGTCAAATCAAAATTCAATTCCAAGTTTGCAGAAGTAAATTAGGTAATTAGGTTAGCAAAATGGAGGATGGAAGTGGGTGGAGCTAAGTTTCGGTTTTTTCTGCAGTCTTATGAGCAAGCAATAGCCCCACCCACTCACCCCCTCTTTATTTTGGTGAATAATCTTAATATTGTTAATTCATGACAATATTATGATCTTATTAGAATTCTACTCAAATCTGTTAAATCGTGGGTGAGAAGATTGATACATTGCAAATAAAATATCTGAAAAGAATTGAGTTTGTGTTAAATAAGCGTAGCAGACGTGAGAACTAATTAAAACGTAATATTACTAATGCTCCTCCCACTTGCACAAGCTCCACCTTAATAAATCATTTCATTGGCCTGGAGAAGAGGAGTGGCGTTTACAGTTGTACCCAGTGGTGTCTAATTCATATGATTTTTAAATATTTCTGTCTAAAGTCGTTCTTCGAATAAAAATAAAAATTTTATTAAAAAATATTTAGTTCTAGATTCTATTAATTGTCAAAATAAAATTCGACTTTCGCCTCAGAGCCAATAAAATGAGTCATGAAAACGGAGTAGGGGTGGGTAGGTGGGGCCACTTTTAACTTTGAATTAAATGGTACATTCTGTCGCTTGTCAAATCAAAATTCAATTCCTACTTGACAGAAATAATATAGGTTAGGAAAATGGAGGAAGTAGGTGGGCGGGGCTAAGTTTAGGGTTTTTCTGCAGTCGTATGAGCAAGCAATAGCCCCGCCCACCCACCCTCTCTCTATTCTAGTGATGACTCTTAACATTGTTAATCAGTGACCACATAATTATCTTATTAGAATCCCACTCAAATCTGTTAAATCGTTGGTGAGAAGATTGATAAATTGCAAATAAAATATCTGAAAAGAATTGAGTTGGTGTTAAATAAGCGTAGCAGACGTGAGAACTAATTAAAACACAGTATTATTAATGCTCCTCCCACTCGCACAAGCTCCACCTTAATAAATCATTTAATTGGCTCGGAGAAGAGGAATGGCGTTCACAGTTGTACCCAGTGGTGTATACTTTACATGATTTTTAAATATTTCTGTATAAACACTGACGGCAAAGTCGTCTTTCGAATAAAAATAAAAATTTTATTAAAAAATATTCAGTCCTATATTGTATTAATTGACAAAATAAAATTCAACTTCCAAGTGAGAGCCAATGAAATGGGTCATCAAAATGGAGTAGGGGTGGGTGGGTGGGGCCTCTTTTATATTTGAAATGAATCTTACATTCTGCTGCTCGTCAAATCAAAATTCAATTCCTACTTTATAGAAATAATATAGGTTAGCCAAATGGAGGAAGGAGATGGGCGGAGCTAAGTTTAGTTTTCTGTGCAGTCTTATGAACCAGCAATAGCCCCACCCACCCACCCCCTCTTTATTCTGGTGAATAAATAATCTTAATATTGTTAATTAATGACAAGATTATTATCTTATTAGAATTCTACTCAAATCTGTTAAATCGTTGATGAGAAGATTGATAAATTGCAAATAAAATATCTGAAAAGGATCGAGTTTGTTTTAAATAAACGTGGCAGACGCGAGAACTAATTAAAACATAATATTACTAATGCTCCTCCCACTCGCACAAGCTCCACCTTAATAAATCATTTCATTGGTCCGGAGAAGAGTAGTGGCGTTTACAGTTGTACCCAGTTGTGTCTACTTGACATCATTTTTAAATATTTCTGTCTAAACGTTGAAGGCAAAGTTGTTTTTCCAATAGAAATAAAAATTTTATTAAAAAATATTTAGTTCTAGCGTGTATTAATTGTCAAACTAAAATCCAACTTTTGATTAAGAGCCAATAAAAGGGTCACCAAAATAGAGTAGGGGTGGGTGGGTGGGGCCACTTTTGGCTTTGAGTTAAATCTTACATTCTGTCGGTTGTCAAATCAAAATTCAATTCCAACTTATTTTATAGAAATAAAGTAGGCTAGCAAAATGGAGGAAGGAGGGGGTGGAGCTAAGTTTAGGTCTTTTGTGCAGTCTTATGAGCAACCAATACCACCCACCCACGCTCTTTTTATTGTGATGAATAATCTTAATATTGTTAATTAATGACAAGATTATTATCTTATTAGAATCCTACTGAAATCTGTTATATCGTTGTCAGAAGATTGATAAATTGTAACAAAATATCTAAAAAGAATTGAGTTGGTCTTGAATAAGCATACCAGACGTGAGAACTATATTAAAACACAATATTCCTAATGATCCTCCCATTCGCACAAGCTCCACCTTAATCAATCATTTCATTGGCCCGGAGAATAGGAGTGGCGTTTCCTGTTGCACCAAGTGGTGTCTACTTCATATGATTTTTAAATATTTCTGTCTAAACGCTGACGGCAAAGTCGTCTTTCGAATAAAAATCAAAAAATTGTATTTAAAAATTATTTAGTTCTAGCGTGTATTAATTGTCAAAATAAAATCCAACTTCCGAGTGAGAGCCAATAAAATCGGCCATCAAAATGGAGTAGGGGTGGGTGGGTGGGGCCACTTTCGACTTTGAGTTAAATCTTAAATTCTGTCGCTTGTTAAATCAAAATTGAATTCCTACTTTACAGGCATGAAATAGATTAGCAAAATTAAGGAAAAATGTGGGCGGAGCTATGTTTAGGTTTTTTTGCAGTCTGATGAGCAAGCAATAGCCCCACCCACCCACCCTCTCTCTATTCTGGTGAATAATCTTAATATTGTTAATTGACGACAAGATTATTATCTTATTCGAATCCTACGCAAATCTGTTAAATCGTTGGTGAGAAGATTGATAAATTGTAAATAAATTGTCTAAAAAAATTGAGTTGGTTTTAAATACGCATGCCAGACGTGAAAAGTATATTGAAACAAAATACTACTAATGCTCCCCCCATTTGCACAAGCTCTACCTTAATAAATCATTTCATTGGCCCGGAGAACGAGAGTGGTTTTTACATATTTTTTTCTAAATGTTGACGGCAAAGTCGTTTTTCGAATAAAAATAAAAAATTTATTAAGAAATATTTAGTCCTAGATTCTATTAATTGTCAAAATAAAATCCAACTTCCGAGTGAGAGCCAATAAAAGGGTCATCAAAATGGAGTAAGGGTGGGTGGGTGGGGCCACTTTTGATTTTGAGTTAAAACTTACATTCTGCGGCTTGTCAAATCAAATTGAGCTAGTGTTAAATAAGCATACCAGACATGAGAACTACATTAAAACACAATATTACTAATGCTCCTCCCACTTGCACAACCTCCACCGTAATAAATTATGTCACTAGCTGGAAAAGTGGGCGGTGTTTACTGTTGTACCTTATTGTGTCTAATTCACATGATTTTTAAAAATGTAAAACCTTCTCGGGGGTCCCAAATGTCTTTTTTCTTAATATAAAATGTGAAACCTTCTCGGGGGCCCCAAATGTCTTTTTTTAAAAAGGTAAAACCTTTTTTTTTTCATTACAGAGTGACCGGTACCTTCTACATTGTTTTTATTCTATAGACCTTACCACAAAAAGTAAAATCCAGCAAAATCAAATTTTATAATTTTTCAGAGAAGCTGTATTTGTTGGACTATATTTCAGAAAGGAAATAACTTTCGACCAATTTTTTTTTGTTTACCATGAAACCGAATGAAACGTAATAAGTGTGTCAATGTCGAACCAATTAAAAATAACCAAATTAACCATCCCGCCTATCCTTACTCGTGTGAAACTGCACAAATTATTTTAATTAGTTGGGTCATCGTACAAAACATTAAACAGTTCTAGTTTAAAGTTCGCCAAAAACGCACCGCAATGAAATTTTTCGCCAAAACTTGCATTCTCTTGACGCTTTGGCAGCTGGTTTTGACCCAAAGATACCTATTTCAGTCGGCTGTGGTCTCCTTCAAGCGCCTCAAAGACACGCGGGTAGCAAACCTCTCGCTTTCGAGACTCACCACCATCGACCAGCACCAATTCGCGAAAGCCGTCGACATCAAAATCCGCACAAAGAAGATGAAAATGTACACCGGCGCGGTTAAAAATTTACCGAATTTGAAGATTCTGCGAGTGAAAGACTGCGGGATCCAGGTTTTGGAACAAAACGCTTTCCAGAATTTACCCAAAATCGAAGAAGTGCACATGCAGGAGAACGATCTAACGGTGATCGTCAACGGGGTGTTCAATTACTTGCCGATTCGCGAATTGTGGCTGCAGCAGAACGAAATAACGACTATACAGTCCGGAGCTTTCGACAACATGCCAGCTTTGGAGATTATACGTTTGAACAGGAACATGCTATCGAGGTGGGATAGTCGATGGTTTGTGAACACCCCGAAGTTGCGGATAGTGCAATTCAGAAGAAACAAAGTCACCGAGTTGCCGGCCAAAGCTTTTATTAACATAAAGACGAGTCACGAAGTGAACGGTGAAGAATACGTCGACACGCAGATTTTTTTGAGCAGCAACAACATTTCGTTTATACACCCGGAAGCTCTGGATGGAATAGACTCGTTACATGAACTGTGTTTAAGGAAAAACAATCTCAGGGAAGTCGACTGGAAAGTGTTTTCGCATATGACGGAATTACATAAACTCAACTTGGACAAAAACTCCCTTTCGAAAATTGAGAGTGAAGCTTTTGAAAATATGAGCGAAATGCTGGAATTGAATCTGTCACGGAATTTGTTCGAGTGCGTTCCGTACGACGTCGTTTCCAAGGTGAAGAAGGTGATCCTTCGGAAAAATTACGATTTTAAGTGTTCGTGTTTGCACAATTTGAGGGAGAGGTTGAGGGAGGAAAAGCGCGAGAATCAAATTGATGCCGTGGAGTGCAACCAGGAACCGATTGATAAATAAATTGTTGGCTTGTTTTTTCAGTTTATTACTAGTGCTTTGTTATTTATTGCAAAATCAACCCGTACTTACCCGTGCAATATAGGGGTTCGTCTGACATGTCACCACAATCGTCGTTTCCATCGCAGTAGGCATTGAGTCGAACGCAAAGTTTGTTCCGGCACGGAAACTCGCTGATCCTGCAAGCCGGTCCTGGACTCGCCTCCTGCAGAACGCCCAGCAGGAACACCGCAGGACACAGCCACAGCCACATTCTGGAACGCAGGAAATTGCTTTCGTGTAAAATTGCCTATTTACATTTTCTATGAGGATTACTTTTAATAGGGGATAATTCGGATTAGCAGGAAACGTTCGATTTATTGGGGACCCGTGTGGTATTGGACAATTTGTCCAATCCACCCTTGCAATTACCTAGAAATAGTTTGCATAGTTCGTACGGCCAACTGAGATTGTAATTTTTATTTATAAACAACTTAATAAAAATTGGTTTTTTGTTACTTGATTTCCTCATCCCAGAACAACCCATGATCCAACTAAATTAACAGCGGCTCCTAGTGTGTCTTTTAAAAGAGTAACTTATAATTAACTTTAAATTTCGAAAATAGAAAAATTTAAATATAAAAGAACTGAAAACTTGAGAAATCGAAAAACTTAAAATTTTAAAAATTGAAAACTTAAAATATCGAAAAGTTGAAAGATTGTGAAAACCGAAAGTTCAAAAACCGAAAAATTGAAAATCCAAAAAGTAAAAAGTCGAGAAATCGAAAAGTCCAGAACGTGATAAATCCAAAAGTCGAAATACTAAAAAATTCCAAAATTGAAAAATTGAAGAATCGAAAATCTGAGAAAACTCGCAAAATTTAACGAAATATCCAAAAATTGGGAAATTAAAAAATTGAAAAATTGGGAAATCGAAAAGCCGAAAAATTGCAAACCTGAAGAATCGAAAAATTGAAAAATCGTGAGCCTGAAAAATCGAAAAATTGAGGAACTGAAAAATCAAAAAATCCAGTAATCGAAGAATCTAAAATTTAAAACATTTTAAAAAAGAAAAATTAAACTGAAAAATTTTAAATTTGGAAAATCGACTAATTGGAATCGATTGGCCTGAAAATTTGAAAAATTGAATAAACGAAAAATTGGAAAATCGAAAGAAACAACAAAAATTAAGGAAATGAAAAACCGAAAAATTGTGATAAAAAATCCAGAAAATGAAAAATAAAAAATCAGGAAAATGCAAAATAAAAATCGGGGAGTTGAAAAATTGAGGGGACGGAAAATTGAAAAACGGCACAATTAAAAATCGAGAATGTGAAAAATGGAAGAATGAGAAATTGTAATATTGAAAAATTGGAAAATTTGGAAGTTGCCAAATTGTAAAATTGAAAAATCAAAAATAAAAAAACGAAAAAGTGTATAATAAAAACTTGAAAAATCTTAAGAATCGAAAATGTGAAAAATTAAAAAAAAGAAATATGTATTATGACGTAGAAATATTTATAATTAAAGAAATTGGAAAATCGGAAGACTGGAAATCCAAAAACTGCAAAGTGAAAAATTTAAAAATTGAATATGGACGAACTGAAAATTCAAAGCCTGAAAATTTGAAAAATTGAACAAATGAAAAATTGTAAAATCGAAAAAAAAACACAGTAAATAAAGGAAATGAAGAAACGGACAATTGTGATATAAATCGATAAAATAAAAATTAAAAATTCGCCACACAGAAAAATAAAAATTGTGGAAACGAAAAATTGAGAAACTAAATATTCGAAAAATTGAAGAAACGAAAAATTGAAAAATCGAAAGAAACAACAAACAATAAAGGAATTGAAAATGAAAATTAAAAAAATCGGGAAAATGAAAAATAAAAATCGACAACTTGAAAAATTGAGGAAACGAAAAATTGAAAATGACAAAATGTGAGAATGTGAAAAATCCAAAAATGAGAAACTGAAATATCGAAAAATTACAAAATTAAAAAATTTCAAATCTAAAGAATCGAAAAATTGAAAAATCTGGAGCCTGAAAAATCGAAAAATTGAGGAAATGAAAAACTGAAAAATCGAAACCTTCGCAAGTCGAAAATGGGAAAACCAAAAAATAGATTAATTGAGAAATCGGAAAACTGAAAATTTAGAAACGTCAACACTTGAAAATTTAAAAAATTGGAAAATTCAAAAATCGAAAAGCGAAATGTAAAAAAACGAAAAACCGATTAATCGAAAAATCGAAACATTGAAAAATTCAAAAGCTGAGACAATCAAAACATCGAAACATCCGAATCTCGATAAATCGAGTTCTCAAAAAATTGAAAACTCGAAAAATTCACAAATCGAAATATATATAAAACAGTCGAAAATTGAAAAATCTAAAGTGTAAAAAACGGAAAACTGAAGAATTGAAAAACTGAAAAATCGAAACTGCGAATTCGAGAAAAATCAGAAAACTGAAAATTTAACAACGTCAAAATTTGAAAATTGTCAAAAATAGTAATACTGAAGAACCGGAAAATCAAAAAATCCAGTAATCGAAAAATCTAAAATTTAAAACATTGAACAATTGAAATATCGCAAAATTGAAAAATGGAGAAATCCAAACATCAAAGAATCAAAAAAGAAAAATTCAAAAATCTAAAACTTAAAAATCGAAAAACTGAAAAATCGAAACATCGAAAAATTGGAAAATCGAAAAAGCGAGAAATCCAAAAATCGAAAAATTGGGAAATCGAAAAGTCGAAAAATCAAAGAATCGCTTAACAGAAAAATTAAGAAAAGGAATCGAAAACGAAAAATTTGAAATTGAAACATTTAACTTAAAAAACCCGATAAATCGAAAAATTAAAAAATACATAGAAATCTCGATAAATTGGAAAATAGAAAAACTGAAAATTGAAAAATTTAAAAACCGAAAAATCTAAAAGCAAGAAGTTGAAAAATCGAAAGATCAAAAAATAGAAATATCAAAAATTGAAAAATCGATAAATCAAAAAAATCAAAAAATGGAAAAATTAAAAAATCGAAAAATCGAAAAATCCCAAAATAGAAGCATCAAAAACTTGAGAAATCGAAAAATTGAAAATTCCAGGAATCAAAAAATCAAAGAATCGCTCAAGAAAGAAATTGAGAAAAGGAAAAATCAAAAATTTCGAAAGACCGAAAATTGAAATATTGAAAAATCGAAAAATTTGAAATTGAAACATTTAACTTAAAAAACCCGATAAATTGAAAAATTAAAAAATACATCGAAATCTCGATAAATTGGAAAATAGAAAAACTGAAAATTGAAAAATTTAAAAACCGAAAAATCTAAAAGCAAGGAGTCGAAAAATCGAAGATCAAAAAATAGAAATATCAAAAATTGAAAAATCGACAAATCAAAAAAATCAAAAATTAAAAAATTAAAAGATCGAAAAATCGAAAAATCCCAAAATTGAACCATCAAAAAATTGAGAAATCGAAAAGTTGAAAAATCCAGGAATCAAAAAATCAAAGAATCGCTCAAGAAAGAAATTGAGAAAAGGAAAAATCAAAAATTTCGAAAAGCCGAAAATTGAAATATTGAAAAATCGAATAATTGAAGAATCGAAAAACTAAAGTCGTAAAACTGAAATATCGAAAAATCCAGGAATCGCAAAATAAAAAATCGAGAAATCAAAAATTGGAAAAATCGAAAATTTGAAGAATGGACAAATTGAAAAATCCTCAATCTAAAATATCGAAAAATTGAGAAATCGAAAAATCTAAAAGCAAATAGTCGAAGAATTGAAAACTGAAATACCAAAATACTGAACAGTCGAGAAATCGAAAAAAAAAAAATTTAAATCTCGATAAATTGAAGAATCGAAAAATTGAATCAAAATATCAAAAAATCTAAAGATGGAAAAATCGTTAATATAAAATTTAAAAAATCGATAAACTAAAAATCGAAAAACTAGAAATCGAGAAATCGAAAAACCTGCAATTAAAAAAATCGAAAAATCCCAAAACTTAAACGTCGAAAAATTGAAAAACCATAGAATCGAAAAGTCGAAAAACCGAGAAACCGAGAATTAGAAATTGAAAAATTGAAACATTTAGAAATCAAAACATCAAAATATTGAGAAATTGAAAACGAAAAATTTGAAATGGAAATATTTCACTTAAAAAACCAGATAAATCGAAAAATTAAAAAATCCATAACTCGAAATCTGGATAAATTGGAAAATCGGAAAACTGAAAATTGAAAAATTTAAAAACCGAAAATTTGAAACCTTCTAAATCTAAAAGCGACTGAAGTCGAAAAATTGAAAGATCAAGAAATAGATACCTAAAGTTAAAAAAAAAGGAAAAATCAAAATGTCGAAAAGTTGAATAATCGAAAAATTGAAAAATCGAGAAATCAAAACATTAAAAAATCGAAATATCGAAAAATTCCAAAATTGAAAAATCCTAAAACTGAAACATCGAAAACTTGAAAAATCGAAAAATTGAAAAATTGGAAAATCGAAAAATTTGAACATCGAGAAATAGAAAAAAATTGAGAAATTGATAAATTGAGAAACTGAGCAATCAAAACATCCAAACATCTGAATTCGATAAATCGAGAAATAAAAAAAACTGAAAAATTTTTAAAAAGAAAATTAAAACATCGAAAAATTGAAAAAAAATTATGAAATCGAAACATAAAACTGTCGAAAATTTGAGAAATCTAAAGTTTAAACAAAAATTGAAAATCCAATAAGTAAAAAAGGGGTGGAAACCCAAAAACTGCAAACTGAAAAATTTCAAAATTTAAAAATTGGAAAATCGAATAATTGGAATCGATTGGCCTGAAAATTTGAAAAATTGAATAATCGAAAAACTGGAAAATCGAAAGAAACAACAAAAATTAAGGAAATGAAAAAACAATAAATTGTGATATAAAATCGAGAAAATGAAAAATAAAAAATCAGGAAAATGCAAAATAAAAATCGGGGAGTTGAAAAATTGAGGGGACGGAAAATGGAAAAAGGGCACAATTAAAAATCGAGAATGTGAAAAATGGAAAAATGAGAAATTGTAATATTGAAAAATTGGAAGCTTTGGAAGTCGCAGAATTGTAAAATTGAAAAATCAAAAATAAAATAACGAAAAAGTGTATAATAAAGACTTGAAAAAATCTTAAGAATCGAATCGAAAAATGGATGAACTAAAAATTCAAAGCCTGAAAATTTGAAAAATTGAACATATGAAAAATTGTAAAATCGAAAAAAAAACACAGAAAATAAAGGAAATGAAGAAACGGACAATTGTGATATAAATCGAGAGCATAAAAATTAAAAATTCGCCACACTGAAAAATAAAAATTGTGGAAACGAAAAATTGAGAAACTGAAAATTCGAAAAATTGAAGAAATGAAAAATTGAAAAATCGAAAGAAACAACAAACAATAAAGGAATTGAAAAAATGAAAATTTGTGACAAAATCGAGAAAATGAAAATTAAAAAATCGGTCAAGAAACTGTAAAATTGAAAAATCAAAAATAAAAAAACGAAATAGTTCATGATGAAAACTTGAAAAATGTCAAAAGTGAAAACCAAACACGAAAATTTGAAGAAACGAAAATTTGAAAAATCGAAAGATTAAAAATTGAAAAACTTAAAATTCGAAAAAGTGAAAAAGAAAAAAAAAGAAATATGTGTTGTAAAATCAAAATATAGAAAATTAAAGAAACTGAAAAATTGGAAGACTGGAAATCCAAAAACTGCAAGAAACTCGTTGTCCTACAAGCCCGAAATTATTAAAAACAAATCAATTTGTTTAAACAAGGTTAAATTATCCCCGAAAATGGGCATTTTCCCGGCTAAAATATGAAAAATAATTTTTGCAATCTCATCGTGACGTACGATGACGTCACTGTCACCTGAGCTACCTGTCCGAAGGTCACGTTTCGCGGTCCTTTGTGTTCAGTATTAAATTCTGTTTGATGGCGGCAAGATCGTCGCTTCATTTTGGCGTAAAAGTGGAACGTTTTAGTGAATTTCCAGTTTAATATTAATACATATTACGGAAAATATGTTGTGTTAGTGGTGTGAACACGAACGAAAATGGATATTTTTCCGAAAAGGACCGGAAACAAGGTAAGTAGAACTTCAGTTTTAATTTATCGGATTCTATGATTCGTTTATTCGACGATGTTTAAATTTTGGAAAAATTTTCGAAACGATTGAAGTTGGTGGGTCAAAGCTATACATTTTCGCGATATAATTAAATAAAATTTAAACATAATTAATACAATTCATAATGTTCAAATATGATAACTATCAATATATGATAATTAAACTGAAATCCATTTTCCTAAGAACACGAGGTTAGCAAAAAAATTAGTTTTTTACTTCCCGAGCGTAAGCAAAGGAAGTATTGTAATCGAGTCCGTCGGCCGACTCTCTACTTTTACGTTTTCTCGATCTTTCATGACCCCTAGAAGACGAAGAAATAGGTCTCCCATTTCCGTCTGTCTGTCCGTCTGTCCGTCCGTCTGTCCGTCCGTCTGTCCGTCCCTCTGTCCGTCCGTCTGTCCGTCCGTCTGTCCCTCTGTCCGTCTGCCCCCGGATTTTTATTAGACAGATAATCTCCGAAAATACTCTACCGATTGTTGTGAAATTTTGTACTTATATTAAGAATATCATGTAGATGGTAAAACGCTAACCAAAATTTGTCTAATCATCCCCACCACTAATGCGATGACGTCACTTCAAAATTGTACATAGTAAATGGGTTTTCAATTGTATAAAATAACATAGTCCTACACATGTAGTTTACAACTCTGAATCGACTTTTCACCCGAAACGTCCAGATTTTTGGAAAAAAAATCAAAATTATAAAACAACATTTTGAAATTTAATTTTTAATCTCCTAACCAGAATGCTTTGAAATGTTGCAGATGTTTTAAGGCTATAAAGAGCGTCATAAATCTTTAGTCAAAAAATATTTGCTTATCCCCTCCAAAAACTTGATGACGTCAGCTCAAAAGTTTGTGGAATAAATCATATCTAAAATGTACAAAATATGATGAGTCTGTACTTGTGATCTATCACTCCATTCATATTTTTTGGATTTGCATATACAGGGTGACTCAAAAAAATTAATGAATGCGTAAATATATTTTATTGATTTAATCAGGAACTACAAAACCGAATGCTCTGAAATTTTGCAGATGTTTTAAGGTCATAAAGAGCATAATAAATGTTTAGTCAAAATATATTTGCTTATCCCCTCCAAAAACTTGATGACGTCAGCTCCAAAGTTTGCTGAATAAATCATATCTAAAATGTACAAAATATGATGAGCCTGTACTTGTCATTTATCACTCCATTCATATTTTTTGGATTTGCATATACAGAGTGACTCAAAAAAATTAATGAATGCGTAAATATATTTTATTGATTTAATCAGGAACTACAAAACGGAATGCTCTGACATCTTGCACATGTTTTAAGGTTATAAAGAGCATAATAAATGTTTAGTCAAAATATATTTGCTTATCCCCTCCAAAAACTTGATGACGTCAGCTCGAAAATTTGTCGAATAAATCATATCTAAAATGTACAAAATATGATCAGTCTGTACTTGTGATCTATCACTCCATTCATATTTTTTGGATTTGCAGATACAGGGTGATTCAAGAAAATAGATGAAAGCGTAAATTTATTTTACTGATTTACTCAGGAACTACAAAACCGAATGCTTCGAAATCTTGAAGATATTTTAAAATTATCATAAGCATGGTAAATTTTTGATCAAAACGTATTTGGTCGTCCCCCCTAAAAAATTTATGACGTCACCACAAAATTTTGCTGAATAAATCCTATCTAAAATGTACAAAATATGGTGAGTCTCTTCTTGTGATTTATCATTCCATTCAAATTTTTTCGATTTTCATATACAGGGTGACTAAAAAAAATTAATGAATGCGTAAATTTATTTTATTGATTTAATCAGGAACTACAAAACCGAATGCTTTGAAATCTTGCAGATGTTTTAAGGTTATAAAGAGCATAATAAATTTTTAGTCAAAATATATTTGGTTATCTTCTACAAAAAACTGATGACGTCAGCTCAAAAGTTTGCCGAATAAATCGTATCTAAAATGTACAAAATATGATGAGTCTGTACTTGTGATTTTTCATTCCATTCATATTTTTGGATTTGCATATGCAGGGTGACTCAAAAAAATTAATGAAGGCGTGAATTTATTTTATCGATTTAATCAGGAATTACAAAACCGAATGCTTTGAAATCTTGGGAATATTTTAAAGTTGTTATAAGCATGGTAAACTTTTGTTCAAAATGTATTTGTTCATCCCTCCTAAAAAAATTGATGACGTCACCCTTAAATTTTGCTGAATAAATCCTATCTAAAATGCAAAAAATATGATGAGTTTGTACTTGTGATTTATCATTCCATTCATATTTTTTAGATTTTCTTAAGAGGTGGTTCAAAAAAATTAATGAAGTCAATTTATTTTATTGATTAAATTAAAGGCAACACTTATTATTAGTATTACACCCCAACCAACCCAATTTGGTAGACACAAAATTTGTTAAAGGAAAAACTCGGTTGAAACATAAGGGTAGCATCGCTTATTTACATCGACTTTAACATTACAGACCTGCATTTGTTTTATGCGATCACTTGGTTCCGCGAATGTGAAATAGACATGTTTATAATCAACCAATTGTGAATTTCACCGTCAAGAATTAAAATAAAACCCAATGTTTTATATAATAAGCGGAAGTCGAAGCAATAAAACCGATGGTCGTTTTGTTTACAGTTTCTCTGTTTGACTCTCACGTATGCTGTTACGCCTGTCATCTTAAATTAAGAATGTTTATACATACACGATTTTCAGTTGCCTCTGATACGTATACGTGAGTAAATTGTTTCGTTATTTTATTGATTATTACAAATCAATATTCAAAACGACCCAATTCATTTTCCCGAAAATTTGAGAATATAATAATTTTATTCTTAGTATGTGATGATCCAACAAAATTAACAGCGCCGGTACAGGAGTAGACACAGGGAATTAAGCACCGCCAAATCCAACATTTGTCTTTCAGTTCCGCCTTTCGTCCATCTGACCACCGCCAGTGCATTTCCTCTAATTGCTCTCCTCCCTCGAAGACTCCGGTAAGCCGTCTAAAGCTCTGCTCGGCTTTAATAAAGAGATACCGCGAGTCGAATTTCCCTCGAGAAGGATGAGTTATTCGCATCGTGAATATTTCCGCGTCGTTTGTAAAGCACTTAAAAACCGCAGTGACATCCATCAAAATCGACGTCAAATCGAAAAGCTTCATAATCGATATTTCAGCATTCCCCGTGGTAGACAAGTTGATCTTGATGGCGACGTCCGGCGAATGCTTCGGTACGTCCTAGACATGAGTAATTTGGAGTGGCGCGGCACGTTCCTTGTTTAATTTCGCTCCCGACGTTTTGAAAAATTGTAATTGCTTTATCTTCTTAAAATGAATTGGCCACTTGAGATTTTTTACGTGACAAGATTTATAAATGGGAATTATATCTGTATTTCAGGCATTTCCCTCTGGTTTTGTCATTGCTCAAATTACCCGAATAGCACCTTGGCTTGCCCCGCGACGGAATTAAGCCGGAAGGACGCGTTCGCTTTACTAACACCGAAAAAATTAATTAAAACGTCAGATTGAGGCTTTGTTGCTTTCTTCGCGGGGATAATTCATGCGCGGGGTGAACCCATGAAAGCTCCGACTGAGAATTAAGCGTGGTCGGACATGGAGCTCTCGGTCTTTTCCGGTAAAAGCGACTTTGAGCTACGTGGTATCGTCGTGTCTATGAGGAAAAAATTGCCATGTAATTAGCGCTGGCTTCAAAGAGAAATCTGCGGTCGGAAAATGTTTCAGCTCGTCATTTGCAGTCGGCGAGCTGAAATTGCTAAAGTAATGCATAGAAAAACGGCTGCATATTTTAATAGAATCCGGCAGTCTTGTGCGCTTAATTAGAACAAGGATGGATTTGACGGCGGACGCCGCAGAACCCGAAGCGGCGTTTTTTTGTCGTTTTTATTTCCTGGGCGGAAGTTAAGGAGGTATTGTAAGAGCGTCTGTGGGGCGACTGATCATTTTCATGGTTCCTCGACGCACCCCGGCCCCCTAGCTCCAAGACTTTCCAACCAAGGAAAGAACAGACAAGAACAAGCTAAATCTGCAAATTGTACAAGATCCCAAACAAAATTAATAACGTCTGCGTTTGACAAAAGTTCCTCTCACAGCGAAGTTGAAGATTTTTTTGTAAAAATGTAGTTATTTTTATGTTTTGTAACAATTTTTATGTTTTGAGTGACAATTTTTGTGGTTATTTTCGATACATTGTATGATATTAACACTGAGAAAAAAAAATGAAACATTAAAATAAACGAAAACCTGAAAAATCGAAAAATTGGAAAACAGAAATATCGAAGAAGTAAAAACTGAAAAATCGAAAAAATTAAAAAATTCAAATCTAAAATTTAACAACCGAAAGTTGAAAATCGGATAATTGAAACATCGACACACCGAAAAAGTGGAAAATCCGAAAAGTAAAAAATCGAAAAACCGAGAAATCGAAAAAGCAGAAGATTGAGAAATCGAAATAGGTCATAATCGAAAAATCGAAAAGTTAAAAATTGAAAAATTGATAAATCGAGAAATTGAACAATCAAAACATTGAAACGTCCAAATCTCGATGAAATTCAAAACTTGAAATATTGACAAGTTGAAGGATCAAAAGACCGAGAAATTGAAATCATTCAGTCAAAAAATCGAAAAATTGGGAAACCGAAAGTTGAAAAAACGAAAAAACGGAAAAGTGGAAAAACTGAGAAACCAAATAGACCAAAATAAAAAATCGAAAAGTTATAAATTGAAAAACTGTTAAATCGAGAAAAAGAAAGGATCAAAATATCGAAACATCCAAATCTCCATAAATTGGGGAATCAAAACATTGAAAAATAGAAAGATTTTAAAAATGTAAAATTAAAAAATCTAAAACTAGGAAGCCGAAAAATCGAAAGATTAAGAAATCGAAATATCGAAGAACTGAAATCAAAAATCGAGAAATCGAAAAATTTGGAATTTTAAAAACTGCAAAATTAAAATATCAAAAAATTTAAAAATCTGAAATTTAAAAATCGAAGAAGTAAAAAAATTGACATATCGAAAAAACCAAAAGTCGAAAAGTCGAAGAATATTGAAAAATCCCAAAGCTGAAATATCGAAAAATTGAAAAATGAAAGAAAAAACTGAGATTGTGAAAAATTGAAAAATTGAGAAATCGAAAAATCAAAAAAGTGAAGTCGAAAAATCGAAACCTTAAAAAAATCCGAAAATTAAAAAATCAGAAACCTGAAAAATCGAAAAATTGAAGAATTGAAGGATTGGAAAATTGAAACAGTCGAAAGTCGAGAAAATGGAAAATCAAAACATCGATTAATTGAAAAATGGAAAAAAACTACTATCAAAAACCTAAAAAATTGAAAAATTATTGAAGAATTGAAGAAATGAAAAATTGGGAAACTGAGAGTTTATAAAAGTCATATTTGAGAAATTTAAAAATCGAGATATTTAAAAATTGTAAAATTGAAGGGAAAAATTTTAAAAATGTAGAACTGAAACATTGTAAAATCGGGAAATCGAAAAACTGAATAATAAATAAACTGAAAAAACCCAAAACGGAAATTTCGAAAAATTGAAAAATGAAAGAAAAACTGAGAAATCCTAAAACTGCAATATCCAAAAACTGAAAATCTAAAAAATTGAAAAATTGAGAAATTGAAAAATCAAAAAAGTGAAGTCGAAAAATCGAAACCTTAAAAAAAATCGAAAAATTGAAAAATCGGAAACCTGAAAAATCGAAAAATTGAAGAATTGAAGAACTGGAAAATCGAAACAGTCGAAAGTCAGGAAAAAGGGAAATCAAAACATCGATTAATTGAAAGATCTTAAAATTGAGAATTTAGAAGAATCAAATATTGAAAAATTGAAAAATCAAAATATTTAAAAATCGTGTAACCAAAGAGGAGAAGATTTGAAAAAACGTAAAACTGAAACATCGGAAAATTGAGATATCCAAAAATTGAAAAATTGAGAAATTGTAAAGTCGAAAAATTGATTAATAAATAGTCTGAAAAACCTCAATTTCGAAAAAGTGAAAAAATAAGGAAAAACTGAAGAATGGAAAAACTGAAAAATTAAAAAATTGAAAAGTTCAAAAATCAAAAAGTCAAAAAAGTGAAGTCAAAAAATCAAATCCTTAAAAAATTGAAAAATTGAAAATTCGAAAACCTAAAAATTTGAAAAATTGAAAAATTGAAGAAATGAAAAATTGGAAAACTGAGAGTTTATAAAAGTCAAATTTGAGAAATTGAAAAATCGAGATATTTAAAAATTGTAAAATAGAAGAGAAAAATTTAGAAACGTAAAATTGAAACATCGGAAAATTGAGAAATCCGAAAATTGAATAATAAATAAACTGATAAATTCCAAAAACTGAAATTTCGAAAAATTGAAAAATGAAAGGAAAACTGAGAAATCCCAATACTGCAATATCTAAAACTGAGAATCTAAAAAATCGAAAAATTGAAGAATTGAAGAACTAGAAAATCGAAACTGTCGAAAAGTCAGGAAAATTGAGAAATTGAAAAATTGAGAAATTGTAAAATGGAAAAATTTAATAATAAATAATCTAAAAAATTTCAAAACTTGAATTTCGAAAAATTTAAAATATAAAGAAAAACTGAAGAATGGAAAAACTGAAAAATTAAAAAATTGAAAAGCTGAGAAATCAAAAAGTCAAAAAATTAAAGTCAAAAAATCAAAACTTTAAAAAATTGAAAAATTGAAGAATTGAAGAAATGAAAAATCGGAAAACTGAGTTTATCAAAGTCAAATTTGAAAAATTGAAAAGTTGCTATATTTAAAAATCCTAGAATTGAAGAGAGAAAAATTTTAAAAACGTAAAACTGAAACATCGGAAAATTGTGAAATTGAAGAGTTGAGAATTGTAAAATCCAAAAATTGAAAGATATTTAAATAAACTGAAAAATTGAAAAATGAAAGAAAAACTGAGAAATCCCAAAACTGAAATATCCAAAAATTGAGCATTTAAAAAATCCAAAAATTGAGAATTTAGAAATGTCAAAAATTGAAAAATTGAATGATAAATAAACTGAAAAATCCAAAAACTGAGAAATTAAATAATCAAAAAATTGAGAATTGAGAAAAGTCAAAATTGAAAAATTGAAAAATCGAAAAACTGGAGTTTATAAAAATCGAATTTGAAAAATTGAAGAAACAAAACTGAAACATTGAAAAATTGAAAATCGCGAAATTGAAAAACTGAGAAATCGTAAAATCGAAGAATTGAATAATAAATAATCTGAAAAATTCGAAAACTGAAATTTCGAAAAATTGAAAAATTAAAGAAAAACTGAAGAATGGAAAAACTGAAAACTTAAAAAATTGATAAGCTGAGAAATCAAAAAGTCAAACAAGTGATGCCAAAGAATCAAAACCTTAAAATTGAAAAATTGAAAATTCAAAAACTTGAAAAATTGAAGAATTGAAGAAATGACAAATCGGAAAACTGAGAGTTTTTAAAAGTCAAATTTGAAAAATTGAAAAATCGATATATTTAAAAATCTTAAAATTGAAGCAGAGAAAAAATTTAAAAACTGAAATATCGGAACATCAAGAAATCGAAAAATTGAATAACAAATAAACTGAAAAATCTCAAACTGAAATTTCGAAAAATTGAAAAATGAAAAAAAAAAAATTTAGAAATCCCAAAATTGAAGTATCCAAAAACTAAGAAATTAAAAAATGGAAAAATTGACAATTTAGAAAAGTCAAAAATTGAAAAATTGAAATATGTATTTAAAAATCGTAAAGTTGAAGAAAACAATCGAAAAAACGTAAAACTGAGCATCGAAAAATTGAAAATCGGAAACTTCAAAAATTGAGAAATTGTGAAATCGAAAATTTGAATAATAAACAATCTGAAAAATTCCAAAACTTAAATTTCGAAAAATTGAAAATACAAAGAAAGTGAACAATGGAAAAACTGAAAAATTAAAAAATTGAAAACCTGAGAAATCAAAAAGTCAAAAAAATGAAGTCAAAAAATCAAAACCTTAAAAAATTGAACAATTGAAAAGTCAAAAACCTAATACATTGAAAAACTGAAGAATAGAAGAAATGAAAAACCGGAAAACTGAGTGTTTAAAAGTTAAATTTGAAAAATTGAAAAATCGGGATATTTAAAAATCGTAGATTTGAAGAGGAGAAAAATTTTAAAAACGTAAAACTGAAACATCGGAAAATTGAGAAATCGGACAACTGAAAATTCGAAAAATTGAAAAATGAACGAAAACCTGAAAAATCCCAGAACTGAATTATCCAAAAACTGAGAAATTAAAAAAAATAAAAATAAATAGGTCAAAAAAATGAAGTCAAAAAAACAAAACCTTAGAAACCTGAAAAATTAAAAACCTAAAAAAATTGAAAAATTGAAGAAATGAAAAATCGAAAAACAGAGTTTATAAAAGTCAAATTTGAAAAATTGAAGAATCGAAATATTAAAAAATCGTAAAATTGAAGTGGAGAAAAATTTTAAAAACTGAAACATAGGCAAATTGAAAAATCAAACAATGGAAAATCATAAAATTGAAGAACTGAGAAAATTTTAAAATCGAAAAATTGAATAACAAATAAACTGAAAAATCCCAAAACTGGAATTTCAAAAAATTGAAAAAAAAGGAAAACTCAGAAATCTCAAATCTGAAATATCCAAAAACTGAGAAATTAAAAAATCGAAAAATTGAGACTTTAGAAAAGTCAAAAATTTAAAAATTGTAAAATCGAAATATAGGTATATTTAAAAATCATAAACTTGAAGAGGAGAAAAATTGAAAACACGTAAAACTGAAGCATCGGAAAATTGAGAAATCAAGAAAATGAAAAATTGAGAAACTGTAAAATCGAAAAATTGAATAAATATCTGAAAAATTCGAAAACTAAAATTTCAAAAAACTGAGAAAATATGTTTGCTATTTCAATTCCACTCTCTGAATATTTACAAATGAAAAGTTTAAATTATTTGTCTGCTTGGAATAAAATTAACAACTGCTATGAAAACTGTAAACAACTGAAAAATTGAAAAACAAGGAAACGGTTAAAAAAGAGAATGCCAAGTGCAATGGCTTTTAATGAAGAACGCAATGTAAAACCAGAAATAAAATTCAAGGTTTAGGTATTTTTATTGCGTTATTTGTGAATCCGCCCTGATTTTTTCTCCCAAGTGTCCAGATTTTTGTAAAAAAAACTAAATTGCATTTTATACCGGTACAACACCACAGGGAAGTACTGTCTAAATAATTTTAAGCCAAATTTTTTTTATTCTACCGACTGCGCCAATCCGCGCGACACGTTTGAACATATTCTTCCGGGACGAAAGTTAGCTGAAAAGTTCGCGTCTGCTGCAATTACAGAGGCGTTAAACTACCGTTGCACTACTACATACCCACTCATAATAAATAACGCAGAAAGCATGTACGCCGTCTTTGTTATCCGGAATTTGTGGCCCACTATCTGTGTAGCATAACCGCAATAAGTCTAGAGTACTGCTCTAGGCACGTGCCTCCGGCGCATAAATCAGCGACGTCCAACTCCTAGAGCATGAAACGGAAAAACAGACTTTGCTGCCATAATAATTACACACTTTTTGTTTGTTGATGAGATAGATAATCGCCGGAAGCTCCGCGGCCCATTTTCCGGATTTCTACCCCTTCGTCGGCCTAATTGGCGAAATTTAAAACGCACAACAAAAACCTCGTCTTCATCATTGCTATTCTAAGGAATGCTGTGCGAAGTTCGCCACGAAAGAACTATCGATTTCAGATTAAACGGAAGTCTGAGGGTAGACCACATTCGGACATAAATCAGATCAAACATTAACCCCTATTTTATTGCGGTGCGATTCTCGTAAGACAGAAGCGAAAGGCCTTGAGCATGTTTGAACAGGCTTTAAGACAATGGACTCAACTTTAATAATAACTGAACATTGTTACAGTTTCACTCCGATTGTTCTCGACGTTATTTGATTTAAATATTAAATGCGTATTCGCGTAACCTTCAACTTGATATTAATTTGATAAGAGAAAGTGCTCAAAATTTCCGCGATGAAAATCACACAGAAAGTTAATTTATTACGAAAATGGTATTCGCAAGTCACGCTTACAACGCAGTCGAGATAACGCGGAAAGCGAGTATCGACTTCAGGAATGTCAACGCAACTATATGTGGATTAACAACGAGAATTTATCCAGATTCCTTCCCGGAACTGTTAAACAATTTTAAATTCGCTTTAGCGTTATCCCGGAGTGGATGCCCTATCTGTCGCAACTTTTCCAGACCTGCACCAGCTTCTTAACTCAAAAGCGCCTTTTCTGTATCTGACGCCGTCAAACTTGTTCGACTAAGTAATATTTATGTTGTTTTCGGTTCGGTTTGTTTATAATCCAGTGTCAGATATTCGATATGCTTGTCTGATCTTGCGTTGTTCGTTTTGCAATATTTTTTGTTCGACAGTTTTCACTTTTAAAAGCTTCAATGCAGAACGTACGACAAGATGAATGTGGACCTTTTCTGAGCTTATCGGAAAATCGACACGACACGTTTAAATCATAGGTTGAATGGAGGTTTGATGTGTGTGTTTGCATTCTAAACAGAGATTAAATGTTTGCCAACAGATCCGATTCATACAGACAGTGGATAATGCACCGAACATATTGAATAAATATTCGCCAAGAGTAATTAAAAAACAGGGCGCACTAAAAAGAGGCAGTTTGAATGAAATTCTTAAGGGAGAAGAACGATTACATCGGGCCTTTAAACAGCCCGTAGCCGGAAGAATAAATATAATTATAAAAGACAATTAATGTAATAAATCGGTATTATAACAGACTCCTGTAGAGCGTAGACCTTGGCAAAATGATGAATTTTATACCGACTTACCGACATAAACAAACGTGAGCTTTTTGCTGAAATTGTTCATTCTGCAATACTTGGAATTTGCTTAATTAGTTAAGTTCAGCCAAGTAAGTTGAATGCGCCAACGGGAATACATTACATCGGAAGAATGTCACGTAGACATAGACAAATGGGGTGACGTCATCGATTTTTTGGAGGGGACAAGTAAATATATTTTGATTAAAAACTGATCATGCTTATCATAACTGTAAACCATCTGCAAGATTTCAAAGCATTCGGTTTTGCAGATTCCAAATTAAATGTCAAAATGTTGTTTCCTAATTTTGATTTTTTTCCAAAAATGTGGACGTTTCGGGTAAAAACTCAATTTGATTTTTTTTTTAAATTAGATTTGTCAAAATACAATTCAATTTTCCTTTCGCGATAAATCAAATAAACCAATGAAATTCAAATGTGCAGGTGGGTGGGGTTAGTTTTGCTTTTTTATTTGGTCTAAATTCCCCTGTTTATCAACATAACACTTTTCGTCCAATTAATGAGTACGTAGAAAGAAAACCGGGTGGGTGGGCGGGGCACTTTGAAGTTTTTTTTTTTCAATTAGATTTGACCACTTGCCAAAATGGAATTCAATGTTCATCCCAGGGGAAATCAAATCCCTGAAAAATTTTACTCTCTTCCCAACATATTCTAAAATTACGGAGACATTTTTTTGCCGACTTGGACTTGTAGACGGTTCCACCCAGTTTTCCAGAATCGTCTAAATGAAATACATAGGGGATATTTTAAAATTTTATTTTTAAATTGAAAATTTCGAAAATCCTGGTTTGATACTCCGCAGTCCACGATTTTTGAATTAGCTTGTCGATCCATACCTACGTCCCAGAATAATTTGTGTATTTTTGGGTAACTCTGCCGAAATACCCCAACTAAGACATTTTTGAGTGTTTTCTGAGCACATTCAAATATTACCCAAAGATATTTTTTGTAGATTTCGTCTTACAGAAGTAATTTTTTTGGTTTCATTTCTTCAAAATTTAACCATTTTTGTAGAATCGCCAAAATGATAATATGGAAGTTTTTGGCATATTTTGAAAATTTGATTTTGATACTGGAAATATCGACAATCTTCGTCTTCATCAAAAGGATATGTTATTTGAGGAACAATTTTGGAGATTAGATTCTTTGTTAACAGGAGCAATAAAAATAATTTTGGTGATTTTTAAAAATCTCATTTTGAATGTGAAAATTGCGAAAATTTTGGTTTTGGTTCATCCAAAGGCCAAGTTTTTCGAATTACCTGGACGAGAGTTATTAAGTAAGTCCTTGAATTTTTTGGCTTAATATCTTTGGAAGTTCCAATTTCCTTCGAGAACTTACCTAGATGAAAAATGACAACACTTGGTACTTTTCAAAAATATGATTTTGAAACAGAAAATTTCGAAAATTTTGCTTGCCAATTTTTTGTATAGATTGCACGATTTGTCTTTGTTAAATGCCTTTTTGGAATTTTCCAATTTTCAAAGTGAATCAGGAGTTTATATTTTTTGAAATACAAGTTTTAAAGCTTTGAAAATACTCAAAGGATTTCTGTAACGTCTTTCAATTTTTGTTGGCTTTGAATCTTGTAGAAAAGGAATATTTCGAATTAATTTTGAAAAACTCGTAAAAATTTTGATACTAGAAACCTCAGGGTGTAGTCAAGGCTCTGAAAAAAAAATAGACCGATATTTGACAAGAACGTTGTCAACATTTCGTTACAAAGCCTTGACAACACTGGAATTATCTATTTATTCTGGATAAATACCTTTGCGCTGTTGTTAAGGCTTCAAATAACCCAAAATTTCGAACTTTTAAAAAACCCAATTTTCAAGGCTACAAAAATAGCAAAAGTGCGTTTTTTCGTCATTTGCTTCGTGGTAACCTTCGAAATTTTGAACTTTCGCATTTTTGAAATTAATTTTGAAAACTCGTAATTTAGTGTTGTCAAGGCCTTGAAGACTAAGAAGGGGTCGATTTTTGACAACTAGTTCGGCGAACTAATTAATTCTGAAAACTTTCATGGCCTTGGAAATGCTAGAACAATTTGTTTGTGTTCAGCGCCCTTTTTATTATTTTCCAGTCATCAAAGTGAACCAAAAGTTTGAATTTTTTAGAAATAAGGTACTCAAAGGACTTCTGTAACGTCTTCTAGTTGTTTAACCTATGAAATTTGGATTAAAAAAAAACACTTCTAACTAATTTTGAAAAACTCGTGGGAATTTTGCCGATACTAGAAATGTGAGATTTAGCTAGTATCTGCTAAGAGACGACTGATTTTGGCAGATGACATATCTTCTAAGAAACCAAAGGGCGGGTGGGTGGTACTAGTATTTGTAAAGATTAGGCTGATTTTGGCAAATGATATACCTTCCAAGAAAGTAGAGGGCGGGTGGGCGGGGCTAGTATTTCCTAAGATAAGACTGATTTTGGCAGATGACATATTTTCTAAGAAAATAAAGGGTGGGTGGGTGGGGCTAGTATTTATATGGATAAGACTGATTTTGGCAAATGATATACTCTCTAAGAAAACAGAGGGCGGGTGGGCGGGGCTAGTAATCTAAGATACGACGAGTACTTCCTAAGATACGACTGATTTTGGCAGATGACATATCTTCTAAGAAACCAAAAGGCGGGTGGGTGGGGCTAGTATTTGCTAAGATGAGACCGATTTTGGCAGATGACATATCATCTAAGAAACTAAAGGGTAGGTGAGTGGGGCTTCCTAAGATACGACTGATTTTGGCAGATGACATATCTTCTAAGAAAATAAAGGGCGGGTGGGTGGGGCTAGTACTTGCTAAGAAACAACTGATTTTGGCAGATGACATATCTTCTAAGAAACCAAAGGACGGGTAGGTAGGGCTAGTATTTGTAAAGATCAGAATGATTTTGGCAAATTATATACCTTCCAAGAAAATAGAGGGCGGGTGGGCGGGGCTAGTATTTGCCAAGATAAGACTGATTTTGGCAGATGACATATTTTCTAAAAAAATAAAGGACGGGTGGGTGGGGTTAGTATTTATAAAGATAAGGCTGACTTTGGCATGTGATACACCCTCTAAGAAAATAGAAGGTAGGTGGGCGGAGCTTGCATTTGCTAAAATATGACTAATTTTGGCAAATGATATACTCTCTAAGAAAACAGAGGGCGGGTGGGTGGGGCTAGTACATCGTAAGATATCACTGGTGTTGGCAGATGACATATCTTCTAAGAAAATAGAGGGCGGGTAAGTGGGACTACTATCTGCTAAGAGATGATTGATTTTGGCAGATGACATATCTTCTAAGAAACTAAAGGGTGGGTGGGTGGGGCTAGTACTTCTTAAGATACGACTGATTTTGGCAGATGACATATCTTCTAGGAAAATAAAGGGCGGGTGGGTGGGGCTAGTACTTCCTAAGGTACGACTGTTTTTGGCAGATGACATATCTTCTAAAAAAATAAAGGGCGGATAGGTGGGACTAGTATCTGCTAAGAGACGACTGATTTTGGCAGATGACATATCTTCTAAGAAACTAAAGGGCGGGTGGGTGGGGCCAGTATTTATAAAGATAATACTGATTTTGGCCAATGATATATCCTCCTTGAAAATGGGTGGGCGGGGCTAGTAACCTGAGATATGACTGCTTTTGGCAAAGGATATACCTTCTAAGAAAATAAAGAGGGGTGGTCAGGGCTAGTACATTTAATGTTTATATAAACTTGATTCAAAGAAAGTGAACGCGATATCTATTGATTAAATTTTGTTAAATTGTAATTATCGTTTTCAAGATATTGTTAAAAAAATGTTTAGTTAATTTTATTTGTTTTGTTATAATTGCTTGTTTTCACTCTTATTAGGTTGTTGTCATTTTTTCGTTGTAGTGTATTATTTTTTTAGCAGTTGTTATGTGGAGGAATCAATGAATGAATTGTTTTTGTTATTGCAAGTAGCTTCTGTGTTTTCAAGGCCGTGAAGACCTTCATAAAAAAAAAACTAGGACAAAAAATAGACCGATACTTGATAACATCGTCAACGTTTTTTTTTATTATTCAAGCCCTTGAAAATACAGAAGTTACTTGCAATAAGAAAAAAAATTCATTCATTCATTCCTCAACATAACAACTGCTGAAAAAATAATCCGTTAACATAATACATTACAATAAAAAATTAAAACAACCTAAGAAGAGTGAAAACCAGCAATTATAATAAACAAATAAAACTATCAGAACAATTTTTTAACAATGTCTTGAATACTGTAATTAAAATTTAATATAGATGTCGCAAACGAAAATCGACTGACGTTTCTGGAATTGACGAAACAGTTCACTTTCTTTGAATCAAGTTTATATAAACATTAAGTGTACTAGGCCTGACCACCCCCTCTTTATTTTCTTAGAAGGTATATCTTTTGCCAAACTCAGTCGTATCTTAGCAAATGCTAGCTAATAAATCTCTTAAAAATTCCATGGATTTCTGAAATTACTAGTTCCAAAATGCCGAATATTCCAGAAGTTTCAAATATTACAAAGATTTCATAGAATCTAGAGAAACAGAGTTTCCAGAGATTCCAAAGTTTCTTGAAATTGTAGAATTCCAGAGATTGAACAAGTTTAGAATCTAGCGATTTCAGCTCGCCAAAAGATTCTAGAAATTCTAAAAAATCTAGACATTATGCAGACTCTATAGAGTTTACATATTATAGAGATTCTGAAGTTTCTGAAGATTCCAAAGATCTAGAAATTCCCAAGATTCTAAATATTCTAAAAAATTCCAGAATTTTAGACATTTTCGGAAACTCAAGGTTTAATAAAACTCTTAAAAATTCCAGGGATTTCTGAAATTACTAGTACCAAAATGTCGAAGATTCCAGAAGTTTCAAATATTATAAAGATTCCATAGAATCCAGAGATTCTAAAGTTTCTAGAGAATGCAAAGAATTTAGAAATTCTAGAGATTGAACAAGTTTGAAATCTAGCGATTTCAGCCATTCAAAAGATCTAGAAATTCTAAAAATCTAGACATGACACACACTCTAGAGAGTTTACATGTTCTAGAGATTCTCAAAAATTTAGACATTATACAGATTCTGGAAAATAAAGAGACTGTAACAAATCTAAACATTCCAGAGGTTTTACACATTCTAAAGATTCTAAAGATTCTAAAGATTCTAAAGATTCTAAAGATTCTAAAGATTCTAAAGATTCTAAAGATTCTAAAGATTCTAAAGATTCTAAAGATTCTAAAGATTCTAAAGATTCTAAAGATTCTAAAGATTCTAAAGATTCTAAAGATTCTAAAGATTCTAAAGATTCTAAAGATTCTAAAGATTCTAAAGATTCTAAAGATTCTAAAGATTCTAAAGATTCTAAAGATTCTAAAGATTCTAAAGATTCTAAAGATTCTGAAGATTCTGAAGATTCTGAAGATTCTGAAGATTCTGAAGATTCTGAAGATTCTGAAGATTCTGAAGATTCTGAAGATTCGAAAGATTCGAAAGATTCGAAAGATTCGAAAGATTCGAAAGATTCGAAAGATTCGAAAGATTCGAAAGATTCGAAAGATTCGAAAGATTCGAAAGATTCGAAAGATTCGAAAGATTCTAAAGATTCTAAAGATTCTAAAGATTCTAAAGATTCTAAAGATTCTAAAGATTCTAAAGATTCTAAAGATTCTAAAGATTCTAAAGATTCTAAAGATTCTAAAGATTCTAAAGATTCTAAAGATTCTAAAGATTCTAAAGATTCTAAAGATTCTAAAGATTCTAAAGATTCTAAAGATTCTAAAGATTCTAAAGATTCTAAAGATTCTAAAGATTCTAAAGATTCTAAAGATTCTAAAGATTCTAAAGATTCTAAAGATTCTAAAGATTCTAAAGATTCTAAAGATTCTAAAGATTCTAAAGATTCTAAAGATTCTAAAGATTCTAAAGAGTCTAAAGTAAAGATTCCAAAGATCCAGGGATTCCCAAGTTTCTAAATATTCCACAAATTTCCAGAACTCTACAAATTTTCATAAATTCAAGGTTTGATAAAACTCTTAAAAATTCCAGGGATTTCTGAAGTTAGTAGTACCAAAATGCGGAAGACTCCAGAAGTTTCAATTATTATAAAGATTCCGTAGAATCTAGAGATAAAGAGTTTCCATAGACTCCAAAGATTCTAGAGATTGCAGAGAATTTGGAAATTCTAGAGATTGAACAGGTTTAGAATCTAGCGATTTCAGCTATTCAAACGATTCTAGAAATTTTAAAAAATCTAGACAATATTAGAGAGTTTACATATTCTAGAGATTCTAGATATCTAGACGTTATACAGATTCTAGAAAATAAAGAGACTAACAAATCTAAACATTCTAGAGTTTCTACAGATTTTCGGAAACTCGAGGTTTAATAAAACTATAAAAATTTCATGGACTGCTGAAATTAGTAGTGGCAAAATGCCAAAGATTCCAGAAATTTCAAAGATTATTAAGATTCCATAAAGTCTAAAGATATAGAGTTTCCAGAGATTCTAAATTTTCCAGAAATTGTAGAGAATTTAGAAATTCTTGAGATTGAACAAGTTTAGAAATCTGACGATTTCAGCTATTTAAAAGATAATAGAAATTCGAAAAAATCTAGTCATTACGCAGACTCTATAGAATTTACATGTTCTAGAGATTCTAAAGATTTTAAAATTTCCAAAGATCCAGGGATTTCAGAAATTCTAAATATTTCAGAGATTTTCGGAAACTCGAGATTTAATAAAACTATGAAAATTCCATGGACTTCTGAAATTAGTAGTGCCAAAATGCTGAATGTTCCAGAAGTTTTAAGGATTATAAAAATTCATCAAATCTAGAGATCCAGAGTTTCCAGAGATTCCAAAATTTCTAGAGATTGCCGAGAATTTAGAAATTCTAGAGATTTAACAAGTTTAGAATTTAACGATTTCAGCTATTCAAAAAATTTTAGAAATTCTAAAAAATCTATTATAAAGATTCATCAAATCTAGAGATACAAAGTTTCCAGAGATTCTAAAGTTTCTAGACATTGTAGAGAATTTAGAAATTCTTGCGATTGAACATGTTTAGAATCTAGCGATTTCAGCTATTCAAATGATTCTAGAAATTTTAAAAAATCTAGACATTATACAGATTGTAGAAAATAATGAGACTGTAACAAATCTAAACATTGTTGAGGTTTTAGAGATCCTACAGACTCTAGAGAGTTTACGTATTTTAGAGATTCTAAAAATTCCAAAGATCCAGGGATTTCAGAGATTCCAAATATTTCATAGATTTTCAGAATTCCACAGATTTTCGGAAATTCAAGTTTTAATAAAACTCTTAAAAATTCCAAGGATTTCTGAAATTACAAGTACCAAAGTGCCCAAGATTCCAGAAATTCAACTATTATAAAGATTCTCTATAATCTAGAGATACAGAGTTTCCAGAGATTCTAAAGTTTCTAGAGATTGCAGAGAATTTAGCAATTGTAGACATAACAACTGCTAAAAAAATAATCCATTAACATAATACATTACAATGAAAAAATTAAAACAACCTAATAAGAGTGAAAACCAGCAACTATAATAAAACAAATAAAATTATCAAAAGATCTTTTTAATAATGTCTTGAATACCTACTGTAATTAAAATTTGTCAAAATTTAAGCAATAGATGTCGCAAACGAAAATCGACTGATGTTTCTGGAATTGACGAAACAGTTCACTTTCTTTGAATCAAGTTTATATAAACATTAAGTGTACTAGCCCTGACCACCCCCTCTTTATTTTCTTAGAAGGTATATCCTTTGCCAAAATCAGTCGTATCTTAGCAAATACTAACCCCGCCCACCCGCCCTTTAGTTTCTTCGGAGATATGTCATCTGCCAAAATCAGTCGTCTCTTAGCAGATACTAGCCCCACCCACCCGCCCTTTATTTTCTTAGAAGATATGTCAACTGCCAAAATCAGTCGTATCTTAGGAAGTACTAGTCCCACCCACCCATTCTCTATTTTCTTAAAGAGTATATTATTTGCCAAAATCAGTCTTATCTTAGCAAATACTAGCCCCGCCCACCCGCCCTCTATTTTCTTGGAAGGTATATCATTTGCCAAAATCAGTCTAATCTTTACAAAAACTAGCCCCACCCACCCACCCTTTATTTTCTTAGAGAGTATATTATTTGCCAAAATCAGTCTTATCTTTAGAAATCGAAGTAAATCTTACCTCGTCTTGACTTTGATGACTAAAGAGCGACGAGGGAATTTTAATTTATAGGCGCGCACAACTTGGTTTGAACTCTAATCAAGGTCGAAATCTACAAACCCGAAAGTACAGAATGAGATATTATTTATTATATCGTGAATGATATTAGAAAAAATTTCTGACGCAATGAAAAGAGCACAATGTTTTGCCATAATGTGCGACAGTTGTCGGTACTGTTTATCAGTGGTGACCCGTGACCTTTTGAAATGGGGGACACACAATTTAACTGATGAGTTAAATATGAAGATATGAAACAGGCTGTTCTTACCAATTAATCGACGAATTTGGGTGGCAGAAATAAATACAAAAATCCATTCAATAAAAGTAAAAAAGTACTTGTCCACATACCTTTGGATTTAAATCATTACTCGGGAGACACACAAAACAAAACCTGCAACTGAGTTACTGATAGTCACTGTTCGAGCAGGACCCGATTCCTGCTAAATACAACGACTAGACGCACGGTTTCCATGGCAACGGTGTAAACAAAACGTCTTCAGCAACGTTTCATATATCCAAGACACCACATCTTTAGTTGTAAGTTTTGATTTATAATTTAAAAAAAAGGTTAATTTCCTCAAAGTTTCCCTCACAGTTTGACCCTCAAATTTTCTTCTAGTTCATCATAATAAAGACATAACCCATCCGAAAAACCCCCAATATGAACCACTCTTCACCGCACGCCAATCACTCGCCCCTCAAATAAATCACGCGTCAATTAATCCACCCCTTAACGAATTCGGCCAGCATTAAAACCGAATTTAATCAAAGCAGCCACACATCGGTTTCTGTCAGCGAACACCCCGATAAAAGACGAGCACCGAAAGTAGATGTCGCCGATTGTGGTGGTGTCTGGAACAGAGTTGGCTGGTTAGCCGGAGGCTTTCAACTGTGTACCGCAATTCCATCACTCAGGATCCAGTTAGTGCAATGGGGGTTACCGTCTTTGTTGTGTCTTAGACGAATCTGTATGGAAAGGGTCACAGTTAGATTCGGCCTGGCTCATGTTTATTTACGGGTGTTGGGCGAGCGGATTAAAACTCAAAAATTGAACTCAAAACTGAATATGGTGTTGTTGGAATCGACGAAGTTGCGATTCCCTGAGGCCAAATCCATAAACGGGTAATTAGAAATAGTCACGAAAGCTTGTCAAAACATCTAATTGCTAAACTAAACTGAGCACACTTTCTCTTTCTCGTTAGGTTATCTGGAGTCAAATTAGTAACCATCAAGTTGATTAAACGTTAAACTGCTTGAAAAAGCTTCATTTGTAATGATAAATAACTAAATAAATAAAATGAGACAATAATGAGAAAGCGGTACGCCGAGATACTATCGTGCAAAAATTATTGCAGTTGTTCTAGAGACGGGTCTTCTAAATCCTCATTTAATGATACACGCGAGCCCATTCCACGACTGTAGCAGCAATCGAAAAATATTAATCTCGAATTTGAAAAAACCCGGCTGTAAATTATCCATAAAGAAGATTTGTAGTTACACTTATACTAGAATAGTTTTCCGGTGATCCAGATTTACGATTCTCTGTTCTAATATCGCGCTTCAAACTTTCCAGAATGCGGTAAGCTCTTAGTCTGGCAACGACAACTTAAAGTTCGATTTGATCTGTGCGAAATATATTACCATGGAGTTAAGTAATATCCAACGACCACTAATTTATTGCAATGACAACAATGATTTACTAATTTGACAACATCTTCCAAACAAGGTAAAGTGGGTCAAAGGGGCCGCGGCTGTTAAATCGACAGTTCGTTGTTAAAACCGCATGACATCAGCACCTAATTACCGAACAAATTTATTAACAATTCCGTTTAGGTGGCGGTTCAGGCCGATAAAGCAACTACCGACCGCAAAAATGCAATTTTATCGGGATTAAATTTCTCTAAAATAAATAACTGGGAGCGTCGCTACAATAAAACCGATGTTTAATTCTGCGGGCTTGGAGTGCGGACTTGTTTGCGTGTCAGTGTGGTAGCACTGACATAAAATATTTTCGAGTTGGCCACATTCGTTTGCCGGTGGCTGGTCAATTAGCGGATTCGCTGATCTATGCCTTCGGCTGTCACGAAAATGGAATTTTTCCAGAGAATTCTGTTTGAAGTTGGATCCAGGGCTTTTTAGGGCGGCAGATAGCATAATTAAGTGTGTTAAGTTTTGTGTTCTTTTTGGCGAATGAATCGGCTTGCGAAAGATGTTTTTAATTGGCTCGTTCGGTTATGAGTGCGCGGACTCAAAGGTATCGTTAAGAAGATTACGAGAGAGCTAACTCTTGTGCCTTTCAAAAGTATGTTGCAATTCGGGTCTATTGTGCAGATGGTTCTATTTCAATTATTTGGTATGTATATGATGTTCGCAGGCTGTTGTTGACAATCAGTTGAGAACCTCGCAACTCTGCCATTGTTAAATAATAATGGGGTAAATTGCATGCTCTAATAATTTATTGATATTAACTGAAGTCATTATGAATGCGTCAGGGTTTCGCAGACGCTCGGAAAACCAACAGTGATTATTATCGATAACAAGTTGGTGGCATTTTTGGACATATTTATTATTCTTTCTCAGGAACGTTCTAAATTGAATCGAGAATATTTTCAAAAAACGTTTTTATCTTTTGACAGATGTCGTTTGGGTATTATTATTACTATTATTATTTTCAGTTTTGTCGGTGATATTCACATTTTTTTTCCAAAAATCTCGATGTCAAGGGTAAAAACTGACACATAATTCAAGAAACATTTGTTCTGCAAAATTACAAAATGACGTCATCATTTTTAGGAAGCCATAAACGAAATAATTTTGAGTAGCGATTTACCATGCTTACGATAGTCCAAAAAGCTTACAAGTTTCCAGAGATTGCAGAGGTTATAGACTTACTGTAGAGAATTTAGAAATTCTAGAGATTCAGCAAGTTTAGAATCTAGCGATTTCAGCCATTCAAAAGATTCTAAAGACTAAAAAATTTAGACATAGAAAATACAGAGACTGTAACAAATCTAAATATCCTAGAGGTTTTAGAGATTCTACAGACTCTAGAGGCTTTACATATTCTAGGGATTCTAAAGATTCTAAAGTTTCCAAAGATACAGGTATTTCAGCTATTCTAAATTTTCCAAAGATTTTCAGAAATCCACAGATTCTCGGAAACTCAAGGTTAAATAAAATTCTTAAAAATTCCAGGGATTTCTGAAGTTACTAGTACCAAAGTGCCGAAGATTCCAGATGTTTCAAATATTATAAAGATTCTGTAGAATCTAGAGATACAGACTTTCCAGAGATTTCAAAGTTTCTAGAGATTGTAGAGAATTTAGAAATTTTAGAGATTGAACAAGTGTAGAATCTAGCGATTTCAGCTCTTCAAAAGATTCTAGAAATTCTAAAAAATCTAGACATTATACAGACTCTAGAGAGTTTACATCTTCTAGAGATTCTAAAAAACTTGACATTATACAGACTCTATAAGATAAAGAGGCTAACAAATCTAAACATTCTAGAGGTTTTAGAGATTCTACAGACTCTCGAAAGTTTACATATTCTATAGGTTCTGAAGATTCTAAAGATTACAAAGATTCTAAACTTTCCAAAGATTTTCAGAATTCGACAGATTTTCGGAAACTTGAGGTTTGATAAAGCTATAAAAATTCCCATGGATTTCTGAAATTAGAAGCGCCAAAATGCCGAATATTCCAGAAGTTTCAAATATTATAAAGACTCCGTAGAATCTAGAGATACAGATTTTCCAGAAATTCCAAATTTTCTAGAAATTGCAGAGAATTTAGGAATTCTAGAGATTGAACAAGTTTAGAATCTAGCGATTTCAGCTCTTCAAAAAATTCTAGAAATTCTAAAAAATCTAGACATTATACAGACTCTATAGAGTTTACATCTTCTAGAGATTCTAAAGTTTCTGAAGATTCCAAAGATCCAAGGTTTCCCCAGATTCTAAATATTCCAAAAAGTTCCAGAATTTTAAACATTTTCGAAAATTCAAGGTTTAATAAAACTGTTGAAAATTCCAGGAATTTCTAAAATTACTACTACCAAAATGTCGAAAATTCAAATTCAAAGTCAAATATTATAAAGGTTCCGTAAAATCTAGAGATTCGAAAGTTTCTAGAGATTGCAGAGAATTAAAAATTTTAGAGATTGAAAAAGTTTAGAATCTAGCGATTTCAACCATTGAAAAGATTCTAGAAATTCTAAAAATCTAGACATTACACACACTCTAGAGAGTTTACATATTCTAGAGATTCTAAAAAATCTTGACATTATACAGATTCTAGAAAATAAAGAGACTGTAACAAATGTAAAAATTCCAGAAGTTTTAGAGATACTACAGACTCTAAAGATTCTGAAAATTCTAAAGATTCTAAAGATTCTAAAGATTCTAAAGATTCTAAAGATTCTAAAGATTCTAAAGATTCTAAAGATTCTAAAGATTCTAAAGATTCTAAAGATTCTAAAGATTCTAAAGATTCTAAAGATTCTAAAGATTCTAAAGATTCTAAAGATTCTAAAGATTCTAAAGATTCTAAAGATTCTAAAGATTCTAAAGATTCTAAAGATTCTAAAGATTCTAAAGATTCTAAAGATTCTAAAGATTCTAAAGATTCTAAAGATTCTAAAGATTCTAAAGATTCTAAAGATTCTAAAGATTCTAAAGATTCTAAAGATTCTAAAGATTCTAAAGATTCTAAAGATTCTAAAGATTCTAAAGATTCTAAAGATTCTAAAGATTCTAAAGATTCTAAAGATTCTAAAAATTCTAAAGATTCCAAAGATTCCAAAAATCCAGGGATTCAGAGATTCTAAACTTTGCGAAGATTTTCAGAAACTCGAGGTTTGATAGAACTATAAACATTTCGTGGATTTCTGAAAATAGTAGTGCCAAAAAGCCGAAGATTCCAGAAGTTTCAAAGATTATAAAGATTCCATAAAATCTAGAAATACAGAGTTTCGAGAGATTCCAAATTTTCTAAAGATTCCAAAAATCCAGGGGTTTCAGGATTCCAAATAGTCCATAGATTTTCAGAATTCTAAAAGATTTTCGGAAATTCAAGGTTTAATAAAACTCTTAAAAATTCCAGGGATGTCTGAAATTACAAGCACCAAAGTGCCGACGATTCCAGAAGTTTCAACTATTATAAAGTTTCTGTAGAATCTAGAGATACAGAGTTTCCATACATTCCAAAGTTTCTAGAGATTGCAGAAAATTTAGAAATTCTAGAAATTGAACAAATTTAGAATCTAGCGATTTCAGATATCAAAAGATTGTAGAAATTTTAATAAATCTAGACATTATACAGACTCTAGAGAGTTTACATATTCTAAAGATTCTGAACTTTCTAAAGATTCCAAAGATCCAGGGATTTCAGAGGTTCTAAATATTCCAAAAAGTTCCAGAATTCTACAAATTTTCGGAAACTCAAGGTTTAATAAAGCTCTTAAAAATTCAAGGGATTTCTGAAATTACTGGTACCAAAATGCCGAAAATTCCAGAAGTTTCAAATATAAAGATTCCGTAGAACCTACAGATATAGTATTTCCAGAGACTCCAAGGTTTGTAGAGATTGCAAAAAATTTAGAAATTCTAGAGATTGAACAAGTTTAGAATTTAGCGATTCCAGCTATTCAAAATATTCTAGAAATTCTAAAAAGTCTAGACACTGTTCAGATTCTAGAAAATAAAGAGACTGTAATAAATCTAAACATTCTACAGACTCTAGAGAATTTACAAATTCTAGAGATTCTAAAGATTTTAAAAATTTCTAAGATCCAGGGATCTCAGAAATTCTAAACTTTCCAAAGATTTTCAGAATTCCACAGATTTTCGGAAACTCGAGGTTTAATGAAACTATGAAGATTTCATGGATTTCAGAAATTAGTAATGCCAAAATATAGAAGATTCCAGAAATTTCAAATTTTATAAAAATTCAATAAAATTATACAGATGCTGGAAAATAAAGAGGCTGTAACAAATATAAATTTTCCAGAGTTAACATATTCTAGAGATTCTAAAGATTCTAAATATTCCAAAGATCCAGAGATTTCAGAGATTTTAACCTTTCCAAAGATTTTCAGAATTCCACAGATATTCGGAAACTCGAGGTTTAATAAAACTAAAAAAATTCTATCGATTTCTGAAATTAGTGGTGCCAAAATGCCGAAGATTCCAGAAGTTTCAAAGATTATAAAGATTCAAAAAATCTAGAGATACAGAGTTTCCAGAGATTCCAAAGTTTCTAGAGATTGCAGAGAATTTAGAAATTCTAGAGATTGAACAAGTTTAGAATCTAGCGATCTCAGCTATGCAAAGGATTCTAGAAATTCTAAAACATCTACACATTATACACACTCTAGAGATTCTAGAAAATTTAGACATTATATAGATTCTAGTAACAAATCTAAAAAAAAAATCTTCAATGTAAAAATTGATCTATTTCTTAAAAGAATTATACCATACTACCTTAAATACATGAAAAAACAGGTGAAAAAATAGCTTAAATAGATGAAAAAAAATGTGGGAAGAAATGAACCTATCATTTTAGTTTCTACTAATTTCAATGTAAAAATTTCATGTAAAACGTCCGATAATCCCGTCCGAGTCTTTCCGATGAGAAATTCAAAGCATTCGGTTTTGTAGTCAAAGTTAAATTGCAAGATGTTGCAATTTTGATTTTTTTTTCTCATATATATATAGTGTAAATATATTTCTTCATAGTTCGGAATCAAATGGCGCTTAGAAACTAAACAGTACTGAGGTAAAAAAACATTAATTTTAACAAATAATTTTTTTATAATTTTTGTTTCAAATTTCAAAAATGTTTGTCTCCAATTTTGTAAAATGAGTCGACGATATGCAGACTTTTGTTGACTAAAGCAAAAACTTTACCTAAGCATATTTGAAGTATTCGTACTTGTAACCAAATTTACGTTCGTGCCAGAGCACACAATTACCCCAAATTTCCCAACTATAAGAAACTAACATTAAGAAATCGTCAACTTTCATGCTTCAGTTCCACGATTTACCAACATTACCGCCGTCTAGCTCCTACACGACTACTTCCGAACGCGAACCAACCATAGATTTACTGTCGATTCGTCGAACACTTGCGAATAATTACTTAACGTTGTACCATTACCAACTTTAAGGCAATAAATTCCACTCGCTTCCAATGACGTCACTTATCCCTACATCTAAATGTTTGTCTTGCCATTTCGCCTTATTATCAATCGATCCGTCCAATTCTTGAATGTTGCGTCGAAATTAATTTTGGTAATCGCTTCTCGGCAACTCTGGAAAACTTATTCTTGTTTGAAATCTGTTTTGAAGACTTTTATTTGAGTTGGTAATTGAAATTGTTTGCCTTACTTGGACGATTTTAATAATTTACAACGTAATTTCGGTAGGGCTTACAATCATTCGGTCTAACACGATTACAGCCAACGTAATTGCTTTACTCAACGTCAACACGGCCGATGGAAAATTGGTTCAGGTAAACCGCGAAAGGAGAAATTACGTTCTCGGAAGGTTGAAATTTGATTTTACGGTAGTTTCTTTATGCGTATTGGCTACGAACAAGTTAATGACTACATTACATTACAACAGTTGCGTTTTTTTTTTTTTTCTAATTTAATCAAAAATCCACCAGAAATAATTAACTCATCCCGTTTGTACAACGCTTCCGATTTGCTTATTCTCCGTGTAATCATCAAATTGGTTAAGTTGATATCCATTAAAGCGCACTTGTCGTCGACGCGATCGTCGAATCCGCTTAATATTAAATTACCGACATTCACGTCTACGTCGTCAGTCACCACAAAAACGACGTCATCTAAATGTAATCATGTTGTGCAAATCGCTTCCCTATTTACATCGTGCATACGGGGTAATGGTGGTTTCGTCAAGGCGCACCGAAAATATCGTCAAGGCGATGCGTGAATTTTCAAAAGGCCATAAATCTCAAATCAGCCGAGCTTCGCACGCTTAAAGCCTTAATTAAATTGGCTCTAATCTGTAGCGCGCTACACGGAAACATTTTCATTAAGAGAACTGGGAGTGTGTCATATATGAAGGATGAAGAGATTTTGAAGGATGCGCCCAAGCATGGAGAACGATTTTTTACAGACAAGGAGATCCGAACACACGGATTCGTTGTTGTTGACCCGGCGCATCCACCAATTTTATCGCAGAATTAAAAGGTGCGACAATGGAATTAGTAAAAAATACGAAAGGGACAAGAAAAATAAAATATACGGGCCAGCGTGAGTAATGCAGGCTTTAAAGTTTTTAGTCTCATAATACTTATAAACCATGTTAGCATTTTTAAGTACCCGCTTTGAGTCCTTTAAGTCTCCCGAGACTCATATCCTAAAACATTATTAATGATCCTGTTGTAACTCATTCAAGCTTAGAGTACGGCGGCACGTAGTAAAATTGCCTCAGTAAATTCCAAAACGACGCCGTTATTAAACGTTAATAATAAAAAGTCGAAATAAATTTACATCTGCCAAGAGCTAAACGTTCAATCCTCTTAAAGACCTTGGTTGTATTTAATTTAGCTGACATGAAAATAAATTTCTCAGTATCCTCATTCACTTTAAACTGTAAACGCTTCGTAAAGCATTAACATCGGTTATTTTGATTTACTGCTCCTTATTAATCCCTTGTTTATATATTTCCGGGTAATCTCTAAAGTGTATTCACCAAGTCGTAAATTCCCCGAAGATACGTCCTTCAATTACGCCACTTTTAATTAAACCTATTTTTTTTTGGTGCGCGACTCTGAAAATTTATTAAGATCTAAGGTTTATCTCCTATTTCGCCCATCCATGATGTCATAAATTTAAATAGAATTTTGCCAACTCTTAGCGCCCTTTGTGCTTCTGCACGCTAAAGTTTATAATTAATGTATTTTCTCTCCGCTTTGGATTTGCAGGATTCTGCATGAAAATTCGGTGAATAAATTGGACTCAGCTGTCTCATCCTACTTTCCGAAATGCGTCCGTTCGAAACATTTTTTGTCGCCTGCTTTTCACCCGAAGACGCTTTTGTTATGTTTTATTAAAAATTCTATAACACACAATTAATTACGTTTCGCCACAGAATGTCATCCCTGCGAAATTTATATGAAAGGGGTTGTTCGGATTTTCTTAATTAACCGTTTAGTTTTGATTTATTTCAACAGGAAAAAATTGAGTGTGATTAATTCCTGTCGCCGTACATTAAAAATTTGATATATTTCCAGGTTGGGGTGATTAATAACGACGGAAAACAGCGCCTGGAATGAAAACTTTGTTAAATGACACATAACAACAAAACTAGCGCGAACAGGCTGAAAAAGTGGTTTAGAATTGTGAAAAATTCAGCATGGAGCAATATTTTAGGAATATTCGGTGTGGGTGGGCGGGGCTTATATTTTGCCTTTTTTTTTTCTTAATATACATAGCCATCTTTTCACAACAAGAAACTTCAAAGATCGTTAAAATAAATCTACACAAAAGAAAAACAAAAAGGCAAAATGTCAGCCCGCCCACCCACCCTGTCTCAATTGTAATGATTTTTTTATTCGCCGTGAACCAAGGGGGCGGAGCTTAACTGCAAAATACTTGATTCTTTACAAGAATTTAAAAAATGTTTTTGAATATCGTGTTGTCCAAAGAATACTTTGTATATTAAGAAACAAAGTCAAAATATAAACTCTTTCACTATATTTTTTTCTTAATATACGCAGTATTCATTGAACAACACGATACTCAAAAGCATTTTTCAATTTCTCGCAGAGAAATAAGTGTTTTGCAGTTAAGCTCCGCCTTCTTCGCTCACGACGAATAGAAAAAAATCATCACAATTGAGATAGGGTGGGTGGGCGGGGTTACATTTTGCCTTGTTTTCTTAGTTTGCGTAGACTTATTTCGACAACAAGAAACCTAAAACATGTCTAAAACGGTAAATTTTTGTAGTAATCAACTTAAACCCTCGACTTTTTTTCTAGAGTCCCTTTAAATACGGTTGAATATCAAAGTTACTATCAAGGGCAATATTCAGCTCTAAAAGCAACGTCAACAGCAAGTTTATAAATCCCACTTAAAGACTGCATCATTTTTTTAAGCAAACGAATCAGCGCTGACGTTGAAGATTTTTTATTGCTTTTTTATAAAACAGAAAGGTCAATTTTTGTCGTGTAGTTGTTTTTTAATTATTTTTTTTATATTTCACCCCATTTTGAAGATTATTAGAGAACGAAGAAATAGGTCTCCCGTTTCCGTCTGTCTATCCGTCTGTCCGTCTGTCTGTCCGTCTGTCTGCCGTCCCGGATTTTTATTAGACAGATAATCTCGGAAAGTACTGGGCTGATTGTTGTCAAATTTTGTATTCATATTAGGTATATCATGTTGATGGTAAAACGCTAACTAAAATTTGTCTAATCACCCCCACCACACATGAAACAACATAGTTTTAAACATGTAGTTTATGACCCCGAATTGAGATTTTACCCGAAAGGTCCAGATTTTTGGAAAAAATTTTATTGTTTTCCATTCCCATTCCGTAGAAGAAAATAATTAGCTCCGCCCACCCACCCGACCTTCATTTCAGTGATTAATTTTATCCGGTCTGAACGAAATGAATTATCTTATAGTGAGCAGAAAATTAAATTAGTCTTTAGAATGAGAAGTGAGGGGGTGGGCGGGGCTAGTACTTCATAAGATAAGACTGTTTTTGGCAAATGACATATCTTCCAAGAAAACAGAGGGTGGGTGGGCGGGGCCAGTATTTTATAAGATATGACTGATAAGGACATTTTTGGCCATTTTTCAAGCATGTTCGAAAATTAGCTAGACATTTTCTTGTAGATTTCGACATCCAGAAGTCATTTTAGGTTTCGTTTCTTTGAAAATTTCTATCGTTATTTTGATTAGATAAGACTGTTTTTGGCAAATGACATATGTTCCAAGAAAACAGAGGGTGGGTGGGCGGGGCCAGTATTTTATAAGATATGACTGATTTTGACATTTTTGACCATTTTTCAACCATTTTCGAAAATTAGCTAGACATTTTCTTGTAGATTTCGACATCCAGAAGTCAATTTAGGTTTCGTTTCTTCGAAAATTTCTAGCGTTATCTTGATTAGATAAGACTCTTTTTGGCAAATGATATATCTTCTAAGAAAACAGAGGGTGGGTGGGCGGAGCTAGTATTGTATAAGAAATTACTGAGTTTGACATTTTTGACCATTTTTCAACCATTTTCGAAAATTAGCTAGATATTTTCTTGTAGATTTCGACATCTATAAGTCATTTTAGGCTCGTTTCTTCGAAAATTCCTATCGTTATTTTGATTAGATAAGACTGTTTTTGGCAAATGGCATATCTTCCAATAAAACAGAGGGTGGGTGGGCGGGGCCAGTATTTTATAAGATATGACTGATTTTGACATTTTTGACCATTTATCAACCATTTTCGAAAATTAACTAGACATTTTCTTGTAGATTTCGACATCTAGAAGTCATTTTAAGCTTCGTTTCTTCGAAAATTTCTATCGTTACCTTGATTAGATAAGACTGTTCTTGGCAAATGACATATCTTCCAAGAAAACAGAGGGTGGGTGGGCGGGGCCAGTATTTTATAAGATATGACTTATTTTGACATTTTTGACCATTTTCAAGCATGTTCGAAAATTAGCTAGACATTTTCTTGTAGATTTCGACATCCAGAAGTCATTTTAGGCTTCGTTTCTTCGAAAATTTCTGTTGTTTTTCCAAAATCGCATGTTAAAATATAGCAATTTTTACAGTTTCAGTAGCAAATAGTATAATACAAAATTTATGGTTAGCGTTTCTTTTTTACTTTTTTCACATCCTAGATTCTCTTAATTTCCACTCAGATTCTATAGGAGAACATAACTAGCCCCGCCCAGCCATCCGGCCTTCATTTCATCCAAAATCGCCAGTTGAAATATAGCAATTTTTACAGTTTTTAGCCTCACATTTTGACATATAATTTGAAATCTGCAAAACCGAAAGCTTTGAAATCTTGTAGATGGTTTACAGTTATAATAAGCATGATAAGTTTGTATTCAAAATATATTTACTTGTCCCCTCCAAAAAATTGATTACATCACCTGAAAATTTTGCCGAATAAATTCTCTCGCAAATGTGCAAAATATGAACAGACTTTTAATCATTGCATTCATATTTTTTAGATTTGCGTAAACAGGTGACTCAAAAAAATTAATGAATCAGTCAATTTATTATTGATCAAATTAAGACGAGCCACCCCATTTTCTGGAAAATGTGAGAACACGCTCGTCTTTATAACAATAAAATAATGATAAGATAAGGATTGTAACAATAACATTCAGAATATTTTGATCAATGGAGGCTTATGAATAATTTTAGTCATCTGTTTTGGGGCGATAGACTCATTCAAATCAAACAAATGTCTACGTGACATTCTTCCGATGTAATGTATTCCCGTTGATGACCTTGGCGCACAGATGCGTTTTGCTATGACGTCGTTGTTTATAATAAGACCAATTTTTTTACTAGCTTTGTTTTTCTTGGTAGGGTCATTACAATTCCAAAATAAACATCATTTTTTCAAAATGCAATAAAAAATATCACCGTCAAACCTGAAAATAATAATAGTAATAATAATACCCAAACGACATCTGTGTCTAATACTACAGGCTCCTCAACTTAATATATAGTTAATTTTAAAGTCGAAAAAGCCAGCTTCCGTTGTACAAAAATTGTCCTGAAAATTGTAAGCTTTAATTCCCCGCTGAAAATGCACGTAATTTCATAACGCTTAGCTTCCGTCAGTTTTCTTTCCACTCTTGTTGCGTCCTCCATCTGCCGCGAAATCTAGCCGGAAGTGGCGCTTTATTTACCGCGTTTTTCCTCCCTGATTAAATAAAATAAATTCCTTCTGAGAAGTTCTCTCGTTTCGCAGAAGCTGCCTCTAGCGAAATAAATGCATCAAGCAAGGACATCTCGTCGATTTAACCGGCGAAATTAACAAACGAACCTTGAGGGAGGTAGGATTGAAGTCTTGGCTACATCAAAGTTGCGTTTATTTATTCACGGTACTTTATAGAAATAACGCTAGTTTAATTTCGCTCCTTTATTTTTATGAAAGAAACGTCGATCCGAATCTAGGGCGCGAATGCTGTGCGCTTTTAACGTGAAATATTGTTCCCGGTGCACGTTTAAAATTTATGATAATTCTGGAGCATTTTATTTCTTTTGTCCGAACACACTGATATAACATGGGAATTCTTGTACAAAATGAGAAAATAAGGAATAAGAGATGGCACGGAAAACTCAAGCTTTACACCGATCCGGAATGGCGAACGAGAAAAAGAAAACTTGGATACATCTATTGACGTTCTTTGGAAAGAGGAAAATGGTTCGTGGACTAGTGACTGCTAGGAAATTTTAAACTATTTGAGGAAAATTTTAACCGGTGACTTTTTAAACGATGGAAAATTGAATCGAATGAAATTATTGCCGTGCAATTAAATAACATAATTGTGCACTTCTAAAATAACTAGATTTGATTAATGTTTATTTCGATAACAAATTATTGACGTATATTGGTTTTTTGTGTATATTTTAAAAAGCCGACCTGTAATTGAAAATCGCCCAAGCAACCTGAATTACTTTAAACAAAACTACTTTCAACCGAACTCATTCCACGACGGTGCAAAAACAGGAATCCTAGGATTAATCCAATTAGCAAAAGTTTATGTAGAATGAACGGCGTGAACTTAATTACTGGTCATTTCCACATGTAACACCCTTTTTGTATACAACCGCTAATGTCGTAGAGTGAAGCCGGATTTAACTGGGACATGGCGAGGAAAATGTACCTATCTTATGGTGTGTTGCTAGGCGTAGGCGGTAAAACACGTAAAGCTCATTTGGTTTAGTCGACTGACGGACCGTATATTAAAATCCGTAGTACAAAAATTGTTTACAATTTCCAAACACCCAGTAAATTTTTATTACGAAAGCAAATCATTGTCTTCACCAGCTACACAAACCCAGCATTTGCCACGATTGTGTGTACGTTCGTCAGGTGAGCGAAGGTAACGGAAATAACATGACCAGCACCAGCGGAAATTGACGTTCCGCTGTTGATCGAATGAAAGGTGACATTATTGGAGGCAATTCTGCTCCAGGTTGGGTTATTTAGGGTCACTTATGTTTCGTCCGTAATTCCATCATCTTTTTTGCTTGCTAGGGGTAAAAAAGCAATTATATTGAAAGCTGGGTGCATCGGGTTCATCCATCATTTATTATCTGAGGAAAGGTAGGCCGCGTTTGATGTTGTTTTGGGTTTTATGTACGATTATTGGCGGAGGGGCACGTTGCGGGGATGTGACTGATGTAATATTAATGAGCTGTGGATATTACCTTGCAGTTATGTAAGATAAACGGCGGAGAGTTGTTTGATGGTAATGATCAGTAAATTTTACCCCACCGGAAGTTAGGAAGCAATAAAAGTCACGAGGTGTGAATTCTGAACATGGTTATTCTAATTATCGTTGGGTTAATCATATTTTAGACGATTAAAAAAATGGCGATTTAATTATCCGGAAAATTGTGCCGTAATTATCAAAACTAATTATTTTATCTCGTTCCATTTGTATAAAATGTATCAAAACTTACATCTAAAGATGTGGTGTCTTGGATATATGATACGTTGCTGATAAAAGTGGAGACCAAATAATGCGTCATTTAGACGTTTATTAGACCGTTGCCATGGAAACCGTGCGTCTAGTCGGTGTATTTAGCAGAAATCGGCTCCTGCTCGAACAGTGACCACTACTCAGTTGCGGGATTACACTTTCGTTCTGCGCGGGTGAAATTTTACGATTTTTAATAAAAATAATGAATTCAGTTGAATATTTAAAAAAATCGTCCTCTATAATACGACGGTAAAATTTTGGTGAACAATTTAGGATGAACCACCCCCGATTTATTAATAAAAAAAGTGGTTATGACAAAACGAGAGACTTTCATGGATATTTTAATAGACATAGCAAGCTTGGTAAATGTTTGTGGATGTGCGGTTGTAAAAAAAATATTTTGTTTTGTGTGTCTCCTAATGATTTAAAACCAAAGGTACAAGTACTTTTTTGCTTTGATTGAATGTATTTTTGTATTTATTTCCGTCACACAATTTCGTCTATTAATTGGTATTTGTAAAGACAAGACTGATTTTGGCCTCCTTGAAAATAAAGGGCGGGTGGGCGGGACTAGTAACCCGAGATACGACTGATTTTGGCAGATGACGTATCTTCTAAAAAGATAAAGGGCGGGTGGGTGGGGCTAGTATTGATAAAGATATGACTGATTTTCGCCAATGATATATCCTCCTTGAAAATGGGTGGGCGGGGCTAGTAACTTGAGATACGACTGATTTTGGCAGATGACATACTCTCTAAGAAAATAAAGAGCGGGTCGGCGGGGCTAGTACTTGTTAAGATAAGACTGATCTTGGTATATGACTGAACAATATTAAGAGTAATCACTGGAATGAAGAGGGGGTGGGTGGGCGGGCCTATTGGTTGCTTCTAAAAGATTCTGTATGAAAAAGTTAAACTTAGCCCCGCCCACCCACCCGTTCTGTAATTTTTTTCTTCGGAAATAAAAAATAAATGTTATAGCAAATAATTAAGACAACGAAATTTTTTTTTAACAGACTACGTTCTATTAATTCCCATTTTACTTTAGAGGAGATCATATAATTCACCCCGCCCACCCACCCCGTCTCCATTTCAGTGCTTCATTTTGTCTAGTCCGAATGAAAAGTGTATCTCAATTGAAGAGAGACAAAATCGTTAGAATGAGAACAGCGTGTGTGGGCGGGGCTAATATGTGCTAAGATAAGACTGATTTTGTGGGGCTAGTATTTATAAAAGTAAGACTGATTTTGGCCAATGATATATCCTCCTTGAAAATGGGTGGGCGGGGCTAGTAACCTGAGATAGACCGATTTTGGCAAATGACATAGTCTCTAAGAAAATAAAGAGCGGGTCGGCGGGGCTAGTACTTGTTAAGATAAGACTGATTTTGGTATATGACTAAACAACATTAAGAGTAATAACTGGAATGAAGAGGGGGTGGGTGGGCGGGCCTATTCGTTGCTTCTAAAAGATTATATTTTGCCTTTTTTTTCTTAAATACATAGCCATCTTTTCACAACAAGAAAATAAAACATGGTACATTTTTGCAAAGAAATATGGATTTTGCAATTATGGGGAGAAAATAAAATTTATGCCCGCCCACCCGCCCTATCTCAATTGTGATGATTTTTTATTCGCCGTAAACCAAGAGGGCGGAGCTTAACTGCCAAATACTTATTTCTTTACAAGAAATTACAAACATGTTTTTGAGTATCGTGTTCAAAGAAGGCTACGTATATTAAGAAAAAAAAATTGGTCTAAAGAGTTTAGACAGTACTTCCCTCGCTGTCGGAAACTTGACGACTGCATGCCTATTGTGTTTTTTTTCTCATTACATTTTTGTAGTGGGAATTTAAAAAAAAATTGCGATGACGTCATCAACATTTTTGCAAGGACACGTATATCAGTTGGGATAGATGTAGTGTAATACTAAGAATAAAATTATTATATTCTCAAATTTTCGGGAAAATGAATTGGGTCGTTTGAATATTGATTTGTAATAATCAATAAAATAACGAAACAATTTACTCACGTATACCTACGTATCAGAGGCAACTGAAAATCGTGTATGTATAAACATTGTTAATTTAAGATGACAGGCGTAACAGCATACGTGAGAGCCAAACACAGAAACTGTAAACAAAACGACCGTCGGTTTTATTGCTTCGACTTCCGCTTATTATATAAAACATTGGGTTTTATTTTAATTCTTGACGGTGAAATTCACAATTGGTTGATTATAAACATGTCTATTTCACATTCGCGGAATCAAGTGAACGCATAAAACAAATGCAGGTCTGTAATGTTAAAGTCGATGTAAATAAGCGTGCTACCCTTATGTTTCAACCGAGTTTTTCCTTTAACAAATTTTGTGTCTACCAAATTGGGTTGGTTGGGGTGTAATACTAATAATAAGTGTTGCCTTTAATTTAATCAATAAAATAAATTGACTTCATTAATTTTTTTGAACCACCTCTTAAGAAAATCTAAAAAATATGAATGGAATGATAAATCACAAGTACAAACTCATCATATTTTTTGCATTTTAGATAGGATTTATTCAGCAAAATTTAAGAGTGACGTCATCAATTTTTTTAGGAGGGATGAACAAATACATTTTGAACAAAAGTTTACCATGCTTATAATAACTTTAAAATATTCCCAAGATTTCAAAGCATTCGGTTTTGTAATTCCTGATTAAATCGATAAAATAAATTCACGCCTTCATTAATTTTTTTGAATCACCCTGCATATGCAAATCCAAAAATATGAATGGAATGATAAATCACAAGTACAGACTCATCATATTTTGTACATTTTAGATACGATTTATTCGGAAAACTTTTGAGCTGACGTCATCAGTTTTTTGTAGAAGATAACCAAATATATTTTGACTAAAAATTTATTATGCTCTTTATAACCTTAAAACATCTGCAAGATTTCAAAGCATTCGGTTTTGTAGTTCCTGATTAAATCAATAAAATAAATTTACGCATTCATTAATTTTTTTGAGTCACTCTGTATATGCAAATCCAAAAAATATGAATGGAGTGATAAATGACAAGTACAGGCTCATCATATTTTGTACATTTTAGATATGATTTATTCGGCAAGCTTTCGAGCTGACGTCATCAAGTTTTTGGAGGGGATAAGCAAATATATTTTGACTAAACATTTATTGTGCTCTTTATGATCTTAAAACATCTGCAAGATTTCAGAGCATTCGGTTTTGTAGTTCCTGATTAAATCAATAAAATATATTTACGCATTCATTAATTTTTTTGAGTCACCCTGTATATGCAAATCCAAAAAATATGAATGGAGTGATAGTTCACAAGTACAGACTCATCATATTTTGTACATTTTAGATATGATTTATTCCACAAACTTTTGAGCTGACGTCATCAAGTTTTTGGAGGGGATAAGCAAATATTTTTTGACTAAAGATTTATGATGCTCTTTATAGCCTTAAAACATCTGCAACATTTCAAAGCATTCTGGTTAGCAGATTAAAAATTAAATTTCAAAATGTTGTTTTATAATTTTGATTTTTTTTCCAAAAATCTGGACGTTTCGGGTGAAAAGTCGATTCAGAGTTGTAAACTACATGTGTAGGACTATGTTATTTTATACAATTGAAAACCCATTTACTATGTACAATTTTGAAGTGACGTCATCGCTTTAGTGGTGGGGATGATTCGACAAATTTTGGTTAGCGTTTTACCATCTACATGATATTCTTAATATAAGTACAAAATTTCACAACAATCGGTCGAGTACTTTCGGAGATTATCTGTCTAATAAAAATCCGTGACAACAGACGGACAGACGGACAGACGGACAGACGGACGGACAGACGGACGGACAGACGGACGGACAGACGGACAGACAGACGGAAATGGGAGACCTATTTCTTCGTCTTCTAGGGGTCATGAAAGATCGAGAAAACGTAAAAGTAGAGAGTCGGCCGACGGACTCGATTACAATACTTCCTTTGCTTACGCTCGGGAAGTAAAAAACAAAATATAAACCCCACCCACCCGCCCCATCTCAATTATGGTGTTCAGGGTGGGTGGGCGGGGCCACTTTGAATTTTTTTTAAGGGTAGAATTGGACAATTTAATTAACTAAAATTAAACTTTCATCTCACAGTAAATAAAATAAGCCAATGAAATTCAAAAACCAATGACCAATAAAATAAGTGATGAAAAAAGGTGATAGATGAGCTTTGACATTTTTTAAGATCTAATCACCGACAATACAAAGTTCAATTTTCATCTCAATTAAATTCAGAGTAGGTGAGGTTAGTTTTCCTTTTGTCTTGTTGTATAATGTCAAATGCCAAATATCAAATCACACACACAAAATAAAGCAAAAAATTTTTTTTATATACATATAAAAGAATTTCGCCTTCAGGGTTAAAATTGAACAGGGAGCGTAATTAATTTGGTTCGACATTATTCTAGAAGGATTCTGTCTAGAAATCTGAAATTATAGACTTCTGATTTATTTGTACAGCTATTGGTTGCTTCTAAAAGATTCTGTATGAAAAAGTTAAACTTAGCCCCGCCCACCCACCCGCAATTTTTTTCTTCAAGAATAAGAAATAAATGTTAAAGCAAATAATTAGGACAACAAAAAAAATACGATTAACGTTTTTTTACCAGACTACGTTCTATTAATTCCCATTCTCACTTTAGAGGAGAACATATAATTCACCCCGCCCACCCACCCGTCTCCATTTCGGTGGTTCATTTTGCCTAGTCCGAATGAAAAGTGGATCTCAATTGAAGAGAGACGAAATCGTTAGAATGAGAACAGCGTGTCTGGGTGCGGCTAGTATCTGCTATGATAAGATTGATTTTTACCCTCTAAGAAAATAAAGGCTGGGTGCTAGTATTTGCTAAGATAAGACTGATTTTGGCATATGATACACTCTTTATGAAAATTGAGGGCGGGTCGGTGAGCTAGTATTTCCTAAGATACGACTGATTTTGGCAGATGACATATCTTCTAAGAAAATAAAGGGCGGGTGGGTGGGGCTAGTATTTGCTAAGATAAGACTGATTTTGGCATATGATATACTCTTTAAGAAAATTGAGGGCGGGGCTAGTACTTCCTAAGATACGACTGATTTTGGCAGATGACATATCTTCTAAGAAAATAAAGGGAGGGTGGGTGGGGCTAGTATTTATAAAGACAAGACTGATTTTGGCAAAGAATATACCCTCTAAGAAAATAAACAGCGGGTGGTCAGGGCTAGTACACTTAATGTTTATATAAACTTGATTCAAAGAAAGTGAACTGTTTCGTCAATTCCAGAAACATCAGTCGATTTTCGTTTGCGACATCTATTACTTAAATTTTGTTAAATTTTAATTACACTATTCAAGACAAAAAAATGTTTTGATAATTTTATTTGTTTTATTATAATTGCTGGTTTTCACTCTTATTAGGTTGTTTTAATTTTTTCATTGTAATGTATTATGTTAATGGATTATTTTTTTACCAGTTGTTATGTTGAGGAATGAATGAATGAATTATTTTTCTTATTGCAAGTAACTTCTGTGTTTTCAAGGCCTTGAAGACCTTCATAATAAAAACATGTTGACGATGTTATCAAGTATCGGTCTATTTTTTGTCCTAGTTTTGACTATCTCATATTTCTAGTATCGGCAAAATTTGAACGAGTTTTTCAAAATTGGTTAGAAGTGTTTATTTAATCCAAATTTCATAGGTTAAACAACTAGAAGACGTTACAAAAGTCCTCTGAGTACCTTATTTCTAAAAAAATCCAAAGTTTGGTTCACTTTGATGACTAGAAAATAATAAAAAGGCGCTGAACACAAACAAATTGTTCTAGAATTTCCAAGGCCATGAAGGTTTTCAGAATTACTTATTTCGTCAAATCAGTTGTCAAAAACCGACCCCTTCTTAGTCTTCAACGCCTTAAAACACTAAATTACGAGTTTTCAAAATTAATTTCAAAAATGCGGAAGTTCAAAATTTCGAAGGTTACCACGAAGCAAATGACGAAAAAACGCGCTTTTACTATTTTTGTAGCCTTGAAAATTGGGTTTTCCAAATGTTCGAAATTTTGGGCTATTTGAAGCCTTAACAACAGCGCAAGCGTATTTATCCGGAATAAGTAGATAATTCCAGTGTTGTCAAGTCGTTATAACGAAATATTGACAACATTCTTGTCAAATATCGGTCTATTTTTTTCTTCAGAGCCTTGACTTCACCCTGAGGTGAAAATTAATTCGAAATATTCCTTTTCTGGCAAATTTCAAAAACTCAAAACCAACAAAAATTCAAAGACGTTACAGAAAACCTTTGAGTATTTTCAAAGCTTTCAAACTTGTATTTCAAAAAATGTAAACTCCTGATTCACTTTGAAAATTGGAAAATTCCAAAAGGGCATTTAACAAAGACAAATCGCGCAATCTATACAAAAAAACGTAAAACTGACCACCAACGTTTCTGAATTTCATTGGCATATTTGATTTCCCCGGGGATGAAAATTGAATTCCATTTTGGCAAGTGGTCAAATCTAATTGAAAAAAAATTTAAAGTGCCCCGCCCACCCGCCCGGTTTTCTTTTTAAGTACTCATTAATTGGATGAAAAGTGTTTTATGTTGATAAACAGGGGAATTTAGACCAAATAAAAAAGCAAACTAACCCCACCCACCTGCACATTTGAATTTCATTGGTTTATTTGATTTATCGCGAAAGGAAAATTGAATTTTATTTTGACAAATCTAATTTAAAAAAAATCAAAATGGCTCCGCCCACCCACCCCGTTTTCTTTTTGATCACTCGTTTTATTGGACGGACAAAAAGTGGATTTTACATTTATAATGAGTTAAAACTAAACAATAAAGGTAGAACTAATCCCACCCACTTCCACTTTTGAATTACATTGGCTTAGTTTATTTATCATGAGATGAAAATTGAATTCTATGTTGGTGAGTGGTCAAACCTAATTAAAAACAAACGTCAAAGCAGTAGTTTATTTTAGATCATTCATTTATTGGAGGAAAGCGGATTTTATGTTGATAAACAGTCGAATGTGACCAAAAACGGTCAAACTGACCCCGCCTAGCTCCAATTTTGAATTTCATTGACTTATTTTATTTACTATGAAATAAAAATTTAATTCTATTTTGGCAAACGGTCAATCTAATTAAAAAAGAAACTTCAAAGTGGCTCCGCCAGCCCACGCCGTTTTATTAGCGAAAAGTGTTTTTTATGTTGAAAAAGTGGGGAATGTATCAGTAACTTTATTTTTTTTACAATTTCGTTGTATTTTTACTTCCCGTCTGTCCGTCTGTCCGCCTGTCCGTCTGTCCGTCTGTCCGTCTATCTGTCTGCCGTCCCGGATTTTTATTAGACAGATAATCCACGAAAGTATGTTGCCGATTGCTGTTCAATTTTTTATTTATATTAGGTATATCATGTGGATGGTAAAACGCTAACCAAAATTTATCTAATCGTCCCCACCACTAATGTGATGACGAAATTTCAAAAATCCAAAGCCAACACATTTGAATTTAATTGGTTTATCTTATTTATCGTGAGGCGAAAATTGAATCTTATTTTGGTAATTCATTGAATCTTATTTTGGGAACTCTTCGAATCTAACTTAAAAAAAATCAAAATGGCCCCGCCCACCCACCCCGTTTTCTTTTTGATCACTCGTTTATTGGACGAAAATTGGCTTTTATATTTATAAAAAGTTGAAAGTACACAAAAAATTCAAACTAATTCCACCCACTTCCGCTTTTGAATTACATTGACTTATTTTATTTATTCTCAAGTGGTGAACTTTTTAATGCTTTGGAAGTGCCCCCCTGGTTACGTAGCTGCGCAAACAATATCCCTTAATTATGAGTAGACAAGAATTACGGTAACTACCGTTTGTAGCCATTACGCAGAATCGATGCTGCACCTCATAAATTTTAAATCTGTTTAAAACGTAATATCGAGTGTTTCCCGAGATTACGCGAGAATGAAGAGGCTCCATTTAGCGGCAAATATATTTACTTAGTCATAATGAAAAAGCGCATTTTTTAAGTAAAGTGGAGGATAAATAACATCGCGCCAAGTCACTTAAACCCACATTTTATCATAGTCACACACGACCTAATGGAGAGATTTGTACCGGCATCAAAAGCCTATGACAAGTGACAAATTTGATATCCATTTTACATTAAATGGCGACCCTCCCAACCTAAAAAAGTAAAAGCCAGAAGGATGACGGCCGACTTGAAATCTCGCCGAAAAAACACATCTTTCAAATGCACGTACCAGATGATCAACATAGCCCAAAAATCCAAATATTAAAGAAGCGAAATTCAGCGTAATGAAAAATGTAGCATCCGGAGGTAAGATTTTGCTGCTCGCTTTCTGCGTAGGATGGGGAGGAATTTCAACTCGAGAAACTTGTACAATTCGATTTAATATACCTGCTGCGGAATGAAGAGGTCTGCGTTAACAAAACAGAGGGAGGAGCCGTAAACCGGATCATTTGATAAATCCGGAAGTTTTCCGGGTCACTAGGGTCGCTATTGAGGTTTTTCGATAATAAATAATCTGATTTGAGTGCAAATGTTGGTTGACGCTATTTTGGAGAAGTTGCATTAGAAAGGGGAAACGGCAGATGTTTTCTCAAACCTGAAGTAATGCTTTCGCTCGTAAGTGGAAAACAAATGCATTACGGTTTAGCCGATAAAGTTTTCTTTGTTTCTAAGTGTCTCGACGAAACAAGCAGATTTTCCATTGGTCCCTTTTAGACGTTCAAATTTTAATAACGTTGGGAGCCAGTCGTGTGAATTATTGTCGTCGTTAAATCGTGAGGACTTGAATCTTTAAATGTTGCTTTTTGTTGGCGTTCGGGGACGTCGTGTTTAACCAAGACTATTAGCATATCAGCAGACAACTTGAACAACAATAGCGAACAGCGGTGTGAAGAAAAGCTAATAAAACCTATAAACAGCGGGAAGGCGCGACTACAGACACAAGTTTTCTTAGAGTATTTAGATGTACTTAGACGAATAATATAAAAAATTGGTCTAAAGAGTTTAGACAGTACTTCCCTGGCTGTCGGAAACTTGACGACTGCATGGCTATTGTGTTTTTTTCTCATTACATTTTTGTAGTGGGAATTTAAAAAAAATTGCGATGACGTCAACATTTTTGCAAGGACACGTATATCAGTTAGGATAGATGTAGTGTAATACTAAGAATAAAATTATTGTATTCCCAAATTTTCGGGAAAATGAATTGGGTCGTTTTGAATATTGATTTTTTATAATCAATAAAATAACGAAACAATTTACTCACATATACATATCAGAGGCAACTGAAAATCGTGTATGTATAAACATTCTTAATTTAAGATGACAAGCGTAACAGCATACGTGAGAGTCAAACAGAGAAACTGTAAACAAAACGACCATCGGTTTTATTGCTTCGACTTCCGCTTATTATATAAAACATTGGGTTTTATTTTAATTCTTGACGGTGAAATTCACAATTGGTTAATTATAAACATGTCTATTTCACATTCGCGGAACCAAGTGATCGCATAAAACAAATGCCGGTCTGTAATGTTAAAGTTGATGTAAATAAGCGTGCTACCCTTATGTTTCAACCGAGTTTTTCCTTTAACAAATTTTGTGTCTACCAAATTGGGTTGGTTGAGGTGTAATACTAATAATAAGTGTTGCCTTTAATTTAATCAATAAAATAAATTGACTTCATTAATTTTTTTGAACCACCTCTTAAGAAAATCTAAAAAATATGAATGGAATGATAAATCACAAGTACAAACTCATCATATTTTTTGCATTTTAGATAGGATTTATTCAGCAAAATTTAAGGGTGACGTCATCAATTTTTTTAGGAGGGATGAACAAATACATTTTGAACAAAAGTTTACCATGCTTATAATAACTTTAAAATATTCCCAAGATTTCAAAGCATTCGGTTTTGTAATTCCTAATTAAACCGATAAAATAAATTCACGCCTTCATTAATTTTTTTGAGTCACCCTGCATATGCAAATCCAAAAATATGAATGGAATGATAAATCACAAGTACAGACTCATAATATTTTGTACATTTTAGATACGATTTATTCGGCAAACTTTTGAGCTGACGTCATCAGTTTTTTGTAGAAGATAACCAAATATATTTTGACTAAAAATTTATTATGCTCTTTTTAACCTTAAAACATCTGCAAGATTTCAAAGCTTTCGGTTTTGTAGTTCCTGATTAAATCAATAAAATAAATTTACGCATTCATTAATTTTTTTGAGTCACCCTGTATATGCAAATTGAAAAAATTTGAATGGAATGATAAATCACAAGAAGAGACTCACCATATTTTGTACATTTTAGATAGGATTTATTCAGCAAAATGTTGTGGTGACGTCATAAATTTTTTAGGGGGGACGACCAAATACATTTTGATCAAAAATTTACCATGCTTATGATAATTTTAAAATATCTTCAAGATTTCGAAGCATTCGGTTTTGTAGTTCCTGAGTAAATCAGTAAAATAAATTTACGCTTTCATTTATTTTCTTAAATCACCCTGTATATGCAAATCCAAAAAATATGAATGGAGTGATAGATCACAAGTACAGACTGATCATATTTTGTACATTTTAGATATGATTTATTCGGCAAATTTTCGAGCTGACGTCATCAAGTTTTTGGAGGGGATAAGCAAATATATTTTGACTAAACATTTATTATGCTCTTTATAACCTTAAAACATCTGCAAGATGTCAGAGCATTCCGTTTTGTAGTTCCTGATTAAATCAATAAAATATATTTACGCATTCATTAATTTTTTTGAGTCACTCTGTATATGCAAACCAAAAAATATGAATGGAGTGATAAATGACAAGTACAGACTCATCATATTTTGTACATTTTAGATATGATTTATTCGGCAAACTTTCGAGCTGACGTCATCAAGTTTTTGGAGGGGATAAGCAAATATATTTTGACTAAACATTTATTATGCTCTTTATGACCTTAAAACATCTGCAAGATTTCAGAGCATTCGGTTTTGTAGTTTCTGATTAAATCAATAAAATATATTTACGCATTCATTAATTTTTTTGAGTCACCCTGTATATGCAAATCCAAAAAATATGAATGGAGTGATAGATCACAAGTACAGACTCATCATATTTTGTACATTTTAGATATGATTTATTCCACAAACTTTTGAGCTGACGTCATCAAGTTTTTGGAGGGGATAAGCAAATATTTTTTGACTAAAGATTTATGATGCTCTTTATAGCCTTAAAACATCTGCAACATTTCAAAGCATTCTGGTTAGCAGATTAAAAATAAATTTCAAAATGTTGTTTTATAGTTTTGATTTTTTTTCCAAAAATCTGGACGTTTCGGGTGAAAAGTCGATTCAGAGTTGTAAACTACATGTGTAGGACTATGTTATTTTATACAATTGAAAACCCATTTACTATGTACAATTTTGAAGTGACGTCATCGCATTAGTGGTGGGGATGATTAGACAAATTTTGGTTAGCGTTTTACCATCTACATGATATTCTTAATATAAGTACAAAATTTCACAACAATCGGTCGAGTACTTTCGGAGATTATCTGTCTAATAAAAATCCGGGACAACAGACGGACAGACGGACGGACAGACGGACAGACAGACGGAAATGGGAGACCTATTTCTTCGTCTTCTAGGGGTCATGAAAGATCGAGAAAACGTAAAAGTAGAGAGTCGGCCGACGGACTCGATTACAATACTTCCTTTGCTTACGCTCGGGAAGTAAAAATTGAACCTTCTAAGATTTTTCCATTGTTATTTTCTTAGTACATGCAAACTTACAAGACGCTCTGATTTGTGACGGACGATTTACGACTCCCCGTACTTACTCAGAAAATGAAAATTGCTTTCTATAAAATATGAGCATGCGACACTTACGTACTAAAACTCTGAATCGATGAAACTTTCGCCAAGCTCATAACATTCAAATTGAATCGTTTTAAATTTTAACACTCGATATAAATCTGAAATCAAAGATGGAACAATCTTTGGACGAAAGTTCTTCGTCGACACAAGCGGAATTTCGCAAAATTACTCCAAAGGGTGTTTTATTTGATTAGTAATTAGGCTGCAGCGAGCCTTTGTGCGAACGAGTAAACCATAAATAAACATCAGAAAGAAAGCGCTTCCCAAATAAAAATTACAAAACCACATGAAAGTGTGGCTTTGCTCGTTCGGTTCCATTCTTGCGCCGGTATTAAACCCTCAGAGCCGTACCGGAACGCTTTGAGCCTCTGTGTGTGAATGGAGTTAAGGCTGACCAAGGCAGTTACCAAATTGCCAATTTAATAAAGTGTCGCAGGAAATAATCATCGCAGAATGGAGCGCATCTGAAATGCAAAGGCGAAGGAAAATCCGTCATGGTGCGTAGGACGGGCGTATCGACCCATGTCGTCCCATCCCGTTTCGCACTTTCTCTCCATCTTTCATTTCAGTTCCAGCTCAAACGATCGCGGGTCTTAATCAGAGGCGTAGCAAGAGGTAAAGTTGGGGGTAATCTAAACACTTTTGCCAACGTTGCACAAAAAATGACAATGCGATAAACATATGTACATTTGGTAAATGTTTCCAATATCTGCATTGATTACTTAAGTCATACGGTATTTCCAATTCTCACTGAAGTCTTTTTGTACACTTGGAAAAAAGATGTAAAGTTTAAGAATATTTAAGAATCCAAAAGAAAACGAGAGAATATGTAGAATTCAACGAAATTCCGTGAGGATCAAAGAAAATTCAGACAAATACGGAGAGAGTCGGAGAGAATCTGGAACAATCTGAGTAAATTTGAGAAAATCCGACAGAATCTGAAAGAATATGAGAAAATATGGGAGAATCACATTAAATTTCGGCAGGATAGCAGAGAATCCTGAAGAATCCGGAAGAGTACGAAAGACACCAAGAGAATACGAGAGAATATGAGAGAATCAGACAAACTCCAAAAGAATACGAAAAGAATCCGAGAAAAAACTGAAAGAATACAAAAGAATAAGAGAAAATCCGACAAAATCCGAAAGAATACTAGAGACTCCGAGATAATGCGAGAGAAACCAAAGAACCTAGGAAATCCAAGAAACGAAAACTAAATTAACATAATAAAATACTCAAAGAATCCACAAGAATACGAACAAAATGTGAAAGAATACGATATAAAAATATGAGAGAATCCCACCAAATTCCGAGAGGATCGGGAAAAAAATCTGGCCAAATTCTAGAGAATCCGAGAGAATCCGCGGAAAGCCAGAAAATCCAGAAGAATCCAAAAGATTCCGAGAAAATCCGTCACAATCCAAAAGAATACGATGAGAATACAGGAGAATATGGCAGAATGCGACTAAATTTAGAGAAAATCGGGGAGAATCTAGACGAATCCAAAAGATTTGAGAAAATTGGACAGAATTCGAAAGAAAGCAAGAAAGTACGAGAAAATCCGAGACAATACAAGAGAATCCAAGGATTCTAGGAAATCCAAAAAACCCAAAGAATCGGAAGAAAGCAAAAATCGCAAAAAATCCGAAGGATCGAAAAAATTTACCAAAGTAACAATGAGAATTCGAGAGAACCCGTGAATATGAGAAAATCCGACCAAACTCCAAAAGAATTGGAGAGAATCTAAAGAACCTGAAAGAAACTGAGAGAATCCGAAGAATTCCCACAGAATCCAAAAAAATCGGAGAGAATATGAGAGAGTATGGAAGAATTCAACTATATTTCGAAAGGATCAGAGAGATTCCGGATGAATCCCGGAATTGAATTCTGTTTTGACAAACGGGAGAATCTAAGATTTAAATTAAAGTCAAAAAGCCCCCTCATCCCCACTGTGTTTTGACCACTCATTTGATTGGTTCTGAGATAAACATAATCTAAGATTGCAATTTTTTTCTTAAGAAAACATACTCCTATTTTTTGAAATGTAATTGAAACATCGCCTTTCATCTCCAGGCCAATGATACGATTTATTAGGGTGGAGCTTGTTGTTAAGTGGGAGGAGCATTTTTTAATTCTTTATATAAAACAGCTACTATTAGCGCTTTTTTACGTTTTTCACATCCTAGGTTCTATTACTTTCCACTCCAATTATACAGAAGAATATACTTAGCCCCGCCCACCCACCCCGCTTTGTGTTTTAGTAATTTATTTTATGAGGTCGGAATGAGAGATGGATCTTATACTAAACAGAAATAAAATCGTTAGAATGAAAACACCGCGAGTGGGCGGGCTATAGCTAAGATAAAACTGATGATGGCAAATGACAAACCCTCTAAGAAAATAAGGGTGGGTGGGTGGGGCTAGTACCTTCCTAGTTAAGATCGATTTCGTCAAATAACACCCTCTACGAAAGCAGAGAGCGGGTAGGTGGGGCTAGAACTTCCTAAGGTACGACTAACTTTGGCAAATGACTTGCCCTCTAAGAAAATACAGGGAAGGTAGGTGGGGCTAGAATTTGTAAGAAAAGACTGATTTTGACCAATGATATACCCTCTAAGAAAATAGAAAGCGGGTGGGCGGTGCTAGTATCTGTAAGAAAAGACTGATTTTGACCAATGATATACTTTCTAGGAAAATAGAGGGCGGGTGGGGGGCCTAATATTTGCTAAGAAAAGACTGATTTTAGCAAATGATATAATCTCTAAGAATATAGAGGGCGGGCGGGCGGGGATAATATTTGCTAAGAAAAGACTAATTTTGGCAAATGATATAATCTCTAAGAAAATAGAGGGCGGGTGGGTGGGGCTAATATTTGGTAAGAAAAGACTGATTTTAGCAAATGATATAATCTCTAAGAATATAGAGGGCGGGTGGGCGGGGATAATATTTGCTAAGAAAAGTCTAATTTTGGCAAATGATATAATCTCTAAGAAAATAGAGGGTGGGTGGGTGGGGCTAATATTTGGTAAGAAAAGACTGATTTTAGCAAATGATATAATCTCTAAGAATATAGAGGGCGGGTGGGCGGGGATAATATTTGCTAAGAAAAGTCTAATTTTGGCAAATGATATAATCTCTAAGAAAATAGAGGGTGGGTGGGTGGGGCTAATATTTGGTAAGAAAAGACTGATTTTAGCAAATGATATCATCTCTAAGAATATAGAGGGCGGGTGGGCGGGGATAATATGTGCTAAGAAAAGTCTAATTTTGGTAAATGATATAATCTCTAAGAAAATAGAGGGCGGGTGGGTGGGGCTAATATTTGGTAAGAAAAGACTGATTTTGGCCAATGATATATCCTCCTTGAAAATGGGTGGGCGGGACTAGTAACCTGAGATACGACTGATTTTGGCAAATGATGTAATCTCTAGGAAAATAGAGGGCTGGTGGGTGGGCCTAATATTTGGTAAGAAAAGACTGATTTTAGCAAATGATATAAACTCTAAGAATATAGAGGGCGGGTGGGTGGGGCTAATATTTGGTAAGAAAAGACTGATTTTGGCCAATGATATATCCTCCTTGAAAATGGGTGGGCGGGACTAGTAACCTGAGATACGACTGATTTTGGCAAATGATGTAATCTCTAGGAAAATAGAGGGCTGGTGGGTGGGCCTAATATTTGGTAAGAAAAGACTGATTTTGGCAGATGATATAATCTCTAAGAAAATAAAAAGCGGGTGGGTGGGGCTAGTATTGCCTTAGGTACGACTGAATTTGGCAAATGAGTTACCCTCTAAAAGAATACAGGGCGGGTGGGTGGGGCTAGTATTTGCAAAGACAAGACTGATTTTGGCCAATGGTATATCCTCTAAGAAAATAGAAGGCGGGTGAGTAGTGCTAGTATTTGCTAAGATAAGACTCAACAATATTAAGTGCAGTCACTAAAATGAAGAGGGGGTAAGTAGGCGCGACTTATAAAATACTCTGTAAGAAAAAGTTAAACTTATAAGATTGTAGAAAAAAGCTAAATTTGGCCCCGCCCACCTCCTTTTTCCATTTCACTGACTTATTTTATTTATTGTAAAATGGGAATTGAATTCTGTTTTGACAAACGGTAGAATCTAATATTTCAAACAAAGTAAAAAGTGGCCCCGCCCACCCACCCCTATTTCGTTTTGATCACTTATTTTATTGGTTCTTAGATGAATAGAATCCAAGATTGCAATTTTTCTGTTAATAAAATTAATTTAAACGTTTACAGTTAAACTATAAAAAATCATGTAGGTGTAATTGTAAACATCGCCCTTCATCTCCAGGCAAATGAAATTAGGGTGGAGCTTGTTGCGAGTGGGAGGAGCATCAGAAATATTGCTTACGTCTAATATACCACCACCATTAACACCAGCTTAATACTTTCAAGATACTTTGTTTAATAATGGTACCTGATCTATTTTTTCGCCAACGGTAATAATGTTGTCATTAAGTAACAGCATTAAGAGTGGTCACTAGAATGAAGAGGGGGTGGGTGGGCGGGGCTATTGCCTCTTTATAAAAGATTCACTAAGGAAAACTTAAACTTAGCCCCGCCCACCCACCCATCCGTTCTCTTTTTTTCTTCTGAAATAAAAAATATTTTTTTATGCAAGAAATTACTTTTTTAGTTCTTTATATAAAACAGTTACGATTAGCCCTTTTTTACGTCTTTCACATCCTAGGTTATATTCGATTCGACAGAAGAATATACTTAGCCCCGCCCACCCACCCCGCCTTATGTTTTAGTAATTTATTTTATCTGGTCGGAATGAAAGGCGGATCTTATACTAAACAGAAACTTGTAACTTATACTTTGTAGAACATGATCAACAATTACTGTTTGAGTTGGTATCAACAAATTTTGCTTGAAATTGGTAGAACTGTCACCCCACCTTACTTCCTGTTCTCAAAGTTGACACTATTGTAGAGATGTTAGAAAGCCGTTTATTATTAACAATTTCAATTAAATAAGCAATTAAAATATACTTTTTCCGTAAATATCAAAAATTTTAAATTTTGCTGTAACATCTTTGGATTTAAATTTGAACTACTTGGACGTAATAAAAAATAATAATTAAAACAAAAAAACACACTTTTTTGTTGACAGTAACATTTAACTTGAATGAAAATTTGTTATCAATTATTGTTAGAATTTTACACTACTATAACCTAACTTTCTTGAAAAATAATATAGCGTCAATCATTTGAATCAGTATAATTCCGCTGCCAACTCAAGCAGCATTAATTGATCAATGATTTAGCAACTATTTAACTATAACTTGTGAATTTTGGGGGGATACGCGACCCTCGCATGCCCCTATAGCGACGCCTCTGTTCTCAATATCGACGTGAACCCTCTCGGCATTTCGATTTACTGTTTTTCATAAAGAGAAACCTAAACCTTTGTTGTTAATAAACGGAACGCTTCGAGGGGAAGATTTAGCCTTCGGTTATTATTTCGGTGCGAAAAATCGTGAAACTACGAAAAATCAAAAGTCGAGCGAACGTGATTATTAAAATATGACTTGCGATGATAATTTAATGCCGGATTTTGCGTCGAAAACAGTTAAAAAACGTATTTTATTTGATGCTAACTGGCAAAAAGTGTATGAATGGGCCGACGGAGGTCTAATAAAATAAATCCCTGAAGGGCTAGGCTTCGGAAATGCCAACCGGGAAGAATTATTATAATGGCGTGGAATCTGTTATTCAGGTTAAGTCAACGGTTTCTTTTTTGGGGAGGAATTTCGACGGGGACCCTTTGCTTGTTACTAAAATGGGGAAAAACTTTGCTGTCAAAGCTAATTTATATGGCAAAAAGGCGTTCCCTGAAAGCATAACTAATTAAATTTTATTTTATTAAACATCACTTAAAACAAAGCGACGAAGCTTTCAGTCAGGTAAACCCTCAGCCACCAAATCCGCCGCCAAAAGTGCGATATCGAACCTTCATTTACGAGCCAAGATCGAATTTATGCCACATGCACCACATAAATATTTCCCGAACAACTTTGTACTTTATTTTGGAAACTTTCGTATGCCAGGACCGAATCCAACTGATAAGGTGTAACGAAATTGATTTTTACTGATGACTTTAACGTGCTTCCAGCTCTGGTTGACAATTTCAGTTTTCAAGTAGCACAACGTTGGGTTACCGAAAACTGCTACCGAAGTTTCGAAAGCGATATTTTAAAAAACCGACACATCGTTGATTGAAAATTGTACACTGGTATAATACGTATGTAGATACTACAATACATAATTTCCTTGAAACTGATTTTCGTGATTTCGCTCTAATTACATCTGTTTACCTTTTGAACTCTGCACGTAATTTCCGTAAAATGGAAGCCAGTTGACATGTTAATAATTTCACATAAGCGCGTTATCTGCAACATTTCTTGCATCAGGCATGTTATTACGGGACACAATAGTGTGCCATCCTTTGAATATTGTTTCGCTTGCAACAAATTAATTTCTTTCCACAGCGACTTCATCATTTTCCACTCAACGAAGTTTCGTCGAATTGAAGGTTTCTTATGTAAATTAATTTAAAGACAGAACATCAAAAACTTCCCCGTTTTGAACAACATAATTTGTTCTAATTTTTCAGCTGCCTGCTTTGGATCCCTCTCTTGGAAATGTCTCATGTTCGGGCTCTTTTGAGAAAGTCGGAATTTTATTGCAGTAAACTGATAAAGGGCCCAACACAATAGAAAACGATGAGGAAGGTTCTCCCACGAGATGTCGATGCGAACTATATTCTCTCATCTGGACGATACAACAGAATCGATGTTTAATCGAGTAGCTATCGACAACAAACAGGCCAGCGGTCGAGTTTATTGATTCGAGACCCTACAGCTTACAAGGATTACGAATTACAATGCATGGACCTAGGCGGAATTGCAACTAACGTCTATGAATATTGTTGCTAGGTTAAAGGAGCCGACTCCATTCCTCAGCGAATTCAGTAACACGATTCACTGAAATTATTTTTTTGGCGTTTCATAGCGCCTAGAATAGGAAAAGTGCGTCCCCCGTTTTGGTTGTCTTAAACTCAAAGACGACCATCTGGATGACCGTTCCCCAGCGTCGCAACAATAAAAACAAACGATCCTGACCCTTTGAATATGAAAATATTTACGAATGCGCAAACAACGGCGTCGATCGTAATCGCCGATGCGGATATGAAAAACTATTCAAGTGAGCACTTGAGACGGGGATTGAAATATTTAATATGGGGTTTCTCTCGTCGGTGATTCAATAACCGCGGAAAGCACCCTTCCTGCGAACACAGTGAGTTATAAAAGGCAAATGCTCAAGTGGGGCTTAAAAATGCCTATAAATATCGAGTGGCATCTGTGACGCCACTAATATCCCGATTTCCGCAAGAAGGAAATCCCTTTTCCCTCCCGTACGCCTTCTGCTTATCATTCAAACTTCGGCGACGATTTATTTTTCGAGTTAACGCCGATTAGGTTTCGTAAATTTTGTTTTCAGGTTCGGTTAAAGTTGATGCCGGGGGCGGGCGTGTGCTGAGAGGGTAATTTCGGCGGTAGGGAACTAAGAATTTCCGAACTCGGCGCTGCACGGTGCTGTTTTTGCATCTTTGATGTCTAACACACACACACAATTGGCTGTGCTATAGGGGCGAGGGAAGTTCGGTATGAATAACATGACAATTTTCCGAGTTTATGGGGTCTTTTATACGTCGGAGTGGCGTGGATGGTCAGGTGTTCAACAGGATGACGGAAATGAGATGTGTGAGGTTTAATTGGTTGCATAAATTGCAGGGCATTAAATTGAAAATTGATTTTTCTTTTCGCACGAATTAATTTCACAAAATTACCAAGTTCCTAGATGACATTGTCCACCTTTCTTTTGGCTCGTCTAGCAATAAAACCAAGAATCAACTAAATTTAAACATAGAAATACGTTTTTATTATTTAAAAAACGTTTTCAATGACCCAATAAGTAATATGTCTATTAGTTCTATTACACATAAAAATACTTCAACCTTGAATCTTGTGTCTGGTTCTACATTGCTTCTTCATTAAAAGTCATTTCATCAGGCACTGTCTTGGTTAAAACCGATGCTCCTCCTACTCGCACAAACTCCACCTTAATAAATCATTCCATTATGAAGAGGGGTGGTGTATACAATTTTATCTCATTGTGTCTACTTTATATGGTTTTTAATTAGTTCGATGTAAACGCCGGCGATAGTCGTTTTTGAACAAAAAACAATATTTTATTTAAAAAAATGTAGCCCTACAATATATTATTTGTCAATTTACAACCCAGTATACGTCTAACAACCAGTAACTTTTGACTTTGTTTTAAACTTTATATTCTACCGCTTCTTAAATCAGAATTCAATTCCCATTTTAGAGTAGATAAAATAAATCAGTGAAATGGAAAAAGAAAGTGGGCGGAACTAAGTTTAATTTTTTTCTATAGTCTTCTTAGCAAGCAGAAGCCCCGCCCACCCACCCTCTCTTTATTCTAGTGACTACACTTAATACTGATAATTAATACCAACATCATCATTTTATTAGAACCTTAGTCAAATCCATTAAACCCTTGGTGAGAAAATGGATAAATTGTAAACAAAGTACCTAAAAAGTATTAAGCTGGTGTTAAATAAGCATACTAGACGTGAGAATTACACGTAAAAAGCAATATTACCGATGCTCCTCCCATTCGTACAAACTCCACCTTAATACATTTTTTCATTAAGAAGAGGAATGGTGTCTACAGCTGTATTTCATTGTGTCTATTTCATTGATTTTTAATTATTTGTGTGTACACGCTGACGATAGAGTAGTTTTTGAACAAAAAACAAAATTTTATTTAAACAAAATGTAGTCATACAATTTAAGTATTTGTAAATTTACGATCCAACATCCGTCCAGAACCAATAATATGAGTAATCAAAACAGAAGAAGGGTGGGTGGGTGGGGGCACTTTTTTCTTTGTTTTAAGTCTTTTAATTACTTCGTTGTCAACGCTGACGATAGAGTCGTTTTTCAACAAAAAACAAAATTTTACTAAAAAGAAATATAGTCCTAGATTCTATTATTTGTCAATTTAGAATCCATCATACGTATAAGAACCAATAAAATGGGTAATCAAAATGGGTGAGGGGTGGGTGGGCAGGGATCACATTTGGCGGAGCTAAGTTTAACATTTTCCTACAGATTTCTAAGCAAGAATGTAGCCCCGCCCACCCGCCCTCTCCTGATTCTAGTGACTACTTTTAATACTCATAAATAATAACAACATTATCATTTTATTAGACTCTTAGACAAATCTGTTAAACCGTTGCTGAGAAAATAGATCAATTTCAAAGAAAGTACCTAAAAAGTATTAAGCTGGCGTTAAATTAGCATACCAGACGTGAAAATTATATGTAAACAGCAATACTACTCATGCTCCTCCTACTTGCACAAACTCCACCTTAATAAATCATTTCATTAAGAAGAGGGGTGTTGTCTACAGTAGTACAGTTCTATTTCATTGTGTCTACTTTATATGATTTTTAATTACTTCGATGTTGACGCTAACGATAGAATCGTTTTTGAACAAAAAACAAAATTTTATTTTAAAAAAACATAGTCCTACAATCTATTATTTGTCAATTTACAATCCGACATCCGCCTAACAACCAATAAAATGAGTAATAAACCGAAAGAGGGGTGAGTGCGTGGGGTCATTTTTGACTTTGTTTCAAATCTTCGATTCTATCGCTTGTCAAATCAGAATTCAATTCTCATTTTACAGTAGATTTAAATAAGTCGATGAAATGGAAATAGGAGGTGGGCGGAGCTAAGTTTAACTTTTTAATACAGAATTTTCTTAGCAAAAATATTGCCCCGCCCACCCGCCCTCTTTTGATTCTAGTGTCCACTCTTATTACTTTTAATTAATAACAACATTATCATTTTATTAGAATCTTGGGCAAATCTGTTAAACCATTGACGAAAATATAGATAAATAGTAACAAAGTACCTAGAAAATATTAAGCTGTTGTTAAATAAGCATACCAGACGTGAGAATTATATGTAAACAGAAATATTACCGATGCTCCTCTCATTCGCACAAACTCCACCTTAATAAATCATTCCATTAATTGGTGGGGTGGTGCTAAAATTCTATCTCATTGTGTCTACTTTATATGATTTTTAATTACTACGTTGTCAACGCTGACGATTGAGTTGTTTTCGAACAAAAACAAAATTTTATTAAAAAGAAATACAGTCCTAGATTCTATTATTTGTCAATTTAGAATCCATCATACGTATAAAAACCAACAAAATGGGTAATCAAAACGGGTGAATTAGTGAAATGGAAAAAGGAGGTGGGAGGAGCTAAGTTTAACCTTTTCCCACAGTTTCCTTAGCAAGAATGTAGCCCCGCCCACCCGCCCTCCTTGATTCTAGTGATAACAATGTCAATGAGAGTTATATGTAAAAAGCAATATTACTGATGCTCCTCCCACTCGCAACAAACTCCACCTTAATAAATCATTCTATTGAAAAGGAGGGTGGTGTCTACAATTGTATGTCATTGTGTCTATTTTATAAGATTTTTAATTACTTCGATGTAAACACTGACGATAGACTCCTTTTTGAACAAAAAACAAAATTTTATTAAACCAAATGTAGTCCTACAATCTATTATTTGTCAATTTATAACTCAACATATGTCAAAGAACCAATAAAATGAGCAATCAAAACGGAAAACGGGTGGGTGGGTGGGGCCTCTTTTGACTTTGTTTTAAATCTTAAATTCTACCGCTTGTCAAATTAGAATTCAATTCAAATTTTACAGTAGATAAACTAAATCAGTGAAATGGAAAAAGGAGCTAAGTTTAACTTTTTTTCTACAGTTTTCTTAGTAAGAATGTAGCCCCGCCCACCCGCCCGCTCTTGATTCTAGTGATAACAATGTCAATGAAAATTATATGTAAAAAGTAATATTACGGATGCTCCTCCCACCGGCACAAACTCCACCTTAATGAATCATTCTATTAAAAAGGGGGTCGTGTCTACAATTGAATCTCATTGTGTCACTGACGATAGACTCATTTTTGAACAAAAACAAAATTTTATTAAACAAAATGGAATCCTCCAATATATTATCTGTCAATTTACAACCCAACATACGTCAAAAAACCAATAAAATGAGTAAGCACAACGGAAGACGGGTGGGTGGGTGGGGCCACTTTCAACTTTGTTTTAAATCTTAGATTCTCCGGCTTGTCAAATTAGAATTCAATTCAAATTTTACAGTAGATAAAATAAATCAGTGAAATGGAAAAAGTAGGTGGGAGGAGCTATAAGTTTAACTTTTTCTAGAGTTTTCTTAACAAGAATGTAGCCCCACCCACCCGTCCTCTCTTGATTCTAATGATAACAATGTCAATGAGAATTATATGTAAAAAGCAATATTACCGATGCTCCTTCCACTCGCAACAAACTCCACCTTAATAAATCATTCTATTCAAAAGGAGGGTGGTGTCTACAATTGTATGTCATTGTGTCTATCTTATACGATTTTTAATTACTTCGATGTAAACACTGACGATAGACTTATTTTTGAACAAAAAACAAAATTTTATGAAACAAAATGTAATCCTACAATCTATTATCTGTCAATGTACAACCCAACATACGTCAAAAGAACCAATAAAATGAGTAATCAAAACGGAAGACGGGTGGGTGGGTGAAATGGAAAAAGGAGGTGGGAGGAGCTAAGTTTAACCTTTTCCTACAGTTTCCTTAGCAAGAATGTAGACCCGCCCACCCGCCCTCCTTGATTCTAATGATAACAATGTCAATGAGAGTTATATGTAAAAAGCAATATTACTGATGCTCCTCCCACTCGCAACAAACTCCACCTTAATAAATCATTCTATTGAAAAGGAGGGTGGTGTCTACAATTGTATGTCATTGTGTCTATTTTATAAGATTTTTAATTTCTTCGATGTAAACACTGACGATAGACTCCTTTTAGAACAAAAAACAAAATTTTATTAAACCAAATGTAGTCCTACAATCTATTATTTGTCAATTTATAACTCAACATATGTCAAAGAACCAATAAAATGAGCAATCAAAACGGAAAACGGGTGGGTGGGTGGGGCCACTTTTGACTTTGTTTTAAATCTTAAATTCTACCGCTTGTCAAATTAGAATTCAATTCAAATTTTACAGTAGATAAAATAAATCAGTGAAATGGAAAAAGGAGCTAAGTTTAACTTTTTTTCTACAGTTTTCTTAGTAAGAATGTAGCCCCGCCCACCCGCCCGCTCTTGATTCTAGTGATAACAATGTCAATGAAAATTATATGTAAAAAGTAATATTACTGATGCTCCTCCCACCGGCACAAACTCCACCTTAATGAATCATTCTATTAAAAAGGGGGTCGTGTCTACAATTGAATCTCATTGTGTCACTGACGATAGACTCATTTTTGAACAAAAACAAAATTTTATTAAACAAAATGGAATCCTCCAATATATTATCTGTCAATTTACAACCCAACATACGTCAAAAAACCAATAAAATGAGTAAGCACAACGGAAGACGGGTGGGTGGGTGGGGCCACTTTCGACTTTGTTTTAAATCTTAGATTCTCCGGCTTGTCAAATTAGAATTCAATTCAAATTTTACAGTAGATAAAATAAATCAGTGAAATGGAAAAAGTAGGTGGGAGGAGCTAAGTTTAACTTTTTCTAGAGTTTTCTTAACAAGAATGTAGCCCCACCCACCCGTCCTCTCTTGATTCTAATGATAACAATGTCAATGAGAATTATATGTAAAAAGCAATATTACCGATGCTCCTCCCACTCGCAACAAACTCCACCTTAATAAATCATTCTATTCAAAAGGAGGGTGGTGTCTACAATTGTATGTCATTGTGTCTATTTTATACGATTTTTAATTACTTCGATGTAAACACTGACGATAGACTTATTTTTGAACAAAAAACAAAATTTTATGAAACAAAATGTAATCCTACAATCTATTATCTGTCAATGTACAACCCAACATACGTCAAAAGAACCAATAAAATGAGTAATCAAAACGGAAGACGGGTGGGTGGGTGGGGCCACTTTTGACTTTGTATTAAATCTTAAATTCTACCGCTTGTCAAATCAGAATTCAATTCCAATTTTACAGTAGATAAAATAAATCAGTGAAATGGAAAAAGGAGGTGGGCGGAGCTAAGTTTAACATTTTTCTACAGATTTCTAAGCAAGAATGTAGCCCCGCCCACCCGCCCACCCGCCCTCTCCTGATTCTAGTGACTACTTTTAATACTGATAAATAATAACAACATTATCATTTTATTAGACTCTTAGACAAATCTGTTAAACCGTTGCTGTGAAAATAGATCAATTTCAAAGAAAGTGCCTAAAAAGTATTAATCTGGTGTTAAATTAGCATACTAGACGTGAAAATTATATGTTAAAAAGCAATACTACTCATGCTCCTCCTACTTGCACAAACTCCACCTTAATAAATCATTTCATTAAGAAGAGGGGTGGTGTCTACGGTAGTACAGTTCTATTTCATTGTGTCTACTTTATATGATTTTTAATTACTTCGATGTTGACGCTAACGATAGAATCGTTTTTGAACAAAAAACAAAATTTTATTAAAAAAAAAATTAGTCCTACAATCTATTATTTGTCAATTTACAATCCGACATCCGCCTAACAATCAATAAAATGAGTAGTAAACCGGAAGAGGGGCGGGTGCGTGGGGTCATTTTTGACTTTGTGTCAAATCTTAGATTCTATCGCTTGTCAAATCAAAATTCAATTCTCATTTTACAGTAGATTTAAATAAGTCAATGAAATGGAGAAAGGAGGTGGGCGGAGCTAAGTTTAGCTTTTTTGTACAGAAATTTCTTAGCAAGAATGTAGCCCCAGCCACCCGCCCTCTTTTGATTCTAGTGACCACTCTTAATATTGATAATTAATAATAACATTATCATTTTATTAGAATCTTACGCAAATCTGTGAAACCGTTGACGAAAATATAGACAAATAGTAACAAAGTACCTAAAAAATATTAAGCTACTGTTAAATAAGCACACCAGATGTGAGAATTATATATAAACAGAAATATTACCGATGCTCCTCCCATTCGCACAAACTCCACCTTAATAAATCATTCCATTAATAACTGGGGTGGTTCTAAAACTCTATCTCATTGTGTGTACTTTATATGATTTTTAATTACTTCGTTGTCAACGCTGACGATATTCGTTTTTGAACAAAAAACTAAATTTTATTAAAAAGAAATGTAGTCCTAGATTCTATTATTTGTCAATTTACAATCCATCATACGTATAAGAACCAATAAAATGGGTAATCAAAACGGATGAGGGTGGGTGGGTGGGGATCACTTTTGACTTTGTTTAAATCTCATTCTCCGCTTATCAAATCAGAATTCAATTCTAGTTTTACAGTAGATAAAATAAATCAGTGAAATGGAAAAAGAAGGTGGGAGGAGCTAAGTTTAACTTTTTTCTACAGTTTTCTTAGGAAGAATGTAGGCCCCACCCACCTACCCTGTATTTTCTCAGAGGGTATATCATTTGCCAAAATCAGTCTTATCTTTACAAATTCGAGCCCCACCCACCCACCCTTTATTTTTTTAGAAGGTATCTCATTTGCCAAAATCAGTCGTATCTCAAGTTACTAGTCCCGCCCACCCATTTTCAAGGAGGATATATCATTGGCCAAAATCAGTCTTATCTTTATAAATACCAGCCCCACCCACCCGCCCTTTATTTTCTTAGAGGATATGTCATCTGCCAAAATCAGTCTTATCTTACCAAATACTAGCCCCACCCACCCACCCTTTAGTTTCTTGGAAGATATGTCATCTGCCAAAATCAGTCGTATCTCGGGTTATTAGTCCAGCCCACCTGACCTTTATTTTCAAGGAGGGTATACCATTGGCCAAAATCAGTCTTGTCTTTACAAATACTAGCCCCACCCACCCGCCCTTTATTTTATTAGAAGGTATGTCATTTGCTAAAATCAGTCTTATCTTGGCAAAAATAAGTCCCGCCCACCCGCCCTCTACTTTCTTAGAAAGTATATCATTTGCCAAAATCAGTTTTCTTTTTGCAAGATGATGAGGCAAGTATTATCTCAATTATAATGCACAACTTTGTTTGAACTCTAATCAGGGTCGAAATATGCCAGCCCGAAACTACAAAATGAGATATTATTTATTATATCGTGAATGATATTAGAAAAAATTTCTGACGAAATAAAAAGAGCACAATGTTTTGCCATAACGTGCTTGATTCTAGTGATAACAAGGTCAATGAGAATTATATGTAAAAATACTGACGCTCCTCCTACTCGCACAAACTCCACCTTAATAAATCATTGTTAATTCCTTCAGTGTTCTATTATTTATCAATTTACAATCCAACATCCGCTTAACAACTAATAAAATGAGTAATCAAAATGGAAAAGGGTGGGTGGGTGGGGATCACTTTTGGCTTTGTTTAAAAAGTTAGATTCTATCGCTTGTCAAATCAGAATTCAAATTCCATTTTCCACCAGATTAAATAAGTCAGTGGAATGGAAAAATAGATGGGTGGAGCTAAGTTTGACTTCTTTTATCAGAATCTTCTTAGTAACGAATAGCCCCGCCCACCCGCCCGCCTCTTGATTCTAGTGACTACTCTTAATATTGATAATTAATAACATTATCATTTTATTAGAATCTTAGACAAATTTGTTAAACCTCTGATGAGAATTTAGATATATTGTAAATAAAGTACTTAAAAAGGATTAAGCTGGTGTTAAATAAGCATTCCAGACGTGAAAATTATATGTAAACTGCAATATTACCGAAGCTCCTCCCACTCGCACAAATTCCACCTTAATAAATCATTGCATTAAGAAGAGGGGTGGTGTCTACAATCTCATTGTGTGTACTTCATTGGTTTCTAATTACTTCAGTGTAAACGCTGACGATAGAGTCGTTTTTGAACAAAAAACACAATTTTATTAGAAAAAAATGTAGTCCTACAATCAATTATTTGTCCATTTACAATCCAACATACGTCTAACAACCAATAAAATGAGTAATCAAAACGGAAGAGGGTGGGGCCACCTTTGACTTTCTTAGCAAGGAAGAAAAATTGGCGGGTTATTTTAAAAAACACTAAAAAACTTTGGACCATCAGATTTACCCATGTCATCTCAAAAAAAAAACATAATTTCGTATAAATTGATTGTCCTTCCGAAGCCAAGAGTTTTTCACACAGTGTGTTCATCAAATACGGAATAGATATAACAAGAAATCAAATATAATTCGATAAATGAGCTTAAAAAAATTGTACTGCTAAAAGTGCGTAAAACTCAGTATGCTGGCATAAGTATTTTTAGACGTCCCTCGTAAAAGAATGCAAATCATAAAAACTGACCAGTAAAAACAAGCAAAAAGGTCAATTGCTATCAAGTGCCAAGAAGTCAAATCTGTTGAATACCACCCCAACTCGTAACTTTACAAAGAAATAAGTACGACGAGGACTAATAAAAAACAAACAAAATAGTAAACAATAAAATGAAGAAATTTACGACTACAAATATAGACGCAGTATAAATAAAGAAACCCTAGTAAAATAAATCGACAGAAAAACAAAGAATTTTCTCCTTAAAAGGATCACTTTTTCGGTAGTGTTTCACCCTAGATAAGGGACTTTCAATCAACGAGCTTAAGTCAGACTTGAATAAGATATTTTCCTGTTTTCCATGAGAAAATTCTGAGCGTCACAACCACACATGAACTTCAAAAGGATACATTATCCGAGGGATTACGTTACAGAGGTAAGCAAAACCGGTGACATTTTATAGTTGGATGCAAGTCTACGAATACGAACTACAAACCCTCTTAGGATCACGTTGAATTTTGAATATGTAAGTACATAAATTCGCCGGGTCAGTTTAAAAAGCTCTCCTGATTCTACACATTGATCGTGTAATAACCGCATTCATTAAATCTGGCCTAACTTCCCTTTGATAACGAATGACTAACAACCTGCGTCATTAAGGCAGACAAAGACAATTTGCATAAACCGTCCTATAACATGGCGTTTACTGGGTAGACTATTTTACTAGGTAGACATATTTGTTTTGTTTATCTACTCCGACATTATACTCGCGAAAATTAACAGAGTTGAGCAAGTTACATAATAAAACGGAGCGTTTAACTCTATAGAAATAAAGTTGAGGAAAGTTGGTTCCTGTACCGTACACACCGTCGTCAGCCTTGAACGAACACGGGATGGGCCGTAAAAAAGGCCCACTCAGAGTCGATAGCTGTTGGTTTTTATTACGGTCCCTGAATTGTCACTGCGTGCGTGTCAAACAAAACACTTGCGCCATCGATCGTCATCGGTCAGGATTCGAAGGAAACGGTGTCGCAAAATCGAACGTCCCTCGTCTTCGACGCATAACATATTAATCGCAACGCTACTTCGTTTTTACAAGTTTAGTACATCGATTGGAGTCTGCGTCTTGCGGTGGAATAAACCGAAACTGCCCCGAATTGTCATTACTTCTAGCTCATTCCCCATTAGGACAAACGAAAGTTTTTCTTTACGGTTGTAGGTTTACGAACTAACCGACACCAACACCTGTTATTCACGGAAACATTACGCAAGGGTTTCGGAATTGTTTCCTCACACATAAGGGTTGTCCACTGCCACATTCGCACCGTTTCAGGCACTTCTACTAAATTTCAAGATCCTTTCGGAACTCACAAAAGCAGTAACTTGTGTCCACGTGGATTATTGTTTTTAGACGTAGCAGAGTCCGGGATGTGTACTTTTACGGCTATGGAGGTGATGAGGTGCTGGTTGAGCAGAAGTAGATGAAATTTGGGGGCGGCGTAGTCAGCACTATTGGGAGTAAATAATTTCGTTAAGATTTTTTCTGCTCTAGACAGTGTCGAATACAAAATGTCGTTTGGGTATTATCATTATTATGGTTTTTACCATTCAAATCCAGATGTTTGTAAGAAAAAAATATATATATAACAACATTTTACAATTTAGGTTTGGAAGCGAAAAACCGATTTTCAAAAGTGATTGAAAATGATCAAAAATTTCATTGAAAAATTGATGTGTTTGGAAAGTATAAAATAAAAAGTACAATGAAATATCTAAAAAAATCAGAGATGTAAATTTCAAGGGGCTAATTCGAAAATTATTGTTTTATTGTTCCACAACAACATTTTCGAAATATTCGGAATTTGGTTTGAAAACCAAATTTTTTCTGGAACATAGCATACTCAATTTTTAATAAGATATATTTGCTTATCCCTTCCAAAAAATTGATGACGCCATCTCAAAATTTTGCCGGATAAATCCTATTTAAAATGTGCAAAATATGACTCAAAAAAATTAATGAATGGGTGAATTTATTTTATTGATTTAATTAGGAACTGCAAAATCTTGGAGATGTTTTAAAGTTATAATTATGGTAAATTTTTTATCAAAATGTAATTGGTCATCCCCCTAAAAAATTGATGACGTCACCTCAAAATATTGCCCAATTTTAAATGTCCACAATATGATAAGTCTATACTTGTGATTTATTTTTAATATACGTATAATTAATATTGTTTGAATTTACTTATACAGGTTCTCTCAGAAAAAATAATGACTGAGTGTTAAAAAATAAATATCCAATCAGATTTAGGAATTTAACTCATTACTATGGAAATATGCAATTTAACACCTTTGAAATTTACAAGGTTTTACAAGTTTAATGGGGGCAAAATCAGTCTTATCTTAGCAAGTAGTAGCCCCGCCCACCCGCCCCCTATTTTCTCAAAAGATATGTGATTTGCCAAAATCAGTCTTTTCTTACAAAGTACTAGCCCCGCCCACCCGCCCCCTATTTTCCCAGAGGATATGTGATTTGCCAAAATCAGTCTTTTCTTACCAAGTGCTAGCGCCGCCCACTCGCCCCCTATTTTCTCAGAGAATGTGATTTGCCAAAATCAGTCATTTCTTACCAAATACTGGCTACAAATTTTAAATAATTAAAAAAATGTGGGGTGAAACGTATACCATTTGACTTAATTTTCCTTTTTGTTTGAATGTGTCCTTCCAAAAATGTACCATTTTAACTATGTTTTAAGTTTCTTGTTGTGAAAAGATGGCTATGTATATTAAAAAAAAAAGGCACCCGCCCTATCTCAATCCTGTTTCTTGGCGTGAAAAGAAGACTAAGTATCCATAAAAAAATGTAATGACACTAAACTATTTGCGGTTAAGATTTCAACTTTGAGTACCTCTCCTTCCAAAAGTTTTTACCTTTTCCCGGACGCCTTCGAAAACTACCTAAGAGATTCTTTGGTTAATTTCGACCTCCAGATGTTATTTTCGGTTTCATTTCTTCGAAAATTCCTTCCATTCTACTAGAAATGTCTCAGGTTTTAGGATACTTTATTTTAAAATTTGATTTTCAAAATGGATAATTCGAAAACCAGTCTTTCAATCGACTCGGAATAATTTTCAAACTTCAGCAAACATGATTTTTTTCATTATTTTTTATTACTACGATTACACTGAAATTTTTGACACTCCCCTGTAAGCTGTTCCAAAGGTTGTTTTCCGTTTGATTTCTTGGAAAACTCCTACCATTTTATCAGAATCTCCAAAACGATAAATAAGGAAATTAAAAACAAAATCCTTTGCAACCGATTATTTGGAAAAATTTGGTCCGAGAAGATTAATACGAGATATTTTTCGATTCAGCTTGTCAAAATTGCTATCCTAGAATCTTTTGTGGATTTTTAAACAACTTTCCCAAAAGTTCAATTTTTAGATATAATTTTAGTTTTAATTTAGAAATTTCAACTAAAACGTCCGATAATCCAATCCGAAACGTTCAGATGAGAATTGGATTTGAACAAACAATGCTTTTGGAATTACGAAAATTTATTTTTGGTAAATATAAATTACGTTTCTCCAAAAATCTGGATGTCAAAGGTGAAAATTCAACACGGATTCATAAATCACACATGCAGGAGTACGCAAAAAATATTTGTTTTTTAATTTATTGTAAGGTGCATTTTAGACATGTTTTAAGTTTCTTGTTGTAGAAATAAATCTACATATATTAAGAAAGAAAGGCAAAATGTAGCCCCGCCCACCCACCCTATCGCAATTCTGATGATTTATTATTCGTCGTAAACCATGTGAAATATGTTCTAAAATAATCGTATTATACAAAGAAAACTAAATTTATTAATTAAAAGAGAAAACCAAAAGAGAAGCCCCTCCCATCCGTCTCGATCTCAATTGTGATGAAGTTTTCAATCGTTGTAAGATCGAGGGGCGGGGCTTAATTGCAAGATCCATATTTGTCTAAAAGGATTTACCATTTTAAATATGTCTTATGTTTCTTGTTCCGAAAAGACGACTGCGTATATTAAGAAAAATGCAAAATATAAGCCCCGCCCTTCCGCCCTATCTCAATTGTGATCATTTGTTTTTAATCGTCGAGGGTTAAAGGAGCGGAATTTAATTGCAAAATCCTTATTATTTCTCTACAAGAAATTACCATGTAAGACATGTTTTTGAGTATCATGTTATTCAAAGAACACTACGTATATTAAGAAAAAATTAAAGCCAAAGATTAAGCCCTGATCTAAACAGCAATGAAGTTTTCATACGTAGGCAGACGTAGGGGCGCAGCCTAATTGTAACGTGTTTCGAGTTTCAAAGAATAAAAAAAAATCATCACAGTAGCGGTGGGGTGGGTGGGCGGGGTTTATATTTTGCATTTTTTTCTTAATATACCTACTAGTATTCTTTGAACAACACAATTTTCAAAAAAATTATTTTAATTTTTTGTAAAGAAGTAAGTATTTTTTGCAGTTAAGCTCTGCCCCTTTAGCTCACGGCGAATAAAAGAAATCATCACAATTGAGATAGGGTGGGTGGGCGGGCTTACATTTTGTCTTTTTGCTTTACTATGTGTAGACTTGTTTCCACCACATGCAACTTAAAATATGTTTAAAATGGAAAATTTGTATAAAGAATGTCGATTTTGCCATTAGGCTGCGCTCCATAATTGCAAAATCCATATTTCCTTGCAAAAATCTACCATTTTAACCATGTTCTAAGTTTCTTGTAGTGAAAAGATGGCTATGTATATTAAGAAAAAAGACGCAAAATATAAGCCCCGCCCACCCACCCTATCTCGATTCTGATGATTTTTTTATTCGTCGTATGCCGAGGGATGGGGCTTAATTGTAAAATCCTTATTTTCCTACGAGAAATTACCATATGTTTTTAAGTAATCGTGTTATACAAAGAAAACTAAATGTATTAATTAAAGAAAAAAATCAAAAGAGAAACCCCACCCATCCGTCTCGATCACAATCGTGATGAATTTTTCATTCGTTGTTAGACCAAGGGGCGGAGCGTAATTACAAAATCGATATTTTCCGGTACAAATTTACCATTTTAAACGTGTTTTAAATTTTTTGTTGTGAAAAGATGACTACGCATATTAAGAAAAAAAAGCAAACTGTTTTTGTACAAAAAAGCAATAATAATTGAATTGAAAACACAACTTTCCCTAAAATTCCATTTCGGACCATTTTCGAATAAACAAGCAACGGAAACAGCCAAGACAAAAAAAACATGACAATTCTCCGCAGCTTTCCAAAACTAGTTAACTCAAAGAATTTAATAAAAACGCCACCGTAACCACCACGCATACAACACTGATTCGGTTTGAAAACCCGAACAAAAACGCTGTTTTATTTAACAACCCCGTCCCAGTTTTCGAGAAGCTTTGTGCTGCACGGTTGCCAACTGTGCGCAATCAAAATAACAAGCTGCATTCTCACCGCACTTCATTATGTCGGAGCGAACGAAAATATTATTACGTCGAATATAACTTTTACGGCATACCGCATGTTCTTAATTATGAGAAGCGATGTTCTATTTCTTCGTTATAGTCAATTTCATTTTACTGGCTGGATTTACGGTAACGGCGGAGTATTGTGACGGTGTGCTGGGAAAATATGGGAGTGTTTTTGAGAATTTTCAAGCGCCCGGAAAACCGGTCGACAGTTATTCTGGAATTTTTGCCGAGCGCAGAGGATAAATTAAATAGATCTTGAGGACTTCTCCAGTAGATTTCCGAGATGAAAAGCGGTAATAAATTTACGAAGGAGCACCGACATGGAATAAGGACTCTGTGCTTCTGAAGGTGGGTCGATGGGGACGACTGAATTCATGTTGTGTTTACGTGATGCGGTCTACGGTGCTTATGGCAGTTATGTTCAAGATTCTAAAAAAATTTTAATTTTAATTCGCCACACTCTCGAGTCGAAGAAAACATTTAGGGAGATTTTAATGTGGGCAAGTTTATGTTTTCTCGTACCTGAACCGCTCATAAACTGTTCCGTGTTGTTTAGTAGCAACTTTTCAACAACGGTAAATAATTAAAATAGTCCAAGTTTTCAGATATACCTACTCTCCGAGCATGTTTTATCGTGGTGCATTTTAACGTAGGTATTTAAAGTCCTGATAATTACGTGAGCTGCAACGAAAACTTTACACAAGACTAGTTGTTTTGCTCCGATGAAAAGTTAACTCACGTTATGATAGTGAGTCTAGCAAACTCGGCGCGTTTATTATCCGAAACTCCGCGATAAGTGATCTAATTCAGTCGAAAATTGACAGCCCCCGCCAGCTCGTTCTGCAAAAACAACGCAAAACAAAATCCCGTGGTGGTTTAATTTAGTTTTCTCCTTGGTCACTTTCCGTATAATAAATTCCATTCGACTGCTCCGAGGTGTTCTGTGATCCATCTGATCCCGTCCTCCTCCGGCGGCCAATCGCAGCCAAGTAATAAAACATCCGAACCGTCCAAAATGGTAGTTTTTCACACGCAGCCGCCTGTAATTTTCCGGTCTATCGGGTTGTAGTGAAAACTTTGCAAAGAGGTATGTTCGGTGTCGAGTGTCCGATGAGGTCATCTGTTTCCGGTCTTATGGTCACGTTCTTTTCTTTGTTCCGACGCTTCCGGGGGTGTTAAGTTCTTTATTGTTACGAGCGAACCTAGAGTGGAGCTTTGCAAGTTTGCAGCCATAATGTCAGCGAAATGTTGTTTTAAGTTTATGTTTATGCCGAGGTTTGGTCCGACAAGTTGTTCGCGTTGTTCTCGAAAGAAAATAACGACTGAAAGGGTAAACATTTGAACGTTTGTTTGGGTTAGAGAAGATTCGGACGGGTTAAGTTAGAAAAGTGTCGAGTATTTACGTAGGGCTAGCAACAGTCCTAAATCGTTATTAGGGGTTTGTTGATTGCGCTGTTACGTATACCAACGTGACTAATACTCGTATTTGTATGTATTGTTATATTAAGTATGCATTAGCATAATTTCCTTTATAAATAATATTAATATGCGTACAGCCGAAATTATCGGAATGTCCACTCTTTTGTAAATATAAATACTTAATTGCATTTTCCATGAGAACTGTAAACAGTTCTCCATTATCAACATATGTATTTAAAAACGGCTGATTCCCATCAGAGAGGACAGTCCAATTTTGTATTTTCGTCGAGCACCATTAAAATGTAGTAGTTCTTCAAGAAGATAGTTTTATTCCGCTCCGGCCCACAACAGCGCTATCGAATCTCCCTGGTTCCTAAGGAGAACGAAAAATTAACGAAACGGTTCGGTTTAAACAATTCTTAGAGCCTCTCCAAAAGTCACGAAAAGATTACGATTTTTACATAAATAATTTTAGATATTTGTTGTATGAGTCCAAAGGGACATTTCAAAATATCTTATTTATTTATACAGTGTCGGATTGTGCCGCCGGGACATCGGGAAATTTCCTGGTGGGTCCCAAAACAGTCTACTTCTTTTTCCGTCTGTCTGTCTGTTTGCCGTCTGTCCGGATTTTTATTAGACAGATAATCTACGACACCACGCAACCAATCGTGAAATTTTATACGTGTATTACGAATATCATGTAAATGGTAAAACGCTAATCAAAATTTGGCTAATCATACCTACAAACAGTTGACGTCATCTCCAAAATTTACAGTAGTAAATATTATTTAAATTTTATCAAATAACATACTCCTGTACATTCCCTGTTGAGATTTTATCCCAGACATCCAGATTTTTTGAGAAAAAATTTGTTTGTTATTTCAAATCCAATTCTCATCTGAAGGACTCGGTAGAAAGTAAAATGGTACGTTTCACCCCACATTTTTTTTTCATTTATTTAATATAATTTTTACCTGTTTTTTCATCTGTTTTAAAGATCGATCTATAAATTTGCCGCTGCCGTTGCTGGTCGCCGTGGACGTTGGGCGTAGAGGGGCCTTTTTTTGTTAAAATATGTAGTCATCTTTTCATAACAAGAAACATATTTAAAATGGAAGATTTTAATAGGGAAATATCGATTTTGCAATTACGCTCCGCCCTTCGGTCTGACAACGAATGAAAAATTCATCACGGTGAAATCGGGACGGATGGGTGGGGTTTCTCTTTTGGTTTTCTTCTTTAATTAATACACTTAGTTTTCTTTGTATAACACGATTACTTAAGAACATATGGTAATTTCTCGTATAAAAATAAGGTTTTTACAATTAAGCTCCACCCCTCGGTTTACGACCAATAAAAAAAATCATCAGAATCGAGATAGGGTGGGTGGGCGGGGCTTATATTTTGCGTCTTTTTTCTTAATATACATAGGCATCTTTTCACTACAAGAAACTTAGAACATGGTTAAAATGATTTTTGCAAGGATATACCTATGGATTTTGCAATTATGGAGCGGAGCTTAATTACAAAATCGATATTTGCTTATACAAATTTTCCATTTCAAACATGTTCTAAGTTTCATGTTGTGAAAAAAAGTCTACACATATTAAAACAAATAGGCAAAATATAAGCCCGCCCACCCACATATCGCTATTGTGATGATTTTTTTTATTCGCCGTGAACCAAGGGGGCAGAACTTAACTGCAAAATACTTATTTCTTTACTATAAATTAAAAACATGTTTTTGAGTATCGTGTTGTTCAAAGAATACTATGTATATTAAGAAAAAAAGGCAAAATGCAAACCCCGCCCACCCACCCTATCTCATTTGTGATGTTTTTTTTTTATTCTTAAAAACTTAAAACATGTTTAAAATAGTAGATTTTTGCAAGGAAGTATGGATTTTGCAATTTGTGGTGAAGCCTAATTGAAAATCGATATTTGCTTATACAAATTTTCCATTTTAAGCATGTTTTAAGTTACATGTTATGAAAAGAAATTTACACATATTAAAAGAAAAAAGCAAAATGTTAGCCCGCCCACCCACCCTAACGCAATTGTGATGATTGTTTTTATTCGCCGTGAACCAAGGGGGCAGAGCTTACCTGTAAAAAATACTTATTTCTTTACAAGAAATTAAAATCATGTTTTTGAGCATTGTGTTGTTCAAAGAATACTATATATATATAATAATTCAGAGATTTCAAAAATTCCTATGATTCCACAGGTTCCAGATATTTAAAAATTTAAACTTCCAGGACCACAAGGATTTCAGAAATTTCAAAAATGCTAGAGAAGCCGGCAATTTAAAAAATTTAAACATAATTCAGAGATTTCAAAAATTCCTGGGATTCCACAGGTTCCAGATGTTTAAAAATTGGAACTTCCAGGACCACAAGGATTTCAGAAATTTCAAAAATGCTAGAGAAACCGGCAATTTTAAAATCCTAAAAGTATTTCAGGGATTTCAAAAATTTCGGGGATTCCACATATTCCAGATATTTAAAAATCGGAACTTCCAGGACCACAAGGATTTCAGAAATTCCAAAAATGCTAGAGAAGCCGGCAATTTAAAAATTTTAAACATAATTCAGAGATTTCAAAAATTCCTGGGATGCCACAGGTTCCAAATGTTTATATTAAGAAAAAGGCATAATATAAACCCCACCCACCCACCCTATCTCAATTGTAATGATTTTTTTTATTCTTAATAACTCAAAACACGTTTAAAATGGTAGATTTTTTTTTAGTATGGGTGTGGCTTAATCTTTGGCCTTAATTTTTTCTTAATATACTTTTATTAGAAATAAGGATTTTGCGGTTAAACTCCGCCTTCTTGGCTCACGACGAATAAAAAAAAAATCATCACAATTGAGATAGGGCGGGTGGGAGGGGCTACATTTTGTTTTTCTTTCGTAAGATGTGTAGACTTAATTCGACAACAAGAAACTTAAAACATATCTAAATTGGTAAATTTTTGTGTAGAATCCTCCACTTTTCTTCTACAACCCCTTTTAATACGGCAAAAGTTACTCTACTCTTCTAAAATTTTAAAAATTCTGCTCTTTTTAACAAAAACTAACATCAATCACATCAAACATTTGAAAAAGTTAATTAAAAAAAATAATTGAAACAAGAAAAAAAACATATCTCATGGTTTAAAACAAAAAACCTTGTTTTACAACAATTAAAACAAACCGTTCTTTATTCATTAACATTTTGACAGGGTTGAGAGTGACATTTAACTTTAATGAAAACTTATTAGCGATTATCGTTAAAATTTGACACTACCATAACCTAACTTTCCTGAACGTTTAAAAATAATATAGCGCCAACCATTTGAAGCAGGTTGGGCAACAGCAGCACAAGAAACACTTCCCAGAATCTGTTAATTCCACTCCCACCTCAAACAATATTTATTGATCGGCCTATTTTTTACACGACAAAAATTTTTCCACATTACCGTTTTTTTCGTACAAGATATATTTTTTTTTTATGTAGACTCGGATGATTTACCAATGATTGATCATTTTGCCAACTTTTGATAACTTTTTGGGGGGTACGCTGCTCTCCTCTACCCCCATAACCATGCTTCTGCTCTCACTGTGCTGAAAATTTTCACAAAAATGTGATGATTTTCTGTAAAAATTTTGCCTATGCACTTGTGCTGTCGAAAATTATAAGAATGACAGCAGTAAATTTTGCATTCTTGATGTGGCACTAAAGACGCATATAACGTATTGTAACCTTATTTTTTAGTTTTGTCATTTTTGACAGTGCGGCCATGCTGTCACTGGATGCGACATGACAATTTTTTTAAACTTTAAACATCAAAGTGACAATAACGCGTATAAACACTTTCTCGCAAAAAAGTTACCAGAGTCTATAAATAAAAATAAGCGATAGATATGCATCTACTTTTCATTTCCCACATTCAATTCCCTGCATAATTTAATTTTTGCGTGACGTCTATTGACATCACGTTTTCCGAATGTCTCGTGGACTCTTGCTCAAGCAAATTCTGAACGTGCGCATCAGCAGGTCTTCTGTACAGGTAAATCTGCGCTTGATTAGAAATCCTCGCGTTTTAAGCGCCCCCTCGTGAACATCTCCTAAAAGAAAGTTCATTTTTCATCATATTTATGTTGTTTCGATATTATTTATCCTTCTATTTTAACGTTATAAATTCCAATTTCGGTTATAATTTCTGATTATTATACAATGGCCTAATTTAAAAATTCTCAATAGAAAAACTGAAATTGAAAATTTTTCATAAGCAACGCGCAATTAACTTACAGTCAGTATTTCAGCAAGTAATTAAAAGTTAAAATTATGTTGAAACGTTGCGCCTGAAAATAGCGCCCAGATCGTAACCAACTTTTTCTGATCTGTCGATATTTTGAGCCGAAACGCGGGCCGGAGTAGGTCGTGCAAAATTTATGGTCATCAAAACGCGTTAACACCGAAATTTATTGTTTGAAAAGCAGCCGGCCGAATAAATAAAAGTGAACAAACTCTTTCACTACGGGATTTTCGGGTGTTTACTTCATTATTTATGAAACAACAAATTCTTTCGTCATAACATACACAGATCCTGAGTGATTTATTCAGAAGTTTGGGGTGGTCTTGTAAAGTTGCTAACGCTAAGTTATATTCCGTACCAAAATACAAGCAGATACGCTGAATTTTTTTCAGCAAAATCATGGTAAAAGATGAATCGGTCGTGGACTTACCATTCTTATATGTTTGCAAAAATATGCAGTTCGTAAAACAATCGCCTCTTGTGGATGCGGAATCAAAAGCAATGCGCATTTTATTGGATTATGTTTGTGACGGTATGAAATTGGAATTTTTATTGGATCTGGTCGTGAAGTGGTACATTTTCATTTACTTTCGTAAACAAAGTTTTTCAAATATTTCTGGAAACAAATAGCAGATGTAGAACATAGTAAAGCGCTGTTCGAAGAATATCGGTGTCATCACAATTAAATATCTAATTCCGGATCAAATTGAAAATCTCCGAGTCCGGAGAAAATGAAAAGCAATTTTTACTAATGGCAGTTGCATTTTTAGAGTAGCAACTAAAACTCGAACAAAAACAAGACAGGTTTTAGCGAATAAATCGGATTTTGTTTCAAGCTTCACGGCGTAATTCACTTATCATGACTAAATAATGAAAAAGTAACTTGTTCGTTCAGGAAAAACACCGTCTTCCATAATCTCTGATTGCGAACTTCTCTATTAACTAAATGAACTCGAGTCTTTTCAATGTAAAAATGTATAATTTTAATGCACCTAATAAATTAAAAATCTCCCCATGCATACAAATTTGCTACTAAATCGCGAATTTACGAGTAGCTGTTTACGATTTTGCGATGCATTAAGCACAAAACTAGGTTTACGTACTCTTTATTGGCGTGGACATCAAAAGACACTTTTTGTTAGAATAACATAGATTGCGGTTTCGAAAGCGGAAAGTTACAAGGATAATTATCTGCAGACAATGACTTCTTTTCGCTGTTATGCTCTGGAGGGCATAAACGGTGATAGAGGGACACAATAGAAGCAAATTGCCAGCAACTGGACAATGTGCTAGCTGACGTTCAATCCGAGCTTTTGTTCGACCAAGCAGATTACGGCAAGTTGCATTAGAGTCAAGTAACGCTTATTATTGACATTTAAAAAAGCGGTGCTTTTACAGTTTTCACGTCCCGAAAAGTCGAAAGCTGCGATGCAAAAACGCACCGAAATAAATAATTCAATTTTTCATTAAACTCTTTACGATCCTCGTAACTCTCCTATTTCTTTCGAAGCTCCTGCAATTCCTCTGAAACCGAGTTAATTTGCAATATTGCACATCTCCGAAGTCGTTATCGATTTTATGGAGTTATTTGGTAATATGAACATTATTTTGTTCTCATCGAAAACCGGGCACGATCCAAGAAGTGGCTGAAGCTGAAACGTGCCTAATGGCCTAAAAATGTTCATGAGTTTCCCTCGGATAATCGAGCTTCGGCGATTGGTTCGTTTTTTCTTCCCTCTTTTTAAAACCGTCCAATTTTGGCGATCATTAAAAAAACTAAGCCATTGATTGTTCTAATTCTGGGCAACACCGCTGATTTGTACTCTAAAGATTTACGAATTTCTGATCTAAATATTGGGAGCGACCGTTCGAGATCGCGATTTTAGATTAAGTCCGTTACCGAGGTTCGCTTTATAGGTTTTTCCAATTACAAGCTAGTGGCAACCTAGCTGTTAGCGACAATCGGAGTAACCAAGTGGATCATTTAGTGAAGCGATATTTGTTTGCATTTATTGCATATTTTAACAATAAGTGGATTTGTAGGCATATTTTAAAATTTTTGCTGCATTTTTCGTGGTAATTGCTGAAAATCTTTATTGTAACACAATTTTAATAGAGTTGGTTGTTGGCAGTATGCAGGTAAATAAGTACCGACCTTTTCTGGTAATGCTGACGGGTTTTTCCAAGACTTCATTTATGGGCACCCCCAATAGGCTATTACTGGAATGCTTTACGTAATGGCCTCTAAACCGGATATTGTATATATAGATAGATCTGCAAATGTATTTAACGAGGGATTGGAAGACATGGAAAACCTAGAATAAATGGAAATACAGCTAACCGAAAATTTAAAAAAACATGTCAGTAAAGCACAAGGCGCAAATTATGAATTTGAGATTAGAATAATTATGTTTTAAATATCGTGTTGTTGAAAGAAAACTATATTAAAAAAGAAAAAACCAATGATTAATTCAGCCCCACCCACCCGCCCCTGTCTCCATTGTGACGAATTTTTCATTTGTTGTCAGATGGAGGGGCGGAACTTAATTGCAAAAGTAATAATTGTTTGATTTAAAAAAAAAAAATATTAAAAAATCTCGGGGGTCCTGAGTGTCTTTTTTAAGAAGATTATGAAGGAATCTCGGGATCCACAAGAGTCCATGTTATAATTTTTGATACAATCTCGAGGGCCACGTGTGTCAATTTTAAATGATCTTGACACATATGAACTGTTCATTTAAGCTCCGCCCCCGTCTCACGTCGAATAAAAAAAATCATCACAATTTAGATTGGGTGGGTGGGTGGGGCTTATACTTTGACATTCTTTCTCTAACAAACATAGTCTTCGTTAAACAATAAAATACTTAAAATATCAAATGATGAATTTGAGGTTACAATAATTATGTTTTAAATATCGTGTTTGTTGAAATAAAACTATATTAAAAAAGAAAAAACCAATGATTAATTCAGCCCCACCCACCCGCCCCTGTCTCCATTGTGACGAATTTTTCATTTGTTGTCAGATGGAGGGGCGGAACTTAATTGCAAAAGTAATAATTGTTTGATTTAAAAAAAAATATATTAAAAAATCTCGGGGGCCCTGAGTGTCTTTTTTAAGAAGATTATGAAGGAATCTCGGGATCCACAAGAGTCCATGTTATAATTTTTGACACAATCTCGAGGGCCACGTGTGTCAATTTTAAATGATCTTGACACACATGAACTGTTCATTTAAGTTCCGCCCCCGTCTAACGTCGAATAAAAAATTCATCACAATTTTGATTGGGCGGGTGGGTGGGGCTTACACTTTGACTTTCTTTCTCTAATAAACATAGTCTTCGTTCAACAATAAATTACTTACAATATCAGATGATGAATTTGAGGTTACAATAATTATGTTTTAAATATCGTGTTGTTGAAAGAAAACTATATTAAAAGATAAAAAAAATAAAGATTAATTAAGCCCCAACCACCCACCCCTGTCTCCATTGTGACGAATTTTTCATTTGTTGTCAGATGGAGGGGCGGAGCTTAATTGCAAAAGTCATAATTGTTTGATTCTTTAAAAAATATATTAAAAAATCTCGGGGGTCCTGAGTGTCCTTTTAAGAAGATTATGAAGGAATCTCGGGGTCCACAAGAGTCTATTTTCAAGATTTTGACACAATCTCGAGGCCCACGAGTGTCAATTTTAAATGATCTTGACACATATGGACCGTTCATTTAAGCTCCGCCTCCGTCGCACGTCGAATAAAAAATTATGACAATTTAGGTGCGGCGGGTGGGTGGGGTTTCCCCTTTGACTTTCTTTCTCTAATAAACATAGTTTTCGTTCAACAATAAAATACTTAAAATATCAAATGATGAATTTGAGGTTACAGTAATTATGTTTTAAATATCGTGTTGTCGAAAGAAAACTATATTAAAAAAGAAAAAAGACAATTATTAATTAAGCCCCACCCACCCACCCCTGTCTCCATTGTGACGAATTTTTCATTTGTTGTCAGATCGAGGGGCGGAGCTTAATTGCAAAAGTCATAATTGTTTGATTCTTTAAAAAAATTATTAAAAAATCTCGGGGGTCCCGAGTGTCTTTCTTAAGAAGATTATGAAGGAATCTCGGGGTTCACAAGAGTCTATTTTAAAGATTTTGGCACAATCTCGAGGGCCACGTGTGTCAATTTTAAATGATCTTGACACACATGAACTGTTCATTTAAGTTCCGCCCCCGTCTTACGTCGAATAAAAAATTCATCACAATTTTGATTGGGCGGGTGGGTGGGGCTTATACTTTGACTTTCTTTCTCTAATAAACATAGTCTTCGTTCAACAATAAATTACTTACAATATCAGATGATGAATTTGAGGTTACAATAATTATGTTTTAAATATCGTGTTGTTGAAAGAAAACTATATTAAAAGATAAAAAAAATAAAGATTAATTAAGCCCCACCCACCCACCCCTGTCTCCATTGTGACGAATTTTTCATTTGTTGTCAGATGGAGGGGCGGAGCTTAATTGCAAAAGTCATAATTGTTTGATTCTTTAAAAAATATATTAAAAAATCTCGGGGGTCCTGAGTGTCCTTTTAAGAAGATTATGAAGGAATCTCGGGGTCCACAAGAGTCTATTTTCAAGATTTTGACACAATCTCGAGGCCCACGAGTGTCAATTTTAAATGATCTTGACACATATGGACCGTTCATTTAAGCTCCGCCTCCGTCGCACGTCGAATAAAAAATTATGACAATTTAGGTGCGGCGGGTGGGTGGGGTTTCCCCTTTGACTTTCTTTCTCTAATAAACATAGTTTTCGTTCAACAATAAAATACTTAAAATATCAAATTATGAATTTGAGGTTACAGTAATTATGTTTTAAATATCGTGTTGTCGAAAGAAAACTATATTAAAAAAGAAAAAAGACAATTATTAATTAAGCCCCACCCACCCGCCCGTTTCTCCTTTGTGACGAATTTTTCATTTGTTGTCAGATCGAGGGGCGGAGCTTAACTGCAAAATTCATAATTGTTTGATTCTTTAAAAAAATTATTAAAAAATCTCGGGGGTCCCGAGTGTCTTTCTTAAGAAGATTATGAAGGAATCTCGGGGTTCACAAGAGTCTATTTTAAAGATTTTGGCACAATCTCGAGGGCCACGTGTGTCAATTTTAAATGATCTTGACACATATGAACTGTTCATTTAAGCTCCGCCCCCGTCTCACGTCGAATAAAAAAATTCATTACTATTTAGATGGGGCGGGAGGGTGGGGCTTATCCTTTGATTTTCTTTCTCTAATGAACATAGTTTTCGTTCAACAATAAAATTCTTAAAATATCAAATGATGAATTTGAGGTTACAATAATTATGTTTTAAATATCGTGTTGTTGAAAGAAAACTATATTAAAGAAGAAAAAAAACAATGATTAATTAAGCCCCACCCACCCGCCCATGTCTCCATTGTGACGAATTTTTCATTTATTGTCAGATCGAGGGGCGGAGCTTAATTGCAAAATTCATATTTGTTTGATTTTTTAAAAAATTATTAAAAAATCTCGGGGCTGCCGATTGTCTTTTTTAAGAAGATTATGAAGGAATCTCAGGGTCCACCAGAGTCTATTTTAAAGATTTTGACACATTCTAGAGGGTCACATGTGTCAATTTTACATGATCTTGACACATATGAACTGTTCATTTAAGCTCCGCCCCCGTCTCAGGTCGAATAAAAAAAGGTCATCACAATTTAGATGGGGCGGGTGGGTGGGGCTTACACTTTGACTTTCTTTCTCTAATAAACATAGTCTTCATTCAACAATAAAATACTTAAAATATCAAATGATGAATTTGAGGTTGCAATAATTATGTTTTAAATGTCGTGTTGTTGAAAGAAAACTACATTAAAAAAGAATAAAACCAATGATTAATTAAGCCCCACCCACCCGCCCCTGTCTCCATTGTGACGAATTTTTCATTTGTTGTCAGATCAAGGGGCGGAGCTTAATTGCAAAATTCATATTTGTTTGATTCTTTAAAAACATTATTAAAAAATCTCGGGGGTCCCGAGTGTCTTTCTTAAGAAGATTATGAAGAAATCTCGGGGTTCACAAGAGTCGATTTTAAAGATTTTGACACAATCTCGAGGGTCACGTGTGTCAATTTTAAATGATATTTACACAAATGAACTGTTCATTTAAGCTCCGCCCCCGTCTCACGTCGAATAAAAAAATTCATCAGAATTTAGATGGGGCGGGTGGGTGGGGCTTATACTTTGTCTTTCTTTCTCTAATAAACATACTTTTCGTTCAACAATAAATTACTTAAAATGTCAAATGATAAACTAGAGGTTACAATAATTATGACTTAAATATCGTGTTGTTGAAAGAAAACTATATTAAAAAAGAAAAAACCAATAATTAATTAAGCCCCACCCACCCGCCCCTGTCTCCATTGTGACGAATTTTTCATTTGTTGTCAGATCGAGGGGCGGAGCTTAACTGCAAAATTCATATTTGTTTGATTCTTTAAAGAAATCATTAAAAAATCTCGGGGGTTCCTAGTATCTTTTTTAAGAAGATTATGAGGAATCTCGGGGTCCACAAGAGTCTATTTTAAAGATTTTGACACAATCTAGAGGGCCAATTATGTCAATTGTAAATGATCTTGACACATATGAACTGTTCATTTAAGTTCCGCCCCCGTCTAACGTCGAATAAAAAAATTCATCCGAATTTAGATGGGGCGGGTGAGTGGGGCTTATACTTTGACTTTCTTGAATGACTTTGAGGTTAGAATTATTTTTTTTTAAATATCGTGTTATTGAAAAAAAAAGATATTAAAAAAAATAATTGTATTGCATCTTTTAGCAATTTTTTGCACATAATGCCTAATTGCTCTGCATATTTACAAGCTTTTCTGCATATAATTCCGAGCTTTACTTATAATCAACCAGATCAATGTAGTCGAGTGCATAAAAAATGGATAGACAGGACTCGTTATCGCCGGATCTTTTCCTGTAAGCTGTGACGTGCACGAAATTAGATAGGAAATGAGAGGCACGTTCAAGGATTATTACCGGTATCATCTTAACAAACACATCAGAGCGTTGAGCACCCTCACACCGCTTAATAACGTCTTCTACTTTAATCAAATTTCCAACAACTAAATCTGGAAGAAGTTCCAAATTTCTAACTTTTCCGAACTCCACAAAGAACTAAATCTTAGCGCTGGCCTCTGCTTGATTTAAATGCGTGTCGGACTTGAAGGTCCTTCTAACCTGAGTTGTGTAAGAGGTGTAAAGGAAAGCGTTTTACTTAACTTGTGCACGTCATACTCCGGAGCGAAAGGCAAAACGTTTTGAAAATTTTACTTCTCGATAAGACGTTTAACCCATAAAATATTGATTCTTTTCCCTCTTCATTTTGTTTCCATTTCGTTCAACGATGTCATTGTTTTAAATGAGGGTTGTCACAATCATAGGCACGTTCCGGCGGTAACGCCACCTACCATTACAACAAATGAACCGTTTTATACGCAGCTGTGTTTGCGGTGTGTATGAATGTATCCTAAATGGCCGACACGTTTCGTGCCGAGATACAAATTGATAAACACTGATTTTTATCTTTTTCCTGCGAGATTTTTGGCGATTTCGTTTTATTTATTCGGATACGGTGCGACGATTTTTTTGCAAACTGTTGGATTTTTAGTCACTAGTGCTCGTTTTTCTCGAAAAAATATTAACTGAACCGGACCAAATTGGAGTCCGCAAAAGCGATATTCGCCGATGACGCAAAGCTCGGAAACACTATGCAAATTTTCGAACGTCAAAACGAGATTTCTACTTTAAAATGCACCGCGCTCAAAGTCGATAAATAAACACAAATTAACTTATTCCAGCCCCGGTTCTTATCGGTTGCGCAGAAAAAATATTTTGAAAATTCCAAAGCTCGAACACGACTAAATGAACAAATTCGCTTGAAGTCTGAGCAGAACAAGATTTATGGCGGCATAAAACGCGAGAAAACATGCCCTAAATAAAAAAGTAATTTAATTTTCATCGATTATGCAATAAAATCGGCGAAACTCGCGATTGTGAACTCGCTCTTATTTCCGGCGGAGAGTCATGTTTCTTTTGGGTTTTTACCTAAAATTCTTGATTTGTTATTTGTTTCGCTACGAATGCTAATTTTATCAACGGATAAAAAGGTTTTAATGTTGTTTACTGCGGCCGCATGCATTGCAAAATACCCTAAAAATACAATTTTCTTTTTACTTCAGCTCCGAGGAGTTTTATGACGTTTATGTTCGCCGGAAATTTTATCAAGTGAAATACTGTTATTGCCGATTTCTTTCTCCAAGGACTCGGAGTGTTTAGTCGGGTTGATAACAAGGCGCTAACTTGATGAATATGGCGTTGCAAATGCTAATTTGGGTAATTCTAAATCACACCATCGTAAATAGAATACTTATTAAAAATTTCGGCACTTCAGCTATATTCATGTATGTAGTTTTATGGGCGACAGCAGCGTCCTCTGTCTGTGTAATTTCGCCACGATCCACGCCATGTCGTGCATTAATGACCTCTTTTTTGCACTCTTCTTACTGGCACGAACTCCGTCTAATTTAATGTATTTAAATAAGCGAAAATATGATGTGTTAATATTTAAATTGCATACAAAATGTGAACAGTGTTATAAAGCCGTTAAAAATTTTCTCGTGATTTGCTGAAATTTATTCAGATCGCGTACTTTAATGTATAACGAACACATTTTTCTTGGAAAATGGAGGTCAACACTGTAACCGTTTTCTTACACCAACTTGAATTACCAGTTTGTAACAAATTAAGTAAAGCATGCGAATGTATAATAGACTATTATTGTTCGCCTCGATTTGACTTGACGTACAAAACTCGTAAGAAATGCATTTTAAATTTGCGGCGATTTCTGAAGAAGTTGATACATGAATCTTACATAAATTATTATAAAGTTTTTCTGTTTTTTTAGAACTTTGCCACTGATTGACTTTGAAATCTTCAAGTAATAAAAAAAAAACTCACATGTTAATAAATTCTCGCCAAATGCCGTGATTTAATAATTCAAGAAACATCGCTAGAGGCCCACATTAGAGATGTAATCAATAGATTTGTTCGAACTGGCAGTATCAATAAAGAGAAATCTCGTGGAAGACTTCATCTGAGGAAATTGTTGATGATTTGAGACGATTTGAGCACAATTGAACAATTGAACAACGGGTCCAAAGTACTGACGAAACGATGTTACAGAACATTTTTGAAATTAAAAAGAGAATTAACAGAATGATGAACATTTTCAACGTTTACTGTGATATTTAACCGCAATAAATTTGTCTCTTTTTATCGTAATGAATTAGTTTTATTTTTTAAAAACATATGAAGCGTTTAGGCAACCAGTTATACACATGTTTGTGGTCCATGTGTGATCTTTGTCATGCGTCCTTGGGTACTCTCCATACAGTTAAATCTGAGTGGCGGCACGTTTACATGACCTACTGCGACCCTATATGCATTTGTAGAAACTCTGTATATAAAAACCAAATTTTAACACTAGTAAAAACGGAATAACAAAAACTTGTTTCATGAGTTATTCAAGCTTTCAATTTTCCGATTTTTCAACTTTTAAATTTTTCAGTTTTTCGTTTGCTCAGTTTTTCGATTCTAATATGTTTCTGTTTGTAATGTTTCAATTTATTATTTTACGATTTTTCAAAATTTCGAAGGTTCAATTTTACAATTTTGAATTTTTTTGTTTTTTAAGATTTCTCAAATTTGTATTTTTGGGTTTTCTAATTTTCCGTTTCTTCAGTTTTTCGATTTGCAATTTTTCGAATTTCCAACTTTTAATTTAAGTTCTCCCAAATTTTAATTTTTTGGATGTTTCAATTTTATGTTTCTTAAGTTTTTCGAATTTCAACCTTTGAATTTTTCAATTTTTCGTTTCTTCATTCAAATTTTCAATTTTCAATTTTTCGAAAGTTTGATTTTCCAATTTTTCAATTTTTCAAATTTTCGTTTGCTCCATTCTACGATTTTCCATTTTTCTATTTTTAAGATTTCTTGAAACTTTAAAATTTTCTGATCTTTTCTATTTTTCAATTTTAAAAATTTCCGATTTTAATCAATCATTTTGTTTCTTTAGTTATACGAGTTTTCAATTTTCCGATTTTTCAACTTTTGAGTTTTTCCAGTTTTCGTTTGTTCAGTTTTCCGATTTTAAGATTTTTCTGTTTTTAACGTTTCAATTTATTATTCTTCGATTTTTCAATTGTTCATTTCTTCAATAAATGTAATTTTCAATTCTACTATTTTGCATTTTTTTTGTCTTTTATGATTTCTAAAATTTTTATTTTTCGATTTTTCAATTTTTTAATTTTCTGTTTCTTTAGTTTCGATTTGCAATTTTTCGAATTTCAACATCTTAATTTTCCGATTTTTCAACCTTTTGAATTTTACAAATTTTCGTTTTTTTTCTGTAGATTTAAGATCTTCCAAATTTTTATTTTTGGATGTTTCAATTTTATTTTTCTTAAGTTTTTCGAATTTCAACCTTTGAATTTTTCAGTTTTTCGTGTCTTCATTCAAGTTTTCAATTTTCCATTTTTCGAAATTTTGAATTTCCAAATTTTCAGTTTTTCAAATTTTCGTTTGTTCCATTTTACGATTTTTCATTTTTCTATTTTTGAAGTTTCTTAGAAATTTTTAAATTTTTTATTTTATTCAATTTTTAAAATTTTCGATTTTTCAGTTTTTAATCAATCATTTTGTTTCTTTAGTTATACGAGTTTTCAATTTTCCGATTCTTCGACTTCTGAATTTTCCGATTCTTCGACTTCTGAATTTTTCCATTTTTCGTTTGTCTAGTTTTTCGATTTTGTAATTTTTCGTTTCTTCAGTTTTTCGATTTGCCATTTTTCGAATTTCAATCTTTTAATTTTACGATTTTTCCAATTTTTCGTTTTTTCTCTATATTTAAGATTTCCCAAATTTTTATTTTTTCGAATTACAACCTTTGAATTTTTCAATTTTTCGTTTCTTCATTCAAGTTTTCAATTTTTAATTTTTCGAAATTTTGATTTTCCAACTTTTCAATTCTTCAAATTTTCGTGTATTCCATTCTACGATTTTCCATTTTTCTATTTTTAAGATAGCTTTAAAACTTGAAAATTTTCTGATTTTTTTCTTTTCACAATTTTTAAAATTTTCGATTTTTCAGTTTTTAATTAATCATTTTGTTTCTTTAGTTATACGAGTTTTGAAATTTTTGGATTTTTTAATTTTTAAATATTTTGTTTTTTCCGTATGATTCAATTTTTCACTTTTACGTTTCTTCAGTTTTCCGATTTGAAATTTTTGAATTTCAACTTTTGAATTTTTCAGTTTTTCGTTTGTTCAATTTTTCGATTTTAAGATTTTTCTGTTTTTAATGTTTCAATTCCCTATTTTTTGAGTTTTCACTTTTCCGTTTTTTCAATATTTAGAATTTTCAATTCCACGATTCTGTATTTTTTTTTGTCTTTTATGATTTTTAAATTTTTATTTTTCGAATTTTTAAATTTCTAATTTTCTGTTTCTTTAGTTTCGATTTGCAATTTTTCGAATTTCAACCTCTTAATTTTCCCATTCCAACTTCTGGAACTTTCCAATTTTTCGTTTTTGTTCTATATATTTAAGATCTTCCAAATTTTTATTTTTTGGATGTTTCAATTTATGTTTCTTCAGTTTTTGGAATTTCAACCTTTGTATTTTTCAATTTTTCGTTTCTTCATTCAAGTTTTCAATTTTCAATTTTTCGAAATTTTGATTTTCCAACTTTTCAATTTTTCAAATTTTCGTTTGTTCCATTCTACGATTTTCCATTTTTCTATTTTTAAGATTCCTTTGAAACTTTCTGATTTTTTATTTTTTTCAATTTTTAAAATTTTCGATTTTTCAGTTTTTCGATTTGCAATTTTTCAAATTTCAGGCTTTTAATTTTCCAATATTTTGTTTTTTCCTCTATATTTAAGATTTACCAAATTTTTATTTTTCGGTGTTTCGACTGTGAAATTTTTGGATTTTTTAATGTTTAAATACTATGTTTTTTTTGTATGTTTCAATTTTTCACATTTACGTTTCTTCAAATTTTCGATTTGAAATTTTTGAATTTCAACTTTTAAATTTTCCAATTTTTCGTTTGTTCAGTTATTCGAGTTTTCAACTTTTGAATTTTTCCATTTTTCGTTTGTTCAGTTTTTCGATTTTCAGATTTTTCGGTTTTTAATATTTCAATTCATTATTTTTGATTTTCAATTTTTCGTTTCTTCAATAATTGGAATTTTAAATTCTACGATTCTGCATTTTTTTTGTCTTTTATGATTCTTAAATTTTTATTTTTCGATTTTTCAAATTTTTAATTTTCTGTTTCTTTAGTTTCGATTTGCAATTTTTCGAATTTCAACGTTTTAATTTTCCGATTTTTTAACTTTTTGTGTTTTACAATTTTTCGTTTTTTTTCCGTATATTTAAGATATCCCAATTTTTTATTTTTTGGATATTTCAATTTTACGTTTCTTCAGTTTTTCGAATTTCAAACTTTGAATTTTTCAATTTTTCGTTTCTTAAATAATTGGAATTTTCAATTCTACGATTTTGCATTTTTTTGACTTTTCAGGTTTTTTTAAATTTTTATTTTTCGATTTTTCAAATTTTTAATTTTCTGTTTCTTTAGTTTCGATTTGCAATTTTTCGAATCTCAACCTCTTAATTTTCCGATGTTTCAACTTTTTGAGTTTTACAAATTTTCGTGTTTTTTTCTGTATATTTAAGATCGCCCAAATTTTTATTTTTGGATGTTTCATTTTTCTTAAGTTTTTCGAATTCCAACCTTTGAATTTTTCAATTATTCGTTTCTTCATTCAAGTTTTCAATTTTCAATTTTTCGAAATTTTGATTTTCCAACTTTTCAGTTTTTCAAATTTTCGTTTGTTCCATTCTACGATTTTCCATTTTTCTATTTGTAGGATTTCTTTGAAACTTGAAAATTTTCTGATTTTTTCAATTTTTAAAATTTTCGATTTTTCAGTCTTTAATCAATCATTTTGTTTCTTTAGTTACATGAGTTTTCAATTTTCCGATTTTTCAACTTTTGAATTTTTCCATTTTTCGTTTGTCCAGTTTTTCGATTTTGTAATTTTTCGTTTCTTCGGTTTTTCGATTTGCAATTTTTCGAATTTCAAGCTTCTAATTTTCCAATTTTTCGTTTTTTTCTCTATATTTAAGATGTCCCAAATTTTTATTTTTCGATGTTCCAATTTTGAAATGTTTGGATTTTTAAATTTTTAAATATTTTGTTCATTCCGTATGTTTTAATTTTTCACTTATACATTTCTTTAATTTTTCGATTTGAAATTTTTGAATTTAAACTTTTGAATTTTTCAATTTTTCGTTTGTTTAGTTATTCGAGTTTTCAATTTTCCGATTTTTCAACTTTTGAATTTTTCAATTTTTCGTTTGTTCAGTTTTTCAATTTTAAGATGTTTCTGTTTTTAATGTTTCAATTCATTATTTTTCGATTTTTCAATTTTTGTTGCTTCAATATTTGGAATTTTCAATTCTTCGATATTGCATTTTTTTTTATCTTGTCATGATTTCTAAAATTTTTATTTTTCGATTTTTCAAATTTTTCATTTTCTGTTTCTTTTCTTTCGATTTGAAATTATTGAATTTCAACTTTTGAGTTTTCCAATTTTTCGTTTGTTCAGTTATGCAGTTTTCAATTTTCCGCTTTTTCAACTTTTGAATTTTTCCATTTTTCGTTTGTTCAGTTTTTCGATTTTAAGACTTTTCTGTTTTTAATGTTTCAATTCATTATTTATCGATTTTTCAATTTTTCGATTCTTCAATAACTGGAATTTTAAATTCTACGATTTTGCATTTTTTTGTTTTGTCTTTTATGATTTTTAAATTTTTATTTTCCGATTTTTCAACTTTTTGAATTTTACAATTTTTCGGTTTTTTTTTCTATATTTAAGATATCCCAAATTTTTATTTTTTGGATGTTTCAATTTCATGTTTCTTCAGTTTTTCGAATTTCAACTTTTGAATTTTTCAATTATTCTTTTCTTCATTCAAGTTTTCAATTTTCAATTTTTCCAAATTTTGATTTTCCTACTTTTCAATTTTTCAAATTTTCGGTTGTACCATTCTACGATTTTCCATTTTTCTATTTTTAAGATTTCTTTGAAACTTTAAAATTTTCTGATTTTTAAAATTTTCGATTTTTCAGTTTTTAATCAATCATTTTGTTTCTTTAGATATACGAGTTTTGAAATTTTTGTTTTTTAATTTTTAAATATTTTGTTTTTTTCCGAATGTCTCAATTTTTTACTTTTAAGTTTTTTCAGTTTTTCGATTTGAAATTTTTGAATTTCAACTTTTGAATTTTCCGATTTTTCGTTTGTTCAGTTATTCGAGTTTTCAATTTTGCGATTTTTTAACTTTCGAATTTTTCCAGTTTTCGTTTGTTCAGTTGGAAAACGGAAGATTTTAAGATTTTTCTGTTTTTAACGTTTCATTTCATTATTCTTTGATTTTTAAATTTTTCGTTTCTTCAATAATTGCAATTTTCAATTCTACGATTTACAATTTTTCAAATTTTTCAATTTTCAACCTCTTAATTTTCCGATTTTTCCACTTTTTGAATTTACCAATTTTTAATTTTTTTTTTCAATGCTTTTCATTTTTTCTATTTTACGTTTCTTCAGATTTTCCAACTTCAATTTTGGGAACCCGTTTTTTTTTGGCAAATTTAAAACAATCTTGAGGTTCTTTTGAAAGTGCTTCGGAGCCTCTAGTGTTTTTCTTATAGTAGTTTAATTACATTTTTTAGAGGATACGTCATTTGCCAACGTCAGTCTTATCTTAACAGGTACTAGCCCCGCCCACCCGTCCTCTCTTCTCTTAGCGGGTTTGTCATTTGCCAAAATTAGTTTTATCTTACCAGGTATATTATTAGGTATTAAAAATGAGATACCCTCTAAGAAAAGAGAGGAAGGGTGGGTGGGGCTAGTACCTGATAAGACTGATTTTGACAAATGACGTATTCTTTAAGAAAATAGAGGGCGGGTAGGCGGAGCTAGTACCTACTAAAATCAATCTTATTTTAGCAGGTGCTAGCCCCGCCCACCCATCCTCTATTGTCTTAGAAGTATCTCATTAGCCAAAATCTGCTAGGGTAAGACTGATTTTGGCAAATGAGATTTCTCTAAAAAATAGAGGGCTGATGGAGGGGGTTCAGTACCTGCTAATCCAAGATCGATTTTAGCCAATGACATACCCTCTAAGAAAAGAGAGGGTGGGCGGGCGGGGCTAGTATCTGCTAAGATAAGACTGATTATAGCAGCTGCTAGGCTAGCTAGTTTGAAGTCTTAAATTTTGTACAAATTGGTCGGAACCAGTGCAAGTTGTAATCGAGATATTGAATCACTTTAAAGAAATTATCTTAGGGATGCCTTTAATATAACGAATTTTTAAGTTAGTTTCTCCGTTAGTTACTCTTTCAGAAAGCTCTCTTTTAACTGATTTATACAGTTCTTGTTGGTTAGGAGTTTTATCCGAGAAAATGTAGCAATTTTTGTATGTTGGAAAATTTTAAAGATGTTTAGCTAGTTTTAAAAGTGTGTCATTTCAGAAATATGTTTAAGTATATATAATTTAATCATTTACAATACTTTTTTCAAGACTAGTACCAATCGACTAGCGATCTAAATGCGGTTGGCACTTAGATTTCCACAACACCGACAATAACACACAATTTCCAAATTGACTGCAAATCGTGGAACCACAGCGAGCGCTTCAAACTAATTTCGGACCTAATTATCATGTTCGAAACTCAATTCGGGGGTGAGAATTGTGGGTACATTTATTTGGCGAGTTGTTCTGATAGATTTTTACTAATTGACAGTTTGGACTAAGCGATAAATTATTCTATCTGCTTCAGGCAGAAATTAAATTTTAGGACCGTTTCAGCGGCTTTCAGTTCATAGCATGCAAGATCCCTCCGCCTTGTAGACATGTTGCAAGCTCTCTTACTTTTTATAAAAAATACATTTTCATAAAAAATCGGCTTCGGTCGGTGGTTTCTTTTCCAAGAGATTAAGAATATAAAAGTCATCCTCAAAGCGCACCTCAGCTGGAAATTTATGTGGTAAAAGAGTAGTTTTCCGCTTTTACGAATCATCTGCTCCAACGCTTCTTTGATCCGTCGTTTTTAATCTTACTTGATTCACTAAGATGGCAGATCTCGCGTCTTATCATACCTTTATGTTTTTGCTTGTGAAGACCGGTTCGGGATAAAGTGGAACCGAAAACGTGGAGTAGTCTATGTATAGTTTAATATTTCAGCCGATACCGTTGATGAATTCAGTCGAGCGAGTGGCCATTCACGATGAATAATAAAGTGATGAATCTTTCAGCTTTCAGCTTCAAAACGCCAAAACGGACGTGCTAAACCGAGCCCATCCTTCTCATCCATTATAATTACTTGTAATTTATCCCGGAAGACTTAATTACGAAACGATATCCTCATCACGACACAAAGAAGAGTGCACTTTTAGGTAATTAATTTTTTCTCTCGGTTTTCTCAAAAACAACAATCTCTCGTTTCACCTATACCGTCCGCACTTAGCGAAAGACCTTAGCCGGCCCGAGGTGATATCGTTATTGCTTGTTCTTATGTCGTCGATGAGCTGTTAGAAACTTCCTCTGCTGCATTAATGAAATTGCCCCTAGTTGAGACCGAGTTGAGTGCGGTACCTCTCTTCAAATTACTTATTAAAAATTCAACCGGTCTCCTGTTAATTTTATATGAAAACGAGACAAGCTTGTAAAGGGAACGCTTTATCTTGGTTATGTTGAGAATTTTTGAAGGAAAATAAATTAGTTGCCAAAGGACATTTTGGAAGGTAAATTATTCAATCGGTGTTATGGAAAAATACAAAGACGGATCCGGCTCGAAGGGGCAATTAAACATTAAAATTGGTCCTGTGGGCCGCACAACTTTGTTCTTACATGAATTTCTAACTACGGAATTCGGCATGTGTGCGCTTTAGTACGACGAGACGCACCGGTGCACATCAGTGCATACAATCGAGCCCGACACATCGTAACCCTTGTTACGAAGACATACATGATGCATGTAATTTCTAACACATATTGTTCGGTTTATATCCTACAACAGATGAAATCGTTCGTCAGCGTGAGCTACGAACCTGCGGCACTGGCAGCTCTCAAACTATGTGAAAGGTGGAACGTAAAAGGGGAAAATCAATGAGGTAGATATTCAAGTTGGTAATTCTCGATGACAACAAAACCGCATACTTCTAAGGCTACGCAGGTTTGTAAATAGGGAAACGCAGATTACTTAAACGACGCTTTATAGTTTATGCACTTTTTTTTTCTAAAACCGAATTTCGTAGTCAAACACGCTCCCAGATGACACCCTCCACCAACGTCCCTTTCTGATTGTCTTGCCATTTTTGTTCTAAATTCGGCGCCACCTGCTACTTTTAAAATATTTTAGACACACAAATCGCCTGTCATTTTAAAAATAAAACAAAATCGATACGTTCCCTTCCGCGTAAGAGCCGATTCAAATGAAAACTCAGGTCACACAAAAAAAAATTCGACACAATGGAAACCAATTTTTCTTTCATACGAGTCGAATCGCATTCGATATAGCTATTGTCCGCTTTTTGCATTTGCATCCAGAGTCTGACGACACGTTCAATGCCTCTTTCATATTGTTGCATATTTGACATGTTCATATTTCCTGGAAAATAGGCTAATTGACTAGACGACACAACGAATGAGCTTTTCCTGACCAAAGAAAATAAGTTAGTGCTTTCGCTCCGACACGGTCTGAAAATGCAATGACAGAGATTTAAAAGTAAACTGCTTTTAACTCGTTCCGGATACTTTAAGACAAGCCCGGATAACGTCGAGGCTGCGGTTACGTTTACATACTGTGTACTTATAAATGAAAAATAAGAAGGCGGAGTGGTCGCACTGGAAACGTACGCTTGCAATGACGGACGCAAAAAGAGGGTTGTTAAAACTTTGGAGCTTTTGTCTGACTTTGTGTCTGTCTGTGGCACCGTGGCTCCCGAACGGATGGACCGGTTTCAGTGCGTTTTTGTTACTGTAGGTGGAGTTAACGCGACGAGCGTTGCAGCGAATCTTAACCAATTTCAGGGTTCAATGATTTTGTGTCAGGGGTTTTTAAGTATGAACTCTTGTTAATCTTTCTTCTGTTGCAAGTTGAATAATAAACGTTTATAATCGAAATACTAGAAAATTCAGGGAAATGGTTCGAAACAATATAAATGTTTTTCGTTTGTATAGATTGCAGATAACAGTAATTATGTAGAATAAAAATGTTTACGTTTCTGAATACACTAAGTGAGTATAGATACCTGTTTTTTCATCTATTCTAAGGTATTGTATCATTCTTGAAGCAAAGAGATCAATTTTGACATTGAAAATGTTTTACTGTTTTTTTTTTTATAAAACAAAAAAGTCAATTTTTGTCGTGAACTTATTTTAATGCATTTTTTAATATTTCACCCCATTTTGAAAATTGTTTTTTAAAAAGTTGTGGATTTCTAAAGATTTTGACCATGATTCCTGCGGATCCATATACAAACCGCTGGCTTTGACATTTTTACAAAAAAATAAAAAAGAAACTTCAACGTCAAAATTGGCTTATTTTCTTAAAAAAAAAAGTGATAAAGCAATTTACAATGAATTAAAAAACAAAATGTGGGATGAAACGTACCATCTTACTTACTACTAGTTGCTCATTTTTTTTTTGGTATTATATGCCGGGTGTCTGGAATATGGCGGATTAACTCTTCAGTACGTTATGTACTGTATGTTATGTATTATGTTTAGGGAGTCCAAAAAAAAAAAAATTCTTTATGATGTAGATTACGAAAAAAACGTAATTGATTCCTTAGTAACGATAGCGACTGAAATCCACTCTTTATTTCATTTTTTGTAAAAGTTAGTCATCACTACTTGCTAAGATAAAACTGATTTTGGCAGACATACCCTCTAAAAAAGAGAGGGTGGGTGGGTGGGTGGGGCTAGTAACTTCCAAGATAAGACTGATCTTGGCAAATGAGATAACCGCTAAGAGAAGAGAGGGCGAGTGGGCGGGGCTAGTACCTGCTAAGATAAGACTGATTTTGGCAAATAACATAGCCTCTAAGAAACGAGAGGGTGGGTGGGCGGAGCTAGTGGCTGCTGAGATGAGACTGATTTTAGCAAAAAACCTATCCTGTAAGAAATTTAATTAAATTATTATAAGAGGCTAACTAAAGGCTCCAAAGCACTTTCAGATTCATTGCAAACAAGAATATCTAGAACCTAAGATTGTTTTAAATTTTTCAAAAAAAACTGGTTCGCAAAATGAACTCAAACAGGTCAGGTCAGAACTATTCAAAAATAGAACATCAAAGTCCCCCAAAATTGTTTTAAATAATTTACAAAAGAATCTCCTTGGGGTCCCAAAATAATATACCATGGGTACCCAAACACTGCGCCACTCAAGATTTTTTTGCACCCAAAAACTAAAAGCTCAAAATATTTTTTCAAGTTCATCGACGACAAAACACGAGATTCCTTTCAATTTATCCGAAAATAAAACACCTAAAATTAACTGCAAAAATTTAAAACGTAGATTTTTGCAAATTTTGCTGATTTTTCAATAATAATACAATATCATAATAAATAAAACAAATTGTTATTTTTCATTAATAAATAAACCTAAAAAACATTTAATAACACATTTATAAATTATAACCATGAACAATATCTACAAACAAAATTGCATTAAAACATAACCAACTAAACAAAAGAGAAGATGTTCAAAATTCGTGCCTTTTGATCATTTTTCTAATTATTAGTCATCAGTACTTGTAAAGATAAAGATTTTGGCAATGAAATACCCTCTAAGAAAAGACAGGGTGGGTGGGCGGGGCTAGTACCTGCTAAGAATAGGCTGATTTTGGCAAATGAGATACTCGCTAAGAAAAGAGGGGCCGGGTGGGCGGGGCTAGTACCTGCTAAGATAAAACTGATTTTGGCAAATGAGATACTCGTTAAGAAAAGAGAGGGCGGGTGGGCGGGGCTAGTACCTGCTAAGATAAGGCTGATATTGGCAAATAATATACTCTCTAAGAAAAGAGAGGACGAGTGGGTGGGGCTAGTATCTGTTAAGTCTGATTTTGGCAAATGACATAGCTTCTAAGAAAATAGAGGGCGGGCGGCTGGTGCTAGTACCTGCTAAGATAAGAAATATCACGTATCCTCTAAGAAATTTAATTAGATTATTATATGTCACTGATTACAAAAAAAAAACTTTAACGTCAAAATTAGCCTATTTTCAAAAAAATAAAATGATAAAGCACCTTATCATAAATTAAAAAACAAGATGTGGGGTGAAACTACTAGTTAACTTTGAAATTGTAAAATCGAATGCTCTGAAAACTTGTAAGCTTTTTAAGAGTACCGTAAAGTATTGAGATTCTAGGTGTTCCTGTTTAGAAAGAATTTGAAAGTGCTTTGAAGCCTCTAGTTTTTTTTTTACAATAATTCAGTTAAATTTCTTATAGGATACATCATTTGCCAGAGTGGGTCTTATTTTAGCAGGTAATAACCCCGCCCACCCGCCCTCTCTTTTCTTATAGGGTATCTCTCAATATATTTTTTTATATGTATGAAAAGAAAATTCATTTGAAACCCTTGTTACTATCGCTACGAAGGTTAGAACTTTAAAATCGGGAAATTCAAAAAAAAAAATCGAAAAATGTAAGATTTAAGAAATTGAAAACCGAAAACATGCAAAATTCAAAAATTCAAAAATCGAAAAACCAAAAAATCGAATATTTGACAAACTGAAACACGGAAAGATCGAAACATTAAAAAATTGGAAAATGGAAAAAGTCGATAAACCGGAAAATCGAAAAATTAGAAAATCGAGACAACGAAACTTCAATAAATCGAAAAATTGAAAAGTCGTAAAAAACTCGAGAATTAAAAAAATCGAAAAAGTGAGAAATCGAAACATCAAAACTGAAAAATCTAAAATTAAATGTAACCAAAAATTAAAAAAATGGAAAAACAAAATATCTAAAAATTGGGCAATCAAAAAGTTGAAAAATCAAGTAAGGAAAAAACATCAAAAAATTGAAAAACCGAGAAATCGAATAATCGAAAAAATGAAAAATCCAAAAATCAACAAGTTGAAAAATCGCAAAATTTAAAAATTAAGAACCTGAAAAATCGAAAAATTAGAATTAAAAAATCAAAAAATTGTACAACTGAAATGAATAACTGAAAAATCAAAAAATCGAGAGATCGAAATATAAATCGAGAGACGGGAAAATAAAAAAATTGAAAAATTGAAAAATCGAAATCCAAAAAGTCGAAAAATGAAAAGGTCAAGCAATCGCAATATCAAAAAATCGATTGTTACCATACCTAAATCACTACGAAGGTTATGTATGGTGACAAGAGTTTTAAATGAATTTTCTGTTCATACATATACAAAAGTATACTGCTCTTTAGTACACTCTACACTGGAATATGCTAACATAGTATGGTCACCACAGTATATTACTTATACATATAAGGGTAATTGAAAGAGTTCAAAATACATTTTTACGTTACTGTGCTTGGAAAATTGGTTTTAGCCAAAAAGACTATTCTTACCAGCTAATTAGAAATATTTTAGGCCTAGATTCCCTTGAAATATACAAAAGCAGACTTGATTTTTACATATGTATAAGCTCTTTAATGGCAATATCGAGTGCTCCGCATTATTGAGTTTGTTTTCTATCAACTGTCCTAGAATATTACGAAGCAACCCAATTTTCAGTGTCAAGTTTCACAGGACAAATTATGGATTGTAGTAGTACAACGAGCTTTTATGCACAGCATAATTATTAATTTCTCTTCCTTATCTAGTTATTATATTTTTTTTCTTCTTTCCTGTCTTTATATTTGTTCTTTCTTTATTTTGTAGATTAGGTAGGATGTTTTTCAATTTATATTTGTAATTTAGATATAATGGGGTTCCCCGTAATAAAGTTTATTATTATTATTAAAATCAGTTTTATCTTAGCAGGTACTAACACCGCCCACCCGCCCTCGTTTTTCTTAGAGGTTATGTCATTTTCCAAAATCGATCTTATTCTAGCAGGTACTGTGATAATAAATGTGTTATTTAGTTGTTAAACGTAGCAAAAGAACGAATTTTAAAATCATTATAACTCCACCATAATGTGAGAAGGAATTTTTTTACTATTTTTTCCAGAACCACCAGTTGATTGTTCAGAGCGTAGCGGAGAGTTAATCCGCCATTTTTCAGACACCCGGTATACTTAATTTTATAGGATTGCATACTCCTGCATGTGTGATTTATGAATCCGTGTCGAATTTTGACATTAGACATCCAGATTTTTGGGGACAAACAAAATTGTATAACAACACTTTACAATTTAACCTTGAAATTGTAAAACCGGATTCTCTGAAAACTTATAAGCTTTTTATTACTATCGTCAGCATGGTAAATCGTTAATTAAAATTTTTTCGTTTATGGCTTCCTAAAAAATGATGACATTATTTTATAAATTCTCAGAACAAATGTTTCTTAAATTATGCGTAATTTAGAATTCGTGTCGATTTTTTACACTTGAGATCGAGATTTTTGTGAAAAATTCGAAATTGTATTTTACAATTTAACTTTAAAATTGCAAAAGCGAAAGTACTGAAATATTGCAAACGTTTTAAGGTTATAGGAAAGATGATAAATAGTTAATCAAAATTATCATCTTAGAATTCTGCCGAACAAATATTTCTTAAATTTTATAAAATAACATATTGCCGTATGTGTGATTTATGAATCCGTGTTGAGTTTTTACCCTTAGCAACCAGATTTTTGGAAAAAAAAATCAACATTGTATAACAATATTTTACAATTTAACTTTGAAATTGCAAAACCGAATGCTGTAAAATCATGCAAATATTTTAAGATTATTTGAAACATGGTAAATCGTTAATCAAAATTTATCCGTCATGTTACATTTTGGCCGAATTTCTTCAAATCTATGAGTGTTTTTGGAAAAAACTAGGAACTTCTAGAAGTCTGTCCGATTTCGCTAACAAGTCATGTTGCATTGTTCTCCCCGTCCCATTTCTCTCTCTCAACTGCATGTTTCTTCCTAGACACAATATTAATGAGTCCTCGGCATACGTCTCCGCTCAGCTGTGCTTCCACCACCTAACAAACTACACGTCATATTTATATCTCTGTTACATCGCTATGTATCCGTAACAACAGAGTTAACGCTAGCCCAAGTTCGGGGTCTAACGGTAGAACTTAACATTTAAATTGCTCTTAAGGTGATGACGCGTTTTGCATATCGCAAACGCTACGTTTGTGTTCACTTCAACCCCAGCGACTAACATGTTAGGTAAATGCACGACATTATAATTTCATAGTGAGATTGCTGATGAATTTTCGGAACAAAGCGTGGATTTTCCAGACAAAGACGAAGAAATTTTAAGCGAAAGGAAAGAATTGGACATGACTACCGAAAATAAACACAAGGCACTATTATAGACACAGCGATCGTTATTTTGTTTTTCTTTTTTAATCGATCGCAGACGGTGCACGCAATCCATTGCGTTCCTTTAGAAAAGTATGACGTTTATGGTCCGCGATGTCGTGCTGCCGCGTTCTATTTTCGAAAGGTGAATTCATTAACCTTATGCCGAGTCAATTAAAACCCTCATCTCCGTAACGAATCATTAATAAACGCGACTACGTCACTGGCTCGATTTTTTGTTTATGTTCGTTATGAGCAATTCGGATTTGAATTTCCGTCCGTTTGAAAAATCAGCCGAGACGAATCAATAGAGATCCGAGCGTCTTGATTGCCGAATCTTGATGGACCAACTCATTTCTCTTCTTTGGTGAATTTCTCTCTCCCGGAACATTTGTCAAACCCTTTATCTGGAGTCTGCTCCCGCACGGCCCTTCAAACTGTTTTATTTTCGTGCGTTTAAGTGTCACGTTATAACAGTCTTTAACTTTTAGTCTCAACCCACATAAATTTATTGAGGGCACTTGAAAGTTTCGGAGAAAATCTGAGCTTAGGGGTATTTCGTGGAGTTCACCTGACGAAATAAGAGAATAAAAATCGGGATGGGCTTAACCGTAATGAGGTTAGCTCTGTAGGTTTAGCAGATTCTTTTTGAAGGAATTTACTTGATGAATAACATTATCCGCAGAGGAAACGGTCGATTATAATCGAAGCTAACGTAACTTTAATGTTTGTGATTTTTTGTCAAGTTGGCAACATATTTAAAATTAGCGGCTACAGACAGAGCGTCAGTGTTCGTTTCGTTTTGCGTCACCGTGTATCGGTGAAGCTGGTAATGAACCAAGCGAAATGTGCTGCCATCTTCACGCGATACTCGACCCTAACAGAAAAGTGCCTATTGATTTTATTCGAAATTAAATCCGGACTGTATTTTTCTGCAAAAAGTGCAATTTTTCGGCAAATTGCGGCAATCTTCGTTGCCGCTATAAATTTGCGTGACAAATTTCGTTTCGACGTATTTGATCGTGTTAGTTTCATTTCGGCCCGACGATGCCATAACACGATTCCGGCGAAGTACCTCCAGGGCTCTAAATATTTCGCTCGACTGGTCATCTCCGACTAACACATTCCCCTTCAGCTACCGCCAACCTACATTTATGATAAGATTCATTCAGTTCGGCTGTTTTATGGTTGAATATACTACAATACTACTAGTAGGAAAGATAAGAGTATGCTAATTTGGGTATTGTGTTGGGTTACATGGTTGTAATTAGTCAGAAATGTGTTTCTATTCAAAATAGGATCATGTCGGGAGAGACGTTTACGAGGTTTGATACAAATAACAATCGGGTAAGCGATGTCGCGGAAAGTCGAGATTATGCATAATGTTATCACGTTATCAGTAAATTAAAAATCTCGGAACTTCCGATAGATCAATCTTAGTATCTGACTGAATGTCTTAATGACCACGGTTTACTCCGAAACTGTCCTATTTACGTACAAGCACTACGTACAAGTAATTGAATCGAATTGGTGATCATTGTCTACACGGTCGTAACAATAAAAAATTACGGCACGATTGAGACAGAGTATTTGTTTTACGACAAGTTTATTTTATAGGGGTAATTCCGAATTAGGGTACAGAAATATAGTCTTTATCGTGCGGAACAAAAGTATTGTGGCGTTTCGAACAGGGAACGAAATTTTGAATAGACAAATAAACACATACAAGTATTACGGTGATTTACTGACAAACGTAAGTTCATCTTCCTGGACTGATGCCATGATAAGCATCCAGTTGGATCAACAGCTTAACCTGCCTTGGAAACTATCTAGAAGCAAGCTTTACTGGGATTTTTTTTCTTTCCTTCGGCCGATCCTGTATCTTGACATGCAAATCAGATGTGTTTGCGGAAATATGTAAATGTTTGATGATATTATTGATTGATTTAAATGTGAATGGGAGAGTTTTGGCTCCCGTTTTCGGTTTACTGGATGCCGGCTTTAATGTCGACAGGAAAAACGGTTTCCATAATTGTCGGTTGGACGTCCATAGATCCCTTTTTCGAGCAACATTCTCAAACTTGTCTTATTGCTCCTGGAATGAGAGGATAAGCGAAGTAATAGCGTCGTTTTGACAAATGTGTGAGATCATATTTTTCAGCGTTTCACAGTTGGCGAGATACGAAAATGGAAGTTTCCTGTTTTCGTTTCTGCGTTGTCTGTAGTCGTCTGTTTGCTGAAAATTTATTAGCCATAGATTTCCAGTGTACGAATATCGTGTAGGTGGTAAAACGCTAATCAAAATTTGGCTAATCATCCCCACCAACAATTTCTTGACGTCATTCCAAAATTTACAGTAGCAAATATTCTTTAAATTTTATAAAATAAGATACTCCTGCACATTCCCTGTTGAGTTTTATCCTAGACATCCAGATTTTTTGAGAAAAAAAAAATCAAAATTGCAATGGGGTGGGCGGGGCTATTAGCTGCTAAGATAAAACTGAATTTGACAAATCACATACCCTCTAAGAAAAGAGAGGGCGGGTGGGGGGGTTAGTCCCTGCTAAGATAAAACTCATTTTGGCAAACATACCCTCTAAGAAAAGAAAGGGTGGGTGGGGGAGCCTAATAACTGCTAAGATAAAACTGATTTTGGCAAATGACATATCCTCTAAAAAAGAAAGGGTGGGTGGGCGGGCCTAGTAACTGCTAAGATAAAACTAATTTTGGCAAATGACATATCCTCTAAAAAAAGAAAGGGTGGGTGGGCGGGGCTAATCCCTGCTAAGGTAAGACTGATTTTGGCAAATGACATACCCTCTAAGAAAAGAGTGTGGGCGAGGTTAGTACCTGCTAAGATAAGAGTGACTTTGGCAAATCAGATATCCTTTAAGAAAAGAGAGGGGTGGTGGGCGGGGTTAGTACCTGCTAAAATAAGACCGACCTTAGCAAATAGCATACACTCTAAGAAAAGACAGTGCGGGTGGGTGGGGCTAATAACTGTTAAGAGTGATTTTGGCAAATGACATATCTTCTAAGAAAATAGGGGGCGGGCGGCTGGGACTAGTACCTGCTAAGACAAGACTGATTTTAGCAAATGACGTATCCTCTGAGAAATTTAATTAAATTATTATAAAAAAATACACTAGAAGCTCCAAAGCACTTGCAGATTGTTTCCAAACAGGAACACCCAGAATCTCAATTTTTCAAAAAAAAAACGGCGTCCCAAAATTAACTCAAAAACAGGTCAAGTCAGAATTTTCCAAAAATAGAACACCAAAGTACCCCAAAATTGCTATAAATATATAATAATACACCATGGGTATCCAAGAGTTTCCCGAATTAACAAAAACACCATTAAGACTTTTTCAAATTCAGAAAAAATAAAACAATAAAATCTCAAAAGATTATTTCAAGTTCATACAACAACAAAACACCAGATTCCTTTAAATTAATCCGAAAATAAAACAACAGGAGACCTAAAAATTTTATTACTAGATATTGTTATTATTTTATTTATTAATATTATTCTTATTATTATTATTGACCACCCCTACAGATAAATCAATTATTAGGGTGGTATTAGGGCTAAATTAGATCGTTAAAAATGCATAATTAAATAGTTAAAAATTAATAGGCAGTTTTTAGAGTGCAATTTTGATCTGGCGTAAACTACAATTGAGAATATAATTCATGTATCACATGACCTCATTTCTTCCAATAGAATTTGTTCACGCCCTTAGTTACATGTCTATCACAGCGATAATAATTTTATTGCCTTATTGTGGTCTGTTGCTACCTACATTTAAAAACTGTCAAATTGACAAATTTTAGAATTTCATAAATTTTTTTGTCTTTTATGGCTTGCCAACGTTGGGGGCAAGCTCAAAACGACGAAATCAATTCTGTTATCAAAAAATGTGTTCATTTATTATATTCTCATGTTGAATATAACTCGTGATATGATTAATAATCGAAGATATGGCTCGTGAAACCGAAGCAGCACATTCAACTCGTGCTTCGCACTCGTTGAATCTGCAGCTCGGTTTCACTCGAAATATTATCGATAATAATCATATCACTTGTTATATTATAATTGAAAATATCAAATTTATTCCGATAATTATTATAAATTCTGACATAGTTGTAATGGGCGAGAACATATGTATTAACCCCGCCCACCCGCCCTCTCTTTTCATAGAGGGTATCTCATCTGCCAAGATCAGTTTTATCTTAGCAGGTACTAATCCCGCCCACCGCCCCCTCTTTTCTTAGAAGGATCTCCTTTGCCAGAATCAGTCTTTTCTTAGCAGGTACTAGCCCCGCCCACCCGCCCTCTCTTTTCTTTGAGGATATCTCATCTGCCTAGATCAGTTTTATCTTAGCAGGTACTAACCCCACCCACCCGCCCTGTCTATTCTGAAAAAATACCTCATTTGCCAAGGTCACTCTTGTCATAGCAGACTCCCCCTAGTTAATTGTTAAAAGCGTAGCGGTGAGTTAATCCGCCATTTTTCAGACACCCGGTATATTTAATTTTATAGGATTGCATACTCCTGCATGTGTGATTTATGAATCAGTGTCGAATTTTGACATTAGATATCCAGATTTTTGGAAAAAGAATCAAAATAGTAGTAAACAACATTTTACAATTTAACTTTGAAATTGCAAAACCGGATGCTCTGAAAACTTCTAAACTTTTTAAGACTATCGTAAGCATGGTAAATTAATCAACATTTTTTCGTTTATGGCTTCCTAAAAAATGATGACGTCGTTTTCTAATTTTTCAAAACAAATATTTCTTAAATTATGTGTAATTTAGAATCCGTGGCGACTTTTTACCCCTGATATCGAGATTTTTGGGAAAAATTCAAAATTGTATTTTGAAATTTAACTTTAAAATTGCAAAAGTGAATGTACTGAAATTGAGAACACAAAATCAGCCAAATTTCATTTTCTTTTAAACACAAACAGTCGAAGTTAAGCATAAGTGGTGGGCGGGGTTAGTACCTGCTAAGATAAAACTGATTTTGGCAAATGAAATACCCTCTAAGAAAAGAACGGGTGGGTGGGCGGGGTTAGTACCTGTTAAGACTGATTTTGGCAAATGACATATCTTCTAAGAAAATAGGGGGCGGGCGGCTGGGACTAGTACCTGCTAAGACAACACTGATTTTAGCAAATGACGTATCCTCTGAGAAGTTTAATTCTTTATAGAGGCTTCAAAGCACTTTTAAATTTTTCCAATACCTAAAATGTCAATCTTAAAAAAAAACGGGGTCCCAAAATTAACTCAAAAACAGGTCAAGTCAGAATTTTCCAAAAGTAGAACACCAAAATTGTTTTAAATAATTTACAAAAAAAATCTCCATGGGCTCCCAAAATAATACATCATGGGTGTCCAAGAGTTTCCCGAATTAACAAAAACACCATTAAGACTTTTTCAAATTCAGAAAAAATAAAACAATAAAAGCTTAAAAGATTATTTCAAGTTCATACAACAACAAAACACCAGATTCCTTTAAATTAATCCGAAAATAAAACAGCAGGAGACCTAAAAATTCTATTACTAGATATTCTTATTATTTTATTTATTAATATTATTCTTATTATTATTATTGACCACCCCTACAGATAAATCAATTATTAGGGTGGTATTAGGGCTAAATTAGATCGTTAAAAATGCATAATTAAATACTTAAAAATTAATAGGCAGTTTTTAGAGTGCAATTTTGATCTGGCGTAAACTACAATTGAAAATATCAAATTTATTCCGATAATTATTATAAATTCTGACATAGTTGTAATGGGCGAGAACATATGTATTAACCCCGCCCACCCGCCCTCTCTTTTCTTAGAGGGTATCTCATCTGCCAAGATCAGTTTTATCTTAGTAGGTACTAACCCCACCCACCCACCCTGTCTTTTCTTAAAGGATATCTCATTTGCCAAAGTCACTCTTATCTTAGCAGACTCCCCCTAGTTAATTGTTAAAAGCGTAGCGGTGAGTTAATCCGCCATTTTTCAGACACCCGGTATATTTAATTTTATAGGATTGCATACTCCTGCATGTGTGATTTATGAATCAGTGTCGAATTTTGACATTAGATATCCAGATTTTTGGAAAAAGAATCAAAATAGTAGTAAACAACATTTTACAATTTAACTCTGAAATTGCAAAACCGGATGCTCTGAAAACTTCTAAACTTTTTAAGACTATCGTAAGCATAGTAAATTAATCAAAATTTTTTCGTTTGTGGCTTCCTAAAAACGATGACGTCGTTTTATAATTTTGCAGAACAAATATTTCTTTAATTATGTGTAATTTAGAATCCGTGGCGACTTTTTACCCCTGATATCGAGATTTTTGGGAAAAATTCAAAATTGTATTTTAAAATTTAACTTTAAAATTGCAAAAGTGAATGTACTGAAATTAAGAACACAAAATCAACCAAATTTCATTTTCTTGTCGAAGTCGAAGTTTCAAAAAGAATATTTCTAAAATTTTGCCCCGGGACCAAAAATACGCCAAATTTTTGTAATCAGCATATCGAAATCCCATTTTTTATGAGATTTTTTTAGCAACTTTTTCAAAACCAAAATTATTTAATACGAAATTTTCAGCCAATTTTCGACCATTTTTCAAACTTAACTAAAGACATTTTTTATAGATTTCAACATCTAGAAGTTAGTTTCGGCCTCATTTCTTCGATAATTCCTATCATTTTTTTTTTTTCAGAATTCTCCATTGAAATATTGCAACTTTTTGAATTTTAACACAACTGATTTTCAAACCAAATATTTCTAAAATCTTCCACAATAAACATGTTATATTTTTGGAAGCAGCACGTCAAAATCTATCTCCCTGAACTTTTTGTAATTTTTTTGACAACTTTTTCAAAAGTAACATTTTTCAATAAGAAAATTTCGACCAGTTTTCGACCATTTTCGAAACTTAGCCAAATACATTTTCTATAGATTTTAACATACAAAAGTTAGTTTCGGCCTCATTTCCTCGACAACTTCTTCCATTTTTGTAGAATCGCTCATTAAAAAATTACAATTTTTTTGAATTAAGCATACACTGAGAAACTGAGAATGTCTCCATTTTCCCCGTTAGTTATCTGCTTTAAATATTCGTATTTAAATGTTTTTACTAGATTTGTTTTTCTTGGTACTGCCATCCAAATTCCAAAAAAACAACATCATGTTTTCAAAATGTCAATATCGCCGCCAGAACTGAAAATAATAATAGTAGTAATAATAATAGGCACGACTTCTTCTTGATTGTTTATTATAATTCTGCGGTTTATTTCTTCGAACCTCCAAGTGGTACTATCGACCAATTTTCCATCAACAGTTGCTACCAACTACTAAATTAATCCCGACTAGTGACAGATCTTGTCCCCGTATTTTCTAATTCGGCATGCACAGCGTTAAGAATGTGGTTGGGATACAAGTTTGAGCTGTTAATTTACGCATTGTATTGCGACGAGTATACATTTACATTGCAACCGCAACACAGTTTCTATCTATATCCGAGTTGATAATTCTATTATAAAACAATAATGTACAGCTCTAGTTCATTTCGAAATTCAATAAACAAGTTAGCCGAACCTACAAAGCTGTTTGTTCCATTTTCACCTTTTTAGTGACGGATTTGATTTGTGCATGAAGGCAGAGACAATATAATAAATCTAGAGAATCGTCAAAATTATCCGCATCGTAACAAGTAAATTTCATTTTTACGGCATCGATATTGGCAACGATAAATCACGAAGCTCTGGTCTGAACAGTGGTGGAAATTTATGCATTTAAAATAAATATGACTGCATATACAATGCACACTAAATGATATAAATTTTAAACGAGCTCGTGTTTAGAATGACAGCACTAAAAAATATTTAACTGCGCCACTAATCAGTTTCCGGATTAAAGAAATTCGGTTTGGTCAAATTTGCTGCTAAATTGCTAAATTACACACAGGTACAACGTTATTCAGACGATAACGTAATCCTCCGCTTTTACCACTGCGCCGGAGCTACAAATCTACAGAATGTAATTTAAAACACATCCATAACTAAGCCTACTTACGCTGTCAATTTGACACAGACAGACCTTTCAAATATATTAAAACTCAGCTCTCTGAAAATTGAATTTTCGAACAGGATTAAAACGTACGAATGGTAGTTTTAATGCTCTTATCCTGTTGAAATAAAATGACGATACATCATTTTAACGCAAAAACGTTGATAACTGTAAAGCTTCGTAGCTTTCCGACGTGATTTATTTAAAAGATATTGTATAAATACAGAGTTCGTGTTTCAGAGTGAAAGTACTTTGTGCCGGAGTTACTTCGTTAAGTCCACCGAGTTAATTTCGGTCGATTCCACTACGTACAACACACATAAAATTGCATCTTAAATAAATTACGACCATTCCGCAGCTTCGGGACCAAAATAACACCACGAAAACACCAAACTTGATTCAAAGTTTAAAAATCAACTCATGTTTTTTATTTCGCAGAATTTTACTGCAGGATCCTGCAAGATTAAGTGAAAAAAGGCGTAATTGCGGTCGTTACAAGTTAACCCCCCATAAAGGAATACGTAGTCGCAGATTAAGAAAACGCCAATAAAGCGCCGGTATTAAATTTTACGATATAAATCAATCAAACCCCACTTATTTTGCGAAAATAGATGACAATAAAACAGAAAAACTCGGTCGTAAAATATAGACAAAACCCCGATCGGAAATGGAGCAATATATTTATGTTTTAATGCCATAAACAGAGAACAGTGCGTGAGGGTATAGTAAATGTGAACGCACTTTCATTTAACGATTATCTTCACCTTGTGTTCTATCTAAAGGCTATGAATTATGGTGCGTAGAGGGCGCCATCAACGTTTTTTCCCACGTCCGAGCTCTCTTCCTCTTTCGCTCTCGTAATTTTCACTAGAGCTAATGCAATTGGCGTTTTTAGGCGAAATAGATCAATTAATTTGCGTGTTTTGAATGAAACTGGAGTTCGTTGCATCACAGTCCCGGAGAATTTTCTTTAATTCTCTTTTCCGCAATCGATCATAGTTGGAGAGACACATTTCGCATGCCCCTTGTGCACATCTATAATTTGTGCAGTCGGCCCGGAGACCGTCTGAAGGAATAAGGTGCTCTCAGAGGAGGCATCAGCCTTTTAGATTTACTCTCAAGCTCATTTCATGTTTCCTTTCATGTAGTTGGTTGTGGGAGTGAGTCAGTCCGCCGAGGGTTGCAGGGGTTTGCATACGCAAAAACATCCTTAAAATTTTTTGACGAAGGTGAGCGCGAATTTTTACTTATTTATTTCGGGGGACATCTGAGACTTCGAGAAGTTTGCTATTCGTACATTAAAAAATGTTTAATCGTTCTTGTAGTAGGAGTTTTCGTGACACGTTTTTAGTCACAGCGCGGATTACGGCGTAAGAAATCACTAAATTTATCGTTATTCCGGCGTAAACAGATTATATAAAGTCTCGGAAAATGCAGGATGCAAATCCTGTTACCGGAACTAAGTCGTATGAGTGATAAAACGGCTTGTCAAAGCTATAATAATCCTTTTGAAAGGGTTCTCGTTTCAATCAGGATTTTAATCAGGGTAATTGAGACGAGGCATTTTACGTGAAGCTCTATCAAAGCAATATATTTTAATTAAACTTCATATTTTAGAAGACATGAAATTAATCAGTATTAATGTTGAAACAACAAATATTCCGTCAAAGTGATGATGTTTTCGCCAGAAAGTAAGTTTTTTCTGGGTGTGGTACACCATGTGCCGGCGTTCAGGGGCAGAATGATGAATAGCTGGTAAATCGTCCGATTTTTGCACATGTTTGCCCGTATTTATAGTACCATGCAGAAAAAAACATATGCCTGAATGGTAAATTAAATTTTTACGAGGGTAAGGTTTTTAGGTTTATTCTTGGACACTTTTATATGTATTTATAATATTAATGTCGTTACGATATGCTTGAACGCCTGCAATTTCACGTGTATTTGGGTTTTTTAAAGCAATGTCTCGCGTGTCGTTTGAGGTATCGAAACCAAACTTCAAGCTTGTAATAGTAGGAAATTCCAGGTCATGCTGCTGATATTTTAAATATGTTGTTTATTGCTTTCAAATTTTGGCGACGTTTTACCAAATTTTGTATATATGCTAAAACGCTAATCAAAATGTGGCTAATCGTCTCAACCAAGGTTTATAAAGTGGCGTAATTAATATACCCGCAACCCCTGCGTCTTTAAATATGAATATTTAAAGCAGATAACTGGCGGGGAAAAATGTGGACATTCTCAATTTCTCAGTACGTGCTTAACTTCGACTGTTTGTGTTTATACTTCAACCGAATTCGACTATTAACACGATTAAAATACAAGCATCAGAGGTTTACCATGCTTACGTTAGTCTTAAAAAGCTTAAAGTTTTCAGAGCATTTAAATTTTACAATTTCAAATTTATATTGTAAAGTGTTGTTGTACAATTTTGGTTTTTCCCAATAAAAATGTGGATGTCTAAGGTGAAAATTTAACACGGATTCATAAATCACACATACAGGAGTATGCATTCCAATAAAAATAAATATACCGGGTGTTTGAAAAATGGCGGAACAACTCTTCAGTACGTTATGTACGTGTTTTCAGAAGTCCCAAAAAAATATATATATATTATCATGAAGATTGCGAAAAAACGTTATTAACTAACCTAATGCTTGAATACCTCCGGCGTACTTCCTGATTTCTTAGTAACGTTGGTGACTGAAGTCCACCTTTTATTTTTTCTAAGACAGTAACCATAACAACCAGAACCTAGTCATTAATCGTTCTACATTATTATTAATAAAACAAGCTGTTACTTTTCATTAATAAATAAACAAAAAAAAAATTTACAAATTATAAACAAAACAAAAACAACAAAAAAAAATCAATTAAAGCGTAACTAGCTTAAACACTAGAAATGTTCAAAATTCCTTGTACATATGTATCAGTAAGCTCGTAATGTTTCGAAATTTTGATCATTTTTTGTAAAAGTAAACTGATTTTGGCAAATGACATACCCTGTAAGAAAAGAGGGGGTCGGTGGGCGGGGCTAGTACATGCCAAGACACAACTGATTTTGGAAAATCGCATGCCCTCTAAGAAAAGAGAGGGTGGGTGGGCGGGGCTAGTACTTGATAAGGTAAGACTGATTTTAGCAAATGACGTATCCTCTAAGAAATTTAATTAAATTATTATATGGAGCTAACTACAGGCTCCAAAGCATTTCCAAATTCTTTCCAAACAGGAAATACCCGGAACCTCAAGGTTGTTTTAAATTTTTCCAAAAAAACTGGGTCCCAAAATTAACTCAAAGAGGTCAGAATTTTCCAAAAGTAGAACACCAAAGTCCCCCAAAATTGTTTTAAATAATTTACAAAAAAAATCACCATGGGCTCCCAAAATAATACCAAACACTGCGGCACTCAAGCTCAAAAGACTTTTTTAAGTTCATCCAGCAACAAAACACTAGATTCCCTTTAAATTTATCCGAAAATAAAACACAAGAGGGCCAGTTCTGAATCAAACATGTTAAAATTTAAAGATCAGACCTTTAGATTTTTTATTTTTAAAAATTTTCGAAAAGTCTTGGATGCTTCTACTGACTTTAATTTAATATTTGAAAAAGATCTTAGAACTCTCTACTGTCTTTTTTCTCGGCGATCTCTACTGCTTAATTTTTTAAACAATTTGGAAAAATTTTGGGGGTCCTTAGTGATTTTTTTAATATGTGAAAAAACCTTAGGGATTCGTTGTGTTTTATCCTTGAAAAAAATCTCAGGAAACTCATCTATGGGATTTTAGGGCCCCCTTTCTGAAAAAAGTTGAAGAAATCTTGGGCGAACCTAGTTTTCAGGTGAAAGAATTTTTAAAGTGCCATGTGCCCCTTTTTTTGTAAAAATTAAAAAATATTTCACGAACTCCTGGTGTTTTATTTTTACAGAACAGGTTCAGAATTGCCCCTAAGCGGACCCAAATTTAACTGCCAACATTTATAACGGAGAGTTTTATAAAACAATTTTTGATACGTCAAACATTTTTAACTGCTTAGTCGAAGTTTGCTGATTTGTACCATTGCTTCATATCATCTTTGTACATTATAACTGAAACGGTAATTAAACATGGTCATGGGCAAGAGAAAGATTAACTAAAAGTTTTATTGTTGTTATTGTGATAATGATCGTGTTGTTAAAGTGTTAGCAAAATAACCGATTTTAAAATCATTGTAACTCTACCAAAATATGAGAAGGAATTATTTTACTATTTTTCCCTAGTTGATTGTTAAGGGCGTAGGGAAGAGTTAATCTGCGATTTTCCAGACACTCGTGTCCGTAAAATGGTGGATTAACTCTTTATGACGTAGATTACGAAAAAAACATAACGTTATAAAAGTTTGGCGGCACAATAACACGTTGGTAAGCGGAGAAAGATAAGCGGCGTCGTAGTCTAGTGGTCAGGATACTTGCCCGGCAAACGAGTGACGTGTGGTTCGATTCCTACCTAATGCGTGAATATCTCCGGCTTACTTTTTGTTTTCTTAGTAACGATGGCGACTGAAATCCACCTTTTATTTTTTTTAGGACAATAAACACAACAAACCGATTTTAGCTACTACTAGCGCCGCCCACCCACCCTGTCTTTTCTTAGAGGGTATGTCATTTGCAAAAGTTGATCTTTTTTTAGCAAGTACTAACCCCGCCCTCTATTTTCTTAGAGATATCTCATTTGCCAAAATCCTAGCAGTTACTAGCCCCGCCCACCCATCCTCTCTTTTCTTATAAAGTATCTCATTGGCCAAAACGAGTCTTATCTTAGCAGCTACTATCCCCGCCCACCCACCCTCTCGTTTCTTATAGGGTATGTGATTTGCCAAATCAGTCTTATGCTAGCTACTAGTTGCTAAGATAACACTGATTTTGGCAGATGATATATTTTCCAAGAAAAGAGGGGGTGGGTGGGCGGGGCTAGTACCTGTTGGGATAAGACTGATTTTCGCAAATGAGATTCCTCTAAGAAAAGAGAAGGTGGGCGGGGCTACTTCCTGCTAAGATAAAACTGATTTTGGCAATAAGAAAAATAGGACAATTTTGACGTTGAAGTGTTTTTTTTTATTTTTTGTAAAAATCTCAAAGTCAGCGGTTTCTATATGGATGCGCAGGAATCATGGTCAAAATCTTTAGAAATCCACAACTTTGTAAAATATAATCTTCAAAATGGGGTGAAATATTAAAAAATGCATTAAGAAAACTTCATCGCAAAAATTTGGGTTGGTTTTTCACATTCTGGCTTTCGTAGATACAAGAAAATTGTTAAATTTATTCGAAAATAAAACATCAGTTGACCTAAAAGTAACCGCGAACATTTAAAACGTAGAGTTCTGAAAACTTCGTCAGGTTTTGATACGTCAAACATTTTTAATTGGTCACTCGATTTTTGCTGATTTGTACTTTCGCTTTATATCAGGCAAACATCGTTGTCAAATGGAATTTTATCAAATTATTACAAAAACAACACAACCATATCTTTGTACATTCTAACTGAAATATTAAAAAATGCATTAAGAAAACTTCATCGCAAAAATTTGGGTTGGTTTTTCACATTCTGGCTTTCGTAGATACAAGAAAATTGTTAAATTTATTCGAAAATAAAACATCAGTTGACCTAAAAGTAACCGCGAACATTTAAAACGTAGAGTTCTGAAAACTTCGTCAGGTTTTGATACGTCAAACATTTTTAATTGGTCACTCGATTTTTGCTGATTTGTACTTTCGCTTTATATCAGGCAAACATCGTTGTCAAATGGAATTTTATCAAATTATTACAAAAACAACACAACCATATCTTTGTACATTCTAACTGAAATGGTAATTAAACATGGTCATGGGCGAGAGAAACATTAACTACAAAGTTTTATTACTAGTTATTGTGATAATGAACCTGTTGTTTAGTTGTTAAACGTAGCACAAGAACCAATTTTAAAATCATTATAACTCCATCAAAGTATGAGAAGGAATTATTTTACTATTTTTCCCAGACTCACCAGTTGATTGTTAAGGGCCTATCCGTATATACCGGATGTCTGTAAAATGGCGGTATAACTCTTGAGTGCGTTATGTACAGGAGTTTATAAAAAAAGTAATCAAAAATTCCTTTATGACGTAAATTACGAAAAAAACGTAATTTTATAAAATTGTGGCGGCACAATAACACGTTGGTAAACGGATAAAGATAAGCGGCCTCGTAGTCTAGCTGTCAGGATACCTGCCCGGCAAGCGGGTAACGTGTGGTTCGATTCCCACAGTATTCTTCGCTTACCTTCAAAAGTAAAATTGACAATAATGACGCACCTAATGCGTGAATACCTCCGGCTTGTTTTTTTATTTTTTTTAGGACAATAAACACAACAAACCGATTTTAGCAACCACTAACCCCGCCCACCCGGCCTCTATTTTCTTAGAGAGATCTCATTTGCCAAAATCCTAGCAGGTACTAGCCCCACCCCCCATCCTCTCTTTTCTTAGAAAATATCTCATTGGCCAAAATGAGTGTTTTCTTAGCAGCTACTACCCCGCCCACCCACCCTTTCGTTTCTTATAGGGTATGTGATTTGCCAAAATCAGTCTTATCCCAGCTAGTAGCTGCTAAGATAAAACTGATTTTGGCAGATGATATATTTTCCAAGAAAAGAGGGGGTGGGTGGGCGGGGCTAGTACCTGGTGGGATAAGACTGATTTTCGCAAATGAGATTCCTCTAAGAAAAGAGAAGGTAGGTAGTACTTCCTGCTAAGATAAAACTGATTTTGGCAAATAAGAAAAATAGGACAATTTTAACGTTGAAGTGTTTTTTTTATTTTTTTGTAAAAATCTCAGTCAGCGGTTTCTATATGGATGCGCAGGAATCATGGTCAAAATCTTTAGAAATCCACAACTTTGTAAAAATAATCTTCAAAATGGGGTGAAATGTTAAAAAATGCATTAAAAAAAACTTCACCGCAAAAATTTGGGTTGGTTTTTCACATTCTGACTTTCGTAGTACAAGAAAATTGTTAAAATTCTTCAGAAACGTTAATTTGAAAGCGTTTTCTTGTACTTTTAAGCCAATCAGAAACCCTACGGGCTCGGAAAGAGCAACGAAACCATCAAATTTTAGCTAGAAATCATATTTTGTCGATTTTTATTAAATCTGGGCTATATTTCAACATTTTTTGATGATTCATAATCGTCTCAGATACAAAAAGGAGACGTTTGGGTTAGTTTTTCACATTCTGGCGTTCATAGATACAAGAAAATTGTTAAAATTCTTCAGAAACGTCACTTTTGAAGCGTTTTCTTGTACTTTTATGCCAATCAGACACCCTACGGGCAATTATGAAAAAGCAATAAAATCCTTGAACGTCAAAATTGATCTGTTTGCTTTAAAAAAATTACCTTAAAATAGATGAAAAAACAAGCAAAAATAGCTTAAATAGATTAAAAAAAACGTGGGGCGAAACGTACCATTTTACTTTCTACTAATTTCAAATTAGAAATTTCATCTAAACCGTTCGATAATGCAATCCGAATATTTCAGATGAGAATTGCATTTGAAATAACAAACAAGGCTTTTGGAATCACAAAAATTTATATTTGGTACATATAAATTAACGATAACGAACAGTTTCAAATTTAAATTGCAAGATGTTTTTTTCTCAAAAAATCTGGATGTCTAGGACAAAAACTCAACATGGGATGTGCAGAAGTATCTTCTTTTATAAAATTTAAGTAATATTTACTACTATAAATTAGCAAATGATCAGCATTTTACCATCTACACGATATTCCTAATACATATATAAAATTTGACAATTGGTTTAGTAGTGTCATAATTTAGCACAGGACGCACATATACGTATTTTCTACCAAATATTTATTTATTCGTGAGAGGTAACCTCATGTACCTACTCGTACAACCCTAATGAACATAAAAGTGCCCACAATCCTGTCGTACTGCCGCAAAAAACCACAACGCCGCAACCTTAAATCTTAGTCGTCGCGTTCGCAATCTCCCGACGTAAATTACATCAGAAAAAACGTCCATTCTAACCCCCTATTGGAATCCGGAAAAGGAATCAGACAGTGGAAAACTGCGCGATCGTTCATCCAATTAACACCGGAGTTTGTTCGCAATAACCCACCGTTGCAGCACAAAACCTTTCGAACGGAAAATCGCGAAACCGCAGACAAACTTTAAATTAGCACTCGACGTTGCGTTGTTGGTCACACTGAATAAAATAATTGATTTGGGATCGAACGGAACGTTTTTGCACGTTTGACCAATCGCACTAATGGTCCGAGGAGATCGGCGAAAAAGTAACATTAAGAAGTGTGCTCCTGGGCTTTTTTCAGACGTGATTAAGTGGATGCGGCAGTCGGAAACTTGGATAATTCAAAAACAACGTATTCATAGGATACGTTTTGTTAGTTAAAATTAATATTTAATCGAGCATTTTTTTTAATGTGTGATTGAGGAAACTAAGCGGGCCAGTTTCCGTGCCGCCACAAAACGCCCGATATTTTTTCAGCTTTGAAAAATAACATCCCTCTGTATCCACCACTTCCTCGAAATTGACCGATGTTTCCAGTACAAATAAAATTTCAGGTTGTACTTTCTCACGAATGTTTTTTCAGAAATTCCCTTGCACACTGCTGCATCAGAATCCGACAAATTATTTCTCAGCAGTCGACTTTCCTTTCTCTCCGAACTTTCTTCACTCTCTGCAGTAATTTAAAGCCGAGATATAAATAAATGCTCTTATAATACGGGCTGGAAGCAGGCCGTAAATTTAAAAGAGTCCCATTACGAAAAGTTTTTGTTAGTTAGCGCTCGGTGCCCGTATCAGACGAAACGGCGAAATTGCAGCAACACGGAATGAAAATCACTGATTGAAAGAAGAGATATCCTGTGATGTTCAATTGGAGAATTAACGTAAGGATCATGATCATCCCGAGCGAGCGAGAGGGATAAGAACCGGACTCTCGAATTCGCGTTCATGTTTCTGCACTTTTAAAAAAGATTAGCTCGCCTGGAAGGGTGCTTTAAAACAAAATTGAATTAATGAAGGGGGATTATTAAAATTTTAACCCGGCGATCGATTCAACGAAAATGTCCGAACGAAAATATGTGTCATAGAAAAAATTTCATTTCGCTCTGGATAAAGTACAACTCCAGAAAAAGTGCATTTCCTCGTTTTCATCTTTACTTCCGGTCGCAATAAGAATAAAAGATGAGAAAATTATGTTCGCGGCACCGGCATAATTCGAGCAAGTTCGATTGAAAAATCTCGAAATTATTTTCTGTGTTTGCATATTTGAGCTAAAGGACGGAATCTATTTTCTCTTGTGGCGGATTTATGAGAAGCATGGAGATTTTATTCTTATCGACAGTCTGGAGAGTTTCCAATAATTGAGGTATGTATTGGTAAAAATAATTTTAAATCTGCGAAAGAAACAGCTTTTAAGGAAGCTCGGCACCGTCTAATTTAATCCCTTGATCCTTTTGCCCGACGTTGTAAATATGGTTAGCACGTCGTCGTATTTATAATGCGGCGAGTTTGTCGCAGATTAACACTGCACCGCAACTTTAACACAATGATGGACCGACGTTATTACACAGTAAAGGAAATTCCTTATAAAGAGCTGCTTTATTTAATGACGCGCCAGAAGAATCTAAAAGAACGACCACTCCACACTAACAAAAACCGCAAAAACAGAGGCGTAGCAAGAGCTTTAGTGTTGGGGGTAATCTAAACAGTTTTGCCAACTTTGCACAAAAAATGCCAATTAATACGATAAACATATCTTTCTAATATCTACATTAATTACTTAATTAACTCTCTTATAAACTTTTTTAATGTTTTTTTTTGTTTTTTTGTTGTTATAATCATTTAAAAATTTTAATTAAATGAGCAGTTAAAATATACTTTTTGCCGCAAACCAAAATTTGGCTAATCGTCCCCACCAACAATTTGATGACGTCATTTCAAAGACTCCTATTTTAAAATGATTTAAATGTTACACAACAATATACTTCTATATTTGTGGTGTACGAATCCGTTTTGAGTTTTTTTCCCTAACTGACCATATTTTCGTAAATAAAATTAAAGCAGTATAATAGCCCTTTACCACTACATTATATATAAAGCTGTCTATGTTGATGACGTCAGCACAAATTTTTTATTGAATATATTAAGAACGAGTCACTATGAAATACCAAAAGAATAAAAATTCGAGAAATTGAAAATTCCTTAAATTTAAAGATTTGAAAATTGAAAAATCGAAAATTTGTATAATCAAAAAACTGGAAAATGAAAAAATTAAAAAACAGACTGAAAAAAGTGAAAATCGAAAAACAGAAAAATCGAGAATTTGAATTGTTGAAAGATAAAGAAATTGAAAAATAAAAAATAGAAAATTGAGGACGCGAAGGACAAAAATCAAAAAGTTGAAAAATCTAGAAATTGGAAAATCACAAATTTCAAGTTCTCGATTTTTCAATTTTTTGGTTTTGCAGTTTGTCAATTTGTGAACTTTTCTATTTTTCGACATTTCGGCTTTTCAATCTCTCGCTTTTTCTACTATAAAAAATTAAAACTCTGAAAATTGAAAATTCGAAAAATTGAATTTTCTTGAAATTGAATCGAAAATTTTTACAGTCGAGAAGTTGGGAAATTAAAAAACCGAGACAACGAATAACTGAAGAACGAGAAACTGATAAACCACAAATTTCAATTTCTCGATTTTTCAATTCTTAGGTTTTGCTGTTTTCCAGTTTCTGGATTTTTGGATTTTTTTGAAAAATTTAAAAAACCGAAAAATCTAAAAATTAATAAATCGAAAAACCGAAAAATCAAAAAACCAAAGATTAAAAAAAATTCAGAAGGTGAAATACCGAAAAATTGAAAATTCGTGGAATTGAAAATCTAGTAAAAAATCGAAAAACTAGAAGATCGAATAGTCGAAAATTGAAAAATCTAGAAAATGGAAAATCGCAGATTTTAATTTCTCGATTTTTAAATTTTTAGGTCTTACGGGATTTCAATTTCTGGATTTTTCTATTTTCCGAGATTTCGATTCAATCTTTCGATTTTTCGTTAAAAAAAATCAAAATACCGAAAATTACTAACCGAAAAACCGAAAAATCTAAAAAACAAAAAAAAAAAAGAAATCCTAAAATCGAAAAGTTGAAAAATCGAAAAATCCAAAAATTAATAAATCGAAAAACCGAAAAATCGAAAAACCAAAAATTAAAAAAAATTCAGAAGGTGAAATACCGAAAAATTGAAAATTCATGGAACTGAAAATCTAGTGAAACATCGAAAAACTGGAAAGCTGGAAGATCGAATAGTCGAAAATTGAAAAATCTAGAAAATGAAAAATCGCAGATTTTAATTTCTCGATTTTTAAATTTTTAGGTCTTACGGTATTTCAATTTCTGGATTTTTCTATTTTCCGAGATTTCGATTTTTCAATCTCTCGATTTTTCGTTAAAAAAAATCGAAATACCGAAAAATTACTAATCGAAAAACCGAAAAATCGAAAAATCTAAAAAACAAAAAAAAACAGAAAACCTGAAATCGAAAAGTTGAAAAATCGAAAACCCGAAAAATCTAAACACCAAAAGACCTAAAATTACAAAAAATTCATGACAAAATCGAAAAATCGGGAACGTGAAATACTGAAAAATTAAAAATTCGTGAAACTGAAAATCTAATGACAAATCAAAAAACTGAAAAATTGAAAAATCGTAATTTTTACAATAGAAAACTTGAGAAATGGGAAAATTAAAAAACAAAAATAAGGAATAATTGAAGAACCGAGAAACTGATAAATCACAAATTTCAATTTCTCGATTTTTCAATTTTTATGTTTTGCAGTTTTCCAGTTACTAGATTTTATGATTTTTTTTTTTAAATTAAAAAATCCAAAAATTGATAAATCAAAAAATTGAAAAATCTAAGAACCAAAAAACCTAAAAATCAAAAAAATTCGGAAATCATAAAATCGAAAATCGAGAACGTGAAATAGCGAAAAATTGGAAAATTCGTGAAACTGAAAATCTAATGAAAAATTGAAAAACTGAAAAGTTGAAAGATCGAATGGCAGAAAAATTAAGAAATCCGATAAATCGAAAAATCCAGGTATTGAAATTTGAAAAAATTAAAAATTCGAGAAATTTAAAGACTTGAAAATTGAAAAATCGAAAATCTGTATAATCAAAAAGCTGGAAAATGAAAAAATTAAAAAACTGACACAACCAATAATTGAAGAATCGAAAAACTGAAAAATCGAAAATTTGAATTGTTGAAAGATAACAAAATTGAGGACGAGAAGCACAAAAATCGAAAAGTTGAACAAGCGGGAAATCCACAAATTGAAAATAGCAACAGTTAAAAATTGAAAAATCTAGAAATTGAAAAATCACAAATTTCAATTTCTCGATTTTTAATTTTTAGGTTTTTGTTTTTGTTTCGACATTTCCATTTTTCAATCTCGCTTTTTCGACTTGGAAAAAATCTAAAAATTGAAAAATCCAAAAATCTAGAAATTGATCGCAAAATCTAAAAACCAAAAAACCTAAAAAATAGAAAATTCCTGAAACTGAAAATTTAATGAAAAAGTGAAAAACTGAAAAGTTGAAACATCGAATAGTCGAAAAGTTAAAAAATCGGTAAATCGAAAAATCGAGGAACTAAGATACCAAAAAAATGAAAGTTCGAGAAATTGAAAACATTGAAAATTGAAAATTTGTATAATCGAAAAGTGGGGAAATGAAAAAGTTAAAAAACTCAGACAACGAATAATTGAAGAATCGAAAAAGTGAAAAATCTAAAAATTGGGGACGAGAAAGTTAAAAATCGAAAAGTTGAACAGTGGGAAAATCCAGGAATTGAAAATTAAAAACTAAAAAATATAGAAATTGAAAAATTCCAAGTTTTAATTTTTCGATTTTTCGATGTTAATTTTACAGTATTCCAATTTCTGGATTTTTCTTTTTTATTGAAAATCTGAAAAATCGAAAATTGGAAAACACAAAAATTGAAAAGCCAAATTTACGAATAACTGAATAATCGAAAAAGTGAAAAATCGAAAATTTGAATTATTGAAAGACAGAAAAATCGAAATATCAAAAATCTACAAATTGAGAACAAGAAAGACAAAAACTGAAAAGTCGAAAAATCCAGAAATTGAAAATTAAAAACTGAATCTAGAAACTAAAAAATAGCAAATTTTGATTTCTCTATTTTTCAATTTTTAGATCGTAGGGTATTTCAGTTTCTGAATTTTTCTATTTTGCATTTCGATTTTTCAATATTTAGATTTTTCGACTAAAAAAAATCGACAAATTATTATTAACCGAAAAATCGAAAAATCTAAAAAAAAACAAATCCAGAAATCGAGAAACTGAAAATCTAATAATTGTAAGTTTGAAAGGTCGAAAAATTGAAAAAAAAAATTGAAAAACCAAATTTACGAATAATTAGAGAATGGACAAAGTGGAAAATCGAAACACTGAAAAATTGAAAATTTGAGGACGAGGCAAGGACAATAATCGAAAAGTTGAAAAGTCGGAAAATCCATTAATTGAAAATTAAAAACTGAAAAATCGCAAATTTTAATTTCTCGATTTTTCAATTTTGGATCCTACATTATTTTAATTTCTAGATTTTTCTACTTTTCAACATTTCGATTTTCCAATCTCTCGAAAAAATCGAAATATCGAAAACATTGTTATCGAAAAACAGAAACGAAAAATCTAAAAAGTAATAATAATAATAAAAATCGAAAAGTTAAAAATGAAAAAAATTGAAAAATTGAAAAACCAAATTTATGAAAAAACGAAAAAGTGAAAAATCGAAAAGTTGAATTGTTGGAAGACAGAGAAATCGAAATGTGTAAATCGAAACATTGAAGACGAGCATGACAAAAATCGAAACGTCGAAAAATCCCTAAGTTGAAAATTAAGAGCTGAAAAATCTAGAAATAGAAAAATCGCAAGTTTTAATTTCTCTATTTTTCAATTTTTAGGTCTTACGGTATTTCAATTTCTGGATTTTTCTATTTTTCGATATTTCGATTTTTTGACTAAAAAAAATCGAAATATTCAAAAATTATTAATCGAAAAACCTAAAAATAAAAAAACAAAAAAAAACAAATCTTGAAATCGAAAATTAAAAATTTGATAAGTCGAAAAATTGGGAAAAAAATAAAAAACCAAATTTACGAATAATTGAATCATCGGAAAAAGTGACAAATTGGGAAATTGAAGAACTTAAAATTGAAATAACTGAAAAATTGAGAAGTAGGGAAATGGAAAAACCAAAGTTGTGAATCGCAAAAATTGAAAAATTTTAAAATTGACTTAACTTAACCTGACATGACCCGACCTGACCTGACCTGACAAGTATCAGATCACCCCTCGAAGTGTGAGCGAAGTACCGCATAAATTCTTTAGACCAATTTTTTCTCATTGGATAATAAAATAGTCAGCAATCCAATAACAGAAGTTTGTTCATCTTAAGCTGTAGCAACAAATATGTTCATATATATTTTTGATGTTTAGGTAAAACATTACGCTTTTTTAACAGCATACAGGGTGTTCTGATTAACAGTTAAAAGCTAAGATCGTACCGTTCTTAATTAATTTTTCCCTGACGGAATGTAGCAAGTCCGTTGCTAAAATGACAATTAACTCAGTTGGTTTGAGGGATCGCTCGATTCTAGAAAAACATTGCTTTAAATAACAATCCTAAAACTAAAGTTTCGAATATGAGAAACAGAATAGTTGTTCCAACTTTATCTTTTGAGGTGAAGCTTTCACTCCAAAAAACCTTCGTTAGCCGACTATTCCGAATTCCTTTTTACTCCCGATAAGCCGATCAATCTCATTAATCTCTCTAAGTCTCCAACACACCCTACTACACCTGCCACCATCTGCACAAACCTTCCACGAACCGGAAGAACCTTTCTTTACTTCATCCCCTTGATCTTTAATGCATATGTGCCGCCAAAAGAAAATTTTCGGAAACGCATCTATCGATTTGTCTCACGATAAATTGTTTGTGATAGACGATAAATTGCGGTAGTTTGTTAAACTTTATGACGTTTTTGTTATCAGTAGGAAGTAACGAAGTTAAATATAGGGGCAGGCGATGTTTTGTTCCGGCTTTCTTTTTGTGTTTTGTGAGACATAAATAATAGAAGCTGCGGAAAGTTTATCGGGTCAGGTCGGAGTTGTAAGCGTTTAGGCAAAACGACGCTTTTTATCGCGTAAGGTTTACTCTTTACAGTTTACAGCTAATTTATTTATTCTTCTTTAACTTAGAAAATATTAACTGCATATTCGTGTTTTCATTAAAACAAAAAATAGTTAGAGCAGCATATAAAAAGCTATAATCCTTTCATCTCCAAAATACTACAATTAAGTGATTAGTGCTGGCCATAACGCATGATGACTGTCATAATATTCTCAATAAAACCCTCCCAGAAATCATTACCCTTATAAACGGCAGTCTCCATTACGCAAGTCCTCGACTCCTCCGCTACAGGGTAGATTTAACGTCTCTTTAACTCTATTACGAACAGGATGACCAACTCAGACAAACACTAAGTCGGCAATACAATTTGTCTAGCAATTAATTGGGGGGCGTTTTATGTCGTCGGTGTCTTCCTTGACTGTTTATTAATGCGATTCTAAGGGCGCATTTAACAATAACTTATCCCCAATCGTTGCACAAGTGGCTCGAGTATGACCATAATTTAATCATTACCAAACCATCTCATTAGTTTCGAGAAATGATTTAAGAGGGTCGAGTTCAGAACTCGACTTACTTCATACTTAATCCTCTGATTTGAAAAGCGGGAAATACAAAAACAAGTTGTTATGCATATCACATCAAATCCGAATACTGGCAATGCAAGCGAAATAAGTGAGGAGAAGCCCAAACCAAATAAATAAAATCTACTCGCGTTCTAATTTAGTGTACGTTCGCTTGGATGCCTTATCCATAAATAGAAGGAAAGAAAAAATCGATCTGGTGATGTGTTTTATGATGTTATCAAATTACGTGCTGCGTATAGAATAGTAAGATATAACTTGAGAGATATGTGGGTTTGGAAAATTTATTGTTTGAGGTTTTTACGATGATGGGAACGAAATATTAAAAAAAAATGTGCGACAACACATTTTCAAGCTACGCTTTGTTTTAACTTGTAGGGGTTATCGCAAAAAACACGTGAAATTAATTAAATTTTACAAGACAGACGGGTACTGAAATTTAAAAGGCATTCTGTCTAAAAGAACTTTATTAAGTTAATCACTAATTTATTTAGATAGTTTCTGAGCTCATTAATGGAACAAACTTCTGAAATGTAAACTTTGAGTTCGAGAACTAAAGAAGTTTAGTAAGTGCGACGACATTTAATTAGGAGAGCTTTTTTGTAGACGAGCTTTATTATTAATTAACCAGAAAATACTGAGTAAACGTCGTTATTATTTTCTTGGTTGATTTCTTGCGATTCGGACTTATTTATATTTGTTGGAAGATTAATTAGAGTACGGAAGTTAGCAGAATGATAAATAGTTGGCAAGTCATTCGATTTTCTACATAAACAAAAACTTTCAACTGCTTGTTTAAAATTGTTAAATGTATAAAAAAAAACGAAAAAAAAAACAGAAAAACTGTTTCAAAACCAAAAAAAAAACATTTAATAAAAAACGGATTTCTTAACAATCTACAACCATGTCAATTTTGACAACAGGAAGTAAGGTGGGTGACAGTTCACACAAAATTTGTTGATACCAACTAAAACAGTAATTCCAATCAGATCAAACAAATTACTAAAACACAAGACGGGGAGGGTGGGCGGGGCTAAGTATATTCTTCTGTCGAATGGGAGTAGAAACTAACAGAACCTAAATAGGATGTGAAAAACGTTAAAAAGTAATTTCTTGTATCAATTTTTTTTTTATTTAAGAAAAAAAGAAGACGGGTGGGTGGGCGGGGCTAAGTTTAACTGGATAGGTATTAGCCCCACCCACCCACCCGTTATTTTCTTAGGGTTTGTCGTCTGCCAAAAGCAGTTTTATCTTAGCAAGTACTAATCCTGCTCATTCGCGTTATTTTCATTCTAACAATTTTATTCTGTTCAATACAAGATCCACTTCTCATTACGACCAGATCAAATAAATTAGTAAAACACAAGGCGGGGTGGGTGGGCGGGGCTTGCTATATTCTTCTGTCGAATGGGAGTGGAAATTAATAGAACTTAGGATGTGAAAAACACAAAAAAGCGCTAAACGTAACTGTTTTGTATAAAGATCTAAAACAGTTATTCTTTGTATAAAAAATGTTTATCTTATTTCAGAAGAAAAAAGAGAACGGACGGGTGGGTGGGCGGGGCTAAATTTAACTTTTCCTCACTGAGTCTTTTATAAACAAGCAATAGCCCAACTCACCCGTAGGTAGCCTAGGATTTCGCAGTTTGGAACTAGGAGAAGTCCTGAAAAATAGTGGTTAACTTTTTCAAATTCAAATTTTCGATACCTCGATATTCGGAATTTTTGACTATTTTCTGAGGACCGTCGAAAATTCCCAAAAAATTAGTATTCGTTATTTTAAATCTCCAGACGTTTCTGGCGGCATCATTTCTTTTCTAATTGCCCCCATATTTTCAGAAACACCAAAATGAAATTTGACAAATTTTGACATTATTTAAAAATTGGAACTTAAAAGCGAACATTCCGAAAACCACTTGTCGTATTGGCTTTGGATTATTTTTTCTGATAGATAGATAATTTCTGCACAAGTACGATTTTTTTGATAATTTTTGTCCGATCAGTTTTTCCAGAATTACACAAAATATGGCCTCATTTTTCATTTTCGTTTGCAATCTCGGTCCGAGACGATCAACACCTTATGTTTATTATTCAGCGTGTCGAAATCTATTTTCCAGATTTTTTGACGATTTTTAAGCAACTTCGGCAAAAATTCAAATTTTTGATACCTCGATATTCGAAATTTTTGACTACTTCCGTCGAAAATTCCCCAAAAAATTATATTCGTTATTTTCGATCTCCAGAAGTTTCTTACGTCATAATTTCTCTTGTAATTGCTCCCATGTTTCCGAAAACACCAAAATGAATTATGACAAATTTTGAGATCAAGTACGATTTTTTCATAATTTTTGACTGCTCAGTTTTTCCAGAATTACACAAAATATGTCCTTAACAAAAATATCCACAACGATTGTTCTTTCATTTTTTATTTTCTCTTGCAATTTCGGTCCAGGACGATCAATGACGGATGGGTGGGTGAGGCTAAGTTTTACTTTACCTTACTGAGTCTTTTATAAACAGGTAATAGCCCCGCCCACCCACCGCCTCTTTGTTCTAGTGACTTTTCTTAATACCGTTAATTAATTGGAATAGTATTATTTTATCGGAATCTTAGACAAATCCATTAATCACTGAAACGGAGGCGGGATAAGTGGGCGGAGTTAATTATATTCGTCTGTCGAATGGGAGTTGAAACTAAACGAAAAACATAAACAAAGCGCCAATCATAACTGCTTTTTATAGAAAAAATTAAAAAAGTAATTTCTTATATAAAAGAGTTATTTCTTATTTCAGAAGAAAAAATGAGAACTGTCGGGTGGGTGGGCGGGGCTAAGTTTAACTTCTTCTTACTGGGTCTTTTATAAGCACGCAATAGCCCCGCCCACGTACCCGTTTTCATTCTAGTGACCGCACTTAATATTGTTCAGTCATACCTTAGCAAGGACTAGCCCCACCCACCCACCCTTGATTTTCTTACAGGGTCTGTCTTCTGCCAAAATCAGTTTTACCTTAGCAAGTACTAACTGTGCTCACTCGTGTTATTTTCAGTCTAACGATTTCATTTCTGTTCAGAATAAGGACCACCTTCAATTCCGGCCAAATAAAATATATAACTAAAACACAAGGCGGGGTGGGTGGGCGGGGCTAAGTATATTCTTCTATCGAATGTGAGTGGAAACTAATAGAACCTAAAAAAAGCGATAATTGTAACTGTTTTTTTATGAAAAACTAAAAAAGTAATTTCTTGTATGACAAATTTATTTCTCATTTCAGAAGAAAAAACAAAGAAATCGGACGGGTGGGTGGGTGGGTCTAAGTTTAATTTTACCTTATTGAGCCTTTTATAAACAGGCAATAGCCCCGCCCACCCACCACCTCATTATTATTTTATTCAAATTTTAGACAAATCCATTAATCACTGAAACGGAGGCGGGATAGGTGGGTGGAGTTAAGTATATTCTTCTGTCGAATGAGAGTTGAAACTAATGGAATCTAGGATGCGAAAAACGTAAAAAAGCGCCAATCATAACTGCTTTTTTTATAAAAAATTAAAAAAGTAATTTCTTCTATAAAAGATTTATTTCTTATATCAGAAGAAAAAATGAGAACTGTCGGGTGGGTGGGCGGGGCTAACTTTAACTTCTTCTTACTGTGTCTTTTATAAGCTCCGCCCATGTACCCGTCTTCATTCTAGTGATTGCACTTAATATTGTTCAGTCATATCTTAACAAGGACTATCCCCACCCACCCACCCTTGATTTTCTTACAGGGTCTGTCATCTGCCAAAATCAGTTTTATCTTGCCAAATACTAACCCTGCTCACTCGCGCTGTTTATAATCTAACCATTTCATTTGTGTTCAGTATAAGGTCCACCTCTCTTTCCAACTGAATAAAATAAATCACTAAAATACAAGACGGGGTGGGTGGGCGGGGCTAAGTATATTCTTCTATCGAATGGGAGTGGAAACTAATAGAACCTAGGATGTGAAAAACGTAAAAAAAAGCGCTAATCGTAACTGTTTTCTATAAAGAACTTAAAAAGTAATTTCTTATATGAAAAATGTATTTCTCATTTCAGAAGAAAAAACAAAGAAAGCGGACGGGTGGGTGGGTGGGGCTAAGTTTAACTTCTTCTTACTGAGTCTTTTATAAGCAAGCATTAGCCCCGCCCACACACCCCCTCTCTTCATTCCAATGACTGCACTTAATATTGTTGAGTCATATCTTAGCAAGGACTAGCCCCACCCACCCACCCTTGATTTTCTTACAGGGTCTGTCTTCTGCCAAAATCAGTTTTATCTTAGCAAGTACTAACTGTGCTCACTCGTGTTATTTTCAGTCTAACGATTTCATTTCTGTTCAGAATAAGGACCACCTTCAATTCCGGCCAAATAAAATATATAACTAAAACACAAGGCGGGGTGGGTGGGCGGGGCTAAGTATATTCTTCTATCGAATGGGAGTGGAAACTAATAGAACCTACATAGGATGTGAAAAACGTAAAAAAAGCGCTAATCATAACTGTTTTTTTTATAAAGAACAAAAAAACTAATTTCTTGTATGAAAAATTTATTTCTCATTTCAGAAGAAAAAACAAAAATATCTGACGGGTGGATGGATGGGGCTAAGTTTAACCATACTTTACTGAGTCTTTTATAAACAGGCATTAGCCCCGTCCACCCACCCCCTCTTTGTTCTAGTGACTACTCTTAAGACTGTTAATTAATGGAAATATTATTTATTATTTTATTAGAATGTTGGACAAATACATTAATCACTGAAACGGAGGCGGGATAGATGGGAGGAGTTAATTATATTCCTCGGTCGAATCGGAGTTGAAACTAATGGAATCTAGGATGCGAAAAACGTAAACAAAGCGCCAATCATAACTGCTTTTTATATAAAAAATTAAAAAAGTAATTTCTTGTATAAAAGATTTATTTCTTATATCAGAAGAAACAATGAGGACTGTCGGGTGGGTGGGCGGGACTAAATTTAACTTCTTACTGAGTCTTTTATAAGCAAGCATTAGCCCCGCCCACCCACACCCTCTCTTCATTCTAATGACTGCACTTAATATTGTTCAGTCATATCTTAGTAAGGACTAGCCCCACCCACCCACCCTTGATTTTCTTACAGGGTCTGTCATCTGCCAAAATCAGTTTTATCTTAGCAAGTACTAACCCTGCTCACTCGTGTTGTTTTCATTCTAACGATTTCATTTCTGTTCAGAATAAGGACCACCTTTAATTCCGGCCAAATAAAATAAATAACTAAACAAGGCGGGGTGGGTGGGCGGGGTTAAGTATATTCTTCTATCGAATGGGAGTGGAAACTAATAGAACCTACATAGGATGTGAAAAACGTAAAACAAGCGCTAATCATAACTGTTTTTTTATAAAGAACAAAAAAACTAATTTCTTGTATGAAAAATTTATTTCTCATTTCAGAAGAAAAAACAAAAATATCTGACGGGTGGGTGGATGGGGCTAAGTTTAACCATACTTTACTGAGTCTTTTATAAACAGGCATTAGCCCCGCCCACCCACCCCCTCTTTGTTCTAGTGACTACTCTTAAGACTGTTAATTAATGTTAGTTATTATTTTATTAAAATCTTAGACAAATACATTAATCACTGAAACGGAGGCGGGATAAGTGGGCGGAGTTAATTATATTCCTCTGTCTAATGGGAGTTAAAACTAACAGAACCTAGGATGCGAAAAACGTAAACAAAGCACCAATCAAAACTGCTTTTTATATAAAAAATTAAAAAAGTAATTTCTTGTATAAAAGATTTATTTCTTATTTCAGAAGAAAAAATAAGAACTGTCGGGTGGGTGGGCGGGGCTAAGTTTAACTTCTTCTTATTGAGTCTTTTATAAGCAAGCGTTAGCCCCGCCCACCCACCCCCTCTTTGTTCTAGTGACTACTCTTAATACTGTTAGTTAATGACAACATTATTATTTTATTAGAATCTTAAGAAAATCTATTAAACCGTTGGTTAGAAAATAGATCAGTTGTAAAATAAAATATCTAGAAAATATTACGACAGTTTTAGATAAGAAAACGAGAGGTGAGAATCATATTTACAAAACAATATTGCGGATGCTCCTCCCATTCGCACAAGCTCCACCTTAATAAATCATTTCATTGGCCTAGAGATGAAAGGCTGTTTGCAATTACACCTCATTGTGTCTACATGATTTTTTATTATTTAAGTCTAAACACTGACGACAAAGTCGTTCAAAAATACAATTTAGTAAAAAATATATTTTATTAAGAAAAAATGGCAGTTTTAGATTCTATTTATCTCAAAGCGAAAAAAATGAGTGGTCAAAGCTGAGTAGGGGTGGGTGGGCGGGGCTCACTTTTTTCTTAGTAAGTACTAGCTCCACCCACTCGCCCTCTATTTTTCAAGAGCGTGTTATTTTTCCAAATTGGTCTTATCTTGGTAGGTACTAGGTACTAGGTAGGTAATAGGTAAATTTACTAAAAAATATATTTTATTAAGAGAAAAATTGCAATCTTAGATTCTATTTATCACAGAACGAATAAAATTAGTGATCAAAACAGAGTAGAGGTGAGTGGGCGGGGCCATTTTTTTTTTGTTTGATTCTTAGATTCTGCTGTTTGTCAAAACAGAAGTCAATTCCCATTTTACAATAAATAAAATAAGTCAATGAAATGGAGTAAACAGGTGGGCGGGACTAAGTTTAGCGCTTTTCTAATCTCATAAGTTTAACTTTTTCTTACAGAGTATTTTATAAGGTAAGCAAGCAATAGCTCCGCCCACCTACCCCCTCTTCATTCTAGTAACTGCACTTAGTATTGTTCAATGGGTCAGTCATATCTTAGCAAGTGAACTGAACAATTAGAAACGCCAAAATTGAATACCGTTGAGACGAGAAAAGTCTGAGAAACTAAATATTCATGCTAAATAAGAAGAGAAGAATGACCAAATTGAAGCTGCTAAGAGATTTTCTCTTAATTTAAACTTTAAAGAACCTAAAACGTCTTAACTCCAAACATAAAACCTAAGTAAAATTAAATTACGAAGAGTGTTACAGAGCTCATTTTAGGTTCGTGTTAGACACTTTCACGGTTTAACTGTCAACGACTGACTGGAAAAAGTTGATTGATTCGAAAGATAGCCCAGAACTTAATACATACTTCCTTAAGGCGAAATGTTATATCAAATCCACATTGTGTCTGACTTGTATCATTCTGTTTTGACACTTAAATGTATACAAAATTTTGACAAATCAAGTGTATGACAACTGCTACTAGTTAAGCTTCAAGGCCTCTTAAAAAGTGCATTTTTTTCTGCCAGTTTGTAGTATCTCTAGTCTTAAGAACACGCCTTTAAGGTGCAGCTGCATTCGGACATTTCTAATTTTTAAAAAAATGCAATGTGGTTGAAGTTTCGTTTGTAGGAAAATCTCCATCGATATTACTACATAGTTTACGTTTACTGGTTGCTGCCTAGTCCGTTGTAACCCAATTTTCATTATCTACTCTTCGACTAACTCTTCAATCAAGCAAAGTGCCCATAACCACCAGCGCGATTATTGCCATTCAGTGGTGGAAAGTTTTAATACTTGACTGGAAGTTCATGTGGCAACCGCCATAATTAAACAATTAGTTTGTTGGAAACTTACTAAGACAAACAGAGCATAACAGGTTATCCTCGTAGAGCTGGTGGCTTCCTTCTCTTTACATCCCCTGAATAATTTGTGCTCGTAAAGACTCTCAACATTTTAATCAAAGCTCAGTCAAGCGAACCGCCACGGGAAATAAAATATGACACGCTTGGTCCAAATAATTATCCGGATTTAAACTTACTAAACTCCTTATTAAACAGGCGACGAGAAAAAGCGTAAATGCGGTCTCAAAGTGACAATAAAGATAACCCAAAGGCGATATTTTATCAGGATTCTCCTCTTCCTTTTTTATGCACGTATAAAATGGAACGACTGTATTTATAAATTTTGCGTCAAAGTCAATTTCATGCGTTGCTGGTCGGAGAAGAGTCCGACGGAAAAAATTGGATGGCTTTCGAGAATGGGAGCGTGTTTGTTTTGGCTCGGATTCGCCGATAGTTAGCCATGTTCGTTATGTTTACATTTATGTTTACACTTGTTCTTACGCGGTGGATGGAAAAAATTACGGGTTACAATGAGCGATACGAGAGGGTGCGGCGTTCAAATAAAAGACTTTTGACATTTATTCAAGACGAAACAATAAATGCACGCCCCAGGAATAATAAGGGACGCCAACGTTTTATTTCCGGGGAAAAGCGAAGGAGCTACAGGTTTAGAGAAGCGGTGCTTTGATTTCAGATGATTCATCTTGTCGAAACGGTTGTTCGGGTTTTTTTTCCTCGACGAAAGTTTGCGTATTATTGTATCGACGACTCGGAAGGTTTGTTAATTTGAAACGTGTTCTACGGAATTGATTGATGTTGCATTAAAATATAACAACAAAGCATGTTCTAGTTTGCTAAATTTGTCACGTTCAGATACGCCCGCTATAATTTATGGCAACGTTGAAATTGACACGACGGCTTTGGGGGTGGTTTTCCACATACGAATAGGAATTAGAGTGCGGATCAATGGATACATTTAAAAGTGTCACCGGCTAAAAGCGTTGTCGAAACTAGCAACTGATATAAGAATCATTGGCGTCTAAGTTTTGTTCTGAAATGCGACCAGTTGGTAGCATTGTCAATGCGTCTAGTTTTTGAATGTCGTTTGCGTCACTCTAAAATCCGAATTTTTCGTCAATGCATCGTTACACCATTATCCAAGTCGTACGAATAACTTCAAAGAAAAATCAACTCGTTATTGGTAAGTGACGTCGCGATTGCAACCTGGCGGCGTAGAAATTACTGTTGCCTTTCAAGTCTTTGATATGAAAGGAATTCAACGTGAAACACTATTTTAACTATGTTGTTTTTTCTAGAATAATACGTCGTCTAAAAAATTGATAAAACGTTGAAAGACTCACCTTGGAGGGAAGTACTGCATTTTAAAGCAAGATGATTTCCATTGGATTCTGAAATGGATAAAAAATGCAAGTTTACATGAAATAATACGTACTTTTAGTTGTGTCAATGATTTATCCACGTTTTAATGTGAACGAATTGCTCAGCACGGGTGTCGTTTTGGGATGCATGGGAGGGTAAAAATTCAGAAGTTTAGAAAAGTTGACAAAAATAAATCATCCGATTGTCTACATTAAAAAAATTAATTTGAGCAGAATTTTTTAAATATTAAAATGTTTGGGATTTTCAAAAAACCTTGACTCTATTAAGTAACAAATATTTGTTAATTTACGGAAAAAAGTAACCGTTTTAAAACAATAAAAACGAACCAATTTATGTACCTAATAAAAGCCGGTTTTCTAACATCCCTGCAATCATGCCAACTTTGACAACAGAAAGTAAGATGGGGTGACAGTTCTACTAAAGTCAAGCAAAATTTGTTGATACCAACTGAAACAGTAATTGTTGATCATGTTGTACAAAGTATAAGTTTCTTCTGTTTAGTATAAGGCAACCTGTCATTTAGACCAAATTAAATAAAGCACTAAAAACACAAGGCGGATGGGCGGGCGGAGATAAATTTATTCTTCTTTCTAATGGGAGTGGGAGTTTTATATAAAAATGTAAAAAAGTAATTTCTTGTAAAAAAATGTATTTCTTATTTCAAATGAAAAAAAAAACGGACGGGTGGGTGGGCGGGGCAAAGTTTGACTTTTCCTTAGAAACTCTATTATAAACAGGAAATAGCCCCGCCCACCCACTCCCTCGCTGTTTTAGTGACTGCATTTAATACTGTTCGGTTATATCTTAGCCCCACTCACCCGCCCTCGTATTTTCTTAGAAAGTGTTATTTGTCGAAATTGATCTTATCTTAGTAGGTACTATAAAAATGTAAAAAAGTAATTTCTTGTAAAAAAAAATATTTCTTATTTCAAATGAAAAAAAAAGAGAACGGATGGGTGGGTGGGTGGGGCTAAGTTTAACTTTCCCTTAGAGACTCTATTATAAACATGAAATAGCCCCACCCACCCTCCCCCTCGTCGTTCTAGTTACTGCCTTTAATATTGTTCAGTTATATCTTAGCCCCACCCACCCGCCTTCTATTTTCTTAGAGAGCGTTATTTGTACAAATTGATCTTACCTTGGTGGGTACTATAAAAAATGTAAAAAAGTAATTTCTTGTACAAAAAATTTATTTCTTATTTCAGATGAAAAAAAGAAAATAGACGGGTGGGTGGGCGGGGCTAAGTTTTACTTTTCCTTAGAGACTATTATAAAGAGGAGATAGCCCCGCCCACCCACCCCCTCTGCGTTCTAGTGACTGCATTTAATACTGTTCAGTTATATCTTAGCCCCACTCACCCGCCCTCGTATTTTCTTAGAAAGTGTTATTTGTCGAAATTGATCTTATCTTAGTAGGTCCTATATAAATGTAAAAAAGTAATTTCTTGTAAAAAAAATTATTTCTTATTTCAAGTGAAAAAAAAAGAGAACGGACGGGTGGGTGGGCGGGGCTAAGTTTAACTTTTCCTTAGAGACTCTATTATAAACATGAAATAGCCCCACCCACCCTCCCCCTCGCCGTTCTAGTGACTGCCATTAATATTGTTCAGTTATATCTTACTCCACCCACCCGCCCTCTATTTTCTTAGAGAGCGTTATTTGTACAAATTGATCTTATCTTGGTGGGTACTATAAAAATGTAAAAAAGTAATGTCTTGTGTAAAAAATGTATTTCTTATTTCAGATGAAAAAAAGAGAACAGACGGGTGGGTGGGCGGGGCTAAGTTTGACTTTTTCTTAGAGACTCTATTATAAAGAGGAGATAGCCCCGCCCACCCACCCCCTCGCTGTTCTAGTGACTGTATTTAATGTTGTTCAGTTATATCTTAGCCCCACCAATCCGCCCTCTATTTTCCTAGAGGGTGTTATTTGTCCAAATTGATCTTATCTTGATAGGTACTATAAAAATGCAAAAAAGTATTTTCTTGTATAAAAAATGTATTTCTTATTTCAGATGAAAAAAGAGAACGGACGGGTGGGTGGACGGGGCTAAGTTTAACTTTTTCTTAGAGAGTATTATAAACAGGAAATATCCCCACCCACCCACCCCCTATCCGTTCTAGTGACTGCATATAATATAGTTCAGTTATATCTTAGTATCTACTAGCCCCACCCACCCGCCCTCTATTTTCTTAGAGACTGTTATTTGTCCAAATTGATCTTATCTTGGTAAGTACTATAAAAATGTAAAAAAGTAGGTTCTTGTATAAAAAATGTATATCTTATTTCAGATGAAAATGGAGAACGGACGGGTGGGTGGGCGGGGCTAAGTTTAACTTTTCCTTAGAGACTCTACTATAAGCAGGAAATAGCCCCGCCCAGCCACCCCCTCTTCGTTCTAGTGATTGTATCTAATATTGTTCCGTTATATCTTAGCCCCACCCACCCGTCCTTTATTTTCTTAGAGAGCGTTATTTGTACAAATTGATCTTATCTTGGTGGGTACTATAAAAATGTAAAAAATTAATTTGTTGTGTAAAAAATTTATTTCTTATTTCAGATGAAAAAAAGAGAACAGACGGGTGGGTGGGCGGGGCTAAGTTTGACTTTTCCTTAGAGACTCTATTATAAACAGGAAATAGCCCCGCCCACCCACCCCCTCTCCGTTCTAGTGACTGCATCTAATATAGTTCAGTTATATCTTAGTAAGTACTAGCCCCACCCACCCGCCCTTTATTTTCTTAGAGAGTGTTATTTGTCCAAATTGATTTTATCTTGCTAGGTACTATAAAATTATAAAAAAGTAATTTCGTGTATAAAAAATTTATTTCTTATTTCAGGGGTGCGATTTTGTTTCTCGATCGAAGTGATAAATTATCACTTGCGACAAATGTAATTGCGTAGCTTTTAAATGAAAAAGTTTGCATTTATTCTTTGCATATAAGCTTATTAAATGTTCAAAAGTTTACAATTACCTTAATTTTAAGAACTTGTAACTCAGAATTACGATTTTGAACTTCTATTTTGACATAAATTTCGAGGTTATGTCCACGTTATGTCTCCAAAATTTATCACTTCACTCAGAGTTATCGAGAAAATTTCACTCCATGAAGACTTGATTTCGTGACAGAATCGAGAAATGTGCCAGAAATGTAGCACCTCAACCAATCAGCAATCGAGATTTTATCGCTATCGAGTTTTTTCCGATCGAGAAACAAAATCGCACCCCAAATGAGAAAAAGGAATGGACGGGTGGGTTGGCGGGCCTAAGTTTAACTTTTTCTTAGAGAGTCTATTATAAACAGGAGATAGCCCCGCCCACCCACCCCCTCTTCATTCTATTAACTGAATTTAATATTGTTCAGTTATATCTTAGCAAGTACTAGCCCCACCCACCCGCCCTCTATTTTCTCAGAGGGTGTTATTTCTCCAAATTGATCCTATCTTGGTGGGTACTATAAAATATAAAAAAGTAATTTCTTTTTTCACCCACCAAATAAGATCAATTTGGACAAATAACACCCTCTAAGAAAATAGAGGGCGGGTGGGTGGTACTAGTACTTGCTAAGAATTAACTGAACAATATTAAATGCAGTCACTAAAATAACGAGGGGGTGGGTGGGCGGAGCTACCTCCTGTTTCTAATAATAGACTTCCTAAGGAAAAGTTAAGCTTAGCCCCGCCCACCCACCCGTCCGTTCTTTTTTTATCTGAAATAAGAAATAAATTTTTTACACAAGAAATTACTTTTTACATTTTTATAGTACTTACCAAGATAAGATCAATTTTACAAATAACACCCTCTAAGAAAATAGAGGGCGGGTGGGTGGAGCTAGTACTTGCTACGATATAACTGAACAATATTAAATATAGTCACTAGAATGGAGATGAGGTGGGTGGGCAGGGCTATTTCCTGTTTATAACAGAATGTCGAAGGAAAAGTTAAACTTAGCCCCGCCCACCCACTCGTCCAGTCTCTTTTTTTCATCTGAAACAAGAAATAAATTTTTTATACAAGAAATTACTTTTTTACATTTTTATAGTACCTACCAAAATAAGATTAATTACGACATATAACACCTCCTAAGAAAATTCACAAAAAAAAACTCAAGCTTTTTTTTTTAATTAAATGTTATTTTGAATTTGTTGTACTTTGTTGTAAAACGTCATGTTTTAAAAGAAGTTGATATATTTTATCGTACTGGAAAAGTAATATTTTTTTCCAAATTTTAAGATGCTGATAATTTTGAATAAATTACAAATATGTAAACAGAAAGAAACTTCTTTGAGAAAATTTGTATTTCGTTGAAAGTAGCGTTAATCAGAGGGAAAAATATGAATTTTTCATTCGTAATCAAAGTTTCTGATCGGCTTTTGACAGAATCACCATTTCCAATACAATATATCATGATTCTTACACCCTCGATCCACAACATTTATTCCCATTCACAAAAAAAACTCAAACTTTTTTTAAATTAAATGTTATTTTGAATTTGTTCTACTTTGTTGTAAAACGCCGTGTATTAGAAAAAGTTGGTATATTTTATCGTACTAAAAAAATAATAGTTTTTCCAAATTTTAAGATGCTGATAATTTTGAATAAATTACAAATATGTAAACAGAAAGGAACTTCTTTGAGAAAATTTGTATTTCGTTGAAAGTAGCGTTAATCAGAGGGAAAAATATGAATTTTTCATTCGTAATCAAAGTTTCTGATCGGCTTTTGACAAAATTACCATTTCCAATACAATATATCGTGATTCCTACACCCTCGATCCACAACTTTTATTCCCATTTGCAAAAAAAACTCAAACTTTTTTTAATTAAATGCTATTTTGAATTGAATACTTTCTATTAATTTCCATTTAGAAATTTGGTCCGCTACAAACATCTGCAATAATTCTTGAAGTTAAATTTATTTACGTGTTATTTATAGAAAACACATGTAAGTATGTAGCTTTATCTGCATAGCGAAAATGAATTCTAACGACACGCGTTCTTAAGGAGAGATAAATTGCTACGCATCCAGCCCATTGTTTATCTAATTTGGGATTTCTTGACGAAACAAAGGATATTAACAACGTGAATAGAGTCGGTTCTCCTGCGCCCCGTATTCTCGTGTGAGTGGTCATTATTTGGGCGCGAAATAAGTCAGAATGGTAACATTTTCCCTGAATAGAATTCCCTCGCAAAAACTCTCAAGTCCTTTACCCAAAACTGTAAATTAAATGTGGGTGGGTAAGCGAGTCGACCCCTCGAAAGCGTCGAGTTAAATAATACAATAAGAACGTTCCAGGACTGATTTAAATTCTGGCAAACATTAGATATTCATGGAACTGGTTTGCGTATGCATAAACAAAGGCATGCGATATAATGGGCATAATTAGCATCCGTTTGTATTGATGAGGACATTAGAGATGGAACTAGTCACTGCTCCTCTAATCTAAGTTGGAAATTACGCCTTATAATTGAGAGAGAATGGATCGGTAATTTAAGGAGCAGTCGAGTTTCAAACTTACTTGCACAAGTAATGAGTGCGGAAGGCAATTTCGTTTCCACGGCGGCTTAACTAGTGTGTTGTCGCGATTCGATATTGCCTCTAATTTGTTTCCTATTAAAGTGGAGGAATATAAGAGGTGATCTATTTAGATTACTGAAAATTAATCAACAGCTTGTCAGATTTCAATATTCGTAGCCCGGCGCATCCACCATTTGTGAACTCCCTATATATGAAGGTAAATTCTTAAAAAACGAAAGAGGTTTTAACTGAGGAGGCCGACTAATGTCGAAATACCACGAGTGGTAAGCGCGATGTAGCCCAATATCCTCAAGAGATATTAAAATGTCTCGTGTGTATCTCTTTATTGCATTTTAGAGCTCGAATTTTTGTCGGTGGAAAGCTTTCAGCTGGTAACAAGTCAAGATTTCATCACGATAATTAACTAAACTGTGAAACGAAGTTTGATCTGGTACGCTTTGATCGCTGGAGTGTGACTGTTCGTTGTCCGGTGGATAACATGGACTGGTCCTGTGATGTAGCTGCACTAAATTCTGTCTTTTGAAGCAGCGACTACAAGGAAAACAGTCAAACAATTTAGACCGAGCATTCATATAAAATTCATTATGAACTATCGTGTGTTACGTCACGCCACTATATGTATAAAACGAGCTCATTTTCAACGCGAAATTGTTCCGCTCTATCAATATACCCGTCGAATTTTGATCACAAATGGAAATGATTATCATCATATGCACCATAATTTCCATGAAACGTATGCAAAAACGTCGTCAATTTCCTTTTACACCATCAAGTATTTGACAAGTCGTTCGAGATCCTCTCGATTTTGTTATAAATACGAACCATTCCGTCGGATTAATAATGGCGAAAGCATATCCGAGTGTCGTTTAAGTGATGGATCGTTGTAGACATTTTCCAGTTATTGTGCACTAGCCGTTTTATTATATTTCATTAATCTTGATCAAGCACCGGACAATCGAGACAAGCCGGACAAAGGTGCCACCTTTCCGGACGTTAGTATTCTTCCGATTTTTATAAAGAATTGTGTGGTTATTTGCTTGGGGCGAAGCGGTCTTTAACCCGGCCATTAGGGCCAATTTTTCCGATTATGCTATTTTGGACTAAAGAACCTGGTGGTTGTTAAAACGGTGGATTGCACGCAGTGAGAGTTTATCGAATTTATAATGGAGAGTGTAAGGTACAGTGGATGGTAATTAAATTTGTGGGGTGTTGGGAGATGGGTATGATAGCGGCGGACAATTCTAAATAGGACGGTTAACCCTCGAAAGCGGACACAATCTAGTGTTTGAACATAGAACCTTCGTTTGGTGATAAGCCGGACAGATACAATTTCTATTTCAATATTCAGAATTAGTACCGTATTTATAGCAGCTGCATGAAAAAGTTGTTTATTTTGCCCAATGTTTAGATGTAATATCTAATAATCAAATTTAACAGAAATACGGTTGCAATTAGTTGTGTGATATCGGCGTGACTCTTTGTATTATCGAAACAAGAGAAAATCTAATGAAAAGCACGGGCCAACATCATGTTTATTTGTACAGTTAGAACAAAGATTTAAAGTTCAAAGATATTTTAAAAAGGGAAATTATGGGTTATCTATTGAATCAATCAACTTTTTCCAGTCAGCCGTTGACAGTTGAACTGGTGTTTGTAATTCATAACGTGAAAGTATCTAACACGAACCTAAAATGAGCTCTGTAACACATTTTGTAGTTTAATTTTACTTAGGTTTTATGTTTAGAGTTAAGACGTTCTAGGTTCGTTTACGTTTAAATTAATACAAAATCTCTCAGCAGCTTCAATTTGGTCATTCGTATCTTCTTCTTTAATATGAATATTTAGTTTCTCAGACTTTTCTTGTCTCAACTATATTCAATTTTGGCGTTTCTAATTGTTCACTCAACTTATTAAGATATGACTGTACAATACTAAGTCCAGTCACTAAAATAAAGAGGGGGTAGGTGGGCGGGGCTATTGCTTGCTTATAATATATTAAACTTATAAGACTGCAGAAAAAATCTAAACTTAGTACCGCCCACCTCCTTTTTTCTTTCATTGACTACTTTATTTATTGTAAAATGGGAATTTATTCAGTTTTGGCAAACAGTAAAATATAAGATATAAAACAAAGTAAAAATTGGACCCGCCCCAACTCTGTTTTGATCCCTCGTTTTATTGGTTCTGAGATAAATACAGAATCTAAGCTTGCAATTTTTCCCTTAATAACATATACATACTTTTTACTACAGCTTCTCGTCTCCAGGCCAATGAAATGATTTGTTAAGGTGGAGTTTGTGTGAGTGGGAGGAGCATCAGCAATATTGCTTTGTAAATATGATTCTTGTTTCAACTAGGCTTATTTAACACCGGCTTAATATTTTCTAGATACTTTGTTTAACAACTGATCTATTTCCCCACCAAGGGTTTAATGGATTTGCCTAAGATTATAATAAAATACTAATGTTGACATTAAGTAACAGTATTAAGAGTAGTCACTAGAATGACGAGGGGGTGGGCGGGCGGGGCAATCGCCTGTTTATAAAAGACTCAGCAAGGAAAAGTTAAACTTAGCCCCGCCCACCCACCCGTCCGTTCTTTTTTTTTCAATCTGAAATAAGAAATAAATTTTTATACAAAAAATTACTTTTTACAATTTTAAAGGACCTACCAAATAAAATCAATTTGGACTAATCTATCTAAGAAAATAGAGGGAGGGTGGGTGGGGCTAGTACTTGCTAAGATTTAACTTAACAATATTAAATACAGTCACTAGAACGAAGAGGGGATGGGCGGGCGGGGCTAGCTCCTCTTTATAATAGACTCTCTAAGGAAAAGTTAAACTTAGGCCCGCCCACCCACCCGTCCGTTCTTTTTTTAATCTTAGCAAGTACTAGCCCCACCCACCCGCCCTCTATTTTCTTAGAGATTGTTATTTGTCCAAATTATTATTTGGTAGGTACTATAAAAATGTAAAAAGTAATTTCTTGTAAAAAAAAATACTTTTTATTTCAAATGAAAAAAAGAGAAAGGACGGGTGGGTGGGCGGGGCTAAGTTTAACTTTTTTTAGAGAGTCTGTTATAAACAGGAAATAACCCCGCCCACCCACCCCCTCTCCGTTCTAGTGACTACATTTAATATGGTTCAGTTAATTCTTAGCAAATACTAGCCCCACCCACCCGCCTTCTATTTTTTTAGAGGGTGTTATTTGTCCAAATTGATCTTATCTTACTAGGTACTATAAAAATGTAAAAAGGTAATTTCTTGTATAAAAATATATTTTTTAATTCAGAAGAAAAAAAAGAACGGACGGGTGGGTGGGCAGGGCTAAGTTAACTTTTCCTTAAAAAGTCTATTATAAAACGGAGGTAGCCCCGCCCACCCACCCCTCCTTATTTTAGTGACTGCATTTAATATTGTTCAGTCATATCTTAGCATGTTCTCGCCCCGCCCACCCGCCCTCAATTTTCTTAGAGGGTGTATATCTATAAAAATGTGAAAAAGTAATTTCTTGTATAAAAAATGTATTTCTTTTTTCAGATGAAAAAAAGAAAACTGACGGGTGGGCGGGGGGGGCTAAATTTAACTTTTCAATACTAAGTCTTTTATAAACAGGCAATAGGAAATGTAATTTTGTCAAAACCCGATCAGAAAGTTTGATTACGAATGAAAAATTCATCTTTTTTCGCCTGATTAACGCTACTTTCGACGAAATACAAATTTTCTCGAAGAAGTTTCTTCCTGTATACATATTTGTAATTTATTCAAAATTATTAGCAATCTTAAAATTTGGAAAAAACTATTACTTTTATAGTACGATAAAATATACCAACTTCTTTAAAACATGACGTTTTATAACAAAGTAGAACAAATTCAAAATAATATTTATTTAAAAAAAACAGCTTGAGTTTTTTTTTTGCAAATAGGCATAAATGTTGTGGATCGAGGGTGTAAGAATCATGATATATTGTATTGGAAATGGTAATTTTGTCAAAAGCCGGTCAGAAACTATGATTACGAATGAAAAATTCATCTTTTTCCGTCTGATTTAGGCTACTCTCAACGAAATACAAATTTTCTCAAAGAAGTTTCGTTCTGTATACATATTTGTAATTTATTCAAAATTATTAGCAATCTTAAAATTTGGAAAAACTATTACTTTTATAGTACGATAAAATAAACCAACTTCTTTAAAACATGACGTTTTGTAACAAAGTACAACAAATTCAAAATAATATTTAATTAAAAAAAACAGCTTGAGTTTTTTTTTGCAAATAGGCATAAATGTTGTGGATCGACAGTGTAAGATTCATGATATATTGTATTGGAAATGGTAATTTTGTCAAAAGCGGATCAGAAGCACTAGTTGAAATGGTGTTTGTTTGAGGATGAAATGTAACCAATTGTGAGAAAATCCTACTTAAAACAATATGGCTATTGTCTATTTAGTTTGGTCGAAAAGACAAGTTTTGAAAATTTCTGGTTGTTGCTGCACAGTTATAATCACTTTTTTTTACTATCAGAAGTCATATAAAAATCGAAGTTCACAAAAATAACACAAATATGTAACTTCTACTTTGTACAATTTTAAAATGTACATATAAAGTTTCCTTAAAAATGTCGACGACGTCATGGCTACAAAATAATAATTATAATGGTCTTTATCGGAGATAATCGTACTCCAAGGGCAACATCCACACTAAAACAACGGTACAATAATAAAAAATCAATGTGTAGAAAATGCAGATCCTAATTAAAAAACTTCAGAAAATAATTAATAAAAATATAAAGTAATTATTATCGAGTTTGCTAAATTGATATGTAAATGATCTTTTTTTTTTTGTTCGAATTTAGAAAATATTTATTTGGTTGAAAGTAGTGTTAATGAAATGTGTTGCTACCTTTATAAAAAATCTTCTATGAGTAAAAAAAAATAAACATTTTGAACATCGTTTGACGCCTTTGTGATTTTTGCAAATTTTTTTCATTTCTTGTTGGGAACAAAGAATTCGTGTATTTTAAAAAAAGTCTAGTAGGCCGTATTTGCACTTTCACTTTATATCAGCAAACATTGTTGCATATACTGAGAAATTGAGAATATCCACATTTTTCCCGTTGGTTGTCTGCTTTAAATATTCATTTTTAAAGACGCAGGGGTTGCGTGGATGTTATTAGCGCCACTTTATAGACGTTAACAAGTATAACAAAACGAAAATCGCAAAATCTGATTTTTTTAAAGAAACGGAAATTATCGGAGTATCTATACTTCAAGGGCGAGAGAAGTTCTGTCAGAATAACCTTTCACATTTTTTTACTAGCTTTTTTTTTCTTGATAGTGTCATCAAAATTCCAAAAGCAACATCATTTTTTCAAAATACCAATATCACATATGTGACACTGTAGACCGCGGTATGAAAGCTCTTATTATTATTATCAGGCCATCCCAAGTTCATGGTTATAAAATATGTGCGTGTGAGAATGTACAACAGGACTCCAAGTACTTTTCCTTCTTCTTAGGTCGTCTTTCCAATTTTATATTCTTCTCGGTTCCAAATTAAGCCTTTCTAAATTTAAATTTGGAATAACGACCCATTATTATCAGGTCGCGAAGGCTTACTGTCGTCGTTTCGGGTCGTCTCCCACACATAAATTTCATTTAGTGGCGAGTTTATGCAAAAATTTCCTAATTGAATACACCCATACAAGTTATCTGAGCAGTTAAAGTAAATTAGGCTAAATTCGAGCATATGTATTCGCTCGAGCAGACTCGGAACCGACATGAAATCCCCGATGCTGAGAGGGAGACACACAACATGTGTAGATCTTATCGGAACAAATTTACTGCCACTAGGTGAAATAACGTCTTGCTCCTTTACCTTTGCAAGCAATACTGCATCGATCCACACTTCTTGCAACTCGAAGAACAAATTTTGTATCGATTCGGTATTTTTCCTCTCACCGCAAATTCCAGCTAAAATCTTTCCAACTCTCCACACAACATGTTTCGTCAAAACAACACACCCTCACGTAATTCCTCCATGTAAATCCGGCCATCTGCAATTTTCCACAAAACAAGCATTCCGAGAGCACGCTAACCCGTTCCGATATCATGTTGGCTTGTTATTTTTAGCAGTCGGAAGTGAAAACCCACATCTTGTTGGCTGACCGAAGAAGTAGGACGAGCCGGCGAATATCGACCAGAAAATCAACATGTACGCTTTCTTCTTGGAGTGCTGGCCGTGTCACTTTTAACTAACCAACAAATGGTGGCAAATTAATGCATCGACTTAGCGAGCGTGTAAGCCGTAACGACATCCTCGGATAGATAAGCAGTGCTAGGTCACGATAAACCCAAGATGGATCGATCGGAATTAAGCGAGGCTATGCAAATGAACATGCACACTGGATTAGGGCGTAATCAGTAAACGGTACGTGACCATGGTTCACTTGAGCCGACGACAAGAAGGTCGGAGAGCGTCGTAGTCCCATCCGAAAATTCCGTCTGTCTGTCTGTCTGTCCGGAAATGTCGTCTGTCTCGAGGTTGTTGCTCTTGCCGTATAAACGAATTACACAAACTTCCCTCACCGTGTTCTTATTACTTAGGCCAAATTAGAGGATTTTGCTATAATTTCATGACCCCGTAATATTATTATTTACATATTGCTCCTTACAGGAAAATGCTTTTTAGGGGTGTGACATCCCCATTTCGTGTTCTACCACGGTTCTAATCTCCGTTATAACTTCGTGCTCTTAAGGACGACCTCAGATGGTAATGGCTGAGTAATGCTAATCCCTTGGACCGTGGTTATACATAGGTATATAAACGATTTTAACTACGGCGCTTATCGAAGGATCCAGAAGGTTTTGTTAACTCGGAACATATTCAATTTCTCCTCGCCATTACGTAATTTGTTTCATAAATATGGAATACCCGGCTGTATATTTACCTTAATTAAAGTGTACTCTACATGGCGGAATTTGTTGGAAAGCGTCATGTGTCTTGATGAAAGGGATAGATTGCATAGTGCAGAAGGTAATCAAGAGCCGAGAACTTAATTGCGGAAGATTTAAAATCAAGCATAAATTCTCTTCGTACTAATCGCATTTTTGAATTGTTGTTCTTTCAGACCACCCCTTAACGGTGCCGCGTCGTTTGTTTATGGAAATGCTGTTGTTGAACGGGAATTACCCCGATTTTTTTCTAAGAAACTTCATAAGAAAACGAAATAAAAACTTCTAGATTCGGGTAAACTTTGTATTTTACAACAAGCTCAACTCGAACTCTTTTTGTGGCCAACGAACAACTTACCTTGTCTGGATTATTTCGGCTGGAAACTAGGTCATCAGAAAAATAGAATTGCGACTCGCGGAATAATTCGGTCACTTATTTTAAGGGTTTCCTGAAAATTGGAAGAGTTGTGTCACTAACAGGTTTAGCTTAGCATTGTATTAATGGCGTCTTCGGAAAGACTTATTAATAAAAGTTTATCAAGAAGGTGCTTCATGAAGCAACATAGTGGTTATTTTTAGTTAACTGAAGTTAAATTGACTTAAAAATATAAAGATATGTTTGCTACACCCAGAGAGTTGTTTTTAAATCAAGTCGGGTGGTGTAATATTGGTTGCATACTTTCAGTGATTTTTTTGTTTAAACTGAACATAAGAGCTATATATTGATGTAGCGTTTATTTCTCCTTGTCAAATGTGATTTGGATTTGAAACATTTACACACAACACCCTTGAACCCCAGTGCAGATTAAGAGGAAATTGATAATTTTATTGTAACACAAAATTACATTTTGTTCACATTCGGATATTAAATAATTGCGGGTTTAATGAAAATGTCAGAATCAAGGTAAATGAATTCATTAAATTCCAACGCATGTAAAATTGCTTTAGGTGTACGTTATGTTTGTTCGAATTACTGTTTCCTGATTGATCACTTGAATTTGTTACATAGTTTTAGTCTGTGTTGTGATGTTTGACAACCCCTTGATGATCCTCGAAAACTTTTCTTTCTTCAATTCTCGTAGTTGTTGAACCGATAAATCGGTTCGTTTCACGTTTTTTCAATTTGATATCAATTGTAAGCACGGTAAATCGTTAATAATTTTTTTTCGTTTATGCTTCTCTAAAATACTAATGACACTATTTTCCAATTTTGCCGAATTCTTTAATTTATAATGACCAAAGATAGATTTTCGTAATATCAACACCATTGTTTGTAATTTACAATCTAATTCTCATCTGAAAGACTCAGATTCGATATTCGAACGTTTTAGATAAAATTTCTAAATTGAAATTAGTAGAAAGTAAAATGGTCGTTTCACCCCACTTTGTTTTCATCTATTTAAGTATTTTTTACCTGTTTTCTCTATTTTAAGGTGTTGTATCATTTTTTTAAGCAAACAGGTCAATTTTGATTTTTTATTGTATTTTATAACACAAAAACGTCAATTTTTGTAGTGGAGTTTTTTTTAATGCGTTTTTTAATATTTCACCCCATTTTGAAAATTATTTTTTGAAAAATTGTGGGTTTCTAAAGATTTTGAGTTTGACCGCGATTCCTGCGGATCCATAAGTTCGGTTTTGACAAATGACATACCCTCTAAGAAAAGAGAGGGCGGGTGGGCGGGGTTAGGATCTGCTAAGGTAAGAGTGACTTTGGCAAATGAGAGATTCTTTAAGAAAAGAGTGGGCGGGTGGGCGGGGTTAGTACTTGCTAAGATAAGAGCGACTTTGGCAAATGAGGGATTCTTTAAGAAAAGAGTGGGCGGGTGGGCGGGGTTAGTACTTGCTAAGATAAGAGTGACTTTGGCAAATGAGAGATTCTTTAAGAAACGAGTGGGCGGGTGGGCGGGGCTAGTAACCTCCAAGATAAGACTGATTTTGGCAAATGAGATGTCCGCTAAGAGAAGAAAGGGCGGGTGGGCGGTACTAGTACCTGCTAAGATAAGATTGATTTTGGCAAATGACATATACTCTAAGAAAAGAGAATGCGGGTGGGTGGGGCTAGTACCTGTTAAGACTGATTTTGGCAAATGACATATCTACTAAGGAAATAGAGGGCGGACCTGCTGAGATAAGAAATATGACGTATCCTCTAATAAATTTAATTAAATTATTCTAAGAAAAGACAGTAGAGGTGAAGCACTTTCATAGATTCCTGCGGATCCATATAGAAACCGCTGACTTTGATATTATTACAAAAAAAAAACTTCAACGTTAAAATTACCCTATTTTCTTAAAAATAAAATTATAAAGCAACTTATAATAAATTAAAAAACAAAATGTGGGGTGAAACTACTAGTTTGCCCCTTTTTTCGTATTATATATACTTATTTAATTTTATAGGACTGCATACTCCTGCACGTGTGATTTATGAGTCCGTGTCGAATTCTCACCTTAAGACATCCATATTTTTGGAGAAAGAATCAAAATTGTGTAACATTTTACAATTTAAGTTTGAAATTGTAAAACCGAATGCTCTGAAAACTTGTAAGCTTTTTAAGACTACCGTAAAATAACAAGATTCTAGGTGTTCCTGTTTGGAAAGAATTTGAAAGTGCTTTGGAGCCTCTAGTGTCTTTTCCTATAATAATTTAGTGAAATTTCTTATAGGATATGTCATTTGTCAAAATCGGTCTTATTTTAACAGGTACAAAACCCGCCCACCCACCCTCTCGTTTCTTAAAGGATCTCTCATTTGCCAAAGTCACTCTTATCTTAGCAGGTACTAACCCCGCCCACCCGCCCTCTCGTTTCTTAAAGGATCTCTCATTTGCCAAAGTCACCCTTATCTTAGTAGGTACTAACCCCGCCCACCCGCCCACTCTTTTCTTAAAAGATATCTCATTCGCCAAAGTCACTCTTATATTATCAGATACTAACCCCGCCCACCCGCCCTCTCGTTTCTTAGGGGTTTGTCATTTGCCAAACCCGGTCTGATTTTAGCAAGAATGTGTTGTTTAGCAGTTAAACGTAGCAGAAAACCAATTTTAAAATCATTATAACTCCACCAAAATGTGAGAACGATTTTTTTTACTGTTTTTCCCAGAACGACCACTTGATTGTTAAGAGCATCGCGGAAAGTTAATCCGCCATTTTAATTTTATAGGATTGCATATTCCTGCAAGTGTGATTTATGAATCCATGTCGAATTTTCACCTTAGATGTCCAGATTTTTGGGGAAAGAATCAAAATTGTATCAAAACATTTTACAATTTAACGGATTGTTAATCAACATTTTTTCGATTATGGCTTCCTAAAAAATGATGACGTCATTTCATAATTTTGCAGAACAAATGTTTCTTAAATTATGTGTAATTTAGAATCCGTGTCGAGTTTTTACCGCTGACATCGACATTTTTGGGAACAAATTCAAAATTGTATTTTACAATTTAACTTCCAAGTTGCAAAAGCAAATGTACTGAAATATTGCAAACGTTTTAAGGTTATAGAACTTATAGGAAAGATGATAAATCGTTAATCAAAATTTGTTCGTTTAAGGCTTTTCCAAAAAATTGACTTCATCTTAGAATTCTGCCAAACAAACGTTTTTTAAATTTTGTAAATTAAAATATTCCTATATGTTGTGATTTATGAATCCGTGTTGAGTTTTTACCCTTAGCGACCAGATTTTTGGAAAAAAATCAACATTGTATAGCAATATGTTGCAATTTAATTTTGAAATAGTAAAACCGAATGCTCTGAAAACTTGTAAGCTTTTTAAGACTACCGTAAAATATCGAGATTCTAGGTGTTCCTGTTTGGAAAGAATTTGAAAGTGCTTTGGAGCCTCTAGTGTCTTTTCTTATAATAATTTAGTGAAATTTTTTATAGGATATGTCATTTGTCAAAGTTGGTCTTATTTTAACAGATACTAACCCCCCCACCCGTTCCCTGTTTTCTTAGAGGGTATCTCATTTGCCAAAATCAGTTTTATCTTAGCAGGTACTAACCCCGCCCACCCGCCCTCTCGCTTCTTAAAGGATCTCTCATTTGCCAAAGTCACTCTTATCTTAGCAAGTACTAACCCCGCCCACCCGCCCTCTCTTTTCTTAAAGGATCTCTCATTCGCCAAAGTCACTCTTATCTTAGCAGGTACTAACCCCGCCCACCCGCCCTCTCGTTTCTTAGGGGTTTGTCATTTGCCAAACCCGGTCTGATTTTAGCAAAAATGTGTTGTTTAGTAGAGAAACGTAGCAGAAAACCAATTTTAAAATCATTATAACTCCACCAAAATGTGAGAACGATTTTTTTTTACTGTTTTTCCCAGAACGACCACTTGATTGTTAAGAGCATAGCGGAAAGTTAATCCGCCATTTTAAGACACCCGGTATATTTAATTTTATAGGATTGCAAGTGTGATTTATAAATCCGTGTCGAATTTTCACCTTAGATATCCAGATTTTTGGGGAAAGAATCAAAATTGTATAACAACATTTTACAATTTAACGGATTGTTAATCAACATTTTTTCGTTTATGGCTTCCCAAAAAATGATGACGTCATTTCATAATTTTGCAGAACAAATGTTTCTTAAATTATGTGTAATTTAGAATCCGTGTCGAGTTTTTACCGCTGACATCGACATTTTTGGGAACAAATTCAAAATTGTATTTTACAATTTAACTTCAAAGTTGCAAAAGCGAATGTACTGAAATATTGCAAACGTTTTAAGGTTATAGGAAAGATGATAAATCGTTAATCAAAATTTGTTCGTTTAAGGCTTTCCCAAAAATTTGACTTCATCTTAGAATTCTACCGAACAAAGGTTTTTTAAATTTTATAAATTAACATATTCCTATATATTGTGATTTATGAATCCGTGTTGAGTTTTTACCCTTAACAACCAGATTTTTGGTCAAAAATCAACATTGTATAGCAATATGTTACAATTTAACTTTGAAATTGTAAAACCGAATGCTCTGAAAACTTGTAAGCTTTTTAACACTACCGTAAAATATCGAGATTCTAGGTGTTCCTGTTTAGAAAGAATTTGAAAGTGCTTTGGAGCCTCTAGTGTCTTTTCCTATAATAATTTAGTGAAATTTCTTAAAGGATATGTCATTTGTCAAAGTCGGTCTTATTTTAACAGGTACTAACCCCGCCCACCCGCCCCCTATTTTCTTAGAGGGTATCTTATTTGCCAAAATCAGTTTTATCTTAGCAGGTACTAACCCCGCCCACCCCCCACTCTTTTGTTAAAGGATTTCTCATTTGCCAAAGTCACTCTTATATTATCAGATACTAACCCCGCCCACCCGCCTTCTCTTTTCTTAGAGGGTATGTCATTTGCCAAAATCTTTCTTATTTTAGCAGGTACTGTGATAATGTTGCCTAAATCATGTGTAATTTAGACCCTTGGCATCGAAATTTTTGGGAAAAAATTCAAAATTTATTTTTACAATTATTTAACTTTGAAATTGCTAAAATCGAATGCTGTAAAATCATGGAAATATTTTAAGATTATTTGAAACATGGTAAATCGTTACCGCAAATTTATCCGTCATCTTATATTTTTGCGGAATTTCTTGAAATCTATGAGTGTTTTTGAAAAAAAATCAGTTAGTCCTTTGTTCAAATCAACCAAATTTCATTTTCTTTTTTAACAGCTGATGTTTGTATTCTAAACGTGCTAATAGTCGAATTCGGTTGAAGTATAAACACAAACAGTCGAAGTTAAGCATATACTGAGAAATTGAGAATGTCTACATTTTTCCCGTTAGTTACCTGCGTTACCAATTATCATAAAACGAAAATCGCAAAATCTAATTTTAATTTTATAATTTTTTGAAGAAACGGAATTTGTCGGACTATACTTCAAGGGCGAGGAAAATTCTATCAAAATAACCTTCCTACTTACTTCATACTAGTTTTGTTTTTCTTGGTAGTGTTATCAAAATTCCAAAAACAACATCATTTTTGAAAATGCCAATATCATATCTGTCTTATTCGGAATTACTTTTTCTAATGAAAGACGTTTATATGTATTTCGTATGTCAAAGCGTAAGTGTTAAGTTTTAACAGTGGTTTTAATTGTGTTTTGTAAACTTTTATTCAATCCCTATCCTGTTTATAATTTCGTTTTAATTTCCTGAAAGTTTCGGGCATCTTCCGAACTTAATTAAATTGTGAGCCGTTATTTGTATATTTATTACAGCTGAGAAACCTTAAGATTTTCATTTTTTTACACCGTTCGTTCGGGTTCTTAATAACTTAGAGATTGTAATTTTCTAAATGAGTTACATTTCTATTAATAGCTTTAAATGAAAAAGCTTTTCCACTCCATGTTTAATATGGCAGAAAGCTTGACCTCTTTCAAATAAATTAACAAAAAATTAAAGAAAGCTGGCACCGACGTTAATTTCACGAGATTATTTTTTAAATAAACTTTTGTATAATAGTGTAAAACCGTCTGAAACGTAACACTTTCGTTTAAAATTGAAAGTAGCGTCTAAAAATAATGAGTACATAACCCGAAAGAGTCCATAATTCATCTTAGTGTCAGAGCAAGTTCCTCTTCTTTAATAGATGGTCATGTAAATGTGCGCGTGTTTACAGCCCGCATAAACTTAAAACGTAAACGTATGAAGGTACATTCTAAATTATTAACCGGCTTGAGACGTGTTAAGCAAGGGAATGTCGAGTATAACAGAGTAACGCGACTAGCAATGCGTATAATATTTACTGCTGGCGTTCTTCCTTTAATATTAATGTTCTCAGAACGTCGAGCAGGACGTAAGGCATCCAAAGCTCAGCAGGAACACCGAATCCTACAATTTCCTTCCTGCTAGCTCCTGCCTAACACCAATTAAAGCTGGTCGGTATAATTAATACGAATTCCGCGGAGGAGCTTTACTTCCTATCTATCAACGTCAATTAGGAGGACGTATTGAAACTTCTTTGTCATCGATTAGGTTGAGACTGTATCAATTGAATCCTAATGGATTTTCCCGTACGTATTGCGAATTTCAATTAAAGGAGCTCAGAAGCTGTATTTTTAGATCGGCCGGGTATCTAACGAAAGGATCGAGAAATTCAAATGGCTTAAATGAATTTGTTAAATTGGATGTAATTCTCTAGAAAATTGTTTACTTTTTGCATTCCGATATGCCACTAACTGTTAAAATTTTTTCTTTAATTTAGAGTAACTGTTCTTTGTAGTTCGAAGCGAGGTGGAACTTTTCCATTAATGAATCTAATCCATCAAGTACACCCTGAGAAGCGACTCAAACAAGAAAATATACGTTTACATGTTCGAGTCAAGATAATTAAATTAAAGTATTCGCTTCTTAGTCTTTGTTGGGGCACGAAAATGTCGGCTTCCCGTTTCCGTCTGTTTGTCCGTCACAGACTACTATTGCGGATTTATATGTGTCGTCGTGGTCAGATAAACGAGAACCTTGATAACGTAAAATGGTCTCAAATCGGCCGCGTTCCATTGAGAATCCATCACACGTCAGAGCCAACAGATCGTGGTTCTCGGTAGCTCACTGTAATAGTGCTACTCAATCATACTCCATGTGTACAAGGGAAGTATCAGACTGGAATTTATATCAGCGAGGTGAGCTGTTAGCGTTACTGATGACCGAGTTAAGATTCGGCTTTTAAGGAAATGAAAGGTTTTTATGCAATTTGTCATAAGCAGTGAAATTAATGAGTGTATTGAGAAAACTCTATTGGTTATTTTAATTATCGAAATTTCAATTTATTAACATCCGCCTGTACCTTCAACTTTTCAAATAGAGATTAATCGCTAGCGAAGTCAAAACTGCTTCTGACTGCTTGTCAAACTTTGGTTATTAGGCATGCAAAGTTATTATTATTAACTTTGTGTATTTTAGTAGTGTTTTACAATAGTTAGACAAACGATAGAGATGTCTACGCTTGTAATGTTGGTTGCATAACCCATCTAAAATTAATCTATTATAGATTTATAGACAGACAACCGCGCAATTTGTTTACAACCCACGAACTTATTAACCACCCCTGACATGTTTCACCCTTTATTTTTAGCTTCCAGTATTTTCCAAACAGAAAATCAATCAATAACGAACTATTCACCTCTTCGTTGCATCCCGGTAATTTTTCCGGTGTTTTTAATGTACGGTTCCACTCTATTTTGATAACAAAATTTCAACCCCAAGATCACCACGAGCCATCCGATAATGATCAAAAACCGAAAACTCACTCTCATCGAATAATCTCAAAACCCGAAGTTGGTAAAGCTGTACGTGACGGACATAGTCAAGCAGATTGCAGGAATATCGGTCAGGAAAACACAGAGGGCCGTGTCTCGTACAAATGAACATCGCAGAGACAATTACGAGCGCGTTGGTACGTTCTGTCTCTTTTCAGCCAGAGAAGTTAGTGTTTGCGTAGCGAGATGTCCTATTTCAACAGCGAAAACAACAATTGACAGAACAAACAAAGACCCGTCTGTCGGTTACGTCACTGAAATATTAAAACTCGACGTCTGTTTGACGTCGGGATGGAAATTTGCGAAAAGCTCGGCAGTGGAGACAAGCTGATTAGAAAGACGACGGAAAGATGGAGCGATTTTTGCTTCCGGGGCTATAGATAAGGATAACTGTAACGAGATTATTTCGACGAATGTCTAATTTTGTGCCTTGTTGGTGTTTCGCAGCTTGTGGAACACGAAAATATAGGTTGTCTATCTATACTGTATGTTGCAAATTTATGATTTAAATAATTTGAACCCAGAGCCGTAGCAAGAGCTTGAGTATCGAATCAATCACTTTTTCCAGGAAGTCGTTGACAGTTAAACTGGTGTTTTGTAATTCATAACGTGAACGTGTCGAACACGAACCTAGAATGAGCTATGTAACATTCTTTGTAATTTAATTTTACTTAGGTTTTACGTTAGAAAAAGTTAAACTTATAAGACTGTAGAAAAAAGGTAAACTTGGCCCCGACCACCTCCTTCCATTTCACTGACTTATTTTATTTATTGTAAAAAGGGAATTGAATTCTGTTTTGACAAACGATAGAATCTAAGATTTAAAACAAAATAAAAGAGTGGTCACCAGAACGAACAGGGGGTGGGTGGGCGGGGCTAGTGCTTCCTGTTAAAAGACTCAGTAAGGAAAATTATACTTAGCCCCGCCCACCCACCCGTCCGTTCTCTTTTTTTTTCTTCTGGAATAAGAAATACATTTTTATACAAGAAATTACTTTTTTAATTCTTTATATAAAACAGTTACGATTAGTACTTTTTTACGTTTTTCACATCCTAGGTTCTATTAGTTTCCACTACCATTTGAAGAAAATAGAGGGCGGGCGGGTGGGGCTAGTACTTGCTAAAATATGACTGAAGAATATTAAATAGGAATAGTTAAACTTAGCCCCGCCCACCCACCCGTGCCTTCTCTTTTTTTCTTCTGAAATAAGAAGTAAATGTTTTATACAAAAAAATACTTTTTTAGTTCTTTGTATAAAAGAGTTACTATTAGCGCTTTTTTATGTTTTTCACATCCTAACTTCTATTAGTTTCCACTCCTATAAGACAGAAGAATATACTTAGCCCCGCCCACCCACCCCGCCTTGTGTTTTAGTAATTTATTTTATGAGGTCGGAATGAGAGATGGATCTTAGACAGAACAGAAATAAAATCATTAGCATGAAAACAGCGTGAGTGAGCAGAGCTAATACTTGCAAAGATAAAACTGATTTTGGCCAATGACTTATCTCAAAAGAAAATAACGGGTGGGTGGGTGGGGCTAGTACTTGCTAAGGTATGACTGAACAATATTAAATGCAGTCACTAGAAGGAAGAGGGGGTGGGTGGGCGGGGCTAGTGCTCCTTTATAAAAAACTCAGTTAGGAAAAGTAAACTTAGCCCCACCCACCCACCCGTCCGTTCTCTGTATTTTTCTTCTGGAATAAGAAATACATTTTTTATACAAGAAATTACTTTTTTAGTTTCCACTCCCATTCGACAGAAATATACTTAGCCCCGCCCACCCACCTCTCCTTGTGTTTATTATTCATTAAAAGAATTATAAAAAATATATTTATTTGATTAATGTTTATCTTCTTCTAAAATTTCAAAATTTCTGCTTTGACAAATGACAGATCCTCCCGTGCGTTCTCTTTTTTTCTTCTGAAATAAGAAGTAAATGTTTTATACAAAAAATTACTTATTTACGTTTTTCACATCCTAGGTTCTATTACTTTCCACTCCCATTAGACAGAAGAAGATACTTAGCCCACCCACCCACCCGCCTTGTGTTTTAGTGATTCATTTTATCTGGTCGCAATGAGAGGTGGATCTTAAACTGAACAGAAATAAAGTTGTTAGAATGAAAACAGGGCGAATGAGAAGAGTTAGTACTTGGTAAGATAAAACTGAATTTGGCAAATGACAGATCCTCTAAAAAAATAAAGGGTGGGTGGGTGGGGCTAGTACTTGCTAAGATATGACTGAACAATAATAAGTGCAGTCACAAGAATGAAGAGGGAGTTGGTGGGCGGAGTTATGGCTTGCTTATAAAATACTCTTCAAGAAAATTGTAAAAAGACTGTAGAAGAAAGCTAAACTTAGCCCCACCTACCCCTTGTTTCCATTTCACTGACTTATTTTATTTATTGTAAAATGGGAATTGAATTCTGTTTTGACAAACAGTACAATCTAGGATTTAAAACGAAGAAAAAGCCCACCCACTACTCCGTTTTGATCCAAATCCCCTCCAAAAAATTGATGACGTCAGCTCGAAAGTTTGCCGAAAAATCCTGTCTAAACTGTACAGAATGTGATGAGTCTGTACTTGTGATTTATCACTCCATTCATATTTTTTGCATTTGCATATAGAGGGTGACTCAAAAAAATTAATGAACGCGTAAATGTATTTTATTGATTTACTAAGGAACTACAAAACAGAATACTTTGAAATCTTGAAGATGTTTTAAAGTTATCATAAGCATGGTAAATTTTTGATCAAAATGTATTTGCTCATCCCCCTTAAAAAATTTATAACGTCACCACAAAATTTTGCTGAATAAATCCTGTCTAAAATATACAAAATATGATGAGTCTCTTCTTGTAATTTATCATTCCATTCATATTTTTTGAATTTGCATATACCGGGTGACTCAAAAAAAATAATGAATGCCTAAATTTATTTTATTGGTTTACTCAGGAACTACAAAACCGAATGCTTTTAAATCTACTGCGAAAAAAAAACAAAATAGACACGCAGTCGTCACGTTTCCGACAGCGAGGGAAGTACTGTCTAAACTCTTTAGACCAATTTTTTATCACTGCGATCATATTTTTAAAATTTGCTTAAACAGGGTGACTTAAAAAATTAATGAATGCCTGAATTTATTTTATTGATTTAATTAGGAACTGAAAAACCGAATCCTTTAAAATCTTGGAGATGTTTTAAAGTTATCATAAACAGATCAATCAAAATGTATTTGCTCATCCCCCTAAATAATTGATAACGTCACATCAAAATATTGCTGAAAATATCTTAAATGTGCAAAATGTGATGAGTCTATACTTGTGATTTATCACTGTATTCATATTTTTTAAATTTGCTTATACAGGGTGTCTCAGAAAAATGTATCACTGAGTTGTTTAAAAATAAATATCCAATCAGATTAAAAATTTTTCTCGTTACTATGGAAATTTGCAATTTAACACTTTTTAATTTGAGTTTTAGTTTTTACAAGTTTAATCAGGCGCGGATACAGGATTTCATTCAGGGGGGGGCAATTTTTGTGTGATTTTACCTATCCACCAGAAATTCGTTCTAAACAAAAAAAATTATAAAATTTTAGCTAGTATACTCTTTTTCACATAACATGGGTGACATTTGGTTCTTTTCATTACACGTATAGTGTACAGTAGAACCTCGATAATCCTAATTCCTAATTGGGAAAAAGGTGTGTTCGGATTAACGATTTGTTCGGATCAGCAAATTTCCCAAAAATCTGAAAGGGAATTGAATAACAACTTCATACACAACTGAAAACAAATTTCAAGAAATAAACCTAAGTTTTATTAAACAAAAGTTAAAGAATTCTTAAGCAACAATGGGTAATAGATACATTCTAAAAAAACATTACTCCGTGACCATAAACACGCTATCTTTTTGGAATAAACACCCCGGGATCTATACCCTGAAATTTTTCACAATTTTTAGATAAATTTTTCAAAAATGAAATTTTCCATTATGTATTCGTATTACCTCCATTATGCAAATTTCGACCCATTCTCGACGATTTTCGAAATTTAACTAAATATATTTTCTTATAGATTTTGGACCTCAGAAGTCACTTCTGGCTTCATTTTTTCAATAACTTAAACCATTTTCCCAGTATCGTCCAGTTGAAATATCGCAATTTTTTAAAATTTCGAAAAATTCGAATTTTACAGCGAATTTTCCGAAAATATTGCTTCGTTACCATAAACATGGTATATTTTTGGAATCAGCACGTCGGGATATATATGCCTAAATTTTTTCAAAATTTTTAGGAAAATTTTTCAAAAATGAAATTTTTCTCTTGCAAATTTCGACCCATTTTCGACGATTTTCGAAATTTAACCAAATACTTTCTCTTGTAGATTTCGGGTCTCCGATAACTTCATCCGTTTCTCCAGAATTAATTAATTAATTCAGTGCTTTGAAATATCGCAATTTTTAAAAATTTCAAAATATTCCATACAACATATGCAGAAAGATCTTGCGTCATTTTTGGAAGTAGATGCATGTTTTCAAGTTCAGTTCGGATTGCAGAGTTTTTGTTCGGATTAAAGAGGCATCGACTTCAAATAGCCTCTGTTCGGATTACTGGATGTTGAGACAATCGTGAGTTCGGATTATAGAGGTTGTACTGTATTTACAAAATGAAATATGATTTCAAAATTTTAAAATTGGTCAAAATAAAGTACCTCGGTCGTGTGTCAGGGGGGGGCAATTGCACCCATTGCCCCCCCCTTGGATCCGCGCCTGAGTTTAATAGGGGCAAAATCAGTCTTATCTTAGCTACCCCCACCCACCCGCCGCCTATTTTCTCAAAGTTTATATCATTTGCCAAAATCAGTCTTACCTTAGCAAGTACTAGCCCCGCCCACTTGCCGTCTATTTTCTCAGAGTGTATGCCATTTGCCAAAATCAGTTTTATTTTAGCAAGTACTAGCCCCGCCCACCCGCCCTCTATTTTCTTAGAGGTTATGGCGTTTGCCAAAGTCAGTCTTATTTGACCAAGTACTAGGCCCGCCCACCCACCCCTATTTTTTCAGAGGATATGTCATTTGCCAAAATGAGACTTATCTTAAGATTAGATTTAATTAGCAAGTACTAGGAAGTCCTACCCTCTGAGAAAATAAAAGGCGAGTGGGTGGAGCTAGTACTTGCTAACATGAGTCTTATTTTGGCAAATAACATATGCTCTGAGAAACTAGGGGGCGGGTGGGCGGGCCTAATTCTTGCTATGATAAGTCTTAATTCGGCAAATCACATATCCTCGAAGAAAAAAGGGGGCGGGTGGGCGGGCCTAGTACTTGCTAAGATAAGACTTAATTCGGCAAATGGCATACACTCTGAGAAAATAGAGGGCGGGTGGGCGGGGCTAGTACTTGCTAAGATAAAACTGATTTTGGCAAATGGCATACACTCTGAGAAAATAGACGGCGAGTGGGCGGGGCTAGTACTTGCTAAGATAAGACTGATTTTGGCAAATCACATACTCTCTAAGAAAATAGAGGGCGGGTGGGCGGGGCTAGTCCTTGCTCAGATAAGAGTGATTTTGGCAGACGCCATACCCTCTGACAAAAAAGCGGGCGGGTGGGCGGGGCTAGTACTTGCTAAGGTAAGACTTAATTCGGCAAATCACATATCCTCGGAGAAAAAAGGGGGCGGGTGGGCGGGCCTAGTACTTGCTAAGATAAGACTTAATTCGGCAAATCACATATCCTCTTTATAAAAGACTCAGTAACGTAAAGTTAAACTTAACCCCACCCACCCACCCGTCAGATATCATCGTTTTTTCTTCTAAAATAAGAAATGCACTTTTGGCACAAGGAATTATTTTTGAGTTCTTTTATAGAAAACAGTTACGATTGGCGCTTTTTGTACGTTTTTCACATCCTAAGTTCTATTTCCACTCCCATTTAACGGAAGAATGTACTTAGCTCCCCCACAACCCCGACTTTGTTTTAGTGATTTATTTTGTCTGGTCGGAATGAAAGGTAGATCTTATATTAAACAGAAACTTGTAACTTACACTTTGTACAACATGATCAACAATTACTGTTTCAGTTGGTATCAACAAATTTTGCTTGAAATTGGTAGAACTGTTACCTTACTTAATGTTGTCAAAATTGACATGTTTCTAGAGATGTTAGAAAAGCGTTTTTATTACATAAATGGATTTGTTTTTGTTGTTTTAAAACAATTTAAAATTTAATTTTGCTAATTTTATATTTTTTTTTATGATAGCTCCTATACGTTACAAAAATATAGGTGTGAACTGTTACACAGGTAAAGAAACATGCTAAGCTTATATTTAAAGTGAGTTTTTCTATAACAAAATTGGGTGATGACGTCAATTAACATTTTAACAAAGACACGTATATCAGTTTGAATAGGTGCAATATAATACTGCGAATAGTAGTACTGTATACTCAAATTTTAAGAAAATGGGGCGAATCGTTCTTGATTTGATCAATAGAATGAATATTCCTGTTTACGAATTTTTTTAGTCACCCTGTATAATCAAATCACAGTATTATTTTTAGTAATTTAACCGAAAACCTTCATGTACCCATGTTATTTCTCAGCAATGGTACGCCATATATACAAAGTTTGGGAAACGTCTATGTAAAAATAAATAAATTTATGATGGACACTCTTTGGATCGTGATTTATGACCCGCGTACAATATGACACTTCATTTTTCAAAATTTGCTCGTAACATCTCGCATGGCCGGATTTATACAAACTTTATTTAGTTTAAAGACTTCAGAGCTTTCTACAATTTTGTAATAGGTAATGTGTTCTTGAAGAGTTATTCATCCGAAGGAAAAGGAATTTAAAAAAATATTGTGTTAAACGAAACAGCAATCTATTTTCCATTACAAATTGAATTTAAACATTGTATACAAAGCCGGAACCGCCTCCATACAATGTAACATTTTATCAGACTGTAATAACGTGCGTGAGCATCTGTTGTGGAAACTCTAATCTCCGGAAAAATTGAGTGATATAAATAAGTGCAGTCTATAAAGAACTTAAACAAAGTGGGTTTTTACAAATTTCGAATTTATTGGACGCTGAAAAGGAGAAATAACGAGGACTTAAATGTTTTAAAATATCTCGAAAACTCCTGCAACCACCGTTGAAATTTCAGGTATTTTGCAAACGTAACCTTCCATTTCACATACCGAGGTGAATTAAATTCTGCATTTTTCTTGAAGACACAAAACACAATAACATTATTAGGGTATTAAATTGTTTACGCAAAGCTATTAATGCCCAAAACTTTCTCGACAAAACATAATGTTTCTACATTGAGTTACACAAGTTACGAACCGATATTATGTTTTTCAAAGTTGCTTTAAACTAAATTTTTACAGTTGAAAACTAGAGATAATTTAGACAGACTTTGGCACTGTTGGTCTTGGTAACGATGGAATACGTTAACTAAACAGTTGAACAACGGCTTTACAAGCAGGGACATTGCAGATCCACAAACACAAGCGACCCCAATTTTCTAACTACGTTATGCATTACTGATAATGCAAACACTATTTTGCACGATTTCAAGGTTAGCCGGAACCTCTCAGGATCGCAAACATTAATATTTATACACTGGCACGTTACAGAAGTGGGGAGTTGGTCCTATAATCGATGTTCAAACTCATTCTCCATTAATAAGCTGCCGAGGGAATTTTGGGGATGAAAAGTCGGAGTTAATTAGAAAGGCAAACTTAAAAAAGACAGAAATCAAATATCACAAAATCGGGACCTTTTTCGCATCCTGAAAATTTTAAAACAAAACACCGTTTCCGCTCTGAAGTCTCCCATTCTTCGCTTAGAGACGTCTCCCAGAAAAGTAAGACAATCCTAATGCTCCCGGATCTATATCGTACGTTCGTAAGGACAGTGCAAAGCTGTAAAGCTCCTAAGATGCATGTATTTTACGATTAACCGTAAAGAAGTTTTATCGCTGAAAATTTAAGAATTTAATGCGACGGAATGACTCGTAAAATAGTGTTCAATTTAGTGCGGAATTTACAACGTCAACAAGGTACGCCAAGTCGTTTCCGCGATGTTAAATTCGAAAATTTAATTTAATAATTTTGAGAAAAATCTCCGATATCTTGGGTAATAGCTATTGAGTCGATACAGAAGACAATGAAAAGCCTGCGTGTAATCGTTATTACTGTTTCATGATGCAAAGTTCTTCAGTAACAGTGTTACAAAGCACGTGTGACAGCTTAATTAAACAATTGTGTGGAGACAGAACATTTTCTATTAGGAAAATCTTGGAAATTAATTACATTTGTTTTATAACAGTTACGACTAACGTAATGTTAACGACAACTGTGTACTGTTGGTTGCCTACATTCGAACTTAACTAATTACGGGACTCCTACTAAACGCAACTAACATACAACATTTAACAATTATATAGGCAATATGGATTTCAGATATGTGCACAAAAGCACTCGAAAAGTGGAAACCAAGTGCAATTAGACACAGATCTCGTCATTATTATTTTCAGTTTTGCCGGTGATTTTGATATTCGACAAATTCCGCTTCTTTAAAAAATTATAAAATCAGATTTTGAGATTTTCGTTTTGTGATAATTGTGAACGTCTATAAAGTGGCGTAAATAACATCCCCGCAACCCCTGTGTTTTTAAATAAGAATAGTTAAAGCACGTAACTAACGCAAAAAATGTAGAGATTAATTCATACTCAGTTTTTTTCCCAAAAACACTCATAGATTTGAAGAAAATCGGCAAAAATGTAAGATGATGGATAAATTTTGCTTAACGGTTTACTTTCTGATATCTTAGTAACGATGGTGACTGAAATCCACATTTTATTTTTTTAGGACAATAACCATAACAACCAGTAGTTATTAATCAACAAAGGAAAAATCCATTAAAGCATAACCAACTAAATACTACAGATGATGGTCAAAATTCCTGGCTAAGTAAACTACTAATGTTTCCAAATTGTGATATTTTTTTGTAAAAGTTAGTTGCTAAGTTGCTAAGATACAACTGATTTTGGCAGATGCCATATCCTCCAAGAGAAGAGAGGGTGGGTGGGCGTAACTAATACGGGCTAAGATTAGAGTGATTTTGGCAAATGACATGCCCTCTAAGAAAAGGGATGGTGGGTGGGCGGGGCAAGTACTTGCTGAAATAAAACCGACTTTGGCAAATGACGTATGCTATAAGAAATTTAATTAAATTATTATAAGAAAAGATACTAGAGATTTTGAAATTCTTTCCAAACAGGAATACCTAGAAACTCAACATTGTTTTAAATTTTTCAAAAAAAAACGGCGTCCCAAAATTAACTCAAAAACAGATCAGGTCGATTTTTCCAAAAATAGAATACCAAAGTCCTCCAAAACTGTTTTAAACAATTTATAAAAAAAAAACTCCATGGGCTCCCAAAATAATACACTGTGGATACCCAAGAGTACCTCGAATTAAAAAAAAAAATACTACGGCACTCAAAACTTTCAAATTCGTAAAAAATAAAACGCTAAAAGGTTAAAAGATTTTTTCAAGTTCATTTAGCAACGAAACGCCAGATTCCTGTAAATTGATCCGAAAATAAAACATCACAGGACCTAAAATTAACTGCGAACATTTTAAACGTAGGGTTTTGAAAACAATTTTCGAGACTTTTTCCAGACACCCGGTATAATACTAAAAAAAGGGGCAAAGTAGTAGTAAGTAACATGGTACGTTTCTCCCCACATTCCACTTTTTTTTTTAATTTATTATAAGCTGTTTTATATTTATTTTTGAGAAAATGGGCCTATTTTGACGCTAAAGTGTTTTTTTATTTTTTTTTTTTGTAAAAATCCCAAAATCAGCGGTTTCTGTATGGATCCGCAGGAATCATGGTCAAAATCTTTAGGAATCCACAACTCTTTAAAAAATTGTCTTCAAAATAGAGTGAAATGTTAAAAAATGCATGAATTAAAAAAAACTTCAGGACAAAAATTGTCTTTTTTGTTTTATAAAAAAGCAATAAAAAATATTCAACGTCAAAATTGATCTGTTTGCTTAAAAAACGATACAGTACCTTAAAATAGATGAAAAACAGGTAAAAAATAGCTTAAGTAAATGAAAAAAAATCATTTTTAGGAAGCCATAAACGAAAAAATTTTGACTAACGATTTACCATGCTTACGATAGTCTTAAAAAGCTTACAAGTTTTCAGAGCATCCAGTTTAATAAATTTAATGTTAAATTGTAAAAAGTTGTTATTCAATTCTGATTCTTTCCCAAAACAGGCCAATTTTGACGTTGATTTTTTTTATTTATTTATTATTTTTTGTAAAAATCTTAAAGTCAGCGGTTTTTATATGGATTCACAGGAATCATGGTCAAAATCTGTAGAAAACCACAACTTTTTAAAAAATTATCTTCAAAATGGGGTGACATGTTAAAAAACGAATTAAAAAAAAACTTTACGAGAAGAATTGACTTTTTGTTTGCTAAAAAGCAATAAAAAATCTTCAACGTCAAAATTGATGTTTACTTAAAAAATGATTTAGTACCTTAAATTAGATTAAAAAAATAGCTTAAATAGATGAAAAAAATTTAGATATTTTAAAATTTAAATTTAGAACAAAATATTTCTAAAATCTTGGTCTGGAACCATAACATATTCGAAAATTCTCAAAAGACTCTTTTCCTGATTTTGATTTCGAGAATTTTTTTTTAATTTCATTTCTTCAAAAATTCCGTTACCAAGTTGCCGTTAATAGTAACTTTGATGTTTAACTGTTGCGGTATTTAAGGGGGTTGTAGAAGAAAAGTGAAGGATTTAAGTTAATTACTACAAAAATTTAGATATGTTTTATGTTTCTTGTTGACGAAATAAGTCTACATAAGTTAAGAAAAAAAAAAACGCAAAATGTAGCCCCGCCCACCCGCCCTGTCTCAATTGTGATGATCTTTTTTATTCGTCGTGAGCCAAGAAGGCGGAGCTTAACTGCAAAATCCTTATTTCTCTACATGTTTTTGATTATCCTGTTGTTCCAAGAATACTATGCGTAGTAAGAAAACTATAAAGATTAGGCCCCACCCATACCCGCCCCGACTTCAATTCTCAATTGTGATGAAGTTTTCATTCGCTGTCAGATCCAGGGGCGGGGCTTAATGGCAAAATCCATATGTATTTGTCTACAAGAATGTACCATTTTAAACATGTTTTAAGTTTTTTGCTCCGAAAAGACGACTACACATATTAATACCTGCCGTGATCTAAATAGTAGTGAAGTTTTCATTCGTTGGCAGACCTAGGGGCGGAGTCTAATTCTAAAATGCATAATTCCTTACAAAAATGTACCATTTTAAACGTGTTTTAAGTTTCTAAGAATTAAAAAGATCGTCACAATTGAGTTGGGGTGGGTGGGCGGGGTTTATATTTTGGCTTTTTTCTTAATATACATAGTATTCTTTGAACAACACGATACTCAAAACATGTTTTTAATTTCTTGTAAAGAAATAAGTATTTTGCAGTTAAGCTCCGCCTCCTTGGTTCACGGCGAATAAAAAAAATCATCACAATTGAGATAGGGCGGGTGGGCGGGCTTACGTTTTGCCTTTTTGCTTTAACATGTGCAGACTTCTTTTCACACCATGAAATTTAAAACAACTAGGTTTCGCGCCATAATTGCACAATCCATAATTCCTTGTAAAAATGTACCATTTTAACCATGTTTTAAGTTTCCTGTTGTGAAAAGATGGCTACGTATATTAAGAAAAAAAAGGCAAAATATAAGCCCCGCCCACCCGCCCTATCTCGATTCTGATGAGTTTTTTAATTCGTCGTAAGACGACGGGCGGAGCTTAATATAGGATTTGTTCAGCAAAATTTTAGGAGGGACGAGCAAATAGATTTTGATCAAAAATGTGCCATGCTTATGACAACTTTAAAACATCTTCAAGATTTCAAAGCATTTGATTGTGTAGTTCATGATTAAATTAATAAAATAAATTCGCGCATTCATTAATTTTTTTGAGTCACCCTGTATAAGCAAATCTAAAAAATACTTAAAACATGTTTAAAATTTAAAATAATTGCAAAATTGATATAATGGGATATTTAAACATCAGAATTTGAAGAGAATATTTCGATAATTTTATTCTGGGTTCACAGTCCTTTTGAAAGTTTACAGAATCACTGAAATAGCTAAATAGATGAAGAAAAAAATTTAAATTTGGAACAAAATATTACTAAAATCTTGGTCTGGAACCATAACACATTCGAAAATCCTCAAATGACTCTTTTCCTGATTTTGATTTTGGGAATTTTTTTTGGATTTCATTTCTTCAAAAATTCAGTTGCCAAGTTGCCGTTAATAATAACTTTGATGTTCAACTTTCGCCGGATTTAAAGGGGTTGTAGAGAAAAGTGGGGGATTTAAGTTGATTACTTAAAAAATTTACCATTTTAGACATGTTTTAAGTTTCTTGTTGTCGAAATAAGTCTGCACATATTATAAAAGAAAAAGGCAAAGTGTAGCCCCGCCCACCCGCCCCATCTCATTTGTGATGATTTTTTTTATTCGTTGTGCGCCAAGAAGGCGGAGCTTAACTTCAAAATCCTTATATCTCTGCGAGATATTAAAAGCATGTTTTTTATATTTTGGCTATTTTTCTTAATAAACATAGTATTTTTGGACAACACGATGCTCAAAAACATGTTTTTAATTTCTTGTAAAGAAATAAGTATTCTGCAGTTAACCTCTGCCCTCTTGGTTAACGGTGAATAAAAAAAATCATCACAATTGAGATAGGGCGGGTGGGCGGGCTTACCTTTTTCCTTGTTGTTTTATCATGTGTAGACTTCTTTTCGCAACATTATATTTTCCCTTATTTTCTTAATATACAACAAACAAAAAAAATTTTCTTTGAACAACACGACACTCAGAAACATGTTTTTAATTTCTTGTAAAGAAATACGTTTTTTGTAGTTAAGCTCCGCCTCCTTGGTGCACGGCGAATAACAAAAATCATTACAATTGAGATAGGGCGGGTGGGCGGGCTTACATTTTGTCTTTTTACTTTAACATGTGTAGACTTCTTTTCACACCATGAAATTTAAAACAATTAGGCTTCGTGCCATAATTGCACAATCCATAATTCCTTGCAAAAATGTACCATTTTAACGATGTTTTAAGTTTCCTGTTGTGACAAGATGGCTACGTATATTAAGAAAAAAAGGCAAAATATAAGCCCCGCCCACCCGCCCTATCTCGATTCTGATGATTTTTTTAATTCGTCGTAAGACGACGGGCGGAGCTTAATATAGGATTTGTTCAGCAAAATTTTAGGAGGGATGAGCAAACACATTTTGATCAAAAATTTACCATGCTTATGATAACTTTAAAACATCTTCAAGATTTCAAAGCATTCGATTGTGTAGTTCATGATTAAATCAATAAAATAATTCATTATTTTTTTCGAGTCACCCTATATAAGCAAATCTAAAAAATACTTAAAACATGTTTAAAATTGAAAATAATTGCAAAATTGATATAATGGGATATTTAAACATCAGAATTTGAAGAGAATATTTCGATAATTTTATTCTGAGTTCACAGTCCTTTTGAAAGTTTACAGAATCACTAAAATAGCTTAAATAGATGAAAAAAAATGTGGGGATATTTTAAAATTTAAATTTGGAACAAAATATTTCTAAAATCTTGGCCGGGAACCATAACACATTCGAAAATCATCAAAAATTCTTTTCCTGATTTTGAATTCGAGATTTTTTTTTGGATTTCATTTCTTCAAAAATTCCGTTACCAAGTTGCAGTTGATAGTAACTTTGATGTTCAACTTTTGCGGTATTTAAGGGGATCGCAGAAGAAAAGTGGAGGATTTAAGTTGATTACTACAAAAATTTACCATTTCAGACATGTTTTAAGTTTCTTGTTGTCGAAATAAGTCTACACATATTAAGAAAGAAAAAGACAAAATGTTGCCCCGCCCACCCGCCCTGTCTCAATTGTGATGATTTGTTTATTCGTCGTGAGCCAAGAAGGCGGAGCTTAATTGCAAAATCGTTATTTTTCTACGAGAAATTAAAAATATGTTTTTGAGTATCGTGTTGTTCAAAGAATACCATGTATATTAAGGAAAAAATAAAACAAAATATTAGGCCCCACCCATGGCATGCCATTCGTTATCAGATCCAGGGGAGGGGCTTAATTGCAAGATCCATATTTGTTTCCAAGAATTTAGCATTTTAAACATGTTTTAAGTTTCTTGCTTTGAAAAGACAACTACACATTTGAAGAAAAAAGCCAAAATATAAGCCCTCCCCACCCGCCCTATCTCGATTGTGAATAAAAAAAGCATCACAATTGAGATGGGGGGGGGGGGGGGGGAATTTTCTTAAAATACGTAATATTCTTTGAACAACACGATACTCAAAAACATGTTTTTAATTTCTTGTAAAGAAATAAGTATTTTGCAGTTAAGCTCCGCCCCCTTGGTTCATGACGAATAAAAAAATTCGTCACAATTGAGACAGAGAGGGTGGGCGGGCTTACATTTTGCTTTTTTCTTTTATTATGTGTAGACTTCTTGTTTAAGGAAAAATCGACATGGCAATTAGGCCCTGCCGTATACTTGCAAAATTGATATATTCTTTTTTTACTTCGAAAATATACACAGGACAGACGGCAGACAGACAGAGAACCGGACAGACAGACAGACGGAAAAAGAAGTAGACTGACACCCCGAAACTGATGTTATGATTAATCAAAGAATCAAATAATTAATGTAACTTTTAACGCAAACTAATTTTTTTTAATTGATGATTTTAGTTTAGCTGATCTTTCAGAATGTCTCAAGACCAAGGTAGCGTTACGATTAATCATATATACAGGGTCGTTAGAATGTATGGAAACGGCAGTGGTTAGAAGTAATTAAATTATTACAAGTAATTCGTAATTCATTACTGTGATTCAATTTTTAAGTAATGAGTAATTGCAACAAATTTTTTTTTTTAGTAATTCAGTCACTTTTGCAATTACTTTTTGCCATTACTTTTAACCCAAATACTCAAAACTATTGTTTTGTTTTTTCTACAACCTGGGATTATTACACCTGGTTCATGCCCATAAAGAAAATGTTAACCCAGTAGGGAGTTAAAACCTAAAACGAGTTTAGCACCGAATTTGCTAAGAAACCAGGTAACCATAATATACATAAACTCTCCATCATTTTAAGGGTGAGCTAAAGCATGAGTATGAGATTATCTGGTTTTCGCTATTTATGTATCAATTTTAAATTTTCAAAAAGGTACATTAGTAGAAATTGTATTAAAAAATCCATTGCGCTTTACAGAAATAAAATATCTTATTAAATAATTGAATAAACAGGGGCAGAATATTTAAAATTTGTGGTCAAACAAACTGTAGCCATTTTTCTGTTTCACTCAAATCTAGCCCGTTTTTTTAAACCTCTCGTAATCCGACAATAAATTTTTCTAAATTTAATTAGTAAGTCACAACGCCAAGTTAGAGGCAATTAAAGACAGATTTTTAAGTTTAAATTATCTTGTAGCCCCCTTCTAAGTGTTTTTAATACGATATTTTGAACTCTCCCACCAATTCAAATTTTTGTTTAAAGTTGTTGCAGACATTAGGCGAATAATTAACTAACTTCTTGTACCCCTATACCTAATTTGAAGTGATTTGTACAATTTTGCTGAAAAATTGGTTCTGACGTCCCAGAACTAAGCTAAAACAGTTTTTCCTACTAATTACGGTTCGACAGCTATCAAAAAGTACGATAAATTTTAACGGAACTCCTTTCAAAGCCGACAGTATTAGACGCACTAGTCGTGGCTTATCCGTTATTTAGTGCTCTCGTACGAAATCCGAGCCGATCCGACAGAACAACCCCTTTTGGAAGTGTCACTGGCACACGTTAAGTACACATCAACCCTTGTTGCGACTTCTGGAAGTATCAGCTTTTAGCCCCTCCAGCTAACTTAAAGTTTAATTAGTGCTAACTACTTCGGAAAAAATTGCAAGATTTTCGTCTTTCATAAAATCAAAACTAACTAAAAAATAACGCTTAGTTGAATAAGATAATTTTCATACTTCCCCAACAGCCTCTTCTTTTTGATCTCCAAGAATTTTATCATAAACATCAGAGATCATCTTTTTTTATTTATTTATAAGGATATGCGTGGCACGTTGATGGCAATAAAATATTTATGACACATCTTCGTGTAGCACTCTGACTCCTATGTCCTTCGACGTTTAACGTCGCTATTCCGGGGCACATTTTCACCTTGCTGTTTCCAACCTATTAATGTCCGCGTAGATTTTTTGTTTCGAGTAGTGAAAATTTTCTTCTTTTCCGCAGATAGTCCATTTTACTTTATTAATTCTTGAGAGAAAACACGGACGAACGCTTTGAAAAACGTAATAAATGCAAATTGCCCGAAGATATTTTTAATTAATATCCAGATTAAAAGGGGGCGCTTCTTTTTTATCTGCCATATCAAAAGGAGGTGACGACGTCTCGTCATTTTTAACGGAGGATTAAAGAGGTGGAGCGGCTCTTGAAATAACATTCAAAGGCACGGGATTTTCGACGATTAATTTTTATAACATCGCTTCTTTTTTCGTCGGAAACGGCTGCCGTTAGAATTTTTCAATTTTTAATGAAGGAAATTTATTCGGATATGGTGGATGTGCCGGGATAATAAGGACTTTATCCGTTTAATTACTGCGTTATACTTTGTCGAACCAAAGTGTAGAAAAAGTAAGTGTATTATATGTATACTTATAATTTAGACCAGGTGTAGGCTGAGGGTTTAATTCTAGTCATATTTAAACAGCTTTACAAGCAACTGCGGAAATTGCTTGCTCGATACTAGACAGCGTAGTGTTTAAGCTCTGACAGTGTGTAAACCACAATAAAATTGTTTATAAAATCTGCGCAGTTATTTTGTAATATCATTTTCCGACGTGTTCGAAATTGGTGGTCTACAGTTAATTAACTAAGATATATTTTGTTCGTTATTCAGCACTGGGATAATTACGTGTCACAGCAAAGATCTACGTCTGATTTTGTAGAAATTTATCACCACGCATTTTGTAGGGACAGGACGAAGGACTTGTATGTAGCGTTAAACTTCATAGATTATACCTTCCTTTAGAATAAGACAACTGTATGTACATGTAGGTACAATACATATGTTTTTTTATGTTATTGTTAATGTCTATTTGACGACATAGCAGGAAAAAAATTGATCTAAAGAATTTATACCTCCTTCCTCGTTCATTTTTCAATTTTTCAATTGTGCAATTTTTCGATTTTTTTATTTCACACCCTCGATTTTTCCATTTTTCTATTTCTCTATTTTTCAATTATATACTTAAATTTTCAATTTTTCAAATTCCCGATTTTTCACTATTTCGTTTCTTCAATTATTCGTAAATTTGTTTTTTTAATTTTACTACATATTTGCCAATTTTTCGACTATTTCATGTTTCAACTTTTCAGTTTTTCGATTTTACATTGAATTTTCAGTTTTTCGAATTTACAATGTTTCGACTTTCTATGTTCCGTTTTTTCAATTTTGGTATTTCACAACCTCGGTTTTTCCATTTTTCTATTTCTCTATTTTTCAGTTATTTAAATTTTTAATTCTTCAATTTCTCGATTTTTTGACTGTTCAAAGTTTCAATTTTAGGATTTCTGATTTTTTTGATATATTGATTTTTCAATTTTTCGATAATCCGATCCAAATTTGCGCTTTTTCGACTTTTCGATTTTTGTCTTTCTCGTCCTCAATTATTCGTTGTCTCATTTTTTAATTTTTTCATTTCCCAGCTTTTCGACTATGCAAATTTTGGCTTTTTCAATTTTCAAATCATTCAATTTTTCTAATTTTCAATTTTTTGATATTTCAGTTCCTCGATTTTTCAACTTATCTATTCTCTAATTTTTTCACAATTCAATCTTTAAACTTTTCAGTTTTTCGATTTTTCATTATATTTTCAGTTTCACGAATTTTCAATGTTTCGGTATTTCATGTTCTCGATTTTTCGACTTTTCGTTTTCATGATTTCTGAATTTTTGGATTTTTCAAAGAATTTTTCGAGAAATTGAAATTTGTAATTTATCAATTTCCCGATTCTTCAATTATTCGTTGTCTCACTTTTTTAATTTTCCCATTTTCCAACTTTTCGATTGTACAAATTTTCGATTTTAAATTTTAGGTTTTTCAGTTTCTCGAATTTTCAATTTTTTGATGTTTCGATTTTTGGATTTCTTAATTTTTCGATCTTTCATTTTTACAATTTTTTCGATTATCGATCTCTCGTATTTTTGGTTTATCAATTTTTCCATTTTTCGGTTTTTTCAAATTTTCGGTTTTTAGATCTGTTCAATTGTTCAAAAAATCAAGAGATTCAAAAATCGAAAAATCCAAAAATTGAAAAACCGCAAACTTAGACATTGAAAAAGAGCAAAATTGAATTATCGAACAATCGAAAATTCGATAAATCGAATAGTTAAAGAATAATTTTCATTGTTTATTTTTTAGTTCTTTGGTTTTAAACTTTTTAATGTTTCGGTTTTACAATTTTTCAATTTCCCGATTTTTCACTGTTTCGATTCTTCAATTATTTGTAAATTTTGTGTTTCAATTTTTGTATTTCTCAATTTTTCGACATATTCAACTTTTTATGTTTAGATTTCCAGTGTCTCGAATTTTCAATTTATCGATTTCTTAATTTAACCTTTCAATTTTTTTATTTTTCGACGTTACGATGTCTCGATTTATTCAAATTTTCGATTTTGTCTTTTTCGTCCTGGATTTTCGATTTCTCTATTTATCGAATATTCAAATTTTAGATTTTTCAATTTTACGATTTTTCAATTTTTACACTTTCCAATTTCTAGAATTTTCAATTTATCGATTTCTTTACGACTATTCGATCTTTCAACTATTGAGTTTTTCGATTTTTCATTTGATTTTCAGTTTCTCGAATTTTCATTTTCTCGGTATACTTCAGTTTTCGATTTTTTGATTTCTCGATTTTATAATTTTTGATTTTTTCGATTTTTTGCGTTTTAGAGTTTTTTGGATTTAACGATTTACAGATTTTTGAATTTTTATATCTTTCAGTTTCTCGAATTTTCAGTTTTTTGATATTCTATTTCCTTGATTTTTTTCGATTCATCGATTTCCTAATTTTTCGACTACTCGATCTTTGAACTTTTAATTTTTTCGATTTTTCATTAGATCATTTTTCGGTATTTCACGTTCTGGATTATTCGATTTTGATTTCTGAATTTTTTTGATTTCCAGGTTTTTGGTATTCAGATTTTTCTTTGGATTTTCAATTTCTCGAATTTTCAGTTTTTCCGTGTTTCAGTTTCTCGATTTCTCGATTTTTGGACTTTTAGATTTTATGACTTCTGACTTTTTCGGTTTTTTTAGTTTTTAGTTTTATCGATTTTTGGATTTTTCGATTTTTTTTATTTTTCGATTTTTCAAAAAATCCAAAAATTCTGAAACTGAAAAACTCCAAAACCTAAAAAATGAAAAATCTAGAAATTGCAATGTGTGATTTATCAATTTCTCGATCGTTGGCTCGGTTTTTTAATTTCCCAACTTTTCGATTATACAAATTTTCGATTTCTCAATTTCTCGAATTTTCAATTTTTTGATATCTCTATTTCCTCGATTTTTCTTAATTTTTCAACTATTCGATCTTTCAATTTTTTAGTTTTTCGATTTATCGAAAAATCTAAAAACCTGGAAATTGAAAAATCGCAAAACTAGAATATCAGATGATTGAAAATTTCATAAATCGAATAGTTGAAGAATAAAAAAATTGAGAAATTAAAAATTCGAAAATTTTAATAATCCAAAAATCCCTTTAAAAAATTGATATAGGTATTTTTAAACCTTTCAATTTCTCGAATTTTCAATTTTTTGATACTCCTATTTCATTTTCTTGATTTTTCGATTTATCGATTTCTTAATTTTTCGTCTATTCGATCCTTCAACTTTTCAGTTTTTCGATTCTTCGATTATTAGATTTTTGGATTTTTTATTTGATTTTTCAGTTTTAGATCTTTCGATTTGTCGAATTTTCAATTTTTTTGACATTTCAGTTCTTCCATTTTTCTCTTTCTTAATTTTTCGACTATTTCGTCTTTCAATTTTGCAGTTTTTCGATTTATCGGATTTTCGGTTTATCAATTTTTCGACTTCTCGGTTTTTCAAATGTTCAGTTTTTTATTCTATTCAATTGATAAAAAAATAAAAAAATCGAGAGATTAAAAAATCGAAAAGTCGAAAAATCAAAAAATCCAGATATTGGAAAACCGCAAACTTTGAAACTGAGAAAAATCGCAAAACTTATGTGGGTATCGAATAATTGCAAATTTGGTAAATCGAATAGTTAAACAATAAAAAAATTGAAAAATTGAGAAAATAAAAGTTCGAAAATTTGAATTATCCGAAAATCTCTGTAAAAAATGGTAATTTTTAGATCTTTCAATTTCTCGAATTTTCACTTGTTTGATATTTTATTACCTCGATTTTTCGATTTCTTAATTTTTCCACTAACCAATTTTTCAACTTTTCAGTTTTTCGATTGTTCGATTATTAGATTTTTTGGGTTTTTTCGATTTATCAATTTTTAGATTTTCCTATTTCTCGATTTTTCAATTTTGTCTTTTTCATCCTCGATTTCGCGATTTCTCTATTTTTCAAGTTTTCGATTTTTCGATTTCTTCATTTTTTGACTATTCGATCATTCAAATTTTCAATTTTTCGATTTATTGACCTTGCGGATTTTCGGTTATCAATATTTCGATTTTTCGGTTTTTCAAATTTTCAGTTTTTGGATCTGTTAAGTTGTTCAAAAAGTCAAAAATCTAGGGATAAAAAGTCGAAAAGCCGAAAAATAGAAAAATCCAGAAATTGAAAAACCGCAAACTTAAAATTGAAAAATCGCAAAACGCGAATATCGGGTAATTGAAAATTCGATAAATCGAATAGTTAAAGAACAAAAAAATGGAAAAATTGACAAAATCTGAATAATCCAAAAATCCCTTTAAAAAATTGATATATTTTTAGATCTATCAATTTCTCGAATTTTCGATTTTTTGATACTCCTATTTCATTTTCTCAATTTTTCGATTTATCGATTTCTTAATTTTTCGTCCTTTCGATCTTTCAACTTTTCAGTTTTTCGATTCTTCGATTATTAAATTTTTTGACTTTTTTTCGATTTTTCGATTTTCCACAAGGATAGAAGTACACTGTTGTGTAACATTTAAATCATTTTGAAATAGAATGATGTTCCAGGCAGACAGACAGACAGACAGACAGACAGACAGACAGACAAACTGAAACGGGAAATCACTTTTTTCGTACTCTAGGGGTCATGAAACGTCGAGAAAATATGAAAGTAGCAATTCCTCGAATGGACTGGATTACGATACTTAAATCTAATCTAGATAAAATCACCAGCAGACAAACAGACGACAAACTTTGAGATTATAAAATTACACTTTCGTCAAAATGATCCTATTAAAATTATTCCTTGGATACCCTCGAGCAGTACAAAGACTTTATATATTCCAAAACAAAATAAGAAATTTCACATATACCTACATTTATTTTTGTGTAAATACTTTAATTAAAAGTTTACGTCTCTATTATAAACGTCAACTAAGTACTTGAATAAACACTAACACAGGACATTCACTCTAATTGAAAACTGAACTTCCAAACTTTCTGTTGTTGGGATCATATTAAAACGGTGTCTACCTAATCCTCATTAGCTAATTCGATTATGACTTTTCAAACACATTATCAGCACATGTCGACCACATCTGTTTAACTTCTTAATCGGAACCTTATTACGCCGATTAAATAAAAAATTCCAGGAACTGTGTTACGTAAATATTGTTATTACTAGCAGAATGGCAACATTTCCGCACCGACAAACCCATTCGTTTAATTCATTCCGCAACGAAAAAATTCGCACCTTCTTGTTCCCCGCAACCCTTGACTTTGTGTTCACGTTCTTTGCGTTTTATACCGTCGATATGAAACAATGAAATTCCTGCCGGTTTCTTCGTCTCGGGTGGCAAAAGCGAGATGTTCTCAACAGTATTCGCATAAATAGTTATAAACATTCCGGGGCTGCTGTAGCGCGTAAATCAGTATCGCCTATTCCAGACAGACGTTGCATGTTCTATTACCTTCTGGAACGCGTAGGGAGTTAAAATCTAACACGAGTTTAGCACAGAATTTGTTAAATCAGCTAACCATAATATATATAAGCTCTTCATCATTTTAAGGGTGAGTTAAAGCATTTTTCAGCATAGAGAAATGAGCGCAAAAAACCCTACCCAGACTGCGTTTCCGGTTTTTAAATTTTGTTGAGTATGAGATTATCGGGTTTTCGCTATTTATGGATCAATTTTAAATTTTCAAAAAGATGCATTAGTAGAAATTGTATTAAAAAATCAATTGCGGTTTACAGAAATAAAATATCTTAATAAATAATTGAAAATAAAATTTGTGGTCAAACAAACATTAGCCATTTTTCTGGTCCACACAAATCTATAACGGGTAACCGATAGAGCCCCTCATAATTCTGTTACTATTACAACTATGGATTATAAAACGGTAGAAACGGTGGACCTACTTTTTCATATACTACTAGTTATGAGACGTCGAGAAAAGATAACGTTTAGGAGCACGAAGAAAAATTGATAAAAAATAATTAATAAAAGACAAGCCCTTTACCTTTTTTTTCTGTCCCTTTTTTATTCTTAAATTAAAATTTACAGATTTAAGCTGTCGCTTTAGTTCTGTATGGTAATAACAAAGTCATTGTTTTCTCTCCCCTGGAACACAAAACCAAATAGTTGCTTATATAATAATTAATCAAACTATTAATATCCTGAAAACACTTCTCATTATCCTTTTCTGTACCTAACGCCACTAAACCGTCCCCCCTCTTTCTAATATTCAAATGAAAAATTTTATCATCTTGCACCACCGATAACGTCGCTAGATAACAATTCTTGGACGGTCGTATGATAAAAGTTCCAAATTGTTTATTTTTCAAGAGATCTTCTGCAACCTCTCTCTCCACGTCCTTGTAAAACTCCTCTTTTTCGTCTTTCACTCCTAAAATTAAAAAGTTGTATAAAACGTCTTTCGTTGATTAAAAGTGCATCACACCGCCGCAGTCCCGTGAATTGTTTCTCCCTCTGGCACAACAGCACAACGAGCACATTTTATACAACACATCTAACGACTCACTGTACAACCTATAAGTTAAATTTGTTAAAACACCGCAAAATACTTTGAAACACCAGCACATTTGTTTGTGGACGTTCATTGTTCATTTTCTATGCCAGAATGTGGTTTATTGTGCAGTTGCACTGGTGTGACATGTGGAAAGGTTTTTTATTTGGTTTCGAAGGGAACACACGTTAGTCGAACATTTATTTTCCTGCGGCACCGACACATGATACTACATGTGGAGCAGTTTTTATGGGGTGCATTCACATTAGGGAGAAACTATGAGCCGCTAATGAGAACTGAATTTTCGCTTTTTGAATGGAATTGTTAAAATGTTGTTAATAATTCTTTTAATGTTTTTTGTTTTGTTTTTGTTTTTAAGGACGGACGCAACTTCTTCAAATTTTCTTCCAGTTAAATGAGGTGTGACCGAATCCTTAACCAGTCCCAATTGCGACCAACACTAACACTCCAAATCCGACCCTCTCCTGCTAAATTTATGTTTTTATCAAGATTTCCAAATGAAGCGACAACTTTAGGTCGTGCACAAAATTTATCTCTTTCACAAACCTCGTTTCCATGGTGGAGGCTATGTTAATTATTGTAATAATTATTCATGTAATGTCGCTTATTTTCAAATGAACACACAACGTGTTGTCCGCTAATGGAACTCTGGCACATTAAAAATTTATAAAAAGTGCCAAAAGGGCTTGATTAAACGGAAAATATACAAGAAAAATGCGTAACTTTTTTTCTTTGATTTCTAGATCTATGTCTGAGGTAAAAAATAAAAGTGGAATCATAAACGGCAGATATAGTATATGTCAATTTATAAAATTTAAGTATGATAATTTTTTTTTAAATGTTTGATGTCACTAATGATAATTTTTGTTAGAAACAAACTAATAAATACATTTATTTTTTATAAATTTCTCTAATGAATAATAAATATTAACTATATTCTTCTGTCGAATGGGAGTGGAAAATAATAAAACCTAGGATGTGAAAAACGTAAAAAAAGCGCTAATCCTAACTGTTTTACATAAAGATCCAAAATAGCTAATAGCCCCGCCCACCCACTCCCTCTTCGTTGTACTAGCCCCGCCCACCCACCCTCTTTTTTCTTAGAGGGTATGTTATTTGCCAAAATCACTCTTCTCTTAGCAAGTACTAGTCTTGTCTTAATTTCACGAGAGTTTTTTTTATCCGGATAAAATTGATTTTTTTAACGAATGGTTGAACTTGACGTCACAAACCGCCTATGATTTATCAGACGAGACCTTTTATTTGACGGTTTGTGGAGTCATTTGCTAAAAATCGTTCAAAAACGAGTTTAAAAAATGAAATTTTGTCCTCAGAAAAAAAATCTCGAGCTAATTCGATGAGATAATTTAACAAATTAAACTGAAGAACAAACTTGTTTATTTAAGAATAGCAGTTATTAAAAACACAGTTAATTAATTTTTTTTCACGATCAGAAATAGTATAAGGAAAAAATACGATTAGTGCTTTCTTTTTCTTTTTTTAGCAGCCACTCTAGAAAAGAACATATCATTAACCCCGCCCACCCACCCGCCTTCATTTCAGTGATTCATTTTATCTAGCCAGAAGAAAGGTGGACCTTGTATTGAACAGAAATAAAATCGTTAGAATGAGAACAAAGCAGGTGGGTGGAGCTAGTAATTGCTAAGATAAGACTGACTGTGGCATATTACATATACTCTAAGAAAAGAGAGGGCGGGTGGGTGGGGCTAATATTTGTTAAGATAAGACTGATTTTGGTGAATCACTGAACAATAGTAAGAGTAATCACTGAAATGAAGAGGGTGGTGGATGGGCGGAGCCATTGCTTGCTTATAAAAGACTCTGTGAGAACAAGTTAACTAAGCCCCACCCACCCACCCATTTTCTCATTTTTCGCCTTCTAAAATAAAAAATAAATCTTATGACAAACAGTATAACAAAAAAAAAATACGATTAGCGCTTTTTTTTATTTATCAGCCTACGTTCTATAAGTTCCCATTGACACTCTACAAAACAACATATAATTAATTAATTATAAGGGAGGGTGGGTGGGGCTAGTAGATTTTAGCGAATGACCTATCCTCTAAGAAATTTAATTAAATTATTATAAGAACATACACTATAGGCTCCAAAGCACTTTTAAATTCTTTCCTGCCTGTCTTTTTTTAAAAATGTAAAACCTTCTCGGAGGTCCAAAGTGTCTTTTTTAAAAATGTAAAACCTTCTCGAGGACGCCAAATATATTTTTTAATTATGTGAAACCTTCTCGGGGATCCCAACTGTCTTCTTTTTAATGTGAAACTTTCTTGGGGGTCTCCACTGTCTTTTTTAAAAATGTAAAACCTTCTCGGGGGCCCCAAATGTATTTTTTTAAGAATGTGAAACCTTTTCGAGGGCCCCAACTCTCTTTATTAAAAATGTAAAACCTTCTAGGGGGCCCCAACTGTCTTTTTGAAGAATGGGTAAACTTCTCGGGGGCGTCAAATGTCTTTGTTAAAAATGTAAAACCTTCTCGGGGGCCGTATTTGTATTTTTTTTTTTTAGTGTGAAACCTTCTCGGAGCCTAAATGTCTTTTTTTAAGATTGTGAAAGCTTCTTGGGGGTCCCAACAGTCTTTTTTACAAATGTAAAACCTTCAAAATTGTAAAATTTAAAAATCAAAAGGAAAACGAATAAGTATAAGACGAAAACTTTGGAAAATCTGAAAATTGGAAATGAACAACTTGAAAAATTGAAAAAACGACAAACTGAAAAATGGAAAGATTAAAAATTGGGAAACATAAAATCGAAAAACTGCGAAATATTGTAAAATCAAAATAATGAAAATTAAAGAAATCGGAAAATCGAATAACTGAGAAATCCAAAAACTGCAAAATTTGAAAATTTAGTAATTGTAAAGTCTAAAAATAAATACACGAAAAATTATAAAATCGAAGTAAACTTTGAATAAACAAAGGAAATGGAGAAGCGAAAAATTGTGACATAAAATCGCGAAAATGAAAATAAAAAATCAGGGAACTGAAAGATGAAAATCAAGAACTTACAGAAATGAAAAACTGTAATGTCGAAAAATTGAAGAATTGAAGAATTTCAAACCGGAAAATTCAAGAAACGAAAAACTGAGAAATCTGGAAGTCGAGAAATTAAAAAGTTGAAAAAATGAAAAATTATGAAATGTCGAAAAATTGGGAAATAAAAACACGAAAAAACGAAGAAATGCAATATCAAAAAATTGTAAAATCGAAGAAGGAAACACGAAGATTCTTGCAAGGTATCTCATTTGCCAAAATAAGTCTTATCTTAGCAAATACTAGTCTTATTTTGGCAAGTATGTACCTACTAGCTCCACCCACCTGCCCTTTATTTCCTTAGAGATTTTTCGATTTTTACAATTTCGACAGTCTATAATTTTTCGATTTTACCGTTTTAGGGTTTTCGAATTTTTACAATTTTTCGGTTCTTTGTTTTCGATTTTTAATTTCTCGATTTTTACTCTTTGAGTATTTCAATTTTTCCTTTCTTTAGTGTCTCGATTTGCTATTTTCATATTTAGCAATTTTTCGTTTTTGGATTGTTCGATTTTTTCCAATTTTTTAGTTGAAAAATAAAAAATTGAATAAACGATAAATTATTAAATCCAAGTAAATATTGAAAAAACTAAGGAAATGGAGAAACGAAGAATTGTGATATAAAATCGAGAAAACGGAACTAAAAAATCAGGGAAATGAAAGATAAAGATCAAGAACTTGACAAAACGAAACGAAAAATTGAAAAATTCAAGAAACGAAAAACTGACAAATTTGGAGGTCGAGAAGTTGAAAAGTTGAAAAATTAAATTTGCAATGAACGAAAAATTATGAAATGTGGAAAAATTGAAAAATTAATTGTTAAGATAATGTTGATTTTGGGAAATGGCTGAACAATATTAAGAGTAACCACTGGAATGACGAGGGTGCTTATAAAAGTCTCTGTACGAAAAAGTTAAGTAAGCCCCACCCACCCACCCGTTTTCTAATGTGACTAATCTCTCAATACTGTTAATTAATGACAACATTATTATTTTATTATAATCTTAGGCAAATCCATTAAACCGTTGGTGAGAAAATAGATCCTTTTTAAACAAAATACCTATACAATATTGAGCCGGTGTTAAATAGGCGTACCAGAGGTGAGATTAATATTTACAAAGGAATATGCTGATGCTCCTCCCACTCGTAAAAGCTCCGCCTTAATAAATTATTTTTTCATTGGTCTGGAGATGAGAGGCTGTTTGCGATTACACCTCATTGTATCTACACGATTTTTTATTATTTAAGTGTAAACACTGACGACAAAGTCGTTAAAAAATAAAATTTAGTAAAAAATATATTTTATTAAGAGAAAAATTGCAATCTTAGAATTTATTTATCTCAGAACCAATAAAATGAGTGATCAAAACCGAGTAGGGGTGGGTTAAATTCTACCGTTTGTCAAAACAGAATTCAATTCACATTTTACAATAAATAAAATAAGTCAGCGAAATGAAGAAAGGAGGTAGACGGGGCCAAGTTTAGCTTACAGAGTATTTTTTTAAGAAAGCAATAGCCCCGCCCACCCACCCCCTCTTCATTCTAGTGACTGCACTTAACGTGGTTCAGTCATATCTTAGCAAGTACTAGCCCCACCCACCCACCCGTTATTTTCTTTTGAGATAAGTCATAGGCCAAAATCAGTTTTATCGTATTAACTCTGCTCACTCACCCTGTTTTCATGCTAATGATTTTATTGCTGTTCGGTATAAGATCCATCTCTCATTCCGACCTCATAAAATAAATTACTAAAACACAAGGCGGGGTAGGTGGGCGGGGCTAAGTATATTCTTCTGTCTTATAGGAGTGGAAACTAATAGAAGTTAGGATGTGAAAAACATAAAAAAGCGCTAATAGTAACTCTTTTATACAAAGAACTAAAAAAGTATTTTTTTGTATAAAACATTTACTTCTTATTTCAGAAGAAAAAAAGAGAAGGCACGGGTGGGTGGGCGGGGCTAAGTTTAACTATTCCTATTTAATATTCTTCAGTCATATTTTAGCAAGTACTAGCCCCACCCACCCGCCCTCTATTTTCTTAGAGAATGTTATTTCTGCAAATCGGTCTTATCTTGGTAAGTACTAACCCCACCCACCCACCCTTTATTTTGTTAGAGGATCTGTGATTTGTCAAAGCAGAAATTTTGAAATTTTAGAAGAAGATAAACACTATTCAACTAAATTTATTTTTTATAAATTCTTTTAATGAATAATATTACCAATTCCATCCTCACAACTATAGCATAAAATATAAATGTAAAACCGTACCATAAAACTTATCAACAAAATTATTTGTTCTAATCTGTATTCACTATTTTGAGGTATTCGTTGTCGTCCAAGTAGTTCAAATTTAAATCCAAACCTTGACTCTATTAAATAACAAATACTTGCTACTTTATGGAAAAAAGTATATTTCAACTGATTATTTAATTACAATTGTTACATGTTTATAACAACAAAAAACACCAAAAAACAAAAACCGTTTTAAAACAAAAAAAAAAGAAATCCATTTAATAAAAAACGGGTTTCTAACATTCCTACAACCACGTCAATTTTGACAGCAGGAAGTAGAGTGGGGTGAATTTCAAGCAAACTGTTGATACCAACTGAAACAGTAATTGTTGATCAAGTATAAGTATATGAAGTTATGAGTTTCCGTTTAGTATAAGATCCACCTTTCATTCCGACCAGATAAAAGAAATCACTAAAACGCAAAGTGGGGTGGGTGGGCGGGGCTAAGTAGATTCTTCTGTCGAATTTGAGTGGAAACTAATAGAACTAAAAAATAGTTTCCTGTATAAAAATGTATTTCTTATTCCAAAGGAAAAAAAAGAGAACGGACGGGTGGGTGGGCGGGGCTAAGTTTACTTTTCCTTACTGAGTCTTTTATAAAGAATCACTAGCCCCGCCCACCCACCCCATGTTCGTTCTGGTGACCGCACTTAATATTGTTCAGTCATATCTTGGCAAATTAACTGAACAATTAGAAACGCCAAAATTGAATATAGTTGAGACGAGAAAATACTAACGAACAAGAGACGAATGACCAAATTGAAGCTGCTAAGAGATTTTCTATTAATTTAATCGTAAACGAACCAAAATCGTCTTACTCTAAACATAAAACCTGAGTAAAATTAAATTATAGAGAGTGTTACAGAGCTCATTTTAGGTTCGTGTTAGACACTTTCACGTTTTGAACTGTCAACGACTGGCTTGAAAAAGTTGATTGATTCGATAGACAGCCAAGACGAAATGTTATATCAAATCCACATGGTGTCTGTCACTTGTGTCATTCTGTTTTGACACTTAAATGTGCACAAAATTTTAACAAAAAAGTGTAGGTTACTGTTTTACACAGCTTGCAAATTTTGCTCAGTATTGTTTACCATCCACGATATTCATAAAATATATTTAAAATTTCACAACAATTTGTCCGTATAACATTTATTACCCTTAAAACACCAAAAATACAAATTACAAAAATTGTCGACGCGTTTCGCTAACTACGTTGGCATTCATTCATTAATCCAGTTAGTACTGTTTAGATGATGCCAATGTGGTTGGTGAAACGCATCGACAATTTTTGTAAAATTGTATTTTCGTGTTATGGAGGTAAAAAATTCCGTATATTTTATACTCTAGGGTTTATAAATAGTCGGAAAACATAATGTTAATAAAATTCATTATCACTGCAATTTGAAGTTTAGTAGATTTTTTTCGAAATTCTATAAGTCACATTATTCATTTCTTTAAAATAAGTCAGTTATGATTTTTATTTTTCCATATATATCAAAACATTTATAAACGAATTCAATCCCTTTTTGCAAAATCATAAATTTCCCAGTTTTTTACAAATTTTGAATCGTGGCAAAAATGCAGTGGAAAATTCAACGCACAGTTAGATCCTGTGTTAAATTCCTGGGTCGTTAACAGCTAAGTGATTCAAGCTTCATTTTAGTGGAGATACGCAGACTTAGAACTTGACCAATATATCACTAGTATTACAACTTTCAGACCTTTCCCTGTGCTCGTAACTGTCTTAATACCATTAGCCTTGATGAACACCCTTAAAGTGGTTATGCTATGTTCGTGTGATTTTGAGAACGATCTAAATGAGACTCAAAGATGAGAAAAACGTTTCCGTAACCGTGTTTAACGTAACTGAACGTATCTATTTCTTGAATTAAAAACTGAACACAAAAAAAAATAGTTTGAGATAGTTTATTATTGGATGTTAAATTGCCAACAGACATATACTACAATATTTCGTTAGTATTAAAAATCGTATCGGTGACAGCAACCCCACGTTTTGTGTATGTTATTCAATATGTCATCAAACTGAGCATTAACAACCTGTCAATATTTCAAATTTCAACGAACAGTATACAAGTAAATTCGTGGTCACAAATTTTCTGTTGTCATTCGCTTTAAACTCCCCTAATTGATTAGATCCCAAAATAGAGCCCACGAAAATCCACCCTCCTCCATCACCCCAAAACTTTTCGAATAAACGTCCCAGATGAACTCGTCTCCGACTCACGTTCGCATCTTCCAGTTCCACCGACTCACCTTTTTTCAAATCTCGGCGCGGTTGTCGTCCGGTACCACCTTTACACCACCACACAAAAATAGCCCACACAGGTTAAAAAAATGAAATCTCTCTGCTGTTCCTGTCCAGCTTTTTTTTTGAGATGAAGGTCGCGGCCGGTCACGTGCCGGTCACGTGTGTACATCGGCCGTAATTAGTGCGCTTTGCTGGTTCGATTGGCGATCGTGTGCATGGCGCTGACGAAACACGCAGTCGACATAACCGGAGCGGATTCCGGACTTGACTGCGGCTCCGGGTTGTCGAAAGCTTGGCAGGAACCGCCCGCTTGCGCAACACCATCGATTTTGCTGGACCAAACCTGGCCTACTGGATGTATTATACATGACCCACTCGAAGCTGCGAGGACGCATCATCTCCGAGGTGAAATCTGAAAATTAGGGAAGAGATAATGAAGGTGCACTTTTTAATGGGGAGGAGTGCCGGACTTGGACTGTTAACTGCGCTAGAACTGGGATGACTGTTTCTGGAAAGCGTGTCGATTTATATTATTTATATTTAGTTTTTCCATAATCCATCAGAAAATCCGAAGTTTACTGCGTGAATAAAAATATACAATTTACTGCAACACCTTCTAGAAACAGAACATACTCGCGTAGCTAATTATAATGCGTGGAAAGTTGACCCTGGAAATGCATTAGCAGATCAAGAATCTTTATATAATGTATAAACTTTCGGAAGGTAAAAGGTCTCGTGTCTAAAACGGCGCTCTTTAAAGCTTAACGTGGGTCGTTCTCCAACTCGAGAGGTATGTTTCCAGCAGAATTTACTGGTCACATACAATAAGAAATGTTACTACTGTTTTATTTTACGAAACAGCCAAGACGTGATGGAAGTTTATGGAGATGTTATAGGCTTAGGCCTGTGTGTATGTATCATTATCGCATAACATTATCAATCTTGTTTAAGTGTGAGGTTTTGAAAATGAGAGAACCTTTCAATATTTTTTGTGGTATTGATTTAGATCTGATTGTGGGCGCTTTGTTATTTTTAATGGTTCAAGAAAATTGCGTTATGGTAGTGTCAAATTTTAACAATATTCGATAACAAATTTACAATCAAGTTGAATGTCACTGTCAACCATGTAGCAATATTAATGAATAAAAAACAGTTTTTTTTGTTTTATTAAATTTTTTTTTTAATTACCTCTTTCAAATATTTCCATTACTGATTTTAGTGGGGTGGATGGGTGGGGCTAAGTATATTCTTCTGTCGAATAGGAGTGTAAACTAATAGAACCTAGAATGTGAAAAACGTAATTTCTTATATAAAAAATTTATTTCTTATTTCAGAAGACAAAAAAAGAGAAATAAACGGGTGGGTGGGCGGGGCTAAGTTTAGCTTGCCTTACTGAGTCTTGTATAACTAAGCAATAGCCCCGCCCACCCACCCCCTCTTAATTCTAGTGACTACTCTTAACATTGTTAATTAATGACAACATTAAGTTTTGAAATTTTGAATTTTCCGATTTTGAAATTTTTCTTTTCTTCAGTTTTACGATTTTACTATTTTCAATCTCAATTAATTGTTTAATTTATCAAATTTTCGACTATTCTTCGGTTCTTCAAATCCCGGTTTTTAATTTTTCAATTTGTGGATTTTCGACTTATAGTTTTTCGACTTTATCCACTTTTTTACAAATTTTATCTACTTTAATTTTTCGACTTTTAGTTGCTTCATTTTTAATGATAAATTTTTCAATTTTTTTCATTTGTCATTTTCCCGATTTCTAATTTTTCAACAATAATAATTTATTTACGGAAAGTGTACTACATAAATCAAGCTAAACAAAATATAATTTGATGTATGTAACAGTTAATTCAATTTAAATTAACTTTTCCATTTTAATTTCACAAATTTTGTGTTTAATTTTTGTTTATTTTAATTTTTTGATTTTTAGGCTCACGGTTTTTAATTTTTCAATTTTTAAATATTTTAAATTTTCTTTTTTTCAATTTCTGAAGTTTGCTATGTTTTGCGATTTTGCAATTTTTCGATTGTTCAAATATGTTTTAGATTTCTTTAATTCATTAGTTTTTCGATGTTTCAATTTTACAATTTAAAAAACAGGGTATGTAGTACTTCCTAACAAACGACTGATCTTGGCAAATAATATACCCTTTAAGAAAATAGAGGGAGGGTGGGCGGGGCTTATACTTGCCAAGATAACACTGACTTTGGCAAATGATATACCCTGTAAGAAAACAGAGGGCGGGTGGGCGGGGCTAGTGCTTGGTAAGATAAGACTGATTTTGGCAAATAATATACCTTCCAAGGAAATAGAGGGCGGGTGGGCGGGGCTAGAACTTCATAAGATAAGACTGATTTTGGCAAATTGTATACCCTGTAAGAAAACAGAGGGTATATTATTTGCTAAAATCAGTCTTATCTTAATTTCGGCCAATTTTTGACATTTTCGAAACTTAACTAAACATATTTTCTTGTAGATTTCGAGCTCTAGATTGATAAGTGCAACCGCTTTTCCAGAATCGACCGTTGGAATATCGAAAATTTTTAGAAATCTTCAAAAATTCGCATTTCGTACCGATTCTTTCAAAAATGTTGCTCCGTGACCATCAACACGCTATATTTTTGGAATCAACATGTCGAACTCTACGTCCCTGATTTTTTTCACAATTTTTAGACAAATTTTTTAAAAGCGAAATGTTTTCAATGTCCACCTTCCTCAAATTTCGGCCAATTTTTGACATTTTCGAAACTTCTCTAAATTCATTTTCTTGTAGATTTCGAGCTCTAGAACTCACTTCCGGCATCGTTTCTTTGATAACTGCAACCGTTTTCCCGGAATCGACCGCTGAAATATCGAAATTTTTAGAAATTTTCAAAAATTCGCATTTCGTACCGATTCTTTCGAAAATCTTGCTCCGTGGCCATCAACACACTACATTTTTGGAATCAGCATGTCGAGATCTACCTCCCTGAATTTTTTCACAATTTTTGGACTACTTTTTTAAAAGTGAAATTTTTCCAATGGTCCCCCATTCTTCAAATTTCGGTGAAATTTTGACATTTTCAAAACTTAACCAAACACATTTTCTTGTTGATTTCGAGCTCTAGAACTCACTTCCGGCATCGTTTCTTTGATAACTGCAACCGTTTTCCCGGAATCGACCGCTGAAATATCGAAATTTTTAGAAATTGTTAAAAATTCGCATTTCGTACCGATTCTTTCGAAACTGTTGCTCCGTGACCATCAACACACTACATTTTTGGAATCAGCATGTCGAGATCTACCTCCCTGAATTTTTTCACAATTTTTGGACAACTTTTTTAAAAGTGAAATTTTTCCAATGGTCCCCCCTTCTTCAAATTTCGGTGAAATTTTGACATTTTCGAAACTTAACTAAACACATTTTCTTGTTGAAATATCGAAATTTTTAGAAATACTCAAAAATTCGCATTTCGTACCGATTCTTTGGGAAATCTTTTTCCGTGACCATCAACACACTACATTTTTGGAATCAGCATGTCGAGATCTACCTCCCTGAATTTTTTCATAATTTTTGGACAACTTTTTTAAAAGTAAAATTTTTTAAATGGTCCCCCATTCTTCAAATTTCGGTGAAATTTTGACATTTTCGAAACTTAACTAAACACATTTTCTTGTTGATTTCGAGCTCTAGAACTCACTTCCGGCATCGTTTCTTTGATAACTGCAACCGTTTTCCCGGAATCGACCGCTGAAATATCGAAATTTTTAGAAATTGTTAAAAATTCGCATTTCGTACCGATTCTTTCGAAAATGTTGCTCCGTGACCATCAACACACTACATTTTTGGAATCAGCATGTCGAGATCTACCTCCCTGAATTTTTTCACAATTTTTGGACAACTTTTTTAAAAGTGAAATTTTTCCAATGGTCCCCCCTTCTTCAAATTTCGGTGAAATTTTGACATTTTCGAAACTTAACTAAACACATTTTCTTGTTGATTTCGAGCTCTAGAACTCACTTCCGGCATCGTTTCTTTGATAACTGCAACCGTTTTCCCGGAATCGACCGCTGAAATATCGAAATTTTTAGAAATTGTTAAAAATTCGCATTTCGTACCGATTCTTTCGAAAATGTTGCTCCGTGACCATCAACACACTACATTTTTGGAATCAGCATGTCGAGATCTACCTCCCTGAATTTTTTCACAATTTTTGGACAACTTTTTTAAAAGTGAAATTTTTCCAATGGTCCCCCCTTCTTCAAATTTCGGTGAAATTTTGACATTTTCGAAACTTAACTAAACACATTTTCTTGTTGATTTCGAGCTCTAGAACTCACTTCCGGCATCGTTTCTTTGATAACTGCAACCGTTTTCCCGGAATCGTCCGCTGAAATATCACAATTTTTAGAAATTGTTAAAAATTCGCATTTCGTACCGATTCTTTCGAAAATGTTGCTCCGTGACCATCAACACACTACATTTTTGGAATCAGCATGTCGAGATCTACCTCCCTGAATTTTTTAACAATTTTTGGACAACTTTTTTAAAAGTGAAATTTTTCCAATGGTCCCCCTTCTTCAAATTTCGGTGAAATTTTGACATTTTCGAAACTTAACTAAACACATTTTCTTGTTGATTTCGAGCTCTAGAACTCACTTCCGGCATCGTTTCTTTGATAACTGCAACCGTTTTCCCGGAATCGACCGCTGAAATATCGAAATTTTTAGAAATTGTTAAAAATTCGCATTTCGTACCGATTCTTTCGAAAATGTTGCTCCGTGACCATCAACACACTACATTTTTGGAATCAGCATGTCGAGATCTACCTCCATGAATTTTTTCACAATTTTTGGACAACTTTTTTAAAAGTGAAATTTTTCCAATGGTCCCCCCTTCTTCAAATTTCGGTGAAATTTTGACATTTTCGAAACTTAACTAAACACATTTTCTTGTTGAAATATCGAAATTTTTAGAAATTCTCAAAAATTCGCATTTCGTACCGATTCTTTGGGAAATCTTTTTCCGTGACCATCAACACACTACATTTTTGGAATCAGCATGTCGAGATCTACCTCCCTGAATTTTTTCATAATTTTTGGACAACTTTTTTAAAAGTAAAATTTTTTAAATGGTCCCCCATTCTTCAAATTTCGGTGAAATTTTGACATTTTCGAAACTTAACTAAACACATTTTCTTGTTGATTTCGAGCTCTAGAACTCACTTCCGGCATCGTTTCTTTGATAACTGCAACCGTTTTCCCGGAATCGACCGCTGAAATATCGAAATTTTTAGAAATCCTCAAAAATTCGCATTTCGTACCGATTCTTTGGGAAATCTTTTTCCGTGACCATCAACACACTACATTTTTGGAATCAGCATGTCGAGATCTACCTCCCTGAATTTTTTAACAATTTTTGGACAACTTTTTTAAAAGTGAGATTTTTCCAATGGTCCCCCCTTCTTCAAAATTCGGTGAAATTTTGACATTTTCGAAACTTATCTAAACACATTTTCTTGTTGATTTCGAGCTCTAGAGCTCACTTCCGGCATCGTTTCTTTGATAACTGCAACCGTTTTCCCGGAATCGATCGTTGAAATATCGAAATTTTTAGAAATTCTCAAAAATTCGCATTTCGTACCGATTCTTTGGGAAATCTTTTTCCGTGACCATCAACACACTACATTTTTGGAATCAGCATGTCGAGATCTACCTCCCTGAATTTTTTAACAATTTTTGGACAACTTTTTTAAAAGTGAAATTTTTCCAATGTTCCCCCCTTCTTCAAAATTCGGTGAAATTTTGACATTTTCGAAACTTAACTAAACACATTTTCTTGTTGATTTCGAGCTCTAGAACTCACTTCCGGCATCGTTTCTTTGATAACTGCAACCGTTTTCCTGGAATCGACCGCTGAAATATCGAAATTTTTAGTAATTGTTAAAAATTCGCATTTCGTACCGATTCTTTCGAAAATGTTCCGTGACCATCAACACACTACATTTTTGGAATCAGCATGTCGAGATCTACGTCCCTGAATTTTTTCACAATTTTTGGACAACTTTTTTAAAAGTGAAATTTTTTCAATGGTCCCCCCTTCTTCAAATTTCGGCCAATTTTTGACAATTTCGAAACTTCACTAAATACATTTTCTTGTAGATTTCGAGCTCTAGAACTAACTTCCGGACTCGTTTCTTTGATAACTGCAACCGTTTTTCCGGAATCGACCGTTGAAATATCGAAATTTTTAGAAATCTTCAAAAATTCGCATTTCGTAGCGATTATTTCGAAAATGTTAGTCCGTGACATCAACACGCTATATTTTTGGAATCAACATGTCGCACTCTACGTCCCTGAATTGTAGACTACATCTGTAACACTTAATTAAGTAATTAATGTAGATATTGTAAACATATTTACCAAACGTGTGTTTATCGCATTAATTGCATTTTTTGCGCGAAGTTGGCAAAACCTGTTCAAATTACCCCACAACACTTAAATTCTTGCTACGCCTCTGTGTCTATTTCCAATCGTCTGTCCTCTAATTAAGAACCGTTTCGGAATTCTAATCCCCGCAAAATTCGCTCGTCCAATAGTGGTCCCCATTCTCCTTAAAACACCTTGTACAACATGCTATAAAATTTTATCACAGTCCGCCAATATTTTCTGTGACCCGCTGTCGGAGTTCTGACGCGACACCTTTTTTATCATGTCGAAAAGCGTTCAGATCTTTGATAACCTATACAAGTGAAACGTGCTTGAGTAAACTAGCCAACTCCACTGTGACATTGCTTCTTACTTCCTTGTCTCTCGCAAAACTACCCATTTCAAGAAAATGGACGAGCAGAACTTTGTTCTATCGTAATGTCGTGCAGACTTCACATTCCGTCTAAAATGGTGCGACAATTTACATCAGGAGAGTTTGTGACAAATTAAAAGTATCAATTGATAAAAAAATAAATTCTAAAATTCATTTGATAATAAATATTGTCTAAATTTTATGGAATAATATATTCCAACGGAGAATGAGCGAAATCATGTGGAGTTACTGTTGTTCAGTGGTAGACTTCCTTAACGAGTTAAACAGGTACTAGGAAACTTTTTTTTCTGACACATAATTTATTCACTTCATAAATGCTTAAGTATAATTAATGTTATAATAATGTCGTCCATCTGAATAACAAATTTCTATACATTGTAGTTTTCTCAGAAAAACACCCAATAAATGGTGTAATCAAACCAACAAGCTATTAATACCAAACGAGCTCACTCTTAAACATGGACCACGTTAGTCAAGACACAAAAACGAAAATCTACCAAACATTCAACAGAAATGACGAAATGGTGCAAGACGACGTCAACATCATCAAAACTTGGATGCAAACTCAACCCCATCTTCCCGAAATCCTAGGTGAGTGAAAAATCTTTCTTTCAAACCCTAAAACAATCCTTTAGATGACGCCAGAATCAAAAACTTTCTCAACCTCAACAAGTTCAGCATCGAAAAAACTAAACAAAAAATCGACATGTATTACACTATTCGCACTCTAATACCCGAGATTTTTCAAAAAGGCAATCTAAATTTGGAAAACATCAAGAAAGTGTTTGACGACTGGTACATGTTTTATTTTCCCGTGCTGGTCAACGACGTCCGTCGGGTGTACTACGTAAGACCCAAGAGATTCAACGTCGTGGAACCTGTCTCTGTTTCGGCAGTTTTTTTTGCGATGTATGAAGTAAGGTTACGTGAAGACTTTATAGTCGATGATATTTTTATTTTTGATATGGATAACTACTCAGTCGGGGATGTTCAAAAACTGACTCCGACCGTATTCTCAAACTTTTATGGAATTTATCAGGTACTTAGGTACTATAATCACGAGAAAGCCACTTTTAACCGGTTAAAATTCCCACAGAAAGTTTATGCCCTCAGACTCCACAAACTTATATATTTGAACTGTCCGTCTTATATGACTATCATTGTCACGATTTTGAAAACGGTACTGAAGGCGAAATTGTTTGCAAGAGCCGAATTTTACTCCGATGATCTCGGAATAAAGAAACTTTTCTCGAAGGAAGTACTCCCAAAGGAGTACGGGGGAGATGGACCCTCGCTAGACGAACTAAATGGTATTTTTTTTTTCGAAATTGGTACTAGATCTAATAATTTTTGTTCAGATGTAATGCACAAGAAGTTAGCCGAATATCAAGACAGATTCGATCAGTTGGATGGGTTAAGGGTCGACGAAAACCTGCGACCAGAGAAATTGAACAACGACGAAATTTTGGGCTACTATGGAAATTTCAAGAAAATAAATTTCGACTAATAATGACAATATTAACACTACTTTCAAGAACTTGCACATTTTGGTTAAGGGGGTCTGATTTAATGACTATAGTTGTATGTGTATAAGAGGTCTATTGATAATAAATCTTGAGTATTTACGAACATTCCAGAAAAAATAGTTTAGTTAGCAATTAATAACACAAACATGCGTCATTTCTTTAACAAGTTGAACCGGTACTAGAAAATTGCTTATAATATGAAAATCGATTTAAGGTACGCAGTAAATCGAGTATTAAAGCAAACAAACCACTAACAAAACCACTCTTGTTGAACATGAGCCAAGTTAGTCAAGATACAAAAAAGAAAATCTACGAAACCTTCGGTAGAAATGAAGAAATGGTGGAAGACGACGTCAACATCATCAAGACGTGGATGCAAACCCAACCCCACCTTCCCGAAATTCTGGGTAAGTCAAAAATCTTACTTTTGACACTAAACCAAGTTATTTAGATGACACTAGAATCAAAAACTTCCTCAATCTCAACAAGTTTAGTCTCGAAAAAACTAAGCAAAAAATCGACATGTATTACACCATTCGAACTTTAGTGCCTGACATTTTCCAAAAAGGCAAGCTAAAACTGGAAAATATCCAGAAAGTGTTTGACGACTGGTACGTTTTTTATTTTCCTATGTTGGTGAATGACGTCCATCGGGTGTACTACATGAAAGCTAAAAGACCCAATATCGTGGAACCTGTATCTATTACAGCAGTTTTATTCGCGTTGTATGAAATAAGGTTACATGAAGATTTTATGGTTGACGATATTGTTGTCGTTGACATGGGCAACCATACCTTCAGGGACGTCCAACAAATGACTCCCACCTATATGTCAAACTGTCATGCCATCTATAAGGTATTAATTAAATCGCGAAGAAACAGCTTTTCACTGATTAAAATTCCCGCAGAAAGTGTATTCTCTCAGACTGAAGAAAATTGTCTTTCTCAACTGTCCGTCCTACATTTCTATTCTTGTCGCACTTTTGAAAAACGTACTGACACCGAAGTTGTTTGAGAGAGTCGAATTCGACCCAGATGACGCAGGAATAAAGAAAGTTTTGTCGAAAGGACTACTCCCGAAGGAGTATGGGGGAGAAGGACTTTCACTAGACAACCTAAATGGTAAATTTCAAAATTGACACCACTGCTAAAATATAGGAGTATTTATTTAGATATAATGTATAAGAAACTAGGTGAATATCAAACCAGATTCGACCAGTTGGATGAGTTAAGGGTCGACGAAAGCCTACGACCAGAGAAACTGAACAATGACGAAATTCTGGGGTACTATGGAAGTTTCAAGAAGATAAATATTGACTAGTATGACGACATTGTCACTTAAAACGTTTTTATTTAAAAAATATCTACACTAACAAAAATAAACTATTCACAACGACAAAGTACAAATCACAGTTTCTTCCTCCTCCCCTTTCTCCTCCCACCCCTCCCCCTCCCTTCCTCGTGCATTCTCTTGACGTGCACCTGAAGATTGAACTTCTTCTTTGACTTAAAACAACACCTGTCACATTCATACCACTGGATATCCTCCTCGGCTGTATGTAGAGACATCACGTGACCTTTCAAAGCTGACAACTTCTTCCCTCTGTAGGGACACTTATCACAAACGAACCACTGAATCTTTCCAGGGGGCAAATGTCTGGCGATTTTGTGCGACTTAATATTATCCTTCTGTTTAGCTTGAAAACCACACTGGTCACATGTGTACCATCGGATATCCTCCAGAGGTGTATGCCTCAACTTCATGTGTCTGGTCAAATTGCCTGGGAATTTCGTCTTCAAGCTACAGTACCGACACTTATAAACCCCATTGTGTTGCAGCCGTTTCAAGTGCTTCAGTTTTTTCACACAAAGGAGGCTGTGTTTGAGTAGTACCAACTTTGACAGGGTGCGAAATCCATTACAGCTTCTACATTCAAAGCTCCTGGGTGTTGTTTGGTGCTTGTTTTCAACGTGGTTGTTCAAAATCGTGACTAGGGGGGTTCTAAGGGGGCAGTCTTTGCAACGGTACTGCTGCAGCGGTTGTGCACAAGTAAAATGCAAAGACAATGTTTCTGGGTACTTTGTTACATGGCTCGACATGAAAATAACGAAAAAAGTACGAATCACAGTCGGGGTTTGTACTTGTGGTACTGCAAGCGTCTGGTGATTCCTAACCTATACATTTGGGTAAAACCTTGAACAGACGCTAATCACGATTAAAAAATACACAACTTGTACTTACTTTGGGAATTCTTGTTACTATTGTTTGTTTATTTTGTACGAAAAATGAGGTTAGAGGCATGCGTCAAACTCGGGGTACGTTCAGTACTTTGTCTCGGTGACCTTCAACTTGACGGAAAATTAACGTCACTAGTGTCAACCATGTCAAAGCGCTACATCACTCTCACTTCACTTTTAGTCCTGGTGCATTCCCTGAAACGACAAACCCCATGCGACGACTCCTGGACCATGAACTGGTAGTACCCGCCAACCCACTTTTATCAGTAACGAAAGTTTTGCAGCCCCATTGAGTTGAACGAAACAGGTACCCCTTTTTATTTGTACCGCTTCAAAACCAACCGCATTGTCATAAAATTTTCGACCAAGTGCGACTTCGACAACGTTAAGTACTCGTGGAAATTCTACTCCGAGCGTACTAAAAAAGAATTTTACCATAACGATAATACCAGTGTCAAGGTGGTACAACCGTACGAGTGGGACAACGGAGAGTATGCCATTTCGGTTGAGGTGTCGCTGCAACGAAACGGACTTCTGATCCCAGATTTCATCGGAGTACTTTTTGTTTGTTGTTTTTCTTTTAACAATTTGTTGTTTGGTAGTGCGTACTCGAGATGGTTTCGCTGGACCCAATCCCGGTGATTAAAGGCGGGAGTTACCGGATGATAGAGCCGGGGACTGTGTTGGTACTGGATAGTTCGGGCTCTATCGATAGAGACGTACCGCCACATGTACGTGGTACTATAATGGCGAAGTGGAGTTGTCGACTAAGTACCGGGAGCGGCGTTACCAGTTGTTTGGACGACGAAGAAGGTAACTGGTACTCACTAATTGGTTTATTTTAAAGTCAACTCAAACAGGCGAAATTGTTACTTTGAAACCAGACTCGGTGGTCAACAACGAGTACTTGTTTATTTTAAAAATTAGAACTAAAAGTAACCCGAAATGGGTGTCTACTAATCAAACTGTGGTAGTTCAGGAAGGAGTGACTCCTTTAGAGATTGTTTGTGTGAAGAACTGTCCTCCTGCAGCTCCTACTACTGATAGTACCCGCGGTACTTTCCTTCGCGTCCGGTGTTTAAACAACTGTGACGATATTGAAGAATCGTCGTACGAATGGACTGTGGATGGAGATTTTGACTACGAGAAAATGACACAGTTTGGACGAAATACAGACAAGTTTGTGATCAAAGAAAATGTTTTTGAGTACGGTAACGACTACGTTGTGAGTGTCAAACTGGTAGACCGTCCCGGTATGGCCAAAAAAACGTTACAGTTGCCACGTCCTATCAAAATTGACAGCTGCAAAGTCACACCACCGGAAGGAACCGCCCTTTCCACTAAGTTCACAGTCGAGTGTAACTTCACCGGAGTCGAATTTAGTACCGAAGTAATCGCAGTGAATGACAAAATAAGTACGTCTATTGACACAGTACCGCTTGTTTTAATCGCAGTTTTAGCTGTCGTTATGACCACCAGTCCCCGTTTGAAATTCTTGGAGTTTCTTCTTCCACTCGACGTCGACGCGTACCTCGGAATAACCGACATCAACGATTATCAAGACGTCTACAAACTGGATGTCAAAGTAAGGTCTGACGATAGCCAAGAACTCGCTTCGTTGATCAGTTCCTTCAACCAGTCAATCTCGCGCGCAGACATCGACTCAGTGGTCCAAATCACCAGTGGTATAATCCTAGAAATGGCCAAAAAACCACCTTCTGAAACCAAGTCAATCAAACAAACCCTATTGCAAAATCTCAACCAAATCGACATGCTATCTGAACACGAAGCCCAACAAATGTCGGCCCTTATAGTTGCCCTCGTGCATGACCCTAAATCCGACTCAGACCCCTACCAAGGTCAAGTAGCCACCCAAATTTGCAAAAAAGTGGCCGATGTTCACCTACAATCCACACAAAACGACTCCTTCCCCAGTACTTTGACCACAAAAAGTCAAAAAAGTGCAGCCACTTTGATGAGTTGCGCCGAAACTGACACCAAAGAGAATTTGGAAATTATGCAATCGAAGCCGTTGACGTTCGACGTGACTACGCCATTTCCGGTACTCGATATACCCGTGATTGACGAAGAGTACCCCGATTACGAAACAGATCACTCGATTTTTGAGAAACAGAAGAAGTACGAACTGGCGTCCATAAACTCGATGGAGATATGTAAGATGAGTCTGGAGGCGTTGAGTCTCACGGTCGCCGAAGGCGAGGAGACTCTAACGGCCGAAAGTACCAATTCCAGTGCTCAAATCACTAAACTCGTTGGTACGACTTTAGTTAAGAAGGAAATTGAGATTCGCGGAGCCGTGCTTCAACCGTCGCGCGATTTTGAAGATGTTGAAGACGCTATAGACGTTATGGTGTGTTCGTGGGCTTACAATCCCTTCTGGTGGAGCTCTTTCAGACGTACCATTTTGACTAACGTACTTATGGTTAAGTTTGTCAAAAGTGGCGAAGAGGTGAATAGGTTTGAGAAACCTAACTTGGTACTATTGAGTCTACAACATGAACGCCAAATTCTGAGACACCAGTTTGAAATTGGCAACAACTCAATAGTTAGAATTGATGTCAAAAGAGGTGAAAGTTTTTTCGTCGAATTTAGTAATTTGTCACAGAGTGACTCTGCACGGGTTTTGATAACCAATTTTGATAAACCTGAAGTACTTGAGGTGATGACGAAGGGTCGCGTTGTTACCAAGAGCGACAACGTTGTCTATCAAGACGAAGAAAATGGGTTTGATAGTTGGTACTACTTATCAATTTTACCAGAAGCGGTGAGTATTGTCAAACTAGATGATTTAATTGAACTAAGTTATTAGGACATGGGTCAACCTACTTGTTGGGTTAACATCTTCACCCGATCATGTTATTCCTGGAAAATTTCAAAAAAAGACTGGACGTTCGCTTGCAAGGTATCTCTAACCCAACCAAAAACAATCATCAATAGAAGTTTCCAGGGTAGTTCCAACTCCAACGACGAACAAATCGAATGTTTGTGTACCCACTTATCCATTTTGGCCGGCTATGTATACAACAACCCAATTAAAATCGACAACGTCACCACAGAACCTGATTTCGAAATGGTACTACTCAACTCGTTCATCGTCTTTATTACCTTAAGCGCAATTGTCAGCCTCTACTGTCTATCAATCCTCCTAACCCCTTTTAAAAAAACACCCAAAACCAGCATCTTCCTCCCTGCTGACGTTTCCACGTCCGCTCGTTACGTCTACTTAGTTGCTATCCAAACCGGAAATAAACGATCATCCGGTACCACCTCAAACATCTGCATTAAACTCCTCGGTACCCAAAACCAAAGCGAAAGCCACGTTCTCAACTACCCAGACCCCCACAAAAAGATTTTTCGAAGAAACAACACCGACTGGTTCGTGGTACCAACAAGTCATCGTCTGGGTGAACTAACACAAGTTGCTTTATGGTCGGACTATTCTGGTCGGAATCCTAGTTGGTTTTGCACTGAAGTGACCGTCCACGACATGCAGAACAACCAAAAGTGGTACTTTGATGTCAATACGTGGTTCAATTTACCGCCACAGGGTCGCATTTACGTTGAGGTGCAAAGTACTGAAGAAACGAAAAAGCGTCGGGTACTGTTTCCAAGAGTGTGGCCGAAGCGGTACTAACTAAATTGAAATTATATTGTCGTTACGAATGTTTTTAGGAGCTACCAAAACGAGTTTGGTTCCTTCGTGAAAATGACTTTGTTGCTGTCGATTTTTGTGATGATGTTGGGGTACTGTGTGGTACTGAGTGGACTTCCGTCGTTAACTCTGAAGGACGGGTTTGCCAAATTCGAAAAATATAAATTTGACTGGAGTGTAGTATGGGTGGGGTTTGTAAGTGCCGTGGGTACTTTCGTGTTTCACGTGATAGTGGTGTGGTTGCTCAGGTTCCACGATTGTTAGTACTAAATTTAATCTAAATTTGTGTTTGTAGAAATGGTAACAAATTTCCAAAGCGAGTAACCACCATGATTTGGATTTTTGTAGCGACTAGTGTGACTATGTTAATCGCTGTTTTAACAATTTTCGGGTTTTGGGTACCAACAACCAACGGGTACTTGTGGCTGACGTCCGTCGCTGTAGCCACTATATTCTATTTTTTTATTCTGGAAAACTGTTACGAGCTTTGGTTAAACTTCCATAGCCGGAACAAACTAACCCGGCAGATGAATTTGACTAAATTGGTACTACCCATAGAAGCCCAAAGATCGCACGTATTTCGAAAATTTGGCGAATACGTTCTGCGACCGTATTTTACCCACTTGTACCGGCCACTGAGCGACGAAGACATCAAAGTACTTACTCCTTTGGTACGACCGTTTCAACCCTTTGACTTTCCAGGAAAAGCGACTAAGTACACAAATGAATAAAAGAATTCTGGCTCTCCTAGAAGACACAGTTATGTTCGCGTGTTACGTCACTCTTCTGTATTTAGCAATCTTCGCCTACAGGAACCACCTATCCACTAAGAACTACAACCAAATGAAAAGTCTGCTCTCCGGAGAACAAATTCGTACCGACGGGTACGACTCCATCACCTCCATTGATGAGTACTACGTGAATTGTTGTATTGCGTTACATATTCAAATTCCAGCATCTACCAGTACATCAACGGTACTCTAATCCCCACGCTACATGCGCACCAATGGTACGGAAAATTCGTGGTTCAAGAACCCGGAACCATGACCGACTTCCACAACAAGTTCCTCGGAGTGGTACGACTTCGTCAAAGACGGGTGGAACTACACCCGTGCGAAGACACCTCCATTGTTAATCAAAGTTGTCGCTCGGAATTCGGGTTTTCCCAAGAAAGCTACGTTTATTTTGGTCCTGAGTACAACGACTTGGCGCGGTTGGCTCACGTTTGGAATTATAGTACCGCCAGAGAAGCGGGACTTTCGGTTTATGTGGGCAAATTCGGGATTTACTACGGTGGCGGGTTTTTGACTCCGTTGGGTCGTACTAGGTTCAATTCCTTCGCCAATTTGTTCTACTTGAAGAATAACAGCTGGTTGGACTCGGCTACAAGTGTGGTACTGATTGAATTCTTAGCGTACAACGTCAACACCAATTTGTTCTCTTCGGTGAAGATCGTCTTGGAGAGGAGCGCCACTGGGTACACCCGAAGCAGACTCGATTTAGTTGTTTCTCAACTTTTGTTTATCAAGAATGAGGAAAGTCTTGGTGGATTGGTTATTTGGTTGTCGTTTGGTACCGTCGTTGGTATTTTCACGTTGAAGTTCTTGTCAAGACTCTGGAACGAGAAACTTTTCTTCTGGAAAGATTTATGGACTTTGGTTGATCTACTAATAGTTGGTTTAACATACGCGACTTTTTTTATGTATGTTCATAGAGCTGGGACCGTGAAGGAGTTCCTTGACAAACTCGAGACGGTGAAGAAAAATGAGTTCATTCAGTACTTCGAGTTAGTACGTGAAGATATAAGTTTTACTTTCGTTGCAGCCTTTCTGGTGTTTGTAGCTACTATCAGGTTATGGAAAACGTGCAGCTTTGCTACTATTTTCAAAGTTATGGAGCAAACTCTTGTGTTAGCCGTTGGTCCGATCCTCTTGGTACTAGTCTTCCACATGACCCTTCTGATAGCATTCACTCTCGGAGGGTACTTACTTTTCAACAACATTTCTCCAAATTTCAAAGACATTCGAGACTCTCTTGTCACTCTCATTCTTCTGATGCTCGGTTTGCAGAAAAATTTCAGTTTGAAAAACCTTCTTGAATCCAATCCTGACATCGGAAAATTTTTCTATGCTGCCTATATGCTCACGAATTTGTTCTTCTTGACGGTCTATATCTGTGTGATTATGATCCACTACTACGAAGCTCGACTCGTTTCAGGTGAAGAGTTCGCCAAAGTACTCCACTTCTTTTCAAAACAACTATCTTTCGTCAAAACTTCTGTCAAACTAGCTCTGGTACGACTCAAAGCTGGTAGTACCAGAACGCGTCAGTTGGTAACCCCAAAGTCAGACGATATTCGTTACGCTAACTGTATGACGTTATCGTCGAACAAGTTGCAACTGATGGTTTGCATAGCTCTCAAAGACTTGAAGACCATGAGACAAGAAGACAAGTTTGAACTGATGCAGAAGGTTGCCATTTCGTCACAGAACGTTGACAAGAATGACATATTCTATAGAATAGACGACGAAAGAGGCTCTAGAATCATTCATGACGATAAAATAAAAAGAGTGGCGGCAGCTGCTGAGATCGTTTTGACTTACGGGCAGAAGAAAAGGGAACGACGGAGAAAGAAGTACCGGAAGATAATGACGCACCACCTAATCAAGCTAGATTTTATCAGCCAAATTTTAGACACGATGCTTCACGTTTTGTCAAATATCGAAATCGAGTAATAAATAAAAGTACCACAAAACGCATAGTTTTATTTATCTTCGACATTAATATTCGAAACAATATGCAACACAGTGTTCAAAACGTCCAGAATATAGTTCAACTTCTTCAACTGGTTGTCAACGACTCTTCTATACTTCAACTCCTGTCGTTGCTTCTTCTTGGCGTCATAGTTCAAAATTAACTCAGCTACTAGTGCTATTTTTTCTAGTTTCCAGTCAGGTACTACTTTAATCACTCGTCCGCTTTTTTGTTTGATAAAAATTTCGTCGGTACTACCACCCATGTAACACTTGAGCACCCGTTTCATCAAGTCCGTTTTGTCTTCGACGCTCACCAATTTCTTCAGGTCGTACCAAGCGATACAACGCATCACTTCTAACACTTGAGACGACAAAATCGAACAGTCGGCGTATCGGAACTCGTTTTCTTTGGGTGTGACGGTGCGTTTTTTAGAGGTGGTACCACCTTTCAACCTGGCGAGAGTTACTCTCAAGGACGTCTTGTAGTACCCTAACTCTTTAACTACAAAGGATTGAAGGTTTTTGAAGTCGCTTCGTGCCAGAATGATTAGTTGGGCTTGGTAGTACCGCAGGATGATAATACATATGTAGAGGGTGTAGAACAAAAGATTGAGTGACAAGTAAGAAGTGAAAAAAATGTTTCCCAAAATGGGATTCGGTTGAGTTAGGTCTTGAACGTCGAATCGTGCTAGTTGACGGGTACTTAAACGCATTAGAGAGACTAGGCTTTCGGAAATGTCTTGGAAGTCGTCGGAGTGAGTACCGAAGATCACGTACCCCGATAAACCAAAGGCGAGTACTACGACCATGTGACAGAACAACATGGCCATGAAGGGTTGACCACACAGAATGAGAGTCTTCTCCATAATGCGAAAAATAGTACCGAATCGACACAACTTCCACAGTCTTATCGTGGAAATAAAAACTAAGAGAGCAGCCACCAAAGTAAAAATTTTTTCAACGTATAGTAGATGGAAATAGTTGATGAATTCGTTCTTCTTTGCTGTTTCTAGTCTGTCTAAGAACTCTTTAACTAAACCAGCACGTTGGATGAACAACACGAAACACCCATAACTCATCCCGATTATTACTAAGTCCACCAAAATCCACCAGTCTCGAAGTACCAGAAGCCGTCCCTTCCAAAACCTCGCCACTAGTTTCAAACTAAAAATCACTACTACTAGTGCAAACGAGCTAAAAATCACTAACTGAGCAAGACTGTCTTCATCACGAACGAAAAGCAACTGAACCGTGTTTATATCAACTTCAAGTTTGATAAAACCGGTGGCACTAACCTCAAAGATTACCCTCACTGCGTTAAACAAGTTCGAGTTGACGTTGTAGGTTAAGAACTCGACTAAAACTAGAGCTGTAGCGTTGTCAAGCCATTTGTTCTCCCACAGGTAGTTCACTCTCACGTATGAGTTATAAACAGTACGACCCAACGTGGCCACGAAACCATCGCTCGAGTAGTACCCGAATTTACCCACCACCACGTTAAAACCGACACCTTCCACTTCAGTATAGTTCCAAACGTGTGAATGCTGCGATAGCTCGTTGAACTCCCGTCGGAAACGTTCACGACTCTCGTCGGCAAACCAAAATTCGGTACGACAGTGGGTGAAGTTCATGAAAGACAACTGAGGTGGTACTTGACAAGAGGGAGTTTGGACTCGTTGTTGACGAAGTCTTGCAACTCCCAGAAACTTGCTATTGAAGTCTGCCATAGTTCCCGGTTCTTTGACGATGTACTTGGAGTACCACTGGGTGATGTGGAGGGTGGGTATTAAGGTGAAGTTGACGTAGTTGTAGACGCTGGAAGTTTGTGTTAGAGAGTGACGAGGGGTGAAGTTTGACGTACTCGTCGAGGGAGTGGATGGGCTGCTGGGGGTGGATTAGAGCATCCATTGCGTTATGGCTGGTCACGTCCATGGGGTTCTTGTGGGCGAAAATCGCCAAGTAGAGAAGTGTGACGTAACAAGTGAACATTATTGTGTCTTCTAGAAGAGCCAAAATCCTGTATCGGGTTTCTACGTGAAGCTTTTTTTCCTAGAAGTGTGAATTAGTACGACTTTGAAATTAAAATGGTGCCGTACTTGTATGTCTTCACGTGTCATCGGTCGATATAAACCTTCAAAGTAAGGTCTTAAGAGTTGTTTACCGAATTTTCTAAACAGGTACATTCTTTGGTCTCCAACGGCTTTAACAACTTTCGTTAGATGATCCATCCAGTTGGTACTTTTCGGCGACTTCTGGTACAAACTCCAAACCAACGAGTATATATTTCTCAGTACCACAAAATAAACCAGAAGGGCAGTCACGACCGACCAAAACCACAACCATCCCATGACGATGGGTAACCACCACCCGAGAACCACAAGTACCGCCGTACTTCCACAAATATTGACAATCAGCAACAACCGAGACACCATAGAGTTTTTTCTACGCTTCAATGTGTCAAAGAATGTGTCTATAAGTGTCTAAGTCTTACCTAAAAAGCAGACGCAATCCTACATGTATAACAAAAGTGAAAGCACCACTTCCAATTCCAAAGAAAACGATTTCTGGATACAGTTTCAAAGTTTCAAAGGTGGCAAAACCGTCACTCAAGACTAGCCGCGGCAACCCCCACAACACCAAACAAAACACAAAAATCATCACACAAACAGACAACCCGAACGTGATTTTCTCCAAAAAACTTAGCTCGTCTTGACGATCCCTGAAACTAGTACTCATTTCAAAATTGATATCTGTAATGACTTACCTTGTTGAAAAATTTCTCAACACTTTTTCAAACCGGGTTTTCTTTTCGTCGCTCGACACTTGTATCCTGACATAAATTTCGCCCTTTGGGGGTAAATCAAGCCACCGATTCACCCGAAAGTACCACCTTTGGTGGTCCTGCAAGTCGTAGACGACAACATTGGCACAGAACCACCGTGGGTGTCGACCGGAATGGTCTGACCATAAAGCGATTTCGGCTAGATTTCCCAGATGGGACGAAGTTAGTACCACGAAGTAGTCTTCGTTTCCGCGTTGGAAGATGCGTTTTTGGGGGTCGGGGTAGTTTAGGACGTGGGGTTGACTTTTGTGTTTGTGGCCGAAGAGTCGTAGACAAATATTGGAGGAAGTTCCGGATGAGAGTTTCCACCCGGTTCGTATTAGGACGAAATAGGCGTACCGGGAGGATCTTGAGATGTCTGACGGGATGTAGACGTTGATGGTTTTTCGGTGGTTGTGTCTGATGACTAGGGGTAATAGGAGACAGTAAAGTGTGAAGAGGGTGGTCACACAGATGAAAATTATGGGGGATGAAAGTAGTACCATTTGGAAATCGGGTTCTGTGGTGACTTGATCGAGTTTGATAGGGTTGTTGTAGATCACGCCTGCCAGAATTGATAAGTGGTTGCAGATGCATTCGATTTGGTCTCGATTTGAGTTAGCACTAGCCTAAAATAGTACCATTAGTGGTTGAAAAGTCAGACAGAACAGTACTTTGCAAGCAAACTCCCAAGTTATTTTGTCAGCGTTCCAGGAATAACAGGACTTGGTGTGGACACTAATTTGATAACTTTTCTAGAAATACATGTTCAGATTTGTTTTAAATCGATTATCAAATATCACCTTTGATAAAACCGAAACGTAGTGCCATCCGTCATAGTCGTGGTTATGTTCTTCATAAAATTGATCGTCGTCATTAACAGTTAGTCCTTTACTTTGAACAACCGTTTCTTCTGGTTTATCAAAATCTGTTATCAAAATCGTACAACCATCACACTGAAATCTGACGAAAAACGATTCGCCTTTTTTCACATCGACTTTCACCACTGACATTTTGCCCCCTTCAAAGTCACGAATCGCGAGATCTTGCTGGTGTTTAAAATCCAGAAGGACACGAAATGGTTTATCAAACTTTGTTAATTCTTCTTGGTTCCTGCGCAGCTGCACCAAAACCACGTTTGTATAAACTATCATTCCTGAAGGATTCCACCAAAACGGGTCCCTCTCCCAACAACAAACCATCACTTCGATCCCATCCATGACTTTGGTTAAATCAGAAGAAGCCCAGAAGGATGCCCCCTTGATGGTAACTGGTGTAGCGACAAGCTCCTCCCCAGTCAGTTTTGTAACCTGAACACTAACATTTTCACCGCCACTCACCACCGTGTCTTCACCTTCGACCACCGTCAACGCGATCATTTTCAACGTCGTCTGACAAATGTCAACATAGTTGATTGACGCTTCTTCGTACTTCTTCGCTTTTTCAGCAGATGTGTCATCTGCGTCGTAATTGTGGTACTCTTCGTCAATCACGGGAAGACTAACCAAAGGAAAGGGTGTCGTTATTTCAAACGCTAAAGTCCTTTTTTCTAAATTTTTGAAATTGGCTTTGGTGTCAGTCGCTCCACAGTTCATCAAAATCCTCGTGTTCTTTTTGATTTCGGACGCCATTTTTTTGGCGTAGTGTTTATTGTGGAGGTGCTTAAAGTCCACGCTTGCCCCTGTTTTGCACGCTTTGGTGGCTGCGGCACCTTGATACGGGTCAGAAGGGGCTGCAGGGTCGTACACCAGTCGGGACACCAAGGAATAGATTTGTTGGGCTTCGGTTTGTTTGGTTATTGGGGTTTCCACGAACGTCTTAAGAATCCCTTTTTTAAACTCTTTGTGTTCGTCGCTTGGTGTAAGTTCTTCGACCACACCACTGGCGATTTGGATGGCTTCTTCGATGGATTTCTGACGAACTAAATCGTCAACCTTGTGTATCCATTTCTGGATTTCGTCGTTTTCGTCGACACCTGGCGGTATGGCGGACGAAACCTAAAACAACAATCGAGACACTTCTAGAGAACTTACTTACGTCAGTTGTAAGCTTGTAGGTGTCAAAGTTAAAATCTTCGTCTTCGATCTTGACGAAAACATCTACGTCGACGGGTAGGTGGAACTTCAAGTCTTCGATTTTGTGACTTTTGGTTAATAGGATAGTTTGTCCGTTTTTGCTGGTGGACACTTCAAAAGTGGTACCCTGTCCGACGTACTCACAACTAACTGTGAAAAGAGTGTCAATGGCCACTCCCGACGATGGGTGGATTAAACAAGAGTCGATTTTAATCGAAGCGTGGACTTGTAAATCTTGTGCTGCTGTAACGTTGCTACCTACTAAATTCACGCTCACCCTGTAGGTAGTACCGGGTTGAAAAACCCCTTCTTTGACTATAAACTTGTCGGTGTTGCGTCCAAACTGTGTAGATTTGTCGTAGTTAATGTCAAAGTCGACACTCCACTCGTACGAAGTACTATTAATACCTTGACAATTTTCCAAACACTGAACTTTGAGGTACGTCAAGTGTTGACTTTGTGTTTTCGGTGGACAATTCTTCTCACACGTGATTGTTATTTTGGGTACTAAACTCTTGACGCGCACCGTTTGGTCCACACTTTCTTTCCAGTCACTCATTTCTTGGAGTTTGATTTTCAAAGTGAATACGTAAACGTGGCCTTCGATGGCATACTTCGCGGGTACTTTTAAAGTGTTACCTTTGTATTCCCGGCGACAGAAATCTTTGACGCTCCCTTCTACAAGCTCGCAGCTCCATTTATACTCCAGTCGTCCCGTTTCGTTCGGGATTCTGTCAATATCTATGGACTTAGTACCGTCCATGACGAAATCGTGGCCTTCGTCAACGCTGCGTTCAGTACCGCCTTTTATAACAGCCAACATTCCAGCTTTTTTCATTTCCAAGAAGCACTACAAAGATGTCGTAATTTGGAAGGAGTGGGAGTTTTGGTACTACTTTGGTTGTGATGGTTTTGGTATTGCCGTTGTCCCGAATTGTCGCCTCGACTGTGAAACTGTAAGTACCAGGCTGCAGAGAGTTAGGTGGTACGAAGTACACGTTTTCTTTGAGTTCTACGATTTGAGATCCTCGCGTCCATTGATAGATTACTTCTGTGTGTGAACAGTCGGATTCGTAGTGTGCTGTTAACGCTAAGTTATAATTCTGTGCGTACAAATCGGGATTGTCAGGGTCATCAGAGCTGGAATATTGTCACGACAATTAACAAACCAAATATAACTTACCAGTTTTCGATATAGAAGTCTTCTGTGCAGTCTTGGGTTTGAGACTCTAGAGGTGGTACCGAAACGACGAAAATGATCAAAATAAGGAGTGACATATCACTAATAAAATGACAACGTGACGTTTTACTTCCAGGTTTATCAAAACCCAAGTTGTGTCTATTGTAGGTGGTACCACTTTGTCAAAGCGAAGTAAGTTGCGTTTAAATAACTTTAGACTATTTTTTTATAATTTATTTCAAAAGTCAATTAAGTAAGGCAACATAAGGTACTCAGTTCCCGTCAGTCAAAACCACGTGCCTCCCCGCCACGTGACTCAGCAAAGCCGACCTCGTCTTCGCCCTATACTCGCACTTCCCACATTCAAACCACTGAATCTCCTCCGCCGCCGTATGCCTATACAGTACGTGCTTCCTCAGCCCGTCGGCCTTCTTCGCCCGATAACTACACTTCTCACACTCAAACCACTCAACCTCTTCGTCCGTCCTATGCCTCAGCATGTGCCTCACCAAATGGAACTTCCTCTTCGCCCTATACTCACACCGCGCACACTCGAACCACCGAATGTTCTCCTCTGATTCGTGCTTCGCGATCACGTGGTTCCGCAAAACGTGCCTCAGCTTCGACTTGTACTCGCAGAACTCGCACTGGAACCACTCGACGTGAGGCAAGTGCTTCAAAGTCACGTGCTTCTTCAAGACGTGCTTCATTTTGGACCTGTAGGGGCAACTGGGGCACGTGAACCACTCGACTTCGTCTGGGGGGGCGTGCTCGGAGCGCAGGTGGGCGGTGAGGCGAAACTTGACTTTGGTTTTGTAGTCGCAGTGGGGGCAGTGGAAGCCGTAGTCGGGGGTGTGCTTGCGGAGGAGGTGTCGGTTGATGACGTATTGTTCGGTGGATTTGTAGGGGCAGTGGGGGCAGTGCCGCCACTGGGTGGTGTATTGGGGGTGGTTTTTGGAGATGTGGATTCGGAGGCGGCTGGCGCGTTTGCCGTAGTAGGGGCAGTGGTCGCACTGGAATATTTTTAGGGGTTTGGGTTTTTTGGGGGTGGTGCAAGTGAGGCGGTGTTTGAGGTAGAGGAGGCGAGAAGAGGTGGGATAGTTGCACTTTTGGCACTTCAAAATGGCGGGCGTTGAGTGAAAATGGCGGAGGAAGTTTACGAGGAGGTTGGTTTGGAAGTTGCAGTGGCATTTATAGGGGTTTAGGTAGCTGGAGCAGCGAGGTGGTTTTGTTTCAGTAGGGATTTTATTTGGAAGACTTTGCATCGTTGGCACTTGTGTTTGTGGTTGGTGGTCTAAAAATGACGTTGTTGTGTTATTTTTCGGGTTAAAAGGAGTATCAATGATTTAAATACCTACAAAGAACGACTTTTATGTACACAGAATGTTGATAAACATGGAACTGGTGTAGAACCTTGGGAGGGATTATGACTGAAGGATTCCGGAGTGCGTTCACTAATATTTTGTTATGTTATGTTGGTATTTAAAATTATACGCACCACACGACATTAGTAGTTTGTTCACACTTAAAAATAAATTAACTTAAGTCGCAACTTTGTTAAGATTTATAATTTAAGTTTGACCTTGGCTCATTTCTCTACTTTGCTGTGTTTCTGAACGTGCCACGGTGACAACCACGTGTGAAACAAACAGCTGATTTAATAAAAACAACATGACATAACCTCACTTTCTCACTACCAATTTCAAAATTCAACTCATTAATGAAAATAGCAAAAGTTTTTAAAATAATACACAACTACTGGAAAAATATTCAGGCTTTTGTATAGTGATTTTATATTTAAGTAAATATTACTAAATCTGTATATGCAACCAGTTATACATGCATTTGTTTACTTTAAAAGCTTTAAAGCTTAAAAAGGAAGGAAACTGTCAATAGATTTGACATGAAATATAATTCATAACGATAAACTAGATTCGTTTTATTGTACCTGAGGTGAGAGGTATTATAGAAATAATTTGGACCAATTTATTTTGTTAACTTTATATTTATTGTCAGAATAACTCACAACTTAGACATTAGAAACTGAGACAATTTTATTTAAACGGAAACTTTGAAAAATTGAACAATTAAAAATCGAGAATTTGGAAAATTGAAAAACTGAAAAAACGAATGACTGCAAAACTGAAGAAACTGAAAATTGAAAAATTCTCAGCTTGAAAAATAGAAAAAACGAAAAATATAAAAATTGAGAAGCCGAAAAATTAAAAAAATTGCTAAATTGAAGAATCAAGAACCGAAAAATCGCAAAATTGTATTATACAATAAAATAACACTGACAAATATAAAATTTTAAAACTGAAAAATAAAAAAAAAGAATTGAAAAAACAAAAATTCACAAATTAAAAAGCGAGAAATCAAAACATCAAAAAATCGTCACATTATAAGATTAAAAATTCGAAAATCTGCAAAATTATAAAACTGAAAAATTGAAAAATTAAAACTGAACAATCTAAAACTTTAAAAATCGAAAAATTATAAAATATAATATGAATAAATGAAAAACTGAAAAAGTCGAAAAATCGAAAAACTAAAAGTCGAGAAACTGAAAAATCCAAAAATTAGACATTGGAAACTCAAAAAATTACAGGTCAAAAAACCGTAAAATCTAAACATTTCAAAGTAATCGAATAACTAAAAAAATCGAAATACAGAATAATTGGGAAAAGTCAGTAAACGGAAAAATTAAAAAATGAGAACTTGTATAATATTGTATAATAATTAAAAACTCAAAAAACTGAGAAATCGATAAATTGAAAAAAGCACCGAAGCTGAAAAATAGGTCAACTAAAAAAGACAAAAATAAGAAACGAAAAATAGGTCAACTGAAAAAGACCAAAATAAAAAACGAAAAATTAAAAAATTAAAAGTCGAGCAAATAACTTGTTGTGAAATTAAAAACTATTTTAAAAAAATGTGAAAAAATACATATGCAAACCTTGAAAAATCGAAAAATTAAAAATCCAAAAACTGAAAAATCCAAAAAATAAAAAAGACAAATTAAAAAACAAAAAATTGTACTGAAATATAGAAACGCTGAAAAATTCGACGTCGAAAAATTTAAAAATTAAAAACTGAGACGTCGAAAAATTAAAAATCGAGAAATTCGAAATTAAGAATCGAGAACTATAATTAGAAATGGAAAAATTATTGTGAAATTTAAAAAAAATGAAAATTGTAAAAATTTCATGTCAAAAAATTGGAGAAATCAAAAATTGAAAAATCGAAATACTGTGAAACTGAAAAATTAACAAATCCAAAAATTAAAAATTGAGTAATCGAAAAAATGAAAAACTGAAATTGAATAAATGAAAAATTGAAAAATTGCAAATCGGAAAACTGAAGAAACGAAAAATTGAAAATTTCCAAAGTTCAAAAATAAGCAAACTCGAAAAATTGCCAACCAAATCGAAAAGTATCAAAATAAAAATCGAAAAACTAAAAATCTAAAAACTGTAAAACTGAAAAATTAAATTTGAAAATCAAAAATTGAAGAATCGAAAAATTAAAAAAAAACATTGTAGAATTGGAAAATTGTAACTCGAGAAATTTAAAAAAATGGAAACTGAAAAGCCAAAAAATTGAGAAATCGAAAAATTAAAAAAAACTCCGACTCTGAAAAATGGGATAACTAAAACATCAAAAATTTAAAATTTGAAAAATTTAAAAAAATCAAAAAACTGAGAAATCGAAAAATTAAAAATCGGGAAATTGAAAATTAAGATTCGAGAAACTAAAAATTAGAAATGGAGAAATGATTGTGAAATTAAAAAAATGAAAATTGTAAAAATTTCATGTCAAAAAATTGTAGAAATCAAAAACTGAAAAATCGAAATAGGTACTGTGAAACTGAAAAATTAAAAAATCCAAAAATTAGAAATTGAATAATCGAAAAAATGAAAAATTGGAAATCGGAAAACCCAAAAATCGAAAAATTGAAAATTTCCAAAGTCAAAAATAAACAAACCCGAAAAATTGCCAGTCAAATCTAAAAACTAAAAATCTAAAAACTGTAAAACCGAAAAATTTAAACTTGAAAATCAAAAATTGAACACCCGAAAAATTAAAAAAAAAATTGTAGATTTGAAAATCTGGAACTTGAGAAATTAAAAAAAATGAAAATTGTGAAAACTTCATGTCAAAAAATTGAAGAAATTAAAAATTGAAAAACCGAAATATTGTGAAAATGAAAAATTAAAAACTCTAAAAACTCGAAAAAATAAAAATTGGAAAAATTGCAGAACTGAAAAATTGCAAACAGAGAAATTGAATAAACGAAAAATTGTAAAATTGAAAAATTGCGAGATCGTAAAACCGAAAAACTCAAAAATTAAAATTTGAAAAATCAAAAATTTTAAAATCATAAAATTGTGAAATCGAAAAATTTAAAAAAACACCGAAGCTGAACTGAAAAATCAAAAATTGAAAAATCAGAATATTAAAAAAGCAAAAAAAATCTAGGAACTGAAAAAGTCAAACATGAGAACGAAAAATTGTAATACTGAAACATCGATACACTGATAAATTCAAAATCGAAAAATTGTAAAATTCAAAATCGAAAAACTGAAAATCTAGAGAATGAAAAAGACAAATTACAAAACAAAAAATTGTAGTACTGAAATATCGAAACGCTGAAAAGTCGAAAAATTAAAAATCGGGAAATAGAAAATTAAGATTCGAGAAACTAAAAATTAGAAATGGAGAAATGATTGTGAAATTAAAACAAATGAAAATTGTAAATATTGAAAAGTTGCACATCGTTTGAAAACCCAAGAATCGAAAAATTGAAATTACGGATGCGGAAATTAATGTATGACTTGTTCTCTTGTACAAGTGGTGTACTGCAAGGTTCTGTCTTAGGTCCTTTATTACTTCCGATGTTTATTAAAGACATTGTTTCTCTCTAAATTGTTTATTGTACGCTCTTTTATTGTATTATAAATGAAAATCGTCTAAATATAATCGAAACGAAAAAATCAGTCTGTTCTACGTAACAAAGCATAAATAAAGCTTTCAAGAAAAGTTCAGTTTTCGTCACTCATATCACTTTACCCCTATTTTTGTCTAATTTGGTGACTCCCCATGTGCCTCACCAAATTCCCCTTCCGCTTCGCCCTATATCCGCACTCCCCACTCCCAAACCGCCTCGGCCTCTTGTGCCTCAACACCATGTGCCTCCTCAGCGCCTGCTTGACCTTGCACTTGAACGCGCAATTCGCACACTGAAACCACTGCACCGCCCCCGGGGGCGGGTGCTGGTTGAGCACGTGCGTCTTCAGGTGATACTTCAACTTGGACTTGTAGTCGCACTGGTCACAGTGAAACCCGTACTCCGAGCTGTGCTTGCACAGCACGTGCTTCTGAATGCGGTCCTTCTGCGTGGTCCTGTAAGAACACTGCTCACATTGCAGCCACTTGTCGCCGTCTTGGGGGTGCATGCAGCACACGTGCGTGCGCAGGTGGTCCTGGCGTTTGGCGCGGTAGACGCACAGTTCACATTGCAACCACTGGATTTGCCTGGCGGGGGTGTGTTTGGCGACGACGTGACGCTGGAGGGTTTGTTTGACGGTGGTTTTGTAGAAGCAGTGCTCACACTCGAACCAGAGTTTGGTTTTCTTTTTCTTGCAGTGGGTTTTATGGTGGAGGAAAATGAGGGAGGAGTGGCTGAAGGAGTTGCAGTTTTTGCAGTAGAAGATTCGGTGAGGGGGCGAGGAGTGGCTGAGGAGGTTGACGAGGAGGGTGGTTTGGAAGGCGCAGGGGCACTTGTAGGGTTCGAGGGGGGCGGCGCAGGTGGGTTTGGGGGTGGTGCTTTCCATTAGAGGGAGGAATCTGCTTTCGCAGGTGTGGAAGGTTAAGAAAGGTTGAGTGGTTTGGGGAGGGGGGGGTTGGGTTCATTGTGGCTGGAAATGAGATTCTGAGGGGTTGTTTGTGGCGAATAATCGAGTACTTACAGAAAAAGTTGGGTTTTTGGTGGTACTTGTCACTTTAGTTCTTGAAGTGGTGGGTACTGCTAAAGCAACAAGTATTAATAAGTAGGTCATGGATCATGTGTTGGGTACGTTCAGTAATATGTATGTTCATTATGACGTTTTAGGTTCAAACTGTGTGATAAACGTGATAATTAAAATCGTTATTAGTTAAAACATGTTTGTTAACCATTATAAGAATATAACCTCAATCTTATTTTATCTTACAATTACTCCTGTTAAGAAAAATCTTCAATGTGTGTATCAAAGTAAAATTATTAGTTTCATTTTGAATTTTGGCGCAAATTTCCTTTTAAACTTACCATTTGCTTAAGAAGTAGCTCTGAAAACAAAAAGTCATAGAACTGACACACAAAATAGTTGGGAAAAGAAAAAAAATCGAAAATAATGCTGAATAATGTGAAAAGAAGTCTACACATATTAAAACAAAAAGGCAAAATGTCAGCCCGCCCACCCGCGCACTTTTATTTGTAATGATTCTTTTTATTCGCTGTGAACCAAGGAGGCGGAGCTTAACTGCAAAATCGTTGTTTCTTTACAAACAATTAAAAACATGTTTTTGAGAATCGTGCTCTTCAAAGAATACTACGTACATTAAGAAAAAACAAACAAAATATAAACCCCGCCCACCCACCCCATCTCAATTGTGATGATTTTTTTATTCTTAGAAACTCAAAACACGTTTAGAATGGTACATTTTTTAAAGAAAATGTGGATTTTGCAATTAGGCTCCACCCCTAGGCCCGCCAACGAATGAAAACTGCATTAATATTTATACAGTTTATAAGACGATACTCAAAAACATATCTTAATTTCTTCTAGAAAAATAATAAGGATTTTGCAATTAAATTCCACTTCTTTGGCTCTTGACGATTAGAAAAAAATCATCACAATTGAGAGGGGCGAGTGGGCGGGGCTTATAATTTCCCTTTTTTCTTAATATCCGTAGTCGTCTTTCCAGAACAAGAAACTTAAAACATGCTTAAAGTGGTAAATTCTTCTAAAACAAATATGGATCTTGCAATTAAGCCCCACCCCTCGACCTGACAACGAATGAAAAATTCATAACAATTGAGAACTAAGATCGGAGCTTATATGGGTGTGGCCTAATCTTTAACTTTATTGTTTTCTTAATGTACAAGACATAGTATTCTTTGAACAACACGATATTCAAAAATTTGTTTTTAATTTCTTGTAGAAAAATAAGGATTTTGCAGTTAAGTTCCGCCTTTTTGACCAACGATGAATAAAAAAAATCATCACAATCGGGATGGGGTGGGTGGGCGGGGCTTATATTTTGCCTTTTTTTTTTCTTAATATACACAGCCATCTTTTCACAACAAGAAACTTAGAATATGGTTACGATGGTACATTTTTGCAAGGAAATATGAATTTTGTAATTATCGGGCGGAGCTTAATTGGAAAACCAATATTTCTTTATACATCTTTTCTACTTTAAAGATGTTTTAAGTTTCATTAAAAGAAGTTTATACATATTAAAACACAAAGGCAAAATGTATATCCGCCCACCCGCCCTATCTCAATAGTGATGATTTATTTACCGTGAACCAACGGGGCAGAGCTTAACTGAAAAATACTTATTTCCTTCCAAGAAATTAAAAACATGTTTTTGAGTATCGTGTTGTATAAAAATACTATGTAGATTAAGAGAAAAAGGCAAAATATAAACCCCGCCCACCCACCCCATCCCAATTGTGATGATTGAGTTTGACGAAATTAGTGAGAATAACGAAACCTCTGCAAGTGACTGTGATACCGTTACCAAAGTAGAATAGAAAAATACAAGTAGAATTAGACTATAAGGACATAATGACTGATGCTAATATTTTATCAAATAATGTACTAAATGAGACTACACAACCAAGTGATAATGATACCGTCTTAAAAGATACTGCAACTCCTGAAATTGTATTAAGTGAGAGTAGTGAGACGATAACAAAGGAAAGGACAGTTTTAGACAATATTGCAAAAACAAATAAGACAAACGATGAAGAAATTATGGATAATCAGTGTTGACATCTGACAAAGGGGTTTTTCTATCGTCAAGCTCTTTCAGCTAGTTCATACTTTACTTTTAATGTCTATGAAAATTGATAATTTTTATGCACTAGGTGCTGAGTTGAAACTCGGTATATGCAATAATGATAAAAATGTATTATTTTTATGATAATAGTCAAAATAGGTTCGACCTCCAAGTATTACTGCACACATACAACTTACTCATAATTCTGGGGCGGAGCCTAATTGCAAAATCGATATTTCCTTATACAAATTTTCCATTTGTCTACAGATATTACAACAAAAGGCAAAATGTAAGCCCACCCACCAGCCCGATCTCAATTGTGATGATTTTTTTTATTCGCCGTAAATCAAGGAGGCGGAGCTTAACTACAAAGTACTTATTTCTTTACAAGAAATTAACAACTTGTTTGTGAGTATCGTGTTTTTCAAACAATACTGTGTAGATTAAGGAATAATGGCAAAATATAAACCCCGCCCACCCGCCCCATCTCAATTGTGAAAAGAAGAAAAGAAGTTTACATATATTAAAACACAAAGGCAAAATGTACGAACATTAAGACTCAAAAAAAATCAGGAAAAAAGAACGAATGCCATCAGTGTTGACATTTGATAAATGGGTAGAAATAGGTGAAAGAAAAGAAAATTGAAAGGAAGAAGCTGTGAAACAAAAAGAAGAAAGAAGACGAAAAAAGGAGGAAAGAAAATAACTCATTGCTTCTCAGCAGACAGCAACAAAAAAAAAAGAAAATGATCAGAAAATTTCGAAAAAAGTAAGAAAGTTCCTAGAAGAAATGACTCAGAACAGATAGATGAAACAGAACAATACCTTACCATGAAGACAGTAGTGCCAAATGTCAATGGCAATATCTTTGACATATCCTAAATCTCGCTTAGATTTTATGTCAGTTTTTAAAAGTCCAAGTCAGTCCATTACAAGCAAGTATGCAACCAACTTAACATTAATTATCCTCTGTTCAGAGAAAAAAACGGAAAAAAGCGGGATCAACTGGAAATGGCCAGATAAAAAAGACGAATTATTCTACGCAATGGAAGAGATACGAAAAATAATTAATATGTCAAAAAAGAAAAATACCAAAGGCGCTCTTTCTGTTCCAGAAATAGAAAAATATATTGAATACATCTAATTTGTACTAGTTTTATACTAAAATTATTGTTTTTTATTTGTTTAAAAAATTGTATATGAATGTTTTCTTTCAATAAATAATTCAAATGTGTTTGTACAATTTTTTTCACATTGTACAGTGGTTATGTGGTATTTAAAATTGCTCTACTATGTTTCTGAACGTGTCACGGTGACAACCACGTGTGAAACAACAGCTGATTTTAATAAAAACAACGTGACATAACTTCACTTGCTCACTACCAATTTAAAAGTTCAACTCGTAATGAAAAAAGCAAAAGTTTTTCAAATAATTCTCAACTGCTGGAAAAATATTCAGGCTTTTGTATAGTTATACATGCCTTTGTTTATCTTTAAAAGCTTTAAAGCTTAAAAATCGAAGGAAACTATCAATATAAATGAAATGAGACATAACTAATAATGATAAACTAGATTTATTTTATTCTACCTCAGGTGAGAGGGAGGTATTATAGAAATAAGTTTAGACGAATTTATTAACTTTATATTTATTGTCAGAATAACTAACAACTTATTAGTCATTAGAAATTGCGGTCGATGTTTTCCGGTAGTTTTTTGGAAAACTCGTTGCACAAATGACCCTTACATATGCCGCACTTCATTCCCTTGTCCTTGTACGGTTGGCAGACACGGCTTACGCCATTATTACATTTGGCGAACTTTTTTTCGTCCGTTCCATAGAGGACGCACATTGGATCATCCTTTATGCACTCGACTTCTTTCATTTGGTCTTGGCTAGTGCAAGCACTGTTTTTGTCGTCATCGTTGCCACAGCTGTAGCACTTACCTTTTGCGCTCTCCCCTGAAAAATCAAACACATTTTGAAAACTTCAATTTGGAATTTTTACTTACCTTGAAGAGCTGCGCAAAAGACCAAAGCGGCAATCAGAAGAAGCTTCATTTCGACTGGAGAGAAATTCTTGCATGGCGTGTTATATAGGCGGCGTTATCAGGCTATTAAAAAAAAAGGAGTCAGGTGAGTACTGTTTGCATTTTTATGTGTTTTTCTTTTGCTAATAACAGCGTCAAGCTTTTTACCACTAGTTCATAGTTAAATATTCTTAATGAAGTGGTACTTTCTATGCACAAGGTACAGTGATAAGTTCCTCGGTGCATGCAATTATGATAAAAGTTTTTTTTTTTGCGATAATACTCAAAATTGGCTCGACCTCCAATTCTCAGTGCATACATTTAAATAAGTTACTCATAATAATAGTAACGAAATAGAATTTTGTAAAATTTTCCAAGAAAATAAATTTAAACATTTGCCGGTTGAACACTGACAAACTTAAAAAATTTTAAAACAAAAATCGAAAAATTAAAAAAAAAGGAATTGAAAAAACAAAAATTGTAAAATTGAAAAATTATTCAACATTCACAAATTAAAAACCGAGAAATCAAAACATCAAAAAATTGTCACATTATAAGATTAAAAAATCGAAAAAATGCAAAATTATGAAACTTTAAAGATCGAAAAATTATAAAATATAATATGAATAAATGAAAAACTGAAAAAGTCGAAAAAACGAAAAACTAAAAGTCGAGAAACTGAAAAATCCAAAAATTAAACACTGAATACTCAAAAAATTACAGGTCAAAAAAACGTAAAATCTAAACATTTCAAACTAATCGAATAACTAAAAAAATCGAGATACAGAATAATTAAGAAAAGTCAGTAAACGGAAAAATTAAAAAATGAGAACTTGTATAATATTGTATAATAATTAAAAACTCAAAAAACTGAGAAATCGATAAATTGAAAAAAGCACCGAAGCGGAAAAATAGGTCAACTAAAAAAGACAAAAATAAGAAACGAAAAATTGTAGAATCGAAAAATTGAAAAATTAAAAGTCGAGCAAATGAAAACTTGTTGTGAAATTAAAAAATATACCAAAAAAATGTGAAAAAATACATATGCAAACCTTGAAAAATCGAAAAATTAAAAATCCAAAAACTGAAAAATCTAGAAAATGAAAAAGACAAATTAAAAAACAAAAAATTGTTGTACTGAAATATCGAAAAATTGAAAAATTAAAAACAGGGACGTCGAAAAATTAAAAAACGAGAAATTGGAAATTAAAAATCGAAAACTAAAGTAAGAAATGGAAAAATTATTGTGAAATTTAAATAAAAAGAAAATTGTAAAAATTTCATATCAAAAAATTGGAGAAATCAAAAACTGAAAACTCGAAATACTGTGAAACTGAAAAATTAACAAATCCAAAAATTAAAAATGGAATAATCGAAAAAATGACTGAAAAATGGGATAATATAACATCAAAAATTGAAATTTGAAAAATTAAAAAACAAAAAATTCTATATGTAATTAAAAAATCCAAAAACTGAGAAATCGATAAATTGAAAAAAGCACCGAAGCTGAAAACTAGGTCAACTGAAAAATCAAAAATTGAAAAATCAGAATATTAAAAAACCAAAAAAAATGTAGGAATTGAAAAAGTCAAAAATGAGAAACGAAAAATTGTAGTACTGAAAATTCAAAATCGAAAAATTGAAAAAATAAAAATCGAAAAACTGAATAATAATTAGAAAATGAAAATGACAAATTACAAAACAAAAAATTGTAGTACTGAAATATGGAAGCGCTGAAAAATTCGAAGTCGAAAAATTAAAAATCGGAAAGTTGAAAATTAAGATTTGAGAAAGTAAAAATTAGAAATGGAGAAATTATTATGAAATTTAAAAAAATGAAAGTTGTAAACATTGAAAAATTGCAAATCGGAAAACCCAAGAATCGAAAAATTGAAAATTTCCGAAGTTCAAAAATAAACAAACTCGAAAAACTGCCAATCAAATCGAAAAGTTTCAAAACAAAAATCGAAAAACTAGAAATCTAAAAACTGTAAAAGTGAAAAATTAAAATTTAAAAATCAAAAATTGAACAATTGAGAAATTAAAAAAAAATGAGAACTGAAAACTTCATGTCAAAAAATTGAAGAAATTAAAAATTGAAAACCCGAAATATTGTAAAAATGAAAAATTAAAAACTCCAAAAATTCGAAAAAATGAAAATTAGAAAAATTGCAGAACTGAAAAATTGCAAATAGAGAAATCGAATAAACGAAAAATTGTAAAATCGAAAAATGGCGAGATTGTAAAACTGAAAAACTCAAAAATTAAAATTTGAAAAATCAAAAATTTAAAAATCAAAAAATTGAGAAATCGAAAAATTAAAAAAACACCGAAACTAAAAAATAGGATAACTAAAACAACAAAAATTGAAAATTTGAAAAATTAAAAACAAAAAATTGTATAATTAAAAAATAAAAAAACTAAGGAATCGATAAATTGAAAAAACCACCGAAGCTGAACTGAAAAATCAAAAACTGAAAAATCAGAATATTAAAAACGAAAAAAAAATCTAGAAATTGAAAAAGTCAAAAATGAGAAACCAAAAATTATAAAGTCGAAATATTGTAGTATCGAAACATCGATACACTGATAAATTCAAAATCAAAAAATTGAAAATTTCAAAATCGAAAAACTGAAAAATCTAGAAAATGAAAAAGACAAATTACAAACAAAAAATTGTAGTACTGAAATATCAAAACGCTGAAAAATTGGAAGTCGAAAAGTTAAAAATCGGGAAATTGAAAATTAAGATTCGAGAAACTAAAAATTAGAAATGAAGAAATGATTGTGAAATTTAAAAAAATGAAAATTGTAGATATTGAAAAGTTGCAAATCGTTTGAGAACCCAAGAATCGAAAAATTGAAAATTTCCAAAGTTCAAAAATAAACAAACTCGAAAAATTGCCAGTCAAATCGAAAAGTTTCAAAACAAAAATCGAAAAACTAGAAATCTAAAAACTGTAAAAGCGAAAAATTAAAATTTAAAAATCAAAAATTGAACAAATGAAAAATTAAAAAAAATTCAATTGTAGAATTGAAAATCTGTAACTTGAGAAATTAAAAAAAATATGAAAATTGTGAAAACTTCATGTCAAAAAATTGAAGAAATTAAAAATTAAAAAACCGAAATATTGTAAAATGAAAAATTAAAAACTCCAAAAACTCGAAAAATTGAAGAACTGAAAAATTGCAAATAGAGAAATTGAATAAACGAAAAATTGTAAAATTGAAAAATTGCGAGATCGTTAAACCGAAAAACTCAAAAATTAAAATTTGAAAAATCAAAAATTTTAAAATCAAAAAATTGAAAAATCGAAAAATTAAAAAAACCACCGAAGCTAAAAAATAGGATAACTAAAACAACAAAAATTGAAAATTTGAAAAATTAAAAAACAAAAAATTGTATAATTAAAAAATCAAAAAACTAAGAAATCGATAAATTGAAAAAACCACCGAAGCTGAACTGAAAAATCAGAATATTAAAAAACCAAAAAAAACCTAGGAATTGAAAAAGTCAAAAATGAGAAACGAAAAATTGGAAAGTCGAAATATTGTAGTACTGAAACATCGATACACTGATAAATTCAAAATCAAAAAATTATAAAATTCAAAATCGAAAAACTGAAAAATCTAGAAAATGAAAAAGACAAATTACAAAACAAAAAATTGTAGTATTGAAATATGGAAAAGCTGAAAAAATCGAAGTCGAAAAATTAAAAATCGGAAAGTTGAAAATTAAGATTTGAGAAAGTAAAAATTAGAAATGGGGAAATGATTATTAAATTTAAAAAAATGAAAATTGTAAATATTGAAAAATTGCAAATCGGAAAACCCAAGAATCGAAAAATTGAAAATTTCCGAAGTTCAAAAATAAACAAACTCGAAAAATTGCCAGTCAAATCGAAAAGTTTCAAAACAAAAATCGAAAAACTAGAAATCTAAAAACTGTAAAAGTGAAAAATTAAAATTTAAAAATCAAAAATTGAACAATTGAAAAATAAAAAAAAAAATCTGTTGTAGAATTGAAAATCTGTAACTTCAGAAATTAAAAAAAAATGAAAATTGTGAAAATTTCATGTCAAAAAATCAAAAAATTGAAAATTTGAAAAATTAAAAAACAAAAAATTGTATAATTAAAAAATCAAAAAACTAAGAAATTGATAAATTGAAAAAACCACCAAAGCTGAACTGAAAAATCAAAAATTGAAAAATCAGAATATTAAAAAACCAAAAAAAGATCTAAGAATTGAAAAAGTCAAAAATGAGAAACGAAAAATTGTAAAGTCGAAAAATTGTAATACTGAAACATCGATACACTGATAAATTACAAATCGAAAAATTGAAAAATTAAAAATTGTAGTACTGAAATATCGAAACGCTGAAAAGTTCGAAGTCGAAAAGTTAAAAATCAGGAAATTGAAAATTAAGATTCGAGAAACTAAAAATTAGAAATGAAGAAATGATTGTGAAATTAAAAAAAATGAAAATTGTAAATATTGAAAAGTTGCAAATCGTTTGAGAACCCAAGAATCGAAAAACTGAAAATTTCCAAAGTTCAAAAATAAACAAACTCGAAAAATTGCCAGTCAAATCGAAAAGTTTCAAAACAAAAATCGAAAAACTAGAAATCTCAAAACTGTAAAAGTGAAAAATTAAAATTTAAAAATAAAAAATTGAACAACTGAAAAATTAAAAAAAAATTCAATTGTAGAATTGAAAATCTGTAACTTGAGAAATTAAAAAAAAAAATGAAGATTGTGAAAACTTCATGTCAAAAAATCGAAGAAACTAAAAATTGAAAAACCGAAATATTGTGAAAATGAAAAATTAAAAACTCCAAAAACTCGAAAAAACGAAAAATTGTAAAATTGAAAAATTGCGAGATTGTAAAACTGAAAAACTCAAAAATTAAAATTTGAAAAATGAAAAATTTAAAAATCAAAAAATTGTTGATTTGAATAATTGTAACTCGAGAAATTAAATAAATGGAAATTGAAAAACCAAAAAATGGAGAAATCGAAAATTTTTAAAAAGCATCGAAGCTGAAAAATGGGGTAACTGAAACATCAAAAACTGAAAAATTGAAAAATTAAACAAAAAAAAACTGGAAATTGAAAGACAAAATAAGAAAGGAAAAATCGTAGTACTGAAGCATCGAAACACTGATAAATTCAAAATCGAAAAATTGAAAAATTAAAAATTGAGAAAACGAAAAATTAAAAATCGAGGAAAGAAAACTTGTTCTGAAATTAAAAAAATATACAAAAACTGTAAAAAAATACAAATTGAAAAGTTGAAAAATCGATAAGTGAAAGAATCTAGAAAATGAAAAAGATAAATCAAAAAACGAAAAATTGTTAACCGAAAAACTTAGGTACTGAAATATCAGAACACTCATAAAAAGTCGAAAAACTAAAAATTAAAAATGGAGAAATCATTGTTGTGAAATTAAAAAAAAAACGTAAAAACCACACATCAAAAAATTGATGATTGGTTAAGAGAGGTTGAGTGGACTACTGGAAAAATATTCAACAGATATTATTATTGTTAAGTTAGATTAAATGCGTGTATGCAACCAGTTATACACGCGTTTGTTTATCTTTAAAAGCTTTAAAGCTGAAAAACGGAAGGTAACTGTCAATAGAAATGAAATGAAACATAACTGATACTGATAAACTAGATTCATTTTAATGTACCTCAGGTGAGAGGGAGGTATTATAGAAATAATTTAGACTAGAGATGTACCGACTGTAGGTCTGGCCGACTAACCGACTAGCCGATTGTTCGGCCAGTAAAAACCGACTAGTCGGCCGACTGTTCGGCTTTGCTAAAACCGATTTATAAATGCGACAGACAGTGTGTTTTTTTTCTATTTCTCTGACTACCTTAAAAATTTGTTTTATTTTAATAAAAGGAATAACTAAAGTTCCTTTGTTTTCCAAAAAATGTGTTAAATTTGTTTGCAGACACCTTTTACGCCATTCTTACATTTGCCGAACCTTTTTTCGTCCGTTCCATAAGAGGACGCATGTTGCACCACCCTTGGTGCACTCAACTTCTTTCATTTGGTCTTGGCTGGTTCAACCACTGTTTTCGTCGTCATCGTTGCCACAGCTGTAGCACTTACCTTTTGCGCTCTCCGCTGAAAAATCAAACACATTTTGAAAACTTCAATTTGGAATTTTTGCTTACCTTGGAGAGCTGCGCAAAAGACCAAAGCGGCAATCAGAAGAAGCTTCATTTCGACTGGAAAGAAATTCTTGCATGGCGTGTTATATAGGCGGCGTTATCAGGTTATTAAAAAAAAAGGAGTCAGGTGAGTACTGTAATTGCATTTTTATCTGTTTTTACCACTAGTTCATAGTTAAATGTTTTTAATGAAGTGGTACTTTCTATGCACAAGGTGCAGTGTTAAGTTCCTCGGTGCATGCAATTATGATAAAAGTATATTTTTTTGCGATAATACTCAAAATTGGTTCGACCTCCAATTGTAACTGCGTACATATAAAGAAGTTATTCATAATAATAATAACGACGTAGAATTTTGCAAAATTTTCCAAGAAAATAAATTGTCGGTTTTTAATTTTTCACTTCCGCGATTCTTGATTTTTCAGCTTTTCAAAAAAAATAACAATTTTATTTAAACGGAAACTTTGAAAAATTGAACAATTAAAAATGGAGAATTTGGAAAATTGAAAAACTGAAAAAAGGAATGACTGCAAAACTGAAGAAACTGAAAACTGAAAAATTCTCAGCTTGAAAGATTGAAAAAAACGAAAAATATAGAAATTGAAAAATCGAAGAAATGAAAAACTGAAGTTCAAAAATAAATAAACCCGAAATATTGCCAGTCAAACCGAAAAGTTTCAAAATACAAAGCGAAAAACTAAAAATCTAAAAACTGTAAAACTGAAATAAAAATTTGAAAATCAAAATTGAAGAATCGAAAAATAAAAAAAAAAACATTGTAGAATTGGAAAATTGTAACTCGAGAGATTAAATAAATGGAAACTAAAAAGTCAAAAAATTGAGAAATCGATAAATTGAAAAAACCACCGAAGCTGAAACATAGGCCAACTGAAAAATCAAAAATTGAAAAATCAAGATATTAAAAAACCAAAAAAATCTAGGAATTGAAAAAGTCATAAATGAGAAACGAAAAATTGTAAAGTCGAAAAATTGTAGTACTGAAACATCGATACACTGATAAATTCAAAATCGAAAAATTGAAAAATTAAAAACCGGAAAACTGAAAAATCTACAAAATGAAAAAGACAAATTACAAAACAAAAAATTGTAGTACTGAAATATCGAAACGCTGAAAAATTCGAAGTCGAAAAATTAAAAATCGGGAAACTGAAAATTAAGATTCTTGAAACTAAAAATTAGAAATGGAGATATTTAAAAAAAAATGAAAATTGTAGATATTGAAAAGTTGCAAATCGGAAAACCCAAAAATCGAAAAATTCAAAAATAAACAAACTCGAAAAATTGCCAGTCAAATCGAAAAGTTTCAAAACAAAAATCGAAAAACTAGAAATCTAAAAACTCTAAAAGTAAAAAATTAAAATTTAAAAATCAAAAATGGAACAATTGAAAAATAAAAAAAATTCAAAAACTCGAAAAAATGAAAATTCGAAAAATTGCAAAACAGAAATTGCAAATAGAGAAATTGAATAAACGAAAAATTGTAAAATTGAAAAATTGCGAGATTGTAAAACTGAAAAACTCAAAAATTAAAATTTGAAAAATCAAAAACTGAACAATCAAAAAATTTAAAAACCAAAAAATTGTAACTCTACTACTCTACTCTCTGTAAAAATTAAAAAATTAAAAAATCTAGAAATTGAAAAAGACAAAATAACAAAGGAACAACTGAAGTACTGAAGCATCGAAACACCGATACATTGAAAAAAATTGAGAAGTCGGAAAATTAAAAATCGAGAAAAGAAAACTTGTTCTGAAATTAAAAAATACACAAAAACTCTAAAAAAAATATAAATTAAAAAGTTGAAAAATCGAAAAACTGAAAAATCTAGAAAATGAAAAAGGCAACAAAAAATTGTAAAACCGAAAAACTGTAGTACTGAAATATCGAAACACTCATGAAAAGTCGAAAAACTAAAAATTAAAAATGGAGAAATTAAAAATTGATTGATCGAAAAAATGAAAAATCGATAAATTACAGAAATGAAAAATTACAGAAATAGATAAATTGAGACTGAATAAATTCGACGTGGATGTGCTTTGTGATTAGTCAGTACGGATGCGGAAATTAATGTATGACTTGTTCTCTTGTACAAGTGGTGTACTGCAAGGTTCTGTCTTAGGTCCTTTTATTACTTCCAATGTTTATTAAAGACATTGTTTCTCTCTAAATTGTTTATTGTCCGCTCTTTTATTGTATTATAAATAAAAATCATATAAATATAATCGAAACGAAAATATCAGTCTGTTCTACGTAACAAAGCATAAATAAATCTTTCAAGAAAAGTTCAATTTTCGTCATTCATATTATTCTACGTTTTTTATTTTTGTCTAATTTTATGGCTCCCCATGTGCCTCACCAAATTCCCCTCCCGCTTCGCCCTATACCCGCACTCCCCACACCCCAACCGCCTCGGCCTCTTATGCCTCAGCACCATGTGCCTCCTCAACGCTTGCTTGACCTTGCACTTGAACGCGCAATTCGCACACTGAAACCACTGCACCGCCCCCGGGGGCGGGTGCTGGTTGAGCACGTGCGTCTTCAGGTGATACTTCAACTTGGACTTGTACTCGCACTGGTCACAGTGAAACCCGTACTCCGAACTGTGCTTGCACAGCACGTGCTTCTGGATGCGGTCCTTCTGCGTGGTCCTGTACGGACACTGCTCACATTGAAGCCACTTGTCGCCGTCTTGGGGGTGCATGCAGCGCACATGCGTGCGCAGGTGGTCCTTGCGTTTGGCGCGGTAGACGCACAGTTCACATTGCAACCACTGGATTTGCCTGGCGGGGGTGTGTTTGGCGACGACGTGACGCTGGAGGGTTTGTTTGACGGTGGTTTTGTAGAAGCAGTGCTCACACTCGAACCAGAGTTTGGTGGTTTTCTTTTTATTGCAGTGGGTTTTGTGGTGGAGGAAGATGATGGAGGAGTAGCTGAAGGAGTTGCAGTTTTTGCAGTAGAAGATTCGATGAGGGGGCGAGGAGTGAGTGAGGAGGTTGACGAGGAGGGTGGTTTGGAAGGCGCAGGGGCACTTGTAGGGTTCTAGGGGGGCGGCGCAGGTGGGTTTGGGGGTGGTGCTTTCCATTAGAGGGAGGGATCTGGTTTCGCAGGTGTGGAAGGTTAAGAGAGGTTGAGTGGTTTGGGGAGGAGGGGTTGGGTTCATTGTGGCTGGAAATGAGATTCTGAGGGGTTGTTTGTGGCGAATAATCGAGTACTTACAGAAAAAGTTGGGTTTTTGGTGGTACTTGTCACTTTAGTTCTTGAAGTGGTGGGTACTGCTAAAGCAACAAGTATTAATAAGTAGGTCATGGATCATGTGTTGGGTACGTTCAGTAATATTTATGTTCATTATGACGTTTTAGGTTCAAACTGTGTGATAAACGTGATAATTAAAATCGTTATTAGTTACAACATGTTTGTCAACCATTATAAGAATATAACCTCAATCTTATTTTATATTACAATTACTCCTGTTAAGAAAAATCTTCAATGTGTGTGTCAAAGTAAAGTTATTAGTTTCATTTTGAATTTTGGCGCAAATTTCCTTTTAAACTTACCATTTGCTTAAGAAGTAGCTCTGAAAACAAAAAGTCATAGAAATGACACTCAAAATAGTTGGGAAAAGAAAAAAAATCGAAAATAATGCTGAATAATGTGAAAAGAAGTCTACACATATTAAAACAAAAAGGCAAAATGTCAGCCCGCCCACCCGCCCACTTTCATTTGTAATGATTCTTTTTATTCGCTGTGAACCAAGGAGGCGGAGCTTAACTGCAAAATCGTTGTTTCTTTACAAACAATTAAAAACATGTTTTTGAGAATCGTGTTGTTCAAAGAATACTACGTACATTAAGAAAAAACAAACAAAATATAAACCCCGCCCGCCCACCCCATCCCAATTGTGATGATTTTTTTATTCTTAGAAACTCAAAACACGTTTAGAATGGTAAATTTTTGTAAGGAAATGTGGATTTTGCAATTAGGCTCCACCCCTAGCCCTGCCAACGAATGAAAACTGCATTAATATTTACACAGTTTATAAGACGATACTCAAAAACATATCTTACATGGTAATTTCTTCTAGAAAAATAATAAGAATTTTGCAATTAAATTCCGCTCCTTTGGCTCCTGACGATTAGAAAAAAATCATCACAATTGAGACGGGGCGGGTGGGCGGGGCTTATAATTTCCCTTTTTTCTTAATATCCGTAGTCGTCTTTCCAGAACAAGAAACTTAAAACATGTTTAAAATGGTAAATTCTTGTAGACGAATATGGATCTTGCAATTAAGCCCCACCCCTCGACCTGACAACGAATGAAAAATTCATAACAATTGAGAACTAAGATCGGGGCGGGTATGGGTGGGGCCTAATCTTTAGCTTTATTGTTTTCTTAATGTACAATACATAGTATTCTTTGTACAATACAATACTCAAAAATATGTTTTTGATTTCTTGTAGAAAAATAAGGATTTTGCAGATAATTTCCGCCTTCTAGGCTCACGATGAATAAAAAAATCATCACAATTGAGATAGGGTGGGTGGGCGGGGCTTATATTTTGCCTTTTTTCTTAATATAAGTAGTCGTCTTTTCAGAACAAGAAACTTAAAACATGTTTAAATTGGTAAATTCTTGTAGACAAATATGGATCTTGCAATTAAGCCCCACCCCTCGACGTGACAACGAATGAAAAATTCATAACAATTGAGAACTAAGATCGGGGCTTATATGGGTGGGGCCTAATCTTTAGCTTTATTGTTTTCTTAATGTACAATGCATAGTATTCTTTGAACAACACGATATTCAAAAATTTGTTTTTAATTTCTTATAGAAAAATAAGGATTTTGCAGTTAAGTTCCGCCTTCTTGACCAACGATGAATAAAAAAAATCATCACAATCGGGATGGGGTGGGTGGGCGGGGCTTATATTTTGTTTTTTTTTTTTCTTAATATACACAGCCATCTTTTCACAACAAGAAACTTAGAATATGGTTAAGATGGTACATTTTTGCAAGGAAATATGGATTTTGTAATTATGGGGCGGAGCCTAATTGCAAAACCGATATTTCCTTATACATATTTTCTACTTTAAAGATGTTTTAAATTTTATTAAAAGAAGTTTACACAACTTAATAAACAAATGAAAAGTGTAGCCCCGCCCGCGCACCCTATCTCAATTGATGATTTTTTTTATTCACCGTGAACCAACGGGGCAGAGCTTAACTGCAAAATACTTATTTCCTTCCAAGAAATTAAAAATATGTTTTTGAGTATCGTGTTGTATAAAAATACTATGTACATTAAGAGAAAAAGGCAAAATATAAACCCCGCCCACCCACCCCATCCCGATTGTGATGATTGAGTTTAACGAAATTAGTGAGAATAACGAAACCTCTGCAAGTAACTGTGATACCGTTACCAAAGTAGAATAGAAAAATACAAGTAGAATTAGACTATAAGGACATAATGACTGATGCTAATATTTTATCAAATAATGTACTAAATGAGACTACACACCCAAGTGATAATGATACCGTCTTAAAAGATACTGCAACTCCTGAAATTGTATTAAGTGAGAGTACTGAGACGATAACAAAGGAAAGGACAGTTTTAGAAAATATTGCAAAAATAAATAAGACAAACGAAGAAGAAATTACGGATAATCAGTGTCGACATCTGACAAAGGGGTTTTTCTATCGTCAACCTCTTTCAGCTAGTTCATACTTAACTTTTAATGTCTATGAAAATTGATAATTTTTATGCACTAGGTGCTAAGTTGAAACTCGGTATATGCAATAATGATAAAAATGTATTATTTTTGTGATAATAGTCAAAATAGGTTCGACCTCCAAGTGTTACTGCACACATATAACTTACTCATAATTCTGGGGCGGAGCCTAATTGCAAAATCGATAATACCTTATACAAATTTTCCATTTGTCTACAGATATTACAACAAAAAGGCAAAATGTAAGCCCCGCCCACCCGCCCCATCTCAATTGTGATGACTTTTTTATTCTTAGAAACTTAAAACACGTTTAAAGTGGTAACTTTTTGTAAGGAAATATGGATTTTGCAATTAGGCTCCGCCCCTACGTCCGCCAACAAATTAAAACTTCATTATTATTTAGATCAGGGCGGGTATGGGTGGAGCTTAATCTTCGGCTTTAATTTTTTCTTAATATACATATTACACAGTAATCTTTGAATAACACGATACTCAAAAACATGTCTTACGGGGTAATTTCTTGTAGCGAAATAGTGAGAATTTTGCAGTTAAACTGCGCTCCTTTGGCTCTCAACGATTAAAAAAAAATTCATTACACTTGCGATAGGGTGGGTGGGCGGGGCTTATATTTTGCCTTCTGTATTAATATAGGTACGTAGGATTTTTAGATGACTCTCAAAAATTGAAATTTTCCAGTACATATGTATATAGGGATCATAAAAACCATTTTCAAAGAAGTAGACAGTTACAAAATTATTTTTATTTAGTTTTTTTATTGCTCATCGTGAAACATTCAGTTGTGTTTCAAAAACAATTAAAGCAAAGTGACTGGAAATAACAGCGAACTTACCCTTACCCGGCACAACACAACTACATAGTTTCATTGTAAAAACTAAGAACAACATTAATAACAGAGTCAAAATTTCAACAATCTAACAATCAAACTTAGCACCTGACCACGTCAACCTGCTCCTACACAATCATAACCAACGTCATTTTACATTAAAGTTTAGAACTGCAAAACATTTATTTGTTCAATAAAAAAAAAACTCGATATGTAAATATCAAGAAGTGTTCTACTAGAGATCAAATTTAATACTATCGTCTACGATACAAATAAATATATAAAAAAATCCGTATACATGTAAAAAGATTAGTACGATCAGGCTAGGCTCAATTTTCTAAGCAAAAGCACAGCTTGGCATGACTAGAATCCAAAAAAATCGCTGCTTCTACTCCAGTTTGGCCTTCATCATTTCGTACAAGTTCGGTCGTTCTCGAGCCGCCCCTGCACTCAAAACCCTATTCGGCGCCGCCAACTGCTGCAAAGTCACCACCACCACGGCGGCAGTAAGCGTATAATTTAACCTAAAAATCGAAATCGGCGCATAAATCAGACTCGCCACCGCCAACACGTTAATAAACAGCCCGATCCCCTTGTAGCCCCTCCTGAAACAAACCATCAGTCAAGCGCAACCCAGTTGTCCCACCCACCTTTCGATTTTCGGCCAATCGAACTGCCACAGCGGCAGCGCACAAATGCTCATGATCAAACCTGGCAGGAACGAAGGGTCCGGGTTGAGCGTCGTACTGTACCTGCAAGCTCATTCGTCAGCAGGCGGAGTTTAGGCTAAGCCACACCCACATACTTAAAATTGTGAGCCCACGTCAGCACCGACGGCACGTTGATGATCGTCACCAAACACCATACGAAAAATATGGTCATGTGGAAAAACATGGCGTCGTGAGCTGACGTTTCCGCGTCAGTGTTATTGTTATTATTATTGCTGGGTTCTTTCTTCTCGAGGAGGTCTTCCAAGTCGCTGCTTTCTTCACTCGTGCTTGGTTTTTCTTCTTTCTTGGGTTGTTCTTTTTCCTCTTTTGGTTTGGGCCGTTTGAACTTGTCGCCGATTTTTCGCAGGTAGTACCAGAGTAGTTCTTCGATGTAGTCTTGCGAGTGTTGGGTCAACTTTGGGTTACTATGTAGTGGAGGTTAGTTTGGTTTGGTTTGGTTGCTTACCCGCATGAAATAGAAAACGGTTCCGACGCAGAGGGCTAGACTTCCCGTGGTTGTTAAACTAAGACCGACTAAAACCGCTGCCACTACACAAGGGACTTTGTGTAAAGCGGACATCACGTAGTCCGACCAACTCACCGTGAAACTGACAGTTTTTGCTAAAAATCTGAAGTGCATTTTTGTAGTGGTCTAAGAAGTTGGGATTTGCGCCTCACTTACTTTAGAGCTAACTTATGTACTGTGGTTTCACACACGATCAAAGACACTGACAAGACGATTCCCAAGAGCCACACAATACCAACACTGCAAATGTAAGCCAGTAGTGGCAACAAAAAAAAATCGTTGCCTTCCTGAGACATGACCAGCCTATCAGGAGCCGGGAAATTATTAATGAAGGGCTTAACGCTGCAAACTATGCATTAGATTGGTCAAACAATGGCACAAAGTACCTCAAAAACTTAGAAACTAGTTTTACGGTCGTGAGTATATAGTACGGCTTCACTCCCTCTTTTAGCGCCACGAAAAAGAACGAACAATCCCGATTGTCTTCCATATGTCTCATCTGCGCATTCAACGTCATTAGGACCACCGCTGCTACATTAACGAGCAACAGCGGGGAATAAAGTCGGGCCATTTGTCCCATGATTCCAGGAAACCAAGAACGAATACTAAAAATGATTGCAAATAATACCTTGTCATTGGTCCATATTGTGACCTAACCCCTCCCACTTACCTAACCTTATATCGACAGTTCGGGTCAAGGGTCAGTTCGATCACAGCCGACTGATTTGAGGCCCACTCAGGTCTGGACTCGTATAACCTCACATGAAACGGTCCATCGTCATCATGTCTACAAAAACCCGCTATTTTCGTGGTGAAACCCAAATTTTATAAGTACATACATGAAGAACTTGTGGTGGTTTTGGTGTCCCCATGGTACTTTGAGCGTCGCAGTGGCCTGCCTCATTTCGTACGTACAGTTCATCGATTCGACGAACAGTTGGTACGACTGCATGACCCGGTACAACTGCGGTACTACCAACTCAAAATGAACGGCTTTTTCTGGCGTTTGAGCGACTAGCGTTTGCCGCTTCATCGACAACATGTGCGGTAATTCTACAACTTGTTGACGTTCCGAGGGGTTGTAAATATCGACGTGGAAAATAACAGTTTCGTCAGTTGGTAGTACCCTTAAGACCACGTGAGTCCAATCGGGGTTGGTTTTCATCAAATCGCGCATGTTTACAGTGAGGGCGCGTCTTTTATAGTGGTGCGAGGGTGACAGTTCAGACAAGTGCGACAAATGGGTGAATTCCTCACTGAAATTAGAGCTGTGATTCGATTTTGACTCTTATGGCGACTTTACCAGACTCGGGTCTTGTCATTGGGGATGTGCGCCCCACACACGAAAGCCCAATCAACTGTCTCCAAATTGAGAGCGACTACAGTGGCGGCTTCATGTTGGGGCTGATCCAGCAGCCTCAACATGTAGAATTTGGGGCTACTATTGCGTGGGGGTACGTTTACGACGTATTGTCTACCCAGGGGTTCGATCCAGTCCCCGTGATTGCGAATGTTGGCTTTACTGTTGGGGTAACCGTCACGTAAAAGAGGGTTAAGGCCGTTGTGCTAAAAAACCGACTTTGATTGACTTTTCCCGATTTAAGTACCAACTCACATGAACTAAATGGTGGCGGAACATGTTTTTACGAAATTGGGGATCTGTCGATATTTGTTTAGTTTTTGGATCTACCGAATCAAAGAGGGCTCTGTTTAGCGCCAAAATCAGTTGTTTACACCACGTGATACAAATGTGGTCAGCTGACAACCACGTGCGCGGGATGTGAGTGGTCTGAAATCACACCACCTTGTAACTGTTGCCAACGTTATAAAATGACGTTAGTTTAATAGTTCTTGTTTTCAACAAAGCGGCACATTTCAGTGCCTACGTTGTTAGGTGTAGTTGGCCATGGAAATACTTACTGCAACGTTGATAGCATCAGGATATGTCAAAGAAGTCAGAAACGAAGGCACCAGAAAATCGTCGTTACCCCCTGTAACACTAACAAAAGTTGTATTTGAAGGTTTAGTATCGTTCAAAGCTTTATAAAAATCGTAGATATAAGAGTCCAGGGTCAACGGGATTCTGCGATGGGGGGATGCCAGAGTCAAAACGATGGATATTAAACCTTCAGGGAGGGTCTCGACCAAACGGCGGGCAACGACGCCACCCTTCACAAAATAACAATTATTATTATTATTATTTTACTCTCAAATTGAGAAATCCGGCCAAAAACGAAAAAACAAAGTTACGTCTACTCATGTTAAGATGGCGCCACAATTTTTAAATTTTTTTCAAAGTTTGAAATTTAGTCCGTTTTTGGCCACTTTCGCTACTCTAGCGCTCCGTAACTTACAACAGAGTGGGCATACAATATCACAGACTTCGGTTGGTTCTTGCGCTCTTTGTACAAGTCCAAGATCCTGTAAATCGAGCAATTCGCGTACTCGAATTGGTCCAAAAGCACCGCCCCGTTCAAGCCGCTGAACTCGTTGTTGACGTCGATCCCGAAGTGGTCGAAATGAAACGGCAGTCGGGCGTTTTTGGCCTTCCGGAGCGCGACCGACGCCAGCGACCGGGCTACGATTTGTATTATTTACAATGACGGGGTGTGGGTACGTACCTTGTCGATGCGAGCCCGCGTTTCCGGGGATGAACAGCACGGGGATGCCGGTAAAGTACATGTTTCTGCTGTCGGCGGTCAAGCTGCCCTCGCTGTAGGCGTACAGGCCATACTTCGGGTACTTTTCGTCGATTTCTTGCGCGATTTTCTGCGAATTTGTGTTTGTAAACATAACCTCAAATGTCAAACTTACCACATATTGGGGGTATTCGAACATGTAGGTCATTTCGCACTTGTTCTCGCCATAGTCGTTGAGGAAGGTTAGTAGACCGACGAAGTAGAAGAGTGTTATAATCAGCGAAAATATAATAAAGCCATTTATTACTGATGACATAACTGAGATTTGTGTTTGAAGGTTAGGGACTTTGGGGTTGGGTTGGTAACGCTGGGGTTGCCGAGAAATAATTTTGACGATTAAAAAAACAAAAACAACGAAAACCAAGGGGTTGTTTTGTTTTTTGAATTGGTTTTTATCGAGGATTTGTTATAATTAAGGTCTGTGTTGGGGAAACGTGTCCTAGTGTGGTGACACGTAAGTCAGGTGTCAAGGTTGGCAGCACTAGCACACGTCATAAAATAAATTTTTAATTTTCATTGATTGTAAAAAATATAACGATTATCCCTTATTTTAGAGCTTCGATTTCAGCGACGACATCAACTTGTCCAATTTCATCGCTTTCTGCATGTTTCCGCTGATTTTGAGCTTCCCGGTCATGAAAGCGGACGCCGGCTTCAAGTTTCCGCTGAACATACTGAAGAAGTTTTTAGTATCCATAGTCAGTGTGGCGTCTGGGGGTGAAGGGGCGTCTCCCCGACCACACGCGCCATTCCCGTTCTTCAAATCGACGTACCTGGAAACAACCCTTAAAAAAATTCAAACAAAAACGGATCCTACCATTTCCCAGCTTCCTCTCCTGTAACGACGAACTGGAAGACCGCCTGAGTTTTTTGAACAGTGTCTGGAGACAAGTTCTTTTCGATGGCTTTGAATACTTGGACGATTTTGCCGTCGCCTTGTACTTTTGGAGTGGCCAAACTTGGTCTATCGCTGGGGCGGCTATCAGACAGTTCAGACATATTCTCGTCAACAAAGAAGTCCGGCATTAGTTGGTCCTTGTAAGCGGGGTCACAGCAATATTGGTCCAAATCTGTAACGCCCTGATTTTTCAGGACCTGCTCATCAATAAAAAAGTTCCCTGTGGTGGTTTTGGGGTCTGAAGTTAAGATGGCGTAGGCTGCGTCGGCCATTATTTCTGGTTTGCGATTGTACTTGGCGGACTCGGAACCCGTGAGCATTTCCATCGCAGCCGTGTAGATACCTGGAGTAAACAAGGTTCTATATTTTTTTTTTTTTAGTTTGACAGTTTACCTGTTTTTGGCCATAAGGCGTTCACTCCAATGTTATCCGCCCGGAATTCCTCATGCATCCCTAACACACACATGGACATGCCATATTTCGCCATAGTGTACGCCACATGGTCCTTGAACCATACGGGTTTCATGCTCAGCGGCGGCGACAGGTTCAAAATATGGGCGTGCGAGCTTTTTTGCAAATATGGGTAACATTCTTTCGACCTGCGTTTTCATTATTAAAATCGCGAATCATGACTGAGCCAAACTTACACTAGAAACGTGCCCCTGGTGTTGATATTGTGCATCAAATCGTATCTTTTCATATCAGTCGCCGGCGTCGGCGTGAGAGAAATCGCAGAGGCATTATTCACAACAATGTCAATCCCCCCGAATTTTTGGACAGCTTCCTGAACGGCCTTCCGGACTTGCTGCTCGTCTCTGACGTCGACGATGCACGGCAGGCCTTTGCCCCCGGCAGCTTCAACTGAACAACACAGGCGATTATTTTTCAATTAAGGTCGCGTTTTACCTTCTTCGCAAGTCGTGTAAATGGTTCCGGCGAGTTTGGGGTGGGGGTCGGCCGTTTTGGCCGCCACTACGACGTTGGCACCGTCTTTGGCTACTTTGAGGGCTATGGCCTTGCCTATGCCTCGACTGGCCCCAGTTATGAAAACTGTGCGTCCAGCTAATTTACTGCAGTTGAATGAGTTAGAATAAATTTGTGGGTCATGGAAATGGGTTAAGAGAAGTGGAGTTCTTACCCAGTGTTCATCATTTTGTGGAAAGAGTCGAGTTATTGCACTTAAGAACTGCAAGTAATGAAGTTGTGGGGCTTATATAGATAAAAATAACAACAAATTATTACAAATCAAAGTTCAAAATGTTTGAGTGACACCACACTGAACTGTCACCTGTCGGTGTCATGCGCAACTGGAACTACGAGGTAAAAGAACTACTGGCTTAGAGGGGTTGTAGAATTTTTTTAAATCAAGTAATAACACTGTTACGAGTTCTACACATTCACATTTAGAGAACACTTCTCCAGGGTTAACATTAAAATTTTTATTTAATTATTTTGTTGTAGGTTTTTTGTGTAAGAACGTTGAGCCTACTCTAAATTTAATTTTGCCCCACAACCTTTGTACTTTAGCACTTTTATCAACAGTGACTTTACACAAAATAAAACTAATAAAAACAGTTTTGTTCACGTTGCGTATTTACAATTATTTAATCACACAATCGCCTAGAATGCGTGATTAGGGCATTTTCGTTACGATCCACGGGACTTGCCCAGTTTTCTTAAAGCAATGTTAATTATACACCAATTTACCCAAAATGGGCAAAATCGGATTCGTCAAAACCTTGTCAGTAAAACAGTCCGTGAATGTTCATACAGAAATTCTTGATAGTTACATATGTAGTTCGATAATCTGGAAATATCTAGGTTGGCACACCTGTTACGCTGTGAGTTGGTACTCTCTGGTAGGAGGGAATTTGCGACGCCTTTGACCACAGATTAAGCGCCTGAAAAATGTGAAGGTAGCGTGATGAGATAAAACCAGAAATACTGAAAAAGATGGAGAAAGAGAGCGAAGTGGTATTAAGAAAAATACTGAACAAAGTATGGGAAGCCAAAAAAACAAAAAATAAATCGTTAAACATATGCAACCATGTACACGTTTAGTTCTTTTCTGGTAGTTGGTAGTTCTGCTAGAGAATTTTTAGGTAGAGGGTCGGTAGTGAAGTTTACTTGTTTAGTAGAGGGTAGGTGGCGTGTCACTGTTGTTTTGGTAGTTAACGGCAATTAATCGAAATGACGACGTCACAGTTTCCCCAACACGCGTAGCTAATTCTTGCTGTTTTTCCAAGCAGAAATATGCGAATTTTGGACCGACGCCAACATGTGGTGTAAATTTGTTTTATTGTTTGTAAATTCACAGTTCATGTTAGGTTTTTAATCGTTAACTAGTTCTAACACAATTTAACGGTCCTGAGATAGTTCAGATCGAGCACTTGCTAGGAGATGTCAAGAGATTCACTTAGTCAGGTATCATCCTTTGTTTATCAAGTTATAAATAAGATTTCTGGATGCTTATACTCAAGTGTTACATGATAACTATCCTTAGTTCCTCACACTAGATTACTAGTAGCTCGTTTACGTCAGTTAAATTAACCTTACGTTGTCCAACTCTGGGAAAAAGACCGTGAAATTTTTCCCCTTAGGCAATTATCTTCATATCGTCATCACAGCACCGAGACATATTTTCTCGCGACGTTGAAAATTACACCACCAAGAAGCAGAATGTAAATCCTTTGTTTGAATCGTTGATAAAGTGTGGCATAATTTAACATCAGGTAAATTCTTTGTTCTGGCAGCGGCCATATTGAAACAGTATTTTCAAACCGAGCACATGTTTGAACAGTAAAATCTCGTTGAATAAATTAACAACATGTGGGACGTGCATTTTATTCCTTGAATTTAGACCATTATTTGTACATCGCCACAGGATTGCCTACTATTTTTTTTGTGTTTGTTTGGGGGAATGTAAAACGATGGCCCACAATGCAGCTGAATAACTTCACTTTTAAAAATTAACCAATAACACGAATAGACATAGATACATAGAATAATTAGCTTCATGTAATTTTGTTAGTTTTGCAATTTCTCACCTCATACATTTTTTTTTCTATCTCAAAATTTTAACTTCAGCAATTTTCATTGTTGTATAATTTAAATCGAACGTAAATTTTTATTCTCTGCAGTTTCTAACCTCACGTAATTTTTTTGTCTAGACACGTTTTATTTCACACCAGTTGTTTTTTTTTGTTTTATAAATTTTTGCTAGTATTTGTTTTCCATGTAATTATTTTGTTGATTAATGTTTCCATCATATAAATTGTCTGATGTCCAATTTTAATCTCAAATAAGAATTCTTTGCTGTTTAAAAGTTCACAAGAATGCATGCCTTACTTCTTTTTGAAACTTTTACACTTGTTCAGTTGTAGTTAAACATCAGAGTTCTAGAAATTGAACATTTAACTAGAATTGGGGTAAATAATGCAGGAACAAGTGGCGAAAGCGGAGTGCGCGGTTCCATGTCGAGCTGGCGGTCGCGCCATCTGCACAAAAGATGCAGGCCTTGAATAGAAGTCAATACAGCGGTCGGGATAACGTGACGCTGTCAGCTTACTTGTAGCCGTGATTTCCAACGGAACAGGACTTAAGGGGTGGTATTTGTTACAAGATTGGTAGCCCTACTAAACGGAATAAAATAAATGTTTTATTTTTAATGCTTGTACAAAAATTATAATTATTTCTTATTTTAGAGCTTCGCTTTCAACGACGACATCAGTGCATCCAATTTCATCGCTTTCTGCATATTTCCGCTGATTTTCAGCTTCCCGGTCATGAAAGCGGACGCCGGCTTCAAGCTTCCATTCAATATACTGAAGAAGCTTTTAGTATCCGTAGTCAGTGTAGCGTCTGGGGGTGAAGGGGCGTCTCCCCGCCCACAGGCGCCCTTCCCGTTCTTCAAATCGACGAACCTGGAAACAACTCTTAAAAAAATACATACAAAAGAAGGGCCCCCACCATTTCCCAGCTTCCTCTCCTGTAACGACGAACTGGAAGACCGCCTGAGTTTTCTGGACAGCCTCTGCAGACAAGTTCTGTTCTATTACTTTAAAAACTTTAACGATTCTGCCGTCGCCTTGTAGTTTTGGAGTGGCCAAACTCGGTCTATCGCTGGAGCGGTTTTCAATTTCGGAGATATTCTCGTCGACGAAGCGGTCGGGTATTAGTTGGTCTTTGTAGGCAGGGTCAATACAGTACTGATCAAAATCTGTGACACCCTGATCTCTCAGGACCTGCTCGTCGATAAAGAAATTCCCTGTAGTGGTTTTGGGGTCTGAAATTAAGATGGCGTAGGTTGCATCAGCCATTATTTCTGGTTTTCGAGTATACTTGGCGGACTCGGTACCCCTGAGCATTTCCATAGCGGCCGTGTACACCCCTAGAGTGCAAAAATTTCTATTATTTTAAATTTCAAGGTTTAATTAATACCTGTTTTTGGCCATAGCGCGTTCACGCCAATGTTATCCCCCCGGAATTCCTCGTGCATCCCCAGCACACACATGGACATGCCATATTTCGCCATAGTGTAGGCCACATGGTCTTTGAACCATCTGGGCTTCATGCTCAGAGGCGGTGACACGTTCAGTATATGGGCGTGCTCGCTTTTTTGCAAATATGGGTAACATTCTTTCGACCTGCGTTTCCGTTATTAAAATAGAGAATCACGACTGAACCAAACTCACACTAGAAACGTGCCCCTGGTATTGATATTGTACATCAAATCGTATCTTTTCATGTCAGTAGCCGGCGTCGCCGTGAGAGAAATCGCAGAGGCATTGTTAACAACAATGTCAATGCCCCCGAATTTTTGGACTGCTTCCTGAACGGCCTTCCGGACTTGCTGCTCGTCTCTGACGTCGACGATACAAGGCAGGCTTTTGCCCCCCGCAGCTTCAACTGAACAACACAGGCGATTATTTTTTTTAAGGTTGCGTTTTACCTTCTTCGTAGGTTGTGTAAATGGTTCCGGCGAGCTTGGGGTGGGGTTCGGCCGTTTTGGCTGCCACTACGACGTTGGCACCGTCTTTGGCTACTTTGAGGGCTATGGCTTTGCCTATGCCTCGACTGGCCCCAGTTATAAAAACGGTAAGTCCGGATAATTTTCTGCAGTTGAATGAATTAGAATAAATTTGTGGGTCAGAGGAAATGGGTTAAGAGAAATTGCGTTCTTACCCAGTATTGATCATTTTGTTGGAGGCAGTGGAGTTATTGCACTTAAGAACTACAAGTAATGAGATTGTACTTTGTACTTTAGCACCTTATCAACAATAACTTAAGTCAAAATAAAACGAATAAAAACATTTTTGTTTACAGTACGTATTTATATTTGTTTAATCACACTACTATCTCTTAGATTAGAATGCGTGATTAGGGCATTTTCGTTACGATCCACTGAAGTTACCCCGTTTTCTTAAACTAATAATATTCGTACGCCAATTTACCCAAAACTGGCAGAATCGGACTCGCCAAAACCTTGTCAGTAAGTCGAGAATGTAAACTAAATTTTCCGTGGAAGATCCACAATGTTCATACAGAAATTCTTGATAGTTCGATAATCTGGGAATTATATAGGTTGGCACACCTGTTACTTTGTGAGTTGATACTCACTGGTAGGAGGGAATTTGCGAAGCCTTTGACAGCCTGAAAAATGAGAAGGTGGCGGGAATTGACGAGATAAAACCAGAAATATTGAAAATGATGGAGAAAGAAGGTGAAGTGTTATTAAAAAAAAATCTGAACAAAGTATGGGAAGCCAAAAAAAAAACAAAAAAATTGGAAACAGCAATAAATCGTTAAACGCAGGCACCCATGTACACGTTTAGTTCTTTTCTGGTAGTTGGTAGTTCTGTTAGGGAATTTTTAAGTACAGGGTCGGTAGCGAAGTTTACTTGTTTGCTAGAGGGTAGGTGGCATGTCACTGTTGTTTTGGTTTGGTGAGTGGAAGCATGCGGTAAGGAAGCTAGATTAAGTTTAGTTGGTTTGGTAGTTAACGACAATTAATCGAAACAACGACGCCACAGTTTCCCCAACACGCGTAGCTAATTCTTGCTGTTTTTCCAAGCAGAAATATGCGAATTTTGGACTGACGCCAACACGTGGTGTAAATTTGTTTTATTGTTTGTAAATTCACAGTTCATGTTAGGTTTTTAATCGTTAACTAGTTCTAACACAATTTAACGGTCCTGAGATAGTTCAGATCGAGCACTTGCTAGGAGATGTCAAGAGATTCACTTAGTCAGGTATCATCCTTTGTTTATCAAGTTATAAATAAGATTTCTGGATGCTTATACTCAAGTGTTACTTGATAACTATTCTTAGTTCCTCACACTAGAGTACTAGTAGCTCGTTTACGTCAGTTAAATTAACCTTACGTTGTCCAACTCTGGGAAAAAGACCGTGAAATTTTTCCCCTTAGGCAGTTATCATCATATCACCGAGACATATTTTCTCGCGACGTTGAAAATTACACCACCAAGAAGCAGAATGTAAATCCTTTGTTTGAATCGTTGATAAAGTGTGGCATAATTTAACATCAGGTAAATTCTTTGTTCCGGCAGCGGCCATGTTGAAAGAGTATTTTCAAACCGAACACATGTTTGAACAGTAAAATCTCGTTGAATAAATTAACAACATGTGGGACGTGCATTTTATTCCTTGAATTTAGACCATTATTTGTACATCGCCACAGGATTGCCTACTATTTTTTTTGTGTTTGTTTGGGGGAATGTAAAACGATGGCCCACAATGCAGCTGAATAACTTCACTTTTAAAAATTAACCAATAACACGAATAGACCTAGATACATAGAATAATTAGCCTCATGTAATTTTGTTAGCTTTGCAATTTCTCACCTCATACATTTTTTTTCAATCTCACAATTTTAACTTCAGTAATTTTCTTTGTTGTATAATTTAAACCGAACCTAAATTTTCATGCTCTGCAGTTTCTAACCTCACGTAATTTTTTTATCTGCACACGTTTTATTTCACACCAGATTGTTTTTGTGTTTTATAAATTTTTGCTAGTCTTTTTTTTCCATGTAATTATTTTGTTGATTAATGTTTCCATCATTTAAATTGTCTGATGTGCAATTCACAAGAATGTATGCCTTACTTCTTTTTGAAACTTTTACACTTGTTCAGTTGTAGTTTAGCATCAGAGTTCTAGAAATTGAACATTTAACTGGAATTGCGGTAAATAACGCAGGAACACGTGGCGAAAGCGCATTGTCGAGCTGGCGGTTGCGCCATCTGCACGAAAGATGCAGGCCTTGGATAGAAGTCAGGGGAGCGGTCGGGATAACGTGACGCTGTCACCTTACTTGTAGCCGTGATTTCCAACGGAACAGGACCTAAGGGGTAGTCTTTGTTACAAGATTGGTAGCCCTACTAAACGGAATAAAATAAATGTTTTATTTTTATTACTTATACAAAAATTATAATTATTTCTTATTTTAGAGCTTCGCTTTCAACGACGACATCAGTGTGTCCAAATTCATCGCTTTCTGCATATTCCCGCTGATTTTCAGCTTCCCGGTCATGAAAGCGGACGCCGGCTTCAAGCTTCCAGTGAACATACTGAAGAAGTTATTAGTATCCATAGTCAGTGTAGCGTCGGGGGGTGAAGGGGCATCTCCCCGCCCACAGGCGCCCTTCCCGTTCTTCAAATCGACGAACCTAGAAACAACCCTTAAAAAAAATACATACAAAAAAGGATCGTACCATTTCCCATCTTCGTCTCCTATAACGACGAACTGGAAGACCGCCTGAGTTTTCTGGACAGCCTCTGCAGACAAGTTCTGTTCTATGGCTTTAAAAACGTTAACGATTCTGCCGTCGCCTTGTATTTTCGGAGTGGCCAAACTTGGTCTATCGCTGGAGCGGTTTTCCATTTCGGAGATATTCTCGTCGACGAAGCCGTCGGGCATTAGTTGGTCTTTGTAGGCAGGGTCAATGCAGTACTGATCAAAATCTGTGACACCCCGATCTCTCAGGACCTGCTCGTCGATAAAGAAATTCCCTGTAGTGGTTTTGGGGTCTGACGTTAAGATGGCGTAGGCTGCATCAGCCATTATTTCTGGTTTTCGATTATACTTAGCGGACTCGGGACCCGTGAGCATTTCCATAGCAGCCGTGTACACCCCTAGAGTACAAAAATTTCCAATATTTTAAATTTCAAGGTTTAAACAACACCTGTTTTTGGCCATAGCGCGTTCACTCCAATGTTATCCCCCCGGAATTCCTCATGCATCCCTAGCACACACATGGACATGCCATATTTCGCCATAGTGTAAGCCACATGGTCTTTGAACCATATGGGTTTCATGCTCAGCGGCGGCGACACGTTCAAAATATGGGCGTGCGCGCTTTTTTGCAAATATGGATAACATTCTTTTGACCTGCGTTTGCGTTATTAAAACAACGAATCACGACTGAACCAAACTCACACTAGAAACGTGCCCCTGGTATTGATATTGTGCATCAAATCGTATCTTTTCATATCAGTAGCCGGCGTCGGCGTGAGAGAAATCGCAGAGGCATTGTTAACAACAATGTCAATACTCCCGAATTTTTGGACGGCTTCTTGAACGGCCTTACGAACTTGGTGTTCGTCTCTGACGTCGACGATGCAAGGCAGGCTTTTGCCCCCGGCAGCTTCAACTGAACAACACAGGCGATTATTTTTTTTAAGGTTGCGTTTTACCTTCTTGGCAGGTTGTGTAAATGGTTCCGGCGAGTTTGGGGTGGGGTTCGGCCGTTTTGGCTGCCTCTACGACGTTGGCACCGTCTTTGGCTACTTTGAGGGCTATGGCTTTGCCTATGCCTCGACTAGCCCCAGTTATAAAAACGGTAAGTCCGGATAATTTTCTGCAGTTGAATGAATTAGAATCAATTTGTGAGTCAGGGGAAATGGGTTAAGAGAAATTGCGTTCTTACCCAGTGTTGATCATTTTGTTGGAGGCAGTGGAGTTATTGCACTTAAGAACTACCAGTAATGCGATTGTACTTTGTACTTTAGCACCTTATCAACAATAACTTAACTCAAAATAAAACGAATAAAAACATTTTGTTTACATTACGTATTTATATTTGTTTAATCACACTACTATCTCTTAGATTAGAATGCGTGATTAGGGCATTTTCGTTACGATCCACTGAAGTTACCCCGTTTTCTTAAACTAATAATATTCGTACGCCAATTTACCCAAAATTGGCAGAATCGGACTCGCCCAAACCTTGTCAGTAAGTCGAGAATGTAAACTAAATTTTCCGTGGAAGATCCACAATGTTCATACAGAAATTCTTGATAGTTCGATAATCTGGAAATATATAGGTTGGCACACCTGTTACTTTGTGAGTTGATACTCACTGGTAGGAGGGAATTTGCGAAGCCTTTGACAGCCTGAAAAATGAGAAGGTGGCGGGAATTGACGAGATAAAACCAGAAATATTGAAAAAGATGTAGAAAGAAGGTGAAGTGTTAAAAAGAAAATCTGAACAAAGTATGGGAAGCCAAAAAAAAACAAAAAAATTGGAAACAGCAATAAATCGTTAAACGCAGGCAACCATGTACACGTTTAATTCTTTTCTGGCAGTTGGTAGTTCTGCTAGGGAATTTTTAGGTAGAAGGTAGGTAGTGAAGTTTACTTGTTTGGTAGAAGGTAGGTGGCGTGTCACTGTTGTTTTGGTTTGGTAAGTGGAAGCATGCGGTAAGGAAGCTAGATTAAGTTTAGTTGGTTTGGTAGTTAACGACAATTAATCGAAACGACGACGCCACAGTTTCCCCAACACGCGTAGCTAATTCTTGCTGTTTTTCCAAGCAGAAATATGCGAATTTTCGACCGACGCCAACACGTGATGTAAATTTGTTTTATTGTTTGTAAATTCACAGTTCATGTTAGGTTTTTAATCGTTAACTAGTTCTAACACAATTTAACGGTTCTGAGATAGTTCAGATCGAACACTTGCTAGGAGATGTCAAGAGATTCACTTAGTCAGGTATCATCCTTTGTTTATCAAGTTATAAATAAGATTTCTGGATGCTTATACTCAAGTGTTACATGATAACTATTCTTAGTTCCTCACACAAGATTACTAGTAGCTCGTTTACGTCAGTTAAATTAACCTAACGTTGTCCAACTCTGGGAAAACGACCGTGAAATTTTTCCCCTTAGGCAATTATCTTCATATCGTCATCACAGCACCGAGACATATTTTCTCGCGACGTTGAAAATTACGCCACCAAGAAGCAGAATGTAAATCCTTTGTTTGAATTGTTGATAAAGTGTGGCATAATTTTACATCAGGTAAATTCTTTGTTCTGGCAGCAGCCATGTTGAAATAGTATTTTCAAACCGAGCACATGTTCGAACAGTAAAATCTCGTTGAACATGTTAACAACATGTGGGACGTGCATTTTATTCCTTGAATTTAGACCATTATTTGTACATCGCCACAGGATTATCTACTTTTTTTTTAGTGTTTGTTTGGGGGAATGTAAAACGATGGCCCACAATGCAGCTGAATAACCTCACTTTTAAAAATTAACCAATAACACGAATAGCCATAGATACATAGAATAATTAGCCTCATGTAATTTTGTTAGCTTTGCAATTTCTCACCTCATACATTTTTTTTTCTATCTCACAATTTTAACTACAGTATTTTTTTTTTGTTGTATAATTTAAATGAGACGTAAATTTTTATGCTCTGCAGTTTCTAATTTCACGTAATTTTTTTGTCTGCACACGTTTTATTTCACACCAGTTGTTTTTTTTTTGTTTTATAAATTTTTGCTAGTCTTTTTTTCCATGTAAATATTTTGTTGATTAATGTTTCCATCATATAAATTGTCTGATGTCCAATTTTAATCTCAAATAAGAATTCTTTGCTGTTTAAAAGTTCACAAGAATGTATGCCTTACTTCTTTTTGAAACTTTTACACTTGTTCAGTTGCAGTTTAATATCAGAGTTCTAGAAATTGAACATTTAACTAGAATTGGGGTAAATAATGCAGGAACAAGTGGCGAAAGCGGAGTGCGCGGTTCCATGTCGAGCTGGCGGTCGCGCCATCTGCACAAAATATGCAGGCCTTGAATAGAAGTCAGGGGAGCGGTCGGGATAACGTGACGCTGTCAGCTTACTTGTAGCCGTGATTTCCAACGGAACAGGACTTAAGGGGTGGTATTTGTTACAAGATTGGTAGCCCTACTAAACGGAATAAAATAAATGTTTTATTTTTAATGCTTGTACAAAAATTATAATTATTTCTTATTTTAGAGCTTCGCTTTCAACGACGGCATCAGTGCATCCAATTTCATCGCTTTCTGCATATTCCCGCTGATTTTCAGCTTCCCGGTCATGAAAGCGAACGCCGGCTTCAAGCTTCCATTCAATATACTGAAGAAGCTTTTAGTATCCGTAGTCAGTGTAGCGTCTGGGGGTCAAGGGGCGTCTCCCCGCCCACAGGCGCCCTTCCCGTTCTTCAAATCGACGAACCTGGAAACAACCCTTAAAAAAATACATACAAAAGAAGGGCCCCCACCATTTCCCAGCTGCCTCTCCTGTAACGACGAACTGGAAGACCGCCTGAGTTTTCTGGACAGCCTGTGCAGACAAGTTCTGTTCTATTACTTTAAAAACGTTAACGATTCTGCCGTCGCCTTGTAGTTTTGGAGTGGCCAAACTCGGTCTATTGCTGGAGTGGTTTTCAATTTCGGAGATATTCTCGTCGACGAAGCGGTCGGGTATTAGTTGGTCTTTGTAGGCAGGGTCAATACAGTACTGATCAAAATCTGTGACACCCTGATCCCTCAGGACCTGCTCGTCGATAAAGAAATTCCCTGTAGTGGTTTTGGGGTCTGAAATTAAGATGGCGTAGGTTGCATCAGCCATTATTTCTGGTTTTCGAGTATACTTGGCGGACTCGGTACCCCTGAGCATTTCCATAGCGGCCGTGTACACCCCTAGAGTGCAAAAATTTCTATTATTTTAAATTTCAAGGTTTAAACAACACCTGTTTTTGGCCATAGCGCGTTCACGCCAATGTTATCCCCCCGGAATTCCTCATGCATTCCCAGCACACACATGGACATGCCATATTTCGCCATAGTGTAGGCCACATGGTCTTTGAACCATCTAGGTTTCATGCTCAGCGGCGGTGACACGTTCAGTATATGGGCGTGCGCGCTTTTTTGCAAATATGGGTAGCATTCTTTCGACCTGCGTTTGCGTTATTAAAACAACGAATCACGACTGAACCAAACTCACACTAGAAACGTGCCCCTGGTATTGATATTGTGCATCAAATCGTATCTTTTCATGTCAGTCGTCGGCGTCGGCGTGAGAGAAATCGCAGAAGCATTGTTAACAACAATATCAATGCCCCCGAATTTTTGGACGGCTTCCTGAACGGCCTTACGGACTTGCTGCTCGTCTCTGACGTCGACGATGCAAGGCAGGCTTTTGCCCCCGGCAGCTTCAACTGAACAACACAGGCGATTATTTTTTTAAGGTTGCATTTTATGTACCTTCTTCGCAGGTTGTGTAAATGGTTCCGGCGAGCTTGGGGTGGGGTTCGGCCGTTTTGGCTGCCACTACGACGTTGGCACCGTCTTTGGCTACTTTGAGGGCTATGGCTTTGCCTATGCCTCGACTGGCCCCAGTTATAAAAACGGTAAATCCGGATAATTTTCTGCAGTTGAATGAATTAGAAAAAATTTGTGGGTCAGAGGAAATGGGTTAAGAGAAATTGCGTTCTTACCCAGTATTGATCATTTTGTTGGAGGCAGTGGAGTTATTGCACTTAAGAACTACAAGTAATGCGATTGTACTTTGTACTTTAGCACCTTATCAACAATAACTTAACTCAAAATAAAACGAATAAAAACATTTTGTTTACATTACGTATTTATATTTGTTTAATCACACTACTATCTCTTAGATTAGAATGCGTGATTAGGGCATTTTCGTTACGATCCACTGAAGTTACCCCGTTTTCTTAAACTAATAATATTCGTACGCCAATTTACCCAAAATTGGCAGAATCGGACTCGCCCAAACCTTGTCAGTAAGTCGAGAATGTAAACTAAATTTTCCGTGGAAGATCCACAATGTTCATACAGAAATTCTTGACAGTTCGATAATCTGGAAATATATAAGTTGGCACACCTGTTACTTTGTGAGTTGATACTCACTGGTAGGAGGGAATTTGCGAAGCCTTTGACAGCCTGAAAAATGAGAAGGTGGCGGGAATTGACGAGATAAAACCAGAAATATTGAAAAAGATGGAGAAAAAAGGTGAAGTGTTATTAAAAAAAATACTGAACAAAGTATGGAAAGCCAAAAAAAAAACAAAAAAATTGGAAACAGCAATAAATCGTTAAACATAGGCAACCATGTACACGTTTAGTTCTTTTCTGGCAGTTGGTAGTTCTGTTAGGGAATTTTTAAGTACAGGGTCGGTAGCGAAGTTTACTTGTTTGCTAGAGGGTAGGTGGAGTGTCACTGTTGTTTTGGTTTGGTGAGTGGAAGCATGCGGTAAGGAAGCTAGATTAAGTTTAGTTGGTTTGGTAGTTAACGACAATTAATCGAAACAACGACGCCACAGTTTCCCCAACACGCGTAGCTAATTCTTACTGTTTTTCCAAGCAGAAATATGCGAATTTTGGACTGACGCCAACATGTGTGGTGTAAATTTGTTTTATTGTTTGTAAATTCACAGTTCATGTTAGGTTTTTAATCGTTAACTAGTTCTAACACAATTTAACGGTCCTGAGATAGTTCAGATCGAGCACTTGCTAGGAGATATCAAGAGATTCACTTAGTCAGGTATCATCCTTTGTTTATCAAGTTATAAATAAGATTTCTGGATGCTTATACTCAAGTGTTACATGATAACTATTCTTAGTTCCTCACACTAGATTACTAGTAGCTCGTTTACGTCAGTTAAATTAACCTAACGTTGTCCAACTCTGGGAAAAAGACCGTGAAATTTTTCCCCTTAGGCAATTATCTTCATATCGTCATCACAGCACCGAGACATATTTTCTCGCGACGTTGAAAATTACGCCACCAAGAAGCAGAATGTAAATCCTTTGTTTGAATCGTTGATAAAGTGTGGCATAATTTAACACCAGGTAAATTCTTTGTTCTGGCAGCGGCCATGCTGAAAGAGTATTTTCAAACCGAGCACAGGTTTGAACAGTAAAATCTCGTTGAATAAATTAACAACATGTGGGACGTGCATTTTATTCCTTGAATTTAGACCATTATTTGTACATCGCCACAGGATTGCCTACTATTTTTTTTGTGTTTGTTTGGGGGAATGTAAAAGGATGGCCCACAATGCAGCTGAATAACTTCACTTTTAAAAATTAACCAATAACACGAATAGACCTAGATACATAGAATAATTAGCCTCATGTAATTTTGTTAGCTTTGCAATTTCTCACCTCATACATTTTTTTTCTATCTCACAATTTTAACTTCAGTAATTTTCTTTGTTGTATAATTTAAACCGAACCTAAATTTTCATGCTCTGCAGTTTCTAACCTCACGTAATTTTTTTATCTGCACACGTTTTATTTCACACCAGATTGTTTTTGTGTTTTATAAATTTTTGCTAGTCTTTTTTTTCCATGTAATTATTTTGTTGATTAATGTTTCCATCATTTAAATTGTCTGATGTCCAATTCACAAGAATGTATCCCTTACTTCTTTTTGAAACTTTTACACTTGTTCAGTTGTAGTTTAACATCAGAGTTCTAGAAATTGAACATTTAACTGGAATTGCGGTAAATAACGCAGGAACACGTGGCGAAAGCGCATTGTCGAGCTAGCGGTTGCGCCATCTGCACGAAAGATGCAGGCCTTGAATAGAAGTCAGGGGAGCGGTCGGGATAACGTGACGCTGTCACCTTACTTGTAGCCGTGATTTCCAACGGAACAGGACCTAAGGGGTGGTATTTGTTACAAGATTGGTAGCCCTACTAAACGGAATAAAATAAATGTTTTATTTTTAATGCTTGTACAAAAATTATAATTATTTCTTATTTTAGAGCTTCGCTTTCAACGACGACATCAGTGTGTCCAAATTCATCGCTTTCTGCATATTCCCGCTGATTTTCAGCTTCCCGGTCATGAAAGCGGACGCCGGCTTCAAGCTTCCAGTGAACATACTGAAGAAGTTATTAGTATCCATAGTCAGTGTAGCGTCGGGGGGTGAAGGGGCATCTCCCCGCCCACAGGCGCCCTTCCCGTTCTTCAAATCGACGAACCTAGAAACAACCCTTAAAAAAAATACATACAAAAAAGGATCGTACCATTTCCCATCTTCGTCTCCTGTAACGACGAACTGGAAGATCGCCTGAGTTTTCTGGACAGCCTCTGCAGACAAGTTCTGTTCTATGGCTTTAAAAACGTTAACGATTCTGCCGTCGCCTTGTATTTTCGGAGTGGCCAAACTTGGTCTATCGCTGGAGCGGTTTTCCATTTCGGAGATATTCTCGTCGACGAAGCCGTCGGGTATTAGTTGGTCTTTGTAGGCAGGGTCAATGCAATACTGATCAAAATCTGTGACACCCCGATCCCTCAGAACCTGCTCGTCGATAAAGAAATTCCCTGTAGTGGTTTTAGGGTCTGAAGTTAAGATGGCGTAGGCTGCATCAGCCATTATTTCTGGTTTTCGATTGTACTTGGCGGACTCGGGACCCGTGAGCATTTCCATAGCGGCCGTGTACACCCCTAGAGCGCAAAAATTTCTATTATTTTAAATTTCAAGGTTTAAACAACACCTGTTTTTGGCCATAGCGCGTTCACTCCAATGTTGTCCGCCCGGAATTCCTCATGCATCCCCAACACACACATGGACATGCCATATTTCGCCATAGTGTACGCCACATGGTCTTTGAACCATATGGGTTTCATGCTCAGCGGCGGCGACACGTTCAAAATATGAGCGTGCGCGCTTTTTTGCAAATATGGATAACATTCTTTTGACCTGCGTTTGCGTTATTAAAACAACCAATCACCACTGAACCAAACTCACACTAGAAACGTGCCCCTGGTATTGATATTGTGCATCAAATCGTATCTTTTCATATCAGTAGCCGGCGTCGGCGTGAGAGAAATCGCAGAGGCATTGTTAACAACAATGTCAATGCCCCCGAATTTTTGGACCGCTTCCTGGACGGCCTTACGGACTTGCTGCTCGTCTCTGACGTCGACGATGCAAGGCAGGCTTTTGCCCCCGGCAGCTTCAACTGAACAACACAAGCGTTTATTTTTTTTATTAAGGGTGCGTTTTACCTTCTTCGCAAGTCGTGTAAATGGTTCCGGCGAGTTTGGGGTGGGGGTGGGCCGTTTTGGCTGCCACTACGACGTTGGCACCGTCTTTGGCGACTTTGAGGGCTATGGCTTTGCCGATGCCTCGACTGGCCCCAGTTATAAAAACCGTAAGTCCGGCTAATTTTCTGCAGTTAAATAAATCAGTGCCTATAGGGAATGGTTTCAAAGATTAGTTCTTACCCGGTGTTGATCATTTTGTTGCAGAGAGTGTGTTATTACTTAACAACTGCAAGTAATGTGAGTGTGGGGTTTATATAGATAAAAAAAACAATAATAAATGATTAGGGTACAAAGTTCAAAAAGTTTGAGTGCCACCACTGAACTGTCACCTGTCAGCGTAACGTGCAGCTGGAACTACGAAGCAAAACAACTACCAAGTTAAATGGGTTGCAGAATTTTTTTACAACCAAGTAATAATACTGTTGTCGATTTTACACTCTCTGAATTTTATAACACTTCTCCAGAAGTTATAATTAATTATTTATTTATTTATTTCGTTGTAGGTGCTTTGTATATGATCAATTAACCTACTCTATTTTAATTTTGCTCCACAACCTTTGCACACTTTATCACTTTATCAAATGACTTAACACTAAATAAAACGAATAAAAACACTTTATTTACATTACGTATTTACAATTATTTAATCACAAAATCTCCCAAAATGCATGACTAGGGCATTTTCGTTACGATCCACGGCAGTCGCCCCGTCTTCTTAAAGTAATAATAATCGTAGGCCAATTTGCCCAAAATTAGCAAAATCAGACTGGCCAAAACCCCATTCAGTAAGTCCAGAGCTTGAACTGAATATTCCGTGGGAGATCTACACACAGAACTTCTGGATAATTCAATAATCTGAAAACACACAGATTGGCACCCCTGCTGCACTTCGAGTTGGTACTCACTGGTAGTAGCGAATTTTCGTCACCCTCGACGTACGAGCACTTAACTTCCCTGAGATCTTGAATCTGGGGGGCGAATTTCTGCAGCATTTCCTAAAAATGTAGTCAAAAATAATCATTTGCGCCACTTTGTAACAGTTCTTACTTGAAACACAGGTGTGAAAACACAATCGCACCTCCACGGATTTCCCCCAAGAAAGAGACTAAGCGCGTTGGGCATGTGGTTGTTTTGTTCCAGAGCGTTATCCAGAGCGTACGTCGGAACCTCAGTCAGTCTATTCCCACTCAGAGAAAACACCCGAAAGTGCTTCAAAAAGTACGACCCTTCCAACTCCTCAATGCTTCTCACTTTGTTATTGTCTAAATACAAATCGAAGACTTTTTTGTACACAGGATCGTGCTTCAGCGGCTTCAGATCTTCGATTTCGTTACCCTCTAGTCTGATTATTCGGCTTTTAGGGGGTAGATTCAGAGGTAGTTGGGTTAAGCTTCTGTACGAACAGTTGACTTCAAAGACGGGCTCTAGACGTTCGTGGGAACCCCATTTTTCGTACACTTTGGGCAAAGTACACGAACAGTAACTAGGGCACTGTTTTTTCAAGTCTTCTGTGAAACCGGCTATGGTTAGTAGGTTTCTTTTGGCGTAGGGGACGCCGAAGCAAGTTAGGTTTTTGAGGTCTTTGACGACGCTTTGGTTTAACTGGGAAACCCAGGCCAAGTCTAACGAACAGTTCCATCTGTTGCCTAAGAACAAACTTCGTTTTAGTATTATGACATTTGACTTGCAGACCGGAAAAAGTATCCGTTCAAATGAAAACTGTGTGGTTGCACAGACAAGAAAGAAAACTGTGACGCATACAAAACCTACTTCCACACCTCTGTGTCACTATACAATAAAACAATGAATTTTTGCAAAATGTATAGAAACCCACAGCGCTGATACTCGTCAGATCATACTTCAGTACTAGTGCAAGCAGTCAACATGAATTACGTACTCTTTTGTTTAATGTTTGTGGTAACTACTGCACAATCTACGGATGGTAAGTAGCATCAGACTTTAAAACCAAAGCTTATTTGCTTTTTGCAGAGGAGGACAGCCTTTTGAGCGATGTTTCTAGCGGTGTTTCTACGGCTGTGTCTGCAGTAACAGCACCTGCGGGAAATCTGTTGCTAGATGGCAACAATATTCTACTGGCTATACCAAAGATGATTGTGAACGCTATCTCAAGCATAATTTCTGGATTTTTATCAAAGTTGTTGCCGGGGTTTGCACCGATAATTGATTTCTTCATAAAACAAGTGGTCGGCGTTATTAATTTAGGAATCAAATTTGTGGGAACATTATTTCGGGGAACTGGCAAGTCCTAAACAGTGTTATCAACGGTAGTCATGCAGATCTTCGATTTAATAGTGTATTGTACTTTTATATAATAAGATCGCACTCAAACAAATATACCTATTCTAAAATTTAATAAGGGTGATTGTACTTAATTGTATTTCTCACCTATTTTCATACCACGCACTGATACCACGACCTCAATTTATTAGACAAGTGACGGTTTAATTTAATTAAATATTGTATTGGTACAAAAACCAATCAATCAACGAATGGGTACCAACCGCCTCTCATGGCTAGACCCACTGCTACCAAATTATCGTTTTTGTAATTATTTACGTAATCTGTCAGAATTTTTGTTTCTTCAGTCTTGCTTTACTTAATTAATTAAAAGAAAATGCTTTTTCATTTTTAACACATCCGGTATTTAGTAATGGTTTTATTTTTTTATTTCTTTGAACCAATTTATTTTTGTGATGTTCAAACTTGAAACTTCTATATTTTCTAATCACCCTTCTAATTTATTTTAGATTCAGTTCCTTCTTGTTTTTTTTTTCATGTGTGTTCCAGTTTTCATATTTTCTCAAATCTTGTTATCGAAAGCACAATTCTCTACATTTTTTTTAACAGATTCGACCTTTTTTAGTGGTTGGATTTTTTGTTTGTATGATTTTCAGCACTAACATGATTTTTACGTTGTCATTAATGGACTTGACTTTTCCGTCTCTTCTAGTTTTTATTTTTACTTATTTTTTTGTCATGTTTAAGCTTTCAACAGTTGCAACTTCCATTTTTTCCTTTGGAAACGTTTATCTTTTAAAATACCACCTGATCAGAAAAGACTGAGTCTGTTGGCAATCCTGGATTTTTAGTTGAAATTGGTATCATGATGCTTTTTATAATTTCCGGTTGTCAGTTGTCAAGAGTAACAGATTGTTGACATTTTTAATTTGGAGATGTATCCAAAACATAACCTAAATTTATAGCGTGTCACACTTGACATATCTGTCACAATTACTTCCGTTATGCCAACATAAATACAAGAAAAGTTCACATGTTTATTTAAGAAGTGCTGCCAACAGACTCAGTTATTTCTGATCACGCGGTATAACTAGCGATTTTTCTACAACCCTGTATTTTTTTTAGTTTCGGTTCCTTCTCGGAAACTAGATTCTTGCCTTTTCTGTGTTTATTTTTCTTATAGTTTTTCGGATTTTTTAAAAATTATATCTCAAAGTGAATATTTCTAAAATCTGGCTCTGAGACCATAAAAATTCTATATTTTTGGAATCAGGCAACTTTTTCAATACTTGAAAATTTCAGAATATTTGGACCATGTTTAAAAATTAACCAAAAAAATGTTCCCATACATTTCGGCCTCCTGAAGTTACTTTCGGTCTCATTTTTTCAGTAAGTTTTCTCCCATCTCCCATTGAAAATTTTGCTTTTTGTTTTTTTTTTTTAATTGAAATGCGAATGACACATGCATAAAAAACTCCGAAGTCGTTATTTCAACTCAAAAGTTACAGTTTTTTGGATTGTTTTTGAAATTAACACGTCGAAATCTATATTCCAGAATTTTTTGAAAATTTTCAGACAACTTTTTGAAAATCAAACTTTTTCGGAATATTTGGATCATGTTCAAAAATTAACCAAAGACATTTCGGCCTCCCGAAATTACTTTAGGTCTCATTTCTTTGATAAGTTGTCCACAATCTCCCATTGGAATATGAGTGTTTTTTGGATTTTTTTTAAATTGAAACGTGAATGACATCCATCAAAAAAAACTCTAAAGTCGTTATTTCAATTATTTTTCGAGGTATTTGGGTACAAATTTACACTTTCAAATACCTCATATTTCATTTCATTTTAGTTTGGTTATTTTCGAAAAATTGTAGGATTTTTTGAAGAAATTAACTACAAACAGCTTCTAGAAGTCGAAATTACAAAACCCGGAACAACCTCATGGTAAAAAATGATAAAAAAAAATCATACATTCGTCAGAAAAAATAATCCAAAGTTGATATTTCAACTGGATTTCCAGATTTTCGGGTTAAAAATTAAATTTTTAAAATCTCTCAAATTTGTCACATTTCATTTTCGATATCCTTAAAAAATTGAAGCAGTTTTTGAAAGAATTCCCATTGAAAAATTACAGTTTTTTGGATTTTTTTTTAAATTACATGTCAAACCGAATATTTCTAAAATCTGGCCCCCAGACTATAAGAATGCTATATTTTTGGTATCAGCACGTCGAAATCTATATCCCACAATTGTTTGAAGATTTTCAGGCAATGTTTTTAAATCAGACTTTTTCAATACTTGAAAATTTCGGAATATTTGGATCATATTCAAAAACTAACCAAAGACGTTTTCAGATACATTTCGGCCTCCCGAAGTTACTTTACGTCTCATTTCTATGATAAGTTTTCCACAATCTCCCATTAAAATATGAGAGTCTTTTGGATTTTTTTTAAATTGAAACGTGAATGATATCCATCAAAGAAAAAACTCTAAAGTCGTTATTTCAATTGATTTTTCGAGGTATTTGGGTACAAATTTACATTTTCAAATACCTCATGTTTCATTTCATTTTAGTTTGGTTATTTTCAAAAAATTGTAGGAATTTTTGAATAAATTACTATAAACAGCTTCTAGAAGTCAAAATTACAAAACCCGGAAAAACCTCATTGTCAAAAATTATGAAAAAAAAATCATACATTCGTCAAAAAAAATAATCCAAAGTTGATATTTCAACTGGATTTCCAGATTTTCGGGTTCAAAATTAAATTTTTAAAATCTCTCAAATTTGTCACATTTCATTTTTGATATCCTTAAAAAATTGAAGCAATTTTTGAAAGAATTTCCCATTGAAAAATTACAGTTTTTTGGATTTTTTTAAAATTACATGTCAAACCGAATATTTCTAAAATCTGGCCCAGAGACCATAAGAAAGCTATATTTTTGGAATCAGCACGTCGAAATCTATATCCCAAAATTTTTTGAAGATTTTCAGGCAATTTTTTTAAAACCGGACTTTTTCAATACTTGAAAATTTCGGAATATTTGGATCATGTTCAAAAATTAACCAAAGACGTTTTCAGATACATTTCGGCCTCCCGAAGTTACTTTAGGTCTCATTTCTTTGATAAGTTTTCCACAATCTCCCATTGAAATGAGAGTTTTTTGGATTTTTCTTAAATTGAACCGTGCATGGCATCCATAAAAAAAAACCTCTAAAGTCGTTATTTCAATTGTTTTTTCGAGATATTTGGGTACAAATTTACATTTTCAAATACCTCATGTTTCATTTCATTTTAGTTTGGTTATTTTCGAAAAATTGTAGGAATTTTTGAAGAAATTAACTATAAACAGCTTCTAGAAGTCAAAATTACAAAACCCGGAACAACCTCATGGTAAAAAATTATGAAAAAAAAATCATACATTCGTCAGAAAAAATAATCCAAAGTTGATATTTCAACTGGATTTCCAGATTCTCGGGTTCAAAATTAAATTTTTAAAATCTCTCAAATTTGTCACATTTCATTTTCGATATCCTTAAAAAATTGAAGCAGTTTTTGAAAGAATTCCCATTGAAAAATTACAGTTTTTTGGATTTTTTTTAAATTACATGTCACACCGAATATTTCTAAAATCTGGCCCCGAAACTATAAGAATGCTATATTTTTGGTATCACCACGTCGAAATCTATATTCCAAAATTTTTTGAAGATTTTCAGGCAATTTTTTTAAAACCAGATTTTTTCAAAACTTGAAAATTTCGGAATATTTGGATCATATTCAAAAATTAACCAAAGACGTTTTCAGATACATTTCGGCCTCCCGAAGTTACTGTAGGTCTCATTTCTTTGATAACTTTTTCACAATCTCCCATTGAAATATGAGAGTTTTTTGAATTTTTTTTTAATTGAAACGTGAATGATAATAATAAAAAAAAACTCTAAAGTCGAAAAGTCAAATTTACATTTTCAAATACCTCATATTTCATTTCATTTTAGTCTGGTAATTTTCGAAAAATTGCAGGAATTTTTGAAGAAATTAACTATAAACAGCTTCTAGAAGTCAAAATTATAAAACCCGGAACAACCTCATGGTAAAAAATTATGAAAAAAAAATCATACATTCGTCAGAAAAAGTAATCCAAAGTTGATATTTCAACTGGATTTCCAAATTTTCGGGTTCAAAATTAAATTTTTAAAATCTCTCAAATTTGTCACATTTCATTTTCGATATCCTTAAAAAATTGAAGCAGTTTTTGAAAGAATTTCCCATTGAAAAATTCCAGTTTTTTGGATTTTTTTTAAATTCCACGTCAAACAGAATATTTCTAAAATCTGGCCCCGTGACCATAAGAATGCTATATTTTTGGAATCTGCACGTCAAAATCTATAACCCAAAATTTTTTGAAGATTTTCCGGCAATTTTTTTAAAACCAGATTTTTTCAATATATGAAAATTTCGGAATATTTGGATCATGTTCAAAAATTAACCAAAGACGTTTTCAGTTACATTTCGGCCTCCCGAAGTTACTTCAGGTCTCGTTTCTTTGATAAGTTTTCCACAATCACCCATTGAAATATGAGAGTTTTTTGGATTATTTTAAATTGAAACGTGAATGACATCCATCAAAAAAAAAACTCTAAAGTCGTTATTTCAGTTGTTTTTTCGAGGTAAGTATTTGGGTACAAATTTACATTTTCAAATACCTCATGTTTCATTTCATTTTAGTTTAGTTATTTTCGAAAAATTGTAGGAATTTTTGAAGAAATTAACTATAAACAGCTTGTAGAAGTCAAAATTACAAAACCCGGAACAACCTCATGGCCAAAATTATGAAAAAAAAATCATACATTCGTCAGAAAAAATACTCCAAAATTGATATTTCAACTGGATTTCCAGATTTTCGGGTTCAAAATTAAATTTTTAAAATCTCTCAAATTTGTCACATTTCATTTTCGATATCCTTAAAAAATTGAAGCAGTTTTTGAAAGAATTTCCCATTGAAATATTACAGTTTTTTTTTTTTTTAATTACATCTCAAACCGAATATTTCCAAAATCTGGCCCCGAGACCATAAGAATGCTATATTTTTGGAATCAGCACGTCGAAATCTACATCCCAAAATTTTTTGAAGATTTTCAGGCAATTTTTTTAAAACCAGATTTTTTCAATACTTGAAAATTTCGGAATATTTGGATCATGTTCAAAAATTAACCAAAGACGTTTTCAGATACATTTCGGCCTCCCGAAGTTACTCTAGGTCTCATTTCTTTGATAAGTTTTCCACAATCTCCCATTGAAATATGAGTTTTTTGGATTTTTTTAAATTGAAACGTGAATGACACCCATCAAAAAAAAAAGACTCTAAAGTCGTTATTTCAATTGTTTTTTCGAGGTATTTGGGTACAAATTTACATTTTCAATTACCTCATGTTTCATTTCATTTTAGTTTGGTTATTTTCGAAAAATTGTAGGAATTTTTGAAGAAATTAACTATAAACAGCTTCTAGAAGTCAAAACTACAAAACCCGGAACAACCTGATGGTCAAAAATTATGAAAAAAAAAATCATACATTCGTCAGAAAAAATAGGCCAAAGTTAATATTTCAACTGGATTTCCAGATTTTCGGGTTCAAAATTAAATTTTTAAAATCTCTCAAATTTGTCACATTTCATTTTCGGTATCCCTAAAAAAATTGAAGCAGTTTTTGAAAGAATTTCCCTTTGAAAAATTATAGTTTTTTGTTTTTTTTTTTTAAATGAAACGTCAAGACTGACAGATGGTTGACATTTTCAATTTGCAGATGTATCCAAAACATAACCTAAATTTATAGCGTGTCACGATTGACATATCTGTCACACAATTACTTCCGTTATGCCAACACAAACACAAGAAAAGTTCACATTTTTGTTTAAAAAGTGCTGCCAACAGACTCAGTCATTTCTGATCATACTTCTTCTTTATTTTTTGCATGTGTTCCAATTTTCAATCTTGTTTATTCATACCACTCCAAGTGAAATTTTAAAAATAACGAACAACAAAATTTTGACAGCATTTTCATTAAAAATCCACTTGTACTCACCTGCCAAAAACAGACTCTTCAACTTAGGAACCGAAATATCCCCCAACCTCTGCAGGTGGTTCCCCTGAAGATTCAAACTTTCTAGTTCCGGAAAATTCCGGAGGAACTTGTTACCGATATTTTCAACCCCGACACGAACAAGCTGCAACACCTGCAACCACCCAAAATGTCAATCCGTCCGACTAACACTAATCACGTTACTTTGACTTTGTTGTCACGTGTGGGTGACATAATCCTGCTGATGTTGCCATCGTAGATCGAAACGTTTTCTACTTCGGGATACTTCGTCAGCATGTAGTGCAAGTCGAGGTCATCCTGCTGAATATCTTTTAGTTCTAGAGTGGTCAAATTCGGGGGAAAGTCTTGCTCCGGCGAGGGTAGAAAATTCACGCAGGTTAGGTGCTGAGGGGTGGTGAGGGAGCAGCCGGTGGTGTACGGGAAGCTTGATACGTCAACAAAGAAAATCCTGACGAAAAAAACTAAGTTGCAGTATTGTTTAGTAACAAATTAAATTCTTGCAAGTGGGTCAGTGCCCAGTGTGGGAGAAAAAACGGACTAGACTGCCTTGGGTCAAGGTCTGGGTTCTTTCAAGAGAATCTCTGACTAAGTCAGCGTTACGTGTACGATTTGCATTTTAATCGCTTTTTAATTATTTAATTTTTCACAATAATTCTCTAATAGTTACAAATTAGACCCGATCGCTGACTTTCTCTCAAAATCCGGCCCGAAGGATCCTGATTTGCAATTAGATCTACATAATTACACGTTCGCCGGCTAATAATTAACGTATTCTCAATAAAACTCTCAACCTTGTCCTTAATAGCATTCAGGCTGCGTATTGTTCAGGCTTTCCACATGGAATTCTGGAACCAACGGAAACTTTCGACTAAAAACTTCACGAATTCAAATCCATTCAACTCACGCAATGCTCGAAACAACGAGCTTAAATTGTGGATCGATGTTCTTAAGAGCAAAAATGAATTGTTGGAGAAATAAAAGCCTGAAGTTGGGTGTGGATCGAGTCGTAAAAGTTGGCGGGTTATTAAAAAGTCAAAATGTGGTGGAGCGACAAGATTCAGCGGTATCGATTTCTCCCTCTTAGAAAAACCCATTTTGAAATAATCCTGTTGACACTAGTTCTTACGTAATAACCGAAACCATAACAACGACATACATCCTTATTGATCAAAAATTTAGAGAAAGCGAAGGCTGTTTTAATCGGAATGTCGCAGGTGGATTCATAAACCACGACTACAGGAAGGGGTAATTTCCAAACACCGGGTATAAGTTTATTTGGATTTCCTGCAGCAAAATAAACATCCCGCTTTGTAATTATACCAAAACATAATAATAAAAGCAAATACCAATAAATAAAATAATGTTGAATACACATGAATAAATTTATTTATGGTTTGTTGCTGCAGGATTAATATTACTGACGTCACGATATTTGATTTTATATTTTGCGCTGGACCGTTAATAAACCCGTGTATGCGTAATATATTAATTAAATTTCGAAGCAATCAGAGCATTATGTATCCACTGTTTACACGCCACGTTAATACCCACTAGATTACAATAATAACCTTATTTTGTATGGTGGGGGGAGTAGTGGGAGTCGGTTCCTACTATTCTTCTAGAAAAACATCTACGATAAGTAGTAATTTTCTCTCGCGATCAATAAAACGCCTACGATTTTATTTTTAAATCTGTTTCCTGTCTAGAACACACACCGTATCTTTGGAGTGTTTGCAAAATCTGTTAATTACCGAGCGATGATTGATGTGCTATTATCAGCACAGTTTGTATCTCAATTTAGTTTATTGCTGCCCGAAATTTTCGACTCATAAAATCCCATTTTATCGAAGTCGTTCTATTAGATTTGTTCCATCCAGAATCGAATAAAATCGCTAGCTGAATGTCACCTAATAACCATATGATCGAAAAATAAAGTTGTCTAGTAAGCCATGGAATTTATTTTCAAAATAGCGATGAGCGTTAGACAACTTCAAGTATCTCAAAACCGGTCTTATTTTAATTAGATTATAATTAAAATGGTAGATTATACTACATACTACACTTCAAACGACAAAAACTGATACCTAATATCGGATTTAATGACGTGTATTTACTCAAATCGAGTCACTGGTTCAGAACTGCAACTGCATTTAATTTAACCTCCGATATGAAATCTATTCCCTAGCGAAATTAAATTGCAATTATGCTTGATAATTGAACTACCTCTCAAGTTTACTATTCTATTACCAGCAGTCACTTAATCCCAAACAAACTATTTTCCTCAAAAATTACTCAATGTTTACCCACCAGCAAAACAATCTTGGAAAACAGAATTCCTTATCACGGATTATGCATTTACGTAGTTTATTTTTCTCAAACACGTCTCCGTTTTAATGTTACGTTATTTTAGCAACAATAAATTTCTCTAAATGGGTCCACAATTTGCAAAAATTTTCGATATAATGTAAATTTTTATTTTAACGTAGCATGCACTGATTGGCTCTAATTTGTCTGATGTAGTTGTCAAATCAGTGATGCCAACTACACAGGTTGGACATGGCTTTGGATTTCCATTAAAAACCGTGATCGATGACCGCATAACCCTGACGTCATTATCTAAAAAAAGTAAAGTTGTTTATTTAAAAGATTTTTCTCTCGTTCTCTACTAGCCCCGCCTACCACCCCTTTATATTCTTGCATGATATTTCATTTGCCAAAATTAGTCGTGTCTTGGCAAGTCCTAGCCCCGCCCACCCGCCCTTTATTTTCTTACAGGATATATCATTTGCCACAATCAGTCGTATCTTGGCAAGTACTAGCCCCGCCCACCCGCCTTCTATTTCTTTGGAAGATATGTCATCTGCCAAAATCAGTCTTATCTTATCAAATACTAGCATAAGACTGATTTTGGCAAATGTCATACCTTCCAAGGAAATAGAGGGTGGGTGGGCGGGGCTAGCATTTGATAAGATAAGACTGATTTTGGAAAATGACATACCTTCCAAGGAAATAGAGGGGGGCTTTATTTTCTTAGAAGGTATGTCATTTGGCAAAATCAGTCTTATCTTGACAAAAATTAGCCCCGCCCACCCGCCCTTTATTTTCTTACAAGATATATCATTTGCCAAAATCAGTCGTATCTTGGCAAGTACTAGCCCGACCCACCCGCCCTCTATTTCTTTGGAAGATATGTCATCTGCCAAAATCAGTCTTATCTTATCAAATACTAGCCCCACCCACCCACCCTTTATTTTCTTAGAAAGTATGTCATTTGCCAAAATCAGTCTTATCTTATCAACTATCAGCCCCGCCAACCCGCCCTCTATTTTCTTAGACAGTATATCATTTACCCTAAGGGCGGGTGGGTGATGTTAGTTTGCAAAGATAAGACTTATTTTGGCAAATGATATACCCTCTAAGAAAATAAAGGGGTGGGGGGTGGGGTTAGTTCGGCAAATACCATACCTTTTAAGAAAATAAAAGGTGGGAGCATGGGGCTAGCATTTGATAAGATAAGACTGATTTTGGCAAATGTCATACCTTCCAACGAAATAGAGGGTGGGTGGGCGGGGTTAGCCTTTGATAAGATAAGACTGATTTTGGAAAATGATATACCTTCCAAGGAAATAGAGGGTGGGTGGGCGGGGCTAGTACTTGATAAGATAAGACTGATTTTGGCAAATGACATACTTTCCAAGGAAATAGAGGGGGGCTTTATTTTCTTAGAAGGTATGTCATTTGGCAAAATCAGTCTTATCTTGACAAAAATTAGCCCCGCCCACCCGCCCTTTATTTTCTTACAGGATATATCATTTGCCAAAATCAGTCGTATCTTGGCAAGTACTAGCCCGACCCACCCGCCCTCTATTTCTTTGGAAGATATGTCATCTGCCAAAATCAGTCTTATCTTATCAAATACTAGCCCCACCCACCCACCCTTTATTTTCTTAGAGAGTATGTCATCTGCCAAAATCAGTCTTATCTTATCAAATACTAGCCCCACCCACCCACCCTTTATTTTCTTAGAGAATATATCATTTGCCAAAATCAGTCTTATCTTATCAACTATCAGCCCCGCCAACCCGCCCTCTATTTTCTTAGACAGTATATCATTTACCCCAAGGGCGGGTGGGTGATGTTAGTTTGTAAAGATAAGACTTATTTTGGCAAATGATATACCCTCTAAGAAAATAAAGGGGAGAGGGGTGGGGCTAGTTCGGCAAATACCATACCTTTTAAGAAAATAAAGGGTGGGAGCATGGGGCTAGCATTTGATAAGATAAGACTGATTTTGGCAAATGACATACCTTCCAAGGAAATAGAGGGTGGGTGGGCGGGGCTAGAATTTGATAAGATAAGACTGATTCTGCCAAATGACATACCTTCCAAAGAAATAGGAGGCGGGTGGGCGGGGCTAGAATTTGATAAGATAAGACTGATTCTGGCAAATGACATACCTTCCAAGGAAATAGAGGGCGGCTTTATATTCTTAGAAGGTATGTCATTTGGCAAAATCACTCTTATCTTAGCAAGTACTAGCCCCGCCCACCCGCCCTTTATTTTCTTGCATGATATGTCATTTGGCAAATTTAGTCTTATCTTGGCAAGTACTAGTCCCGCCCACCGGCTCTTTATTCTCTTAGAGAGTGGGTCATTTAACAAAATTAGTTTTATCTTAGCAAGTATTAACCCCGTCCACTCGCCCTTTATTTTCGTTGAAAGTAGATCATTTCCCAAAATCAGTCTTATCTTGGCAAAAATTAGTACCGCCCACCCGCCCCTTATGTGCTTACAGGGTATGTAATTTGGCAAAATCAGTCGTATCTTGGCCCCCCACCCTGTATTTTCTTACAGGATATGTCATTTGCCAAAATTAGTCGTATCTTGACAAGTACTAGCCCACCGCCCTTTTTTTACAGAGTATGTTATTTAGCAAAATCAGTCTTATCTTGGCAAGTACTAGCCCCGCCCACCCGCCCTTTATTTTCTTACAGGGTATGTCCTTTGGGAAAATCAATTTTATCTTAGTAACTTCATGTGGGGTGTTCGGTTAAAAAAGTCATGAAGTTGGCTTTGATTTTTTGTAAACGTTATGTCTACAATTAACCTAAAATTTACTCGATGACAGCCGACAACACGGAAATGTCAATTGTATGGAGCGGTATGAGTTAATAAAACACACGCGTTTCTCTTTACGTTTTCTTCTATCAAAAAAGCAACGCCAACTTGATGACTTTTTTAATCGAACACCCTGTATTCAACTCGTATTGCAATTTAAGTTCAAAACAAAATATTTTTTAACACGAGGAAAGTGTTTTTCAAAAATTTTTTTTAAAGTTTCCTCGACGTTTTATGCTTCCTATAACATGAAAAATTAGGTCCGCCGTTTTGTAAATATCGTGTAGATAATGAAACGCTAACCAAAAATTGTCTGTTACCCCTACCAAAAATTCGACGACGTCATCTCAATATATTGTCAAGTAAATTGTATTTAAAATGTCCAAAATCATATAGTTCTATATAGTTTGTGATTTACTAAGCCTATTTTTAAGCCTGCGTGCGGAATTTTTTCGAAAAAAAAAGGTCCAAAGTGATTCAAACAGAACTTCCCTTGCTTTTGAAGGACAATCAAACAAATCCAGTCTAGAAAAACGATAAAATTTTATTTTGCGAATTTTATTTTGTGATGACACTTATAAGAATTTTCATGTTTCCTTGACATTTCATGGACCCTAGAATATGAAAAATTTGGCCTCCCGTTTCCATTCTATAAGGAAAATAATCTCTGAAACTATCAGAAGCATTGCTGTGAAATTTTAGACGCATTTACAAAGTATCGATGCTCTAAAATAATTCAGACAGAACTTCCTTCGCCTCTGAAGTACAATCAAACAAATCCAGCTTCTTAGAAAAATGATAAAATTTGATTCTGCGAATTTTATTTTGTTATAATACCCCCTGTTAGGCAAAGAAGCATTTAAGGCGCATTCATAAACCACAGATATAGAAGTACGTTATTTTATAAAATTTAAGTGGGATTTATTAATATTAATCAATTTTGGTGTAATTCTAATGAATATAAATGGACAGAAATACCACGTAATAATTTGCACGTTTTAAACAGAATTTAGCAAGCAAAATTTTTCCGTGACGCCATCTTTAGAGGTGATAAACACATAAAATTTAATTAGCGATTTACCGTGTTTACGATAATCTTAAAACACTTGCAAGAATTCAGAGCGTTCGATGTTGTTATACAATTTTGATTATTTTTCCAAAAATCTGGTTGTCGAAGGTAAAAAATTAAGGCGGATTCATAAACCACGTGTATAGAAGTACGTTACTTTATAAAATTTAAATAGAATAATCTCTGAAACCATCAGAAGCATTTAAGGCGCATTCATAAACCCCAAATATAGGAGTACGTTTACACATGCTTTGGGGTCATCGCGAACATGCAAACCTCTAATCCGAAATTATGTGTTCATCCCTTCCAAAACCCCGATGACGTCACCTCAAAATTTTCGTAAATAAACCTCCCTTGAACTTTATAGTGTGACATGCTTTCGTTTAGCAAATTTTACAATTTGTCTGGGAATTCACAAAATGAACTCCTAGACAGGCAATGACGTCATCACAAACGTTTATTAAAAATGTCTTTTGTCTCACTCGAGTCACTTGCGAAATCTTTTCATACAAAATGTTTTAACTTTTGCACAAAAAATGTCATCATAAACGTTAATTCATTCACCTTAAGTGACATTTATTCACATTTATTGTGATATCGGATCGCCCGTTTCGGAGACTGCATTTAATAAAACCGTCATCAGGCGACACATGACAGACACATGGCAAACGCGAAATCAACAGTCACCCGAATAACCCAATAAAAAGCGCATTATCGCACCGCACCTCAATTGTTTTTTCTACGCCGACTTTTCGAACTTAGTGCATCGCGCGAAATGGGTCACTTATTTCAGGCCGCGCAAATTTTCCGATACAATTAGCTCACCAGAATATCGCCAGCATTTTATCCCTTTCTCGCGCACATTTTCACTTCCCCGAAAGCGGCGTTCACGGAGCGACAGCGAGCGAAGAGTGAGTTGAGGCTGCGGACGGTCGTGCGTCAAGGTGATGTGCTCTTTGCAGGTGATCCAAATTGGTACTAATTGCGCGAAATGACGACTTTTCATGATCAAGATCGGCGGGGGACCGCGCGGAGGAGGGGGAAACCGGCGGAAAAATTGCTGCGAGTCGGTGTGGAAAGCGGGGGAAAATAAAACAATTTTCGCGATTTTTTGTTGTTGTAGTGGCTGAAATTATTAAATGAAAGAGCGACAAAACTATATAGGGGTTTCATTGTTGACGCGACACACTAAAAACCAACAAAAAAGAATCAAGGCGAAGAGTGGGGGTCGGACCAGCATCTGCATTGAACACTCTATTCCTGTTTTTGGTGTACTCTTTGAATATTATTAATTCTAAGTTGTTAGAAACACACTCAAACACAAAGCATTGTTATTTAAAATTAAACGTACCATTCGAAGTTGTGTTTTTCTAACTTAGACCCTACCTTTCCCACTAAGTTCTTCTTCGTGCATCGATTTCGTATCTGGTATCTCAACAACTTCATTCCATACATCCAACTATGTCCGGCATTCGGGCCCTTTCATCCAATTTTCCTTGCGCTTATCTTTGTATTGATTTATTATTCTACAAGACGTTCGCAGCAACGGTATAAAAACAAACAGTAATTTCCCAATGGGACCAAAACACAACAAATATTCATAATCTTTTATTTCTGTTTACAACAAAGTTGCCAAGAGATTCTTAATAACTGAACATTAAAAATGTATTATTGACATTCGCGTTAATTTCAGACTGAGGAATTCCAAGCATCCCAAACTTTGGCGAAAATACCTGACAAATTAAATTTGCAGCGCCATCTGCGTCAACAACTTTCACAATTTGAGGTTATGTATAGTTTAATTAAACGGGGTTACTTGATTATATTTTTTTTTAATCCAAGTGGCAGCAGATTTGTTTACGACTCCACATCCACCACCAATTTTTCATGACATATTTTTACCCAAGTCTAAATTTACTTTCAGTGACAAGGCCAAGTACAAATTTACTTGAACTGCATCACTCTTCTTCCGTCACACTTTCCATCAAGGCCTCACTTGTTGCCATGATTCACGTTGACATTTTGGTGTATTAAACCTATAAATATTTAAATAGCCCTATCCCCATTTCTGTTTATATTTGCGATTCATCTCTGAGTACGGGATAAAGCAATTTACATAATAAACCTTTATCTAGATTCCATTTCATACATGACCAAGTCAGAATGTACATTATTATGGAAATCGCGTTGCCTTAAAAGGTAAAATAGGGCTTCGTTACCTTGTGCGCTTTTTACCGTATGGTAGATGAGACGTAATGGCCCGTAATGACTCTAATCATGAAATATGACGAACATTAAAGCACTCGGGTTTATTTACGGAGATTATTATGATTATTAGCATGTCACTGACGCTAATTAAAGTATTCATACGCTAAATTATAGCAAGAATGAAAACCTTGATCCTGATAAGATAAACACTCGGTGTAAATACTTAGTGTTTACCAATCGCTATAATTGGCAACACTTGTTCCTATGTAACAAAAAAAATCAAACTTTGTGTCAACAACTTTAATCAACACGTCGGTGTCAATCAGTTATGACAATTTCACCAAACAGTTACACGTGTTACCAAAATCCCCCAGACAAGCTCGTAAACCTTCTTCAGCCAAATGTGTTTCTTTGTGAGGGGGCGCCGACACCCTACAACTACCAACTGTCGTCACTATTACCAACCCTAGGTACAAACCTGTGAAAAACGTCAATGGCTGCCAATAAAACGTCAATAGCTTGGTCTTTTTCGTTAGAGTCAACGAGTTTAGCTCCTTTTTCATATTCTTCTTCACACCACCTCAGTTTTTTTATATTTTCATCAAGAGAGACGTTTTTTTGACATTTCGGGCACTTCAGTTGTTTTTCGGTGACAGGGAGTGAGAACAAGCATTGACAGTTGGTCGTGGGACACCTGTGAATATACAGGATCATCAAATTGATTGAGAGAGTTGGTACCCCCTGTTTTTGTCGTGAAGTTTGTCAACCTTATGGCAGATTTGTTTAAGGTTATATGGCAATGAATTCAGTGGCGTGACAAAAATTAGAAACTTCAAATCTGACAACTAATGTTTTTACCAAAAAAAAAGTCGAAAAAAGACGCCACTGAGTTTTGAAATTTGAAACTTGAAACTTCAAATCTGACAGCTAATATTTTTATACAACTTAATAAACCAAATTATTCAAGTTCAGGTTTACCAACTCTCTCAATCAATTTTGATGACTCTGTATGTTAGTTATTAATTGACTTGAGCAGGGTGCCAACCTGACGCGTTTAACTAAAGATCCATTAGTGGACCAATCCTCGACGCACGCTGTACATTGGCAGTTAAACCAGTAACGTGATGATAGTGATCGTTGTCGATCTAGTAGTTTGTGGTGGGTGAAAACAGGGCCGTAATTTTCTGCAACGGTGGCACCCACTGCCAGAGGTCGAATAGATTTAACGACTACATGTTTGCCAACGAAATATCTGTAACAATAAAGTGAGTGGTTGCTTTTGTGGTGTTTCATTGCGATACCTGGTGACCGCTGGGTAGCACTCATGGTTGAACAAAGACACAGTGGGGTAAACCCCAACCCCGATATACGCAGGCCTACCACCCCTCAATCTATGCTCTTCAGTGTACAAAGTTTCATAAATCTCGTGTGCATTAAACTGTAGTACTTGCAAATGGTGCAACAATAGCTCTCCAACTTGGTACTCCTGCTCAGTTGGCACCACTGCGTCACCACTTGTCTTAAAAAAACCCGCTTTCTGGAGACATCGTAACAAAAAAGCTGCCATTAAAGTCCTCTGGAGAAAATCAGCACCACTTCGTTTACTCCCATTGGTACAAAGCGCATACCACCCTTCCTTGTTTCTATGAACGTCATCTACACTTTTTTGTGTCATAGTTCTCAAGGCGGCGAGTGACAACACGCTCATCCCGGACCCAATCAACAAATCCAAAAACTTACACTCGTACTTATGGTACGTCGAAATTGCTTCGTTCCGACATTTTGGGCCACAAAAAGCCACGCTGGCGCAATCCGGGCAACCTACGGGCGCCAAAAACCTACAACAGTGCTACCAACCCTCCACACTCTCCCTACCTGTCAAAGCAGTGGTGGCAATGCGTCCCGAACTTTTCCGGAAAAAGACAAGCCACTAGTGGCTCTTCCACAACCAGGGTTTCTCCACAATTGATTTTTTCGTTGGTGATGACGTACCGTCCCAGTTCTTGGGTGTTTTTCACGGTTAGTTTTTTTGATGCGTGGGGTAAATGAGGGTGGCGCTCTCCACTGATTGGTGGAAGTACTAATTCGGGTGGTTTGATTGGCTCGTACTTGCCTTGCATGCTGTCACTCAATTGGGATAGGAGTTTGGGGTCGCTGGTTAACTTTTCGGCTACGTTCAGCGAGATTCGGGCTTTGGTTTCGTCGTTGAGGGCTTTGTAGCAGATTGCCATCATCCAGAAGATTTCGAATTTGACGTTGGAAGGGGGTTTGTGGTTGAGGGAGAGCTGGAGGTCCGACAGAGCGATTGCGTAGTCGTCGAGGGTGATGAGGAGTTTAGCGCGAGATAAAAAAATTAAGCTTAAGGTGGGATCTGGAATTGTTCAGAGGTAAAAACTGAACTAGTGTGATACAGGTGTACCTGTAGGTTTTTCAGTATACGAAACTACAAACTACGGGGAATTTTGTTATGTTTTGTTGGGAACAATGTTTTTGTAGCAAAACGTCAATTGACACAGCTAAAAGTCAATATTACACAAATAAATATACTAAATTCAGTTTTGTATACTGAACTGTGTACTGAGTTATAGTCTGGAAATGTAGTCACCTGTGTGTGGAGCTTTTAAGATACCTTGACTGTAGAGACTCAAACCTTTCTTTTTGTCCCCATTTCTGACCGCCGCTTCACCTTCCAGGAACCTTTTTTTCGACGTTTGCGGGCATTTCTTTCGATAGAACTCTTGCACGTTTGTTAAAAATTCAGTAACGTAGTGTTTAATCTGAAGATTTTTTTTTAATCGTCTTGGTAAAGCATTCACACTTACCGTATCATCCTCATATATCCGCCTAATCCTCTCCTTATCCGTCTTCAGCTTCCCGAACTTCTTAACCCATTGTTCGCCCACATTCTCGGCCACTGCTTCCGCAAACTGCAAGAAAAAACCATCTTTGTTCGACTGCAGAGTTTTTTCGCTGCACAATTGCAAATATTGTTGGTCGAAAATCATCTTGTGGCTACCATCTGCTATAAAAATAGCAATCACCGATCTAAGTTTAGACGATTTAAATTAGAATGTTATTCTGAAACGTACAGGGGCTTGTCAAAAAGTCGCGTTGGGTTGGTACGACTGACGAAATTAAAACACAGTTAACTGTAATGATTGATTTATTTAACACTTATAATAATTATCACATATGGTGGGTCTGAATCTAGGGCAACTCCCTCAAAACCACACTGATATACTCTGTCACAGTGTACTCACAGCTTCTTTGAATGGTCACGTGAGGGTACTGCCGCCGCCATATCATAACCTGCAACCACGTGATCTTAGTCTGTCATATAACTACAGGGTCATCAAAATTGATTGAGAGAGTTGGTACCCCCTGTTTTTGTCGTGAAGTTTGTCAACCTTATGACAGATTTGTATAAGGTTATATGGCAATGAATTCAGTGGCGTGACAAAAATTAGAAACTTCAAATCTGACAACTAATGTTTTTACCAAAAAAAAGTCGAAAAAAGACGCCACTGAGTTTTGAAATTTGAAACTTGAAACTTCAAATCTGACAGCTAATATTTTTATACAACTTAATAAACCAAATTATTCAAGTTCAGGTTTACCAACTCTCTCAATCAATTTTGATGACTCTGTACATCCAGAAAATACCTGGTGGTGGTTAATCGCATTACAGAAACTGATATCCAGTAACCTCAAACTTGGCAGCGAAGCCAACAACCTCTCGCAAATATCCCTAGTAATACTTTTGATTCCCAACAAATCAAGTTGGGCCAAATTTTTACAATACAACGTAATTGGTAAAAGCATGTAGTCGTTGACATCTCGCCACTGCGATATAATCAATCTTGTTAAATTTCTACAATTTTTAGCAATTTTTTCTAAACAATCCCCCGGGTGAGCAAAGGGAAAGCACCACCCTAAATCCAGCTCCTTCAAGTTGGCACAACTGGCGAAGTGCAAGCCACCAATCGCCGTCATCGTAGTCGTCTTAAACGAACTCCACGTAGTTATTTCTTTATTGCAGTTGGCAACAGTTTCGACAACCAGATCGAGGCGTTCCAAACTTTCACAAAAATCTGTAACCAACTGTCAAAGTCAAACAAATCACTGACACCCCCTTACCCAAAAGCAAGTGCTTCAAGCCAGCGTTAGCCTTGAGAATACTAATCAAAGGCTCATCCGTTATCAAAGTCGAGCACAAATCCAAAGTAACCAACTTACGCAGTCGTGCCAACTGCTGAAACCCGTTATTATCGACCTTAGTGTTGCGTAAGCGCAACTCTACAAAAACAAGAGTGACGTGACGTTAAACACCCCGAGTTTTACCTGTGAGATCGTGGCACATCGAGAATTTGAGTATGACGTCGTTGTTGACAAAATCGCAGTGACAGACGGAGATGTGGGTGAGCTGTTGGTAGCACTTGGGGAAAAATCTGGAATACCGTTTACAGGTAACTGCATTATCGACTTGGTACTTACTCGAGGAATGCTTGAGTGAAACTCTTGTCGTCGTTTCCGCACCACGACAAGTCTAATTTACGCACGTATCTACACCGATCTGCCAAAATGTAGAGGGTTTTTCCGTTGATTTTATGCCAGTATCGTTTTAAGGTTAGGTTTTGGTACAGAATTGGGTCTTTGGTGACGGCATTCCATTGGTTGTTGACTTGGGCACATCGACCCAACGTGCACAAATCCAGATATTGGAAAATGTGCACGACTACTTCATGCTGAAAGAGGTTATTATATTTTCAGTGCAACCAACCACAATACAAAAATCCCTAAAAATTAAATACCGGCAGTCGTGAAAACAAGTCACACTTGTCGTCCCACGTTTCGCCGTCTTTAGAAACCACTTCAGGTGTCCACTTTAGTAAATCTTTCTGTAGGATATGTTGTTGGAGCACTTGTTTCGGTTCGTAACCTCCGAGCAAGACGGCATCGATGGAAGTGTGATATTTTAAATGGCTTTGGTTGAATTCGATACGGATTTCGCTAGATAAAAAAACATTAAATAGAACCCCGGACTGCACTAATTCTCACTTGATTAAACAATTTAAATTTCTTATTGTTGGATGGAACTTGCGTGCCCCCTCGGGACACTCCTGTGGGGGGCCCTCCCATAAAAGCTTCCAATCTAAGTCGGTAAACCGCCCCCATATGCGCACCACAGCCCCTGGGTTAAAAGTTTCATAAATGCAGACATCTCGAGGTACCACTGGGTGCTCAAATCTGTAAATAGTCATGGTTTTATTGCTTCAATTTCCACGTTACTGTACCCCAGAGTGACGTAGTCTTCAGCCCCTAACGGGTCCTCTTCCAGTGGCATATACTCTTTCTGGTAGGCCTCACTTTCTTTCCACCATGTCCCGTACGATCTCTACAATAACAAATTTAGTAAAAGTGTGACCCCCATTTTTTCCTAACCAGAATGTACGTCTCCGCGAAGTCACCATACAAAGGATACTTGGCGCATTTTCCTACTAGATTCTCCGGGGCATACGATATACTAAAACTGATGTTGTATTTCGAAGTGTAGTTGATGACAGTTTGCGCATATTGTTCTAAGTGGTTCATATCGTTCATCATAGTCTCCACAGGAATGAACTTTTTCTCTTCTTCACGCACTGCCCGATTTTTTTTTATTACAGCAGTCTGCATTGTGACATTTTTTGCGAATTTCCTAACCTCAACTACTCACAGTGAAACCATAGATTAATAAAGATGCGACATTGACATTGGAGTCCTCAAGCGCCAAATTTAAATAGTCAATAAAAACCTTGTTTCACTATAATTGTAATTCGTGTGACTTGAATGAAAATGAAGGAAACATTCTGGTAAATCTAGAATCAATTCGTCGATTTTTTTTTAACTATGACGCTTCTCTATGTTCTCTGGTGAAACGTTAAGTTAACAAACAAACGTCAAACGAAAGCAGCGACCGCAAAAAGTTGGGAGAGTCAGCAACCGTCAAAATTTCACCATCAACAATGACATTTATTTAAAATTTCGCGCCACATTTGTAAAACTTGTTTATTGCACATGATACAACTTCAGAAGATTATATGTGAGGTGTAATAAAACGTATTGCTGGTTTTGAAAAGGTTCGCCCTCACGCGATCGAGTGGAATATTCGAAGACACTTCTTCGACTGGCGGTTGCGCGTCCATCTTCTTGAGCAATTGTCCGATTCTAGCGTCATCCAGACATTCCAGCTCTTGATCGTCGTTTTTCATGTAAGCGTCGAACATCTTCGAGAACCTCGTGAAGGGTAAGTAGGCTCTGGCGTCCGTTTTCAGGGAATACTTTCCGGATTTTAACCCTTTTTCGCTCAAAATCGAATCGACGTCGTCGTCTTTGGTGTATGGGGTAAACAAAGTCTCGTAGGGTGGATTCAAAGCGCTGGTGTAGTCTTCAGTGGGGGTAGGACAAAGGACGAATTCGCCACAGGTCACGATTTCGATTTTGCGGGTCGGACTTTCGTAGTAGGTGGAGATTTGTTCGATTAGGTTTAGAATTTCGGCACCTTGAATTAACTGACTACGGCACTTTTTAATTATTATTGTTATAGTGTTAAGGGGATTTACCCGAAAGCCACGTAGTTGTAGTCCATCCAGCTGGCAGGGTTTAAGGTTATGTAGAACTGGGTGCTGTTGTTGACGTGTCGTTTTTGGTTACACATGGAGAGGAGTCCGCGCCGGTCGTGAGGGACGGCGTAGTTTTCACAAGGTTGGTGGACTTCGCGCAGATCGAAGCCCCCGCATTGGATCCAACTATATTTGGCGATTCTAGCAATTTTCGTTGTTAATTAGTTGGTGATTTTGGTCAGATTGGTGTGGTACCTGTGTACTTTGGTGCCTTTGTAGCCAAATTTTGGGGTTCTTTGGGTACACCGGGTTAAGAAGTTGTCGCACGTGATAGGCACTAAGTCGTTGTATAACTGAATTTAAAGTAGTAAATGTCTTAAGTTTGTGCTTACCATGAAGAGCATCGAACCTACGACTCGCTCATCTATGGCGATAGTCAAGTAGACGAATTTTCTCTAAAACTTACAACTTCACTTTAAGAGAAAATTTAGTACCATTTGTACCTTATACTTGTCGGTTATGTCTTGAAAGTACCTTATTATGTCTTTCTCCGCTAGACTTTCAAAATCCGCACTTATTTCAAGCCTGTACTTCCCCGTTATAAAATTAAGAAGAGCTTTATCATCTCCCAGAAGTTGTCCATCGAAGTAGACAGCCACCGGCGCTTTCAGCAAATAGTACGCTTTCCCATGTCGCCTCTTCATCTACGTCAAACTACAATCTACCTCACACTCACCCTCTTTCTCTACCCACTTTAGTCAAATACTCGTCCCAATCCAAATTCAACATAGACCTGATTTCCGGCTTATCATACTCCGTCGGGTAACTAGCGTACACCTTCTCCACCACATACTTACACTTCTGGAACTCAACGCTCGGTATAAACCCCACTACTTTGAATTTTGGCCGAATCGTGCGCCGATTGTACAAAAAAAACTCGTCGTCCATGTTTTCCAAATCGTGTCAAATTTTGACAAACGTGCCAAAAATGGCGACGGATTCAAACAAGTGTCACTTCCTGTGTTTTCACGCGCTCTTCTACACGTAGAAGATTAGACGGTGACGCACTCGTTTTCACGTAGACTGTAACCGGATATAGTAGCGCCGAAACATTTAGTATTCGTAAAGGAAAAAGGAATTCATAAATCATTTTAAGAAGCGAGTTAGTCACAGTCGTGGGATGACGAAGTTGTATTTTTGTAGCTGAATGTACCTGCGAGTGCTTGATTCAAATTTAAATTTAAATCGGAAATGTAGATCGCGTCCTGTGTTTATCGTCTTTGAGACAGAACGAAATTTGTGGAGGGAAATCAGTGACTATCAAAAGTTGTTTGCAGTGAAACCACAGAGAACACTTATTAATCATTTATTCACTTATCTATCAATAATACAATATAAATATCTTGAAACCGAGCTAAACGTAGCCCATTAAACTTTAAAAATCACATAGATTTTGATATGTATTTATTTGACATGGAGTTGACACATATTTCGAAAGTATAATTGACGAGAGCGAAGTCACGAAATTATTGCAACTGTCAAACACAACCAGTATCTTATCTAAGACATCCTCGAAACTATGATAAGAATTATTTGGTAAAAGAATGACTAAACCTAGTAAAGCGAGTAGAAAAATAATAACGTTAAGTATTTCTCTTAGAGTAGTACTAATACTTTTGTATAATACAGTACTTATTGTACAAATCGGAATAAATTATAATCCTCGCACAGCAATAAATAGAAAAACACTCGAAAGTCATCAGTACGGCCTCCACACGCTGGCGGGGTCGCTGTTGTGCTCTTGCGTCCTCTCGGCGCCGTCGTCGAGGGGCTCCTGGTGGGTCTGCGCCACCTCCGTCGTGACGTTCTGCGCCAGCTCGATGGCCCTAGTCGGGTTCAAATTCAGCGCCTCCGAGCCCAAGTACTGGTCGATCTTCTCGGTACTGCCGTGCAGATGGAAGTGGATCTGGTTCTGGTTCACCGTGGAGTACAACGGCGGGTACAACACCATCGCCCCCGTGTACTGCTGGTTGTTGTTCGGCGTGTTGTAGTAGTTGTAGTTGTTGGGGTAAGTCGTGTTGGTGCCCCAGTTGTTCGGGTAGTAAGTACTGTTGTCGGAGTACCGCGGGCTCGAGCAGATCATGGGGTCGATCTCGGATTTGGCACTGTTGAGCATGGGCGTCGGGGAGGTCAGCGATGTATTGATAAACTCGTTATGGCCGGGCTCCGGTAGTACTGCGAACAAATCGAAGGGTCAACGGTCGCTTCATTTTCAGCACGAAATGCTAATGAGGCTGTTTACACGGGACTGCCGAATTTGGGGAGGTAGTTGATATGTTAATCGGGTACGATTAGTACCGCATTTAGCTAGAAGGGTATTGCTCTCTAGGTGGTACTTTAAGGAAATCTACATCCTCTGATTATGTAATGCGGACTCACCGGTGGGTAGATGGATGGAAGTGCTGTGCGCCGGCTCTTGGTGGTGGTCGTAGTACGGGGTTTGGGGGGTGTACGGGGTGTAGGTGGTGGAGTAGTCGGGCCACGTGGTCGGGGGGCAGTGGGCCGGGGGGCCGTTGGAATGTAGAGAGCTATCTGCAACAACAAAACCTTCATATCATTATTCCGTTTACCGAACAGATGGAATTCTATCACTGTCGTACTTAGTTATTAAATTAATGCATGCAAGTGTGTCAGCGCAGTGCGGTCGCGCCTTAGAAGGGCGTCCAACTTTCGAACACAAAACAACGAAAAATAAAAGCAATAAAGACGCCAGCACTACCAGCAACGCGGATTTACCGCTTTATTAATATTCGCGCGGCGTCGCTGACCATTATGGCGTATTGTATGTAAATGACATTTAGAATGTAATGTGTCTACTATTGTTATTATGTAGTTCATAAACTAATAATTCTCATAAAAGAAAATCTTCGCCCATGAGTCGGCGTCCTAAATACTTGACATAGTCGCACTCGTGCGGTAAACCCCTTTTCCGCACGCCACTGCCGTCGCGGCACACGCCACTGCCGAATCCACGCCTGCCAACCGAATTCCGCGAAATCGAGATTGGGAAAACTGTACATCAAGATCAGAGAAATCGCGAACGTGGAAGTATTTTTATTATCAAATTGGCGTTTCCGTTATAAAAGTCGTTTTGACAGGTCGTACGTGACGCGGCGTGTGGGTTTGGCTTTAGTTTTTTTCCCGTCAGCGGGAGAAAAAATCAATTAATGCGATAATGCAAGTCAAGATTGATACTTATTATTAGAGTCTAGTTTTCTAATTCTGGCGTGTGTTGTCCTTGAACGCATGTAAATAGGTTGCAGAGAAAACGAAATCGTCGAAATACGGGGAAAAACGAGCGGAATATAGATATTAATGAGGGAAATACCGTAGTGCTAAATTACGGTGGGACGTTTTTAGAATCGGAAAAAAACTTTGGCTTTTAAATTATTTATCGCTTATTGTTTTAGAATGGGTACGAGTGCGTTCCGAGAAACTCGGATAAATAGTAGACGGGGCGACGATTTAGCTGTAGACATAAGGTAGATTTGACAATTTTGGCCTTGAGCGATGAGCTCTCACCCAGACTCTTTTTGACACCGGGGACTAAAGCCAGAAATTTAAAACCTCCCATTCCTTTTGTTCATTCGGGTAAAAGAAATTACGGTAGGTATAGTCGGGGCGATTTAAAGTGGCACAAAATGATTATATTAAATAATAATTGATGAATCTTTTCGAGCTTGCAGAAACGTCGTAACAAAAGCCCGTTTTGTTCAGACAGGAAAGTAACCGAACCCTAACAGCGTTAAATTTCCTACGGCTTCGCGTTGTGCCGTACTGAACACACCCATACCCAGCCAAATCAAAACTTAATCATAAACCCATCATCATACGTGCACATCAACATGCGTCGGGAAATCCGACAATGACACTGACACTGACCAAAACTTTCGTCTATCCACCTTGAATACGTATGAGGCAGCGAAACCGGCGCTGGATCAAAGAGGCGGAAGCATAATTTCGCAAAACGGGCCTAATTCCCCCGGACCCGTCATTATCGTGATTATCCCCGAAAAGAAGAAAGGCGATCGCCGCCGCCGCCGCCGACTCGGCCATCGAAGACTCTGCGGGTTTCGTATTGTAAAGGGGCGAACTGTTGCGTAAGGTACTTAGCGAAGTATTAATTATGAAGTGCACAATGGTCTAAACGAGGCGAAGCCTTGTCGATAACCATAGAGCGAGTTTTGTGGTTTATTGGCCTGGAGGAAGGTCGCCGATTAAAAGCAATTGATGAATGAATTGCGGTCTTCGCAAAAAGCGGAACACCGAAGGGAGGCTTGAAAGAGAGATGACTAGGGAAATCTGAGTGGATATTAAATTTAGTGAAAAAATCGGCGGGTTTGGACGCATTTTTTCAAACGAACTGGTGCTAAATAGCCCGGGATGACACGAAACAAACCTTGTTTACTTTTTATTGGATCCTATGAGTTACTGAATATCCAAAAGGTGGACTGACAAGTTATTGACAAATAAATGTTGATTATGTGTTTTACAAGGACAATTAGGTACATAAAAATTAAAGGTCTTATGGAGTTTTAAACTTGAAAATTAACAAAGTTAATTTCCGTGACTATACTACGTTTACTGAACAGATGGAATTAAAAAAAAGCGAGTACTCCGTCTGTTCGCTAAACGTGCTACAGATAGATTAAGGGTGTGCGGTTGATTTAGTTTTGGTTTGATCAGTGTGGGAAAACTGAAGAAAACCCAGGTACATGTATATACGTATTAGGAGGATTAAAGTTGATTACTACAAAAATTTACAATTTTAGATATGTTTTAAGTTTCTTGTTGTCGAAATAAGTCTACATATATTAAGAAAGAAAAAGGAAAAATGTAGCCCCGCCCACCCGCCCTATCTCAATTGTGATGATTTTTTTTATTCTGTATTTTGCCATTTTTTGTTAATGAACAACACGATACTCAAAAACATGTTTTTAATTTCCTGTAAAAAAATACGTATTTTGCAGTTAAGCTCCGCCCCCTTGGTTCACGTCGAATAAAAAAAATCATCACAATTGAGATAGGGCGGGTGGGCGGGCTTACATTTTCTTTTCTTGTTTTAATATGTGTACACCTCTTTTCACAACATCAAACTGAAAACATGATTAAAATGGAAAATTTGTATAAGGAAATTTTGCAATTAGGTTCCATCCCATACTATTTTAATCTTGTTTTAAGTTTTTTGTTGTGAAAAGATGGCTATGTATATTAAGAAAAAAAAAAAGGCCAAATATAAGCCCCGCCCACCCACCCTATCTCAATTCTGATGATTTTTTTTATTCGTCGTAAGCCGAAGGGGGGAGCTTAATTATAAAATCTTTATTTTTCTACGAGAAAATACCATGTGAAATGTGTTCTTAAGTAATCATGTTATACGTACAAAGAAAACTAAATGTATTCATTAAAAATAAAAAAGAAAACCAAAAGAGAAGCCCCACCCATCCGTCTCGATCTCAATTATGATGGATTTTTCATTTGTTGTCAGACCGAGGGGTTATTTGCAAAATCGATATTTCCCTATACAAATTTACCATTTTAAATATTTTAAGTTTCTTGTTGTGAAAAGATGACTATACATGTTAAGAAAAAAGGCTCCGCCCACCCGCCCTATCTCAATTGTGATGATCCTTTTCTTATTTGTCGTGACCCAAGAACGCGGAGCTTAATTGCAAAATCTTTATTTCTATACGAGACATTAAAAACATGTTTCTGAGTATCGTGTTGTTCAAAGAATACTTTGTATATTAAGAAATTCTCTAGGATTCTCTGGTATTTTTCCCAGATTCTTCCGGATTCTCCCCAATCCTCTTGTATTCTCTCATATTTTTTCGAATCCTTTGCGTATTATTTAAGATTCTGTCAAATTATCTGCAATTGTTTTCAGATTCTCTCTGGTTCACACGGATAGTTATAAATTCTACCAGATTTTCTTGGATTTTTTCATATTCTCTCAGATTCTTTTGGTTCTCTTGAATTCTTTGGGATTTAGGATTTTTTCGGATTCTCTTGTATCTTTTCGGATTCTTTTGTATTATTCAGAATTGTATCTATTTCTCTTCAATTATTTTCGGATCCTCTGTGATTCACTCGGATACTCCCAGATTCTGTCCGATTTTCTGGGATTCTTTCATATTCATCCGGATTCTTTCATATACTCTCGAATTCTCTCGTATTCTCTAGGATTCTTCCAGATTCTCTCTTATCCTCCCGAAATTTGGTTACTGTATTCTTTCGAATTCTCTTATATTCTCTGGAATTCTTTTCGTATTCATTTGGATTCGTTCGGAAGGCAAAATGAGCCCCGCCCACCCACCCTGTCTCAAATGTGATGAATTGCAAGAGAATTTAATTGCAACATCTTTATTATTTCTGTACAAGAAATTACCATGTGAGACATGTTTTTGAGTCTCGTGTTATTCAAAAATTATAGCCAACGATTAAACCCCAAACTTGCCCTGACCTAAGTGGTAATGAAATTTTCATTCGTTGGCAGACCTAGAGGCGGAGCATAATTGCAAAATATCGATATTTTTTACAAAAATTTAGCATTTTAAACAGTTGTTTTAAGTTTGTAAGAATAAAAATTCACGGCAAATAAAAAAATCATCACAACTGAAATAGAGCGGGTGGGCGGGCATACATTTTCTTTTTTAGTTTTAATATGTGCAGACTTCTTTTCACAAAGTGAAACTTAAAACATATTTTTAATTTCTTGTGAAGAAATAAGTATTTTGCAATTAAGCTCCGCCCCCTTCGGTTCATGGCCAATAAAAAAAATCATCACAATTGAAATAGGGAGGGTGGGCGGGCTTACATTTTGCCTTTGTGTTTTAATAGGGGTGTAAACTTCTTTTCACAACATGAAATTTCAAACATTTTTAACATGGAAAATTTGTATAAGGAAATATCGAATTTGCAATTAGGCTCCGCCCCATAATTGCAAAATCCATATTTCCTTGCAAAAATGTACCAATTTAACCATGTTTAAGTTTCCTGTTGTGAAAAGATGGCTGTGTATATTAAGCAAAAGAGGCAAAATATAGCCCTGCCCACCCATCCTCTCTCAATTGTGAGGATTTTTTTTTATTCGTCGTCAGCCAAGAGGGCGGATTTTTTGTACAAGGAAATTTTGCAATTAGGCTCCATCCCATACTATTTTAATCTTGTTTTAAGTTTTTTGTTGTGAAAAGATGGCTATGTACATTAAGAAAAAAAAGGCCAAATTTAAGCCCCGCCCACCCACCCTATCTCAATTCTGATGATTTTTTTTATTCGTCGTAAGCCGAACGGGGGAGCTTAATTATAAAATCTTTATTTTTCTACGAGAAAATACCATGTGAAATGTGTTCTTAAGTAATCATGTTATACGTACAAAGAAAACTAAATGTATTAAAAATAAAAAAGAAAACCAAAAGAGAAGCCCCACCCATCCGTCTCGATCTCAATCATGATGGATTTTTCATTTGTTGTCAGACCGAGGGGCTATTTGCAAAATCGATATTTCCCTATACAAATTTACCATTTTAAATATTTTAAGTTTCTTGTTGTGAAAAGATGACTATACATGTTAAGAAAAAAAGGGTCCGCCCACCCGCCGTATCTCAATTGTGATGATCCTAATTGTGATGATCCTTTTCTTATTCGTCGTGAGCCAAGAAGGCGGAGCTTAATTGCAAAATCTTTATTTCTATACGAGACATTAAAAACGTGTTTCTGAGTATCGTGTTGTTCAAAGAATACTATGTATATTATATTAAGAAATTCTCTAGGATTCTCTGGTATTTTTCCCAGATTCTTCCGGATTCTCCCCAATCCTCTTGTATTCTCTCATATTTTTTCGAATCCTTTGCGTATTATTTAAGATTCTGTCAAATTCTCTGCAATTGTTTTCAGATTCTCTTTGGTTCACACGGATAGTTATAAATTCTACCAGATTTTCTTGGATTCTTTCATATTCTCTCAGATTCTTTTGGTTCTCTTGAATTCTTTGGGATTTAGAATTTTTTCGGATTCTCTTGTATCTTTTCGGATTCTTTTGTATTATTCAGAATTGTAACTATTTCTCTTCAATTATTTTCGGATCCTCCGTGATTCACTCGGATACTTCCAGATTCTGTCCGATTTTCTGGGATTCTTTCATATTCATCCGGATTCTTTCATATACTCTCGAATTCTCTCGTATTCTCTAGGATTCTTCCAGATTCTCTCTTATCCTCCCCGAAAATATTCTTTCGAATTCTCTTATATTCTCTGGAATTCTTTTCGTATTCATTTGGATTCGTTCGGAAGGCAAAATTAGCCCCGCCCACCCACTCTGTCCCAAATGTGATGATTTTTTTTTAATCATCGAGAGCCAAAGGAGCATCTTTATTATTTCTGTACAAGAAATTACCATGTGAGACATGTTTTTGAGTCTCGTGTTATTCAAAAATTATAGCCAACGATTAAACCCCAAACTTGCCCTGATCTAAGTGGTAATGAAGTTTTCATTCGTTGGCAGACCTAGAGGCGGAGCATAATTGCAAAATATCCATATTTCTTACAAAAATTTAGCATTTTAAACGTGTTTTAAGTTTGTAAGAATAAAAATTCACGGCAAATAAAAAAAAATCATCACAATTGAAATAGGGCGGGTGGGCGGGCATACATTTTCTTTTTTAGTTTTAATATGTGCAGACTTCTTTTCACAAAGTGAAACTTAAAACATATTTTTAATTTCTTGTGAAGAAATAAGTATTTTGCAGTTAAGCTCCGCCCCCTTTGGTTCATGGCCAATAACAAAAATCATCACAATTGAAATAGGGCGGGTGGGCGGGCTTACATTTTGCCTTTGTGTTTTAAGGTGTAAACTTCTTTTCACAACATTTTTAACATGAAAAATTTGTTTAAGGAAATATCGATTTTGCAATTAGGCTCCGCCCCATAATTAAAAAATCCATATTTCCTTGCAAAAATGTACCAATTTAACCATGTTTAAGTTTCCTGTTGTGAAAAGATGGCTGTGTATATTAAGCAAAAGAGGCAAAATATAGCCCTGCCTACCCGCCCTCTCTCAATTGTGACGATTTTTTTTTATTCGTCGTCAGCCAAGAGGGCGGATTTTAACTGCAAAATCCATATTTCCTTATAAAAATTTACCATTTTAGATGTGTTTAAGGTTTCTAACAATAAAAAAATCACCAGAATTGAGATGGGGTGGGTGGGCGGGGTTTATATTTTGTTTTTTTTTTTCTTAGTGTACGTAATATTCTTTGAACAACACGATACTCGAAAACATATTTTTAATCTCTTGTAAAGAAATAAGTATTTTGCAGTTAAGCTCCCCTTGGTCCACGGCCAATAAAAGAAATTATTACAATTGAGATAGGGCGGGTGGGCGGGCTTATATTTTGCCTTTTTGTTTTAATATGTGTAGACTGCTTTTCACAACATTAAGTTTTACATTCTTAAAAATTTCTATTTGGAGCTCCAGAGAACCAGAGAAGGTTTTACATTTTTAAAAAACCCACTTGGGATCGCCGAGAAGGTTTCACATAAAAAAAGACATTTGGCGCCTTCGAGAAGGTTTTACATTTAAAAAAAGACAGTTATATGTGGTACTAGTTGTTGAACATCTCTTGTGACAGCTTGAGTTTTACATTCATATCAAAGCAGATTCTTACGTCTTCGAAAAAAATCGATTTAAGGTATGTACATTTCTATAAAATAGGCTCGAATGTTTCAGTTTCATGGTTATTCGCTTCGTTAGGCATCAGAAGATTACAACCCGAACTATTTGAAGATAAATTCTACTCCGTCGTTTTCCCTAAGTTATGAGTTACAGTATTCTTGTGGGTTTGTTTTAAGGTCATTGTTGTTAGTCTGGACATGATTCACAGCTTGTTCAACTAAATTAGAAGAATCCAAAGTATCGTTTTCTTCATTTTCTACTTCTTCAGCATAAGGACATAATTATTTCTTTTAGAATGTTAATCTCTGACTTAGTAGCTGATCGGTTTTATTGTTAACTGGAACTGTTTCAGTTGTTCAAGATGTTGCCTTTATAAGGCAATGAAATTTCCCATTGAGGAAAGAGGACGTTATAGGAAAAGATTTAGGGCATTACCACTGGAAATACAAAATTTAATTGAAAAATCAAATCAAACCTTACAAGCCGCAGTCCTATTATTATTCAAGACACAATTGCAATTGTTATTACCCATCTGAAACTTTAAGTGTCAAACATTTACATAGATCTTTTATAGAAGAAAATAAAACTCGTGTAACGTATAGCAGTTTTGGTGAGTCTTTCACGAAAAATTCAACTTTAAATTTGATTGGTTGTCATTATTAACGAAGTTCGTTGAAGTTTACTTGTGCGTTTTCCCTAAGTTATTAGTTACAGTCTTGTGCCTTGAATCTATTTGCGTACTACTACGAGTCACTGTCTTGAGATCATTGAAACAATTATGTCCAATCGAAGACGAATCACCGCCGCTAAATCCGGTTGTTTATGGAGTGCTAACCCGAGAATTTAAAATCTCGCCGTAATTGGACGATACCGGAAACGATCGGCGGCGGCCCTTGGAACTCCATCCCCATAAATTACCCGTTGTGGCAGAGTCTGCGTGTGTGGCACGGATCCGCAGGTATTAAGTCCAACTAATTAGTCATCTGTTGGCAAATAAATATCTCGAGTAGGTAGTCGTGTCGCAACAATAACATTAGGTACATGACCCACCCGAATTCGCACTATAATTTCGTCGGCCTAATGTCCTCTTCTTAGAACCGCACTGCCGCGAAATCTCTCATCTGTAAGAAGTTGTTTAGTATTTCGGCCTTGACACATGTGTTTGACTGTCTAATAAAAAACGGACGATGTGACCAGAATGTTGCCGATTTTGGCGGTGATTGATGGAGACTGAAGATAGAGGCGATTCGGCAAAAGTAAGATTGTGTTATTATGTTTCTAAGAATGGCTTAATTGTGTCAAAAATATGCAAACATGTTAGGAGCCACTGACATCAGATCCACATCGGTGTGTAATGCGCCGATGGCAAGAAAGATAACAAACTCAGGCACAATCACCACATCACTGTTTTATGGAGATTTATAACTTTTATGATAAAACATTGTAAAACCTTGATAACATGTAGTTGCAGCTTGGTTGTAGGCCAAGTTCACATTATAACAGTGACTCTCAAACGATTTAATTTGTTTGTCTTGAGTACGCGAAATGACGTCATCAAATTTTTGGAGGGGTTGATAAAATTGTTCAAGGTCCATTTTTCCTTCCTCCCGGTTCGCCCCTGACTCATGATGATACTGTTCCAATTTCGCGTTTTCCTCGCTATCAAATTCCGTCATGTCTGATTCATAATCATAATTCATGCAAATTCCTCGTCGATCTGTTCTTTCTACGTTTACAAGTAGAATTTTTCCGAGTCGATTCGATTCATAAAAATTGTGGTTTGGACTAGTAAACTGATTGGGAAGCAGTCAAGCAGCAAATATATCTTACATTACACAGTAACGGATAGTAGACTACGGATTGAATTTCGGTTGCAGCTTTACACATCAGCGACTCGTCAAATAAGATGTGATTCAAAAATTATCTCAATTACGCGAAACTAGACGACATCCCCCGACTACGTCACGCACATGACCCCTCAACTTAACCTAATTTTTGCTTGATACGCGCGGCGTCCGATGCAATAACGCGCTTACGCGTCTCGAAAAAACCGCAGCGACTTTCCCATGGCTGTGAGAACGGCGTTTTTTACGTTTTTCGTGTTGATGAAAACAACAGATTCCATCCGACGCTACCTGTAATTACGAAAACAAAAAGCTGACAAAAAGCGCTTGTATTACGTTACGCATGAACACTCTGTATTTTTAGTTCGGGTCAGCATTTCGCCGTGAATGGACGGGCGAAACTTCGAGATGACTGGACAAGTTTTAATAGGATTAGAATAATGAGCTTTCGGATCGGGTGTAAGGCGGGCATTATTACTGTTATTGTCGGAATTTACTTTTTGGGATTTTCGCGACAAGCCGCTTTGCGTACGGGGAGGTGCGTGGACCCGAATCTGGACGGAGTCGTGGCGTGGACATGTGCCGGCGCGAGCGGTTAGCCACTGGGTGGTTTGTTTTGTAAACGTTGTTGGTGGTAACGGGTGGTGGCTGCGACTAGCCGAAAACCGCACGCGGAATGTCCTCACTTCTAGCGGTTTGGGTAAGAAACCGATGAATGATATAATGTGCGCGGATTCAGGTATTAGAGAGAAGGTCGCAACTGTGACCGAATTTCTGCTAAAAATGGGGATAGCGTGTGTAACGCCAGTGCTGGTCTCATCCCCCTCTTCTTTATCCAGGGGGCGTGGTTTACATTTCAAATTTTAAGTTTCCAATGACGCGTGTCGAGTTTCGCTAAATGGGTCGATTCCAGAAATCCGACCTGCGTCGGGACCACCCCACGGTCCACGCAGCTGTCCTTCACCGCCTCCGCGGGTTCAAAAACCCAACCAAGCACGTTATCGTAGATCAACACCTGTCACTTTCGCTCCGAGCAGGCACCTTGACACAATACCCAGCAGTCCAGCGAGAAATCCAACGAACTCAAATCAATTAGGAAAAATTAGCCGATCCATAATGACTGACTCACGCCCATGACTAATCCATAAAAATCTCATCGTTGTCTGCGCAACTTTTTTCTCCTTATCTTGAATTTCATGAGAATTAAGCAATGTACCGATTTCGTAACCCGATCCCGAAGCCTTAGGCCGGCCGTCTAAAAAGGAAGTTGTCCAAATAATAAAACAACTCAATCGTGTGAACCCATCGCGAAAATCAACATCGCCGTAGACCGGGTGTTGGTTGTTGCGGGACGTGTCGACGGCCCGATCGCTCTGTATATGTAATTTGTGATAGCCTGGCTTGGCACATTACGCATAATGATAGGTTGGATGAATATTGTTTTCTGAACTGCTCCCCGTTGATTTCACATCATAATCAGACGTAAATTGAGGCCCATCAACCTGTTGAATATTAGATTGGAAATGGGCTTGGGGTATGTTCCCATTCATAAATCTGGCGATGGATGATTGCAGCTACGATTCACGTCGTGATGGTGGTTTTTATGGGCGGAATGGGAGAGTGAATGACGTGGGAGGGGAGAGGGTTATCAGGGTTTGGTAACGATGAGTACGAGGAAGTTGCGAAATTGATCTTGTAATTAACATCTACAATAACGCGGTGTCAATTGGGTCGAATTGATGGACGACAAGTGCAGTGCAGTTATGGGGAACTGCACCTGGCGAATGAGACTGCAGTCTGTGACCTGATTGTCCTTGTGGATATTAGAAAAAAATTTGTAGTGAAGAAATGTGTGGTTCGTGGCAAAAATCACTTTATTAGAACAGCTATATCCTATATCCGATTACTCCTTTTAAAAATTTTTAATATTTTGAAATAATGTAAAAAATGATGAAGATGAGAAAAATCATTTTTGAACTGCAAAAATGAGCAATCACTGAGCAATGTGTGAAGATTACAAATCTATGGTCAAAACGAGAAAATGAATTCTAACAAAAAATAAAGTTGTCAAACTGATTTCTTCCAGCTTCAATCTTGAGCTGTAGTCAAACTTCTGCTATTTCTTCTATTTTTCTGATAGAATGTTTCTAGAACTCATTGTACTAAAGCTAAAATTCTTCTGACCTATCTCACTTTATATAGAATTCTTGTACAACCTTGTATATGCATATAATCTTGCACTAAGGTGGAAATTCACAACCTCTCCAAGTTTCTAAATAGAAGCCTTATAGAATTTCTCAAAATTCACGTTGACTTCCAACTTCAATGTTCAACTGGAGTCAAAGTTATTCTACGTCTTTTGTTACCCGTATAAAAAGGTTCTAGAACGCCTTACATTGAATTGTAATTATTGTTCAAATTTAGTATAATCTTCCACTGAGATGGAGACTTCTCAACTTCTTCTAGTTTCTAAATACAGAAACCTCCCAGAATTTCCACAAGCTCACGTTAACTAATTTCTTCCAACTCTAATTTTGAAATGAAGCCAAAGTTTTTTAGTTCTTCTGATTCTCTCTATAGAACTCTTTTAAAATCTCCTGAAATTTAAATTGTTTTGAATGTATTTTTTAAATAGAATTGTTCTAAAACCTTGTTGAATTTTCATACAATTTTGTACTGACATGGAAATTCTCAATATCTTCTAGTTTCTACGAAAAAACCTTTTAGAATCTACCTAAATTAACGTCAGCTAATTTCTTCTTCCCGCTTCAATGTTGAACTGAAATCAAAGTTTTTTACTTCTGCTATTTCCGTGATAGAATTCTTCTAGAACTCTCAACCTCTTCAAGCCTTCTAGAATGTCTGAACGTGAAGTTCATGTAATTCTTTTGTTTCCTCCTCTAGAATTCTTCCAAAAACTCTTGTGCTGAAATTAAAATTATTCTGACCCATGCCGCTTTTAAATAGAATTGTTCTAAAACCTTCCTGAATTTGTGTATAACCTTGTGCTGACGTGGAATTTCTCAACCTCTTCTAGTTTCTAAATAAAATTTTAGAACCTACTCAACCTAACGTTAGCTAATTTCTTCTTCCAGCTTCAGTATTGAACTAAAATCAAGATTCTTCTAATTCTTCTGTTTTCCTGATAGAATTCAGAATTCTTCTAAAACCTTCTTGAATTTGCGTATAAACTTGTGCCGACGTGGAAATTCTCAACTTCTTCTAGTTTCTCAATTAAAACCTTTCAGAATCTGCTCAACCTAACGTTAGCTAATTTCTTCTTCCAGATTCAGTATTAAATACTGAAATCAAAGTTCTCCTACTTATTTTGTTCTCTGATAGAATTGTTCTAGAACCTCGATTTTTGGTGAAATCTAGAATTAGTTTAGTTTAGAACTCTTTATACTTAAGTTAAAATTCTTCTGACCCATTTCGCTTTGTATAGAATTCTCCTACAACCTTCTTGAATTTGCGTGTATTTTTGCGATAAAGTGGAAATTCTAAACTTCAAGTTTCTAAATAGAAGGCTTCTAGAATCTGCGAAAAAATCAGATACGAGAATTTTAACTTCTTCCGACTTTAATTTTGAACTGGTGTCAAAGTTATTTTACTTCTTCTATGTTTCAGATAGAACTGTTCTAGGAAGCCTTACATTGAATCTTAAATTCTTAATTCAATAGAATTGTTCTAGAATTTTTTTGAATTTTAGTGTAATCTTCCATTGAGATGGAAACCTCACAACCTCTTAAATCTCTTGTGCTGAAATTAGAATTGTTCTGAACTATGTCACTTTTAAACAGAATTGTTCTAAAACCTTCTTGAATTTGCGTATAAACTTGTGCTGACGTGGAAATTCTCAACTTCTTCTAGTTTCTCAATTAAAACCTTTCAGAATCTGCTCAAACGAACGTTAGCTATTTTTTCTTCCAGATTCAGTGATGAACTGAATTCAAAGTTCTTCTATTTCTGTTGTTTCTCTGATTGGATTGTTCTAGAACCTCGAATTTGCGTGAAATCTAGAATTATTTTAGTTTAGAACTCTTTATACTTAAGTTAAAATTCTTCTGACTCATTTTGCTCTCGTATAGAATTCTTCTACAACCTTCTTGAATTTGCGTGTATTTTTGCGATAAAGTGTAAATTCTTCAAGTTTCTAAATAGAAGGCTTCTAGAATCTGCTCAAAATCAGGTAAGCGAATTTTAAATTCTTCCGACTTCCATTTTGATCTGGAGTCAAAGTTTTTCTACTTCTTCTGTTTTTCGGATAGAACTGTTCTAGAACACCTTAGATTGAATTTTAAATTCTTCTGCATTCAACAGAATTGTTCTAGAATGTTTTTGAATTTTGAACCTCTTCTAGTTTCTAGTTTCTAAATATAGAACGGTCCCAGCAGATCCACAAACTCACATTAGCTAACTTCTTCCAACTTTAACTGTGAATGGAAGCCAAAGTTCTTTTAATTATGTTTTCCTCTATAGAATTCTTCTAAAATTTCTGGCGCTGAAATTAAAATTGTTCTGAACTGTGCGGCTTTTAAATAGAATTGTTCTAAAATCTGCTTGAATGCTGGTGTGGAAATTTCCAACTTCTAGTTTCTAAATAAGAACCTTTCAGAATCTGGTCAAACTAACGTTAGCCAAATTCTTCTTTCAGATTCAGTGTTGAACTGAAATCAAAGTTCTTCTATTTCTTTTATTTCTCTGATAGAATTCTTCTGGAACTTTAAATTTACGTAGACTCTAGAATTTTTTCAGAATTCTTTATACTGAAGTTAAAATTCTTCTGACCCATTTCGCTTTCGTATAGAATTCTTCTACAACCTTCTTGATTTTGTGTGTATTCTTACGATGAAGTGGAAATTCTAAAGTTCTTCAAGTTTCTAAATATGTAGAAGGCTTCTAAAATCTGCTCAAAATCAGGTGCGCGAATTTTGAACTGGAGTCAAAGTTAGTCTACTTTTTCTGTTTTTTTGGATAGAACGATTCTAGAACGCCTTACATTGAATTTTAAGTTCTTCTGCATTGAACAAAATTGTTCTAGAATCTTTTAGAATTTTGAACCTCTTCAAAGTTATTCTACTTCTTCTGTTTTCGGATAGAACTGTTCTAGAACGCCTTACATTGAATTCTTTCATTCTGTATTGAACAAAATTATTCTAGAATCTTTTTGAATTTTAGTGTAATCTTCCATTGAGATGGAAACTTCTCAACCTCTTAAATTTCGTCTGCTGAAATTAAAATTGTCCTGAACTATGTCACTTTTAAACAGAATTGTTCTAAAATCTTCTTGAATTTGCGTATAAACTTATGCTGGTGTGGAAATTTCCAACTTCTTCTAGTTTCTAAATAAGAACCTTTCAAAATCTGGTCAAACTAACGTTAGCCAAATTCTTCTTCCAGATTCAGTGTTGAACTGAAATCAAATTTCTTCTACTTCTTTTGTTTCTCTGATAAAATTCTTCTTCGGGAACTTTAAATTTACGTAGACTCTAGAATTTGTTTAGAATTCTTTATACTGAAGTTAAAATTCTTGTGACCCATTTCGCTTTCGTATAGAATTCTTCTATAACCTTCTTGATTTTGTGTGTATTTTTACGATAAAGTGGAAATTCTAAAGTTCCTCAAGTTTCTAAATAGAAGTCTTCTAAAATCTGCCCACAATCAGGTACTGTTCTGGAATGCTTTACATTGAACTGAAATTCTTCTGGTTTCAAATTTCTAGGAACTTCTTAAATTTTAGTAAAATTTTCTACTGAGATGAATATCTTTCTAGTTTCTAAATATAAAATCTTCCCAGAATTTCCACAAATTCACGTTAGCTAACTTCTTCTAACTTCAATTTTGAAATTAAACCCAACTTCTTTTAATTCATCTGTTTCTTAAAACTCTTGAGCTGAAATTGAAATTGTTCTACTTCTTTTGTTTCCCTGATAGAATTCTTCTAGAAATTTCTTGAGAAAATTTCTCAACCTTGTCTAGTTTTTAAATAGAAACCTTTTAGAATCTCCTCAAACACAGATTAATTTATTTATTGCAATTTTCAGCTGAAGTCAAACTACTGCTGCTTCTATTTCCTAGAATTCTTCATGCGAAGTTGAAACTCTTCTGACCAATGCAACTTTTGAATTAAATTCTCCTAGCACCTCACTCAATGAATTAAGCATCCGAGTATTTTTAGAACTGACATTTAAATTAATAAGGAACACGCAAACAACTAATTTGTCATATAAATATCATCCACGGACTTTCCAAAAGACTCCAGATTTTCAAATAAATGACAAAATAGAAAAAATTGATAAACACAACAATAGAGTGCCAAACAATTCTTGGTACAATAAATACCTAGAAATTACAAATCTACTACGATCTGGTTAGATCACAACAAAAACTGTTGTGTTTTCGAAGAATTTTAAGGAAGTCCGAATGTAATTAATAGCCTGAAGATACGAAAATACAGTTATTTACGAGTTAAATAATAACGTTGTTTAATTTATCTTGTATTCTTCTGACTAAAACCATCACCCATAAAAAATCCTGTATTATTCCGATATTATAAAAAGTGATGTCAATGTCTCTCTTATTAAGAAAAACTCTCTTTGGGGGTTACGCAGTGCTCTGCTTTGTTTCTAATTTTTGACGAGTTACCAAATAAGTAATATAAAAAAATATATGTGAAGATGAAAGCCGAAACTGGTTGACTCCACTGATATCACGAAAAAACTGGTAATGATATACAACACATCGCAGCGTAGTTGTTTTTTCATTTAACATGGATAATCCATCGCAATTACACCGTCCATAAAGTTTCTGCGAATTTTTACGTAATCCCATAATCCGTAATTTAAAAGTCCATTTATAATTCATGCACCATTTCCTCTGAGAGTCTAACCCAAATGTTTATTTTTTAATTACCATACGCAAGATATTGTTCTGACGCACGAACCACGCCACCTTCACCCCCCTCTTCTGCGCTTGCGTCGCCACCATCGCCGGTTCCGAAGGAAGCGCCAAAAAAGGCCCCGTTGCATAACCCTGCGGTTTCCACTCAGCAGAATTTTTTCCGATTAGATAATTTTTTAATCTTACAAGATCCGTTCCAAAACGGTTCCATTTCCCTAAAACGCGTTTCGTTTTTTCGCGCTGAATACCATTAACTTTTTCTCGATTTTCGACATTTTTTGTAAACATTTGCACGCACTATTAAAATTTATTCATCGCGTCACGCTTTCTGAGAAATACGATAACTCGGATATCTCCATTATGATTTAGCAATGGACGTGTGAACGACTTAACGGTCGACCAGAAAAAATCAGATCGATGTCACTTCCGCCGAAACGCGAGGAATTGGCGCCAAAATGAATCACTAATTAATCGAAGCGAGCACATGCCGTTTTTTTGTTTCTCGTAAACAGCCGCCTACGCTTATTATATTTCGTGAATCACACAATAAATGAATATTTAAATAGGTTTGACGTCTGCCAAGCACATGGACGATGCCTCCATGAATCACTCATTGTTCCCCGAGTGGCATCATTCCGGGCCGCGAAGCCGCTCGACGGTCATCGGGTTTGCGTGTTTGAGGAAACTGTGATCTCCCGCGATGGATTGCTTCGCGAAAGTGGACAGAATCTTGATGAGTTTAAAGGAACTGTAATTGCTATGCAAATTTGCGCTATAAATTTGCATTCATCTTTAAATTAGCACTTGTTATTGAGACTTTCGATGTTGCTTCGAAGATATTTCTTCGCCGATGCGGTCGCTACTATCTACGATTGTTTACAATGGTGTGCATATGAATATAAAAATGTGTGTCGTTGCTCTTTTTAAGTGCATATTGTATGTATATGATGTTTCAAGGTTCGCGTCTGGTGAGGACCGCCGCTGTGCCAAAAAGGGGAAGAGGGAAGAATCAAGGTGAAGGAATGGAGGAGTGTTGTAGTTGAAGACACACGAAAACGGATGAAAGAGGAATTAAAGACAAGGACAGGTAGAGAGCAGGAAGGTGACGTCAAGGGGAAAAAGATAAAACTGGAAAACTACAACAGTGTTTCTCAAAACATGCGTCAAATAAGATTGCTGAGAAAATCGGTTTACCTTGGACGAAATATATTTCATTTTTAACACATGTGTAACTATTTCTTCGTCAACACAACTTCTTCAGTTTTTGCTAGATGCTCAGAGAAGTAAAAATGATTTGATAATTAAACAGTTGGTATAAATAAGTCCGTTTTTTAGATTGCGAATTTTATTGCTTTATTATTAGTGTCATGAATTATGATACTTCTATAAGTCGAAATAAAAAGATACCACGAGGCAACAACATTCTTTAAAATTAAAAAAAAGACACTAGGAAGCCCAAGATTTTTGGAATTTGTTCAAAAACAAAACATCAAGGGTCTTCAAAAGACGCCAAGATTCTTTCAAATTTTTCAAGACAAATACCACGGGAATCTTAGATTCTCTTAAATTCTAAAAAAAAGACACTAGGGACCCCAAAATTCTTTAAAATAAGACACTAGGGATCCCAAGATTCTCTCAAAGTTTTTTAAAAACAACTCAGAAGGGACCCCGAAGATTCTTTTAACGTCTTAAAAAAAACACTTGGGACCTCAAGATTTTTTTCAAATTTTTTCAAAACAAACACCACAGGTAACCGAGATTTTTTTAAATTCTTAAAAGAAGACACTCGCGACCCCAATATTCTTTAAAATAAGACACTAGGAATTCCAAGATTCTTTTAAAGATTTTGATAAACAAAACACAAAGGACCCCGAGATTCTTTTAACGTCTTAAAAAAAAGATACTTAGGACTCCAAGATTCTTTTAAATAGTTTTAAATAAAACACTAAGGATACCAAGACTTTTCAGACTTTTTTAAAAACTAAATGCAAGAGACCCGCTAGACTCTTCTAACTCCTTAAAAAAACATGAACTAGGAACCCTAAGATTCTTTCATATTTTTTCAACCAATTTCAACAATTTTTTGGAAACTTTTAAAATTTTGGAATTATATTTTATTTTTATTTCAAAAGATGTCGTGAAGGTGATTACGGTTAACAGGCGGAAGATTATCTACAATTAGACACCAATTTTAGGTCGATTGAAGCAACTTTAAACACTTTTTTGGAAAATTTTTAAAGATTTTTCGTATTTATTAGTACAGATGTGACAGCGATTTTGGATTTGTAATTGGCGAAAGATTGTCAACAATTTGACACCAATTTTCGGTCGATTGAACAAATTTTAACCATTTTTTGGAACATTTCTAAAAATTTTTAATTCACTTTTCGTATTTGTTTTGAAGCCAATTTTCAGTGGATTGAGCCAATTTCAACCAATTTTTTTATTTTAAAAATTTCAGTCATACATGTGTTTTAGTATTTTACTTTTATATTAACAGATATCGTGAAGGTGATTTCGGATTTGTGGCTGAACCAATTTTAACTATTTTTGTAGAAAATTTTTTGAAAAATTGAAAAATCGACACTAAAATATCAGAAGAAATTGAAAGATCGAAAAACTGAAGAAACGAAAAATTGCAGATGGAAAAACTGATGAAACGAAAAATTGAAACGATGAAAGTTAAAATTCGAAAAAAATAACGAATCAAAAAATTTGAAAGAAGAAAATATGAATCGAATCGAAAAATTGAGAATCGTACAATCGGAAAATTATGGAATCCTCAAAGTTGTAAAGTTCAAAAACACAACATTGAAACGTTAAATTAAAAACTGAAAAATTAAACGTGGAGAAATATGAAAACTAAAAAAATTGCAAATTAAAAATTAAAGAAATGAAAAATTGAAAAAAAATGTAATTGGTGGAAGATTGTCAACAATTTGACACCGATTTTCGGTCGATTGAATAAATTTTAACCATTTTTTATTTTATTATGCACAATCTGGAACCAATTTTCAGTGGATTGAACGCATTTTAATTATTTTTTTGGAAAATGTTTGAAAATTTTTTAATCAGATTTTACCTTTATTGCAATAGAAGTCCTAAAGGTGATTTCGAATTTGTAACTGGCGGAAAATTATCTACAATTTGACATCAATTTTCAATCGTTGGAACCAATTTTAACTATTTTTTTTGAAAATTTTTTGAAAATTCGAAAAACTAAAAAATTGAAAAATCGGCAAACTAGAAGATTGGAAAAAATCGAAAAATCGCAAATTGAAGAACTTAAGAAATGAAAAATTGAAACTGAAAAACTAAAAATCCAGAAAGTTAAAAATCTAAAAAACGAATTAAATGTCAGGAAATTGAAAAATTAACTTGAATAAGTGAAAAAGTTTTAAAATCCAATATTTGAAAACTGGAAAAATTCTAAATTCACAAAATTGAAAAAGTGAAAAAATTTAATATTACATTATGTAAAGTGAAAACTAGAAAAATTGCAAATTAAAAATTAATGAAATGTAAATACCACGGGAATCTTAGATTCTTCTAAATTCTAAAAAGGACACTTGGGGCCACAAGATTCTTTCAATTTTTTTCAAAACAAACCCACAGGTATCCAAGATTCTTTTAAATCCTCAAAAAAGACACTAGGGACCCCAACATTATTTGAAATAAGACACAAGGAACCGCAAAATGTTTCAAAACAACGCGATTTTTTATTCATCAATTTTTCGATTTTTCTACTTTTGAATTTTTAGATTTTCTTTTGAATTTTTCGTTTCTACAACATTATGATGTTGCAATTTTTTTTCGATTTTCTAATTATTCAATTTTTTAAATTTCAAATTTTTCAATTTTTCATTTTTTCAATATTTCGAATTACGTTTCTGCGATTTTTCAACTTTTCTATATTTTAGTTCGTCGATTTTTCATTATTCAACTTTTGAATTTTCGTTTTTTTAATTTTTCGTTTCAATTTTACCATTTTGCAATTTTTTTATTCTTCAACTCGTAGATTTAAAAATTTTTCAATTTCACAATTTTGCAGTTTTTAAACTTTAATTCTTTTTATTTTTCGATTTTTTAACTTTTAAAATTTGCAATTTTCAATGTACAGATTCTGGGGTGTTCAGTTCTAAATTTTTCAATTTTTCATTTTTTCCGTTTTCCAATTATCAATTTTTCGATTTTTAGATATTTTAATTTTGGGATTTTTCAGTTTCTTCAGCTTTTAAATTTTAATTTTTTTTTAATTTTCGCAATTTTTTGATTTTTCAACATGTAGATTTTCTTAGTTTTCAATTTCAAAATTATACAGTTTTTCGATTCCTTAGGTTCCAGACTTTTCAAGTTTTTATTTTTAAAATTTATCAAATCTTTAACTTTCCAATTTGCTTTTTCGAATTTTCAACTTTTTGTATTTAAATTCTTCTATTTTTCTCTTTTCAACTTTTGAACTTTTCAGTTTCATAATTTTGAGTTTTTCGATCTTTCAATTTTTCATTTCTTCCGTTTTCCAATTACCAATTTTTCGATTTTTCAACTTTTAGATATTTTAATTTCGGGATTTTTCAGTTTCTTCAGTTTTCGATGTTTCAGCTTTTAAACTTTTCATTTTTTTTTAATTTTTCATTTGAATTTTACGATTTTGCAATTTTTTGATTTTTCAGTATGTAGATTTTTTATTTTTCAATTTCACAATTTAGCAGTTTTTTGATCTTAATTTTTTTAATTTTTCGATTTTTTAACTTTTAAAATTTTCAATTTTCAATCTACAGATTCTGGAGTTTTCAGTTCTAAATGTATCAATTTTTCATTTCTTCCGTTTTCTTATTACCAATTTTTCGATTTTCAACTTTTAGATATTTTAATTTTGGGATTTTTCAATTTCTTCAGTTTTCGATGTTTCAGCTTTTAAACTTTTCAATTTCTTTTTTATTTTTCATTTGAATTTTAGGATTTTGCAATTTTTTGATTTTTAACCACGTAGATTTTAAAATGTTTCAATTTCACAATTTTCTTTAAATTTTTCAATTTTTCATTTCTCCCATTTTCCAATGACCAATTTTTCGATTTTTCAACTTTTAGATATTTTAATTTTGGGATTTCTCAGTTTCTTCTGTTTTCGATTTATCAGCTTTTAAACTTTTAAGTTTTTTTTAATTTTTCCTTTGAATTTTACGATTTTGCAATTTTTTGATTTCTAACCACGTAGATTTTAAAATTTTTCAATTTCACAATTTTGCAGTTTTTTGACTTTAATTTTTTCGAATTTTTAACTTTTAAGTTTTTCAATTCTCAGTCTACAGATTCCGGGGTTTTCAGTTCTAAATTTATCAATTTTTCATTTCTTCCGTTTTCCATTTACCAATTTTTCGATTTTTCAATTTTTAGATATTTTAATTTTGCATTTTTCAGTTTCTTCAGTTTTCGATGTTTCAGCTATTAAACTTTTTAATTTTTTTAAATTTTTCTTTGAATTTTACGATTTTGCAATTTTTTGATTTTTAACCACGTAGATTTTAAAATTTTTTAATTTCACAATCTTGCAGTTTTTCGACTTTAATTTTTATAATTTTTCGATTTTTTAACTTTTAAGATGTGCAATTTACAGTTTTCGGGGTTTTCAGTTCTAAATTTATCAATTTTTCATTTCTTCAGTTTTCCAGTTACCAATTTTTCGATTTTCAACTTTTAGATATTTTAATTTTGGAATTTTTCAGTTTCTTCAGTTTTCGATTTTTCAGCTTTTAAATTTTTCAATTTTTTTAATTTTTCCTCTGGATTTTACGATTTCGCAATTTTTTTATTTTTCAGCATGTAGATTTTTTATTTTTCAATTTCACAATTTTACATTTTTTCGATTTTTTAGGTTCTCGATTTTCACAACTTTTTATTTTTAAAATTTATCAAATCTTTCATTTTCCGATTTGCTCTTTTGCGAATTTTCAATTTTTTTGTATTTTAATTCTTCTATTTTTCTTTTTTCAACTTTTGAATTTTTCAATTTTTTAATTTTTCAATTTCCTTCATAATTTTGAGTTTTTCGATTTTTCAATTTTTCATTTCTTCCGTTTTCCAATTTCCAGTTTTTCGTGTTTTCAACTTTTAGATATATTAATTTTTGGATTTTTCAGTTACTTCAGTTTTCGATTTTTCAGCTTTTAAACTTTTAATTTTTTTTAATTTTTCCTTTGAATTTTACGATGTTGCAATTTTTTGATTTTTAATCGCGTAGATTTTAAAATTTTTCAATTTCACAATTTTGCAGTTTTTTGAAATTTTTTGATATCTTAACCTTTAAGATTTTCAAATTTTAATTTACAGATTGCGGGGTTTTCAGTTCTAAATTTATCAATTTTTCATTTTTTCCGTTTTCCAATTAGCAGTTTTTCGATTTTTTAACTTTTAGATACATATTTTAATTTTGGAATTTTTCAGTTTCTTCAGTTTTCGATTTTTCAGCTTTTCAACTTTTCAATTTTTTTTTATTTTTCCTTAGATTTTTACGATTTTGCAATTTTTTGATTTTTAACCACGTAGATTTTAAAATTTTTCAATTTCACAATTTTGCAGTTTTTTGACTTTCATTTTTCGATTTTTTAACTTTTAAGATTTTCAATTTTCAATTTACAGATTCCGGGGTTTTCAGTTCTAAATTGATCAATTTTTCATTTCTTCCGTTTTCCGATTTCCAAGTTTTCGATTTTTCAACTTTTAGATATTTTAGGATTTTTCAATTTCTCCATTTTTCATTTTTCGATTTTTCAGTCCCCAAGATTCTCTCAATTTTTTTTAAATAAAACACCAGGGACCTTTTTAAAAACTAAATGCAAGCAACCCCCTTTTTTTAATACAAAGATTTTTTTTAATTCTTTTAAAGATTTTTTTTTATTGAAAAAAGATCCTAGGGACCCCAAGATTCTTTTAAATTCTTTAAAATTTAGGGACCTTATGAATCTTTGAATTACTTAAAAAAAAACACTAGAGACCCCAAGGAACTTCTAAATTCTTTAAAATAAGGCACTAATTTAGAAAACAAAACACAAGAGGCCCCCGAGATTCTTTTAAATTCTTAAAAAAGACACCAGGGACCCCAAAATTTTTTCAAAATTTTGAAAAATAAAAACAATGGAGTCTGAGATTCTTTTAACTCTTAAAAAATACACTAGAAACCCCGAGATTCTTTTAATTTTTTTTACAATAACACATTAGGAACCCCAAACTTATTTAAAATTTTTCAAAGTGAGACACTACGACTTCAAGATTCTTTCAAACTTTTTCAAAAACAAAACACACTCGAGATCCCAAATTTCATAAAAAATGTTTCAGGCAAATATTACGAGTTTCTGAGATTCTTTTAAATTTTTTAAAAAATACTAAGGACTCCAAGATTCTTCTGAACTTGTTTAAAAACAACATATCAGGAGTCCTAAAAATTTTATGAAATTCTAAAAAAAAAAAACATTAGGGAATAGAAGATCCTTTCAAATTTTTCCAGAATAAATACCACAGGTGTTCGAGATTCATTTAAATTAAAAAAAAAGACACTAGGAACCCCAATATTTTTTCGAATTTGTTAAAAAAACACACACAAGGGGTCCCCAAGATTTTCTCAAATTTTCTATAGCCCGTTTACCGAACAGATGGAGTGATCACGTGAGCGTCCAAACTTACACGATAACATCAGAAATGAACATAGAAAGAAACTTCAGCGTAATGTTTGAAAATAGTTTTGCCTGTTAATAAATGCATCTCATATTCCTTGTTTTTGAAATTACATACAGTATGATCCAAAATGTTTTCAGACTCTCACTTGTTTCCATCGAATTCCGAGATAAGGGTAAAAATTTTAATAATATAAAGCAACCATTGTTGCTACGTCGGACGAAAAGGTCTGATTCGATTCTTGAAAATGGTTCTAAAAACCGTAATAAACTAAAAAGACTTTAAGCGAAGCTTCTTCGGGAGGTAAAGGTGCCCAGTTGCTAGTCGCTCAGCGCTCGGTGCGAATTCGAAAAACCTGACGTCTTTATTGAGAATTTACGGTTATTTTTGTGATAAATCGATTTGCAGTAAATGGAACCGCTTCCGTTTATAATTTTCAATTGTAATCATTTTGTTGAAAAAGTCGCGCTTCGTGAAAGGTTCTTTGTGCCGTTCGTAATGCTCCGGTTCGACGTCTGTCTATAGTTCTGCGAAGAGGTGGAATTTGCTTAAGCCCCTCTACCTTTTTCGTAAACTGCTCATTATCCGCTCTTTCGCGAATCGTTTCGTAACCGGGAACGAAAAATTACTCAACGGAAAAATTCATCGAAATGCCATGGTCAGCGGGGTTAAAAATATCGCGTTACGTGGAAGGGGATTCCCGGAAATCCCGGTCAACAAGTAAACAATGCGTACCCCCGGACCCTTATTAATTGCATTCTGCCAACTTAGCAAAATCCCAATCTGCCGTGACCGCATCTCCAAGGGTGTGTCGGTGACACCTCCGTAATTACCCCGGCGTGGATATTTTGACAGCGCCAGCCCTCGCCCTCTTGATCTTTATTAAACCGTCAACGCTTCTTAATTAATCCAGTTGGCTGCGAAAAGCGCGCGCTTTTCGAAGCGAGGATGTGCGTGACGAGTCGTGACGTATCGAAAAAATTTTCGCGCCGCGGTGATGAAAAAGCGCAATGCTCGACGGATTCTCGAACTTTCGATTTTCATGCTTTGTAAATTCTGCTTTCGGAAATCGACTGTGTAATCAAGTCGCTGATTATCGTTTGTAATATTTACAGTTTCGATTTTTTTGTTGTTTATTTAGCGCAATTGTGGCGTTTTATAACCTCCCACGATTGCTTTTTCTTTTTTATGCAGAATTGCGTTCCAAATAGAACGTGAAGGTGTAGACGTTTCTGGGAACGGCGCGCAGTTTTGGCAAATTAGCGAGATGGTGAAAATTCTTCGGAATTAACGTCACCGGCGTTCCGAAAAATTACGCACGGATTCGGAAAAAAGATGTAGGTGATGACTTGCATTTATACTAGAAGGCGCCTCAACACGTAAGGGAAAGGTACTGGAAGGTGTGGCCAAATTTTGTTCCAAAGCTTACCACGAACAAAGATTTTTTTTAACGATAGGTAACTGTATTGTTTACACTGGCGTTCTTTGGTCGAGGTTATGAGGCTAAAATATTGTTTTTAACATGTTTGAACATAGTGAGACGTGAAGTCACCGCTACAAGACTGACTGATGTTTAAGCTAACAACGAAGGCGTTGACACAACTGAATTCACTAAGTATCAAGTTCTATGTTTTCTTTCTTACGGCTCATCGAGCTCACTTTTTTTGTATTGTAGATTTTGGACTATGAAAAAGTAGTCCCTATTTCCGTGCGATTTTATTGAACTGATCATCTGCAAAACTACTGGACTACTTGTCAAATTTTATATGTATTTTGAAAAAATCGTATACATTTTTTCTGATCAAAACAACCAAAAAACTGAGGACGCCACCTCAAAATTCAAGATTTCAAGATTTTTGATTGAAAATTTACACCATAGCTGCATTTTTTTAAATGTTTTTAAAGGTTAAAAAAAAATGGTCCTATTTAAAAATTCTCAACTCCGCCATCCTTAAAAATGGAGACCCGGATTATTTATAAACCGTTTTCAGTCACCTTGTCTTAGAATAGAGAGAATCGTGAAATAAGGAGCACAAAAATAGAAGTTATTTTAATACAAAATTTGATTACTATAAAAATTTTAAGTTTCTTGTTATCGAAATAAATCTACACATATTAAGAAAAAAGAGGCAAAATGTAGCCCCGCCCACCCACCCAATCTCAATTGTGATGATTTTTTTATTCATCGTGAGCCAAAAAGGCTAAACTTAACTGCAAAATCCTTAAGAAATTAAAAACATGTTTTTGTGTATCGTATTGTTCAAAGAACACTATGTAGATTATGAAAAAATTAAGCTAAAGATTAGACCCCACCCATACCAGCCCTGATCTCAATTCTCCATTTTCATTCGTTGGCAAACCTAGGGGCGGTGCCTAATTGCAAAAATTCATATTTCCTTACAAAAATTTACCATTTTAAACATGTTTTAAGTTTCTAAGAATAAAAAAAATCATCACAATTGAGATATTATTTTAACCATGTTCTAAGTTTCTTGTCATGAAAAGAAGGCTATGTATATTAAAAAAAAGGCAAAATATAAGCCCCACCCACCCACCCTATCTCAATTCTGATGATTTTTTTATTCGTCGTAAGCCGAGTGGCAGAGCCTTATTGCAAAATCCATATTTCCTTACAAAAACTTACCATTTTATACGTGTTTTAAGTTTCTAAGAATAAAAAAAATCATTACAATTGACATGGGGTGGGTGGGCGGGGTTAATATTTTCCGTTGTTTTCTTAATAAACATAGTATTCTTTGAACAACGCTACTCAAAAATATGTTTTTAATTTCTTGTAAAGAAATACATTTTTTGCAGTTAAGCTCCGCCTCTTAGGTTCACGGCGAATACAAAAAATCATCACAATTGAAATAGGGTGGGTGGGCGGGCTTACATTTTGCCTTTTCGTTTTAATGTGTGTAGACTTTATTTCACGACATGAGACTTAAAACATGTTTAAAATGGTAAATTTGTACAACGAAATATCGATTTTGCAATTAGGCTCCGCCCCATGATTGATATTTCCTTACAAAAATATACCATTTTAACCATGTTTTAAGTTTCTTGTTGTAAAAAGATGGCTATGTATGTCAAAAAAGAGGCAAAATATAAGCCCGCCCCACCCACCCACCCCATCTCAATTCTGATGATTTTTTTTATTCGTCGTAAGCCGAGAGGCAAAGCTTAATTGCAAAATCCATATTTCCTTACAAAAATTTACCATTTTAAACATGGTTCAAGTTGCTAAGAATAAAAAAATTATCACAATTGAGATGAGGTGGGTGGGCGGGGATTAATATTTTCCCTTAATTTCTTAATATACATAGTATTCTTTGAACAACGATAGTCAAAAGTATGTTTTTAATTTCTTGTAAAGAAATAAATATTTTGCAGTTAAGCTCCGCCCCCTTGGTTAACGGTGAATAAAAAAGAATCATTACAATTGAGACAGGGCGGGTGGGCGGGCTTACACTTTGCCTTTACATTTTAATATGTGTAGACTTTTTTCACGACATGAAACTTAAAACATGTTTAAAATGGAAAATTTGTACAACGAAATATCGATTTTGCAATTAGGCTCGGCCCAATAATTCATATTTCCTTACAAAAATATACTATTTTAACATGTTCTAAGTTTTTTGTCATGAAAAAATGGCTATGTATATTAAAAAAAACAGGCAAAATATAAGCCCCACCCACCCACCCGATCTCAATTGTGATGATTTTTTTTATTCGTCGTAAGCCGAGGGGCAGAGCTTAATTGCAAAATCCATATTTCCTTACAAAAATTGACCATTTTAAACATGTTTTCAGTTTCTAAGAATAAAAAAATCATCACAATTGAGATGGGGTGGGTGGGCGGGGGTTAATATTTTCCGTTATTTTCTTAATATACATAGAACAACGATACTCAAAAATATGTTTTTAATTTCTTGTAAAGAAATAAGTATTTTGCAGTTAAGATCCCCCTCCTTGGTTCACGGCAAATAAAAAAGGATCATCACAATTGAGATAGGGTGGGTGGGCGGGCCTACATTTTGCCTTTCCATTTTAATTTGTGTAGACTTTTTTTCACGACATGAAACTTAAAACATGTTTAAAATTGAAAATTTGTACAACGAAATATCGATTTTGCAATTAGGCTCCGCCCCATTATTCATATTTCCTTACAAAAATATACCATTTTAACCATGTTTTAAGTTTCTCGTTGTCAAAAGATGGCTAAGTATGTCAAAAAAAAAGGAAAATATAAGCCCCACCCACCCACCCTATCTTAATTCTGATGATTTTTTTATTCGTCGTAAGCCGATAGACAAAGCTTAATTGCAAAATCCATATTTCCTTACAAAAATTTACCATTTTAAACGTGTTTTAAGTTTCTAAGAATAAAAAAATCATCACAATTGAGATGGGGTGGGTGGGCGGGGATTAATATTTTCCGTTATTTTCTTAATATACTTAGTTTTCTTTGAACAACGATACTAAAAAATATTTTTTTAATTTCTTCTAAAGAAATAAGTATTTTGTAGTTAAGCTCCGCCCCCTTGATTCACGTCGAATTAAAAAGGATCATCACAATTGAGATAGGCGGGGTGGGTAGGTTTACGCTTTGCCTTTTTGTTTTAATATGTGTAGACGTCTTTTCACGACATGAAACTTAAAACATGTTTAAAATGGAAAATTTGTACAACGAAATATCGATTTTGCAATTAGGCTCCACCCCATAATTCATATTTCCTTACAAAAATATACCATTTTAACCATGTTTTAAGTTTCTTGTTGTAAAAAGATCGCTATGAATGTTAAAGAAAAGGCAAAATATAAGCCCCACCCACCCACCCTATCCCATTTCTGATGACTTTTTTTTGGTGTAAGCCGAGGGGCAGGGCCTAATTGCAAAATCCATATTTCTTAACAAAAATTTACCATTTTAAACGTGTTTTAAGTTTATAATAATAAATAAATCATCACAATTGAGATGGGGTGGGTGGGCGGGGTAAATATTGTCCCTTATTTTATTAATATACATAGTATTCTTTGAACAACGATACTCAAAAACATATTTTTAATTTCTTCTAAAAAAATAAGTATTTTGCAGTTAAGCTCCGCCTCTTTGGTTCACAGCGAATAAAAAAAATCATCACAATCGAGACAGGGTGGGTGGGCGGGCTTACACTTCGTGTTTTTGTTTCAATGTGATTGTGTAGACTTCTTTTCACAACATGAAACTTAAAACGTGTTTAAAATGAAAAATTCGACAGAACTTCCCTCGCTTCAAAACAAATTCTGCCTCTCTGAAAAATTGTAAAATTTGATTTTGCGGAATTTTACTTTTTCGCCTTCGCTGGGACTCCCGAAAAAGTTTCACATTCTTAAAAAAAAGTCATTTGGGACCCCCGAGAAGGTTCCACATTCTTAAAAAACGACATTTGGCGTCCCCGAGAAGGTTTTACATTTTTTAAAAAGACAGTTGGGACCCTCGAGAAGGTTTCGCTTTTTTTAAAAAGACAGTTGGGACCCCGGAAAAGGTTTAACAATCTTAAAAAATACATTAAATTTGGTGCCGCCGAGGTTCTACATTTTTAAAAAAGACAGTTGGGACGCCCGAGAAGGTTTTACATTTTGAAAGAAGACAATTGGGACCCTCGAGAAGGTTTCGCCTTCTTTAAAAAATGACAGTTGGGACCCCCGAGAAGGTTTCACATTAAAAAAAGACATTTGGCGCCCCCGAGACGGTTTTTTCATTTTTAAAAAAGACAGTAGGGACCCCTCATAAGGTTTCACATTCTAAGAAATTCATTTAATGCGCCTGAAAATTTGCCCCCCGCCAAGGTTTTATATTTTTAAAAAACACAATTGGGACCTTCAAGAAGATTTCACCTTCTTAAAAAAAACATTAAATTTGGAAGGTTTTATAAGTTTTAAATAAAGAGGAGTGTATTCTCACCTTTCCTAGAAAGTATTGTAATTTCATCAATAAAAAATTTGTTATGATAGACTAAACATAGATAACACACAATGCGAGAGAAAAACAGAAAATAAAAAAAAAGAAAGGCCAAGTTTGGAATCGAACGCGCGACATCGGGTCCGCATTCCTGACTCGTAGCTACTAAACCACGACCGGAAGGTCTTACACTAATGGTAAACTATTTTTATGCCGTATATTATGCTTTTGTAAAAATTTGGACGATTGGGGAAAAACTCAAAGCGGATTTGAGTACCACATTTTAGAACTATATTGTTGCATAACATTTAAATCAATTAAACGTAGAATTATTTTAAATAACGTCATTAAATTGTTGGTGGGGATGATTAGCAACATTTTGGTTAACATTTAACCATCTACATTATATGTCTAATATACATACAAAATTTGGCAACAATCGGTCCAGCAGTTTCGTATCTATAGACCCCAGACAGACAGACAGACGGAAACGGGAGACTACTTTTTTCGTACTCTACGGGTCATGAAACGTCGAGAAAATATAAAAGTGGCCATTAGCTTACTCTCGGGAAGTAAAAATACATATGGACAGGTAATGAATTAATGAGTTAAGTGTTTTGGCCTAGTTTAAATGAAACATGGAACATACAGATCCAAGTTATTTTAATAAAAAAATTACACACATGTCTGAAAAACCAACACAAAAACGTTATTATCCCCACGACACCGAAAATTTCAACAAACAGTCGACGCGTTTCATCAGCTACGCTGTCATCTTCTCGAACAAAACTAACCTCAGGCTAACACTCGGTGCCCTTATAATTATTGCAGGTGCTTTCGAGATAAATGCTTCAGTGTGATTACTGCCGAGGAAAGACAAACAATTTTTCTAAATTTTTATAATATTCCGATTAAACACCTACAAGACTCGGATTTGCGCGGATTTATGAATTTGGGGCCCGTAAAACAAAGAAGATCTCGGAAATAATTGAGGTCTGGTCTTGTGGAATATTCAAAATCTGACGAAGACGAAAACACGAGAACAAAGTTTGAACACTCGTGTTACTAAATCTATAAGGTAAGGACGAAGGAAGCTGGTGCAAGCGAGTACAAAGAAGCTTGAGTGTGCGAAAGAGGATTTCTTAACTTGTGTGGTACTAACTCTGGATGACATGAAATTTCCGATTGAGGAAAAAGGACGTCATAGGAAAAGACTTAGGGCATTACCATTGGAAATACAAAATTTAATTGAAAAATCGTATCAAACCTTACAAGCCTACGCAGTCCCATTATTTATTATTCAAGACACAAGTCCAATTGTTATTACCCATCGGAAACTTTAAGCATCAAACATTTACATAGATCTTTTATAGAAGAAAATAAAACTCGCGTAACGTATAGCAGTTTTGGCCAGTCTTTCACGAAAAATTCAACTTTAAATTTGATTTGCCGAGAACTGACTCGTACAATGTGCAACTTTTTAAAAAAACTATTATCATTCTATTATTAAGCAAGCCGTCCCTTCAAACCCGTCTTCCGCGCTCCACCTACCTTGCGAGTCCTGCTTGTACGAGCTCTGCGAGCCCTCGCTGCTCTGCGACGACGCCGCCCCCCGTTTTTTGTACGCCTCGAAGTCCCTGAGGTGCGTCGTGAAGGGCCCTTCGAGGAAGGGCCGCTGCAGGCCGATCGCCCGGTAGGTGGTGTGCTGTCCGGCTGCGGGAAAACAGGCTTGTAACTTTGTGCAGAAAGGGCGAAAGGGTGGAGGGCCGAGAGGGCGATGCAGAACAATCCGCACGCTGGTGCATGCAGGAAGCCATCAGGTCTGCTATGCAATCATTTCCGGCCTACACCATTTCCGCCACCATTAATACTAAATTATTTGTAGAATTTTGCGTCCACTGATGACCCGACATCTGTTAATGATTTGTCCTAATTAACCCACACCGCCGCCGGGCGGCGGGATTGCGGCACGTCGGAATCACGCGCTTTCGGCGCGGGGAAGCCGACGGCAATAGCGGGGGTACGAGTGGAGATATCGATATGCGGGAAACAAAACCAAATCTGTCGTAGAACTGATGTGCTTAAGGTGTTTGTTTTCGGTACTTGAGTACTTAGAAAGACCCGTTTGCAGCTGATGATATTTCTTAAGTCACGTTACTTTCACGACTCCAAGGTTACTGTATGATTCAGCTAAATGTATATTTTGTTTGGTAAAATAACGTGAAAGTTAGGAAAAATACGGATTTTTGTGAAATAATAATGATTACGCACTTGGAAATTTATTCATTAGAAAAAAAGCGACATTCTGCATATCAAGCTCGCTTTTTATTGTTGTACAGTATTTGGTTTAAAAATAGTTGTGGTTTAGGTGTTTTTATTAAATGGGTTAGTACCACCATGGTTTCAACAAGATGGTGCCCGACTTCACCAACTTCGCTCTTATGCGAAGAACGCAGTAGGTGACATTCGTCGTAAAAAAAATGAATCAGCGTGATTAAACTGCGACTCTTCCTTTTGGCTTCCATACTAGATATTTTATGCAAACATGAAAGACCTATGGTTTTTCCCATTAGTAAACAAAATGTGTTGCAACTGTGGTCACTGCGTGTGCAACCATCGCAAATTTTATAATCGTCGCTAAAATCAACCCGAGGAAGCCTATTTTAAGTCATTTAGTTAACTAAAATGGTCGACGATGAAGAGAGAAGGCGACTGTGCAACAGAGACGGACACAGAGGAAGGTGACGTCAAAAGGAAATGAAGATAAAACAAAAGAAAGCGATTAAATCATTAAGTGTATTATGTTTAAATTTATCCATTTTACAGCTGAATAATAATCCGGTAGTTGAATTAATAAAGAATGAAAAAAATGAGTGGTTCCTCGACCGAGCGACTTCCACCACGTATTAAAAAAATTGTGTTAAAAAATGTAAAACGGTGTCCAAGTTTGTCCAAATCGGCTCTATTGTCTCCCACTGGTTCTCTCTGCCGCTGCGAGTCGGCCAGCAAATGGTGTAATTACTTACAAAATAATGAGCTAGTAATTGCAGCAATAGCAGATTTGTAAATTGCTAATCTGACGCATTTGTCAGTGGATTGGTTCAGTATGCGTGCTCTCTCTACACGTCCATCACCACTGCAACATCGGTTTAATGAAATTTCAACCCTTTCACATCGGATTTCGATATTTTTAATTCAGCTCCCGTAATGATGGCAATAATAAAAACCGACCCATCGAAATCTGTTTATGATAATTTGAATAAATCGAGATTTAGAGAATGAACATTACACAGCGTAATTATAATAAATGGACGCATTAATAAAAAGAGGAGCCGAAATTTATGGCACCATTCCAAACACCGACACTGCATTATTTATGGATTACGCGATCGCCATAAGTCACACTTTTACGTTTGGAATTGAACGATTTTCAGGTACAACGAAGTGTGTGGAAGACGCGTTATCCACGACGTTTAGTTCTGTGGTTTTCGACTCTCTATCGTAGCTATTTCTGTTGACAATTTATCTAGTACTCAGAAAATTCAAAAACCGCTGAAGCACCTTCATTTAAAATTTCATAGTTCTGATGATTAAGACACCGAATTTCTCGTTGAGAACTCGACGTGTAAAAACTGATCGGAAAATTCTTGCTACAGTTCGCCGAATATTTTGCTTGATGTGTCAAAGGAATTCCGGCTGAGATATTGGATGGTTATTTAGTGGGAGCGAGTTTCCCCCGCGTCATTTTAATAGGAATTTAATTGCAGCAATCCCCGAAAAGTATCGCCGAGTAAGATGCTGTGAGAACTTTAGTGTTTTTGCTGATAACTGGTGATTTCCTGTCGAGGGTGATAACGAAACAACGTGAACTAAATGCGTGTGAGAACGAACAATTAGCGATAGTGGTGGCAGATTCGGGAATTTTGACCACTTTATCGGGGTGGGAAGAGATGCAGGTGATAGCACACGAGGGCTGAAACAAAAACAGTGATGTTGCTCGTGCGCCCCCGCTCCTACCAGCGCCTAATCACCCAAAAACCAACACCAAAATCACGATCGCTTAATTTATTTGTCCGCGACCACAGTCGTCGTTAGGCGCAGCCCCCAATCTAGCATCTGTCGTTTGTCCCAAACGGACAATTTTAAAGTCATCATCCCCGCCCGGCCCCACCCTAACATGTCAATCGAGCGATCACTGACTTTCCGAAAAAAATCCGGCTCTTGGAAAAAAATTAATAAACCGAAAACGGCCTGCGTCGATATATCACTCGGTAATAATTTGTAAAGTCGCTTGTAAATTGGATTTCAGGATTCGTGATCGCGGCCGTCTATGATTATGACGGATCAGAAGCGGGATTCTATTAGCCATCGAGCTTATTTACTCTATCATTACCGAGCGGTTTCGTGGGGCAATTTACTAACCCATCTAGTTGCTACTGGATGTGTTTTAGAACTTTCCGCATTTGTTTCCAGTGGCGTTTTTTTGGCCGCCGGCCAGCGGCGGCTGCCGCGAGCTAATATTTGTTCGGAGGTGGCAAATATTTACTAATAATTTGGTCATTAAAAGAGGTGGGATTGAGCAGTTTTGAGTGCAATTGTCATAAAAATTGAATTAAACAATAATAATAATAATAAGGCTAACAAACATTTTTTTATCATAAAAAGCTTGAACTTCTCTCAATGGATTCATTTTTGCTTTTAGGAACACCTTGGTTTCAAAATTTTCAGCCACAGAAATTTTCTCTAAGAAAAAGTTGCACATTGATCTATATAAATGTATGACACTTAAAATTTCCGTTCGGTAATAACAACTGGAATTGTGTCTTGAATAATAATGGGACCGTCTAGGCTTGTAAGGTTATATACGATTTTTCAATTAAATTTTGTATTTCCAATGGTAATGCCCTAAGTATTTTCCTACGACGTCCTCTTTCCTCAATGGGAAATTTCATTAGCTTACAAAGCCTTAATTGTAGTTGCCTGAGTCATCCAGGGTTAGGACCACACAAATTAAGAAATTCTCTTTTCCTATAAAATTTTTGAAAAATTGTTTGTCTTTCCTCGCCAGTAATCACATTGAAGCATTTATCTCGAAAGCACCTGCAATAAGAGCACCAAGTGTTGACCTGAGGTTAGTTTTGTTCGAGAAGATGACATCGTAGCTGCTGAAACGCGTCGACTGTTTGTTGAAATTTTCGGTGCCGTGGGGATAATAACGTTTTTGTGTTAGTCAAAAGTGTTTGAAAAGAAAACATCAAAATTGTATGACAACTTTTGTACTTTGAGTTTGAAATCTTGCACTCGTTTTAAGGTCATAGGGAGCATGGTAAATCCTAATTAAAATTTATCCGTTTATCCCGTCCCAAAAAATCAATTACGTCATCCTACAATTTTGCAAGAATAAATCCTATTTAAAATAAGCAAAATATTATGACTCCACACGTATGGTTGGTTTATCAATGCATTAATATTTTCTATAATTACTAATACAGTCAGATTCAATAAAAAAATTAAAGAATGAGTCAGTTTCATTTCTCTGAACGTTTTATAACTTTAGACCAATTTTACTTCCCGAGTGTAAGCTAAGGAAGTACATTAATCGAGTCCATCGGACGAATTGCCACTTTTACAATTTCTCGACGTTTCGTGGCCCCTAGAGTACGAAAAAAGTAGTCTCCTTTTTCCGTCTGTCTGTCTGGGGTCTGTAAACATTTTTATTAAACACGTATTGAAACTGCCAACCCGATTGATGCCAAATTTTGTATGTATATGAGAAATATCATGTAGATGGTTAAATGCTAACCAAAATTTTGCTAATCATCCCCACCAACAATTTGATGACGTCATTTCAACCTTCTCGAGGGTCTCAACAGTCTTTTTTTAAGAATGTGAAACCTTCTCGGGGTCCCAACTGTCTTTTATAAAAATGTAAAACCTTCTCGGAGGCCCCAAATGGTTTTTTTTCTTAATGTGAAACCTTCTCGGGGGTCCCAACTGTCCTTTTTTAAAGAAGGCGAAACCTTCTCGGGGGCCCCAAGTGTATTTTTTTTAAGAAGATGAAACCTTTTTTTTATTACACTGTGACTAGTATCTTCTATATATTTTTTTAATCCATAGAGGTAATTAGGAAAAGGTAAAATTCCGCAAAATCAAAGTTTATAATTTTTCAGAGAAGCAGTATTTGTTGGACTGTAGTTTAGAAACGAGGGAATTTCTGCCGCAATAACTTTCGACGAATTTTTTAAATAAAACCTGAACGTGCTCGCTGCGCTCGCATTCTAAACCTTCTTTTTTTTAAATTTAACTTCAGAAGTAATCAAGAAAAGGTCTTAGCGGAGTTGTTTGGGTTCAATAATTGTAATAATAAATCTCTAGATTAAAAAAAAATCACCTTCAGATCTCCTCATTTAGTAGTCACAATTGTTTTTAAGATTCACTTTTTTGTAGACGATAAATTTTTTGTCAATAATTTAGCTTCTCGGGGACATAACAGAATTATTTTTAATTACACCTGCACGTGCTCGCTGCGCTCGCATTCTAAACGTTCTTTTTTTGGAATTTAGTCACACAGAAGGGATTAAGAAAGAATTTCAACGAAACTGTTTAGGTTTTGTTGCAATAATAAATCTCTAGATCCAAAAGAAATAAATCCGACTTTAGTATTTAGAAATATTTTTAAGATTCACTTTTTTAGACACTAAAAATTCTCTCATTAACACTAATTTAGCTTCCCAGGGATCTCGACGAATAATTTTGAATAATGCCTAAACGTGCTCGTTGCATTATTTCATTCATTTTGGAGATTTTGGAAGAATGGAAGAAAGTTTCGAAGAAGTAAAACCCAAAAAAAATATTCTGGAAATAGAAATCACCAAAGGATCTGTTGATAATAATTTCCGAAGATGCCCCAAGATTTTCAAAATATTCTGTTTCAAATTCGAGTTTTTTAAATATTCCAAAAATTCTCTTATATTATTTTGGTGATTCTGGAAAAATGGTAGAAATTTTTGAAGAAATAAAATCCAAAAAAAAACTCGAAATCAAAATCAACAAAAGAATCTTTCGATGATTCTGCAAGGTGCTATGGTTCCACACCAAGATTTTCGAAATATTTTGTTTCAAATTTTAATTTTAAAATATTCCAAAATTTGCGTTATTGTATCTAAGGTCATTTTAGTGATTCAAAAAAAAAAAAATGGTATGTATGTATATTTTCTAAGAAATAAAATCGAAAAAAATTCAACAATAGAACGTAAACTTTCAAAAGTACTGCGAAACCAAAACAAAGTTTTCGTAATATATCTCAATTTTGCAATTATATAATTAGGTATATTTCGTTAAACAAATTTTCCATTTTAAACATATTTTAAGTGTCACGTTGTGAAAAAAAGTCTACAGATATTAAAACAAAAAGAAAAAATGAAAGCCCGCCCACCCGCCCTATCTCAATTGTGATGATTTTTTTTATTCGCCCTGAACCAAGAGGGCGGAGCTTAACTGCAAAATACCTATTTCTGTACAAGAATTAAAAACATTTTTGTAAGGAAAAATGGATTTTGCAGGTCTGCCAACCAATGAAAACTTCATTACTATTTAGATCAGGGCAGGTATGGGTGGGGCTTAATCTTTGGCTTTAATTTTATCTTAATATACGTAGTATTCTTTGAATAACACGATACCCAAAAACATGTTTTACATGGTAATTTCTTGTAGAGAAATAATAAGGATTTTGCAATTAAATTTCGCTCCTTGGACTCTCGACGATTAAAAAAATCATCACAATTGAGGTAGGGGGGGTGGGCGGGGTTTTATATATTTTACCTTTTTTCTTAATATACCTAGTCGTATAAAAGTCTGGAACAGTGGTAGAAATTTTTGAAGAAATAAAATCCAAAAAAAAAGCTCGAAATCAAACTCAAGAAAAGAATCTTTCGTTGAGTTTCAAAAGTGCTATGGTTCCAGACCAAGATTTTCGAAATATTTTGTTTGAAATTTAAATTTGAAAATATTCTAAAAATTGGGTTAGAGCATTTTAGTAATTCTGGAAAAATGGTCTGTATATTTAAGAAATAAAATCGAAAAAAATTCAACTACAGGACTTAAACTTTCAAAAGTACAAAATTTTGTAAATATTCCGTTGCTTCAAATTCAGATGTTTAAAATATCCCAATATATCAATTTTGCAATTATATAATTATGTATATTTCCTTAAACAAATTTTCCATTTTAAACATGTTTTAAGTGTCACGTTGTGAAAAGAAGTCTACAGATATTAAAACAAAAAGAAAAAATGAAAGCCCGCCCACCCGCCCTGTCTCAATTGTGATGATTTTTTTTATTCGCCGTGAACCAAGAGGGCGGAGCTTAACTGCAAAATACCTATTTCTGTACAAGAATTAAAAACATTTTTGTAAGGAAAAATGGATTTTGCAGGTCTGCCAACCAATGAAAACTTCATTACTATTTAGATCAAGGCAGGTATGGGTGGGGCTTAATCTTTGGCTTTAATTTTTCCTTAATATACGTAATATGCTTTGAATAACATGATAGTCAAAAACATGTCTTACATGGTAATTTCTGGTAGAGAAATAATAAGGATTTTGCAATTAAATTTCGCTCCTTGGACTCTCGACGATTAAAAAAAAAAAAATCATCACAACTGAGGTAGGGCGGGTGGGCGGGGTTTATATTTTACCTTTTCTCTTAATATACGTAGTCGTGTAAAAGTCTGGAAAAATGGTAGAAATTTTTGAAGAAATAAAATCCAAAAAAAAACCTCGAAATCAAAATCAAAAAAAAATCTTTCGTTAATTTTCAAAAGTGCTATGGTTCCAGACCAAGATTTTCGAAATATTGTGCTTGAAATTTAAATTTTAAAATATTCTAAAATTTGCGTTATTGTGCCTAAGACCATTTTACTGATTCTGGAAAAATGGTCTGCATATTTTCGAAACTTAAACTTTCAAAAATACTGTGAACCCAGACAAAATTTTCGAAATATTCCGTTGCTTCAAATTCAGATGTTTAAAATATCCCAATATATTAATTTTGCAATTATATAATTATGTATATTTCCTTAAACAAATTTTCCATTTTCAATATGTTTTAAGTTTCATGTTGTAAAAAGAAGTCTACACACATTAAACCAAAAAGGCAAAATGTAAACCCGCCCACCCACCCTATCTCAATTGTGATGATTTTTTTTATTCGCCGTGAACCAAGAGGGCGGAGCTTCACTGCAAAATACCTATTTCTTTACAAAAATTAAAAACATATTTTTGAGTATCGTATTGTGCAAAGAATACTGTGTATATTAAGAAAAAAGCCAAAATATAAACCCCGCCCACCCACCCCATCTCGATTGTGATGATTTTTTTTTATTCTTAGACACTTAAAACACATTTAAAATGGTATATTTTTGTAAGGAAATATGGATTTTTTCCAATTAGGCTCCGCCCCTAGGTCTACCAACGAATGAAAACTTCACTACTGCTACTATCTACTATTTAGATCAGGGCAGGTATGGGTGGGGTTTAATCTTTGGCTTTAATGTTTTCTTAATATACATAGTATTTCTTAAATAACGCTTTACTCAAAAATATGTCTTACATGGTAATTTCTTGTAAAGAAATAATAAGAATTTTGCAATTAAATTTCGTTCCTTTTCTCTTGACGATTAAAAAAAAAATCATCACATTTGCGATAGGGTGGGTGGGCGGGGTTTATATTTTATCTTGTTTTCTTAACATACGTAGTCGTCTTTTCAGAACAAGAAACTTAATACATGTTTAGAATAGTAAATTCTTGTATACAAATACTTCATATGGATCTTGCCATTAAGCCTCGCCCCTCGATCTGACAACCAATGAAAAATTCATCACAATTGAGAATTGAAATCGGGGCGGGTATGGGTGGAGCCTAATCTTTGGCTTTATTTCTTTCTTAATACACATAGTATTCATTGAACACGATAATCAAAAACATGCTTTTAATTTCTTGTAGAGAAATAAGGATTTTGCAGTTAAGCTCCGCCACCTTGACTCACAACGAATAAAAAAAATCATCACAATTGAGACAGGGTGGGTGGGCGGGTCTACATTTTGCCTTTGTTTCTTTATATGTGTAGACTTATTTCGACAACAAGAAACTTATTCCTCCACTTTTTTTCTACAACCCCTTTAAATACGGCATTAGTTGACCATCAAAGTTGCAATCAACGGCAACTTGGCAATGGAATTTTTGAAGAAATGAAAGCCAAAAAAATTCTTGAAATCAAAATCAGGAGAAGAATCTTTTCATGATTTTCGAATGTGTTATGGTTCCAGACCAAGATTTTCGAAATATTTTGTTCCAAATTTGTATTTTAAAATATCTCCACATTTGTTTTTCATCCATTTAAGCTACTGTTTACCTGTTTTTTCATGTATTTTAAGGTACTGTATCATTTTTTTAAGCAAACAGATCAATTTTGACGTTGAAGATTTTTTATTAAACAACAAAGTCAGTTTTTATCGTAAAGTTTTTTTGATGCTTTTTTTAACATTTCACCCCATTTTGAAGATTATTTTTTAAAAAGTTGTGGATTTCTAAAGATTTTGACCATGATTCCTGCGGATCCATCTAGAAACCGCTGACTTTGAGATTTTTACAACAAAAAATAATAAAAAAAAACTTCAACGCCATAATTGGTCTATTTTCTTAAAAAAATGATAAAGCAAACTTGTATAACAACATTTTACAATTTAACTTTGAAATTGTGAAACCGGATGCTCTGAAAACTTGTAAGCTTTTTAAGACTATCGTAAGCACGGTAAATCGTTAATCAAAATTTAGCCGTCATTTTACATTTTGGCGAATTTCTTCAAATCTGTGAGTGTTTATGGGAAAAAACTGAGTATGAATTAATCAGGTAGTCGTTTGCTCCGCGCTGAGAACACAAAATCAACCAAATTTCGTTTTCTTTTAATAGCTGATGCTTGTATTCTAAACGTGCTAATAGTCGAATTTAAGCATATTCTGAGAAATTGAGAATGTCTACATTTAAAGACTCCCATGTCCTCAATCCGACCCTGTATACATTATACACGGGTATACAGATGAAATTATATGCCGCCCGCCAACTCCCTAGTCCAAGGAACCACCCCGCCCCTCGATTTCCCCCACACATCGATATCTTCACTAATAAATGAGCCACAATCCCCTATTAAACGGGCGCCGAATACACCGATACAATCAAATTGCCTTTAAATTATCCCCAATCCGTGCCAGAAATTAGCACTTTCTGCCCCAAACCATCCTCATCCCGATTTCACCGTCTCCTCGATCCCAAATTCATTCCTCCGCATTTTTGGCGCCCGGCCAGTCCGCTCGCAGTCGCCTCGTCAAATATTTATCCCCAGTTGTTGTCATAATATTGAATGAACCACCACAAATGAAATTGATGTATTGCGGTCGGGCGGCGGGAAATAATCAGTTTTAGTACCGCTGAAATATTCAAAGTTGACGAATTAAAACGGTAATTACGGCCGGCCCGGCGAAATTCGAAAACTCAACAACAAATTGCCGCCTTTGCATGGCCGTAATTTGTATGCACACAATACAGAAACCGCGCACATGTTCCTGTTATTAAACACATGCCATTTCGACAAAAAATATTATGGTATTTTCAATAAATACACCCAATTTGACGAGAAGAATCGACCGCCGCCGGCGCGACTCTCGGCCTTACGCACCACGGCATAGGGACGCGCGATTCGCACCCCAAAGAAAAATTTATTCTTCAAATTGCTATAATTTCCGACACGCAAGATGCGCCCGTGTGTCACGAAGGGAAAGTTTCGTGTAAAATGGGGCGACGGGGACCGGGGATTGGTGGAAAACGCGGAAAATGGCCGAGTGCCATTTTGGATTTTTTTAGGTAACTGTCACCTGTCGAATTACATACACCGGGCACGGACGAGGCGGACTGCAACACATGCGCGATTTTTCGACAATGCTAATTTGTCTCCGGACAAACATGTTTACATAACTCGGGTGTGGCCAATCCATTTGATGAAACTCAGCCGACCGCCATTCACCACTTAAAAAATAACAAATTACAATTTTTTACAAGTGATTGAAATTTTAATTAATTATCGATTTGTTTTTCTGAGCGATTTATTCACGCTTGAAAATTTTAATCTCGCGCTGTGAAATCCAAGGTAAAGTCATGGCTGCTCTAGAAAATGTCCACGAAATTCCACCATCTTGCGTCCTAATGGGTCCCATTAGCCGCAAAAAGTTGCGTGATTGATTGTTAAACGGTTGCTGCTTTAATTTAAAAGCAACTGCGGTTCGAAACGCTTTATCATTCTGTGCAAAGTGCAATCAAACTGGGCTTTCGCCGCGTGATAAGCGAGATATAACCCACAAAACAAACTTAGCTCGCTTACAAATACTTACATATAAATAAATGGATTATTTTTATCTAGACTCTATTTTTTTATTATAATTTTTTCCAACAATTTTATTACTCAGTTGAGATGAAACGCCTTCACCTAGTTAATTAAATTTGACCTTAACGCAGTTTCAAGATTCTCTCTCGGTTCCAACGCGTGCGACAACTTCAGTGTCCACTTGAGGACGCGCTTATATCAGTACGAACAACTAAAACACTTACTGGTCTTCGATCTGGGTTCCCTCGGCCCGTCCACCGTCACCTTGATCGCTTTGGTGTACGTCGCCACCTGCGGAGGCGTGGTAGAGACCGTGATCGTGATCGAAAAAGATTTCCCTGGAAAAAAAGGAAAAATTAGCTTCGTCACCCCGTGGAAGCGACCACAGCGCAAAAATAAACAAAACGCTTAGTTAATTAAGTTAGCAAAACGAGCTTAAAATCACTAAAACCCAAGCGTTTAACCAATATTTCGCCCGTGCGGTTACACTCGTTGACATTTTTACCAAAGTGTGAAGGATTTTTTTGTCTCTGCGGTTTTTCGTCGCGTAATAGAAACGTAACTTGATGATGGACAGTAGGAACGAAATCAGTTGGCTTTGATCGAATTAAGGATGTCATTAAATGTGGAATTAACTTTCGCGGGTTTTTGCTTGTGGTCGCGGCCAATTTTCGCGAGTTTTTCAAGGGAGCGGGCAAAAAGGCGGCGAGGATGCGTCACAGTGGCTGAAGTCACGTAACAACCGACGCATACAAAATATTCACGACGTCGTTGCCAAAAAACGAGAACGACGAGGACGCGAAAACGAACCCTTGAGCTTCACCAGAGACAAAAACATTCATTCGTAGATTCCAGGAACGAAACTGAAAATTTTTAACGACGTCATCACTTTTGAAATATAACGTGAATTTTCGTCATACACTTCAGAGAATACTTCGGATTTTCCCATTTTTATGCAAATGTAACCTTTCAAAACGATAGTGACGTCACTGTTGTTATTTTTCCTTAATTTGATAAAACTCTTTTCGGCCATTAGGCGGCGAAAAACCATTTCCACGCGCATTCGTCCCACGTTATCACTCTCTAATCCTTATCACTTTACGAAACGAGCATTATCGCCAACTTGACGGTTGTGGTGACGAAGAAATATACACAGCCAACCTGGATGTGGTCATCTTATCTATTCAAAAATACACTTTTCCACAAAATCCCTCTTCGTAATTCCCACAAAATCTTCTGATTAACATTAAATATGTAAAAATGTAACGAATTTCATTAATCAATCATTCGGCCACATCCGCCGCTTACGGCAGACGTGTTTTTTCATGAATGAACGCTTGCCAACAGTAGAAATTTCCCAAGAATTATTGTCATTGTTATTAAAGGCACGCGACTCACGCTAGCGTGATAATAACGCTAATTGACAACGAGGCGAAGCCGCAAATTCGCTAATTTACCATTTGGGCCACATGTGGTCAACGTGTTTAAGGAATTCTCCTGTACGTTTTTTTGTAGTACGACGCGCCGTTTTCAGCCGTATTTCATTTTATCACTTCGAGGTTTAAATCTTTGTGATGCGACGCGAGCTTCATAATTAATTTCTTCCATGACAAATTACCAAGAAGTTTAAACGGTAATAACAATAAATTATTTTAGTTTATTTGACACACTGCAACTTTACGACCCGTGAATTATGTATTTCGATGGCTCAGGCGGTTTAAGAACAATTACGTCTTACGTGCTGCTGCACAGGTAATTTTTTAAAAATGTTATATTTTGATCAGGTTGGGTTTGTTTTTGTTCCCGCACAGGCGGCCCTCTGCCTCGGCTTCGCCTCGTTCGAGCCGCTCATTTGCCCCTCGTTAGACTCAGAAATTGATCGCATCTAATGGTGGTGTCATTTTTCACCGAACATTTCCCCTTTCGTGTAAAACGCGCGTTGCGTATACGCCAATAATGAAATCTGTGAAAATATTAATCGCATTTCCGATTTGCTGTTGGTTTATTTCAAATAGGCAATTACCTGAAATCTGTCAGCGTGACAAGTTACGATTGCACGAGAGCGGACAATTTTGTTAAGCTAGCGTCGCATAACGGATAAAGTGCACAGCTAAATTACTAGGTGAATAAACAGAACGAGAAGAAGTCGCGATGCGTGAGGCGGCCTCGGGGGCGGCGGACCGGGCGCCGGGGGTGGGCGGCCGGCGCGGTTTGGGGGCCGCTCGGTCCGTATGTTGGCGGAGTTTATGCATGCACATGAGGCCGGAATCCCCGTCGATTTATTAATACTGTAGTTGACTCGATGACTAGATCACCCCGACAATTACACCCTGTCGGAATCAGGGTTGGGATGTCCGACCAAGGGATGCTGTGGAAGAAACGGAAGATGTAAACGAAGCGGATGGAAAGGTGTTTGGGTTTTCTGGTCAGATTTTGATGGGTTCATACCCAGTCCTAGCAATGCTTTGTTTTATTTATGAAACCCTACTAACCTTCGTTCTTGTTTTTAACCCGTGAAGTGCCTTTCGTAAAAGAGAAAATTGATTTCTTCTTTTCAGGCTTAATAATATTATTACAATGGTCAGGTATTTCGGCACTTTTTACTATTTTGCGTTTTGAGATCACAGAAAAATCTTGGTCACTGGAAATTTTGGAAATTTCATTGTCTTACAAAGCCTTAATTGAGTCCTCCAGGGTTAGTACCGTACAGGTTAAGAAATCCTCTTTCGCACACTTAACCTGCAATTTTTTCCGAGATCTTCTTTGCTTTACGGGCCCCAAATTAATAGATCCGCGCAAATGCGAGAGTGTTTAGTCGGAATATTACGCGTCGATTATTATTTGTTGAAATTTTCGGTGTCGTGGTAATAACGTTTTGTCTTTGTCAAAAGTATCTTCAATTTTTCCGACATACAGTACTAAGTGTAATTTTTTATTAAAATAACTTTCATCTGTATGTTCCATGTTTAACTTAAACTAGGCCGAAACACTTAACTCGTTAATTCATTACCAATCCATCTGTATTCTTTAGTAATAGAGTCCATCGGACGAATTATATATTTACTTTTATATTTTGTCGACGTTTCATGACCCGTAGAGTGTAAAAAAAGTAGTCTCCCGTTTCCGTCTGTCTGTTTGTCTGGTGTCTGTATCCATTTTTATTACACACGTAATCTCCGAAACTGCTGGACCGATTGTTGTCAAATTTTGTATGTAAGTATATTAGAAATATCATATATGTAGTCAGGTGCGGCATTCAGTCCCTGAATATATTACTTTTGTGAAATTTTATAAATAATAGCAATAGTTTTAAGAATGTGATTATAAAATTCATTTATGACAGCCGCCATCATCTCAGTCAATCAACACGTTTTTTTAGACGTGCTCATGTCAAAATTGATTGTCAATCATTAATAGTCACCCGGTATATAACGGGTTCAATTGAAAAAGTCATCAAGTTTGCGTTGCTTTTTTGATAGACGGAAACGTAGCGAAAAACGCATGTGTACTGTTGTGTATAATTGACATTTTCGCGTTGTCAGCTGTCATTTTAGGGTTATTGCAGATTTACTTAACATTATTACAAAAAAAATAAAGCCAACTTGATGGGAAACTAAGGAATGGTTGATTAATATTTAGTGCCTTACTACTCACCACTTGCTATTTTGCAAATGTATATTTTTCTTCTTACAACAAGTATAAGAATGTCAATAACTCTGTATACGTAATGTTTCTTTTTTACTTACCATATGTAAGTACTGTAGTCTGGTCCACTTATGCAAAATGTTTTTTTTTCAGCACAATTCTGTTAGTAAAGGAACGATTCTACAAATGTTTATAGTATAGTTTTGAAAATCTCTTTCTACCCCATAAAATTTTATTGGCAATAACGAGACGGACAGTAGTACAATACCAAGAGATATTTACAGCTTGAAGTTGTCGCGTGCAGGTAATCCCCAGATATTAGAAAGCAGAATAATCTAGGTCCGGACAGGGCCCATCCTTACTCACAAACGAAAATGAGCCTTATTTTATAAGTGCAACTACCTGCTAAATGTAGTCGGATGAACTGCTGTAAGCCATAAATATTTTTTACCATTGTACTACTGTCCACCTCGTTATTGTCAATAAAATTTTATAGGGTAGAATGAAATTTCCAAAACTATAAATGCATATTTATTCAAAAAATAAAATTTTATTTTCTTATATAATTCATCTCTTTTCTTTGATCTTTGAAATTCACAACGATTTTTTTGAAAATAGATGGTTAAATGCTAACCAAAATTTTGATAGCTCATCCCCACCAACAATTTAATAACGTCATTTCAAAGAATTCTATGTTTATTTGATTTAACTGTTATACAACAATACAGCCCATAAGTGTAGTGTATGAATTCGCTTTGAGATTTTCCCTAATTGTCCAAATTTTTGCAAAAACATAATGCTTTGTATAATAACAGTTTACTATTAGCGTACGGCATCCCAGTCGTGGTCTAGTGGTTACGAGTTAGGAATGCGGACCAGAAATCGCGCGTTCGATTCCAAACTTCACCTTTCGTTTTTTTCTTTTTTTTTTCTCGCATTGTGTAATATCTATGTTTATGATGTCTTGACAATTTTTTTTACTTTTTCGAAAAGATGAGAATACGCCCCACTTTATTTAAAAATGTAAAACCTTCTCGAGGGCGCCAAATGTCTTTTTTTAATCTAAAACCTTCTCGGGGGGCCAAATGTATACTTTTAAGAATATGAAACCTTCTCGGGGTTCCCAGTTCTCTTTTTTTTTTATGTAAAACCTTCTGGAGGGCGCTAAATGTCTTTTTTTTAACGTGAAACCTGCTCGGGAGTTTCAACTGTCTTTTTTGAAAATGTAAAACCTTCTTGGGAGCCCCAGATGTCTTTTTTTAATGTGAAACTTTCTCGGAGGTACCAACTGTTTTTTAAAAATGTAAAACCTTCTCGGGATTCCCAACTGTCTTTTTTTTTAATGTAAAACCTTCTCTGGGGCCCCAAATATATGTTTTTAAGAATGTGAAACCTTCTTGGGCGTCTCAACTGTCTCTTTGAAAATGAAAAATCTTCTCGGGAGCCCCAAATGTCTTTTTTTAATGTAAAACCTTCTCGGGGAACCCAACTGTATTTAAAAAAAAATAAAACCTTCTCAGGGGCTCCAAATGTATCGATACTTTTAAGAATGTGAAACCTTTTTGGGGTACCCAACTATCTTTTTTAAAAATGTAAAAAAACCTTCTCGAGGGCGCCAAATGTCTCTTTTTTTTAATGTGAAACCTCAGGTATCCCAACTCTATTTTTTTTAAATATAAAACCTCGAGGGCCCCAAATGTATAGATACTTTTAAGAATGTGAAACCTTCTTGGGGTACCCAACTATCTTTTTTAAAAATGTAAAACTTTCTCGAGGGCCTCAAATGTCTCTTTTTTTAATGTGAAACCTTCTCAGGGATCCCAACTCTATTTTTTTAAATATAAAACCTCGGGGGCCCCAAATGTATAGATAGTTTTAAGAATCTCAAACCTTCTCGGGGTTCTCAACTGTCTTTTTAAAAATGTAAAACCTTTTCGAGGGCGCCAAATGTCTCTTTTTTAATGTGAAACCTTCTCAGGGATCCCAACTGTATTTTTTAAAAATATAAAACCTTCTCAGAGGCCCCAAATGTATAGATACTTTTAAGAATGTGAAACCTTCTTGGGGTTCCTGTCTTTTTTAAAAATGTAAAAAACCTTCTCAGGGATCCCAACTCTATTTTTTTTAAATATAAAACCTTCTTGGGGGCCCCAAATGTATAAATACTTTCAAGAATGTGAAACTTTCTCGGGGTTCCCAACTGTCTTTTTTAAAAATGTAAAACCTTCTCGAGGGCCTCAAATGTCTCTTTTTTTAATGTGAAACCTTCTAAGGGAACCCAACTGTATTTAAAAAAAAATAAAACCTCAGGGGTCCCAAATGTATAGATAATTTTAAGAACGTAAAACCTTCTAGGGGTTCCCAACTGTCTTTTTTAAAAATATAAAAAACCTTCTCGGGGGCGCCAAATGTCTCTTTTTTTAATGTGAAACCTCAGGGATCCCAACTGTATTTTTTAAAAATATAAAACCTTCTCAGAGGCCCCAAATGTATAAATACTTTTAGGAATGTGAAACCTTCTTGGGGTTCCAAACTGCCTTTTTTAAAAATCTAAAAAAACCTTCTCAGGGATCCCAACTCTATTTTTTTTTTAATATAAAACCTTCTCGAGGGCCTCAAATGTCTCTTTTTTTAATGTGAAACCTTCTCAAGGAACTCAACTGTATTTAAAAAAAAATAAAACCTCAGGGGTCCCAAATGTATAGATAATTTTAAGAATGTATAACCTTCTAGGGGTTCCCAACTGTCTTTTTTAAAAATATAAAAAAACCTTCTCGAGGGCGCCAATTGTCTCTTTTTTTAATGTGAAACCTTCTCAGGGATCCCAACTCTATTTTTTTAAATATAAAACCTTCTCAGAGGGCCCACATGTATAGATACTTTTAAGAATGTGAAACCTTCTTGGGGTTCTCAACTGTTTTTTAAAAATGTAAAATCTTTTCGAGGGCGCCAAATGTCTCTTTTTTAATGTGAAACCTTCTCAGGGATCCCAACTGTATTTTTTAAAAATATAAAACCTTCTCAGAGGGCCCAAATGTATAGATACTTTTAAGAATGTGAAACCTTCTTGGAGTTCCTAACTGTCTTTTTTAAAAATGTAAAAAACCTTCTCAGGGATCCCAACTCTATTTTTTTAAATATAAAACCTTCTCGGGGGCCCGAAATGTAGATATAAATACTTTTAAGAATGTGAAACCTTCTCGGGGTTCCCAACTGTCTTTTTTAAAAATGTAAAACCTTCTCGAGGGCGCCAAATGTCTCTTTTTTTAATGTGAAACCTTCTCAGGGAACCCAACTGTATTTAAAAAAAAATAAAACCTCAGGGATCCCAAATGTATAGATAATTTTAAGAATGTAAAACCTTCTAGGGGTTTCCAACTGTCTTTTTTAAAAATATAAAAAACTTTCTCGAGGGCGCCAAATGTCTCTTTTTTAATGTGAAACCATCTCAGGGATCCCAACTGTATTTTTTAAAAATATAAAACCTTCTCAGAGGCCCCAAATGTATAGATACTTTTAAGAATGTGAAACCTTCTCGGGGTTCCCAACTGTCTTTTTTAAAAATGTAAAACCTTCTCGAGGGCATCAAATGTCTCTTTTTTTAATGTGAAACCTTCTCAGGGAACTCAACTGTATTTAAAAAAAAAAATAAAACTTCAGGGGTCCCAAATGTATAGATAATTTTAAGAATGTAAAACCTTCTAGGGGTTCCCAACTGTCTTTTTTAAAAATGTAAAACCTTCTTGGGGGGCTCAAATGTCTCTTTTTTTAATGTGAAACCTTCTCAGGGAACCCAACTGTATTTAAAAAAAAATGAAACCTCAGGGGTCCCAAATGTATAGATAATTTTAAGAATGTAAAACCTTCTAGGGGTTCCCAACTGTCTATTTTAAAAATATAAAAAAACCTTCTCGAGAGCGCCAAATGTCTCTTTTTTTAATGTGAAACCTTCTCAGGGATCCCAACTGTATTTTTTTAAAATATAAAACCTTCTCAGAGGCCCCAAATGTATAAATACTTTTAAGAATGTGAAACCTTCTCGGGGTTCCCAACTGTCTTTTTTAAAAATGTAAAACCTTCTCGAGGGCCTCAAATGTCTCTTTTTTTAATGTGAAACCTTCTCAGGGAACCCGACTGTATTAAAAAAAAAAAAAAAAATAAAACCTCAGGGGTCCCAAATGTATATAGATAATTTTAAGAATGTAAAACCTTCTAGGGGTTCCCAACTGTCTTTTTTAAAAATATAAAAAAACCTTCTCGAGGGCGCCAAATGTCTCTTTTTTTAATGTGAAACTTTCTCAGGGATCCCAACTGTATTTTTTTAAAATATAAAACCTTCTCAGAGGCCCCAAATGTATAGATACTTTTAGGAATGTGAAACCTTCTTGGGGTTCCCAACTGCATTTTTTAAAAATGTAAAAAAAACCTTCTCAGGGATCCCAACTCTATTTTTTTTAAATATAAAACCTTCTCGGGGGCCCCAAATGTATAAATACTTTTAAGAATGTGAAACCTTCTCGGGGTTCCCAACTGTCATTTTTAAAAATGTAAAACCTTCTCGAGGGCCTCAAATGTCTCTTTTTTTAATGTGAAACCTTCTCAGGGATCCCAACTGTATTTTTTTTTAAATATAAAACCTTCTCAAGGGCTCCAAATGTATAGATACTTTTAAGAATGTGAAACCTTCTTAGGGTTCCCAACTGCCTTTTTTAAAAATGTAAAAAAAACCTTCTGGAGGGCGCCAAATGTCTATTTTTTAATGTAAAACCTTCTCAGGGGCGCCAAAAGTTTTTTATAGAATGTGAAACCGTCACAGGGGTACCAACTATCCTTTTTTAAAGAAAGCAAAACTTTCTCGGGGACTCCAATTGTCTTTTTAAGAATATTAAATCTTTTCAGGGGTCCCAGCTGCGATATTTGTTGGACTGTACTTCAGAAGCGAGGGAAGTTATGTCGAAATAACTTACAACCAATTTTTTTGTCCAAGTAAATACTCACTTCGTTATTCTAAACCTATGCTAGTCCAAAATTTGCTCCTTTTTGAAATTTTCAATGGAATTTTGTAAGTCTGTGGTTTCAATATAATAGTTAACAATAAAACAGATAAGCAACTACAGTCAGAGACTAAAATGAAGAAAATGATACTTTGGATCCTTCTAATTTAGACAGTGAAGTTGAACAAGCTGTGAATAGTATCCAGAGCAACAAAAATGACATTAAAACAAACCCATAAGAAGAATGTAGGTAATTCATAACTTAGGGAAAACGAGCTCGTTTACAATATTAATAATATTAGGGGTCGAAGTTATCTTCAAATATTGGAATAATTAAATAGTCAAAGCTGATTTAGAAAGTTTGAATACCACAACAAGAGAAGTATTCACACGATACAGAAAACATCATCCGAAATCATCCTTTGAGAGATCTTCATTACCAAGAAATAAGCAAGGAAGTGAAGAATCAGACACTTTTTAATCCATACAAAGTGGTGTTTTTTTTCCCGAAAAATATAATTCGATGCACAAAATGATAATTGCTTTCCTCCAGAAACAGCACGTGTTATCGCCAAGTTTTCTTTTTTCGAAAGTGACTACTGATCCATAAAATTTTGTCATATTCGTGACATTCACATCAAAAACGCACCGTTTAAGTTTAGGAAAATCACAAACTGTCACGATTTTCTTGTGCCTACTTTTTGTCGTTTTCTCGTTTCGGCCAAATCCGGCTGGAGACCAAATAGGGAAGCGCAGTTCGAAATTTTTGTCTGGAGCGACGCCGGGGGCCGTCGAGCGCGACGCGGGCAAAAAAGGTGAAATTGCTGCCCGTAAAAAATCTCGATTTGCATTCAGTCGGATTTTTCTATTATTTTAGTTAAAATAATGGCAAGCCAAGCGCAAAATTGCGCTACCGTTAGACGCCTACTTCTCGCGGCCAATCGCAGAAACGCGCTTTCCATTTTTCGTCGCCTTGTCTCGGACTTATCCTGTTCTTCGCGTGGTTATTGTACGTTTTTTCCTATTATCTGGCTCGTTATTTGTCTTGAATATGTAACGGATCGTCTTCTCAATAACGAATGACGCTGCCGGATTCCATCTGGAGGCGCTGGACAATGCTCGGTCGTGAAAAGAAATTTGGAACGCATCCGAAATCATATTCGAGATTTTTGTGCGCCTGTTTAACTGTGACGGTAGAAATGAAATTATGTATTTTTATTTTGCGGGAAAAAAACGAAAAAAGGTTTAACGTAAAAGTAGGAGCCGAGGCGTCTTTGAAAATACACAAAGCGTACAATGCGTGACGTCTTTGTGGTGTTTTTGTTTCGCGAAACGTCTGCTCGAGCGGATAAATAATTTTTTTCGTGAAAATCGCACGTATGAATGGAAGTTTTTGAGGTCTGTTTATTTTTGGTGGGTTTTTTTCGGCGGGCAGAGTGAGTGGCACCTTGCCTAATGCGTTGCTGCGAATTATGCAAGCTCCGTTGTTTTGCACCTTACCGGCGATCCATTTTTTCTCTTATTTCCTTTGTTATTATTTAATCAACTACAGACAGAAATTGTAAAGAAATGGATTTGTTCCGATGGGGTTAAGAAATAGGTTTCTCTCGAACATAAAGGAGCAGAGAGCGGTCGCCGGTTTTGAGCGGAAAAATTAAGAAATGCTCATTTTGTTACCTTCGGTTCGGAAAAAAACCGCGCGTTTTGTCGACAGTTTTAATTTACTTTGCCAAAATAATAATAACGAAAACTAATAACGCCAAACAAAGCCTCATTTTTGTTCTAAACAGAAAACCGCTTTATCAGTCGCGGAAATAACACGAAACGCATTAATTTTTTTAATTTAAAATTGAATTAAAGTTTTTGTCGATTTAATTATTTCACTACGACATCAATAATTCGTTGTTGATTTTCTCATAATCTGCGCTGACTTGCAACTTTTTTTGGCTACGCTGTTTCCACATTTTGGCTCCAAAAAAGCGGCTACGAACCGAGGCGAAAGAGACCGAAAATTTTATTTTGTGCATGATGTCGTGAAACGAGAATTCGGAATCTGGCTTGAGGACACTACGAAAAACGAACTTGCTGAATTTTCGACTCTTGTTCTTTTAAAACAATAAAACTAGAAATTTTATTCCTAACATTTTATAAGAGGTTATTTAAATGTTGTCGTTCCAAATCGTTGGATAGGCCGGCGAGATTTCCCGATTTGGCGCCGATTGATTTTTTTTGTGGGGGCACTTGCGACACCGTGTTTACGTCAATGGAACGACTTACAACAACGTCGAAGATTTAAAATAAACATAATAAATGAAGAAAAATCAGTTGCTAATACAAATTAGAGGCGACGCAAAAAAACTTTTATGATAGATTAGGAATATTTAATATGATTATAGTTAAGAATGAAGCATCCTTTAAAGTTTGTTTTGAATCCAAAATCAGGATACTAGATTTAAACAAAATAACCAAAATAGTTTTTTTTTTTCTAGAATAATGATTTGGTCTACAACATTTGTATGTAACGTGTTGCCCCAAAATGCGAGTGCAGCGAGCACATTTAGGATAAATCAAAATTATCCGTCGGTGTCCCCGTCGGGAAGCTAAATTACTATTAATGACAGAATTTTTTGGTGTCTAAAAAAGTGGATCTTGAAAATGTTTATGAATACTAAAGTCGGAGAGACACAGGAACCTGAACGTGCTCGCTGCGCTCGCATTCTAGACGTTTATTTCTTTAAAGTCTACCGATTTATTATTGTCACGCCTAAACAGCTTCCTTAATCACTTCTGTGCGACTAAATTTAAACAAAAGAACGTTTAGAATGCGAGCGCAGCGAGCATGTGCAGGTGTAATTAAAAATAATTCAGTGATGTCCCCGAGACACTAAATTATTGAAAACTGAACACGAAAAATTGAAAAATTTGAAAAATCACAGGTGGGTGGGCGGGGTTTATATTTTGCCTTTTTTTTTTTAATATACCTAGTATTGTGTGCACAACACGATACTAAAAAACATGTTTTTAATTCACGTAAAAAAAATGGGTATTTTACAGTTAAGCTCCGCCCTCTTGGTTCATAGCGAATAAAAAAAATCATCACAATTGAGATAGGGTGGGTGGGCGGGTTTACATTTTGGCCTTTTGTTTTAAAATGTGTAGACTTCTTTTCACAACAAGAAATTTTATCAATTTTGCAATTAGGCTCCTTCCTTATAAAAATGTACGATTTTAACCATATTAAAATATTAACCCCGCCCACCCACCCTATCTCAATTCTGATGATTTTTTATTCGTCGTGATACAAGGGGGCGGAACTTCAACTGCAAAATCCTTATTCTTTACGAGAAATTAAAAAAATGTTTTTAAGTATCGTGTTGGTGAAAAAATACTATGTATATTAAGAAAAAATTAAACCCAAAGATTAAGCCCCGCCTATACTTGCTTTGATCTAAATAGTAATGAAGTTTTCATTCGTTGACAGACTAGGGGCGGAGCCTAATTGCAAAATCCATGCTTCCCTACAAAAGGTTACCATTTTGAACGTGTTTTAAAGTTCTAAGAATAAAAAAGATCATCACAATTGAGATGGGGTGGGTGGGCGGGGTTATATTTTGCCCGTTTTTTTAATATAGTATTCTTTGATCAACACGATACTTAAAAACATGTACTTGGCAGTTAAGCTCCGCCCCCTTGGTTCTCGGCGAATAAAAAAAATCATCACAACTGAGATAGGGCGGGTGGGCGGGCTCACATTTTGCCTATTTGTTTTAATATGTGTAGACACAATAAGAAACTTAAAACATGTTTAAAATGGAAAATTATTAGGCTCCCCCCCATAATTGCAAAAACCACTTTTTCTTGCAAAAATCTACCCATGTTTTAAGTTTCTTGTTCTGAAAAGATGGCTATGTATATTAAGAAAAAAAAGGCAAAATATAAGCCCCGCCCACCCACCCTATCTCAATTCTGATGATTTTTTTTTTCGTCGAGGGCCGAGGAGCGAAGCTTAATTGTAAAATCCTTCTTTTTCTATCAGAAATTACAGTTTCGGCCGCAAAATCTTGAGCAGCTCTGTCATTCAAGTGACATAAGCCCGAAAACAGGCTTTACGTACTTCTAACCTCAAATTTGCCGTTTGTCACTTTGATGTAGACTGGAATGTGACCTATGTCAAAATTTATATGACGTATGTCAAAATTTATTTTTTAAAAGTGTTAATCATTATGACAATAAGGCATAGACTACATCGTTTTTTTTTAAATGACAGAAAAATGTGACTGCTAAAGTAGGAAGACCTGAAGGTGTGTTTTTTAAATCTACAGATTTATTATTACAATTATTGAACCCAAACAACTTCACTAAGACTTTTTCTTAAATACTTCTGAAAATAAATTTTAAAAAAGGAACGTCTAGAATGCGAGCGCAGCGAGCACGTGCAGGTGTAATTAAAAATAATTCAGTGATGTCCCCGAGACACTAAATTATTGCCAAAAAATTGTATGGTCTACGAAAAAGTGAATCTTCAAAAATTTACCATTTTGAACGTGTTTTAAATTTCTAAGAATAAAAAAGATCATCACAATTGAGATGGGGTGGGTGGGCGCGGATTATATATTGCCTTTTTTCTTAATTTACATAGTATTCTTTGAACAACACGATACTTAAAAACATGTTTTTATTTTCTTGTAAAGAAATAAATATTTTGCAGTTAAGGTCCGCCCTCTTTGTTTTCGGCGAATAAAAAAAATCATTACAATTGAGAGAGGGCGGGTGGGCGGGTTTACATTTTGACCTTTTGTTTTAAAATGTGTAGACTTCTTTTCACAACAAGAAACTTGATCAATTTTGCAATTAGGCTCCCCCCTCCCCATTATTACACAATCCATATTTCTTATAAAAATGTACAATTTTAACCATATTAAAATATTAACCCCGCCCACCCGCCCTATCTCAATTCTGATGATTTTTTTTATTCGTCGTGATACAAGGGGGCGGAACTTCAACTGCAAAATCCTTATTCTTTACGAGAAATTACATTTTGGCCTTTTGTTTTAAAATGTGTAGACTTCACAATAAAAAACTTAAAACATGTTTAAAATGGAAAATTATTAGGCTCCCCCCCCCCCATAATTGCAAAAACCATATTTTCTTGCAAAAATCTACCCATGTTTTAAGTCTCTTGTTCTGAAAAGATGGCTATATATATTAAGAACAAAAAAAGGCAAAATGCAGGCAATTATTGAACCCAAACAACTTGGCTGAGACTTTTTCTTAAATACTTCTGAAATTGAATTTAAAAAAAGAACGTTTAGAATGCGAGCGCAGCGAGCACGTTCAGGTTTTATTTAAAAAATTGATCTAAAGTTATAAAATGTTTAGGAAAATGGGACTATCTCATTCTTTAATTTTTTTACCATAAGTATATGAGTCATAATATACACTGACCGGCAAAAAAACCGGTCACTGTGAAAAATTTTGCAAAACCAAGCTTTAAAAATTATTAATTTAACTAGTGATCGTTATTTTATTAAAGAACCATTCACTATTGACACGTGATATAAATTAGCAAAAAAAGCGGCAAAAAACCGGTCACTGTGAAAAATTTCGCAAAACCAAGCTTTAAAAATTATTAATTTAACTAGTGATCGTTATTTTATTAAAGAACCATTCACTATTGACACATGGTATATCAATTAGCAAAAAAAGAAGACAAATAAACACAGAATTAAATTTAATTTAATGGACCCTACTACAATATTTCTTTAGCTCTAGTCAAGTTTAATGTGAAATTTTGGCCTAGTTTAATTTAGAAAAGTCATGATCCCGGAAAAACGAGTGGAATACAGTCGGAAAATAACGAAAACTGTGATACATGGACCATACAGATGGAAGCTATTTCAATAAAAAATTACACTTAGTACTGTTTGTCGAAAAAGCTGAAGATTGAGGTCTGGTCTTGCGGAATATTCAGAATCTGACGAAGACGAAAATACGAGAACAAAGTTTGAACACTCGTTATACTAAATCTGTAAGGTAAGGACGGAGGAAGCTGGTGCAAGCGAGTACAAAGAAGCTTAAGTGTGCGAAGATTATTTCTTAATCTGTGTGGTACTAACTCTGAATGACTCAAGCAACTGCAATTAAGGCTTTGTAAAGCGATGAACTTTCCGATTGAGGAAAGAGGACGTCATAGGAAAAGACTTAAGGCATTACCATTGGAAATACAAAATTTAATTGAAAAATCATATCAAACCTTAAAAGCCTACACAGTCCCATTATTATTCAAGACACAATTCCAATTGTTATTACCTAACGGACACTTTAAGCATCAAACATTTACATAGATCTTTTATAGAAGAAAATAAAACTCGCGTAACGTATAGCAAAAATTCAACTTTAAATTTGATTTGTCGAGGACTGACACTAGTACCATGTACAACTTCTTCTTAGAGAAAATTTCTGTGGCTGAAAGTTTTGAAACCAAAGTCCTCCTAAAAGCAAAAACGAATCCACTGAGAGAAGTGACCAAGATTGTTCTATGATCTCCAAACGCAAAACAGTACTGCAAGAAGTACCGACAAGAAAACACATTTTTACACCGATTTTATAACCAGTTGAATAATTGCAATAAAGTGCAAAAAACACAAAAGGACAATTTTAATATTCAAAAGCACTTATTGTATCTGCACCGAAGCATATAGATACCGTTTGTTTCTTTTTTTTTTTGCTAAAAGTGAAACGCAAATATTCATTAACGTAACATTACATTTCCCCAACGTCGCTGATTCATAAGAACGGTTTTCCCAATAACCAGGTAATAAACACCTGTTACTTAAGCACATATTACTTAAGCACCATCAATACACATATCTACAGCTATCCTACATCAACATTCTATTGACTTTGCCAACTCATTCCAACCCGAACCGCTTCGTCTCCCAACCATTTAGTACCACGGAAGCACTTGGTTGACCACCCAGAGTACCTGTGCAGTACCTTCTGCCACTCATAATGGATACATTCGCAAAAAAAGGATAAGCCGTCACGAAGGTACCACCATCCGAAGGTTAAACCATACCCACATCTAGTGGTACTTTCGCGCTGCCCCACCACCTCCCAGAAACTCACCCCGTCCGCTCCTCCCCACGAACCTCAAATCGTTGAATTTGGCCACCTGGTTCTTCATGACCGCCGTCGAGTTGCGCAGCTCCGCGCAACAGTTCTCGTCGTTGCCGGCCCGCACCGTCACGATGGTGCCGTCCCCGATGTCGCCCAGCGCCACCACCTTGAACGCCACCGGCAGCGTCTTGTTGGAGCGCCAGTGCGACGGCAGCGCCGAGCACAGGAAGTACGGACTCCCGGTGCGCACCAGCTCCCCCGGGTGCTCCGTCTGGATCTCGTGGATGAGGTGCTCGGTCCACCAGATGTCCTGGTTGCTCATGTAGCCCGAGGCCGGCGGCTCGCACATGCTAGACTTGGGCCACGCTTCTTCCGAAACGCTGCAGGTCGTTAGGGAGACTGGGAGATGCATGGGCGACGGCTGGCACGCACTGGTCAGAAGAAGCGGGCAATCCTGGAACAAGGCAAAATTTTGGACGAGAGGACCAAATGCTTCTTAGAACTAAGACCGAACAAGACGTCATCAACTATTGGAAGGGATACATGACCATAAATGTATATCAAACGACCTAGTTTTTGCCCAAAATGGTCTTAGCACGTGATAAAAAATAGGCCGCTTATAAATCTGGCATTTTTTGCTCCACCGTGTTCGCCACGCCTGCTGCGATTTATTAAAACGATGGTAATTAATGTCCCATACAAAACCTTTCCGCGGTACCTATTATGTTCTTGCAGAGGTGACTAGATCGAAGGCTGTCTTCTCGGAATAATATCGAGTGATCAAACAAACCATAATAACCCGAGATGTGAATCCTTTCCGGATTCCTATAAAATACTAGGATTCTTCTACGGAAAAAACAAGGTAATCTACTACCTGAGGTGATGTCATTACGGGTCCATAGCTACAGGGTGGAAAAGAAACGGTCGATTTTGTGTAACTGTGTGACTGCAGAAAAACCCAAATCACCGAAAACTGATCAACTGACGTCAAAACAAATTCTCAAAACCACAAAAATTAATTTAACTAAAACGTATAATAATTAAAAGGTGACCTCCATAAAATTTTTTTGGTTGTGTTGGAGGAGTAAAAAGTCGCTGAAAACGTTGAATTTTGTTATTTATAGGTTTTTGCGGCGACGGACGTCGAGTTAGCAGAATCTGGATTCGCAACATGTGGTAAAGAAAAACGGTTGTAAAAAGTGATTGCGGAGAAAATAAAGCCACAAGTTCAATAACCAATTAGATAAATATTTAAGTGGGGGAGGGGGCGTTTAATCAATAGGCTCTGCTTACGGAATAATAAACATTTATTAGGTAACGTTGGCAGCAGTGGGTACAGGTAGATAAATTAGTGAATTTGTTTCTAAATATATCTTAAAAGAATGTTGTGGTGTAATACCAAAAAATAATAAACGCAAACATTAGCGTTAGAAGTTAAATGACATCGACGTAAACATACGTCACTAACAAAATTAGTAAACTAAGTAAAATTTGAACTTAAATATTATTATAACAAATGTCTATATATCTCCTTAATTATTAGAAAAAAAAAATCAAAATCTCGTTTTTAAGGCGAAACACACAGTTTAGTTTTCTTAAATGAAACACCCTATATATTGTTACGTATTTTGGTTGACCTCTTCGTAGGCTTTACAACCACACTTTCACAAAAAAAATCGCGATAGGTTTATTTTTAAAGTCTCCCCTACAATATTTTGTGGAAAAATAACTAAAAGTACGCGCTTAGTTGTAGTATCAACTAAATCGAATTTTAATACGCAGAATGTTTATAAAAAAAACCTAAACTTAACTATTTCAAATATCGATATTTCAGGTTTTTCAAATGGAACACTCTGTATTTTATTTATATAGTACGTCGATGTCTGTCTTAAAAATGTAAAATACTCAGCAAAAAAGAAAAAACTGAAAAACCGATATTCGAAAACTGTAATAATTAAAACATTTTTTATAAACACTCTGTATACGAAAATTTAATCTCATTTACACTATAAAAAAGCGCGTACATTTCTTTACCTCTCTACAAAATGTTGTAACACAGATTTTAAAAATAACTCTCCTGGGATTTTTTTGTTAACCCTTCCAATTTCACGTTATTCCAATTTCAAGAAAACTAAGTTTTGTGTTACGCCTTAAAAATAGAACACTCTGTATAGTTTAATAATAAAAATTTCTAATAATTGATGAGTGGAATTGATCGAGGAACGCGTGCTTTGTAACTTATCCTGTATATTACCATATATACAATAATCGAAAAAAAAGTTCTCTAGTGGACCATGAAACGTATTTTTAAAATAATGATGTTGGCAACACCGACGTATTCCTTGTTCAGTTTCATGGACCACTAGACGATTTTTTTCGATCCTATGGTATATTAACTGGTGTCATTTTAGAAAATTTACAATTTGGATACAATTCGATGAAATTTCCCATAACAAAACGATTACTTAATTAAAATGCAGTGTTTCCTCCAAAAAATTGATGACGTCATTTTACCAAAAAAACTTCTAGTTGCAGCAAATGTATATTAATATATAATACAGGGTGTTTCACCAAAATCTGGTATCTTTTGTTAATTATTTAACACATAGAAGTCAATCAAAAATTCTGAATAAATTATATAATTAAATAAAATTATGCAACTTACGTTTTTGATAGAAAGCCATAATTTTTTTTTTTGTATTTGTCAAGAATCGCCATAATATCTAATTTAGGTTTAAAATTTTTGATCGCATATTGAAAAATATTGTTATTAATCATTAGCATAATTTGAAAGGTTCAGTGACGTCTAAATTTTCAGTTTAAAGTAGTTAAAATAAGACTATTCACGGGATAAACCCATTTAAAAAATTACTCAGCTGATTAATGCAGGGAAAAACGATTTTATAAAGTATATACTAATTAATTTCAGTACTTAATTTTATCTGTCTATTTGTACTATAATTTACACCTTGTATATACAGGGTGTTTGGTCTAAAACCCCCTTTCTCCATTCCTACTTTTTTTCTTAATAAGATAAGTACAACTACAATAATTCATTGTGTGTTTGAACATTTTAAAAGTAGTTTCGTAGACGGTCCAACCCGACCCTGGTTAACCCAGCTAGAATACTTATTTTTTAATAAAAAAATCATTTCTTGATCGAAGTACACCTTAAGTGAAACACCCTGTATATTTCTGCATGTCACTCCATCCCCAACCGCCTCAATTCTCCCCAATCCCATCCACTTTTCCTTCCTCCGCAAAACCCCCTCCCCCCACCTCCTCGCCATAATTCCCCGAAAAAACACCCAGCCTCCTATTTTCCGGATTCCGCGCTCCAAGGTAAACCGAGATCCCGCCTCAAACCGCCGCCCCCAATACTCACGTGCAAACCATCCAAAATCCGCAGCCGCCACCACCTCAGACCGCCGCCGCCGGGAATCCCATCCGCCGAAACTCAAAAAACGTCAAAACCCGCGAGCACGTGAACGTCAGCACTCTCCCGCGCACGTCAACACCGTTGATTGTTTGTCCACGACTAACTCGATTGCGACTCATTCAAGGCATGCTTTGATGACGGCACGGCGGGACGAGGACGGCGATACGGCGCGCGAGGCGGGCGGGAGCGAGAGGGAAGGCGCGTCGCAGTAGGCCGGTTCCACGGCACGCTTGATTCATATGGACGCGGCCGTAAGGTTGGCTATTGTTTTTATCCCGTGGGAGGCGATTGTGAGCCTTGTCGCCGGGTGGTTTGGGCCAGGCGGGCGACCGGAAGGGGCGGTCGGGGGCGGGGTTTCACGCCGCAAATTGATATCATACCGTGTTTATTGTAATTTATTTATGCCACTTGGTGATTGTTAGTGGAGCTGATAGTGGTTTGGCTGATTTTTAGACGGGGGCTTATCGGCGGCGGCGGCGGTTATCTGCTTCCGGCGGGGAGGGGGCTGGGGTCGGGGGGAGGATGGGCGGGGGGTGGGGTGGTGTGGCGGGAATGATGGGTGCAAAAATGGGGTTTATGGTAAAAAAAGATGGTAGTATTTTATGCAAAAAATATATTTGTGGAGACGGGTGGTAACTCCAAAGCGATTTTTTTGTTATTTATACTGTTCAAAATAAATATTTTTTTTAGTACCTACTTAAGTGTAATGGACTTTTAGTATTGAAATGGTTGGACAAATCCGTCGCATTCATGATCACTGTAATACATACCTACTAGTCTAAAATTAAATTTATTTTATTAGGGCAGAATTTTTAATTCGGTTAGTTTAGAGTTTCTTTTTATAGACTTTATTTTTTGGGTAGGGAAAACTCAAAGTGACTTTACTAATGTTATTATTGCTTACTTAAGTTTTGTGATTAAATTTTCAACGTTATAGCAATTTCCCAATTTTATATGATGAACCGTTCATTTTTGTTTTTAGTTGTGTTAATTCCGACGTGATGGTGGAAGACTGTACACATTTTTTAGTTTTATTAAAAAAAAACTGTGAAGTTTCCTCGTTTGTGGGGCACAACAAATGCCATTATAGAGTGAACTTTTAAAAATGTTTCTGATGGTGTTTAATCTAGGGATTTTAATATATACAGAGTGTAACATTAATTAGATTTCCCAAACAAATCTAATTAATTTCCTTGAGATAACTTGTGTTCGTAAAAAATAAGTACATTTCTGAAGTACCTACAAGTAATATCAGGTCCGACGGCGTATCTTGCAATATTTAGATAAGATTTAATAGTTTTTTGAGATGACGCCATCAGTTTCTGGAGGGGATCAATAAAAAACTTTAAGTAACTGTTCTTTCATTTTATCTTATTTTTTCTAAAGAAAAATCCACCTGAGTTTAAGCTATTCTAAGAAAGCGTAATGATTTTTTAGGAATGAGGAGAGGACAGTTGTAGCAGAGTGTGCTTAAAATTTCAAAGTAATAGGTTCGGTAGTTTCGTAGATTATCAGTTCAATAAAGTCGCCAGTAGACGTCTGACGACGGGAACGGAAAACCGGCACTTTCGTATTCTAGATTTCGTCAAAATTATGGTAGCTGTAACAGACATGAAATTTATTGCAAGAAAAATAATAGTGTTTACAAATTTTAAAAATTTCATACTCAAAACGTTTAAAAAATCGGATAAATCACAAGAAATCGGTTTTTATCCTTAGATATTTTTTTATTTGATTGAACTGTTGTTTCGAATCCTGGGTTTGAAATTCCACAGCGGAAACTAAAAAAAATCAGGAGGAAGATACCAGGAAAGCAATTTTAGTGGTAACAAAAGCAAGTGGCCAACCGTGTAATTTTCTGCATAGAGGAAGAATGTAATTGTCAAAGTCGCTATAAAATTATCAAAAGAAATAGACGGTTGTGGGTAATTTTGTAATTTAAGTTGGTATAAAAAAAAACTATGTAAACTCACTATTTAATAATAAATTGTTTCAAAAATAATACATGTGTTGCTTATTGCGCTCACTAACCACGCAAGTACGTATAGAAATTACTTGGAAAGTAGAAGAATTAAATAATAAAAATTTTAATAATAACAAATAAAATCAAGGCGGATTCATAAAGCGCAAGTAGTGGAGCACATTAATTAAGAAAATTGGCCTACAGAATTTATACAGTATGTCCCACACACTCAGAGCGGTGACCTAATGCTTGTCAAATCATGGCGGGTCAGGTTCGATTAGGTCAGATTTCTTTGCTGAAATTTTTATTAAATTTAATCAATAGTGTAAGCTGATTCATTAATTTTTTTAAATATCCGATATAAGATGATTCATTGATGAACGGTCTTATGAGACCCATTATTTTGAGAAAAGTATGTTGAGAATGCGAGCGCAGCGAGCACGTTTAGGTGTTACTGAAAATTAACGTTTAATTAAATTAATCCCTGACAAGCTAAATTATTAATAAGAAAATTTTTATTGGTTAAAAAAGTGAATCCTAAACTTGTTTGTGATTATCAAATTAGGGAGACTAGCGATCTAAATGTGCTCGCTGCGCTCGTATTTTAAGGGTGTATTCTTTTTTAGTCTAGATATTTGTTTTTATAATGGACCCCAAACAATTTTCCTGTAGGTACATGAGAATAAAGCTGAAAAAAACAAGTTTAAAAAGCGAGCGTAGCGAGCACGTTCAGGTGTAATTAAAAAATGATTCGTTGGTATTCCTGAGAAGCTAACTTTCGTTTTATTTAAAAATCACCATAATATCTCTGGAACTAAAACATCCTGAACGTGCTCGCTACGCTCGCATTTTAGAGGTTGGTTTTTTCAGAGGAATTTACCTTCACAGGAATATCTTGAGAATTGTTATTATAATAAAAACTAAGCAGTTTTGCCGACGATAACCGTTGTTATGAAACCGCATTTTTTTAAAAAAGTACGTCAAGATTGCGAGCGCAGCGAGCACGTTTAGGTGTAATTAAAAATTAACGTCAAAGTCCCTGAGAAACTAAATTATTAATAAGAAAATTTGTATTACCTACTTAAAGTGAGTCCTAAAATTTTTCTGATTATTTGCTAAAGGTGAGAAAACTCTAGCGATCTAAATGTGCTCTCTGCGCTCGTATTCTAAGAGTGTATTCTTTTTTATTCTGGAGATTTGTTCTTATAATAGACCCCAAACAACTTCGCAGAGACTTTTTCCTGCATATCACTTCTACATGAGAATAAAGGCGAAAAAAGAAGTTTAAAATGCGAGCGCAGCGAGCACGTTCAGGTATAATTAAAATATGATTCATTGGTACCCCTGACAAGCTAAATTATCAAGATTTTTTTTTTATTTAAAAATGTGAGTCTAAAATCTCTATAATACCTATCTCTGGGGCTGAAATATCCTGAACGTGCTCTCTGCGCTCGCATTTTAGAGGTTGATTTTTTTCAGGGTAATTTACCTTCACAGGTAGGTATATCTTGAGAATTATTATAATAAAAACTAAGTAGCCTTGCTGACCGTTCATTGATAAATGTTTTTATGACACTAAATTAATTAAAAAAATAACATTCAGAATGCGAGTGCAGCGAGCACATTTAGATATTATTCAAAATTATTCGTCGCTGTCCTTGGGAATTATATTATTAATGAGAGATTTTTTTTTCTCAAAAAAACGTGAATCTTGAGAATGTTTGTGAATAGTTACTAAAATCGAGAAACCCCAACAACCTGAATGTGCTCGCTGCGCTCGCATTCTAGGGTTTCATTTCTTTAAAGTATAGAGATTTATAATTACAATAAAATCTAGACAGCTTTTCTGAGATTTTTTCTTAATCACTTTTATCAAACCAAATTCCATTAAATAGTATATTAAAGAACGAGATTCATAAGGCAAATATTAAGGCACGAATCCAAGTTTATAGAACGAGCGGCGAGTTATATAAAGGATGAGTGCCACAATGGCCTTATGAACGAGATATTTATACTATTTTTTCTACCGTGCACGTTTTTTCGAAAAATTTAATTGAAATTGCAGTTTTTTTAAATCTGGGGAATTTTGTCGTGGTTGGTGATGGGTTGGCCTGACACTTTTTTTAAGTTAAAATTGGTTAAAATGTCTTGTGAAGAAGTTAGTGAAGTCCTTTCGCCTCCCGAAATACGGAAAATTTTAATTTGACATTTGCCACTGACATTCACCTGACATTTCTCGTCATGACTACCAATCTTACCGATCTAAATTACACCAGATCTTTTTGAGAACCCCTTTCAGAACCGTTTTGACGTTATTCGGGTGCTTTAGTAGCTCTATTAGAACATCAAGGTAGAAAAAAAAACGATTAAAATGCGAGCGCAGCGAGCACGTTCAGGTGTAATTCAAAAATTATGCATTATTATCCTTGAGAAGCTAAATTATCAAGAAAAATTTTACTTAAAAATGTGACTAAAGATCAGGATTTTCTAACATGTCCAATTTAATTTTTTTTTTCACTTTCCCTATAAAGTGGGTTATCCCGTTGGGAAAGTTACAATTAATAATAATAATAATAAATTAATAAAAAAACACTCAGAATGCGAGTGCAGCGAGCATATTTACAAATTATTCAAAATTATTCGTCGATGTCCCTGAGAATTATCCTACTTATTACTGAGAGAATTTTTTAGTGTCTCAAAAAACGTGAATCTTGAAAATGTTTGTGAATAGTTACCAAAATCGAGAGATTTCAGCAACCTCAACGTCCTCGCTGCGCTCGCATTCCAAAGGTTTATTTCTTTAAAGTCTAGAGTTATTATTACAAAAAAACCTAGACAGTTTCTCTGAGATTCTTTCTTAATTACTTTTATGTAACTAAACGCCATAAAAAGAGTGCGAGCGCAGCGAGCATGTGCGGGTGTAATTAAAAATGATTCTCTGCTGACCCTGAGAAGCTAAATTATCAACAAAAAATCTATTTATCGTCTACAAAAACAACTTCATAAAAATTATGAATACAATGATAAACTAATCTGTCCAGTAGTTTCGGAAATTATCTGTGTAATAAAAATCGACACATACAGATGGACACGAGAGATCTATTTTTTCGGTTCTAGAAACGTCGCGAAAACATGAAAGTGGCCCTTCCCCGAATAAACCCTATAACAATACTTCCTTAGCTTAAAGAAGTTACTTTAATACAGATATTACATGAAAATGAATTGCTAACTGCAGAAAGGGGATATATCACATTTTTCAAAATGTTGAGGAAATGAATAAAACGTCTCAGATTTTTACAACTACTTGTTTCCGATCCCCGTTTTCAATTGTCGGTTCTCTATGTTCTCAGTTATCAACGAGTGTTGGTTAAATGCATGTTTTCTTTTTTGGGTCAATTTGGCTGTCAAATTTGACACTTGGACATATCCCCTTTTTGCAGTAAAATGAAAAAAAAGGTAAAAAAAACACAAAAACAGCTTTATTTCAGTTATAATTTTACACAAACATGTTATATGTATATCTGACTAAAAAACTTAATCATTATCGCGCTCCTGTTCTACAGTTGGCCAAGTAGCAATCTCCTGCCAAAATGCGTTATAAGCGTCTGGGATAAATCGTAAAGTGTTTGTTATATCCGTCATTTTCTTCTGGCTGATGGCTAGTTATTATACTAATTTTGCACTTAATACACGTAGTCATCTTCTCACAACAAAAATTTAAAACATGTTTAAAATGGTCAATTTTTGTAGGGAACTACAAATTTTGCAATTATGCTCCGCCCCCCAGTCTGGCAACGAATGACAATTTCTCCACTATTGAGTTCGCGGCAGGTGTGGGTGGGGCTTAGTTTAATGATGAATTTTTCATTCGTTTCCAGGCCGAGGAGTGAAGCGTCACTGAAAAATCTATTTCCCTACAAAAATTTACCATTTTAAACATGTTTTAAATTTTTGTTGTGAAAAGATGACTGCGGAGATTAAGAAAAAAGGGCAAAATATAAGCCCCGCCCACCCACCCTATCTCAATTGTGATGATTTTTTTATTCGTCGTGAGCCAAGAGGGCGTAGCTTAATTGCAAAATTCTTACTTCTCTACAAGAAATTACCATGTAAGACATGTTTTTGAGTGTCGTGTTGGATAAGAATAACGCAAGACGTTGAGACCACGGTGTTTACTGCAGAAAGTCGATATCTCCTGGACATATCCCTTTTCTGCTGTAACCGTAAATTTCATCCGCTTGTAGCCCCGAGCTAAATCATTAAACATGGCCCGTTTTTGCAGTAAAGATGTGTTTAGACCTCTAGAACACGATTATGTACGAATGTTATTGTGGTAAAAAATGGGACATGTCCCCTTTCTGCAGTTAGCAATTCAAATATATTCCGTCTATTTTCACAAGCTGACGTTCCACTATAATTCAGCGTATGATACTTATTTAATTATAATTAACACACGATATACTTATTTAAAAAAATTATCCCGTTGATGATCACCAAGTTTGGGTTATTCTAGTTTCTTTGTTTAGTTCTAAACAAAAATGTTTGTTTCGTGCGCTGTCAATCAAATCACCACCTCACTGAAAAATGTAGACGTCTTCAGAAAAAAAAACACCCTTTATTTTTATGGAGAATTCTTGGTGGTGAATTATTTTAGATGCAGAAAGTTTGTGTATATCAAAAGAATCATTGTTGGATGGCGGAAGTGTTAAAATCTGCACAGGAAATTTTGTGCTCGATGCGTCTCTGAAAATGTGTTGAAAAGTATAGTTGAATTAAAAAAAAGAGGGTTTTAGTTTTTCCTTACTTAAGTAAAATAAAATATTGGCTTAATAATTAAAAGTAGGTATGAACTCATTTCTTTTAATTCAGTTATCAAAACGCTCCCTTCAACACCAAATACTTTAGTCATTATTTCATTATCCAGTAAAATATTGTGGTTACAGAATTTTACATAGATACCGCCATTATGCATGATTCATTACCCATCACCTGAGCGAACATTCGTCAGTGTATTTGCCAATTTTTTTTCCGCCAACTAATCTTCAAACTATTCGAAGATCGTGCCTCCAGATTTAGCTTATCCAGCCGAAAGTGAAAAACCGATTCCGACTCCTTCTTCCGCATCAAATTTCGTTAACCCAAAATCTCGTAAATCCCAATTACTAACTATCTAATTCTGATAACTTAATCGTCCGCTTCACGCCTCGCATTTCCCAATTTCCTACAAACCAGCCCGAATCAAAATGTCACTTTGATAAAATCCCGCAATCGCGGGCTGCGCAATCCGCGACGCTCCCTCCACACAGAAGAATAAAAATTGCAATAAAACGAAGAGAAACGCGCTTTCAACGACGCCATAAATATTTTCAGCGCATTCAAAGATGCAACGACGACACATTCCGACATAAAATTCGGTCGAATATTGGATAAGTTGTAAAGTGGAACTCGCATTGACCGCAAGGAAAGTGTTGTGCAGATAATAAAACTGCAAACCACAGATTTACCGCTAATTATTTTTTTAAATGACAGACTGTCTAACGTCGAGTTATGGCCGCCGTAAACAACGACGCGAAAGAAGAGTGCGTGCATTGTCAATCAATTGATATCTAGGACGATGATCTATCAAATTATCAAAGTTATCAACTAATAGTCAAAATAAAGCAAAAACGACACATTTATCACAAATTTATTGACAACGAAACATTTAACTGGCGTAGACAAGGTATTTGTCCCCCAAAAATGTGAATTCGACCCACAAATCAGACTCTATGTAGTTATTGTCACCCACTTGAGAAGCAGCGTCCCAGTTATGCTCCGGCAATTGTTTACCCAAAAGGGTGGTCACCGCCTTTGGAATCAAATCTTCGTCGTAAGTGAAAAGGGCCGTAATCAGGGCTTTCTTGATAGTGGTGACCACATCATCTTTGGCACTTTCGGACTTATCAACCACCTCCACCTACACAAAGCCAAATTACCAAAAAGAAAAACTTGTCAAAAAACATACATCGACGTCTCCATAGAAGACCTTGGTGGTTTGGTTCTTGCCGTCGGCCCCAGGTGTCACGAACGTGTACTGAGCAACGTAGTTCTCCTCGTCGAAGACAAATCCAGTTTTGCCGTTTTTGATACCGGTGAAGATCTTGTAGGCTTTGGTGATAGGCAAACCCTTTTTGTTGTTTGATATCACTTTGAGCACGTTGTTGGTCGAAAGACCCCCACCAACAGTCAGTTTCTCCTTATTGGCAACCTCAGCCAACTTCTTGAACGCCTCTTTGTCCAAAGTCGCCTTCGTCACGCTTTCCTAAACCCCGAATCAGACTCCATTCTAGACTAAAGTTAGACTCACCTGGTTCACCGGGAACGTGAATGTCATAGCAAGCGCCTCTTTCAAGTTATCGCTTTCGAAGTTCTTGGCTGTCGATAGGATCAACGAGACGTTCAAGTTGTGCTTGTCCACCAGACGAATGAACTCCTTCAAAGTCTCCGTAGCGGTGATGTTTTGGGGATATTCGGCTTTTTCTAATTGCTACATTTGTGTTAGTTTCGTCTACGATATTGAGGTGTGTACTCACAGGTTCATATTTCGACCATTTGTAGCTCCCCAGCGCGCAGGCGACAAGAAGGGTGAAGATGAAGAGGGACGTTTGGGCGGACATGCTGGTCGGCTGATTTGTGCTCACGGATTTCACTTGGTGGCAGTTTTATTTAAGGATTATCGCAAGGTCAGCTAGACGGTCAAAACATTTTCGGAAAAATAATTATATAATCGGGGTGATAACACTTTTGTTTTTGTTTGATTGGGGGCAGACCAAATCAACAACAGGGGTCGGGGTCAAACGGGCTATCGAAAATTGGACCTCTCACCTTTGGAAAGTGTTTGTGTTTTTATTTGTGAAAATAGTGATTAGAAGAATCTAGACATTGACCTTCAAGTCAGTGTTTATCTCTAATAAAAATTTAGTGAAGAAACGTTGTCTGAAATGTTTGGCAAATATTTTCTCTTGTCGTTGGTTTTGGGGGTTTTCTATTCAGGAGAAGCCGGACTTCTGGATTCTGCTGGACTTCTGGATTTGGATCTACTGGATGAAGAGGTGTCGCGCGTGCGTCGCGACGCTACTTTGACAGAAACTGACGACGTAAGTAGTTATCTAGATCTTCCAAACTTGACAGTTTGTCGTCTAGGAAGTTTGGACTAAGCGGTGGAAGAGTTGGTGCAACATTATCGAAAAAACTTCCAAAAGAAGCTTCAATATATCTGTAATCGGATGGGAGAACGTTTACGACGCCTCTGGAAACATCAAACAAGTCAACTCTCTAGAGCTAGCATTTCCGGTCAGGAAAGGTGCTGAAACGGTGAAGATGTTAAAGGACCAAAATTATAGAGAACTTCACGACAGAAGTGTACAGTACGAAGTTGCTAGAGTTTTGGAAGTTTACAAACGAATCGGGGCACAAGGAGTTATGGTTGATGTTTTCCTAGAAGCTCGAGATGAACATCTGCAAAATCGGGACGACTCTTCCAGTCTTCTGCACTGGACTCCCGATTCTACAGTAAGTACAAACAATCGAGTTTCACTAACTTGTTCCTAGTACTTTAGAATAGATGGGTTAGTTACTTATAGCAAAACCCAGAATGCTACAGATGAAGAAGTCGAGAAATTCGTGGAAGAACTGCGTTCGAAGTCGTTGTTGTTACAACCGGTTGACGATGCAGAAAGTTCTAGTCCCTCCGTGTCTGTAAGTTTGCTCATCTAGGAAAAATCTATTTCTGGGTAGAGTTATGTTGTAGCTTCGTGGCAAGCGTCAGATGAGATCATTCTAGCCGGTCCTAGAATTTTGGCAACAACTATTTTAGATACGAAACAACAACCCGAAGACTTTCTCCCCAAAAGGTTAGCTCAAGAGTTTGACTTGCACTTTCCAAACTACGACTGGAGCGTCTTGGTAAACCCTGGCGAGTTCTACCTAGACAAAGACGTCTGGATTAAATTATCCACACACGGTTTCGACTTCCACGAAGGACAAGACGACATCTATTTCATATACGGGATTAAAATTTAAATGTACTTTTATTATCAATTAAACAGAATATATCATGTATCTTTTGTTAAGAAGCTTCAACTCGATGATCTTCTTCGGTTTGATGTACCCTTTTTCGTTAAAATCAACCACCAATTGCCACCTGTGACCAAACTCTTGACCAAACATCGCCACCAACGCCCGACTAAAGTCATTCGGCGTGTATTCGAGGAACGCCCTCAAGAGAAGTTTCTTGCTTTTGGTCACCTCTTCATCAGTAAAATTCGCCGCCCGTTTCACCTCAATCTACAACAAACCAATCAAACCGTTCTATTGACATTCATACTTACGTCAAAGTCGCCGAAAACCACTTTCTTCGTCACGTTTCCTCCAACCACGAAACTATACCGCGAGATGTAGTTTTTGTCCGACCACACGTTCTTCTTCCCGTCGTCTAGCACCGTTGACACTCGATGGGCGTGGCTGTTGGGCATCCCGCCCGTGTTTTCCATTTTGAAGTGGTCGTTGTCTTTGCAAAACAAGCTTCGGGCGGCGAGTTTTTCCCCAGCTGCGAATTCCAAAAATTTTTGGCAGGCGGGTTGGTCGAGGGTCGGGCGGGTGCGGGCTTGCTGGAACGTCAACGGTAGAGTGGGTGGTGAAGGGGTGGGTACTTACGTGGTTTAGGGGAATGGTGAGGGAGACTGACACGTCCAAGGCGACGTCGGCGTTGGTTTCTTGTTTGGAGATGACGATGGAGAGGTTGAGGTGGTTGGTTTTGACTATGTCGATCAGGCGGTGGAGCGATTCGACGTCCGAGAGGGGTGATGATGGGAAAAGTGGTGTGAAGGAAAGGGTGGAGGAGAATAGGGGTATCAAGAGGAGCAAAATCTTCATGGTGTGTTGATTAATTCGTAGTTGCGACTGTTATGAGAGTGTGATGACAAGGTCGAGAGTGATTAGTTTGGTTATCTGTTTTTGTTGACTTTATAGACTATAATATGGTTTAGAAAAGGAGACTATGCTAAATATATAAAATAAAGAGGGTGGTGTACTTTTGTCAAAACAAATCATTGATAGCAACTGCATTATTTTTAAATGACCTTTGACAAAAATATTTTTATACCAGTGTTGGTTATCAGTTTCATAACGAAATTCACTAGTATCTGCAGTTAACACAACCAGTGAACATGTTAAAAAAATATCTTCTTTTTTTTTGGGTGTTGGTCACTTTCCATTCACTGGAAGCCAAACCATCGGATCCTCTAGATTTTCTATCTTTCTTGGATCTAGATGAAGTACATGAGGAAATAACGCGTCTACGTCGTGACCCTTCTTCTCCAACTGGACCCTCCATAAGATGGGGAACAAGATTTCCATTCTGGATGCATTTAGTCGACCTATTCTCCGAAAGAAACATCAACATATCGCTCATAGGCTGGCAGAACGTTTATGACTCTGTTGGTACACTGGTAGCAGTAAACTCCATAGAACTGGCATTTCCAGTCAGAAAGAATACAGACGACTCTGAGTTCCTGGATCTTGGGGATTATGATGATCTTCATTCCAGACAAAGTCAACACAAAGTACACAAAAGTTTTGCCATGTTCGAGGGACTGAACAATCAAACAGTTTCGCTCGATGTCATAATTGAACTTAAAGATAAACATACTGACCCTCCAGTTCTTTTCCATTGGACACCCACTACTACAGTAAGTCAAAAATTTTGCAAATATAGTAGTTGGTTTGTAGTATTTCAGACCCGATGGTTTGGTCTCGCTGAACAAGACGCAAAAAGCCACTAAAGAGGAAGTTCAACACTTCGTTCAAACCATACGTTCAAAAGGCAATTCTTCTTTGGAACCGTTAGTTTTAGTGTACGATGAAGATGGAAAATTGAAGACAGATAAAGTGAAACTGGTGGATTTTTCTCTGGTTGTAAGTGTACCACCAAGGATAGTTGTTTAGTTTTTGCGTAGGGTTACGTTGTAGATTCGTGGCAAGCCTCCGACGACATTCTTCTAAAAAGTTCAAGAATAATGACCGAAGTTGCTGTCAATTTTAAGAAGGAGGAACGTGCAGAGCACTTGGGTCGTCGTTTCAACGAGGACTACCCCAACTACGACTGGAGGGTTCTAGTCAATCCGCGCAAATTCCTACTGGATAACGATGTTTGGATCAAGGTGTCAACAGACGGGTTTGAGTTCTATGAAGGGGACAAGGACACCTACTTGGTCTATGGAATTAAAATCTAGACTAAACCATGACACTTTATTGTACCCAAATCAGTTAAATCGAATAAAGCATATATTGTGACTTGTCTAACTTCAACGAAATCATCTTCTTCGCCTTAGTGTAGTTGTTTTTGCCAACGTCAGACGCAAATTGCCACCTGTGACCTGGAAAAGACAGCTTGAACAAGGCGACGAGTGCCTTTGGAAAGTCCCTTGGAGTGTAGACGATGAAAGCACCAGTCAGCAACTTCTTACTCTCAGCAATTTCTTCATCTGTGAAATCAAGCGACTCGAGCACTTGTATCTACAAACAACAAGAACACAGAAACTTGTGTTGTACTTTCAAAGTCGTATTTATTACGTCGAAATCCACGGAAAGCACTTTCACTGTTTCACTCTTCCCGTCTTCGCTTTGCGTGAAGAAAGTGTGCTGCGAAACGTAATTGTGATCTCTGGAGTTGAACCCTCGTCGTTTTGTGTCAAACTCCGTCAACATTCTATGGACATTGGTCACTGGAAGTTTGTCAATGGTGTTTTCCCAAACCGACTCCTTGTCAGCTTGAGAAAGACGAACTTTGGCTGCCAACTTATCCCCACGAGCTGCTTCCAAAAATTTTCGCCCGGTTTCTTCGTTCAGCTCGTCTTCTATCTCAAACCCCTAAACTACCGTGGTTACCAAAACCCAGAAAGCATGAATACTTACTTTAGCCGCAGGAAAAGTCATGGACATCGAAAACTCCAAAGTAGCGTCGTCCTTGGTGTTGTTGGTGTGGAGCACCATGGAGATGTTGAAGGCGCTGCCGTAGGCGAGTCTGAGGAAGCTTCTGACAGAGTCGAGGTCTTGGAGCTGTGTTTTTGGATATTCTACTTCTGGCTTGGAAGAGTCGTTGGAGGGAAAGCGAAGATTCGCGAAGACCAAAGTCCAAAACAAAGGAAGAAGAAAGAGCGGAGTCTTCATTTTCTTCTAGAGAATGTATTTTGAGTGTAAGGTCGGGGAGTCTGAATGCATCTGGTTATCGTTATTTTTACTGATTACACGAAAGTGGTGATAGAGGTTTATTTTCGTCAATCTTTTTGTTGTGAGTGTCTGGGTCGCTGCAACTCTGATTTTTTATTAAAAAACAAGTTAATTGGGTTATGTTTATCAAATTTCGATTATTAGGTAGAGTGTTGCTTCATATTGATAATTTTTGCTTCACAGAGAAGAATCTGATACTGTTTTCGATTCGAGATTCCAAAGATTTTAATCTTTTTACTACTCTTGTGTAATAAGACACCATTTGAAAAAAAAAAACAAACACGTTTGATAAGAATGACCTCTAAATTGATATTGTTTTTTTGGTGTCTATTTATCGCGACAAATTTCATAGCAAAATTCTTCAGTCAACCGAAGTCGCTAAACATGCTTAGGAAATATCTTCTTTTTTCTTCCATTGTGGTTGCTCTTCAATCAACTGGGGCCAAATTGTCAGACCCTATCGATTTCCTACCACCTGTCGATCTTCCTATTGACGAAGAATCAGCTCGTCTTCGTCGGGGTGCAAATTCTTCAACAGATGTGAGTTAATATTTTAGCCAGAAACCGTCTAAATCTTCTTTAGGTCATCTGGAAAACGCGACTGACAAACCTGGCCCGCATGATCCAATCCGAGACTCAGTACAGCTACAATATGTCACTTATAGGCTGGCAGGACGTCTACGACTCTTCGGGAAAACTGACAGGCGTCAACTCCATAGAGTTAGCGTTTCCTCCACTAACCCAAGACGCGTACGAACTCACCTACTTGGACAGAGCCTACGAAGAAGATTTCCACAAAAGAAAGCTTCAACACACGTTTTTCAAAAATTTTGACTACGAGCAACCAAAGCGTGACGGGTTTTTGCTGGATGTTTTACTCGAAGCGCAAGACCAGTACCAAAATAGTCCAATACTTTTCTACTGGACTCCAATCTGGGTTGTAAGTTACACACTAACAACGAAGATAATTTACTCGTTTGTTGGTAGTATTTCAGGCTTGACCGGGGTTTGACTACGTTCAACCTAACACAAACCGCACCCAGAGAAGAAGTGGACAAATTCGTTGAGCTAGCGCGCAGAAAGAGTGACTCGTTTTTGATCAAACCTGTAGTTCTGGTGTACGACGAAGATGGAAATTTACAAGGGGACGAAGTGGAGCAAGACCTATCCATTTTTGTAAGTTTGCTTACAAAAGAATCTTTGTATTTCTGGGTTAGGGTACTGTTCTAGAGTCGTGGCAAGCGTCAGACGAAATTCTTCTCGAGTCGCCGAAAATCATGGCCCAGATTTTCTTGACTTCGACCAAAGAAGACATTCCGGAGGAGTTAGCGTGGAGGTTTAACCAAGAGTTTCCTGAGTACGACTGGAGGGTTGGGGTTAACGTTAAGAACTTTTATCTTGACGTGGACGTGTGGGTCAAGTTATGTTCAGACAATTACGACTTCTATGACTGGATACATGATATATATTTCGTCTATGGTGTCAAAATCTAGATGAACAATAAAGAGATTCATTCTTTATTTTGTTTCTGTTACATAGAATAAATCACGTATTTTGTAAAACCTATTTGAAAAGTGATCATCCTCTTGGCTTTAACGTAGCTGTATTGTCCAGTAGTGGACACAACTTGCCACTTTTGATCCGGATAGGTGCGACTGAACATTGCAGCAAGCGCTTGCCCCATGTCTTTCAAACTATAGGCGATGATGACCCTCGCAAACAATTTCTTGTTCAGATTGATTTCTTCGTCTGTAAAATTGTGAGAATTCACGACTCGCACGTCTATATTTCCCCAAATAACTTTCACTGTTGCGTTTTTGCCATCCGCCCCCGTGGTGAAATAAGTTTTGTGAACAACATAGTTTTTGTCCCTTGATCCGATTCCATTAGTTTTTTCCCAGAAACTCGTCACCATTACATGACCATTAGTATATGCCATAGCGTCATAAGTGTTTGACACTTGATACGTTTTTTCTCTTCGAGACAGACTAATTTTGGCAGCCACTTTGTCAGTACGAGCGAGATCCAAAAATTTTTCGCACTCTTCTATGGTGAAATTAGTTTGGGTGTTCCGTTCCTAGATTGTCAAGGTTATTAAAATTGTAGAAACGTGAGAACTTACCTTGAAGTAGGGGTAAGTTACAATCGTCGAATATTGGTAGAATGATTTGTCCACGACTTTGGTTGCGGAGCGCACCAGAGACACGTTGAGTTTCTTGGCTTCTACCAGTTCGAAAAAATTTTTGAAAGAGTCGAGGGTTGTGAGTTTCTTGAAAGGAAAAACGGTTTCGCCCAAAAGTCTGCCAGCTTTGTCAGACAGTCTCACGTTTGCAAAAACCGGTACGTAGAAGAACGCCAAAAGAAGAAGAGAATTCTTCATTGTGGACCGTTTTGGTGGATAGGTGTTGGAAAAATGTACGATGTTTGGTAGCTTTGTTTTTGTTATCGGTTTTTTGTCTATTTTGTGCAACTATGTGTAAAAACTTTGGTGATACTTTGTATCGTCTTCCAGTCAAGGTTTTGGGTCACTGGAGCTACTTATTTTGTTTGTTTTGTAAAAATAACTGGGCTGATGTTGGGTCATCGTCTATTGAACTTTGTTTATCATCAGGTAACAAAAAAGAGACCACTTTGTGTATCACTGGGTCGAAAGGTCTTTTTGAAAGAGATACGTGTTAAACCCACTCTTCTACATATCAAAACAAAAATATTTTCCACCAAACTTCTCCCTTATCACAAATTATATAATTCCACTTCTTGTTGTTTTTTCCACTAATCGCCCCGCTATCAGAGGTCACCGATAACCCACCTTTAAATTTAATAAATTCGCCAACGCTCTCCCAGACTCTAGTCTCCGCTTTCTCATCGAAGATGTCTCTCAAACTCCTCCTCTTCATAGGCCTTGTGGCCTTAGCAGCCACTGAAGCTCACCACCTCTTAAAAAAACTACACGACAAAGACCTAACATCTCCATTCTTCACGAAAACCCCCGATCGAGCTGTCAACCATCTTCGAAAGCGCAGAGATGCCGAAGAAACCGCAGACGAGTCCGAAGAAATCACCGATGAGGAAGCGGCGCAATTAGTCAGGTTCTTCGTAAGTGCCAGCAACTTGTAGTTCCATTTTTGAAAGAGTTGTCTAGGTGGGAGCAGCTTGGGCGGGAAACAAGGTTGAGATTCTCGGAGGGTTCTTGGAGGAGATGAGTGACAGCGCTACTAACCTCACTATCGTTGGATGGCAGAGGGTGCTCGACGAGGCTGGAAAGGTCCAAGAGCTTCGAACCATCCAGCTGGTTATTCCTCCGAAACCCGAAGACGAAGATGCTCCTACGAACATAGTGGACGACGACGACGATGACGAAGAGGATGACGATAGGCTTTTGCCCCACAAAGAACTCAAAGAGATCAAGGAGATCTTTGGGCCGATGTCGCTGATAGGGATTCCTTTGAGTATAACCATGGAGGAATTCGATGACGAAGGCAACGAGAAGCTTTTGATCTACTTGGACAAAGATGAATTGGTAAATCGTCCAACTGTTTGAAGCTGGTTATTCAACGATTTGTTTTAGTATGGACGGGCTGAAAACTTTGCTCTTTACAACAAGACGACAGTTGCTTCTGCCCAAGAAGTGTCTGATTTCATCACAAGTCTAAAACCTGCAAATTTAGGGAAACCTTCTGTTCTGAAATACGACGTCGATGGTAACTTTATCGCTGACCAAAGCCACATCAGGCCTCACATTTTGGTAAATTAGCCCTCTATATACAATCACAGTTTTTATATTTGTAATTACAGGGAATGGTAATGGACCACTATGAAGCCCCCGACAAAATTCTAAACGAAGGTCCTGAAATCATTGCCCAAATCTCTCAACAGTATCACCAATCAGAGATCCCCAAACAACTGAGCATTCACTACAACAAAGCCTACCCCGAATACAAATGGCGCGTTTTGGTAGACCCCGAAAACTACTACGTCACAAGGGACGTGGAAATCACCCTCACTTACGACAATTTCGACCTAGACGAAAGCAGCGACATCAGTTACCTTGTGTACGGTGTTAAAAAATAATTTCCAAATATCCACCCCAATAAAAACTAAACCAGACTTTTGTCTACGTCATTGAACCTTCACACTAAAACCGTGGTTGCACTTCAAGATCGCAAAAACCACTAATGCGGTCCTGGCTAGCATCCAGGCGTAAAAATTTTACGACCCTCGGATCAATACTTCAGTGGAAATGTCTTCCCGTGAAGAAGTTCTCGATCTGTGCGTTTTTATCGCCAGAGAAAATAAACTTAAATGTGCCCCTAAACAAAAATTTAAATTTGCCGCTATGGCTGCGGTGGCGCTTGTGGTGGGAGTAGTTGTGGGCGGACCGAGAGGATTGGCTGTTGGTATGTTGCACGTGGCACGTTTTGATTGGCAATTTTGTTTTGGTGTTTGAAGGGGCTGCAGCTGCCGCTGTTGGGGCTGCTATGTTGAATGGGAAAGAGCGGCCTCTGGATGAGGTGATTAGGGAAGATTTGACAGCGAAAGAGAGGGAGAAGCTTGCGGATGCCGTTTTGACGGTGATCAGGCGGGAAATTCAAAGCGATTGTGACGATCTAGTGGAAAGGGTGGTTGAGGATGAGTACGTCGAAGGGTTGGTGGTTCAGGAAATGAGGAATGTTTTCAGGAATATGGATATGTCGATAAATTACTAATGTGACTTTGCAACTGTTTACTTGTCTTGATGAGTACTTGTAGGGTTTTGAAGTATTTAATGTAAAATAAAATTATGCAGGTGTTTATGCAACCAGAAAAACACCGTTGTTTTGTAGTAAGTCTACAATTACGCTAAATTGGTGTTAATTATTAAATTCAACGCTATTTAGAAAATTGATAAAGAAGTTCATGGTTACTTGTTGATGGGTTCTTTTTATCAGAGTGATTAAGTAATAAAGCAAATTAAATTAATTAATATTTAATTGTGAGTGCGCCCTCTGTCGACTGTCATAGAAACGCGCCGGAACCCAGCCGATAACGCAGTTTCTTTTTGTCTATAAAAGTGATGTGATTGACATTTTCTATCAACAAATTTCCATCACGATTATTGTTATTTAATTATTACAATCCTCGAGGTAAGCCCAACTCATCAGTTAAAAACCCCCGAAAGACCCAACCCCATCAAACAACCCAGCACCCATTTCCAAAACCGGCGCTAATCAAAATACGCCGCAGGCTTATAGGTCAAGATTTGTCACAAAATAGCAACAATTTTGAAAAAAATACCCATCCGAAAACCTTCTCCCATCGAAATCCCCCAGCATGCTCCTGGTGCGGGTCCAAGTTTCCCTCAATTCGCCCCATGATCCGCCCCTGCCGGTCGCCGACCATGTGATTCCACCCCGAAGCACCAACCCCATCCCCTTCCAAACCCTCTGTCTCAGCCGTTTTGCGCGTCTTCGCGATGTAAACAATAAATAGAACCTCCACACAACGAACCCCTCCTCTCCAGGTTATATTTAGCCCAACACAGTCCGGACAAAATCCCAAATAAAAAACAAACTTGCAAATCACTACACCTATTATGCCCGCACCCAGGACATGAACTTGTTATCATTGGTAAAACCGTGAGAATCCAAGAGTTTGTGCTGATTTTGAGGTTATTTCAGTGCTGCGGTCGCAAAGCTATGCACAGTCTAAACCTGGAAGGTCAGTACGCGAACACGAATGGGGCTGCCAATCCTGAACGAGTGGTCATCCTGGACGCCGGGGCGCAGTACGGGAAAGTCATCGACCGAAAGGTCCGGGAGCTGAACATCGAGGCGCACATTCTGCCGCTGGACACGCCGGCGTTCAACATTAAGGAAGGGGGCTACAGGGCCGTGATCATCTCGGGGGGGCCGAGTTCGGTGTACGCGGAGGACGCGCCCAGATACGATGCGGATATTTTTCGAATAGGTTTGCCAGTTTTAGGTACGTGGTGTAGGTGGTGTGGAGTTCGTTTTAAAGCTGGATTTCAGGGATTTGTTACGGGATGCAGATGATGAATAAGGAGTTCGGGGGGACCGTGATTAGGAAAGACAGCAGAGAAGATGGGCAATACAATATAGAAGTGAACACAAAAAGCATTTTATTCAAGTGAGTAGATTTTTTCGGTTCGGAATTGTGTTAATGCGATGTAACGGTTTTATCTTGTTGCGAGGACATTTAAATTGATTTTAATTGCGGGTTTGTTAAGTAGAATTTTATCTTTGTGTTTATTGGTTAAGGTCAAGGTCGGCGGCAGATGTTTTTGGTTTTTGCTGAAATACCGCGTGAGTGATTGGTTTATTTTTGATAGGATTTTGCAATGGAAAATGTTTCAAAAACATGCTAGAGTAGCGTCATAGCAGCTGTTGCTAGATTAAAGAAGTACAACGTGGTTGTGAAATTAACTAATTCAGGATCAAAGTTTTAAGAGTTTGTGATAAAAACGTTAAACAAAAATAATCTTGACATAAAATGTGTCTTTCATGCAGTGTTTTGTCACAAATTATTTTGTCAAAGAAAAGTTTTATCGCGTTTTATTTGCGTTCTTGTAAAGAAAAACTCATTTTTTTAAGGAAAGTTTTTCTGATTTGCCAAACAACGGTTGAAAACAGTCAGGAAAGAACTTTGCTCCTTTTGTTCAATGCAGAAAAAAGCAAATACGGTCGTTAATGGCAAAATTTTTCAAAGTGAGCCAAGATATGCCCACCGTTGCCAATAGTAAACATAAACCGTTTAGATAAATCTTTGTATTGACTTAAGTTGAAGACTCAAATTTTAATTTACTATATCTCAGAGATTGGTTTAGGCGTTTGGGAAACCCCTTCATATTTTTTTTATAATTTTGCTTCTTCAAGCGGAAAAAGAAAATTCATTTTCAGTACAATTACATTTTTACAAACTTTAATCAAGTTTTATTTTCAGAAATGGAAATAACAGTTCTTTATGTTTTTTTTTTACCTGCTGGGTTCATAAAATTCGTCGAGCAGGCCATGAAAAATTGTTTTGAAATAATGATGTTGGCATTACAGCTGTTTGACACTTTATTTGACAGTTATTCGACCGTAAATGTCAAACTGAAAGGAAAGCGTTGGTGTTGCCAACATTATTTTTTTAACAATAAATTTCAAAGTTTGCGCTAAAATCTTGTAAACTAGTGTTATTATTAGTCTTTTACAAAGATAACAATTTAAAATATGTTCTTTAAACACAGAAGCTTAAAAAACTCAATAGCAAAAGAAAGTTTATTTAAAAACAGACCTAAATTATGAAATGCAGGAACTTCCATTTCACTAAATTCGCAAAAACTGTATTTCACGTTCTCCATAAATGGATTAGAGCTAGAGTGGAAATATTTTGAGAAGAACACGGTAATAAGACGTCGCAGTGGATGTACATGTTTTCGGACGGGTCCATTTGTGGGTTTGTGGGGAGTAAACTGTGCTGCTTGTACCAACACCGGCGTTCGTCCTTCTGGTTCATGATTCTTTTGTGAGATAACCAAACAGTGTATTTCTTATTGTGTTTCGACTCTAGTGTTCTGTTTAACATTTTTCATATATTTTTATTTTAACTTATATGGGTTATCATAAAAAAAATAAATTAATATAATTCGCAAAATTTAATTTTATAGTTTTTTGTAGAAACTGTATTTGTTCGTGCGTACTTCAGAGGCGAGGGAGCTTCCGTTTAAATAACTTTGGACAAATCTTTCGTAACTTCGTTTTTTTTTTTGTTGTCTTTTTTATTATCTCTTTCGTTTTTTGTTTATCGTCATTTTTTCTTTGTTTTTACCTTGTTTCTTCCTCTTTTTTTCTACCCTTTTTTATGGCCCCTTTTCATCACTTTGTTATTTTGCCGCGTTTTTGGACGCCTTTTTAATTTTTTATCACCTTTTCTCTTGTAGTTTTTGCCTATTTTTTTTTTCGCCCGTTTCAAAATTTCCTCCTTTCTTTTGTCGTTTTTTAATAGTTTTTTGCCAAATTTTTTCATCTTTTACCGTTTTTGTTATCATTTTTTAACTTCTTTTTTACCTTTTTTCGTCTTATTTTTATCACTTTTTTCACACTTTTTTGCCTTTTTCTCTCTCTTGTTTGCAAGTATCACTTTTTTCTTGGTTGCCTTTTTTGTAGTTTTTGTTTTGTCTCTTTTTCTTTTTTTGACCGTTTTTTTTTCATATTTTTTTTACCCTTTTTGTCGCATTTTTGACACTTGTCGGCCCTTTTTATTATCCAATTTTTATATATTTTTTTGGCACTGGTGTTTTAATACCTTTTTTCCGCCTTTTTAACCCTCGTGTTTTTTGGTCGCTTTTTGTCATCTTTTTTTACCTTTTTTGTGCCAACTTTTTATTTTGATATTTTTTTGTAGATTTTTTCACTTTTTTCATCGGCTTTTATATAGCTTTGTTTATATTATTTTTTTGACCATTTTCTGACGATTTTTTTATCGCCTTTTTTGTCATCTAAAAACTGAAAAACCGTAGACTAAGAAACGAAAAATTGAAAAATTAAAAATTGAGTATTCGAAAAACTATAAAAAGAGAAATTGAAGATCTAAAATTGAAAAGGGAGAAAATCAAAAATAAATATTTAAAAATCGAAAAATTGCATAACTGTAAAAAAAAAATGAAGTTGAAAAATCCATAAATTGAAATTGAAAACTCGAATTGAAGAAGCGAAAAATTGCAAAATCGAAAAAATTAAAGATCCTGAAATTGAAAAAAAAAAACAAAAAATTTTAAATATCTAGAAATTGAAAAATAATGAAAACTCAAAAAGTGGCAAATCGAAAAACTGAGGAAATGAAAAATGGTGAAAGCAGAAATTTGCGATTGAACATTGAAAATTTTTAAAAATCGAAAAACTGGAAAATTGGAAAATCGTATAATTGAACAAACGAAAAATTGAAAAGTCTGTTTATATCGGAAACTCAAATGATTGAAGACACGAAAAATAAAAATCAAGAAATTGAAAAATCGAAAAATGGAAAAAACCAAAAATTAAAAATCTCAATTTTTATCTTTTTTTTTTAAATCTTTTTTTTAACACTTTTTGTCATCTTTTTTTTCGCCTTTTTTTGTTCCTGTTTTTCATCGTTCTCTTTCCGTGTTTGTCACTTTATTTTGATTGCTCTTTTTATCTTCATTTTTCAAGGATTTTTTTGCCGATTTTTTATCGCTTTTTTTGTCATCTTTTGTTTGCCCCCCCTTTTTTCTCGAAAATCAAGAAATTGGAAAAAAAAAACCTAAAAACTGTAAAACCGCGAATTTTCAGAAACGAAAACTTGAAAAATTTGAAATTTAGAACTAGAAAAACTAGAAAAAGAGAAATTAAAGATCGAAAAATTGAAAAGGGAAAAAATCAAAATATTTAAAAATCGAAAAATTGCTAAATTGTAAAAAAATTTTGAATATGAAAAAGCCACAAATTGAAATTGAAAACTCAAAAAGTTGTAATTCGAAAAAATGAAGAAACGAAAAATCGCGAAATCTGAAATTTGCAAAATTGTAATACTGAAAAATTGAACACTGAAAAATTTAAACAATCGAAAAACTGGAAAATTGGAAAATCGTATGATTGAAGAAACGAAAAATAAAAAATCGAAAAATTGAAAAAGCTAAAAATTAAAATCCTCCATTTTTGTCGTTTTTTAATCTTTTTTCGCCTTTTTTATGTTTTTTTTTATCGTCCTTTTTTCCGTGTTTGTTATCACTTTTCTTTGGTTGCCCTTTTTATCCTCTTTTTTTCTATTTTTATAGTTTTTTTTGGGCACTTTTTAATGCCTTTTTTTTGCCGTTCTTTATCAACTTTTTATTTTCTTAGTTTTTTTTTTCGCTTTTTTTGATCGCCTTCTATATTATTTCCTTTATATTATTTTTTTGACGATTTTTTTATTGCTTTTTTTAATCATTTTTTGTTTGATGTCTTTTTTCTCGAAAATCGAGAATTTGGAAAATAAAAGTCTAAAAACCGAAAAGGCGTAAATTTTAATAAACAAAAAATTTGAAGTTGAAAAATCTATAAATTGAAACTGAAAACTCGAATTGAAGAGGCGAAAAATTACGAAATCGAAAAAATTAAAGATCGTGAAACCGAAGAAAAAAACGAAAATTTTAAATATGTATTTAGAAATTGAAAAATCGAGTAATTGAAAAACTTCAACTTGAAAACTCAAAAAGTTGCAAATCGAAAAATTGAAGAAACGAAAAATCGTGAAATGGGAAATTTGCAAAATTGTGAAACTGAAAAATTGCAACATGCAGAAATTTAAAAAATCGAAAACTTGGAAAATTGTATAATTGAACAAACGAAAAATTGAAAAGTTTTTTTATATTGAAAACTCAAATGATTGAAGAAACGAAAAATAAAAAATCAAGAAATTGAAAAATCGAAAAATAGAAAAAACCAAACATTAAAATCCCTCATTTTTGTCGTTTTTTAATCTGTTTTTGACACTTTGTCACCTTTTTTTCCGCCTTTTGTTTGTTTTCTTTTTTCTTTTTACCTGTTTTTATGAATATTCTTTGATTGCCCTTTTTATCTTCTTTTCGTAGTTTTTACATTTTTTGTCGCATTTTTTTAAAACCTTTTTTTTGACAACTTTTTGTATTGTCATCTTTTGCTTGTCGCCCTTTTTCTTTTTTCAGCTTTTTTTCTAATACTTTCTTACCCCCGTTTTTTTGTATCGCATTTTTTATTACCTTTTTTTTGGTTGCTTTTTTTTGTCGTGTTCGGTCTTTTTGTCCCTTTTTTAATGCATTTATTTGGGTTTTTTGTACCCATCACTGTTTTCTCGAATTTTCTCGCCTTTTTTTTCGTCATGTCCTTGTCCTCTTTTTCCATTTTTTTCGCCTTTTTTGGTCATGTTTTTTTTTACTTTTTCTTTGTTGTCTTTTGTTGCTTTGATTGTTATTTTGTCTTTTTAAGATTTATTAATTATTAATAAAAAAATGAAATTCACAAAAGTAAATTTTGTGATTTATCTAAGCAACTGGATTTTGGAAGGTTTAAATAAATTTAGACCATTTTTTTTTTGGAGCAAATTGTAAAAATCTGAAGGAGGATACCAATACTTTGTAGTATCTTATTTCTTTTCTAAAATGAATCAATATTTACAAAAATAAAAAAAAAAATTTTGGAAAATTGAACTGCCAGTTTCGTTAACTGAACGAAATAAGTGACTTTTTAGTAATTTAAATTTGGTTTTGTTATGCAGTGTTTCATTGCGGGTCCTGCCCAAGGCTCCTTTACCTGGCCAAACAATTCGTAGTACCTTTGTATTTTAAGCCTGTTGTTTTTATTTTCTGTGTTACATTTGTACTTTCTTGCAGAGGTCTCGATAAAGTCCAAACAGTATTGCTAACCCACGGCGACGCCATCGACAAAGTTGCCGACAATTTCCGACCGATCGCCCAGAGCTCCTCCTTCTGCGCCGGCATCTGCAACGAGAAGCTCCGCCTCTACGGTCTCCAATTCCACCCCGAGGTCGACCTCACCCCCAACGGCAAGACCATCCTGCGAAATTTCCTCTTCGACGTCGCCGGCCTCACCGGCAACTACACCATGCCCACCCGCGAGAAGGAGTGCGTCAAATACATCAAGAGCACGGTCGGCAACAACAAGGTCCTCTTGCTGGTCAGCGGCGGCGTCGACAGCACCGTCGCGGCGGCGCTCCTCCACAAGGCGCTCCGCCCCGACCAGATCATCGCCATCCACATCGACAACGGCTTCATGCGGAAGAACGAGAGCACCAAAGTCTACCACTCCCTGCAGAAGATCGGCCTGAGCCTGCGCGTCGTCAAGGCCGCCAGCACCTTCCTCGAGGGCACGACGGTGGTGCCCGTGGACAAGCACGAGGCGACGCTGCGCACGACGCTCACGAGCATGCTGTGCAAGACGTGCGACCCGGAGGAGAAGAGGAAGATCATCGGCGACGTGTTCGTGCGCATCTCGGACGAGATCATCGCCGACCTCAACCTCAAGGCCGAGGAGGTGGTGCTCGGCCAGGGCACGCTGCGGCCGGACCTGATCGAGTCGGCCTCGGCGCTGGTCTCGTCCAAGGCCGACACGATCAAGACGCACCACAACGACTCGGAGATGGTGCGGAAGCTGCGGGCGGAGGGGCGGGTGGTGGAGCCGCTGAAGGACTTCCACAAGGACGAGGTGCGGGCGCTGGGGAGGGACCTGGGGCTGGCGCCGGAGCTGGTCATGAGGCACCCGTTCCCGGGGCCGGGCTTGGCGATCAGGGTGCTGTGCGCGGAGGAGCCGTACATGGAGAGGGATTTCTCAGAGACGCAGGTGCTGGTGAAGATCATCGTCGAGTTCGACCAGATGCTGCAGAAGAAGCACGCGCTCTTGAACAGGGTGGAGGCGGTGACGAATAACGAGGAGAGGTGAGTGGGCGTGGCGAGGGCGGAGCTCGGGGCGGGGAGAATGTACTGGAGAATTGGAAGCTAAAAATTATTAAAAAAAAAAACATGGCTGTCGACAACAGCGGCGTAGGGAGTATTTTTCTTAAAAGGGGCCCAAGAAACGTCCTTTTTCTATGGCGATTTTTCAATTTCTCAGTCTTTGATTTCAAATTTTTCAAACTTCCAGTTTAAATTTTATTGAAAAAGAGAGAAATTAAAAATCGAGAAAATGAAACATTGATTCTAGAAATTGAATAACTAAAAAACCTTGAAAAATTGGAAAATTAGAAACTCTTAAAATTGAACAAACGAAAACCGAATAAACGAAAAAATCAAAAATTGTAAATATGTATTTAAAAATTGAAAAATTGCAACAAAAGAGTGAAAAATGGAAACATTCTAAAATTGAAACTTTTAAAATTAATAAATGCAAAAAAAAACCGAAGAATCTTCAAAAACGAAAAAATAAAAAATTGCAAAATTAAATGAAAAAATGAAAAATTCAAAAGTTAAAAAATCGGAAAAACCAAAAATTGCGAATCGAAAAACTGGAAAAAAGTTGAAAAATGAAAAAAAATCAATATATGTATCTGTAAATTGAACAGAAGATTTGTAGAATTTCAAAGTTGAAAAATCGCAAAATAAAAAAATGCTCAACTTGAAACTAGAAAAATACAAAATCGCAAAATGAACAAATGAAATAATGAAAAAAATTTGGAAATTTAAAATTCAAAACTCGAATAATTGAATGAACGAAAAATTGGAAAATTCATAGATGGAAAAATTGTTAAAAACGCTGTTAAAAATTAAAAACTTGCGAAATTGTAAGATTGAAAAAATTTAAAAGTTGAGAAACGGAAAATACTCGAAAAATTTGAAGTCGAAACAAATTTAAAAAATCGAAAAACTGGGAAAAAAATATGGAAATTGAAAAAAAAGTCATGAAATTCAAATAATTGACAAATCTAAAAAATAGACAAATTGAACAATCAAAATATTGAAAAATTCAAAAGTTGGAAAATCAAAATTTTGTAAAAGTAAAAATTGAAAACTCGAATAATTGAAGAAGGAAAAAATTTTAAAACAAACTGAAAAATAGCAAATTGGAAAATCTTTATAAATGGCAACAAAATAGAAAAATTTTAAAAATTAAAAATCGAAAAATAAAAAAATCAAAATATTTAAAAATTGTAAAAGTGCAAAATTCTAAAATTTCAATATTAAAAAATTTTAAAATTAAAAGTTGCTCATCTTAAAACCAAAAAAATGGAAAATCGTAAAATTGAAACAACGAAAAATTTAAAAGTCAAAATTTGTAAAAATTGAAAATTTTAAAAAATTGAGAGATCCAAAAAATAGAGAACTGCAAAATCGTGAAATTGAACGAGTGAAAAATTGAGACATTCAAAAACTAAAAATTCAAAATTATGAAAAATTTAAAATTGAAAACTCGATAAATGAGGAAACGAAAAATTCAAATTCGAATAACTGAGGAAACGAAAAATCGAAAGAAATTGGAAATCGAAAAGTTAAAAAATTTTAAAATTATAAATTGAAAAATAAAAAACTGGAAAATCTTAAAAATTGAAACCTTACAAAATAAAAGTTGTAAAATCGTAAAAGTAAAATTTCAAAATTGAACAATTGAACATTTAAAAATTGATAAATGCAAAAATTGAAAAATCAGAATTTTGAAAAATTTTAAATTGTCAAACGCGAATAATTGAAGAGGGAAAATTGAAAAATTTGAAAACAAACTGAAAAATAGAAAAATAGAAATCTTACAATTCGAAACATTAAAAAATGGAAAAATTTTAAAAATTAAAAATCAAAAAATCGAAAAAAAAAATGCCCATTTTAAAACCAGAAAGATACAAAATCGTAATACTGAAAAAATGAAAAATTAAAAAATCAAAACAGAAAAATTGCAAAATCGAAAAATTGAACAAGTGAAAAATTGAGAAATTCAAAATTATGAAAAATTTAAAATTGAAAATTCGATAAATGAGGAAACGAAAGATTGAAAGAAATTGAAAATCGCAAAGTATAAATGTTTCAAAATAATACATTAGCAAATAAAAAAGTGAAAAATCTTAAAAATTGAAAAATTCCAAAATTGAAATCGAACAAACGGAAAAATTCAAAAGTTGAAAAGTCGAAAAATTCCAAAAATTGAAAATCGAAAAGTTGAAATATTTAAAAATAATACAGTGAATAATAAAAAACTGAAAAATCTTAAAAATTGAAAAATTCCAAAATTATAAAGTCGAACAAACGAAAAATTGATAAATTCAAAAATTGAAAAATCAAAATTTTGAAAAATTTAAAAACAAATTGAAAAATGGAGAACCCGGAAATCTTAAAATTCGAAACATTAAAAAATGGAAAAATTTAAAAAATTAAAAAATAAAAAATAAAAAAATATATTTAAAAATTGAAAAATCGAGAAAAAAAATTGCTCATCTTAAAACCAGAAAAATACAAAATCGTAATATTGAAAAAATGAAAAATTAAAAAATCAAAATTGAAAAATTAAAAATTCAGTGATCCAAAAAATAGAAAAATGCAAAATTGGAAAATAGAACAATTAAAAAATTGAGAAATTCAAAATTAAGAAAAATTTAAAATTGAAAAATGGGGAAAGGAGGAAACGAAAAATTAAAACTCGAATAATTGAGGAAACGAAAAATTGAAAGAAATTCAAGATCGAAAAGTTGAAAAATCTGAAAATAATAAATTGAAAAATAAAATACTGAAAAATCTTAAAAATTGAAAAATTACATAATTGTAAAATCGAACAAATGGAAAAATTCAAAAGTTAAAAAGTCGAAATAATTCCAAAAATTGAAAAGTAGAAAAGTTGTACAATTGAAAATTTCAAAATTGAACCATGGAACAATAAAAAATTTAAAAATCCGATGAGAGAAAAAAATAAAATTGTAAAGTCGAACAAACGAAAAATTGAAAAATCAAAATTTTGAATTGTCGAACTCGAATAATTGAAGAGAGAAAAATTGAAAAATTAACAACCGGGAAATCTTAAAATTCGAAACATTAAAAAATGGAAACATTTTAAAAATTAAAAATAAAAAAATTGAAAAAAAAAGAAAATATTTAAAACTTGAAAAATCGGCAAAAAATTGCTCATCGTAAAACCAGAAAAATACAAAATCGTAATATTGAAAAAATGAAAAATTAAAAAATCAAAATTTTGAAAAATCGAAAAATTGTAAAATTTCAAAATTGAAAAATTAAAAATTTAGAAATCAAAAAAATTGAAAAATGCAAAATTGGAAAATTGAACAAGTGAAAAATTGAGAAATTCAAAATTAAGAAAAATTTGAAATTGAATAATCAGTAAAAGAGGAAACGAAAAATTAAAACTCGAATAACTGAGGAAACGAAAAATTTAAAGAAATTGAAGATCGAAAAGTTCAAAAAGTTGAAAATAATAAATTTAAAAATAAAATAGTGAAAAATCTTGAAAATTGAAAAATTACATAATTGTAAAATCGAACAAATGGAAAAATTCATGTTGAAAAGTCGAAAAAATTCCAAAAATTGAAAAGTAGAAAGTTGTAAAATTGAAAATTTCATAATTGATCCATGGTACAATAAAAAATTTAAAAATCCGATGAGAGAAAAAAATAAAATTGTAAAGTCGAACAAACGAAAAATTGATAAATTCAAAAATTGAAAAATGAAAATTTTGAAAAATTTTAAATTGTCGAACTCGAATAATAATTGAAGAGAGAAAAATTGAAAAATTTAAAAACAAATTGAAAAATAGAAAACCGGGAAATCTTAAAATTCGAAACATTAAAAAATGGAAACATTTTAAAAATTAAAAATCAAAAAATAGAAAAAAATGGAAAAAATTAAAAAAAAAGAAAATATTTAAAAAATGAAAAATCGACAAAAGAATTGCTCATCTTATAACCAAAAAAAAAAAATGCAAAATCGTTATATTGAAAAAATGAAAAATTAAAAATCAAAATTTTCGAAAATCGAACAATTCTAAAATTTCAAAATTGAAAATTTAAAAATTCAGAGATCCAAAAAATAGAAAAATGCAAAATTTAAAATTGAAAAATTGGTAAAAGAGGAAACGAAAAATTAAAACACGAATAACTGAGGAAACGAAAAATTGAAAGATATTGAGGATCGAAAAGTTGAAAAATCTGAAAATAATAAATTGAAAAATATAAAACTAAAACATTTTAAAAATTGAAAAATTACATAATTGTAAAATCTAATAAACGGAAAAATTCAAAAGTTGAAGACGGAAAATTTTCAAAAATTGAAAAGTAGAAAAGTTGTAAAATCGGAAAATCTAAAATTTCTAAATTGAACAATGGAACAATAAAAAATTGAAAAATCGTCTGAGTGAAAAATGCAAAATTATAAAGTCGAACAAACGAAAAATTAAAAAATCAAAATTTTGAAAAATTTTAAATTGACAAATCGATAATTTAAGAAGGAAAAATTGAAAAATTTAAAAAATTACAAATCGATAAACAAAAAAATTGAAAAAGAAATTAAAAATCCAAAAATTGAAGAATTCAACAGTTGAAAAAAGGAACATTTGAAAAATTTTAAATTGAAACAAAAAATCAAAGATTCAAAATTTGTAATGCACAATTGAAAAATCTAAAAATTAAAATTCGCGAAACTGTAGAACTAAAAAAATTGAAAATTTGATCAATTTAAATTTCCAGAATTTGGAGAAAAATAAAAAAAATCAGAAACTTCACATTGAAAACTCGAAAAGTAAAAAAAAAATGAAATCGAAAAATTGTAAAACTGAACAACTCGAATAATTGAAGGAGCGAAAAGTTGAAAATTCAAAAATCGAGAAATCAAAAAATAAAAATGTATAGACCATATTCTCCGGTAAATTCTCCCCTCCCCGGATAAAGTCAGACCAACACGTGCCTCGTTCTTATTGGCTAAGTCACAATGACTTACAAGCGCACCAATAACGTGCTTTCTTCAACAGAAACGTATTAAGGAAAATCTCCAGTAAGCAAAAGCTGGCAGCCACACTCCTACCGATTCGAAGCGTCGGAGTCCAAGGCGATTGCCGTTCGTACAGTTACGTCGTAGGTATTTCGAGTGAAAAAGAGCCCGATTGGGACGACCTCATGTTTCTCGCTTGCCTTATACCAAGAATTTGCCGGAATATAAACAGAGTCTGTTACGTCTTCGGCGGCCTCGTTAAAGAACCGATTGTAGACCTCACCATCACATACCTTACTTGTAACGTTTTAGCGACATTAAGACAATGCGACGACGTCGCCACCACGGTAAGTGCTTCCTTGATCCCATTAAAAGTGTCTTTTCAAATCGCACAAAACACTCTGAAACAAGTTAACAGGTAACTACTTTGTTGGCGAAACGCGTCAAATTTAGTTTTTCAGTTTTCAGAGTGTTTGTTTAGTGTGGTGAGTTTGTAGGAAGGTTAAGAAGGTGGCTTTCTGTGGAGATTACGAAGCCGCCGATACTGCCTTCCGAGATAAGAATGCTGAAAGAACAGTTTTGTGCTATTCGAGCCTGTAGACGAATCTACATTTCAGCAGACATATTTTTTAACTGTCGACCGTGGTTGACGATGATTTTGTTGACAGGTGTTACAAAATAGTGGTCATATGAATTCAGTGAGTCAAATGCCTGTGATTCTGCTACCTTTACACTTTGACAGGGACCAGGCATTGAGGATCCCCTCCTGTCAGCGATCGATAGTATTGAGACCGTTTTGCACACGTGACTTTATGACAGGAATGCCTGCAGTACCTGGGAAACAACTGCCTTTAGATGTGAGTGGTTTCGACGCTTTGTGGATTTACTGATCCCGTTTTGTGCAGGTCGTGCAGAAAATGGTTGTAGAGATTTTGCAAGTTCCGGGCGTTTCTAGGGTGTTGTACGACTTAACTTCAAAGCCCCCAGGCACAACAGAATGGGAATGATAATCAGCAACATTGTCATAAATTATTAATTGTGTAATTTGTTAGCATGGACAGACTATAAGAAGGTTTCCTGTTTTATTCTTTTAAAATATATTGTATATGGTTGTTGACAACGGCGAACTGTGTTTTGTTACGATTTTGATTTTTAATTAATACACTTGGCTCAAAAATATTTGTATATGTTGATTGTGCACTTTTTTCCAAGACAAATTGGACGAACCATTGTTATCGCGGCATATGCTATGGAGTCAGTTATTACTTTTTTTACATTAAACTGGCAAGTTGCACTTTATATATTTAACTTATTTTATTTTTCCTTTGTGTTAATAAAAGTCAATTCTATTAATATCGTGCCGTTTCAATTTCGATTCCAATCAGAACGCAGGCGCAGACATCACGTGACTTCTGTCAATAATAAAAGACGAAACGACAAATGGACTGCAAACAACGAAAGTAGCAAGAGACTGGAGACCCCACATTTTTTTTTTGGTACTATATTTTTTAATATTGATTACTGATTTTGCGTCATTATAGCCATTAAAAAGCCTGTCTGACATCAATAATACCAAAAATAGCCATATTTATTCTTAAAACGCAATTAAAAAGTAGCGTTTTCAATTTTAGGTTAGGTAGCAGGTGCCGACTTTACCGACATCGTGAACCGAATAAATCGCCGATTTTTATAAATACGGTGAAAAAACAACAATAATAAAATGCATTCGATACGAATTAGCCTCCGCTCGTGCCCCAAACACTGGCGCTGCTTCTCCCGCAGGTATTTCTCGCTTTTTCAAAACCGCATGACATAACCCTACTTTTCAGTTCCGTGGTTACACAAACCGAGCCCCAAGCAGCCCCAGTGGAAAAACTGACAATACCTCCCCCCAGCGACGCCGACAAGCCCATCAGCCCCAAAATCGAAAAGCTCGTGACTGAAATCTCCCAGTTGAATCTTCTAGAAGTGTCTGAGTTGAGTGGGGCTCTCAAAAAACGGCTGAACCTTCCCGACGCCCCCGTTATGCCAATGGGGGGTTTTGCTGCAGCTGCTCCTGCCGAGGAAGAAGAGGAGGCCCCCAAAGCAGTCAAGTCCATATTCACAGTGAAATTGATGAAATACGACGAGAAACAAAAAGTCGCCCTTATTAAAGAAATCAAGGGCTTGTTAGAAGGTATGAACTTAGTGCAAGCGAAGAAGTTCGTGGAGAGTGCGCCCACGGTCGTGAAGGCGGACATCGCGAAAGACGAAGCCGATAAACTAAAAGCGGCGATTGAGAAAGTGGGGGGCGTGGTGGAAGTGGAGTAATTTAGTAAGTTGTTAGTTAATTAATTGATTAAATTGAATAAAAAACGTGTATTGAGACAGTTATACATAGTATAAATTCGTTAAGTTAAGTAGAGGGCTCATGGTTCTGTGGCGACTTTTCGGTATGAAATGTTGCTGTCGCCGTATGAGATTTCGTTCAGTTCGGTCATGGAGTGTCGCCATTGGTTGTGGCAGATGGCGCCGTTGTTCAACAAATGGGTGTCTTCGCTCTCGATTTCTTTGCGTTTGTTGTCTTCGAGGATGGCCTCCATTTCTTCTCTCGAGTTAAAGTACTTGAAGTCGTTGTCAAAGACGCCTCTGAACACGGTCACGACTTCGTCTCGCGTGTTTAGGAAGTAGAGGGGTTGTTTGCGGATGAGGAATTCGTTAATGAGGGCGGAGATTCCTTTGGCGGCGGTGAAATCAGCGCCTAGGATAAACCGGCAGTCGATTGCTACAGGGAGATTTTTCGAGTTAAGACCGGCTTTTCCGACGCTGGTTTTGATGAAGTCGACCGCCGGGAAGTAGAGGCTGTTGCCGGGGGTGATCATGATGTAGTCGATTCCATTGGAGAACGTCTAAACATATTAAAAAAATATATAGAAAAAAAAATAGGGGTCATAGTTGGCCGAAATTTGTTTACCTTGACTTTCTCCACATATACAGTAGGACGCGCTGAAGGGTACAATAGGAAAATAATATTAATTCCAACCCCCACCAAAATCCCGTATTCCACCCCAATAGCCAAACAAAACACGAAAGTGGCAAAAGTGGCCACTAGATCTTTTTTACTAGACCTCCACATGGGTTTCACCACTTCATATTCAATCATAAAAATGACAGCACTTATGATAACAGCAGCTAGAGACGCTTTTGGAATGAAGGCGAAATACGGGGTAAGGAAACTGAGTGCTAACAGAACCATTATCCCTGAAACATACACACAATTACAGCAAAAGTCCCTAGAAAGTCACTAAAGCACAATTACACCAGACAAATTTATATTTACCAGTAAAAACTCCCCCTAATGGCGTCTGCACGCCACTGGCATGGTTAACCGCCGACCTCGAGAACGACCCAGTGATGGGCATGGACGAGAAAAACGACCCAAAAACGTTACACATCGACAGGGTGAGAAGTTCCTGAGTGGCGTCGATCATCTGTCCGCTCGCTACAAATCATAGTTTGATTTATAAATTTGCTATTGACCTTGAAATTTCCGCTGCCGTTGATAGTAACTTTGATGTTCAACTTTTGCCGTATTTAAAGGGGCTGTATTGTTGAAATGTCAAGCAAAATGGAGCCCCGCCCACCCACCCTATCTCAATTGTGACGATTTTTTTATTCGCCGTGAGCCAAGGAGGTGGAGCTTAACCGCAAGTACCTTATTTCTATTTTCTAGTTTCTAAGAATAAAAAAAATATATCACAATTAAGATGGTGTGGATGGGCGGGGTTTATATTTTACCTTTTTTTCTTAATATGCATAGTATTCTTTGAACAACACGATACTCAAGAACATGTTTTTAATTTCTTGTAATGAAATAAGTATTTTGCAGTTAAACTCGGCCACAATTGAGATAGGGCGGGTGGGCGGGCTTATATTTTTTCTTTTTGTTTTAATACGTCTACACTTCTTTTCACAATATGAAACTTAAAACACGTTTAAAATGGAAAATTTGTACAAGGAAACATCGATTTTAGATTAGGCTCCGCCCCATAATTCAGATTTCCTTGCAAAAATGTACCATTTTAACCATGTGTTAAGTTTGTTGTTGTGAAAAGTTGACTGTGTATATTAAGAAAAAAAAGGCAAAATATAAGCCCCGCCCACCCACCCAATGTCAATTCTGATGATTTTTTTTTATTTGTTGTAAGCCGAGGGGCGGGGCTTAATTATAAATCTTTAAAGACAAAAAAATGCAAAATCGTTGAATTGAAATTGCCAATTATTGAAGAATTGAAAAATAATAAATTGAAACATTAAAAACAGAAAATTCTTAAAATCGAAAACTGGACAAACGAAAAATGGAAAAATTCAAAATAATTCAAAACTGAAAAATTGAAAATTTTAAAAATTGAACAAACGAAATTTTGAAAAATTTAAAATTAAAAACTACACTGAAGAAGCGAAAACTTGACAAATTCAGACATTCAAAACTTAAAATGCGAAAATTAGGGAACTGAAAAAACGAAAAATTGAAAAATTCTAAATCATAAAATTCTAAAAATTCAGAAGAATCATAATTTTGAAAGTGGAAACTCGAATAACTGAACAAACGAAAAAACGAAAAATTAAAATTTCTAGAAATTGGAAAATTCAGAAGTTGAAAAATCAAATAACTGAATAACCGAAAAGTTAAAGATAAATGAAAAATTGAAAAATCTTAAAAAACGGAAAATTGAGAACTCCTATGACTGAAGAAACGAAAAATTGAAACATTAAGAAGTTGAAAGCTCGAAAAATTGCAAATCGTAAAACTAAAAATACAAACATTTGAAAAATCAAAAAATTAAAAATAAAAAATCGAAAACTAAAAACGAAAAATTGAAAAATTATATTTTGTCTTTTCGTTTTAATATGTCTAGACTTCTTTTCACAACATGAAACTGAAAACACGTTAAAAATGGAAAATTTGTATAAGGAAGTATGGATTTTAGATTAGGCTCTGCCCCATAATTCAGATTTCCTTGTAAAAATGTACCATTTTAACCGTGTTTTAAGTTTCTTGTTGTGAAAAGATGGCAATGTATATTAAGAAAAAAAAAAAAGACAAAATATAAGCCCCGCCCACCCACCCAATGTCAATTCTGATGATTTGATGGTTGAAAGCTCGAAAAATCGTAAAACTGAAGATACAAATATTTGAAAACTCAAAAAATTAAAAATAAAAAAAAACGGAAAATTGAGAACTAGAACTGAAGAAACGAAAAATTGAAACATTAAGAAGTTGAAAACTCGTAAAATTGCAAATCGTAAAACTGAAGATACAAATATTTGAAATATCAAAAAATTAAAAATTAAAAAATCGAAAACTCAAAACGAAAAATTGAAAAATTTCGAAAATCATCACAATTGAGATGGGGTGGGTGGGCGGGGTTTATATTTTGCCGTTTTTTCTTAATAGGCATAGTATTTTTTGAACAACACGATACTCTAGAACATGTTTTTAATTTCTTGTCAAGAAATAAGTATTTTGCAGTTAAACTCCGCCTTGGTTTTAATACGTCTAGACTTATTTTCACAACATGAAACTTAAAAGACGTTCAAAATGGAAAATTTGTATAAGGGAATATCGATTTTAGATTAGGCTCCGCCCCATAATTCAGATTTTCTTGCAAAACTGTACCATTTTAACCATGTTTTAAGTTTCTTGTTGTGAAAAGATGTCAATGTATATTAAGAAAAAGAAAAAGGCAAAATATAAGCCCCGCCCACCCACCCTACGTCAATTCTGATGATTTTTTATTCGTCGTAAGCCGAAGGGCGGGACTTAATTATAAATATTTAAAGACAAAAAAGTGCAGAATCGTTGAATTGAAATTTCCGATTATGGAAGAATTGAAAAATAATAAATTGCAACATTAAAAACAGAAAATTCTTAAAGTCGAAAAACTGGACAAACGAAAAATGGAAAAATTCAAAAGTTGAAACAGCGGAAAATTGAAAACTCGCATAAGTAAAGATACGAAATAATTCAAAACTGAAAAATCGTAAACTTGAAATACGAAAATTAGGGAACTGAAAAAAACAAAAATTTTAAAATTCTAAATCGTAAAATTGTGCAGATGAAAGTTTGAAAAATTCAGAAGTTAAGAAATCATAATTTTGAGAGTGAAAACTCGAATAATTGAACAAACGAAAAAACGAAAAATTAAAATTTCTAGGAATTGGAAAATTCAGAAGTTGAAAAAACGAATAACTGAATACTCGAAAAGTTAAAGAGAAATGAAAAATTGAAACATTAAGAAGTTGAAAGCTCGAAAAATCGTAAAACTGAAGATACAAATATTTGAAAACTCAAAAAATTAAAAATAAAAAAAAAAGGAAAACTGAAAACGAAAAATTGAAAAATAATCACAATTGAGATGGGGTGGGTGGGCGGGGATTATATTTTGCCTTTTTTTCTTAATATGCATAGTAGTCTTTGAATAATATGATACTCCGAAACATGTTGTTAATTTATTGTAAAGAAATAAGTATTTTGCAGTTAAACTCCGGCACAATTGCGATAGGGTGGGTGGGCGGGCTTACATTTTGCCTTTTTTATTGATATGTGTAGACTTCTTTTCAAAACATGAAACTTAAAACACGTTTAAAATGGAAAATTTGTATAAGGAAATATCGATTTTAGATTAGGCTCCGCCCCGTAATTCAGATTTCCTTGCAAAAATGTACCATTTTAACCATATTTTAAGTTTCGTGTTGTGAAAAGATGGCTATGTATATTAAGAAAAAGAAAAAGGCAAAATATAAGCCCCGCCCACCCACCCTACGTCAATTCTGATGATTTTTTTATTCGTCGTAAGCCGAGGGGCGGGGCTTAATTATAAATCTTTAAAGACAAAAAAAGCAAAATCGTCGAGTTGACAATTTCAATCATTGAAGAATTGAAAAATCGAAAAACTGGACAAACGAAAAATGGAAAAATTCAAAAGTTGAAAAATCGGAAAATTGAAAACTCGCATAAGTAAAGATACAAAATAATTTAAAACTGAAAAATCGTACATTTTAAAAATTGAACAATCGAAATTTTGAAAAATTTAAAATTAAAAACTAAACAGAAGAAGCGAAAAATCGACAAATTCAGAAGTTGAAAACTTAAAATGCAGAAAATAGGGAACTGAAGAAACGAAAAATTGAAAAATTCTAAATCGTAAAATTGTACAGACGAAAGTTTGAAAAATTCAGAAGTTAAGAAATCATAATTTTGAGAGTGAAAACTCGAATAATTGAACGAACGAAGAAACAAAAAAAATAAATTTTCTAGAAATTGGAAAATTCACAAGTTGGAAAATCGAATAACTGAATACTCAAAAAGTTAATGAGAAATGAAAAATTGAAAAATCTTGAAAAACGGAAAATTAAGAACTATAACTGAAGAACCGAGAAATTGAAACATTAAGAACTTGACAGCTCGAAAAATTGCAAATCGTAAAACTGAAGATACAAATATTTGAAAAATCAAAAAGATTAAAAATAAAAAATCGAAAACTGAAAACGAAAAATCGAAAATTTTGAAAAATCATCACGGGTGGATGGGCGGGCTTTATATTTTGCCTTTTCTCTTAATATGCATAGTATTCTTTGAATACCACGATACTCAAGAACATGTTTTTAATTTCTTGTAAAGAAATAAGTATTTTGCAGTTAAACTTCGCCACAATTGAGGTAGGGCGGGTGGGCGGGCTTATATTTTGTCTTTTTGTTTTACTATGTGTAGACTTCTTTTCACAACATGAAACTTAAAACACGGTTAAAATGGAAAATTTGTATAAGGAAATACCGATTTTAGATTAGGCTCCGCCCCATAATTCAGATTTCCGTGCAAAAATGTACCATTTTAACCATGTTTTAAGTTTCTTGTTGTGAAAAAATGGCTATGTATATTAAGAAAAAGATGGCCAAATATAATATGAGGGTTTCGGTGAACGGCAACGTCAGCGGCAAGTTTAGAAATCGACCGTAACTAAATAAACGGTTGGCAACCCTGTCACACTCACCGAAGGCCTTTGCGATGGCCACATTCCCCAGCACTCCAATCACGGGTACCAACACCACCGAAGTCCCCAAATCGGAAATCATGTCGCCAAAAGTGACCGTATGATTGTTGAGGGTTGTCTCAAAAGGTGGCGGCTTGAAGTCCGGAAGTCCCGGCCGCACAGTTCCGGTTAAGCGGAAGGGCGAAGAAGAAGTAGTTTCGTAGTAGTAGGCTGTGGCTGAACAAATGATGACGACTAGAGCGTTGCGGGAGGTGGAGACCAACCACAGGGTTTTGGCGACGACGCGCTGCTTTTTCGTAGGTTTGGTGTCCTTGGGGGTGGGTTTGTAATCCTTGAGTTTCTAGAATGGAAGGGTGTATGGATGGTTATTGTGATGAAGGGAACTAGATTTGGTGATTTTAGGGACTTTTGTAAAATGTTACCAAATATATCTTCGTGATACTTTGTTCTCTGGATCTAGATAGAGTAAATACAATGGAATTGAAACGTAGATCCGTATCACCACTTCAAAACATTTGTACCACTGATAAGATTAATTTAATTAGTAACCTATTTATTGAAAAATTGCCAACAAATTCATTAAAAAGTCAATGACATTCCGATGTCACTAAAGAAGCTCTGCATGACGTCAATGACGGCCCCTTCGAGCACGGTATCGCTGGTAACCAGCGTCATCAGGGTGGTAGCACTGGCAATCGAAGTCCAATCCACTCTCCTCAACGCCGACATCACCGAATCCGCAAGTTCCTGTCTTTGTGGCTCTGTCAAATCCTGCATCACCACTTCGATCGCCGATTTATATTTACCAGATCCCGAAATGCCGGCAAAGACGGCCGCTGCTACACCACCTAGTCGTGATTCAGCACGAATTTTCATCACAAAATTTAAGGTTATGTTAAATTTTTACCTACTGCTAATCCGCGCGGGCCGCCCAATAAACCACCCAACAAAGCACCAAGGCCGGTGATGGCAGCCCCCTTGAAACTTTCACTCACTGTGATTTTTAAGTCCCTGTGTTGGGACAGGAGCCCCACAAAACGCACAATTTCGCTTCGAGGAAGTGGCATGTTTACGTAACGAGAGTTGGACAGTGAGTGAGTCAGAGAGGGGGAATCCCTCGTTAAGATTATTGTATCTAATCGATGCGTGGTTTGTTTGGTAATTTGGTTATGATAAGATAAAACAAAATTAAAAATGTTGATGGGGCGTGGCTAATTTGCGCCAATAGTAATAAAGCCTCGACAAAGGGCGGCGCTTGAATTAACAATCTCCTTTGACTTACCCTCAATAACATCAGTACGGCGATGCAGACAAGCCCCAGCCCGAGATCCGCCATCCTCGTCTCCCTTACATGTTTAATAACTTTGGTAATGGTGTCCAAAAAACCGGACGAAGAGATTTTCAAACCCAACAGACTTTTCAGCTGAGAGGTCATTATTATCACAGAGGTCGCCGACGTGAAGCCCACGGTCACCGGGATGGAGATAAAATCGATAAGCACCCCTGAAACCCAGTCGTACCATAAGTGACTCCCAGTTTATCCCGTTTGTACCTAAATGCAATATGGCCATCACCAGCTGGACCACGCCGGTCAAGAAACACAACAGCATCGCGTAGTCCGTGTTTCGACCCGCGATTTGCTGGTACGTCATCAGGGCCATCAGCGCCGTGGGACCTATGGTGATGTCTTTGCACGTCCCGAAAATCGTGTAGACGAAACAACCCACGAAGGCGGAATACAACCCATACTGCAACAACAACATAAGAAATGCCAAGGTTTCGGTAGAAAACATCTCCACGCTTCGGTGGCTGTCGAAAGTCGTTACCTGGGGCTCTAATCCGGCGAGCGTGGCGTAAGCCAAGGCTTGGGGCATCACCGTGAGGCCCACGGTGATGCCGGCGATGGCGTCGCTGACGAGCTTCTCCGAGGTGTACGTGGGGGCCCAAGACAGAATAGGCACCCGCTGCACCAGCGTCGATTTCAGGTGCTTGACGATGGACATGGTTTAAGCTAGAACTGGACGTGGAGTTAGATAACGGGTTATGGGTGTGGGTCCCGACGTGACTGGGTTAGCAATGGGGGACGAATTTTTCGATAATTAGTTGTAAAAGTGAAAACTGAGATGACTTTCACTTTGAGGTTAAAGTTCGGGAGATTAGGTAGTTTTGGAAGGTGGGTCGGGTTTGGTTATTTAATGGGTGACACGGTCAGAGGAATGACCGAGACATTGGGATTGTTTATGTGCGATAAAAATATTTATTCCCGGAAATTATCGTCGGAGATTAGTCACAATTTGACTTTTGACTTCGGAGTAATTTTATCTTATTTGTACGCGAATTTGTTTGTGGTATGGATTACGCGCATTTTTGATATTTTTATGCAATTAAGATTTTACTTTTTTAATATTTAAAATTCAAATAAAATTTAAGTGGTGACGTCACGGGCCTGATCTTTTCGATTGGCACCCACATTTTGGCGGAAATTTCAAAACAATAAATATATATATATATTATTTTTTTTATGGTGCAACTTAAAATTTTTAGTGATTTCGTTATAAAACACACCTACTCACTTTTGTTATCACTTTCCAGATTTCAAAACACCGTTAAGTCACTCAACTATACAGCAAGAACCCAAAATAAGCTAACAACCAAACAAATGTAAGTGCACGCCGGGAGACAAGGTCTTAAAGTTAAACGATTTGAAATCACGTGCAATTAAGTAGCTAATATCCCTCTCTACTTCTCTCTTCTTTATGGACCACTTTTTAATTTCCGCTGTGCGTTTAGATCGTACTTGAACGTAATGTTCAATTGACAGGAAACAGTTTTGACGTGCACTGTATTTCCAAAGTGAAATATATTTAATTTTTTATCATAATTGTTTAATTAATATATAGTGTCCTTGAAAAACTAAAACCTTTTTCGACCTTATCGCCTATGACTAATCACCATTGCAAATAATAACACGTTTATTATATATCTGACAAAAAACTCAAACATGAGCGACTTTTTTCAAAATTACCGCAAAAATGTCTTACGTCACCCCGACAAACAACCAATCCGACACGGCTGCCACTTAACCAAGCGACTTAAGTAAGTAGAAAAAATCACTTACCGCAGCAGAGGACTTAGCTGTGTCTAAGACTTATGTTTTCTCACTTGTCGTCGTTTCGCCTTCACCTTCCGCATTTTTATGTCATTTCTTATCACACGCTCAAAAATAAACTTTCTGTTGATATGAAATTGCCATTGTTTTTAAAAAATTTATTAACACGTTTTCACATAAAGAGTAATAAATATGTTAATGTTTTATATCACAATTGTTAATTAACGTGGCCAAAGCTACAGCTGTGTGCTCGTGTTGTCTTTATTCTCGATGTTTATTTCCACGTTCCCTGTCGGCTGTTCGTGCTCTGAAACGTCAAAGTTGTCATCAGTGCTGCCATCTGACGAAATCGATAACTGGGTCAACGTACGGTGATTCCGGTCAGGGACGGTTTCAGTTAGATTGTTGACAAAGTGTCAAGTGCATTTCCGTTTCGCTGACTACGACTACCGTGTTGGGAAATAGATAATTAAGTATGAAAGGTGACAGTGTTGAAATTGCGATTTTTGCCAAGTTTGGTACTTTGCTAATCTATTTGTAAGTTATGTTTCTGATCACAATCAGTCATTGGGTTGTTTATGTGTGTTTTTACTTCCCGAGCGTAAGCAAAGGAAGTATTGTAATCGAGTCCGTCGGCCGACTCTCTACTTTTACGTTTTCTCGATCTTTCATGACCCCTAGAAGACGAAGAAATAGGTCTCCCATTTCCGTCTGTCTGTCCGTCTGTCCGTCCGTCTGTCCGTCTGTTGTCCCGGATTTTTATTAGACAGATAATCTCCGAAAGTACTCGACCGATTGTTGTGAAATTTTGTACTTATATTAAGAATATCATGTAGATGGTAAAACGCTAACCAAAATTTGTCTAATCATCCCCACCACTAATGCGATGACGTCACTTCAAAATTGTACATAGTAAATGGGTTTTCAATTGTATAAAATAACATAGTCCTACACATGTAGTTTACAACTCTGAATCGACTTTTCACCCGAAACGTCCAGATTTTTGGAAAAAAAATCAAAATTATAAAACATTTTGAAATTTATTTTTAATCTGCTAACCAGAATGCTTCGAAATGTTGCAGATGTTTTAAGGCTATAAAGAGCATCATAAATCTTTAGTCAAAAAATATTTGCTTATCCCCTCCAAAAACTTGATGACGTCAGCTCAAAAGTTTGTGGAATAAATCATATCTAAAATGTACAAAATATGATGAGTCTGTACTTGTGATCTATCACTCCATTCATATTTTTTGGATTTGCATATACAGGGTGACTCAAAAAAATTAATGAATGCGTAAATATATTTTATTGATTTAATCAGGAACTACAAAACCGAATGCTCTGAAATCTTGCAGATGTTTTAAGGTCATAAAGAGCATAATAAATGTTTAGTCAAAATATATTTGCTTATCCCCTCCAAAAACTTGATGACGTCAGCTCGAAAGTTTGCCGAATAAATCATATCTAAAATGTACAAAATATGATGAGCCTGTACTTGTCATTTATCACTCCATTCATATTTTTTGGATTTGCATATAGAGAGTGACTCAAAAAAATTAATGAATGCGTAAATATATTTTATTGATTTAATCAGGAACTACAAAACGGAATGCTCTGACATCTTGCAGATGTTTTAAGGTTATAAAGAGCATAATAAATGTTTAGTCAAAATATATTTGCTTATCCCCTCCAAAAACTTGATGACGTCAGCTCGAAAATTTGCCGAATAAATCATATCTAAAATGTACAAAATATGATCAGTCTGTACTTGTGATTTATCACTCCATTCATATTTTTTGGATTTGCATATACAGGGTGATTCAAGAAAATAAATTAAAGCGTAAATTTATTTTACTGATTTAATCAGGAACTACAAAACCGAATGCTTTGAAATCTTGCAGATGTTTTAAGGTTATAAAGAGCATAATAAATTTTTAGTCAAAATATATTTGGTTATCTTCTACAAAAAACTGATGACGTCAGCTCAAAAGTTTGCCGAATAAATCGTATCTAAAATGTACAAAATATGATGAGTCTGTACTTGTGATTTATCATTCCATTCATATTTTTGGATTTGCATATGCAGGGTGACTCAAAAAAATTAATGAAGGCGTGAATTTATTTTATCGATTTAATTAGGAATTACAAAACCGAATGCTTTGAAATCTTGGGAATATTTTAAAGTTATTATAAGCATGGTAAACTTTTGTTGAAAATGTATTTGTTCATCCCTCCTAAAAAAATTGATGACGTCACCCTTAAATTTTGCTGAATAAATCCTATCTAAAATGCAAAAAATATGATGATTTTGTACTTGTGATTTATCATTCCATTCATATTTTTTAGATTTTCTTAAGAGGTGGTTCAAAAAAATTAATGAAGTCAATTTATTTTATTGATTAAATTAAAGGCAACACTTATTATTAGTATTACACCTCAACCAACCCAATTTGGTAGACACAAAATTTGTTAAAGGAAAAACTCGGTTGAAACATAAGGGTAGCACGCTTATTTACATCGACTTTAACATTACAGACCTGCATTTGTTTTATGCGATCACTTGGTTCCGCGAATGTGAAATAGACATGTTTATAATCAACCAATTGTGAATTTCACCGTCAAGAATTAAAATAAAACCCAATGTTTTATATAATAAGCGGAAGTCGAAGCAATAAAACCGATGGTCGTTTTGTTTACAGTTTCTCTGTTTGACTCTCACGTATGCTGTTACGCTTGTCATCTTAAATTAAGAATGTTTATACATAAACGATTTTCAGTTGCCGTATAGGTGAGTAAATTGTTTCGTTATTTTATTGATTATAAAAATTCAATATTCAAAACGACCCAATTCATTTTCCCGAAAATTTGGGATTACAATAATTTTATTCTTAGTATTACACTACATCTATCCCAACTGATATACGTGTCCTTGCAAAAATGTTGACGTCATCGCAATTTTTTTTAAATTCCCACTACAAAAATGTAATGAGAAAAAAACACAATAGCCATGCAGTCGTCAAGTTTCCGACAGCGAGGGAAGTACTGTCTAAACTCTTTAGACCAATTTTTTATTGTTAATACGACTACTATTAACGTGACTAGAAACAATAACTTTTTAACTTTTTGAAAAGATTAATGACCCTTGGTGCGTTTGTTATATTTACAACTAACCTTTCAGAAAATTGAATAAAGCGTCTTCTGATTGGGCTACTTTGGCCCCGCCCTCCGTCACTTTCGTCAGAATTTTACCAACGGATTTTTTAGGCCGGTAGAAAATTACCTGTTTATTCACTTTCTTGAAGTCGGAAATGAATGCCGATAAACACTAAAAAATCGATGTGTAAGTTTTAAAGGGGGCGTGGTTTAGCGGCACCAATAGAGTCCACATGTGTCTCTAGCTCCGCCTCTTAAATGCGTTCATACCTTTGCTGCTGTAAAGTCCATCCTGTTTATCCTTTGGCAGTCAAAAACGACAACGGTAAAAACTTGCGTTTCCTTGCTCTTCATAATTTTCTCCCTTACGAATTCGGCGGATGGAAACAAAATGGCCGCCGTTGGGGTCACTTTGACATAATTGGCGCCATTTTCGTTCTACATTTGTCAAAATTAGTACAAGAATGTCGCAAATGAAAAATTACCATTTTTTCAATTAAGACTTTGGGTCTGGCAGCCCCATACAGTACGAATATTATGTCAACGCACACCCCGACCAAAATCCCTATTTCTATACTAAGCAGCAAGCAGGCCGCCAACGTTACGAAAAATGGCACCAAATCCATTTCTACAAACATAAAATCAACAACAAATTTTAAACCGGAAGAAAACGCACTATTAATTTCCCAAATCATCTTCGTTAGTGTCACTTCCACCATAAAAATGACAGCGCAAATAATAACCGCTGCCAAAGTAGGCTTCGGAATGTAGGAGAAATAAGGCGTGAGAAAAGTCAGCGCTAAAAGCACCATCACACCGGTGTAAATCCCAGCTAAAGGTGTCCTCACACCGCTCGCGTTGCTCACAGCCGCCCTCGAAAACGACGCATTCACGGGGTACGACCCAAGGAACGAGCCAATCAGATTGCACATCCCTACCGCAATCATCTCCTGTGACGCGTCGATGACCTTGCCCTTAGCTACAACCACAATTGTACACAAGTCATCAAAAAACTGTAACCTACCGAAAGCTTTCGCAATGGCGACGTTCCCCAAAATGGCGACGAACGGTATAACGAAAACCCCCGCTCCCACTTCCTTCATCATATCCACCACCGTCAGAGTCTCGTTCCTGATGACCATTTCAGCCATGGGGTTGGTCAGACTGGGCAAGCCTTCCGGTACTTTCGCTATAAGAATGAACCCAATTCAAATATTTTCAAAATTTCGCACACGTACCCACAAGTTAGCGAAAACGGCGCCGGGAGGAAGTAGGCGATGAGCGCGCACGTGATCACGACGAAGGCGTTCCTGGCCACCGAGCAAAACCAGATGAGTTTTTTGATTGGGGAGGAGGCGGTTTTTTCGGAGTGGGGGCCGTCGAGGGGCGGGGTTCCGAAGTCCTTGAGTTTCTGCAAGAGTGAGGTTAGGTGGAGGTGATTTAGGGGGTGGGGGTGGTACCCGCATTGAGAGGAGGACCAGGCAGCAGGCGAGGCCGAGCAAGGCGTCCCATTTGTTGGTTTCGGGGATGTGGTGGAAGACTTTGGTCCAGACGTCGGTGAAGGTTTCAGCTGAGAATTTTAAGCCGAGGAGGTTTTTAACTTGGGAGGAGGCGATGGTGAGGGCGCCGGCGGAGGTGAAGGCGGCCACGACGGGGGTGGAGACGAAGTCTACCAGGAAACCTGCGGTCAAATATTATTTAGTGTGTTTTGGTCTAGGGACTTTTTAATTTAACCAACTAGTTACCTAGATGCAGTCCTCCACAAAGCAGTTCGATGATTCCGGACACGAAACAAAGAAGAATTGATGCTCGGACGTTGCCAAAAGTGACGTTGTGGGTGAAAGTGAAGGTCAAAAGGGACAAAAGGGCGGTTGGTGCTATGTTTAGTTCCGGGATGCTGCCAAAAGCGACGTAGATGAAGCCTCCACACAGAGAAGAATAAAGTCCATACTAAATAAAAACAAAAATTATGTAGCGGCAACCAGCAATACACCAACATTGGTTAAACATCTGTATTTTGGGTTGCCTACGTCTGCTCTAACGTTTCAGAATAAATAAACAAAAGTGATCAGTATTTAGATTATGCATTGAATACATTAATAAAATCTTTCGTTTTATTTATATAAAGGATGATCGCAAAAATCGCCGTTACCATGTTTTTGGGTCAAGTAAACAACCGCAGTTTATCATCTGACAACTGTTTGAATCAAAGTTATCAGAAGAATGCTAATTCCATTAACCTTTAGCTTATCACTTGCTGAAGCATGGGAAAGTGTGACAAGGTATTTAAGGTGGATTTACAAACTTGACGTTGACGTTGTCGTTGGGTTTTTAACCAATCAAATTACGGTAGTGTGCAGTGCTGCCAACCTGAATGAAAATCCTCTGAAGTACTAAAAAAAGGCAAAATATAAGCCCGCCCACCCACCCTATCTCAATTGTAATGACTTTTTTTATTCGCCGTGGACCAAGGGGGTGGAGCTTAACTGGAGACTACTTATTTCTTTACAAGAAATTAAAAACATGTTTTTGAGTACCGTGTTGTTCAAAGAATACTATGCATATTAAGAGAAAATTAAAGCCAAAGGTTAAGCCCCGCCCACCCACCCTATCTCAATTGTGATGATTTTTTTTTCTTAGAAACCTAAAACACGTTTAAAATGGCAAATTTTTGTAAGGAAATAAGGATTCCCGACGAATAAAAAAAATCATCACAATAGACATAGGGTGGGTGGGCGGGCTTTCATTTTGCCTTTTTGTTTGAATATGTGTAGACTTCTTTCCTTACAAAAATGTACCATTTTCACCATGGTCTAAGTTTCTTGTTGCGAAAAGATGGCTATGTGTTAAGAAATTAAGAAAACAAAGGCAAAATATAAGCCCCGCCCACCCGCCCTATCTTTAGTCTGATGACTTTTTTTATTCGTCGTAAGCCGAGGGCCGGAACTTAAAAGCAAAAATTGAATTTCCATGGTAGGTAAGTACATTATTTAAGTGTTAGAAAGTAATACAGTCCTGAACTTGTGGTTTATGAATGCGTGTCGAATTTTTATCCTAGACGTGGAAATTTTTGGAAAAAAATCAAAATTGTAGATACAACATATTCGATTTTTCGACATTTCAGTTTTTCGATTACTGAATTTTTCCCTATTTTAGAGTTGGGATTTTTCGGTTTTTCGATTCTCAATTTCTCCATTCTTCGAATCTGCCCACCCGCCCTATCTCAATTGGGATGATTTTTTTATTCGCCTTGAACCAAGGGGGTAGAGCTTAACTGCAAAATACTTATTTCTTACATGGTAATTTCTTGTAGAGAAATTATACAAATTTTGCAATTAAATTCCGCCCTTTTGGCTCTCGACGATTAAAAAAAAATCATCACAATTGAGATAGGGTGGGTGGGCGGGGCTTATATTTTGCCTTTTTTCTTAATATGCATAGTTGTCTTTTCAGAACAACAAATTTAAAACATGTTTAAAATGGCAAATTCTTGTAGACCAATATGATCTTGCAATTAAGCCCCGCCTAATCAAAAAGCCGAAAAGTCCAAAAATCGAAAAATTGAAATGCCCAAACATCGAAAAGTAATAAAATGAAAAATCAAAAATTTTAAAATTGAAAAACTGAAAATTAGAAATTTTGAAGAACTGAAAAGTCGAAAAATCGAGACTTCCAGGAATTGAAAAAATTTAAATTTTAAAAATTGAAAAATCAAAAAGTCGAAAAATCAGAAAATTGAAAAAACGAGTTGGCGAGACATCAAAAAATCGAGAAATTTAAACGAAAAATTGAAACATCGAAAAACCGAGAAATCGAAAATTCAAAATTTAAAAAATCGAAAAATTGAAAAATCGGAAAATTGAAGAATCGAAAAACTGGAAAATCGAGATTTTAAAAAATTGGAAAATCAAAAAGCCGAAAAGTCCACAAACCGAAAAATTGAGAAATCGAAATGGCCCAACATTGAAAAATTATAAAATTGAAAATTTTTAATTAAAAAAATGATATATCAAAAAAAATTAAAAATCCAAACATCGAAATTTCGATAAATGGAGAAATAAAAAATCAAAAATTTTCAAAACCGAAAAATTGAAAATTAGAAATCTCGAATAACTGAAAAGTCGAAAAATCGAGACTTCCAGAAATCGAAAAAATTTTAAATTTTAAAAAGTGAAAAATTTTAATTATGGAAAATTCTATATCGAGAAATCGATATCGAAAAATAGAAGAATCGACATATTGAAAAATCCCAAAACCGAAAAATCAAAACATTGAAAAGTCGGGAAATCAAGAAACAGGATATTCAAAATCTACAATTTAAAAATCGAAAAATTGAAAAAACGAAAAGTCGTAAAGTCAAAAAGTTGAAAAATTGAAAAGTTATAAAATTGAAATTAAAAAAAAAGATACGTTAAAAAACCAAAAAATCTAAAACCGATAAGTCGAAAAATCGAGAAATTGAAATATCTAAACACTGAAAAATGTAAAATTTAAAAATTCGAATAATTGGAAATATCGAAGAACTGAAAATTTTAAAAATTGAAAAATTAAAACATTGAAAAATAGAAGAAACATCAAAGAATCAAAAAATTGAAAAATCCCAAATATGAAACATCGAAAAAAATTTTAAAAATTGAAAAATTCAACAATTGAAAATCAAAACATTGAAAAGTCGAGAAATCAAAAAATCGATTAATTGGGAAATTACGAAATCAAAATTTTCAAGTATAGAAACGTCAAAAATTGAACAACCGAAAAATCGTAAAATCGTAAAACTGAAACAGGGGGAAATGAAAAATTGAGAAATCGAAGATTTGAAGAATGGAGAAATTGAGAATCGAAAAACCGAAAAATTCCAACTCTAAAATAGGGAAAAATTCAGTAATCGAAAAACTGAAATGTCGAAAAATCGAATATGTTGTATCTACAATTTTGATTTTTTTCCATAAATTTCCACGCCAAGGACAAAAATTCGACACGCATTCATAAACCACAAGTTCAGGACTGTATTACTTTCTAACACTTAAATAATATACTTACCTACCATTGAAATTCAGTTTTTGCTTTTAAGTTCCGGCCCTCGGCTTACGACGAATAAAAAAAGTCATCAGACTAGAGATAGGGCGGGTGGGCGGGGCTTATATTTTGCCTTTTTTCTTAGTATGCATAGTCGTCTTTTCAGAACAACAAATTTAAAACATGTTTAAAATGGTAAATTCTTGTAGACAAATATGGGCCTTGCAATTAAGCCCCGTCTAATCAGAAAGCCAAAAAGTCCAAAAATCGAAAAATTGGGAAATTGAAATGTCCAAACATCGAAAAGTAATAAAATGAAAAATCAAAAATTTTAAAAATTGAAAAACTGAAAATTAGAAATTTTGAAGAACTGAAAAGTCGAAAAATCGAGACTTCCAGGAATTGAAAAAATTTAAATTTTTAAAATTGAAAAATCAAAAAGTCGAAAAATCAGAAAATTGAAAAAACGAGTTGGCAAGACATCAAAAAATCGAGAAATTTAAACGAAAAATTGAAACATCGAAAAACCGAGAAATCGAAAATTCAAAATTGAAAAAACCGAAAAATTGAGAAATCGAAATGGCCCAACATCGAAAAGTTATAAAATTGAAAATTTTTAATGAAAAAAATGATATATCAAAAAAATTGAAAAATCCAAACATCGAAATCTCGATAAATGGAGAAATAAAAAATCAAAAATTTTAAAAACCGAAAAATTGAAAATTAGAAATCTCGAATAACTGAAAAGTCGAAAAATCGAGACTTCCAGAAATCGAAAAATGTAAAATTGAAAAATCGAAAAAACGAGAAGTCGAAACATCAAAAAAACGAAAGATTTTACGAAAAACTGCAAAATCGAAAATCCAAGAATTCGAAAACCCAAAATTTAAAAAATCGGAAAATTAAAGAATTGAAAAACTGAAAAATCGAGATTTTGAAAAATTGAAACATCGGGAAATTGAGAAATCAAAAAAAAAAGTTTTAAAATTCAAAATTTTAAATCTATAAATCAAAAACTTGGAGAAACTGAAAAATCGTACAATAAAAAAATCGAAACATCGAAGTCTCGATAAATCGTGAAATCGAAAAACTGAAAAATAAATAATCAAAAAATTTAAAAAATTTAAAAAAATAATCGAAGAACTCAAAAGTCGAAAAATCGAGACTTCCAGAAATCGAAAAAATTTTAAATTTTAAAAAGTGAAAAATTTTAATTATGGAAAAATCTATATCGAGAAATCGGTATCGAAAAATAGAAGAATCGACATATTGAAAAATCCCAAAACCGAAAAATTAAAACATTGAAGAGTCGGGAAATCAAGAAACAGGATATTCAAAAAATCTACAATTCAAAAATCGAAAAATTGAAAAAACGAAAAGTCGTAAAGTCAAGAAGTTGAAAAATTCAAAAGTTATAAAATTGAAAGTTTGAAATTAAAAAAAAAAGATCTTGCAATTAAGCCCCGCCTCTTGATCCGACAACGAATGAAAAATTCATCACAATTGAGAATTGAGATCTGGGTGGGTATGGGTGGGGCTTAATCTTTGGTTTTATTTCTTTCTTAATATACACATAGTATTCTTTGAACAACACGATGCTCAAAAATATGTTTTTAATTTCTCGTAGAAAAATAAGGATTTTGCATTTAAGTTTCGCCTTCTTGGCTCACGACGAATAAAAAAAAAATCACCACAATCGAGAAGGGTGGGTGGGCGGGGCTTATATTTTGCTTTGTTTTCTTAATATAGATAGCCATTTTTTCACAGCAAGAAACTTAAAATATGGTCAAAATGGTACATTTTTGCAAGGAAATATGGATTTTGGAATTATGGGGCGGGAGCCAATTGCAAAATCGATATTTCCTTATACACATTTTCCATTTTAAACATGTTTTAAATTTATGTTGTGAAAAGAAGTCTACACATACTAAAACAAAAAGGCTAAATCTAATCCCGCCCACCCACCCTATCGCAATTGTGATGATTTTTTTATTCGCCGTAAACCAAGAGGGCGGGGTTTAAAACTGCAAAACACTAATTTTTTTAGATGACATTAAAAACATGTTTTTGAGCATCGTGTTCAAAGAATAGTAAATATATTAAGAAAAAGAGGCAAAATATAAACCCCGCCCACCCACCCCATGTCAATTGTCATGATTTTTTTATTCTTCGAAACTTAAAACACGTTTAAAATGGTACATTTTTGTAAGGAAATATGGATTTTGTAATTAGGCTCCGCCCCTGGGTCTGCCAGCGAATGAAAACTTCATTACTATTTAGATCAGGGCAGGTATGGGTGGGGCGTAATTTTTGGCTTTAATTTTTTCTTAATATACATAGTATTTTTTGAATAACACGATACTCAAAAATATGTTTTTAATTTCTGGTAGAAAAATACGGATTTTGCAGTTAATATCCGCCTTCTTGGCTCACGACGAATAGAAAAAAATCACCAGAATTGAGATAGGGTGGGTGGGCGGGGCATACATTTTGCCTTTTTTTGTCATATGTGTAGACTTATTTCGAAACTTAAAACATGTCTACAATGGTAAATTTTCGTAGTAATCAACGGAGTTTATAAATGACAATTTTCAGCTCTAAAAGCAACGTCAGACATTTTAGAAATTTTGGGGTGCCTCTGGGACTCACCATATTCAACGAATTTGATGATTGAGCAAGTAACTAATTTACTATTGATAGTAACATTGATACATACGTATGTAATAAAAAAAAATGTTATGTAATTGTGCCTTTGGGTTGGCCCACCTGTTACACACCCCAAAAATTCGGACAGTCATTATTTCCCAATTCTCATTTGTTTAACACTTTCCCCAAATATTGTCAAGTCATAACGAGTCAATTTCGTATCCCCTCAAGCAAAACCGACATCACTCAAACATCCTCCAATTATTTACCTCGGTAAATAATAATTTCAAGCCTTGACAGTAACTAATCAAGTATTGTTAAGGTGAAGGTTCGCATCTGAAGTTATTAATTTTTTACTTACTTCTGGTCCTAATCCCGCCAAGGAAGCATAAGCGATACATTGCGGAATCAAGGTCAAACCAATGGTGATTCCCGCCACCAAATCCGCTATAGCTATATCCACATTGTAGCCTTTGGACCATGTCAAAATCGGAAATCCCCTTCGCACTCTTTCAGACAGCTTCAACATCATCATGCCGACTTAAGTGGATAACGACTGCGATTACGTTAATTGTTGAGGAATTAATCAGATCCGGCTGCAAAGTAGAGACGAGAGACGCGTTCGGAAGACGCTCGCTGCGCTCGCTCTACACAATAACCGATTTTAGCGCGATTTTTGGTTATATCAACACAAAAACTGCATACCTGTACCGCTGTAGCACTGAACCTTGACTGCTGAAAGTACCACTGAATGTATCACTCACTATCGTACCAGCACTTTTCTATATATCGCGAGCTTAATTAGCCTTATTATCGAAACTCTGCAAACTATGATTCAGTTCGTAAATAGCTGGATAATATGCACACGAGCCACCACCAGCGAATCGTCTCTTCGATCTGAATTTATAACAACACCCGAAGGTTCTCGCTATTTTACGGACACCACAGTCACACTCAGTGTATTTTGCCGTCAAAAACGATGCAATTATTGTAGAGCGATTACATTGACCAATGGCCTTCTTCACTGACAAGGTAACGAGTACGATTTTTTCGTGGTCTCGTCAGCTGTTATGTAATTGTGTTGTAGTTTCTTCGAATTAATTCAATTTGGTTGGGCGAGCTGGCGTTGATGTATTGTGTTTGCCCAGCAATATATCACAACAGACAGAATTTTTATTATTATTATTATAATTACAAGATAGTAAATATACAGATTTTTGTCTTCCGAAAATGAATTAGTCCATCTTCCTAGAACCCAGCGGAGTTATCACAACGAAAAAGTGTTAAAATTAGAACCTATTGTATCGAGTATATTTCATTTAGTCTCTCCGAAGGTCGATCTGCAACGAACCAAAACAAAAAATGACGAAGTTCAGTGGAAAAACAGCATCAACCCTGATACTACTAATCCATTTATTGATTTTTAATTAAAACCTCATTACCTTGAATTACATCTTCCACTCCTCCTGATCTGAAGCAGGTTTTCAGTTTTTTGTCGACGCCTATGCACAGATCTTGTATGGAATGTTGGAAGTTTATGAAGACGATTTTTTGGTTTCTGAGTTCGAGGTCTTGGACGACTAGCGCGATGGCCTGGAAGCTTCCGTACGGTAATTGTAATTTAGTAATTAAATTTACCTTGACGACTGTTACATCGAAATAGTGGACAAATTTTCCGTCTAATATTATTAGAGGCGCTTTTTCGCACTTCAAAATCACGTTTCGTAAATAGTCGGCTCCTGGAAAATAGATGTTTGGAAGTGTAATTAACAACACTTCTTCGTAATTAAGCGTAATTGTTTGTAATCTAATTAGGGGTCGAGCGGTTCGGTATAGTACGAAGCTCAAGTGAGTACCGATTCCGATGAGAATTCCGTATTCCAAACTAATAAAAAGGGAGCTCATCAAAGTTGCCAAAAAAGGCACCAAGTCGATTTCTACAAACACGAAAATAGAGTCGTTCAGGACGGTCACACACGTACTTTTGTGTCTCCACAGTGTGGCCAACGCTTCAAAATCAAACAAGTAAAACATAGCGCAAATAATAACAGCTGAAAGAGTCGCTTTCGGGATGTAGTAGAACGTGGAGGTCAAAAATGGCAGGCTTATCAAGATGGCGACCCCCGTGAAGACCGCCGCCATGTTGCTTTTGGCACCTGATGCGTTATTGACAGCTGTACGTGTAAAGGAACCCGTGACTGGCATAGATTGGACGAAAGCCCCCATTACATTGGCGATACCCAGGGCTACCAATTCCTGACTTCCGTCTAGAGGTGTCCCTTTGGCTAAATTTTCACTAAAAACGGGATACAATGCTTGTCACTTACAGAACACTTTCGCGATTGCAATTGTTTCCAAGATGGCGACTAAAGGGATGAATAAAATGGATACGTTGTAGCTGTTAACACAGTCGAGGAAATTCACACTCGTGGGAATTTCAAAATGGGGGATACCCCCATCAACACTACCCGTCAGCTGCAAATAGTGCAAATTTTTGCTCTCGAGATAGTAAGCCAAAATAATTCCAAACGTCACCACGATCGCATTTTTAGCAACCGACACAAAGAAAACTATTCTAAACAAAACGACTTTCTTCCGTGAGGTTTGTTTCTTCGCACTGACAGTCCCGATTTCCTGCAACTTTCGCTGTATTGTTTGCTACGTACACACGATTACTTATACTTACTTTCAAAACAAATAGAAATAGTAGCGACATGGAGCTTAAAATGGTGTCCCATTTACTAATTTTGTCGACTTCGGAAATCACGCTGTTCCACGACTGCAAAAACCCGTTCGCTTGTCCTCTTATTCCTAGGAAATTCTTGATTTGCGACGACGCAATTGTCATTGCTGCCGCAGAAGTAAACCCTGACATCACGGGGTACGAGAAAAATTCAATCACGACACCTGTAATACACTTTCAAGGTCAGGGTGCTATAGCTAACCCACATACCGCCTAGGTTCACCAGTCCTAGGAAAAAAATTATCGTGCCGCCCACCAAGGACATGAAAATGCTGGCGTTGACGCCCAGCGCGCCCACGTAGGGTTGGATCAAAAGGGCCATGATGGACGTGGAGCCCATGTTGATGGCCCTGCAACTACCAAAAACGGCGTAGACGAAGCCGCCCATGAAACTGCTGTAGAGACCGTATTGTAGAGGGAGACCTATAGTAACTTTGTATTTTTAGGGAGTTTTGTGTGGTGTTGTAGTACCTGCAATTCCCGCATAGGCGATTGATTGCGGGATTTCGGTTAAAGCTACAGTCAATCCGGCGAGGAGGTCATGGAGAAGACTTTTCGTGTTGTAGTTGGGTAGCCACGACGTTATGGGGACTTTTCGCTTGATTGTGGCCCTCCAGTCACAAGACGATTTAAATTGCGCGCTGGAGATTTCTATTGGACAATGCAACAACAGCGTCAGCGATCTTTGGTTTATACGTCAGTGGTGACAGATTTTCAAAAATGAGCAGCATTTTTTTATTAATTGCGTCATTATGCAACTACTATAGTGTGTGAAGGTTGAAACAGATCGTGTTTTTGTGTTTTAAATTACGTTTTTTAGCACTATGGTGACTTAAAAGCCGACTTATAAAAGTGAGGTTATGAGTCTATTTTCACAAATTAAGGTGAGTTGCCCGGTTTTTTTAGTGCGTCAGACGATTTTTGGCTGAATCGGAGCTTTATTTTGTTTTTTTGTTATAATAAAAATAAAAATAATAGAATCCGTGTGACAGTTAAGACGTCACGTGACTACACTGTTAAATTCAAATAAGTGGTGTGTTTACCTGTCGTTTCTTTTTTATTTGACGCGAATTCCGCCACACTGACCATTTCCATTTTCCTTCGTTCCACTAGACGCACTAAAAGCGATTTATCATTCGCAAACATTGTCTTTATAAGTGTCTTCATTTTTTTGTGGGAACGAGTGGAAATAGGAGTCTGAGTTAATGGGAACATAATAGAGCACTTCACCTAATTGTGTGTAAACAATTGGGTTAATGGATTTGTAAACAGATTTTTCAACAAGTTTTATTTTTTGTAAAAATGACTCTAGAGTCAATAAATTACGCTATCACAATTGACTCATCTGAAAATAATACAACTTGTACTTTTATTACGATACTGAAGTTCATTTTTACCTCGTAGAACAGTTTTATAATCTTCGTCACTGAAAAAATGGTCTTCCATATTCTTGTTTACCCCTATACACATATTTTTGATCGATTCTTTGAAATTCCAGAGGACGACTTTGCGATTTTTCATCACTAGTTCGTCCGTGAGATTCGTGACACCCTTAAATTGTAGAACTTGACCCACTGGAGTCAGTTGTACCGACTATACTTACCCTAGCCACTGTGATATCCATGCTCCGTATATACTTGCCATTAATCACGACAGTTACATTGTCTCCTTCAAACTCCACCACTTTATCCCGTAAATACTCAGCTGCGGGGAAGTACAAAGTGTGTCTAGGAGTAACCACATAAACGTCGCTCCCACAATCCACCTCTTTCGTTACAGTGAATTTCGGGCGCGCGTTTGCGTACAAAACAAACAAGCAATTGAAGCACGCCCCAACCAGAATACCGTAGTCAGTACCGAAGAACAACCCGATGACGAAAGTGACCGAAAACACCAGCAGATCCAACTCTATAAATAAAACATGTTCAAGAATCAAAATCTGTGTTTCCTTTTACTTTTAAATTTCCAAAACAAAATCATCGCTTTGAGCTCAAACAATGACATCAGTGCGCTTATTAAAATCGCCGCTAGAGTGGCTTTCGGTACGAAACGGAACGCCGAAGTCAAAAACGCTATAGCTAGAAGTAGTACCAGCGACGTGAACACGCCACCCATCGTGGTCTTAACACCCGACGCGTGGTTTATCGTGCTTCTGGAAAAACTTCCAGTCACTGGCATCGAGCCCACGAACGAACCAACCAAGTTGCAGAAGCCGATGGCTATCATTTCTTGCGTACCGTCGATCCTTTTGCCTTTACCTGAAAATATACATTGCGAGACTTCGTTTTGTAGTAGGTGAATAATTACTGAAAGTTTTGCTCAACGTTAGTTCTTCTAGTATCGATATGAGTGGTATAAACATCAACGTGATATTAAAAACGGAAAGAAGATCCCCGAAACTGTAGTAAGTACCGTTGAAGGTGGTACTGAACGAAGGCGCTTGCAACGTGGGGAAACTATCAGCGACTTGACCCGCGGTTTTGAAAGGGGGGTCTTCACGAAAGTAGTACGCGATTGAGGTTCCAATGACCAGAATTATAGCACTTCGGGCTAAATATAGCCCAAATATGAATTTCCCGAGGAGGTTTCTTCGTTTGGACCAGTCTGGGCGGTCGTGTAAGGTTCCAAAAACCCCGACTCCCTAAAACGTTACAGTAGCATCTAGTAAAACACTCAAAAGACGTACTTTTAACACTAGAAGAGCCACGAGAGACGTAACTCCGAGAATGGTGTCCCATTTTCGCGTTTCGTAGATTTGGTTGACAATGGTACTACAATTATCGATGACACCGTTACTCTTGCTTGTCAAACCCAGGATATTTATAACTTGACCTAGAAATATTTGGATGACGCCTGAATTAATGAAGCCTGTGATCACAGGGTAGGAGAAGAAGTTGATTAGGAAACCTACAACCACGATTTAGTAACTACAATAGTAACCGAGAGTTAGTCGTACCTAGTTGCATGATTCCGAGTGCTAAGACTATAACTCCTGAAAGAAAAGTCAACAGGATGGCGGCTTGAGGGCCTGCCTGTAACACTGAAGACTGTATTAGTAACGACAGGAGGGACCCGGGACCGACGTTTATGTCTTTGCACCCTCCTAGAATGGCGTAGATGAAACCATCTGCCAGACCCGAAAACAGGCCGTACTGAGGAGGTAATCCTAATAAAATAATTATAAAAAAAGTTATAGTACGACGAAAGTGGTACCTGCAATGGCTGCATAAGCTATTCCTTGCGGTATTTCAACCATGGCAACTGTTAATCCGGCTATAAGATCTTGCACAAAAGTGGAGAACGTGTATTGGGGTAACCATGTTGTGATGGGGAGTCTCTGTCGTACCAACTTTTTGTAGTTTATTTTCGATAGTACCCTTTTTGGAAAAACTGAAACACTGTTTGTAGTACGACAGTTCAACTGCGCGTTTTCTTTCGTACCCATCATTATTGAAGTTGGTACGTTTTTGACTAGTTTTTACCTCGATGAATTGTTATCTACGAACACGTGAGGTCGTTTTGATAATTATACTACTTATAAATAATTACAATAATTAACATTGTGCGGTTTATGGTACGGGATTAGTCTGTCTGTACCAAATAAAGGTTGTAAAGGTAAGATTAAGAACGTCTGAGTACAAATATTTTTCTTTATTTTTTTTTTTGTTTTTGGGTTATCATAACTGGGATATTTCAGAAGTTACAATTAAGTCAGACTGATCTGAAACAATAAATCGTTTATAGTAGCATTGTTTGAGTAATGCATAGACGGATTACCTTTAATAATACTTTTGTAAGATTCCTCGCTCAGAAAATGATCCTTTAATTTCTTATCAACTCCAATGCATATATTAACCACCGACTGTTTGAAATCCAGAAAGTACACTTTATGGTTTTTCAGTGTTAGCTCGTGAGTGAGTACCGACATGCTCTGGAACACCGATTTTAAACAAAGTCAGGGAATCGGAAGTAGTACCTTAGCCACTGTGATATCCATGTTCCGTATATACTTTCCGTTGATTATAACCGTAACATCCCCCCCTTCAAACTCTAACACCGTATCTCGTAGGTACTCCGCTGCCGGAAAGTACAGAGTGTCTTTGGGGGTAATTATATAAACCTCAGTCTGGTCACTGGAAATTTTTTCCTTCTCGATGTTAAACTTAGGACGGGCACTGGCATACAAAACAAACAATAAATTAACGGCTGCCCCAATCAGAATCCCGTAGTCCACACCCAGGAACAGACAACAGATGAACGTTGTCAAAAATGGAATCAAATCCAACTCTACAAAAAACAATATAGTTGCTACTATTCTATTCCAAAAGTAGGTAGTACTTTTGGTTCTCCAAAGCAAAACGAACGCCTCGAAGTCGAACAAGTAGAACATGGCACAAATAATAATAGACCCTAGAGTGGCCTTCGGCACGTAGTAGAAGGTAGGAGTGAGGAACGCAATAGCTAGAAATAGAAGTAGCGACGTGAAAACCCCGGCAAGCGTGGTGCGTACTCCAGAGGCGTTATTGACAGCGCTTCTGGTGAAAGATCCAGTCACGGGCATTGACCCTACGAACGAACCCACGATGTTGCACAGCCCCAAAGCTAACATCTCTTGAGTGGCGTCCAACTGCCGCCCCTTATCTACAACACGCCAGTTAGGTACGACTTTTTTTAGCGAGAGTGTTAATACAGAAGGCTTTGGCGATCGTCACAGCTTCCAAAATCGACAACAACGGGATAAACACAAACGAGATTCCGTAGCCTTTGGCCAAATCCTCGAAGTCGTAGTTGGTGCCGTTGAACGTAGTACTGAACGGGGGTACCTGGAAGGCTGGAAACCCTCCCGTCACATTCCCAGTGATTTTAAACGGTGCCTCTTCATACAAACAGTACGAAATGACAGTACCGATGACTAGAATGAGGGCGTTGCGGGCCAGCGACACCAGAAACACGATTTTGCCGAAGAAGTTGCGCCGTTTGGACCAGTCCTCTCGGTTTTGCAAGCTCCCGAAAACACGAATTTCCTGAAATATTGTACACACGTAAAATGTTAAAGTCGTACCGAGTCGTACTTACTCGCAAGGCTATCAAAGCCGCGATTGACGTGACCCCCAACACGGTGTCCCATTTTCTAATCTGATTTATGTTGGCGAACACCGATTTCCAACTTTCGAGGAAATTGTCGCTTTTTCCTGGGATTCCAAACAGGCTTTTTAGCTGCCCGGATGCTATTTGGAGCGAACCACCACACATGAAGCCGGCTATGATCGGGTACGAGAAGAACTGGATGACGAAACCTGGAACGGGATTTTCAGTGTTGGCAGTGACGTTTCGGTACTTACCGAGATGCATTACTCCGAGTAGGAAAATGATGATTCCTGACAGGAACGTCATCAAAATGGAAGCGTCGGGACCCATTCGGGTCACGTGTGGTTGCAACATAAGGGAGAGGATTGACGTGGGGCCTATGTTTAGGTCTTTGCAGCCGCCGAAGATGGCATAGATGAAACCATCGATGAGGCCGGAGTACAAGCCGAACTCGGGGGGTAAACCTAGGTTTGGGGTTTTAGTACGAGAGGGGATTTCGTGGGTTGTTTACCGGCGACGATTGCGTAAGCGATTCCTTGGGGGATTTCCGTCATGCCTACGGTGATCCCAGCTAGTAGGTCTTGGAAAAGGAGAGAAAGTGTGTACTGAGGGAACCAACTCGTTATCGGTACTCTCTTCTTGACGAACTTTTGGCAGTCGAATTTGAGGTGTTTTTTCACGGACTCTAGAACTAGAGGGTGGTTATTGGAGAAGTACGCGGAAGTAAGCCAACCTGTCATCCTGGTTATAGATTCACAATATCACTGTTATCACTGACACTTTATTTTGCTTAAATACATTTTTCTTATCGTGGCAAGTTTTTCCCGTTCATTGCACTTCCACGTGCAAGGATGTTTATAATATTATAAAACTAATTAATATTACTGAGCTTTATGGTGGCGGATTACCTACTGAACAACTGCGTCACGCGAAAGGTCGTGGAAACCGGTACTGTGAAGTTGGGTTTTCGTGAAATGAACAGTTTAGTCGCCATTTTTAATAACCGTGACCACGTAATAATTAGTCATCGAACATTCCAACAGTTTTATTCTTTCACACTGAGACGTGTTTACAAACAAACAAGATTTGTCAACTAGGTACCTGGACTAATTTGCATAATTATAAGTACGTCGACCGGTTGAGCTTCAGACGTGACTAGAGATCAAGAGGATGGTCAGATCACCTTCAGTCGTGAATCTATATTAAGCAAAGTTGAGTTAAAGTGAGTCGAACGGTTAAAACAAGTACCTTGAATAATATCTTCTAGTACTGCGGTTTTGAAGCAGCCGTCTAGAGTGGCATCCAAACCCAAACACACGGCCGCTACTGACGGTTTAAAATTCCAGAATGTTATCGCGTCGCCTCGTTCAGACATTTCATGCGCTAGAGTAACCAAGCTCTGATCAACTTAAGTAGTACCGTGAGACACAAGAGTACTTACTCGAGCCACAGTCACATCAATGGTTCGAAGATACTCCCCATCAACCACCACCACAATATCGTGTCCTTTACATTCCAAAATTCTATCTCTGAAGTGTTCCGCCGCTGGAAAGAACAAATTTTCCATGGGTTTGACAACACAGATCTCCCTTTCTTTGACGATTTGTGTCCGTACTATATTGACTTTAGGTCGGGCACTTGGGTACAAAATAAAGAGAAGATTAACTCCGATTCCTATTAAGATCCCGTAGTCTAAGCTAATCGTTAAACAACAGATTAAAGTGACCAGGAAGGGAATCATGTCGAGCTCTGGAACAAACCTTCAATTTGAGATGTTCTTGTCAAGTCTATATCGTACTTTTGTTTTTCCATATGATAGCGAACGACTCGTACTCGAACAAATATATCATTGCACAAATGATAACAGCTGCCAATGTCGCCTTTGGTACGTAGAAAAACGTAGGGGTGAGAAAAGCTATAGCTAAGATGGCCATAACTGTAACAATCACCCCTCCGAAGGGAGTTTTAACACCAGAGACGTTGTTAATGGCGGATTTGGTAAAACCGCTCGTCACAGGCATCGAGCTGACGAAAGAACTTAGAACGTTGGTGATTCCAAGGGCTAGGATTTCTTGAGTCGCGTCTAGAGATTTTCCGTGCACTAGAACAAAACAATTAACGAAAAAGCACTCCCAGTACCACTCGTACCAAAAGTTTTCGCTATGGACACCGCCTCAAGAATCGCGATTAGTGGTATAAAGAGCAACGAAGTTCCAATCCCGGTTGCCATATCATTGAAACTATAGTAAGTACCGTTGTAGACAGTGTTGAAGTCGGGAGGCTTGAAACTCGGAAAGCCACTCTGTACCTCACCTACAAACTAACTTGGCTACTAGTTCTAAACGGTGGAAGTCGTACCTATCACTCGGAACGGTTGCTGGTCGCGCAAACAGTACGCTAGTACCACTCCGGCGATAATAACGATGGCGTTTCTGGCTAAAGATAACAAGAATAGGGTGATTCCGACGATATTGCGAGTTCTGGACCAGTCGGAGCGGTAGCGCAGGCTTCCAAATCGTTTCAGCTCCTAAAGAACGGTCAATTTTGGCCGGTCGTGATTGGTAGTACTTACCCGAAGCAAAATCAACGCTAGAAGAGAAGTGGCGCCCAACACTGTATCCCAGAGCTTTATTTTACCAGCGTCTTTAATAAAAGCTTTCCAGGCTTCCAGAAAGTCGTCGCCTTTGCTCGAAATCCCGAAGAAGTTGTTGACTTGGATTGACCCGATTTCGAGGGCGGCGGCACAAGTGAAGCCCGATACGATCGGGAAGGAGAAGAATTCGATAACGAAACCTGTGACAAAGTCGAAAACGGAAGTATATCTTATTGATGCGAATCTTGTCAAGGTAAAGGTGAATGTCATGATAAGATTGATAATATCTTGAGTGCATTGATTTATTCGTTTTTTGCGACTTTCGTAAAGAGAAGTGAGAAAGTACTGACCTAGATTGAACACCCCTAGTCCGAAAATGATCAATCCGCCTAAGAAACTCAAAAGAGGGGCAACCGCAGGTCCAAATTTTTTTGAGTAGGGTTCGGTCATTAGGGCCAGGATGCTCGTGGGACCTACGTTGAGGTCTTTGCAAGTACCGAAGACCGCGTAGGCCGCGCCTGCCACCACGCACGAGTATAAGCCATATTGGGGTGGTAAACCTAAAATTATAGTGGTAGTACCGTGGTGGAATCCGTCGGTACTCACCTGCTACCCCTGCCAGAGCTATGGATTGAGGGATTGCTGTCAAACTTACTGTAAACCCTGCCAACAAATCTCGGAAGAAGCTTAGTACCGTGTAACGCGGCAGCCACTCGATGATTGGTACCCGTTTTTTGAGTATTTCTTTGTAATTCATGTTGTCCAGAAGTCGGCGCATTTTTAATTTCGCGTGTGTTAAACTCATCGCAAATTGCACAACTGACTTACCACTTTATCGCAACCGTTTGTTAGATCGTATCATTATGTAGGCAATTGTTTACTATCAGTTTTTTCACTCCAAAGTACCTTGGCAAGGACAAAGTTCTAGAGCGTTGGATGCGAAACCTTTTTTTCGTCAGTGGTACTTTTGTAAACTTTTCTTACCTGTTGTACATTTCTTTGAAAGTACCGATTTTTGCCTTTTGTTTATTGGTGTACGCAAAATTTGCATTTTCGGTACTTATCGACGTTAATACATATCACTTTAATTAAGGCGGCATCACTTTTCAAGTTCAAGTGGTAGCGCGCGATAACAAAGTACTCTGACGATGTAGTAGTCGTGGAAATATTTTAATTGGACGCTTTTTGCATTGTTGAAATATTTCAGCGGTATTTAACAGTTGTACGTTGTAGATAAACATGTAAAATATTACCCGGTGTCCTTTATCTTTAATTTTTTAAGTACCAAGGTAAATGGATAAAATGAATAATGTGGTACTGATACAAACACGGTTCTTATTGAGATTACATTTATTGAAAACATTGTCAAATATGTGCTCTCTACTGTATGTGCAATTGACCTAAAACGTATATATTAGAAGCAGTACCGTCATCAATCCTCCGTACCTCCGACGATTTGTTCCAAGTCATCTCTAAAGTACGCCCTCAGGTTTGCGTTCACGTTTACGCATACTTCTATCACTGACGGTTTGAAATCAACAAACGCCACGGTTTGTCTCCTCTCACTGAGTTCTTGGGCAAAAACCGCCATACTCTGCAATTCTCAAAGTAGTACCCTTTGTAACCAATCGAGTCTCACCTTAGCGACAGTCACATCCATGTTGCGCACGTACTTCCCGTTCACCACAACAATATGGTCACCGTCGTACCCCAACACTGTGTCCCTCAGGTACTCAGCAGCCGGAAAATACAAAGTATCTTTGGGGGTGATCACGAAAATGGCACCACCATGGTTTGACTTTTCCTTCACAATGTCAAACTTAGGACGGGCACTTCCGTACAAAACGAACAACAAATTCACACCGATGCCTATTAGAATCCCGTACTCCAGACTGATGAAGATGCAACAGAGGAAAGTCACGAGGAATGGTACCATGTCGAGTTCTAAAAACTAGAGTGAGATTGGAAAGTGTGAAAGTGGACGTACTTTTGGATCTCCAGATGACGACGAAAGCGTCGTAGTCGAATAAATAAAACATGGCACAAATCACCACAGACGCTAAAGTCGCTTTTGGTACGTAGTAGAACGACGGGGTTAAAAAAGCGATGGCTAGAAGTACCATGAAGGAGGTGAAGATACCAGCTAGTGGTGTTTTGACCCCTGAGGCATTATTGACCGCCGTTCTGGTGAAGGAACCAGTGATGGGCATCGAGCGCACGAACGAACTCAAAATGTTGCACAGACCCAAAGCTAACATTTCTTGACTGGCGTCCAGGGGTTTTCCTTTCGCTGGAAAATCTAGTCAAGCGGGGTTAATTTAGACTGTAGCAACTTACAAAACGCTTTCCCGATTGATATAGCTTCAAGGATTGCCACCAGAGGTATGAAGGCCATGGCAGGCCCGTAGTCAGTCGCTATATCGCCGAAATTGTAGGTAGTACCATTATAATTAATACTAAATGGTGGTGCTGCGAAAGGCGGAAATCCGCCTTTAACGTCACCTGGAAGCCAAACTTTAGTCACAATAGAGGGAAGTTTTAGCCTTACCGGTTATTTTGAAGGGGTTGTCATCCCGAAGGTTGTACGATATGAGGGTACCAATGATCACCACTAGAGCGTTTCGTGCTAGCGATAACATGAAGATGAAAACGCCCGCAATGTTGCGATCGCGTGACCAGTCGGCGCGATATTGTAAGGTCCCGAATCGTCGAATTTCCTACAAGGAGTGTGAAGATCATTTAAATCTACACCCGAAAACACGAACCTTTAAAGCTATCAGGAACATAATCGACAGGAGACCTAGAATGCTGTCCCATAGTCGTACTTTGTCGAGATTGTTAAATACGCCTTCCCATGCTTCTAAAAACGCATCCGCTTTTCCCCCAATACCGAGGAGGCTTTTGACTTGTGTGGACGCTATTTGGAGGGACGCCGCACAAGTGAAGCCCGCGATGATCGGGTAGGAAAAAAATTCGACCACGAAGCCTGAAATTGGTAATCTCGAAGTAGTACCAAACATATAATTACTTTCGAAACAATAGGAACGTCAATATCTCTCGATTTAATTACTTTTAGACATCATTTCACTGTTGTTTTGGGATTAGAGTAAGTAGGTGCTGATTGTAGTCGTATCAGTCAGGTATGAAGATAAAAAGGTACTTACCTAGATTTAGTGACCCTAGTACAAATATGATGATCCCTGCAAGGAAAGTGATTATCACAGCCATATCGGGACCCATTTTGGAGACGTGTTCTTGTAACATTAGGGCCATGATGGAGGTAGGACCGATGTTGACGTCTTTGCAGCTGCCGAAAATCGCGTAGACGAAGCCGCCCATGAAACCACAGTACAAACCATACTCGGGGGTTAAACCTGAAGAAACGGTACCACTTATCAAAGTCGTACCGAAAGACAAACCCACCTGCTATCACCGCGAAAGCTATCCCTTGAGGAATTTCAGTCAAACCTACAGTGAACCCGGCTAAGAAATCCTGGAATAAGGTAGAAAAGGTGTACTTGGGCAACCACGTGGCAATCGGGAAGCGCTTTTTGAAGAACACCCTACGATCGAACCGGAAATAGTTCTTCACGATGTCCAAAGCTGCGAAATATTGCTATAAATAAGTCGTGTATTTTGGGTTGCCTACCTCTAGACGTTTCACGGGGGCTTTGGTCGTCACTCGGTTCCATTTTTAGCACTTGCCCGTCTGACGTGAAATAACGGTGCTTTCTTCGCCCCACCACTTTATAACCTTGCGTTATCACTAGTTCATTGTCACTAATTCGCACTGGGATTAGGACATCCCGAAGTGTTGTTTCGGGAGCAGGACGCGGTACTACGACTACGTGTTGCAGTACTTTCCGGTGACCGTTAACGCATGAGTTATTTTTTTGATGATAGTGCAGTTCTGGTTCGTCTGATTAAAAAAATGTTTTCGAGGCGTACTCTGGACAGTTATGATTACTTGATGGTACGACTGTGACCTTGGGTTGATAAATTTTATTCATTTATTTAAGTCTCAAGTGTGTGTTGTTTACAGAAGTTGATTATCGCCATTGATTATAGATCAAGTGGTGGAATTTTCCACTGTAGGAACCAGTTCTTCCTCAATCGACGTTCAGTTGTTTGAAGTTGCCATGGAAACCCAAAATTTCGTCGTTCGTCGTCTTGTCAGGTCTGCTACTTTCGTCGACCTTCATTGCATCTAGAAGGTCAAATCTGTTTTGGTACTCGTCAAATTTGGTGGTGATCATTTCTGGAAAACATAGATGTTGAATGTGCGGTTGTCGTTGACTTGTTTACCGTTCAAGTAGTCCAAAGAGGGACCGTCGCCTCCATAGTCCTTTGGTAGCTCGTCTTGGGTGAAAATCTCCTTCAAAATGTTGTCGTCGTCGTGAACTTGAATCTACAACAAATCTATAATTCGGGTCGCGAGATTGAATAGGGTCCTCACCCTTGAGAAAATTTTTGGCTTGACTACCATTTTCACGATTTGTAAAAGTTTGCCTACGTAAGACGGACTATTGATGATGTATATGCGTTTCACCCTCATTGAAAACACTTCATAAATTTTTAAAATTTTTGACAATAGTACCGGATTGACTTTCGTCAGGTCGTTTAAAGACAACGTGCTCATGTCAAAAATGATCACGTCGCCCACCATGCAGTCTTCGTAAAGTCGTACTTCGGCGATATTGCCACACTGTAAACCAAACTCTTTGGGCATCAGATTGTTCACGTTTTTGACTTTGAAGAAATATATTCTGTAGAGACCGTCCAGGGTTTTCGGGTGCACGCAGCAGTAGCTAAAACACGAAATCGATTTTTTTCCAAAAAACTAGAGACAATTTACGTGACATCCATGAAGTGGCGCATTTGGCTCGACTTGGGGTTGACATTGTCGAAGATATCAGGAAGTAAACTCCGAATGGTGTAATACAGGTCGATTTTTTGCTTGGTTTTTTCTATGCTGTATTTGTTGAGGAGCAGGAAGTTGGCGATTTTGATATCGTCTGTAAAATAGCGTGAAGTCACGATTTTGATATAGTAGTACTCACCCATCAGTTCCGGAAAGTGCGGTTGTGTTTCTAGCCATTGTTTTATGATTTGGGTGTCTTGATTAATGGAAGATGGGGTTTTTTCAAAAAGAGTGGCTGCTTTTTCTCTCACAGCATCTATGTTTTCGAACAACATGGTAACTGGTGACCTCGGTTGTGTTTTGATAAACGTATTTAGTTTAATGAGTCACGTATTGTCTTCAATTTCGTGTTTTAAGCTCTAGCATGATACTTTTATACTTTTCGTGGCGTGTTCTACGTCACACTGTAAAAACCTAGATCTAACTAATAATAGAATTAATTTACTAGTTCCTGCACTTAAGCGAAATAGTAGTCATTCTGGTACCGAAAGAGTACCACAAAACTTTTTTCAACGTTGTTGTGATACTGTCGTTAGAGGAGTACGACCCCAGTATATAATAAAGGAGTTGTGTGAGAGTGCTCGTTTAGCCCGTTTCACTTACTCTTATTTTTTAAAACTGTCTATGCAGGCTGTTTTAAAAATTAATTAATCAATTAGTCGATTTTAGCAATTAAAACAAAATGAAAACATGTCATTAGTTTTATTGGTTTGTCAAGTTTGCCAAACCCATTTTAGTACAAAACAACAAAAATAATTAATATAATTAATTAATATCACTTCCTATTCAAGCTAAGTAAATAAATTTTATAATTAATCAAAAAACTGGATTGCGTAAATTAGTGGCCCCGATATGGTGATAAATTTCGTTTAATTGACTCCGATGGTTTTTATAACGTATTTTTTAATTTTCTGAAGGGAGAAATCCTAGTGGTACTACTAGTAGATACCGGATTTAATTTGCGTCAGATTATGAAAAAATTATGAAATATGGAACCAAACTGATTACACAATTATTTTTTTAAGTGAAGAGTCAACCTTGAATCTATATAATATAATCAACGAAAAAAAATTAGCATTTGTGTCAACAATTTTTTCCTTCGAAATATTGCTCACCTTATGATTATTAAAACAGGTTTTACCAAATTATCTTATGCAATTAAGTTAACACAAATTGTGTAGGCAGAGTAGTACCACTAGAAATTATGTCTTGTAGCAAAAAACATTCAGTACCACCTGTATCTAGTTTAATCAAATCTAGAACAGATTTTTTGGATCGAGTACTATTCGGTACTAATATACACTATATTACGACATTTTGATTAATTTGATAAAAAATCTGTTGTATTAAGGACAACTGACATACTTGAAGGAACAATAGTACTCTTGAATAGATAAACGTTACTAATTTTAAATCACAAGTATTTATTCAGAACAGATACCAACATTCAGTAAAAATATCACTTCAATCAACATTCAGCATCTTGAAGTTGCCATGGTACCCCAAAACCGCATCATCGACCAACTCCCCAGGTCTTTTACTCTCGTCCACTTTCAACCCATCCAAAACATCGAATCTGTGCCCATACTCCTCCAGCTTCGCTCCCATTAACTCTACAAACCCAACTTATCATCTGTTTTCCGGTCAAAATTTTTTACCATTTAGTTCGTCGAGTGATGGACCATCACCCCCATAGTCCCTCGGGAGCTCGTCTTGCGCGAAAATCTCCCTCAAAACGGCGTCGTCTTGGCAGACTCGAAGCTAAAACGTAACGTAGCGTACTCACTCTAGTCGTACGTCGGTACTCACCCTTGCGAAAATTTTTGGCTTGACTATCATCTTCAAAATTTGCAACAATTTCCCCACGTAGGGTGGACTGTTGATGAAGTACGCTTGATGGGTCCTCATTGAGTACACCTGGTGTATTTTGACAAACTTGGACACTAGTACCGGGGTGACTTTAGTCAGATCGTGAAGCGTAAGCGTGCTCATGTCGAAAATAATTATATCGCCGACCATGCAGTCCTCGTAGAAGCGTACTTCTCCGATATTGTTACACTGTAAGCCAAATTCGCGCGGCAGGAAAGTACTGGGTTTTTTTATTTTGATAAAATATACTCTGTACAGACCGTCGATGGTTTTTGGGTGTAGACAACAATAGCTGAAATTTTTGTTAAGATTTTTTTCGATAAGAAATGTGGATTTACGTGAGGTCCATGAAGTGCCGCATGACTGACGATCGTGGGTTCGAATTTTCAAAAATGTCAACCAGTACGCTCCGTACGGTATAGTACATGTCGATTTTTTGTTTGGTCTTTTCGATGCTGTATTTGTTGAGTAGGAGGAAGTTGGCGATTTTGGGCTCTTCTATGGGGTATTTTTAATTTGGGTGCGTGTCGTACTGGTAGTACTTACCCATCAATTCTGGAAGGTGTGGTTGCGTTTGTAACCATTGTTGGATTATGCGGATGTCTTGGTTAATGCTTTCTGGATTTTTGTTAAAGAATTGGGCCGCGTTTTTCTTTGCCACGTCGACGTCTTGGAACAACATTGCAAATAATGCGGATTTTGGGTTGTGATTGCGTATGGTAATAAATACGTTTTTTATTAACAGACACAAAAATGTGGGCTCGTAAAACCACTTTTTTTAAATAAAAAAAGTGGTACCGTGGTACCGATTCTCGTTATAGTAAATATCAAACTAAAGTAAGTCACATAATTGGTTAATATCACGAAATTAAATCTGTAATATTTGTCTGTTGCTGCTATCAATATTCTAATGAAAGTAACCTTGGAAATAATCAACTGAATAAATAGTTTTTATAATTATTATTGATACGATAATTGCTTTTAAAATTAATAATAATATAATTTTTCAAAAATTAAGTTCCACAAATCTCGGACATGGCCACTTCAATCGACGTCTAGTTTCTTAAAATTCCCATAAAACCCGAGCAGATCGTCATTGTTCAGCTTCTCAGGTCTCAGACTTTCGTCAACCTTGAGCTTATCCAACTTATCAAACCTCTCTTCATATTCGTCAAACTTGATCTTTAACATGTCTAGAAAACATATTAAGTCCAAAATTACACAAGCGCGTTAAGTACCATTTAACTCCTCTAAAGACGGCGCGGTACCACCGTAATCCCTAGGCAAAAACCCAACCGGAACCACCTTCTTCAGCTCGCCCACATCATGAAAAACGTGCAGCTATTTAATAGTTTGACAATTTCCTAGTGACAAATCGTACCCACCCTTTCGAAAATTTTCGCCTTGAGGAAAGTCTTCGACATCCCTAGCACCACACTAGTTATCGTGGAAGTGTTCACCAGATAAAGTGCTTTCAAGCGAAAGGAAAGTACCTTCTGTTGACAAAAATGTTACCTTGTTTGACAACACCAAATACTAACCTCGGTCGCCGTAACCATTTTCCTAGACGCAGACGGTGGTACTTTTGACAAATCGCCCAAACCGAGATTGGCAAAGTCATAAACTACGACAGTACTTGCTACATACGTCTCGTAGAAAAGGTACTCCATGATGTTAAAACATTGCGCTGTTAGTTCAAAGAAGTCCGGTCGTGACGGTTTTATGAAGAGGAGCAAGTCCGTGTCGTCTAGAAGTTTCGGAAACGGGCAACAGTACGAAGTGTTGATGAAGTGTTGCATTCTTTGTGATTTTGGGTGCGAATTGAGGTACAAGTCGGGAATTAGGGTCCGGATGGTGTAGTACGTGTCGATTTTTTGCTTGGTTTTTTCCACACTGAACTTGTTTCGGATCAAGAAGTTTGCGATTTTCTTGGTTTCTGTGAAATTGTTATGAGAAAGAGTGGTACCAATGGGGGTCTTACCCATAATTTCAGGTAAGTGTGGCTGGGTTGTCATCCATTCTTGTATCGTCTTGATGTCTTTTTCCGCTTCTTCATCCGTCACTCCAAACAGAAGTAGTACCTTTTTTCGCACCTCGTTATCGCGCTTGTCCATGGTTCGACTTTGATTGAGTCTCTAGATACGAAAGAAATAACACCGCACTTGTGGTTTTATTATTTATTTATTAAGTTGTTATAATAATTAACGTAATTGGAGTGATTATGAATCCAGTTTAACGTTTCTTCGGTCGCAGTGTTTCATCAACTTTCAAGGTGTCCATTTTATCAAACCGGTCTTGGTACTGCAACAACTTCTCCTTGATCATTCCTGCAACCAGACAAGATTGAGTACCGATCAGTACTTGTTTTTGCTTACCGTTCAAATCCTCTAACGTGGGTCCGTCCCCACCATAATCTTTTGGCAACTCGTCATTACTAAACAGCTCCTTCACTACTTCCCCGTCGCGATGAACTTGAACCTACTTTATTCACACTCTGAGTACCAACAAAGTCGTACTTACTCTATCGAACAGTTTCGGCTTAACTAGAAACTTCAGAAGCGTCATCCACCCCGACACGTAGAACGGACTATTAACAAAGTACAAAGTCTTGAGTCGCAACGAAAACACGTTCTGAAACAACCACACCAGTACAGAATTTTCGGTACCATAAAGGTCGTACCTTGTACACCGAAAACGCTCGAATTATGAATTTCGGCGACACTTTTAGCATATCTCTGAGCGTCAGATTAGACAAGTCGAAGACAATGATATCGTCGATCATGCAGTCTTCGAACAGCCTTATCTCGAAGATAGCTAAGGCTAGTTTGGCCAGGTCAGACGGGGCGAACACGTTGGGCTCTTTGTGTTTGAGGAAAATGACGCGATGGGTACCGTTGTAGGGCGCCGGGTGCGTGGAGCAGTACCTGAAACTAAAGTTGTACTTTTTTCCTCACCCGAGTGGTACTTACGTGGTGTCCAGTACCGCCTGGATGTTAGCTAGTTTAGGGTTGCCTTCTCGGAACAAGTCGGGGATTTTAGCCCTGATGGTGTAATACGAGTCGATTTTTTCTTTGGTTTTGTCGATGTCGAATTTGTTGAGTTGGAGGAAGTTGCGGATTTTGGCGTCCTCTAGGAGTTGGCGTGAGTTACTAGTAGGACGAGTGAGTTTGCTTACCCATGATTTCGGGGAGGTGGAGTTGGGTCTGCATCCATTTTTTTACCAGTTTGATGTCTTCGTTCACGGTTTGCTCGGTTTTACCGAAGGATTTATACAGTTTGTGTCGGGCTGCTTCGTCTAGACGAAACATTGTCACTTTTGGGTTGAGAGTGCACAGAATAGGAACAATCCGTCTGGGTGATAAATCTGCGATATGAAGATAGCGATGGAGTGGTTTTTTTTGGATACGAATTTGGTATTGTTTTAAAGGCGAACGATTTTGTTCTTAAAGGAGAGTCGGTTTAGGTATTGTCGACGAAACGCGGAATTAATTAAATTGTGAAAAGTTAGTGGGCTATCAATAGAGAAGATAGGAAGGGTCAAAGTTTTATAATAGTGAGGACATGTGTACTTAAGTAGGTGGTTTGGTACTTTCGTAGTTAATCGATCGTTATTATTATTATTTTTCGTTTACTTTTTGTTTGTTGTTGGAAAAATCTAGGTGCAGTCGCAATATTTGCTAATCTTATCACGTAATTTTTTAAGTGCGACAATTGTGTTGACGTTCCGAGTACTACACAGATAGATCTTTTGAAGGAATAAAATCACAGTTGGAATTTAATTCAAAAACTATTTATTTTTTTAAGCTTTCTCGGTCGTGAAGGTATCCAACAGATCGAACCTCTCTTGGTACTCCGCCAGCTTATTTTTCGTGATATCTAAAACCCCATATCAATTTTAACAACCTAAACCTGAACGAATAAGTACCGGTGAGGTCACTCAACGACGGGCCATTTCCACCATAATCCTGCGGGAGGTCCTCCAGCGGGAACACCTCTTTCAAAACCTCGCTGTCCTTGTGAGCTTGAAACTTTTTTTTTGTTAGAACCTATTCAATTTAACCGAAAATCCCTACCCTGTTGAAAATTTTCGCCGGGAAAACTAGCTTGAACAAAGACATCCAGATCGTGATATACGAGGGACTGTTAATCAAATACAGCCGGTTTAATCTCATCGAAAAAATATTCTGCAGCAAAAAAAATTGTGTAAGTACCTAGGTGGAAAAACGTGTTTTATTTACCCTGTATATTTTCAACGTTGTGATTAATAATCTCGGTGATAGTTTACACAAATCCAGGAAGCTAAAGGTGCTCATGTCAATGATAAGCACTTCGTCGACCATGAAATCCTCTTGTAACCTTATCTCGAGCACACTAAAACATAGTTTCGTGACGTTGATTGGCGTGTACGTGTTTTTCTCTTTGGGTTTTACGAAGAAGGCGCGGTGAATACCACCCACGAGTTTGGGGTGAAAACAAAAGTAACTAGGGGAAAAAATTAAGTAAAAAATACTTTCCCAAAAATGTTCTTACACTATGTCCATTTCTGTTTTTAAAACGGGCAGCTTCGGGTTACTGTCGCTAAAAAAACCCGAATATTTGGTCCTGAAGGTGTAGTAATTGTCGATTCTTTCCTTCGCTTTGTCTACGTCAAACTTACACAAGTGCAACATGTTTCGGATTTTGGCATCATCTGGAACTTTGAAATGAGCGACAGTCAAAATTTTGAGCACGTACCCATGGTTTCTGGGTGGTGGGTTTGCGTCTGCAGCCATGTTTTGATGGTTTTGACGTCTTCGGCTACCGTTTCTTCAGTTTTGCCGAAGGAGGCGTAGAAATTATTTTGTGCTTCTTTGTCCGGGTGATCCATTACGGAGTTTGTTTGCCTACTGTGGTCTATAGATGTTTATTTGCGCGCTCTATTAGATAAGACCGATAAGCATTTTTTTTAGAATTTTAAGTTGCAAAATAGCAGAAGGCAGAAAGTATAGACCAAGCAATGTTTCACAAGCGTGTTGAAAAAGTGATCAAGTTGACCTTGATTTTTGTAAATATCGAGACGTATGTCTACAGTTAACCCAAAATTTAATCGGTGTGCTTGTTTAGTATCTATGTAAAGAGGAATACAGAAAATCAGTACCATATGAACACCCTAGTCTAGATTAACGTTAAAACTAATACGCACTGGAACTTGCACAATTAACGAATGCAGTCTAATATTAATTCAAATTAATTCCAAGGTTGCACATAAAGTTGCTAATGTTTTATTTTAAGTTAACGTGTTTTCTGTCAAACCACTAACAACGTCAACAGTATTGCTCGTTGCCTATCCCACTTTATTGGATTTTAGTTAAGTTGATGTTTGCGGTCTCAAACTTTCATCAACTTTTAGTGTATCCAATAAGTCGAACCGGTCCTGATGCTCAATGAATTTTTGCTTCATCATTTCTAAAACTTAATTGTTTTGACGGTACTTAGTCAAAATAAATAAATACCGTCGAGTTCATGCAACGATGGCCCGCTTCCTCCAAAATCCTTTGGTAGATCATTGGGAGAAAATATCTCCTTCAAAATTTCACTGTCCCTGTGGGAGCTCACCCTGCCAAAAATTTTCACCGGAAGAAATAATTTAAAAAGTGCCATCCAGATCGAGACATACGCGGGACTATTGACAAAATACAAAGCTCTTAGTCTCATCGAGAAAGTATTCTGCAAAAACACCAAACATCAATTGGTGTAATAAACTAGGTTTTTGTGTGTATACTTTGTAGATTTTAACAGCTGCTAGCACCATTCTAGGTGATAATGTACATATATCTCTGAAAGTAATGTTGGTCATGTCAACAATAACAATATCGTCGATCATCAAATCCTCTTGCAATCTGATCTCATAAACACAAAAAAATAATTTTATTCCATTGACGGAATCGAGCACGTTTTTCTTTTTAGGACCCACAAACACAACCCTATGAGTACCATCCAGAAGCTTCGGGTGATTGCATAAGTGTCTACAAAAACAAGTAACTGCTTTTGTTAAATTTTCTAAATTTTGCTTACATTGTAGCCATAGTTTCTTTCAATGTTTGCAATTTCGGGTTGCTGCCATTAAAAACGTTGGGATATTTGGTCCTGAGGGTGTAATAGTTATCGATTTTTTCCTTTGTCTTCTCCACGTTAAATTTACACAAATGCAATATGTTTCGGATTCTTGTATCATCTACGACTACCAAATAAGCAATTGTTGACGGGAATGGATACTCACCCATGATTTCGGGAAGGTGGGTTTGTTTCTCTAGCCATAGTTTGATTGTGTTTATGTATTCAGTTACCGTTTCTTCAGTTTCTCCAAAGGATTCATAAAATTGTTTACGCGTTTCCTGGTCGTAGTGGTACATGGCGGAGGCCGCTTGAATACTTTATAAAAACATGTTTTATTTGCGTCCGCTTTTACGTTAGATAAAAAAATGATAACAATGTTTTCGTAGACAGTTTCAATTGGAAAAACAACATTTTTGCATTGATAACAGGAACATAATGATCATAGTGTAATAACACAAACATTCCGCCAACAATTGTCACGTGACAAAATTTGAAAACCCCGCGAAAATTAGAAAAGTGGCTATCAACAAAATGTACATACGTTGCTTTGACGGGTACGTCCGAGTTTAAATGTTCCAAAATTGGAGTCATAAAACACAAAACATAACACAAAATCGAATCAAATTCACGACATTTATTTTGCTGATTATTCCCAAAGCGAATCAATTTTTAAAATTTAAATCTTGAATACTGCCCATTACTATGTTATAATTCTAACTGGGAATCGATTTAATTTAAATAATAACAATTTAGGAAGAACCATCCACCCCAGGAGACATTTCACAATTTAAATAAAATATTATAAAATATTGCAACGAAACATTTCTGGTGTAATATTGTTTATTTCTGTCTCAATACAAGAAAATAAAATGTATAATTTCTAGAGATTTGGTGAAATTAAGTAACAATTTTTACAAGTGCAGACGCGCTTCGGGAAATCCAATAGGTGCCCAGTCAGCGCCAGTCTAAACAGTAGGAATGACGCATGTGTCGAATTTTTAACGTCGTCAATACATGAGATCGACGAATTATCAATTTAAAATCATGTTAAACTTTACTTACACATGGGAGTAATGATTGTGTCTCTTTAATCTAGTGCCTTCGGTTAAATTTTACAAATAAAATGAAACGTACAAATCTCAAAGACATGTAACTTCGACACAGTGGACTTACATCCGCACACCACCACTGCTTGAATCCATCTGAACCATAGAATACCCTCACTAGTAGGGTTTTCTATGATCTGAACTGAATCAACAGCGGACGCGAAAGCTCCCCCCGCTCTTCAAGAGACAAAGCAAATCTACATTACAAAAAAAATGACACTAAATTTAGCTTGAACCGGGACACCACAATATCTTGACCTATTTTTCACGCTTTTAAACTTTCTTCAACCTTTAGTGTATCCAAAAGATCGAACCTCTCCTCATACTCGATGAATTTTTGCTGCATCATATCTAAAACTCGTTCACTTGTTTGACGATATTTTTTTGTCCAAAAAATAATTACCGTTGAGTTGATCCAACGACGGTCCGCTTCCGCCATAATCCTTGGGTAGATCATTGGGAGAAAATAGGTCTTTTAAAATTTCGCTGTCCCTGTGAACTTGCAACTGTTTATTACTAACATATGGATTTAAATCGATCAAAAATAGAACCCACCCTGTCAAAAATTTTGGCCGGGAAAAATAATTTAAAAATTGGCATCCAGATTGACACGTACGAAGGACTGTTAATAAAATACATCGCTCTTAGCCTCATCGAGAAAGTGTTCTGTAAAACAAAACGTAACAGCAAGTGTAAACCGCGTGTACTTTGTTTGTATACTTTGTAGATTTTGACACCTGCTAGCACCATTCTGGGAGATAATGTACACATATCTCTGAAAGTGATGTTGGTCATGTCAACAATAATAATATCGTCGATCATCAAGTCCTCTTGCAACCTGATCTCGTAAATACAAAAATATAACTTTATTATATTAAGGCAACTGAGTACATTTTTCTTCTTAGGGCTTACAAATACAGCCCTGTGGCTACTATCCACAAGCTGGGGGTGGTTGCACATGTGTCTACAAAAACAAGAAACTCTACTTTTCTTCAATCTCTTAAAGTCATCCTTACACCGTCTCCATTGTTTCCTTCAAAGATTGCGATTTGGGGTTGCTACTATTAGAAATATTGGGGTACTTTGTCCTGAAGGTGTAATAGTTTTCAACTCGCTCCTTCACCTTCTCTGCGTTGAATTTACACAAATGCAGCATGTTTCGGATTTTTGCGTCGTCTAGGTTTACCAAATAAGCGATAGTCGAAGATTAGGGACACTTACCCATTATTTCGGGCAGATGGGTTTGGGTTTCGAGCCATATCTTGATGGTTTTTATTTGCTCAGCTACCGTTTCTTCAGTTTGTTCAAAGGATGCGTAAAAGTTTTTGCGTGCTTCGTTATCGAAATGATACATGGCGGAGTCTGTTCGGGTACTGTAGTAAAACTAGTTTTATTCACTATTTGGGTTAGATAAAAGGAGATATTGATAACGCGTGTTTGTAGTTGAATTCTTTTTCGTTTCATTGTGATAGGTTAAACGGATGTTGTCGTGCGTGATTTATTTTTCCGCACCGGTTAAAGTTCACGTGAGGATCGTGTTAATTTTTTTGTGTAAATATGGTCAAAGTTAGACGATTAGAGTAAATATCTATGAAGCGTTTTTATTAAGTAGGTACGTAGTTTTCATATTTAACCTAATTGGAATTAGCTTTGAAAATAAAGTTAATTTTAGTACCTGACAATTTTCTTGAGTTTTCAGGTATCGGCAACATTTCCAAAACGTACTTCAACTGTCTGTAATTTTTAATACTATAAAAGTTTATTAGAAAAAAATCTCCACAACATGACATTCTTTTCGTATGTGAGAAGTTTGTTCAGCATTTCAGGTAGTTGCAACATTTCCAAAACGAACTTCAACTGTCCATAATTTTTGATATTATAAAAGTCCACCAGGTGCTTTCGGGCTTGATTTCTGGCTAACTCAATCAACAGAGGCACTTCAGGTAATTCTTTCGCCTTCCTTTTGAACTTATCGTTCATACGCAAAAGAAATTCGTTCAGTCGATGATGGCAGAAGTGTTCCAGCACAATATCCAAAGAATCAGAAACGTATTGGTCGCTGTTCAAAAAAAATTTTTCTATCGTTAATTGAACATCATATATAAGCTGCGACATCAGGAGTTTGCGCCTTGGAGGCACAGATGTCTGCCTAATGTCCATTAGGATCATCTGTTTAAACAATGAACAAAAACCAAACTTCATATAGACAATCCCCGCATCAAAATGGTCAATCCGGACACCTTGCGTCAAGAGCTGTGATATTATGCTCATTACTTTTTGCATCTGACTGTCGTTCAAGGTACCCAACATTTGAAAAAAACTGCCGATTCTAAATTTGTGTAACCAGAAAATTCATATTCTCAATTGCTCGAGAAGTTTCCTGCGCCGAAGTAATTGAATCTTCCAAACACGAACGAAATGCAACAAGTAAATCGCGACCCAAAATTATATCCCTTAAAGCATCTTCAAATAGTTCCATAAACAATTTCAAGTAGTGAGGGTTCATGGGAAGAATATAAGGGAGTAATTCTCTAAGCTCTCGGTCCGTATACAAAACTTCTGAAACCTTTTCAAATAAGATGTCGACACAAGGATCATCAAAAACTACAGCTTCTATCAAAATCGGAAGACGTACAGGAGCTTTGTAGTCATCAAAGATATAGTCTAACAAAATTTCTTGTACTTCCAACGATGCGAAACTCAACGATGCACAGCGTGGCGTTGTTGTGGCTAGAGTTGCATCAGCACCATAACACAAAAGCATGCAAAGCCTCTCTATACACTCGCTGCCACAAGCCTTTATTAAAGGAGTCCTCCCCCTATAATTAGCAACGTTTGGATCAACACCCATTTCGAGCAAAAGCTGACAAGCTTGCAAGCAGTTATACGAAACTGCATGAAGTAAAGGTGTGTCTCCATTACGGTCGGTCAGGTTAATATTTGCACCCTTCTGTATTAACTTTATCGCTGCAGGCTCATTATGGTCCTTGAAAGCATTGAAGAGAGCAGTTCCTCCAGGACCGTCCTCCGCATCGATCGGTGCGCTATCTGCATTTAGTAATACTTCAAGGGCTTCTAACCTACAAAAGCAATCAGACATGATTGGGAACTAACGGCAAAATGTATTAAAGTTTTGTTCCATGCATCGGTTAAACTGATTCCACCTCCTGTGTCTAGTAAATGTTTTAAGTGTGTTGAGTTATTGTTTTCGACGGCGAGAGCTAATTCCTTTTGGTGAAAATTGCTACTATCCACCTACAACGTCTCTCAGTTGGTTAATTAATTCTCGGTTTCGTACCTTGTACCCATGGAAGAGTGTCTGGAATTGGGTTTATCCAATCGTACCACAACCATTTTTTCTCCATGTTGCATCTTAGGACTTTTGGAGTGAAGTGAAATTAGACGGTTTTTTCATTGATTTTATTTTTAGCCTGGGCATTATTTTGGGCTTTTGTTTAAAGTCAAGATAGGCAGCCAGTTACACTTCTTTTTTTGAAACGAGTATCTGCGCGCTCTACATCTACTTCTATAAGACGGTCTTGATTTTTTGTGAGTCTGTGTTAAGCTGGATTTTAAAAATTATTATTCATTTACCACGTGACTATTGTTAAATGGTATAAATATGTAGACTGAGAAAACTGAACCTGTAAAAGTGAAACAAGCTATTTTACAATAAATATGGCGCAGAAATATCTTTTGTAAAAACGGCTAAGGATTATTTAAAAATTATAAATCTCCTAATCCCCCCAGCATCATAGTAACATTTTATTTATAGACTACATAAAACTATAAATGTTTATTCTACCAAAAACATAAAAAGAATGATCGGTTTGAGTTATTCTTATGCTCTTAAACTTTCATCAACCTTTAGTGTGTCCAAAAGATCGAACCTGTCCTGATACTCGACGAATTTTTGTTTTATCATATCTGAAAATTTTCAATTTTTTTGGCGCTAATTATTGAAAAAAATAAATACCGTTGAGTTCATCTAACGATGGCCCGCTTCCTCCAAAATCCGTTGGTAGATCCTCGGGAGAAAATATGTCCTTCAAAACTTCACTGTCCCTGTAGACTTGCAACTGTTTATTATTAAAATATAAATTTAAATTAATCCAAAATATAACCCACCCTGGCAAAAATTTTGGCCGGGAAAAATAATTTAAAAAGTGCCATCCAGACTGAGATGTACCCAGGACTATTAACAAAATACATTGCTCTTAGCCTCATGGAGAAAGTATTCTGTAAAACAACACCAAACATCAAGTGTAACAAACTACGCGTTTTCGTTTGTATACTTTGTAGATTTTAACAGCTGCTAGCGCTATTCTAGGTGATAATGTACACATATCTCTGAAAGTAACATTGGCCATATTAGCAATAATAACATCATCAATCATCAAGTCTTCTTGCAACCTAATCTCATAAATACAAAAAAATATTTTTATTAGATTAATAGAACTGAACACGTTTTTCTTCTTAGGACTCATAAACAGAACCCTATGGGCACCATCCAGAAGCTTCGGGTGGTTGCATAAGTGCCTACAAAAACAAGAAACTGCTCTGCTTAAATTTTGTAAATTCTGCTTACATTGTATCCATAGTTTCCTTCAAAGCTTGCGATTTCGGGTTGCTGTCGTTAAAAACGTTTGGATACTTGGTCCTGAAGGTGTAATAGTTATCAATTTTCTCCTTCGTCTTTTCCACGTTGAATTTACTCAAGTGCAATATGTTTCGGATTCTTGCATCATCTACCACCACAAAATAAGTAATAGTCGAAGAGTATGGATACTTACCCATGAATTCGGGAAGGTGGGTTTGTGTCTGCAGCCATATTTTGATTGTTTTTACGTGTTCAGTTACCGTTTCTTCAGTTTCTCCAAAGGATTCGTAAAATTTTTTACGCGTTTCTTTATCGCAGTGGTACATGGCGGAGGCTACTTGGATACTGTATCAAAACGAGTTCTGTTTGGGTCAGTTGTTTGGTTAGATAATAAAATAACTTGATAACAATGGTTTCTTAAACTTGGAAAAAACTACATTTTTTTAATGATAACAGAAACAGAATGATCACAGTTTGAGTTATTTTTCACGGTTTTAGACTTTCTTCAACTTTTAGTGTATCCAAAAGATCAAACCTCTCCTGATACTCGATGAATTTTTGCTGCATCATATCTAAAACTCGTTCACTTTTTTGACGATATTTTTAGTGGAAATCAATTCTCTCCTTCACCTTCTCTGCGTTGAATTTACACAAATGCAGCATGTTTCGGATTTTTGCGTCGTCTAGGTTTATCAAATAAGCGATAGTCGAAGATTAGGGACACTTATCCATGATTTCGGGCAGATGGGTTTGGGTTTCCAGCCATATTTGATGGTTTTTATTTGCTCAGCTACCGTTTGTTCAGTTTGTTCAAAGGTGCGTAAAAGTTTTTGCGTGTTTCGTTATCGAAATGATACATGGCGGAGTCTGTTTGGGTACTGTAGTAAAACTAGTTTTATTCACTATTTGGGTTAGATAAAAGGAGATATTGAAAACGTGTTTTTGTAGTTGAATTCTTTTTCGTTTCATTGTGATAGGTTAAACTTATGTTGTCGTGCTTGATTTATTTTTCCGCACGGGTTAAAGTTCACGTGAGGATCGTGTTAATTTTTTTGTGTAAATATGATGGTCAAAGTTTGACGATTAGAGTAAATATCTATGAAGCGTTTTTATTAAGTAGGTACATAGTTTTCATATTTAACCTTATTGGAATTACCTTTGAAAATAAAGTTTCTCTTCGAAAGTGACAATTTGCCCGTCAACTGTCTGTAATTTTTAATATTATAAAAGTTTATTAGAAAAAAATCTCCACAACATGACATTATTTTTATTTATACAGTTTCTTTTCGTAGGTGAGAATTTTGCTCAGCATTTCCGGTAGTTGCAACATTTCCAAAACGAACTTCAACTGTCTATAATTTTTGATATTATAAAAGTCCACCAGGTGCTTTCGGGCTTGATTTCTGGCTAACTCAATCAACAGAGGCACTTCAGGTAATTTTTTCGCCTTCCTTTTGAACTTATCATTCATACGCAACAGAAATTCGTTCAGTCGATGGTGGCAGAAGTGTTCCAGCACAATATCCAAAGAATCAGAAACGTATTGGTCGCTGTTCAAAAAAAAATTTTCTATCGTTAATTGAACATCATATATAAACTGCGACATCAGGAGTTTGCGCCTTGGAGGCACAGATGTCTGCCTAATATCCATTAGGATCATCTGTTTAAACAATGAACAAAAACCAAACTTCATATAGACAATCCCCGCATCAAAATGGTCAATCCGGACACCTTGCGTCAAGAGCTGTGATATTATGCTCATTACTTTTTGCATCTGACTGTCGTTCAAGGTACCCATCATTTGAAAAAACCTGCCGATTCTAAATTTGTGCAACCCATACGTCTTTAGCTTATTAATGCTTCCTACTACACAAGTAGATAGATGACTGTTGACCAGAAAAGTCATATTCTCAATTGCTCGAGAAATTTTCTGTGCCGATGTATTTGGATCTTGCAGACACAAATTAAATGCGCCAAAAAAATCGCAACTCAAAATTATATCCCTCAGAACATCTTCAAACAGTTCCATAAACAATTTCAAGTAGTGAGGGTTCATGGAGGAAATGTCGCGAACTAAATAATTAAGCTCTCGGTCCGTGTAAAAAACTTCTGAAACCTTTTCAAATAAGATGTCGACACAGGGGGTATCATAAACTATGGCCTCTATCAGAACACTAAGACGTACAGGGACTTTGTAATCATCAAAAATATAGTCGAACAAAATCTCTTGCAGTTCCGACGATGTGTCACTGAACGGTGTAGACTATGGCGTTGTTGTGGTTAAAGTTGCATCAGCACCATAACACAAAAGCATGCAGACCCTCTCTGTCCACTGGTTCCAACAAGCCATATGTAAAGGGGTTATCCCCATATAATTAGCGACGTCTGGATCGACACCCATTTCAAGCAAAAGCTGACAAACTTTCAAGCAATCATTCACAATTGCCAGAAATAAAGGAATGTTTCCTTTACGGTCCTTAACGTTGATATTTGCACCCTTCTGTATTAACTTTATCGCTGCAAGCTCTTTATGTCCATCCAAAGCGTTCAAAAGAGCAGTTCTTCCAGGACTGTCCTCCGCATCGATCGGTGCGCCATCTGCATTTAGTAATACTTCAAGGGCTTCTAACGTAAAAAAGCAAATGACTGGGCGAACTTCATAACTACGTACTCTACCTGTTTCTAGCAACGGCAAAATGTATTAAAGTTCGGTTCGATGCATCGGTTAAACTGATTCCACCTCCTGTTTCTAGTAAGTGTTTTAAGTGTGTTGAGTTATTGTTTTCGACGGCGAGGGCTAATTCCCTTTGGTGAAAATTGCTAGTGTCCACCTACAACGTCGCTCAGTTGATTAATTAATTCTCGGTTTCATACCCTGTACCTGTGGAAGAGTGCCTGGAATTGGGGTTATCCAATGGTCCCACAACCATTTCAAAAAAATTCAAGGTTTTTTTCACTGATTTTATTTTTAGCAGGACCACTATTTTGGGGTTTTGGTTACAATGAAGATAGCCAACCAGTTACACTAATGTTTCTGGAAACTAGTATCTGCGCGCTCTACACTTACCTGTTCTATACCACGGTCTTGATTTTTGTTAAGTCTGTGGTTTAAAACTGGATTTTAAAACCTAATCTTCATTTACCACGTGACTATTCTTAAATGGTATAAACAAATACAGCAATTTATATACACAGAAATATCTTCTGTAATAAGGTCTCAGGATTGTTTAAAAATTTACACCACACAAAACTGTATATATTTATTCTACCAATAACAAAAAAAAGAATAATCGGTTTGTGTTATTCTTACGCTCTTAAACTTTCATCAACCTTTAGTGTATCCAAAAGATCGAACCTCTCCTGATACTCGATGAATTTTTGCTTCATCATATCTAAAATTCTTTCTCTTTTTTCGTGATACTTAGTCTGAAAATTTAATACCGTTAAGTTGATCCAACGATGGTCCGCTTCCACCATAATCCTTTGGTAGGTCATTGTTAGAAAATAGGTCTTTTAAAACTTCACAGTCCCTATGAACTTGCAACTGTTTATTATTACTATTAAATTCAAATGACTCAAAAATACTCACTCTGCCAAAAATTTTTGCCGAGACAAATAATTTAAAAATTGCCATCCAAATCGAAACGTAAGAAGGACTGTTAATAAAATACGCCGCGTTTAGCCTCATCGAAAAAATATCCTGCAAAACAAAAACAAACAACCAGTGTAACAAAACGTGTATACTTGTATACCTTGTAGATTTTGACAGCCGCCAGCACCATTCTGGGCGATAAGGTACACATATCTCTGAAAGTAATGTTGGCCATATCAACAATAACGATATCATCAATCATCAAATCCTCTTGCAGTCTGATCTCGTAGATACATACACATAATTTTATTGAATTGAGTGCACAAAACGTGTTTTTATTCTTAGGATTTACAAACACAACCCTATGGCCACCATCCAGAAGCTGCGGGTGGTTGCAAATATATCTACAAAAACACGAATATGCTTTTCTTAATTTTTTTAAATTTTGCTTACACTGCATCCATAGTTTCCTTTAAAGCTTGCAATTTCAGGTTGCTATTATTAAAAGCAATCGGGTACTTGGTCCTGAGGGTGTAATATTTATCAATTCTCTGTTTCGTTTTCTCCACGTCGAATTTACACAAATGCAACATGTTTCGGATTTTGGCATCGTCTGGGATTACAAAGTAAGCGATAGTGTAAGGGTATGGACACACTCACCCATGATTTCGGGAAGATGGGTTTGTGCTTCTAGCCATGTTTTGATGGTTTTTATTTGTTGTGTTACTGTTTCTTCAGTTTGTTCGAAGGATTCGTAAAATTTCTTGCGTGTTTCGCTCTCGAAATGATACATGGTGGAGTTTGTTCGGATACTGTTACAACACTAGTTTTGCTCCTTATTTGGTTTAGATAAAAAGAGATTGATAACTGTGTTTTTCTAGTTGATTATATTTTGTAACGAAGATTTGGTATGTTTTTTTTTTCATTTTAGTGGACTAGGTAGACGGATGTTTTTATCTATGGTTTGTTTGTTCTCATTGGTTAAAGTTCATATCAGAATAGTGTCGACTAATTGTGCATATACATCGATACGATAGTACAAGTGTGGTAACTATCAATGAAGTGTTTTTATTAAGTGATTTTTTAAGTCAAATAACCTTTGGGGAGTGTCGGGGAATTAAGAGAGGGGTACATTTTTTATTCTACATTGATCTATACCTACATGCAAAAGTGTTTATATTGACTGACTGATTCATCAACGCAAAGCCTAAACTATACTGAAGCTAAAAACGGAGCTGCAGGTACCAACTTATATTTTTTACGATTTTATGATTATACTTTACAAATAAAGATTTAGTTTTAGGACACTCGTAAATGAACCTGCTCGAAAAATAATTAGGAAAAATCACCACAATCTAACATTATTTTTATTTATACAGTTTCTTTTCGTAGGTGAGAATTTTGCTCAGCGTTTCAGGTAGTTCCAACATTTCCAAAACGCACTTCAACTGTCTATAATTTTTGATATTATAAAATTCCGTCAGGTGCTTCCGGGTTTCATTTCTCGCTAACTCAATCAACAGAGGCACTTCAGGTAATTCTTTCCCCTTCCTTTCCAACTTATCGTTCACGTGCAAAAGAAATTCCTTCAGTCGATGATGGGAGAAATGTTCCAGCACCATATCCAAAGAATCAGAAACGTATTGGTCGCTGTTCAAAAAAAATTTCTCTATCGTTAATTGAACATCATATATAAGCTGCGGCATAAGGAGTTTGCGCTTTGGGGGCATAGATGTTTGACTAATGTCCATTAACATCATCTGTTTAAACAATGAACAAAAACCGTACTTCATATAGACAATCCCCGCATCAAAATGGTCAATCCGGACACCTTGCGTCAAGAGGTGTGATATTATGCTCATTACTCTTTGCATCTGATTGTCGTTCAAGGTACCCATATTTTCAAAAAAACTGCCGATTCTAAATTTATGGAACCCAGACCGGTTTCGTTTATTGATGCTTCGTACTATACAAGCAGACAGATGACTGTTGACCAGAAAAGTCATATTCTCAATTGCTCGAGAAGTTTCCTGCGCCGAAGTAACTGAATCTTCCAAGCAGGAACGAAATGCACCAAGAAAATCGCGACCCAAAATTATATCCCTCAAGGCATCTTCAAATAGTTCCATAAACAATTTCAAGTAGTGAGGGTTCATGGGAAGAATGTAAGGGAGTAATTCTCTAAGCTCTCGGTCCGTATACAAAACTTCTGAAACCTTTTCAAATAAGATGTCGACACACGGATCATCAAAAACTACAGCTTCTATCAAAATCGGCAGACGTACAGGAGCTTTGTAGTCATCAAAGATATAGTCTAACAAAATTTCTTGTACTTCCAACGCTGCGAAACACAACGATGCACAGCGTGGCGTTGTTGTGGCTAGGGTTGCATCAGCACCATAACACAAAAGCATGCAAAGACTCTCTATACACTCGCTGCCACAAGCCTTCATTAAAGGAGTGCTCCCCCTATAATTTGCAACGTTTGGATCAACACCCATTGCGAGCAAAAGCTGACAAGCTCGTAAGCAGTTATACGAAACTGCATGAAGTAAAGGTGTGTCTCCATTACGGTCGGTCAGGTTAATATTTGCACCCTTCTGTATTAACTTTATCGCTGCAGGCTCATTATGGTCCTTGAAAGCATTGAAGAGAGCAGTTCCTCCAGGACCGTCCTCCGCATCGATCGGTGCGCCATCTGCATTTAGTAATACTTCAAGGGCTTCTAACCTACAAAAGCAATCAGACACGACTGGGTGAAGTACGTACGCACGTACTCTACCTGTTTCTATCAACGGCAAAATGTATTAAAGTTTTGTTCCATGCATCGGTTAAACTGATTCCACCTCCTGTTTCTAGTAAATGTTTTAAGTGTGTTGAGTTATTGTTTTCGACGGCGAGAGCTAATTCCTTTTGGTGAAAATTGCTACCATCCACCTACAACGTCTCTCAGCTGGTTAATTAATTCTCGGTTTCGTACCTTGTACCTCTGGAAGAGTGTGAGGAATTGGGTTTATCCAATCGTACCACAACCATTTTTTCTCCATGTTGCATCTTAGGACTTTTGGAGTGAAGTGAAATTCGAAGGTTTTTTTCATTGATTTTATTTTTAGGCTGAGCACTATTTTGGGCTTTTGTTTAAAGTCAAGATAGGCAACCAGTTACACTATTCTTTTTGAAACAAGTATGTGCGCCCTCTACATCTACTTTTCTAAGACGGTCTTGATTTTTTGTGAGTCTGTGTTAAGCTGGATTTTAAAAATTATTATTCATTTACCACGTGACTATTGTTAAATGGTATAAATAAGTAGACTGAGAAAACTGAACTTGTAAAAGTAAAACAAGCTATTTTACAATAAATATTGCGCAGAAATATCTTTTGTAAAAACGGCAAAGGATTTTTTTAAAATTATAAATCTCCTAAACCCCCCAGCATCATAGTAACATTTTATTTATAGACAACATAAAACTATATATGTTTATTCTACCAAAAACATAAAAAGAATGATCGGTTTGAGTAATTCTTATGCTCTTAAACTTTCATCAACCTTTAGTGTATCCAAAAGATCGAACCTGTCCTGATAGTCGACGAATTTTTGTTTTATCATATCTGAAAATTTTCTACTTTTTTGGCGCTAATTAGTGCAAAAAATAAATACCGTTGAGTTCATCTAACGATGGCCCGCTTCCTCCAAAATCCTTTGGTAGATCCTCGGGAGAAAATATGTCCTTCAAAACTTCACTGTCCCTGTAGACTTGCAACTGTTTATTATGAAAATATAAATTGAAATGAATCCAAAATATAACCCACCCTGGCAAAAATTTTGGCCGGAAAAAGTAATTTAAAAAGTGCCATCCAGACTGAGACGTACGCGGGACTATTAACAAAATACATTGCTCTTAGCCTCATGGAGAAAGTATTCTGAAAAACAACACCAAACATCAAGTGTAATAAACTACGTGTTTTCGTTTGTATACTTTGTAGATTTTAACAGCTGCTAGCGCTATTCTAGGTGATAATGTACACATATCTCTGAAAGTAACGTTGGCCATATTAACAATAATAACATCATCAATCATCAAGTCTTCTTGCAACCTAATCTCATAAATACAAAAAAATATTTTTATTCCATTAATAGAACTGAGCACATTTTTCTTCTTGGGGCTCATAAACAGAACCCTATGGGCACCATCCAGAAGCTTCGGGTGGTTGCATAAGTGTCTACAAAAACAAGAAACTTCTTTTCTTAAATTTTGTAAATTCTGCTTACATTGTATCCATAGTCTCCTTCAAAGCTTGCGATTTCGGGTTGCTGTCGTTAAAAACGTTTGGATACTTGGTCCTGAAGGTGTAATAGTTATCAATTTTCTCCTTCGTTTTGTCCACGTTGAATTTACTCAAATGCAATATGTTTCGGATTCTTGCATCATCTACCATCACGAAATAAGTAATAGTCGAAGAGTATGGATACTCACCCATGATTTCGGGAAGGTGGGTTTGTGTCTGCAGCCATATTTTTATTGTTTTTACGCGTTCAGTTACCGTTTCTTCAGTTTCTCCAAAGGATTCGTAAAATTTTTTACGCGTTTCGTTATCGCAGTGGTACATGGCGGAGGCTACTTGGATACTGTTTCAAAGCGAGTTCTGTTTGGGTCAGTTGTTTGGTTAGATAAATAAATAACTTGATAACAATGTTTTCTTAGGCTTGGAAAGTAACTACATTTTTTTAATGATAACAGAAACAGAATGATCAAAGTTTGAGTTATTTTTCACGCTCTTAGACTTTCTTCAACTTTTAGTGTATCCAAAAGATCAAACCTCTCCTGATACTCGATAAATTTTTGCTGCATCATATCTAAAACTCGTTCACTTTTTTGACGATATTTTTAGTGGAAATCAACTCTCTCCTTCACCTTCTCTGCGTTGAATTTACACAAATGCAGCATGTTTCGGATTTTTGCGTCGTCTAGGTTTACCAAATAAGCGATAGTCGAAGATTAGGGACACTTATCCATGATTTCGGGCAGATGGGTTTGGGTTTCCAGCCATATCTTGATGGTTTTTATTTGCTCAGCTACCGTTTGTTCAGTTTGTTCAAATGATGCGTAAAAGTTTTTGCGTGTTTCGTTATCGAAGTGATACATGGCGGAGTCTGTTTGGGTACTGTAGTAAAACTAGTTTTATTCACTATTTGGGTTAGATAAAAGGAGATATTGAAAACGTGTTTTTGTAGTTGAATTCTTTTTCGTTTCATTGTGATAGGTTAAACTTATGTTGTCGTGGGTGATTTATTTTTCCGCACCGGTTAAAGTTCACGTGAGGATCGTGTTAATTTTTTTGTGTAAATATGATGGTCAAAGTTAGACGTTTAGAGTAAATATCTATGAAGCGTTTTTATTAAGTAGGTACATAGTTTTCATATTTAACCTAATTGAAATTACCTTTGAAAATAAAGTTTCTCTTCGAACGTGACAATTTTCCCGTCAACTGTCTGTAATTTTTAATATTATAAAAGTTTATTAGAAAAAAATCTCCACAACATGACATTGTTTTTATATATACAGTTTCTTTTCGTAGGTGAGAAGTTTGTTCAGCATTTCCGGTAGTTGCAACATTTCCAAAACGAACTTCAACTGTCCATAATTTTTGATATTATAAAAGTCCACCAGGTGTTTTCGGGCTTCATTTCTGGCTAACTCAATCAACAGAGGCACTTCAGGTAATTCCTTCGCCTTCCTTTTGAACTTATCGTTCATGTGCAAAAGAAATTCGTTCAGTCGATGATGGCAGAAGTGTTCCAGCACAATATCCAAAGAATCAGAAACGTATTGGTCGCTGTTCAAAAAAAAATTTTCAATCGTTAATTGAACATCATATATAAGCTGCGACATAAGGAGTTTGCGCCTTGGAGGCATAGATGTCTGCCTAATGTCCATTAAGATCATCTGTTTAAACAATGAACAAAAACCAAACTTCATATAGACAATCCCCGCATCAAAATGGTCAATCCGGACACCTTGCGTCAAGAGTTGTGATATTATAATCATTACTTTTTGCGTCTGACTGTCGTTCAAGGTACCCATCATTTGAAAAAAACTGCCTATTCTAAATCTGTGGCAGCTAGACGTGTTTCGCTTATTAATGCTTCGTACTACACAAGCAGACAGATGACTGTTGACCAGAAAAGTCATATTCTCAATTGCTCGAGAAATTTTCTGCGCCGAAGTATTTAGATCTTGCAGACACAAATTAAATGCGCCAAAAAAATCGCAACTCAAAATTATATCCCTCAGAACATCTTCAAACAGTTCCATAAACAATTTCAAGTAGTGAGGGTTCATGGAGGAAATGTCGCGAACTAAATAATTAAGCTCTCTCTCTAAAGGGGTCGTCCCTACATAATTAGCAACGTCTGGATCGACACCCATTTCAAGCAAAAGCTGACAAACTTTCAAGCAATTATTCGAAATTGCTTGAAATAAAGGAGTGTTTCCTTTACGGTCCTTAACGTTGATATTTGCACCCTTCTGTATTAACTTTATCGCTGCAAGCTCTTTATGTCCACCCAAAGCGTTCAAAAGAGCAGTTCCTCCAGGACTGTCCTTTGCATCGATTGGTGCGCCATCTGCATTTAGTAATACTTCAAGGGCTTTTAACCTAAAAAAGCACATGACTGGGCGAACTACATATCTACGTACTCTACCTGTTTCTAGCAACGGCAAAGTGTATTAAAGTTCGGTTCCATGCATCAGTTAAACTGATTCCACCTCCTGTTTCTAGTAAGTGTTTTAAGTGTGTTGAGTTATTGTTTTCGACGGCGAGAGCTAATTCCTTTTGGTGAAAATTGCTACTATCCACCTACAACGTCTCTCAATTGGTTAATTAATTCTCGGTTTCGTACCTTGTACCTCTGGAAGAGTGTCTGGAATTGGGTTTATCCAATCGTCCCACAACCATTTTTTCTCCATGTTGCATCATTGGATTTTAGGAGTGCGGAGTGAAGTCAAATTTAGCGTCTTTTTTCATTGATTTTATTTTTAGCGGGACCACTATTTTGGGCTTTTGGTCGCAATGAAGATAGACAACCAGTTACACTAATGTTTTTGGAAAGTAGTATCTGTGCGCTCTACACTTACCTGTTCTCTAACACGGTTGTAATTTTTGTTGAGTCTGTGGTTTAAAACTGGATTTTAAAAGCTGTTCTTCATTTACCACGTAACTATTCCTAAATGGTATAAACAAGTAGACTGGGGAAACTGAACTTGTAGAAGTAAAAGAAACTATATTAAAATAAATATTGCTTCATTCATTATCAATTTACGTGCAATTTTCATTTATGCAGAAACATCTTTTGTAAAAAGGACTAAGGGTTGTTTACAAATTTACACTACACAAAACTGGATATATTTATATTCTTACGCTCTTAAACTTTCATCAGCTTTTAGTGTATCCAAAAGATCGAACCTCTCCTGATGCTCGTCGACTTTTTGTTTCATCATATTCAAAACTCTTTTAAGTCTTTAGTATATATCAATACATACTGTGTTCAGACGCGTACAGAAGGATAAGCAGCCAGTAATGCGTTGCTTTAAAATTTATGCCCGTGTAATAATTGACATTCAAACACTTATTCGTTTATTTATTTTTCCACCAGGTGGTAACTGTAATAATTTTTAATTCCCCAAAATCTGAAAAAAAGGCAGCAATTCAGAAAATAACTCTTTATTAAAATGGTCACCAGACCATATTCAATACAAAACTGGGTACAAATACCCCATAAATGGCACATTTTCATGGATAAAGTTTCTCTTCAAACGTGAGAATTTTCCTGCACTTTTCCGGCATATTCAACATTCTCACAACCCACGCCAACTGTCTAAAATTTCTGATTTTATAAAAGTCGACCAGATGCTTCCGGGTTGCATTTCTGGCCAACTCAATCAACAGGGGAACCTGCGGTAACCTCTTCACTTTCCTTTCAAACTTATCACTCACGTTCAAAAAAATCTCCTTTAGTTGAGGATGGCTGAAGTGATCCAGTACTAGATGCAAATAATTGGAGTCGTACTGGTCGTTGTTCACTAAAAACTCCTCCATCGTCATTTTAACATCACAAATCAGCTGCGGCAGAAGTTGTTTGCGCTTTTTTCTCATATAGGAGTTACCAACATTCAACAGACTCATCTGTTTAAAAAGTGGACAGTAACCGTACTTGACGTAGACAACACCGAGATCGTAATAGTTAATTCGGAGACCTTGCTTCAAGAGCTGCGACACTACATCCATTAGTATTTTAATCTGGGTTTCACTCAACTTAGGCAACTGCTTAAAAAAATCACCGACTGTGTATTTGTAACCGGGATTTCTGCTGTCGTTATTTATACTCTTGACCATACAAGAGCATAAATGACTCCTGACAAGGAGGGACAAGTTCTCGATCGCCGTAGCATTTTCCTCTGGTGAATTTGTGTCGCGCTTCAAGAATTCACCAAACACCAGAAGCGGATCATCGTGCAAAATCAAATCTATCAACGCACATTCAAACTGTTCTATAAAGAGCTGCAAATAATGTGACTTCAAGCGCGGAATTTTGCAGACGAGATGGTCAAACTCCTCTTTCTTGTACAAAATTTGAGACACCTTTTGTAATAGCGTGTCACTAAAGGCAGTCTGAGAAGTCATAGCTTCCATTAGAACATTTAAATGCACGGGAATTTTGTAGTCGTCGAAGATATAGTCTGACAAGATGTCTTGTATTTCTAAAGGAATGCGCGTTAATTGTGCATTGGCCGCTAATACGATTGACGTTGCATCAACTCCGTAGTACAAAAGCATACAGACACCCTCAACCCAGTTTTTTTTACAAGCAACCAATAAAGGCGTCTGTCCTGTGTCACTACCCAGGTTCATATCGACACCCTTGTTGAGCAAAAGTCTACAAGCTTGCAAACACCTATTTGACACCGCATGCAATAAGGGCGAACGTCGCCTGATATCTACAACATTGACATCGGCACCCTCTTCAATTAGTTTAATTGCTAGAGGTTCCGCGCGTGTTCGCAAAGCCAACGACAGAGGCGTCTCTTGGAGGTTCCAGTCCTCGACGTCGATCGGTGCGCCCTCTGTGTTTAATAACACGTCAAGGATTCCTAACCTATAAAAACAACTTCAAATAAAACTTTTTTGTGTGAAGTAATTTGTACCTTTGGCGTTGAACCGCGTAATGTATTAAAGTTCTTCCTGCGGCGTCCCTCAAACGGATTCCTCCACTTTCAGCTAGTGTACGTCTTAACTTAGCTGGTTTGTTGTTGTCAACAGCAGAGGCCAATTGGGACTTGAGACTCTTAAACTAAAAAGTAGGTTTTAGCTTGACTTACAACAACTTATTCTGGATCCGTACAGAGGTGGAAATTGGATAATAACACCACAAACCCCCGATGTCGTCGTCACCATCCATTAGTAAGATTTATATGATTCAACTCTGGACTCAAGATTGTTTACTTTGGTTCGTTCGAGGTTCGTAAACGTGATTTTGTTCCCTTCCAGCATACATAGGCAACCAACTATACTTGACTTTTGAGTGTAGGAAGTGTCAAATTAAAATTTGACACGTAAATGTAGTAAAGTTTTACCATTTTGACACATTAATTTGCTAATCCACTTTCTTTTTTTGCCTCTGTTTTATAATATGTTAATATGTGATTATATAAATAGTACCTACATATACACTGTGAAAAAAAAAAAGATTAATTTTATAGTTTGCATAGGCAACCAATTATATTGCGTTGTAGTGTGGGAAGTGTTTCTGGGCTAACTAATTTTGTATGTATAAGGTCGATTTATAAACTTGTCGCTTTTAAACACATATGTGTAAAATGTTTGTAGGAAAGTATCGCTTTTGCAATTAGGCTCCGCCTCTCCCTGTGACAACCATTGAAAAATTCATCACAATTGCGCTTGGGATGGATATGGGTGGGGCTTAATATTTGGCTTGTTTTTTTCTTAATATACATTGGTTCATAACATTCTTTGGACAACACGATACTCAAAAACGTGTTCTTTATTTCTTGTAGTGTTGCAATTAAGCTCCGTCCCTTTGGCCCAAGGCGAATAAAAAAATCATCACAATTGATATAGGGCGGGTGGGCGGGGCTTATATTTTGCCTTTTTTTTCTTAATATACATGGCCATCTTTTCACAACAATAAACTTAGAACATTATGGGGCGGAGCGTAATTGCAAAATCGATATCTCCTTATACAAATTTAGCATTTTAAACATGTTCCAAATAAAAGATAAAATGTCAGCCCGCCCACCCACTCCATCGCAATTGTGCTTATTTTTTTATTCGCCGTTAACCAAGGGGGCGGAGCTTAACTGCAAAATACTCATTTCTTTACAAGAAATGAAAAACATGCTTTTGCGTCGCGTGTTGTTCAAAAAATACGACCATTAAAAAAATCATCACAATTGAGATAGGGCGGGTGGGCGGGGCTTATATTTAACCTTTTTTCTTAATAGCCGTAGTCGTTATTTCAAAACAAGAAACCTAAAACATGCTTGAAATGGTAAATTCTTGTAGATAAATATAGATCTTACAATTAAACCCCGCCCCTAGATGTGACAACGAATGAAAAATTCATCACAATTGAAATAGGGTGGGTGGGCGGGGCTACATTTATTTTGCCTTTTTTTAATATGTGTGGTCATCTCTTCACAATAAGGAACTTAAAACATGTTTAAAATAGTACATTTGTATAGGGAAACATCGATTTTGCAATTATGCTCCGCCCGCGGTCTGACAACGAATGAAAAATTCTTAACGATTGAGATCCAGATGGATGGGTGGGGATTCTCTTTTAGTTTTCTTTTTTAATTAATACATACATTTAGATTTCTTTTTATAACACGATTACATAAGAACATATGTCACATGGCAATTTTTCGTGGAAAACTAAGAATTTTGCAATTAAGCTTCGCCCTCTTGGCTCACGACGAATATAAAAGTCATCAAAATTGCGATAGGGCGGGTGGGCGGGGCTTATATTGTGCCTTTTTTTCTTAATACATATACATAGCCATCTTTTCACGACAAGAAACTTAGAATATGGTTAAAATGTTAAATTTTTACAAGGAAATATGGATTTTGTGATTATGGGGCGGAGCGTAATTGCAAAATCGATATTTCCTTATACAAATTTTCCATTTTAAACATGTTCTAAATAAAAGATAGAATGTCAGCCCGCCCACCCGCCCTATTGCAATTGTGATTATTTTTTTATTTGCCGTGAACTAAGGGGGCGGAGCTTAACTGCAAAATACTTATTTCTTTACAAGAAATTAAAAACATGCTTTTGAGTAGCGTGTTGGTCAAAAAATACGACCATTAAAAAAATCATTACAATTGAGATAGGGCGGGTGGGCGGAGCTTATATTTTGCCTTTTTTCTTAATATACGTAGTCGTTGTTTCAGAACAAGAAACCTAAAACATGCTTAAAATGGTAAATTCTTGTAGATAAATATGAATCTTGTAATTAAGCCACGCCCCTAGATGTGGCAACGAATGAAAAATTCATCACAATTGAAATAGGGTGGGTGGGCAGGGCTACATTTATTTTGCCTTTTTTTAATATGTGTAGTCATCTTTTCACAATAAGGAACTTAAAACATGTTTAAAATAGTACATTTGTATACGGAAACATCGATTTTGCAATTATGCTCCGCCCCGCGTTCTGACAACAAATGAAAAATTCTCCACGATTGAGATCGAGACGGTTGGGTGGGGCTTCTCTTTTGGTTTTCTTTTTTAATTAAAACATTTAGTTTTCTTTTTATAACACGATTACATAAGAACATATTTCACATGGCAATTTTTCGTGGAAAACTAAGGATTTTGCAATTAAGCTTCGCCCTCTTGGCTCACGACGAATATAAAAGTCATCACAATTGCGATAGGGCGGGTGGGCGGGGCTTATATTGTGCCTTTTTTTCTTAATATACATAGCCATCTTTTCACGACAAGAAACCTATAATATGGTTAAAATGTTAAATTTTTGCAAGGAAATATGAATTTTGTAATTATGGGGCGGAGCGTAATTGCAAAATCAATATTTCCTTATACAAATTTTCCATTTTAAACATGTTCTAAATAAAAGATAGAATGTCAACCCGCCCACCCACCCTATCGCAATTGTGATTATTTTTTTATTCGCCGTGAACTAAGGGGGTGGAGCTTAACTGCAAAATACTTATTTCTTTACAAGAAATTAAAAACATGTTTTTGAGTATCGTGTAATTCACAAAATATACCTAACCATTAAAAAAATCATCACAATTGAGATAGGGCGGGTGGGCGGGGCTTATATTTTGCCTTTTTTTTCTTAATATACATAGCCATCTTTTCACGACAAGAAACTTATAATATGGTTAAATTTTTGCAAGGAAATATGAATTTTGTAATTATGGGGCGGAGCGTAATTGCAAAATCAATAAACAGTACAATAAAAAGTTTCATGTTGTGAAAAGAAGTGTACACATATTAAAACAAAAAGACAAAATGTTAGCCCGCCCACCCACCCTACCGCAATTGTGATGATTTCTTTTTTTTACTCGTGAACCTAGGGGGTAGAGCTTAACTGCAAAATACTTATTTTTTCACAAGAGATTAAAAACATGTTTTTGAGTATTGTGTTGTTCAAAAAATATGTACTGCGTGTATTAAAGAAAAAAAAAAGGCAAAAAATAGATCCCCCCACCCACCCCTTCTCAATTGTGACGATTCTTTTATCCTTAGAAACCTAAAACATATTTAACTTGGTAAATTTTTTTAAGGAAATATGGATTTGGTATTTAGGCTCCGCCCCAAGTCTGCCAACGAATGAAAACTTCATTACTATTTAGATCAGGGCAAGTATAGGTGGGGCTTAATGTTTGGCTTTAAGTTTTTTTAACAGATTTACATAGTATGTTTTGAATGACACGATACTTAAAAACATGTTTTTAATTTCCCGTAGAGAAATAATTTGCAGTTAACCTCCGCCCTCTCGGCTCACGACGAATAAAAAAGATCATCACAATAGAGATAGGGTGGGTGGGCGGGGCTTATATTTTGCCGTTTTTCTTATTAGACGTTGTCGTCTTTTCAGAACAAGAAACTTAAAACTTGTTTAAAATAGTAAATTCTTGTGGACAAATATATATCTTTCAATTAAGTCCCGCCCCTCGACCCGACAACGAATGAAAAATTCATCACATTTGAGAATTGGGATCGGGGCGGGTATGGGTGGGGTCTAATCTTTGCCTTTATTTTTTTCTTAATATACAAAATAGTCTTTGAATAACACTATACTCAAAAACATGTTTTTAATTTCTCGTAGAGAAATAAGGATTTTGCAGTTATGCTCCACCCTCTTGGCTCACGACGAATAAAAAAAATCATCACAATTGAGATGGGGTGGGTGGGCGGGGCTTATATTTTCCACTTTTTTCCTAATATGTGCAGACTTATTTCGACAACAAGAAACTTAAAACATGTCTAAAATGGTAAACGTCAACTGCAAGTTTATAAATCCCACTATAACATCAACAACACTTTATTTGAGTATGGAATAATCACCTAACAGCTTGTAACATACTTAATCTACATCCAGTTTCTTGAAACTCCCGTAGTACCCCAAAATGTCATCATTGCTGAGCTTCTCGGGACGCAGTCTTTCATCGACCCTCATTGCGTCCAACTTGTCAAACCTGTCTTGGTGCTCAGCGAGCTTCGCCTTCAACATTTCTAAAACGCCAATTTACTTCAAGTATAGTTTTTCTCAAATCCTACCGTTCATTTCTTCCAAACTAGGTCCTTCGCCCCCGTAATCTTTCGGAAGCACCTTTTTCGGAAACAACCTCTTCACAGCGGAATCATCCGGACAAAACTCCACCCTCTCAAACAGCTTAGGCGGCAAAACTGCTTTTAAAATCGTCGCAATAACGGAAAAGAAGCTGGGGCAGTTCATGATGATGAGTTTCTTCATCCGAATCGCGTAGACTTTCTACAAAACTAGAAATCAGAGGCTTTCCAGTAGTTCGAGACTCACCTTATAAACGGCGAAAAATTTTGACATGTACATCGGAGTGAGTTTCTTCACGTCGTTGAGGGCGAAGGAGTCCACGTCGAAAATGAGGATTTCGTCGATCATGAAGTCTTCGGATAGTCGGAGTTCGTACACGTCGTACCAGAGGTTGGTGAGTTCGAAGGGGTGCATGGAACTGGGAGACTTACCTTTGGCTAGGTAAACACGGGTGACCCCATCGACCAGAGTCGGGAAAATCGCCATGTACCTACCATGTAAGTCACAGTTGTGTAGGGTAGTTTTAAACGATTAGGACTTACATTTGGTCGAAGACTCGTCGGATTAAGTCGGACTTGGGGTTGCTCTCTGCGAAGAAATCGGGAATTAGGGCCCGGATGGTGTAGTACATGTCGATCTTCTCTTTAGTTTTTTCCAGACTGAATTTGTTTAAGCTGAGGAAGTTTTTGATTTTGACGTCCTCTGAAAACTATAGTTTTAGTGGTAGAAAGTTTGGGGGAGGGTTTACCCATTAGTTCGGGGAGGTGAGGCTGCGTTTTCATCCACTCTTTGATAATGGTGACGTCATCGTCCACACTTTCTTCGGTTCTTCCAAACGATTCGTAGAAGTTTTTTTTCGCTTCGTCAGTTATCTTCAAGCTGAACATGGTTAAAGTTAGAGAGTTGAGAGCATGTGTGATGCCAAACGCGGCGTACTTAATTTTATATGTAAATTTATACTTCATCCTGTTATACAAGTTTTTCTTTAAGAAATAATAAATCGTAATCTTGTCTGTTTTAATGGTGTGGTCAAGGTTAAAATAATTTTTAGTACTGATTAAAATGCCGAAGGCTGTAAGAGGTCAGACAAAAGCAGAAAATGCAACTTGTTGCACCGTAGGTTTATTAACCAAAAATAAATGCGCAAAATACACATCAACCACTAAATCGATCTACTCGTAAATTTGGCACAGTTCTTCCCTATGTGGGTCCTTTCAGCAAAATTAGTCCACACTGATTTGCCTGAAACTCCCATAGTATCCCAAAACTTCGTCGTTGTTCAGCTTCTCCGGGCGAAGTTTTTCATCAACTCTCAGCGTATCTAGCTTGTCAAACCGCTCTTGGTACTCGGAAAGCTTCATTTTCAACTTTTCTAAAAAGTGTATTAATTTATCGTGCGTTGTTTCAGACAATCGTACCATTCATCTCTTCCAGTGAGGGTCCTTCGCCTCCATAGTCCTTCGGTAGTACTTCTTTCGGCAATAACTTCTTCAAAGCGGAATCGTCTGGACAGAACTCCACCCTGTCAAAAAGTTTAGCTGGAAGAACAGTTTTTATGACAGTACCAACAACCGAAAAGAAAGTGGGACAATTAATGCAAATCATCTTCTTCATCCGAATCGAATACACTTTCTGGAAAAAACAAAAATCACTTGTGTTGAGTCTACGGCTTCGGGTTTAGTCGTCACCTTGTAAATATTGAAAAACTTGGAGAGAAAAATCGGGGTGAGCTTTTTGGTGTCGTTCACAGTGAAAGTGCTCACGTCAAAAACGAGAATGTCGTCGACCATGAAGTCTTCGTACAGTCTCACTTCGTAAACGTCGTACCAAAGACTTGTCAACTCTGGTGGGTTCGTGGAACCCATGTGCTTTCCCTTTGCTAAATAAACCCGACTGTGGTCGTCTACAGGAACCGGGAACACCGCCAGGTACCTTGAAAAACAAAAGTCAGCGACGCCGCAACACAACACAGACTTACATTTCACGAAACACTCGTTGTATAAGCTCAGATTTGGGGTTACTCTCTTGGAAAAATTCCGGAATTATGGAACGAATGGTGTAGTACATGTCAATCTTCTCTTTCGTTTTCTCCAAGCTGAATTTATTTAAGTTGAGGAAGTTTTTGATTTTGACGTTCTCTGAAAACTATTAGTTTTAGTGGTAGAAAATTTGGGGGATGAATTACCGATTAATTCTGGAAGGTGCGGCTGCGATTTCATCCACTCTTTGATTGTGTTGACGTCATCGTCCACCCTTTCCTCGGTTCGTCCGAATGATTCGTAAAAGTTCTTTTTTGCTCTTTCGGTAATGTTCGAGCTGTACATGATTCAGTTCTGACGTCAAAATCACTTGTGACGGCAAACGCTAGTCACTTGTTTTTATATTTATATATCATCCTGTAATACGGGTTTTATTGTAATAAACAATAAATCTTACTCTTTGCTCGTTTAATGATGCGATCGAGGTTAAAATAAACGTACTTGTTAATTAAAAATACCCAAGGCTGTAAAACGAAAGCTGAAAATGGATGGACATATCGTGAGCTTTTATGCACGCGAGAGCAGGATTAACCCAGATAAGCTAATTTCAGTTCAGTATTTAAAATTAATGAATTTGAAAATTTGCCATTATCAAAACTGTCGATCGAAAAATTTTGACTTCCACTAGGCCATGCATAGTCGTGCAGTTGGCATTATTGGTTTAGAAATAAAGGGTACAAAAGTAAGATATATATTTAGTCACTCTTAGTCTTAACACTAAAAAGAAAAATTACGACGGTTCTAAAACCGTCTGCAATAAAGTCGATCAGTTCCCCGCTTTTAAACTGCCTATAAAGTTTTATGTTAAATTAACTATGTTAATGCAAAGACTGTAAATTTTATTATTATTATTATTATAACCTGTACGGCATACGGAGATATCAAAATTTTTTAAACGTCTTTAATGTAGATCAAAATACGCATAAATGGGTCATTTTTCCATTTCGGGTGAGATGTCTCGTTTGGTCCCTGTACCCTTGAGACAAATGACAGGTTAATTCAAATTATGTTTGTCTGTTAATCGGGTCAAACTCCCCTATATGGAACTGTTTGTCTACGAAACTGGAATGAATAATTAGATTAATAAAACTATTACAAAGCGCGACAAAGAAAACTTCGAGAAAGGCGCTCAAATTTTCCCTATTTAGGTTTTTCCGATTCTTCGTTTTCGAAGTTTGCTGTTGCTTGTCGGCGTTCTGTAATAGTTCTATTGCTGCGTTTTTTTTTTGCTTTATTCGAGTTTTTCAGGTTTTTGTAAACAAGCAAACTTTGTTGGAATGTCAAAGATCAAAAAATAGTAATAATTATAGTGATGTCTGATGTCTGTTTAACCTTGCACATGTTTTATTGTACAATAAAAGCATTATTAGTTTATGCGTAATAATGCAGCATGATTACTATTATTATATGTATCAAAGAGCAACCTCATTGGTAATTTATACTAACCTATTAAATTACTTCAAAAACTACACAGGAAAAATAACACCTTTTTTTTTAATTCGTAAACTTTTCCGGAGAAATCAAATTCCGCTTAGATTTTTGTCCAGAAGAATGTATAATTGGTTGCATATACTTCGGTGATCCTTAATTATAAATTTTAAACAACTTTTTAAAAAGTGGAATGTTCTACATTTTCTTGTCGATTCTTTCGATCGTTGAAATATCGAGATTTTTAGAAATTCTTAAAAATTCGCATTTCATACAGATTCTTTCGAAAATGCTGCTCCGTCACCATCAACACTCTATATTTTTGGAATCAGCATGTCGAGATCTACGTCCATGAATTTTTTCATTATTTTTAGACAACTTTAAAACAGTGAAATTTTTCCAATGGTCCCAAATTTCGGTGAAATTTTGACATTTTCGAAACTTAACTAAATACATTTTCTTGTAGATTTCGAACTCTAGAACGCATTTCCGGCCTCGTTTCTTTGATAACTCGAACCGTTTTTCCGGAATCGACCGTTGAAATATCGAGATTTTTTTAAACCTTCAGGAATTCGCTTTTGGTACCGATTCTTTCGAAAATGCTGCTCCGTCACCACCAACAGTCTAAATTTTTGGAATCGGCATGTCGAGATCTACGTCCCTGAATTTTTTCATAATTTTTAGACAACTTTTTAAAAAGTGAAATTTTTCCAATGGTCCCCCCTTCTTCAAATTTCGGTGAAATTTGGACATTTTCGAAACTTAACTAAATACATTTTCTTTTAGATTTCGAGCTCTAGAACTCACTTTCGGCCTCGTTTCTTTGATAACTCGAACCGTTTTTCCGGAATCGACCGTTGAAATATCGAGATTTTTTTAAATCTTCAGAAATTCGCTTTTCGTATCGATTCTTTCGAAAATGCTGCTCCGTCACCATCAACAGTCTATATTTTTGAAATCAGCATGTCGAGATCTACGTCCCTGAATTTTTTCATAATTTTTAGACAACTTTTTAAAAAGTGAAAATTTTCCAATGGTCCCCCCTTCTTCAAATTTCGGTGAATTTTTGACACTTTCGAAACTTAACTAAATACAATTTCTTGTAGATTTCGAGCTCTAGAACTCACTTCCGGCCTCGTTTTTTTGATAACTCGAACCGTTTTTCCGGAATCGACTGTTGAAATATCGAGATTTTTAGAAATTCTCAAAAATTCGCATTTCGTACCGATTCTTTCGAAAATGCTGCTCGGTCATCATCAACAATTTATATTTTTGGAATCAGCATGTCGAGATCTACGTCCCTGAATTTTTTCACAATTTTTAGACAACTTTTTTAAAAGTGAAAATTTTCCAATGGTCCCCCCTTCTTCAATTTTCGGTGAAATTTTGACATTTTCGAAACTTAACTAAATACATTTTCTTGTAGATTTCGAGCTCTAGAACTCACTTCCGGCCTCGTTTCTTCGATAACTCGAACCGTTTTTCCGGAATCGACCGTTGAAATATCGAGATTTTTAGAAATCTTCAAAAATTCGCACTTCGTACCGATTCTTTCGAAAATGCTGCTCCGTCACCATCAACAGTCTATATTTTTGGAATCAGCACGTCGAGATCTACGTCCCTGAATTTTTTCAGAATTTTTAGACGACTTTTTCAAAAGTGAAAATTTTCCAATGGTCCCTTCTTCAAATTTTGCCGAAATTTTGACATTTTCGAAACCTAACTGAGCACATTTTCTTGTAGATTTCGAGCTCCAGAACTCATTTCCGGCCTCGATTCTTTGATAGCTGCAACCGTTTTTCCAGAATCGACGGTTGAAATATCGAACTTTTTGAAAATTCGATAAATTAGGCATTTCGTACCGATTTTTTTGAAAATGTCGCTCCGCGACCATCAACAGTCTATATTTTTGGAATCAGCACGTCGAGATCTACGTCCCTGAATTTTTTCAGAATTTTAAGACGACTTTTTCAAAAGTGAAAATTTTCCAATGGTCCCCCCTTCTTCAAATTTCGCCGAAATTTTGACATTTTCGAAACCTAACTGAGTACATTTTCTTGTAGATTTCTTGCTCTAGTACTCACTTCCGGCCTCGATTCTTTGATAGCTGCAATCGTTTTTCCAGAATCGACGGTTGAAATATCGAAATTTTTGAAGATTCGATAAATTAGGCATTTCGTACCGATTTTTTTGAAAATGTCGCTCCGTCACCATCAACAGTCTATATTTTTGGAATCAGCACGTCGAGATTTACGTCCCTGAATTTTTTCAGAATTTTTAGATGACTTTTTCAAAAGTGAAAATTTTCCAATGGTCCCCCCTTCTTCAAATTTTGCCGAAATTTTGACATTTTCGAAACCTAACTGAGCACATTTTCTTGTAGATTTCGAGCTCCAGAACTCATTTCCGGCCTCGATTCTTTGATAGCTGCAACCGTTTTTCCAGAATCGACGGTTGAAATATCGAAATTTTTGAAAATTCGATAAATTATTCATTTCGTACCGATTTTTACGAAAATATCGCTTCGCGACTATCAACAGTCTATATTTTTGGAATCAGCACGTCGAGATCTTCGTCCCTGAATTTTTTCAGAATTTTTAGACGACTTTTTCAAAAGTGAAAATTTTCCAATGGTCCCCCCTTCTTCAAATTTTGCCGAAATTTTGACATTTTCGAAACCTAACTGAGCACATTTTCTTGTAGATTTCTAGCTCTAGTACTCACTTCCGGCCTCGATTCTTTGATAGCTGCAAACGTTTTTCCAGAATCACGGTTGAAATATCGAAATTTTTGAAAATTCGATAAATTAGGCATCTCGTACCGATTTTTTTGAAAATGCCGCTCCGCGACCATCAACAGTCTATATTTTTGGAATCAGCACGTCGAAATCTACGTCCCTGAATTTTTTCAGAATTTTTGAACGACTTTTTCAAAAGTGAAAATTTTCCAATGGTCCCCCCTTCTTCAAATTTCGCCGAAATTTTGACATTTTCGAAACCTAACTGAGTACATTTTCTTGTAGATTTCTAGCTCTAGTACTCACTTCCGGCCTCGATTCTTTGATAGCTGCAACCGTTTTTCCAGAATCGACGGTTGAAATATCGAAATTTTTGAAAATTCGTTAAATTAGGCATTTCGTACCGATTTTTTCGAAAATGTCGCTCCGCGACCATCAACAGTCCATATTTTTGGAATCAGCACGTCGAGATCTACGTCCCTGAATTTTTTCAGAATTTTTAAACGACTTTTTCAAAAGTGAAAATTTTCTAATGGTCCCCCCTTCTTCAAATTTCGCCGAAATTTTGACATTTTCGAAACCTAACTGACCACATTTTCTTGTAGATTTCGAGCTCCAGAACTCATTTCCGGCCTCGATTCTTTGATAGCTGCAACCGTTTTTCCAGAATCGACGGTTGAAATATCGAAATTTTTGAAAATTCGATAAATTATTCATTTCGTACCGATTTTTACGAAAATATCGCTTCGCGACTATCAACAGTCTATATTTTTGGAATCAGCACGTCGAGATTTACGTCCCTGAATTTTTTCAGAATTTTTAGACGACTTTTTTAAAAGTGAAAATTTTCAATGGTCCCCCCTTCTTCAAATTTCGCCGAAATTTTGACATTTTCGAAACCTAACTGAGTACATTTTCTTGTAGATTTCTAGCTCTAGTACTCACTTCCGGCCTCGATTCTTTGATAGCTGCAACCGTTTTTCCAGAATCGACGGTTGAAATATCGAAATTTTTGAAAATTCGATAAATTAGGCATTTCGTACCGATTTTTTCGAAAATGTCGCTTCGCGACCATCAACAGTCTACATTTTTGGAATCAGCACGTCGACATCTACCTCCCTGAATTTTTTCAGAATTTTTAGACGACTTTTTCAAAAGTGAAAATTTTCCAATGGTCCCCCCTTCTTCAAATTTCGGCCAAATTTTGACACTTACGAAACCTAACTGAGCACATTTTCTTGTAGATTTCGAGCTCGAGAACTCACTTCCGGCCTCGATTCTTTGATAGCTGCAACCGTTTTTCCAGAATCGACGGTTGAAATATCGAAATTTTTGAAAATTCAATAAATTAGGCATTTCGTACCGATTTTTTCGAAAATGTCGCTTCGCGACCATCAACGGGCTATATTTTTGAAATCAGGACGTCGAGATCTACGTCCTTGAATTTTTTCAGAATTTTTAGACACTTTTTTAAAAGTGAAAATTTTCCAATGGTCCCCCCTTCTTCAAATTTCGGCCAAATTTTGACATTTTCGAAACCTAACTGACCACATTTTCTTGTAGATTTCTAGCTCTAGTACTCACTTCCGGCCTCGATTCTTTGATAGCTGCAAACGTTTTTCCAGAATCGACGGTTGAAATATCGAAATTTTTGAAAATTCGATAAATTAGGCATTTCGAATTTTTTCATAATTTTTAGACAACTTTTTAAAAAGTGAAATTTTTCCAGTGGTCCCCCCTTCTTCAAATTTCGGTGAAATTTTGACATTTTCTAAAGTTAACTAAATACATTTTCTTGGAGATTTCGAGCTCTAGAACTCACTTTCGGCCTCATTTCTTTGGTAACTCGAACCGTTTTTCCGAAATCGGCCGTTGAAATATCGAGATTGTTTTAAATCTTCAGAAATTCGCTTTTTGTACCGATTCTTTCGAAAATGCTGCTCCGTCACCATCAACAGTCTATATTTTTGGCATCAGCATGTCGAGATGTACGTCCCTGAATTTTTTCATAATTTTTAGACAACTTTTTAAAAAGTGAAATTTTTCCAATGGTACCCCCTTCTTCAAATTTCGGTGAAATTTTGAAATTTCCGAAACTTAACTAAATACATTTTCTTGTAGATTTCGAACTCTAGAACCCACTTCCGGCCTCGTTTTTTTGATAACTCGAACCGTTTTTCCGGAATCGACCGTCGAAATATCGAAATTTTTAGAAATCTTCAAAAATTCGCATTTCGTATCGATTCTTTCGAAAATGCTGCTCCGTCACCATCAACAGTCTATATTTTTGGAATCAGCATGTCGAGATCTACGTCCCTGAATTTTTTCATAATTTTTAGACAACTTTTTAAAAAGTGAAATTTTTCCAATGGTCCCCCCTTCTTCAAATTTCGGTGAAATTTTGACATTTTCGAAACTTAACTAAATACATTTTCTTGTAGATTTCGAGCTCTTGAACTCACTTCCGGCCTCGTTTCTTTGATAACTCGAACCGTTTCTCTGGAATCGACCGCTGAATTATCGAGATTTCAAATTTAAATCACTAAAAAATTATTGTAAGTTTAACAAAATTAATACTTTTTATTTGAACACAAAAACATTTTAGTTCAGCATTCAACTATACAATTTCTTTTCGAAAGTCAGAATTGTTACAATTTCTTTACAAATCGGAAGCGTCTCTAGAACTTCACTAAACGTCTTAAAGTTTTCCACTTTATAGAAGTCGATAATATGCTGTCGAGCCACATTCCTCGCCAACTCTACCAATAGAGGCACCTGTGGCAACTTCTCCACTTTCTCTTCACATTTCAGCCTATTGTATTTCATTCCGTATTCTTTGACTCGCTGGTCACAAAACTGTTCCAAAGCGAATTCCAAAGACTCCAAATGCCACAAACGCGAATCCGTCAACTGCTCGATAAAATCCCTAACAGTCATTTTCACGTCGTAAATTAACTGCGCTATCAACACTTTTTGTTGGTGTAATCCTGTCTTCGTAAGCTCTGGATCCATAATCATGTATTTGAACAAAGGGCAAAACCCGAAGTAGAGATACACCACACCGGCGTCCAGTTGATTAAAGCGAACACCCTGTAGAACCAACTGTGTCACTAGATCCAGCAATCGACTGTTATCTTTCATTGTCGACAAATGAGCAACGTAATCACCAACAGTTGCATATTCCACTAGTCCACCCTTCAGTCTATACTTATTTATGTATTTCACGACGTAAACACAATAGTCGCTGTTTACTAAAGCACTAAAATTGTTTACAGATCTAACATCGTTCGAGCTAAACATCTGAAACGTGGGGTAGTTCTTCAGTATGTACTTTACGACATGGCCGAACCTTTCCATTAACAACGTCAAACAAAACGACTCCATTATTTCAACTTCGTACATAAGAAGTTCCTCGTATTCGTCATCTAAGTACCAAACGTCAGAAATATAATCCGCGATTCTTTCCAAAAGAGAAGTCCTCATCCTAGCCAATGTCTTCAAACGCATGTCGTACTTGTCACCGTCAAAAATGTAATCGAAAAGAACTTCTTGTATTTCTTGACGTGCTACATCAAACGGTGTGACTTTTCCTCTTTCTGGTTTGAGTACTTCAACCCCGTAAAACAAAAGAAGGTGAATAGCGTCCACCCGATTCATCTGACAAGCGCTCGTCAACAGATCATTTTTTTCCTCTGCGCAGTTAACATCCGCCCCTTTCTCTAATAAAGTTTTTGCCGTTTCGAGATGGCAATTTGGCCACGCGTTTAAACAATAATACAGGGCCGAGTTGCCCGATTTATCGACCAAATTTATGTCCGCACCTCTGTGGATTAATTTGTTTGCTATATCTACTTTGTCGAATCTCATAGCGAAAAGAAGTGGTGTTTCGACACCGAAACCTGGGGTTTGTTCAGCTTCAGCGTCGATGGGGACGCCATCTGTGGCCAGGAGTACGTCAACAATGTCAGATCTGAAAGTTAACATGTGAACACGTGAGAAGAATTTTTTTGAGGCGTTCGTTACTGGTCAAAGTCGATTGCCAGATGTAGCAAAGTGCTGTTTGTGGAGTCGACATAATCGATTCCTCCTGAGGCCAACAAGGTTCTTAAGGTATTTGGGTCATTTTCAAGGACAGCGGTGGCTAGTTGTGCCTTATGATACTCGACTGGGTTGTCCTAGAACATACTGAGTAATTTACGTTAATTATGTACATTGTTTTACCGGGGTTATTTCGTAGGCTTTATTTTTGTAGTCTATCCACAACATCTTCATATAAATATCACTAAATAGATAACCGCAATGTTATTAGCAACGGTAATTGTGTTAGGCAACCAGCAATACAGCGGTGAAAAAATAAATCTATGTTACTAGAGTATAAGTGTTTCATTTATTAGTTATTACGCTCAAAGTGACGCAGAATGTGTATAATAAATGACAACATACCGTGCGTTTTGTAACATAACGCAAATAAGGCAATACAGTGACTTGTCATGACGAAAATTCGTTCATCGGATGAAATCGCTTTCGTGTTACGTCATGCAACAGGTGAATGAAAGGATGTCAAAACAGTTCTAGATCAAAGCCAACTAACGTGGAATATCAACCACGGTAAACCTGAATCCCAAGTTTGCCGACTTCTGTAGTAAAGAATGGGACAGTTAGGTAATCAAATTGCCAAAACTTGCTCATTTTACGCAGTTAGTAAAAATGCAGAAATATATTTCAATATCAGTTGTACTAATTCTGAAAAAAAAGCTGCTACTTAAGCATGGCAGGGGTTATCAAACCACTATCGCAAAAATGTTTAAACGTTAATTGTAGAAACCAAGAGAAATATCTTTCCAAGTGAGTTAGTACTGTGAGTAACAACATATATATTTTGTGTAAGAAAAAATTTTACTAATTCTATAAAATCTTTTTAGACTTAAACAACACAACATTTTGATTTGTGTTATTTATAAACACACGTTAAGTTCGCTTTCAGTTGCAACCAAAGAAAATCGATAAAGCGTAACCTCGACCTATCCAGCCACGTAATTCAATAAAACACCCCCTTACATCAGAAAATTAATTTAGTTCAACTTCAGTAGCGATGCCGTTGCCAGCTAAAAAAACCCCAAACGACGTAAGTCAAAAAATACAAAATTCTCCTCTACCTCTGTCATTTGCAGCCCAATTACTACCCTAACTGCGACGCCAACGTATGGTTGCGTTCGTGCGAGCGCGAACTCGTCGAACCCATCAAAGGTACCATCACCGGTACCATACCCCCATGGTTGCAAGGTTCGCTACTCCGTAATGGTCCCGGGAGCATCAAAGTCGGCAAGGATTTTTTCGATCATTTGTTTGACAGTTCTGCTTTACTCCACCGGTAAAACTTTGCTTTTCGTTGATTATTCTTAACTCGTAGTTAAGTTTTTGCATTGAAAACGGAGGCGTGTCGTACCAGTGTCGCTTTCTCCAATCAGAAGTGTTCAAGACGAACAAAGCAGCCAATAGGATTGTTTTAACTGAGTTTGGTACGACGGCGGTACCCGATCCTTGTCGAACGATTTTTCAAAGGTACTACTTACGTTTTTTTCGTGTTTTTGTATAATAATGTAATTTGTAGAGTGGCTGCCATTTTTAACCCGAAGAGTAAACACACGTCGGATAATTCGATGATTTCGGTTTATCCGTTCGGGGATGAAGTGTATGCGTTCGGGGAAATGCCTGTGATTCATAGGGTTAATCAGACGAGCTTGGAAACGGAAGGGAGGGTGGATGTTAGTGATTTTGTTTCTATAGTGCATCACACTTCACATCCCCATGTTGTCGCGAAATCTGTGTACAATATGGCGCTGTCGTTTTTTCCTACCGGTCCGCATCACGTCATAGTTCATTTCCCGCCGAAAACGCAAGGTACTATTAGTACTAGAAGTGTGTTTAGAAATAGCTGTGTGTTTAAGGTGTGGGGGAGTCGAGCGACATGTTTACGCAAGCCAAGATAGTTGCAGGGATTCCAGCAAAGTGGCCTCTGCATCCATCATACATGCACACGTTTGGTTAGTACCACTGTTCGTACTTATAACACGTACTATTCGCTTCATTGCAGGTGTAACAGATAACTACTTTATCTTAGTGGAGCAACCACTGGCGGTTTCTATTGGTGGTATGTTAGCCGCTAAAGTAGCAAATCGGCCTATGGCCAGCTGCTTCCGGTGGTACCAACACGAAAAAGTAGATCTTTCTTCTGACGTTGTCTCTTAACGAAACTCTATCTTTACAGACCCGGATTAACCTAATAAGTAGGAAAACGGGAAATTTGGCGTACAAATTCTGCGCCGACGCTTTTTTTTATCTCCATATTATAAACCAGTACGAAGAATCTGATCACGTGGTGCTCGACATTTGCACCTATCGCGACCCCGCCATGTTGGACTGCATGTACATCAGTGCTATGAAGGTACGCATTTATCTTCCCATCTCTTTCTAAAGGTACTTCTTCCAGAACATGCAACATAACCAACGCTATGCGGAGATGTTCCGGTCCAAACCTCTTCGTTTCGTGCTTCCACTAAAACCACCCAAAACCCATTCGAACCTTGTACGACTACCAAACACCAAAGCCGAAGCCTACTATCTCCAAGACGAGATCTTAGTTAAACCAGAAAAACTGGCAGATTTGGGCTGCGAAACTCCTCGAATCAACTACGACCAATATTTAGGTACCGCTGTGTTTGGAAACGAACAAAAATGACTTGTTGTTTTAGGGAGAAAGTATAGGTACTTTTACGCCATCAGCGCCGATGTGGATGCGCCCAACCCCGGAACTATAATCAAGGTCGATACTGTCACGAAGACTTGGAAAACGTGGTGCGAGGATAACTGCTACCCCAGCGAACCTGTCTTCGTGCCGCGTCCTAACAGCCAGGTAGGAAGATTAAGAGGTTGTGTTTTTGAACAAAGTTGTTTAGTTTGAAGATGATGGGGTTGTTTTGGCGTCGATGGTTTGGGGAGGAGATGACACCAACAGAGTTGGTCTTTTGATTCTTGACGCTGCGACGTTTGAGGAAGTAGGGAGGGCTGAGTTTGATACTCCTGGACCAGCCCCAAAGTGTCTACATGGATGGTTTTTACCAAAAGATAAAGTTTAGGGTTTGCTGTCTCGGAACATAAAATTTGTGTACTATTTCCTTGGAATTTTTTAAATAAAAACTTGCAGATATCTTTACTTTTTTTGTGTATGGAAAAGAAAAATTGGTGTAACGGGTTTAGATCGTGCTTCCCTTGCTTTCTGTCGCAGCAGTTTTTCCTGACTAGGAAATCTTCATGAGAAAAATCGAACCTTTTACTTCAGTAATAAATATCATGAGTAGTATTTTTTAACGTTGACTGATTTGACTTAACTGCTGTCATTGTGACAAACTGTTGTAGAAAAATGCAGCAGGGTATTTCCAAGCCCTCACTTCCTTTCGTACCTCGTCACTCGCGGCAGGACGACGGCTCTGATTCCCCGAGTGGCTCGAGTTCCACACAATCTAATCGTGAGTATAAATTTGTCCCGAACTTCCTTTGAAAATCAAACTTTCCAGGCTGTAACTTTCCACAACGCTATCTGGTATTTATCATGCTCGTCTTAGCCCTTGGTTTCGGCAGTGCCTTGAACAACAACCTAATGATACTGACAATATTTCAAAATGATACCGGTAAAGCTACATACGCATGCACCGTCCCTGAGAGGAACCTGAAGAACATGACAGTAAGTTCGTCCAGCCAGGCTTTAACATGTTTAGAATTCTTTTTTGGATATTTCGTTCGACTGGGACTTAAATACCGAGATCATTTATATCAGTTGTTTCTACTGGACTTTTCCTTGGAGCAACCTGGTCATGGGGTACTTCAGTGACCAGTTTGGAGGAAAGTATTTGATCATGGTAGCAATCATGGGTGCTTCCGTCAGTAGCCTATTTACGCCTTTGATTTACAAGAAGACTCGACCGAATTACCACCCGTTTTTCGCATTAAGAGCATTCAATGGTTTTTGTCAAGGGTTCTTGCTCCCGTCACTCTTCTCAATTTTGGTGTATTGGACACCCAAAAACATGCGAACCACGATTGTGTGCATTGGATTGTCGACGAGTTCCTTCGGATACATGATCAGTACATTCGTGGGTGTCACTCTCATGTGGTACTCTTACGAATGGACTTCTATTTACTACATTTTCGGGTCATTGGGAGTCATCTGGTGTGCGGTGTGGCATGTTTTCTGCTATTCCAGACCTTATCTTCACCCTTTCATTACTGCCAGAGAAAAACGCTTTCTAACGGAAGAACTAGGTGGTGAGGTACTCAGCATGGTACCATTATGACTTCACATTTTTAGAAGACCAGCTGGTTTTTACTCAAAAGGAGGTACCTTGGAGGTCTATCATACGCAGTCGGCCCTTGTGGGCTCTATTGATAAATCACGTTGGAATCATATGGTGCACTTATACTTTCGGAACACGAATGCCCGACTACGTAAACGAAGTTTTAAAAGTCAGTTACGAACTTCAAACCTACTGGGGGCTCATAATGGTTTTTTCCGTATTTGTGGCAACTATCATCTACGGTTGTTTCTCTGATTGGTTGATTGCTGAAAAACACATCAACATCACAGTGTTAAGGAAATACAGCATTGCCTTTAGTAAGTACTGCCTTTACAAACACGATTCCTTCAAGAGGATGTTACAGCTACTCTCGGTTCTGTGTTTTTTGTAATGATGTTTGTTTTTATTGCACGTTGCGACAGAGTTAAGTCAGACATAACTCTTGCAGTTGCAAATGCTTTTATAAATATACATAGTGCTAACCTGATGACAAATAATATGGAACTAGCGCCTAATTTTGCTGGGATTATTACATCACTCAGTACTATTTTTGGAACAACTGTGGGAATATCAGGAGCTTTGATTCTTCAAATTTCTACTGTCAATGTATGTTACATGAAGTACATTTAGTATGTAATAGTTTAACCTTGCAGCGTACGCTAGAAGGGTGGAATATATTTTTTGCTGTTACTGCTGTCATTCTTTTTATTGGAGGATCATCTTATGTGTATCTTGGAAGTGGACAAGTGCAGTTTTGGAACAATCTTCAAGAAAGAGACTCTGATACAGAATCAATTTAAAAATAAAACTTTAACATTGTACAGTTTATTTTTGTCACTAACTTCGTCCCCAGATCTTCCTAGGACTGACTCTTGCCACATATTTACATACATATAAAACATTATTATGGAATAATGAATGCCATATATGCACTCAGTCCCGTAAAGTTGTACAGGGCGATTGCTAACTTTTTTTTAACTTGACTTTTTTGTTTTGTCGATAATGATGTTGAATTTAAATCTTTTTTTACCAAGTGTTTACTAACGTACGGTGGTTAGGTAAGCTGAAGTGCTTTCCCTTTAGACGAAAAAAAAAATGTATTGTGCTGCTAAGCAACAAACTGAAATATTTAAGAAAAAAAAATCTGATTTTACTTACAAAAAGAACGCTACTCTAAAATCGAGGTTTTAGATGTCTAAATCAATAGATTAAGTATACGTTCGAATTTTACACTTTCTTGGGTCAAATATTTGTTCTAAAAGTGGACATATGCAATATTCTAGACTTTTTGCACATTCAGTCAGATAACCTTATGGTCTATTTTAATTTTGAAATTAAAAATGTCTGTACAAATTAGTTCGTTTAAATCTCTCAAAGATTTAATAAATTACCTATATTATTATTAATTTTTTAATAAATTATATTATGAAATTTTGCTTTTGACTTTACATAAGGCCAAGGATACTTTTAGTTACGTCAGGAGTTTTTACTTATCAGTGACTCATAAGGCAACGACTGGCTCATACGTTCAAAGAGGTAATTAATGAATGCCAAATACTCCAAAATCATTCTATTTGGTTCATCTCTGTGTTGTGCATACAAGATCATGTTAAAGTTTGACCTATTAAATCAAACTTATAATAATAACTTAAGTCATTACTTTTTAAAAATTGGGTTTATTCATTTATTATGGCAGCATAAACAGAAAAAACAAGTAGTTTCATTTATTTTATTAAATGTTAAAAAAAACGGTAACTCTAAACATAAAAGTAAAGCATTTCTGTTGGATCATAACAAAATATCACAAAATAAAACAACTTCTTAAAAAATACTTACCCTATAACCTGGGTCGAGATTTGTGTATATATTGTAGATGATGTTGAAGTAAAAAACTGTGCTAAATTCTAGCTACCCATAAATAGAGATGATAACACTTTTAATTTTTGTTCACAACTTTCAAATGAAGCATATTAGAAAAAAACTTTTGAAATGCAAAATTTAACACGTAAGAATTTTTTTTTGCACAATAAAGGAGTGGATAACCCCACTTGATAAATTTTCAGAGGTAATTTTCCCCTTTAAAAGTGTTCATTGGCACCTAGAATTTTGCACAGTTTCTTACTTTAGTATTCTCTACGATATATACTTGTACAAATCTCGACCCAGGTTGAGGTTACATTATCACAAATTTTAATCACATCACTTAAAAAAAACTAGAATTAAATCAAATATTTTTTCAATAATTTTTTTTCAAATACTATACTGCCTCTTCTGAGTACCTGAGCTGGAGGTAGCTTCATTATATATTCATTTTCTTGGATCTCCCCCTGATATTTAATGTCCGGAAACATAAAAGCATCCGGAATTTTTGGATTCCTTTTCAAAAAATCACAAAAAATAGGGTTAAGTGATAACACTTTACCAATGTAACATTTTTTCTTTTGTTTTTGAGTTGTTAATTGTATTATAATATAATCGTCTATATTTAAGTCTGGTTTAGAACGATCAGTCTTACTATTTTCAGCCTTGAGATTCAAACGAGGATTCAAATCATCAGAATAATTGGAAGAATTCAAACTTTCGGTGTCCGTGCTGTCATCATATTCGATACTACTTGGGTTGTCTAAATCAGATGAGTCACTTGATATATTATAGCGTCTTTTTTGTTTTCCAATTTGGACTGGTTTTTGAATTTGAGATGCATCTTTATGTTGAAGGCAGGTATCTGTTTCTGAGTTAACTGTACTACTTTTACATTTCTTATTTTGAATAAATTTTTTGAGACGACCCACACTGATGCGATCCTTTTCATTGTCTAACAGCCAGCAAAGTGAAGACATTTTTATAACTTTTGTTGTATTATCTAAGCGTATTCTGACTAGATCACCTTTCTCAACAAAACTATCGTCACTATCAAAACTTCTAAGGTGTATGTCTCTGTCAAATGTCTTAGATTTGTACGAAATTCTGCAAAGATCATTCAGTAAATCTTCATCTTGGTCAACTGGATCGTTTTCCAAACTTTGAAATCAGTTACGTTTCATGGCTATTTGAGAATTGTTGTAATTTTCAATGTGATCGCACCGTTTTTCACTAAACATTTCATCTTCAACTTCGCCATTGCATTCATTGTCTTTACACGGAGCCAAAAATACATAGTTGAAATCTATCACTTTTATTCCTAAATCTTCAGTGTCACGCAGACAATCCCGTAAAGCTGATTCTACGGTGCTTTGTATATCTTTATTTGAAATGTTTCCTAAGTCATCATTTTTCACAAAATCTCTCTTCATGATTGAACTTTTTTTTCCTGATTTCTCTAGGAAAAACGAATTTTTTATCCAAATCGTTTTTAATGTTGTTTATAGTTTGTAGTCTGTCACTTCAATGCAACATATCTCTTATACTAAAATTAACAATTGTGCTAAAAGTTGAGGTCATTGATCTAAGGCTTCTAAACATACTCTCACAAGTTTGAGAGCTAAATTTCCAAGGCAAGAACATATCATCAGTAAGATTACTTTTTGAAATATTTTAATTATTTTTATTAATGCGTGTCCATTGAGTTCAACGCATGTGTAGCAATTGGAAGATAAAAAGTTATCTTTTACTGTATATTGTCTTTGGTCCTTAATCCATTTTTTCCATATTCGTAGGAAAAATATGCAATACCAAATGTTATACAGGGTGCCGCATCCAAGTCTGGATATAGGGAATTAACATGGCAATTGGTTTTTATTTTATAATATCTCCCCAAATCACTTTAAAGCTATTATTGAGTGATGGCTTTGTGGAGGTCGAAGCGGGCTATCGACCAGTATTTTTTTCAAATCGTTGCATCGCGCTCATTTACTGTAAAAAGGTTTTAAAAATCGTATTTTGAAATTCGCGCCCGATCCGAGTTGTCGCGAAATGTTCCGTCGCACTGTCGAAGTTCGGCGATCGCGTCTTCAGATTAGCCATGCAAAATCCAAATGTCAAAGTGAAATTAGAAATTATTCTCAGAAATCAACGAACAACTCAAACTGATTTATTTTATCCGGTGTGATGATTATTGTAGGACATATTAAACGGAATAAATGCACAAATTGATCCATTTATTCGTCATAGTACGCGACCCCGTCAAACGATTCATCTCGAACTACATTCAGGCCGTATCCAAAAAGCCCGAGATGAAGACTTCGAGCAGCTGGGATTAGATGAAAAAGCGAGGGCCTGCTTGTTCTTCGACGGTTAATTTAATTAGTAGGTAATTTGGATAAATTTCACACTTTTTTTTGAATCACCAAAGATTGGAAGTCAATTCATTTTACATTCGTTAAGCAGGGATGGAATTTTTGCCACATGGAAACATGTTCGTTACAAGAAATTTTTGAGAGAGAAATCTAGAACATTCACTCATCAACATTTTAAAATATTTTTCTGTATTACGAATGTGTTTTGGGATTCAGAAACTTTTGTATTACTGTTTTATTTGTTTATTGTGTTAACAACAACAGAAATAAAAATAATATTTCACAAAACAAAGTTACATTTATTTTCAAAGATAATAAAAATTACATAAAATCAGGTGGTGTTAACAGGTGCATGTTTGGCGCCACAATTTGAATTATGCATTTAAGAACTTTTACTAATTTGTAACTGTTGTAAGGGATGCCGTGTCATTGGCACCAATCAGATTATCTCAAGCTCTTGTACGATCCGTGGTAGAAACAATTCACTGGCTCTGATTCTTATCAGGTGGGCACGACGTCTTTTAGGGATCTTAAACAGATGGGATAGAAGAGTTTCAAAAAGCATCATGACAAAAAATTAAAGCCTGAGGACTACTCACATATGGAGTTTTACGAAGGAACGCTTGAGAAAATCTAGGCTGATGGAGAGTTTTTGAGGAACATTTGTTTTACTGACGAATGTTCATTTGGTCTTAAGGGAAGTTATAATCGTCAGAACGATCAAATTTGAGCAATACACAATCCTCACGTGGTCGATGACCATCGTTATCAATGGCGTGCAACTGTCAATGTGTGACTGGGGCTTCTAGGACATCATGTAATTGCACCTTTTTTCATCGAATCTGGATTGAATGCTCAGAAGTAGGACAATATCAGCAAATACTTCCTAGGATTCGAAGGGTGCGGCATCTGCAGCAGATCTTTTACATGCAGGATCAAATCTCCAGCCATACAACTCGCACAAATGTTGTTTATTTGAACCAGTATTTTCCCGCAATATTGGAATGGAAAGTTTTCACTGCCCCATTGGCCTGTGCATTCGCCAGATCTAAACCCCTGGCAATTTGTTCTTTGGAGATTTCTTCACGAGCATCTGTATTCGAACAATACGAGCTATACAAACAGAGACGCGCTGAAACAAGCAATCCAGCAATATTGTCTTCAGATTTCAACTCAAATGCTAATCAACACGCGTAGGAGTTTTGAAGATTGGCATATTTACTGTACGGCTGCTGACAGCAGTCTTTTTGAGCAATTCTTGAAAATAGTGCAATACTTCTCCAGATTCGTACAATATTTCATTACTTCATTCATCAACAATTGTTAAGTTTTGTTATTTGTAGTTATCTAAATGGTTCATTAAAAGGTTCTCTTCAAAAGCGCCAGCTCTTTTGATGGTAAATGTTATCATCACACAATAAGAAAAGCGGGCCCTCGCTTTTTCATCTAATAGCAGTAGAACATGGCATTTTAATGAGATTTTAGTAATAAAGACTCGACCAGCACCACCAACATAACCTAATAAAATATTTTGTGCAGTTTGTGCATTTATTCCGTTTAAATTGACCTACAATAATAATCGTTATATTGGATAAAATAATTCAATTTGAGTCGTTCAGTGATTACTGAGTGAGGCAGCGCGAGTACATCCCTAGCTTCTTCTTCTTCGTCTTTTCGGTACGAATGTACATTCCTAGCTTGAAGGGCTCCCAGGACATGTCAGAATGCTGTCGATGGGGTTTACAGGAAGACCAGCTGTTCGAAGTCTTCATCTCGGGCTTTTTGGATACAGCCTGAGTGTAGTTCGAGATGAATCGTTTGACGGGTTCGCGCACTATGCGGAATGAATGAATCAATTTGTGCATTTACTCCGTTTAATTTGTCCTACAATAATCATCACATCGGATAAAATAAATCAGTTTGAGTTCTTCGTTGATTTCTGAGAATAATTTCTAATTTCACTTTGACATTTGCATTTTGCATGGCTAATCTGAAGACGCGATCGCCGAACTTCGACAGTGCGACGGAACATTTCGCGACAACTCGGATCGGGCGCGAATTTCAAAATACGATTTTTAAAACCTTTTTACAGTAAATGAACGCGATGCAACGATTTGAAAAAAATACTGGCCGATAGCCCTCTTCGACCTCCACAAAGGCATCACTCAGTAATAGCTTTAAAGTGATCTGGGGAGATATTATAAAATAAAAACCAACTTGCCATGTTAATTCCCTATGTCCAGACTTGGATGCGGCACCCTGTATATCCTTTCTACAATAGATAACGTTTTGTCCAGGAATGCTGCCGATATAAGATACATTAGTTTCAAATAAGCTGTTGTTCCTGGACTATTGTCAATGTTGTCGGCTATCATTTTTCTTACTTCCGGGCTATACATTATTTCTGCCGCTGCATAGTTCATTTTGTTTTCTGCTTTCAAATCCGTTATTGTTAGCATATGTTGATCTTTGGTGCAATTTTTTACTAATATTTCAAGGTGAGCAACTGTAGCAACGTAATTCCCTAGAGGTAATATTGAGTCTGATTTTAAAAACTTTGTTCTTAACTTTGTGATAATATGTACAGTGTCTTGGACATACGATGTCAGATCGCTGTCACTGAAACCCATTTGGTACCATTCCCAGTTATTCAAATGATTTTCGTCGGATGAAATAGCTAGGGGAGAATTTAAACGCATCGCTTTGAGAAGTCGCGTTTTCTTGTTGATTTCTAGTTAATTTCTCATTGATTTCCTCTTGATTTCTCGTTGATTTCCTCTTGATTTCCTTTTGATTTCCTTTGATTTCCTGTGATTTCCTGTGATTTCCTGTAATTTCCTTTGATTTCCTCTAACGTGTACAATTGATTTCCTCTGCGGTTTACCCCTCGGACTGGTGTCTGCTGCACCATATTTCGTGATGTTTTTTGCAACAATAGGCAGCGGATTTCTCGCAGACTGGCTCGTTCACAAGGAATACCTCTCGATTAGGGTCACCAGACAAGTTTTTGGCGGCTTAGGTACGAACCAGGTTTGAATAGTAGCTAAGTAAGTTCTATTACATGTAGGATCTGTGGGACCAGCTCTCTTCATCGTTTTGGCTTCATATGTCGGATGTGAGTAGAGTCCGTTTACCGAGCAACAAACCGAAATGAATAAAAATTATGCGATTTTCAAGTGGGTTCAAATGTTTGGTTCTAATTTTTCTTACGTTCCAGCAAACCTTGTCGGAGTGGACGTTTGTGTTTTGGCTTTCCTCTGCTCTGTTGAATGGAACTTATTTCGTGTATCTGTTCTTCTTGTCGGTGGAAGTTCAACCGTGGAATTCCAAGAAGGAAGACCGACCAAACACCATGAGCACATTGTATATTCTCTACCTTACTAAACAAATCACTTCAGCTAAACTATCTTATAGACTTACAAATGGTCTTATCATGGAATTTGCTTGTAACATCACCTTTATTTAATTTAGCAAACTGATGAAAGTGTCATCACAAAAGATGTCATTAGAAAATAAGCATTTGACCGTAAGATTGTTCACGACGAGATGGAGATAAAAAAGAACGGGGAACCTTGATTTTAATTAATAATAAAGTTGTTTGATAAGGTTCTATTACATTTATAAGAATCTTTACGAAGAAGAGCATGACATAGAATCAACTTAAAAATACAGATTCAACCATTAGACAGCTTATTTTTGTCAATCACTTTGTCCACAGATCTTCCTAGGACACGCCCACTGACCCCAAAGTTTGGTCCCTGGACACGCAAGCGCCCCCCAGGGTCTTTTTGAGGTCGAACCTCCGGAAAAAAATAATAAAATTATAAGGGAGCCATGTAACACTCGTTTTTATTTAGGAGGCTGTTGTTAAACTATTTGCAAATATTGTCACTTTGTAAAGTCACTGAGAAGAAATGGATTCCACTCGCTCCTTAGGGGGACGGTTTACCAACTGTAAGTAGTGACAGGCATCTTCCGTTTTAAAACTGTCAAACTCTAGGCATCCTCATCCCTCAACGCTATCTGTTGGGAATCATGGCTAGTTTAGCGACCTTCACTTCCCACACGTTGAGAGTAACAATTTCTCTGGCCATCACCGAAATGGTGGAGAAAAAGAATGAGACTCTAGTAGATAATAAAGACAGGTGTCCCATAATCGACAACGCCACGTATGTTGCTGTCAAGGTTAGCTTTTTGGTTTAGTGAATTCAGAAGGTAAAATGTGTCTTAACCAGAACCACGACGTCTTGTATGACTGGGACGAACATCAGCAAGGTATCATCCTGAGCTCCTTCTATTGGGGTTACACAGTCACCCACATACCCTGTGCCTTATTGGCGGAAAAATATGGGAGCAAACACGTCTTAGGATCCGGAATGTTGTTAAATACCGTCCTAACCATATTTCTTCCGCTCGTTATCACGTCAACCGGTGGAGACTGGGTAATTCTGGTAGTTCTAAGGGTTATCATGGGACTCGGGCAAGGAATGGTGTACCCGGTCATCACTACCCTTCTCTCCCAATGGGTCCCTCGTAAAGATCACGGATTTATGAGTAGTCTGTCGTTCGCAGGAGGAATAATGGGCACCGTAGTTACCAACTCTGTGGGTGGATTTCTGATCAGTTGGTCCGAGCAATGGGATACAGTATTCTATTTCTTCGGACTATTAGGGTTAACATGGAACATCGCTTGGCAGCTCCTTTGTTACTCGTATCCGAGGACACACCCATGTATCAAACCCAAAGAAAAAGAGTACCTTTACCACGAGTTAGGTTTGTTAGAAACGCACCGCGTGAATTCTTATTAATAAATCTGTCCAGCCGAACATGTGAGCGAGGAATCGTTAAAGACACCTTGGAACGAAATGTTCACATCGCTACCCGTCTGGACTTACATAATAGTCCAGGTTGGACACGACTGGGGCTGGTACACCATGGTCTCAGACCTCCCGAAATATATGAACGGGGTGCTCCGCTTTAACTTCAAAGAAAACGGAGCGTTGTCTGCTGCACCATACATCACGATGTATTTAGCAACATTAGGCAGCGGATTTCTCGCAGACTGGCTAATCTACAAGAAATACTTCTCCATTAGGCTCACCAGACAAATTTTCGGTGCTATAGGTACGAACCAGTTTTGAAAAGTAGCTATTTCTGTAATTAACATGTAGGGTCCTTGGGCCCAGCCGTCTTCATTGTCTTGGCTTCGTATGTCGGATGCCAAAAATATATCGCAGTGACATTTTTTACGCTGTGCATGTTGTGCATGGGTTTCTACTACCCGGGAGTCAAAGTGAATGCCCTAGATTTGTCGCCGAATTTTTCCGGTACCATCATGGCGTTGGCCAATGGTATTGGAGTCATTTCTGGCATGGCGGCACCCGCTGTAGTCGGAATACTAGCACCGAACGTGAGTATAGTCCGTTTACCGAACAGATGGAGTAATCACGTGAACTGGGTACATCTGTTCTGTAAACGGAGTATTTATTTCTTTGAAAATGCTGCGAAATTTTGCGTACTGACTTGTATTTCTATCCAGCAAACTCTGTCGGAATGGAGGTTTGTGTTTTGGTTTACTTTTTTCATATTGAGTGGGACTTTTCTCATCTTTCTGTTCTTATTCTCGGAGGAAATTCAGCCGTGGAATTACGGGGTGGACGACGAAGAATAATGATATCGTACTTAGTGTATTTACTTACTACTTTAATAAACAAAATACTTCGCCCAAACCCTTTTGTTAGACGGATAGACATGAATGTGAGGTGTTTCCTCTGGGGCTACCTATTCGCCCACTTACCTTGGGTCAAAAATGTGGAGGTAAACACATTTTAGGATCAGGGATGTTGGTAAATAGCATCCTCTAATTACTATATCAACGAATGGTAACTGGTAATAGGCAGCGGATTTCTCGCAGACTGGCTCATTCACAAGAAATATCTCTCCATTAAGGTCACCAGACAAGGTTTGAATAGTAGCTATGTAATAAGTCCCGTAAAGTTGTCTCTCCGTCGCGTCCTGTGGTCCCTGGATACGCAAGCGCCCCCCAGTGTCTTTGACGTCGAATCTCCAGAAAAATAAAAACTAAAAAGTAAGCTGGCCATGTAATAGTCGTTTTTATTTAGGAGGCTGTTCTTAAACTATTTGCAAATATTGTCACTTTGTAAAGTCACTGAGAAGAAATGGATCCCAGTCACTCCTTAGGAGAACGGTTCACCAACTGTAAGTCGTGACGAGCATCTTCTGCCTTAAAACAATCAAATTCTAGGCATCCTTGTCCCTCAACGCTATCTCTTGGGGATCATGACTAGTTTAGCAACATTCACTTCCTATACGTTGAGAGTAACAATTTCTCTGGCTATCACCGAAATGGTCCAGAAAAAAAATGAAAGTCTGGTACAACATGAAGATTCATGTCCCGTAATCGACAACGCCACGTATGTCACGGTCAAGGTTAGCTTTCTGGTTTAGTGAATTCAGATTGTAAAAATGTGTCTTAACCAGAACCGCGACATCTTGTACGACTGGGACGAGGTGCAACAAGGTCTCATCCTGAGCTCCTTCTATTGGGGTTACATAGTCACCCACATACCTTGTGCCTTATTGGCCGAAAAATATGGGGGTAAACACGTCTTAGGATCCGGAATGTTGTTAAATACCGTCTTAACCATATTTCTTCCGCTCGTTATTACGTCAACCGGTGGAGACTGGGTGGTTCTGGTAGTTCTAAGGGTTATCATGGGACTCGGGCAAGGAATGGTGTACCCGGTCATCACTACCCTTCTCTCCCAATGGGTCCCCCCTAAAGATAAAGGATTTATGAGTAGTCTGTCGTTCGCAGGAGCAATAATGGGCACCGTAGTTACCAACTCTGTGGGTGGGTTTCTGATCAGTTGGTCCAAGCACTGGGATATCGTATTCTATTTCTTCGGACTATTAGGGTTAGTATGGAACATCGCTTGGCAGCTCCTTTGTTACTCGTACCCGAGGACACATCCATGTATCAAACCCAAAGAAAAAGAGTACCTTTACCACGAGTTAGGTTTGTTAGAAACCTACCGCGTGAATTCTTATTAATAAATCTGTCCAGCCGAACATGTTAGCGAGGATTCATTAAAGACACCTTGGAAAGAAATGTTAACATCGTTCCCCGTCTGGACTTACATAATAGTCCAGTTTGGACACGACTGGGGCTGGTACACCATGGTTACAGATCTCCCGAAATATATGAACGGGGTGCTGCGCTTTAACGTCAAACAAAACGGAGTGTTGTCTGCTGCACCATACTTCATGATGTACTTAGCAGCAGTAGGCAGCGGATATCTCGCAGATTGGATAATTCACAAGAAATACTTGTCCGTTAGGCTCACCAGACAAATTTTCGGTGGTATAGGTACGAACCAGTTTTGAAAAGTATCTATTTCTGTAATTAACTTGTAGGGTCCTTGGGACCAGCCGTCTTCATTGTCTTGGCTTCGTACGTCGGTTGCCAAAGATATATCGCAGTGACATTTTTTACGCTGTGCATGTTGAGCATGGGTTTCTACTTCCCGGGAGTCAAAGTGAATGCCCTAGATTTGTCGCCGAATTTTTCCGGTACCGTCATGGCGTTGGCCAATGGTATTGGGGTGTTCGCTGGTATGGCGGCGCCTGCTATCGTCGGAATACTGGCACCGAACGTGAGTATTTATTTCTTTGAGAATGCTGCAAGTGGGTCGAAATTTTGCGTACTGACTTATATTTCTATCCAGCAAACTCTGTCGGAATGGAGGTATGTGTTTTGGGTTTCTTTTGCCATGTTGAGTGGAACTTTCCTCATCTACCTGTTCTTCTTTTCGGCGGAAGTGCAATCGTGGAATTCCAAGAAGGACAACCAAGAATAATGACCTCCTACTTAGTGTATTCTCTACTTTAATAAACAAATTACTTCAACCAAACCCCTTTGTATTAGACGAACAGACATGAATGTGAGGTGTCTCCTCTAATTCACATCACCCTTAACATTAAAATCAAGTTCAATTGACGAATTTAACCACTGGTTCAAACCTCTTCGTTTCGTGCTTCCTCTAAAACCACCCAAAACCCATTCGAACCTTGTCCAAATACCAAACACCAAAGCCGAAGCCTACTATCTCCAAGACGAGATCTTAGTCAAACCAGAAAAACTAGCAGATTTGGGCTGCGAAACTCCTCGAATCAACTACGACCAATATTTAGGTACCGTAATGACTTGTTGTTTTAGGGAGAAAGTATAGGTACTTTTACGCCGTTAGCGCCGATGTGGATGCGCCCAACCCCGGAACTATAATCAAGGTCGATACTGTCACGAAGACTTGGAAAACGTGGTGCGAGGATAACTGCTACCCCAGCGAACCTGTCTTCGTGCCGCGTCCTAACAGCCAGGTAGGAAGATTAAGAGGTTGTGTTTTTGAACAAACTTGTTTAGTTTGAAGATGATGGTGTTGTTTTGGCGTCGATGGTTTGGGGAGGAGATGACACCAACAGAGTTGGTCTTTTGATTCTTGATGCTGCGACGTTTGAGGAAGTAGGGAGGGCTGAGTTTGATACTCCTGGACCAGCCCCAAAGTGTCTACATGGATGGTTTTTACCAAAAGATAAAGTTTAGGGTTTGCTGTCTCGGAACATAAAATTTGTGTACTATTTCCTTGGAATTTTTTAAATAAAAACTTGCAGATATCTTTACTTTCTTTTGTGTATGGAAAAGAAAAATTGGTGTAACGGGTTTAGATCGTGCTTCCCTTGCTTTCTGTCGGAGCAGTTTTTCCTGACTAGGAAATCTTCATGAGAAAAATCGAACCTTTTACTTCACTAATAAATATCATGAATAGTATTTTTTAAAGTTGACTGATTTGACTTAACTGCTGTCATTGTGACAACCTGTTGTAGAAAAATGCAGCAGGGTATTTCCAAGCCCTCACTTCCTTTCGTAGCTCGTCACTCGCGGCAGGACGACGGCTCTGATTCCCGGAGTGGCTCGAGTTCCACACAATCTAATCATGAGTATAATTTTTTCCCGAGCTTCCTTTGAAAAACAAACTTTCCAGGCTGTAACTTTCCACAACGCTATCTGGTATTTAATTTATCATGCTCGTCTTAGCCCTTGGTTTCGGCAGTGCCTTGAACAACAACCTAATGATACTGACAATATTTCAAAATGATACCGGTAAACCTACATACGCATGCACCGTCCCTGAGAGGAACCTGAAGAACATGACAATAAGTTCGTCCAGGCAGGCTTTAACATGTTTAGAATTCTTTTTTTGATATTTCGTTCGACTGGGACTTAAATACCGAGATTATTTATATCAGTTGTTTCTACTGGACTTTTCCTTGGAGCAACCTGGTCATGGGGTACTTCAGTGACCAGTTTGGAGGAAAGTATTTGATCATGGTAGCAATCATGGGTGCTTCCATCAGTAGCCTATTTACGCCTTTGATTTACAAGAAGGCTCGACCGAATTACCACCCGTTTTTCGCATTAAGAGCATTCAATGGTTTTTGTCAAGGGTTCTTGCTCCCGTCACTCTTCTCAATTTTGGTGTATTGGACACCCAAAAACATGCGAACTACGATTGTGTGCATTGGATTGTCGACGAGTTCCTTCGGATACATGGTCAGTACATTCGTGGGTGTCACTCTCATGTGGTACTCTTAGGAATGGACTTCTATTTACTACATTTTCGGGTCATTGGGAGTTATCTGGTGTGCGGTGTGGTATGTTTTCTGCTATTCCAGACCTTATCTTCACCCTTTCATTAGTGCCAGAGAAAAAAGCTTTCTAACGGAAGAACTAGGTGGTGAGGTACTCAACAAGGTACCATTATGACTTCACATTTTTAGAAGAACAGCTGGTTTTTACTCAAAAGGAGGTACCTTGGAGGTCTATCATACGCAGTCGGCCCTTGTGGGCTCTATTGATAAACCACGTTGGAATCATATGGTGCACTTATACTTTCGGAACACGCATGCCCGACTATGTAAAGGAAGTTTTAAAAGTCAGTTACGAACTTCAAACCTACTGGGAACTCATAATGGTTTTTCCCGTGTTTGTGGCAACTATCATCTACGGTTGTTTCTCTGATTGGTTGATTGCTGAAAAACACATCAACATTACAGTGTTAAGGAAATACAGCGTTGCCTTTAGTAAGTACTGCCTTTACAAACACGATTCCTTCAAGAGGATGTTACAACTACTCTTGGTTCTGTGGTTTTTGTAATGATGTTTGTTTTTATTGCACCGAGGGGTAAACCGCAGAGGAAATCAATTGTACACGCTAGAGGAAATCAAAGGAAATCAATGAGAAATTAACGAAAAATCAACAAGAAAACAAAGGAAATCCAAAATCATCATAGCAAATCCAGTTAAACTAGATATTTTCTAGAACTAATAAACATAACATGTATGACATAAGTCGTAGCATTCATCATAAGAAAGAAAATATCAATTTAATCATAAAAGTGGAGATTAAATAACCTTTTAAGGGATAATGATAGAAAATTCCAGTATAATATCATTAACTGACAGCATGATATTTCAGTTTGACAAATATTAAAGTTGTAGTTAATGAAGTGCAGTTCCGATGAGAAATGATACATTATATTGCTTTATACCTACAAACCAAATTTATAATTTCGCCCCAAATTAGTTTTTAAAAATTGAGTTTGTGATATGAGGTCGTGCAAAAATCTTACTATGTGATATCTTCTTGCCTTGGAAGTTTAGCTCTCAAACTTGTGAGAGTATGTTTAGAAGCCTTAGATCAATGACTTCAACTTTTAGCACAATTTTTAATTTTAGTATAAGAGATATGTTGCATCGAAGTGACAGACTGCAAACTATAAACAACATTAAAAACGATTTGGATAAAAAATTCGTTTTTCCTAGAGAAATCAGGAAAAAAGTTCAATCGTGAAGAGAGATTTTGTGAAAAATGATGATTTAGGAAACATTTCAGATAAAGATATACAAAGCACCGTAGAATCAGCTTTACGGGATTGTCTGCGTGACACTGAAGATTTAGGAATGAAAGTGATAGATTTCAACTATATATTTTTGCCTCCGTGTAAAGACAATGAATGCAATGACGAAGTTGAAGATGAAATGTTTAGTGAAGAACAGTGCGATCACATTGAAAATTACAACAATTCTCAAATAGCCATGAAACGTAACTGTTTTCAAGGTTTGGAAAACGATCCAGTTGACCAAGATGAAGACTTACTGAATGATCTTTGCACAATTTCGTACGAATCTAAGAAATTTGACAGAGACACACACCTTAGAAGTTTTGATAGTGACGATATTTTTGTTGAAAAAGGTGATCTAGTCAGAATACGCTTAGATAATACACCAAAAGTTATAAAAAAGTCTTCACTTTGCTGGCTGTTAGACAATGAAAAGGATCGCGTCAGTGTGGATCGTGTCAAAAGATTTATTCAAAATAAGAAATGTAATAGTAGTAGAGTTAACTCAGAAACAGATACCTGTCTTCAACATAAAGATGCATCTCAAATTCAAAAACCAGTCCAAATTGGAAAACAAAAAGACGCTATAATATATCAAGTGACTCATCTGATTTAGACAACCCAAGTAGTATCGAATATGATGACAGCACGGACACCGAAAGTTTGAATTCTTCCAATTATTCTGATGATTTGAATCCTCGTTTGCATCTCAAGGCTGAAAATAGTAAGTTCTAAACCAGACTTAAATATAGACGATTATATTATAATACAATTAACAACTCAAAAACAAAACAAAAAATGTTACATTGGTAAAGTGTTATCACTTAACCCTATTTTTTGTGATTTTTTGAAAAGGAATCCAAAAATTCCGGATGCTTTTATGTTTCCGGACATTAAAGATCAGGGGGAGATCCAGGAAAATGAATATATAATGAAACCACCTCCACCTCAGGTACTCAGAAGAGGCAGTTTAGTTTTTGAAAAAAAATTATTGAAAAAATATTTGATTTAATTCTAGTTTTTTTTTAAGTGATATGATTAAAATTTGTGATAATGTAACCTCAATCTGCGTCGAGATTTGTACAAGTATATATCGTAGAGAATACTAAAGTAAGAAACTGTGCAAAATTCTAGGTGCCTATGAACACTTTTAAAGGGGAAAATTACCTCTGAAAATATATCAAGTGGGGTTATCCACTCCTTTATTGTGCAAAAAAATTCTTACGTGTTAAATTTTGCATTTCATCTGTATTTATGGGTAGCTAGAATTTAGCACAGTTTTTTACTTCAACATCATCTACAATATATACACAAATCTCGACCCAGGTTATGGGGTAAGTGTTTTTTAAGAAGTTGTTTTATTTTGTGATATTTTGTTATGATCCAACAGAAATGCTTTACTTTTATGTTTAGAGTTACCGTTTTTTTTTAACATTTAATAAAATAAATGAAACTACTTGTTTTTTCTGTTTATGCTACCATAATAAGTGACTAAACCCAACTTTTAAAAAGTAATGACTTAAGTTATTATTATCAGTTTGATTTAGTAGGTCAAATTTTAACATGATCTTGTATGCACAACACAGAGATGAACCTAATAATGATTTTGGACTATTTAAGCCAGTCGTTGTTGCCTTATGAGTCACTGATAAGTAAAAACTGCTGACGTAACTAAAAATACCCTTGGCCTTATGTACTTTTAATTTCGTAAAGTCAAAAGCAAAATTCCATAATATAATTTATTAAAAAAATAATAATAATATATAATATAATTTATTAAATCTTTGAGTGATTTAAACGAACTAATTTGTACACACCAGACATTTTTAATTTCAAAATTAAAATAGACCATAAGGTTTTCTGACTGAATGTGCAAAAAATCTAGAATATTGCATATGTCCACTTTTAGAACAAACATTTGATCCAAGAAAGTGTAAAATTCGAACGTATACTTACTCTATTGATTTAGACATCTAAAACCTCGATTTCAGAGTAGCGTTCTTTTTGTAAGTAAAATCAGATTTTTTTCTTAAACATTTCAGTTTGTTGCTTAGCAGCACAATACATTTTATTTATTTATTTTTTTCGTCTAAAGGGAAAGCACTTCAGCTTACCTAGTCACCGTACGTTAGTAAACACTTGGTAAAAAAAGGTTTAAATTCAACATCATTATCGGCAAAACAAAAAAGTCAAGTTAAAAAAAAGTTAACAATCGCCCTGTAGTACATTATGTAAACAAATTTTGAGGAAATCAAAAGGAAACCATAGGAAATCAAGAGGAAATCAAAGGAAATCATAGGAAATCAAGAGGAAATCAAAGGAAATCACAGAAAATCAAAGGAAATCAGAGGAACTCAAATGAAATCGGGGGAAATCAACAGGAAATCATTGTCAAAAGGAAATCAATTGTACACTGAAGTTAAGTCAAATATAACCCTTGCAGTTGCAAATACTTTTATAAATATACATAGTGCTAATCTGATGACAAATAATATGGAACTAGTGCCTAATTTTGCTGGGATTATTACGTCACTCAGTACTATTTTTGGAACAACTGTGGGAATATCAGGGGGTTTGATTCTTCAAATTTCTACTGTCAATGTATGTTACATGAAGTACATTTAGTATGTAATAGTTTAACCTTGCAACGTACGCTAAAAGGGTGGAATATATAAACTCAAATCCATAAGGTTGTAACCACTCCCTAGTGTAAATTTTAAAAAATTATTCAGTATAAATCTGTCTTTTAGTAACCTGGTGACAAATCTGGTGACCTGTCAATATAATGTCAGTTCATTCATGTATTCGTGACACATGATTACGTTCGAGTTCACTGCAATTCTTGCACTCCTGCACAGGTTATTTCATAATTATCATTGTAACTTGTCGCAATATTGTAAAAATTGATAAACAATTTTCAATAAAAACAGGATAACCTGAATCTTCATGGTAATTATGATACAAGAGCAATGATAAATAGAAGCGTGTTTTATCTTTCATCTGTACAGTCGTCGGCATTTCGATTTAACCACTCCCTAGTGTAAGTTTTCAAAATTTCGCTGGTGTAAACGGCTTTCCGTACCTTTTTAGAGAGAAAATGGCCGACGATTAATGACATTAGTTACTTTTTTTGACATTTGTTTGATCGCCGTCTTACAAGGTTCTGTGCTTACAAGGCGACGGCTTATTAATTAAGGGGCTCTTTTATGTGAGTTAGAGCTTAGGGTACGCATTTTCAGGGCACATACACCGACATTATCAAACTGTGGAATCGAAAGTGCAGTATAAATCTGCACTGCCACAATTGATGGTATAAGCAGTTAACAGTTTACCATCTCGTTAACAAAAGGTGGACATCAATAAAATGGGCAAGTACGACTCAAAGGTATAGTGAAAATTGGAACTTTTATTTGTATTTTTACCTATCTATGCACAAGGATGGTGTACGAAGAATGACCACATGACTGGCAGTTTGTATTAATATTTCCATCAGTCTTATTTGTGCTGCCATGGACGATACTGACTTATGGCTTGGTTCTTCTGAATCACAGAACTCTGGTGCTTGTACTAATAATGCGTCATTAGAAGATTTACACATTTTAATGAAATGTTACCAGAACTGTTGAGTATTTTGAGCCCACTGTATACAAATAAATATGAGAAAATTGTAGGTTATAATTTATAAGAAACTACATGAAGTATTTAAAGAGATAAAGCGTGAAGCAAAAGGAAGTGATGTAAAGAAGCAGATCAATTCACTAAGGTTGAATCACAGGAGGGAATTAAATAAAATGAAATGTTCTAAATGTGATAGAAAGACAATTCTCAATGAACATAATTTATAGGAACATGAACAGTAGTCTCAACTGTTACAAATCAGTGTATTGTCAAAAATTCTAACAATGGAATAAAACAACTAACTAACTCATTAATACAATAATTGTTAAAAGGTGTGACATTTATTTACTTAGCAAGGTAAATTAATCATCTATTACCTCTACAATAATTGTTTCTATATCATTCTCTGCATTCATCCATTCACACATCTCAACATCATCTACACAAAGCTGCTGGCCTTCTCCAATATTGCCTTGTGTTTCATTCATACTGGTTTCAGGATCCATACTTACATTTAATGTTCTGTTGGCTAATACATCATCCTGCATAATATCACTTATACTGTCTGATTCATCTGAACTTAAATCAGATTCACTATCAGATTCTCCAAGTGATATTATGACAGGAGGAATATCTTTAACACTGGTATTACCCATCATTCTTTGCCAATCATTCTTGATAATATTTTCACAGTGGATTACACTTGATGTCCACATCTCTGGTGTATATTTAGACATGGCTTCAATCCACAAGTGCTTGATTTCTGATTTTTTGGAAGACTGCTTCAAGATGTGTTTGTTATAATATGGTTTACAGAATCCCCATACCATTTCTATAGCATTATAGTGGCAATGATATGGAGGTAAACGTAAAACTTCAATATTACTCTTTGACAACAACTCATCAATCTCATATTTACGAGTTGATGGTAAAAGAGGTTTGATAATATCCCAAAGCTGTTTTTTTGTCAAATTATCGCCAAAAGGAATTTTTTTTTGTGCAAGCCAAAATTTTAATTTTGATTTAATCCAAGACAAACGAGGCAATTGTTCTGCTAACACCGAATGATAAGGTGCATTGTCCATGATGATAACAACCTTACCGTTAATAAAATTAACAGATGGAATTAACTGTGTTTCCACCCATTGCCTGAACAATTGCCCGTTCATAGTCTTATGATAGTCCCTGCTATCATTATTGCTATCTAAAAATAGCAAGCAGTTTTCCAAAAAACCAAATTTACCCCCTGCATGAAGTATGGTAAACCTTCTACCCTCATTCATTACTATTTTCGCAGGCATGCCTCTCCGATCACTCTCATGCACCCATCTTCTTACTGGTACACCATGCTGATACACCCACGTCTCGTCTAAATAAACAAATGTCACATCTTCTTCCATTAACTGTATGTAACGCCTTAAAAATTTAATTTTTAATCCCTGTAAGCGGGGCGACTCAATTATAATTTTCCTGTTTTCAACTTTTTTAAAATTGTAACCCATGGATTTAATAACCCTTCGTAGAGTCCGGATACTTGCGTTGTAATTAAGATTTTCTGTGGCAAAATTAAATAAATCCTGAATTGTAAAAAACTCATTCTGACGATTTTTTTCAAATATGTGAAAGTTTAGGTCTTCTTTGAATTCAAAATCCGTAAACCATTTTGACTTCTTTCGTGGGGAAGGTCTAGGATCTTCGGGAAGTTGTCCGGATTTGTGTTGGAGTAAAAGCGTTCTTATTTGACTTCTTGAACACTGCAGGAAAATGAGCTGGTTAATGATAGGATAAAAGGATGTTACCGAGTCACTGGTTGGTGTGAAAAATGGACAACGTGAACTGTGTGGTGGACAAGTAACGTTGGAAATGTTATAGTTACTACCAAGATTTCGTACTGAAAAAATATTCGCTAGTCGTAACTCGTGTTCACGCTGGGAAGACGAAGGATATGCCCGTTGAAACTCTTCGTAACATTTTACAATAGCAGCTTTTATTTGTTTTTTGAACAAAGTTCGCGTTCTTGGCTTCATAATAATTATTTTCAAATTGAAACGCTCTCTTTTTGAATTTGAAGCACGCTGCGCTAGTTCGAAGTTGTTTGAGTCGTTTACGAGTCGTTTGACGTTATTGTCGGTTACAAACGTCAAAGCGCTGCCAATCCGAGGGGCTTAAAATTACCATGGCAATAATACCAACCTGACGTTTTAACAAGTGGTTTTATCCATTTGCCGACGACTATAGAAAGAAGAATGCCACCTGCTGTAATTTAGACTTGCAGTCGATACGTTTACGAATTACGATAAAATGAACCCAAAAATATTGTGGTCACGAATGAAATCAAATATTGGGCTGGTAAAAAAACAAGGTGAATTGATTTATTTATTGTTGTTGCTTCATCAAAATTACTTTACAGATGGGGAATAACTGAGATATTCAGAATTTGTTTAAATGATTGTACATGAGTATACGTGATAATTATATGTGTGGCTAATTATGATATGATATGACTCGAAGGACCAGCTCTCTCGACTGAAATGATCAATCTCGCGAGCAACACCAAAATTGGCTATAATGGGTAGATCACCTTAATTAGTCGCAACGGATAACCAATTTTTCATCAAAAAAATTGGACACCAATAAGTCTTTAATGTTATGTTTAATAACTCTAATATTTGGTACTACTTATTATTTACAAAATGTACAAGGAATTTGGTTGAAGGCGATAGGCCTGGCTATGCTCCTCCGTCCAGAGGATTTTAGTGGTAATAATGAACAAAATGTAACTTCACAAAATTCAGAGGCTAAAATAATAAGTATGTTGAAAATAATTTGACGGCTTATTTAAACTTACTGTTACAGGAGTGGTTAGAAACATTGGGAACACATAGACCAAATAACCAAAAAGCAATTATTTTTCTGTTGTTAACTTTCTTAAATCTGAATCCCATGGATTTTAATACTCGACGTAAAGTATTTAAACTTGCTGTATATTCTGGATGTTCTTTCGCAAAAATAAACAAATCCTGAAGAGTAAAAAACTCATTTTTTTTTGTTTTTGTCAAATATATGGTAGGTTAGATCATCTTTAAATTCCAAATTTGAATACCACTGCGATTTTTGTTTTGGTTTCCACTTTGCTTCTTGTAACGGTTCTCCAGATTGGTGTTGGGTTATAATTTTGTGGGCTTGACATCGGGAACACTATGGAAAGGATAGCAACTAATAATAAGTTTACAGGGAAAGTATGCAGTGCTTGAATTTAATGAGGGACATTTAGTTGTATTGTGTAGGATATAAAGAGTGGATATAAAACTTGAAAAGACAATGTTGTACTAAAAAGCGAGATATACACTTTCAACTTGAGGTAGTTAAAACTAAAAGTCCTTCGACAGACCACCATGTTGTAATAACATGAAAAAAGTTCCGAATGTCGATACGTTACTCTCATAGTAGAGGACTCTCTTTCCATGGTATAAGAATAACTACATACTGAAACGATTTTTACAAGCTTGAATTCAAGTTCTCGGGAAGATGGTTGGGGATAAGCAAGTTTCAATTCATTGTGGCAGTTGGCAAGTGCCATTTTCATCTGCTTATTTATCACAATATTCCGTGTTGGTACCATTTTTCAATGATATGGTTTAATAACAAACTGTGAGATATCTAAATAAAACTCTCTCGTGCGTAATTGTCAAATTTTGACGCATGCGCCGTTACCAATCTGTTCATGTCAAAAACACCATTGGCTGTAATGCCAACCTTACAATTTAACGAGTGGTTACAACCTTATGGATTTAACTGTATTTTGCTGTTACTGCTGTCATTCTTTTTATTGGAGGATCATCTTATGTGTATCTTGGATGTGGACAAGTGCAATTTTGGAACAATCTTCAAGAAAGAGACTCTGATACAGAATCAATTAAAAAATAAAACTTTAACCATTGTACAATTTATTTTTGTCACTAACTTCGTCCAGAGATCTTTCTATATTTATAGAATGCTGTTCATTTTTTTTGCAAAGTCTGTCACTTTGAAGTTTCAGTTTGTAGACGTCACCAAACAGAAATGAACGCCATTTACACCTTCGGAGGAAAGTTCACCAACTGTAAGTCGTCTCGATGATCTCTCGCCTTAAACCAATCAAACTCTAGGCATCCTCATCCCTCAACGCTATATTTTGACCATCATGACTAGTTTAGCGACCTTCACTTCCTATATGTTGAGAGCAACAATTTCTCTGGCCATCACCGAAATGGTCGAGAAAAAGAATAAAAGTCTGGTATATCATGAAGATTCGTGTCCCGTAATCGATAACTCCACGTATGTTGCGGTCAAGGTTAGCGTTCCCGTTTTGTGAATTCAGAGTGTAAACGTGTGTCTTAACCAGAACCGCGATGTCTTGTATGACTGGGACGAAATCCAGCAAGGTCTCATTCTGAGCTCGTTCTACTGGGGTTATCTGTTCACCCATGTCCCCTGTGCTTTAATGGCTCAAAAATATGGAGGCAAACATATCCTAGGATTGGGGATGTTGGTAAATAGCATCCTAACGATAATGTCTCCTTTCGTTATTACATCAACGGATGGTAACTGGGTGATTTTGATAACTCTAAGGGTTATCATGGGACTCGGGCAAGGAATGGTGTACCCGGTCATCACGACCCTTCTCTGCCAGTGGATCCCTCCAAAGGATAAGGGATTTACGAGTAGTCTGTCGTTCGCAGGAGCACTAATGGGCACTGTGGTTACCAATTCTGTGGGTGGGGTATTGATCACTTGGGCCGAAAATTGGAACATCCTTTTCTTTTTCTCCGGACTGTTAGGGTTAACATGGAACATCGCTTGGCAGCTCCTTTGTTACTCGTACCCCAGGACACATCCATGTATCAAACCGAAAGAAAAAGAGTACCTTGACCAAGAGTTAGGTGTGTTCAAAACGTACCACGTGAACATTTATTAATAAATTAATACAGGCGAACACGTGAGTGAGGAATCATTAGAAACACCCTGGAAGGAAATGTTAACGTCCGTACCCGTCTGGAGTTACATAGTGGTACAGTTTGGGCACGACTGGGGCTGGTACACCTTGGTCACAGATCTCCCGAAATACATGAACGGGGTACTGCGCTTCAACGTGAGAGAGAACGGAATGTTTTCCGCCGCACTATACTTCGTGATGTTTTTTTCCACAACAGGAGGCGGATTTTTCGCAGACTGGCTGATTCACAAGAATTACATGTCCATTAGGCACACCAGACAAGTTTTTGGCGCTTTAGGTACAAATTAACTTCGAATATTACTATTTTTGTAAGTACTATTACTGTAGGGTCCGTGGTACCAGCCGTCTTTATTGTCTTGGCTTCGTACGTCGGATGCCAGAGATATTGCGCGGTGACATTGTTTGGACTATGTCTAACATTCATGGGTTTCTACTGTCCGGGAATCAAAGTGAATGCCTTGGATTTGTCACCGAATTTCGCCGGTACCGTCATGGCGTTGGCTAACGGCATTGGGGTCGTCGCTGGCATGGCGGCGCCCACTGTGGTCGGATTATTAGCCCCAAATGTGAGTACAGTCCGTTTACCGAACAGACGGAGTGATCACGTGCGCCTGTACTCTATCTGTTCGGTAAACGGACTACATATAGAGAATACTGCAACTGAGTCGAAATCGTCGTTCTGACTTTCCCCACTATCCAGCAAACTTTGTCGGAATGGAGAATCGTCTTTTGGGTTTCTTTTGTCATGTTAAATGGGACTTTTCTCATCTTCCTATTCTTCTTCTCGGCGGACGTGCAACCGTGGAATTCCAAGAAACACGACCAAGAATAGTGACCTTGTACTTAGTGTATCCTCTACTTCAATAAACCAATTAAATACTCCATCCAAACCCCTTTGATTTAGCCGCCCAGGTACGACTGCGAGCTGCCTGACCCACAAGTGCCCTTATCATCAAATTCGTTTGTAACATCACCTTTATTTAAGCAAACTGATAAAAGGGTCATCACAAACGATGTCATTAGAGAATAAACATTTCAACGGAAACTTTACAAACTTTACAATGCGACTTCAGTTGAAGAATGTAACCGCTCGAACGATGTTCATCTACAACATTTACAAAATCGTGCGGCAGAACCGGCTCAAGAGAGATTTGGCCAAGCGGCTGACGTCGTCGGTCAACGAAACCACCTACCTCCTCGAAAAAAATGACAATTACCCCCGGAAACGTAAGTGCAACCTTTAAGAGCAATCAAGTGCGAAAAGTACAATGTTATTTTTTCGAAAAAATGCGTGTGAAAATTAATGTTCGCGTGTTAATGAAAGGTCAAACAGAGGCGCATTCTTGGCATCACGATGATATGTAGACAAGGCGGCCCTGATGGGGATTCGTTTGTTTTGACAAATTAATTGTCATTTAGCGTTTGATATTCTCGGCATCTAGTCATCACAGGTTGACTTAAGTAGCGTTAACCTCTAAAGTATTTGCACTGCACCTTGGCCTACTCGGACAATGAAAATGTTTCACCTTTTTTAAGGAAATTGGGAAAATACTCGCATGTGCTGACCGGTTGATTCATACGCGGGTTAATTAATTGATAACGATAAGTTTAACGAGATTTTTTATATTCGCGAAATGTGTGTACCGTGGATTCCTGAGGCCTTGAATTTTGTAACGTTTTATCTACGCGAAAATGGGCAATTGAAAAATTTTACGACACACGAATCTGACAAGAAAACTGAGAAGGAGGAAGAAATTTGCTTTCTTTCAGTGATAACGTTATCGTATGCGTGAACCCGTTCATCGTAATTACTCAATGTTGTGACGTCGCTGTTTTGTTTGTAAACCACAACTTCAAAAACGTTAAAGTGTTATGAACAATTAAATATTCAATTTACCGCACACCTGGAATTGTGACTATAATCCCTATTTCGACAAGGCGGCAAACCCATTTCGATATTTTCGGCAGCACAGTTTGGAATATATAACCATTTTTATGACGTGCACGTGCCTGTTAATATAACTAATTCTAAGACGTAATTTTTCAATTAATTTTTTCTGTTGTTCGTGACTGGTGTATTGTTTTTCAAACACTTGTTTTTACCTTTAATGGTAAATAGTAAAAATTAGTGATGTATACTTTACGTGCCTGATTAAAAACGTGGTTTTTCTTCTTCTCTTAAAACTGCTGTAAGTAAATATTATTACCACATAGCTGGTTTTTTGTGATTTTGCGGTTCACGGTAAACAAATAAAACAAAAACGACTGTGTTATTTATTTAAATCACAAATTCGTGTTCTTCATTGTGACTGTAATAACGACTTGTACACTAAATAAATGTTACTAATTTTCCACTCGTCTTTGGAAAAATCCGAACAACTCAAACCAGCTGATTACTCCACTATCAATATTAGTCAAACTTTGCCCAAATTCCAGCAGTGATGTAACACTTCCAGGAAATCACACATCGATAATTAACCACGCTTTTCATTTTCCTACTATTGTCAACTTTCCCACAACCAGTTGACACTTCACGTAGACAGCTCCAACTTTGTCGAATCAGAATATTCCAAAGCACGCTTTTCCACATTCTTCAACTGATACGATTCAAACAATCACGCTCTCGACATTATCGTCTGAATCAAAGTTAGTGACAATGATTGTGCATTAAAACAATAACAAATTTATCTTTTCACTGTTATAATTAATAACCTATCAAACATCTCGTTCAAGAGAAATCCGTTGACCTTTAAGTCTATAAGTAATATAAAGCGAAGCACGTCAAGTTAAATGTTTTCAGTGCTGTGAAGTCATTGCTACAGGTTAATTGACAGGTAGGAGCGTGCTTTGGCGGCAATTAAAATCCGGTAGCATTGGCAATGACCCAGCGGTAACAAAAAATACAACAAAATCCAAATAACCCTAGTGAAAATGTTGACGGGATGGAAACTGCAGCTCTCAAAATGTACGTATTTTTTCACAAGTTAAAAAAACTCATTGCATTAAACACCGGCACGTTCACTTGATCTTGAAAATTCTCCGCACGACTTGAATTATTTATTGTCTCATTATCTCTAATCTTTAATTAGAAACACTGAAAAAATAATAATTGTTAACACTAGTTTCGGTGAAGGTAACAGCGTGGTAATTTTTTGTTTATTATTATTATTATAACAAACCACTTCGATTTCACGCACTCCAGTACTAACCCAAAACTAATGGAAAACACCCAGTATGACGCCAAATTTCTAATTTCGGTGACTGAAAGTGACTCTTACGTCATCAAATTTTGTGAAGGTGGTAGAAAGTGTAGGCGCCACTTTTACATGACACCCAGTATAATGACAGTAATTTGGCGAAAAAATTTTGAATGTTTGGTCGAGAAACTGGACTGCACTTTCGCTGACCGGTTTGTGGATATTTGCATATTAAGTGGTATGCGGTGCATTAAATTGTTGCATTTAATCAAAAGTGGATTTATGGCGGTTAACTGGGGCACTGCGCGTGCAAGACTACGTTAACGAGGTCCGACTGTATCCGATTTTTTGCTTGTTTTAGCGATAATTTGTGTGTGTTTGTATAGCTGCTTTGGTAATTAATTCGACTGTCACACCTTTTTTTATTTACCTTGGTGTTAAGGTCAATAGAGCCATCTTGGCGTTTTTCTTTGTGACCACCTATTTTTGTAATCTAGACAGAAATGGCAAACTCTGTCTACCAATTAACTGATAATAAAGCACAATAAATAAATTTTAATGAGCAATTATTTGTTGGAAACAAATTTGAATACAATGCAAACACATTCAGTCCAACTATATAGGTTTTCGTGGAATTTTGTTAAACAATTATGAATATTATGATAAACCAGGTAGTGAGATAAGTGTTTAAATTTTGTTTGCCAAAAACAGAACAGAATAAAAACCAGAGAGGTGACAGCTTCGACTTAACATCACCAATTTTAAGCAACTATGAGTTTTGTCAGGAGTACATAAAGTCGTAAGTTGTATTTAGTGGCAATAAAAGTGTCAGACGACCAATCAGGTGAACGCAGGCTGTACTACCAATTTTCTGATAGAAATTCGTGGCATTCTGTCTACTTAAGTTTTTTTCACTATTCTATAACCTTGAACAAATGAATTGCTCCAACCACAATAGAATATTAAAACTTAGAGAGCCATATTTAATTTAATATCGCTATTAAGCGAATTTACCGCTTGAATAAAAAACAATTTTTTCTTAATTTGGTAACAATAGCGGTTTACGTAAATCACTGTTAAACCCTCTTGATTGAGTATCAAACCCGATAAACACAGATTATTCGGATTATAGACACTTTTGATCCTTCCATTTCTCTAATCTCTGGCATTATATTTAAAAAACATTTGCAATCAATAGTGGAAATAATCTTTGCGGAATTTTTAAATCGCCGCCAGATAAAATCAGACAATGAGTACCGATAGTTGCGACCTTGACTTCATCGCTAGAGGCGCTTCGATACACGCTGTCAAAATAGTACGACAGCGCAAAACCAGATGGCGCGTTGAACGCGCGAAGTTTGAAAAAGAGTTAAATAAGTACACTTTTAGTATTCGTGATTCCCCAACGGTATGTCTTGGGAATCATGGGCTTCTTGGCCATCGTGAACGCCTACACCATGCGGGTCACCCTTTCCGTAGCCATTACGGAGATGGTAGAACCCAGCAACGGTACCACCCATCATGACCCCAACGCTTGCTCCGGCTCTTTGTCCAACTCGTCCACCGTCACTGTAAGTACCAGCCACTTATAACTAACTCTACAAGTACGAAATTCCAGAACCCTGATAAACTCTACCCGTGGACGAGCACCCAGCAAGGTCTTATTCTTAGTTCGTTCTACTGGGGTTACGTCGTCACCCATATTCCAGGCGGGATGATCGCGGAGCGATTCGGCGGAAAGTACTCTCTAGGTTTGGGGATTCTGTGTACGGCGATCTTCACTTTCGTCACGCCTTGGGTGATCTACGCGACTGATGGCCACTGGGGATGGGTCGTGGTAGTGCGCGTGATTGAAGGTCTGGGAGAAGGTACCACCTTCCCGGCTTTGAACGTGCTTCTAGCAAAGTGGGTACCGCTGCACGAGCGCTCGAAAATCGGTACCCTCGTGTTCGCAGGCAGTCAAATCGGGACGGTACTAGGGAACGCGCTCAGTGGGGCTTTAATATCAGCCACCAGAGACTGGGCGTCCGTGTTCTACGTTTTTGGAGCGCTTGCCATCCTGTGGGTGTTCATTTGGATGGTACTGTGTTACCCGGACCCGGAGACGCACCCCTTCATCACCGACAAAGAGAAGGAGTACTTGAGAAAGCACATAGGTACGTGGTACTACCAACCAACCGGATTTAACAAGCTATTGCAGTGAATGTCACCCGGAAGAAACGCGCAGCGCCGTGGGGTGCCATCTTCACGTCACTACCACTATGGGCACTAATAGCCGCCCAAATTGGCCACGACTGGGGTTTTTTCACCATGGTGACCGACCTCCCCAAATACATGAAAGACGTCCTCAAATTCAATGTAGCGGAAAACGGGGTATGGTCCTCCGTTCCTTACATTTTCATGTGGTTGGTGTCCATGGGTTCCGGTTGGGTGTGCGACTACTTAATCAAGCGCCAGTACATGTCGGTGACCCTAGCGAGGAAAGTTTTCACTTCTATCGGTAAATCATGGTGTTAGTGGTACCCTAGTCGTTACTATAATGTTTTATAGCGTCCATGGGTCCGGCTATTTTTATCATCGCGGCGTCGTACTCTGGGTGCGATCGCGACCTTGCCGTTGGTATGTTCACGGTAGCGATGAGCTTCATGGGTACTTTCTACTGTGGGATGAAAGTGAACGCTTTGGACTTGGCGCCGAACTTCGCGGGGACTCTGATGGCGATAGTCAACGGCATTGGGGCCATCACCGGGATTATAGTACCGTATTTAGTCGGCGCGCTAACTGAAGATGTAAGTACCGAGGTGGCCGAAACCGGTACTACTTTTATCGTTTCTAGCACACGCTTTTGGAGTGGAGGACTGTGTTCTGGATCGCGTTCGGGGTTTTTGCCCTCACTAACCTGATTTATGTTTGTTTGGGGAGCGGCGAGGTGCAGCCGTGGAATCAAGTGGAAGACTGTGATCAGAACGAAATGGAGATAAAGAAGAACGGGAAATCGTGATCTCTTACTTAAGTTATTTATTGTTGTTTTTAGACGAGTGTTAGCATTCTGTGAGGAAGATACCATGATACAGTATATGTGTGGTTGTGATTTTGAGATAATAAAGTTGACAATAAATTGTGCAGATTTTTTGATTAACATTGTTGATATGGGTGTGGTGATTTGTGCCAGGTGTGATAAGAGATACGGTTAAGTGGATCGGGTATGCGATTAATGCTGGCCATAATTTCGTAATAATGGAACTTAGATTGCCTAAAAGTTGTGATTTCGAATAGACTGTTATCCGTTTTTTTTTTTTTTGTGATAACAATACCTTGACATTGAATCGTTCGAGATCTATGTTATCAACTTTGAATTAATTTGAGAAGAGCGATGATGATACTACACAACAATGGAATTCTTGAGATTGTAATACGCCAGAATTTAAAAAATAATAATAAGCTATTAGCGAAATATCGTTGTCAATGTGATGAGTCCAATGGTGTTTTATTTCTTCGAACATTCGGCTTATCAGTCAGATAATATTGAGGATCTCCAAACTTACTAGATCTGAGTAATGCAAGGTACTAACTAGAAAGTACCGAAATTCCTGATGTTGTTAAGATTGTCGTTTGGAGCCGTCACCGTCATATCGAGTCCGATTAGGGTGCAGCAGGAGAATGTTCACTCATTTGCATATCCAAACCTAGTAGGAGATCTCAGAACGTGACAATTTCCCGAAATCTCTATCCCCTAAGACAATTAATTCCTTCGACATCTCCCAACCGCACGGAAAGTCCGCACATGAAATCCCAAACCATTCTCAGAAATTGCATAACCCCCACAATACCACATTCAAATGCAAATTCCCTCCATATCTCTCGATAAATCTTTCGCAACATGTTATTGAAAAAATCTCGTTTCGCCTTATCTGGCCGAACATCCCATTTTTCGCATTTTCTCGATTAATCAGGCGACCAAGTGACCCAGTTCCAATCAGCGCTCTTTCACTGGTATTTAACCAATTTTGCAACGAACCTCACTCGTTGCGCAACCCAGGTAATTGCCTTCCGGTGTTTTCTGGCGGAAAGGCGGATTCCGGAGCGCCGTGCTTGTTTTTGGCGGCGATAAGCCTCTGTCCACTATCGGTCGAGAGCTGTATCAGTAAATAATTCGTGACGTTTGTGTACGGAATACTACCTGATAGTGACTGAACAATGTATAAAATGGTGAACCAATCGGTATTTGCTTTTAGTTTGGCGTCGCACCTCCACTTTGACTGTGATATTCCTTTGGACCTGCTTTGACTCGTGGCACCATGGAGGGCTCGTGGAGGGCGAAGATCGCAAAACGTAGGTTCCTGCGGCTTTCGGTGAATAACAGTGGTCCTTTGGGACAACCTTGAGATGCGAAAAGTGCGTGCGCTCGGAGGTGGTACTGCAGTGGATAATTGTTTTCGGAGATGTGTTGACGTAACTTAAGTGGGATTTTTTGGTGCAATTTTCTCGGGTTTCTCAAGGGCAGGTAAAACGTCAACGAGTAGTACTTTTTTTTTGTAACATATTCACTCAACTTCAAGTTCAGCCGGAGTACTACAACCAAGGTGGTACTGCTCACGTTTTATCACTTCCGTATGCATTTGTAGAGGAAATTAATTAGTAGATGGTTGTAGTGAATTTGAAGCAGATCAAACTGGTTTATGTTGTGGAAGTGACACAGAGCGTGGCACCTTTAACGGCAATTTCTTTGAATTCAATTACTTACGTAAAAAGAAGACGACCTAAATGCGCAGAAATTTAAAAAAATGTGTTTGGCTTAAAGTTCAAAATTGTGGAATGTGATCAAGTGGGTGATAAGATTGGCAGATGCACAAATGCACAACCCAGAGGACCCAACAATATTATTGAGTAATTTTAGAAACGGTTAGAAAAAAAATCGTGTCATAGGTACTTTGACTCTGCAGTGAAGTGTACAGGAAATAGTACCTCCGTAAAAATCGACAATAAAGTGGTGCCTTGTGGTGACCACCTAAAAAATTAATTACTTTACACGGACTCGATATAAGACAGAAAAATTTCTCCTCTGAACTAAACTGATTTTGTAATTTAGTGATAAATTTAAAAATATTTTCACCAAACGATTACGAAAAACGACGCTCTCCAAACACAATTTGATGTTTCCTGTTTATGTTTGTGATAATAACATATTATTATTATCATAAATTGTGTTGTACTGCGCGCACTTAAAAACACGTACCACTGGAAATTAGAAATTACGAGACCAAAACGTACAAAATTCCCAAATTTGTTTATCTTGCTCACCTCAATTACCTAAATTTCACGGAATTTAACTTTTAAAATGTAAACTTAATTCGGGTAAATGGAAAATTTTGTGGTGATTCCAACAGTACCACAAGTATGGAGCAAAGTCGAACCTTGAGCATATTTTCAAGACACACGAGATAAACATAATCTTCCATAGAAACTCGACGAATCCTTAATACTGCAATCGTTTGTACACAATGATAGATAACCTGAATCACAATTAGTGTTTTTCATTGATCAACAAGATGACTAATCGCTTCGATTCCAGTTTTCTTAATTCCGCAACGCTATGTCTTGGGGATCATGGGTTTCCTGGCTATCGTGAACGCCTACACCATGCGGGTGTCCCTTTCAGTGGCCATAACCGAGATGGTGGCACCCAGCAATTCAACCGAAAGCATAGACCCTAACGCTTGCCCTGTACAGGATGATAGTAACTCAACGTCAACCGTCACCGTAAGTACCAAACGATTCAATTTCAATTTTGTCAGTACCGTATGATTTTAGGACCCGGATCGTTTGTACGACTGGGACGAAACCACCCAGGGTCTTATTCTGAGTAGTTTCTACTGGGGGTACGCAATCACCCATCTCCCTGGAGGTATCCTAGCTGAAAAGTTCGGCGGAAAATACACTCTAGGTCTCGGTATACTTTCGACTGCAGTGTTCACACTGATAACTCCATGGGTAATCCACGCCAGTGACGGAAACTGGGTTATCTTAGTAGTACTGCGAGTGATCGAGGGTTTGGGAGAGGGTACCACGTATCCCGCTTTAAACGCACTCCTAGCTAAATGGGTACCGCTTGACGAGCGCGCCAAAATGGGTACCTTAGTCTACGCCGGTGGTCAAATCGGTACTATCGTCAGTAACTTAATCAGCGGCTCGCTTATTCACGCCACTCAAGACTGGGCTTCCGTTTTCTACTTATTCGGAGGTCTCGGGCTACTCTGGGTTATCATCTGGTTCCTCATTTGTTACTCTGATCCCCAATCCCACCCCTTCATTAAAGAAGAGGAACTCAAGTACCTCCAAACCGAGTTAACTCGAGTGACCAACGACAAAAAAACTATTCCGTGGAAGGTGATCTTGACTTCAGTACCAGTGTGGGCTTTAGTCGCCGCACAAGTCGGTCACGACTGGGGTTTCTACACCATGGTGACCGACCTCCCCAAATACATGAAAGACGTCCTCAAATTCAAAGTGAACGAAAACGGGATTTGGTCCTCGCTCCCGTACGCCGTGATGTGGATAGTGTCCATGCTGAGCGGCTGGTTGTGCGACTGGCTAATCAAGAAAAAGTACTGCAGTCTGACTTTCGCCCGAAAATTTTTCACGGCAGTTGGTACGTGTTTGACTTTGACTCGTTGTGTACTAAACAAGGATTTGTAGCTTCGCTAGGTCCGGCTGTTTTCATCATCATCGCGTCGTTCGTGGGCTGCGATCGCATGCTGGCCGTGTACATGTTCACGATCGCTATGGGCTTCATGGGTACTTTCTACTGCGGCATGAAAGTCAACGCTCTGGATTTGTCGCCGAACTTCGCCGGTACTCTCATGGCTATCACGAACGGGATAGGAGCCATTGCGGGGATCATCACGCCCTACCTCACTGGAGCCTTAACGGGAGAGGTGAGTACCGGGTGACGATGGGTTGTTGCTAAGTCGTACTTTCAGCACACTTTGGAGCAATGGAGGTCCGTGTTGTGGATATCGTTCAGCATTTTTGTGGTGACGAGTATTATTTATACGATTTGGGGGACTGGAGAAGAACAGTGGTGGAACGACCCGGAAGGTAGGAAGCAACAGAAAGCGGAGAACGGCGAAACCAATAAAGAGGAAAAGTGAGAGAAGGGGGGGTGGATTTTCTCAGTTACCGTTCGTCAGTATTGTGAGAGTGATGAGATTTTGTGGCGTTTTAGTCCCATTGTAAAGTTAAGTATAGAGACCTGTTGTATGTACTATAATATGAATAAATAAAAATTACAAAAATGTAAAAACATAACCTAACAAGAAAGATTGACGGGATTTTGATTACTTTTTAATATCGCAGTGGCATACCGTTTTGACAAGAATTTGTTGTTTTTTAAGTCATTTTAGCAGAAATTTGCAATATGCAATCGAATTTACCATCACTCACAACACGATGTAAGTGTTTCGCGATTCCTCATCGTTACGTAACAGCGTTCCTCCTCGGCACCGGATGCATTATTTACTTCCTTATGCTTGTCAGTTTCCTCAAGGCCTTTAGACACTTGAACCCAAAGACCCCAGTCTACAACAGCACTTATAGTATGAACTGTACATTCGACAGAAATGTAAGCAGAGTAGAGCACGTGAATGAACATTTTTACCAGCCGCCCTTCGCGCGGGTGGCAGCACTGGCAAATGCACACGTATGGGGTTACATAGCAGCGGCCCCCTTCTGTGGATTGTTCTCCGATAGATTAGGCGGAAAATATTTCGTCTGGATTCCGATATTCGTTATAAGCGTGGTAGAGGTGATTACACCCCCCATGCTAAGTGGCAGCGCTTCAGACTTCTACATAGTATTCACGTGGTATTTTCTCATTGGTGTTGGTGCTGGGATGGCTTCTGCCGGCATGAACTCGATTCTAGCACGCTGGACACCAATCGAAGAGAGAGGAAGAATGGGTTGTATGACTTACTGTGGAACACAGTTCGCTGTTACGTTCCACAGCGAAATTACCGACAACGTCATCGTAGCAACGGGATTGTGGAACATGCCTTTTTACATATACAGTGCTTTGGGATTAATCTGGTCTGTCTCCTTTCTGTTCCTCGGGTCGTCGCACTACCACATTAGAAAGCATGGCATGCATCAATCAGAACTGCAGTATCTCCAGGACAAGCTGCGTAAGATTTTAAATTTGAACGGCTTCGATGTCTCGTTTCAGAACACATAAAAGATTTTAACAGACAACGAGTACCCTGGCTGAAAATAGCGACGTCGGCTCCTTTATGGGCACTAATCGTCATTAATATGGGACACATATGGATCTGGACCGCGATGATCACCAACCTTCCTTTCTACTTAAGATACGTGCTGTTCTTCAGCAACGAAAAAACCATGGGCTATGCTTGTCTGGCTTATATGTCTCTGTCTTGTTGTACGTTGATGTGTGGATTTTTCTCAGATTTTTTGACAAGTCGAAAATACATACAGACCAGGACTTTGCGCAAGGTCTACACTACTTTCGGTAACATCAAGCAATGTAGAGGTTTTAGCTGAAACAAAAACTTGTAGGTGCTATGGGACCGGCAGTTTTTCTTCTAACGGCTGCATATACTGGTTGCCATAGGACAGAGGCGGTTTTTATGTTTGTTATAGGGATGTCGTTCATGGGTTTCTACTTCGGTGGTACCAAAATCAACACGTTGGAGATTGCACCAAATTTCAGTGGAACGGTCATTGGTTTGGTGAATATGTTTGAAAGTGTCCCTCTTTTAGTGCTGCCGATAGTGGAACGCATCATTTCACCCACTGTCAGAATAGACGAGTGTCTAAATCGTCTTCTAATATTAAATTTTTAGAACGTGCTACATGAGAAAAAACTGCTGTTCTGGATACACTTGGCTGTGCTTGCTGTCACAAATATGTTCTTCACGTTATTTGGGTCTGTGGATGTTCAACCCTGGGATTCTGAGGAGGTTGAGGAAGAACAAGAAATGGAACATTTTTATACGTACCCTACTGCAACTCTCGCACCACGACCTTCTGATTAGCATACCCAATAAATACTTTTGTACCTTCCTTCGTTTAAAACTGATAATTTTAATAAAAACTATCATGAAAAAATAATCAGTTAACCAGACTTTTATTGAGGATGTAGGTCCACCTAAACTGAAGCAGTACTGGGATCAGGTAATTTTGATAACGAGATGCCAAACTCGCACTAGTACTTTTCTAATTCTTTGGGAGGAAATTATAGTCTGCTGAGGGACTATTCACATTTTTGAAGCAAAAAAAGTACTGTCTAAATATCGTCGGTACGATTGGGACGAAGCCACCTGAGGTCTTCGGTCTCGATACGCTTTCCGCGGAAGTTTTTATACTGATATCCATATGACTTGGATTATCCTAGTGGTACCGTTCGACGAGCTAACCGAATCAGTACCTGGTACCATCGCTAATAACATAATCAACGGCAACCTTCGTTTCCTACTTCTTGGGGGCTCCATATACCATGGAAAGTAAATCTCGATTTTCAGTTTTTATATTTCTCAATTTTCCGATGTTTCAGTTTTACGTTTTATCAATGTTACGATTTTTAAATATTTTTTTCAATTTTTGACTTTTATAAACTCTCAATTTTTCGATTTTTCGATTAATGGATATTTTGTTTTCCCCATTTCTTGAATTTGGACTGCCTCGATTTTTCAGTTTTTCAATTCTTCATTTTTTCGATTTTTCAGGTTTTCTTTCATTTTTCAATTTTTCAGTTTTTGAATTTTACGATTTTCAGTTTTCGATTTCTCAATTTTCCGATGTTTCAATTTTACGCTTTTCCAATTTTTCTCCTCTTAGATTTTACGATTTTTAAATATTTCGAACTTTTTAACGTTTTGTTTTTTCGACTTTACTTTTTTGAGTTTTTGATTTGTCTATTTTTCAATTGTTTAATTTCTCAGTTTTTGGCTATTTCAGTTTTTCCATTCTTCAGTTTTTCTTTCATTTTTCAATTTTTCGAAATTCCAGTTTTGGAGTTTTTCAATTTCTCAATTTTTCAATTTTTCGATTTTCAATTTTCCGCTGTTTCAGTGATTTTTATTAAATTTTTCGAATTTGACTTTTGTAAACTCCAGTTTTTAGATTTTTCATTTCTTCAATTCTTCAATTTTTCAATTTTTTCGGTTTTTGATTTTTCAATATTTCAATTTTTTATTTTCTCATTTGGATATTTCAATTTTGAGATTTTTCAGTTTTTCCATTCTTCAGTTGTTCTTTCGATTTTACAATTTCCCAATTTTTCAAGTTCTCGATTTTCAGATTTCGGATGTTTCAGTTACGTTTTTTCAATTTTTCTCATCTTCAATTTTACGATTTATAAATATTTCAATTTTTCGATTTTTGACTTTTCTAAATTCTCAATTTTCCCATTTCTTGACTTTCGACTGTTTCGATTTTCTAGTTTTTCAATTCTTCAATTTTTAGATTTTTCAGGTTTCTGATTTTTCAAGTTTTGGATTTTTCAAATTTTCCATTCTTCAGTTTTTCGTCCATATTTCAGTTTTTCGATATTTCAGTTTTGGGATTTTTCAATATTTCGATTCTTCAACTTTTCCATTTTTGACTTCTGGATTTTTCGATGTGTCAATTTTTTTACTTTTTTGATTTTTCAGTTTTCCGATTTTTAAATTTTAGATTTTTCGATTTCACGATTTTCAGTTTTCGATTTCTCAATTTTCCGATGTTTCAATTTTACGTTTTTCCAAGTTTTCAATTGTTTAATTTCTCAGGTTTTGGATGTTTCAGTTTTGAGATTTTTCAGTTTTTCCATTCTTCAGTTGTTCTTTCGATTTTACAATTTCCTAATTTTTCAAGATCTCGATTTTCAGATTTCCGGTGTTTCAGTTACGTTTTTTCAATTTTTCTCATCTTCAATTTTACGATTTATAAATATTTCAATTTTTCGATTTTTGACTTTTCTAAATTCTCAATTTTCCCATTTCTTGACTTTCGACCGTTTCGATTTTCCAGTTTTTCAATTCTTCAATTTTTAGATTTTTCAAGTTTCTGATTTTTCGATTTTTGGATTTTTTGAAGGTTTCAATTATTCGACTTCACTTTTTTTGATTTTTCAATTTCTCAATTTTTTAGATTCTCAGCTTTTGGATATTTCAGTTTTGGGATTTTTCAATATTTCGATTTTTGACTTCAGGATTTTTCGATGTGTCGATTTTTTTACTTTTTCGATTTTTAAATTTTAGATTTTTCGATTTCTCGATTTTTTACTTCACTTCTTGGATATTTCAGTTATTCAATTTTTGGAAATTTCTAATGTTTCGATTTTTTAGTTTTAACTTTTCGTTTTTTCTACTTTGGCTTAATTCGGTTTCTCAATCATTCGGCTTGTCAACTTCGCGATTTTTCGATTTTTTACTTTTCGGATTTTCGGTTTTTCGATTTTCCAGTTTTTTGATGTTTCGATTTTTCAGTTATTCGATTTTTCAATTTTTCGATTTTTTAAATTTTGAAGTTCCGATTTTTCGATATTTCGTTTTTCGGTTTATAAATTTTAGATTTTCAAATTTTTTGAAGCTGAAAATCGAAAAATCGAAACATCCATAAATTGAAAAACTGAAACGTCGAGAAGTCCAAAAATATGGAGAAATACCCCAAAATCGAAAATCCAAGTTAAACATTGAAAAATTGAAAAACTGAAAAACCAAAAATTTTTAAAAATCTAAAACTTGAAAAACCGGAAAATCAAAAACTGAAAAATCGAAAGGTCGGGAAATCGAAACATGGAAATATTGAAAAATCTACATTTAAAAATTGGAAAATTGAAGAACTGAAAAATCGAAAAAAAATTGATTAGAAGGTTCAGAAATCGAAAAATTGAGAAACCGAAAAGTCGAAATATGGAAAAATTGAAAAATCGAGAAAAATTGATGAATCTAAAAATTGGGAAATCTAAAAGTTGGAAAATTGAAAAATCAAAAAACTGAAACATCGAGAAATAAAAAAATTCCAACCTGAAATCAAGAACAATTGAAAAATCTAAAACTTAAAACACCGATAAACCGAAAAATTGAAAAACCGATAATCACAACATCAAAAAATCGAAAAACTGCAAAATCAAAAATTTTAAAAACCAAAAAATTAAAAAACCGAAGAATGAAAAACTGAGAAGTCGAAAAGTCGTAAGATAGGAAAATCGAAACATCAAAAGACTGAAAAATCTAACATTTAAAAATTAGAAAACTTACAATATAGGGAATTGGAGATTTGAAAAATTGAAATGTCGAGAAATGGAAATATAAAAAAAATCGAAAAAGCAGAAAATCCAGAAATCGAAAAAGTAAAAAACCTTAATGGAGAAATTGAACAGTCGATTTTTCCTTTCTCGGTTTTTAAATTTTAGACTTTCAAATTTTTCAATTTTTCGATTTTTTTAATTTTTTGGTTTCAATTTCTTGACATACTTGTTTTTCATTTTTTTTTCTCACTGTTAATATCATACAGTGTATCAAATTTAAGACGTTTTGCTAGTATAAAACACAATTAAAGAATTAGTAAAACCATCTAAATATGTACCAAAAATGTTCACTTATTCATTACAAAATCCGACCAAACAACGACAGAAATGTAAGCAGAATAGAGCACGTGAATGAAAATTTTTACCACTGACCCTACACGCGAACGAAGGAGCTCTCAAGGGCATACGTATGGGGTTACTTGATAACACCCCTTCTCAGTGGATTGGTCTCCGACAAAAAAGGAGGAAAGTATTTTGTCTCGATTCCGATATTAGTTATAAGCGTGATAAAAGTGATAACACCCCCCATGCTAAGTGGCAGCGATTCAGACTTCTACATATTATTCACGTGGTATTTTCTTATCGGTGCGGGTGCTGCGATGGTTGCTTGCGGCATTAACTCGATTCTAGCACATTGGACACCAGTCGAAGAGAGAGGAAGATTGGGTTCTTTGGCTTATTGTGGAACACAGTTCGCTGTTACGTTCCACAGCGAAATTCCCGACAACTTCATCCTAGCAACGAACTTGTGGAACACACCTTTTTACATATACAGTGCTTTGGGATTAATCTGGTCTGTCTCCTTTCTGTTCCTCGGGTCTTCGCACTACCACATTAGAAAGCATGGCATGCATCAATCAGAACTGCAGTATCTCCAGGACAAGCTGCGTAAGATTTTAAATTTGAACGGCTTCGATGTCTCGTTTCAGAACACATAAAAGATTTTAACAGACAACGAGTACCCTGGCTGAAAATAGCGACGTCGGCTCCTTTATGGGCACTAATCATCATTAATATGGGACACATATGGATCTGGACCGCGATGATCACCAACCTTCCTTTCTACTTAAGATACGTGCTGTTCTTCAGCAACGAAAAAACCATGGGCTATGCTTGTCTGGCTTATATGTCTCTGTCTTGTTGTACGTTGATGTGTGGATTTTTCTCAGATTTTTTGACAAGTCGAAAATACATACAGACCAGGACTTTGCGCAAGGTCTACACTACTTTCGGTAACATCAAACAATGTAGAGGTTTTAGCTGAAACAAAAACTTGTAGGTGCTATGGGACCGGCAGTTTTTCTTCTAACGGCTGCCTATACTGGTTGCCATAGGACAGAGGCGGTTTTTATGTTTGTTATAGGGATGTCGTTCATGGGTTTCTACTTCGGTGGTACCAAAATCAACACGTTGGAGATTGCACCAAATTTCAGTGGAACGGTCATTGGTTTGGTGAATATGTTTGAAAGTGTCCCTCTTTTAGTGCTGCCGATAGTGGAACGCATCGTTTCACCCACTGTCAGAATAGACGAGTGTCTAAATCGTCTTCTAATATTAAATTTTTAGAACGTGTTACACGAGAAAAAACTGCTGTTCTGGATACACTTGGCTGTGCTTGCTGTCACAAATATGTTCTTCACGTTATTTGGGTCTGTGGATGTTCAATCGTGGGATTCTGAGGAGGTTGAGGAAGAACAAGAAATGGAACATTTTTATACGTACCCTACTGCAACTCTCGCACCACGACCTTCTGATTAGCATACCCAATAAATACTTTTGTACCTTCCTTCGTTTAAAACTGATAATTTTAATAAAAACTATCATGAAAAAATAATCAGTTAACGAGATTTTTATTGAGGATATAGGTGCACCTAAACTGAAGCAGTACTGGGATCAGGTAATTTTGATAACGAGATGGCAAACTCGCGTTAGTGATAACAGAACACCGATCAGTACTTTTCTAATTCTTTGCGAGGAAATTATAGTCTGCTGAGGGACTATTCACACTTTTGAAGCAAAAAAAGTACTGTCTAAAAATCGCCGGTACGATTGGGACGAAGCCACCCAATACGCTTTCCACGGAGGTTTTCATACTGATATCCACATGAGTTGCATTATCCTAGTTGTACCATTCGACGAGCAAGCCAAATCAGTACCAATAACATAATCAACGGCATTCTTCGTTTCCTACTTCTGGGGGCTCCATACCATGAAAGTAATCTTGGCTTCTCGTTATGGGTTTCATGGGTACTTGCTACTGTGGCATGAAAGTGAACGCTAGGATTTGCCTCCGAACGTCGTCGGTACTCTCATGGCTAGGAAGTCAGGAAGCAACGGAAAGTGGAGAATGGAGAAGAAGAATAAAGAGGAAAAGTGGGTGCGCAACAATATTTCTGGCACATTCTTAACCTTACATTTAAAACAATATAACTTGATAAGAAAAATTGAGGGAATTTTAATTTAATAGATTTTCATGACCAACCCAAGTCCCTTGGGAACTTGTTTGATCTACAGACCAGAGCGCACTCAGGCCAATGTCGACTCTAAGCGTTCAGAAACGGTTAACCGGTTTCGACAATAATTTCTACGGGAAAGAATTGCTTGATCAGACTTTACTATAATGAATAATCCGGGGTGAATTTTTATCTTCGACATTGAGATTTTTTCGGCATTGCGATTTCTAGCTTTTTCAACTTTCGAATTCTCAATTTTTCGAAATTTTAGTTTATTATTGCATTTTTGGGTTTTATAATGCCTCAATTTTTCAATCTCTCGATTTTCAGTTTTTATATTTCTCAATTTTCCGATGTTTCAATTTTACGTTTTTCCAATTTTTCTCCTCTTAGATTTTACGATTTTTAAATATTTCGAACTTTTTAAGGTTTTGTTTTTTCGACTTCACTTTTTTGAGTTTTTGATTTGTCAATTTGTCAATTGTTTAATTTCTCAGTTTTTTGCTATTTCAGTTTTGAGATTTTTCAGTTTTTCCATTCTTCAGTTTTCCTTTCATTTTTCAATTTTTCGAAATTCTTGTTTTGGGATTTTTTCAATTTCTCAATTTTTCAATTTTTCGATTTTCAATTTTCCGCTGTTTCAGTGTTGTTTCTTAAATTTATCGAATTTGACTTTTATAAACTCCAGTTTTTAGATTTTTCAGTTCTTCAATTCTTCAATTTTACTATTTTTTCGGTTTTTGATTCTTCAATTTTTTATTTTCTCATTTGGATATTTCAGTTTTTTCATTCTTCAATTTTTCATTCAATTTTCAAATTTTCTAAATTTCAGATTATTTATTATTCGATTTTTCGATTTTACAATTTCCCAATTTTTCAAGTTCTCGATTTTCAGATTTCCGATGTTTCAGTTACGTTTTTTCAATTTTTCTCCTCTTCAATTTTACGATTTATAAATATTTCAATTTTTCGATTTTTGACTTTTCTAAATTCTCAATTTTTCCATTTCTTGACTTTCGACTGTTTCGATTTTCCAGTTTTTCAATTCTTCAATTTTTAGATTTTTCAGGTTTCTGATTTTTCAATTTTTGGATTTTTTAGATTCATAATTTCTACGGGAAAGAATTGCTTGATCCGACTTTACTACAATCAATAATCCGCGTTGAATTTTTATCCTCGACATTGAGATTTTTTCGGCTTTGCGATTTCTAGCTTTTTCAACTTTCGAATTCTCAATTTTTCGAAATTTTAGTTTTGGAATTTTTGGATTGTATAATGCCTCAATTTTTCAATCTCTCAAATTTTCAGTTTTTATATTTCTCAATTTTCCGATGTTTCAGTTTTACGTTTTTTCAATGTTACAATTTTAAATATTTTTTTCAATTTTTGACTTTTATAAACTCTCAATTTTTCGATTTTTCAATTAATGTTTTCCCATTTCTTGATTCTGCAATGTCTCGATTTTTCAGTTTTTCAATTCTTCACTTTTTCGATTTTTCAGGTTTTTTTTCATTTTTCAATTTTACGATTTTCAGTTTCTGATTTCTCAATTTTCCGATGTTTCAATTTTACGTTTTTCCAATTTTTCTCCTCTTAGATTTTAAGATTTTTTCGGCTTTGCGATTTCTAGCTTTTTCAAATTTCGAATTCTCAATTTTTCGAAATTGTAGTTTTGAAATATTTCAGTTTTTCATTTCTTTATTTTTTCGATTTTTCAGGTTTTTGGTTTTTCAATTTTTCCATTTTTTAAGGTTTCGATCTTTCAATTTCATTTTTTTGATTTTTCGGTTTCTCAATTTTTCAATTTTTTACTTTCTCAGTTTTTGGATATTTTAGTTTTGGGGTTTTTCAGTTTTTCGTTCATCTTTCAATTTTTCGAAACTTCAGTTTATTATATTTATATTACCTATTCAATTTTTCGATTTTACTGTTTTTCAAATTCACGATTTTCAATTTTCGATTTTTCAATTTTCTGATGTTTCAATTTTACGTTTTTCCAATTTTTTGCTCTTCAATTTTATAATTTTCAAATATTTTGATTTTTCATTTCTTCATTTTTTTTAAGTTTTTGACTTTTCAATTTTCGAAATTTTTAGGGTTTTGATTTTTCGATTTCACTTTTTTGAATTGATTTCTCAATTTTTCAATTGTTTAATTTCTCAGTTTTTGGATATTTCAGTTTTGAGATTTTTCAGTTTTTCTTTCATTTTTCAATTTTCCGATGTTTCAGTTTTGTTTTTGCAGTTTTTCAAATTTAACTTTTATAAACTCCAGTTTTTCGATTTTTCATTTCTACAATTCTTCAATTTTACTATTTTTTAGGTTTTTGATTTCTAAATTTTTCAATTTTTTATTTCAGTTTTGAGATTTTTTAGTTTCTCCATTTTTAGGTTTTCGGATTATTTATTATACGATTTTTCGATTTTCCAATTTTCCAATTTTTTAATTTCTCGATTCTCAACTTTCCGCTGTTTCAGTTTTACGTTTTTTCAATTTTTCTCTTATACAATTTTACGATTTTTCGATTTTTGACTTTTCTAAATTCTCAATTTTTCGATTTTTCACCCATTTCTTGACTTTGGACTGTTTCGATTATCCATCTTATAATTCTTCAATTTTTCGATTTTTCAAGTTTCCGATTTTTCAATTTTTCGACTTCACTTTTTTAATTTTCCGGTTTCTCGATTTTTTAGATTCTCAGCTTTTGGACATTTCAGTTTTGGGATTTTTCACTTTTTCCATTGTTCAGTTTTTCTTTCATTTTTCAGTTTTGGGATTTTTCAATATTTCGATTTTTGACTTCTGCATATTTCGATGTGTCGCTTTTTTTACTTTTTTGATTTTTCAGTTTTTCGATTTTTAAATTTTAAACTTCTCGATTTATCGATCTTTTGATTTTTTGGTTTTTCGATGTTTCGATTTTTCAGTTATTTTTGAAGCCGAAAGTCGAAAAATCGAAAGCGACTATCAAAAAATCGAAACATCGAAAAATTGAAAAGTTAAGGAGTCGAAAAATATCGAAAAATCCAAAAGTTAAAAATTGAAAAATTGAAAATTTAAAACTGAAAAAAATCGATAGAGAAAGCGAAAAATTGAAAAATCGGAAAACTGAAAAATCAAAAATTTAAAAATAAGAAAAATGAAATAGAGATATTGAAGAACCGAACAATCGAGAAATCGAAAAATTTAAAATTTAAAAATTTGAAAAATTAAAATATGGAAAAATTGAAGACTGAAAAATTTAAAAATCGGAAAATTGAAATATAAAAAAAATCTAAAAATCGGAATATCCAGAAATCGAAAAGTCGAAATATCGAAAAATTGGACAGTCGAGAAAAATTGAAGTATCTAAAAACCGAAAAATCCCAAAACTAAAACATCAAAAAATTGAGAAATCTAAAAATTGGAAAATTGGAAAATCAAAAAACTGGAACATCGAGTAATTAAAAAATTCCAAACTAAAATCAGGAAAAATCGAAAAATCTAAAACTTGAAAAGTTGAAAAACTGGAAAACCGCGGAATCAAAACATCGAAAAATTGAGTAAACAGAAAATTCGAGACGTCGAAAAATCGGGAAATCGAAAAGTTGAAAATGACAAATTGAAAACTAAAAATTACAAAAAATTTAAAAGTAAAAATCGATAAATTGAAGAATTCCAAAACAGAAATGGCGAAAAATTGGGAAATTGGAAAATTGAAAAATCGAAAGATCCAAAAATTGAAAAAACTCGACAAATCGAGAAATTGAACAGTCGAGAAGTCGAAAAATATCGAAAAATAAAAATATTCTAAAATGGAAAAATCCGAAAGTTAAAAAATGAAAAATTTAAAATTTTAAAAATATCGATAAATAGAGAAGTCGAAAAATTGAAAAATCGAAAAACTAAAAAATCTGAAATTTTAAAAATCGAAAAATAAAAAATCAAGAACGCAAAAACATCAAAAAACTGAAAAATCTACCATTTAATAATTTGAAAAATTAAGACAGAAATATTGAAGAACTGAAAAATCGAAAAATCGAGAAATCGAGAAATTGAAATACCAAAAAATCGATAAAAGCAGAAAATCCAAAAATCGAGAAAGTGAAAAATGAAAAAAAACTAAAGAAGCTTAAATCTGAAAAATCCCGAAACTACAACATCAAAAAATTGATTAATCTAAAAATTAGAAAATTAAAAAACCGGAAAATCAAAAAGAACTAAATTTAAAAAATCGAAAATTTGAAAAATTGGAAAATTGGGGAGTCAAAAAACCAAAAGAGGATAAATTGAAGAATTTCAAAACTGTAAAGCGAGAAATCAAAAAATCGAAATATCCAAAAATTGAAAAACTGAAACATCGAGTATTAGAGAAATTGAAAAGTCGATTTTTTCTTTCTCGGTTTTTAGATTTTCAAATTTTTTAATTTTTCGATTTTCCAAAACATAAAATAATCATTTTTTTCCGAAAAAAATAGTTGCATTTCAAAATTGAGTGAAACATGTGACATGTCATATTATATTTGTAAATAAAACCAGGTAAATGTCTACCAAAAATATTCACTTATTCATTTTAAAATCCGATCAAACAACGATTTCTCGCAGAAATTGTAGTCCAAACGCTTAGAGTCGACACTTGCTTGAACGCGCTCTGGTCTGTAGCTCAAACAAGTTCTCAAGTCTCGATTATTTTTTAATATCGCAGTGGCATAGCGTCTTGACAAGAATTTATTTTATGTCAGTTTATCATCAGTTTATCTCCACATTCATCTGAAATTTGCAGTATGCCACTGAATTTAACGCGATGTAAATGTACCGTCATTCCTTATCGTTACGTAACAGCGTTCCTACTCGGCACCGCCACCATTGTTTACTTCCTCATGTTTGTCAGCTTCATGAGAGCTTTTAGACACCTGCATCCAAAGAGCCCGTACTACAACAGCAGTTATAGTATTAACTGCACATTCGACAGAAATGTAAGCAGAATAGAGCACGTGAATGAAAATTTTTACCACTGGCCCTCCACGCGCACGAGGGAGCTCTCAAGGGCATACGTATGGGGTTACTTGATAACACCCCTTCTCAGCGGATTGGTCTCCGACAGAAAAGGAGGAAAATATTTTGTCTCGATTCCGATATTAGTTATAAGCGTGATAGAAGTGATAGCACCCTCCATGCTAAGTGGCAGCGATTCAGACTTCTACATATTATTCACGTGGTATTTTCTTATCGGTGCGGGTGCTGCGATGGTTGCTTGCGGCATTAACTCGATTCTAGCACATTGGACACCAGTCGAAGAGAGAGGAAGATTGGGTTCTTTGGCTTATTGTGGAACACAGTTCGCTGTTACGTTCCACAGCGAAATTCCCGACAACTTCATCCTAGCAACGAACTTGTGGAACACACCTTTTTACATATACAGTGCTTTGGGATTAATCTGGTCTGTCTCCTTTCTGTTCCTCGGATCTTCGCACTACCACATTAGAAAGCATGGCATGCATCAATCAGAACTGCAGTATCTCCAGGACAAGCTGCGTAAGATTTTAAATTTGAACGGCTTCGATGTCTCGTTTCAGAACACATAAAAGATTTTAACAGACAACGAGTACCCTGGCTGAAAATAGCGACGTCGGGTCCTTTATGGGCACTAATCATCATTAATATGGGACACATATGGATCTGGACCGCGATGATCACCAACCTTCCTTTCTATTTAAGATACGTGCTGTTCTTCAGCAACGAAAAAACCATGGGCTATGCTTGTCTGGCTTATATGTCTCTGTCTTGTTGTACGTTGATGTGTGGATTTTTCTCAGATTTTTTGACAAGTCGAAAATACATACAGACCAGGACTTTGCGCAAGGTCTACACTACTTTCGGTAACATCAAGCAATGTAGAGGTTTTAGCTGAAACAAAAACTTGTAGGTGCTATGGGACCGGCAGTTTTTCTTCTAACGGCTGCCTATACTGGTTGCCATAGGACAGAGGCGGTTTTTATGTTTGTTATAGGGATGTCGTTCATGGGTTTCTACTTCGGTGGTACCAAAATCAACACGTTGGAGCTTGCACCAAATTTCAGTGGAACGGTTATTGGTTTGGTGAATATGTTTGAAAGTGTCCCTCTTTTAGTGCTGCCGATAGTGGAACGCATCGTTTCACCCACTGTCAGAATAGACGAGTGTCTAAATCGTCTTCTAATATTAAATTTTTAGAACGTGTTACACGAGAAAAAACTGCTATTCTGGATACACTTGGCTGTGCTTGCTGTCACAAATATGTTCTTCACGTTATTTGGGTCTGTGGATGTTCAATCGTGGGATTCTGAGGAGGTTGAGGAAGAACAAGAAATGGAACATTTTTATTCGTATCCTACTGCAACTCTCGCACCACGACCTTCTGATTAGCATACCCAATAAATACTTTTGTACCTTCCTTCGTTTAAAACTGATAATTTTAATAAAAACTATCATGAAAAAATAATCAGTTAACGAGATTTTTATTGAGGATATAGGTGCACCTAAACTGAAGCAGTACTGGGATCAGGTAATTTTGATAACGAGATGGCAAACTCGCGTTAGTGATAACAGAACACCGATCAGTACTTTTCTAATTCTTTGCGAGGAAATTATAGTCTGCTGAGGGACTATTCACACTTTTGAAGCAAAAAAAGTACTGTCTAAACATCGCCGGTACGATTGGGACGAAGCCACCCAATACGCTTTCCACGGAGGTTTTCATACTGATATCCACATGAGTTGCATTATCCTAGTTGTACCATTAGACGAGCAAGCCAAATCAGTACCAATAACATAATCAACGGCATTCTTCGTTTCCTACTTCTGGGGGCTCCATACCATGAAAGTAATCTTGGCTTCTCGTTATGGGTTTCATGGGTACTTGCTACTGTGGCATGAAAGTGAACGCTAGGATTTGCCTCCGAACGTCGTCGGTACTCTCATGGCTAGGAAGTCAGGAAGCAACGGAAAGTGGAGAATGGAGAAGAAGAATAAAGAGGAAAAGTGGGTGCGCAACAATATTTCTGGCACATTCTTAACCTTACATTTAAAACAATATAACTTGATAAGAAAAATTGAGGGAATTTTAATTTAATAGATTTTCATGACCAACCCAAGTCCCTTGGGAACTTGTTTGATCTACAGACCAGAGCGCACTCAGGCCAATGTCGACTCTAAGCGTTCAGAAACGGTTAACCGGTTTCGATCATAATTTCTACGGGAAAGAATTGCTTGATCAGACTTTACTATAATGAATAATCCGGGGTGAATTTTTATCTTCGACATTGAGATTTTTTCGGCTTTGCGATTTCTAGCTTTTTCAACTTTCGAATTCTCAATTTTTCGAAATTTTAGTTTATTATTGCATTTTTGGGTTTTATAATGCCTCAATTTTTCAATCTCTCGATTTTCAGTTTTTATATTTCTCAATTTTCCGATGTTTCAATTTTACGTTTTTCCAATTTTTCTCCTCTTAGATTTTACGATTTTTAAATATTTCGAACTTTTTAACGTTTTGTTTTTTCGACTTCACTTTTTTGAGTTTTTGATTTGTCAATTTGTCAATTGTTTAATTTCTCAGTTTTTTGCTATTTCAGTTTTGAGATTTTTCAGTTTTTCCATTCTTCAGTTTTCCTTTCATTTTTCAATTTTTCGAAATTCTTGTTTTGGGATTTTTTCAATTTCTCAATTTTTCAATTTTTCGATTTTCAATTTTCCGCTGTTTCAGTGTTGTTTCTTAAATTTATCGAATTTGACTTTTATAAACTCCAGTTTTTAGATTTTTCAGTTCTTCAATTCTTCAATTTTACTATTTTTTCGGTTTTTGATTCTTCAATTTTTTATTTTCTCATTTGGATATTTCAGTTTTTTCATTCTTCAATTTTTCATTCAATTTTCAAATTTTCTAAATTTCAGATTATTTATTATTCGATTTTTCGATTTTACAATTTCCCAATTTTTCAAGTTCTCGATTTTCAGATTTCCGATGTTTCAGTTACGTTTTTTCAATTTTTCTCCTCTTCAATTTTACGATTTATAAATATTTCAATTTTTCGATTTTTGACTTTTCTAAATTCTCAATTTTTCCATTTCTTGACTTTCGACTGTTTCGATTTTCCAGTTTTTCAATTCTTCAATTTTTAGATTTTTCAGGTTTCTGATTTTTCAATTTTTGGATTTTTTAGATTCATAATTTCTACGGGAAAGAATTGCTTGATCCGACTTTACTACAATCAATAATCCGCGTTGAATTTTTATCCTCGACATTGAGATTTTTTCGGCTTTGCGATTTCTAGCTTTTTCAACTTTCGAATTCTCAATTTTTCGAAATTTTAGTTTTGGAATTTTTGGATTGTATAATGCCTCAATTTTTCAATCTCTCAAATTTTCAGTTTTTATATTTCTCAATTTTCCGATGTTTCAGTTTTACGTTTTTTCAATGTTACAATTTTAAATATTTTTTTCAATTTTTGACTTTTATAAACTCTCAATTTTTCGATTTTTCAATTAATGTTTTCCCATTTCTTGATTCTGCAATGTCTCGATTTTTCAGTTTTTCAATTCTTCACTTTTTCGATTTTTCAGGTTTTTTTTCATTTTTCAATTTTACGATTTTCAGTTTCTGATTTCTCAATTTTCCGATGTTTCAATTTTACGTTTTTCCAATTTTTCTCCTCTTAGATTTTAAGATTTTTTCGGCTTTGCGATTTCTAGCTTTTTCAAATTTCGAATTCTCAATTTTTCGAAATTGTAGTTTTGAAATATTTCAGTTTTTCATTTCTTTATTTTTTCGATTTTTCAGGTTTTTGGTTTTTCAATTTTTCCATTTTTTAAGGTTTCGATCTTTCAATTTCATTTTTTTGATTTTTCGGTTTCTCAATTTTTCAATTTTTTACTTTCTCAGTTTTTGGATATTTTAGTTTTGGGGTTTTTCAGTTTTTCGTTCATCTTTCAATTTTTCGAAACTTCAGGTTATTATATTTATATTACCTATTCAATTTTTCGATTTTACTGTTTTTCAAATTCACGATTTTCAATTTTCGATTTTTCAATTTTCTGATGTTTCAATTTTACGTTTTTCCAATTTTTTGCTCTTCAATTTTATAATTTTCAAATATTTTGATTTTTCATTTCTTCATTTTTTTTAAGTTTTTGACTTTTCAATTTTCGAAATTTTTAGGGTTTTGATTTTTCGATTTCACTTTTTTGAATTGATTTCTCAATTTTTCAATTGTTTAATTTCTCAGTTTTTGGATATTTCAGTTTTGAGATTTTTCAGTTTTTCTTTCATTTTTCAATTTTCCGATGTTTCAGTTTTATGTTTTTGCAGTTTTTCAAATTTAACTTTTATAAACTCCAGTTTTTCGATTTTTCATTTCTACAATTCTTCAATTTTACTATTTTTTAGGTTTTTGATTTCTAAATTTTTCAATTTTTTATTTCAGTTTTGAGATTTTTTAGTTTCTCCATTTTTAGGTTTTCGGATTATTTATTATACGATTTTTCGATTTTACAATTTTCCAATTTTTTAATTTCTCGATTCTCAACTTTCCGCTGTTTCAGTTTTACGTTTTTTCAATTTTTCTCTTATACAATTTTACGATTTTTCGATTTTTGACTTTTCTAAATTCTCAATTTTTCGATTTTTCACCCATTTCTTGACTTTGGACTGTTTCGATTATCCATCTTATAATTCTTCAATTTTTCGATTTTTCAAGTTTCCGATTTTTCAATTTTTCGACTTCACTTTTTTAATTTTCCGGTTTCTCGATTTTTTAGATTCTCAGCTTTTGGACATTTCAGTTTTGGGATTTTTCACTTTTTCCATTGTTCAGTTTTTCTTTCATTTTTCAGTTTTGGGATTTTTCAATATTTCGATTTTTGACTTCTGCATATTTCGATGTGTCGCTTTTTTTACTTTTTTGATTTTTCAGTTTTTCGATTTTTAAATTTTAAACTTCTCGATTTATCGATCTTTTGATTTTTTGATTTCTTGGTTTTTCGATGTTTCGATTTTTCAGTTATTTTTGAAGCCGAAAGTCGAAAAATCGAAAGCGACTATCAAAAAATCGAAACATCGAAAAATTGAAAAGTCAAGGAGTCGAAAAATATCGAAAAATCCAAAAGTTAAAAATTGAAAAATTGAAAATTTAAAACTGAAAAAAATCGATAGAGAAAGCGAAAAATTGAAAAATCGGAAAACTGAAAAATCAAAAATTTAAAAATAAGAAAAATGAAATAGAGATATTGAAGAACCGAACAATCGAGAAATCGAAAAATTTAAAATTTAAAAATTTGAAAAATTAAAATATGGAAAAATTGAAGACTGAAAAATTTAAAAATCGGAAAATTGAAATATAAAAAAAATCTAAAAATCGGAATATCCAGAAATCGAAAAGTCGAAATATCGAAAAATTGGACAGTCGAGAAAAATTGAAGTATGTAAAAACCGAAAAATCCCAAGACTAAAACATCAAAAAATTGAGAAATCTAAAAATTGGAAAATTGGAAAATCAAAAAACTGGAACATCGAGAAATTAAAAAATTCCAAACTAAAATCAGGAAAAATCGAAAAATCTAAAACTTGAAAAGTTGAAAAACTGGAAAACCGCGGAATCAAAACATCGAAAAATTGAATAAACAGAAAATTCGAGACGTCGAAAAATCGGGGAATCGAAAAGTTGAAAATGACAAATTGAAAACTAAAAATTACAAAAAATTTAAAAGTAAAAATCGATAAATTGAAGAATTCCAAAACAGAAATGGCGAAAAATTGGGAAATTGGAAAATTGAAAAATCGAAAGATCCAAAAATTGAAAAAACTCGACAAATCGAGAAATTGAACAGTCGAGAAGTCGAAAAATATCGAAAAATAAAAATATTCTAAAATGGAAAAATCCGAAAGTTAAAAAATGAAAAATTTAAAATTTTAAAAATATCGATAAATAGAGAAGTCGAAAAATTGAAAAATCGAAAAACTAAAAAATCTGAAATTTTAAAAATCGAAAAATAAAAAATCAAGAACGCAAAAACATCAAAAAACTGAAAAATCTACCATTTAATAATTTGAAAAATTAAGACAGAAATATTGAAGAACTGAAAAATCGAAAAATCGAGAAATCGAGAAATTGAAATACCAAAAAATCGAGAAAGTGAAAAATGAAAAAAAACTAAAGAAGCTTAAATCTGAAAAATCCCGAAACTAAAACATCAAAAAATTGATTAATCTAAAAATTAGAAAATTAAAAAAACGGAAAATCAAAAAGAACTAAATTTAAAAAATCGAAAATTTGAAAAATTGGAAAATTGGGGAGTCAAAAAACCTAAAGAGGATAAATTGAAGAATTTCAAAACTGTAAAGCGAGAAATCAAAAAATCGAAATATCCAAAAATTGAAAAACTGAAACATCGAGTATTAGAGAAATTGAAAAGTCGATTTTTTCTTTCTCGGTGTTAGATATGTTAGATATCTAGTATGTTCAGAGACTTACTTTTGTCATGTAAAATAAAGAGTTACAGAAATTAAATATATTAGAGAACACTCCAATTTGTAAAGACCGTACCGTTTTCTATACAAACATAACAAATATTGGCGACGAGGATGCCGAATGAAGCTACGACGAGGATGTTGAATGAAACTGCTCCAAGTAATACTTTCAAAGCTACTTTAAATATTGAACCTTTTCGACCTTCAATGAATTGGCTGAATTGGATTAGAAGATTAAAAGGTGATTTCAAACTTTTTCAAGTTAAAGACGTGGATTACGCTCCGGGATTATTACATTATATTGGACATGAAGCATTTGATGTCATTTGTGACAAATGCTCGCCTGACGATTCGTACAACAAATCATTTGAGGAAATAATACAAATACTACAAGAATTTTACGCACCGAAACCGTTAGAAATTGCCGAGAATTATCGTTTTCATCAGCGTAACCAAATGGAGGGAGAATCATTACAAGATTACGTTGTGGCGATTCAGAAATTAGCGATAAACTGTAATTTTGGAGAATATTTGAAAACTGCGTTAAGAAATAAGTTCGTTTTCGGTCTAAAAAGTAATAGAATTCGCTGCAGACTATTGGAGATGGACAAATTAACATTTGACGATGCAGTGAAAATAGCCCATGCGATGGAAATGTCAGAAAAAGATGCAAATAAAGAAATACTAAATACATCAATGAACTATGTTACACTTAGAGAAAAGAAGAAAGGTGGTACGAAAAATACGTCTAGAACTTCTTCTATACTAGAGGAGAGTACGAAGACAAAAAAATTACAATCCATTCAACCGAAGTTTACGTCGCGAAATTCTAATTCCAATATTAAATATTACAGGTGTGGAGGAAACCATCTAGCTTCAAATTGTCAATTACCTAAGAATACAAAGTGCAGATTTTGTGGGACCCTTGGTCACATCCAAAAAGTTTGTTTTAAGCGAATAAATAATAGTAACGAAATTGGTGCAGTACCAACTCACCAGGTGGAAGCAGAGGAGGAAATAAATCAATTAGACCATACTCACTTTAGAGATAAGTACACAATTTCTTTAAATATTAGTGGGAAATGGATTAAATTTGAAATTGATTCAGGTAGTGCTGTCACAGTTATGTCAAAATTACAATTCAAAAAAATGTTTCCAAATACGACCATTAATAGTACCGTTACAAAATTATTTACTTTCTGTAATACTGAAGTAACGACTGAGGGATACGCAAATGTTATTGTCAACCACAAAAATCAACAATATAATTTAAATATCTATCTTACTGATACAAATAAAATGCCTTTACTTGGTCGAGAGTGGATTAGACAATTACAATTGTTAAAATTAGACACCTTACATACAATTGACGTTCATAAGGAAGAAATAGATTCCCGAGTACAATTTTTGTTAGAAAAATACAATTCAATTACAGAGACAAAATTAGCAAAAATTACAGGGATACAAGCAAGGTTAACATTAAAATCTAATACGGTTCCAGTTTATATTAAAGCTCGTCCAATTCCATTTAAACTTAAACAGTTAGTAGAAAATGAAATAGATAAGTTAGTTGAGGAAGGGGTTTTGATTAAAGTTAATACATCAGATTGGGCTACACCCATCGTTCCGATTTTAAAAAGTAATAATACCGTTAGAATTTGTGGGGACTTTAAAGTTACATTAAATCCACATTTGATAGTAGATGATCATCCATTACCTACAACCGATGAATTATTTGCTACTATGGCAGGGGGTAAAAAATTCACAAAAATTGACTTAAAACAAGCTTATTTACAATTAGAACTTAGACCGGAAGACCAACATTTACTTACAATTAACACACACAAAGGACTATTTCAATGTACAAGATTATTGTTTGGTATTGCCAGTGCCCCAGCTATTTGGCAAAGGGAGATGGAAAATATCCTAAATGGCATACCGGGAGTTTCAGTTTTCCTTGATGATATTAGAATTACTGGTCCTGACGATTTGATCCATATACAAAGATTAGAAGAAGTATTAAAAAGACTTCATAAATATAATATAAAAATTAACACCGATAAATGTGAATTTTTTAAAAAAGAAATAAATTATTGTGGATATAAGATCGATGAAAAGGGAATACACAAATGTAAAAATAAAATTGATGCTATCGATAAAATGCCCAGACCTGCAAATAAAAGTGAATTGCGTTCTTTTATTGGAATGATTAATTATTATGGAAAATTTATAAAAAACCTAAGTACGATTTTATACCCTTTAAATCAATTATTACGAGAAAATGTTTCATTCACGTGGTCAAAAGAATGTGAAGAAGCATATTTATTAGCAAAGGAAGAATTTAAATCCGACACAATTTTAGCACATTACGATTCTAATTTACCACTTACAGTGGCTACAGATGCAAGTTCATATGGTGTAGGAGCTGTACTTTCACAAATACAGCCAGATGGTTCAGAAAGAGTTATACAGTACGCATCTCAAACACTAAACGATACACAAAAAAAATATTCACAAATCGATAAAGAAGCTTACGGTATAATATTTGCAATAAAAAAATTTCATCAATACTTATACGGAAATAAATTCATATTAATTACAGACCATCAACCATTAGTTCAAATTTTCTCTCCAACCAAACCTTTACCAATTTACAGCGCAATGAGAATGCAACATTATGCCTTATTCCTACAAGGATTTAATTACGATATTAAATACAGAAATACGAAAAATCATTCAAATGCTGATTGCCTTTCCAGACTTCCACAATCACATACGCGAGAATCACAATTTGATGTAGTAGATGTTTTTCAAATACAAACGATAGAGACGTTACCAGTAAATATCGCTGAACTACAAAAAGAATCAGTGAGGGATAAGGAATTAAGTACAGTGATAAACAAATTACAAAAAGGTGAACTAAAAGAATCTATGTTATTTAATATAGACATAAAAGAATTTAGTGTACAACAAAATATTTTATTACGAGGACACCGAGTAGTTTTACCAAGGACACTACGAAATCGCGTGTTACAAGAATTACATTTGGGGCATTTTGGCATCGTGAAAACGAAGGCCTTAGCTCGCAGTTATTGTTGGTGGCCAAATATCGATCGCGATATTGAGAATCTTATTAAAAACTGTAACGCTTGTCAACAAGTTCGTAATAACCCAAAAAAAGTAGAAAATCACATTTGGGAACCGGCTAGTGCTCCATTTGAGAGAGTACATTTCGATTTCGCAGGACCTTTCCATAATAAATATTTCGCAATTTTAATTGACGCATACTCAAAATTTCCATTTGTAAGAATATTATCAGATATTACAACACTGAGTACAATAAAATTTTGCAGAGAAATTTTTGCAACATTTGGAATACCCCAAGTTTTTGTGAGTGATAATGGTACACAATTATGTTCACATGAATTTAATAAATTCCTTTTTAGTAACAATATTATTCATAAAAGAATAGCGCCGTTCAATCCTGCAACTAACGGACAAGTAGAAAGATTTGTACAAAGTCTGAAGAAAAGTCTAGTTAGTTTAAATATAGATTCCCAAAATACAGATGAGGTAAATCTACAAAGAATGCTAATGCATTACAGAATTACACCACATAGTACAACTAATAAAAGTCTTTCAGAATTATTGTTCGGTAGACAAATTCGAAACAGATTTGATTTAATATTACCAAATGCAATTCCAACGAAAATAAGTAATGTTAACAAAAATAATAAAATTAGAACTGTATCAGTAGGTGATAGAGTACAGTGTAGAAATTATACGTCAAAACAAAGATGGTGTGTAGGAAAAGTTGTTAAAAGATTAGGAAAATTACACTATTTGATTCAGCTAGACGATAATCGTACCTGGAAACGTCACATTAATCAAATTATTAAATTGCCTTTAAATGATAATCAAAAAGTCCATTTCGACACAGTGTTCTCGAGAAACAATGTACCGCCAAGTAACCAAGTTGATAACTACAATTCACCTATGCTTACACCTGGTATACCTGATGGAAGAACGTTACCAAGGTTTCCAAATTCAAATAATCATAATGTTCCGAATGAAACTAGACAGGTTTCTGAAGTAACCAATGTTACATTTAGCCAAGATATTGTAACCAGTCCGGAACCAACGCCGGTAGTTAGTCAACCCAGCATTCCACAAATAGTCGCAGAAACGAGGCCCAAAAGATGGAATAGAGGTTGCTTACCAAGAAGATTATTAGATTTCGAAGTAGGAAAGTAGAAGTGAAGAAAGTTGGGAATTTGAAGTTGTCCTGACAGGAGAGGGTGTTAGATATGTTAGATATCTAGTATGTTTAGAGACTTACTTTTGTCATGTAAAATAAAGAGTTACAGAAATTAAATATATTAGAGAACACTCCAATTTGTAAAGACCGTACCGTTTTCTATACAAACATAACACTCGGTTTTTAGATTTTCAAATTTTTTAATTTTTCGATTTTCCAAAACATAAAATAATCATTTTTTTCCGAAAAAAATAGTTGCATTTCAAAATTGAGTGAAACATGTGACATGTCATATTATATTTGTAAATAAAACCAGGTAAATGTCTACCAAAAATATTCACTTATTCATTTTAAAATCCGATCAAACAACGATTTCTCGCAGAAATTGTAGTCCAAACGCTTAGAGTCGACACTTGCTTGAACGCGCTCTGGTCTGTAGCTCAAACAAGTTCTCAAGTCTCGATTATTTTTTAATATCGCAGTGGCATAGCGTGTTGACAAGAATTTGTTTTATGTCAGTTTATCATCAGTTTATCTCCACATTCATCTGAAATTTGCAGTATGCCACTGAATTTAACGCGATGTAAATGTACCGTCATTCCTTATCGTTACGTAACAGCGTTCCTACTCGGCACCGCCACCATTGTTTACTTCCTCATGTTTGTCAGCTTCATGAGAGCTTTTAGACACCTGCATCCAAAGCACCCGTACTACAACAGCAGTTATAGTATTAACTGCAGATTCGACAGAAATGTAAGCAGAATAGAGCACGTGAATGAAAATTTTTACCACTGGCCCTCCACGCGCACGAGGGAGCTCTCAAGGGCATACGTATGGGGTTACTTGATAATACCCCTTCTCAGCGGATTGGTCTCCGACAGAAAAGGAGGAAAATATTTTGTCTCGATTCCGATATTAGTTATAAGTGTGATAGAAGTGATAGCACCCCCCATGCTAAGTGGCAGCGATTCAGACTTCTACATATTATTCACGTGGTATTTTCTTATTGGTGCGGGTGCTGCGATGGTTGCTTGCGGCATTAACTCGATTCTAGCACATTGGACACCAGTCGAAGAGAGAGGAAGATTGGGTTCTTTGGCTTATTGTGGAACACAGTTCGCTGTTACGTTCCACAGCGAAATTACCGACAACTTCATCCTGGCAACGAACTTGTGGAACACACCTTTTTACATATATAGTGCTTTGGGGTTAATCTGGTTTGTCTTCTTTATGTTCTACGGGTCTTCCTACTACTCCAGTAAGAGCCACAGGATGCATCAGAAAGAACTGCAGTATCTCCAGGAAAAACTGCGTAAGATTTTGAAATTTGTACGGCTTCAATGTTTCGTTTCAGAACACGTAACAAATTTTGACAGAAAACGAGTACCCTGGTTGAAAATAGTGACGTCGATTCCTTTATGGGCACTAATCATCGTTAATATGGGACACGTATGGATCTGGAACGTGATGATCTCAAACCTTCCTTTCTACTTAAGATACGTGCTGTTCTTCAGCAACGAAAAATCCATGGGCTATACTTGTCTCGCTTATATGTCTCTGTCTTGTTCTACGTTGATATGTGGATTTTTCGCAGATTTTGTGATAAATCGAAAATACATACATACCAGGACTTTGCGCAAGGTCTACACTACTTTCGGTAACATCAAGCAATGTAGAGGTTTTAGCTGAAACAAAAACTTGTAGGTGCCATGGGACCGGCAGTTTTTCTTCTAACGGCTGCCTATACTGGCTGCCATAGGACAGAGGCGATTTTTATGTTTGCTATAGGGATGTCCTTCATGGGTTTCTACTTCAGTGGTACCAGAATCAACACGTTGGAGCTTGCACCAAATTTCAGTGGAACCGTTATTGGTTTGATGACTATGTTTGAGTGTATACCTATTTTACTGTTGCCGAAAATGGAACACATTGTTGCACCCACTGTCAGTATAGGCGAATGTCTAAATCGTCTTTTAATATTAAACTTTTAGAACGTGATAGAGGAGAAAAAAATGCTGTTCTGGATACATTTGGCTGTGCTTGCTGCCACAAATATCGTGTTTACGATATTTGGGTCTGCGGATGTTCAGTCGTGGGATTCTGAGGAGGGTGAGGAAGAACTAGAAATGGAAAGTACAACAGCGTTACCACGACATCCCTAGTAGCACGCCCAATAGACACTTCTGTACATTTCTTCTCTTATCTTATTCTGTTATCTACTGTATCTGTTGGTTAATAGTTACTAGCAAATTTCTATGAAACTAAGAAAAGTAAAAAAAATACTTCAAATAAAAAGGTTCTTTGATCCGGACTTTGTCTACTAGTAAAATACTGTACTCGTCATTACTTGTTCATACCATTTGGAGGCCCCGGAGGGATAGCCTTTTTCCCTTTGATTGTGACAATATTCAAAACATGGAGAAGATCATAAGAACCCTGGATCTACACAGAACCTCATTTACCAAGATTTTCGATACAACGAATGAACTTCTCACTAAAGAAAATCCAGACATGAATCAAGTAAGAAGCAATAGTTAAGTATAACTTTTCCTGCAGAGACATTCATAAGCAAGCAATAGTCCCGCCCACCCACCCGTTCTTCTTTCCAGTGATTATTCTTAATATTGTTCAGTCATTTACCAAAATCAGTCTTATCTTAACAAATACTAGACCCGCCCACCCGCCCTCTATTTTCTTAGAGGATATGTCGTTTGCCACAATCAGTCTTATTTTAGCAAGTAGTAGCCCCGCCCACCCAGTCTGTATTTTCTCAAAGACTATGTCGTTTATCAAAATCTATCTTATCTTAGCAGTTACTAGCCCCGTCCACTCACTGTAACAATTTTATATCTCTTCGATTGTGACCTACCTTTCATTCGAACTACTTTGACAAAATGAATCACTGAAATAGAGGCCCTTTGAATTATATGTTCTTTTGTAAAATGAGAATGGGAACTAATAGAACGTAGGCTGTTAAAAAAAAGCGTTAATCGTGATTTTTTTGTTCTACTATATTTGCGATAACAAAAATGATTTATTTCTTATGTCTGAAGAAAAAAAAATAGAGAACGGGTGGGTGGGCGGGGCTAAGTTTAAATTTTTCGTTCAGAATCTTTTATAAAAATCAATAAGCCCACCCACCCACCCCCTCTTCATTCCCGTGATTACTCTTAATACTGTTCAGTCATTTACCAAAATCAGTTTTATCTTAACAAGTACTAGCCCCCCCCCTCCCCCACACACACACACTGTTCTCATTCTAACGATTTTATCTCTCTTCAATTGAGATCCACTTTCCATTTGAACTAGACAAAATGAATCCCTGAAATGGGTGTGGGGGGGTGGGTGGGCTTTTGTAAACAGAGAATGGAAACTAACCGAAAGTAGGCTGTTAAAAAAAATGTTAATCGTGAAATTTACCAAAATCGGTCTTATCTTAACAGCTACTAGCCCCGCCCACCCGCCCTCTACTTTTTTAGAGGATATGTCGTTTGCCATAATCAGTCTTGTCTTAGCAAGTATTAGCCCCGCCAACCCACCCCTTGTTCGTTCCAGTGACTACTCTTAATATTGTTCAGTCCTATCTTAGCAAGTTTTAGCCCCGCCCACCCACCCGTTTTTTCTTAGGGGATATGTGATTTGCCAAAATCAATCTTTTCTTAACAAGTACTATCCCCGCCCACCCGCCCTCCCTTTTCTTAGAAGGTATGTCGTTTTACACTGTCAGTCTTATCTTAGCAGGTACTAGCCCCTCCCACCCACCCTTTATTTTCTTAGAAAGTACGTCATTTACCAAAATCAATCTTATCTTAGCAGCTACTAGCCCCACCCACACATACTGTTCTCATTCTAACGATTTTATCTCTCTTCAATTGAGATCCACTTTTTATTCGGAGTAGACTAAATGAATCACTGAAATATAGGCCGGGTGGGTGGGCGGGGTGAATTATATGTTCTTTTGTAAAGTGAGAATGGGAACTAATAGAACGTCGGCTGTTAAAAAAAACCTTAATCGTGATCTTTTTGTTGTACTACTTATTTGCTATAACATTTATTTCTATATATTATATATATTATAAAACAAAATAGAGAACGGGTGGGTGGGCGGGGCTAAGTTTAAAATATGTTGGCTAGTATTTGTTTAAAATATTTAAACAAATACTAGCCATGCCCACTGGTCCTCTACCATAGATGTTTCATTGTACTTTCGGTGCGAGGGAAGTTCTGTACCCAAGTAAGTAGTAATAATAATTAATCAATAGTTAATTAGTAAAGTAATAACACAATAAGAAAGACAAATTTGAATGTCCAGACTAGGTATAGTCCCGTAAATACTCTAAGGTTATATGACCTCAGTAAACCTAATAATGGAAAAATATATTCCCTGTGCGGCTGGTCACCGGTACGAGTCTCCCGTCATAAATCAAGGATTTGTCCCGATATCTTGCCAACCAACACAGATCCGATTTCATCTAGATTGCTTATTTGTATCTACATTTTTTATTGCTTTAAAAAAGTACAAACGAATGGAACTAGACACTGAACAACTGGAAGAATTAAACGCAGATTGAATTACCTACCAACAACCCCATTAGTCTGTTAACATGAAACTTCAGAAATGGATTTGTATTATGTTAGTTTCTAAAGTTCAACCATTTTTCGGGAAAGGTTTTATTTATTTACAAATGTAACATATAGATTTCAAAAACAATACTGCAATGTCGACTTCACAGTACACTAATTTTATAACAGCTATAATATGTATAACCTTAGAGTATTTGGGACACTATACAACATATTTCTTTCTATACTGATTTAGTAACTGTTCAAGTAAATCACAAAATAATAGGTGTAGTTATCTTTCCACAACAAGCAACTTAAAAGTTCTCGCTAACATTGCTCTTAGAGCTAAAAATTATCATTTATAAATTCCGTTATCAAGTTGCCAACGGAGTTGATGTTCAACTTTTGACGTATTTAAAGGGGTTGTAGAAGAAGAGTGAAAATTTTAAGTTGATTACTAAAAAAGTCTACACATATTAAGAAACAATTAGTTTCATGTTGTGAAAAGAAGTCTACACATATTAAAACAAAAGGGTAAAATGTAGGCCCGCCCACCCGCCCTATCTCAGTTGTGATGATTTTTTTTATGCGCCGTGAACCAAGGGGTGGAGCTTAACTGCAAAATACTTATTTCTTACATGAAATTAAAAAAATGTTTTTGAAAATCGTGTTGTTCAAATAATTCTATGGAAATACACATGCATATTAAGAATCAAAGGCAAAATATAAAATGTTTTTATATTGTTATTTATCGTAAAGAGATAAGGATTTTACAGTGAAACTCCGCCCCCTTGGCTCACGACGAATAAAAAAGATCATCAGAATTAAGACCGGGTGGGTGGGCGGGGCTACATTTTGCCTTTTATAAATGACAAGTCTGCACATATTAAAACAAAAAGGCAAAATTTAAGCCCGCCCACCCGCCCTATCTCTCTATTGTGATGATTTTTTTCATTCGCCGTAAATCAAGGGGGCGAAGATCAACTGCAAAATACTTATTTCTTTACAGGAAATTAAAAACATGTTTTGAAGTCTTGAGTTGTTCAAAGAATTTTATGTTTATTAAGACAAAAAGGCAAAATATAGTCCTCGAACAGAAAATGCAGAATATTAGTCAGTTAGATCAGAGATACCTCGACTTGTTACTTGATTGTTTTTTCTTTTTTCGTATAAATGTCATCACGGGACCAAAATGTTTCGGTTCAAAGTTCCAGTGTACAACGTTTTTCGCGAATCAAGGACCAATTTAAATCTATTGGGTATATTCGTTATCGTTACATAATATCGGCTTTACTCGGAACTGGGGGTTTGATTTTCTACCTCTCGGTTGCCTCTTTTCCCAGAGCCTTCAGACACCTTCACCCAATAGGCGCAAACTATAACCCCAATTACAGCTCTGAATGCAAATTCCTAAAACGTGTGAGTAAAGTGGAGCACGTGAACGAAAAATTCTACTCATGGACACGCGAAACTCATCAACGACTAGACCTGGCATCCCCATTTGGTATGTTGGTCGCTTCCCTTCCCAGCGGAGTTTTATCCGATATTTACGGCGGAAAGTATTTCATCTTGGTTTCCATGATAGTTTTGAGCTTGGTAGATCTTGTAACACCGTTCATGCTAAGCGGTGCTGATGTAGATTTCTACATTGTGTATTTCTGGCAGTTTCTCACCGGTATTGGTCGTACGGCAATTTTTAGCGGCACCAACTCGATTCTGGCCAACTGGGCACCACCTCAAGAAAGAGGAAGACTGGGTTCTATTACTTACTGTGGACTACAGTTCGCTGTTACGTTCCACCACGGAATTAGCGAGAACGTCATCCTAGCGACGAAAATGTGGAACGCACCTTTTTTCATATACACGCCATTGGTATTAATCTGGTCTGTCTTGTTTTCATTCTTCGGGTTTTCGTACTACCGTAGCAAAAATCGGTGGCTGCGACAAAAAGAGCGGCAGTTCCTGGAGGAACATTTAGGTAATATTTTAATATATTATCCATTCACCATCTTTTGACCACGAAAATCTAGTACCGAGTGCAATATTAATTTTTTCCATTAAATTACCATACTCATAGAACATCTATGACCGAATAAGTACTAAGTCTGGTTTCAGGGAAAGTAACAACTTTTAAACCAAAAAAAAAAGTACCCTGGTTGCAATTATTGATGTCACTTCCTTTATGGGCACTGGTTATTGCTCACCTGGGGCACCGATGGATCTGGGACGTGATGATGAAGAACCTTCACTTCTATTTAAGATATGTGCTTTACTTCGACTTCCACACTGGTGCCGCCTTAACTGCAATCGCATACATGTCGATGGGTTGTTTCACATTGATAAGTGGTTTTATTGCAGACTATTTGACGAATGGAGAGTACGTCCAGCTGACGACTTTGCGCAAAGTCTACACGACTTTCGGTAAAATCAAACATGGTTGAGACTTTAGTCGAAACGAAAACTTGTAGCTTCCATGGGACCGGCAGTGTTCCTTCTGGCGGCTTCCTACACTGGCTGCGCTAGGAATACGGCCGTCAGTTTCTTCATTGCAGGGATGTCATTCATGGGTTTCTACTTCAGTGGCGCCAGAATCAACTCTCTGGAACTTGCACCCAATTTCAGTGGAACCGTTATGGGTGTTTTGAACACGTTTAACATTGTTCTTGCTTTAGCTCTTCCAAAAATTCAAGATATTGTAGCACCCAATGTTAGAATAGACTAATGCATAAATCGTCTTGTAACATTAAATTTTTAGGAATCGATACTGGAGAAAAGAAGCATGTATTGGGTACACTTGGCTATACTTGTTTTCACGAATTTCATGTATAGTATATTTGGGTCTGGGGAACTTCAGTCGTGGAATGAAGACGGGCGAGAGGAAGAAGAAGTGGATGTGACAAGCATTGAGCCCACTTCATCAATCCAGCGAAATTTCAATCCACCAGTCATGAAATAAAGTGCTAATTTTGTGTATTTATATATAATATATAATTCAGCTCTGCAGGCCTTAAAGGCCCTGGGCTTTTTTAACAATAATTTTCCATTTGTTCCTGTCGGCTGCTTTGGATCTCCAATCTTCAATGCCTAAGTTTTGAAGATCTTTTCGAACATCGTCTTTCCACTTAAGTTTTGGCCTTCCTCTCTTTTTCTTTCCTCCTTTTAGGCGGTCTAATACTTTCCCAATTGTGCTTTCCTCTGGTGCTCTTCCGACGTGGCCTAGCCATCCTAGTCTCCGTGCTCTGACTATCTTCGTGATTGTTGGTTCTCCGTATATTTCCTCGATCTCTCGGTTTGTTCTTCTTCTCCATTGGTCTAGTTCTTTTATACCTCCATATATCTTTCGTAGTATCTTGCGTTCCCATACTTCCAACTTCTGTTCCTTTTCGTTCGTTAGCGTCCATGTTTCACTAGCGTACAGGACTGTAGATCTTACTATTGTCTTATAAACTTGTTTCTTTGTTCGTCGTGTTACATTCTTAATCCTCAGAAATCTGTTTAATCTTCCTACACTCTCGTTTGCTTTCGCGATCCGTTCTTCTATCTCTTCGTTCATTTCGTTTTTGTTTGTAATTACTACTCCTAGATATTTGAACCTATTTACTTCTTCGAATTCGTATGTTGTTCTTTCTTCTGTAGTTACTTTCAGTGGTTTTGCTGGGGTTTGTTTTCTTTCCATCTTCATAAACTTCGTTTTCTCTTGGTTGATCGCTAAACCCATTCGTTTCGCTTCTCTGATTAGATTTTTTGTCATTTTCTTCATTTCTGCTTCTGTTCTCGTTATATATGTCACGTCATCTGCAAAGGCTATATTTTGGTGTCTTTTTTCGTATATCGTGCTCGTTCTGTGGATGCCACTTCTCCTTATTATTGCTTCGAGTACTAGATTGAACAGGGTAGTTGATATTGGATCTCCTTGCCGGAGTCCTGTTCTTACTTGGAATGGTTCTGACCACAGACCATTTATCCTCACTCTGTTTCTGGTGCTCTGCAGGGTCATCTTTGTCAGTTTTATTAGTTTTCTTGGGACTCCCAGTTCTTGCATGGCTTCTAGCAGTTTTTTCCTGTTAACCGTGTCATAGGCTTTTTTAAAGTCTATGAACAGCAGATATAAGTTGATTCCCTGTTCGTAATGTACTTCTTGTAGTTGCTTCAATATAAATATCTGGTCTACAGTAGATCTATTTTTCCTAAACCCTGCTTGATATTCTCCTACTATTTTTTCCATATGTTGCTTTAGTCTTCGGTTGATGCAAGTGGCCATTACCTTATACGTTACGTCTAGCAGCGCTATTCCGCGATAATTTTCGCATTTCGTAATATTTCCTTTTTTAAATATCGGACAAAGTACTGCTTCACTCCATTGTTCTGGCATTTTTCCTTCCTTCCAACATTCTAGCACTAGCCGATGTATCTCTGATGCTACTGCTTCTCCTCCGTACTTTAGCATCTCGCCCTTTATTCCGTTTCTACCAGGACTTTTGTTGTTTTTCATCTGCCTTAGTGTTTCTCTGATCTCTCCTTCGTCAATTTCTATTGTTTCATCTTTGTCATCCGAGTCGTTCACTCTTTCGTTCGTATCTTGCTGTGTATCCTGTTCGTTTAGCAGCTCTTCAAAGTATTCTGCCCATCGTTTTATTCTTGCTTGTTCTTCTCCTATCAGGTTCCCGTCCTTGTCTTTACAATATATTACTCGTGGTTGATAGCCTCTTTTCTCTTTTTTCACGTCCTGGTAGAAGTTCCTTACTTCAGTCTTGTTGAAGTTTTCTTCTATTTGTCGTATTTGTTCTTCCATTTTTGCTCGTTTCTTATTTCTGCATATCTTCTTGTACTCTTTCCTTTTTTCTTGGTAATCTTTTTGGTTCTTCTCATTTTTTGATTTTAGATATTTCTGTCTGGCTGACCTCCCCGCTTCTATTGCTTTTCTACATTCCTCGTCAAACCATTCGTTTCTATTTTTGTTGTCTTTTTTGACGAACCCTAGTACTTCTTCCGAGGTCTTCCATATGTTCTCTTGTAGTTGTTCCCACCTCTCTTCTATAGGTATGTCTTGCTCTGTTGATCTTATTCTCTCACTCATCTTTTGTTCGTATTCCTGTTGTACTTCAGCTTTCTTAAGTTTGTTTACATTTATATCACGTTGCGTCTTCTTTCCTTCTTTTTTCTTCGGTATTTCTTGTTTGAGGTCTGCTCTTACTAGAAAGTGGTCTGAATTCGCTTCTGCTCCCCTGTAGCTTCTTAATCTGGTTATTAGTTGGGCATCTCTCCTTTCTACCAGTATGTGGTCTATTTGGTTGACCGTTTTTCCGTCAGGCGACATCCATGTGCCTTTGTAGCTCTCTTTCTGCGCAAAGAAGGTGCTTTTGACTACCATTTTATTTTCTTCTGCAAACTCTATCAGTTTTTCTCCATTTTGATTGGTTTTTTGGTGTTTGCTTTCTTTCCCGATTGTTGGCCTGTAGCAATTCTCTTTACCTATCATTGCGTTGGCGTTTCCTATAACCATTTTAATGTCATGCTTTGGTATTTTCACCTATTCTCTTTCTAGTTCTTCGTAATATTCTGTTTTTACTTCTAGATCTTTCTCTTCAGTCGGTGCATGTATATTCAGTAGGCTTATTTTCCTGTACTTACTTCTCAATCTTATATAGCTCATTCTTTCTGAGATTGGTTTGAAGGTAATTACTGCTCCTTTCAGGCTCTTCTTCACCATGAATCCTGTTCCTAGTTCTCTGTTGTCAATTCCGCTATTAAATAATATGTAGTTGTCTATTTCAGTGATGAATTTGCCTTTTTGTTTCGTCTCTTGTATAGCTGCTACATCTATATTATACCTTTGTAATTCTTGAACTATTTGTTTGAGTTTTCCTTCGCTATATGTTCCCCGAACATTCCATGTTCCTATTCTAATTTTCGGGTTTTTCTTTCTCTTCGTAATTCCTATCGGGTCATCCATGAGCTTTGCATACGTCGTCATTGTTTTCCGGTGTGTGGTTTCTTCCTCTGTTAGTTTTTTGGATTTTCTTTGGGGTGCGACGGTGTTTTCACTAATTTGTCTAATTTAGTGTCCCAATGTCAGACTTCTTCATCTTTTTGTACCCTACTTTTGCCTCGACTCCTTTCCCTTTTTCTGCTGCTGCTATTCCTCTTATTTTCTTCTGTATCTCGCTCTCTTGTTTGGTGTAATCGTTTTCAATAAACGTTTTTGATCCTTTTAATTTGTTCTTCTGTTTCATGATTGCTCTTTTTGTGTCCCAGTTCTCTATCTTTGCTACTACTATGTCGTATTTTTCGCTGACTAATCTTGCGTCTTGTATCTTAGTTTGGATTCCTACCTTATTTTTTAGGAGTTCCTCAACCTCTGCTGTTATTTCGCTTCCTTGTAGTTTCCCTCATTTGATTACGATGTTGTTTCTCCTTTCTGCTTTTTCCAGTTTTTCTAAGTGTTGCTCCACTCTTTCTAATCTTTCGGTCAGTCTTTGGTTTTCTTCTCTTAGTGTTGTTACTTCTGTTTGGTATGCTCTTTGGTCTCTTTTCATTTCTGCGATTTCCTCCATTAACGTTTTGAACATATTCTTTACTTCGTCCATGTCTCCTGCTTGTACCCTCTTCTGCTTCCTCTGTACTCTTTGACCTTCCGGTGATGGTGAAAAGGAGGTTTCTCTTTTTCGTTTCTGGTTGTCTTGTTCTTCTATTGCTAGTTTCCTACTATTATACTAAAACCCGATGGCTGCGACAAGAAGAGCTGGATTTCCTGAAAAAACCGCTCGGTAATATTTTGATATATTATCCATTCACCATTTTACAACGTTGAAGTCTCGTTTCAGAGAAATCAACAACTTTTAACCAAAAAAAGTCCCCTGGAGGAAATCATTGACGTCGCTTCCTTTATGGTCACTGGCCATTATGCATATGGGGCACCTATGGATCTGGCAAGCCATGTTCAAGAATGTTCATTTCTTTTTAAGATATGTGCTGTATTTAGAATTCCACACTGCCGCCGCCTTATCTGCAATTGCATATATGTCGACGACTTGTTTGACGCCGTTGAGTGGATTTGTTGCAGACTATTTGACGAATCGAGGTTACGTCCAGTCGACGACTCTGCGCAAACTCTACACGACTTTTGGTAAAATCAAACAATGATGAGATTTTAGCCGAAAAGAAAACTTGTAGGTGACATGGGACCGGCAGTGTTCCTTCTGGCGGCTGCCTATTCTGGTTGCCATAGGATAATGGCGGTCTGTTTCTTTATTATAGGGATGGCACTGACGAGTTTCTACTTCAGTGGTACCAGAATCAACACTTTAGAATTTGCACCGAATTTCAGTGGAACCGTTATGGGTTTTATGAATACGTTTAACTTTATTCCTGTTTTAATTCTGCCAAAAGTTGCAGCCTCTGTATCATCCAAAGTCAGAACAGACTAATGTATAAATCGCCTTGTGATATTAAATTTTTAGAAATCGTTGACGGAGAAAAGGATGATGTTCTGGATAGACTTGGGTATAATTGCTTGGGCGAATCTCGTGTATAGTATATTTGGGTCTGGGGATGTTCAGTCGTGGAATTACGAAGGTGAGGAAGAAGAACTGTATGAGGCATCAAGTAGTGCCCCTTCTACATCAAGATATAACCAAGTGTTACCTCAACATCAACCACGAAATAAAGTATAACTTTTAATTTTAATCAAAAATGTTTATCAAAATAGAAACATTCAAAATTAACATATTGTTACAAAAGAGTTTTCATACTGGTAACCCCATGTGATTTTGAATCTTTTCAATCCTGCCAACTGATTAATCTCGGTTGAATTTTAAGAATCCCAGTAGCTTGGCGTGTTGACACGAATTTATTTTTTTCTTGCACAAATGTCATCACCAAGTCAGAATGTTTCGCGTCGAATTTCCACTGCACCATCGAGTTCGCGACCCAAACAGCGATGGAAGCGCTGTCGGCAAATTCCTTATCGTTATATCACAGCAATTCTACTCTGCATTTCGAACTTTGCTTTCTTCCTCATGTTTATCTCTTTTGAGGACGCGTTTAGCCACCTTCACGAAATAGGCGAAAACTTTAAGTCCAACTACAGTATTGAGTGCAAATTCCCAAAACGTACAAGCAAAGTGGAGCACGTGAGTAAAGATTTCTACAGCTGGGATCCCAAGTCTCTTGACCAACTCGCGAAGGCAAACGGATATGGTGTGCTGTTGGGTTCCCTTCCCAGTGGGGTTTTGTCCGATAAATTTGGCGGAAAATACGTCGTCCTTGTACCCGTAATAGTTCTGAGCGGGATGGAAGTAATAATACCTTTTCTAATAACCGGAAAGGACATAGAGTACTACGTTTTCTACGTCTGGCAATTGCTCACCGGTATTGGTATTGCGATGATGTTTTGCGGCACTAACTCGATTCTCGTCAACTGGACACCACCGCATGAGATAGGAAAACTGGGTTCTATAGCTTTCTGTTCATTAGCGTTCGCTGTTATGTTTCACTACCTATTTACTGACAAGTTCATCGTAGCGACGAAAATGTGGAACGCGCCTTTTTTGCCATACGCCATAGTGGGAATAGCCTGGACTGTCTGCTTTGTATTCTTCGGGTTTTCGTTTTACCATAACAAGAACCAGTGGATGAAGCAGGAAGAATTTGATTTATTGAAGAAACATTTAGGTAATGTTTTTATATATCGTCCATAAATACGTCTAAGTCCGTTTCAGAGACCCCAGCAACTTTTAAAAGAAAAACAGTCCCCTGGTTGAAATTGTTGACGTCGCTTCCTGTGTGGGCTGTCACCGTTGCTCATGTGGGGCACATATGGATATGGGAAGCGATGGTCAGCAACCTAGATTTCTATATAAGATATGTGCTGTATTTCGACGAGTACGTTGGGGACGCCTTAGCTGCAGTCGCATACATGTCGATGGCTTCCTTGACGGTGGCGGTTGGATATGGGGCAGACTATTTGACGAATGGAGGATACGTCAACGTGACGACTCTGCGCAAAGTCTACACGACTTTCGGTAAAATCAAACATCGTTGAGATTTTCGCTGAAACGAAACTTTGTAGGGGCTATGGCACCGGCGATATTCCTTCTCGCGGCTGCGTACACTGGCTGTCATAGGAAAGTGGCGGTCGCCTTTTTCATCATGGGGATGTCATCCCTGTGTTTCTACTTCGGTGGCACCAAAATCAACAGTCTGGAAATCGCACCGAATTTTAGTGGAACCATCATGGGTTTTATGAATATGTTTGACTTTATTCCTGCTTTAATTCTGCCACAAGTTCTAGAAAAAATAGCACCCAATGTCAGACTAGATTAATGCGTAAATCATTTTGTAATAGTAAACTTTTAGCAATCGTTGCCGGAGAAAAGAATCATGTTCTGGATACACTTTGGTATACTTACTTGCACGACTGTCGTGTACAATTTATTTGGGAGTGCGGATGTTCAACCGTGGAATTATAAAGATGAGGAAGAAGAACTAAACGTTCAAGGAAATGAGCCCAGTACATCAGAACAGCCAAAGCCAAAGACACCACAAAATAAAGACAAAAAATAAAGTGTAATTTAGTTCCAATTTTCCTTGTGTGTTTTTCTTCATATAAAATTGATAATTGTAATAGTCTTCAATAAAACAAAAACCTTCAAAATTAGTATAGTACGATTTTTATTGATTTTTGGTACTATTTTTCACAATTTAGTACACTAGTCTCAGATGTTCCGGTAGTACCACTCCTGTCCTCGTTGCTCCCAAAGCTACATACTTTCTTCTTTTTGGGAAAGATTTCTCCTTGTGTCGGTCCGTTCCTTACCATTGGACCCCAGTTCGAAAAAGGGGAAAACTGAGTAATGTACTTCTTGTGCCACTCAGTTCGCTGTTACGTTCAACCATGCAGTTAGCAATTCAGTTCTTGGAGTTCGGTCTTTTATTTATGGCGTCATAACAGTGTTCTGGTTGACAGTCTTCGATAATTCTGTTAATGTCTGCATTTACATGGTTACGATGAAACAAACGAGTATTTCGCTATTGAGCATCGGATTTTACTTTTACTTCTCATACTCCAAGAAAATTGGAAACATAACAACAATAATGAATGCATCTTATTCTTATTTGAATTTGACTCAAATTAATCACATTCCAAATAATAGAAATATTTTTTGGATCTTCTATTTTCTAGTATTGATGATTTGCATGTTGGTACTGTTTCTATCAATCTTTTCAATAGCCTTAGTTTAGATCAGAAAATATCGAATTTTTATTACGTTATTTTTATGGGCATGTAATTGTAATTATATTCCGAAAAACGTATTCAAGTTAATAGATCTTTCTTTATTAGATGGTTCAACAGAGAATTGAAAAATTTATGTGGCAAGAAAAAAATTGGGATTTAATAAATTTATCATTTTAGACGTGTTTTAAGTTTCATGTTGTCGAAATAAGTCTACACATATTAAGAAATAAAAGCAAAATATAAGCCCCGCCCACCCACCCTATCTCAATTGTGATGAATTTTTTTATTCGTCGTTAGCCAAAGAGACGGAGCTTTACTGCAAAATCCTTATTTCTCTATAAGCAATTAAATACATGTTTTTGAGTATCGTGTTGTTCAAAGAATACTATGTATATTAAGAAAAAATTAAAGCCAAAGATTAAGTCCCACCCATACGTGCCCTATTCTAGTTAGTAATGTTTCATTCGTTGGCAGACCTAGGGCGGAGAATAATTACAAAATCCATATTTCCTTAAAAAAATTTACCATCTATTTTAAACGTGTTTCATAAAATAACGTCATCACAATCGAGATGGGGTGGGCGGGCGGGGTTGCCTTCTTTGAACAACACTATCCTCAAAAATATGTTTTTAATTTCTTGTAAAGAAATAGTATATTGTTCTATTACGAGCAAAAGTGTTACTTTTCGTGGCGAGTCAATACAGACTAGGCACTTTTAGGCAGTTTTACTCCGAATAAAACATACTATTTTTTCTTCAAACGTCCCAATCAAGTTAAAATGTAACACATTTCTTTTTGCATAACCTCACTATCCCCGGCATCACTACATCATATCACCACACAACCCGACAATCAGGAACTACACACCATGAACACTGTTTGCAATCAATTCTACCATACCAAGTATTTGCTTTTAAGATAACTGTCAAGATTTACAAGGTACGCGTGATAATCTCGATAGCAGAAACAAAGGCGGCAGAAAAAGTATTTTTATAGATATGGCATTGAAATGCGTCTTTTACTATTAGAGGTGGGACGGGTAGTAACTATTCGTTACAAAGTATTCGGTACACGATGAGACCCGAACTACCGAGTACCGAAGTTGAAAAGTAATCGTTACTATTCGTCAATGATTACTGATCATTTCGTGATTTCGAGTATGCATTCTGGACTCAAATACTAAGGAATCGAGAACCGATTGCCGAAATACCGAGAACTACCGACCTCCTAAATCTATAAATCAAATACCCTTACTTTTATTTACTAACACTTCGCTTTCAAGTTGAGTTGAATGTTGAATATAGAAAAAGGAATAAGTTAAAAATAATGCGGCCTTTTGTTAGTTCGGGCCTTCGGGCTTAACTCTTGATTACTCTCTAACAAAAATTTAATGAAGTAACTAAAGTTACAAAATAATAATAGATTTATAAAGTAAGTTTTTTTTTTTTATTCTATGTAATATTATTTGATTTATTTTTGTATTTTTTACGATTTAAATATATTTTTTTTATCATTTCATAAATTATTAGATATTTTCATACCGCAATAAAACCAAACCAAAGCGAGTTTCACTGAGTAATCAATACCCGAAGTAACGATTATAAATAACGATTACTTTTTTAAAAAGTAACGAATACGTACGAGTAGGGGAACTAGGGGCTTGTTGTAACAGGGGTAAGTTGTAACACTAATTTTTACCCACAATTTAAACTCTTTAACGTCAGGTGTTTTACTGAATTTAATTCTTGCACCATAAGACATCATGTCATCACAACCACTGTTCCTTAAGCCAGCGCAGTAAGTGGATGTGTGCACGTGTTTCGTTTTAGCCAAGTAATGTAAAATATTGCTTTAGTAAAATTTGGTTTTTCGTATCAGTTAGTAATTAATTTAAAACTTTTATTAGTTTTGCATATAGCTCAAAAATTACTCAACTTTGATATTCCTTACACATTTTGACGCTAAGCCACATAATTTTGTCGAAATGTAATTAAATGTAGAAAATTGTGCTACGGGGCATGTTGTAACAATAGCTTTGGGGCAAGTTGTAACATGTTACAACTTATCCCAAATTCACTTCTACAAATCTCGTACCTAGCATACGAAAAGCGAGCCAAAATTTTGACCTATGCCATATATCGCTTTCCAGATATATTAAGAAAAAGGAAGATAACACTAAAATTTTTAATGTTAACTCTTTTTCTAAAAGTTTATTTCAGTTTTACTGAAAAAAAATTGTATATAATGAAGTGTTGTGTTGATTTTTGAAAAATAAAGTCTAAATATGTATCAACATCAGCTTTATTTTTACTGGTACTACCTGTCCCATGGCTGTTACAACTAGCCCCAACCACGGGGCAAGTTGTAACAATGCACTTTTTTTAAGAAAATGCCTGGTGTGAAGTGAAGATGAACAATTTTGACCTTTTGCCTGTTCAGTCCAATAGGGGAATAGTTAGACTACCGATAGATACTTTTATAATGGTCAAACAGCTAATAGATACCAAATTATATTCGTTTTCCTAAAAACTGTTACAACAAGCCCCTCGTTCCCCTACACCAAAGTAACGATATTTCCCATCTCTATTTACTATGTGTATGGTAGTATACAAAGGTCCGTTTCTCTGACGTTTGAAGAAAATAATTATTTTTCAATTAAGTTCACGGTGACTAAAAAAAATCATTGCAATTGAGATAGGGCGGGTGGGCAGGCTTACATTTTACCTTTTTGTTTTAATATGTGTAGACTTCTTTTCACAACATGAAACTTAAAACATGTTTAAAATGGAAAATTTTTATATTTTTATAAGGAAATATCGATTTTGCAATTAGACACCTTGTATGATTGGACAAACAATAACTTATTTCCTCGAAATGTAGAAAACTGTTTCATAATATTTTGTTCTAACATTGATCCAGCTGTGGATTTTGATTATAAACTTGATGGGTCCTCTGTTTCTCGTGTGGTCGAAATAAAGTATTGGGGGTTACCTTTGATTGTAGACTTATTTTTAAAAACTATTATAATTTTATGTTCACTAAAGCAATTAGGATGTTGGGTTTTATTTCGGGACACTGTCAAAATTTATCTATTACTGCTCTCAAGACATTGTATTTTTCTCTTGTTCGCTCACATCTTAATTACTGCTCACCAGTAGGTATGGTCTCCCTTTTATAAAAGTGATTTTGAATTTTTAGAAAGGTACTCATCAAAAAGGTGTGTATACTTGGATTATGAATAATTTGATTTCCTTTTCTACATGGACTCATCAACGGATAACTATATCGAAAATACGTATCTTGTAGGAAAGTTGTCTTTTTTTTTACCTCCATCTGGGAGCAGAATCACACGTAGTACTTACAACAATCTTTAGACTTCCAATATTGGCAACTAACATCCGATTATAAGAATGATGGCCAGTCCTAACAATTTAGGAACTAATTCATTGTTTTTTGGGATCCGAGTAGCACGTCGTGCTGACACGATTTGTTTGTTTTTTGTTTTTTTCGTATAAATGTCATCACGAGATCCGACCGTTTCAGTACAAAATTCCGGTATACTCTCGCGTTCGCGAATCAAGCAGCGAATTAAGTCTTTGCGGTATATTCGTTATCGTTATATAATAGCGATTCTACTCAGCATCGGGTATTTTGCTTACTTCCTCAAGTATTTTTCCTTTCCCAGATCCTTTAGACACCTTCACGAAATGGGCCCAAACTATAATTCCAACTACAGCATCGACTGCAAATTCCAAAAACACATAAGCAGAGTGAGGCATGTGAACGGAGATTTCTACAGATGGGGAAAGGAGTTCTCTCAAACACTCCAGCAGGCACCCGCATTTGGTATCATGGTCAGTTCCATTCCCAGCGGAGTCTTGTCCGATAAACACGGCGGAAAATATTTCGTCTTGGTACCCATAATAGTTCTGAGCGTAATAGAAGTGGTGGTACCCCCGATGCTATGTGGTGCTGATGTAGAGTTCTACGTTTTGTTTATCTGGCAATTTCTCAGCGGTGTTGGTGGGGCGATCGTTTTTTGCGGCACTAACTCGATTCTGGCCCAATGGACACCACTGGAAGAGAGAGGAAGACTGGCTTCTATAGTATACTGCGGAATACCGTTCGCTGTTACGTTTTACCAGGGAATTAACGACAACTTCATCCTAGCGACGGAAATGTGGAACGCACCGTTTTTCGTATACGCGGCTGTTGGATTAATCTGGTCTGGGTTCTTTGTGTTCTTCGGGTTTTCCTACTATTATAGCAAAAACCGATGGCTGCGACAAGGAGAGCTGGATTTCCTGAAAAAACAGCTAGGTAATATTTTGGTATATTATCCATTCACTATTCTACGACGTTGAAGTCTCGTTTCAGAGGAATCAACAACTTTTAACCAAAAAAAAGTCCCCTGGAGGAAATTATTGACGTCGCTTCCTTTATGGTCACTGGCCATTATGCATATTGGGCACCTATGGATCTGGCAAGCCATGTTCAAGAATGTTCATTTCTTTTTAAGATATGTGCTGTATTTAGAATTCCACACTGCCGCCGCCTTAACTGCAATTGCATATATGTCGACGACTTGTTTGACGCCGGTGAGTGGATTTGTTGCAGACTATTTGACGAATCGAGGTTACGTACAGTCGACGACTCTGCGCAAACTCTACACGACTTTTGGTAAAATCAAATAATGATGAGATTTTAGCCGAAAAGAAAACTTGTAGGTGGCATGGGACCGGCGGTGTTCCTTCTGGCGGCTGCCTATTCTGGCTGCCATAGGATAATGGCGGCCTGCTTCTTTATTATAGGGATGGGACTGATGAGTTTCTACTTCAGTGGTACCAGAATCAACACTTTAGAACTTGCACCGAATTTCAGTGGAACCGTTATGGGTTTTATGAATACGTTTAACTTTATTCCTGTTTTAATTCAGCCAAAAGTTGCAGCATCTGTATCACCCACAGTCAGAACAAACTAATGTATAAATCGCCTTGTGATATTAAATTTTTAGGAATCGTTGACGGAGAAAAGGATGATGTTCTGGGTAGACTTGGGTATAATGGCTTGCGCGAATTTCGTGTATAGTATATTTGGGTCTGGGGATGTTCAGTCGTGGAATTACGAAGGTGAGGAAGAAGAACTGTATGAGGCATCAGGTAGTGCCCCCTCTACATCAAGATATAACCAAGTGTTACCTCAACATCAACCACGAAATAAAGTATAACTTTTAATTGTAATCAAAAACGTTTATCAAAATAGAAACCTTCAAAATTAACATATTGTTACAAAAGAATTTTCATATTGGCAACCCCATGAGATTTTGAATCTTTTCAATCCTGCGAACTAATTAATCTCGGTCAACAGTCTGGAAATTGCATCGAATTTTAGTGGAACCATCATTGGTTTTATGAATATTATTATTATTATTATTATTATACAAATCGATCGGGCAGAGGCCGAAGCCTGTTATGCCCGCGCAGTTCAGAGTGATAAATACAGGTTACATACAGGTTAAATACACATCTAAGTACTAGCGACATCTAGAGTATCATATCTAATTTTAAAACTAATGACGGAAGGACTGCCCACTATTTCGTCACGTAAAGAGTTCCAGTGATGAAAGACTCTGTTGGAGATAAAGAACTGTCGGATTGTAGTTCTAAAAACCTCTCGAAGCAATTTAAAACGGTGCCCTCGGGTTCTTTGGTCGGTATTTAGAGTGAATAGGTGACGAATTGGAGACAGCTGATTGGTCAACGCCTGGAAGGTGACAATTAAGTCGCCTCTCAGGCGCCTTTGAGTCAAACTGGTCAAATTCATAAGTGACAGCCGTTCGGAATATTGAGGACGTGTTCTACCAAACGGGACTCTTGTTGCTCTTCGTTGTACAGATTCCAGCAGAAGTAAGTCTCGTTGTAGAATGGGGGTCCAGACAGAGTTAGCAAACTCAAGGATGGGCCTCACGAAACTTTTATAAAGTTTAACAAACGTGGAGTAACTGGGTTTGCAGAAAGCCTTGCTTAAAAGATACAGCACAGAATTAGCTTTTTTAACAACACGTATGATGTGTTGCGACCAAGAGAGATCTGAACTGATGGTTACCCCCAGGTCCTGACAATAATCCTTTTTCTCCAATTGCACGCCACCAATGCTGTACGTGAACTTGGGATTGTGTTTTCCAATATACAGGACGTTGCATTTTTTAATATTAAGAGGCAGAAGCCAGTCATAAGACCATTTAAGAATAGCGGCAAGGTCCTGTATCAAAAGCGAATTGTTGGTGCTGGTATTGTAAAGTTTGACATCGTCTGCATACATGGCAAAGGGGGATGTTAAAATGTTCTTTAGATCGGCGGTGTAGGCCAAAAAAAGTAATGGTCCCAACGTTGACCCTTGTGGTACTCCACTCTGCATCTTAACTGGTCTGCTGAAAGAATCACCCACTTTTACAGAAAACGTACGCTCGCTGATGAAAGACTCGATCCACTTGATGAGATTTCCACTTATACCTAGACACTGCAGTTTGTACAACAAACGACGTTTGGGGACCTTGTCAAACGCCTTGGAAAAGTCTAAAAAGATGACGTCGACAGAGTTGCCACGATCAACCTCTCTAGTCCAAACCGATAAACAGGTGAGAAGGTTCGATTGGATCGACTTTCCGGGGAGAAAGCCATGTTGCTCGTTCGGAATTAAGTGGTGATCTATTAAGTATTTAATCAGCTGGTCATATATTATCGATTCCATGATCTTACTGACCACGGAAGTAAGACTAATAGGTCGGTAGTTACTTGCGTCAAGTTTATCCCCTTTCTTAAAAATTGGGCGGACGGTGGCAATTTTCCAATCAGCAGGCAGAGTACCGGAATCAAAGGACTGCTTCATAAGAATACAGAGTACTTCGCTGAGAGTATCAGCGCATTCATGCAAAGTTTTGGCGGTTATGAGGTCGGGGCCAGGAGATTTGGATACCTTTAATTGCTTTAATTTTTTGTGGACGACGTCTGTTGTGAACGAAATGTCGCTAAAAGAAATACGTTTGCATATATTATTCAGCTTTGGTAAGCAACCTGAGGGTTCTATCGTGAACACGTTAGAGAAGGCGTCAGCGAAAGTATCCGCTATTATTTTATTATTATCCAGTACCTCCCCGAATGTATTTTTGAGCCGCGGAGTGGAAACAGGACCGGTAAACTTTGTTCGTATGTACTTGTACAATTTTTTAGCGTCTTTAGCTTCGGCTACGTTTTTTTCGTAGACACACCTAGCTTCTTTGATGGCTGTCGACAGTCTATTAGAAAACTCTCTGTGAATTCTGTAGTCTAATTCAGAGCCGGATCTTTTATATGTACGCCACAGGGCTCGTTTTCTATTTATTTGTTGAAGAAGCCTGCCATTAATCCATGGTTTAGTTGACGATTGTTTCACGAAAAAGGATTTAGTGTGACGGTGAAGGAGACTCTGTAGAGTGTTTTTAAAGGTGCTCCAGTTCTTGACAATAGATTCATCAGAAAGTAGCGCTTCCCAGTTTGTTTTAGCTAGGTCATTGTTTACTGCCCGGTAGTCTGTTACTGTCCTCGTAAACGAGACAGTCCTTCGTCGAGGAGACTGGCAGATTTGTAGATCTATTTTTAGGGTCGAGTGGTCTGAAATACCAATAGGAGCTAGATAGTCAAGATTTGTCAGGGAATGGTCGTCGGAGCAAACAATCAGATCAAGAGTGGAGGGGTTTTGGTTAAGTCTATGCCTCGTGGGTTGAGTTACTAACTGACGTAGATGACTATGAGTCAGAAGGTCGACAAAAAGTTGCGAGGAGGGTTTGTAACTGCACCTAGGATCAATAGGCCAAGTTATATCTGGCATGTTAAAGTCACCGAAAAGAAGTAGTGTTGCATAGCTGTCTGCTAAATGGGTTAGTGATTCTACTAGAATTTTATCATTGTCCACGACCGAGGAGGGAGGTCTGTAGATACACCCTAGCAGAAGGGTAGTGTCTTTATTTGATAATTTGAGAAATAGTGACTCAGTACCAGGTGTCTTTGTGGGGATATTGCTGACATGAAAGGTTGAAAGCACTTCGTCAGCTAAGTATATACAAACACCCCCTCCTTTACTGCCTATTCGGTCTCTGCGAAAGAGGGTATAACCGTTTAATGAAACCATCCCGTCAGGTATAGAAGAAGTCAACCAAGTTTCGGCTAATAAGATTATGTCAGGCTTGTCTTGTTGGACTAAGGCACAGAGATCATTGTATTTTGCCATAAGCGAGGCGACATTAGAATAAACTATTTTACAAACGTAAAAGTTGTTGGGTTGCATTGCAAAATCTTTATTAAAAAGTGAGATCTACAGGTTCATTTAGTAACCGGTTAAGATTTACAGTACCGGTCTTAGTCGCGTTAATGGCTTTCCTTATTTTCCGCTGTACTTTTATGCATCTGTTTTTTATGCTTTTGTGATCCAAAACAGTGTATATTTCATACAATTGATTGACAATACCTTCTGCGTCATCAGTGTACTTATATATTAGGGGTAAAATATCCTTTTCGCCATGCGCTTTCCCCATAAACTCGACCGTTTGGTTGAAGTCAAGGGGAAAAATATCGTGTTTCTCGGTGATTAGTTCTCTTGCAGGCAATAAAAGGTCAGACATAGGGGTCAAACTTTCAGTGGAATCACTTGCCTTTAGCTTTTTTGACTTTCCGTCAAGAGAAAGATCAAGAGAGTTGGGTTCTGAGGTTTCTTCATCGACATCATCAGTGGGAGGGCGCTTGTTGCTGCTAGCAGGAGCATTAAAAGAGTGCAGATCAGTCGTTGTCAAGGCCACCGGGGTTGGGGCGGAGAGTGGATTTGGAGTAGCTTCAACAGTTAAATTAGGGCACTCGTTCGCGTGGTGTCCAGTTAATTTACATTTAAAGCAAATGTCATCGTATATAAAGAAAATTCGATAATTGGTGTTCTCGAATTTAAGTACTAGCGAGGAGGGTAACTCAACCGTGTCAGATGGTTGGACATATATCTGTCTTCTAGAACTCAATACATGACTGTACTCTTTGTCTTCATCATCTAGAATAGCAGCTTTCATGACCGTCATTTGGGATAACGTCGTGAAGCCGAAAGCTTTGATCTGGTTTTCCAAGACTCTATTAGGAATTGAAGGACAAACATTTGAGAGAATGATACGACGCGCTGGGTTAATTAAACGACGTACGCAGATCCCTTTATCCTTTATGCTTATTGATGAATGGTTTGACACCACTTCATCTACCCAGAATGTGGCACTAAGGTATATGCAAATACGTTCTTTTGAGAGTTTGAAAGCGTAGATGACGTTCTTTGGCGAGACAATCCTACCTATAGCTTTTACATAATCAGTTAATGTTAAGTCCGCAATAGCGTTACAAACTATCGCTTGTTCTTTTGTGGGAAATACTAGCGAATCGCCAGTCATTTTAAATAGAAGTGTGGCTGTTATATGTAGAAAAACTGAGGCGACAACTGCGACGTACCGCAGTCATTCGCCTCAAACATAAAAAGGTTGGAAGACTGCTTATCGCAGTAAACAGAAAAAGCTAAGCGATAAAATACTTTAATTATTCTAGACCGCTGCTGATATTATATGAAATTATCCCACAGGGGAGACCTGACCCCGTGCAGGTTGAGAAAATTCCCTTTATTGTAAACAAAATAAGTAAATATCCTAAAAGTTAACAATAAATGGAAAGAGCTCACCAAAACGACCAGGCTAAACACAGAGAAACGAGAACAAACGTCCGCACTCGGTGACCGTTCACTCTGAACGGTCACCGAAACTGAATATGTTTGACTTTATTCCAGATTTAATTCTGCCACCAGTTCTAGAAAAAATAGCACCCAATGTCAGACTAGATTAATGCGTAAATCGTCTTGTAATAGTAAACTTTTAGCAATCGTTGCCGGAGAAAAGAATCATGTTCTGGATACACTTTGGTATACTTTCTTTCACGACTATCCTGTTCACTATATTTGGGAGTGCGAATGTTCAACCGTGGAATTATAAAGATGAGGAACAAGAAGTAAACGTTCAAAGAAATGAGCCCACTACATCACAACAGCCGAAGCCAAAGACACCACAAAGTAAAAACAAAAAATAAAGTGTCATTTAGTTCCAATTTTCCTTGTGTGTTTTTCTTCATTTAAAATTGATAATTGTAATAGAGACTCTTCATTAAAACAAAAACCTTCGAAATTAATATAGTACCATTTTTATTGATTTTTGGTATTTTTCACAATTTAGTACACTAATCTCAGATGTTCCGGTAGTACGACTCTTGTTCTCGTTGCTCCCAAAGCTACATACTTTCTTCTTTTTGGGAAAGATTTCTCCTTGCGTCGGTCCGTTCCTTACCATTGGACCCCAGCTCGAAAAAGGGGAAAACTGAGTAATGTACTTCTTGTGCCACTCAGTTCGCTGTTACGTTCAACCATGCAGTTAGCAATTCAGTTCTTGGAGTTCGGTCTTTTATTTATGGCGTCATAACAGTGTTCTGGTTGACAGTCTTCGATAATTCTGTTAATGTCAGCATTTACATGGTTACGATGAAACAAACGAATATTTCGCTGTTGATCTTCGGATTTTACTTTGACTTCTTTTACTCCAAGACAATTGGAAACATAACATAACAACAACAATAATGAATGCATCTTATTCTTTTTTGAATTTGAGTCAAATTAATCATATTCCAAATAATAGAAAAAATTTTTGGATCTTATATTTTCTAGTATTGATGATGTGCATGTTGGTACTGCTTCTATCAATAGGTAAATCTTTTCAATAGCTTTAGTTTAGATGAGAAAGTCTCGAATTTTTATAACGTTATTTTTATGGAAATGGATTTGTATATTCCGAAAAAACGTATTCAAGTTAATAGATCTTCCTTTACTAGATGATTCAGTAGAGAATTGAAAAATTTATATCGCAAGAAAAAAATGGGATTTAAAAAATTTATCATTTTAGACATGTTTTAAGTTTCATGTTGTCGAAATAAATCTACACATATTAAGAAAAAAAGGCAAAATATAAGCCCCGCCCACCCACCCTACCTCAATTGTGATGATTTTTTTTATTCGTCGTTAGCCAAAGAGACGGAGCTTAACTGCAACATCCTTATTTCTCTATAAGCAATTAAATACATGTTTTTGAGTATCGTGTTGTTCAAAGAATACTATGTATACTAAGAATAAATTAAAGCCAAAGATTAAGCCCCACCCATACGTAGCCTAATCTAGTTAGTAATGTTTCATTCGTTTTCAGACCTAGGGGCGGAGCCTAATTACAAAATCCATATTTCCTTAAAAAAAATTACCATCTATTTTAAACGTGTCTCGTAAAATAACGTCATCACAATCGAGATGGGGTGGGCGGGCGGGGTTGCCTTTTTTTTAATATACATAGTATTCTTTGAACAAGACTATCCTCAAAAATATGTTTTTAATTTCTTGTAAAGAATTAGTAGGTATATTGTTTTATTACGAGCAAAAGTGTTACTTTTCGTGGCGAGTCAGTACAGACTAGGCACTTTTAGGCAGTTTTACTCCGAATAAAACATACTATTTTTTCTTCAAACGTCCCAATCAAGTTAAATTGTAACACATTTCTTTTTACATAACCTCACTATCCCCGGCATCACTACATCATGTCACCACACAACCCGACAATCAGGAACTGCACACCATGGACACTGTTTGCAATCAGTTCTACTATACGGAGTGTTTGTTTTTAGCACCACTGTCAGCATTTACAAGGTACGCGTGATAATCTCGATAGCAGAAACAAAGGCGGCAGAAAAAGTATTTTTATAGACACATGGCATTGAAATGCGTGTTTTACTATGTATCTGGTGGTATACAAAGGTCCGTTTTTCTGACATTTGAAGAAAATAATTATTTTGCAGTTAAGCTTCGCCCTCTTTGTTCACGGCGAATAAAAAAAATCATCACAATTGAGTTAGCGCGGGTGGGCGGGCTTACATTTTTTCTTTTTGTTTTAATATGTGGAGACTTCTTTTCACAACATGAAACTTAAAACATGTTTAAAATGGAAAATTTTTATAAGGAAATATCGATTTTGCAATTAGACACCTTGTATGATTGGACAGACAATAACTTATTTCCTCGAAATGTAGAAAATTGTTTCATTATATTTTGTTCTAACATTGATGCAGCTGTGGATTTTGATTATAAACTTGGTGGGTCCTCTGTTTCTCGTGTGGTCGAGAAAATTGGGGGTTACTTTTGATTGTAGACTTCTTTTTAAAAACTATTGTAATTTTATTTTCATTAAAGCAATTAGGATGTTGGGTTTTATTTCGGGACACTGTCAAAATTAATCTATTACTGCTCTCAAGACATTGTATTTTCCTCTTGTTCGCTCACATCTTAATTACTGCTCACCAGTAGGTATGGTCTCTCTTTTATAAAAGTGATTTTGAATTTTTAGGAAGGTACTCATCAAAAAGGTGTATATACTTGGATTATGAATAATTTGATTTCCTTTTCTACATGGACTCATCAACGGTTACCTATATCGAAAATACGTATCTTGTAGGAAAGTTGTCTTTTTTTTACCTCCACCTGGGAGCAGAATCACACGTAGTACAACAAACTTTAGACTTCCAATATCGACAACTAACATCCGATTATAAGAATGATGGCCAGTGTTAACAATTTAGGAAGTAATTCATTGTTTTTTGGGATCCGAGTAGCACGTCGTGCTGACACGACTTGTTTGTTTTTTGTTTTTTTCGTATAAATGTCATCACGAGATCCGACCGTTTCAGTACAAAATTCCGGTATACTATCGCGTTCGCGAATCAAGCAGCGAATTAAGTCTTTGCGGTATATTCGTTATCGTTATATAATAGCGATTCTACTCAGCATCGGGTCTTTTGCTTACTTCCTCACGTATTTTTCCTTTCCCAGATCCTTTAGACACCTTCACGAACTGGGCCCAAACTATAACTCCAACTACAGCATCGACTGCAAATTCGAAAAACACATAAGCAGAGTGAGGCATGTGGACGGAGATTTCTACAAATGGGGAAAGGAGTTCTATCAAATACTCCAGCAGGCACCCGCACTTGGTATCATGGTCAGTTCCATTCCCAGCGGCGTCTTGTCCGATAAACACGGCGGAAAATATTTCGTCTTGGTACCCATAATAGTTCTGAGCGTGATAGAAGTGGTGGTACCCCCGATGCTATGTGGTGCTGATGTAGAGTTCTACGTTTTGTTTATCTGGGAATTTCTCATCGGTGTTGGTGGTGCGATAGTTCTTTGCGGCACTAACTCGATTGTGGCCCAATGGACACCACTGGAAGAGAGAGGAAGACTGGCTTCTATAGTTTACTGCGGAATACCGTTCGCTGTTACGTTTCACCATGGAATTAACGACAACTTCATCCTAGCGACGGAAATGTGGAACGCACCGTTTTTCGTATACGCGGCTGTTGGATTAATCTGGTCTGGGTTCTTTGTGTTCTTCGGGTTTTCCTACTATTATACTAAAAACCGATGGCTGCGACAAGAAGAGCTGGATTTCCTGAAAAAACAGCTCGGTAATATTTTGATATATTATCCACTCACTATTTTACGACGTTGAAGTCTCGTTTCAGAGGAATCAACAACTTTTAACCGAAAAAAAGTCCCCTGGAGGAAATTATTGAAGTCGCTTCCTTTATGGTCACTGGCCATTATGCATATTGGGCACCTATGGATCTGGCAAGCCATGTTCAAGAATGTTCATTTCTTTTTAAGATATGTGCTGTATTTAGAATTCCACACTGCCGCCGCCTTATCTGCCATTGCATATATGTCGACGACTTGTTTGACGCCGGTGAGTGGATTTGTTGCAGACTATTTGACGAATCGAGGTTACGTCCAGTCGACGACTCTGCGCAAACTCTACACGACTTTTGGTAAAATCAGACAATGATGAGATTTTAGCCGAAAAGAAAACTTGTAGGTGGCATGGGACCGGCAGTGTTCCTTCTGGCGGCTGCCTATTCTGGTTGCTATAGGATAATGGCGGCCTGCTTCTTTATTATAGGGACGGGACTGATGAGTTTCTACTTCAGTGGTACCAGAATCAACACTTTAGAACTTGCACCGAATTTCAGTGGAACCGTTATGGGTTTTATGAATACGTTTAACTTTATTCCTGTTTTAATTCAGCCAAAAGTTGCAGCATCTGTATCACCCACAGTCAGAACAAACTAATGTATAAATCGCCTTGTGATATTAAATTTTTAGGAATCGTTGACGGAGAAAAGGATGATGTTCTGGGTAGACTTGGGTATAATGGCTTGCGCGAATTTCGTGTATAGTATATTTGGGTCTGGGGATGTTCAGTCGTGGAATTACGAAGGTGAGGAAGAAGAACTGTATGAGGCATCAGGTAGTGCCCCCTCTACATCAAGATATAACCAAGTGTTACCTCAACATCAACCACGAAATAAAGTATAACTTTTAATTGTAATCAAAAACGTTTATCAAAATAGAAACCTTCAAAATTAACATATTGTTACAAAAGAGTTTTCATATTGGCAACCCCATGAGATTTTGAATCTTTTCAATCCTGCGAACTAATTAATCTTGGTCAATAGTCTGGAAATTGCACCGAATTTTAGCGGAACCATCATTAGTTTTATGAATATGTTTGACTTTATTCCTCATTTAATTCTGCCACCAGTTCTAGAAAAATAGCACCCAATGTCAGACTAGATTAATGCGTAAATCGTCTTGTAATAGTAAACTTTTAGCAATCGTTGCCGGAGAAAAGAATCATGTTCTGGATACACTTTGGTATACTTTCTTTCACGACTATCGTGTTCACTATATTTGGGAGTGCGGATGTTCAACCGTGGAATTATAAAGATGAGGAAGAAGAAGTAAACGTTCAAAGAAATGAGCCCACTACATCACAACAGCCAAAGCCAAAGACACCACAAAGTAAAAACAAAAAACAAAGTGTCATTTAGTTCCAATTTTCCTTGTGTGTTTTTCTTCATATAAAATTGATAATTGTAATAGAGACTCTTCATTAAAACAAAAACCTTCGAAATTAATATAGTATCATTTTTATTGATTTTTGGTATTTTTCACAATTTAGTACACTAATCTCAGATGTTCCGGTAGTACGACTCTTGTTCTCGTTGCTCCCAAAGCTACATACTTTCTTCTTTTTGGGAAAGATTTCTCCTTGCGTCGATCCGTTCCTTACCATTGGACCCCAGCTCGAAAAAGGGGAAAACTGAGTAATGTACTTCTTGTGCCACTCAGTTCGCTGTTACGTTCAACCATGCAGTTAGCAATTCAGTTCTTGGAGTTCGGTCTTTTATTTATGGCGTCATAACAGTGTTCTGGTTGACAGTCTTCGATAATTCTGTTAATGTCAGCATTTACATGGTTACGATGAAACAAACGAATATTTCGCTGTTGATCTTCGGATTTTACTTTTACTTCTTTTACTCCAAGACAATTGGAAACATAACATAACAACAATAATGGATGCATCTTCTTCTACTGCAGAAGATCCTATCGATTTTTATGCTTCTATCAATTGGAATCGACCTAAAGAAGCTGATTTAGCCCACAAACAATCGGGTATATTTGAGGATTACCAATATTTTAAAACTTTACGTGGTCGCTGCAAAGAACTTAATCAAAGTTTATAATTTATACGTTCCAAAGTTCTTCTGGAAATTTATCAGTGATAGAAAAACAGAATAACGGCATTCCATATGAAATGCAATTTCAAGAAAACAACTGTCTTTTCTTTAGCGCTCCGCCGGCCGCTGATGAGTCATCTCCGTATATAGCAGAATAAGCACACACATACTAGAAGACCCATAGGCGTCGTACCGGGTCGCGTATGAGTTTCTTTCGTTTTGCTTCTAGTTTTACTGCAATAGTACTTGGCTAGTACTCTAGGCCCATAACCTGTTAATCTTTCGGATTAGTAACTATTTCTTAAACTGTGTCCCACAGAAAAAACTTTTGTTTGTCAAGTATCACAGCAACATACCATATTGACAATTCGTTCTTCGTAAAAATGTCATCACATTTTTTAAATGATACCCCTCAAAGTTCAAGTATCCTACCGACTTTGGTAACCAAGCTGCGATGTAAGTCTCTTTCGAACATTCCTTACCGTTACAAAATATCCATTCTACTCTGCACTGGAGGCATCGCTTACATTCTCATGTACATCTCCTTCAAAGAAGCCTTACAGCATATGAAAGAACCAGAACCGTACACTAATCTCAGTTACAGCGGTCAGTGCAAATTCGCAAGAAATGTAAGCAAAGTAACCTACGTAAAGCCCTCGTTCCACCTCTGGGCCCCTTCGGATTATCTAAACCTCGAGTTGGCACCCTCATGTGGTGTCCTCGTAACGGCCTTTCCTAGTGGATATTTCGCGGATATGTACGGCGGAAAATACTTTGTCTGGATTCCAGTAATACTCCTCGGTCTGGTAGAGGCGATAATACCCCCCATACTCAGCGGTGGTGATATGGACTACTACATTTTGATGTTCTGGCAATTTCTCTCCGGTGTTGGACTTGCGATGTTTTATAGCGGCGCTAACTCGATTCTAGCCCAGTGGACACCCGTGGAAGAGAGAGCAAGACTGGCTTCTATAGCTTACTGTGCATCACAGTTCGCTGTTGTGTTCCATTACGGAACTACCAGCAATTTCATCCTCGCGACAAAAATGTGGAACGCGCCTTTCTACTTGTACATAGCATTGGGGTTAATCTGGGTTGTATGTTTTGCGTTCTTCGGGTTTTCGCACTACCAGAGTAAAAAAAACAAATGGCTGCATGAGGAAGAGCTGCAGTTCCTGACGAGGAAACTAGGTAAGATTTTGATAAAGTACGGTGTCGATGTTTCGTTTCAGAAAATATGACAGCTTTTCGCAGAAAAAAATTCCCCTGGTTGAAATTTTTCACGTCGTTTGCTTTATGGGCAGTGGTCGTTGCTCATTTCGGTTTCAATTGGATGTGGAAGGTGATGCTCACCAACCTTCATCCCTATTTAAGACATGCCCTCTACTTCGACTATCAGACAACCGACGGTTTATGTGCTCTCTCCTATTTCTTGATGGGTTTGATGACAGTACTGAATGGATTTGTTGCAGACTTTTTGACGAATCGGAAATACGTACATTTGATGACTCTGCGCAAGCTCTACACGACTATCGGTAAAATCAAACAGTGTAGAGGTTTTTTGCCGTGACAAAAATTTCTAGGTCTCATGGGACCGATCACTTTTCTTCTATCGTCCAGCTATGCTGGCTGCCATTGGGAATCGGCGATTGTTTTGATTACTATAGGGATGATCCTTATGTCTTTCTACTTTAGTGGCACCAGAATCAACACTTTGGAATTTGCACCGAATTTCAGTGCATCCGTTATGGGTATGATGAATACATTTGATATCACTCCTGTTATAGGTGTGCCAAAACTTGCAGCAATTATTAGACCCCATGTGAGAACAGACTAATGCGTTAATCTTCTTGTAATACAACATTTTTAGAATACGCTACCGGAGAAAAAACTGATGTTTTGGGTATACGTGGGCATGGTTGCTTTCTGCACTCTTACGTTCACGTTCATCGGCTCTACGGAGACTCAGTCGTGGAATGGTGATGACCATGAAGAAGAAGAAATAGAGATGGAGAATTCCTCTATGACGCCAAGAAACCAATATATGGACCCACGAGTCACATAAATAAATTACACTGTTAATAAAAACAATTTATGACACATGACTTTTAAAGATTTTAGGTATAATTTTTCACAATTTTTAGTCCATTCATCTGAGATGTTTCTATCTCACCAAAACTTCTTAATATTCAGGACAGCTTGGATTGAATCAGATAGTTGACATTTAATAAGCTAACCTGAACGAGGCTAAGTTTTTCCCTACCCGTCCAAATTTTGGCAAAAACATAATGCACGCTAGAACAACAGTTTAGCATTGGCGTAAGGCATTCCGGCCGTGATCTACTGGTTACAAATTATATTTATATTTTGCCTTTTTTTCTTAACATATGTAGCCTTCTTTTCACAAGAGACCCACCCCGCCTATTCACCCCATCTCCATTGTGATGTTTTTTTTTATTTTTAGAAACTTAAAACATGTCTAAAAAGGTAAATTTTTCTAGGTAAATATGAATTTTGGAATTAAACCCCGCCCCTCGACCTAACAACGAATGAAAAATTCATCACAATTGAGACAGGGTGGATGGGCGGGGCTTATATTTGTCCTTTTTTCTTAATACAATGTAGTTATCTTTTCACAACGAGAAACTTAAGATATGTTTGAAATAGTAATTTTTTTAGACAAATATGGGTTTTGCAAATAAGGTTCGCCCCTCGATCTGACAACGAGGAAAAAAATCATCATGATACGTTTGGCTAAAAAAAAGAAAAGAATAGAAAAAATGTAGACAGCATATTATGCTCCGCCCTCGGCTCACGATGCATAAAAAAATCATTACAATTGAGAGCGGGTGGGTGGGCGGGGCTTATATTTTGTACATTTTTTCTTAATGTACGAAGTCTTGTTGTCCCAACAAGAAATTAAAAATGAATAAAAAATCGTCACAATCGAGAGGGGGTGAGTGGGCGGGCCCTATATTTCCTACATTTTATTTTTCTAATATACGAAATGTTCATTCCCCAACAAGAAACTAAAAATAGCTATCGTGTTGTTCAAAGAAAACTATATGTAGCTAAAAAAAAATCCCGATCTCAATTGTGATTAATTTTTTATTCGTTGTCAAACAGAGGGACGGGGCATAATTACAAAATACATATTTCCCTACAGAAATTTTGGACATATTTTAAGTTTCTTGTTGTGAAAAGAAAACTACGTATATTAAGAAGGAAGGGCAAAATATAAGTCCCGCCCACCCACCCCATCTCAATTGTAATGATTTTTTTTATTCATTGTCAGACCGAGATGCGGAGTCTAACTGCAAAATTCATATTTTTTTTACAAAATTTTACTCTTTTAAGAACTTTTTTCACATAATTTCTTGTGGAGAAATGAGGATTTTGCACCTAAGCTCCGCCCTCGGCTCACTATGCATAAAAAAATCATCACAATTGAGAGGGGGTGGGTGGGTGGGGCTTATATTTTGTACATTTTTTCTTAATGTACAAAGTCTTGTTGTCCCAACAAGAAATTAAAAATGAATAAAAAATCGTCACAATCGAGAGGGGGTGGGTGGGCGGGGCCTATATTTCCTACATTTTATTTTTCTAATATACGAAATCTTCATTTCCCAACAAGAAACTCAAAATAGCTATCGTGTTGTTCAAAGAAACTATATGTAGCTAAAAAAAATCCCGATCTCAATTGTGATTAATTTTTTATTCGTTGTCAAACAGAGGGGCGGGGCATAATTACAAAATACATATTTCCCTACAAGAATTTTTAACATATTTTAAGTTTCTTGTTGTGAAAAGAAAACTACGTATATTAACACGACAGGGTGAAATATAAGCCCCACCCACCCACCCCATCTCAATTGTAATGATTTTTTTTATTCATTGTCAGACCGAGAGGCGGAGTCTAACTGCAAAATTCATATTTTTTTTACAAAATTTTACTCTTTTAAGAACTTTTCTCACATAATTTCTTGTGGAGAAATGAGGATTTTGCATCTAAGCTCCGCCCTCGGCTCACTATGCATTAAAAAATCATTTACATTTATGTTTACGATAACAAATTATGTAAAGCCTTCCCGTGGGTCCTAATTCTCTTTTTTTAATGTGAAACCTTCTCGGGGGTCCCAACTGTCTTTTTTAAAAATGTAAAACCTTGTCGGGGCTCCCAACTGTCTTTTTTAAAAATGTAAAACCTTCTCGGGGGCCCAAAATGTATTTTTTTTTTAATGTGAAACCTTCTCAGGGTCCCAACTGTCTTTTTTAAAAATGTGAAACCTTCTCGGGGGTCCCAACTGGCTTTTCTAAAAATGTAGAACCTTCTCGGGGACCTCAAATATTGTTTTTATGTGAAACCTTCTCGCGGGTTCCAACTGTATTTTTTTAATAATGTGCAACTTTCTCGGGGGTCCCAACTGTCTTTTTTAAAAATGTGAAACCTCCTCAGGGGCGCCAAATGTTTTTTTTAATGTGAAACCTTCTCGGGAGCCCCAAATATATTTTTTTAATGTGAAACCTTCTCGGGGGTCCCAACTGTATTTTTTAAAAATGTAAAACCTTCTCGGGGGCGTCAAATAACTTTTTTTAAGAATGTGAAACCTTCTCGGGGGTACCAACTATCCTTTTTTAAAAAAGGCGAAACCTTCTCGGGGGCCCCTAGTGACTTATTTTAAGAATATTATATCTTCTCGGGGCTCCCAGCTGCCTATTTTTACTACACTGTGACTAGAACCTTCTATATTGTTTTTACTCCATAGAGGTTATCACAAAAAGTAGAATTCCACAAAATCGAATTTTATCATTTTTCAGAGAAGCAGTATTTGTTGCAGTGTACTTCAGAAGCAAGGGAAATTCTGTCCAAATAACTTTCAACCATTTTTTTAAGATTTGCTTGATTTTTATTAAACCGCCTCAATATCACACTGGCAGTCGACATTTTAACAAACGCCTGTGTGTAATTCCTTAGATACGACGTCTGTTTACAAACACTACATCACGATAGAAGATATTTTTTTTCAATCAAGATTCAAGTTAAAATGCAGTTTTTCAACAAAATTCTAAGACCTTCTCATAGGTTCAAATATCGAGGTGAGTTTATTTGAGTTTTGATTCCTAAATCAGTAACTTTTCTCCAGTCTGCGTTCTCCCACAACGCTACATCATGGCCCTTCTACTGTCCTGCGGAGTACTGGCCCTGTTCACCATACGTGTGTCTTTTCAAGTCGTCTTGTTCCACATGGTAGTCCCCCCCAAGATCATACGATTTGCGAACGCAACCATAACCTGCAAATATAGCGAACCACCCACCCCCCCTATCACAGTAAGTATTCTCCCGTGTTTCAACACCTGCAGCATACCTTTCCAGACCGCAAAAAAGTACGACTGGTCAGAATCACATCAAGTCCACATCCTCCAGGCATTTTTCTTGGGATACTTTCTGGGGCACTTTCCCGGAGGTTACCTTTCCGACAGATACGGAGGAAAAATCGTTTTGTCTTGTTGCACTTTCGCAACAATCATTTTAACAATCTTGACTCCAGTGATACTAAGCAGTAGTTCGATGGACTACTACACCTTGATTGGGGTTCAAGCACTTACTGGTTTCTCAACCGGAATGCTTTTTCCCAGCGTCCATTCGATTCTAGCGCATTGGACACCAGCTTGCGATAGAGGAAAACTGAGTGGTATAGTTTTTTGCGCTGCTCAGTTCGGTGTTGTGTTAAACGATGCAGTTAGCTTTTCTTTCATCCTCCATACGGAGGCTTGGAGTTCGGTCTTTTACCTGTATAGTTCCATAGCAGCAATTTGGTTGGTGGTTTGGCTAATTTTTGGACAGGCGACATACAGACATGGTATATTGTCCACTCAAGAGGAGAATGCGTATCTCGACAGGAATCTTGGTAAGAAATGAGATTGTGGACTTGCACGATTCGTTTTTAGCCGATTTGGTTAGTGATAATTATAGAAAAGTACCTTGGAAGAAGATGTTCTTTTCTATTCCTCTGTGGGCACTCATCGTTTCACACTTCGGCCACATGTGGATCTGGCATGTACTGATATTAGATGTTCCCGAGTACCTGATGTACGTATTGAGGTACAACATGAGGAATAGTTACTTTCTGGCTGCCCTGCCGTACTCTATGCTGGCTGTTCTGACTATTAGCAATGGATTTTTTATGGACTACTTAATTAACAACAAACTGGTGAAGATTACCACAAGCCGCAAAGTTTTCACCACGTTTGGTAAAACTTCACTTTGATAAACGTACTGATTCTAAAGAAGTTTTCAGGTGCTGTTGGACCTGCCATTTTCTTAGCGGCAGTACCTTTTGTTCATTGTTCAAGAGAAGCAGCGATTATTCTGTTCGCAGTTGGTATAAGTATGACGAGTTTTTACTACACAGGTACTAGAATCAACACTCTGGATCTTGCACCAAACTATAGCGGCACGATAATGGGCATAGTTAACGGAATTGGGGCTATACCAGGTGTTATAGTACCACACATCGAGGATGACCTAATTATAAATGTGCAACTAACCATTCTGCTGAACCATTTTTACCGTTTTCTTTTTAGAACACCTTCAACGAATGGAAAGCCTTGTTCTGGTTACATTTCTTTATACTGCTTTGTACGTGTATTTTTTTTATAAGTTTTGGAAGTGGAGAAGTGCAACCATGGAATGATTACGAACTGGAAAATCGCCTAGCACACATTGATGCATCTTAAAAATGACATTGTGACAGCAAAAATAAAAAATCTTAACTATTACAACGTTGTATTTTCTTTTGACCGTTCCGTTGTTCAGTGCAAGTACTACTCTCCATTCCGTAGCCATTTTGCAATGGAACCCCATCTGGTAGTACTCATATTTAGAGACAAGGAAAAACCTACCCACAGCGATAATAAAAATAAGACGCACAAATTTAGCACATGAATTTTATTGAGTTAGCTGTTACATTTCACAATCTTCACGGAAGTACCAATAGCTGCAGACGTTCCACGCGGAACAAGAACTTCCTAGTTTTCGGGAAAGATCTCTCCTCGCGTCCGTCCATTTCTTACCATTGGACTCCAGTTCGAAAAAGGGGAAAACTGAGTAGTGTACTTCTTGCGCCGCTCAGTTCGCTGTTATGTTCAACCATGCAGTTAGCAATTCAGTTCTTGGAGTTCGGTCTTTTATTTATGGCTTCATAACAGTGTTCTGGTTGACAGTTTTCGTGAATTTTGTTTACTGCATCTACATAGTTACGAAGAAACAGATTGTCAGCAGCAACGAGTTTTATTTCGACTAAAGTTCGATGTCGTCGACTCAAAATTTGGCTTGGTAGATCTTTCTTGAAACCTATATTGTGGTACCTTTGATGTCTATCAAAATTACCTGCATGACGCAAAAACAGTTTTCGTTAAGATTTCTTTAGTTCATCTTAAACTCTTTCGAAATCACACTGCCAGTACATCTAACAAACGCTTCAGCGTGTAACTCCATAGCTACGACGTCTGTTTACACATACTTTGAACGTTCTGTACTTTTTTTTTCCGTCAAGATTCCAGTGAAAATGTACTGTCTGGACAACATTTTCAGACTTTCTCAAAGGCCGAAACGTCGCCGTAAGTTTATTCTAGTTTTGATTCTGAAATTGGTAGGTTTGTTTCAGTGTGCCTTCTCCCACAACGCTACATCATGGCCCTTCTGCTGTTCTTCGGAGTACTAACCAACTTCACCATACGTATATCTTTTAAACTGGCATTGAATCAGTTGGTAGTACCCGCGAACGTCTCACGCTTTACGAACAAAAATGACATCTGCTACTATAACGAAACACAAAAGCAATCCAGCCCAGTAAATACTTCAGTAAGTACTCTTGGCCATCCCTCAAAACCTATAGCATCATTTTCTAGAAGACAAAAAATCTGTACGACTGGTCAGCAGCAAGTCAAACCTCCATTGCTAAGGCATTTTTCTACGGGTACTTTTTCGGGCACTTTCCCGGCGGCTACTTTTCCGACAAATACGGAGGCAAAATCGTTTTGTCTTGTTGCACTTTCGTAACGATCATTTTAACAGTCTTCACTCCAGTGATGTTAACCGGTAGTTCGCACGACTACAATATCCTGACTGGGCTTCAAGGACTTACAGGTTTCTCAATTGGAATGCTTTTTCCTAGTGTCCATTCGATTCTAGCGCACTGGACACCAGCTCGCGATAGAGGAAAACTGAGTAGTATAGTTTTTTGCGCTACTCAGTTCGCTGTTGTGTTTAGAGATGCAGTGAGCGTTTCTTTCATCGTTTATACAGATACTTGGAGTTCGCTCTTGTACTTACAGAGTTCCCTAGCAGCAATCTGGTTGGTAGTTTGGCTAGTTTTTGGACAGGCGACGTACAGAAATAGTCCATTGGCCACTGAAAAGGAGTACGCTTATCTCCAGGAGGAACTTGGTAAGAAGTGAGCTTGTGAGCTTTCACGATTTGCTTTTAGAGACTTTGCTTGTTGACAAAGTTACAAAAATACCTTGGATCGAGATGTTGTTCTCGATTCGTCTGTGGGCACTGATCATTGCGCAGTTCGGCCATACGTGGATGTGGCACGTGATGATCAAAGATCTTCCCAAGTACATGATGTCTGTGTTGAAGTTCGACTTAAAGCAGAGTTACTATATAGCTGCTGTGCCATACCTGACGATGGGTGTTCTAACTCTCTCCACTGGATTTTTAGTAGACTTCCTAATCAATAAGCGAGTGGTGGAAATTACCACAAACCGCAAGTCCTTCACCACGTTTGGTACGACTTCCGTTTATTAAACGAACTGCTTCTAAGGAGTTTTCAGGTGCTGTGGGACCAGCCATATTCGTGGTGGCAGCAGCTTACGCTGCTTGTGCCAGAAAAACAGCAGTTTTTCTGTTCACGGTCGGTATGGGTATGATGAGTTTTTACTACTCAGGCACCAGAATCAACACTCTGGATCTCGCGCCGAACTATAGTGGCATAATAATGGGTATAGTCAACGGAATCGGAGCCCTACCAGGAATTATCCTACCGGAAATCAGGAAATACTGGACTTTGGAAGTACGAAAAAAACTTGTTCAATCGAATTTTACAGTTTTCTTTTTAGGACTCTTACATGGACTGGATACCTGTTTTTTGGCTACATTTGGCCATCCTGTTTGCTACGTGTTTTTTTTTCGCAGTTTTTGGAAGTGGCCGCGTGCAACCATGGAATGATTACGAAGAGGAAGAGATCGAAGCGGCTGATTCGAACGCCTCACCCTTTGTATCCCAGATACCTGTCGTTGAACCTCCGGTGCCTCAATAAACACCTTTCAGAAAAAAAAAAGTTTTTGTTGTTTTTGTAATGAAAGCCGAACATAACCTTACTAACACTCAGTTTATTTAACAGGTACATTAAAAACAGCAGAAGTCACGAAAACCTGATTCAATCCCCCTCGTTCTCAATTATCTCGATACTCGTCGCCCCCTCCAGCCCCAAAATAATATCATCCTCGTTAACTAAAATCGAATTTGCCGCCTCCATCTCCTCATCCACTCCCACCACTTCCGTTTTATCTTTCTCCCCCACCACCTGCTGGTGCTGCTGCTTCAAATGATCCCTCAAAGCGAACGCCCTCGAGTACAAAGCCCCACAAATCCAACACTCGTACTTCAAGTTGTTGTCCCTCTTGTGTGTCTCCATGTGGGCCCTCACCGCATACAAGGACGCAAAAGGCCTATTACACTCCGTACACGTAAACGGCTTGATGTGGCTATTCTTATGCCCCGCCAACTGGACGCTGGTTTTAAAAGCCTTCGGACAATAAGGACACTTATAAGCCCTCACATCCGAATGCGTCAACAAATGATGGTTATACACACTATGAGACTTAAACCTCTTCCCGCAATGTTTGCACTGGTAAGGCCTGGACCCCGTATGCGTCCTCAAGTGCAACGTCAAGCAATAACTCACCCTAAAAGCCTTGCCGCAGATCTCGCACACGTGTGGCTTCTCCCCCGTATGTATCCGTTCGTGCTTGACCTTCTCGTGCGGCCTCGTGAATCTCCGGCCGCAGTACTGGCAAGCGTACGGCCTCTTCTGGCACTGATTCTGCAAATGCTCGTTCAAAGCATCGTACGTCACGAACGGCTTCTTACAATACGAACAAGTAAACTTTTTATTGTTAGTGTGAGCCTTCATGTGCATTTCTAGGTTAGGCTTGGTAAAGAACTTCCTATTGCACACCCCGCAATTAAACCCGTTGTTGTACTCGTGCAAACTCATGTGTGCTTGTTCGTGCTCTTTGTTGTACGTCTTTTTGCACACTTTGCAAATAAAGATCTCCCTGACTGTCTCCTCCCTGTCGTCGTCATTGGTCGCGGCTTCGATTTCGCGCGTTTTGATTGGCACGTGCATGCGGTGGTGGAGCCTCAAGGACTTGAGGGAGGAGAAAGAGGTGTTGCAAATGTCGCAAATGTGCAAATCTTTGGCGTCGGTTTCGGCGCATTCGTGGTTTTCAGAGGTGGGGAAACAAGTGTTACAGGTTTGACATAAAGCGACTTCCACGACGTTGTTTTGGGTGGAAGTGGTGTCTTCGTCCTGCAGCCAGAATTTGTCGATTTTGACGAACTTGCGGGTGTACAAGCGGCCATCTTTGTCTTTGATGTCTTGCGTGATTGGTGCTTTTTTCTTGCGGAGTGGGGGGGATGGCTCCGCGGGTTTGACGGTTTCCTCCTCCTACAAAGAAAATTAATTTTCAGGGGTCTAAATATAGTGAAAAGTTACCAAAATTATTTCTTGTCCTTGATGGAAATTACTCAAGTGGTCGTCGATATCCCCGAACTGCGAATCACAACTTTGACAGTAATACTGCACTTGTTCCTCTACGAGTTCCGTCGTGCCTTTACCACCCTCCAGTAGCGCTCTGGCTAGAATACTCTCCGAAAGCTCGCCAGTTTCTTCGATGCTTTGAGGACTCTCGATTGACTGGTCATCGATTTCTATAATAAGAGCACAGGCGGTGTCCAAATGGTCCACAAGGTCAGACAATTTGTCGAACTTTTCATGACAAGTGGGACAATGCAGATTTTCCACAATATCCACCAGGTGAATTTTGAGGGTGGAAGGTGAGTCGAAAGTCTCGTTGCAACATAAAGGGCAACTTATTTGCACCATCGCACCTGCAATTAATTTAATCGTCAGAAATAAAAATTCGAGGGGGTTTAAATTCAAATTTGGAATAAATAAATAACTTCATACCGTACGTCCAACACAATCGAGAAGTTGGATAAAATGGCGGTTGACGTTTGAGTTGACAGTTGACAGGAGGTGGAGAGGAATGAAATGGGTTTTATGGGGGCTGCGGGGTCACAAAAAGGGTGCAGACGCCAGTTGTGGCGACTGATATAAACGCTGAATGAAATCGCTGGGTTCAACTGGCGAAATTGGGTGATAACCTCTACAAGAGTCAAGGTCGAGTGAAGCATGGGCGCTAAAGGTAACTATTTATGTTTGTTTAAAAATATTGGCACCATGGTGGGTCCTGTGATGTATATTTAGTTGTTTGTCGTTGTATAAATATATACATACATACATAGTGTTTATTATAAACTAATTCCGTGTTAGGATAATTATTGAAAATATTTTAGGCAACCAGTAATACACGAGAGTAAGCATAAGTGTCTAAAGTTGGGTCTAGTAACGTTATCATTTTTATCAATTCCGTCGCCACAAGTGACTGACGCGTTTTAAATCTATGTTTATACAATTGTAGACAGTTTATTCTGACGTTTCGATGCTAATTACAATGTATTCAGAAAATGCACGAGGTGATGACTTTTATTATTATTGCTTTTTTATTTTATAGGTCAGTTTAATCCGTCATTAAACAAATAACACGTGTTGTAATGTGTAAAAATAACACACCTGAACGTGTTTCGCATGCTTGTACTAAAATTTGTATTCATTCAGGATAGAAATAGAATTGTGACTTTAAAATAGAATTGGAGAAAGCGCCATCTGTGTATGAGTGACGTCATGAAAAATCGCCAAAACGGCTCATCATGTTATAGTACAAACAAAAATAAAATTGCGTAATACTTTGTTTATAAACTTTATTTATAATCATGTTATTTAAAACTACTCAATTTAGTATTCTGATACTAACATCTAGTGACGTTTATTGCGTAAGTTGTGTGAAATGTGTGGAATAAAGTACGCGTATGTTGTACTGATTGATTGTAGCGGACAAATATTTCTTCGGTTATTGAAATTTAGTTTATGCGATTTGTTAAAGCCATAGAACAATTTTAAAAAGTATACAAAAAATCACACTTTTTATCTTTGAAGGAAGTTTTTAGACTGTTACTATCCACTTTTACTGCAGTGTAATGTTTACAAGGTATTCGGTTTGGTGGATAAAAATCATAATTCGTCGTAGTTAAGTAATTTGTGAAAAAACAGCAATTACAAGACATTTCGAAAATGGTCACGTAACAGTCGCCTAATTCGAACTAGTCACCAGATTTTTTCTTAAAAAAGAAGAAGTTCTTGTTTATTTTTACCCACCCTGACACATAGTCAAAGTTTGAGTATTTTGAGATAGTTTGAGAAATCCGATTTTTTTTGTCACAGTGACATTTCGAATTTATTTGTCTCAGTTAGAACTGTGTTTTTTGCGAAATTAGAACCGCAGCAGTGGAAAAATCTCACTGTCTCGGTACAAAATTGTTCTGTGAAACACTAAATCTGTCATGTCACAGTGGGAACGTACCCGAACCATAATTCACATTCGTTAATTGGTCCGACTTTAATTAAGAGATCGCTTTATTTAAAATCGTAATTAATAAAGATTAAATCGAGAAACCTGATAATAATAGGAATTTTACTCATTTTTTATGTGCCTGTATTATATTATAAGCGAAAGGTTCAACCGTTCCGACTATCATCTAGTCATCACGTCATACTTTTGGCACTTTTACTATAATTATCTCCCGTAATTACTCCATAATTAAGCGTTTTGTTTTATTTATGAAACATGAAATAATATTTATTTAAAAACCCGAAAACATTAAAACACCGGTGACGTAACTATTACTGCGATTACTGCGACGCTTCATCACCGTCGCAAAAAAAAAGAAACTAGTCCGCGAGCGCTTTTTTCCCGCGCGCAAAAAACCGCCAAAAAATAATAATTATAAACCCGTAAAAACTAAAAACCCATAAAACCTATGATTATGAATACTAATTCGTTCTTATTTTTCCCCGTCAAGTTCGTCGACTCCTCATTTACATAACCTCCAAACATCACCTTTACGTCACATTTTTTTCGTTTACCGCGCCGAAAATCCAACTTTTACTTTTACACTGTCGATTTTCCGCCGGCCAATGGCCGGCCGGCATTTTTCGGATTCCATCCAATTACCGCCAGTGAGAGTTCACGGTCACGTGACACGTGACACCTGTCCAGGAAGGAATCCTGCTTTCATCCGAATTCTTTTTTATTATTCATTCGATTACTCGATTATTAATTTCACTTTCATCGAACGCTCGAACAGTGAGAGAGTGATGAATTGCAACCACCGTAATTGTGTTTGTTGTTCCGACTTTCATTCGAAAGTGAGTTCGTTTGTTCCAGACGACGTTCGAATGTTCTTTTTCGGGAGCCCGCTGATGGACGTCACGGCCAACGTCGGCGACGATGTCTTGGGGAAGTACCGCCTGGACCGGGACAACGCGTACGTCGTCGACGAGACCAACCGGGGGCTGTTCGACGAGGTTCGGGCCACGTCGGTGCAAGTCGGGGGCAGCGTCACCAACACGGCCAGGACGGTGTGCAGGCTGCGGGGATCCCCGAGGAACGTGACGTACCTAGGAACCGTCGGCGACGACGAGTACGGCGAGATGATCAAAAAACAGCTGGGAAAAGAAGGCTTGAGCGGGGGGTTAAGACAGGTTGGGGGAAACACAGGAAAAGTGGCAGTGCTGCTTATGGGGAAAGCGAGGACTCTGGTCACCGATTTGGGGGTTTCCAGAAGTTTTTCGCTGGATGAGGAAACATGGAGGCGAATTAGCGATGGTCCGTCTCTGGTCTATCTGTCTGTAGGTTAAGAACGTCATAAAAACACTATGACATGGGGGAACATCGATGTATAATATATTTTTCCTAGGGTTTTTTCATCAGTGTCTCCCTAGACACAATCACCAAACTCGCCACCACCAGCCAAACCGTAGCATTCAATCTTGGGGCGCCATTTTTGAGCAAAAAATTCCCCCAAGAAATGACGCACCTCTACGAAAACGCCTCCATAGTCTTCGGAAACGAGGCGGTAAGTCTTGGATTTACCCATCTCGTTTTATTGTTCGAATTTCAATAGGAACACCGCGCTTTTGCGCAAATCCACAACATAACCTCAAACCACGTCGTCGAAGTAGTGGCGGCAACCAATCGACGTTTCGATAACAAATCACGTGTTGTTGTCGTCACTAGAGGGGGCGGGGCAGTTGTGGTGTTCCACGATTCCGATTGGCAGGTGTTTGAGGTTAAGAAAGTCGTCGAAGTTGTGGATAGCAACGGCGCTGGGGACGCTTTCGCTGGGGGATTTCTGGCACGCTACGTAGAGGGAGACAGTATTGCCAACTGCGTCCGAAGCGGGGTTGAAGTGGCGGGGCGGGTCATACAAAGGGTCGGTTTTAACCTCGATTAATCGCAATTAAAACTCGTTATTTTTTACCTAGTGAATTTTAATTTTAGCCAACCCAATCGAGACGAAAATCGACGTGTGGGTGTTATTTTCGTGACCCCTGCCATTAGATCACCAGACGGGTTTTTTGACCCCGGCCATGACAGTGACTTTGGTCGGAGTCCGACCTTCGACCCCTTCGTATTTTTTCTTGCAAAAAAAAAACGTGATTTATCAGAGATGCCAACATAACAAACAATTCTGTGTAGCGTGATATTCTTAATTCGTTCCAAGTATGTGTATATTATACACGAATCCGGATTTGATTTTTAAATAGGAGTAGATGAGTCACTCGCATTTTCAAGACTGCTTTTCAGGATGTGTGCTCGCGTAAGAAAATTGGGTGGCACCACTGGACCAGGATGTGGATCAGTGACGCCGCGAATTCCTGTCAAGGTTTTTTGCGAGGGCGCCACCTGAGATTTACGATCCGCAAACGCGTCCTTGAACCCCCACGTGACATTTGGTTTTGTCCCGAAATAGAAAACTCGGTTTGATTATCTCGAGCGACTATAAAAAATGCGAAAGTGAAAGTTCTAGAGCGAGTTAATAAATAAAAATCGACCTTTATTGAATATTTTAATTGCTTATGTTGGTTGAAATGGTAGTGAAAGTGCTGCCAACCCCGCGGAGCTAACCAACGAACCCTCGGTGAAAGTGGTGCCAACGTAAATTTGCGCTTTCGCTGTCACGTTGGCAGCTCTGGATTTGGTTTTTTTCAGAGCCAGCTTCACTTTCTCTTGCAAATGGAACACAGCGAGGCCGGTGTTGACCGAACAAACGGTTTTACGAGATTTTGTGGACCGTTAGATAGTACTTAATTTGAGCTTGCACATTTTCGTGGAAGCCGTCCGCCTGACGTCACGTAGCGCGATAATAAAGATAAAGTAAATAAGTTATTAAATTTTTTCGAGCGAAAAAAACGAACAAACACGGATGTCGTGACGTCACCCGAAAATTCTTGAAAATCTCCTCGGTAGCATTAATTACAAGTGTTTTGTGTCACTCCGCCGCCGGCTGATGGATGAAACAATAAAAACGGGATACAAGAAAAATCAATCGCCGATAAGCGTGTAACTGTGCCATTGGGTCAACAGTACATCGAACATAATTTTTTTGAAATTTATTAAGACAAATTAGCCAACGATGAATAATTCATTCCATTTTTTTATTCTTGACGTAACTTCTTCCATTGAACTTTTTAAATTCCTCTCAAGGTTTTCGGCACGTGATGATACATTTTAACAATCCTCCGTCACGTGGTGTCACGTGACGTCGCAACATCCGTCTCGAAAAACCCGCCAAGGCGATTTTGTGAAGCTGCATAAAGTGTCGTTTAAATGCAAATAAATTTAAGAAGAGTCCGATAATTGCGTGAAGTTCCGGGTTTTAACGGCGATGATTGGTGCTAATTTTAAAATAAAACGAAAACAGCGTTTGTGTGCGTTATCTGATCAGGAAACGCGATTTATGCGCGATTCATGTAAACTTTTGAATTTTTCGAATTCGGGCTTTTTAAAATTGCCGATAAATTTGCGAGGAACAGGTCGGGGAATTTCTTGCTTCGGGTGAAGAAACACTTAATGAATGTCAGTTTTTTCTGCGACAGTTTTATGTCTTGATCACTCGTAAATTTCGTGCGATCGTTTGCGAAATTTGACACTCGATTTTTTTTTTTTTTTTTTGCTGGTGGGAATTTTCCGTTGGCAACTGTACATAAGGAAATCGACGAGGTACCATCGGTTTTAATATTAATTTTTCTAATTAAAAATTAATTATCGGGTTTATCTGCACATTAACATTATGCTAATTTAACGTCGCGTCGTGTCGTTTTATTTTTAATTGATTGTTCAACAAGAAGCAGTATTGCATGAAAAAGTATGCAAGCGATTAATTCAATTAATTTCATGATTAATTCAATCTGTCAGCGACTGTTTAAAATAAAAAACACGGGAAGATTTGTCATGTAATGAAGTGAAAATGTAAACAAGCAAGTGGTTATTATTACAGTTACGTTGCTTCATTTAATTACACTGCGTGTAAAAAAGTGTTAAAACACTTTCATTTGTTTTCAGTTTCAACAATGTTTGCTTATATAAACGGCGATTGTAATATTATTATACCCCTGTACCTGTTTGTTGATTAAATAGCCACCGAAGCGAGGGAAAGTGGACTCAAAAACGCAACTCGTGAAAATGCTTGGTCATAAAATACACAGTTTAGGTTAGGAAATCGCGTCAAGATGGCTTCCTAAATCATTGACAATGATCTTGAAATCAAGCATTGAAAGCAGACACCAACGAACCACTTGTACGAGAAGAACAATAAAAATAACAAAAAATGTATCTAAAATTATGTAGACGGAACTTCCTTCGTCCCTGAAGTATAATAAAAAAATCTTAGAAAAACAGTGATTGTAATCTTATTATACCCCTGCACATTAATGATAATTGTAATAAGTCGTTTTCGATTTCATGGATAAAATACATTGCACCATTCATTTGTTTTTCGTTATTCTGTATAAACAATTTAAAAATATTAATGAATTGGCAAATCAAAACTTGGATGTGGTGATAGTTCAATTTTAAATTTTTGAGGTTTTCAATTTTTCAATTTTGCAATTCTTCGAATTTTCACTTTTTTATTTTTATAACAATTTTCGAAATTTAACTAAATACATTTTCTTGTAGATTTCGAGCCCCAAAAGCCACTTCAGGCCTCGTTTCTGCGATAACTCCAACCGTTTTTCCAGAATCGCCCACTGAAATATCGCAATTTTTAAAAATTTCAAAAAAATTGAACTTTATTCTGAATATTTCGAAAATATTTGTGTTCGACTCTAAACACCCTACATTTTTGGAATCAGGACGTCAAGATCTATAATCCTGAATTTTGTGAGAATTTTTAGACGACTTTTTCAAAATTGAAATTTTCCAATACCACCCGCTTATGCAAATTTCGACCCATTTTTGACCTTTTTCGAAATTTAACTAATTACATTTTCTTGTAGATTTCGAGCCCCAGAAGCCACTTCAGAGCTCGTTTCTTCGATAACTCCAACCGTTTTTCCAGAATCGCCCACTGAAATATCGCAATTTTTAAAAATTAAAAAAAAAATCGAACTTTCCTGTGAATATTTCGAAAATATTGGTCCGTGACCCTAAACACGCTACATTTTTGGAATGAGCACGTCAAGATCTATGATCTTGAATTTTTTGATAATTTTTGGACGACTTTTTCAAAATTGAAATTTTCCAATACTACCCCCTTATGCAAATTTCGACCCATTTTTGACCATTTTCGAAAATTAACAAAATACATTTTCTTGTCGATTTCGAGCCCCAAAAACCACTTCAGGCCTCGTTTCTGCGATAACTCCAACCGTTTTTCCAGAATCGCTCATTGAAATATCGCAATTTTTTTAAATTTCAAAAAAATCGAATTTTACTCTGAATATTTCGAAAATATTGGTCCGTGATCCTAAACACGCTACATTTTTTGAATCAGCACGTCAAGATCTATCTATAATTCTAAATTTTTTGAGAATTTTTAGACGAGTTTTTCAAAATTTAAATTTTCCAATACAGCTTATCCAAATTTCGATCCATTTTTGACCATTTTCCAAATTCAACTAAATACATTTTCTTGTAGATTTCGAGCCCCAGAAGCCACTTCAGGCCCCGTTTCTTATATGCAATTTTCATTTTATAATTTTTCAAATTTCAGTTTCTCGTTTTTTTCAATTTTACAATTTTGCAATTTTTCGATTTTCTTGATTTTTCAATTTTTAATTTTTCAATTGTACACATTTGCAGTTTTTCAAATTTAATTTTTTTTAATTTTTGGATATTTCAATTTTTTAATTAGATATTCACTTTTTCCATCTGTATTTTTCAATTTTGCAATGTGAAAAATTGAAAAATTTTTTGTTTTTACGATTTTTCAATTTTTTTTTAGTTTTTAAATTTATAATTTTGTAATTTTCCGATTTTTTATTAAAGTTCTAGATTTTCAATTTTTCATTCTCAGTTTTTGATTTTTCAGTTTTTTAACAAAAAGAATCAATTTACTCAAAAATTGAAAATTTGGAAAATAATTTTCCCGATTTTTCAACTTTCCATTTTCTAGTTTTATAGTTTTTACAAATTTTTAGTTTGCAATGTGTCCGTTTTACAAATTTGAATATGGTCAAATTTACAATTTTGCAATTTTTAGAGTTTTCAATTTTCCCTTTATTCACATCTTCGATTTTCATTTTCAATTTTCATTTATTTACTTTTTTGATATCCAATTTCCACGTTATAATTTTCCGTTTTTCAGTTTTTCGTTTTTTTCAATTTTACAATTTCGCAATTTTTTGATTTTCTTGATTTTTCAGTTTTTAATTTTTCAAGTTTTTATTTTTTCGATTTTTCAGTTTTTCGACGTTTATTGTTTCATTTAATAATTTTTCAATTTTACCTACATATTTGCAGTTTTTCAAATTGAATTTTTTTAATTTTTGGATTTTCCAACTTTTCAATTATTCACTTTTTTCATCTGTATTTTTCAATTTTGGCAATGTTTCTATTTTCAATTTTTTGTTTTTATAGTTATGTTATAAGAGAATTTTTTAAATTGGCACCGATTTGTAAATTTTGAAATCTTATGTTTCACTTTACGATTTTTCATTTTTTTTCGCTTGTTTTAGTTTTTAATGTATAATTTTGTAATTTTCCGATTTATTCAAGTTCTAGATTTTTGTTCAGTTTTTCAACAAAACGAACCAATTTACTCAAACTGAAAATTTTGAAAATAATTTTACCGATTTTTCAACTTTCCATTTTTTAGTTTTATTGTTTTTACAAATTTTTAGTTTGTTTTACAAACTTTAATATTTCCAAATTTACAATTTTGCAATTTTTTGATTTTCTTGATTTTCCAGTTTTTAATTTTTGAAGTTTTATTTTTTCGATTTTTCAGTTTTTCGACGTTTATTTTTGTTTTTAAATTTATATGTTTATATTTTTTTCATTTAATAATTTTTCAATTTTACATATTTGCAGTTTTTCAAATTTAATTTTTCTTAATTTTTGGTTTTTTTAATTTTTCAATTATATATTTTTTGGTTTTATAGTTTTTACAAATTTTTGATTTGTAATTTGTCTGTTTAACAAGTTTTAATTTTTTCGCTTTACATTTTTAATTTTACAATTTTTGTATATGTTCCAAGTTCTCATTTTTGCGATTTTAGACTTTTTAGTTTCGCGATTTTTATTTTTTTGTTTTTATATTCAAACTTTCAATTTTAATTTTGATCACTTTTAGATTTTCCAAATTTACAATTTTGCAATTTTTCGATTTTTCAGTTTTTCCATTTGTATTTTTCAATTTTTCATTGTTTCTATTTTCAATTTTTTGTTTTTATAGTTATGTGGTGTGAGAATTTTTTTTAAATGGCACCGATTTGTGAATTTTGGAATTTTACAATTTCACTATTTTTTTCTTTGTTTTTAAATTTATGATTTTGTCATTTCCCGATTTTTTTTTATTCAAGTTCTAGATTTTTAATTTTTCAACAAAAAGAACCAATTTACTCAAACTGAAAATTTGGAAAATCGAAAAATTGAAAAAAGGTAAAATTAAAAATCGGAAAAGTGAAAATTTAAAACTGAAAATTCAAAATTTGGAAAATCAAAAAATTCAAAAAATAGAGTCGGAACTGAAAAAAACGGGTAATTGAAAAATCAAGAAAATAAAAAAACGAAAAATTGTAAAGTGTAAATCGAACTTTACTCTGAATGTTTTGAAAATATTAGTCCGTGACCCTAAACACGCTATATTTACACGCTATATTTTTGGAATCAGCATGTCAAGATCTATAATCCTGAATTTTTTGAGAATTTTTGGACGACTTTTTCAAAATTGAAATTTTCCAATACCACCCCCTTATGCAAATTTCGACCCATTTTTGACCATTTTCGAAATTTAACTAAATACATTTTCTTGTAGATTTCGAACCCCAGAAGCCACTTCAGGCCTCGTTTCTTCGATAACTCCAACCATTTTTCCGGAATCGTCCACTAAAATATCGCAATTTTTAAAAATTTCAAAAAAATAGAACTTTACTCTGAATATTTCGCAAATATTGGTCCGTGACCCTAAACACGATACATTTTTGGAATCAGCACGTCAAGAGCTATAATCCCGAATTTTTTGAGAATTTTTAGACGACTTTTTCAAAATTGAAATTTTCCAATACCACCCTTATGCAAATTTCGACCATTTTCGAAATTTAACTAAATACATTTTCTTGTAGATTTCGAGCCCCAGAAGCCACTTCAGGCCTCGTTTCTTCGATAACCCCCACCGTTTTTCCAGTATCGCCCATTGAAATAACGCAATTTTTAAAAATTTCAGAAAAATCGAACTTTACTCTGAATATTTCGAAAGTATTAGTCCGTGACCCTAAACACGCTATATTTTTGGAATCCGCATGTCAAGTTCTGTAATCCTGAATTTTTTGAGAATTTTTAGACGACTTTTTCAAAATTGAAATTTTCCAATGCAAATTTCGACCCATTTTTGACCATTTTCGAAATTTAACTAAATACATTTTCTCGTAGATTTCGAGCCCCAGAAGCCACTTCAGGCCTTATTTCTTCGATAACTCCAACCGTTTTTCCAGATTCGCCCACTGAAATATCGCAATTTTTTAAAATTTCAAAAAAATCGAATTTTACTCTGAATATTTCGAAAATATTTGTCTTTGACTTTAAACACGCTACATTTTTGGAATCAGCATGTCAAATTCTGTAATACTGAATTTTTTGAAAATTTTTGGACGACTTTTTCAAAATTGAAATTTTCGAATACCACCCCTTATGCAAATTTCGACCCATTTTTGACCATTTTCGAAATTTAACTAAATCCACTTTCCTGTAGATTTTGAGCCCCAGAAGCCACTCCAGGCCCCGTTTCTTATATGCAATTTTCATTTTATAATTTTTCAAATTTCAATTTTTCGTTTTTTTCAATTTTACAATTTTGCAATTTTTAGATTTTCTTGATTTTTCAGTTTTTATTTTTTCGATTTTTCAGTTTTTCGATGTCTATATATTTTCATTTAATAATTTTTCAATTGTACACATTTGCAGTTTTTCAAATTTAATTTTTTTTAATTTTTGGATATTTCAATTTTTTAATTACATATTCACTTTTTCTGATTTTTCAACTTTCCATTTTTTAGTTTTATAGTTTTTACAAAGTTTTAGTTTCCAGATTTTCAGTTTTACAAATTTTAAAATTTCCAAATTTACAATTTTGAAATTTTTAGATTTTTCAATTTTTCCTTCATTAATTTTTTCGATTTGCATTTTTAATTTTACAATTTTTGGGTATGTTCCAAGTTCTCATTTTTGCAATTTTTCATTTTTTAGTTTTTCGATATTCATTTTTTTTTATCTTCAAGCTTCCAATTTTAATTCTTGTTATTTTTAGATCTTTCAAATTTACAATTTTTTAATTCTTCATTTAGTTACTTCTTTGATACGCAGTTTTCATTTTATAATTTTGCGTTTTTTTCAATTTTACAATTTTGCAATTTTTTGATTTTCTTGATTTTTCAGTTTTTAATTTTTTTATTTTTCAGTTTTTCGACGTTTATATTTTGTTTTTAAATTTATAATTTTGTAATTTTCCGACTTTATTTTACTCAAATTCTAGATCTTTAATTATTCATTCTCTCAATTTTTGATTTTTTAGTTTAGCAATTTTTCGAATTTTCATTTTTTATTTTTATAACAACAACAATAATAATAGTATTTACTCCAATATTTATTTTGAGTCATCTGAAAATTGTTTTTATTTTTTCCAAGTTTATATTTTTCATTTCATAATTTTTCCATTTTACATATTTACAGTTTTTCAAATTTATTTTTTTTTAATTTGTGGATTTTTCAATTATTTATTTTTCCATCTGAATTTTTCGATTTTGCAATGTTTCTATTTTCAATTTTTTGTTTTTATAGTTATGTGATCTGAGAATTTTTTTAATAAGCACCGAGATGTGAATTTTGAAATTTTACAATTTTGATATTTTTTATTAATTCTTTTTAGTTTTTAAATTTAATTTTGTAATTTTCCGACTCTATTTTATTCAAGTTCTAGATCTTTAATTTTTCATTGTCTCAATTTTTGATTTTTTAGTTTAGCAATTTTTCGAATTTTCATTTTTTTATTTTAAAACAACAACATAGTAATAGTATTTACTCCAATATTTATTTTGAGTCATCTGAAAATTGTTTTTATTTTTTCCAAGTTTATATTTTTCATTTAATAATTCTTCCATTTTACATATTTACAGTTTTTCAAATTTAATTTTTTTTAATTCGTGGATTTTTCAATTTTTCAATGATTTATTTTTACATCTGAATTTTTCGATTTTGCATTGTTTCTATTTTCAATTTTTTGTTTTTATAGTTATGTGATCTGAGAATTTTTTTAATTAACACATTGATTAATTTTTCATTCTCTCAATTTTTGATTTTTCAGTTTAGAAATTTTCGAATTTTCATTTTTTTATTTTTATAACAACAATAATAATAATAGTATTTATCCCAATATTTATTTTGAGTCATCTGAAAATTGTTTTTTTTTATTTTCCGATTTTTCAACTGTTTCATTTTTTAGTTTTATAGTAGTTAGAAATTTTTGGTTTTTCGATTTTCTTGACTTTTCAGTTTTTAATTTTTTAAGTTTTTACTTTTCGATTTTTCAGTTTTCAATGTTTATATTTTTTCATTTAATAATTTTTCAATTTTTGTTTTACGGCTATGTGGTCTCAGAATTTTTTTAATTGGAATTTTGAAATTTTATATTTTTGCTTTTTTTATAGTAGGTATAGTATAGTACAAAAAAATTTATAATTTTCAAATTTTCCAATTTTTGATTCAAGTTTTAGATTTTTAGTTTTTCAACAAAAAGAACCAATTTACTCAAGCTGAAAATTTAGAAAATCGAAAAATTGAAAAAAAGAAAAATTAAAAATCGAACAATAGAAATTTCGAAAAATTGTAAAATTGAAAAATCAAGAAAATAAAAAAAACAAAAATTGTAAAGTGGAAAAACTGTAACACTGAAACATGAAAACATTTATCCATTCAAATATCGCAATTTTTAAAAATTTCAAAAAAAAACCGAATTTCACACTGAATATTCCAAAAATATTGCTACATTACCATTAACACGCTATATTTTTGGAATCTTCACGGCGATTACTGTGTTTTGGGAAAATATGACGAAGACGATTAGTCACAACCAGATGAATATTTTTGAGATTTTATAAAGACGGATTCATAAACCACAAGTGATGATAATTGAGCAAATCTCGGTTTCAATTACACAAAAACTCATGATGTTGCAGTGTCGAAACACAAACAACTCAATCTTAAATATGACATTTGAGTCATCTTCGGCGACACTTTCACTCCACTGTTGCCACTTTTCGAAATACTCGAAAACCCCCTCGGCCTCACGGCGTATGCAAACGAGCCAATTTTCCAATAGATAGTAATTAATGGCGAGGTCTAATGTCACGGCCACCCGATTAATAGCCAACTGAAAAGTCGAGTGTTAAGTGAGGTATTATTTTATCCGCGATTAATCAAGCTCTCGGTGAAATCAATAGGATTCAGCTGATGGCTGCTCGGAGGCTGTCAAGTGTTTCGCTCGATTGTTTCTCGATAAGACCTTGCCCGATTAGCAGAGTGTAATTTTTTTCACCAGTTATGACATTGTACTCGCTTCGATTTCTTTTTTTATTTCTTTTCACTTCCGTTTCCGAAGCCCCCAGACGCCGTCGTTAGTGGGTGAACTGGAGCTTGTAATGCGAATCGTATGGCAGGAATGTCTTGGTTTTATTATTGTTATTATGTTGGCAGAGTGTGTGGGAGAAATGCACGGATTGATGCCATATTATTAGAATATTACATAATGGGTTGTGCAATGGAACTGTTTGTTTTGTTCCATACTTGCTGAAATGATTTATGACACGATAGGTCATTTTTGAAAACTTTTAACTTTTTTAAATGACAGCGACTGCGTTGAAGATGTTTTCACGGAACTCCACTTTAAAAAAGGTTATCTCGAACCGCGCATGGAATGATCGAAAATAATTACCTGCGATCGATGTTGATTACAACATCATCCATCATCCGTGTCCTTGACTGGCGCGTTTAAAATTTTTGAGAATCTGTCAATTTACACTTATTTCCTTGAACGTTACTCATTCAAATTTAAATTCAATTTATGCTAATCGCAATTCCGCAACATTACCATCAACTACCAGTCTTACGATTTTTTCAGATGGATATTCCGAGTACTCATCCATTGATTAACTAGTATGTTTTTTTTCCGGACGCGATTGGCCGGCGACAGCGGCACATTCCCGGAAAAGTGCCGCTCTACCGCTCTAACCCGTAATTAAAATCACTTTCTTCACCCGTAATTGCCGCTCGTACGTGATACTTCTCTGTCATCTTTCCCCGCGACGCAATGGGTGCGTCATTACTGGATTAGATAATGATGAATAATGACATAACAAAGATGTGAAGAAGGCGAAGAAAGAAAAATTCTGATGGCTTGTAACAATTCACAATTATCGCTGTTGTGACGAATGGAGTATGATGGCAATGTTTCCCCACCGCGGGCAAGGCGGCTGCGATGACACACCAGTGGCACAAAAACAATCACGACTCGACTTTAGAATTTTGAATTTTTGACGAACTTTTTCGAAATTGAAGCGTCTTCGGCGAAAAGCCGCTGAATTTTTCAATGCTGCGTCATACTTGTTTGTTTCGTTGTTTACTATCGGGTTTCGTATCATGGGAATGTACGACCATTTAGTCGAGTTCTCTCGAAATTACGTGTCTCGATGTTCAGGTGTTCGGTTTGTTTATCTGCATAATTTTCGCTAATTTTATTTTTAACGTATCATTAAACTCAGCTTTTATGGTATACTGGTAGTAAACGGGGTACATGATAAAAATTGTTCGTATTGTTTAAATTTTTGAACCATTAGAACACTGACTAAATTTGTGTTAATTTTGTGTGATTACTGTTGCGGTTAAAAATGTGATCGAAAGTGCCCGTGAAACACGTAACTTTCCCTAACTTAGCAATCATAATATCTAAAGTGATAGTTGTAAAAATGACATCATTTTAACCAAAACTATGCCATTTCATTTATTTCTTTCGTAATGTGTTGTTTTTCTCGAAAGAAAATCATCTGGGCGTTTTAGAAACACTACTACGTCAATAAATGTTTTTTAAATTTTTTTTTAGAATTTTCCATCACTTAAAACGAGTTGTTTTTTCGAACTTCAAAATTTTCTGTTTCATTTTCAAATTTTTCAGTTTTTCGATTTTTCAAATTTACAATTTTACAAGTTTGCAGTTTTTCGAGTTTCGATTTTCTAGTATATATTTCAAGATTTCAATTCAACAATTTTACTATTTTTTATCTTCTCAACCACTTAATTTTACAATTTTTCCATGTTTCAATTTTTCATTTTTTCATTTATTCAGTTTTTTTATATGCAATTTCTTATTTTATAAGTTTTAATTTTTCCATTTTTTAATTTTCCGATTTTTCAATTGTCAATTTTTTACTTTTTCGACTTTTGAATTTTACAATTCTACAATTTTTCCAATTTTAATTTTTCAATTTTTCGATTTTTCAATTTTTAATTTATTGCATTTTTCAATGTTCAGTTTTTCTACTTTCCAAATTTTTGTTTCTATTTTTGTTTTCTACACATTTTTTTTAATTGGCACTGATTTTTAAATTTTCACATTTCACGATGTTTCAGTGATTCCATGTTTCGATTTTTTCTTTTTCAGTTTCTCAACTTTTCCATTTTCCAATTTTTTATTTTTTTTTTAAACTTAAAATTTTGTAATTTTACGATTTTTAATGTTTCAAGTTTTAGATTTTTAATTTTTGTTTTTTTCAATTTTTGATTTTTCACCAAAAAAACGAATTTATTCAAATTTAAAAAATTAAAAAACTAAGAAAACGAAACAGTGAAAAATCTAGAAATTTAAAAAAGACTGAAAAATATAAAATTAAAAAGCGAGAAATTGAATATTCTAAAAATTGAAAATTCGAAATTTGAACAAACGGAAACCTGAAAAAATATAGTGCTAATTGAAAAATCAAAAATTGAAAATAAAAAAAAACGAAAACTTGTAAAATCAAAAACTGGAACTCTGAAACATGAAAAAATTGAAAAACTCTAAAAGTCGAAAAATTGAAAAATGGAAAATTTGGAAATCAAAAAACTAAAAATTGAAAAATCGAAAAATTATAGAATCGAAGAATTGAAAAATTCAAAAGTTGAAAAACCAACTGAAACATGGAAGAAAAGAAATTAAAAATCCTAAAGGATAAAAAATCGAACAATTTAAATTGAACACTTGAAAAATTGAATCAAAAAATTGTACAATCGGAAAATTTCAAAGTAAAAATTGGAAAACTTAAAAATTACGAAAAAAAAAAGAGAAATCGTAAAATTGAAAAACTGAAGAATCTTTAAAAATTCAAAATCTATGTTTGTTTTTCTAAGTTTTGTCATTTTACGATTTCAAATTTTTCACATCCTAGATTTTAATTTTTTACTTTTTCGATTTTTGACGTTTCGTTAAAAAATTAATTTATTCAAACTGAAAGTTTTAAAAATCGAAAAATTAAAAATTCTAAAGGTAAAAAATCGAAAAATATAACAATTGAACTTGAAAAATTCCAAGAATCAAAAATTGTACAATCGAAAAATTTCCAAGTAAAAATCGAAAAACTAAAAAATGGAAAAAATAGAGAAAAATCTAAAAACTGAGAAATCGAAAAGTCGAAAACCTGAAGAATCTATAAAAAATAAAAATCGATTTTTTAATTTTGGAATTTTTCGATTTTCAGTTTTTCAGGTTCTAGATTTTGATTTTTCATTTTCCCGATTTTTGACTTTTCATTAAAAAAACTAATTTATTCAAACTGAAAATATGAAAAGTCGAAAAATTGGAAAAATGAAACAGTAAAAAATCAAAAAATTAAAAAAAAACTGAAAAATCTAAAAATTAAAAAACGAGAAATTGAAATTTCTAAAAATTAAAACATTGAAAATTCGAAAATTGCAAATCGAAAAAATATGATTCTAAAATTTTGAAATCAAACAATTAAAAATTAAAAAATCTAACAATTGTAAAATCAAAAAACTAAAAATTGAAAAATCGAAAAATTATAGAATCGAAAAATTGAAAAATTCATAAATTGAAAAATGAACTGAAACACGGAAGTAACGAGAAATTAAAAATCGAAAAATAAAAAATTTTTAAATTGAACACATGAAAAATCGACAATCAAAAACGCTAAGAAAAGTAGAAGATCTCATGTGCCGAACAAACATCTGGTTCAATAATAACAAATTAGTACTAAACAAAGACAAAACTGTGGCTGTTACATTCCAGACTAAGCAAAATTTAGAGCTACCAAATGTAATACAGGTTGGTGACACTGATATGAGGTTATCAAAATCTACCCGATTTTTGGGAATTGAAATAGACTCGACCTTGAGCTGGAAGGATCATGTAGAATATTTGTCAAAAAAACTTAATACAGTCCACTATTCTATCCGCGTACTAAAAACATACTTAGATAAAAAACAGTTGCTAATGATATATCATGCTAACTTCCATTCTCTTTTAAGATATGGAATAATATTTTGGGGTCAAAGTACACAAATCAATAGAATATTTATTTTACAAAAAAATATTTTACGAACCATTTTCGACTTAAAGTTCAGGGAGTCATGCCGGGGAATTTTCAGGTACAACAATATCCTTACAGTGACAGGACAGTACGTCTACTCGCTATTAATATTTATGTATCAAAATCAAAATGATTTCGAAATTCCAAAAAAACAACAAAACTATAACACCCGAAACAACAATTTGATGTTTCCAAAGCACAGACTTACGCTGAGCGAAAAAAACTGTTATTATGCGGCAATTAAAATGTATAATCATCTCAGTGACCCAATAAAAAAAATACAAAAATTGAATATAAGGAATGTTCATTTTATAAAGCGGACACTGAAAAATTGCTACTAATTTGAGTACTTTGGGCTAATTTAATTTTTTTTTTTTATAAAAATGTTTAACAATGTTATATGAAATAATTATTCTTATTATCAATCAATTATATACAGAAACTATAAAATTTTCTAACTATTGCGCGAATACCGCGAATCGCTGTTTGCACAGGTTTTTTTGTGATTTTCTTCGTAGCAGGAGGCCACAATTTTTTAAATTCTCCAAGTCATGATGCTGTTCGGCCATCTTTTCTTAACACTGCTTTCATATTTGCCTATTATCCCTCAACTGAACGAAGCTCAGGACAGTTGGGTGGTTTATCTTCCTTTTTTAAAAACTGTACATTATTGGCATTAAGAAGCTCCTGAGTGGCACCAGCGTAGTGAACCGAAGCCAAATTTGGCCAAAACGATGGAGGGATATGATGTTTGCGATAAACAGGCGATAATCGCGTTTTTATACATTCTTTCCTGTAATCATCACCCCCAATTATTCCAATCGTAAAAAAAAACTAAAAGCTTTTTAGCTCACAAGAACAAATGGCTTGCCATACTAAGACTTTTTTCCCAAACTTTTCAATTTTTTTTTGTTTTCTTGTCATCGAGGACATCTACCCCTACGATTGCATTATAAAACTAGGGGCCGGGTAGTGTATTGCAGTCCATTTTAACCTTCGTTTCGTTGTCCATCAAAACCCAACGATTTTTGTTCCTGGCCAAAATTGTTTATAACTTCCCGCTTTTTTTTTGAAACTCTATGCGCTGCTTTTCGCTTCTTTTTGGGGTTTTTTGCTTTAATACGTTCTAATGTTATTCCGAGTCTTTATATTTTGTACAGTACCTACGGTAACACCTTGCTTCTTCGGTATTTCCCCCACAGACATACATTTCGTTAATTTTAGCAGCTTAATGATGTTTTCCTCAATATTTTCGTGAAGCAGGCCTTTTCTCGGTCTGGATTTGAGCAAATCTTCTAAAGTATTAAACGCCCCAAACTTTTTGATCATTTGGAACACTGCTGATTTTGGACATTTAGTTATTTTAGCCAGTCCCCTCAAAGGAAATTTTTCGTAGCATCACTTTTGCAAAAATAATTTTCTTGCCCCAATTGCGATTCGCTTCATTTTAAAAAGAAAAAACGTTATTTTGAAAACAAAAATGGCATTTAATAGATATAACTTCAAGCTTTCATATATATCAATTAGAATAATTTAGATTAAAAATTAGAAAATTGGCGTTACTTTAAAGGTGTCCGTTTAATAAAATGAACACTCCTTATTCAAAAAGGAGCTGTGCAAAATGTTAGTGCAACTAGAGCCATACAACTTGGACGAATTTTATAATTGTAAATAATTAAAATAACTTATCATTTAAGTCAAAATTTGTGTTTTATATGTAGTTATCATTTCGTTTGTTAATTGTGTTATAAAAATGTCTGCGTTATATACTGCAAATTATACTTTGTCCTGTATGTTTATCGATGCTATTTTATTGCTATTTTATTGTTATTTATTTATTTTATTTGACGTTTCTTGCCCTGTTTTATATAATGTACCTGTGCAAGAATAAAGATATTCTATTCTATTCTAAATTGTACAATCGGAAAATTTCAAAGAAAAAATTGAAAAACTAAAAAATTGAGAAAAATCTAAAAATGAGAAATCGTAGGATTGAAAAACTGAAGAATTTTTATAAATTGTTTTAAGTTTTGTCATTTTATGATTTTAAATTTTTCAGATTTTAATTTTTTATTTTTTCGATTTTTGGCGTTTCGTTAAAAAAACTAATTTATACAAACTGAAAATTTGAAAAATCGAAAAATTGAAGAAACGAAACAGTGAAAAATCGAAAAATTAAAAAAAAAACTGAAAATTGGAAAAATTGTAAAATTGAACAATCGAAAAAGAGAAAACTTAAAATTGAAAATTCAAAATTTGAAAAAAGGAAAACAAAAAAAAACGGTAGAAACTGAAAATTCGGATAATTGAAAAACCAAAAATTGAAAATGGAAAAACTACGATTCTAAAATTTTAAAATCAAAAAATTGAAAATCAAAAAACTGAAAAAATTAAAAATTCTAAAGGAAAAATCGAAAAATACATGCATTGAAAACTTAAAAAATTCAAAATTGTAAAACTGTACAATCGAAAAATTTCAAAATAAAAATCGAAAAACTAAAAAAATTAGAAAAATCTAAAAATTGAAAATCTGAAGAATCTTTAAAAATTCAAAATCTATGTTTGTTTTTTTAAGTTTTGTCATTTTACGATTTTTAATTTTTCAAATTCTAGATTTTAATTTTTTATTTTTTCGATTTTTGACGTTTCGTAAAAATTCAAAATTTGAAGAAAAAACAAAAAAATACGATAGAAACAGAAAATTCAGATAATTGAAAAGCCAAAAATTGAAAATCGAAAAACTACGATTCCAAAATTTTAAAATCACAAAAATTAAAAATTGAAAAATCTAACAATTGCAAAATAGAAAAACTAAAAATTGAAAATCAAAAAACTGAAAAAATTAAAAATTCCAAAGGTAAAAAGTCAAAAAATACAATAATTTTAAATTGAAATCTGAAACCATTGCAAATCAAAGAACTGTAAAATGGAAAAATTTCAAAGTAAAAATAAAAAAACTAAAAATTGAAAAAATTGAGAAAAATCTAAAAACCGAGAAATCGTAAATTTTTTTAATTTTTCAGGTTCTAGATTTTAATTTTTCGTTTTCTTGATTTTTGACTTTTCATTAAAAAAACTAATTTATTCAAACTGAAAATTTAAAAAATCGAAACAGGGAAAAATCGAAAAATTAAAAGACACTGAAAAATCTAAAAATTAAAAAGCGATAAATTGTAAACTCTAAAAATTGAAAATCTGAAAAATTGTAGAATTGAAAAATCAAAATATGAAAAAAAAGGAAGACTGAAAAAGATATCGTAGAAACTGAAAATTCGGATAATTGAAAAATCAAAAATCGAAAATAAATAAAAACGAAAACTTGTAAAATCGAAAAATTGCAAATCGAATAACTACGTGTCTAAAATATTAAAATAAAAAAATACAAAAATTTTAAATCGACAACTTGAAAAATTGCGTGTCAAAAAACTATAGAATCGACACATTTCTAAGAACTAATTTATTCAAAATGAAAATTTGAAAAATCGAAGAATTAAAAACGAAACAGTGAAAAATTGAAAAATTTAAGAGAAAATTGAAAATTTAAAATTTGAAAAAACGGAAAACTGAAAAAATATGATTGAAATTGAAAAATCTGATAATTGAAAAATCAAAAATGGAAAATAAAAAGAAACGAAAACTTGTACAATCGAAAAACTACGATTCCAAAATTTTAAAATCAAAAAATTAAAAATTGAAAAATCTAACAATTGCAAAATCGAAAAATTCAAAATTTGAAAGTCGAAAAAGAGAAAATTCAAAATTCGAAATTTGAAAAAACTTAAAACTGAAAAATATAGTAGAAACTAAAATTCGGATAATTGGAAAATCAAAAATTGAACATAAAAGAACGAAAAATTGAAAAATCGAAAAACTGAAAAACTCAAATGTTGAAAAAGCTGTAGATTCGAGAAAATTCAACATAAAAATGGGAAAACTAAAAAATTGAAGAAATTTCAAAAAATAAAATATGCTTCTACAGCCTGAGAAGTTGCCAATTAGGAGATTGTAAAAAAATAAATACATAACTGAAGGAATTTTAGTTTCTACTTCTCTAAAAATAACTGAAATACCAATGACCAAAATGTTGTTTTGTTTCCAATAGGCGCTTCTAATCTCAATTTTAATCCTTCATTAACCTGCCGTAATAGTTTAACTAGTGAACTAATAAAAAAACGCACTTTTTCCGCTTGTTGAATTGTGAAAACGAAAATCCCTAGACGCCAATTCAAAACTTACTTTTTTACTGTTTTATCGTTATAACGAGTTTGCTTTTACACCGATTGTCGGTTTTATTGTTTCGTACTTCGGGCAATTTAATTATTTAACAACCAAAGACATTATTTTAATAGAGTGCATAAAATAAACAATAAGAACATGGGAGTTAATTTTACACGTTTAAAGATTCGTGCTACGCCTGTCACCCTAAAACCGCGATAATAATGGCACGCCACCGATAAAATAATGCACACACTTCAAAAAATCATAAATCCAATTAAAACATCAATTACAACCCAATAAACACATCATTATTATCATTATTATATTAAAAATTCTCCCAATTTTTTCGAAAAACCCGAAAGCTGCCCCCTTTTGGCGGCTCTTTTTCCAAAGCACACGCCAGGTGGGGTCCGCCTCAACACCTCAACATTTTGAGTGATCCTGATTGGCGGAGGTCCCCGGCAGCGATTCAACTTTCTCCGGTAATAAGCTCCTCGTGGATTTACAGAGAGCACAAGAGTTCGCGTTGTGAAACCGACGAGATCATCTGTTGCGAGTGCGGGCCTGAACACCATTTAGATTTTTTTTCGTCGAGCCAAAATCGCAGAGAACGACTCAACTCGTCTTCGAGCATCCGGGTGCCGTCTGCTGTGATTATGTGCGCGAATCGCCCTTGTGATTTTTGAGTTTTGGGATTTTTTTTGTGGTGAAAGAGTGATCGAGGAAATGGAGTTGACGTTGGGGTAAGTCACGTTAGAAAAAAAAAAAAAAATGTGGTGAATTAAGTGCGTGGGTGAGTCAGGCTGTGAGTTTTTGTTGAAAAATCGATTGTCGTGCTGCGGGTAATTTTATTCTATAGTTTTGGCTTTTCTGAATTTTTGTGTTTTTTTTTATCGTGATTACTTATGCCAAGGTTGTTTACTTTAAAGAACTACGGTAATAAGAAACTCATCAACGCATTCTACTTTAAAATGAGTTTAATTTGGTCGTACAAGGTTTCTGGCTACGTGAGATTCCCAAAAATGAAAGAAAATGCAGAATAGATTTTTCCATAAAAAGGAAAAGTATTTGGACTCTGGAGATGCGAAATAAATACCTGGTCAATCGAAGTGGTTTAAATGTGTTTTAGTGTCATTTACTTATCATGACGATAATAATAATAATAATAATAATAAATATGATTTACGAACAGTTTGAAAGTTTCTGTATAGTTAAAGAACATAACGTCGAATTTAAATGCATATTATTAGGAATATTGTTCCTCAACTACATCCAAAAAAACTAGAATTTCCGGACGATTTGAAAATGGTAACCGAAACAGTATTGATTTTAATGCATTCCGTTTTTGTAGAGGTCATCAAACAAGTCCTTAAAAGATCAAACTTTGTTTACTAATTGTTGCGAAAATGGAATTCAGGTTTTCTGTTTTTCAAAAATAAAATATACAAAGGTCAAATGTCTTGACCCACGTCACGTTTAAACACGGCGAAAACTCAAAATTTTTCATTTTTTTTTAATTTTCGAAATTGAGTGAAAGGAATGTTCATTGCCAGCTTCTCCCTAGGGAATCGTTTTGTTGGATATTTTCTTCACATTTGTCGAAATCTGTTATTTTCTAGAATTTAAAAAAAATCGATCAAATTTTGTATATTTTAGAAATTTTATATTAAAAAAAAATGTTTTGTGCTGCATTTATTAAAATATTTGTTTCATTAGTACTAAATTAGTCCTTAAAAACACAATAAGTTAGTCGTCAAAAATTTACAAAATAATTTTATTTTGATTACTATTTTTTTAATCTTTTTTTTTTTGAACATTTTACTTTGAAAAATTGTATTTATTTGTTTAAAATTTTGACTTTTTTCTACAACATTTTCATTAATGTAATTTATTTATACTCTGAGAGGTCTTGTCGTAACTTAATCACAGAAACAAATTAGTGAAAACTGAAAAACTATTTTTCACCAATTTACACGAATTTTTCACTTTTTGTCTTCTGGAAAATGAAATAGCGTTTTTGTCCACTATCTTTTTAAAAAATTGTTTATTGGCTGGGAAAATGAAAATAGTTTTTCTCAAAAATAGGATACACAAAGGTCAAATCTACACACGTTATGTTCAAGTGCAACGAAAACTCAACACAATTTTTAAGTTTTCGAAAATTTCTATTTTTTCGAAAATGAGTGAAGGGGTATATTTTCTTCTATTCTGTTTAAGTCCTACCGTTTTTTTTAATTGTCTTTTTTAAGAAAATAGAAAAAATCATGGGGGAAGCCCTGCTGTCTTTTTTTAAGAATATTAAAAAATCTTGGAGGCCCCGACTATCTTTTAAGAATATACAAGAATGTTGGTGACCCCGACTGTCTTTTTTTGAAGACTACAAAGGAATCCTGGAGACCTTAACTGTCTTTTTTTTAATAATTTTAAAGAATTTCAGGGGCCTCTTCTATTTTTTTTTATTATTCAAAAATTTCAGAGTTCCCGAGTCTCTTTATATTTAAGAATATACAAGAATATATTGGGACCCAAGTGTCTTTTTTTAAATTTGTTAATCCTGGGGACCACTGCTGTCTTTTTTTAAGGGTATTAAAGGATCTCAGGGTCCCTGACTGTCTTTTTTTTAAGAATATAAAAAGATGTTGGGGGCCCCCGCTGTTTTTTTTTTTATACTTTGACGATTCTTTTTGTGAAGACTACAAAGGATTCTTGGAGATCTTGACTGTCTTTTTTTAAGAATTTTAAAGAATCTCGGGGGCCTCGACTATTATTATTGAAAAATCTTGGGGCGGCCCGACTGTATTTTTTTTAAGAATATTAAAAAATCTCGGACTTCCCGACTCTCGTTTTATTCAAGATATACAAGAATCTTTTGGGGCCCAAGTGTCTTTTTTTTTTTTAAGTCTGTTAAATTATCCTGAGGGGGCTGTTGTCTTTTTTAAGAAAATAAAACACTTGGGAACTCGTACTGTTTTTTAAGTATATAAAATTATCATGGGGGTCTCTGCTGTCTTTTTTTTAAGTATACTAAAGAATCTCGGGGACCCCGACTGTCTTCTTTTTTTGAGAATATAAAAGAATCTTGGGGGCCCCCACTGTCTTTCTTTAAGTATACTAAAGAATCTCGGGGGCCCCGACTGTCTTTTTTTTTTGAGAATATAAAAGAATCTTGGGGGCCCCCACGGTTTTTTTTTTAATACTTTGACGAATCTTGGGGTTCCTGACTAGCTTTTTTTAAGAATTTTAAAGAATCTCGGGGGCCTCGACTGTTTTTTTTTTTATTATTATTGAAAAATCTTGAGGGGCCGACTGTATTTTTTTAAGAATATTAAAAAATCTCGGACTCCCCGACTCTCGTTTTATTCAAGATATACAAGAATCTTTTGGGCCCCAAGTGTCTTTTTTTAAGTCTGTTAAATAATCCTGAGGGGGCTGCTGTCTTTTTTAAGAAAATAAAAAACTTGGGAACCCGTACTGTTTTTTAACTATATAAAATTATCATGGGGGCCTCTGCTGTTTTTTTTTTTAAATATACTAAAGAATTTCGGGGCCCCCCCGCTGTTTTTTTTTTTAATACTTTGACGAATCTTGGGGGTCCCGACTATCTTTTTATTTAAGAATATACAAGAATGTTGGGAGCTCCGACTGCCTTTTTGTGAACACTACAAATGAATCTTGGAGATCTTGACTGTCTTTTTTTAAGGATTTTAAAGAATCTCGGGGGCCTCGACTGTTTTTTTTTTTATTATTGAAAAATCTTGGGGCCCTGACTGTATTTTTTTTTTAATATTAAAAAATTCCGGACTCCCCGACTCTCGTTTTATTCAAGATATACAAGAATCTTTTAGGCCCCAAGTGTCTTTTTTTAAGTCTGTTAAATAATTCTGAGGGGGCTGCTGTCTTTTTTAAGAAAATAAAAAAACTTGGGAACCCGTACTGTTTTTTAACTATATAAAATTATCATGGGGGCCTCTGCTGTTTTTTTTTTTAAATATACTAAAGAATTTCGGGGGCCCCCCGCTGTTTTTTTTTTTTAATACTTTGACGAATCTTGGGGGTCCCGACTATCTTTTTATTTAAGAATATACAAGAATGTTGGGAGCTCCGACTGCCTTTTTGTGAAGACTACAAATGAATCATTGAGATCTTGACTGTCTTTTTTTAAGAATTTTAAAGAATCTCGGGGGCCTCGACTGTTTTTTTTTTATTATTGAAAAATCTTGGGGGCCCTGACTGTATTTTTTTTTTTAAATATTAAAAAATCTCGAACTCCCCGACTCTCGTTTTATTCAAGATATACAAGAATCTTTTAGGCTCCAAGTGTCTTTTTTTTAAGTCTGTTAAATAATCCTGAGGGGGCTGCTGGCTTTTTTAAGAAAATAAAAAACTTGGGAACCCGTACTGTTTTTTAAGTATATAAAATTATCATGGGGGCCTATGCTGTTTTTTTTTTGAATAAGTATAAAAAAATCTCGGGGGCCCCGACTGTCTTTTTTTTGAGAATATTAGAGAATCTTGTAGGCCCCGGCTGTTTTTTTTTTTTTTTTAATACTTTGACAAATCTTGGGGGTCCTGACTATCTTTTTATTTAGGAATATACAAGAATGTTGGGGGCCCCGACTGCCTTTTTGTGAAGACTACAAAGGATTCTTGGAGATCTTGACTGTCTTTTTTTAAGAATTTTAAAGAGTCTCGGGGGCCTCGACTGTTTTTTTTTTTATTATTATTATTATTATTGAAAAATCTTGGGAGGCCCGACTGTAGTTTTATTCAAAATATACAAGAATCTTTTGGGCCCCAAGTGTCTTTTTTTTTAAATCTGTTAAATAATCGTGGGGGGGGGCTGCTGCCTTTTTGAAGAAAATAAAAGTATCTTGGGAACCGGAACTGTTTTTTTTTTAATATATAAAATTTCCATGGGGGCCCCTGCTGTTTTTTATTTTAATATTAAAGAATCTAGGAGGCACCGACTGGCTTTTTTAAGAATATAAAAGAATCTCGAGGGGATCCGATTAAATCTAGGGGTTCCGACTGTTTTTTTTTTTAAGACTTTGAGGACCCTTGGGGATCCCGACTATCTTTTTGTTTAATAATACACAAGAATGTTGGGGGGCCTGCTTGTCTTTTATGAAGAATACAAAGGAATCTTGGAAACCTTGACTGTCTTTTTTTATAATTTTAAAGATTCTCGGGTGCTCCGACTAGTTTTTTTAATATTCAAAAATTTTAGGACCCCGACTCTCTTTTTTATTAATAAGATACACGAATCTTGTGGGCCCCAAATGTCTTTTTTAAGTATGTGAAATAATCCTAGGAGGGCTGCTGTCTTTTTTTAAGTATATAAAATTGTCATGGGGGCCTCTGCTGTTTTATTTTTTAATATTAAAGAATCTCGGGAGCCTGATTGCCTTTTTTGAGAATATAAAAGAATCTTGGGGCCCCGGCTGTTTTTTTTTAAGACTTCGAGAAATTTTGGGGGTCCTGACTATCTTTTTGTTTAAGAATACAAGAATGTTGGGGCCCCAACTGTCTTTTTTTTAAGGATTTTAAAGAATTTCGGGGGCCTCAGGTGTCTTATTGAAGACTATGCAGGAATCTCTTTTTTTAAGAATACTAAAGAACCAGGCTGTCCGGTTTTTAAAGAAAGAAAAAGAATCTTGGGGGCTTGAAATTGAATGTTTTATTGACTATGCTCCTGAGACGAGGGAAGTTGTGTTTAAATAACTGATGCAAAAGGTCACATTACGTTGAAGTACAACGAAAATCATTTTTTTTTAATTTTCGAAAAGTTCAATTTTTTCGAAAATGAGGGAAAGAAATCTTAATTGCCGTTTTGTTGTATATTTTCTTCACATCTGTTTTAAGTCCTCTAATTTTCTAAAATTTTCTAAAAAAAATTCTTATACATATATTGGATTTTTTATATTCTTATTTGTTCTTTATTTTAGAATTTTTTAAATTTCGATTGATATTCTTAAAGTTTGTGTCCTTACTTAGATCACAAACACCAATAAAATGTTTAACCTTTACCTAAAAGAGAGAGAAAAGTGTTTTATATTTTTCGAAAATAGATTTTTTCCACACTTTGGAACCAATTTAATCTTGTTAGACCGTTTGGGAAAATAAACGCTCACACTGCTAATGCAACAAGAAAAAAAAATCCAAAATTTCAAGAACCAAAAGTTTTCATCGTTTACCATCGACTTACCTAATTTAGAAAATTCAAAATAAGTCGGTCGTGAACTCATTTAGAAAAATGATCACATTTGCATCACATTTTTTATATTTTCAAAATTAAAAAAAAAAATAGTCTAACAGTTTATTTATTAAATATTTTACATTTACTGGTTACTATTTCTTAAATCTTTAAATCATAACAACACCAGTTTCGTGAATATGGGTCAAACCGAAATCACCCGGTAGATCTTGCGGTAGCGAGCCCCCATTCCACACAATCACAGCCCAGCAACCATCCGTTAATCACAATTCATATTTATGAAGCACTTTACATAATAAACGTGTTCATGTTTGTAATCACGTTGCTTTATGGACTCCGCTCGTTTTCTATATACAGGGTGAAACCGCGCTTCCTTATTACCTTCACCGCCACTCCAAATCGCCAAAATCCACTCCGTCCCGACCCCCGTATCTGTTACGAATGAATAATGTACCAAAAACTTTTCACTTCTGCTTTACATAAACCACCGGCGACAAGCGACAAAAAAGAAAGTTTTTTCAAACCGTGGGTGCGGGTGGATCGCACGTCATCAACCTTGGATTTTTTCTCCTCCGCGTAAAGATGACATCAGTGATCATCGCAAAAAGCCCCAAATAATTGAAGGTTAAGTTAAGCGCGGAGTTAAGGGCGCCGAATCGGCGCTTGCGCAACCGCGCCCGCCTTTGTCAAAATCTGCATTCCGTCCGTCTCCTTCTATCACGTGAACGACATTACACCCACGATTATGCAAATCCCAGCTTTCTCAATACGTACCCTAAGGGTGGCATTTAATTACACCACATTTCTTTGTTGGAAATAACACGATTTTAGACTTAATGCGTCGAAAAAAGATGAAAAATTTCATCGATTGGCCTCAATGTGGATTTATGGGCGATGGGTGGATGCAATAGCGTGGGAATTTCGACCAAAAAAATGTGTAATACGTTCGAGGCTTGCACAACGCGCTGATTAGTCGTATTTTCCACTAATTTGCTGACACGTCGATGCTCGATGGGTGCTTATGGTATTAAAATGGTAAATTGGCGCAACCATAGCTGTAATTGCTATCGGCCCATCTTCATTGTAGTTTTAAGTGGGTTAGTTGTGTTTGCAAATGTGGATTGTGTATGGGAAAATGGATGCGTGAGAGATACGATCGGGTATGATGACCTTTAGGTCGGAATTGGTGAAGTGTGCGAGATTAACGGTTACATTGTCTTACACGATATCAACGCGTAAACACGCTTTGTCGCATTTGAATTTAAACCCGGTTATTATGACTAGACGAAAACGCATCAAAACAAACCGCACGTAAATATTTATTACAACCGCATCGCTCGGTTCTGCTTCACAACACAGGAAAATTCTCAAAATCTGACACTATTCGCACAATATTGCGCAAACACAGATCGGTGTTCTTGTTTAGAAACGTTCATTGTGTTTTCTCGATGGAGTTACGCAAGGCGGCAACCTTAGACCCCTCAATTCACCCGCTAAATCACTGATCGTTTCCTCGAAACTCCTAATTAACTTATTGGTCAATTAGAGAAAAAATCGTTAAAAATGAAAGTTGGCAAATCGCGTTTCAACATCGAATTTTCAAAGTGTTGCCAACAAGTAAAAGTGGTATTAGAGAAATTACCTTTCATTAGTTGGCTCCTTACTCATATTTCGAAGAACTGTAGCGACCTCCACGCCATCGATGACGTCACGCCATTGTTCACCAGATCTTCTCACAGATTGTGCGTTTACATAAAGGAGCATTGGTTAACATCCACTAATTAGCGGATGGGAAAAATGCAAGATGGCGGAATGTGGGTTAGTGATGGGTTTCGCCTACACTTGAACTTTTTGGGATGAACTGGTTTGGACAAAATTGGGACCGCTGTTGTGTAATGGCGTGTCAATGTCGGGGGGTTAAACCGCGCAACCACAAAATCCCTAAGTCGACCTTGATGCTTTTTTCCGCGATGATTTTTTGCCGGAGACGTCTTCCTGGATGCTAATTACACTTTAAAGTCCATTTTAATTACCAATTACCGGCAAATATGTTCTAACAAGTGTGACCTAGACGGGTCTGCGCGTCCTTCCGTACCGAAATCAATTCATTCCGCCATTTTCAATTACTTTTAATTTTCAGTTGGCCGTAATTAATCATGTAGTAATGACCTCTACTTGCATAACGGTATTACAAACACTTTTACTAAAAGCCGAACAAAGCACGCTGGCCATAACAATAACACGAAAATCACCATATCCGTAATTAATACGTAAACGAAAGTGCACTCTTTACGCTTTTTTCATCAAGCAATTATAATTCGTAGTTTCCAAGTAGAGCACTTTTATCGTTAAGAACGTTGTAAGCACATCGCGTCGATATGGCGTCCCTCTACTGAACAATGATCCCCAAAAGGTACAAAAACCAAATCATTGTTAACAGTTAGACCAATTAAGTAACACAGAAAGTGGCAAACGCGGAAAATACCGACCGACCGATCCAGATCACGCCTTTCACGCGCAAAAAAGCTAAGTTCATCGGTCAGAGCGTTATTTTCGTGAGACAGGATGAAAAGTTCCCTCGAGTCCTGACACAAATCCTCTTAAGAAATCTCCGGATTCTGACGGACTGAGTGTTGGCTAACGATTTCGCAACAATGAATGGTGCTTCTTCTGTTGCGTAGGACAGTTGGCAATACCAGTGGGTGGTATGATTTTTATCGGATAATTAATATTCTTTTGTGGACGTTTTGCAACGGGGGTCAGGGGGTCAAGGAAGGAGTATTCTGAAAAAATGCAATGTCATAGCTTGCAGTGACAAGCGCTAGGTGATGAAAAGCGATTTCGGTGGTGAGTGGGTAAATGTCAGGTGCGGCGATTGAGGCTGCGATAATTTTAAGGTTGAAGCGTCGAAGGAACCAAAATCGCGATGAGTTTGGTTGGAGTTTAGGACACAATAAGCAACTGCAGTTTGAATTTGACCCGACATTTCACTGGTAGTCGCATTTTTGGTCAATGATATAATAAAAATGATGCAATAAAGTCAACGAAATTGTTTTAAATCTGAATCGTAACTAGTGTGAAGGTGGCTTGAATTTATGGTAATTATTACTTTCTAGTGCATTTTTTTATCATTGTTGGCTTTCACGATTGAAGTACGGTTGTCTAATATAATTTTTGAGGTTTAGTCGGAATTCGGTAAGAATCTGACAAATTTCGAGTTTCAGGACGAAAGGAAAATCGATTATGAATTATAACCTTAATAACCCTGAAGGTCTGCGATGCATAATTCCATTTAACATTATGAGGAATCAGTCTGAGAATTCACTTCCTGATAATTGCAACGACAGATTCTTCTGGTTAATAAACCTTAAAATTTTTTAAGAGGTTTTACGAAATTTCGATGGAATGTGTATTTATCAAGTTTTTTTTACCACTTTAGCGGAGTGCTGCTTTGCTGCTTCATAAAAACAGAAGTCTTTAAAATTGTAGAAATTCAGGTTTTTTAATATCGCACGCTCGATGCAGCAAACAATACCATAGTTTTATAAATTTTAACCTTAAAATTCCTGAAGATGCATAATAGATGGAACTATGGAGAACCTAATAATTCGTATAGTAACAGACAATAAACTTTAAAAATTTTATTTTCTTTTGTCTATGGTAATTTTAAAACTTTAAGGTTTTCTTTAAATTTGATTACGTGCCTTCGATTTCGATGATTTTCGAAGTTTTCTTCTACAACTTCTGAAAGTGTAAGATTAAAGTTATTTTGGCGACGATAAAGAAAAAAAAGTTGGTTATAACTTTTAACCTTAAAAATGCTATTGTTTCAGAAATTGTACAACTCTGTGATAATTCTAATTATCAAACTTCAGTTTTTGCAGTTTTAAAAGAATTCTGCTCTAGGATTTCTCAGAAAAGGTTTTGCAAATTCAGAAAAGAAAACTGTCGATAAACAAGAACAGCGAACAAAGTTTATAAATTTGAACCTTAAAATTTTATGAATGGGAGAATCTGCGAATCTAATTCTTATCAACGTTGATTTTTAATTATAAACCCTAAAAGTTTTAAGGTTCTTTATCCTCTTCTTAATGTTAATTTCAATAGTTTTAAACGTTGAGAAATAGTTATTTTCACGGCAAAAAATAAAAAACCATTATAGATTTCACCCTTAAAACGGTAAAACAACACTCTTGTTAACCTTAAACCTTAGGTTTTTTTCAGAAATTGTATAACCCTGTGATAATTCGCTGATAAGATAAGTTGAAAATTCAAGACAATTTTTTAGTACAACACACTCGATAAACAACGAAAAAATTTATAAATTTGAACCTTAAAATTTGATAAATGAGAGAATCTAGGAATCTAATTCTTATCAACGGCGATTTTTAATTATAAACCTTAAAACTTTTAAGGTTCTGTATCCGATTATGATGTTGATTCAGTGCCTTCAATTTTGATAGTTTTCGCGAAGTTTCCTTCTCTAACTTGAAAATGGAGTTTTAAACGTTAAGAAATAAAATCATTTTCACGTCGTTAAAGTAAAAAAAAAATCCGTCATAAATTTCAACCTTGAAATAATAACGCAACATACATTTATAAGTTTGAACCTTAAAATTTGATGAATGAGAGGTTCTAGGAATCTAATTCTTATCAATGTCGATTTTTAAAGCTTTAAGGTTCTTTATCCAATTTTGGTGTTGATTACGTCCCTACAATATCGATAATTTTGGAAAAGTTTTCTTCCGTAATTTGTGGAAATGTAAGCGTTAAACTTTAAGAAATAAAGTTATTTTCATGACGATAAAGTAAAAAATTTCCATTATAAATTTCAACCTTAAAATGAGCAACCAATATTTCTGGTTTATAATAATAAACCTTAGTTTTTTTTTCAGAAATTGTACAACTCTGTAATAATTCACTAGTTGATGTTGAATTTTCAAAGTTCAGATTTTGAAATTTTAAAAGAATTCTGCTATATAACTTTTCAGAAAAGTTTTTGAAAATTCAGGGTTTTTTTTAAACAACACCTTCGATAAATTTGAACCTTAAAATTTGACGAATAGGAGAATCTAGGAATCTAATTCTTATCAACGCCGATTTTTAATTATAAACCCTAAAAGTTTTAAGGTCCTTTATCCTGTTGTTAATGTTGATTACGTGCCTTCAAGTTCGATGCTTTTCGAAAAGTTTTCTTTTACAACTTAGGAAAATGGAAGTTTTAAACTTTAAGAAATAAAATAATTTCACGTCGTTAAAGTAAGAAAAAATCCATTATAAAATTTCAACCTTAAAATGACAACCAACATTTCTGGCTTATAATAATAAACCCCAGTTTTTGTTTCCAGAAATTGTACAACTCTGTAATAATTCTCTGGTTGATGTAGAATTTTCAAAGTTCAGTTTTTGAAATTTTGAAAGAATTCTGCTTTATAGCTTTTCAGAAAAGTGTTTAAAAATGCAGGATTTTTTTATACAACAAGAACAACGAAAAAGATTTATAAATTTGAACCTTAAAATTTGTTGAATTGGAGAATCTAGGAATCTAATTCTTATCAACGTTGATTTTTAATTATAAACCCTAAAAGTTTTAAGGTTCTTTATTCTCTTCTTAGTGTTGATTGCGTGCCTTCAATTTCGATAGTTTTTGAAAAGTTTTCTTTCATAACTCACGATGATAATGTAAAAAAAATCGTTATAATTTTCAACCTTAAAAATGATAAAGCAACATGCACAGTTTTAATAATAAACCTTAGGTTTTTTCAGAAATTGTACAACTCTATTAATGGATGAAAGATTCCGGGACTCTAAATCTTATCAACGTAGATTTGTAATTATAAACCTTGAAACTTTAAGGTTCTTTATCCGATTTTGGTGTTGATTACGTGCCTTCAATTTCGACAGTTTTAAACCTTAACAAACAGTTTTTTCACGGCAAAAAATAAAAAACCGTTATAAATTTCAACTTTAAAATGATAAAACAACACTTCTGACCTGTAATAATAAACCTTTGATTATTTCAGAAATTGTACAACTCTGTAATTTAAATTATCAAACTTCAGTTTTTGCAGTTTTAAAAGATTCAGCTCTACAACTTCTTGGAAAATTGTTTAAAAATTAACAATGCAGATTTGTAATGATAAACCTTAAAACTTTAAGGTTCTTTATCCGATTTTGATGTTGATTACGTGCCTTCAATTTCGACAGTTTTAAACCTTAAGAAACAGTTATTTTCACGACAAAAAGTAAAAAACTATTATAAATTTCAACCTTAAATTGGTAAAACAACACTTCTGACCTGTAATAATAAACCTTTAATTTTTTCAGAAACTGTACAACTCTGTAATTTAAATTATCAAATTTCAGTTTTTGAAGTTATAAAAAATTCAGCTCTACAACTTCTTGGAAAAATGTTTAAAAATTATCAATGTAGATTTGTAATTATGAACCTTAAAACTTTAAGGTTCTTTATCTGATTTTGATGTTGATTACGTGCCTTCAATTTCGATAATTTTCTGCCACAACTTGTGAAAATGTGTGCTTTAAACGTTAAGAAATAAATTATTTTCACGACGATAATCTAAAAAAAAATCGTTATAAATTTCAACCTTAAAAATGATAAAGCAACATACACAGTTCTGATTTAAAATAATAAAACCTTAGGTTTTTTTCAGAAATTGTACAACTCTATTAATTGGTGGAATATTCCGGGACTTTAATTCTTATCAACGTAGATTTTTAATTATAAACCTTGAAAGTTTTAAAATTCTTTATCCGATTTTGATGTTGATTACGTGTCTTCAACTTCGATAGTTTTAAATCTTAAAAAATAGTTATTTTCACGACAAAAAATAAAAAAACCATTATAAATTTCAACCTTAAAATGGTAAAACAACACTTCTGACATGTAATAATAAACCTTTGTTTTTTTTTTTCAGAAATTATACAACTCTGTAATTTGAATGATCAAACTTCAATTTTTGCAGTTTTAAAAGGTTCAGTTCTACAGCTTCTTAGAAAAATGTTTAAAAATTATCAATGTAGATTTGTAATTATAAACCTTAACACTTTAAGATTCTTTATCTGATTTTGATGTTGATTACGTGCCTTCAATTTCGATAATTTTCTGCCACAACTTGTGAAAATGTGTGCTTTAAACGTTAATAAAGAAATTATTTTCACGACGATAATGTAAAAAAAATCCGTTATAAATTTCAACCTTAAAAATGATAAAGCAACATGCACAGTTTTGATCTATAATAATAAACCTTAGGTTTTTTTTAGAAATTGTACAACTCTATTAATGAGTAGAAGATTCCGGGATTCAAATTCTTATCAACGTAGGTTTTTTAATTATAAACCTTAAAAATTTGAACATTCTTTATCCGATTTTGCAGTTTTGAAAGATTCAGCTCTACAACTTCTTAGGAAAATGTTTTAAAATTATCAATGTAGATTTGTAATAATAAACCATAAAACTTTTAACGTGCTTTACCCGATTTTGATGTTGATTCAATTTTGATAGGTTTCGAAAAGTTTTTTTCTTCTTGTGAAGATGTTAAGAAATAAAGTAAACATTATTACAACTCTGTAATAATTCTCTGGTAGATACTGAATTATAACAACCTTCAATTTTTGCAACTGTAACATAATTCTGTTCTACAACTCCGTAAAAACGTGTTTGAAAATTCCGGAAAACTTTTAACACAACACTCGATAAACAAAAACAACGAAAAAAATTTATAAATTTTAATGTTACAGCTTCTGAAGGTACATATTATAAACTGCCGTCACATGATTTATAATAAGGAAACACAAAAACCTCTCTAGTTATTTATTAATCGACTTTTGTCACTAAAACCTACGGATCTGTCAAAAAAGTGAGGTTATAACGAAGTTCCTAGGACCTATGGTCCCGAAAAAAAAACATCAATTAACCAAAGGGTCTTTGATGGCCCGTTATTTTTTCATTTAGTGTCGCCGAATCAGTATATCGATGCAAAACAAGTTGATTTTTAAAAATCAGGTCACAGACTTGTTTACAGTGGGGCAACTATCACCTGTCACACAAGCATTGCATAATTAAAATCCAAGAGTAAAACAAAAGAAAATCGTAAATTATTTGTGCCTAATTTTTCTAAGTAATATGTTATTAATTCGTGAGGTAAATTTTTGACAATTTTTTTTAATTATCTTAACATCTTCTGTTATTCATGCTAATAGTTATAAGACTGACGCTATAGTTGTAAAAAAATTAATTATATGTTTTTCTTGTATACTCTGATAAGTATTTAGCCTTGGACCGGACCGGCCGTGAAACCACGCTAAACTGCTAAAATTTTCAAAACATGCGAAATCACAATTAATTAAAAAAAACGAAGATCCAAAACTCGACGTCTCGCTGCACTCAAACCTTCAACTTCCGCCCAGAAACATTGACATTTACCCAAGGCCAGGACCCATCTCCCAGCCGGAATGTGCTCTCTTAACGTACAATTTCCAGATCGATTTGCATAACCTTGAGCACTTGAAAACATGTTTGCGAAAACGGCGATAATTAATCGAAAAATAAGCCAAGTTCTGAGAACCGCGGCCACTATTAACACCGACGCGAAAACCGCGGGCTTTATGCGAACCAAGTACCCCTCGCGGCACCACTTTCTACCGTCATCGCCTCGAACGGCTCTTTTATAACGATGAGATCATAGGATCAGAGTATGTGGATTACTCGGTCATGACACGTTTCGAAAAACGCCAGAGTAACGGATTTGTCACCTTGAGCATTGTCTCATGCACAATCGATTTTGAGACTTTCGCTGAGATACCAGTGAAATCGAGTTTGGTTCTAATTAAAACGGGAACGCGGAAGCGTTAGAGTTTTTTTGGTTTCGTGGCGGCTCTGGACCCAAACAAGACGATCAAATGAAGATAAGGTGAGGCGCGGTGGCCCCGCTTGATGGCAAAAAATCGATTGGAATCTTCTCCTTGAGCAGTTGGCGGAGCTGTGACGTCATTCTCGTTTTTGTTGCTAATTCTGATCTGACTTGTCCCGATCTGAACTGCTTGTTCGTTATTTCGTATATGAATCCGCGCCACTCCAAGGTCACGAAAACGCTTTCTACTTCACTTCCGCCAACTGCAAATAAAAAGCGACAAAAGAAATTGTAAACAACGAAATGGGTAATCGAAAAATCACTTTCTCGGAGACGCTGTAAAATTAATTTGATGCATTTTATGCAACTCTTATGCAACTCCTCTATTCTCTGGGGCTTGTTAGAGCGTTCGGAAATCAATTGTGAAAGTCGTATTGTTTCAAAGAAAGTAATTATCGCCCAGGCTTTAATTGTAAGAGTCACGTGGTCGTTGTTTGTTTTTAGAAATGCGAATTCGTGAACTAATGACGATTTTACTGCTCTAAATTGAGTTTCACTTGTTTACCTTGCCGGACGCCTCTGCTTTGACGTTTGATAGTAATCAATTTCGTCCCGTCGCGCACTCAGCGTCATTCATTCTGTCCACTACTGTACCGCGTTACGAAACTCGATCGTCCATTCTAATAATTAGAAATTGGACGGCAAAGTCAAAGTCACGTGTCACATTGAACGAAGACTAAATTAGTAGGAATGCCGAATGAAAGTAATCCTCGGAGAAAGTTATGTTTTGGTAATAAAAAATAAACAAATAAAACGTAAATAAATTCAAAGAAGACCGGTCCATATAGAAATTGTGCGGCATATCGCATAATATTATCGAAAATTCGTCGCGGCACTGCCCGATGCTTTCCATTCAACGCGTTTCCTAGAAAGTTTTGATGTAATTATTACCTTGCCCTAGCTCCATAAATCAACATTGTTCGACCGTATTTGGCGTAATTGATGTCTGGTTAACGAGTGGAATTCGATCGAGTTTTCTATTCAATGGTAATGCTGGGTGTGGGGTTTGATTGGTTTTTTTGTAGATGGGCGATAAACGCAATTTTGAAGTTCAACCTTAAAAGTAAAAGATAGTTTGAAACTGAACCTTGTAGTTAGATTACGCAAAATCGTTCTTTATTTCGTTCAGTAAATCACGCCGTGGCAGACAAACAATGAAAGAGCTTATTCAAATTTTAAAAAATATAAATCTTAACCTTAAAAAAGTGATTTATTGCGAGCTTCGCCCTTGAATATTTTTATCCGAGTCTTTCATAATATGCCAACTTTAATTTAAATTAGAACCTTAAATATTGTACACAGTCATTGAATATTGTGAAGAATCCACTCCACACACGCTAATTTTGCTTGTTGTGGTCGGTTATATAAGATATTTTGTTTTCTTTATTTCAAGCTTCATTTATTTTGGATTCAAGTAGGCACTCGAATTAATTAAGTTGCAATGAGATGCCACCCGATTTATTAAATCCGTTAAAGTTCAAACCTTGAATATTGACAGTATGCCTTTTGTTTAATATCAGTGACGAAGGTCGCATTAATAATTTCATTCTACGCTTCATAAATTAAATAAAATAAAGTTTTAAGGTTTAACTCAGTAACATGAATTTTAAAGCAAAACCTCAAAATCTTTAAATGTCATAGTTTTTGTATGATCTGTGTTGAAACGGACAACAGTGTTGAAAGTTGAATTAACGTTTATTTGTTAACTTGCCAAGGTTCTCTAATTTGTGTAAATTTACTGTAATAGACGAAACCATTATAGTTTAAATTTGACCTAAAAATGTTAAAACTGAAGTTAAAATACCCACTGAAATACATTGTCTTTACTTGAACTACGATATGTAATAAAATCGATTAATAAATAAATGACTTTTAAATTGTTCGAATGTACGAAAACGTCATTTACCTTAATGAAATTTTAATTTGTAGCCGAAATATATTTTTTTAAATTTAACCTTAGAAATTTTGAACAAATTCCGCTACTTGCTAGGATGACTTGTGGATGTTTATTGACCATCTGCTTCTAGTATACACGAATTTTAAACACCAACCTTAAAAAAATCGAAAATGGAACCGTTTCGAGCCATTGAATTCGAAAGAGATTAGATTTAATCTCGAAAAGAGTGAAGGTATCGAGGTTTGTCAAGACTAATTCTATTCAAATCTGATGAATGAGTGAATGTGAATCCACTCCATACCAGATCCAACAAGAAACGTTTCTTTTTTTTAATAAAACCTCAAAAATTCCAAGTTTTCGTCGTACCTTCATTTACAACTTTCCACCTACCACCCAGCGAAAGTTCGCTACTTCATGAATCGAAAAACTCAAAATCTCAATTACAAGAACTTGAAACCCATCATAAAACAGCAGTGAAAGTCCTCGCCAACAACTTTTAACGTTGCATTATCCACAAATTCGTTAAAATTAATCTAACATCAAACGCAACCACTGTATCGCAAGTTATGTAACAATTATTGCAATTTACACATATTGCAACTTGCGACACGTGACCCAGCTCCCGTACGAATCACCATTCAGCATTTGAAAACGAAAGGTCAACGTACAATATCATCGTGACTTAATAAAACGACGATGATCATTCTTAGAAACGCTTAAATCGTAGAGAGGACGTGAAAAAAAGACAAAAAACGCGGATCTCGCTATTAAATAAAGATTAGACGTACGTGATTGCAGCTCCAACGATGGCGACACGGCACGAAAGGGTTGAGCAACGCGACGAAAAAATGACCACAGCCAACTCTGAACCTTAACGTTTTCGAGCGACGCATTTGCATAAATTATCGATTTTTTGTAAGATTAAGTACCGAGGAATTATAAATTACGAGTTTAAGGAGTGTGCGAATACCGTACCCTTGATGTCATTCTTCATTCAAATCCAAAAAAAAGCAGATGGAAAAAATCTATGAGTACGGTATTGACAGAATGCGAGGGTTAAGGTCGCGGAGGTCTTGACAGCTCGTGAGAGTGCTCAAGCCTTCGAACAAAGACTTGGTACTTCCTAGGGAGTTTAACATTCCGCGAATAACTGTAGCATTGGTGACATAACGAACGAGCGACTGGAAAATGAAAGAAAGCGGTTAACCTTCCAAAGTCCGAAAAAACAACAAGTTTCCTCAGTCTTTCCACCACAAATATTTCTTCTTCACCTTGAAATACATTGGTAATTGCCAACAATAATTATTAGCATATCGTTAATTTTATTAATAATTTCGCTTTAAATATCAGCGCAAACATTTAATCTAGATAAATATTTTAACTTCGGTGGAATGCCGTCGATGTGTGAGTATTGCCAACCTGAAAATTGTCACCGGTTGCTCAATTTCCTGGCGAGGGATGGTGGTACCACCATCTGTCATTTTCCGACTTTCGTTTTCGGGCCTACTCTTGACATTTCGTGTCTTCTTCCAAGGACAAGTACGTGACATTTGCCCCTCATCCGTCAAACTTTTGATGACAGTGCACTTTCACTAGCTCGATCCTCGCCCTATTCTAATTATCTTCTTATTTACTCGTTTACAACATCCATCTCGACCCGATTGTGGAGGTTACAAAAACGGTGTAATTAGGCAAAAACATCTGTCAGGTGAAGGCGAGCCATCTTTTATGTCACATATTTATCATTGTTATCGTCAGCAGCATTACCTCGATGCCTAATAAACTGTAAAGTTAATTGAAGGTATGCAGACCGTTGCCCCCGCATAAAGGTTAATTGCCTCTTCTCAGAAAACACCCGAAAGAAGCGCCTCGCGCGAACGATTAGGTACCAGGAAAGGTCCGGGCCAGGGGCCTTGAGGATCGAGAAAAACAAAGTCCTGCAATTTGCATGATTAAGAAGCGCAACCCAAAACGGATGTCGATTTATCAAAGATCAAAGACACAGTCACGAATTTCTGAGTAATTGCTCGGAACAATTATGTTGTTAGCGATGATTTGATTACAATAAATGACACCGTTTTAACAATAACTGTCTTGTAGCGGCGTAATAACCGTCAATATCCAGCTGCCAGAGCATCATTTTTCATAATCGTGACCCTCAAGCGTCAGCACGCTGGGTTACGAAACACGCTCACGACTGGGTACTGCGACACGTCGTCTCGGTAAAAATTTGAGGATCCCGGATTACTGTGTCCCACTGACTCACTTCCAGTCCCAGGTGTCTCCTCATCAATCACCTCTTTGTCTCTCGTTTCAGGTTAACACTGCTATCTCTCCTCCCGGTCTTCATCCGAGGTCACACCGGCCTCCATCCGTACGACTACAACATAACCGCGTACACCAGGACTCTACCCCCGGAGCTCCGGGACATCGTCAGGACCGCACTCCAAACAGAACGCCAGGCCGCCCAGCCCGACCACCGACAACCACCATGCAGCCCCCCCGACGCCACTCCCTGCCCTCCCAACAAGTACCGCCGGCCCACCGGCGAGTGCAACAACGTCCGCCACGCCCGCTGGGGCAACCGCGGCTCCCCGTTCCTGCGCCTGCTGCCCCCAGCCTACGCCGACGGTGGGTCCCAGTTACCTAACTCGTTGAGTAATCGCGTAGGGCGAGCCAGGACCGGCCCGGAGAAAGTCGTCGCGATGCGTACTTTCACACCAGTGAAATTATTAGCGTTTCCGGTTTGACATAAGCTGACTTTTGACCCCGAAACGCCGCAGCCGATTTTCCAATTTGAGTGTTGTTTCAGGTAAAAGCCGGCCGCGCCAGTCCGTGACGGCCCACGCCCTTCCCAGCCCTCTGGAGGCGGCCGCCACTCTGCAGACCGTCCCGGCGGCCCCGCACGAGTCCGTCACCGCCTTGCTGGGGGCCTGGGGCGAGTTGCTATTGCACGATCTAGCCAGCACGGGCAACCTGAGGAGCCAGGATTGCTGCAGCGACGACGGGATGAGCCACGGGGAGTGCTATGGACGGGTGGGACACGGGCAATGTCGGGAGTACATGCGGACGCTGCCGGCGGTGGACATGGACGATTGCGGCTTCGGTGAGTTTTGCAACCAGGAGAAACTAGAAACGCAGATGGCGACGGACAAATATAGACATTAGAACGGTTGTAAGAGCACGTGTGAGTGACTTGGCCATGAAAGTGCAAGTGTGCTTGGGATGATTGTCTATTGTTTGAGCGGGCAAACCGAGCGGGCTTTAAATGTTGCCATGGCCCACTTGGGCAGGAGACGCCCATGGGTAAATAGCCGGAACACAGAGATTCAGACCCGAGTCGAGACATTGTTCCATCCTGTCTGTATTTTAATTGAATAAAGCTTGACCCACGACTTTGTTTTATTTGGACCCATTTCAGAATACCGCAACCAAATGAACCTGGCTTCAGCGTTCCTAGACGCTTCAGCCGTCTACGGCAACACTGATAAACAAGTCCAGACTCTTCGAACCTACGACGCTGGTCTAGTCAACGTCTCATCTTGCGCACCTTGCAAATCGAACGCCCTCTATTCGGCAATCCTCAAAGAACACAACCGCGTTGCCGTAAACCTGGCCCAACTAAATCGCCACTGGTCCGACGACGCCCTCTTCCTAGAGAGCAAACGAATAGTCACTGCCACCATCCAACACATCACGTACAACGAATTTTTGCCCATAGTCCTAGGCAACGTAAGTACTGACCCGTAAGTCGTTAAAATCACGCGACCAATCACTCCTGCAGGAAGCCATCGTCCAATCCGACCTCCACCTGCAAACCCATGGACGTTTCTCGAAGTACTCGAGCTCGCACAAAGCCGGCGTTTACAACGAAGTGGCAATGAGTGCCCTACCTGCTCTCCTCTCGATGATTCCCGGCAGTTTGGTTAGTAAAACCCGCCCACCCACCCGACTCCTTTTCACGATCGCGATATTCCAGATGAATCAAACCGTTGAAAACTTTGCCGAAATGGTGGACGTGCTCATACGCACCCCCGCCCAGAACCCTAGTATGCACATGATGGTACCGCTGCGATCCGACTGGGACACGGCGTCGCTTTTCGTCCACATGGGTCGCGACCACGGAATTGCGTCCTACACCCGGTACTTGCAACAGTGTCAGAACGCAACCCTCTCCACTTTCGACGACTTCACCAAAGTTGGAATCAAACCCGAACTCATCAAAGCGCTGAAGTACCTCTACCAAGTCCCGCAAGACGTGGACCTTTTGGTGGGCGCGATGCTAGAAAAACCCATCCCGGGGGCCATAGTGGGAGCGACTCTTGGGTGTCTTCTTCGAGAACAGTTCGTGCTTCTGAAGGAGTCTGATCGGTTTTGGTACGAAAACGACTTGCCTCCGAGCTCCCTCACCACTGAACAGTTAAGCGAGATCAAAAAGACGACTCTAGCTGGACTTTTGTGTGCCAATACTGACTACTTGGACAAGATTCAGCCCAAAGCGTTCGTCCAAGAAGACCCGTATTTGTAAGTACCCCTTTCTTGTGTTGTTGTTTTGGTGGTACTAATGACGTGGTGCAGGAATGCGCGGATTTCGTGCGACCAGCACCCGCTGCCGCAGCTCACCGCGTGGTTGGAGATGGACCACATGGCCGACTTGTCCGAAGACTTGCTCATGGAGGCCATCACCAAAGCCGAGCAAGACGTCCTCCAACGAAGAAAGACCGAGTACGAGCTTTGGTCCACGGTTGGCGGTATTGACCCGAAATCGCCCGCCGGTACCGCCGCCTCCTTCAGCAAACCCAACAAACAAGCCCTCAAGCTTGCCAACACGTCGCTGTTCTTCGAGTTCGCCTCCAACGAGATCATCAACTCGCTGATGCACAGACGTCGCAAGCGCCAGATCTTCGACAACGACGTGATTTCTTCGGTTTTCAGGGACGAGTTGTCCGATGGGTTACAGAACGTGGATATTTCTTCGTTGGTTCCGGCTAGTGCGATTGATTTGGACCACCACTGTGAGGAAAACGCTCCTTGCGATCCCAACACGCCGTATAGGAGCATGTCGGGGCACTGTAATAACTTGAGGAATCCCGGATGGGGGAAAAGCTTGACGACTTTCACTAGGTTGTTACCTAGTGCTTATGATGACGGTAGGTTTTTTCGTTCTAGGTTGACGATTTTTGTAAGTTTTTTGGTTGTGGTAGGGATTTCCAAGCCTCGTTTTCTTGGGGCTACTGGGACCCCGTTGCCGTCGCCACGTATCGTCTCCACGGTGATTCATCCCGATATTAGTAACCTCCACTCGCGGTACACCCTCATGACGATGCAGTACGGTCAGTTCTTGGACCACGATCTCACGATGACTCCCATTCATAAGGGTTTCCATGAGTCTATTCCGGACTGCAGGTCGTGCGATAGCCCCCATACGGTGCACCCAGAGTGTGCCCCTTTTCCGATTCCACCGTCTGACCACTACTACCCTGAAATCAACATCACGTCTGGACAGCGCATGTGTTTCCCGTTCATGAGGTCTCTCCCTGGGCAGCTGCATTTGGGTCCTCGGGAACAAGTCAATCAGAATACCGCCTTCTTGGACGCGTCGCAAATCTACGGAGAGAATCCGTGCGTTTTGAAAAGCTTGAAAGGGATTGGGGGACGAATGAACTGCACTCAGCGCCCCCTCAAACTCAAAGATTTGCTACCACAGAGTGACAACCATCCTGAATGTAAAGCAGCGTCTGGATTGTGCTTCATTGCGGGTGATGGAAGAGCATCAGAGCAGCCGGGATTAACCGTCATTCACACTGTGTTCATGAGAGAGCACAATAAGATAGTTGGAGGTTTGAAAGGTATAAACCCTCACTGGGACGACGACAAGCTCTTCGAACAAGCCAGACGAATCACAATTGCCATAACCCAACACATCACATACAATGAATTCTTGCCAAGGTTGCTCAGTTGGAACGCCATGAACTTGTACGGGTTGAAATTGCTACCCCAGGGACACTACAAAGACTACAACCCGAGTTGTAACCCTTCAATCCTCACCGAGTTTGCTTCAGCGGCTTTCAGAATCGGGCACTCTTTACTAAGACCGCATATACCTCGACTCAGTCCGCAGTACCAAATCATCGATCCACCTATTCTTCTCCGGGACGGCTTCTTCAAACCCGACATGTTGCTACAGGTACCACTCTTTACTATTTAGTAAATCAGCTTCACGCTATTTCTTGTCGTTGCAGCACGGCATGGTCGACGAAATCGCCCGCGGGCTCGTCTCCACCCCCATGGAAACTCTCGACCAGTTCATCACCGGCGAAGTCACCAACCACCTCTTCGAAGACCGCAAGATCCCCTTCTCCGGCGTGGACCTCATCGCCCTCAACATCCAGCGCGGCCGCGACCACGGCATCCCCTCCTACAACAACTACCGCGCCCTCTGCAACCTCAAGCGCGCCACGTCGTTTGACGACCTCGCCAGAGAGATCCCTCCAGAGGTGATCTCGCGCTTCAAGCGCATCTACGCCACAGTGGACGACATCGACTTGTTCCCGGGCGGGCTGAGCGAGCGGCCGCTGCAAGGAGGTCTCGTAGGACCCACCTTCGCTTGCATCATCGCCATCCAGTTCCGCCAGCTGCGCAAGTGCGACCGCTTCTGGTACGAGAACAACGACCCGGTGGTGAAGTTCACCGAGTCGCAACTAGCCGAGATCAGGAAGATCACGCTGGCGAAGGTCATTTGCGACAACCTGGACGTGCACGGGGATATGCAGAGGGCGGCGTTCGATCTACCGAGCAACTTCTTGAACCCGAGAGTCCCGTGCCAGTCACTACCCCAGATTGACCTGGGGGCGTGGAGAGAGTCGGCGGGATCGGGATGCGTGATCGGGGACAGGCACGTGGAAGTGGGTGAGTCGGCGTTCCCGTCGCCGTGCACCAGCTGCATTTGCACCCAGGAAGGGGTACGTCTTTGATTGACTCAATTTGGGAGCCAGTTTTACTATTTTTTTTTTTTTTTTTGTTTGGTTTGCAGGGTCAGTGCGCGTCGCTGCGTGTCACCGACTGCTCCCAGCTGCTGCGCGAGTGGCCCAAGGAGGTGGTTCTGCGCGATGACGTGTGTTCGGCGCAGTGCGGGTTCCTCCTGCGCAACGAGGGTCCCCAGCCGGGGCTCACTACGGATCTGACGCCGCCCCCGGCACGTCACCTGCGGTCGCGGCAGCTGGGGAAGCCGCCGCGGATCCCCAGTAGGAGCTTCCCGGGCTTCGGCGGCTTCAAATTCCCCGATCTTTCAGTCTTCGTAGCTAAGTGATCGGTACTGTAAAAACTAAGGTTGTGATTTTATTTAAGGATTGAGGATTTTCAAGGCTGGAGGTTGTAGCTGTGGGACAAGTTATTTATGGAATTCGATGCTCAATTGTATATATGCCGCGGGGCTGTTTTTAGGATAGTACACCCTGTATATTACCAGTTCGGTGTTATTTATGGTACTGAGTGTACGAAAGCGGGTGTGTCTGCGTGCGTGTTTAACACTACCAACTGTATTTTTATAAAGGCAAGATGTTACCAATTTAGGTTAATGAAATGAAGTTAGTGTCCATTGTAATTAAGGTACTTAATTTTTTATTATCTTGTCGTTGTTTTTATGTACACTGCCTTCTATTATTATTCTTTCTCTGTTGTTAATACTTTATCTTCTGACTATACGATAATAAACTAGTTATTTTTTTTAAGTTGTTGTTTGTTTGTTTGTTTTCTTTGGGCTTCCAATGTGGATTGGACACGTAAGATGACAATAAGAACGGAATTTCGCGACCACAAAAACTTATGGAATAAATGCAAGGCGTGGCATACGGGTTTTCGGTTGGTGATTAAAATAATCAAAATTCATGTATGTTTTAATTGGGAATCCTTAATTGTATTGAGATGATGGTGAAGGTGTGAGTCGGACAATGGCTAAATTCGGAGGGGATTACGTAAGGATTTTGGAAATGTCACAGGACAAAAAACGAATAACGGTCGCAGAGATAAATAGACGAATAATAAACTAATAATACACAGAATTCTGGTACGCCCAGTTTTCAAATACAAACAAGATTTTTCAAACTTACCGGGTCAAGTATTAAAACAAAAGAATCGATTTTTGGTCACCCGAACTCATTAAAATGTGCCATTTCAACATAAATACAATATACTGGATGTCTCAAATTGTAATGCATTGCATCAATATGTGTAAAAGTGAGGTTAATAACTGACGTTTGTGACAGGTGACATAAAGTCATCCAACATGACAACGAAGCGGCAAAACTCACGGAGTTTCAAAGCCAACTTGACATATTTACAATCTATGGTCTTGGTCACTATAAAATAAAAACAAAAATACCAACTTTTTCTGGCAAACATAAATATGGTTTAAATGTGTTTATTTTCTCATACTAAAATGTTAAATTATGCAATGTGCCAATTGTTGTACGCCTGGATATACATATAAAGGCGTGTATGTCGCATCAATAAATCAAGTATTACGTAACCCTCCCACGCAAACGTAAACAAACAATAACTTCGCCTTTACGTATGAAAATTGCGTAAAATGTCATACGCTTACAATGCCGGTAGTTCGAACTGTTGCACTTTAATCTTTAGTGCATTTTTCATGGTTTTATGTAAAGTCTTGATTTGGGCTTCCTAAATTCCTGCATAAATATATTGCATTTAACCTATTTTACTTGCAAATAAAAAATAGAGCAACGGTTTCCTCCACAACGGCCATCCGTAAACAAATTTAGGTGACATTTACGGTACCGGCTTAGGTGGAGCACTAAAAATGCAGATCACCTACTAAGCCATTTCAAACGCTTGCCAGAATTAAAAACACATAAAACTGAAATAAAATATTACTAAAAACGAACATTACTATCTGCGAAATAAACATTTTCATAAATCAATAGTTTCTTATTTACCGGTTTTCATTGAAGAGAAAAAATTAGCATTCAATAATTTGTCACCCGCATAATTAATTAATCGTGGGAAAACGCGAATTAGACCCGACCTCTAAATTACGCAAAAAAAAATAATAAACACGACAGTTCAATACCCCATCGTCGGCGCAGTTAACATTTTTGTTAATTATGGCTCAAAACCAACCACTCGAATTTTGCGTACAAAAACCAGTACTTACACTCGCCAAAGCAAATAATCCCTGAAACCCCATCCCGCGAGCCCGAAGCCTCTTCTGGTCCAGCGCCGTACAGACGACCTTGTCTGAAAAAATCACCAAATAATGCGTCTGCAAGAATAAATTTCAAAGTCGACAAGTTTATCAAAGGTGGCCCTTAGGCGTGGCCCCCATATATAACCATCCTCCCCACACCAAGCCGTCACAGTTTAGCGAGTGCTGAAACCAGTAGCGCTAAGATGAAATTCGTAATCCTCGCCGCAGTGTTGGCCACCGCCTACGGCGGCATCATCGCCCCCGTCGCCTACACCGTCCCCTTCGCCGCCCCCATCGCCGTCTCCAGCCAGTACCACGCGCAGGACACCCTCGGCCAGTACAACTACGGCTACATCAACGGACTTTCGTCCAAAGCCGAAGTCAAGTCGGTGGACGGCATCACCAGGGGCGGCTACACCTACGTGGACGCGGAAGGAAAGCTCCAGAGTGTCCAGTATACCTCTGACTCCGCCAACGGGTTCAGAGTCGCCGCCACCAATTTGCCAGTAGCGCCACCAGCACCCAAGGTTTGTAGCTACTATTATTGTTGTTTTAGTGTCACATTGGCGCTTTGTTGTAGGTTGAACCCCTCCCTCAACCCATTCCGGTGCAAGACACCCCCGAAGTCGCCGCCGAAAAGGCAAAGCACTTGGCGGCGCTGGAAGAAGCCAAGGTGAAGGCGGCCGAGCCTGTCTCAGTCACCACCTCGGTGGTTTCCGCCGCCCCCATCGTTCCCGCTCTTCAGACGTACGCCTACGGCATCAGCTCCCCCATCGTTAGTACCTACGGTACCTACGCTTATCCTAGTATCCCTAGTCTTGCGTACGCCGCCCCCTGGTTGTCGCCGTCTTTCGTCGTCAACGCGCCAGTCGCTCCCGCCGATACCCCGGAGGTGGCTAAGGCCAAGGCCGAGCACTTGGCGGCTGTGGAAGAAGTGAAAGCTCGTAATTGAGATTTTGTTGATCGATGTATGTAGGTAGAGGTTAATAAATTTTATTATGAAAAATGTAAAAAAAGTGGTTATTGTGCATACACAGGCTGGTTTTATTGATCCTGAAGTCGGCCCTATTTATTTTCAATTGACAGAGTATGACTGTGCTACGATGTTTTTTTTTTTTTTGAAAAATGGCGGGAAGACGTTCTTTCATACAAGTGAGCATACACTGCGTAAAATTTCGCAATCGCTTTTCAGCTCCAAAAACCCCCTAGGGTGTTATACAAATGAAACACAGAAAAACATGACAGAAAAGACAACCGCAAATGCACATATGAGAACCGAACAAACACAAAACCCTACACATATGTTTTTGAATCAATACAAATATCTGAATATTTAAAAAAATTCAAATTTAATAAAAACAAAGTAAAATCTGAATTAAAGTAACTGGATGGAAATACACAAGTTATTACGGGTGTGTGGCGTCAAATTTAAAATTATGGCAGTTAACAAGAGCACAACAAAAATACCCAAGCACAAGCGGAGTTTGGGGCTCCCGGTCGGGGCTGTTTTCCCCAGCGACGGTGATTCTATCTATCGCAAGCCTGCCGCAAAGCAATTCTCTGTTACGGACAAGCCGTTACGTCATCTCGACCGCCCCTGAATTCTATTCTAACCTGCATCATTTGTGCAGGTGGCGTGATAAATCCCGTTAACTCGACTAGGAACCGCGTACTCCGCTTCTGCCACGTTTTCTGTGTTATTTAACCTCAATTCCATTTTATGTGTTCGATTTCTATGACTGATATTAACGACAACTGAACAGGTGTTAAAGTTTCAAAAGAGCAATAAACAACATTTAAATTCGCCATACAATCTCGTGAAATTTTAAACAACAAATAATTTTTATTTGAGAATATGATTGGACATCAGATAATTTATATGATGGAAACATTCGTCAACAAAATATTTACATAAAAATAAACTAGCAAAGATTAATAATCGTTAACGTTGCGAGGAAATGCCTCGATGATAACTGCCTAAGGGAAGACATTATTTTAATCCCTCGCCAGTTCACGATATTATGAGTTCCGCTTTTTACTTTTACGGTCTTTTCCCAGAGTGGGGCAACGCTAGATTCATTTAACTGCCGTTAATGAACTATTAGCGATCTTGTGTGAGAAATTAAGAAGTGTTATAATGTAACACTTAAGTATATGCATCCAGAAACTTATTTATAACCTGAGAAACAAACGACTGAGTCCTGACTAAATAGATTTCATGAAATCTCCTAGCAAGTTTTTATCTAAAAAAAATCCAATGTCTATTAAATTGTGTTAGCACCAGTTAACGATTAAAATTCTAACATGAATTGTGAATTTACAAACAATGAATCAACAACTTTTCCGAAAAAAAGCCGCAAGAATTAGCTGCGCGTGTTCGGGAAAACTGTGGCGTGATCGTTACGATTAATTGTTATTAAACATAGGCTTCCTTCCTTTTATTAACTACCAAGCCAACTAAACTAACCAAGCTAACTCACCACGTTGTTACACCATGCTCTCACTCACGAAATTAAAACAACAATGACACTTTCACCTCTCTACCAAACCGCCATTTTCTACCAAAACCGCCTTCTTCTAAGCAACCTTCTAATTAGAATCCCCTAGCGAGTTACCAACTACCCAAAGAGCGTTAACGTGCACATGGTTGCCTATGTTTAATGATTTTTTTGATTGGATTTTTTTATTATTTTATTTAATTCAAATTCGGTCACCACACTACACATTAATAATGTGTTGACTTATTTCTGTGTACATTTTGCCTTTTTGTTGTAATAAACAAAAAGCCAAAATGTAAGCCCGCCCACCCGCCCGATCTCAATTGTGACAATTTTTTTTATTCGCCGTGAACCAAGCGAGCGGAGCTTAACTGCAAAATACTTATTTCTTTACAAGAAATTAAAAACATGGTTTTGAGTATCGTCTTGTTCAAAAATACTATGTATATTAAGAAAAAAAGGCAAAATATAAACCCCGCCCACCCACCCAGTCTCAATTGTAATGATTTTTTTATTCATGAAAACTTAAAACACGTTTAAAATGGTACATACATTAATAAAGGAAATATGGATTTTGGAATTAGGCTCCGCCCCTAGGTCTGCCAACCAATGCAAACTTCATTACTATTTAGATCAAGGCAGGTATGGGTGGGGCTTAATCTTTGGCTTTAATACATATATTTTTAATTTCTCGTAAGGAAATGAGGATTTTGCAGTTAAGTTCCACCTTCTTGGCCCACGACGAATAAAAAAATCATCACAATTGAGATAGGGTGGGTGGGCGGGGCTTATATTTTACCTTTTTTTTTAATATGTGTAGACTATCTTGACAACAAGAAACTTAAAAAATGTCTAAAATCGTAAATTTTTGTAGTAATCAACTAAAGTACTCCACTTTTCTTGTACAATCTCTTTAAATACGGCGCTTGCGGACTCCAGTGTCAATAAGGGTGATAAAGAAATAAGTATTTTGCAGTTAAGCTCCGTCTTCTTGGCTCACGACGAATAAAAAAATCATCAGAATTGAACTAGTGTGGGTGGGCGGGGCTTATATTTTTGCTTTTTTTCTTATCATACATAGTCATCTTTTCACAACGAGAAACTTAAAACATGGTTAAAAGGGTACACAAAATTTTCCATTTTAAACATGTTTTAAGTTTCATGTTGTGAAAAGCAGTCTACACAAATTAAAACAAAAAGGCAAAAAGTAAGCCCGCCCACCCGCCCTATCTCAATTGTGATGATTTTTTTTATTCGTCATGAAATAAGAGGGCTGAGCTTAACTGCAAAATACTTATTTCTTTACAAAAAATTAAAAACATGTTTTTGAGTGTCGTGTTGTTCGAAGAATACTATGTGTTGTAATAACCCAAACCTCCCGCCTTTTATTTGACATTGAACAAAATTTGAAAAAGCCCGCTAAAATTTAAAGTCTGACCTTGGCTGTGATCGTCTACAAAAGTGGGACCCTACATTGTGTTTTGAAAACTGGCGGGAGGCGTTCGTTCATACAAATTGGCGCACTGCGGAGCGGGGGGATTTAAAAAACTTATATTTGGAAAAAAAAAAACTATGAAAAATAAATCCAATAAGAGCTCAAGAGACCTTGGCCAAGGGCCCCAGAAGAGCTTAAAGAATTTATTCCTCAGAGAAAAAAAAAAACCTTTATTTTCACTCGAACCTGAGAACATAGAATAAATATTAGCAACCTTACAAGTACAACAAAAAAAAAAGCAAAATAAAAAGTCGCGGAATTCTCAGAAAGTAAATGGATGGCAACGTTCCAGATATTATGGTAGTGTGGCCTCTACAAACAAAATGGGGGGGGGGGGACGCACAGCGGGTGCAGGGCGACGGCCACACTCCCCGTGAAGGTCCACATAGTCCTACCTCACCACTTCACGTGCGTGGTCTTACGCACCCACCTGACATAGGTTGACCTTCCTGTTTCCCGCGTCCAAGTAGCTGTGTAAACTCCGAGTCCGCTAGGGCCGGAAGTCTAGCAAGACCCGCAGACACTCGCACGGAGACGCCGACGCCACCGCGTCCACGCCACACGACCCCCGAGTTAACTAGCGTTATCAGAATGAGTATTTGGATTTCAGACAAGCAATAAGCGTAATTTAATTGGCCACACTCCATCAACACTTGTTTTAAATAACAAAGAAATTGAAATGAGATTAAATTATGCACGTGTGATCAACAATCTTATGCAATAAAGAAAATGAAGTGAGAAATTATTCATGTTTTTATCAATAACTTTAAAGAACAAGAATTTTTGAAAGAGATTAAATTATTCACATTTTGGCAATGATTTTAATGAAATATTTATCTGACATTAAACAACGAAGTTACGACTGCATTAAAATGATCTGGGCAAAGTTACGTTGTTGACCGAATTAAACAAACAAACCCCCCTCCCTTCAACACATCCCCAAACAAAAGACACATAAATAAAAACACATACGAAATAAACAGAACAACACATAAAAATGCGACACATAAAATATGCAAAATAAATAAAATATAGGTAATCGTAGGTGCACATTCGATTTGAATTGTACCTTTCTTTCAATAACATTCATTTTCAAATTCATCAACAGTTTTCGGTCAACAACAAATCCCCAATGACTAATACAAAAGTTCACAAAGGTTGCCCTTGAAATTCCCCGGTCAACACCCCGTACCTGCACCTTACCACTTTCTCTTTCTATTTTGAACGGCTGAATATTTGAAAACTACATGAAATTTTCCAGCATTAGAGTTTACAACAACCGGATAATAAATCGAGGAAAAGCCATTCAAATATCTTAGATCTTATAATGTCAGCCAAATTGATGTGACTAATTAATTGATGTTACTAACACAAAGAAATCCCCCGTCCCCCAGACTCTGACATTATTAATTTTCGAATGCCGTTCTCAGCGTTAATTTTGTTAAAAATTCACTTGTTCAGATTATGTTTGAATTTACATTACTCACACGTGCAGAAATTATGCAACGCAAAATAATACCTCGAAAATTGCCATCCAACTTTCCGCATAACATTCGCTAAATAAAACTGCCCTAGCTAACGTAATTCCCTGAAAAGCCCTACTAAAACGGATTGAAATTATGTTGAAAAGATTAGTACGAAAATTTACGGCCACGGCGTCATCCGGAAGTGCCGCCATTTCTGTAGCGTCCGTTCGCGTATGTGACACCCGCGAAGCTCACAGGTGTGGTTCCCGCGTCTCACCTACTCCGTAACCATCGAGAAGCAACACCGCTTCTTCCACCAGCACACACGGAATCACGTGGAAGACATACCTCTTGGATCTCCAAACCAAACACGTGTTCACCACCGAAATAAGGCCTCTCTCTGTTCGAAATGGAGCAGAGAAATCTTACGTTCGCTGGTTCGTCAGGGGGATGGAACTCCGTGGACAGGAATCACCACTGAAAACGGAAACAAAACGCACAGACACTTGGGAAACGCAGAGAGCACCACCTTGACGTCTTACTCGAAAGAAAGACCAAGTCAATAATGCCGCAACTCCCCTGCTCAAACACACCCTTCTGCGCATCTCCCTCTTAGTGATTTTCGTTTCTTTCCATTCCCATCCCTTTTCTTACCAAAAGTTTGGCGCGCGGGAATTTGGTTCGAAACGGCTTACTACAGTGTATTAAAAAAAAGGAAATATATAAACCCCGCCCGCCCACCCCGTCTCGTTTGTGATGATTTTTTTATGCTCAGAAACGTAAAACACATTTAAAATGGTAAATTTTTATAAGGAAATATGGATTTAGCAATTAGGCTCCGCCTTTTTGGCTCACGACGAATAACAAAAGAATCATCACAATTGAGACAGGGTGGGTGGGCGGGGCTTTTATTGTGCCTTCTTTTCTTAATATGTGTAGACTTATTTAGACCATAAGAAACTTAGAACATGCCTAAAATGGTAAATTTTTATAGTAATCAACTTAACTCCGCCACTTTTCTTGTACAATCCCTTGAAATAGGGCAACTTTTGCATTGAACATCAAAGTTACTATCAACGGCAGCTTGCCAACGAAATTTATAAATGACAATTTTCAGCTCTAAAAGCAACGTTGGCGGGAACTTCAACGTCAACAGCAAGTTTATAAATCCCACTTTTGACGCGTTAGGCGCCCTCTTGCAAAGTTGACAACTTCAAACTCATATCTTAACATTGCTGCCAACAATTCATAGTTGCCAACACAAAAAAATTGCAAAAATACCGAGTGACTGCTAGTTATTCCGTTTTTTTCTCAGGTTGGCAATATATTTAAAACACATTTTGTATTTTATATCAGGCCTGATCGTCAAAATGAAATTTAGAGGACCAAGTTAGTAATCTTCTTATCACGTTTGTACGGCGCGTTCCTGTCAAATTTGACAAGTATGAGCTGACATATTAACATTGCTGCCAATAATTCAAATTTGCCAACACAAAAATTTTCTCTCAACTGTCAATCCCTGCTGTCAAGTTCAAATTCTCATCACCACCTTCGATTCAAAACCCAATTAACCCCAATAAAACCACCCCTTTTTCTATCTTTCTTTATTCATAAAGCACAAAAACATCAAAAGTGCAATGTAGAAATATGGCTTAACCTTAAATCTAAAACACAGAATGCTTATACATAATATGCCTGTCCAAATTAACCTTCTTGGCCGTTCGATACACACACTGCGCACACTTGTACCAACTTATATTCAACTTCAAATGTTCAGCTAGAACGTGCTGCCTCAAATCACTCTCTTCCACACTGATAAAATCGCACTTCTGGCACGGAAACGCCGCTACTTCATGCTCCTCCTTCATGTGCCTCAGCAACCCATAATGTTTACTAAAACTGAGTCCACACTTGTCACACTGATGCTGCGACGCGTGCAATCGGTGCCCCAGCTTCTTGTGCCTCATCAAATCACTATGCGTCTTCCCCTTGTACGAACACTCCTGACACCCAAACAGCCCGTCGTTGGTTGAATGCTTCGCCACCATGTGTTCCTGCAACTTGTCCTTCTCCTTCGCTCTGTAATCACACATGTTGCATTCGTGCCACATAATCGTGCCCAAAACCGTGTGCTGGTACAAAATGTGATTCGTAACGTTCTTATCGAAGCAGTTATTAATGAGCGAGCTGTCCATACTGTTGAAGAATTCGATTCTGTCAGCGAACGAATCGGATTCGGTTTTGTCAATGTAGTTCCTGATGGCTTCCATGTCTTGCGCGATTTGTTTGTCGAGTTGAGCGTTCATCGACTGGAAATCTTTTTCTTCTTGGTCTAGGTCGGGGTCGACGGGGGTTTCGGGGCCAGGGGAGTCCGGGATGACGTAAGTTTGGATTTCTTCCATGTCTTTTTCGACTTGTTTGTCTAATTCGGCGTTCATTGACTCAAACATGGCTTCTTCTTCTTCCAAGACTTTAGACACTGTGGTGATCTCGTTGAGGTAATCGCTGCTCGGCTCCATCATGGAGACTGAAACAGCGCTCTGTTAGCTTGTAGAAGTCGAACAATTCGTTAAAATAGTCGATTTTTTGGGTGATTTTCGCAATTTTTTCCACTTTTTCAACTAAGACGTATTTTAGGGTTTTCTCTTCTTTTATAGTACCGCCAAAACGAACTTCGTCACCTACTTGTAAAGCTCTATAATCAAAACGTTTTAGATTGTCGAATGCGAGAGCACACAACTGAATGGTTTGGTTCTGGGGGCTTTTAAACGAACGACTGTTTTTTGATCGTAGTTTTGCAAAAAAGTTGGTTTCTGCTGGAGTAAAACCCCCAAAGTCTTCACTGGAGGCTACTACAGGTATGACACAACGAATACAACCTGTGCCATCGTCGACAGTGTAAATAAAAAATTCCGAATTATCCGGGTTTTGAACAGACTCTAGATGGGTGATGGTTCCACAAAATTCGATATTTTTAAACGTTACGCTTTTGTGTACGAAGTCGTTTCCTGTGCGTTGACTAGACAGCACGTCTTTGATAAACAAATAAGCTGTGTTCATCGCTTTTGAAAACCCTAAAATAACCAAAGCTGAATTCGGATAATATTGTTTGGAAACCACTGATTTAAGCAAAAGCGGATGCAAGCGATTAAAATAAGTCAAATCGGGTGCACTTTTGGCGAAAGTACTTACCAAACATTAAAAGAAACCGTTAAACAAGCATGCAAAAATCTTCAACAAAAAGGCGAAAGTGAGGTTGGGTTTTTATGTTGACAGAAATGACAGTTGACGTATGCTTTGGCGGCGAAATCAAAGACGTAGAAAACATAGATGGCTGCACACTGGTTGTGTTTTAGTGACGTAATAAAATTTAAAAACTTTAATAAGTGAATAAATAAAACACCACTAGTTGTTTATTGTTTATTAGTTTCATATTCTTTTTAGACCTTGAAGGTTAGAGTGAAAATACAAAACTCTGAACACACGTGAACAAGTTAAACTTAATAATAACACAACATTTGAATTAAATTTATTAAATAAAATTACATTTAAAACTTGGCATCGAGCTAGTCTACCATAATAAAATACAAAAATTTAAATACATGAGCAACTATTGTAAAATTTTTGGTAATCGACACTAACTTATTGTTAAAATAAGAAAATAGACACTTTCATACAGTTGTATTACCATTCAATAAAAATAAATTTTAAGCACTATAAAAATCACAGGACCTCACGGTATTGAATCATGCACAACATCAGAAGAAAAAAATGGTTGGGAGAAACTCACTTAAATAATATTTATTTCAGGAAAATAATACAACTATTCGTTTGCAAAAAGTAAACAGTTTGTACAAAAAAAATTACCTTAAGCAGGCAACTGCAATTTTTTACCTTTGAGGACTGGAAAAAAAAAATTAGTAAAACTCAGTATCGAGCGCCAAACTCACCTTTAGTCACATATAAATAGAAAAAGTCACAGTACAGCACAGTCTGTACAATTCCAGCGACGATGGCGATCAAATCATAGTGCGTCTCGGTGACGTAGCGGTAAACCCAGTTCAAAATGTAAAGAGCCCGGTATGACCCTAGCGCGAACAAGTAGTGGGAAGTAATACTTTCGGCCTCTCCAGTCTTGCTAACCATGAAAAGCTGCGGCAAAATAGCCACCGACTCCAAATAAATACTAAATGTCCACAAAACCTAAAACCTCGTAAATTCAGTCATGCCAACTTGCCAACTTTGTAAACACAGACTTTATAGTTCAATCAGATAAAACATAGTGAGCCTTGCTCAATGACATTTTCAATGACATTTGATAAAATTCAAATTTCCGTCAATTAGTTCACCTACCTCGAGCAACGTAAAGGCGTGATTAATCAATAGAGCCAGAATGAACGCCGGCAGCACCAAGAACTCGATCCGGAAGGTGTCATGATTGTGGTCATAAGTGGCTTTAAACTTGATGTAGATTAAATAGATGGTGGCATAGGACGAAGCCAGGAAGAATATCTTCATGAGAGTGTTGTACGCCGAGACGAACGTCGTCACCAAATCTAGGTATCTGGTGGTGTATACTATGGCGAATAAGATCTGGCTCTTGCCCGAAATACCTACAATTACACCACCACTTTAAGGTTATGATGACGTAAACAATTACTCAAATCGGGTAATTTTTACGGATTCGTGGTGGTTACTAGCGATTGTGGGTCTAATATTGACGAAAACGGCTTAATTGCTTGTTGTGACATGGTTTTGATAACCGGTAATGGGTGTTATGGGTTAGTTACTCACCAGCGCACGACCGTGTCTTCCATATTTTGATAAGGAGAATTATAATGGCTAGAAGATGGGCCAAATCGCCTGTTAACCGGAATATATTCATTTTTCAGGTAATTTTTGTATTGTACACACGACCTGACACCCAGTGTTTCAGTGACGTGGCTGTTTACGAAAATCGGCCTAAAGATGGCGCGCGTGAGTGACAACAATCAACAGGGAGAAAACGAAAATCCCTGCGGATTTTTAAAATGTCACGATCGGTTATCGCAATTTTAACGAACGCTGTGGATAATGGATAGTGATAAGCATTCTAATCAACAAAACGGAATTTTTGAATTTTAATTTTAACGGTGTCTCGCTTGAATTGCAGAAAAGCATACACCGACAAGGATAATTTTAAAATAAAGGTAGCCATACGCGTACGTGTTGTATTTATTTACATTCACACTCTTAATGTATACATTACTACAACTGTGATAAAAGTCAAAAGTTTTGAGTATTTTTTTACAGATCCGGCTGCTCTAGCCAAGTCTTCATCAGGAATTAAGCTTTCGTCGGGTCTTTCATGCAACAGTGTGTCTCTGACCTACAATAATAAACCCTAGTAACAATCGAGTGCACGAAAATGTACCATAAGCACCTCTTCCACTTTTTTGAATACTCGGTATAAATTCCTCCCAGCTAACTTTTCCAAATTCTCTATAGTCCATCTAGTTTGATTCTTCTCTCTTAACAAATCAAACAAATCTGGATATTTTGAAACATCTTCCAAACCTTTAGGGAAACTGTCTACACCATCGAAATCCGATCCGATACCCACATAGTCAACCCCAGCAACGTCAACAATGTGGTTAATATGCCCTAAGAAAAAATTATGATTGCAATAAACAAATAAACCAACTCACTAGCGACATCTTTTATGGTGACGTGACGCTCTCCCAGAAACGCGCTATAAAAATTCACCATAATAATCCCACCATTTTGTTTCTACAACACAAAATAAAGTAATTATATTTGTGTTTTTGCAACGTACTATTTTTAGTATGACGTCATCTTTGACGTTGCGATGGTGAGGAAACACACTGTATGCAGACGAATGTGAAAAAATGACCGGAGCCCTTGATGTGTCAATAGCTTGAACCATGACATTGTGGGACACATGGGACAAATCTACCATCATGCCCAGACGATTCATTTCTAGGACAATTTTCTACAACGTGTTTACAGTATTGTATGAGAAATGTACAAAAATGCTTAACCTTTCCAAAGTTAGTTAAATCGACCTTGTTAGCTTCTGGTTGTGAATCCACAGGAGACGCATCAGCCCTAAAAAAAATTCGGTGATACAAACGCTAAAACTAAATATAAAAAGAAACCAAGGGAGACTACAGGACTGAGTTAGCGTCATGTAGCGCGCACCAAGTTGGTAGAACTGTCTCAGTAAAGCCAGTTTGTTATCGATGGAATGCCCCCCTTCGAGACCGATCAGGCTTGCCAATCGCTTACGCAAGAACGCGTCTTCGATCCCTAAAAGTACTAGTGGTACCAACTGATTTAGTGTGATATTATTTACCGTCAGCGGTGGTTACAAATTCCATATCTTGTGGGTATTTATCAATCAGTCTTTTAATTACGTCCACCTGTTCGAAGCTTTTGGAGACTATAGCATCCTGGTGGGGACCACAGTCCACAAACGCTGACCAAAACTGATACAATTTAGTTAAATTTATTAGTCAATATAAAAGTTGAACGTACTTGTGCTCCCAGTTTGCCTTTTTTTATTCTGACTAAGTCGGTATTGCAAGATTTACAAGAGTCAGAACCGAACAAAGAATCCTGACTTAAGTCCTTATGGAAGGAGAAATTGTAGATTTGGTTGTGCAATTTGTTGTACAAATTATAAGCCAAGTCGTTGTGGCTAAAATACCTATTTTTTATACTAGTTTTGTTAAAATGGACTCACCCATCGATCAAAGGGAAATTATCCAATGCGACACGACCCGGAATGTCCCTCGTGGCTGTAAATACTTGATAAGAACTGATAACAAGTCTGCAAAAACTTACCACGTAAAACTGAAACGGCAGACGCAAAAATTACCAAAAACAACAAATAAGTCGACATGACTTATATCCGGCTAAGCCACTTCACGATTGAATAAACTTTCAATAAATCTTTATTTTTAGACAGTCGCGAGTGTTAAAATTAGGTTATTGACGATTTCCAGTCAGCAAGTGCTTATAGTATTGTTTTTTTTGTAATAAAATCGCGTCTGTTTTTAAATCGCACGTGCGCACGGTATGTGGCTGGGTTTGTGGTATTATCGCTGACCATGAACATAATAATGCAAATCATCGTAATTACATTTCGTAGTGTTTAGTTTTATGAAATTTTTGCGGGTTTAGCCTAAGTGAGTCACAGACGGTGTGTGGAAAAAATTCAGTACCAACCACACGGCATACGTTATGGCGTATTGCAACTCAGAAAATTTCTGACCACACGGTGGCCTTTATAAATTAATACAACATGTATAAGCATATTTATAGATACAATTTTCAACCTCGTACTGATATTTTGCATGAACTTCGCGGTACTGATGATACCACGTGGTGCATTGTGGGTTGCATAGGCAAAAATACTCAAATTTGTTTATAACGTAAATTCACTTTTTAGAATTATGTAAAGTAGGGTTGTAAAGTCTGTATAGTCTATATTGGTGTAAAAGAAGAATTAAAAGTCCGTTTTTTATTTATTCGTTTTGTGTGACAGCTGTGACACGCCGCCATTGCCAACCCAACACTAGCATCCCCCTGCCCTTTCCAACATAACCTCACTTGTCGGAAAAGTCTGTGATCAATTTCTGCTGCCACAGTCAGCTGGAAAATGTCCCATCAAGAAAAACCAGTGAAAATATCGAAACAGTTACGTTTAAAAGCCCAAGAATTCCTCTCATCTCGCAAAAATACGGAAAATTTGCTCGACATAGTACGTCATTTCGAATCGGGTGCGGACTTGTCATCATGTTTACTTACATTGGAATTAATTTTCACCAACCTGCTAAAAGACAGAAGCATGTACATAGAAGTGGTGCCCCTCAAGCCAGTGGAAAAGACCGAAATCAACCAGTACAAGGAGTGGCTGAGGAACGTGTACGAAGGCTGCTTTGCTAGAATATCGGAATGCTTAGAGAGCGACTCGCATAAAATACAAATTCAGGGTAAGCCACACGAGCCAGACCTCTGATAGTTCAAAAACGAGTTCCAGGTTTGTCTACTGCCATGAACATTCTATCGCACGAAGGAAAATGCCCCTTAGAAGCGAAAGGAAGCCTCGAGTCGTACGTCCCCCTAAACCGGCTCAAACTAGTTCTGATGAAACTCCTCTCCAACAAACACAACAACAGCCAACTTATCAACAAATACACCGAGTATCTACTTTACAATGACATTTTGTTTTTCACGTGGAAGCTGCTGCCGTCTCTAACCGCCAAAACCAACCCCAACGAGCTCTACATCGTGAACTATCTCCTCCTGTTGGAGAAACTCCAGCTGAAGCAGCACCCCGAGCCCCAATTCCTCTGCGGCAGCAACAACGGTAACAAAGCGCCCCCTTGTGTCCGTTGATTAATGTTTGCATTCAGGTGAATTCTTCACGTTCGACGAGGCGGCCACCACGCGTGCCCTCAATAAAATCTGGCACTGCGTCATGCTGTGGGAGCACACCCCGCAGACGCACAAGCAGCTGCTTATCGTGCTCCTCGAGCGCGTTCTGCCCCACTTAGAAAAACCTCTCCTTTTGACCGATTTCCTGATGGACTCTTTGGATATAGGGGGGCCCGTTAGTTTATTGGCGCTGCAGGGGATTTTCACCATGATCCAGGTCCACAATCTCAACTACCCAAACATATTTGCCAAATTGTATTCCATGTTCGAGCCGGAAATATTCCACACGAAGTACAAGGCCCGGCTTTTTTATTTGTCGGATTTGTTTTTGAGCTCGACGCATTTACCGGAGAATTTAGTCGCAGCTTTTGCCAAGAGGTTGGCGAGACTGGCCCTGATAGCCCCCTCGGAGGACGTCGTGATCATTTGTATGTTCATAGGAAATTTAATTTTGAGGTGAGTTTAGAGGGGTGAAAATTTGGGGCGAGAAATCCTTGATTTTTGAAAGTTGGTTTGTGGATGAATTATTTTTATGGAGTTTAGCTAGGTTTAATAAGACGTAGTTAATTGGGGAGGATCAAGGTCGTTGGCGAGAACGTGGCAACGGATGGCGTAATCGTTAAATCCGCTGCTGGCGATTGCGAGTTGGAAGTTGTTTGTGAATGTTCAACTAAACGAGAAAAATGCAAATATTAATTTTTTAATTGTTTGATTGAACTGGAATAGATTGTGTTGTAAGATGTTTAAGTTTTATTTATAATAGATTTTCACATAAATGATAAAATTGACAAATAAAAATTTTCCAGAAAATTTTTAAATCGTTAAAATTGCTCGAAATTGAACTGAAAATTTTCCGTCAATTATGTATCTAATAAAATAAATAAATGAGAAAAAAGACAAAATTTACTTTTCCAGAAATTTTTGAAATACGAAATTGGCGATGAGTGGGAAAATTTTTTGTAGCATAGAAAAATATCCTCAGATTACGAATTTGCGAATTCTGAGTTGTATTTACAATGGACTTTCAAAAAAATTGATAAATAAAATTTTTCCAGAAAAAGGCGAAATCGTAAAAATCGCTCCAGATTGAACGAAAAAAAAAATGCATGGCATAGAAAATTCTCCGTGAAGTCGTTTTTTTAATAGATCTTCAATTTAACTGAAAAAATGGAAATAACGAATTTTCCAAAAAATTTTGAAATCGTTGAAGTTGCTCCAAATTGAACTGAAAAAAATTTTCATTACAAACAAATTTCCTTTGGATAACGAATCTGAAATAGTTATTGCTATAAATCTTGAAATAAATCGGAAAATCCAAAATGATGATTTTTCCAGATTACTTTTTTTTTTAATTATAAAAATCGGTAATATCGTGAGAAAAGTTTCCATCAAATTTTGTGTGATTTTTTTCGAAGTCAATTTTTGTTGTAACTCCTCAAGTAAATGAGAAAAAAAAAACAAAATTTGCCTTTCCAGAAATTTTTTGAAACTGATGAAATTGGCTGGAATTGGCAACGGTGAGCTAGAAAAATTTTTGGAGCATAGAAAAATGTCCTCGGATTACGAATTTGCGATATCTAAGTTGTATTTACAATAGAGTTTCAAAAAAATTTACAAATAAAATTTTTCCAGAAAATGGCGAAATCGTAAAAATCGCTCCAGATTGAACGAAAAAAAAGCATGGCATAGAAAATTCTCCGTGAAGTCGTTTTTTTTTTTAATAGGTCTTCAATTTAACCGAAAAATGGAAATAACGAATTTTCCAAAAAATTTCAAATCGTTGAAGTTGCTCCAAATTGAACTGAAAAAATTTTCATTCCAAACAAATTTTCCGTGGATTACGAATCTGAAATAGTTATTGCTATTAATCTTGAAATAAATCGGAAAATCCAAAATTACGATTTTTCCAGATTTTTTTTTAAATTATACAAATCGGTAATATCGTGAGAAAAGCTTCCATCAAATCTTGTATAATTTTTTTCGAAGTCAATTTTTGTTGCAACTCCTCAAGTAAATGAGAAAAAAAAAGCAAAATATGTTTTTTCCAGAAATTTTTTGAAACTGTTGAAATTGGCTGGAATTGGCAACGATGAGCTAGAAAAATTTTTGTAGCGTAGAAAAATGTCCTCAGATTACGAATTTGCGAATTCTAAGTTGTATTTACAATGGACTTTCAAAAAAATTGACAAATAAAATTTTTCCAGAAAATGGCGAAATCGTAAAAATCGCTCCAGATTGAACAGAAAAAAGTGCATGGCATAGAAAATTCTCCGTGAAGTCGTTTTTTTTTTTTAATAGATCTTCAATTTAACCGAAGAAATGGAAATAACGAATTTTCCAGAAAATTTTGAAATCGTTGAAGTTGCTCCAAATTGAACTGAAAACAATTTTTATTACAGACAAATTTCCCGTGGATTACGAATCTGAAATAGTTATTGCTGAAAATCTTGAAATAAATCGGAAAATCCAAAATGATGATTTTTCCAGATTTCTTTTTTTTTTTTAAATTATACTGTTGAAATTGGCGATGGTGAGCGGAGAAAAATTTTCGTATCAGAAAAATGTCCCCCGATTACTAATTCTAAGTTGTATTTGCAATGGATTTTTAAATAAATGTTAAATTTAACAAATAAGAATTTTCCAGAAAATGGAGAAATCATAAAAATCGCTCAAAAATTGAATAGAAAAAAAGTCAATCGTATCGAAATTTTTCCGTATATTTCGTATCTGGAGTCGATTTTCAATTAAAGTGAAAAAATGGAAATAGTGAATTTTCCAGAAAATTTTAAAATCTTTAAAACTGCTCCAAATTGAACTAGAAAAATTGCCATTATAAAGAAAATTTCCCGTGGATAACGAATCTGAAATCGCTCTTTCTTTACATTTTGCTATAGGTCTTGAAATATATCGGAAAATCCAAAATGACAATCTTGCCAGAAAAAAAATTGACAAATAAAAATTTTCCATAAAATAGCAAAATCGTAAAAATCGCTCCAAATTGAACAAAGAAAATCCATTATTATGAAAATCGGTAATATCGTGAGAAAAGCTTCCACCAAATTGTGCACAATTTTTTTCAAATAAGAATTTTCCAGACAGTGGAGAAATTGTAAAATCGCTCAAAATTGAACGGAAAAAATCCGCCGCATAGAAAATTCTCCGCTTGTTGCGTATCAGAAGTCGTTTTTGTAATAGATTTTCTAATAAAGCGGAAAAATGGAAATAACGAATTTTCCAGAAAATTTCGAGGTTGTTAAAATTGCTCTAAATTGAATTGGAAAAATTTCCAGTATAAAGATAACGAATCTGAGCTTATTTTTGCTGTAGATCTTGATATTTTTTTTGAGACAAGTTATTTTTCCAAAATTTTTGAAACTGCTGAAATGGCGATGATAAGAGGAGAATTTTTTTTGTATCATTGAGAAGTGCCCGCAGATTACGAATTCTCAGTTGTATTTACAAAAGACCGTCGAATAAGTGATAAATTAAGCAAATAAAAAATTTCCGGAAAATTTAGAAATCGTAAAAATCGCTCAAAATTTAAGGAAAAAAATCCATCCTATCGAAAATTTTCCGTATGTTACGTATCTAAAGTCCTGTTTAGTATAGATCTTCAAATTAGCCGGAAAAATGGAAATAACGAATTTTCCAGAAAATTTTGAAATCGTTAAAATTGTTCCAAATTGATTTAAAAGATTTCCATTATGAAGAAAATTTCCTGTGGATTACGAATATGACGTCGTTTTTGTTGTAACTGATTGAATACATGGGAGAAAAAAACAAAATTTCTTTTTCCAGAAAATTTTTTAAACTTGAAATTGACGATCATCAGCGGAAAATTTTTTTGTAGCAAAGAATTCTAAGTTATATGTACAATAAACCTTCAAAAAAATTATAAAATTATCAAATAAAAAATTTCCAGAAATTGGCGAAATAGTAAAACTCCGTCCAAATTGAACGGAAAAAATCCATCGTATTGAAAATTCTCCATGTGTTGTGCATCTGAAGTCGTTTTTGTAACATATCTTCAAAAAATGATCGGAAAATAGATGTAATGAATTTTCCAGAAAATTTTGAAATCGTTAAAATTGTTTCAATTTGATTTAAATGATTTCCATTATGAAGAAAATTTCCTGTGGATTTGTTGTAACTTATCAAATAAATGAGGAAAAGACAAAATTTACAATAAATCTTCAAAAAAAAAGTTAAAATTATAAGTAAGAATTTTCCAGAAAATGGTGTAATCGAAAAAATTGATCCAACTATATAAAATTCTCCATATGTTGTGTATCTGACGTCGTTTTTATAATAAATTGTCAAAAAAATCCGAAAAATGAAAATTACGAATTTTCCAGAAAAGTTTCAGTCCTTAAAATTGCTCCAAATTGGATTGGAAAGATTTCCATTTTGAAGAAAATTCCTGTGGATTACGAATCTGAAGTCGCTTTTGTTGTAACTTACGAAATAAATGAGAAAAAAAGACAAAAGTTCCTTTTTCAGAAATTTTTGAAACTTGAAATGGACAATCAACGGATTTTTTTTTTTTTGTAGCATAGAGAAATGTCTGCTGATTACGAATTCTAATCTATATGTACAATTGATCTTTGACAAAATTATAAAATTGACAAATAATAAGAATTTTCCAGAAATTGGTGAAATCGTAAAAATCGGTCCAAATTTAACGACAAAAATCCATCGTATAGAAAATTCTTCGTTTATGTATCTGAAGTCGTTGTTGTTTTCTTAAAAAAAAAAACGGAAAAATAGAAGTAACTAATTTTCCAGAAAATTTTAAAATCGTTAAAATTGTTTCAATTTGATTTAAAAGATTTCCATTATGAAGAAAATTTCCTGTGGATTTGTTGTAACTTATCAAATAAATGAGGAAAAGACAAAATTTACAATAAATCTTCAAAAAAAAAAGTTAAAATTATAAGTAAGAATTTTCCAGAAAATGGTGTAATCGAAAAAATTGATCCAACTATATAAAATTCTCCATATGTTGTGTTTCTGACGTCGTTTTTATAATAAATTGTCAAAAAAATCGAAAAAATGAAAATTACGAATTTTCAGTCGTTAAAATTGCTCCAAATTGGATCGGAAAGATTTCCATTTTGAAGAAAATTCCTGTGGATTACGAATCTGAAGTCGTTTTTGTTGTAACTTATGAAATAAATGAGAAAAAAAGACAAAAGTTCCTTTTCCAGAAATTTTTGACACCTGAAATTGACAATCAGCGGATTTTTTTTTTTTTTTTTTGTAGCATAGAGAAATGTCTGCTGATTACGAATTCTAATCTATATGTACAATTGATCTTCAACAAAATTATAAAATTGACAAATAATAAGAATTTTCCAGAAATTGGTGAAATCGTAAAAATCGGTCCAAATTTAACGACAAAAATCCATCATATAGAAAATTCTTCGTTTATGTATCTGACGTCGTTTTTGTAATAGATTTTTTAAAAAACCGGAAAAATGGAAGTAACTAATTTTCCAGAAAATTTTGAAATCGTTGAAATTGTTTCAATTTGATTTAAAAGATTTCCATTATGAAGAAAATTTCCTGTGGATTTGTTGTAACTTATCAAATAAATGAGGAAAAGATAAAATTTACAATAAATCTTCAAAAAGAAAAAGTTAAAATTATAAATAAGGATTTTCCAGAAAATGGTGTAATCGAAAAAATTGATCCAATTATATAAAATTCTCCATATGTTGTGAATCTGACGTCGTTTTTATAATAAATTGTAAAAAAAATCGGAAAAATGAAAATTACGAATTTTCCAGAAAAGTTTCAGTCGTTAAAATTGCTCCAAATTGGATTGGAAAGATTTCCATTTTGAAGAAAATTCCTGTGGATTACGAATCTGAAGTCGTTTTTGTTGTAACTTATGAAATAAATGAGAAAAAAAGACAAAAGTTCCTTTTCCAGAAATTTTTGAAACCTGAAATGGACAATCAACGGATTTTTTTTTTGTAGCATAGAGAAATGTCTGCAGGTTACGAATTCTAATCTATATGTACAATTGATCTTCGAAAAAATTATAAAATTAACAAATAATAAGAATTTTCCAGAAATTGGTGAAATCGTAAAAATCGGTCCAAATTTAACGAAAAAAATCCATCGTATAGAAAATTCTTCGTTTATGTATCTGAAGTCGTTGTTGTTTTCTTAAAAAAAAAAAAAAACGGAAAAATGGAAGTAACTAATTTTCCAGAAAATTTTGAAATCGTTAAAAAATTGTTTCAACTTGATTTGAAAGATTTCCATTATGAAGAAAATTTCCTGTAGATTTGTTGTAACTTATCAAATAAATGAGGAAAAGACAAAATTTACAATAAATCTTCAAAAAAAAAAAGTTAAAACTATAAATAACAATTTTCCAGAAAATGGTGTAATCGAAAAAATTGATCCAATTATATAAAATTCTCCATAAGTTGTGTTTGTGACGTCGTTTTTATAATAAATTGTAAAAAAATCGGAAAAATGAAAATTACGAATTTTCCAGAAAAGTTTCAGTCGTTAAAATTGCTCCAAATTGGATTGGGAAGATTTCCATTTTGAAGAAAATTCCTGTGGATTACGAATCTGAAGTCGCTTTTGTTGTAACTTATGAAATGAATGAGAAAAAAAAGACAAAAGTTCCTTTTCCAGAAATTTTTGACACCTGAAATGGACAATCAGCGGATTTTTTTTTTTTTTTGTAGCATAGAGAAATGTCTGCAGAATACGAATTCTAATCTATATGTACAATTCATCTTCGAAAAAATTATAAAATTAACAAATAATAAGAATTTTCCAGAAATTGGTGAAATCGTAAAAATCGGTCCAAATTTAACGAAAAAAATCCATCGTGTAGAAAATTCATCTATATGAATCTGAAGTCGTGTTTGTAATAAATTCTTTAAAAAAAGGGAAAAATGGAAGTAACTAATTTTCCAGGAAATTTTGAAATCGTTGAAACTGCTCCAAATTGAAATAAACCTGAAAATTCAAAATAACCAAGATAAAAAAATTACTGTCCAGAAAATTTTGTAATAACAGGGGACGGCTTGTTTCAGACACCCCGGTCTCAAGTGTTTGCTCAACCACCCGACCGGCGGCAGCGCCTCAACCGACCCCTACATAATGGAAGAACGCGACCCATTAAAATCCAACGCGATCAACAGCTCACTCTGGGAGATCCAAACCCTCCAGCAGCACGTCCTCCCCAACGTGGCCACCGCCGCCAGATTCATCAACTCCCCGCTGCCGAGCGTCGAGTGGGACCTCAGCCGCGTCCTCGACGACACCGGCGACGACATCTTCGACAAGGAACTCAAAAAGCACAGCAAACTGATAGCGCTCGCGTTCGACAAGCCCAACGGCGGCGCCCTGTCGAAAAACGAAAAAGTCTTACAGTATTGGAACATCTGAATCACTCTCTCACTCCATCGTTTCATTCTGGGATGCAAATGCCAAGACTGATTGGTGACGATCAGGTTTATTTCTTTCACTTTTTTCCAAATAATGGCTGATTTCTCGAAATAAGTTGATATTTAAATGTGATAAGGGCGGACGAGTTCTAAAGGGTGTGCCTTGCGGGCCATTATTTTGATTAAGGTCGGACATATCTTCAAAATTCACCACATGTAGAGACATCCGGGGGACTTTCAGCGTTCGATTTCTAAGTCTTTGAATGAAATGATATCATGTTTATTACTTCAATTTTTATGTGTAACGATGTACATTTTTCTGTTAATTTTAACGACTCCACATTGTTATTAATTTACCTAATGAAATAGACGGTGATATTTTTATGCCTAACGTAATCTTAAAAACAACAAAAAACAACATTGCTGTGTTATTTTTTATGTATTAATATTCTAGAATAGTTTTTCTTAATGTGTATTGTTATTCCTAATTTTTGATGTTGAATAAAATGTTGCTTTTTTCAAGATTGTACTCTCACGTCGCCCCAACGCCAATAAAAAACACCCGTTAGACAAACATTTAGTAAAAATTTAAACACAAAAATGTCAAAAATTATGTATTATGTACGGTTGGCATTTCTTGTTTTTGCGTCAGGGTGGCAACTGCTAAAACAAAAAACAATGACAAAGTAACCAAACTGCACTGTCACCAACCTTCTTGATCTGCATCTTCACAATGATCAATTAGTGCCAACTTGGCATCTTTGGGATCAAATCCCCCAGGCACTTGAATAACGAATATACCATTTGTGTCACTCTGGGTTAAATTTTTGGCAAACCATGACATTTTATCGCTTGTAATTGTCACAACTATGTAACAAAAATCATAAAGAGTTTACTAATTGGACGAAACACTCACCCTTTGTTAGACACAAGACCCAAAAGACTAAAAATTGTAGTACTTGTATGCCCCCAGGAACAACTGATAGCAGCTCATAGCGATCAGTCAAGTAATATCTGTAGCCCCAGTTTGCAATGTACATCAGTCGATACAAACCTAGAGCTGTCAGATACACAAACACTGCAGTTTTGACTTGTTTTGTTTTCTTGATCATGAAAAATTGTGGCCAGGCGGCTACAGCTTCCAGATATTGACTGAAAGCCCAAAACACCTACAACGTAACACTGCTCACTGAAATCAACGACTTCAACAAAATTTAACTTACTTCAACTACTGTAAAGTCGTAGTTGTAGACCAGTGCGAGACACAGGGTTGCAAATATTACAAATCCGATCTGCAACGTATCCAAATGGCTTTCGTACGTTTTTCTGAACCTCGTGTATATTAAAAGTACCGTACTGTACACTAAACATATGTACAGGATTTTCATCTCGGTATTGTACGCTGAAACGAAATTAGTGAACAAATCTAAGTACCTTGCGGTAAACACCAACGCCAGAAGTATCTGCATTTTGCCCGAGATCCCTGAAACCAAAAAATCAAAATGTGATTGGCGGGTCGTAACTAGTGTCCGCGGTTGAGTGATTTGATTGGCGATTCTAGGGGGTGGGGTTACGAAAATTAAACGTGAAATCTGATTGGTTGACAATAGATAAAATTAAGTCGCTTATTGTTTCTTTTTGGTAAGTAGGCGATGATGGTACAAGAAGGTACACATTCGCGCAACCATTGCATAACGTGGTTACATGGTACAACAAAAACTTTAAGTTGGAAGTAGGTGTGTAATTACCTGCCGCCGATTTGTAAATCCATAACTTGAACAAAAGTAGCACTAGGGCAAAAAGGTGAATCATATCACCTGAAAATCTGTACCCGTTCATTTTGGGCTACAGGAAGACACGCAATGAACCTCAAATGGTCAAATGTGGGAAATACGGGAGGTTATACTTGGAATTCCCTGAACAACACGAGTGACCTTGATAAGAAAAGGCGGAAAATACGAAGTTTGACCCGGATTTGAAAGTCAAAAATGTGTCTGTTTGTAAGTGACTCTTTGAATAAAGGGCGAAGGGATTTTGTTCCTATTGGGGTCTTTCACTTGCAAAGTGAGGTTATGCCTACTTTCCACAGTACAGAGAATTTTTCATGTCTGAGGCCGTTTTTGCGACTTATGCAATGTAATGTAGATAGAGCCCAATTGTCTGCCCGGATTTTTATTAGGCAATTATTCTACGACACTCATCATTTTACAATTTTGCCGAATTAATGTTTAAAATGGTAAATTTTTATAGCAAAGTATTTATTTTGCAATTAGCCTCCGCCCCTCGGTTTACGACGAATAAAAAAAAATCATCAGAATTGACATAGGGTGGAGGTGGTGATATGGGGCGGAGCCTAATTGAAAAATCGATATTTCCTTATACAAATTTACCATTTTAGACATGTTTTAAGTTTCTTGTTTTCGAAATAAGTTTACACATATTAAGATAGACAAGACAAAATGTAAGCCCACCCACCCACCCTATCTCAATTGTGATGATTTTTTTTTTGCCGTGAGCCAAGAGGGCGGAGCTTAACTGCAAAATCCTTATTTTTCTACGAGAAATTAAAAACATGTTTTTGAGTATCGTGTTGTTCAAAGACTACTATTTACATTAAGAAGAAAACAAGCCAAAATATAAACCCCGCCCACCCACCCCATCTCGTTTCTGATGATTTTTTTATTCTTATAAGTCTAAATCGCGATTAAAATGGAAATTTTTTTAAGACAATATGGATTTTGCAATTAGGCTCCGCCCCGAGGTCTGCCAACGAATAAAAACTTCATTAGTACTTATTTAGATCAAGGCAGGTATGGGTAGGGCTTAATCTTTGGTTTTTTTTTTAATATATGTATGTACACATAGTATTCTTTGAATAACACGATACTCAAAAACATGCCTTACATGGTAATGTGTTGTAGAGAAATAATAAGGATTTTGCAATTAAAATTCGCCCCTTTGGCTCTCGACGAATAAAAAAAAATCATCACAATTGAGACAGGGCGGGTGGGCGGGGCTTATATTTTACCTTTTATCTTCATATATATAGTCGTCTTTTCAGAACAAGAAACTGAAAACATATTTAAAATGGTAAATTCTTAATGACGTGTATGGATCTTGCAATTAAGCCCCGCCCCTCGATCTGACAACGAATCAAAAATGTATCACAATTGGAAAGTGAGATCGGGTGGGTATGGCTGGGACCAATCTTTACCTTTAATTTTTTCTTAATATACATACATAGTATTTTTTAAACAACACGATACTCAAAAACATGTTTTTAATTTCTCGTAGATAAATAAGGACTTTGCAGTTAAGCTTTGCCCCCTTGGTTCACAGCGAATAAAAAAAAATAATCACAATTGAGATAGGGCGGGGCGACATTTTGCCTTTATTTTTAATATGTGTACAGTAGCGGTCCTTTCTACGGAACCACTCGATAAAAAGTCAAGTTGGTAGACCTGTCATCTAGTACTTTACGCCGAACGCAGTTGGTAGCGGTAGTTGACATGGCAATCGAAATTAGCACAACACGAATGTTTCGGTTGCCCTCAGCTATGCCGCACTGTATCCCGTGCAGACTGTATGTTCTGTTCATCTATTTATTAAAATAAAATATCTACATTGACAATGGGGCCATCTAACCTGTCAAATTTTTGACACATATGTTTTCCCCCAGAAACCCGTCAAGGTCACTTACACCAAACAAATTTTGAAAATTTACACTAGGGAGTGGTTCTATAGAAAAGATCGCGACTTTAGACTTATTTCGACAACAAGAAACTTAAAATATGTCTAAAATGGTAAACTTCTGTAGTAATCAACTTAAATCCTCCACTTTTCCGCTACGGCAAAAGTTGAACATCAAAGTTACTACAAGCAAGTTTATAAATCCCACTTTTGACCCGTTAGGCACGCTTCTGTCAAAGTTGACAACTGTAAACTCATATAACATTGCTGCCAACAATTCATAGTTGCCAACACAAAAAATTTGCAAAATACTGAGTGACTACTAGTTTTTGCATTTTTTTCTCAGGCTGACAATATATTTAAAACATATTTAATATTTTATGATGTCCGGCCTGATCGTCAAAATGAAATTTAGGGCACCAAGTTAGTCATCTTCTTATCACGTTTGTAATGCGCGCTCATGCCAAATTTGACAAGTATGAACTGACATATTAACATTGCTGCCAATAATTCAAATTTGCCAACACGAAAATTTTCTCTCAACTGTCAATCCCTGGGTCAATTTCAAATTCACATCACCACCTTCGATTCAAAACCCGATTAACCCCAATAAAACCACCCCTTTTTCCTGTATCTTTCTTTATCCATAAAGCACAAAAACATCAAAAGTGCAATGTAGAAATATGGCTTAACCTTAAATCTAAAACACAGAATGCTTATACATAATATGCCTATCCAAATTAACCTTCTTGGCCGTTCGATACACACACTGCGCACACTTGTACCAACTTATATTCAACTTCAAATGTTCAGCTAGAACGTGCTGCCTCAAATCACTCTCCTCCACACCGAGAAAATATGGATTTTGCAACTATGGGGCGGAGCCAAATTGCAAAATCGATATTTCCTTATACAAATTTTCTATTTGAAACATATTTTAAGTTTCATGTTGTGAAAATAAGTCTACACATATTAAAACCAAAAGGCAAAGTGTAAGCCCGCCCACCCGCCCAACCTCAATTGTGATGATTTTTTTTATTCGTCGTGAACCAAGGGGCGGAGCTTAACTGCAAAATACTCATTCCTTTACAAGAAATTGAAAACATGTTTTTGAGTATCGTGTTGTTCAAAGAATACTGTGCATATTAAGAAAAACGGGAAAATATAAACCCCGCCCACCCACCCCATCTCAATTGTGATGATTTTTTTATTCATATAAATTTAAAACGCATTTAAAATGGTAAATTCTTAATGGCAAATCTGGATCTTGCAATTAAGCTCCGCCCCTCGATCTGACAACGAATGAAAAATCCATCACAATTGAGAATTGAAAATCGGGGGCGGTATGGGTGGGGTCTAATCTTTGGTTTTATTTTTTTATTAATATACATTGTATTCTTTGAACAGCACTATACTCAAATACCTACTCAAAAACATGTTTTTAATTTCTCGTAGAGAAATTAGGATTTTGCCGTTAAGCTCCGCCTTCCTGGCTCACGAGTCAAGACGAACGAAAAAAACCGTGATTTCGGGATTTTTACAAAAAAAATTAAAAACTTCAACGTCGAAATTGGCCTATTTTCTTAGAAAAAAAAAATATATATAAAGCACCTAACAATAAATTAAAAAACAAAATCTGGGGTGAAATATTTAATCTTATAGGATTGCATACTCCTATACAGCCATGATTTGATATATATTATTAACAATAAATTTAAAAAAAAACGTGCATTTTTGGAAAAATATGCACTTTCCTTCGTGTTCACAGCACTAACGCAAAATATTTGCACTAATATTTATTAACAGTAAATTGGAAATTCGCGAACGCGTACTACTTTTAGGCCTAAACGGAACTCAGAATGTTCCGATGTTGCTCCCACCAGACTGAATTCAAAACTGAACATAAAGGACCGAAAAACGCGACTTTTGCTCAGGTAACTCACGTAATAGTAACGTGATCGTGTTTCGTATTCACAGCACAAATACAGCACATTTCCGCTATTAATAGCAATAAATGAAAAATTCGCGAAAATATAATCATCAAATCGAAATCAAAACTGAAGACAGAGGGCCGAAAAATGGGATCTTTGCTCAGGTATCTCACGTGACAATGACGTCATCGTACGATTAGATAGCTAAAATTATTTTTCATATTTTGGCCGCGAAATTGCACATTTTCGGAGTTAATTTATCAATGTTTAAACAAATTGATTTGTTTTTACTCCGTTGTCGCGCATTTTTATAAAAATATTCACTTTCCTTGATGTTCACAGCACTAACCCAAACATGTTCACTAGTATTTAATAAATTGGAAATTTGCGAACACGGGCTACTTTTAAGCCCAAATGGAGCTCCAAACGCTCCGATGTTGCTGCCACCAACAGAAATCAAAACTGAACACAAAAAAGTTGCACATTTTCGGGGTTAATTTAACAATGTTTAAACCAATTGAACTGTTTTTAATAACTTTATATTTGCAGGAAAACTTAATACTTATTATGTTTTATGTACGGGTGGCATTTCTTGCTTTTGCGTCAGTGTGGCAACTGCTAAAACAAAAAACAATGACAAAGTAACCAAACATTGCACTGTTACCAACCTTCTTGATCTGCATCTTCACAATGATCAATTAGTACCAACTTTCCATCTTTGGAATCAAATCCCCCAGGCACTTGAATAACGAATATACCATTTGTATCACTCTGGGTTAAATTTTTGCCAAACCATGACTTTTTGTCGTTTGTAATCGTCACAACTATGTAACAAAAATCAGGACAACTTTATTAGTCGGACGTAACACTCACCCTTTGTAAGACACAAAATCCAAAACACTAGTGGGTGTATACTCCCAGGAATAACAGGTAGCAGATCATAGTGATCACTCATATAATATTTGTAGCCCCAGTCTGCAATGTAAATCAGTCGGTACAAACCTAGAGCTGCAAAATACACAAACACTACAGTTCTGACTTGTTTTGATTTGTTGACCATGACAAAATGTGGCCAGACGACTGCAGCTTCCACGTATCGACTGGAAGTCCAAAACACCTACAACATACTTACTTAACACTGAATTCCACGACTTTGACAAAACTTAACTCACTTCAGCTGCTGTACAGTTGTAGACTAGCGCAAGACACAGGATTGCACATATGACAAATTCGATTCGGAAAGAATCCAAATGGTTTTCGTACGTTTTTATGAATTTTGGGTTTGAGTACACGAAAAGTACTATGGTGTACGTTAAACATACGTAGAAGATTTTTATTTCCGTATAGTACGCTGACAAAAAGGTGCCGAACGGATTTAAGTACCGTACGATCAACACCAGGACCACGGCCAGAAGTATCATTTTGTCTGAAGTCCCTGAAACCAAAAATGTGATTGGCGGGTAGTAACTAGTGTTCGTGGTTGTCTGATTTGATTGGTGATTTTAGGTGGTGGGGTTAATCAAACGAAAAATCTGATTGGTTGACGATGGATAAAATTAAGTCGGGTTATCACTTGTCGAATTCGGACAATGGTTACATGGTATAACAAAAACAAAAGGGAGATCTCTATCACCTGAAAATCTGTACCAGTCCATTTTGAGCAACAGGAAGACACTACGACACTATAAATGAACCACACACCAATGACCTTGACAAAACAAGGCGTAAAATATGAAATTTATCGATAGGGAAAAGTCTTCACTTAGAAAGTGAGGTTAATGGACAATAACACACCCCCCGAAAAATCTTTTATTAAAATTGTAAAAATAAAACATTTAAAATACATCACAGCAACCTTTCTTGTAGCAACTCCCAAGCCCGTTTCACCTGCATCTTAGTAAACTCCACCTCCCACAGCGTACAGAAAACTACATTAGCGGCTTCTACGTACTTCCGATTTGACAGCTGACTCTCGATCCTCGCAACTGCCTGTTCCTCACTAAAATTATTCCTCGCTATTAATCGCTTGATAGCTTCTTCTCGTGGTATAATCGTAGTCCACACCTTCAAAAAATAAAATAAAATAAAATAAAAAATCAACTCGAATACAATTAAATCTAAATACTTCGTGACAATATTTCTCCCAGTGCGCCACCAACAAAACCGCCGCCTCCATTACAATCACCTTACTGTCACTTTGTTTAATCATAGCGCTAACTTCAGCTGCAATCCCCGGCCAAACTAAACTATTCAGTTTGTTCAGCTCGTCCTAAACACCACAAATTAATCATTCATATGGACTTAAAACATTATAAACATACTGGATTTTTAAAAACAATCCCTCCTAGAACCTTCCGGTTGATTTCCCCATCTTCCGATAAAATTTGTGCCCCGAAATGTTCAACAAGCTGAGTATGACACGGTTTACCCTTTTTATACACATCGTGGCCTATTAAATCACAGCTGATAATCTGGGCGCCACATTGTTGCAACCATTTGGCAACGTTGGATTTGCCACTAGCCACGCCCCCTGCAACACACATTGGTCAAGTGCGGCTGCTTTAGCCACGCCCACTGGAAACCTGTCAATCCAATAACGTATGGTCTGTCGGAAATATTTTTCTTTAAAACGGGCTTTAAAAGTGTCCCCAATAGCCGCATGCGACTGGTACTTGAACTAATTTTTGTTTCTTCGTTGGGGTTGTGACACGGCTCCTCCAATAGCGTCACAGGAAATATATCCAATTTATTCAAGTTGTTTTTTTCTCTGACTAATGAAAGAGTGATTAATGGTGCAAACACACAAGTGTTTATTAATACTTTCGTTAATTTTGTGGCCCCCTTTTACCGTTTCGTCGCTCACTGCGATCATTTCCATTGTAGGGTCGGTGATGGACGGACCAAACGGGTCGGAAATGGGGACCACGCTGTAGTACAATTCTGCACAAACATCACTCAAGAAATTCTGGACGTTGTGAATGCGCACGTTCAAGTCTTCAATTAATTCCCACAGGACTTTCCCTGGCAACATCGACTCATCGGTTACCCCCACAGTGACTTTCTTTTCCGCTCTGAGGATTGCTTCCGACAACAGCACTTTGTGCGCTGTGTGTAACCGATCAAACGTGCCCCCTAGCACAACGTGCTTATACACTTTACCATCCTCCGGCGGGTCTAAATTTTCAAAAACCCCCGCATCCAAAGTCACCACGTCGTACTCCTTAGCAATATTTCCAATTTTCGTTTTCACAAAATCATCGATGTCCGTTTTGTTGTGACTTTTATCAAAAATCACCAAATCTATATTCGTTTTCGTGCAAATCTGCGTCATTGTCTTGTACTTCAAACCGGATAAAAGCACCCGCACGTCCAAATTTTGACAATGCGTGGCCGCCTGGAAGACATTTTTAGTGTGTTTGAAAGATTTTTAGTCGTTTACCTGGGTGTATATTCCATGGATTGTCTGACTATACTTTGGCCACGAATTAAACGCAGTGGTGTGAAAATTCCCGAAAGGCTCGGTTAAAGCCGAGAGTAGTTGGATGTAGAGGGTGTTTTTCACATGATTCCGCACCAAGGGTAGAATTTTTCCGATTTGTTTGGGGTTAGAAACGACCAAAAGTCCGGTTTTTGCTAACATGTCTTTGCGTTGCATGCGGATGACCTTGATGTGCGACAAAGGGATTTTATGACGAACGATAAATTTCACGTTATCAGACAAGAATTTGCTTTTATCGTTTCATGTTGACAGGAATTTTGAGGTTAAATTATGGGGGGGCGACTGTCACACTGGCGTGAAGTTATTGTCAACCGCTGAGCGCTAACTTCAAACCAAACAACAACAAATATTTTTTTATTATTGGACTAACTTCGGGCAACTCTTTATTATTATTATTGTTTCTAGATTTAGATTATTTACTAATTTTTCCTAAAATAATTGTTATTATTGTTTGTTTAAATAAATCAAGACAGCGCTGTCACTAGAGGGCAGCCCACACGCCTGTCAAAGTCAAATGTCAAAATTGCGTCAAAATGTCTACTTGCTCGGAGCCCCCATATAAACAAATAGCACACAGGTAACAACTGCCCAGTTAATTCTCTATAACGATTTATTCCATTTTCAAGGTACATTTCTACAATGGTTGTGTCCAACCGACTCCCTTCCAATAAACGCCACCCTTCGAAATCGCTTTCCTGAAGCCACAGTCGCTAAAATGACGAAACGTCGCTGCTCTCAACGCCTGAAAGAGCAAGAACACAAAAAAGCACAACGTACAAAAACCCACGTCAAACGCGAACCCCCCAACTACTTCTTCATTACCGATTTCCACAGATGCCACCTGTGCCACTACCGAACAAACTCCTCCTACTTCATCTGTCGTCACTACGAGCGCCACCAACACAAGAACCCCACGTTCAGCTGCATGAAGGACCTCCCCAAGTACAAATGCGACAAATGCGACCTCAACACCGACTGCTCCATAGAGTTAAAAAATCACCAGTGCTACAGCTTCAGCAAAAAGACAACGAAATGCTACACATGTGAAAAGTGTGACTTTCGAACTCACTCTCGACTTGTATTATTGAAGCACGCGCTGTTTCAGTGCGCGGAAAAACACACCAAGTTAATACCGAGACAGAAGGACTATTTTAAATCGTATCAATTCTTGCTGCAGATTCGACACAGTAATGTCGAGTGGTTGAAGTGCGAGCAGTGTTCGTACATGGCGAGACTCGAGGGGGCGCTGGGGAGCCACATGGTAACAGACCATTCCAGGCAGTCGAATCTTAGGTGGTACAACTGCAAATTGTGCTTGTTCAACGTCGAGCAGATTTTTTATCTCCGACAACATATTTTAATTGAGCATGGGGGGGACGAGGACGGGTTGAGTTATTGACGCTTGTGAAATATTGTATAGGGTCACGTGTACATGTAAATAAAGAATTTATTTGAGGTGTATGTTGGTTTTTGACGAATTTGAGGTTAGGTTCGTTCAAGGCAGGATTTTAGCCAGCGCGAAGAGAAAGAGGGAGTTTTATGACTGAAACTAGAGGTCATTCGGGTTGTTGTTGCCTTTTCGGGCGTTTTTCACCAGTTTCGGGGGGTTTTTTCATAATTTAACGTTGAAAAATAAATTAATCAACGAGTGTTAAGAATTTTTTTTTTTATAAGTTAAAGAAAAATTAAATTCCTCGTTTGGACTTTGGCAGCACTTCCCTCAAACCACTGTCCAACAACGAATTTAAAAAAAAAAAAAACGTTAAACTAACCCCCAAAATTTGACATTTGACAGACAGTACAAAATGGCAGTGAGGTGAAGCACGTACAAGTTGTATATATTTTCGAGAAAAAATTGTATGTATGTCGTTGTAACAATAATATTTTTGCAAGTAATAACTTCGTTTATAGTTAACGCATCATAATTCGTTGGTTTTGACCTAGTTTAGGATGGATGTGCCCAATTTGGACACACTTATATACCCCCACACACAGGGTATGTATCATTCACAGTAGCCCCCTTGTTAACCCCTACCGACTAATAACCCTTGCAGGCGAGCACAGTTACTACACTTCCATAGTAACCCAAGAAAATGTGGTGTACGAGATGGCTATCGACTTAGTTAAAGTGGAAGCTAATAACCAAGAAATTTGGAACTTCCACAAATGTAAAATGTGCCCTTATAAAACTAAGTCGTTTCATTTAATGCGCGTCCACTTAAAACGGCACCGAGTCACGCGCAGTTCAAAAATTTTCAACTGTCAAAGTTGCAACGTTGAGCTATACAAATGCAGCGATTGCGACTATCGAACGAGTTTACAAATCATGTTCAATAAACACGTGAAACTGAGTCATTGCCACCCAGAAGTTAAAACAGAAAACGGCTATCCGACCGTATTAACAAATCAAGTGACTTGCAATTGGCGGAACTGTACGAAAGCATATAGTTGTGAAAATTGCACTTTTACGACTTACTCTCAACTGCTATATGTATCTCACTATAGAAGGTGCCCGGCGAAGAAGCCCCCACAGACCCAAGAAATCACTGAAAAAACCGAAGAGGAAGTGTACGGTTATCGGCTAGTACAAAAGCAATCCAAGCCTGAAGAAGCCCTATTTCCGTGTTCCTTGTGTCCCTACGTGGCTAGACGCAAAACCACCCTCGATGGACACATGAAAGTCAAACACCCATTTCCGAAGTACAATTTTACCGTATCAAAGTTGCGACAACACGTCTGTTCCAAGTGTTCCTTTAAAAGCACGAGCTACTCATGTTTAAAAAAACACTTCAAAGTCCAGCATCATCCCACTTCGTCGCAGAAAAAAACCGACGCGTCGTCTCAAGAAGAGGAAACCGAGCCCGAGACGCCCCCGCCGAGCCCCCCGAAACGCCTCTTCCCATTCAAAAAACCAACCGCAAAAGTCTATTCATGCTGGAAATGCACATTCAAATCGGCTTTCGTAACAGGCTACGTTAACCACTTGTACTATCGCCATTTTCAGGATAACGACATAGAATGGGTCAAGTGCGACCGGTGCTCCTATAAAACCATCTTCCCGTCGCACTTGAAGCGACACCTTCGCGTCAAACACCCAGCCCACTATCGCTGTTCGTTGTGTAAGTTTTCGACTACAGTGGTGGCTCGGTTTAAGAATCACATACTCAACGCGCATATATCTTCCAAGCATGTGGCCGCGGATTCGCCGCAGGAGAAAAACTTCAAGTGTGTCTCGTGTCGGTTTGAAACGGAAGACAACGAGAAGTTGAAGGAGCACATTTTGAAGAAACATGTCACAACGGAGACGGTCACTTGCTTCAAGTGTGAGCTTTGTGCCAAGTATAGGACTATCGATGAAGAGGATTTGAGGGAACACGTTTTGGAAAAGCACGTCGATCCGCAGCAGATCGATTGGTTTCCGTGCGAGATGTGTTCGTGCAAGTTTAGACACCAATTGGATCTCAAGAAGCATATAATGGACAAGCATATTCTATAAACCTGATTAATTTAAGTCATGTATGTATAAATAAGTTCGAAAGGTATCATAGGTTGATTTAGCTTGATATTTTAATTACTGTTTTAATTTTTTATTATTATTATTAAAGGGAATGACATCATTTTTTAGGTCCAGTTATACATAGTTGTGTAGGTTATGTTTCCATGCGTCTGCGTATTATTGGTTGCATAAGTTGTACTGTATTAATACAGTTTTTGCTATTACATAAAGAAATCAGTTATAAATATGTGTATTTGAAAAACTCAAAACGATAAAAACCAGTCGGTAAAAAGGTGTCGACTGGTTGCAGGTTGGTTCGAAAAACATAACCTCACTTTTCGGGTTTAGCAGTTCCCGCTCAAATGTTGATCGTTACACCACGGAATCAGTAATGCGCACTCAAAACTACCCAAAGTTTGGGTGCCCCATTTTTCCGAAAGCAACCGAAGAACCGAGACCCACTGACATATACTACAACTGCAAGAAGTGTCCCTATAAAAGCAAGTTTTTGTTTGTTATCAGAAACCATACACGAAACCACGTGGAAAAGGTATTTGATTGTGCAGACGAACTCCAACCGTACACGTGTCACGAATGTGGAAACTATGGCACGTGGTTTCTGGAACATTTAAAAAACCACCTTCGAGAGAAACATCCACAGTCAAACCATAAAACGTGTTCAGAGCTTCAAGTAAAGATCGAATGTGAATCCATTGGTACAAACCCACCACAAATAAAGTGGTTACAATGCAAACACTGTCCTCGAAAATTTAAACTAGAAGAAACCCTAGAGAAACACATGGTTAAGCATAATCAGAAAACGCGAGTAATGCGAAGACGCAGATTACTTAAACGTGGAACTGGAAAGGTAAAGAAATTTCGGTATTTCCCCGGTACGCAGTACCCATACATTAACAAAAGTCACACTTACTGCGCGTATCTGACCTATGGTCAGTCACGCCTGCGCAAACGCGACACCAAAATGAAGTGGGTGCTACATCGAGCCAAGTATGACTGGCTGAAGACAAAGTCTGATTTTAAGTCACCAACAAAGAAAAACTTCAAGTGTACGTCTTGTGATTTTGAAAGTGTGGAACTTGGAGAATTGGGGGACCACATGGTTGGCAAGCATGTTGCAAGAGAGACCGTAACTAACTTCATGTGTGAGCTTTGTCTGTATATCACTGTGGATAAACAGGATTTGGAAGGACATGTCTTGGAGAAACACGTGGATCCACAGGAAACTGATTGGTTCATTTGCGAAATGTGTTCGAAGAAGTTTAGGCAGAGAGAAGATCTCAAAAAACATGTGTTTGATGGGCATATTCTGTAAATCCTGATGAGTTGCATGTTTAATAAATTAAGTTGAAGTTAATGTGTGCACATTTCGAAAATTTATGCAAGTATCACACTTCGTCGTCTTTTGTTAATTGAAAGTGTGATTTAAGTTCAAATCTGTATGTTGTGTTGCATACCTTGCCGACATAAAGTAAATTTAACCCTTGCTGTTTGAGAAATATATATATCAAACTGTTCAAACCACCTGTATATTTGAAAGTATTATTTATTCCCGAATTTTTTCATTAAACACACGGTCCATTTTATAATCCCCAATTACTTCGTTATTTGCATAAATTTTTATATATTCGTCTCGAACAAATCAAATATGCTTGTGGCGACACAATAATAAGTAGTAGTAAGCGAAGAAGGATAAGCGGCAAGCGGGGGCGTGGGGTTCGATTCCCACCAAGGCAGCAACATTTTTCTTCGCTTAGCTACATACTCATGATTGAATAATCTTAACATCATCTTTAAGAGTGAATTTAGTAGTAACTGGTTGTGATAACCCAAACATCCCAAGGTTGAAAAAGTTTTCTTAAATCGAACACAAAATATAGAGGACAAGATTCTGGAAATGGAAAGTCTCCACACACCACATTTCTCTGTCCAAAAAACCTGTCGCATACTATTCTCTCTACCCGGTCTTCGTAACCTAGCCAGCTATTTTAAACTAAAGCTGTGCGCTTCACGCGCATGCAGTCCTATCTTTTTCGAATTTCGAAAAAATTAAACTTACCCACCCGTTTTCTACGTTCTATTACTTCCATTTCCACTCTAAAAAAGAAGAGATAATTAACCCCACCCACCCACCCCGCATCCATTTCAGTGATTTATTTTATCCAGTCAGAATGAACGGAGGATGTTATACTGAACAGAAATAAATTCGTTAGGATGAGAACTGGGAGGGTGGGTGGGGTTAGTACCTGTCAAGATATGACCGATTTTGGAAAGTGACATACCGTCTAAAAAAAACAAAAGGTGGGTGGGTGGGGCTAGTACTTGCCAAGATAAGATTAAAAATGAATTTAGTAGAAACTGGTTGTGGTTGTGATAACCCAAACATTTCGCCAAAATTTGACATAAAATTTGTGGTGAACCCAAGGTTGGAGAAATTCCCCTAAATCGAACGCAAAATATGGAGCTTTCAAGACTCTGTCCAAAAAACCTGCCACATACTATTCTCTCTACCCGGTCTTCATAAACTAGTCAGCTTTTAAGCTGCGTGTTTCACGCGGACGCAGTCCTATCTTTTTCGAATTTCCAACGATAACTTGGAGTACTAGAATAACAAGAAATTAAGCAAACAACATTTATTTGCACCTCACCCTATCAACAATGTCAAACAACAGAGAACGCGGTCCCAGGAAACGCTCGGCCTGCTTCGAGAATAAATGTTCGAATTCAAGCCACAAGGAATTATTAAATCTGTAAGAAAATAATTAGATATGTAAAAGAATATTAAAGAATTATTGGTATTGTAGGTCTTACTCAAAGTGGAGCGTTGATAAAATTGGGTATTTGAATAATGTCTGTACTCCACAGATAAAAGTTTTTAAACTATTTAATAAACCAGGTACATGTTTCGAAGACCACTGTCGTCGTCTTCAGCCTCCTTGATTGTTTGTAATAAGTTTGAAATTATCTTTTCGTTTGTTTAATGGATGCAGTTTTGAATCTGAAGACGAAGACAGTGGTCTTCGAAACATGTACCTGGTTTATTAATTAGTTTAAACTTTTATCTGTGAAGTACAGACATTATTCAAATACCCAAGAATATTAAAGCCCGTGACGAGCGTATGAATTGAACGGATAATAACTTTCAACTTTTCAACAAACTCAGTTTTACATACCAAGTTTTAACACGTGTTTACACTCACAACACAACAAAATCAAAAGTCACGCTGCCCTTCCAGAATCCAGAATTTTACCTGCCACCCTGCATTTCAACCCTCTACCAACCTAAAACGTGGCGTTCGCTAATTCCCTAAACGCCCAACCCTAACGATAACACTACCAGCAGAAAACGCGTCTCGGGAAACGCTCAACCTATTTCGAAAATAAATGCGGGGTGGGAGGAGCTATTGCTATTGCTTGCTTATAAAAGACTATAGGAAAAAATAAAACTTGGCCCCGCCCACCCACCCGTTTTCTCATTAGTCTAGGTTCTATTAGTTCCCATTTCCACTCTACAAAAGAACATAATTAACCCCACCCACCCACCCTGTCTCTATTTCAGGGATTCTTTTTATCCAGTCAGAATTAAGGGAGGATCTTATACTGAACAGAACTAAATTCGTTAGAATGAGAACAGAAAGAGTGGGTGGGGTCATGGTACAAGAAGACATGATGCTACTCTGGTGAATGAATTTTCGTCTGCTTTGAGCACCAGCCACGTGACGTCACATGGCCTTGAAAACCGTGCTTGAAATGCTCTTCTGACAACTTCGAAAGCTGTCAAATGTCAATTTATCAGTGATATGTGAGGTTATAACATAGGTTGAGATTCGGTTCAGTTTTTAATCATGGGTTAGCTTATCTTCAAAGGCGCTAAGTTAAAATCAGATGCTATAACATGTGTTCAAAATTTGGCATCGTTCGTTGATAGTGACCATACCATGTCTTTTTGTACCATGGGTGGGGTTAGTACCTGTCAAGATAGGATCGATTTTGGTAAATGACGTACCCTCTAAAAAAATAAAGGGCGGGTGGGTGGGGCTAGTACTTGCTAAGATAAGATTAATTGTGATAAATTACTTACCCTTTACGAAAATAGAGAATAAATTAAACATACTCATGATTGAAAAGTCTTGACATCATCTTTAAGGGCGAATTTAGTAGAAACCGGTTATGGTTGTGATAAGATAAGCGGCCTCGTGGTCTAGTGGTCAGGATACTTACCCGGCAAGCGGGGGCGTGGGGTTCGATTCCCACCGAGGCAGCAACATTTTTCTTCGCTTACCTTTATACTCATGATTAAAAAATCTTTCATCTTTTAGAGTGTATTTAGTAGAAACTGGTTGTGATAACCCAAACATTCCGCCAAAAGTTTACATAAAATTTGTGGTGAACCCAAGGTTGGAAAAGTTTCCTTAAATCAAACACAAAATATAGAGGAAAAGGGAAAATCTCCAAACACTACATTTCTCTGTCCAAAAAACCTGCCACATATTATTCTCCCTACCCGGTCTTCGTAAACTAGCCAGTTATTTAAATTAAGCTGCGCGTTTCACGCTGTTTTTCGAAATTCCAACGATAACGATAACACTATCAGCACAGAACGCGGTCTCAGGAAACGCTCGCCCTACTTCGAGAATAAATGCGGGGTGGGTGGGAGGGGCACTGCTTGCTTATAAAAGACTATAGGAAAGAATTAAACTTAGCCCCGCCCACCCACCCCACCTCCATTTCAGGGATTTATTTTATCCAGTCAGAATGAAAGGAGGATCTTATATTGAACAGAAATTAAATTCTTTTGAATGAGAACAGGGAGGGTGGGTGGGGTTAGTACCTGTCAAGATAAGACCGATGTTGGTAAATGACATACCTTCTAAAAAATAAAGGGTGGGTGGGTGGGGCTAGTACTTGCTAAGATAAGATTAATTGTGGCAAATGATCTACCCTCTAAGGAAATAACGTAAATAAACTAGAAGTAACGTTGGCTATTTGAAAAAAATATACCACATACAAAAACCTGCCACATACTATTCTCTTTACCCGGTCTTCGTAAATTAGTCAGCTATTTAAACTAAGCTGCGCGTTTCGAATTTCCAACGATAACTTGGAATGACAGGAAACGCTCGGTGTACTTCGAGAATAAATGTTCGAATTCAAGCCTGCAAGAAAATATTAAACCCCTCAACGAGGAAATGAATTTAACCAATAATAACGCTCAACTTTTCACCGAACTAAATTTTACATATCAGTTTTTAACAGGTGTTTACACTCATAACTCAAAACCAAAAGTGCCACTCTAGATTTTACATGCTTTACATTTCAACCCTCTACCAACCTAAAACATAGCGTTCGCTAATTCCCTAAACGCTCAACCCTGACTGAAAGTGACTGACTCAAAACCAAAAGTGCCACTCTAGACTCTACATTTCAACCCTCTACCAACCTAAAACATGGCGTTCGCTAATTCCCTAAACGCTCAACCCTGACTGAAAGTGACTGAAAATATGTACACATGGTTGCCAAAGTTTGAACTGAAATATTGAGATTTTTTTAATTCTGCACGACGACCCTTGGTTTAAACTACTCGCGTCACCATTAACAACAAAAATTTAAAGTCGTCCTGACTGGTTCAAATTAAGAATATCTGGAAAATGATCGAAATTAGTCCTAAATTACCACTCTGGTGTTTTGTTGGTTGCATAACACGGTACAAATGAACTACAAGTATTGATTGTCAACAAGACTGTGTCAAACTGTTTGCCCCGAGACGACAAAAATTAATTATTCTTCAACTTCAATAAACATTTGGGTTATTTTCTTTTAATATTAATAGACAAAAAGAAATTATAACCTCACTTTTTTTTAGGTTAAGTCAATTCGTTTGGAGTTAATCTTTACAAAACAGTACAAATGAGTATTAAGGAACCAATTGTGGACACCCAGAACGCATTTCAGCAACACCCAACGTTCAGAAAATCAACTGAGGACCCTCGAACAACCAACTCACACTATCACCGTAAAAAATACTTCCACAAAAACACACTTTTATTCGTTTTGAGAAAACAAACAAAAAAATCCGCAGGAAGTGTCTTTGACTGTACAAACAAACTCACACCCTATGGCTGCCACAAATGTAGACATTACACGACATTATTTTTTGAACATTTACGACACCATCTTCGAACAAATTGTAAACCACCAACAACTCGACCAAAATCCAAAACGAAAACCTTCAAATGTGACCACTGCTCTTACAAATCCAGAGAAAAACGAGACGTAGCTAACCACACACTCCGAAGACACACAAACAAGTCAGAAATTGTCTGGATACAATGTGACCAGTGCACTTCCAAATTTAAACTCAAAAGCGACCTACAAAAACATAGGGTAAAACACGACGAAGAGCGACACTGGTGGAAATGTGAACTGTGTCCGTACGAAACCCCATATATTTCTAACCTGCACGCACACGTGAAGCGAAAACATGTAACTGAAAACAAGTGGATTCAGTGTGAACAGTGCCCCTACAAGAGTGTCTCTATCCACATTATGCGACGACACAAGTTGACTTTGCACGAAAGTTTGGACAATATTGAGTGGTTTCATTGCACCCAGTGCCCGTACAAAGGTAAAACCCGCGACTACTTGAGAAAACACCACCAGCGGTACCATTTGAAGATTTACAAATATTACGAGTGCGACAAATGCACGTACAGAGGTTTCAGCAACGCGACGTTGCGGGATCACGTGATTAGAATGCACGTGGAGGCGGCGAAAATTCAGTGGCTTCAGTGTGACCACTGTCCGGCCAAATTCAAAGTGAAAGACACCCTACGGAGGCACATGATCAAGTGCGAACGTCTAGCGCTTGAAATATCCACCAAGCGCTCGAGTAGTTTTGATTTTCAATATCAGGTGGAAAAAGTTTGAATTTGGCGCCACCAGTTAAGTTGGTAATAGTTTTTTTGACATTTATTTATTATTATTCTAGCATTTCCAGCAGCACATTTATTAATAATGCAACGAACGTGAGTCATTTATTAGTGTTTGAGTTTGCAACGATAAAAAATAAAGGTAAATTGTGGTTAAATTCCATTAAAAGTGGCACGATTGACGATTTTGGCCACCAGAGGGCGCCCCGCTATCCAGAATTTTCGATAATCTAGCAACCACATGTCACTCGTCACTCGTGATCAACGGTTGCCCAAAACCCCCTTCTAACCTAAAACTGGTCGAAAACACATGTGTTACCCCGTCTAGACAGACCCCATTGTTGGTAAATCGTACGGTGAGTGTAACCACCCTAACCTCACAAAACTACAACTAGTTTTTAGTTATGGAGGCTTCAGCGCCCCCTTCCCCCAGCAAGACCAAGTGCCTCGACTGCAACTTCTCCACCTCGTGGGACTTCGCCCTACGTCACCACGCCTCCGAAGCCCACGAGAAACCCTCAATCACTTTCGACTGCTCCTCGAAAATCCAGACTTTCAAATGCGACGACTGCTACTACGAAACCAACTACAAACTAGCTTTAACCCAACACAAAAAAGACTGGGAGGAGGTCATCGACATTTTAAGCGACGATGAAGACACGCCGCTGTCGAAACTCATCCAAGAAAAGAAGTACAAATGTAAGAAATGCGACGACTTTCGCACCCTATCGAAGCTAGTCTTACTCAAGCACCTGAAGGAGTGCGTCAAGGACCCGCGGAGCGAGAAGTGGTACGAGTGTGATCAGTGTACTTACAAGGGGAAGTACAAGAGGAATTTGCGCTTACACAAGTACAACATGCACGCGCCCCCGGAGTTGATCACGTGGCACCGCTGCCAATATTGTCTTTTTAAGACCAAACACAAGGGGAATTTGAAACAACACGTGATCAGTTTGCACACGGAAATCGACGAGGTGGAGTGGTTTGAATGTGAGCAGTGCTCGTACAAGACCAAGATCAACGCGCATTTGAAGCGCCACTTTTATATTAACCATGCGGCGCTCCACCAGATTCAGTGGTTCGAATGTGCGCATTGCCCGTATAAAGCCATGCGGAAGTACTTGTTGGTGCTGCACATGCGGAACAGACACACGAAGATGGAGGAGATCGTGTGGTTCAAATGTGAGCATTGCTCGTACCGAGCCAAGCAGAAAATTAATCTGGATAGGCACGTGTTGAGTAAGCACGTGGATCCGGAGGATTTAGAGTGGTTTATATGTGCGCATTGTCCGTATAGAGCTCACAAGAAAGAATTGTTGACTTTGCATCTAAGGAATCGGCACACTCAAGCAGAGGATATTTTTTGGTTTGAGTGTAAGCTTTGTGATTATAAGGCGAAGAGGAGCACCCACTTGAAGGCTCACGTGATTAATAAACACACGGACTTGGAGGATATCAACTGGTACGAATGTGACTATTGTCCATACAGGGCGAAGCAGAAGTATAATTTGAACCAGCACAGGAAGGGGGTGCACGGGTTGCCGTGATCGTGTCTTAAGTCAACGTGATTTTAGCGGAAAGTGGAAAAAATGTGGCTGTGTCAGTACTTTTTTACAATTGGTAGTTTAGTTTTGTTCATATGTAAAATAATTTGTAAAAAAGTAGAGCAGCGTATTTATTTTTGTTTTTAAATGATTAATAAAGTGATAAACTTACCGACTAACTGTAGGTGATGCAATATTGAGTGAATGAAATAATTTTGCGGCAAAATCAAGTGAACGCACGTCAAACCTGTCAAACGATTCAGCCAGTGCTGCCAACCAACAAACAATAAGATGTTGAACTAGAATTAATTGCGTTAAAATTTATCAAAATCAATTATTATTTAACGAGACTACTTTTTGATATCACAAACAAAACTGTGACATTTTTGCAAAAAATAAACAAAGACAAAAAATCGTCATCTTCGACTTCAAACGACTATTGACGACCTAACCTCACTTTTCAACAACAACAACAAAAGTAATGATGCTACTATTCTATCATGCAAACACTGACCCACGACCACCCATATGGCAAGTATACTTGTTACCCTTGCCCCATTTAACATTAATTTTTCAGTTAAAATTGTCCCGAAGGCTCTAGTCTTTCAAGACCACAGCTACTGCCGACAGCCACACTTGGAAGCTGTTATTAGAAACCACCCAAGACTCCTTCGGTACAACAAATCCTTACCCCAAACGTACACCTGCTCGGACAAACTTGCAAGCTACGCTTGCATCAAGTGCAAATTTAAAACAGATTACATTATGTTACTTAAGCAGCACATTTGGAACATGCACAACTTGAGCCCCCTTGATAAAAAAAAACAAACTTCAAGCAACAATGTGCAGTTCGAAGTCCGAATTTTTTGGTATTATTGTAAACAGTGCAGTTATAAGACTATTAACGTCAAATCGCTACGGTCCCATCAGGCTGTCAAACATCCATGGAACAAAAAGAGTGTTCTACCTACTAGACATACAATAAAATTGACACCATCTATACACGTGTTAAAATGTAACTATTGTAACTACACGTGTACGCAAATGCAGATGTTACAACTTCACAAAGACAAAGAACACGTAGCAAACGGAAAAGCGCGTTTGCGACAGTGCTTAAGGTGTGTACAGTGTTCGTTCAAGACTTTTGATAACCAGTGTATGAGATTTCATATTGAAGATCAGCATCCATGACAGAGCGCAATTCTGTACTTAATACAACCAGAAAATAAACTATGTAGGTATTTTTGCAAAAACGTTTAATTCAATTCAGGTACTAGAGGTATTCTGTGTGTTCGCATGTGTACTCACAGAAACTGTGTAAATCGTCGTTTAAAGCGTGTTTTTTTATTTGTGACCACTCTACAGTTTGAAATGGACACACCACACATTTAAAATATTTAAATCGTACGAACGAAGCCATCGTGTGTATGTTCATTCTCATCATTAGGCGCCCGTCCACTGTACAAACGTCATAACTAAAAATAACGCACTGATTCTTATTAGTGTCTGGTGAGTGTTGTATCATTAGATGTTGTTTGATCAAGGCGTAATGATTCACGGCTGAGTAAAAGCACCGTTTACACTGGAAAATGATGCTCTGTTGCTGTGTTTCAGGTTTCTGCGCAGCCGGTTTTACACGGGGTACTGTGACGGTTTGAATTTTTGGCGCGAGTTTACGCAGCGGCAACTTTTCTGCGTGTGCGACGTTCTTAAAAATCAGGTTAGGTACTTGCATTAGGGGCATTAGTACAACTACACGTTGTTCGACTTGTTGGGGTGGGTTTTTCGTTCTACTGTACTTTCGCACTTTTTTCACTGTCACTTCCCCTGACCTAAAATGTCGTTCCGCATGCTCGTTTAATACAATTTGGGAAAAAGTTTCACACTTGCACCATACACAATTGTGGCTTTTGGGGAATGTCGGTTGCATTTCCACTTCGAGGTGTTTGAGTTTTAAATGTTCGATGGCGAGAAAAAGCATTACGCTGTGGAGGTCACATCGAGGACACTTGTACGTGTGGAGAGGGGTGTCTTCACATGAAAATAGTTTTTTGGGGGGCGCTTTGTGCAAATCCAAGTGGTCGGTTATGCTTGAACGTAGCTGGGTCCGGTAGGGGCAAAAGTAGCACCTGTAGAACGTCACGAATTGGTTGGTTTGTGGGGTCGTGAATCGCTGGGTTTCGATGATGGGGCGATGAATTGCCTGAAAAGGTGGTTTAAGAGTATCAATTACTAGTTTTGTGGTGTTAAACAAATCCGGACTAGCTGATTTTTGAGTACCGTCATTTTGGTGGTTGGTTGGTACTACTGTGCAATCAATTTTTTCTGAAAGGTCGGCACTTTTGTGCGATGTTTTGAGTCGAGGTGCTGGAATAATCACGACTTTTTTAGGTGGCTCCATATTTTGAACTTTCTAACCTCAAACAATGACAGTCAGGGTGGCCACTGTAAAAAATAAGAACTTAAGGTCGATTTATTATAAACTTGCCGCTGACGTTGCTATTCGCCGTTCGTTGGGTTTTCAACCAATCAAATTGCGGTAGCGTGCTGTGACTGTAGCTTTCTGTCAGTCATTCCGTACTTATGTATTCTCGAAGACTGTGTTGTGCCCCCACTAGGAGTTAGTGTTTTATTTTGACGGATTTTGAAAGAATTTCGACGAGTCCTAGTGTTTTATTGTTTGAAGAAAACGCAAGAATCTCGGACACCCTTGGTGTTTTATTTTTGGAAAAATTTTAAAGAATCTAGGGTCCCTAGTTATTATTTTGACGGATTTTGATTTTGTATTTCCAAAATCCATACTTCACTATAAGAAGTTACCATTTTAAATATTTTTCAAATTTTTTATTGCGAAAAAAAGGCTACCTATATTAGAGACAAAAAAACAAAATAGAAACCCCGCCCACCCGCCCTGTCTCAATTGTGACGAATTTTTCATTCGTTGTCAGATAGAGGGGCGGAGCGTAATTATAAATGCGATATTTTTCTACAAAAATTTACCATTTTAAACATTTTTTAAGTTTCGTGTACTTACCAAGATAAGACTGATTTTGGCAAATGACATACCCTCGAAGACAATAAAGGGGTTATATTGTTTGAGAAAAATGGAAAAATTTCGGGCGCCCTCAGTGTTTTATATTTGTAAAAATTTGAAAAAATCTCTAGGGTTCCTAGTGTTTTATTTTGACGGAATTTGAAAGAATCTCGGGGACTCCTAGTTTTTATTGTTTGACGAAAACGGAAGAATCTGGGGCGCCCTTGGTGTTTTATTTTTTGGAAAATTTGAAAGAATCTCTAGGGTCCCAACTGTTTTATTTTGACGGGTTTTGATTTAGGGGCGGAGCGTACTTCCAAAATTCATATTTCACTATAAGAAGTTACGAATTTAAATAACTTTTAAATTTCTTATTATGAAAAAAAGACTACCTAAAAAAATACAAAATATAAGCCCCGCCCGCCCACCCTATCTTAATTGTGACGAATTTTTTATTCGTTGTCAGACCGAGGGGCGGAGCGTAATTGTAAAATCGATGTTTCTCTACAAAAATTTACCATTTTAAACATGTTTTAAGTTGTACTTGCCAAAATAAAACTGAATTTGGCAGATGACATACCTCCCAAAAAATAAAGGGCGGGTGGGCGGGGTTAGTACTTGCCAAGATAAGACTGATTTTGGCAGATGGCATACCTTCTAAGAAAATAACGGGCGAGTGGGCGGGGCTAGTGTTTGCTAAGATAAGACTGATTTTGGCAAATAACATACCCTCGAAGACAATAAAGGGGTTTTATTGTTTAAAAAAAACGAAAGAATTTCGGGCGCCCTCAGTGTTTTATTTTTGCAAAAATTTGAAAGAATCTCTAGGGTTCCTAGTGTTTTATTTTGACGGAATTTAAAAGAATCTCAGGGATCCCTAGTTTTTATTGTTTGAAGAAAACGGAAGAATCTGGGGCGCCCTTGGTGTTTTATTTTTTGAAAAAATTTGAAAGAATCTCTAGGGTCACTAGTGTTTTATTTTGACGGATTTTGATTTTGATTTAGGGGCGGAGCGTATTTCCAAAATCCATAATTCAATGTAAGAAGTTGGGGATTTAAATATTTTTTAAATTTCTTATTATGAAAAAAAGACTACCTATATTAAAGAAAAAAAAAAAAAAAAACAAAATATAAGCCCCGCCTGCCCACCCTATCTTAATTGTGACGAATTTTTCATTCATTGTCAGACCGAGGGCTGAAGCGTAATCGATGTTTCTCTACAAAAATTTACCATTTTGAACATGTTTTAAGTTTCTTTTTCTAAAAAAAAACTACGGATATTGTGAAAAAAAAAAGGAAAATTATAAGCCCCGCCCACCCGCCCTATTTCAATTGTGACGAATTTTTTATTCGTTGTCAGACCGAGGGGCGGAGCGTAATTGTAAAATCGATATTTCTCTACAAAAATTTACCATTTCAAACATGTTTTAAGTTGTACTTGCCAAAATAAAACTGAATTTGGCAGATGACATACCTCCCAAAAAATAAAGGGCGGGTGGGCGGGGCTAGTACTGGCCAAGGTAAAACTTATTTTGGCAAATGACATACCCTCTAACACAATAAAGGGCGGAGTTAATTGTTTGAAGAAAATGCAAGAATCTCGGACGCCTTCGGTGTTTTATTTTTAGAAAAATTTGAATGAATCTCTAGGGTGCCTAGTGTTTCATTTTAACTTATTTTGAAACAATTTGGGGTACTTCTGGTGTTTTAAATACGCAAGAATCTCGGGCGCCCTTGGTGTTTTATTTTTGGAAACATTTGCAAGAATCTCGAAGGTTCCTGGTGTTTTGTCTTTGCCGAAATTTGAAAGAATCTCGGGGACTCCCGGTATTTTATTGTTTGAAGAAAACGCAAGAATCTCGGGCGCCTTTGGTGTTTTATTTTTTGAAAAATTTGAAAGAATCTCTAGGATCCCTAGTGTTTTATTTTGACGGGTTTTAATTTTGCTTTAGGCCCGGAGCGTATTTCCAAAACCCATATTTGATTATAAGAATTTACCATTTTAAATATTTTTTAAATTTCTTGTTGTGAAAAGAATACTACTTATATTAAAGAAACAAAATGCAAAATATAAGCCCCGCCCGCCCGCCCGATCTTAATTGTGACGAATTTTTCATTCGGTGTCAGACCGAGGGGCGGAGTGTAATTGTAAAATCGATGTTTCTCTACAAAAATTTACCATTTTAAACATGTTTTAAGTTGTACTTGCCAAAATAAAACTGAATTTGGCAGATGACATACTTTCCAAGAAAATAAAGGGCGGGTGGGCGGGGTTAGTACTTGCCAAGATAAGACTGATTTTGGCAGATGGCATACCTTCTAAGAAAATAACGGGCGGGTGGGCGGGGCTAGTGTTTGCTAAGATAAGACTGATTTTGGCAAATAACACCCTCGAAGACAATAAAGGGGTTTTATTGTTAAAAAAAACCGGAAGAATTTCGGGCGCCTCAGTGTTTTATTTTTGCAAAAATTTGAAAGAATCTCTAGGGTTCCTAGTGTTTTATTTTGACGGAATTTAAAGAATCTCGGGGATCCCTAGTTTTTATTGTTTGAAGAAAACGGAAGAATCTGGGGCGCCCTTGGTGTTTTATTTTTTGAAAAAATTTGAAAGAATCTCTAGGGTCACTAGTGTTTTATTTTGACGGATTTTGATTTTGATTTAGGGGCGGAGCGTATTTCCAAAATCCATAATTCACTGTAAGAAGTTAGGAATTTAAATATTTTTTAAATTTCTTATTATGAAAAAAAGACTACCTATATTAAAGAAAAAAAAAACAAAATATAAGCCCCGCCTGCCCACCCTATCTTAATTGTGACGAATTTTTCATTCATTGTCAGACCGAGGGCTGAAGCGTAATTGTAAAATCGATGTTTCTCTACAAAAATTTACCATTTTGAGCATGTTTTAAGTTTCTTTTTCTAAAAAGAAAACTACGGATATTGTGAAAAAAAAGGAAAATTATAAGCCCCGCCCACCCGCCCTATTTCAATTGTGACGAATTTTTTATTCGTTGTCAGACTGAGGGGCGGAGCGTAATTGTAAAATCGATATTTCTCTACAAAAATTTACCATTTTAAACATGTTTTAAGTTGTACTTGCCAAAATAAAACTGAATTTGGCAGATGACATACTTCCCAAAAAATAAAGGGCGGGTGGGCGGGGCTAGTACTTGCCAAGGTAAAACTTATTTTGGCAGATGACATACCCTCTAACACAATAAAGGGCGGAGTTAATTGTTTGAAGAAAATGCAAGAATCTCGGACGCCTTCGGTGTTTTATTTTTAGAAAAATTTGAAAGAATCTCTAGGGTGCCTAGTGTTTCATTTTAACTTATTTTGAAACAATTTCGGGTACTCCTGGTGTTTTAAATACGCAAGAATCTCGGGCGCCCTTGGTGTTTTATTTTTGGAAACATTTGCAAGAATCTCGAAGGTTCCTGGTGTTTTGTCTTTGTCGAAATTTGAAAGAATCTCGGGGACTCCCGGTATTTTGTTGTTTGAAGAAAACGCAAGAATCTCGGGCGCCTTTGGTGTTTTATTTTTTGAAAAATTTGAAAGAATCTCTAGGATCCCTAGTGTTTTATTTTGACGGGTTTTAATTTTGCTTTAGGCCCGGAACGTATTTCCAAAACCCATATTTGATTATAAGAGTTTACCATTTTAAATATTTTTTAAATTTCTTATTGTGAAAAGAAGACTACTTATATTAAAGAAAAAAAAATGCAAAATATAAGCCCCGCCCGCCCGCCCGATCTTAATTGTGACGAATTTTTTTTCATTCGGTGTCAGACCGAGGGGCGGAGCTCAATTGCGAAATCGATATTTCTCTACAACAATAAATTTACCATTTTAAACATGTTTTAAGAGTCTCGTGAAGTATTATTTGAAAATATAAGGATATAAGACGAAGCGGCGCACGCATTTGGAGAGCCACAAGTTGGCGCATCATTGTGACGAGAAGGAGTGGTTTGATAGCTCGTATTGTGATTATTAGGCGAAAGTGAAGAACTTGAGGGTGCATGTGGATTTGGCTGTATGCGGAAAAAAGTGAAGTTAAGGTGTGTCGTAATGTTTTATTAAGAAAACGAATACACAATTTCACATTTTTAGCACTTCCGTATTAAAAATATAAATTCTGTAACATTAGGTACCTACTTAATAATTATATATGGGTTTTTCGTATCGTAGTATTGCCTTTAAGTCATCATACACAGGTAAGTGATTGAGTAGAGTGTGAAACTGCATGTTGTTTTTAATACCGTAGTGTTTGATCAGGTTTTCGCGAACGCACTCTCTGCTCAGTTCAAGCAATGAAGACACATTTGGTATATTTTTCGTTAACTTTCGAAACTTGCAACATTTTGTAAGTTGTGGGTGGGCAAAAAATTTGATCAAATTCTCCAAACATTGTAAAGTAATTGTCTCAGGCGACATTTCGTTAATAATATTAAATTTCAGCCCAAAGTCATAAATCAAACTGGGTATTAGAGACATTCCTAGTTCGTTAGCAACATTCTCTCGCCTCATTAAACTAAAAACATTATAAAACTCTGTATCCACTCTACGTCGTTGTGAGACAAAATATTCGGTAGAACAAACATGGTCAATGATCTTCATGTGTAACAGAATTTTAAATAATTCGCCAAACCCAAAACACCTGTAAATCGCATTCATATCACACGTGGAAATTTCACAACCGTAACTTAACAAATAACAAACAAATCTAGTTAAGAAATTTTGCCCCACCCTTCGAAAACGGATAAAATTTTTCAAACAAGTCTCCACATTACGGATGAAATCATCACGTAAGCGACTCTCAAACAAAGTATAAACAAATCGCTCACCATTCTCAGCACTGCACTTAGTAAATATATACAACAGAGGGTAATCTTCTGTAAACATATCCCGGACTACGTTTTCGTATTTATCCATAAAAATTTTAAACGTTTCTGGCTCTATTAAATGTAAGTTCTCACGTAAATAACTCAAATCATTCTCATCATACACAATTGAACACGTATCTATTAATGGTTGAAAAAACGGCGACTCTTTTATCATTAGTACAGTCATAGTTTTCACGCTAACCTCGCACCCTTCGTCAAACGTAAAATAATAAAGAACTTCCTGAACATCAGTCAAATTGTAATCCACACTAGCATCAAACGGCAAAAAATCGTCGGTGGTGACCATCGGATCAGCCCCAAAACACACCATAAGATGCACAAATTCTGAGTGACCTGTAACACAAGCTGAATAGAAAGGCGTCCTTCCGTGGCAGTCCTGTGCATTTATGTCCGCCCCCTTCTCGATGAGTACTTGCGCTACATAAGTCTCGTGCGTAGCGAAGTGCAACGCACACGCACCAGCGTTGTTCCTCACGTTCAAATCAGCCCCCTTTTCGATCAAGTGCAGAGTGAAGTACTTGCGGCTGTATATAATCGCGAACATCAAGGGCGTGAATCCCTCGAAATTAGCAGCGTCGATCCGCACCTCGTCGCGTGTCAAGAGATAGTCGAAGACTTTTTTCCTACAAAAAAGCGTTTGAAACTTGCAGTGATTAAAAGAACGTACTTTTGCTTCAGGACTGCTACGTGGAGTGGCGTGTTGCCGCGTTTGTCTTTGATGTTGACGCTCTTTCCTGAGTTAAGGAGGGCTTGCAGGAGTGCTATGTTGTCTTCGATTACTGCGCGCAGTTGGAGCGAGGTGCTAAGCGGGTTGTTGTAGTTGAAAATGGGGTTGGCGGTCTCCTACGAAATGGGGGGTTAGTTAGTGGAGACGAGATGGGGGTCGTTACCCATTGGATGTCCTGAAGTTCTAAGCTGCTGTCGGAGTCCGAGGACATCTTAAGGGGGCTACGAGTTTTGATTGTTTTGTAAACATAGACTCGACACGGAAATTAAAAGTAGTACCAACGTTGCAACGACAGAACAATCGTATTACTGGTTGCCTATAATATCGTACTAACCACAGTATTTGCAAAATGTGCAGAGTACTTGTATGGTGTGTTTCTCAGTTGTGATACGTAAATGTTAATTTTTTGGTGGTAGTTTTTTCTTAAATTTTATGAGACTATTCTCATTCAAAGGGCCTTTATTAACTTCATTTCAATATTAAAAGGATTGATCTTGTTGTTTAGTCACCTTGAAAGACCGCAAGGTGCAGGAAATTGTGTCCCTGTGCAGATACCTTTAGTTAGGTTTTCTCTACCAATTAATAAAAAAAAAATTACAAATTTGTAAAAATGCCTGTTCCTTGTTCAATATGTGAAGGTGCAGTAATGCCTACGACACCTTCACTTAAATGTAGTGTCGGAGTGTGTAAAAAATATTTCCACGTAAAATGTTTGAACCTGTCTGATCCTGATCTTACTAAATTTGTCGTTATTAAAGAACCTTGGACTTGTTCCAAGTGTTTAGTAAGCAATGAAACAGCAACTCTCCCTCAATAATAGAGCTTCTTATAAAAAATCAGTTTGAAGTTTTGAAGTTAGAATTATTTAAGAAGATGGATGAACACTTTATTCAAATTGATAATAGAGTTACGGCAGTTGAGAATGATATTAAGTTGTTGAAAGATGAAACTGCTCATGTTCGAAATATGGGAGAAGCTTCAACTAATTCTAACTGTGTTGATGATATGTTAGAAGAAATTGAAGAACGTAAAGAACGAGCGTGCAACGTATTACTATTTAACATACCTGAATCTCTTGCATCGACTTCTAATGACAAAATAAATGATGATCTTAAAGTGATAGAAGATATTCTAACTCCTTTAGGGACCTTCCCTAAACCAAAAAAAATCTTTAGGTTGGGAATTTCTAAGTCAAAAAAGAATTGAAAGATAGAGCTGCTAAAGGTGAATCGAACTTAATTTTGCGATATAGGCATAATACTTAATATATTTTGACTAAACATTTATTATGCTCTTTATAACCTTAAAACAACTGCAAGATGTCAGAGCATTCCATTTTGTAGTTCCTGATTAAATCAATAAAATATATTTACGCATTCATTAATTTTTTTGAGTCACCCTGTATATGCAAATCCAAAAAATAAGAATGGAGTGATAGATCACAAGTACAGACTCATCATATTTTGTACATTTTAGATACGATTTATTCGGCAAACTTTTGAGCTGACGTCATCAATTTTTTGTAGAAGATAACAAAATATATTTTGACTAAAAATTTATTATGCTCTTTATAACCTTAAAACATCTGCAAGATTTCAAAGCATTCGGTTTTGTAGTTCCTGATTAAATCAATAAAATAAATTTACGCATTCATTAATTTTTTTGAGTCACCCTGTATATGCAAATCGAAAAAATTTGAATGGAATGATAAATCACAAGAAGAGACTCACCATATTTTGTACATTTTAGATAGGATTTATTCAGCAAAATTTTGTGGTGACGTCATAAATTTTTTAGGGGGGACGACCAAATACGTTTTGATCAAAAATTTACCATGCCTATGATAATTTTAAAATATCTTCAAGATTTCGAAGCATTCGGTTTTGTAGTTCCTGAGTAAATCAGTAAAATAAATTTACGCTTTCATTTATTTTCTTGAATCACCCTGTATATGCAAATCCAAAAAATATGAATGGAGTGATAGATCACAAGTACAGACTGATCATATTTTGTACATTTTAGATATGATTTATTCGGCAAATTTTCGAGCTGACGTCATCAAGTTTTTGGAGGGGATAAGCAAATATATTTTGACTAAACATTTATTATGCTCTTTATAACCTTAAAACATCTGCAAGATGTCAGAGCATTCCATTTTGTAGTTCCTGATTAAATCAATAAAATATATTTACGCATTCATTAATTTTTTTGAGTCACCCTGTATATGCAAATCCAAAAAATAAGAATGGAGTGATAGATCACAAGTACAGACTCATCATATTTTGTACATTTTAGATATGATTTATTCCACAAACTTTCGAGCTGACGTCATCAAGTTTTTGGAGGGGATAAGCAAATATATTTTGACTAAACATTTATTATGCTCTTTATGACCTTAAAACATCTGCAAGATTTCAAAGCATTCTGGTTAGTAGATTAAAAATTAAATTTCAAAATGTTGTTTTATAATTTTGATTTTTTTTCCAAACAGAGTTGTAAACTACATGTGTAGGACTATGTTATTTTATACAATTGAAAACCCATTTACTATGTACAATTTTGAAGTGACGTCATCGCATTAGTGGTGGGGATGACTAGACAAATTTTGGTTAGCGTTTTACCATCTACATGATATTCTTAATATAAGTACAAAATTTCACAACAATCGGTCGAGTACTTTCGGAGATTATCTGTCTAATAAAAATCCGGGGGCAGACGGACAGACGGACAGACGGACGGACAGACGGACGGACAGACGGACGGACAGACGGACGGACAGACGGACAGACAGACGGAAATGGGAGACCTATTTCTTCGTCTTCTAGGGGTCATGAAAGATCGAGAAAACGTAAAAGTAGAGAGTCGGCCGACGGACTCGATTACAATACTTCCTTTGCTTACGCTCGGGAAGTAAAAACTAATTAGTTGCTATTATCACAATGTTGGCGGACTAGGATCTAAATTGGATGAATTTGTTGTTAATGTTAATGCGTGTGTTTATGACATAATTATAATAACTGAATCTTGGTTAAGTAACAAAATTAAAAATGAAGAAATTCCTCTCAATAATTTTGACATTTACCGTGCAGATCGTAATATAAAAACAAGCACCAAATCTAGAGGCGGGGGTATACTAATTGCGGTTAAAAATGTTTAAATTCCTCAGTTATCATAGGCGAATTAGTGGAAAGTCTTTTTATTAGTTTTAGAACAAATGGGTCTAGTTTCATTATTGCTGGTGTTTATATTCCTCCTGAGTCTGATTTCAATATATATAAGTCTCATTGCAAAGACGTAGAGAATGTGTTTCAAAAATATTCTGACTACAATTTCATTATTGCAGGTGATTTTAATTTACCTCGTGTTAAATCGGCAGAAAAGGGTACAATCGGATACAGGTTTGCCTGTTTTAATCATGACTGCTATGATATTGATCTAAATACGTATTCTTTCCTAAACTTTGCTCAACTAAATAGAATTCCTAACGATCGAAATGTTTTTCTTGACTTAATTTTTACCAATATTAATGATTTATAAATCATTCCTGCCATTGATCCTATACTTGGTGATAGTTTACACCACATTTCTTACTCTTGGTCGATATCTATTGCACAAACTGAAAATTCAGAAACGGAATTTTGTGTGTACGATTTTATAAATGGCAATTATCCTCTTCTAAATGATTATTTTGCTTCCATATGCTGGGACAAATGCTTCGAAGGCCTTGGATTAGACGAAATGGTAGCAATCTTCTACGAAATTTTAAGTGTTGGTATGGAAACTTACATTCCACGAAAAATTATAAGGACAAAACTTTCCAGATATCCTAAATGGTTCAACTCAGAATTGAAAACTCTATGTCATAAGAAAATTAAAGCACATACTAAATTTAAACAATATGGAAACCTACAAGATTATTTGTATTTTAAGAGTATAAGATCTCAATTAAAAAAACTCTCTAAAGAACTTTACAAACTTTATGTAAGCGAGGTTAATGCTTCTATTATCAGCAATCCTAAATTTTTTTGGAAATTTGTTCCTGAGAGGAAGACCAGTAACAATAATGTTCCAAGCGAGATGTCGTATTTAAATGAATCAGTGACTGGAGGCAAAGGAATTTCCAATTTATTCGCCAAATTTTTTTCATCTGTTTACACCACTAACAGTTCTTCCAATCTAAAGTGGAATGATTATTTATTGAAGAAGTTTTAGATGTGGCTTTATCAGTTGGGATCAAGGACATACTCGATGCAATCTCCTCTCTTAACAATTCTCCTGTTACAGGCCCTGATGGCTTGAGCAACTTATTTTTAAAGAAGTGTGTATGCACCCTATCTGTGCCATTGCTTGCAGTATTTACCAAATCTTTGAACAATTTTCCAAGTTTCTTTTTTATGCCGATGATCTCAAAATTTTTAAAACAATTACGTCTGTAAAAGATTGCCAAGAATTACAAGCAGATTTAGATAATGTTTTTCATTGGTGTGAATTAAATTTTTTAAGTCTCAATTTAAATAAGTGCTGTCACATTACTTTTTGTAATAAAAATTCTTCTATAAAATTTGATTACAATATTGGTAATTCTATTCTCGTGTCGGTTAACGAAATAAAAGACCTTGGTGTAATTTTTGATTCTAAACTTTCATTTAAGAATCATTATCAGTACATATCCAACAAATCTATACAAATGTGGGGATTTATTTGGCGGCACTGTAAAGATATGAGTTCCTATGCATTGAAGATGATGTATTCTTCGTTGGTGCGTTCCAACTTAGAGTACTGCTCTCCTATTTGGTACCCAATATATAAGACTGACATTGTCCTTCTGGAACGCGTTCAGAAGAAGTTCCTTCGAACAATTGAATTTAAAGAACAACATTATCATCAACAGGGTGAATACGGGGAAGCTCGTAGGAACATAGCGGATCTTTGCGCCTTACATGCCATTATGAATGGTAGAATTGACAGTATGGACCTTCTCACAAAACTAACTTTTCGAATTCCAAGCATAAACAGCAGAACCACCAGAAATTGTAATATTTTTCGAACTGTTACCGTCGCTACTAATTGTCAGTTAACCATCCTCTTAGAAGAATGATGGAGTCTGCAAATTTGTTTGCAAAAAATGAAAAATTTGATATTTTTTATTCACGGTCAGTCGCTTTTAAAAGAACATTAAACTTTCTTATATGATTTATTTAAATTATTTTTATTAGTTATTATTGTTAGTTAAATAGCTTTGTTTTTTTCCTCCTATTAATGTACGTACTGGATTATATTTTTAATTTTGTAAAATGGAGATTTTCCGTAATCAATTATTATTAAGACCCACCACTGACCCGGAAATGACCGGCATTCAGGCAAGACTTCTAACATTACGGGTACTAAGACCAAGTAATGATATGCATTGATTAGATTAACAGAACAACTTTCGAGATTCTAGAATTACAGCATACAAATTAGTCTGCTATTATTCTCTAATCTCACCCCATCCCCAAAAGTCTAGCGTAACTACCGATCATTTATCCGCGCATCACTTGGAAAGTGACCTACACTACTCTGACCTACTGGTGCTAATCTAATCTGACTGACATGATCAGACTGTTCGAGAAACTTACGAACAATATGACATGTTCCTAACAAAACAGCTTTTTGAATTTTGATAATTATTGAATCATTCAAATGCAAAGACTTTAAATTCTCTTATTATTATGACCCACCACTGACCCGGAAATGACCGGCATTCAGGCAAGACTTCTATCATTACGGGTACTAAGACCAAGTAATGATATGCATTGATTAGATTAACAGAACAACTTTCGAGATTCTAGAATTACAGCATACAAATTAGTCTGCTATTATTCTCTAATCTCACCCCATCCCCAAAAGTCTAGCGTAACTACCGATCATTTATCCGCGCATCACTTGGAAAGTGACCTACACTACTCTGACCTACTGGTGCTAATCTAATCTGACTGACATGATCAGACTGTTCAAGAAACTTACGAACAATATGACATGTTCCTAACAAAACAGCTTTTTGAATTTTGACAATTATTGAATCATTCAAATGCAAAGACTTTAAATTCTCAACTAAGCTATTTGGAACTACACCTACATTAGAGATAACTAGGGGTAGAATTGAAATTTTTTTAAGATTCAACATGGATTTCATTTCTATCGATAATTGTAGATATTTTGAAATCTTGGTGTCGTATGTTTGAATAATGTTGTTTGTGTTAGGAATAGCAATGTCAATGAGAATGGCTTCGTTCGTGTGTTTTTTGATAAGTATGATGTCTGGTCTGTTAGCTGTAATGTTTAAGTCTGTAAGTATTGTGCGATCCCAGTATAATTTGTATTTGTTATTTTCAAGGAATGGAGACGGAATGTAAGTGTAATAGGGTGTCGTATCTTCGATTAAGTTCATAAGTGTTGCTAATTCTTTGTGAATGATTTTGGCTGCGTTGTCGTGTCTAGCTTTGTAATCAGTTTGTGCTAGGATGCTGCAAGAAGAGATTATGTGCTGGATCGTTTCAGGTTTTGCTTTGCATAGGCGACAGCAGTCGTTTTTTATGTTCGGATCTTTGATGATGTATTTTCTATAATTCTTGGTATTGATTACTTGGTCTTGAATAGCAAACACAAATCCTTCTGTTTCGGCATACAAACTTGATTTTTTTAACCAAATCAATGACATCTTCTTATTGACATGATTTTCTTCGAAGTCTTATATTAATATTATTATTATTATTAATATTATTATTATTATTAATGATATTATATTACTAACTCACTAATATTAAACCATTTATTAATCACCTGTTGACCGAAACCCTCATATTTTAAATAGCTACCATCATTTTCTACACTGTAGCTTTCTGTCAGTACTTGGCTATTCGTCTCAAAACAGATTAGGTATTATAACTACAAGGGCTTACATTTTGCCATTTTTTCTCAATATGTGTAGTCTTCTTTTCACAACGAGAAAGGTAAAACATTTTTAAAATGGTGAATTTTTGTAGGAATGTATCGCTTTTGCAATTAAGCTCCGCCCCTCGGTCTGACAACGAATGAAAAATTCATCACAATTGAAAATTGAGATCGGGGGCGGGTATGGGTGGGGCCTAATCTTTGGTTTTATTTGTTTCTTAATGTACATAGTACTCTTTGAACAACATGATACTCGAAACGATGTTTTTAATTTCTCGTAGACATAATGATTTTGCAGGTAAGCTCCGCCCGTCTGGCTCACGACGAATAAAAAAAGACATCAGAATTGGGACAGGGTGGGTGGGCGGGGCTACATTTTGCCATTTTTTTTCTTAATATGTGTAGACTTATTTCGACAACAAGAAACTTAAAAAACATGTCTAAAATGGTAACTGAAACGGGAACTTCACCTTGACCGAATTTAAGTCAAAGTTTTCGCGCTGAAATTAATTAACAGCGGCGCGAAATCACACTTGAATAATTTGAATTTGAAAAAAAAAATTTCAATCACGAAAATCGTTAAACATAGGCAACCAAATAGACATGTCGGGGTTAATGCATGATCATTGAGAGACGGCAGCACGTAGCGCTAGGGTGATTTCAGTTAGAGGGTTGGTAGAGAAGCTGCATGGCGTAGAATGATTCATTATGAATGTGATTGTGTGAGTGTAACCACGTGGTAAGCGCTAGGTTTAAATTAGTTGGTTTGGTAGTTAATAAAATGGGAGGAAGCCTTTGTTTAACGACAATCAATCGTAACTGACGTCACTCTTGTTGTCCCCAACCCGCGCGGTTAATTCTTGCGCCCTTTTAATCGGAGAAATGCGGACTTCCGGCCGACGCGGACACGTGCTGTAAATTTGTTCCTTCGTTTGTAAATTCACCAATCAAGTTAGTTTTTCTTAATAGTCAGCTAGTGCAAAAACAGTTTAACAATTAGGATTATTTAAATAAACCATTTGCTAGAAGATTTCATGAAATTCACTTAGTCACGAAAAACACCTTATGTTTAATTACGAATAGATCTCTGGATGCATATACGTAAGTGTTACATTATAACACTTCTAAATTTTTCACACAAGATTGCTAATAGTTCATTTACGGCAGTTAAACAGGTTCATTATACTGCGAACTGGCTGGAGGGGTTTAAAATGTTTTCTTCCCTTAGGCGCTTATCACCGTTATCATGATTAATTCATCGGGGTATGTCATCACAACGTCACAGATTGATTAATTCATCAAGGCATGCCATCATAACGCTACAGATTGATTAATTTATCAAGGCATGCCTCACGACGCTACAGATTGATTATATCACCGAGACGCTTTTTCCTCGGATTTCTCTACAAGAACTTGCCATATGAGATATGTTTTTTAAAGGGTAGAATTTTTTAGACAAATATTCATGTAAAAACATATTTCATATGATAATTTCTTGCAGAAATATGAGGATTTTGCAATTGAACTCCGCCTTTCGGTCTAATTACGAATGAAAAATTTATCACATTTGAGATCGGGGCGGGTGGGTGGAGCTTAATTTTTGTTTTTTTTTTATATACAGGGTTTTCTTTCAACAATAGAATAGCTAAACATATTGTCAATTTCTTATTGGGAAAAGGAGGCCGCGTTTATTAAGAAAAAATGGACAAAATATAAGCCCCGCCCACCCACCCTTTCTCAATTGTGATGAATACTTTATTCATCATTAGTTGAAGGGCTGAGTTTAGTTTGCAAAATCCGAATTTCTCTACAAGAACTTGCGATATGAGATATGTTTTTTAAAGGGTAGAATTTTTTAGACAAATATTCATGTAAAAACATATTTCATATAATTATTTCTTGTAGAGATATGACGATTTTGCAATTAAACTCCGCCCTTCGGTCTGATTACGAATGACAAATCTATCACAATTGAGATCAGGGCGGGTGGGTGGGGCTTAATTTTTCTTTTATTTATATATATATATATATATATATATATAGGGTTTTCTTTCAACAATAGAATAGCTAAACATATTGTCAATTTCTTGTTGGAAAAAGAAGGCTGCGTATATTAAGAAAAAATGGATCAAATATAAGCCCTGCCCACCCACCCCTTCTCAATTGTGATGAATGCTTTATTCATCATTAGCTGAAGGGCTTAGTTTAGTTTGCGAAATCCTCATTTCTCTACAAGAATTTGCCATTTTAGATATGTTTTTTAAAGAGTAGAATTTTTTTGACAAATGTTCATGTAAAAACATATTTCATATGATAATTACTTGTAGGGAAATGAGGATTTTGCAATTAAGCTCAGCCCTTTGGTCTGATTAGGAATGAAAAATTCATCACACTTGAGATCGGGGCGGGTGGGCGGGGCTTAATTTTTGTTTTTTTTTTCTCATATATAGGGTTTTCTTTCAGCAATAGAATAGCTAAACATATTGTCAATTTCTTTTTGAGAAAAGAAGGCTGCGTATATTAAGAAAAAATGGATCATACATAAGCCCCGCCCACCCACCCCTTCTCAATTGTGATGAATGTTTAATTCATCATGACCTGAAAGGCGGAGTTTAGTTTGCAAAATCCTCATTTCTCTACAAGAAATTGCCATATGACATATGTTTTTAAAAGGGTAGAATTTTTTAGACAAATATTCATGTAAAAACAAATTTCAAATGATAATTTCTTGTAGAGATATGAGGATTTCGCAATTGAACTCCGCCCTTCGGTCTGATTACGAATAAAAAATTTGTCACAATTGAGTCCGGGGCGGGTGGGTGGGGCTTAATTTTCCTTTTTTGTTTACGTATAGGGATTTCTTTCAACCATAGAATAGCTAAACATATTGCCAATTTTTTGTTGGGAAAAGAAGGCTGCATATATTAAGAAAAAATTGGTCTAAAGAGTTTAGACAGTACTTCCCTCGCTGTCGGAAACTTGACGACTTGTGTTTTTTTTTCTCATTACATTTTTGTAGTGGGAATTTAAAAAAAAAATGTGATGACGTCATCAACATTTTTGCAAGGACACGTATATCAGTTGGGATAGATGCAGTGTAATACTAAGAATAAAATTATTGTATTCCCAAATTTTCGGGAAAATGAATTGGGTCGTTTTGAATATTGATTTCTTATAATCAATAAAATAACGAAACAATTTACTCACGTATACGGCGCCGGTGTGTAATCTAATATGAAAGGCAACTGAAAATCGTTTATGTATAAACATTCTTAATTTAAGATGACAAGCGTAACAGCATACGTGAGAGCCAAACAGAGAAACTGTAAACAAAACGACCATCGGTTTTATTGCTTCGACTTCCGCTTATTATATAAAACATTGGGTTTTATTTTAATTCTTGACGGTGAAATTCACAATTGGTTGATTATAAACATGTCTATTCCACATTAGCGGAACCAAGTGAGCGCATAAAACAAATGCAGGTCTGTAATGTTAAAGTCGATGTAAATAAGCGTGCTACCCTTATGTTTCAACCGAGTTTTTCCTTTAACAAATTTTGTGTCTACCAAATTGGGTTGGTTGGGGTGTAATACTAATAATAAGTGTTGCCTTTAATTTAATCAATAAAATAAATTGACTTCATTAATTTTTTTGAACCACCTCTTAAGAAAATCTAAAAAATATGAATGGAATGATAAATCACAAGAAGAGACTCACCATATTTTGTACATTTTAGATATGATTTATTCAGCAAAATTTTGTGGTGACGTCATACATTTTTTAGGGGGGACGACCAAATACATTTTGATCAAAAATTTACCATGCTTATGATAATTTTAAAACATCTTCAAGATTTCGAAGCATTCGGTTTTGTAGTTCCTGAGTAAATCAGTAAAATAAATTTACGCTTTCATTTATTTTCTTGAATCACCCTGTATATGCAAATCCAAAAAATATGAATGGAGTGATAGATCACAAGTACAGACTGATCATATTTTGTACATTTTAGATATGATTTATTCGGCAAATTTTCGAGCTGACATCATCAAGTTTTTGGAGGGGATAAGCAAATATATTTTGACTAAACATTTATTATGCTGTTTATAACCTTAAAACATCTGCAAGATGTCAGAGCATTCCGTTTTGTAGTTCCTGATTAAATCAATAAAATATATTTACGCATTCATTAATTTTTTTGAGTCACTCTGTATATGCAAATCCAAAAAATATGAATGGAGTGATAAATGACAAGTACAGACTCATCATATTTTGTACATTTTAGATATGATTTATTCGGCAAACTTTCGAGTTGACGTCATCAAGTTTTTGGAGGGGATAAGCAAATATATTTTGACTAAACATTTATTATGCTCTTTATGACCTTAAAACATCTGCAAGATTTCAGAGCATTCGGTTTTGTAGTTTCTGATTAAATCAATAAAATATATTTACGCATTCATTAATTTTTTTGAGTCACCCTGTATATGCAAATCCAAAAAATATGAATGGAGTGATAAATTACAAGTACAGACTCATCATATTTTTACAGTTTAGATAGGATTTATTCGGCAAACTTTCGAGCTGACGTCATCAATTTTTTGGAGGGGATAAGCAAATATATTTTGACTAAACGTTTATTATGCTCTTTATAACCTTAAAACATCTGCAAGATTTCAAAGCATTCGGTTTTGTAGTTTCTGAGTAAATCAGTAAAATAAATTTACGCATTCATTAATTTTTTTGAGTCACCCTGTATATGCAAATCCAAAAAATATGAATGGAGTGATAGATCACAAGTACAGACTCATCATATTTTGTACATTTTAGATATGATTTATTCCACAAACTTTTGAGCTGACGTCATCAAGTTTTTGGAGGGGATAAGCAAATATTTTTTGACTAAAGATTTATGATGCTCTTTATAGCCTTAAGACATCTGCAACATTTCAAAGCATTCTGGTTAGCAGATTAAAAATTAAATTTCAAAATGTTGTTTTATAATTTTGATTTTTTTTTTCCAAAAATCTGGACGTTTCGGGTGAAAAGTCGATTCAGAGTTGTAAACTACATGTGTAGGACTATGTTATTTTATACAATTGAAAACCCATTTACTATGTACAATTTTGAAGTGACGTCATCGCATTAGTGGTGGGGATGATTAGACAAATTTTGGTTAGCATTTTACCATCTACATGATATTCTTAATATAAGTACAAAATTTCACAACAATCGGTCGAGTACTTTCGGAGATTATCTGTCTAATAAAAATCCGGGACGGCAGACGGACAGACGGACGGACAGACGGACAGACAGACAGACAGACAGACAGACAGACAGACGGAAATGGGAGACCTATTTCTTCGTCTTCTAGGGGTCATGAAAGATCGAGAAAACGTAAAAGTAGAGAGTCGGCCGGCGGACTCGATTACAATACTTCCTTTGCTTACGCTCGGGAAGTAAAAATGGACCAAATGTAAGCCCCGCCCACCCACCCCTTCTCAATTGTGATGAATGCTTCATTCATCATTAGCTGAAGGGCTGAGTTTAGTTTGCAAAATCCGGATTTCCCTACAAGAAATTGCCATATGAGATATGTTTTTAAAAAGGTAGAATTTTTTAGACACATATTCATGTAAAAACATATTTCATATGATTATTTCTTGTAGAGATATGACGATTTTGCAATTGAACTCCGCCCTTCGGTCTGATTACGAATGAAAAATTTGTCACAATTGAGATCGGGGCGGGTGGGTGGGGCTCAATTTTTGTTTTTTTTTTTATATATATAGGATTTTCTTTCAACAATAGAATAGCTAAACATATTGTCAATTTCTTGTTGGGAAAAGAAGGCTGCGTATATTAAGAAAAATGGTTCCTATTTGTTGGACGATCACAGCTAAGGCCAAACTTTGAATTTTTAAATTTTTCGCGAGCCTTTCAAACTTTTTCAAGGTCAATTTAAAGACGGGAAGTTTGGGCTACTGTGGTTTGGGTTATCACACCGTCAACTCTCGACTTAATTGGCACGTTTACAAAAAACTTCTATTTAAAAATAATAATTTGCAATTCTGCATTAATTTATTATTAGTAAATATTTCGTGTGACAAGCGAAAATTGTTGGCCACACTGATCAAACCTAACCACAAAAAAAATCAGTGCCAAACTCGAAAAGTTAAAAATTCACCCGCAACGACGTGTATCCAACAAGGAAAGAATTTCTAATCAGGAAACGTAATCAAAATGGATATGGGCGCCACCACTAAAATGCAATTTCTCCACTTCGACTGTGCCAAATCTTTTCCCGACCTGTACCTCTGCGACAAATGCATCTTCAAAACCGACCTCCTTATATCTCTGTGGAACCACATCAGATACATGCACTCGAAGCAGCCCCTTCAACCCAACACCATCACGAAACGCCCACATCAAACGGCACCTCTCAAAGTCCAAAAACCGCCTCCCTACGAATAACGAAAGCTACAACTGGTTCCAGTGCTCGCAGTGCAGCTACAAGTCGCTGTTCAAAGAAGCCGTCAAGCAGCACGCAGTCAACAAGCACACGGCCCCCGAAGACGTCAAGTGGTTTCATTGTGAGCAGTGCGCGTTCAAGTCCAAGAGCAAGTACTACTTGGCGACGCACGTGAATATGAACCACGCCAATCCGGAGAATCAAAAGTGGTACGTGTGTCCGCACTGCGAGTTTAAGAGTCTCGTGAAGTATTATTTGAAGACGCACATTTTGAATAAGCATAATTCGGAGAAGGCGTTCAAGTTTAAGTGCGATCGGTGCGAGTATAAGACGAAGCGGCGCACGCATTTGGAGAGCCACAAGTTGGCGCATCATACGGATGAGAAGGATATTAAGTGGTTTGAGTGTGAATTTTGTAGTTTTATGACGAAGAGGAAAGAGTTGTTGGGGAGGCATGTGACGGTGAGGCATGTACCGGATGAGGAAATCGAGTGGTTTTATTGCTCGTATTGTGATTATAAGGCGAAAGTGAAGAAGAACTTGAGGATGCATCTGGATATGAGGCATGTGGATTTGGCTGTGTGAGGAAATAAGTGAAGTTAGGGTGTGTCGTGGTAATGTTTAGGAGTATGTATTAATAACAATGAAGGTAATGTTTTATTAAGAAAACGAATACACAATTTCACGTTTTTAGCACTTCCATATAAAAAATATAAATTCTGTAACATTAGGTACTTAATAATTATATATGGGTTTTTCGTATCGTAGTATTGCCTTCAAGACATCATACACAGGTAAGTGATTGAGTAGAGTGTGAAACTGCATGTTATTTTTAATATCATAGTGTTTGATCAGGTTTTCGCGAACGCACTCTCTGCTCAGTTCAAGCAATGAAGGCACATTTGGTATATTTATCGTTAACTTTTGAAACTTGCAACATTTTATAAGTTGTGGGTGGGCAAAGAATTTGATCAAATTCTCCAAACACTGTAAAGTAATTGTCGTAGGCGGTAATTCGTTAATAATATTAAATTTCAGCCCAAAATCATAAATCAAACTGGGTATTAGAAACATTCCTAGTTCGTTATCAGCATTACCTCGCCTCATTAAACTAAAATTATAAATCCCTGTATCCGCTCTCCGTCGTTGTGACAGAAAATATGGGCTATAACACAGATGGTCAACGATCTTCATGTGTAACAGAATTTTAAATAATTCCCCAAACCCAAAACACCTGTAAATCGCATTCATATCACACGTGGAAATTTCACAACCGTAACTTAACAAATAACAAATAAATCTAGTTAAAAAATTTTCCCCCACACTTTCAAAATGGATATAATTTTTCAAACAAGTCTCCATATTGGGGATGAAATCATCACGTAAGCGACTCTCAAACAAAGCATAAACAAATAGCTTACTATACTCAGCACTGCACTTAGTAAATATATACAACAGAGGGTAATCTTCTGTAAACATATCCCGGACTACGTTTTCGTATTTATCTATGAAAATTTTAAACGTTTCTGGCTCTATTAAATGTAAGTTCTCACGTAAGTAACTCAAATCATTCTCATCATACATAATTGAACACATATCTATCAATGGTTGAAAAAACGGCGAGTCTTTCATCATTAGTACAGTCATAGTTTTCACACTAACCTCGCACCCTTCATCAAACGTAAAATAATAAAGAACCTCCTGAACATCAGTCAAATCGTGATCCACACTAATATCAAACGGCAAAAAATTGTCGCTGGTGACCATCGGATCAGCCCCAAAACACACCATAAAATGCACAAATTCCGAGGGACCTGTAATACAAGCCGAATACAAAGGTGTCCTTCCATAGCAGTCCTGTGCATTTATATCCGCCCCCTCCTCGATGAGCACTTGCGCCACATAAATCTTCTCCATAGCGAAGTGCAACGCACACTGACCGTCGTTGTTCCTCACGTTCAAATCAGCCCCCGTTTCGATCAAGTGCAGAGCGTAGTACTTGTGGCTGTATATAATCGCGAACATCAAGGGCGTGAATCCCTCGAAATTAGCAGCGTCGATCCGCACGTCGTCGCGTGTTAAGAGATAGTCGAAGACTTTTTTCCTACAAAGAAGCGTTTGAAACTTGCAGTGGTTAAAAAAACGTACTTTTGCTTCAGGACTGCTACATGGAGTGGCGTGTTGCCGCAGTTGTCATTGATGTTGACGCTCTTTCCCGAATCAAGGAGGGCTTGCAGGAGTGCTAAGTTGTCTTCAATTACTGCGCGCAGTTGGAGCGAGGTGCTAAGCGGGTCGTTGTAATTGAAAATGGGGCTGGCGTCCTCCTGCGAAATGGGGGGTTAGTTAGTGGAGACGAGATGGGGGTGGTTACCCATTGGATGTCGTGAAGTTCTAAGCTGCTGTCGGAGTCCGAGGACATCTTAAGGGGGCTACGAGTTTTGAAAACATAACCTCAACACGGAAATTAAAAGTAGTGCCAACGTTGGAATGACAGCACAATCGTATTACTGGTTGCCTATAATATCGTATTAAATTAACCACATTATGTACTAACTCCTTAATATTAAGCCATTTATTAATCACGTGGTCACCGAAACCCTCATATTTTAAATAGCTACCATCATTTTCTACACTGTAGCTTACTCTCAGTACTTAGCTATTCGTCTCAAAAAAGATTAGGTATTACATATATCTGTGGCGGCACAATAACACGCGGGTAAGGGGGGGGGAGTACTGTGGCGGCACAATAACACGCGGGTAAAGCAGAGTAAAGATAAGTTGTCTTGTGGTGTAGCGGTTAGCATACCAGCCCGGAGAGCGTGGAGACGTGGGTTCGAATCCCACCGAGGCACAACATTTTTCTCTGCTTTCCCACATTGGTGACCTCCGACAGGCAACGCGCACGCAACATCCTTCTGCCACCGCCCTGTGCCCGCTGTGTTCGGGGTCCGCAGCACCGCCAGGGTTCGAACAACGACCGTAAGAGTGGTAGGAGCGACGCCAGCAACTATCTCCTTCGCACCCCAGCACGACCGCGCGCTGTGTCGCTGGGGGGGGAGTACTGTGGCGGCACAATAACACGCGGGTAAAGCAGAGTAAAGATAAGTTGTCTTGTGGTGTAGCGGTTAGCATACCAGCCCGGAGAGCGTGGAGACGTGGGTTCGAATCCCACCGAGGCACAACATTTTTCTCTGCTTTCCCACATATCTAATACTACTTACTATATTGCTAACTCTTCAGAAGTAACATAAAAACGGTGTTCACCGAGGGGTAAACCGCAGAGGAAATCAATTGTACACGTTAGAGGAAATTAAAGGAAATCACAGGAAATCAAAGAGGAAATCAAAAGGAAACCAAGAGGAAATCAACGAGAAATCAAGAGGAAATCAATAAGAAATTAACTAGAAATCAACAAGAAAACGCGACTTCTCAAAGCGATGCGTTTAAATTCTCGCCTAGCTATTTCATCCGACGAAAATCATTTGAATAACTGGGAATGGTACCAAATGGGTTTCAGTGACAGCGATCTGACATCGTATGTCCAAGTGTATCTTATATCGGCAGCATTCCTGGACAAAACGTTATCTATTGTAGAAAGGATATATAACATTTGGTATTGCATATTTTTCCTACGAATATGGAAAAAATGGATTAAGGACCAAAGACAGTATACAGTAAAAGATAACTTTTTATCTTCCAATTGTTACACATGCGTTGAACTCAATGGACACGCATTAATAAAAATAATTAAAATTTTTCAAAAAGTAATCTTACTGATGATATGTTCTTGCCTTGGAAGTTTAGCTCTCAAACTTGTGGGAGTATGTTTAGAAGCCTTAGATCAATGACCTCAACGTTTAGCACAATTGTTAATTTTAGTATAAGAGATATGTTGCATCGAAGTGACAGACTGCAAACTATAAACAACATTAAAAACGATTTGGATAAAAAATTCGTTTTTCCTAGAGAAATCAAGAAAAAAAGTTCAATCATGAAGAGAGATTTTGTGAAAAATGATGACTTAGGAAACATTTCAGGTAAAGATATACAAAGCACCGTAGAATCAGCTTTACGGGATTGTCTGCGTGACACTGAAGATTTAGGAATAAAAGTGATAGATTTCAACTATGTATTTTTGCCTCCGTGTAAAGACAATGAATGCAATGACGAAGTTGAAGATGAAATGTTTAGTGAAAAACAGTGCGATCACATTGAAAATTACAACAATTCTCAAATAGCCATGAAACGTAACAGATTTCAAAGTTTGGAAAACGATCCAGTTGACCAAGATGGAGATTTACTGAATGATCTTTGCACAATTTCGTACGAATCTAAGAAATTTGACACAGACATACACCTTAGAAGTTTTAATATTGACGATAATTTTGTTGAGAAAGGTGATCTAGTCAGAATACGCTTAGATAATACAACAAAAGTTATAAAAAAGTCTTCACTTTGCTTGCTGTTAGACAATGAAAAGGATCGCGTCAGTGTGGATCGTCTCAAAAAATTTATTCAAAATAAGAAATGTAAAAGTAGTACAGTTAACTCAGAAACAGATACCTGTCTTCAACATAAAGATGCATCTCAAATTCAAAAACCAGTCTAAATTGGAAAACAAAAAAGACGCTATAATATATCAAGTGACTCATCTGATTTAGACAACAAAATTTAGTATTGAATATGATGACAGCACGGACACCGAAAGTTCGAATTCTTCCAATTATTCTGATGATTTGAATCCTCGTTTGAATCTCAAGGCTGAAAATAGTAAGACTGATCGTTCTAAATCAGACTTAAATATAGACGATTATATTATAGTACAATTAACAACTCAAAAACAAAACAAAAAATGTTACATTGGTAAAGTGTTATCACTTAACCCTATTTTTTGTGACTTTTTGAAAAGGAATCCAAAAATTCCGGATGCTTTTATGTTTCCGGACATTAAAGATCAGGGGGAGATCCAAGAAAATGAATATATAATGAAACTACCTCCACCTCAGGTACTCAAAAGAGGCAGTATAGTTTTTGAAAAAAAAATATTGAAAAAATATTTGATTTAATTCTAGTTTTTTTTTTTAAGTGATGTGATTAAAATTTGTGATAATGTAACCTCAACCTGGGTCGAGATTTGTACAAGTATATATCGTAGAGAATACTAAAGTAAGAAACTGTGCAAAATTCTAGTTGCCCATGAACACTTTTAAAGGGGAAAATTACCTCTGAAAATTTATCAAGTGGGGTTATCCACTCCTTTATTGTGCAAAAAAAATTCTTACGTGTTAAATTTTGCATTTCAAAAATTTTTTTCTAATATGCTTCATTTGAAAGTTGTGAACAAAAAATTAAAAGTGTTATCATCTGTATTTATGGATAGCTAGAATTTAGCACAGTTTTTTACTTCAACATCATCTACAATATATACACAAATCTCGACCCAGGTTATAGGGTAAGTATTTTTTAAGAAGTTGTTTTATTTTGTGATATTTTGTTATGATCCAACAGAAATGCTTTACTTTTATGTTTAGAGTTACCGTTTTTTTTAACATTTAATAAAATAAATGAAACTACTTGTTTTTTCTGTTTATGCTACCATAATAAATGAATAAACCCAATTTTTAAAAAGTAATGACTTAAGTTATTATTATAAGTTTGATTTAATAGGTCAAACTTTAACATGATCTTGTATGCGCAACACAGAGATGAACCTAATAGAATGATTTTGGACTATTTGGTATTCATTAATTACCTCTGTAAACGTATGAGCCAGTCGTTGCCTTATGAGTCACTGATAAGTAAAAACTCCTGACGTAACTAAAAGTATCCTTGGCCTTATGTTAAGTCAAAAGCAAAATTTCATAATATAATTTATTAAAAAATTAATAATAATATATAATATAATTTATTAAATCTTTGAGTGATTTAAACGAACTAATTTGTACACACCAGACATTTTTATTTTCAAAATTAAAATAGACCATAAGGTTTTCTGACTGAATGTGCAAAAAATCTAGAATATTGCATATGTCCACTTTTAGAACAAACATTTGACCCAAGAAAGTGTAAAATTCGAACGTATACTTAATCTATTGATTTAGACATCTAAAACCTCGATTTTAGAGTAGCGTTCTTTTTGTAAGTAAAATCAGATTTTTTTCTTAAATATTTCAGTTTGTTGCTTAGCAGCACAATACATTTTATTTTTTATTTTTTTCGTCTAAATGGAAAGCACTTCAGCTTACCTAATCACCGTACGTTAGTAAACACTTGGTAAAAAAGGTTTAAATTCAACATCATTATCGGCAAAACAAAAAAGTCAAGTTAAAAAAAAGTTAACAATCGCCCTGTAATACATTATGCAAACAAATTTTGAGGAAATCAAAAGGAAATCACCGGAAATCATAGGAAATCACAGGAAATCAAAGGAAATCAAAAGAAATCGGGGGAAATCAACAGGAAATCATTGTCAAAAGGAAATCAATTGTACACTTGATGGTCGGCGGTTTACCCCTCGGTGTTCACGGACAGAGAAAGACAGAAGATGTTGTTTTCTGTCTATATATAAGAGTACCGAGGGTCTGTGCGCATGTACACAAAATAGAAGCGAAAGTACGAAATGTCAAAACGCATCCAATCACGCTATCGACTACAAATCAAGCAAGTAATCTATCTACTTATGTATTCTCGAAGACTGTGTTGTGCCCCCACTAGGAGTTAGTGTCTTATTTTGACGGATTTTGAAAGAATTTCGACGAGTCCTAGTGTTTTATTGTTTGAAGAAAACGCAAGAATCTCGGACGCCCTTGGTGTTTTATTTTTGGAAAAATTTTAAAGAATCTCTAGGGTCCCTAGTTATTATTTTGACGGATTTTGATTTTGTATTTCCAAAATCCATACTTCACTATAAGAAGTTACCATTTTAAATATTTTTCAAATTTTTTATTGCGAAAAAAAGGCTACCTATATTAGAGACAAAAAAGCAAAATAGAAGCCCCGCCCACCCGCCCTGTCTCAATTGTGACGAATTTTTCATTCGTTGTCAGATAGAGGGGCCGAGCGTAATTATAAATGCGATATTTTTCTACAAAAATTTACCTTTTTAAACATGTTTTAAGTTTCGTGTACTTACCAAAATAAGACTGATTTTGGCAAATCACATACCCTCTAAGTAAATAAAGGGCGGGTGGGCGGGGCTAGTACTTGCCTAGATAAGACTGATTTTGGCAGATGGCATACCTTCTAAGAAAATAAAGGGCGGGTGGGCGAGGCTAGTACTTGCTAAGATAAGACTGATTTTGGCAAATGACATACCCTCGAAGACAATAAAGGGGTTATATTGTTTGAGAAAAACGGAAAAATTTCGGGCGCCCTCTGTGTTTTATATTTGGAAAAATTTGAAAAAATCTCTAGGGTTCCTAGTGTTTTATTTTGACGGAATTTGAAAGAATCTCGGGGACTCCTAGTTTTTTTGTTTGACGAAAACGGAAGAATCTGGGGCGCCCTTGGTGTTTTATTTTTTGGAGAATTTGAAAGAATCTCTAGGGTCCCAACTGTTTTATTTTGACGGATTTTGATTTTGATTTAGGGGCGGAGCGTATTTCCAAAATTCATATTTCACTATAAGAAGTTACGAATTTAAATATTTTTTAAATTTCTTATTATGAAAAAAAGACTACCTAAAAAAATACAAAATATAAGCCCCCCCCGCCCACCCTATCTTAATTGTGACGAATTTTTTATTCGTTGTCAGACCGAGGGGCGGAGCGTAATTGTAAAATCGATGTTTCTCTACAAAAAATTACCATTTTAAAGATGTTTTAAGTTGTACTTGCCAAAATAAAACTGAATTTGGCAGATGACATACCTTCCAAGAAAATAAAGGGCGGGTGGGCGGGGTTAGTACTTGCCAAGATAAGACTGATTTTGGCAGATGGCATACCTTCTAAGAAAATAACGGGCGGGTGGGCGGGGCTAGTGTTTGCTAAGATAAGACTGATTTTGGCAAATAGCATACCCTCGAAGACAATAAAGGGGTTTTATTGTTTAAAAAAAACGAAAGAATTTCGGGCGCCCTCAGTGTTTTATTTTTGCAAAAATTTGAAAGAATCTCTAGGGTTCCTAGTGTTTTATTTTGACGGAATTTAAAAGAATCTCGGGGATCCCTAGTTTTTATTGTTTGAAGAAAACGGAAGAATCTGGGGCGCCATTGGTGTTTTATTTTTTGAAAAAATTTGAAAGAATCTCTAGGGTCACTAGTGTTTTATTTTGACGGATTTTGATTTTGATTTAGGGGCGGAGCGTATTTCCAAAATCCATAATTCACTGTAAGAAGTTAGGAATTTAAATATTTTTTAAATTTCTTATTATGAAAAAAAGACTACCTATATTAAAGAAAAAAAAAAAAAAAACAAAATATAAGCCCCGCCTGCCCACCCTATCTTAATTGTGACGAATTTTTCATTCATTGTCAGACCGAGGGCTGAAGCATAATTGTAAAATCGATGTTTCTCTACAAAAATTTACCATTTTGAACATGTTTTAAGTTTCTTTTTCTAAAAAGAAAACTACGGATATTGTGAAAACAAAGAAAATTATAAGCCCCGCCCACCCGCCCTATTTCAATTGTGACGAATTTTTTATTCGTTGTCAGACCGAGGGGCGGAGCGTAATTGCAAAATCGATATTTCTCTACAAAAATTTACCATTTTAAACATGTTTTAAGTTGTACTTGCCAAAATAAAACTGAATTTGGCAGATGACATACCTCCCAAAAAATAAAGGGCGGGTGGGCGGGGCTAGTACTTGCCAAGGTAAAACTTATTTTGGCAGATGACATACCCTCTAAGAACACAAAGGGCGGGTGGGCGGGGCTAGTATGTACTTGCCAAGATAAGACTGACTTTGGCAAATGACATACCCTCTAACACAATAAAGGGCGGAGTTAATTGTTTGAAGAAAATGCAAGAATCTCGGACGCCTTCGGTGTTTTATTTTTAGAAAAATTTGAAAGAATCTCTAGGGTGCCTAGTGTTTCATTTTAAAATATTTTGAAACAATTTCGGGTACTCCTGGTGTTTTAAATACGCAAGAATCTCGGGCGCCCTTGGCGTTTTATTTTTGGAAACATTTGCAAGAATCTCGAAGGTTCCTGGTGTTTTGTCTTTTGGAGAAGATGATTGAATCTCTAGGTTCCCTAGTGTTTTGTTTTTGCCGAAATTTGAAAGAATCTCGGGGACTCCCGGTATTTTATTGTTTGAAGAAAACGCAAGAATCTCGAGCGCCTTTGGTGTTTTATTTTTTGAAAAATTTGAAAGAATCTCTAGGATCCCTAGTGTTTTATTTTGACGGGTTTTAATTTTGCTTTAGGCCGGGAGCGTATTTCCAAAACCCATATTTGATTATAAGAATTTACCATTTTAAATATTTTTTAAATTTCTTATTGTGAAAAGAAGACTACTTATATTAAAGAAAAAAAAAATGCAAACTATAAGCCCCGCCCGCCCGCCCGATCTTAATTGTGACGAATTTTTTTTCATTCGGTGTCAGACCGAGGGGCGGAGCTCAATTGCGAAATCGATATTTCTCTACAACAATAAATTTACCATTTTAAACATGTTTTAAGAGTCTCGTGAAGTATTATTTGAAAATATAAGGATATAAGACGAAGCGGCGCACGCATTTGGAGAGCCACAAGTTGGCGCATCATTGTGACGAGGAGTGGTTTGATTGCTCGTATTGTGATTATTGGGCGAAAGTGAGGAACTTGAGGGTGCATCAGGATATGAGGCATGTGGAAAAAAGTGAAGTTAAGGTGTGTCGTGGTAATGTTTTATTAAGAAAACGAATACACAATTTCACATTTTTAGCACTTCCATATTAAAAATATAAATTCTGTAACATTAGGTACCTACTTAATAATTATATATGGGTTTTTCGTATCGTAGTATTGCCTTCAAGTCATCATACACAGGTAAGTGATTGAGAAGAGTATGAAACTGCATGTTGTTTTTAATACCATAGTGTTTGATCAGGTTTTCGCGAACGCACTCTCTGCTCAGTTCAAGCAATGAAGGCACATTTGGTATATTTTTTGTTAGTTCTAGAAATTTACAACATTTTACAAGTTGTGGGTGAGTAAAGAATTTGATCAAATTCTCAAAACACTCTAAAGTAATTGTCTCAGGCGATAATTCGTTAATAATATTAAATTTCAGCCCAAAATCATAAATCAAACTGGGTATTAGAAACATTCCTAGTTCGTTATCAGCATTACCTCGCCTCATTAAATTAAAATAATTAATCCCTGTATCCGCTCCACGTAGTGGTGAGACAAAATTTTCAGGAAAACACACATGGTCAATGATTTTCATGTGTAACAGAATTTTAAATAATTCGCCAAACCCAAAACACCTATAAATCGCATTCATATCACACGTGGAAATTACACAACCATAACTTAACAAATAACAAATAAGTCTAGTTAACAAATTTTGCCCCACACTTTCAAACTGGATATAATTTTTCAAACACGTCTCCACATTGGGGATGAAATCATCACGTAAGCGACTCTCAAACAAAGCATAAACAAATCGCTCACTATTCTCAACACTGCACTTAGCAAATATATACAACAGAGGGTAACCTTGTGTAAACATATCCCGGACTACGTTTTCGTATTTATCTATAAAAATTTTAAACGTTTCAGGCTCTATTAAATGTAAGTTCACACGTAAGTAACTCAAATCATTCTCATCATACACAATTGAACACATATCTATCAATGGTTGAAAAAACGGCGACTCTTTCATCATTAGTACAGTCATAGTTTTCACACTAACCTCGCACCCTTCATCAAACGTAAAATAATAAAGAACCTCCTGAACATCCGTCAGATCGTACTCCACACTAGCATCAAACGGCAAAAAATCGTCGGTGGTGACCATCGGATCAGCCCCAAAATACACCATAAGATGCACAAATTGCGACTGACGTGTAACACAAGCCGAATACAAAGGCGTCCTTCCGCAGCAGTTCTGTGCATTTATATCCGCCCCCTTCTCGATGAGCACTTGCGCCACATGAATCTCGCGCGTAGCGAAGTGCAACGCACACGAACCAGCGTTGTTCCTCACGTTCAAATCAGCCCCCTTTTCGATCAAGTGCAGAGCGTAGTACTTGTGGCTGTATATAATCGCGAACATCAAGGGCGTGAATCCCTCGAAATTAGCAGCGTCGATCCGCACGTCGTCGAGGGTCAAGAGATAGTCGAAGACTTTTTTCCTACAAAGAAGCGTTTGAAACTTGCAGTGGCTAAAAGAACGTACTTTTGCTTCACGACTGCTACGTGGAGTGGCGTGTTACCCCATTGGTCCTTGATGTTGACGCTCTTTCCTGAGTCAAGGAGGGCTTGCAGGAGTGCTATGTTGTTGTCGATTACTGCGCGCAGTTGGAGCGAGGTGCTAAGCGGGTTGTGGTAGTGAAAAATGGGGAGGTCATCCTCCTACGAAATGGGGGGTTAGTTAGTGGAGACGAGATGGGGGTCGTTACCCATCGGATGCCCTCAAGTTCTAAGCTGCTGTCGGAGTCCGAGGACATCTTAAGGGGGCTACGAGTTTTGATTGTTTTGTATACATAAACTCAACACGGAAATTAAAAGTAGTGCCAACGTTACAATGACAGCACAATCGTATTACTGGTTGCCTATGATATCGTATTAACCACAGAATGTATTACCACAGTATAGATATCAGTCAGTAGAGACAGCTCGCCGTTTTTCGTGACCCGTTTTCGTGGGTGGTCGTTCGCATTATGACCGAATGAGGGCGCCCAACTGACGTCTAAAATATTTGAAATTTGGCAGTTTTGTTACAATATTTTTGCCGGTTTTGCTTGTTTAAGACTGCTTTTCCGGTAGAATTGTACAAATAGTGTAAAAATGTAATTTTCACAATAAAAGGTAAAATCTATGTCCGATGAATTTTCATACGGGATCCGTGTTGTGCGCCTTATTCCCTCCATCGTGTTTGGAATTCTTGGAAAAGATAGTAAACATAACACACTTTTTGTTTAAAAAGTCGTCGCAAACGGACAAGAACGGTGGTTATGAAATAAATAATAAAAATTTATTATATATGATTCCGTTGTTGTGGTAAAATTAAATATAAAAATAATAAGAAACAAACTACACGTAACAAAAAATTATATAAGCAGACCTTCTCTCAATAAACAATTTTTTTATTCATCATGTATATATATATATTTTTTTTTTGACCTACACAATCTTGAGTTTTATTTTACCTGCACTTTATGTGAGCCGACAAATATGCATTTTTTTGTAATATTTTTTTTTTAGATAAAAATTTTACTTTATATGATATTACGCTTACGGGTTAAGTTGTTAGGTAAAATGGGTTTGACTATATATTAACAAGACGCCTTTGCCAAGACGCACTAGAAAACTGTTTTGGATGGATTAGGAAACAAAATGGAAATTCTATTAACCTCACATCTAATCAATTTCAAATGGCTTTTAGAAAATTAATCATACAAGATTATTTTGATGAAACGAACACAGGTAATCAAAACTGCGAGCCTGATATGGAAGAAATTTCTAAGTTAAATGTAGGTCGTCGTTTTGATGAAGAAGAATCAGTCACCACGATGCAAAAGACCACCTTAAAAGATTGTGATTATCATTTTCACACAGCTGAACAAAACGCAATTAGATATATCTGTGGCTACCTAATTCGGAAATGTTTATTAGTACATAGTTGTAGTGAATGTGAAAAATATGCAAATGAACATAAAAATTTAGACAACATAAGCATATATTCACATTTCAGAGCCTACCAAACGAAGAATTGCGAGTTATTTGGTAAATTATATATGCCAAACGATAATTTCTTTTTTTTACATTTGTGAATTAGAGCAAATTTTTAGTGAAAATTTTGAAAATATAATTTTACAAACAACTACTTTGTTGAAATTTTTAAATTTATATAAGCAAGCTACATTTGTTCATCCATGCCAAAACTTTCCATACGATTATTTGCTTGCTTTGTATGCTAGTATGAGATTATTTTATGCACTAAAATTTGTAAATGCTAGCTTTAAATTTACAAATGCCAAAGGTGAAAAAATTTATAGAAAGGAAATAATTTGGCAGCATTAACTTTTTCCATTTTTGTAATTTAATTTTGATTTTATTTATTTTTTCTTAAATAAACCTCTTTTTTTTATATGTATTTATTACATTATTTTTACAATGATAATTAAACTTCAAGTATTCGGGGAAAGAATGTGCGATCTGTCAAATTGTATAAGTAATAAAATAAAAACTGTAACAAATCATCGTGTTTATAAATTAAATATCGACTTTTCTTTTTTCTTATTACGATTCACGATTATACGATTTGAGCAAACTACACACTTTGCAATAAATTGCGTACACGAATCAATTTTTGAAACTGCAAATGAAGTGATACTTTTTAAATTGGGTGGCGACATCTAGGAATAGTTTAGGCAACGACCACCCATGATGGCTTAAAATTCGAGTCAGAAAGAACAAAGGCGCCGACACGAGCTGTCTCTACTGATTGATATCTATACTGTGGTACCATGTACTAACTCACTAATATTAAGGGCGCCGTCTGGAAGCAAAATATCGGCCTAGTCAAAGTGAGAATAAAACAGGAGATGCTGCCTCCTGTTAGTGAGTTTCTAAAATATGAATAAATGCAGCACCGATCCGTAGAATTCTACTTTTTACTGTACGGAAATAAGTTTTGGTACACAAGCCCACAGTGCCTGTCTAGCCATAATAATTGCAAACAAAACCGGGGCACCTGAATTTACCCTCGACCGTTCAAAACCGGAAAGATGTGAAACTCACTGATTAATTTTCCTATTTTGGCTACAGTTAATTCTTTCCAGTTAATTATCTATTTTGTTTCCGTACTTAAATAGTTTTCAGTAAATACTTATATTTATTATATGCAAATAATTAAAGTACCTCTTTCTGTCGTGGGATCATCTGTAGATATGTGATTTATTCCTATCAAGGGTGTGTTTTTTGTCTGAATTACAGGAACATCATGTAAAGCAAAAATTGGTCGCGCTAAGGTACTATTTACGAAGGGGAGGGATTTTCCACATTTGTAGACTAAACTTGAAATAAAAGGATTAGGATTAGGATTCAGGTATAAGTAAATATTTTTATTATTTCCTACTATCTGCACTGGCCGGACATGCCCATTCATTACAATTACAATATTTTTGGCGGAAAATTTTTCTTAAACTTTCGCAAATAAATAATATTTAGGAGTTTGGTTTTGTTATTTACTTTATCGTTTGCAACAAAAGCAATAATAATAAAAATAAAAATATATTTACCAAGTAAATAACAATAAAATGTTAAAATTATTAGCCGCAATCGTTTGAACATGTTTTGTGTTGTTGTTTTTTTTAATATCGCGGCAGTGATGAACGTTAGTAAAATAATAACGTGTCCGTGAAGCCATTAGGCACATAGCAAAATGTTTTACTTTTTTCAGCGCAAATCATTAGTAAGTTTTATGCAAGTAATTCTAAGCATTCAACGGTGGTTTTTATGTAACTACTAAAATATTCATGTTAATTATTTTGGCGGCTAACTGCATGGCAGAAGGCAGTTTATTTCAAAATTTGACTTTGCTTAAACTGCTTGTTAGTATATCGTTTTGTAAGGATTTAAATAATTAATTATAAATTTTTAATAGAAGCAGCTGCTATTTTTTATGCATATTAACTTTGACTTGCACTTTTAATTAAGTTATGCTTGCGCATCGTAAACCTCATTTTTTTTTTTTTTTGTATAGGGTGTAAATATTTTTTGTTCACTACATATTTGTCATAGTGTTTCGGAAAGATTTAATTGTAAATTTTAGGCTTGAACAACATCTTGAACGTAATTTTAAATTCTGAAAACAATTGTTACTCAATGGAGTCGAAAGCATGTACAAGGGATAATTTCAGTCCACAGACCCAGTGCTACTTCCGGTGACAAACCAAAGTTGTTAAATTTATTGGAGGTGGTTGCTTACATCTGGCTGGTAGAAATGGTAGAATCCTATGAATCTAATTGTTTGAAATGCACGTAAAATACCTTAAATTTTAGAGCTGTTTAAATTTTGTTGGTTGTCTGTATGCCCAATTTTTTGGAGAGATTAGTAATATATAATTAAAATAAGCAGCATTTACAAATATTAATATTGCATAGGTTCCGTTTGACAAATGTGTGCTGTGAAATTATACTGAATATTACAGTCTGGATAGCAAGTCGCTAAACCGATTTGTTCTGTTACTGTCCTACAGAAAATAATATGCTTTTCTACAATTCATCTCTTTTTAATCATACCTATATCGACGTAGGTTGATTTATGATTACAAAACTTTGACATAGTTTTACTTCTTTCATCTTCACAAACAACTCAATGACGTTTCAGAGTATATATAATAAAACACGTTTTACTTTTATTTTTTCATAGAGGATAAAAAATAATTAATGTAAAACAGATTATTAACCTCAGCTGCGGAGGATTGTAAATAACTTTTGATCTCTTAAATGAAATATACTTAATAATTAACATAACGTATGTCTTTTTTACTGTTTTAGTAAAAAAGACGGATGCGTTATTTTGTCACTCCTAAAAACCAGTATTCAAACGGCATCAATGAAACCGAAATGGTATTGTAGAATCGGAAATGCTGCTATCAATATTTTATTCCGATAAACCACTGATTAAAAACAGCTCCCCCTGGTGGACAAGGTCCACACTAAATTAAGTCTGTAACCAAACCAGAATCTATAAGTAAACCTGTATTCTGCTACGGCATCATAGCTCGTTTAATGGCGATTTCTCGTTTCAACAGATTCTGTCTTTTCGAGAGTTATTTACCTCAGTCGTGAATTTTTTAGTATTATAAATGATATCAAAAGAAAGCTGACACTTTTCCCCAGGGGACCTCCTATCTCAGAATGCAAATCACTTCAGGACTTCGTCAAAAAATGCATCAATGTACCGGTTAAAGTCTGGTGTAAAAGTTGGTCAACTTTATATATATTTTTTTTTGTAAAAACCGCGAACTAGATATGAATATAAATATGAAGGTCCTTTGGACTGAAGTTTGTTAATTCGAAATATATTTTTCTTAAAGCGATATATCCCCTATTTTTAAAATGCAACTCCGGAAACCACGACGATGTTTTCAATGTATTTAGTATAGGACGAAACCAGAGATATGGAGAAGGAGAATGAGCTTCGACTTCTGCGCATCGGTACACTATGGGGGCCGCCATTTTATCAGTTAACCTTAAAGTTTTGTTTACCTACGAGGTTACGACGTTGTTGAACCAGTTGTAATTTGGAGTTAAAATTATTACTTAATTTGTTTTACCGTTAGTGTACGTGTGAACGTGCTTGTTAGTGTTAAAGGACATTATTATTGACAACAAACATGTCTTGTACAGTTTCTCACTGTAAAAATTGTCAACGATTTCGTTCAGAAGGTGTATCTTTTCATCAGTAAGTTTTCTTCATTATCTTATTAAAATCGAATACGTAGATAGTTATAATTAATAACAATTGGTTATTGCAATACTATGTGATCAATATTTATTATATCTGATTTTAGGTTTCCGAAAGATCGAAAACTTTTAAAAAAGTGGCTGATTGTTGTGAAAAAAGATGACAGCTTCGAACTGACTGACTATAAGCTGGTGTGCTCAGATCATTTCACAACAACTGATTTCATTGTTGTAAATGAGTGAAAACGATTGAAATCGAACGCAATTCCCAGTGTGAATTTAGATGAAAGTCTAGAAGCTTCTTCAACTTCAATGAGTACTGTGAGTGCTACTTCAGCTGATATTTGAGAAGAGTCTCCATCGATTATACCTCAAGGTGTAAAGAGGACATTAAGGTTTGAATATTTTATTATATTGAATTTTTTACTACTGTTAATAATTATTATTTAGTGCTGCGCAGAGATACCATGGAAAAAGCAGTAGCAGTACAAGTGGAAGTAAAAGCAAGAACTCAAAAAGTAGTTCTGACAGGAGGGAAGGTGATAAGCTGGCGTTACATAAAGAAACTACATGAATTACAAAATGATGAATTCCTAAATGTTGCAAACAAGTTGAAAAAGGCACATTTGGAGTGATGGAAACATAAAATGAAAGTAAGTTGTTTTCCTGACAATATTCCTTATTGACAATAATTAAGTTCTATTATAGGTGAGTTTAGCAGCACAAACTCTTAGCAAGAGTTGCGGATGCACTTGAATTTTTAAAAGATCTTGGTATTAGTGACTTTCAAGGTTGTGAAACAACAATAGAATTCATCAGAAGGATAGATTCTTTATTTGATATTCTCAATTCCCGAAGTGTACGTGCTAAGAATTTTAAGGCACCTTTGAGAGAAAACAATGAAGAAATGTGGCGTCCATTTCTCATCGACACCAGTGAGTATCTTCTGAATTTGAAGGATGTCACTGGCGGTCCTTTGTGGTGCACGCCCCGAAAAACGTCAATTCTGGGCTTTGTTATTTCCGCTACGTCGTTCATGGGAATTTTTGATGAATTTGTTAGTAGTAAGAGGTTGAATGACTTGCTAACATAAATGTAGTCAAGATCATCTAGAAATTTTCTTCTGCTCAGTGCGGTAAGCTTTTAAAAAAACAATTGTATTACTTTTTTATGCACTGGAATTACACAAATCTGTATTTATTTTTCTGTTTTCAGATCGAGAAATGGGTGAAACAATAACCCTACTCCTCTACGATTTTGTAAAACTTAGAAGATTGCTTCTATTTACAAACATAACGAGGGAAGGAGGAAATTGTAAAGTGCTTTGCACCACCTGTCTGCTCTCTGTTAACATTGGCCCAAAGCAAAAGAGCACAAATGTTCAACAATCAGTTGACGTGTTTGTCTTGAAAAAATATGATCTCGATATTTTGACTGAAGCACTTGCAGATCATGACTATGACCGTCTAAGTTTATTGGGCTGAGTGAAGTGGCAGAAAACGTGGCATATATTGGTAGCTATGTTGTCAAAATGCTGGTGAAGACGTTTAAGTGCGCAGACTGCATTTCTTCTTGTATTGAAACAAGAAGAAGTGACTTACACTTTTACAGATTATTGGACAAAAAAAACATGGGTAAAATCAAATACTTACAATAGTTATTTTTTAAGTCTTAACAAAATTTTGATTTTAGGTGGGCTTATTAAACCTTTTGCTGGGGTTGTGAAGACTTGTTGTTACTGTTAATACGAAAAATTTTGCAACTCACCGATAAACTTCCAAGCGATGAACAATTTTTTAAAACTTTCGGCATGCCAGCATTCTTTTTCCTAATTTAGAAGACCCACGCACTCGAGACGGTGGCCATCGATGAAGGCCATTTATATATTCTTATTAAACAAATAATTAATGCCTACATGCGAAGAAGAATGTTTCATTTGAGCAAAAGACTTTCATGTCTTGCTCAAGGCACTTCTGTTAGACATGTGTACACATAATTAGTACTGTTTTCGCATCAATAAATATATTGAAGTATAATTATGTTTATTTATTCGTTTAAGGTGAAATATATTTTAGTTGTGATTTATTATTAGGTCATTGTAATTAATGATTTTAAACTTCCCGCCCAATAATGAAGCAATTGTCTAGGGATATCAAGTTCTGTTAGTGATTTGTGATTATGTTGGCAACAGTCAACTGATAAAATGGCTGCTTTCAATTTTAGACCAAGGATTTCGTCTGCGCATGGGGAAGCTCATTCTCCTTCTCCATATCTCTGGACGAAACCGAACCAGACGCGAGCCTTAAGCCATCCCCAGTAGCAAGCAATATTTTTCTAATATTTATACAAGATTGATATAATATTAAATGTTGACTAGATATTACAAATATTTATATAATATTCATTTTATATTTATAAATTTATATATATGAATTTCAACATATATTAGATATTTATGAAATGTCTTTTTATCAAGATACCGAACAACAAAAATGAAAAAAAAGTACCATGTTGGGACAACTTGTGGGTAATTTATTTCATAGGGTTTTTATTCGAGCAATATTAAAAATTAATTTGAAAAAATACCAGCTATTGTGAAATTGACAGTATTCGAAATCTTGCTTTGCACACTATTAATTGCTCATTAAAAAGTAATATTTTTTTTATTTTTGCGAACAAAAAATAACAATTTTATTCATCATTTTTATAAAACTTACTTAAATTTGCGTTTCACCTACAGATGCGCTTGCCCTATTGTGAATTGTGACTATCGGTACTGCGATAATTTCAGAATACTGTAGTAAAGTCGCGATCTTTTCTATAGAACCACTCCCTAGTGTAAATTTTCAAAATTTGTTTGGTGTAAGTGACCTTGACGGGTTTCTGGGGGAAAACATATGTGTCAAAAATTTGACAGGTTAGATGGCCCTATTGTCAATGTAGATATTTTATTTTAATAAATAGGTGAACAGAACATACAGTCTGCATGGGATACAGTGCGGCATAGCTGAGGGCAACCGAAACATTCGTGTTGTGCTAATTTCGATTGCCATGTCAACTACCGCTACCAACCGCGTTCGGCGTAAAGTACTAGATGACAGGGCTACCAACTTGACTTTTTATCGAGTGGTTCCGTAGAAATGACCGCTACTGTAGATACCGTTTTGTCAAGAAAACAGTACTAAACCTACATAACCTCACTTCTACATGCAATGCAGAAAATGCAATTTCTCATAAGAGGTTTAGGGCCGGTTGCATAAACGCAAATCAAATTTAATCTCTGATTAAGAACAATTGTAACTATGATAATAACAATCGTTACTATGGAGTTAATCAGAGATTAAATTTGATTTGCGTTTATGCAACCGGCCCTTAATATTTCTGAAGATAAGGATATTATGAATGTAGAGACAAAATGATGAATGTCCGGGCGCAACAAAAAAAAAAAAAAAAGAAATCGAGTTAGAAATTGTGGGAGATACGCAGAAATTGGATGAATTGGTAAGCATTTATTATTATTATTATTAACTCCTAGTATTTATAAACTAGTTTCAGTCTGATAATAATGTTTATTTGCCAGGAAGAGAAAACGTAAAAAAACATGTATGCAATTTTGAAGAAATTATTAATAATGAACCAAATTGCTTTCAAGTTTTCAAGGCAAGGAAAAAATAAGCTCTCTTTCAGTGAACTCACAATTAACAAGGCTACAGTATGTAAAGTTATGTGATTTCTTAAAAATTACGAACTTTGTAAGTTAATTTAATTGTAGGTACCACACGGAAACGTCACAAAAACGCCACAACTACTGAAATTTAAAAAATGGTAGGACCTCATTAAGCGCAGACAAAAGCAAGAATGAATTCTCATGGAAAAAAACATGAGGTATGATTTTTTTATTTTAATTAATTATATCGCTTTTCAATGAATTGGTTATAGAGCAAATAATTATTAAATAAATATTTCTGTGTAACGATTGAAATGTAGCAGAACATTGTTATTTCCATTGACAATGTATTTTTATTTCATAAGTTGGCAGTGTATTTTTATGTTTAAAAAAATTTATATTGTGTTTCACATCAGATGATTTTTTAAATTTATGCTCTGGTTGCCCATGAAGCTTATGTCAATAGTTTCAGTTTCACTGCTGACAAAGTATCATGGGTAACTACAGCAAAAATAAAAAAAAATCAACTGGTACAAATTCTCAACGAATTGGTTCTAGACAAATAATTTTTAAATGTAAAAATATTGCCGCAACGTTTCAAATACACTGTTATTTCCAGTGACAATGTATTTTTGTGTTTAATAAATTTTATATTGTATTCCATACAAGTTTTTTTTTTATATCCATACCCCCTTTCATATGAAGAACATTTATTAAATGTTCTGAACTAAATAAGTATTAAACATTGAAAATAAATATATATTCAATATTTAAAACCAATATTGATTTTCTAAAAAAAATCTGTCGTTACCCATATTATTTAAATGTCAGAACTTCAATATTTATTACATATAAAATGTTACTGGGGTATTTATTAATCACCTTGTCACCGAAACCCTCATATTTTAAATAGCTACCACAATTTTCTACACTGTAGCTTTCTGTCAGTACTTTGCTATTCGTCTCAAAACAGATTGGGTTTTATAACTACAAGGGATTACATTTTGCCCTTTTTCTCAAAATGTGTAGTCTTTTCACAACGAGAAAGGTAAAACATTTTTAAAATGGTGAATTTTTGTAGGAATGTATCGCTTTTGCAATTAAGCTCCGCCTCTCAGTCTGACAACGAATGAAAAATTCATCACAATTGAAAATTGAGATCGGGGCGGGTATGGGTGGGGCCTAATCTTTGGCCTTTGGCTTTATTTTTTTCTTAATATACATAGTACTCTTTGAACAACACGATACGCAAAACATGTTTTTAATTTCTCGTAGAGAAATAATGATTTTGCAGTTAAGTTCCGCCCCCCTGGCTAACGACGGATAAAAAAAAATATCAGAAATGAGACAGGGTGGGTGGGCGGGGCTACGTTTTGCCATTTCCTCTTAATATGTGTAGACTTCTTTCGACAACAAGAAACTAAAAAAACATATTTAAAATTATAAATTTTTGTAGTAGGGGAAAAGTGCCTAAAATGATCCCCTCAGGTCAAATGATCCCCATCAATTGTAAGAAAATTTGTGGTTCCATCTACCAAACATAACTGTCATTTGATTAAGCGCTCTGTAATTAGTACCTTCTGAAAGTTTGATGGCGTTCTGTGTATTCTGCACAGTTTTGTGCCAAAATATGTAAAATAAGCACCTCTGATCTAAGGTAAGATATATTTTAAAAGTCCATTACTTCCATTTGAAAGGTCTTATAGCGGTGGTAGTTGTTTTGACAGAATTAGATACATTTCAGTCGTAGGTTAGTTATGATCTTTTTACCGCATGTAAAAATTGAAGGTTAGTTTACAATTTTTGAATGCGGATATGCTACCTAAGGCGAAATGATCCCTTTTTCTTGAGGCAAAATGATCCCGGATCATTGGGCGGGGCTAGTACCTGCTAAGATAAGACTGATTTTTGCAAATCATATACCCTCTAAGAAAAGAGAGGGTGGGTGGGCGGGGCTAGTACCTGCTAAGATAAGACTGATTTTTGCAGATAACATATCCTGTAACCCCGCCCACCTACTCTTTATTTTCTTTGAGGGAATACCATTTGCCAATATCAGTTTTATCTTAGCAAGTACTAACCCCACCCACCCGCCCGTTATTTTCTTAGAATGTATGTTATTTGCCAATATCAGCCTTATCTTGCCAAGCACTAGCTCGGCCCATCCGCCCTTTATCTTGTTAGAGGGCTAGTACCTAATAAGATAAGACTGATTTTCGCAAATGACATATCCTTCAAGAAAAGAGAGGGTAGGTGGGCGGGGCTACTACCTGCTAAGATAAGACTGATTTTTGCAGATGACATATCCTCTAACCCCGCCCACCCACCCTTTAGTTTCTTCGAGGGAATACCATTTGCCAATACCAGTTTTATCTTAGCAGTTACTAGCCCCACCCACCTACTACCTGTAAAATAAAACTGATTTTCGCAAATGAAATACCCTCTAAGAGAGGAGAGGGAAGGTGGGTGGAGCTAGTACCTCTTAAGACGGGGAAATTTAAATAATTTAAAAGAATTTTAGAGATTTTCGTGTTCTATTTTTGGGAAATTCTCAGTCTTAAGAGGTACTAATCCCAGTCACCCGCCGTCACTTTTCTTAAAGGGTATCTCATTTGCCAAAATCAGTTTTATATTAGCAAGTATTAGCCCCACCCACCCACCCTCTCTTTTCTTAGAGGGTATATCATTTGCCAAATTCAGTTTTATCTTAGCAGTTAGTAGACCCGCCCACCCGCCCTCTCTTTTCTTAAGGGCTATATCATTTGCCAAATTCAGTCTTATCTTAGCACTTACTAACCTCACCCACCCACCCTCTTTTTTCTTAGAGGGTATATCATTTGCCAAATTCAGTCTTATCCTAGCAGTTACTAGCCCCACCCACCCACCCTCTCTTTTCTTAGAGGGTATATCATTTGCCAAATTCAGTTTTATCTTAGCAGGTAGTAGGCCCGCCCACCCGCCCTCTCTTTTCTTGGAGGGTATCCCATTTGGCAAAATTAGTCTTATCTTAGCACGTACTGATGATTAAAGTATTGTCTCAAACTCTTCCAGAAATTATACACCCCGTATTTTCGGTGCTTTTCAAACTTTTTTTGTTTATTTTTTTTTAAGAATTTATTTTTTTGTTAATTTTTGAAATAAAATATTTATCAGTTATGTCATAATTTGATTTTTCTTGTTGATGCTGCCCCCTTATGGTCAAAATTCAAAGGGATCATTATGCCCATGCCGAGGGATCATTTTACCTATGGGGATGCCTAAAATGATCCTTTTGTAAGGTCCTGGAAAAACGTTAATAACTTTTTTTATAATTATCGAATCACCAATTGGCTTATACTGTTACCTAGATAAATCAATGTTCTTACAAATAATGCTACAGTTTTACATGAATAATAATAATTTGTATTTTTTAAAGAATTTCTCCCTTAGGGGGATCATTTTAGGCACCTTTCCCCTAATCAATTTAAATCCGCTGCAACTAAAACGGGAACTACACCGAACTCTCGATTTAATTGGCACGTTTACAAAAAACTATTTAAAAATAATAATTTGCAATTCTGCGTTAATTTATTATTAGTAAATATTTCATATGACAGGCGAAAATTGTTGGCCACACTGATCAAACCTAACCTCAAAAAAAAATCCGTGCCAAACTCTAAAAGTTACAAATTCACCCCCCAACAACGTAAATCCAACAAGGCAAGAATTTCTAATCACAGCCCCTTTGTTCCAGAAACATAATCAAAATGGAGATGGACGCCCCCACCAAAATGCAATTTCTGCACTTCGACTGTGCCAAATCCTTCCCCGACCTGTACCTCTGCGACAAATGCATCTTCAAAACCGACCTCCTTATATCTCTGTGGAACCACATTAGATACATGCACTCGAAGCAACCCCTTCAACCCAACACCATCACGAAACGCCCATGCAAAAAGTGCCCCTACTCCACCCACTCGGCGCTCCACTTCCTCAACCACCGCCTCTTCCGGTGCCCCCGCAAGCGCAAAAAGTGGTTCTTGTGCGACCACTGCCCCTTCAAAACCCAGATCAAATTCTCCCACAACGCCCACATCAAACGGCACCTCTCAAAGTCCAAAAACCGCCTCCCTACGAATAACGAAAGCTACAACTGGTTCCAGTGCTCGCAGTGCAGCTACAAGTCGCTGTTCAAAGAAGCCGTCAAGCAGCACGCAGTCAACAAGCACACGGCCCCCGAAGACGTCAAGTGGTTTCATTGTGAGCAGTGCGCGTTCAAGTCCAAGAGCAAGTACTACTTGGCGACGCACGTGAATATGAACCACGCCAATCCGGAGAACCAGAAGTGGTACTTGTGTCCGCACTGCGAGTTTAAGAGTCTCGTGAAGTATTATTTGAAGACGCACATTTTGAATAAGCACGATAATTCGGAGAAGGCGTTCAAGTTTAAGTGCGATCGGTGCGAGTATAAGACGAAGCGGCGCACGCATTTGGAGAGCCACAAGTTGGCGCATCATACGGATGAGAAGGATATTAAGTGGTTTGAGTGTGAATTTTGTAGTTTTAAGACGAAGAGGAAAGAGTTGTTGGGGCGGCATGTGACGGTGAGGCATGTACCGGATGAGGAAATCGAGTGGTTTTATTGCTCGTATTGTGATTATAAGGCGAAAGTGAAGAAGAACTTGAGGATGCATCTGGATATGAGGCATGTGGATTTGGCTGTGTGAGGAAATAAATGAGGTTAGGGTGTGTCGTGGTATTGTTTAGGAGTGCTATAATGTATTAATTGCAACGAAGGTGATGTTTTATTAAGAAAACAAATACACAATTTCACGTTTTTGGTCCTTTCATATAAAAAATATAAATTTTGTAACATTAGGTACTTAACGATTATATATGGGTTTTTCGTATCGTAGTATTGCCTTCAAGTCATTATATACAGGTAAGTGATTGAGTAGAGTCTGAAACTGCATAGTATTTTTAATACCATAGTGTTTGATCAGGTTTTCGCGAGCGCACTCTCTGCTCAGTTCAAGCAATGAAGGCACATTTGGTATATTTTTTGTTAGTTCTAGAAATTTACAACATTTTACAAGTTTTGGGTGAGTAAAGAATTTGATCAAATTTTCAAAACACTCTAAAGTAAATGTCGCAGGCGACATTTTGTTAATAATTTTAAATTTCAACCTAAAATCATAAATCAAACGTGGTATTAGAAAGTCTCCTAGTTCGGTGATAATATTACATGGTTGTAGGCCGTAATATCTGTTATGACACGTACTATCATCGATCTGCATGTGTAACAGAATTTTAAATAATTCGCCAAACCCAAAACACCTGTAAATGGCATTCATGTCACACCTGGTAACTACACTACCATAACTTAACAAATAACAAATTATTTTAGTTAAAAAATTTTCCCCCATGATTTCAAACGGGATATAATTTTTGAAACAAGTTTCCATACTAGGGATGAAATCACGTAAGCTACTCTCAAACAAAACATAAATAAATCGCTCACTCTTCTCAACACTGCAGTTAGGAAATATATACATCAGAGGGGAACTTGTTGTAAACATATCCCACACAACATTTTCGTATTTATCTAGAAAAATTTTAAACGTTTCTGGCTCAATTAAATGTAAGTTAAAAACTAAGTAGTGTACATCACTGTAATCATACACAATTGAACACATATCTATCAATGGTTGAAAAAACGGCGACCCTTTTATCATTAGTACAGTCATAGCTTTCAAACTAACCTCGCACTCTTCATCAAACGTAGAATAATAAAGAACCTCCTGAACATCAGTCAGATCGTACTCCACACTAGCATCAAACGGGAAAGAATCGTCGCTGGTGAGCCTCGGATCAGCCCCAAAACACACCATAAGATGCACAAATTCTGAGTGACCTGTCACGCAAGCAGAATATAAAGGCGTCTTTCCGCGGCAGTCCTGTGCATTTATATCCGCCCCCTTCTCGATGAGCACTTGCGCCACATAAATATTGTCCGAAGCGAAGTGCAACGCACACGCACCAAGCTTGTTCCTCACGTTCAAATCAGCCCCTTTTTCGATTAAATTCAGAGCGTAGTGACTGTCGTTGTGTACAACTGCGAGCATCAAGGGCGTGAATCCCTCGAAATTACGAGCGTCGATCCTCACGTCACCGCGTGTCAAAAGATAGTCAAAGACTTCTTTCCTGCAAAGAAGCGTTTGAAACTAGCGGAGTTAAAAAAAAAACGTACTTTTGGTCCTGGACTGCCACGTGGAGTGGCGTGTTGCCGCGGTCGTCGATGATGTTGATGCTCTCTCCTGAGTTTATAAGGGATTCCAGGAGTGCTACGTTGTCTTCGATGACTGCGCGTTGCCGGAAAATGGGGCTGAGGGCATTCTACGAAATGAGGGGGTCAGTTTGTGGAAAAAAGGCGGTGGTAGTTACCCGTTGGAAGTTGTGAAGTCTCGGCTCCATCTTGACTCGACCACGAGGTTTGATTGTTTGGAAAAGAATAAACATACCACAGAAACATACCAGAGAACATAAACATACCCTTAACATAGAAACAGTGTTGCCAGGGTTAAATAATAAAACTCCGGTGCAGCAAAAAACCACGTGGGGAGGGGGGGTAGGGAAATTTCCAAAATAATTTTTTTTTCATCAATACAATATAAAGTGCCAAAATGCACAAAAAGCCTTCGCATTCAAGAAGACCAATTCCGCCACATTTTCATGTTTTTTGCCTCTACGGCGCACTGCTACGTCTGGCAACACTGCACAAAGTTTAAAAGTAGTGCCAACGTTGCAACGACATAACGACATTACTGGTTGCCTATAACAGTGTACTAAACTCTAAAGATAATGAGGCCCACTAATAACACTAGTTTCCAAATTTAAACTTTTTTTCATATCCAAAAATAAAAAAAATATTTTTTACTTCTAAATGACTTACTGATAACAAATCCAAAAACATATAATGGACAGTACTGTCGATAAAAGAAACGCTAGTGTTAATCATTTTTAATTTTCACTCATAACGTTTATAATATATACTGGGTGTGGCTTTTATTTGATACAACCCCTGTAACTTCTTTATTCTTAAAGATAAACCTGTATTTCTTTGAGCTAATTTGTAGCATTTTAAAAGATCTTTGTGAGGCCAACCTCACATTTTTATTATCACTTCCCGTAGAAAAATCAAAAGGAACCAATTATTCTAAAATCGATACTTGAAAAATTTTAAATAAAACATTGATGACAATCTAGTAGCTTGAAAAATTGACATTCATGTTATTTATTTACATAAATGGTCTTTTAAAATTATACAAATTTGCTCAAACAACTATATGTTCATATGTATTTAAAAATAAAAAAGTTATGGGTTGTATAAAAGAAAAGAAATACGGGGTATGTTTATATAAATATCTCAAAAACCTGACGTGATGGATTTTTCTGCTTTCAGATTTGAATTTCCCGAACCCAAATCCTTTAGATTCAACTATTCTTGTCTTTGGATATAAAACCTTGTAAACTAGTGTAATAATAAGCCATTTAATCACCTGTTCACCGAAACCCTCATATTTTAAATAGCTGCCATTTTGTCAGTACTTAAGCATTTCTCGACGTTTAAATCAACTAGATTTATTGCTATTCGTCTCAAAAACAGATTAGGTATTATAACTATAAAAAAACAAGTATCGATTTTGTAGTTAAGCTCCGCCCTTCGGTCTGACAACGAATGAAAAATTCATCACAATTGAGCTTGGGATGGATATGGGTGGGGCTTAATTTTTGGCTTGTTTTTTTCTTATTATACATAGTATAGTGAAAAGAAGTCTACACATATTAAAACAAAAAGGCAAAATGTAAGCCCCCCACCCGCCCTATCTCAATTGTGATGATTTTTTTTAATCCTAATACATAGTATGCTTTGAACAACACGATACTCAAAAACATATTTTTAATTTTTCGTGAAAAAATAAGGATTTTGCAATTAAGCTCCACCTTCTTGACTCACGACGAATAAAAAAAATCATCAGATTTGCGATAGGGCGGGTGGGTGGGGCTTATATTTTGCCTTTTTTTTTCTTAATATACATAGCCATCTTTTTACAACAAGAAACATAAAACAGTGTTCAAATGGCAAGGATTGCAAAATCGATATTTCCTTTTACAAATTTTTCATTTTAAACATGTCTTAAGTTTCATGTTGTGGATAAAAGTCTACACATATTGAAACAAAAAGGCAAAATATAAACCCCGCCCACCCGCCCTGTCGCAATTGTGATGATTTTTTTATTCGCCGTTAACCAAAAGGGCGGCGCTTAACTGCAAAATACTTATTTCTTTACAAAAAATTAAAAACTTGGTGTTTTATTGGGTTTAATTGGTTTTTGAATCGAAAGGGGTGCTGTCAATTTGAAGTTGACAGCAGGGATTGACACTTGAGCAAATTTTTGTGTCGGCAAATTTGAATTATTGGCAACAATGTTAACATGTCAGAACACGATTAACTTGCTGCCCTATAGCCCCTAGAAAACACATAATATCACAGTATACCATGGTATTCTGTGATAGTATCGTCACCGTGGAGCAAACCTGGCGGAAACTTAACAAAAACAAAAATTATAAACACCATTTGACAGACTGCGAAATTTAAAATGGTTTTATGTTGGATTTAAAGTTTGTAGTTTATATACAAAATATGGAGTTTTAATTTGAATAAAATATAAAATTTAATCAATACAGTCTTATTTAATAATTATTAGTTATATTAATTGACAATTAATTGACTTTAAACAAAAAGACCACGTCAAGGCCACGTGACAACAACTCTCTGCTGACACAAATTGGTTCCAAACCAGGGGAATTTTTTGCGTTACCAACTGCATTTGCTCCATTCGTACAATGGATGACGGTACCATGGTAGAAGGAGACATGGTATAGGCATCCGATGTACCAATTTAAAAATGGTCTGCGCATCCATTTGTGACGTTAGGTGGCATCAACGACCTTGTGACTCTTGTGAGTTTCGCTAGGGAAGTCTAGGGAATTTCAGCTTGAGTTGTCAGTGCTCTGTCCAATACGTCAATTAGTTATCGGATAACGAATTGTATTTTAAATTTCGCGCTAATTTCACCCCACTTGACGTCACACCCGATGCGTATGCCTATACCATGCCTCCTTCTACCATGGACGGTACTATGTATTTCTAGGGGCTATAATTTTGCCAATCAGGTTTGACATCATAAAATATTAAACATGCTGCCAGCCTGACAAAAAATCACGATCACAAGTGGTCTCTCGGTATTTTAAGTTGTTAAAGCAAATTTTTTGTGTTGGGAACTATGAATTATTGGCAGCAATGTTAACATGAGTTTACAGTTGTCAACTTTGACAGGAGCGCGCGTAACGGGTCAAAAGTGGGATTTATAAACTTGATGTTGACGTTGAAGTTCCAGTTGCAGTTGCTGTGTTGCCGTTCCCGCTCTCGTTGCTTTTACAAGAGGTGAAAATTGTCATTTATAAACTCCGTTACCAAGTTGTCGTTGATAGTAACTTTGATGTTCAACTTTTGCCGTATTTCAAGTGGTTGTGGAAGAAAAGCGGAGGATTTAAGTTGATTACTATAAAAATTTACCATTTTAGGCATGTTTTAGGTTTCTTGTTGTCGAAATAAGTCTACACATATTAAGAAAAGAAGGCAAAATAAAAGCCCCGCCCACCCACCCTATCTCAATTGTGATGATTCTTTTTTTATTCGTCGTGAGCCAAGAAGGCGGAGCCTAATTGCAAAATCCATATTTCCTTGTAAACATTTACCATTTTAAATGTGTTTCAAGTTTATGAGAAAAAAAAAATCATCACAAACGAGACGGGGTGGGTGGGCGGGGTTTATATGTTTCCTTTTTTTTAATACACATAGTATTCTTTGAACAACACAACACTCAAAAACATGTTGTTAATTTTTTGTAAAGAAATAAGTATTTTGCAGTTAAGCTCCGCCCCCTTGATTCACGGCGAATAAAAAAAATCATCACAATTGAGATAGGGCGGGTGGGCGGGCTTACTTTTTGACCTTTTGTTTTGTTTTGTGTAGACTACTTTTCACAACATGAAACTTAAAACATGTTTAAAGTGGAAAATTTTGTGTACCCTTTTAAGTTTCTTGTTGTATAAAAATGACTATGTATGATAAGAAAAAAATTGGTCTAAAGAGTTTAGTCAGTACTTCCCTCGCTGTCGGAAACGTGACGACTGCATGTCTGTTATGTTTTTTTTTCGCAGTAGATTTCATTTTTTTTTTTGAGTCACCCGTTATATGCAAATTCAAAAAATATGAATGGAATGATAAATCACAAGAAAAGACTCATCATATTTTGTACATTTTAGATAGGATTTATTCGGCAAAATTTTGTGGTGACGTCATAAATTTTTTAGGGGGGGATGAGCAAATACATTTTGATCAAAAACTTACCATGCTTATGATAACTTTAAAACACCTTCAAGATTTCAAAGCATTCGGTTTTGTAGTTCCTGAGTAAATCAGTAAAATAAATTTACCCATTCATTAATTTTTTTGAGTCACTCTGTATATACAAATCCAAAAAATATGAATGGAGTGATATATCACAAGCACAGACACATCATATTTTGTACATCTTACATAGGATTTATTTGGCAAACTTTTGAGCTGACGTCATCAATTTTTTGGAGGGGATAACCAAATATATTTTGAGTAAAGATTTATGATGCTCTTTATAGCCTTAAAACATCTGCAACATTTTAAAACATTCGGATTAGCAGATTCAAAATTAAATTGCAAAATGTTGTTTTATAAGTTTTGATTTTTTTTCCAAAAATCTGAACGTTTCGGGTAAAAACTCAATTCGGAGTCGTAAACTATATGTTTAGGACTATATTATTTTATACAATTTAAAACCCATTTACTATGTACAATTTTGAAGTGACGTCATCACATTTGTGGTGGGGATGATTAGACAAATTTTGGTTGGCGTTTTACCATCTACATGATATTCCTAATATAAGTACAAAATTTCACAACAATCGGTGCAGTACTTTCGGAGATTATGTCTAATAAAAATCCGGGACGGCAGACAGACGGACAGACGGACGGACGGACGGACAGACGGAAATGGGAGACCTATTTCTTCGTCTTCTAGGGGTCATGAAAGATCGAGAAAACGTAAAAGTAGAGAGTCGGCCGACGGACTCGATTACAATACTTCCTTTGCTTACACTCGGGAAGTAAAAAGCTAAAATATAAGCCCCGCCCACCCACCCTATTCCAATTCTGATAATTTTTTTTATTCGTCGTGAGCCAAGAAGGCGGAGCTTAACTACAAAATCCTTATTTCTTTACAAAAAAAGGCAAAATATTTTGGAAAATCACCCTTAGTGACACTGGAGTTCGCAAGCGCCAAATTTAAATAATCGATGCCAATAAAAACCTTATGAATTCATCATAATTGTAATTCGTGTGACCTGAATTAAAGTGAAGGAAACATTAATAAGCAGCTTGTAAAATTCTGGTAAATCTAGTGTCAATTTTATTCCTAGTCAGAAACACACACTGCTGCCAACATAAATCGGGGAGTCCTTTCAACATATTGTGCTTCAACGTCAACAGCAAGTTTATAAATCCCACTTAAAGGTAATTTTAAATTGAATGAAGCTGATTTCGTTAATATTTGCAGATGGTTTTCTTTATTCAGATAGAACAATTCCTTTCATACATTCTAAACATTTTTACATTGTATTCAAACATTGGGTATTTTTACCTCGCTTACGTGGTACCAACCCACTTTCGTTACAACCAAATTTAAAAAATCGCACTTGCACGTCATATTAAATACCATATATTTAAAACGCTTGCACAACATAAATAAATTAACGAAACTCAAAACAAATCCCAAACACCATTAAAAGCGCCAACTCCGCCCCCTTCAAATGTGGGTGCCTATTTAAACCTGTACAACTCCCTCTCATACGTAAGTATTTTTTTATACACTTCATTGATCGGCATCCGCTTAAGCAAACGATAGAAGTCTCTAGTCCTCTTAATCTCGAACGTATCGATAATATGTTTCCTACAAACCTCCCTCGACAACTCAATCAAACTAGGAACCGAAGGCAACTTGTCCAACTTGCGTCTGAACCCCGGCGTCGTCCCAAACCAATTCCTTACCTTCGGGGTGGCGAAAAACTTCAGTGCCTCCCTGTACGCCTTACACGGTCGCCCGACCATAACCATAAACGTATCAATAGTGAGATTTATATCGTGAATTAAGTACGGCATGACCGCTTTCGGACGCTCGAACGTGACAACAACGTCCAAATCTAACAAAAATCTGAGAATTTCGCAAAAACCGCAAGTCTGGTAAACCATGACAATGTGAACGAGTTCACAAGGTAACCCATGACTGAACAAAAAGTACACCATTTGTTTCAAGATCGGCATCGACAGGCGCTTTTCTTTGTAGAGATTCACGAGAAAGTTGACGATGTAGGTGAAGCTTGACGAGCCTTTGACGAAGTTAAAAGTAGGCCGGAACGCGAAGAGCATGGTCATGAATTCCATTAGTTTGACGACTCCGACGTCCACGTTTTCGCCCATTGTGAGTCTGTGGTGGAGATCTGGGGGGCTGAGGAGCATCTCTCGAACGACGTACCCAAACCTTGCCGTGAACATCCTGAAATATTCGGGTTTGATATAGATGGCGTTTCGACACAAATCCATTAAATCGTGTCTCGAGTACTTCACGTGGTTGATTTTGCGCAAAATTTGGGGGAATAGAGGGGAGCCGATTTTCATAGCGACTGCGACGGTGCTGAGATTGACGCTAGTTTTTTTACGTTCGAAAGTGTAGTTGAAGAGGACTTCGTGGCATTCTAGGTGTGACTGGGGGATGTCTTCACAGTTCATTGATTGTTGCATGGAGGCTGTGAGTGGTAGCACTCCGTACACGTCGGTTATGCTAGCCGCAGCCCCGTAATACAACAACATGTAGACACTATCCACTGTACCGTACTGACAAGCATGGTACAACGCAGTCTTTCCTAGTAAATTCTGGCAGTTTAAATCAGCCCCGTTGTCGAGCAAAACTTCAACTATTCTCGGGACGTATCGTGCTGCAGCTGCATGTAGTGGACTACAACACGACTCGTCAGCTAAATTAACATCAGCCCCTCTTTTAATCAATCGTTTGAGAACCTCCTCGTTGTCATTAACCACAGCTAAGTGCATACAAGTCTGTCCATAACGATTTAAAGCGTTAATATTTAAAGTCTCCATAGACATCAAGTAGTCGAACACGTCCATTCTACAAACAACAAAAGTGGGGTTAGAACCGAACAACTACTCCAGCGCCTACTTATTAAAAATAACAGAAAGATGAAGCGGACTATTCCCATGTCTGTCGGCCACTCGCAACTTCTTGTGCTCGTCAATGTGCCGCTTTAGCGAGATTAGGTCGCTATTTGCTACGATCGAAACCAATTCTGACCATGTCGACAAGTCGTTGTATTCGAAGAAAGGCATTAAGCTGACCTACAAGGGGCTCGTTAAGAGGGCGAAGCTCCAGTTGGGGACTTACCAGAGCGCAGTTGCATTTGTCGTGCCGTGTTATGGGTATAAATTTTCGGCAGATGTACAGTTCGTGAGACATTTTCTGGTATTTGAGATACAGGGTGACGGCTGTGCTTGAACATAAAGGACAAAAAAAGGGGGTTGGAGAGAGGTTTCACGCTACTGAAAACTGCAAACTTCAGTAATAATTCGCAAGTTTATATTGTTAAACTCGTGGAAGGTTAGGTGATTGAAATGTCAACTTGCAGTGGTGCCAATCGACAATATGCGTCAATGACCTTAGGCGTTTTTTAGTGGGTGGAAAATCAATTCAGACGTCGTCCAAATAATAACAAGTTGTATATTTATTAAATACATGTTTTACTAACCAGTTACAGCTTTACAGATTTAATTAATGTTGCTTCGTGGTACTTTTTAAGCGTAATATTGGCAGCACTGACCTACTGAGCACATCAGTACTTACTTAGTGCACTTAAGTCACCAAAACGAGCAACAATGACACCTCTTCGCCAACAACTTATTTTAAAACTAGAAAAGTTGGACAAAAACGATCTGATTGATCTGCTGTTATTACCGAAAAGTGGCCATAAATGTGAACATTTTCGCTCCCTCAAAAGTGAAATTGATGCTTTAAATAGCAATGCGGTAATAAGCGATAACACCTTATCAGCCGTGTTATCGCGAAATGCACAAAATCAAGATTGTGACAGATGCATTGAAGCAAAACGCATAAAATTAGAAGAAACCCTACATTTGCGAAATGATAAATATAACGTAAGTTTCATATTTGATTTGTTTATCAAGTGCGGTATTTGAAGGTCAAGGTTATTTTTGCATCGGTGCATTAATTGCAGTCGTGTTTTGCGCAGAAAACCGACTCTTTGGATACCATCGTGGGCGTGTACATGGCATATTCCATCTTCCATGGGTACTTGAACCTGGTGATTCCCAGAACGGGCACCACAGAGCCGCATCTACAAGAACTAATGCAAGACTATGAAGCCACGAACGGTGTTAAATTTGCGTGTTACAAGCTGTTTCTACTAATACCAAAGTCAACGTACTGCCCCACGACACTAGAAGAGGCGTCAAAGCGCATCACAAAGTGTGACGTAAGTGTTTAGTAGGTCCACCAACACTGCAATTAATTGTAACATGAATTTTTAAATCAGCCCCTGCCGGAGAAACTTATAACTCGAGCCGGAGTCCAAGACAGAAGTTACAAAAACTCGGTCTACAAAATTTTGAACTGGGAGACGGAAAAGTCGACGTACGTCGTAGCTGAGTATGCCACCCCCGTGAAAACCTACAAGGACGTACTGACTTATAATTACGGAGAGGACTCAGGTTTGGTCTGTCTTGGAAAATATACTTTCTGAAGTTAGTTTTTAGATGCTTATAAAAAAAACAAAGACAAAGTAGTGTTGAAGTTTAATCTGGCGCTACAAAAAATATTGCAGGAGCATGAGAACTGCACCAATTACTGCGAATTGGTGTATTATGATGGTAAGTCATGAAACTATCCACTGTTATAAGTTTTTTTAAAAAACATATACTGATGTAGACAAAAATGAAAATGGAAGTTTGAAAGATTTGGCTGACGTTTTAACCGAACGAATCGAAGCACTGAAAATTGGAGACACAGAAAATTACCCAGATTGACTTCCACCTTTGTGTTATTTTTGTTTTAATAAAATTCTATCACTGAGTTTTGTATTGTGGCGCCAAGTGCACCGGTCGCTTCAGCAATCTGCATTATCGACCCTGCTTGTTTACAATTTTGAACCCTACTCTATTGTCTTTTCATGCCCCCTCTTTTTGTGTACTCCAAGAACACAAACACCACTAATCTTTTCAACGCGGTTTTAATTATTTAATTTCGAGTTAACGACAAAACCATCAACACTGCCACCATAACCTCACTTATCATAACAAGGTGAGCAACTTTCAATCCAAAATTTCGTCGTTACAATTTTTTGCAGCATGGAGTTAGAAGACACCATGGCCTCTTTAAGACTGAACGACTCCCTAAAAAGCCCGGAGTCCGACAAAGCCCCCCCACAAGTCGAAAAATCCGACGAAGAGCCCCGTCGATCCACTCGCTTCAAATCCCGTAAAAACTACACAGAGAAGCGGCGAGTGTACACGAAACCGACTAAACTCAAAGACGACACGGTACATATCAAAACCTACTACCTCGATAAAAGTATTAAAAGACTGAGCCCCCCGTTAGAGACGATATATGAAGACAACAACGACGAGAAGTGCCTGCGGTCGTTTTTAAGAACACTTAGTAATAGTTGCAAGAATACGAAGAAAAGAAAAATGAAAGAGAAAGGTGTGTCGGCGCAGCAACGCAAAATGAACAAGGACAAGCTTTCAATGGCGTTTTTGTTGGAAAAGCTTGATAAAATCGACAAGTGATTTAGGTTATTTATTAGAATAAGTTTTCTACAAATATACGTTTTCTATGAAGTTAGGTTTTCACGAAACAACTTTCAGAGGTACTATCACAGCCTTCATATTCCTTCAAGTTTGCAGACAGTTCTGGGGTTTGTACACAAGCGCACCTGTAATCCTGGCCCGGTTGGTATAGTTGTCGCGGGACCCCAACCCAGTCCCGCGTGACGCCCCCGCTTTTATTGCTGCACCAAACGCGCGTCCCTGTGTCAGCCCCCCATTCCACGTTACACGGAGGGTACTTGATTTTGTCCAAATCTTGGTTGTTTTTAGCCAGTTCTGCCACCTCTATCAACTTTTTCACTTCTCGTCCATATCCAGTGAGTTCGCCGTTTTTGTCGTAATAACTCCCGATTAATTTACCCACTCTTTTGTATTCTTTACCATAAAACCCGACCCAGTGGTTGAGCGACCGCAGCTCTTCTTGAGACAAATCAGAAACTCGATCATCGACGTCGTTGTCACCGAATTTGCCTGTAATGAAGCTCCGAGAAGCGTCTTTACCTACGAAAAAATTGTAAGCTTTGCCCGGCCCGTAATGCTTGGAACCTTTCGAAACGTCGAAAATTTTACCCAAAACTGCCAAATACAGCTCGGGTTTGTCGTTCCCGTTGTAGAGTTGGAGTTCCTCGGGAGTGAACAGTCTGGAATTTTTGGGGTTAGGTTTTTGTGGCGCGAATTTAGCCAAAAAGGGTACAAATGAGGGGTAGTAGAAGGCAAGGAGGGCGAAAAAAATAGATACGAGGGCGATTTTGACAAACATTGGGGCTGTTTACGTAAACAAAAACAAAGATAGGTTATGTTTGGGTACAAATTGTCTACCAATTGACGTTTAGAGTGTCGCAGTGGAACTACTCCCAAAAACTTAGTTTGTCGACGCACCTAAAATGATGTCAAAATATAACTCATTTACATTGTATATTATTAAACAAAACAAAGAAGTACCATATATAAATTCAATTTTATGTAACGAATTTTAAATTCAATAGTAGTACAAACAACCCCGTGACATAACCTTAAAATATCTTTTCCCTGACACCGCTTGAAAATGGTCGAATTACAGCTTCGCTTTGCCCCCTTGAGCGGCCAATTTATTCAAAACGGTGTGCGCCTCTTCGTAGTAGGGACTACACTCCTTCCGAACGCGTTCCAGCCAGGCCTTCAGCACTGGTCGCCCTTCAGTGGGGTCATATCCAGCAGCCCCTAAAAAGACTCTCAAAGATTGAAATTATCACAATGGTGTTAATTACGCGGCTGCTCGATTTCACAAGCTGCGAAAATATCAGCTACTGAAATCCTGTTTCCGGTTATGTATGGACCATTAGCCAACCAAATTGTCTCAACGGTGTGCAAACAACTGTCCATGTTGTCTTCGTACTTTTGCAGTTGGTCGGGGTCCGTGGGTTTGCCAGTAAGAATGGGAATTAGCCACTAGAAACGAAATAAAGTCCCCAAAATTGGTTTTCGTTACACAACGTACTTTTTTTTGGAAGTACATGGCACAAAAGGCTCGAGTGTTGTGGTGCTGCCATTCCAAGTACTCGTCAACTTGGGCCTGCTCTTGTGGGTTTTTGGGGTACCAGTTGTTGTCTAGACTGTGTTTGGTGGAGACATAGCGAACAATGGCCACACTTTCTGCAAGTCTGAATTGACCGTCATGAATGAAAGGCACTCGTTGGAAGCGGTTAAAGTCCTTTTGAAATTCCTCTGTCAAATGTACACCTACAAAAACCTGTCGTATGCTTGTTTTTTCGCTTTTTTCATTGTTTGTTTACCTTTGCGCAAGGCCACTTGACACGCTTCGAACGGGATTTTGTTAATTTTCAGAAAAATGTACAAAGCCCTGGAGGGCTGGGACAAGAAATCAAAGTACAGCTTGAGAGTCATTGTAGCTTACACAATCTGATTCAAAGTCGTTTGAGGTAAACAAGTGGGGTTCAAAGGTCAATCTAAATTTATAAAAAAAGATAATCCACGTTAACAACTAGAAAAAATCTTGTCGAAGTCCAATATCACCGTCCTCGATTATTTATTTGTTGTGGAATTTACAATATTTACACTTTCTTGGTTGACAGATGTCTAACACCATAACCTAATTTTTAGAATCAAGTATTTAATCTTTTAATGGTTCTGGTAAATAGCGTTATCAAAAGATACAAAATTTGACCAATTACGAGTCCGGCGAGTTGTCGCTTCGATGAAAAAGCAAACAGAGTGTGATTATATTTTCTAGAACGCAAACAGGAGGGTTTCAAGTGGCTGTGATTTTTTGTGTTGTGATAAAAACTCGTAAGTAGATAAATAGTGATAAGATAAGGAATTTAATAAGATAAGGCACTCCAGGCATGAGTTGGGATTTTCAGCTACTAAGAATTTGCACCACCAAGCCAAAAACAAAAATTCGGAACTGTATCTGGAAATCTGCTGATAAGAGATGGCGCAGATAAAGGTGATAACACGAGTTGTATTTCTTCGAAATTAGGAAACTGGATGCTTTTTTGAAAATTGGAACTTAAGGCGCCAAATTTCAAATGTCAATTTTTATAACCTAAAATGGAAATCGAGTTTCATTATTTAACACCGCCTGATTGCAGACTGAAGACTCCCGCAAACTACAACGATTACGAGCGGTCGAAAATTTTTTGATTTGCGACAGGCATGAAATGGGCCGTATGGTTGGCAACATTGTGTGAAAATGACGTAAGCAGAACCTTCGCCCTCTGTTCATACAAGATTATCAGAGTATACAGTTGTGTACAGGCTTTAATATACCTCGCTCCATATGGTTACCACCTGGTGGATGTTGAACGTACTCGAAAAATGCATTTCTGCATCGTTTTTTGATTTGAGTTGGCGCTAAAATCAACTTTGGTTTGTTGCAGCCTTGGCGGTCAAGGTCTTCAACCGTCCTATTTTTTTCAAGTGTGTAAACTCATCAACTTTTTTTTAATCAGCCGAGATTATCGCCGACATGTAGGTTTTTAGCCGATTTTGATCATTAATCTGAAACTGGTCTTCATTGGAACTCTGGAAAATTGCAACACACAATTAACACAGTTTCTTGACAGACACCAATGTTATTTTGTTTGCTCAATTTACGTAATAATTATAACTGAAAGTTATTTAACAAAATTACTGTCGTGCATTAATCTGAATCTAAATAAAGTTTATAAATATTAATTTTATTTTAAATCGGTATTTATTGCTCGAACAACATTTAAGGTGTTTTATACCTGTTCCGCATTTCTGTAATTTTTGTTTATTAATTTGTTTACACAGTGTTTTGTATACAGTCTGTTCCGTTTTTTGTCCACGCATAGTAATAATAAATTATCTTTTACATACATATTTGTCTTTTTTACGTCGCTGCCTGGGTATTTTTTATGTTAACACTTTAAATTTTTCTAAAATATGGTTCGTATTTCATTCTTGACTAGAGTCAACTCCGACACAACTATTTTAATTTGTTGTTTGTTTTAGTACATACGTATAATTACATACCACGGTACTTATATGTAATTAATTTTTTCCACTATCGTTCCATGGTACTTCTAAGTGTTTTTTTTTACATATTGACTATTCGTAACTTTTATGGTGTCACTTATTAATAGTTCAAATTTGTTTTTTCTTTATCTGAAATTGTTCATGCGACCTCAACGAAGACGTGGAAATCCTTCTTTTGTGTAACTTTAGTCACGGATGTGCGTTCATCTTTTTTATTTTCTGCTTCTTGTTCAATCGTACCTATGTTTGAAGATCAAACAGAAACAGCAGATAAACGGTGATAAGATAAGATAATGTGCTGATAAAACTCCCTATGTGTTGAAATGTAGGCTTAGGAAAAATAAGAAAAAACTGTATCTGAAAATCTGGCACATGTATGTGATAAAAGCCGGATTTGTGACAAATTTAGGTACAAATTTTAAACGGACTGAGTTCTTAAATATATGAAAAAATTATTATTATTATTATTATTATTATTAATTATATGAGACATACTTACCTTTTGTCAGTATTTTCATGTAAGCATAATACCAACTGAATAAATCTTCTTCGGAGAAAGAACGCCAATTTGTTTTTCTTATCTTATCAGTACATTGAACGCGGAAAATCCCAATAGCTTCTCGCTTCTTTGCTTCTTGGTAAACAACAGTGGCGTGATTTTTCTGTAATAATGACGATGATGATGATGGTGATGTACAACTGAGAGCGTCATTTCGTGCATTACTTTTTCCAGTTGGTGTACAAATGTAATGACGTGTAGAAAAACGGTTTTTGTTTTTTGACCTTCGTTTAAATATTCCACTAAAAGCGTTTATCTTCCCGGTTATAATTCTTGTCCTCACCGTCGCACATACGCGTTATCTTTATGGCCGTCCCACTTTCCCACAATACCAACAAAGCTTTGACAACTTTTATTTCGAATCGAACAATACAAAATTCATTATAAATTAAAATGTATGTACAAAATGGCTTAAGTAGTAAAAACAGTAACAAAAACAATAAATAAACGCAGAAACTTTCGAAACCTATAAAAATATAATACTCTCAGTTAAAAGTGTGCTTCAGTTTTGTTTCAGACTGCTGACGTATCTCTCAAGTAAGGTTTTCAGTCCATTCGTGTTGTACACTTTCAAGAATGTCAGAAACGAAACGGGAAGATTATTGTTGCAAATCTGATACCCGGTTACGAACTTGTAGAAAAGAAAAAAGTCCCGAGGGATGAACTTCTCGACCAAGGTCATCTCGGATACGTATTCCTCGACGGTGAGGTTGTCCTTGCAGCTGAAGAAGGTGTTCTTCGGCAGCCCGATCACCTCTTTGTCTTCCAAGGGGGTTTTGTCGTAGGCGCCGTCTGAGGTTATGCTGTCGATGAACAGCTTCTTCTGCGTGTCGTCGAAGTACCGGATGAAGCTGTTGTTGCTCTTGTAGTAGAAAAGTTTGCCATGAGGAATTTGTTTCTCTAGTCCGGTGGACTTAGGTCGGGGCGACCTGACGGACTCGCTACTGCTGCTACTGATGCTAATGGTGTCGATATCGACTGATTGTCTTCTGTTATCACCTATTATATTACTGACGGTGTAGTCTTTGGACTTAGGTCTAGGAATTGGTTCTTCTAAGCTTTTGGTACTAACTATAACCCTATTTGGTTCGGTACGAATAGGAACAGGAATGTCTTCTTTTCGCGCTTTTGCGTCGGGAGGTTTCTGCTTTTCGGCTAAGAGATCGTCGATGCGGAACAAGTGTGGCAGCTTACCCTCACCACCTGCTCGACCTGGAACTAGAACCACCAAACTTGACATTTTTGTGAAGCAAGTTCAATAGAGCGAGCGAAGCCCGTGACACGATTTTGCGTGACGAGTTAAGTTTATAAACTTGCCGTTAACGTTGCTGTTCAAAAATAGATTAGGTATTATAACCACAAGGGCTTACATTTTGCCTTTTTTTCTTAATATGTATAGTCTTCTTTTCGCAACAAGAAAGGTAAAACATGTTTAAACTGATAAATTTTTGACATTTGATGAAGTGTACACAATTTAAAACAAAAGGTCAAAAAGTAAGCCCGCCCACCCGCCCTATCTCAATTGTGATGATTTTTTTTATTCGCCGTGAATCAAGGGGGCGGAGCTTAACTGCAAAATACAAATTTTTACAAGAAATTGAAAACATGTTTTTTAGTATCGTGTTGTTCAAAGAATACTATGTATATTAAGAAAAAAGGCAACATATAAACCCCACCCACCCACCCCGTCTCGATTGTGATGATTTTTTTATTCTTAGAAACTTAAAACACATTTAAAATGGTAAATTTTAACAAGGAAGTATGGATTAGAGTTAGGCTCCGCCTTCTTGGCTCACGACGAATAAAAAAAGAATCATCACAATTGAGATAGGGCGGGTGGGCGGGGCTTATATTTTGCTTGTTTTTAAATACACTTAATCGTCTTTTCAGAACAAGGAACTTAAAACATGTTTAATACGTTAAATTTTTGTACACAAATATGGATTTTGCATTTAAGCCCCGCCCCTCGATCTGACAAGGATTGAAAAATTTATCACAATTGAGAATTGAGATCTGGGCGGGTATGGGCGTGGCCTAATTTTTGACTTAACTTTTTTTTAATATACATAATATTCTTTGAACAACACGATACTTAAAAACATGTATTTAATTTCTCGTAGAGAAATAAGGAGTTAGCAGTTAAGCTCCGCCTTCTTGGCTCACGATGAATAAAAAAATTCATCAGAATTGGGATAGGGTGGGTGGGCGGGGTTTATATTTTCGCTTTGTTTCTTATGACACATAGCCATCTTTTCACAACAAGAAACTTAAAACATGGTTAAAATGGTACACAAAATTTTCCATTTTGAACATGTTTTAAGTTTCATGTTGTGAAAAGAAGTCTACACAAATTAAAAAAAATAGGAAACATAAACCCCGCCCACCCACCCCGTCTCAATTGTGATGATTTTTTATTCTTAGAAACTTAAAACACATTTAAAATGGTAAATTTTTACAAGGAAATATGGATTTTGCAGTTAGGCTCCGCCTTCTTGGCTCACGACGAATAAAAAAAGAATCATCACAATTGAGATAGGGCGGGTGGGCGGGGCTTATATTTTGCTTTTTTTTAATACACGCAGTCGTCTTTTCAGAACAAGGAATTTAAAACATGTTTATAACGTTAAATTTTTGTACACAAATATGGATTTTGCATTTAAGCCCCGCCCCTCGATTTGACAACGATTGAAAAATTTATCACAATTGAGAATTGTGATGGGAGGCGGGAATGGGTGGGGCCTAATTTTTGACATAACTTCTTTCTTAATATACATAATTTTCCTTGAACAATACGATACTTAAAACCATGTCTTTAATTTCTCGTAGGGAAATAAGGATTTTGCAGTTAAGCTCCGCCTTCTTGGCTCACGACGAATAAAAAAATCATCAGAATTGGAATAGGGTGGGTGGGCGGGGCTTATATTTTCGCTTTTTTTCTTATGATACATAGCCTTCTTTTCACAACAAGAAACTTAAAACATGGTTAAAATGGTACACAAAATTTTCCATTTTAAACATGTTTTAAGTTTCATGTTGTGAAAAGAAGGCTATGTATCATAAGAAACTTAAAACATGGTTAAAATGGTACACAAAATTTTCCATTTTAAACATGTTTTAAGTTTCATGTTGTGAAAAGAAGGCTACACAAATTTAAAAAAAAGGAAACATATAAACTCCGCCCACCCACCCCGTCTCGATTGTGATGATTTTTTATTCTTAGAAACTTAAAACACATTTAAAATGGTAAATTTTTACAAGGAAATATGGATTTTGCAATTAGGCGCCGCCTTCTTGGCTCACGTCGAATGAAAAAAGAATCATCACAATTGAGATAGGGTGGGTGGGCGGGGCTTTTATTTTGCCTTTTTTTCGTAATATGTGTAGACTTATTTTGACAACAAGAAACTGAAAACATGGTAAATTTTTGTAGTAATCAATTTAAATCCTCCACTTTTCTTGTACAACACTTTACCTAAATACGGCCAAAGTTGAACGTCAAAGTTACTAATCAACGGCAACGTCAACGGCAAGTTTATAAATCCCACTTTAAGGAAAGCGAGTGAAGCTCGCGACACGTCTAAACTAGAGGTTTTTATCGACGCGTGATTTTTCCATTTTACCTTCATAAAGTGTACTAAGAACATTGTGAATCTTATTATTACAAATTATTATAAATCACTTTTAGTTTGTTTGATTTTAGTTTTTTTTTTTCACGTATATGTATGTAATGTAAACATATTATTATCTAATAAAAAACACGTTTCTAGGATTTTCTTGGTGATTAAATATTTACACTAGATATCAAATGTACAAATCTACTTCCCATGTTTCATACTTTTAGAAGAGATTTAAAGAATATTTACAGGATTTTATAGTTCATGGAACGTCGAGAAAACATAAAAGTAGCGGGTCGTCCAATGGACTCGATTACTTAGTTTACGCTCACGAAGTAACACGCAACGTCAAATGTGTAGATCCACTTCTTTTAGTATGAATATTATATCAAGAAATTACATCACTTACAGTTGGCAAAACAAAAAATTATGTCATAGTTGGTACCAACATAACCGGCGCCACAAAAGTCACTAAACTCAAGTGGACCCACCCATTTGTCACTTTCCGTACCTTTCGTGATCACCGGCGTGCTGGCCTTGACCACCCCATTCTGCCTGGCCTCCCCCTCGAACTTCAGCACCCCATTCACCATCTTCCCCCTCAGATAACTTGGCACTTGCGAAGAATCCCTCTCACTGACAGTAATAATAACTTCTTGCGTCACTGGGTCACTCGAGTACGTCTTGCCGCACTCGCAGTGGCAGCGGTGCTTGCCGCCGCCCTTGCCGTCCACCGTTAGGTCGATCGCCGCCACCACTTTATCCTCGTGCCGCCGCCTCTTGTGCTCCTGCAGCTCGTACTCCTGTCGCGAGAACGGGAAGTGCATCCCCGGGTAGGCGGCCTTCTGGATGGGGATGGGGCGGATGGGCGTGCGGGGGACGGGCCGCGGCGGCGATCGCGCTATGGGGTAGGGCGGCGGCGGTGGCAAGGCGGGGCGGAACGGCAGCGGGTGGGGGTAGGCGGGCGGGGCCGGGTAAGGGCGGTAGTCGGCCAGGAGCGGCCGGGGGGCGGGCGGTGTCTTAGGGAGGGGCTCGTCTTGCTTGCGGGGGCGGCGCTCGGGGACCATCTGGGGCAGTGCGTGTCCGAAGTGGGGCGGTTGCGGGCTTTCGAGTATTGTCTTGGCTGTGTAGGCGGCGCGAATGACTGGCTCGTGTGTGCTGGGGGCGGACTGGGGGACGCTGCGGTCGTCTTTGTGGGGCTCGGGGGGCGGCGGCTTGTCGACGAGGCGGCTGAGAGGCTCCTTGCTTTTGCAGAGGGTGTGCGAGGGAGCTGCAAGAGGAGAGACGTTATCGGGAGATAAGCGGGATTACGTAAGTGAAAATTTATGCGAAGTTGGCGGTGATAAGGGTGTCGTGACCTGAGATTGTGGCGGCGAGGCTGGAGGGAAAAAAGTACACACTTTTCGGGCTAAAAATATACAAAATACTACAGTTTTCACCAAAACATTTGATTAAATGGTATTTGCCTTGATAATTGACACACTGGTGTAAGTAAAAGCTGAATTTGATGAGAAGTTGAGTCAACTGGGTTTTGACTCATTTTAATTTTAACACCCAGCAATAAAATCTTTGTAATAATTAAACGTAATTTTCTACACAACATACTTTTGTAAGGAACATTAAAAAAAGCATGCAACAATTTTCACAACTTGATTCTTGAATGTTAATTATGCCGTGGCACGTGTCACATGTGATAGTAGGTCATGGTGTAAACAAGTTTATGATTTAATGTTTGAAAGAACCCATTGTTTTTGCACAAATATAATAATTTAACGGTACACAATTAAAAAATCACGTGACTCAGCACTATTTAAAGCCAGCAATTTGCACTTGCACTTGAAACTTTAAAAATTCAGTGTCAAGCTTTTGTGTCCTTTCACTAGAACAATTTGAAATTTGACATTTCCCGCCAGATATAGTATATTCACTATTTCTAAAAGGCGGCACAAGCTTGCGAAGATACAAAAACATTGATTTCTAGCCTATCACATACTACGATATGAAATTTATTTTAAACAGTTATAGACTACGGCATGTGACTCAGGTAGGTACAAATTCACACGAAACATGTAATTGCTATTACTGTGTTTGCCGCTCAAGGCTGATTGACGTTTCATGCTTGTTTTTTATGACGCCAGATTCAACTTTTCACTAAAATAAACAAATTTTATTAGTTAGCGCAAGATGTTAAATTACGTCATCAATTTTTAGAAGATACTGTACACTGAAAAATGTACCGTCATTCTGAGTTTGACGTATTGACAGTCCTTTATTTGCCGAGCTATTAAGTTAAAGCGAAGAGAATTAAATTAGCAGCAGTTTATAATAATGGGGTTCCATTAAAGATAAATTAGTACTAAATTCACGCCTTCGAAGAAGGTTAAATAACACACAAATATGTTGCATATTTTAATGCTATTTTGTTTGATACTGGCAATATTAGGGTGTCTTTAGGTGCTATAACTATAAACATAGTTAATGAACCACAAGTGATTTGAAAAATCCAGTGAGTCGTCAGAAACCACGATGACTTACTGTTATAAGATATATTGTTTGTATAAGATAGTCCCAACTGAATCATGCATTTCTTGTGCGTTGTGCAACATAAACACCACATTCTTTTCCAACCACTATATTTATTTACAATTTTTGTTCTTTGATATATTGGTGTGGTGTTCCAGGGAAATTTCCGATGAGAATAATTGCGTAATGTCTACAACAATCACTCACAAACGTGGCTTTTTAAAACTTTAAAAAAATTATAATATAATTTGTAAATATATATCGCGCCATCTACGTCCGACGAGAGGAAGCAGAATGCGAAATGTCGTACGCGTACAATTGCGAAATAAAACACTCATTAATAATTAATCAAAATGGCTGTTTAAACCTACAATTGTCTCTTTTATGTTGCGTTTAGTTTAGCTCAAAATCTAAACAGAGTAAGAATAGTAAACAACAATTTAGGGGCTGAATGCAGTAAATCATTTCGCTAATAACTTTTTTATTATTAATCCTACGTTAAAAAGTTGTAAGTCAAAGTTGTACTTGCTAAGATAAGACTGATTTTGTCACATGAGCTACCTTCTAAGAAAATACAGGGCGGGTGGGCGGGGCTAGTACTTGCTAAGATAAGACTGATTTTGGCAAATGAGATACCCGTTAAGACAATAGACGGTGGGCGGGGCTAGTGCTTGATAAGATAAGATTGATTTTGACAAATGACATCCTCCAAGAAAATATAATGTGGGTGGGCGGGGCCAAGAAAAAAACTGATTTTGGCAAATAACATACCCTCTAAGAAAATAGAGGGTGGGTGGGCGGGGCTAGCATTTATAGTGATGACTGATTTTGACATTTTTGATATTTTAGACCATTTTTCAGCCATTTTCGAAAATTCCTCAAAGACATTTGAAATTCATTTTTAATCCGAATTTTCCGGAGATTTCTAATCAGCAACTAGTAGTAAGAAAACACTATCTGCAAATTTTCTCTTAAATTTACGGTTACGAAAATAAACCAAATGTAAATTCCGACCCACTTTTTGACTTTTTTTGAAAACTAGAAACCTTTTTCCAGAATCTCTTATTGATATTTCGCAGTTTTTAGAATTTTTAAAAATTCGATTTTCAAACCGCATTTCAAAATGCATTATAATTTTGGAATCAGCAAGTCGAAATCTATATGCCAGAATTTTTTGAGCATTTTTAGACGACTTTTTCAAATTTAAAATTTTCCAGTAACTACCTACAAATTTCGACTCATTTTTGACCATTTTCGAAACTTGGTTGTATATTTCGGGCTCCTGAAGTCACTTCCAGACTCGTTTCTTCAATAATTCCAACCGTTTTTCCAGAATGCCTCTTTAAAATAGAAATAAAAAAAAAAGAATTTCAAACGGAGAATATTTCGAAAATATTGCTCCGTGACCATAAATGCGCTATATTTTTGGTACCAGGAAGTCGAGATCCACGTCCCTGAGAATTTTTTCGCAATTTTTGGACAACTTTTTTTAAAAGAGAAATTTTTCCAATGATCCCCCCTTCTTCAAAAATCGGCCAATTTTTTGACATTTTCGAAAGTTAACTAAATACTTTTTCTTGTAGATTTCGAGCTCTAGAACTCACTTCCGGCCTCGTTTCTTTGATAACTTCAACCGTTTTTCCAGAATCGACCGTTAAAATATCGAAACTTTTAGAAATTTTCAAAAATTCGCATTTCGTACCGATTCTTTCGAAAATATTGCTCCGTGACCATAAACACACTATATTTTTGGAATCAGCATGTCCAGATGTACATTCCAGAATTTTTTCATAATTTTTAGACGATTTTTTTTAAAGTGAAATTTTCTCAATGGTCCCTCCTTCAACTTTCAGGTAATTTTTGACATTTTCGAAACTTAACGAAATACATTTTCTTGTAGATTTCGAGCTCTAGAACTCACTTCCGGCTTCGTTTCTTTGATAACTCCAACCGTTTTTCCCGAATCGATCCTTGAAAAACCGAAATTTTTAGAAATTCTCAAAAATTCGCATTTCACACAAATTCTTTCGAAAATGTTCCTCCGTGACGATCAACACGCTATATTTTTAGAATCAGCACGTCGAGATCTACATCCCTGAATTTTTTCATAATTTTGAAACAACTTTTTTAAAAGTGAAATTTTTCCAATCATCATCTTCAAAAATCGGCCAATTTTTGACATTTTAGAAACTTAACTAAATACATTTTCTCGTAGATTTCGAGCTCTAGAACTCACTTCCTGCCTCGATTCTTTGATAACTCCAACCGTTTTTCGAGAATCGACCGGTGAAATACCGAAATTTTTAGAAATTTTCAAAAATTCACATTTCACACAGATTCTTTCGAAAATATTCCTCCTTTACTATCAACACGCTATATTTTTGGAATCAGCATGTCGAGATCTACGTCCCCGAATTTTTTCGCAAATTTTAGAAAAGTGAAATTTTCTCTATGGTCCCCCCTTCTTCAAAAATCGGCCAATTTTTGACATTTTCGAAATTTAACTAAACACATTTTCTTGTAGATTTCGAGCTCTGGAACTCACTTCCGCCCTCGTTTCTTTGATAACTGCAACCGTTTTTCCGGAATCGACCGTTGAAATATCGAAATTTTTAGAAATTTTCAAAATTTTGCCTTTCGTACCGATTTTTTCAAAAATGTTTGTTCGTGACCATCAACATGCTAAATTTTTGGAATCAGCATGTCGAGAATGTCCCTGAATTTTTTCACAATTTTTAAGCAAGTTTTTTGAAAGTGAAATTTTTTTAATGGTCCCCCCTTCTTCAAATTTCGGTCAAATTTCTCACATTTTCGAAACTTAGCTAAGTACATTTTCTTGTAGATTTCGAGCTCTAGAACTCACTTCGGGTCTCGCTTTTTTGATAACTCCAACCGTTTTCCCAGAATCGACCGTTGAAAAACCGAAATTTTTAGAAATTTTTGAAAAATTCGCATTTCACACAGATTCTTCCGAAAGTGTTCCTCCGTGACTATCAACACGCTATATTTTTAGAATCAGCATGTCGAGATCTACGTCCCTGATTTTTTTTCACAATTTTTAGACAACTTTATTAAAAGTGAAATTTTTTCAATGGTCTCCCGTTCTTCAAATGTCGACCAATTTTTGACATTTTCGAAACTTAACTAAATACATTTGCTTGTAGATTTCGAGCTCTGGAACTCACTTCCGGGCCCTGATTTTTTGATAACTACAACCGTTTTTCCAGAATCGTCCCTTGAAATATCGAAATTTTTAGAAATTTTCAAAAATTCGCATTTCACACAGATTCTTTCGAAAATGTTCCTCCGTGACTATCAACACGCTATATTTTTGGTATCAGCAAGTCGAGATCTACGTCCCTGAATTTTTTCATAATTTTTAGACAACTTTTTAAAAAGTGAAATTTTTCCAATGGTCCCCCCTTCTTCAAATTTCGGCCAAATTTTGACATTTTCGAAACTTAACTAAATGCATTTTCTTGTAGATTTCGAGCTCTAGAACTCACTTCCGGCCTCGTTTCTTTGATAACTCCAACCGTTTTTCCAGAAGCAACCGTTGAAATATCGAAACTTTTAGAAATATTCAAAAATTCGCATTTCACACAGATTCTTTCGAAAATGTTCCTCCGTGACTATCAACACGCTATATTTTTGGAATCAGCATGTCGAGATCTACGTCTCTGAATTTTTTCATAATTTTTACACAACTTTTTTAAAAGTGAAATTTTTCTAATGGGCCACCCTTCTTCAAATTTCGGCCAAATTTTGACATTTTCGAAACTTAACGAAATACATTTTCTTGTAGATTTCGAGCTTTAGAACTCACTTCCGACCTGGTTTCTTTGATAACTGCAACCGTTTTTCCGGAATCAACCGTTGAAATAACGAAATTTTTAGAAATGTTCAAAAATTCGGATTTCGTACCGATTCTTTCGAAAATGTTGCTCCGTGACCATCAACATATTATATTTTTGGAATCAGCATGCCGAGAGTTACGACCCTGATTTTTTTCATAATTTTTAGACAACTTTTTTAAAACTGAAATTTTCTCTATGGTCCCCCCTTCTTCAAAAATCGGCCAATTTTTGACATTTTCGAAATTTAACCAAACACATTTTCTTGTAGATTTCGAGCTCTTGAACTCACTTCTGGCTCCGATTCTTTGATAACTCCAACCGTTTTTCCAGAATCGTCCGTTGAAATATCGAAATTTTTAGATATTTTTAAAAATTGCTCCGTGACCATAAAGGCGCTATATTTTTGGAACCAGCATGCCGAGATCCCTGATTTTTAGACAACTTTTTTAAAAGTAAAATTTTCTCAATGGTCCCCCCTTCTTCAAAAATCGGCCAATTTTTGACATTTTCGAAACTTAACTAAATACATTTTCTTGTAGATTTCGAGCTCTAGAACTCACTTCCGGCCTCGTTTCTTTCATAACTCCAACCATTTTTCCAGAATCGACCGTTGAAAAACCAAAATTTTTAGAAATTTTCAAAAATTCGCATTTCACACAGATTCTTTCGAAAATGTTCCTCCGTGACTATCAATACGCTATATTTTTGGAATCAGCATGTCGAGATCTACGTCCCTTAATTTTTTCATAATTTTTAGACAACTGTTTTAAAATTAAATTTTCTCAATGGTCCCCCCTGCTTCAAAAATCGGCCAATTTTTGACATTTTAGAAACTTAACTAAATACATTTTCTTGTAGATTTCGAGCTCTAGAACTCACTTCGGGGCCCGATTCTTTGATAACTCCAACCGTTTTTCGAGAATCGACCGTTGAAATATGGGAATTTTTAGAAATTTTCAAAAATTCACATTTCACACAGATTCTTTCGAAAATGTTCCTCCTTTACTATCAACACGCTATATTTTTGGAATCAGCATGTCGAGATCTACGTCCCCGAATTTTTTCGCAATTTTTAGGCAACTTTTTTAAAAGTGAAATTTTTTCAATGGTCCCCCCCCTCTTCAAATTTCGGCAAATTTTTGACATTTTCGAAACTTAACTAAACACATTTTCTTGTAGACTTCGAGCTCTAGAACTCACTTCCGACCCCGATTCTTTGATAATTCCAACCGTTTTTTCAGAATCGACCATTGAAACATAGAAATTTTTGAAATTTTTCAAAAATTCGCAATTCGTACCGATTCTTTCGAAAATGTTGCTTCGTGACCATAAATGCGCTATATTTTTGGAATCAGCACGACGAGATCTACGTCCCTGAATTTTTTCATAATTTTTAGACAACTTTTTCACTAGTGAAATTTTCCAAATTTCGACCCATTTTTGACATTTTCGAAACTTAACCAAACACATTTTTTGTATATTTCAAGCTCCAGAAGTTAATTTCAGACTTATTTCTTCTACCCAAAGTTCCGAATTGACTGCAAGAATTAAACTTATCATAACTCTTTTATTATTAATGTTACTCCAAAAAGTTCTTACTAAAAATTGTAGATAATTGGATTCTCTACAAAAATACTTCTTACAAATTTTCTGTCAGACTCACGATTACGGAGATAAATAAAAAAAATAATTTCAATCGGTACGACCAAATCCTCACGTAACCCCAAAAATTTGGCACAATTATCACCATTGCAACAATTCTATAAACACACCACATTTCGCCACCTTGCCCAAACTTGTGCCGTTTTCGCTCCCACTCGCGCTTTCGCCGGAACACTCCGTACTACGTAGTTCCGCTCCAGCCTCAGTACCACACGCACTCTCACTTACTCGTTCCCAGCTTGATCAGCTCCATGCCCTCGTGCCGGAACTGCCCCCTGCAGTTCTTGTTCTTCCTCTTCCTCCTCACCTTGCGGCCGTTCGGCGGCGCCTCGCCCTTCTTCTTCTCCTCCACCAGGTCGTAAATCTTCGTGTTGCTCACTTCGTTGAACAAGTGCGGGCCCTTGTCGTCGCGGTCAGGTACATCGTGCTGACGGTAAATCAGTTGTTTCTTGTAGTGTCTGATAACGGAAGTCTCGGTCATGTCGGGTGCTGGTGCTGGTTGCGTACTGAACAAAAGAAGGCGATTAACGGTGCGGTGCGGGGTGCGTGCCCCAGGGGTGCGCTCGCGGACCGATGCTACTCCGGCGTCGCGCCGCCTCCAGACTGCCGCTTACCGCAATTACCGCCAAGGCCGCCCTCAGCCACCAAAACCGGTCAATTAATTATTCCTGCAACTGTTTTGCATTTGGCACCGGTGTGCTCGCATCGGGCGTTTTAATTGCACTGGCTTAGACTTACCTTGACTTAGCGCGCTAATGGTGGTCTTATCAAGAAGAAACCTTCGATACCGCGGTAAGTAGACGGCGATTATAAATCGGTCTTTTTCAGGACTGGCGACTCATTAAAAAATCATCCCGGGTAATTAAGTTTCGAGGGTTGATTAAATCCGCCCCTTTTAAAGCGGGGTGGCCGGCTCGACGCCTGGAGTCGTTAATGCGGCATGCGATTGGTTTTTTTCGTCACGTGTCGCGGGCCATTTTGGCGACCGAGCGAAGAGTGCTATCGTGCAGATAAGATAAGGAGATCGTGCTGCTTGCAAGATTTTTCCCACAGACTAAGCGATTTTTACCTCGTGCTGTGCGACGTTTCGTCATCCACGGTTCATCTTCAAGCGCTGGTCCGAATTCGGCGGTGCCTCTGGAGCGGTGCACAGGGATGCATGACACTTGACGCTATAAAAATAAATACGGACACGCAATGTAATAATCACATTCTAATGTCGTATATTTTACAGCCACGTCAGGATATATCGTATCGATTGCTCTCGGCTCGCTAACGTCCTGTTTTTGTGATAATATTGTTGCTAGATGGTTGTGGGCTCGACGAGGATTTTTGGACTTGCAGCAACGTGGTCCGACACCTAACTAGATTTTGTTATACAATTTATTTTCTGTTTGCCTTTTTCCTTATCTTATCGCGCAGGATAAGATAAGGCAATCTTTATCTTGTGGCCTGTGCTAACAATTATTAAGCCCACTGGTTATTTATAATTGCGGACTTGCAGTGGGGGTTTATTTATTTTATGCGTACAAATAGAGAGGTGCGTCATTAAAATGAACGTTTATCATTATTTTTTATGGCGGATTGCGATAAACTGTTGTAAATTCATAGTGTTTTTGTCGTCGTGTTGATAAAACGTTCCATAATTCTAATTACAGCAGTCACTCGACACGCCGTGTTGCTACGAACGAGGCTTTTAGACTAAACAAGGCTAAGTATCTTTCGAAACGAAGATACATTTTATTCTATCGATTATACTCTTTTTAATTTTAGGTATACGTGGAGGGATTGTGAGTAATTACGCTAATTGCCAACTCCCGTTGCCACCGCAGGGTTGGTAAGCTCCTAACGGGACTGAAAAAGCGAAACGTCGATCGTTCTTTTCCCACCCTAATCCGATTCGACCAACTACAACCAACTACCTCAAATTTGACTTCCCGATCTATTTCGACACGTTCTCCACGCCAATTTGCTGGTTCAAATTTAACCGGAAACTCTTATCTTAAGGTTAACCCCTTTCTAAATCCTGCGGTCACTAAATTTATTCAAAACCCAGTAAGTATACATCCATTTCGACCAAATTCCCAGTTAAAGTTGATCAGGTTTTCAGAATCAAAGTTACTTAGGTTTATGCCATCTGATCATTCCAGTGCGTTGTAAGTAACACCCAGTTTGCGTAATTGGGTTACAAACCCGACAAAATGTGGTTGGGATTTCGTACGAAATGTTGGTTGTTTCTCTTGACCAGACAGATAAAAAACAGCTAAATTTAGGTGGGGTCAAGGTTGTGCGACGAATCAGAAATTTGATTGGGGTTTCAAATGACATTTTAAAGTCCGACACTCTCTATATGTTTCTTACCCTAATTTTAATATAGGTATGTCTTCAGTTGTGGTTAAAATATGACTGACCCTATCCAAGTCAAAACATCAACTCCACATATCTATAATAAAAATTATATTAAAGTGAGTAACATTTTAATTACAAATTGGTGACAATATACAACTTTCAAAGCAGAAAGAAAGATTATTTCTAAGGACCCTGCCCTTTTGCCACAACCGGTACCAAATCATAGAGCATATTATACAAAGTTTGAATAAATTTATTCAAATTGACATTATTTGACACTTCTTTGTGTATTTGTAAGTTTGTTGTTATGACAGTTGTCAGCCATTTTTAGCCACCCCACCAACTGATCTTGTAATGGAGCTACCCATCTTGCATACCATGAATAAAGCAGCAACCAGAAAATAAAGTATACAAAGTCAAATTCAAATGACGTCCAACAAGTATTTTAATTTAGGTCTTTAATATCCTAATCGATCCATAATGTTATTACTTTTTATAAAAAAAGCATAACGTGTTTGTAAACGATTTTAAAAATAACAAATATACGAGAAGAGGAATTTGTTATTGAATTAATTTAAGGTTGTTACTTGATTTTCCAGTATGGCTACTACAGGTTCCGGCGATGTTTTCTATAATAAAATGTCAATATAAATGGTAACCAGTGGCGTAGCTGCAGAAAATTTTCCACTGTTTGTGAAAAAACGAATAATAAGATAGCAGAAGCCGTCTCGGTCAGTACAAAAGTGCAAAGGTCTTTGTATTTTTAAAGAGTGGTAATTCGTGACCTTGGTGACCCAAAACCGCATATAACTTAAACAAATTAACTAATATAAACTGACGTCATTCGTTAAAAAACCAAAAAGTCGATACCTTTCACATACTTTTAATTCCTGACGTGTATCATTATTATTGAAGACTTTGTTTGTTAAAGTAAAAAACTCGTTCCACTTGCATTCTAGATAGCAAAATACATTCTCCAAGTTCCATCAATTATCGACGACATGAAAACATACAACTAAAGCCAGTAAAATACATATTTGTGACGTTAATATTTCATGTAGATATACGAGATATGAGTACATGAACTTTCTTCATACATATTTATTAAAATTAGTCGCATTTTCTCTACAACCACACTGCAATGGTAAAAATTCCTCTTTATCATGGTCGACCTTGATAGTTTATCTATTCTAAGTCGCAACATTATGCAAGTGGTTAAAAAAAATTACATTAACCACTCGGGTAGGTTATGCAACCAACAATGTCAAATTACAAAATTTTTAATAAATTCTGGAATTACACAATTGGAATTTCCCCAGCTGATTCAACTTTTTACACGCGACCTAGAGCCAACGAACGCATCGTCGAACATTACGCCCAAAAATCAATCAGAAGCGTCATTAAATTCGAATCTGTCCAAGTCGTCGACCTTTGCCCACCCTTTAATCGATTTGAGTCTTTTTCTTCGTACTTAATCAAAACATCTTGCTGGGTCGTGTTGACACTTTTTTTTTAATCAATCTATATTGTATAGTTAGTACCTTCCGTATGGAGTAAGTACTTCTATATTAATTTAAAAATGGTACATATAAATTCGATACACTACAACAGTTGCACAAAAAGCAACCCAATGGGAGAGTACACCGACGTCTGCAACCCCAGAAACAATGAGTAAACTTGGTACGCCTTCTTAAGTTCCTCTGGTGTAACGAGACTGAAAACTCAAGTTAGAAAAACGTAGCTACCCATGACTTAATTACTTTGCAATGTTGTAACTGCAGCGACTCAAAAGGTAACCACCAGTGGTACTGAACACCAATATAGTAACAATATACTGATAATCGTGTGGCAGCAGTACCGATAAGTGTTTCCGAGGCTGGGCGTTACAAAACATGAACAGTGGAACGAAAACTAGCATCCTGATCACCGACAGAACGCTCCATCCCACACCGTTTAGTTTCTACAACACATTTATAGTAGTTGAAAGTGGTACCCAGATGAAACTTACTGGAATGACCAAAAAGGACACCCCTCTTCCAATTAAAGAGCACGAAGAATTGAGCAGATAGGTGATAGTTGGGATAAAGTATAAATCTAGAAAATAAAACTAGTGACAAGTTTGACAAAAGTACTGCTTACCGCTCCAAGGTCCGCTACCCTCGTTTTCCGAAACCACCAAAGCAGTTGGTGATGCGTCATGTGCAATAAGAAAACAACCAACGATCACCAAAGATGACCATATTTTTTTAAGTAAATGAAAAACGTCCGACGGCTTAATAATCCTGTCGGTACGTTCTTGGATTCTGTTCATATGGTACACATAGAATTTGTTTCTTCTGGTTGCTATTAGTGCCACAATTGTGACTACAATTACACCAAGTCCAATCCCGAAGTACACTAAGGCGCTATCTTGACTTGACAGATCAAACGCTAAAGAGATCATTTGTGCCACTGCTGTAAATATAGACGCTAGACCTTCACCGATGATGTACGCCCCTATGTAACTATGAGGAAAAAAGGCACAAGCTGTGTACATAGTAACAGAGAAAATACCAGTCATTGCTAAAACAACAAAATTATTTCTAGAAGATTTAAGTAGTTTGGTCTAAACACCATTCATTCCTGCTGTTATAGCCATCGCCATCGCGAAAAAACCCTCTTGCCCTATGACAAAAAACTAAACTTGGTACCACACTAGTACTACGTACATACATGAATCAGTATCGACCCTCACGAACGCCATGGTCAAGATACACAGCAACATGTTAACAATCAAAATGAAGAATTTCCTGGATCGTACTTTAAAGTACCGTCCGTAGTACACCGTCAAGAGTTGGAACGCCAAACTAGAAATTGGTTGTACGACTTTTAGAGACGAACTGAATTGTGCTTGAAGATCGGTCCTAAATTCCGAGTCCGTCGTGTCTATAGTTGTGTTTCGGAACTTGTACATCCAGAACTAAAACATCGTTTTAAGGAGGTACTACCTCCGAAGCGGTACTCACGTTCGTCGCAGTAGTGAAAAAAGTCGCCGGTAAAGAATGTACGAGACCAATCAAGAAGAAGAGGATGTAGTTGACGTAGAAGCGATCTTTGGGGAGATCGGGGTCTACATCGCTCTTTTCTTCGATTTGGGGGTGATCCTTTTGGGTATTCATGGCAGGTGTTGCCAGGTACTAATGTCATGCTAGATAGCACTTTTAGGTTTTATTGTTCTGCATACTTTAGCTTTGGAATCTGATATTAATTGTCTGATAATTAAAGATTCATAGTGATCAGTGGAAAAGTACTTGTTTTGGTCATTGTTTGTAAACTGTTTTGTATAATTGATCAGATTGTTTGTGCAGATGTGCGATTTCATTAAAGAGATGGGGCTGATCTCATAATGTATGTTGCGTGTACATGAAAATATATACACGTATTCACATCGTAGTACCGAGAAGAAATCCGTTGACAAGACAAACAATTTTCAACTAATTTCTATAATATTCTAACTTGGTGTTGCTGTGGTGGACAGCATCTATGATAAACAATAATAAACCATACAAGAGAAGTACTACACAAAATACATCATGCAAAACTTATCTTTTGAGAAGTTTCAACTACATGTTTTTGAAATGGCTCATTATTATTTTGAAGACGGTTTAGAGCACCCATTAAATGATGCATCAAAACCAGAACCTGGCTATTGTTTAGACGTGACGGTACTTCAGTTGTATCTGATATGATTAAATGGTGTTTTACATGAAACAGAATTTTATTTCATCGTGTTTTGACTGAGATAATGTAAACAAAACAAAATGCCGCCGTTTCTGCTTCATTAAAAAAAACGATGTTGGTACTTTCTTTCAGTACTTCTCTTGAAGTATTTTCAGATTACCTCAATTAGATCCCTAAAGTAAGTGAAAGTACCGATTATTATAGAAGTTAGAACATTTCTGGATTGTTATGAAAGCTTCTAAAAGTACTAGATGGTACTACATTGCCACCTCTGCTATGTTAATAGGTAAGCAAAATCTAGAAGAAACAGAAGCGTCACAACTTGTACCCACAATCTAATCACATACAAATCAACAATCGAAAACGATATGCAAAGCACGTTTTTTTCCACAATACAAAGACATTAACACTATCAGTCGAGTCCCTAATTATCAGACAATGAATATCAAATTCCAGAGCAAAGTATGCAATAAAAACAGAAATGCTATCTCAACACATTAGTACCTAGAAACATCTGACTTGCCGCAACATGAGCACTCAAAAAGATCTCCACACGTGTGAACAAAATGAAAAAAACGAAAAAACAGACTACGATCCTCCGGAAGATCATTTCTACATCAACTACATTCTGTTCTTCTTGATTGGTCTGGTTCACTCTTTACCTGGAACTTTTTTCACTACTGCTACGAACGTGAGTACCTTTCACCCGTACTACCTTTCCAAGACGACAGAACTTTTTTTAGTTCTGGATGTACAAATTCCGAAACACCACTATAGACACGACGGACTCTGAGTTCAGAACGGATCTTCAGGCGGAATTTAGCGCTTCTGTCAAGGTGGTACAGCCGATTGCCAATCTGGCGTTCCAGTTGCTAACTGTGTACTACGGACGGTACTTTAAAGTACGTCAAAGGAAGATTTTCATTTTGGTTGTTACTATGTTGCTGTGTTGCTTAACCATGATTTTCGTCAAAGTTGATACTGATTCGTGTATGTAGTACTGCGTGGTGGTAGTACCGACTTTAGTGTTTTTTGTCGTAGGGCAGGGAGGATTTTTCGCTATGGCGATGATGATTACAGGTGGATTGAATGGTGTTTATTTAACTCACAATATGGTGATTGTGAAGACTTGAGTATTCTGTTTTAGCAATGACTGGTATTTTCTCTGTTACTATGTACACGACTTGTGCCTTTTTTCCTCATGGTTACATAGGGGCGTACATTATGGGTGAAGGTCTAGCAGCTATATTTACAGCAATGGCACAGTTGATCTCTTTGGCGTTTGGTCTGTCAAGTCAGGATAGTGCTTTAGTGTACTTCGGGATAGGGCTTTTTGTAATTATAGTTACACTTTTGGCACTACTTGCAACTGGTAATAACCAGTTCTACGTCTACCATATGAACCGAATTCACGATCGTACTGACAGGATTATCAATCTGAAGGATGTCCTCCACATACTTAAAAAAATATGGTCTTCTCTAGTTATTTCAGGTTGTTATCTCATTGCGTCTGATTCTTCTCCAACGGGTCTTGTGGTTTCGGAGTACGAGGGTAGTGGCCCCTGGAACGGTACCAAAAACACAACACTTGCCAAAACTGCTAACTTTCGTCTCCTTCTAGATCTATATTTTATACCGACTATCACGTACTTGGTCAATTCTTCTTGTTCTTTGATTGGTAGAGGAATAGCATTGATGTACGTACCGGTAAGTACCACTCAAGCTAAAACAACGCTCTTTAACCTGATTTGTAGAAAGTTAAAAACGTAGTATGGAGCGTATTATCAGTGGTAAGAATGTTGATTTTTATTCCAGTATTCATGTTATGCAATGCTCAACCTCGAAACCACTTACCGGTACTAATACCGCATGATTACCAGTACATTGTAATCATACTGGTGTACAGCGTGAGTGGTGGTTATCTCTTAAGTCGTTGTAGTTACAACATAGCAAAGTAATTATGTTTTAAGTGTCAATATTTTTCTAACTGACGAATTTTAGTCTCGTTACGCAAGAAGAACTCAAAAAAGCGTACCAGGTGTACTCACTCTTCCTTGGGTTGCAAATGTCGGTGTACTCTCCCATTGGGCTGCTTTTTGTGCAGCTGTTATAGTTTCTATCGAATTTATATGTAACTAAGAATATAATAAATGTATTGGAGACAGTGTGGCATAATTTAACTTCATGTAAATGTAACATTACTGTTTTCACGTGAATCAGACGCCGCTGTCGCTTCTCAGAGTCTTAGTTAAGTTTGGAATTAATAAAACTACCCCCTTGCTTTCGTTTCTTTATTAAGGCACGTATTAGCTTGACTATGTATCAAAATCGATACAAAAATATAAACAAAATGGCACGTATATATACAAATAAATACAATCACTTTTAATATAATACCATAAGAAAGCCTAGAATACTCATTAGTACAGTAACAAAAAATGCCATCGTGGAATGATCAACAACCATAAACACTAAAACTGCTAAAACGACACACGATAAAATTCGCCATCCAGTATAAAATAACCCATTTTAGAAACGAGCAATTACAAACAACAAGACCTTAGAGATCGCAATTAAGTACAAAGAACGATCAAAAACATAAAAGCTATTAAAACAACAAACAGTTTCAGCAACAATCTAAAATTTTTCGTTGTATATAAATAGTTAAAAAATAAATCTTCTAAAAAATATACACATCTCAAAAGGCACCAGTTACTGCTTGATATAGTCACGGCCATTTTCTATCACGGCGAAGTTCGACGGGAGCAAGTAGGAGATGTTACCGCCGTCCTTCTTGAAGGTGGCGCTCTGCACCTCTGACGTCACGTTGATGTTGATAAGGCGCTTCTTACCGCCCAGGGAACAGGAAATGGTCTTGTTCACGGTCACAGGAAGATCGGTCCCCTTCAGCCTAGAAAAAGTGAGGTTATGTTATCAGTTGGTATCAATGAATTTGCTTGCAATTGGATTTGATTTCCTGTTGTAACTTTAACGCCAACAGCAAGTTTATAAATCCCACTTTAACTTAAAAATTCAGAATTTGGGTTGTCATAACCTAACTTTTTTGACATATTAAAAGTGACAGGGCTGTCAATTAAACTTACTGGAAGTAGGCGTTGCAGAGGACCCCCACGATCTCCCCAATTCTATCTTCCTGCCTCACAGAATGCAGAGACACGACTAAATCGTTGCCCCCTAGACAATGGAACACGATCAACTGATCCTGCCCCGGACTCACGCTGATCCCTGTCAAATCCTTAATCCCGGTCCCCTCCTTCATGTTCCTGAACTTCAAACTGTCCAGCTTGTAGACGGCTTGGTCAGTCACCAAAACCACCCTCTCCGCACACTTATTAAACTTGTTGAACTTGGTGACGAACGCCGAAAACAGGACCTTCCCAAAATGCTGGCTATTCTTCAAATTATTAACCGCATCGTTGAACGTCGTGTAGTTGTTATTCTCCCCGTGAGTCGCCAAATAATTCCCTTCCCACCTCCTACTCAACCCGTACCTCGGCCTCTTATTCAACAACGCGCTCGCCGCCACCACCTTCAGCTTCATCTCCGGCCACTCCGCCCTCGGGATCCTGCTCAAAATCATAAACGCGCGCCATCTGTTGTAGAACTGCTTCAGCACTCTCGTGGTCTTCTGCAGCGACACCGGCGGCGCCGGCCAGATGATGCCCTTGCCGAAGTCCTTGGCTTTGCGCGCGTGCACGAACTTGCCCTGGAGCGCGTTGATGTACGTGCGCATTTTCTTCAGGCGGTAGGCCTGGATCATGGTCATGAGGGCACGCATGCGCTTGTACTGTTGTCTGGCCACGTAGCCGCGCCAGGTCTTCTGGATCAGGGTGACGATGCCGGGGATGAGCTCGTTGCGGGCGGCTTCCAGGGCGAAGAGGGTTCGCGGCGACCGGATGAAGATTTTGGTCTTGCCGTATTTGACGTCGTCGGCGAACTTGCGCTCGTCCATGATGACTTTGACGCCGTCTTTGTCGGAGCCGGAGCGGAAGTTGGGCCAGGTGAATTGGGAGATCATCTTGTAGCGTTTGAGGAAGCGGTCGTAGCGTTGGCGGTAGGCGAAACCGGCGCGGCGCACGCGCACGTTCTCGACGAGGCCGAGGTAGCTGACTTGGTGCTTGACGCGCTCTTCGTCGAAGGCGGAGGGGGATTTTAGCTCGTTGGGTTTGATGCAGCGTACGTAGTGGGGTTCTTTACTGTAGAGGTTCTGGACTAGAGCTTGCATGGAGTTCTTGAAGAGGGTGCCGGCGGTGGGGGGGCGCTTCGTTATCTGGAAGGGAGAGAGTGATGGTTTGAGTATGGGTTAAGACCATTGACGATGGGTTTTAAAATGGTGAACATGCATATTATTGTCATTGATGAATAAGTCAGGTCAGGTCAGGTCAGACCTTCAGAGCGGCTCGTGGGTCACCCAAGTCAAGTCATAGCTTAGGTTAGGTCAAGTTAAACCAGGCTAGGTGAAATCAAACGAGGTTAAGTCAAGCCAGAGATTAAGTCAGGTCAAGGCAATTTAGGTTAAACCCAGTCGTGTCAGATTAGATTAGACAATGTCATGTTAGATCATATGATCAATTTTTATTATACACTACATTCGAAACTACCGGACCGATTGTTGTCAAATTTTGAGTGCATGTCAGGACTATCGTGTAAATGGGAAAACAGTAACTAGATTAAACAAAATTTATTTTCCCCATCAACAATTTGATGACGTCACCTTGAAATTTTGAGTAGTAAATGCTATTTAAACTTGATAAAATAACATACTCCTGTACTTGTGGTATATGGATCCGCCTTGATTTTTTGAAATTGGTTTGATGACGGGATCTACAGAAAATGATGGCGCTTTTAGGACCGCCTCGACGCAATTTTGGCCGAATCGAGGCGATGTTACTGGTTCTAAGACAGGTCAAATTGGTCGACAAAAAATGATCGCGGTCATAAACCAGGTCATATCGTTAACAAAAAATGATAGAGGTCTAAGACAGATCAAATGATTGACAAAAAATGATAGGGGTCCTAGGACAGGCAGGTCAAATAGTCGAAAAAAATGATAGGGGTCCTAAGACAGGTCAAATTGGGCGACAGAAAATGATGGGGATCCTAATTCAGGTCAAATTAGTCGACCAAAAATCATTGAGGTTCTTAGACAGGTCAAACTGGTCGTTAAAAAAAAGTGGGGGTCCCAAGACAGGTCAAATAATGGGGTCCTAAGACATGTCAAATCGGTCGACAGAAAATGATGGGGGTCCTTTGACAGGTCAAATGTTGGGGGTCCTTTGATAGGTCAAATTAGTCGATAAAAAATGATGGGGGTCCTGAGGTATTCAAATTGGTCGACATAAAATGATGGGGTCCTAAGACAGGTCAAATGGTGGACAAAAAATGATAGGGGTCCTAAAACAGGTCAAATGATGGAGGTCCTAAGACATGTCAAATTGGTCAATAAAAAATAATTAGGGTCCTAAGACATTCAAATTGGTCTACAGAAAAGGATGGGGGTCCTAAGACAGGTCAAATGGTCGACAAAAAATGATGGGGGTCCTAAAATAGGACAAATTGGTCGACAGAAAATGATGAGGTCCTAAAACAAGTCAAATGGTTAAAAAAAAATGATGGGGATCCTAAAACAGGTCAAATGATGGGAGTTCTAAGAAATGTCAAATTGGTCAACAGAAAATGACGGGGCAGGTTAAATGGTGGACAAAAATGATGGCGGTCTTAAAACAGGTCAAATGATGGGGTCCTAAAACAGGTCAACTGATAAGGGTCCTAAGACTTGTCAAATTGGTCAATAAAAAATTATGGGGGGTCCTAAAACATGTCAAATTGGTCGACAGAAAATGATTGGGATCTTAAGACAGGTCAAATGGTGGACAAAAAATGAGAGAGGCCCTAAAACAGGTAGACTGATAGGGGTCCTAAGACATGTCAAATTGGTCAATAAAAAATGATGAGGGTCCTAAGACATTCAAATTAGTCTACAGAAAAGGATGGGGGTCCTAAGACAGGTCAAATGGTGTGGGTCCCAAAATAGGGCAAATTAGTCGACAGAAAATGATGAGGTCCTAATATAAGTCAAATCGCTGACAAAAAATGATGGGGGTCCTAAAACAGGTCAAATGGTGGGAGTTCTAAGAAATGTCAAATTGATCGACAGAAAATGACGGGGTCCTAAGGCAGGTCAAATAGTGGACAAAAATGATGGGGGTCCTAAAACAGGACAAATAATGGGAATCCTAAGACATGTCAAATTATTGGACAGAAAATGATGCGATCCTAACACAGGTCAACTGATGGGGGTCCTAAGACATGTCAAACTGATCAATAAAAAATGGTGGGGGTCCTAAAACAGGACGAATAATGGGGATCCTAAGACATATCAAATTGGTCTACAGAAAAGGATGGCGATCCTAAAACAGGTCAATCGATGGGGGTTCTAAGACATGTCAAATTGGTCAATAAAAAATGATGGGGGTCTTAAAACATGTCAAATGACGAGGGTCCTAAGACAGGTCAAATGATGGGGGTCCTAATACATGTCAAATTGGTCGACAGAAAATGATGGAGGGGTCCTAAAACAGGTCAATTGATAGGGGTTCTAAGACATGTCAAATTGGTCAATAAAAAATGACGGGGGTCTTAAAACAGGTCAAACTGGTCGATAGAAAATGATGGGAGTCCTAAAACAGGTCAAATGATAGGGGTCCTTTGACAGGACAAATTAGTCGATAAAAATGATGCGGCCCTAAAACATGACAAATTACAGGGATCCTAAAACATGTCAAATTGATCGACAGAAAATGATGGGAGTCCTAAAACAGGTCAAGTGTTGCACAAAAAATGATAGGGGTCCTAAAACATGTTAAATAATGGGTGTCCTTTGACAGGTCAAATTAGTCGATGAAAAATGATGGGGGTCCTAATACATATCAAATTGGTCGACAGAAAATGATGGGGGTCCTAAAATTAGTCAAATACTGGGTGTCCTTTGACAGGTCAAATTAGTCGATAAAAAATGATGGGGGTCCTAATACATGTCAAATTGGTCGACAGAAAATGATGGGGGTCCTAAGACAGTTCAAATGTTGGACAAAAAATGGTTGGGGTCCTAAAACAGGTCAAATGATGGGGGTCCTTCGACAGGACAAATTAGTCGATAAAAACGATGGGGGCTCTAAAACATGACAAATTACAGGGACCCTAAAACAGGTCAACTAATGGGTGTGCAAAGACATGTCAAATTGGTCATTAAAAAATTATGGGAGTCCTAGAATATGTCAAATTGGTCGATAGAAAATGATGCAGGTTCTAAGACAGATCAGACAAAAAATAGTACGGGTCCTAAAATAGGTCAAATGGGGCCCCTAAAACATGTCAAATGATGGGACATGTCAAATTGGTCGACAGAAAATGATGGGGGCCTTAAAACAGGGCAAATAATGGGGTCCTAAGACATGTCAAATTGGTTGACAGAAAATGATGGGGTCCTAAGGCCCCAAATGTCAAATTGGTAAAAAAAAATGATGGAGCTCCTAAAACAGATCAAATGATGGGGGTCCTAAAACAGGATAAATAATGGGGACCCTAAGACATGTCAAATTGGTCGACAAAAAATGATGCGGTCCTAAGACAGGTCAACTGATGGGGGTCCTCAGACAGGTCAAAGGGTGGACAAAAAATTATGGATGTCCTAAAACAGGTCAAATGATAGGAGTTCTAAGAAATGTCAAATGGGTCGACAGAAAATGACGGGGTCCTAAGGCAGGTCAAATGGTGGACAAAAATCATGGAGGTCCTAAAACAGGACAAATAATGGGGATCCTAAGACATGTCAAATTGGTCGACAGAAAATGATGCGGTCCTAAGACAGGTCAACTGATGGGGGTCCTAAGACATGTCAAATTGATCAATAAACAATGAGGGGGGTCCTAAAACAGGACAAATAATGGGGATCCAAAGACATATCAAATTGGTCGACAGAAAATGACGGGGATCCAAAGACAGGTCAAATGGTGGACAAAAAATGATAGGGGTTCTAAAACAAGTCAAATGATGGGAGTTCTAAGAAATGTCAAATTGGTCGACAGAAAATGACGGGGTCCTAAGGCAGATCAAATGGTGGACAAAAATGATGGGGGTCCTAAAACAGGTCAAACGATGGAGGTCCTAGAACAGGTCAAATAATGGGGGTCCTAAGACAGGTCAAATGGTGGACAAAAAATGATGAAGGTCCTAAAACAGGTCAAATGATGGGAGTTCTAAGACAGGTTAAAAGGGGACAAAAATGATGAGTGTCCTAAAATAGGTCAAATGATGGGGTCCTAAGGCAGGTCAAATGGTGGACAAAAATGATGGGGGTCCTAAAACAGGTCAAATGATGGGGGTCCTAGAACAGGTCAAATGATGGAGGTCCTAAGACTGGTCAAATGGTGGACAAAAAATGATGAAGGTCCTAAAAGAGGTCAAATGATAGGGATTCTAAGACAGGTCACATTTCAATCCATTGATAAATGTAATTGTTTAACAAATATAAGTTTTTTAATGATTAAAAGTCAGAACTTTTTTTTAACTTTTTGCGCCATAAATTGGAAGATCCCGCCAAAAATTAAATAATGTGAAAAATTCAAAACATGATTTTTTTTCGGGACGAAAAGATGATCTGACCTGACCTGAGTTAAAATGTAACCATTTAAAGCCTTCGTAGTAAATCTCCTTTACTAAAGTCATTAAAATACAAAAATCAGCATACCTCTGAAATATGTTGCGACCCTTCCGGGAACATCTCCTTCAAATTCTCATCCCTCGAGTTATACATAAGTCTTTTAAAGTCTTGGAAAAGAGTATCTTTATTCTTATCCAGAAAACCAACAACGCAATAAGTAACATCCCCCGCATAATGCGTAATCCGAAAATCGACCTTGTGCTTCATATTCTTATCAGCGGGCTTCAACTGTCTCGACGTATAATGATGATGAGTCTTCAGCTGTTTGTCCATCGTCTCCAGAAGCAACTCATCGGTCACCTTCTCCGCAGTCATCTTCGACGCGTCATCCATAATCGACAAAATCCCCTTGTGCGGGGCCTCCACCAAGTCACAAATAATCTGATTATTGAAAAAATCGATATTCTGCCACTCGATTCCCTCCCGGTTGTACTCTTCCTGTTCCTGCTTCAGTACCAACTCTGCAGCAAAAAAATATCTAGTAAGTAAGCCACAGTACGTGTCGATTTAACGCACCGATAAACAACTGCTGAAGCTTCTCGTTACAGTAGTTGATGCAGAACTGCTCGAAGCTGTTATTATCGAAGATCTCGAACCCGTAGATGTCCAGAACCCCGATCAGCGAACTCTTGTAGTTCTTGCTGTAGTTCTTCTCGTCGACGGCGATGGCGGCGTTGATTTTATCCACCAACCAACCGAAAAGCCGCTCGTATACGGCCTTCGCCAAAGCGTCCCTTCCATAGCAAGCCTCCGCCTCCGTGTGCTCCTTCCTCATGATGTCGCCTCTCGCCGCGATCACCCGTTCACACAGCGCCGACGACAGCTCCTCCTTCTTCACCTGGAGCAACTCCGCAATCACATCGATGCTCTTCTTATTCTTAATCTGCAGCTTCTCCCCGTCGTTCACGAACTCCACGTTCCCCAGATGCAGAATCGCCGCCACCACCCTCCACAAGGTATCCTGCGCGTCCTTGGAGAACTGCAGCGTGTTCAGCGACGAGTTCACCTCCCGGAAGTCGTTCTTGTCGTTGATGGTGTCCACCCGCGCCGCCTTGCCCTGCTTCACGAAGAAGTAGTCGTCCGGGTTGCGACTCAGGTGCAGTTTGCGCAGGTGCTCGTCGCTCGCGGCCGTCAGGAGTTGGTAGAAGCTGTGGAAGTTGCGCTCGCCGGCCTGCTGGTAGATCACTCTGCTCTTTTCGAGCAGGTACTTGTTGATGTGGCCGCCGATGGGGTCGCCCTTGAAGTCGAAGTGGATGTCCATGTACTTGCCGAAGCGGGAGGAGTTGTCGTTGCGGTTGGTCTTGGCGTTGCCGAAGGCCTCGAGGATGGAGTTGGACTGCAGGAGGACGTTCTTCACGCGCTCGATTTCTTTTTGGCCGTCCTTGTTGGTCACGGCGGCGATGTATTTCATGATTATTTTGGAGGCCTCGGTCTTTCCGGCGCCGGACTCGCCGCTGATTACGATGCAAGTGTCCTTGCCTTGCTGCTGCATGACTTTGTGCGAGGCGTCGGCGATGGCGAAGATGTGCGGGGGGTTCTCGAAGAGCTCGCGACCTGGTGATTGAAAAAAAAAGGCACTTTTGTAATCATGAAGGTGGACATTTTGTATCGATATTATTTGAATCAGTATAAATCGTAATAACATTGAGACGACAAAAATTAAGTAAACTAATTATGAGTATTTTATTGAATAAAATTTTGAGATGACGTCATCAATTTTTAGAGAACATGAAGGAAAACGGGGAAAAACATGAAATTAGACACTGAACTGTTGTCTTTGCGCTAACATCCAAGGAATGAAATCTACAAATTTTGATTGTGAAGTTCAGACAGTACTCAAACACATCCAATTAATCAAGTCAGATCAAGTCAGGCACTAGGTCAGATCAGGTGCGTCAGGCGCCATGTCAGAATCATGTCAAAAGGTATGTCGGGTCAGCAGTCACGTCAGGTCAGGTCAGGTCAAGTCAGGATTCAGGTCAGGTCAAGATTCAGGTCAGGTCAGGTCAGGTCAGGTCAGGTCAGGTCAGGTCAGGTCAGGATTCAGGTCAGGTGAAGTCAGGATTCAGATCAGGTCAGGATTCCGGTCAGGTCTAGATTCAGGCGAGGTCAGGATTCCGATCACGTCAAGAATCAAGTCAATCAGACCGGGAGCTTAGTAGGTGTCAGGCCGGTCAGGAGTTAGGTTGGCAGGAGTCAAATCAGTTTCGGATTCAGGTCAGGTCAAATTAAGGCCATTTTTCTCAAAAACTGCTTTGGCAAGTATTTTTTATTTAAAATAAATGGGAAAAGTCAAGAGTCAGACGTGGGGTTAGATCAGATTTGCGTTAGGTCAGGACTCAAGTAAGGTCAGGAGATAGGTCAAGTCAGGAGATAAGTGAAGTCAGCAGATACGTCAAATTAGAAGATAGATAGGTCAAGTGAGGAGGTAGGTTAGGCAAGTCAGACTTGAGATCAGGTAAGGTCAGAATTTAAATCAGGTCAGGAATTGGGTTAGGTCAGATGAGGCCAGGTCAGATCAGATCAGATCAGGCTAGGTCAAAAGTTAGACCAGTCAGGAGTCAAATCAAGTCAGATTAGTCAGGAGTCAACTCAAGTTAGGTCAGTGAGGAGTCCAATCAAGTCACGGCAGGAGTCAAATCAAGTCAGGTCAATTAAGAATCAAATGAAGACACATCAGTCAGGAGTTAGATCAAGTCAGGAAAAGATTTTGATCAGGTCAGAAATTAGGTCAGATCAGGATTCAGTTAAGGTCAAGTCGGGATTCAAATCAGGTTAGATCAGGCCATTTTTCTCAAAAACCGCTTTGGCAAATATTTTTTATTTAAAATAAATGGGCCAAAAGTTAGGGGTCAGAAGTGGGGTTTGGTCAGGTCTCAGATTAGGTCAGGAGTCAGATCAGGTCAGGAAATAGAGCAAGTCAGAAAGTAGATAGGTCAAGTCAGAAGATAGATAGGTCAAGGCAGAAGATAAATAGGTCAAGTCAGAAGTTAGGTAGGTCAAGTCAGAAGTTAGGTAGGTCAAGTCAGAAGTTAGGTAGGTCAAGTCAGAAGTTAGGTAGGTCAAGTCAGAAGTTAGATAGGTCAAGTCACGAGATAGGTTAGGCGAATCAGTGTTGAGATCAGGTCAGGTCAAAATTTAAATCAGGTCATACCAGGAATCGAGTTAAATCAGATCAGATCCAGCCAGGTCAAAAGTCAGACCATTCAGGAGTCAAATCAAATCAGGTCAGTCAGGACCCAAATCAAGTCAGGTCACTCAGGAGTCAAATCAAGCCAGGCCAGTCAGGAGTCAAATCAAGTTAGGTCAGTGAGGAGTCCAATCAAGTTAAGTCAGTCAGGAGTTAAATCAAGTCAAACTAGTCAGAAGTCAAATCAAATCAAGTAAATCAAGAGTCAAATCAAGTCAGGTCAGTAAACGAGTCAAGTCAAGTCAGGTCAGGAGTCAAGAAAAGTCAGATCAAGTCAGGTCAAGATTTAGATCACGTCAGGATTTAAGTCAGGTCAGAAATTAGGTCAAGTCAGGATTCAGGTCAGGTCAAGTAAGGATTCAGGTGAGGTCAGGAGTCAGGTCAGAACAAGATATTTTGCTTAAAGACTTCTTTGGCAAGTCAAATTGGTCGACAGAAAATGATGGGGGTCCTAAGACAGGTCAAATAGTCGACAAAAATGATGGAGGTCCTAAGACATGTCAAATTGGTCAACAAAAACTGATGGGGGTCCTAATAGAGGTCAAATGTCAGGTCAATTACGAGTCAAATCAAGTCAGGTCAGTTAGGAATCAAATCAACTCAGGTTAGTCTGGAGTCAAAACAAGTCAAGTCAAGTAAATCAGGAGTTAAATCAAGTCAGGTCAGTCATGAGTCAAATCAAGTCAGGTCTATCAGGAGTCAAATTAAGTCGCATCAGGGGTCAAATCAAGTCAGGTCAGTTAGAAGTCAAATCAAGTCATGTCAGTTAGGAATCAAATCAAGACATGTCAGGTCAGGAGCTAGAATGGGTCAGGTCAAGATTTAGGTCAGGTCAGAAATCAAGTCAGGTTAGATCAGGCCATTTTTCTCAAAAACTGCTTTGACAAATATTTTTATTTTAGATAAATGGGCCAAAAGTCAGGACTCAGTAGTGGGGTTAGGTCAGGTTTTAGGTTAGGTCAAGAGGCAGGTCAGGTCAGGTCAGGAAATAGGTCAAGTCAGGAGATAGATTAGGCAAATCAGTCTTGAGATCAGGTCAGGTCAAGATTTAAATCGGTCATACCAGGAATCGGGTCAGGTCAGATTAGATCAGATCAAGTCAGGTCAATTAGAAATCAAATCAAGACAAGTAAGTCAGTAGTCAATTCAACTCAGGTCAGTCAGGAGTCAAACCAAGTCAGGTCAATTATCAAATATCAATCAATAAGTCAGTAGTCAATTCAAGCCAGGTCAGTCAGGAGTCAAATCAACTAAGATCACTCAGGAGTCAAATGAAGTCAGGTCAATCAGGAGTCGAATCAAGTCAGGTCAGTTAACAATCAAATCAATTCACGCTAGTCAGGAGTCAAATCAAGACAAGTAAATCAGGAGTTAAATCAAGTCAGGTCAGTCAGGAGTCAAATTAAGTGGCGTCAGGGGTGGGATTTTGTTTCTACAACGATAAAATATCGGTACCGATAAAATGTGGTCATCTTTTTCTTTCGCATCTGAAATTTATATTTTCATCCTTGTCATTTATCGCTTCGTTATCACTTCGTATAGTATCGCTAGAAACAAAATCCCACCCCAGGAGTCAAATTAAATAACGTCAGGGATCAAAACAAGTCAGGTCAGTAGTCAAAGATCAAATCAGGCCAGGTCAAGATTTAGGTTAGGTTGGAAATTAAGTCAGATCAGGATTCAGGTCAGGTCAAGGATTCTGGTGAGGTCAGGAGTCAGGTCGGATTAGGCAATTTTTCTTAAAGACTTCTTTAGCAAGAATTTTATATTTTGAATAAATGGGCCAAAAGTTAGGAGTGAGAAGTCGGTTCACGTCTGATCTGACCACAAGTTAGATCAGCAATCAGATCAGATCAGGTCAGGAGACAGGTGAAATCAAGATACAAATGAAGTCAGTAGACAGATCGGATCAATAGATAGGTCAGGTCAAGTCACCCTTGAAATCAAGTCAGTTCAAGATTTAAATCATAAAATGACAGGAGTCATGTCAGGAATTACATCAGGTCGGATCAGGTCAGGAATCAAGTCAAGTCAAAAATTTAAGTTAGATCATGGTTTTTTTCTCAGCCTCCTTTGGCAAGAATTTTGTATTACAAAAAATGGGCAAAAGTAGTTTAGACAGAATTCCCTCGCCCCTTAGCGAGAAATCCAATTTCTTAGATAAACTATAAGATTCGATTTTATGAGTTCCCAAATTTTTGTTAAAATATATTCGAATAAATTGATCATTCATTAATGCTAAGCATGAACAAACTACATAAATAATGGGTGCTCAATTGATGAAGTAATCAAGTTGGCGTTACTTTTTTGATGGAAGAAAAGGTAGCGAAAAATACATGCGTTTAATTAATCCATACTGTTGTGAATTTCCGCGTTGTCAGCTGTCATCGACCAAATTTTGGATTAATTGTAAACATACTTCTCAATGTTTACAAAAAATGAAGGCGAACTTGATGACTTTTTCATTAGAACACCCAATATGCACCTACATAAGTTTGTAAATCTGAACATTTCAAATGAAACTGACGACCAAACTTTGAGATTACGTCATTAATTTGTTGGAAGCGAGAAATTTACTACGTCTATGATATATATTTATTGTACAACTTTATTTCTTCTTTTCTTTCCAAAATTAAAATTGGGCGATTTTTAAATACGATTTACTTGACAAAATTTTGAGATGACGTCATAAAATGTTTGATGGGGATGATCAGACACATGTTGGACAGCGTTTCACCATACGCAGTATGCTTAAATTAGTTTGAAAATTTCACAAGCAGTCCGGTAGTTCCAAGGTTTATTTGTGTAGTAGAATCGCCAACAGACAGACGAAAACAGGAGATCTATTTTTTCACATTCCAATAGTTAACTTATCTTCGTCGGAAAATAAACATCCGTAGACAATAGTTCTGACTTAAACTGACCTGACATGAATGATTTGAAGCGCTCTCATGACCTACTGGTACATTACCAACAAATAAAACCAGGAATATGGAAACAACGGAAATACCAATAAAAACCGACCAAACGAACGGTACGCCAACCATAAAAACCACACACATGCACCCAGTCGTCACCGCTGCAAATCTCCGTCCCGGTCAATAAGAACCGTACCAATTTACAATTTATTTTATTCCCCATTAAATATTAATGGTATAATAGTTACGCACTGATAAGACCGAATTGGTCAGAAGGAATTCAGTGTAGGTGTCGAACCGCCTACTCCAAAAAATAGGTATAGAAAAACGCTTGTTGAATAAACAACACTCGAATTAATGAAGAACCAGCCGTTGACCCTTTGAGAAGATCACCCAACTCCAGAAACAAAGCCCGCGACTGCATCCTCGGACTACGCTTCCCGCCAACAATTAATCCGCTAATTAAAACTGTGGGAACCTGAATGTCAATACATCCGCTTCACCCTCGATAACGCTGCAAAAGGTCACAACCATCCAACCAAAAAATCGCAACCTTTCGCTCTTCCTTCGAATCGAACTGGAAAGTGTGACGCTCTGCACCTTTATCACTGTCGGTTTTGCGTTGGTTGATAATGTTGAGTAGTTAGCGATAATCAGGACTCAAGGTTGCAACAATGCGACCAAATTGATTACCTTTATATTGATCCACGTGCTTTTGGTCGTAGATGTTCATGGTCTTGTAAGGGTTGACGGAGACGCAGACTTCTCCGATGTACGTGTAGATCTTCCCATTTTTAAACCTGGAACAACCCAATAAATTGTTTAAATTTAGGAGTTATGAGGTTGTTGAGTTTCGTTGTTCACTCAATTGCATTGGAAAAACTCGTATTTATAGATTTATGGCGTCCGATGCACCGTATTTTTAGTTTCAAGGTGTGAGAACGCGTCGCTAATTAACGTGTAATTGATTTAAACGGTCGCAGGAAGTATTTTCTCGCGGAAAAAACACTTCCAGGTCATTATGCTGATTGTACTAATGGAAACTTGTATTGTCTTGGCGATCTAAATTTCCTCATTTCCTTCCTAGTAGGTAATGGGTTTTCGAAAATCTTACTAGTTTAAACACTCTTATCGCTGAGTCAATACTCAACCATTTCCTCTGCGAAAACAAAGCACAGTAAGGCATGTAATAACGAACATTACGCAAATCCAGCTTTCACTTAGCCTAATTGTACTTATTATTTAATGCAGGCACCTGGTCGCAATGCCATGAAAAATCCAACAATGTATCCAATCAAGGTATGTTAATTGCAACTCAAATAGAAGCAAATTAAAACCCGTACACCTGTGCCATTCTTTTTTCGTGCATGATAAAACCTGATTGAAATTACTTGGGTCACTGTTTATTTCTGAAAGTGTTTTCCACGCCAAAAAAGCAACGACAACACGTCATCTGCTCGCACAAAAACCAGATACAAGTTTAGTGTTTCCGCTAGTTTTTTTAATTGGGCTGCCATAAAAGGATCATAAAAACAATGTAAAAGGAATTTAGTGAATTAACGCCCAATCAAAGCGCTTTCTTTTCTAGTTGAATCGATATGGGCGGAGTTTCTTTTTGTGTTGGTGTCTTCGATAAAATAAGACACGTATTTATAGTTTACTGTTAGCGATTTTTAATTTTATGCTTCAAGCTATCTAGAGTTAGGTTCGTGTGTTTCGACCTGAACATTGGCAATTGTTGAAAAATACATTCGTAGCTTTAATTTCAATTTTAAATTTAAATCGTAACCTCAATTTTCGTTTAATATTTATGGCTTAATAAAGCAGTGGAAGCTCTTTATGGCGGTTTTAAGGAGCGCCGGGCTATTTCAAAATTTGTGTTTATTTATCGTGGTTTTAACAACAGCAATAACCTCACGATAACACGAAAATAACCAATAACGGGCTTTATTAAGACAGAAAATTAAAAAAATTGGGTTTTGTTTAAACAATATTGATAAATGCATTAAACTGTATCTAACTTATTGACATCAATCTTAAAATTACAAGTTTATAAGTTATCTTGAGACCTAAAATGTGTTTTAATCCCCACAAAAATGTGTAGATATATAAATTCCGTTTTATATAATCGAAGATAAAAACACGAAGTAACTTGAGACACAAATATTCGTCGATAAGAATTTTTTTAAAGTAGATATAATTTTATATCACGAAGATTTTATTGTTGTACTTAGCATACTTACGAAAGTGAGCTATGAAATTTTTTTAGATGACGGCATCAGTTTTTTGCAGATGATTACAAACTTAACTTGATTGACACCGTGACACTAATGATAACGTTACTGTGTTGTCGCAATTTCAGAAAAATCGCAGATTATGGATGCATGTATTTGTAAAATTACGTAGCCAACTGCAAGCACGTAATTTTTCGAACCGTACAATTATGCGTTTAATTTTTCGGCATACTTATGAAGTATTATTACGAGGTAAAAGTATACTTATTATGTGAACAATAGGAAATAATTTAAAGTGAAACCTACAAGGAAACATATGAATAAAACGTCAAACACACAGTTTGATAAGATCAATCTTTCATTTCAAAATTTATCGCTGCATGTTTTTAAGCTTTGTTTATTTATAACAATAGCAATCTTGTGTGTATCACTGTTCAAAAAATGTGATAACATCTGTAAAGTTATTTTTTGTTGCATTTCATTTTATTATATTTAAGCAACAACTCTGTAGCTAAGACTTATTAATCCGACAACACAAAGAGTGTTCATTACTGTTATCGGGGAATTACAATTTCTACTATTGTCATAACTAAATTCCCCTAAACGTAAATGTCAAACATCATAAACACCTTCAAACTATAAAAAGTCGACCCTCATAACTTTGACATAACCACATAAACCAATAACAACTCCATTGACATCTTATTCCTTCCCATAATTTATTTATTTACATTAAAGTTTATTTCCATGTCAACAGTTTTTTCGCTTTATTGCTGCTCTTTATAGCCTGTCACTGATTTCCCTCACCCCCTCAATCAATCCCACGAACTCGTCTACATCAAGATGTCACTTTTATCGCTCTTTAATTTAATGCATTTCTTATTTTATAATCTTATCACACACAAGAAAATTCTTGCAAAAACGAAAAACAATCCACTTAATGAGTGTGATGACATCATTCGTGAAAATTATGAATCAGAAAACAAATCTAGCCAGCCGTGACTAAAGCATAAGCCACACGACACGTTTCGGACGTCACACTTCTTCAATGTTCGAAAAAACACTCAAGAGTGTTATTGGCGTAATAAAGTTGGATTATTGTCTTCATTAAAGCTAATTTGATGCAAATGAGTCAGTTTTTAATGAACTGTCATCCGTGTGTTCATCAAAATAAAAAGAATAGACAAGTTATGGTTTGTCAGCATTTTCCGTCGGGCGAGCTCGGCAGCCGGAGTCGGCGGGTCGCCAACGGTCGAGACTGTCCGAGCAACACCGACGCGGTGACGGGAGGGAGAGGAATACACTTGTGTTCGGATGCTGATACACGATGATTGCGTTTTAAAAGAATAAACTGCTAAATTCTGCGTTTGGTTTCTTTTTCCTAAAACTGTGCTGACATCAGAAGTGGGATTCTTTAAACCCTTGCGTGCACTTGTACGACAATGCCGAAAGAGCAGCGACGCCATAAAAAAGACAAACGGCGACGTTCGCGCCGGAGTGAATCTAGTGATGGTGCAAGTGGGTCTCGTTCACGGCATGAGCGGCGGCAAAAGCACAAGAAGTTGCGGGAACCGACTCCAGAACCACAACTTGCGAGACGGCACCGCTTGCGAGCTCACTCGAGGACGAGGAGTGGCGACAGTCCTGGTCGCAGCAGTCCTGGTCCTGCTTCTGTTTCGCAAATCAGTGAGGCTATAGCAGCTGGGTTTGGTAAGCTGGCAGAGCAGGTGGAGGTGCGTGAGACTCGCCAGCAGGTAAGTGGGATCCCCCTTTCTACGGCCGGCAGCATTATTGCCGAATTCGATCCTTTAGAAAACGATGTTGACGAATGGTTAGAGTCGATTGGTGAGTACGCTCAAATTTATAATTGGGACGATAGGACAACGTGTCATTTGGCGTTGAGCAAACTAAGAGGCCCAGCGCAAACGTGGTATCGGACACTGCCTAGTAGAGTGTTTACGTGGCCCGAATGGCATGACATACTGTTACGAAATTTTCCACCAAAGCGCGATCTCCATAAGGCGATTCAAATGATGATGGCGTACACACCAGAGCAGTGTAAAACGCTCTACGAATATACGTTTAATAAACTTGCGCTAATTAATAAGCTAAAATTAAATATTAACCCCGTTGATCGCGTAAATCTAATAATGGGTGGAATTTGTGACGAGCAAATTAAATTCTCGGTCCAAGCTGCAGGTATTACGGACCCAATTGTTTTAGCAGGACATTTAAAAACCATCGATGATCGAGTACTTGCAACGCAAACCGCAACCCGGCACGTTTCTCACATTCCAGCGACGCGAGCTCCAGTTTCATCTATTTATAGAAACCCAAAACAAACGTCATCTCTTTCGCGCAATGATACGGCTAATAAGCCGGTCCTCGGCCCAACTTGTTTTAACTGCGGAAAATCCGGTCATTTCCGTCGATTTTGCCCTGGTAAAAACCAACAAGCGTCCAGACAGCCACCACTATTGGCCATCGAGGCAAAAAAGTCCGTGAATTTTGTTGGTACCAATCCAAACGAGAAATATTTCAAAACTATCATGATCGAAGGTCACCAAATAAAATGTTTTGTCGATTTTGGAAGCGAGTGTTCGCTGATGAGTCAGGAGGCGGTTGAAAGGCTTAAAGTGGCGGCGCTGCCTTTGGACACGGCCGTGGTTTTAATGACTCTCGGCGGGCATAAAATTTCTCCAAGCGGCTGTGTAGCAGCAAATGTAACGATCGATGGCATCAACAAAAATTTGCAATTTTATGTCGTCGAAAAGTGTGTTATGGGCGTTGAAATTCTGATTGGCCAGAATTTCACCGACTTGTACGATATTATATACGTTAAAACAGGGAACACGTTGATCTTTTCCCAGGAAACAAATATACCTTGCAATATTAACGCGATTCGCGAAACTGCGTTGAATGTAGGTATTTCTGACAGTGACGCTGTCACAAAGTTGGTTTCGCTAATAGACCAATATTCTGTTTGCACTGCTGCAAACTTGTCGCAAATTGGTATTACTTCTACGGTGCAAATGACCATTGAGTTAACGAGCTCCCAACCAATCGCTCGACGACCGCGTCACTATTCCGATTTTGAACGGGAACAGATCCGCGATATAGTTGGTGATCTACTTAAAAATGGTGTTATTCGGGAATCGCATTCACCTTATGCAAGTAGCGTACTACTGGTCAAGAAAAAGTCTGGCGAACTCCGTCTATGTGTGGACTATCGTCCCCTTAATAAGGTAACTATTAAAGATAAGTATCCTCTACCCTTAATTGAGGAACAACTAAGACGTCTGTCAGGGTTTAAATATTTCACAACTCTTGACTTATTTTCTGGATACCACCAAATACCAATGGCCCCGGAATCCATCCCTTTGACCGCCTTTGTGACCCAGGACGGGCATTATGAATTTCTACGCGTCCCTTTTGGTCTCACCAATGCGCCAGCTGTATTTATGCGGATGGTAAACACTGTATTAGGTCAACTAAGATTCACTAAGGTTCTTTGTTATTTAGACGATGTCTTGATTCCAGCTCATTCTGTTGAGGAATCGTTGGCAATTTTACAAGAGGTACTTGAGATTCTCAAACAAAATGGGTTAACTTTAAAACTGTCAAAATGCTTTTTTCTGCTCACAAGTATTGAATATTTAGGTTACGAGATTAGTGAGGCAGAAATTCGGCCGACTCGGCGTAAAATAGAGGCGGTCCGGAATTTTCCTGTGCCCACCGATGTCCATCAAGTGCGGCAATATTTGGGACTTACCGGATATTTTAGAAAATTCATCGTGGACTATGCGGCGAAATCGAGACCCTTGACTTCCTTACTGCATAAAAATACTGTTTGGTGTTGGGGCCAGTCTCAAGCCACCGCGTTTGAGGTCCTCAAACAGTGTCTAACTTCGGAACCCGTACTTGCCTTATTTAATCCGAATTTGGATATTAAATTGTATACGGACGCCAGTAGGTTGGGCGTGGCTGCTATCCTGACGCAGACAAGTGGGCAAGCTGAAAAAGTGGTAGCGTATTTTAGCAAACACACAAGTCCTAACGAACAAAAGTACCACTCGTTTGAGTTGGAGGCCCTTGCAATCGTGGCGGCTGTACGACGATTTCGGCAATATTTGCTGGGCAGGACGTTTACCATCATTACTGATTGCGCTGCGGTTAAAAACGCATTTGTTAAGAGCGATCTTAACGCCCGTATCGGTAGATGGGTTTTAGAACTTAACGAATATCGGTTTAATATCGAACACCGGAACAATGGTCGTATGCAGCACGTAGATGCGCTCAGTCGCAACTTACCACCTTGCGAATGTAATGTAAACATCACCGTCATCAGCGAGGAAGACTGGCTGTTAGCAGCTCAACAGTCGGATCGGGAGATCATCGAAATTAAGAACATTTTAGAAACGGGCGATCGCGAAAATAATACTGATATCTTTAATAATTACGCGTTAAAAGGCGGAAAAGTGTACAAAAGTACCGGACGAGGCCTACGGTGGGTAGTTCCCAAAGCTGCGCGGTTCCAAATCCTACAGATGGCCCATGACGATTCCGGTCATTTTGGGTTTGACAAAACCGTAGAGCTAGTATCAAACAAATATTGGTTCAAAAAAATGCGTCGGTTTACCCATAAGTACATCAATAATTGTCTGAACTGTCTATATTTTAAACTCCCAGGTGGGAAGCGACAAGGTAGTCTCCATCCAATCCCAAAGGTACCAGTACCGTTTCACACAATTCATCTCGACCATTTGGGACCATTCATTAAGACCAAATCGGGAAATACTCAATTATTGGTCGTCGTCGACGCATTCACAAAATATGTCCTTCTTTACCCGGTAAAAAGCACAAAGACTAAATTCGTTATTAAATCACTGCGAGATATGATTAAATTTTTCGGGGCACCCCATAGAATAATTTGTGATCGAGGCAAAGCCTTTACCAGCGACGCATTTCAGGCTTTGTGTAATGAACTAAAAATAAAATTACACTTCAACGCGGTCGCCATGCCCAGGGGAAACGGGCAGGTAGAGAGGTATAATCGTACTATTCTTAATTCCCTGGCAACAATGGGCGCCGATTCCTACGACGACCGTTGGGATAAGAATATTTCTAATCTTCAATTAGGCCTTAACGGAACGTTAAATCGAGCAATTGGAGTTTGTCCCAGTGAGGCTCTTATGGGTTTTAGAGTTGTTTCACAGAGATTGTTACAGCCAGAAGAACCCGCCATCGTCGACGTCACTGACATTCGAAACCAAATAACTGCGCGTACAATCAAGGACCAAGCTGCTCAAAAGTCTCGTTTCGACCGTGTTCGAACTGCTGGTCAACCATATCAGGAAGGAGACCTGGTGCTGATCCGTCTAACCAGCGGCCCTGCAACCGGAACTAGCCGAAAGTTACTGCCCAAGTGGCGTGGCCCATTCCGAGTTACCAAAGTTCTCGGAAATGATCGGTATGAAGTCGCAGACATACCGGGAGCAACCAGGTCCAAGTTGCAGTACCATGGAGCGGCCGGCATCGACAATATGAGGCCATGGGTCGTGTATGGGTAAGGTAGTACGGTTCAAATCGGGAGTAGTCCATGGTGATTGGCGCTACTCGCATTTGGCCGGCTTGTGGATTGTTGATGCTCGCTGATTCAGGCTTGACCAGAGGTTTCTGTGTTTGATAGTCTGGTGGGTGGCAGAGCTGGGTGACGATCACACAAGGTGTAGTTTTAGTTTTGTTTTGCGTTATTATTAAGTATTATGTTCATTTAAAAATTAAGCTTCCTTCTATGCGTTACATTTAATATTCGCCCTCATTTGTTTTGTATTGTATTCTTGCATTATGTAAGTTTGGCCAAATTTACCCTGTTTTCTTCCAGTTACCGTCCACGGCAGACAGGCAGCTTGCTTTCTGATTTATATCTTTAATGTAGGAGAAGTGACGATCAAAGTCTAAAGCCTGTTTGTATGAGTTTCAGTCCGAGGACCTGAACTGAGGTGCCCATATCCGTCGAGTGAGGACACTCTCCATGTCAGGAAAGGCCGTGTCAGCATTTTCCGTCGGGCGAGCTCGGCAGCCGGAGTCGGCGGGTCGCCAACGGTCGAGACTGTCCGAGCAACACCGACGCGGTGACGGGAGGGAGAGGAATACACTTGTGTTCGGATGCTGATACACGATGATTGCGTTTTAAAAGAATAAACTGCTAAATTCTGCGTTTGGTTTCTTTTTCCTAAAACTGTGCTGACAGGTTGTATATATTTATGGAATGTCGTAAAGGCATTCACACATGGATGGAGGCGGCACATGTGTTCCAGACATGGGCGTACCGTTAGGGGTATTTTCACTATTTATTTAGTCGATGACTTAATTTCACCGATAAGAGATAACATAAGCCGCTTATCGCTGATTGATCGTCGATGTGGCATTATGAATAGATTATTTGATCGAATTTCCAGCGAAAAAGGAAAACCGGCCCGGTGTACCTAGTGAGTAATTATTCTAACAATCGAGTAGGCGTCGATCATATTAGTAATCACCGCCGCCTATGACCCCATAAATTCATCACCCATATAAAATCATCGATTACATAAAACAAACGAAAGTCACTTAATTCCTTCTTGAAAAAAAGGAAGAGGAAGCGTATTTTTAAAATATGACTCGTTACGCGGACGCAGCCGCATAATTGGCTGAAAATCGGCTAATTACAGCATGAAACTTGAAAAAATTCAAACTCCAACCGCAAAACCAATCGAATTATCGTCTTTGTTGTTAAACAAAAGCACCTGTCACCTGTCACTCCTGATGGCCCGCCCCGTCAACGGTTGCTAGATCAGGTAAAAATCGACTCACCTGAGCTCTAGATTTTTCATGAAATTTTCCAGGTCGATCTTGTCCAAAAGGACGAAATCCCCGACGCCCACTTCTCTGTGTGTTGCCATTTTTCTTCAGTCTTCGTTCTTCGATGTTCTTCTTTTTACGAAGACACGAACCGCATTCTCGACACCGGTTCTATGACTGATGATTCACGGCACACTCGATTTCATGCACCACACGTAGAGAAACGCACGTGAGTCAAGCAGCGACATGTTGTCCTTGTCGCGGGCTGCGATTGGTCGACGAGGCACGTCGGGGATAGCAGCACGCTGAGCGTTACGTCACTCAAAACCCTCGAAACGTCAATTCGGTAAGTCAAAAAGTGAGCAATTTTCGAAAAGTGGTGTCCGAAAATGCTGCGACAACGTTTGAGTGAGAAATACGCGGCGTTCCAGAGCACGCCGCTGTCGTCGTACGGACATAACCTCAAAAACGAGAAGGGCGAAAAGCCGTTTTTGAGCGAGTATAAATGGGGCATTGTGGGGCTAGTGGTGTCCTTTTTAGTGATTACGGCTAAGTTGTTCGCCGCGTACCGTAAGTGGTTTCTGGTTTAGGTTATGTTGTCATAGTGTTACCAACTTGGGTATTTCAGGTGATGACATCAAGGAGTTTGTGGTCGATCGGCGATTGTTTATCATAGAGATTATTAACGAAGATGGGAACGTTATGTATCACCATACTTGGAAGAATGTGGTTAAATATAGCAGTATTTGGGTACCAATTTTGTGTGGGGTGTTGACCACGTATTTTACATGGATGATGGTCTATTTGGATTCGCACACCCCGGGGGTGCAGCCCCCGAGCCCTCTTTCACCCACAAAATACAAGTAAGTTTGTGTGGTTGGTAACATTGTTGTTTTGACGTGTTGTTGTTTTGTAGGTTGAGGTCAGGGCATTCATTCCATCTGAACTATGTCTTCGCGGTCTTGATGGGGGTTTTAGTTACAGGGTATATGTATTGGAGAAATATCAGTATAGAGTACTTTTAAATGATTTATGGGTTTAGTGCTTAAGGAAATTATATATTTTTATATATTATTTAACGTGGATTTTTATGTAAGCAGCTGTTTTGCTTTAACGTAAAACTTTTATTGTAACTTTATTATTTATATTAAATGACGTGGAATATTAATTTATTGTAATAAATGTGTTGTAACAATTGGGACTTTTTTTACCTGAATTTTCGCAGTTGGTATTTAAAAGATTCGGTGTATTTTGACATTTGTTATTATTTCACAATATTACTTCAATTTTATCTACCTATCTACGTCTGAACACGTGTTTATTCATTTCAGATCAGTATAAACGCACGATGGAAGTGCTGAAAATATTTGAAGACAAATTTAAGCAGATAATTCATAACAACATCAAAAGTGTTTTACTGGAAAATAATGACGCCGAAGGTAGGTTTATTATTATTTTTTTTATTAATGATCACATGCAAACCACTTGTTCCGTACTTATAGTTTTATCGTTAAATATTACTCAGATACACACCAGTCGCCACAAAAAGAGGGCACCCCCGACCGCCCCTCGTCCCTCGCTTGCTCCTACTGCCGGACCCACTTCACCACCCTAAGCGAGCAACGCGACCACTTCAAGCTCGACTGGCACCGCTACAACCTCCGCCAGTCCCTCCTGCAAAAACCGCCAATCACTGAAGAGGAATTCGCCGAAAAAACCACCAAAGGTACGCCCACTCTACCTTAACCCCTCCTACTAACCCCCTTTTCCAGACGACCTCTCCAGCATCTCCGGCTCGGACTCCGACTCCGACAAAGAGGACACCCTGGACACTTACGCCACCGCCCAAGGCAAAATCTTCCTCCAAAACTCCGACGGCAAGGTCTTCTCGCTCTACGCCTGCCTCCTCCAACAAAAAAAAGTAAGTTGTAGCTCCGCCTCCACCCACTCTAACTCCTCCCGCAGCAGGAAGACCTACCCGAGAATCTGCACTCGCGCCTCCATTCCTGCTGCGTCACGTCGCAGAAGTGGGCGGTCTTGATGCTAGGAGGCGGGCACTTCGCAGGCGCCATTTTCGACAAGTACGAGCCAATCGTGCACAAGACGTTCCACTGCTATACGGTGAGGGCGGGCCAGGGCGGGGCGCAGTCGTCGCGCGACAACAAAAGTGGCGGGACGCACCCGAAGAGCGCGGGGGCGTCGCTGCGTAGGTACAACGAGCAAGCGCTGATGCAGCACGTGCGCGGGATCGTAGAGGCGTGGCAAAGCGAACTCAATGGGTGTGGTTTAATTTTCTACAGGGCGGCGGGGCCGTACAATAGGTCGGTGTTGTTCGGGGGCGGAGCGCCGCTGTTCGACAAGGAGGACCCAAGATTGAGGAGTGTGCCGTTCTCGACGAGACGGGCGACGTTCGCGGAGGTGAAGCGGGTGCATTCGGTGCTCACTCTAGCGCACGTTTATGGTAAGTTTTTTAATCACAATAAACATATTTTTGATTGTTTTGACGGTAGAGAGTCTGGAGGCGGCGGTTGAGTGTTTTACGCGCCACAAAGTTAACGAACAGAACACCAAACGTTCGAAGGCGAAGACAACGTGTATTGATAGAGCGAAGTCCCGAGAAACCATAGAGCGCCCTCTACCGGTTCCTCGAGTGTCTGAAAGTTCCGAAGAAAATTTTAAGCGCCCTCTGGCGGTCGCTCCAGTTTCGGAAAGCTCCGACGAAGACGTGGATCTTCTGATGGAAAACCAGCAGATTTTTCTCGAGGATTCGCTTCAAGAGTTTGGAGATTCGTTGACGCCGAAGCAGAGGCAACTAAAGAAGAAGAAGAAACCGAAGAAGAGTAAAGCGAAGAAGTTGCAAGAACAAGAGGAACATCGCAAAAAGGAGCTCATCGACGTTCTAAGTACAGGCAACATCGACAAACTATCGCAACTTCTGGAGAATTTCTTGAAGGTTAGTGACAAGAAGGAAGATTTCGTGAATGAAGCAATCGATGATCAAGGGAACACACTCTTGCACGTAGCCGCACTAAACGAACAACAAGAAACTCTAGACTTTCTTCTGAAGAATGACGCAAATCCATGTCTTAAAAACCAGAAGCAACAAACCGCGTACACTTGTACACAGAGTAAAGATATTCGAGAAGTCTTGAAACAGTTCGCTCGAGATTTCCCGGACAAGTTTAATTACAATAAAGCTCAAATTCCGACGAATGTGTTAACACCAGAGGAACAAAACGAAAAGAAGAAGGTGCAGCGGAAGTTGAAGAAAGAGAAGGAGAAAGTTAAGCGGAAGGAGAACGAAATTAAACGCAAGGAAGATTTAGAGAAGGAACGATTTCTTAATTTGAGCGACAGGGAAAAGAGGGCGCTGGCTGCAGAACGCAGGATTTTAAGTCAAGCGGGTACTGTGATCAGTAGGTGTTTCTTGTGTGCAGCGGATATGTCTGGGAAAGTACCGTTTGAGTACCTAGGGAACAGATTTTGCTCCGTTGACTGTTTGAAAGCGCACAGGATGCAAAATCCAGTCGTGTTGTCATAGACTACTTCAAAATAAATTATTTATACATAACCTAAATAAATTTTGTCATTTCGTCTGTGTAATTCTGGTTTTCTGACGTTTCTGTTCAACATGGCGCAGGTTTGTTCAATAAAAGACTCGTTTGTATTGTCATAGAAGTCAAACTTTTTATTTATATAAATACATGTAAAAGAAAAATACTCAAAAGGATAGAAGACTACAAAACCGAACTAAGTACTTTAAATGCGAGGGTCTTTTCAACTTCCTCGAAGCTGAACGACCCCGGATTGTCCTTAGGAAGTCGTTTATTAAATAAAAGTTCTATAATTCTATAAAAATACTTCAAAAACAATTCGTCTAACAATTCACAGCAAACATTTAGTAACACCGTTGGTCCTTTGGTAGAAAATTACAAAATTACTCGTGTTTCAAAACAATAACACCAACCAAAACGGGAGATTAGTGGAGGTTTACTAACTTCACACAAACGTGAAAGACTAGAAAGGTACAACAAAAAAAAGTGCCCTGTAGCTGTATCACCAACATGTACTTAGGTAACTAATAACTTTCATAAGAATTTTACTCTGGCAATTTTGGACTCATCACAGGTACAATAAAGTCTTCCATATTTGGTATCACCATTAATTTCTGAAAATAAGCAAACGCCATTGATGTTAGCTCGCTTTCTGTATACTTACTTGGAACTCCAAAAGCAGCTTCTTCTCAATCCAGCTCGTGATGCGGAGGAATGTAATGTTTCGTTCGCCCACAATAGGGTGCGCCGTCAGCGCCAGAGTCGGCGTCGGCCTGAACCCCACCCAAACCCTATCACTAGGAGGCGGCGGCACGTTCAACACCAAAGTACCCACCAACTCCTTGACATCCACCTTCAACCCCAGCTCCGTATTCGACACCTCCTCCATCGCCCTCTTGATATACTTGTTCTCAGTAGCGGCCTGGAAGAACTTCGACTCGGCAATTTTATCCACCATTTTGATGAACTTCTTGCTCGTGTTGCTCGTTCCACCGAGACCTTGGACGGGCACTCCTGACGCGTCCAAGGCCGCCGGGTACTGGTTATTCTGGAACGGACAAATCGCTTCTTCGTCCGACGTGCTCTCGGCGGAGTCCTCCACGTCCGAGTGGAACATGGCGGGTTTGTCGGTGGGTTTGTCCGCGTCTGCGCAGTAACAGGAGTGGTGAAGGTCTCTGATGGACGCTGGAGGGCAGGCGGGATTGGAGGACGGGGTCAAGGTGGTCGGTAAACTGAGATATGGAAGCAATGTGGGGCAAAATCGTACAAATATATGACCGAACAAGTCGGCTATGAAATTTAGTTATAAATTTGTGATGTTGGCAACACCAAAGCAAATGTCAGCAGATAGCGCGAATTTTGAGGTTAGTTACGATTTTGTGTATCCACGTCCCCCAGGTCCTTACCGTGCGGATGCGGCTGCTTCAACTTCATCAAATTCAGCTTCGTCTGCAGAATTAGCACCACCAGCCCGTCGTAAGTGATGTCCAGGTCGATCCACAGCCCCCTGTCGTCCATCATCGGCTTAGTCGCCCTGTGGATCAGCGGCGGCATTTGCCCCAAATTTAACTCCGTCACCACTAACCCCTCGATGAAATACGGAAGCTTAATGGAAGAGAGTTTCCTCTGGATCTTGTCCTTGACTCTCTGTGTGAACGTGTCGTCCCGTAGACAGTCGAACAACACCCTGCCTACAAAAGCGTTGATCCACTGCACGTCGGCGCAGGGTAGTTCATCCCCAGATTCGTCGTTCTTGTCCTTTTGATACGACTTAGCCTGTAGAAAACATAAATGAGAGAGTTGGAAGGTTGGCGGCGACGCTTGAAAGGTATGTAGGACGGGACAAGGACCTTTGGGTTTTCCACATTAGAACACTCAGTCACCTTCTTAAAAATCAACATGTATTTGGCGTAGTCTAGCTCTTTGGCTGCCTTGTCGAGCAAGGTGTGGGATATTGCGCGCACGGTGGTCGTGGGGGTGACGGGTAAGTGCGCCCCCCGATGGGTGGCGGCTTTCAGTCTGCGAAACCAGTCTTCTTTTTCTCGGTCGGTGCGTCCGAAAAGGTACAGCTTGGTGGTGGAGGGGCTGTCATCCTACACAATACTTGTTATCCCCACCACTACTTAAGTTAAGCGAACTTACCTCAGGTGGCGTGAAGGTCCCCCAGTCGTCCAACCCCTCCACGTCCTCGTCGAACACGTCCTCGTGCTCGTCGTCCTTAGTACTTTCCTGAAAAGCATCATCAAGCGCTTTTTCCTCCTCCGCTTTTTCCTAAAATGGACATTCAAACATGCACCCACGTCCGGAGCCCCCGCTTACCGAATCGTCCTGCGACAGCGGCGACGGAGTGCTCGCTCGCGACGTCTCCGAGTCCAAATCGAACTCCTCGTTCTCCTCACTCAACTTACTGAACCTCAAAGTCTGCGACCTCCGTTTCTTCACAGCGACGTACCTCTTTGGTTTCTGGGCTTCGGGGTCCTCGTCACTCTTACTAGGTAGCGGAGGTTGGGGTACCACCGTCTCGAACTGCATCTGGTTTTTGCGCAAAGTCACACAAATGGGGTACTTTTTGCTCCAGTGCCTCTTCTTGGCTAGACCTTCGGGTAATAGCGACACTTGTGCACCTAGTAGGTTATAGATCCTGTGATGGGTGAATACTGGTTTGACTTTGGGTTCGTTCCAAAGCGCCCTCTTTGCGACCTTGCTTCTAGTGTGACTCACCCGTAACAGGTTACCTTGTAAACGCAAATAAACCGACTGAGTCTGACTTATGTGGTAAGTGTGCGGGTTGTAAGTGTCCGGGAACTCGTTGACCCAACCCTGAAGGTTATTTAACATTTTACGCGCAACTGTAGTAATAATCGTGCTTTTACCGCACTCACCTCGTACTTCGTCAAAGGTTGGAACTCCTGGACCGCCGGGACTTGCAAAATCTCCGGCGGAGGAACAAAGCTGGTTAAATAAGACGGCGTATCCAACAAATACTTCAAATAATAAACAACAACAGTAACAGCGACACCTATCGTAATCCCGGCCAAGTAAGTCGAGTAGTTGTGTATGAGCAGATACGTCACGACGAAAGCCACGCCCACCATAACCGGCCTACAACCACGCAAACCAATCAAAAACACCCACGCTGACACTCGTCGGCTTACCTAAGCACACTAATCTTCGCCGGTTTGGGTTTGACCCTGAAATCGACGTACCCCACCGGCGCGAACACGGTTTTCGGGGTTTTGGACGCCCAGTGGACCTCCCGGACCTCGCTGCCGCTCACCTCCTTGATGTTGATCACGTTCTCGGCGTCTAGCTTGATGTTGTCGTAGTCGTGCTCGAGTGCTGTCAGTACTTTGTCCTCGGCGGTGGTTTGCAGATTGGCGTCCTCTAGGGCGTCCACGGCGCTCTCGATCTCCGTCTCTTCGGGAAGGGCCTGCTCGATTTTGTCGGTGTTAATGTTGTACAGACTGGTGAGGTTGCGCCGGGTGACCGTTCCTTCTTTGTTGGCTGTTTTCTTGAGAAGACGGAAACGCTGGCGCAGGCCGCCCCCGGAGGCGGCCAGTTTGGCTCGGTCTTCAGTCTTCTTGTCTTTTTCGATGGAGGGGGTGTCGTCGTCGCTCGACATCTCGGCGCCTAAATTTTGTATATTTGTTTGGTAAAATTTTGAGATGACGTCATCGATTTTTTGAGAGGGGATAAACGCATTTTGACTACAAATTTAATATAACAATCTGTCTAATAAAAATCGACACAGACGTCGGACAGCTGGACAGACAGACAAACGGAAACGGGAATTGTTTCGTACTCTAAAAGTCCATTTATAAACTCGTCGCTGACGTTGCTATTCGCCGTTGACTTGGGTTTTCAACCAATCAAATTGCGGTAGTGTGCAGTCCTGCCAACTTGAAGCAAAATCCCCTGAAGTAGGGGACCTTTTTGTGCCTTTGAACAACACAATACTCAAAAACATGTTTTTTATTTCTTGTGGATACGGATTTTGCAATTAAGCTCCGCCCTCTTGGCTCACGACGAATAAAAAAATAATTACAATTGAGATAGGGTGGGTGGGCGGGGCTACATTTTGCCTTTTTTTTCTTAATGTGTGTAGTCATCTTTTGACAACAAGAAGCTTAAAACATGTTTAAAACGGTAAATTTGTATAGGGGAATATCGATTTTGCAATTAGGCTCCGCCCCTCAGTTTGACAACAAATGACAAATTCATCACGATTGAGATCAGGACGAATAGGTGGGACTTCTCTTTTGGTTTTCTTTTTTAATATATTTCTCGTAGAAAAATAAGGACTTTACAATTAAGCTCCGCCCCCCAACTTACGACGAATAAAAAAAATCATCCGAATTGAGATTGGGCGGGTGGGCGGGGTTTATATTTTGCCTTTTATTTCTTAACATACATAGCCACATTTACACAACAAGAAACTTAGAACATGGTACATTTTTGCAAGGAAATATGGATCTTGCAATTATGAGGCGGAGTATTATTCCAAAATCCAGATTTCCTTATACAAATTTTCCATTTTAAACATGTTTTAAGTTTCATGTTATGAAAAAAAGTATATCTCTATTGTAATGATTTTTTGATTTCTTGATTTATCGAAATTTCGACGCTTCGATTATTATTATTATGCGATTCTTCAATTTCCCAATTTTTCGATATTTCCATTTTTTGACTTTTTTTTAGTTTAAAATTTTTCAATTTTTAATTTCTCGATTTCTCGACATCTCGGTCTTTTCATGTTTCAATTTCTCGAAATATCAGTTTTTCAATTTTTTGATGTTTCAATTTTCTAATTTTTTACATTTTCTATTTCTCATGTTTTCGATTTTTCGATTTTCGATTTTTACATTTGCAATTTTTTAATTTTTGGCATTTCTAACTTTTTTTTATTTTCCCATTTCTCGATTTCTAGACTTTTCGGTGTTTGATTTTCCAGTTTTTCAGTTCTTGAATTTTTCGATTTTCAGGTTTTTGATTCTTCAGTTTTTCCATATTTTAGTTTTGAGTTTTTCGATTCAAAGTCTATTTTTTTTAAATTCCGATTTCTTGGTTTTTCAATTTATCTATTTTTAAAATTTTTATCTTTCGATTTAAAATTTTTCAATTTTTCGATTTTCTGACGCTTCCACTTCTCGATTTTTCAGTTTTTTGATATTTTCAATTTCCGATTTCTCGATTTTTCAGTTTTTCAGTTCATAAATTTTTCTATTTTTCAATATTTCCAATTTTCAGAATTTTAAATTTTCCAATTTTTCGATTATTATAAGATTAGTTTTTAAATTTTTCAGTTTTTAATTTTTGTTTTTTAAATTTTCTAGTTTTTTCTATTTTTCAGTAAGTATTTTTCAACTTCTCGATTTTAATTTTTTTTATTTTTAGTTTTTGGATTTTTAAATTCTACAGTTTTCGATTTTTCGATATCTGAATGTTTCGATTTTTTGATTTTTCATTTCTCGATCCAGACTTTTTGAAGTTTCGATTTTTCAAGTTTTCGATTTGCTGAATTTTAGACTTTTTTCGACTTTAATTTTTTCGATTTTTTGAATCTTCGATTTCTCGATTCTTCGGTTTTTCGATATTTTCAATTTCCGGTGGCTCGATTTTTCGATTTTTCAGTTCCTCGATTTTTCTATTTTTCAATATTTCCAATTTTCAAAATTTTAGATTTTTCAATTTTTTGATCTTCTGATTTTTCAACTTCTGGATTTTAGATTTTCCGGTTTTTCAATTTTTCGATTATTGTTAAAATGTTGGTTTTTAAATTTTTCGATTTTTAAATTCTTCTATTTTTCGGTTTTTCAATTTTTTAATTTTTCATTTCTCGATTTCCAGGCTTTTCGATTTTTCAGTTTTTCGGTTCTTCAGTCTTTCGATATTTTCAGTTTCTGATTTCTCGATCTTTCAGTTCATCGATTTTTCTATTTTTCAATATTTCCAGTTTCCAAAATTTTAGACTTTCCAATTTTTTGATGTTTCAATTTTTCGGTTGTTGAGTTTCTCGGTATTTTCAGTTCTCGATGTCTCGATTTTACAATATTTCAAATTTTAGATGTTTCAGTTCATCGATTTTAATATTTTTCAGTATTTCGAATTTTCAAAATTTTATATTTTTCAATTTTTTGATTGACTTGATTTTCGACTTTTCGATTTTAGATTTACCGGTTTTTCAATTTTTCGATTATTAAAAAGTTGATTTTTAAATTTATGGAGTATTATTCCAAAATCCATATTTCCTTATACAAATTTTCCATTTTAAACATGTTTTAAGTTTCATGTTATGAAAAAAAGTATACACATATTACAACAAAAAGGCAAAAAGTAAACCCGCCCACCCGCCCTATCTCTATTGTAATGATTTTTGTAATTCGTCGTGAACCAAGGGGGCGGAGCTTAACTGCAAAATACTTATTTTTTTACAAGAAATTAAAAATGTGTTTTGAGTATCGTGTTGTGCAAAGAATACTGTGTATATTAAGAAAAAAAGGGAAAATATAAACCCCGCCCACCCACCCCATCTCAATTGTGATGATTTTTTTTATTTTTAGAAACTTAAAACACGTTTAAAATATGGTAAAATTTGGTAAGGCAGTATGGATTTTGCAAATAGGCTCCCCCCCTACGTTGGCAACGAATGAAAACTTCATTACTATTTAGATTAGGGCAGGTATGGGTGGGGCTTAATTTTTCGCTTTTTTTTTTTCTTAATATACATAGAATGCTTTGAACAACACGATACTCAAAAATATATTTTTAATTTCTCGTAGAGAAATAAGGATTTTGCAGTTAAGCTCCGCCCTCTTGGCTCACGACGAATAAAAAAAATCATCACAATAGAGAAAGGGTGGGTGGGCGGGGCCTATATTTTGCCTTTTTTTTTAAATATATGTAGTCGTCTTTTCAGAACAAGAAACTTAAAACATGTTTAAAATGGTAAATTCTTGTAGCAAATATGTATCTTGCAATTAAGCCCCGCCCCTTGAACTGACAGCGAATAAAAATGCATCACAATTGAAAATTGAGGTTGGGGCGGCTATGGGTGGGGCCTAATCTTTGGCTTTATTTTTTTCTTAATACACATAGTATTTTTTGAACAACACGATACTCAAAAACATGATTTTAATTTCTCGTAGAGAAATAATGATTTTGCAGTTAAGCTCCGCCCTTTTGGCTCACGACGAATAAAAAAAACATCACAATAGAGACAGGGTGGGTGGGCGGGGCCTATATTTTGCCTTTTTTTCTTAATATGTGTAGACTTATTTCGACAACAGAAAACTTAAAAACAGCTCTAAAAGCAACGTCAGCGGGAACTTCAGCGTTTAAAATTCCACTTAAGGGTCATGAAACTTCAAGAAAACACGAAAGTAGCCAGTCGTCCGATGGACTCGATTACTTTCTTAGCTTACGCTCATAGGTCCAAAGTTATTTAGTTAGAACTTCAAGCACAAATAAACAAAGACAGTTTCTTAGATAAATTATACTATTTGATTTTGCGATTTTTATTATGATAGACAAAGGAAAAGTCCAAAAAAGTCAATAAAAAAAAATACAAAAAAGGTGACTGAAAGAAAGCCGTAAGAAAAAATTAGACATAAAAAGATTACAAAGACTGAGAAAAAGTCAACAAAAAACGACGAATAAAAAAGGTGACTACAAAAAAAAACACAAATTTGAGACAACAAAAACTATAAAAACTAAGATAAAAAGAAGATGGCAAAATGAACAAAAATGGCCTCTTGTTTCTTTTTAAATAAAACAAAAAAAGTCCGCAAAAAAAACATTTAAAAAAAAAAGAAAAAAAGGTGACAAAGCTTTAAAAAAAAGCGATAAAAACAAAATCTTCAAAAAAAAGTAACGAAATTGGGACACAAAAAGGCGTCATAAACGGAGGTAAAAAGTTGAAATAAAATATAATTAAAAAAAAAAGGCGACAAAAAAGACGATAAAATAGGAGAACTAAAAACACCGTGAATCAAAACTCAAAGCGCATTCATAAACCACTAGTAGAATTTCCTAAGCAAAATCAAGGTGACGTCAAATTGTTGGTGGCGATGATCAGACAAATTTTGGTTAACGTTTTACTATCTGCACGATATTCCTAAAATACAGACGAAATTTGAGTCTGGTAGTTTTGGAAATTATTCGTCTAGTAAAAATCGACACAGACGGCAGACAGACAGACGATACAAAACGACAATTTCAAAAATCGAAAAACTGAAAAATAAAAAAAACTTAAATTTCAACACGGATTCATACACCACAAGTACAAGAGTTTCTTATTTTATAAAATTTATTTAAAAATTTCCAGTTAAAATTGGATGAAAAAAAATTAACTCAAGTTCGAAACGAGAAATCCGACTCACCTTCAGTTGTAGACACAATCCCACAAGTTTTCGATATACTGCTCTCCGATAATTCCTCCGAGTCCGAAACACTGGAATTATCTTTGCTATCCTTCACTATTCTACCCTTAAGAGGAGAACCTTCTTCCTGATTGCGTGACTTAATTTCTGTGATTTTATCTTCGACGCTTTTAGTGATTTTGCCCTACAAGATCTCAAATTGTACCCTCATTAAAAAAAAACAAACAAACTGAATTACTTTAATATCTGAAAAAAATCTCCATGGGTCGGATGGTGGGGAGGCATCTATGGTAGAGCTAGGGGTGATGTCTATACTCGTCGAACGCTTTACCAATCTAGGAAGGTACTTTAACGGACTACTGTCCGGTTCGTTGATTCCTAAAAACCACACCCAATATTTTACGACCAAAATTAAAAAATCTCACTCTGGTGTTTAAAAAAAGCGATCATTCAGAAGAGAAATTGACCGAAATTTTAACGAATTTGGCGATTGTGTGCGAAATGTCAAATGGCCAACTGTGTTTGCCCACGCGTCATTCAAATCTCTAAAAAAGGGGTAGCATAATCAAATAAATTTCCACCAACATCGTTAACTTTATTTTATTTCCAAACAAGCTCATCTTATTTAATGTGTTCATAAACACATCTTTAATTGCGGTAATAACAATAAATAAGAACACGGTATTATTTTAAATGAAATCTGCAATTCATATTAATAATTGCGTACTTTCAAACCGCACAACCAATCTTTACAATATTTGTTTCTTATACACACAATTAGTGTTCAGTTTACAGCCGCTATAAAATGGGAGATAAACCTCTCGTAAGTAGCGTACTTTTTCAATTTTTCCGCACATAATGGCCCCTAAAATCGCTAGCTTTAGACAACCGTCAATTTAATACGCCGGCCTTGACCACACTCATTATGACTAAATAAATACTATCTGGTTAATAATTGCTACCACGTCAAAATATCTTAATCACCCAATTGAAAACCAGCGAAACAAATTTCTATGAAATCAATCAATCACCAGATTGCAACACTCTTTCACGGAATTAATTCCTTGCGCAATCCACTATCTACACAAATACCTGTGGCCCCCGCGGACGCCGTTGACAGCTCGTTCCCCGTGTGCTCCTCATCGCTGGCGTAGAGCTCCTCCAACTGTTCGGCATTGGCGTGGAACTTGATGGAAATAGTCGGGACCGAAGTCGTCACCGGCTTACCTAAAAAAACGCCCGTAATCCGCGATTTCTAGACAACGTGCTGCTAAAAACGCCACAATGTGTCTACAAAGCACTAACAACAAGTGATAAAACTAGAAAAAAGTGTCACAATACACGACATATACCTTTTACCTTTTAACATTCCTAATGTAATTTTACCATCAGTTTTTTTACTCATAGTTACAGGGTGTTAGTAACAAACTAGAACAAGCAGTTAATTTTCTGCAATTTCAAATGAAAACATCAATGGCAGCCACTGAGTCGAAATCGGGAAGGTTTTACCTTTAGGTTGTTCCATTTTCATACATGGGAATTGAGTTGGGCTTGTATGGACAGGCTGAAAATCGATTCTGGGTTGTAAACACTTGACAACAAGCTATTTTCGTTTAATTCGCGATTAATTCACCGGAATTTAATTAGAAGAATTTAGTTGTCATCGGGAAATCGTTACTGTCAAAGTACAGTCGTACCAACGGAGGTTTTAGTTCACGTTCGAACGAAAAGCGAAACAACAAAGCAATTTAATTTGAAACTTTAACACAGAAGTGGTTGTTAGAGATAACACCACGAACCGTATTTGTTTCCGATTTTGTTACCCGTGATATTTTTTACGAAGCGTTTTTATGGAACACTAGTACCAACCGTGCTTGTGTCATACTTGTCACTTGTCAAAAAAAGAGCTTTGTTGTTGATGACTGGCGATTATTGTGATCTGTGCTAAAATAACTCAGTTAAATACAGTAAATGTAAGTATTCGCACACGCTTCACCTAAATGTTGCTATTTAAGTCACCAAATTGCGCAAACTTGCCTTTACTTGTAACCATTTCACAAAAACACTTTTGAGGTTATGTTTGTGATAATGCAAAAAATGTGTTTTAGTAAAATTTGGCAAAAATGGAGAACATAGCCACCGACTCGGGGAAAATCGTCAAGATGGAAGTCGACTATAGCTCGACGTGCGACGAGAAAATCCCCGAGTGCCAAAAACTGGCGAAATCCGGGAAACTCCATGACGCTCTTGACCAACTCCTGGCCCTAGAAAAGCAAACGCGGACGGGGGCTGACATGGTCTCCACCGGGCGCGTCCTAGTGGCGATAGTGCAGATTTGCAGAGAAGCTAAAAACTGGGCGGCTCTCAACGAACACATCGTGCTTCTAACTAAACGAAGATCTCAGCTGAAGCAAGCCGTGGCTAAAATGGTGCAGGAGTGTTGCACCTACGTGGATCAAACCCCTGATAAAGACACCATGATTAAACTAATCGACACTTTGAGACAAGTCACCGAAGGGAAAATCTACGTGGAAGTAGAAAGAGCCCGGTTGACACACAAACTAGCCAAAATTCGTGAGGAAGAAGGAGACATGTCAGAGGCGGCGAATATCATTCAAGAGCTTCAAGTGGAGACGTACGGTTCCATGGAAAAGCGCGAAAAAGTTGAACTAATTTTGGAACAAATGAGGTTATGTTTGGCGAAACAGGACTACATACGAACGCAAATCATCTCGAAGAAGATTAACACGAAATTTTTCGATGATGAAGGCACTCAAGACTTGAAATTGAAGTATTACAGGCTTATGATGGAGCTGGATCAGCACGAGGGATCGTATTTGGCCACTTGTAAACACTACAGGGCGGTTTTAAATACACCCAGTATACAATCAGAGCCTTTGGAACGACAAGCAGCCGCACGCGCTGTAGTTCTCTATCTAGTTTTAGCCCCCCACGATAACGAACAGTCAGACTTAACCCACAGGGTGTTGCAAGACAAAGTTTTGGAAGAAATCCCCATGTACAAACAACTCTTGAAGTTGTTTACTACGTCTGAATTAATGAAATGGTCTGGGCTTTGCGAAATTTACGAAAAAGAATTAAAGTCGACGCCGGTTTTTAGCGGAAATGAACAAGCTAAGAAGCGCTGGAACGACCTAAAGTGGGTTGTTTTTTTGTTTTGAACAAAATATACAGTGTGTATGTTTCAGGAATCGCGTCGTCGAACACAACATTCGCGTTATGGCTAAGTACTACACGAGAATCAAAATCCAGAGGATGGCGGAGCTCCTGGATTTGTCCGCTGGCGAGACCGAGGAGTTTTTGTCCCAAATGGTGGTCAGCAAAAGCGTGCAGGCGAAAACAGACCGACCGTCCGGAGTAGTTCATTTTCAACAAAGCAAAGATCCGAGCGATGTTCTCAACGATTGGGCGCACGATTTGTCGTCGTTGATGCAACTAGTTAATAAAACTACTCACTTGATTAATAAGGAGGAGTGCGTGCACAAGCACCTCCAAGCTAGTGCTTAATATAGCAATAAGTTTTGTAATTGTGCTTGGTTAATATAGTCTATGAAATTGAGTTGGGTTTTAGTTCGTTGGTTGGGCACGCGGAGCGCTTCTTTGGTGCTAATTAAAAGATAACTTAATCTGTTTGTGCTCATTACAGAAACAAGTGTGAAGATTTAATTGATAAAATCGCTATTGTGATAATGGATTTGTCTGGGTTAACCTTTATTTATTGAGACGCAGTGTGTCGAATTTCGATGTTAAAGGTCATGGTGGCTGCTGATAGTGTGTTGAGTCGAATTTATATTATAGTTGTAAGACAGTAATTGCGGCGATTAAGGAGAACAATGGTGGAGAAAGGTTAAAATATTTGCATTTTGTGTATCTAGAGTGATAAGTGGTTCAAGTTTACTCCAATTAGTTGTGAGTAATTGACACTCAAAAAATACTTTGTTGCTTTAGGAAAGATTTACTGATAAAGAGGGAATGGTAAGATACAAACATGTTTACCATTGAACAGACAATTTTTATTGTTCTAAATCATGTGATTGTCACTTGTTTCCAAAAAAGATGTAACATGCGCGTCACACGGTCACAGCATAACGTAAACTGCCTCAACAAAACCAGTTACCTCGTTCTGCAAGTCACTAATTATTCTTCGCCGTTTTTAGTTGAGCTGAATTCCTCTGAAGGCTTTTTAGCGATCTGACGGCCGTAAAATGGCATCGACTGAAAATATTGTAGAACCGGTATGTGATTGCGTGTTGTATGTCATTGTGATTGTTTGCCTTTAGACACTAATCATATTTCCATTATTTCAAACCCATTATTTAATTATTTTTTGTAAATAAAAACCGCAAAAGTGATTATTCATGCAACCTGGCTGGGTATTTGTTCTTCTTATTATATCGCCTGAATTATGCAAATTAGTCATTTTTTTAGAATGCGATAGCATTATGGATATAATATATTTAATAATGTGTTGAACATTCCACTCGTGTTTGTGTGATGAAAGAGAACGGTAAGCACTAGACGTGATTTTTGATTGTATGTGCTGTATTTACGATATAATGTTATAGTATTACGCTAATAATAATAATAAACGCAATTTGTATTATTATTACGTGATTGATCTATCGGTTTTTAAAGTACAATAATAGGGGAGACTAGGACAATTTAACTTCTAGACTGACGTTAGTTTGAGGATACACGGTTGTCAGACCTCCCGTAATTTGTTAAACTGTTATCGTGTGATCTTGGTGTCTCAGGAATAAGATTAGTTAATCCTTCAAAAAGCTCAAGTGGGATTTATAAACTTGCTGTTGACGTTAAAGTTGCCGTTGATAGTAACTTTGATGTTCAACTTTTGTCATGTTTAAAGGGGTTGTAAAAGAAAAGTAGCATTGTTGTCGAAATAAATCTACACATATTAAGAAAAAAAAAAAAATTCGTCAGATCGAGGGGCGGGGCTTCATTGCAAAATTCATATTTCATTTAAAAAAATTACCATTTTAAATGTGTTTTAAGTTTCTAAGAATAAAAAAAAATCATTACATTTGAGATAGGGCGGGTGGGCGGGCTTACATTTTGCCTGTTTGTTTTAATATGTGTAGACTTCTTTTCACAACATGAAACTTAAAACATCTTAAAATGGGAAATTTATATAAGGAAATATCGATTTTGCGATTAGGCTCCGCCCCATAATTGCAAAATCCATATTTCCTTGCAAAAATGTACTATTTTAACCATGTTTTAAGTTTCTTGTTGTAAAAAGATGGCTATGTATATTAAGAAAAAAAAAAGACAAAATATAAGCCCCGCCCTATCTAAATTCTTATGTTTTATTTTATTCGTCGTAATCGTGTTATACAAAGAAAACTAAATGTATTAATCAAAAAATAAAACCGAGAGAGCTCTACCCATTCGTCTCGATCTCAGTCGTGTTTAATCATACTTTAAGTTTCATGCTGTGAAATGAACAAAGAGGTCTGCACATATTAAATCAAAAAGGCAAAAAAGTAAGCCCGCCCACCCACCCTGTCTCAATTGTAATGAATTTTTTTATTCGTCGTTAGACAAGAGGGCGGCACTTAAATGCAAAATTCCTATTTCTTAACAAAAATTTACCATTTTAAACGTGTTTCAAGTTTCTAGGAATAAAAAAAAACATTGCAATTGAGATGGGGTGGGTGGGCGGGGTTTATATCTTCGCTTTTTTTCTTAATATACACAATATTCTTTGAACAACATGATACTCAAAAACATGTTTTTAATTTCTTGTAAAGAAATACGTATTTTGCAGTTAAGCTCAGCCCCCTTGGTTCACAGTGAATAAAAAAAATACCACAATTGAGACAGGGCGGGTGGGCGGGCTTACTTTTTTGTCTTTTTGTTTTAATATGTGTAGACTTCTTTTCACAACATGAAACTTAAAACATGCTTAAAATAAAAAAATTGTATAAGGAAATATCGATTTTGCAATTAGGCTCCGCCCCATAATTACAAAATCCACATTTCCTTTTAAGTTTCTTGTTGTGAAATAATGGCTATGTAGATTAAGAAAAAAAAGGTACAAAATATAAGCCCCGCTCTATCGTAATTCTAATGATTCGTAAGCCGGAAGGCGGAGCTTAATTGTTCAACGAGAAATTACCATGTGAAATATGTTCTTAAGTAATTGACTAATCGTGTTATACAAAGAACACTAACTGTATTAATTAAAAAAGAAAACCAAATGAGAAGCTCCACCCATTCGCCTCGATCTGATTCGTGATGAATTTTTCATTCGTTGTCAGACTAAGGGGCGGAGCCTAAATGCAAAATCGATATTTCCTTATAACTACAAATTTCCTATTTTAAGAAGATTGAAAAGAATAAAAAAACTCTACGCATATTCAAACAAAAAGGCAAAATTTAAGCCCGCCCACCCGCCCTGTCTCAATTGTGATGATTTTTTTTATTCGCCATCAACCAAGGGGCCGGAGCTTAACTGCAAAATACTTATTTTTTTCATATTTATATAGAGTTTTCTTTTAACAACAAGACCGTTAAACATAAATTGTCATTTTCTTGTTGGTACAAGAAGACTTCGTATATTAAGAAAAAATGGACCAAATATAAGCCCCGCCCACCCGCCCTGTCTCAATTCTGGTGATTTTTTTTATTCAAGTTCTCAATTGTGATGAATTTTTCATTCATTTTCAGATCGAGGGGCGGGGCTTAATTGCAAGATCCATATTTGTCCACAAGAATTTACCATATTAAACATGTTTTAAGTTTCTTGTTCTGAAAACACGAGTACGTATATTAAGAAACAAGGCAAAATATAAGCCCCGCCCACCCGCCCTATCGCAATTCTGATGATTCATAAGCCGGGGGGTGAAGCTTAATTGTAAAATCCTTATTTTTCAACGAGAAATTACCATGTGAAATATGTTCTTAAGTAATCGTGTTATACAAAGAAAACTAACCGTATTAATTAAAAAAGAAACCCAAATGAGAAGCTCCACCCATTCGTCTCGATCTGAATCGTGATGAATTTTTCATTCGTTGTCAGACCAAGGGGCGGAACCTAAATGCAAAATCGATATTTCCTTATACAAATTTCACATTTTAAGAAGATTGAAGAGAATAAAAAAGTCTACACATATTAAAACAAAAAGGCAAAATTTAAGCCCGCCCACCCGCCCTATCTCAATTGTGATGATTTTTTTTATTCGCCATCAACCAAGGGGCCGGAGCTTAACTGCAAAATACTTATTTTTTTCATATTTATATAGTTTTCTTTTAACAACAGGGCAGTTAAACATAAATTGTCAGTTCCTTGTTGGTACAAGAAGACTTCGTATATTAAGAAAAAATGGGCCAAATATAAGCCCCGCCCACCCGCCCTGTCTCAATTCTGATAAATTTTTCATTCGTTGTTAGATCAAGGGGCGGGGCTAAATTGCAAGATCCATATTTGTCTACAAGAATTTACCATATTAAACATGTTTTAAGTTTCTTGTTCTGAAAAGACGAGTACGTATATTAAGAAACAAGGCAAAACGTAAGCCCGCCCACCCACCCTACCTCAATTGTGATGATGTTTTTATTCGCCGTGAACCAAGGGGGCGGAGCTTAACTGCAAAATACTTATTTCTTTACAAGAAACTAAAAACATGTTTTTGAGTATCGTGTTGAAAGACTACTATGTGCATTAAGAAAAAAAGAAGCTCAAATATAAACCCACCCCATCTCGTTTCCGATGTTTTTTATTCTTACAAGTCTAAAACACGATTAAAATGGTAAATTTTTGTTAAGAAATATGGATTTTGCAATTAGGCTCCGCTCCAAGGTCTGGCGACGAATGAAAACTTCATTACTATTTAGATCAGGGCAGGTATGGGTGGGGCTTAATCTTTGGCTTTAATTTTCTCTTAATATATGTACATAATATTCTTTGAATAACCTGATACTCAAAAACATATCTTTCGTGGTAATTTCTTGTAGAGAAATAATAAGGATTTTTCAATTAAATTCCGCTTCTTTGGCTCTCGACAATTAAAATAAAATCATCACAATTGAGATGGGGCAGGTGGGCGGGGCTTATATTGTCCTTTTTTTCTTAATATACGTAGTCGTATTTTCAGAACAAGAAACTTAAAACATGTTTAAAATGGTAAATTCTAAACAAATATGGATCTTACAATTAAGCTCCGCCTCTCGATCTGACAACCAATGAAAAATTCGTCACATTTGAGAATTGAGATTGGGGCGGCTAATCTAATCTTTGTCTTTATTTTTTCGATACGATACTCAAAAACATGTTTTTAATTTCTTGTAGAGAAATAAGGATTTTGCAGTTGAACTCCGCCCTCTTGGCTCACGACGAATAAAAAAAATCATCACAATTGAGATAGGGCGGGTGGGCGGGGCTACATTTTGCCTTTTTTTTTTCTTAATATGTGTAGACTTGTGTCGACAACAAGAAACTTAAAATATGTATACCGGATGATCTTGAAAAAAAAATTATGCAATCATCAGTGTAACTTGGTTATAATATAAGAGGGCAATTGAAATATTTTAAAGGAAATGCTATTCACCAAGAGATATTTTAAGCCTTTGGATTAGTTTTATCTTCTCTGATTTGTGAAAACTTTAACATAAATTTTTGAATGAAACATTCAGGAGTGGATACAATTTCATGATAATCAGTTTCCTCTTTAAATGAGAACCATGTTGGTAACATATACAGGGTGACCCACTATTTTGTTTTTTCTCAATCTCAATCCCATTGCGGTGTCCAGTCTCCCCTACACATATTAGAAAAGTAGGTTATTTGCGCGCGGGGTGGTAGTTCAGTTTCAAAGCTTCTCAAAATTAAATAAAGAAAATAAACACATTAATAAAACGCCTCACTGTTATAATTTATAACAAAAGAAAAATTTTACAGCTTAAACATCCACTACAGACTTAACAAAACGAAAACCTGTCTGTCATCAGTAGTTCTAAAGTCCTCCCCAGTAGATAAAATTCAAAATTCCGCTCTCAAAACATGTGCTTTATAAAACCGACCACAATAACAAAAATAACAAAAGCGCAGCTTCCGTAAGTCGTTTTTTACTGCCCGTTTGTCCAAATGTGCCGATCAGTTGTCTCAAAGCACGAAAAATTGCCGGTAATTTCGCTATAACCTCACTTTTTGTTGCATAGTGCAATCGTCTTGAACTATTGTGTAACATCTAAAAATATGCCCCAATTTATACTTTTCAATCACTACATATAGATGCCTCCCGAACCATGGCAGCCCCCTCGCCCCCGAAAAACCCTCCTCTATTACCTCAAGCTGATAACCGTGGAGCCCACCATGGTGCTGTACATGATGGCCTTCATGACCACCACGGTAGTGGAACAAGCCTTCTTCGTAAACAAAGCGTGTCGTGTAAACCACGGCTTAAACGAAACCGTTTGCGACAACCTAACAGCTAAAGAGTACGAAGACTTGAACAAGCAAGTGCAGGTGAGACAAATCCGTGTTTTAGTGACACACAAAACGAACAACACGTTTTAGATTACTGTATCAGACTTCCATTTATGGAACGACGTGGCCGGCCACGGGGGCCCCATCATTCTAGCTTTATTCATGGGGGCCTGGTCCGACAAAAGAGGCCGCAAACTGCCGCTCCTCATCGGTCTCATCGGCAAACTCTACTACTCAGCCATGATTGTAGTGAACGCCAGCCAAAACGACTGGCCTTTGGAATACGTGGTGTACACCGCCACTCTCCCTATGGCTTTCACGGGCGCCGACGTCGCGATTTTCGCCGCCGCCTTCACATACTTAGTCGATATAACGTCGCAAAAAAATAGAACTATGAGAGTTACATTGTTAGAGGTTTGTTATTTAGCGACGATGCCCACGGGAGTGGCCCTCGGGAAGGTTTTGTTCAACCAAGTCGTGAATAAATCATACGCGGTCATGTTCGCTATCAACGTGTCGTTGTTAGTTCTTGCGATTATTTACACGTTTTTGAGGTTAGATTGGCGCACGAGTGCCCGCCAAAAACCGTTGTCTGAAGCTTCCAATCTCTTTACAGATTTTTTCGACTATAACCATGTTGTGACTACCGCGGTTACGTTGTTCAAACCACGACGTCACAACCGTAGGTCGTATTTGTTGATTTTAATTCTCATGATGGCGTTTTATACGTTCCAAAGGGACGAAAAAGACATGAGTTATTTGTACGTGAATTTAGTTTTTAAATGGCAGTTTAACGAGTTTAGTGATTTTCGGACCGTGCAGTCGGCAATTCAGGACGTTTTTCTTCTGTTGGCAATACCGTTGATGAGTCGGGTTTTGGGGTGGCGGGACACTGTTATTATTATGATTGGGGCACTGGCGCATTCTGTGGGACGCATTTTTTATGCGACTGCTGCAGACCCATGGGTTTTCTATTTAGGTATGGGTGGGTAGTGTGACGTTTGGGTATTTTTTTTTTATTTTCAGGGGGTGTTTTCGCCGCTATTGGTCCCATTGTGGCTCCAGTGATTCGGTCGATGGTTTCGAAGTTGGTAGCGACGTCGGAAAAAGGTGGGTCTAGAGTGCACCAATCAAAAGCGCGTGGGCGGGGTTTGTCATCATGAACAATTTTTCAGGCAAAACACTCGCGGTTCTGGCGGTAGCCGACAACGCCATCCCCCTTGTCTCCGGGACAATGTACAGCAAAGTCTACAACGCCACCATCCACACCAACCCCAACGCCATCTTTTACGTAACAATGGCGACTCAAATGACCGTATTCCTCCTAGTTTTGTAAGTTAGGGAATTTTTACCAAACACCAACTGTCATTACTGTCATTACAGATTTATCCACGTAAAAGCAAAAGACAAATACTTAATTCACGAAGACGAAGACGCAAAAGCCGAATGTTTAAGTAAGCAAGAGGACCCTCCCTCCGAGTAGTATTGCGACCGCAGCTCCACCTCTAGGCAATTTAGTAAAGTTTAGAAAAATGTAGTATTAAAGACGGAAATTACATTCCATTTTATTTACTTACGTTTCTATGAAAAATAAATAAATAATGACTAGTTTTGACTTAACCTATGTACAATCATCACACATTACATGGCAGCTGCTCATACGTCAAACACATCCCGAGATTGTCGTCAGGTGGCGCCTCTCTCGCACTAGACCCAAAATGGACGCCAATGGTAAACGGAGTGACGCTGCTTTCAATCCTACAGGGGGTTTCCCCAGACGGACAAAGAGACTCCCCACAGTGAATCAAGTCGCAGGTTCCCGGACCAACATCACTGGGCTACAACACCACAAAAATATACATTACACCCACCTAAAAATCGTTCAATACCATTAATAAATCTTCCGAGTCACACGGTAGCACGATTCTGTCCGAACAATCATCCATATTCCTGGGTTCAGCGCCATCTCCTGACCCCACGTCCTCACTAATCGTTTCGTTGTTGTTCGGCGATATTCGGAAGGAGTTCTCGTGGCACGGCTCGTACGCTATACTGCACATCTCCTCCTCCTGTCGCATGCAAATGTTGTAGTCTTGGTCGGCTAGGTGGCGCCCGTTGTCGGCGAAGTTCATGGTCTGGATGGTCCCGGTGACTCCCATATGGTACTGTAAACACCCAGCAGGGGCCCGTTGGGTGAAAGGTACCTGGATGACTCTGACCTCCCACAGCCTGGACACTGCGCGTCTGTTCAGCTTCATTTCAATGGAAACCGAAGTGTCAATGTCTTCCACGTCGAAGTAGGCTACAACTGGAAGTTTTAGGAGGGTTTGAGACACTAAAAATTATTACCATGTTGGCCACTATTAAGACCACAAAGTCGCAACTCGCGGGTTTCGCCACCACTAAGAACGAAAATGTCGTCTTCGCAAACGCCGGTCTTTCGGTTGGGTTGTCCCTGGGTTTCAAAAAAGTAGACATAAAAGTGTGCTGACGTCACAAGTTTTGGCGCCACTTTTGAAATTTCGACTAAAACGACTCACCAAATTGAAGTGAATAAAATCCAGACGCAACTGGGATATCTCGGGGTCGATTTTCTTGACACTTAGTGTACACGAGTCCATGTTTTTCGACAAATCTGGAAAGTCTGGATTCACGAAATAAGTGATGTTGTTGTGAATTTCTTCGTTACACGTCGCTGTGACTAAATTTGAATCATTATTGTGTAATTTCGCAAAAACGTCAAACTCACATACACAGCATACTCCAAATCCTAGGGCGCAAGGACCGTGAGAAGTGCCACTTTCAATTCGACATTCGTAGGCATTCATACAAATGCCTTTTCTTCGACCATCGTTTGACAGGCATTCTTCTTCGACCGGCACAGGAAAGAAATTGAGAACTAAATTGAAAAAAAAAAATCGCAATTTATTATAAAAAACAAATTAATTTTCGGCTCGATTAACCGCCTCTGTTTGTCTGGTTTATTAGGTTCTTACTGTGTTATTAAAGTAGGTGGAAAGTGTGCGAAATTATGAAACGCGATATGTAATTTGATGTGATGCAAACAAAAAGATAATTCGATGTTAAATGGATTTCGATTACATCTGCTCGAGTAACACTTTCTTTGCAGATTGTGCTCGATGTTGTACGAAATGTCAAATTTCTTCAACTGCGCTAAAATGTGTCCCATGCTTTTAGCGTTGCAAAAGTGGACAAGTGGACCGTGCGAAAATAAAATGAGTTGGAGGAGGCTGTGAAGCATCCCTTAAGTTGGCATCACCGGTCGCTTAAGGCACGTTTCTCGTTTATAAAAATGATTGTTGCTTACTGAAAACAAAGGACTGCGTACTTTATAAGGAGGGTGCGGTCGTTTTGGCTGCAGAGAGCTTGGAATTAGGTTTGTTTAGAAAGTCTCGTTAGTCATTATTGATGGCATTCTAGGAATTGTTTTCTTGGTCTACTTTGAATCACATTTTTTTCGATCGCACAGTATGTATTATGTATGAGGTAGAGAATATTTTGGTAACGATAATCCTCTGCGTGGATTAAAAAATAACAGTGGACTGTATAAAATAGATTTTATCAAATGAAAAAGAAACATGTTTTTTTGCAAGTCGTAAAAACTATGATTGAGAATTTGATTATATTTATAAAGTTATTTGAACCGAACTTCCCTCGTTTGTGAGGCACAACCCGTATTGTATGTCTGGTTTTTTCAATAAAGAAAAATAATGTCGCTTACGTTTTTTTTTTTTTTAATAACTCTTATAGGTATATAAAAAGGCGACAAAAAACAATTGAGACCGAAGAAGATCGAATAAAAGGTTGCCAAAAAAGACGATAAAAAGGGAAAAAAGTGACTGAACAAAAACGCGACAAAAAAGTGAAACAAAAGACAAAAACCGATATGAAAGAGTGTCGATAAAAATAAGGGACAAAAAAAGATGACGAAAACAGAGAAGTCAATAAAAAAAAAGTAAAAAAATAAAACAGGCTATACAAAAGAAGACAACAAAAAAAAATAAAAAAAGCGATAAAAATCACTAAAGAATATCAAAGGGAACAAAAAAGCCACAAAAAAATTAGACAAAAATGAGGACAAAAACTGAGACAAAAAGAAAATAGCAAATAGAACAAAAAAAGTCCACCAAAAAAGCGATGAAAATGGGACAAAAAACATACAAAAATTGACAGAAAAAAGAAAGTCAACAAAAAATACATTAAAAAAGGCAACAAAAAAGTAACTTAAAAAAGACGACATAAAAGGCCACAAAAAATATATAACAAAAAGACAGTCGACAAAAGAAGAAAAAAAAACAACAAAAATGACTTTTTACACTTTGGTCACTTTTCTGTCGCCTTTTTTTTGATTTTCTTGTTTTTTTTTTAAAGACGATTAAAAAACCCACAAAAAATGAGCAAAAAAACAACAAAAAAAGATGACAAAAATAAGACAAAAAAAAGATAATGCAAAGACAGAAAAGAAGACAAAACCGAGACAGAAAAAAAGTCAACAAAAAAGACAAAGAAACACAAAAAGCAGCAAAAAATAAAACGAAGAAGATGACGAAAAGTGAGACAAGAAGAAAGTCACAAATGGATCAAAAATGATAACAAAAAGTCTTTTTTGTTTTTCTTGTTTTTTTTTAAAGGCGACAAAAGTGTACACAAAATGGGTGATAAAAATGTAACAAAAGAGGAAAAAGGTAAGAAAAGACGACAAAAACGGATGAGACAAGCGAAATTCGACAAAAAATTTGACTAAAAAAAATCAAACGAATAAGCGATAAAAAACGACTAAAACCGACACAAAAAGAAAATCGACAAAAATACAATAAAAAAGGCAAGAAAAAAGTCAGTTGAAAAGACGATAGAAAAGGCCACAAAAATATGTGACACAAAGAAAGTCGACAAAAGAACCAAAAAAAGCAACAAAACGATGACTTTTTATACTTCAGTCACTTTTTTTTTTCACTTTTTTTTATTTTCCTGTTATTTTTTAAAGGCGATTAAACAAACCACAAAAATGAGAAAAAACAACAAAAAAACTGACAAAAATAAGACAAAAAAATAAGATAAAGACAAAAAGGAAGACAAATCCGAGACAGAAAAAATCAACAAAAAAGACAATGAAAAAGGCGACAAAAAGATTATTAAAAAGACGAAAAAAGAAGACAAGAAAAATGCGACTAACATGCAGAAAGGAAATACAAAAGCAGCAAAAAATAAGACGAAAAAAAAAACAAAAAATGAGACAAAAAGAAAATCAACTACTGGAACAAAATTGGTAACAAAAAGGTGACTTTTTACACTTTGATTACTTTTTGCTTTTCTTTTTTTAAAGGCTACTAAAAAACCCACAAAAATGAGAAAAAAGCAACAAAAAAAAAGTGCCAAAAGTAAGACAAAAAAAAAGATAAAGCAAAGACAAAAAAGAAGACAAAACCGAGACAGAAAAAAGTCAGTAAAAAAGACAATGAAAAAGGTGACAAAAAAAGACGATTAACAGAAAGAAAACATAAAAAGCAGCAGAAAATAAGACGAAAAAGAGGACAAAAATGAGAAAAAAGAAAGGCAACAAATAGAAAAAAATGGACAAAAAGTGACTTTTTAGTCCCCTTGGTCACCTTTTTATCGCCTTTTTTTTTTGTTCTTGTTTTTTTTTAAAGGCGACAAGAGTCCACAAAATGGGTGATATAAATGAGACAAAAAAGGAGAAAGGTAATAAAAAAGACGACAAAAACGGATAAGACAAACGTAATTCGACCAAAAAATTTGACCAAAAAAAGACGATACAATAAGTGACAAAAAAAAACAACCGACACAAAAAAACACAAAAAACGGTCATAAGGATGACAAAAAATAATAGAAAAACATAGACAAAAACGAAAGGCAACAAAAAAGACATAAAAAAAATGTGAGAAAAGAAAAAAATACAAGAACAGAGCCAAAATGCAAAAAAAAGGGACAAAAGAAACACAAAAAAAAAGAGGTCAAAAACTGACAGAAAAAAGAAAGACAACAAAAAATACAATAAAAAAAAGGTAAGAAAAAAGTGACTTAAAAAAGACGACAAAAAAGGCTACAAAAATATGTGACAGAAAGAAAGTCGACAGAAGAACCAAAAAAAGCAACAAAAAGATGACTTTTTATACTTTGGTCACTTTTTTGTCCCCTTGCTTTTGTTTTTCTTGATCTTTTTTAAAGACGGCTAAACAAACCACAAAAATGAGAAAAAACAACAAAAAAGGTGACAAAAAAAAATTAAGGCAAAGACGAAAATGAAGACAAACTCGAGACAAAAAAGTCAACAAAAAAGACAATGAAAAAGGCGACAAAAAGATGTCAACAAATGGAACAAAAATGGTAAGAAAAACTTTTTCGTCTCCTTAGTCACCTTTTTGGCGTCTTTTTTTTGTTCTTCACACAAAAAAAAAATAGACAAAAAAAAGAGGGCAAAAACTGACAGATAAAAGAAAGACAACAAAAATACAATAAAAAAAGTGACTTAAAAAAGACGACAAAAAAGGCCAGAAAAATATGTGACACAAAGAAAGTCAACAAAAGAATCAAAAAAGCAACAAAACGATAACTTCAGTCATTTTTTCCTACTTTTTTTGTTTTCCTTGTTATTTTTTAAAGGCGATTAAACAAACCACAAAAATGAGAAAAGAAAACAACAAAAAAAAGGAGACAAAAATAAGACAAAAAAGATAAGGTAAAGGCAAAAAAGAAGACAAAACCGATACAGAAAAAGTCAACAAAAAAGACAAAAAGTTGACTAAAATGACGAGAAAAGAAGACAAGAAAAAGGCGACTAACAGAAAGGAAATACAAAAATCAGCAAAAAATAAAACGAAAAAAGGACAAAAAATGAGACAAAAAGAAAGTCAACAACTGGAACAAAATTGATAACAAAAAGGTGACTTTTTACACTTTGGTCACTTTTTTGCTTTTCTTTTTTTAAAGGCTACTAAAAACTCACAAAATGAGAAAAAAAGCAACAAAAAAAGGTGACAAAAATAAGATAAAAAAAAAAGATAAGGCAAAGACAACCGAGACAGAAAAAAGTCAATAAAAAAAACAATGAAAAAAGTGACAAAATGATAACCAAAGCGACGAAAAAAGGAGAAAAAAAGACGGCTAACAGAAAGGAAACCTAAAAAGCAACAAAAAATAAGAGGAAAAAGAGGACAAAAGTGAGAAAAAAGAAAGTCAACAAATGGACAAAAAGTGACTTTTTAGTCTCCTTGGTCATCTTTTTATTCTTGTTTCTTTTTAAAGGCGAGAAAAGAATCCACAAAATGGGTGATATAAATAAGACAAAAAAGGAGAAAGTTAACAAAAAAATACGACAAAAACGGATAAGACAAATTCGACCAAAAAACTTGACCAAAAAGAGACAATACAAATAAGTGACAAAAAAACGACAACAACCAACACAAAAAAGAAAGTCGACAAAAACATACAAAAAACGGTCAAAGGACGACAAAAAAGGCTACAAGAAATGACAGACAAAAAGGAATAGAAAAACCTAGACAAAAACGAAGGGTAACAAAAAGACATAAAAAAAAATTGAGAAAAGAAAAAAATACAAGAACAGAGCCAAAACGAAAAAAAAAGCGACAAAATGATCACTAAAAAATATCGGAAGGGCACAAAAGAAACAGACAAAAAAAGAGGTCACAAATTGACAGAAAAACCAAAGACAATAAAAAATACAATAAAAAAAGGGGAAGAAAAAGGTGACTTAAAAAAGACGACAAAAAAAGGCTATAAAAATATGTGACAGAAAGAAAGTCGACAGAAGAACCAAAAAAAGCCACAAAAAGATGACTCATTAGTTATTAGATAGGTACTTTAATAATTTTTTTGTCGCCTTTTTTTGCTTTACTTGTTCTTTTTTAAAGACGACTAAACAAACCACAAAAATGAGAAAAAGCAACAAAAAAGGTGACAAAAAAAAATTAAGGCAAAGACGAAAATGAAGACAAACTCGAGACAAAAAAGTCAACAAAAAGACATTGAAAAAAGGCGTCAAAAAGATGACTAAAAAGACGAAAAAGTAGACAAGAAGAAAGTCAACAAATGGAACAAAAATGGTAAGAAAAACTTTTTTCACTAGCAGCCTGGACGCATGCAAATGTCGACTCATTTAGTGGTAGCAAATTCAACTTTTGCTACCACGGGTTCAAAAAGAAAAATTGAGGTTATGTACGCAATGTTTGATGTGATTATTTCTTAAAAAATGAACAAATGTGTGCTACAAACATTACTTGAGTATACGCATGGTAGTTGGTAGACGGTAGAAATAAAATGATTAACTCAGCGACAAGTATAAACGGTTTTCTTTGTGTTGAAGATTTAGATCAAGTTTGATTAGAAATCAAAACAAAATCACGTTGCGTCAAAAAATTGAACGTTTATTTTTCAGTTTATTGTCTTATGGTTTCTACTAGTGAAAAAATAGTATATTAACCACGGTTGCAAAGCCATTTCTAGACCTCGCACTTAGAGCCCTCGACGCTGCGCGTCTCGGGTTCTAATTTGCGCTCGGTCTAGAATGCTTGGCTCTGCAACCTTGGCTAATAATATACTATTTTCGCCAGCCGTCTTAAAAGATGTCACTTTTAACGTCAATTTTGGACGGAAAACTTGACGTTTTTGTGAGAGTAAAAAAAAGTTGCGTTACTAAAGTAACAACGTCATTTTTGCCTTTTTAATCCTAGCATTAATTTTTTTTTAATCCTAGCCTTAAAAAGTTAAAATTTTTTTGAGATTTACTTTTTGGCTGGCGAAAAAGTAGTATGTTTCATTCGGATTAAAAGTCAGTTTTTGACTCGCAATTTTGCATCCGCTCGGCTTCGCTTCGCTCCGCCTCGCAAATGCAAAATTTGCTCGTCGCAAAAAATGGCACTTTTAATCCTAATAAAACAATCTACTATTTTCGTCTCCTTAGTCACCTTTTTGGCGTCTTTTTTTGTTCTTCACACAAAAAAATAGACAAAAAAAAGAGGGCAAAAACTGACAGATAAAAGAAAGACAACAAAAATACAATAAAAAAAGTGACTTAAAAAAGACGACAAAAAAGGTCACAAAAATATGTGACACAAAGAAAGTCAACAAAAGAATCAAAAAAGCAACAAAACGATGACTTTTTATACTTCAGTCACTTTTTCCTACTTTTTTTGTTTTCCTTGTTGTTTTTTAAAGGCGATTAAACAAACACAAAAATGAGAAAAGAAAACAACAAAAAAAAGAGACAAAAATAAGACAAAAAAGATAAGGTAAAGGCAAAAAAGAAGACAAAACCGATACAGAAAAAGTCAACAAAAAAGACAAAAAGTTGACTAAAAAGACGAGAAAAGAAGACAAGAAAAAGGCGACTAACAGAAAGGAAATGCAAAAAGCAGCAAAAAATAAGACGAAAAAAGGACAAAAAATGAGACAAAAAGAAAGTCAACAACTGGAACAAAATTGATAACAAAAAGGTGACTTTTTACACTTTGGTCACTTTTTTGCTTTTCTTTTTTTAAAGGCTACTAAAAACCCACAAAAATGAGAAAAAAAGGGGACAAAAGAAACGCAAAAAAAATAGACAAAAAAAAGAGGTCAAAAACTGACAGAAAAAAGAAAGACAACAAAAAATACAATAAAAAAAGGGCAAGAAAAAAGTGACTTAAAAAAGACGACAAAAAAGGCTACAAAAATATGTGACAGAAAGAAAGTCGACAGAAGAACCAAAAAAAGCAACAAAAAGATGACTTTCCATACTTTAGTCACTTTTTTGTCCCCTTGTTTTTGCTTTTCTTGTTCTTTTTTAAAGACGACTAAACAAACCACAAAAACGAGAAAAAACAACAAAAAAAATGTGACAAAAAAAATTAAGGCAAAGACGAAAAAGAAGACAAACTCGAGACAAAAAAGTCAACAAAAAAGACAATGAAAAAGGCGACAAAAAGATGACAAAAAAGACGAAAAAGTAGACAAGAAGAAAGTCAACAAATGGAACAAAAATGGTAAGAAAAACTTTTTCGTCTCCTTAGTCACCTTTTTGGCGTCTTTTTTTGTTCTTCACACAAAAAAAAATAGACAAAAAAAAGAGGGTAAAAACTGACAGATAAAAGAAAGACAAAAAAAATACAATAAAAAAAGTGACTTGAAAAAGACGACAAAAAAGGCCACAAAAATATGTGACACAAAGAAAGTCAATAAAAGAATCAAAAAAGCAACAAAACGATGACTTTTTATACTTCAGTCACTTTTTCCTACTTTTTTTGTTGTCCTTGTTATTTTTTAAAGGCGATTAAACAAACACAAAAATGAGAAAAGAAAACAACAAAAAAAGAGACAAAAATAAGACAAAAAAGATAAGATAAAGGCAAAAAAGAAGACAAAACCGATACAGAAAAAGTCAACAAAAAAGACAAATAGTTGACTAAAAAGACGAGAAAAGAAGACAAGAAAAAGGCGACTAACAGAAAGGAAATACAAAAAGCAGCAAAAAATAAGACGAAAAAAGCACAAAAAATGATACAAAAAGAAAGTCAACAACTGGAACAAAATTGATAACAAAAAGGTGACTTTTTACACTTTGGTTACTTTTTTGCTTTTCTTTTTTTAAAGGCTACTAAAAACCCACAAAAAAAAGCAACAAAAAAAAGGGGACAAAAGAAACACAAAAAAATTAGACAAAAAAAAGAGGTCAAAAACTGACAGAAAAAAAGAAAGACAACAAAAAATACAATAGAAAAAGGGCAAGAAAAAAGTGAGTTAAAAAAGACGACAAAAAAGGCTACAAAAAGAAAGAAAGTCGACAGTAGAACCAAAAGAAGCAGCAAAAAGATGACTTTTTATACTTTAGTCACTTTTTTGTCCCCTTGTTTTTGCTTTTCTTGTTCTTTTTTAAAGACGACTAAACAAACCACAAAAATGAAGAAAAAACAACAAAAAAAGGTGACAAAAAAAATTAAGGCAAAGACAAAAAAAAAGACAAACTTGAGTTAAAAAGAGTCAACAAAAAAAGACAATGAAAAAGGAGATTAACACAAAAAGCAGCAAAAAATAAGACGAAAAGGCGGACAAAAAAGTGAGACAACAAAAAGGTGATTTTTTTGGTATCCTTAGATACTTTTTTGTATTCTCTTTTTGTTATTCTTGTTTCTTTTTAGAGGCGACAAAAGAGTCCACAAAATGGGTGATAAAAATGGGACAAAAAAGGTAGCAAAAAAGACGTCAAAAACGGATGAGACAAACGAAATTTGACAAAAAAAGTGACCAAAAGCCAACGAAAGCCGACACAAAAAAAGTCAACAAAAAGTGACCTAAAAAAAGACGATAAAAAAGCCACAAAAATATGTGATAAAAAGAGCGTCGACTATAAAAAACAACAAAAAGACGATCTTTTACACGTTAGTCGCTTTTTTGTTGCCTTTTTTTGCTTTGCTCGTTCTTTTTTAAAGGCGACTAAAAAACATAAAAAATGAGGAAAAAAAGTAACAAAAAAAGCTGACAAAAAAAACCGACGGAAAAAGGGGACCAAACAAAAAGGTGAGAAAAAATCGACAAAAAAAATGATCGAAACCGAGACAAATATAAATACACCGATAAGCCATTTGAGATAGGATTTATCCAGCAAACTTTTAAAATGACGTCATCAAGCTTTTGAAGTAGATAAACAAAACACTTTTATTGGCGATTTGCCACCTTTCCGATAACCTCAAACATTTCAAGTTAAATTGAAAAATCTTGTTCTACAACGTTAATTTTTTCCTAAAATCTAGACAAAGATACAAAAAAATAAGGGTGGTCTAATAAACGAAGCACATAATTTTCTAAAATTTATGGAAATAAGGGACCTAATTTTCCATACCCAGGGAGTTATGAAACGTGGGGAAAGCCTGAAATTAACACCATTTTGTATAGACAAATTTTGGTGAAGTTATATAATATTTCTTAGAACGTCAAAGTAAATCTAAACTACAAAATTGAGCAATCAGTTATAAATTACATAACGTTAAATTAAGTCATTGATCATTCCCTCCGAGAAACCCGATGACGTCAGCCCAAAAAATTGTTAAAAACAGTAATGTATGACCGACTTGTTTTCTAATTATCTCTACGCTCCAAAAAACTGTATCATCACAAAACCAGATGTTTATAATTTCCACATTTTTGTTGATTTTTGTTGCTTGTAATTGACACTTATCATTGTTGTTAAATATGATAAATTTTGGACCAAAATTGGTTTCAGTCCCCGCTATGCTGTCGTAGTGCTATAAATACGCTTCTTATCGATCAGGTTCGTTAAAAAGTTCATAAAACATAAAAAAGGTGCACAAAAAGCCTTTGTAGTGAAAGTACAAAAAGTAGCACTTTCCATTGGGAGCTTTTTTCTTCAGAAACAAAAACCACTTCAGAGAGTTTATTTTTAGCCCTAATATAGCCAAATTTACGAAACAATAACAACAACAATAGTAATTAATGCAAATACAGACCCTTTTATGCCTTCGGCAACGCTGTCACAAATAAATAACAACTCCAACCAGAACCCACCTCTTGGAAGCCTTGAAACGTTGGCCGGACTCTCGGCCAGCGCGTTCTTTTCTCTCCATATATCGAAATTCGGCAGCTTGGGCGCCGACACCGCAAAATCCAAAACCAGAAGAAAGCACTCCAGCACTTTCCTCATTATGGCTTTACGCACAAACGCACTTAATTAAGCAGAACAAATTCCGCGTTTCAATTGTTCGACATGTGCACGGCAGACTAACAGTAGTCTCTCTCATCTTCTTTGCAGATAATGTGGGTCACCGGGTTAGCATAATACTGTTCTTGTTGCATAAACTTGAACTTGCGCGGAATTTCCGCCTAGAAGAAGCCTGGTAGAAAGGGAGAAATTAAAGAAAAGTGTTTTTGTGTCGTGCTGGATGGTGACGGATCGCCGGCCGGAGGTTTCCATGATGGGTTAATGATTTAATTGACATTTAGTTTTTATGGGTTTTGTTAATTGCCGCAGGCAGAGCTGACCTCTACCTAAATTCGTCGCGGACAGGAAACCGAACATGCGTTAGGGTGCAGGCGAGATTTCGCAACACGCGAGGGAAATTTATGAGGACAGGGCCGGACTCGGCACGGAGAAGCGCCAATCGCGGGTTTACAGCAATGGTCAGTTATACAGAAAACTGCTGAAAAATTTTTGTCGTTCAATTTTGAGAGATTTTTACATTAATTAAGAAATGTCACATATGATGCAGCATGATGTTTCTGTAATACTCCTTGACATTCTGACAACATGGTTACGTAATAATCAGTGTTACACTGTACGTGTCACACTTGATATATTTATCCCCAACTAAAAGCTGAAAACATTATTTTAAAAAACATCAAAGAATGTGTCAATGAACTGAATGTTTTTTTATTCTTTTCTAGTAGTGTTCTTCTACTTCTTCTGGTCAGTTATTTTTGGTTTTCAAGTAACTTGATAATAAAATCCTTTTTTACTTCCCGGGTGTAAGCTAGTGGATTAATTATTATGACATTTTGTAGTCATTTTAGTAAATATCGTGCTGATGGTAAAGTGCAAACCAAAATTTGTTTGATCATCCCCACTACAAACTAGTGACGCCACTTCAAAATTTTGCAAAGTGAACTCTAGTCAAATTTTACAAAATAATATGCGTCTTCTATACATAGGTACACACGGTTATTACTTCATCCTTTACAAAAATTTAAAATTATAAAAATTTTACACTTCAACTATGAAACCGATTGCTCTGAAATCAAATATTTTGAGGTGATGATAGTAAATCGCTAATCAAAATTTTTGTTTATCCGTTCCAGAAACTTGATGTCGTTCCAAAATTTTGCTGGAGCCTATCTAAAATATGACTTTTCTCAGCTTTTTTGCTTTTTTTTGTTACTTTTTATGGTGGTTTTGCCTCTTTTCTTAATACATTTTCGTTATTTTTTAGTTTTTTTTAGCATTTGTCGTGGATTTTTTTTGTGCCTTTTTTTAGCCTTCTTGTTGCTGCATTATTTTGTTGTATTTTTTGTGTCACTTTTCCTACCGCTATTGTTTCTCGTTTTCTTTTAGTCACCTTTATTTTTCTTCCTTTTTATGTTACATATTTTGACGTTTTTTTGGTTGTTTGTTAATCCTGTTTTTTGTAGTTTTATTTTTGTCCTATTCGGTGGAATTTTTTAAATCGCCTTTCACATATTTTGTCGATTTTTTCGCCTTATGTTTATTATTATGTGGTCCTCTTCGGTTGTATTTTTTGCTGTCATCCTTTTTTTATTGGCTTTTTTTATCGTGTTTTTTGTTCCCTTTTTTATAGTCTTTTTTGTTGTTACATTTGTTTATCGTCTTTTTTATCTCTTTTTCATGTCTTGTCTTATTCTTGTCCCATATTTTTGTGGTTCTCCTTTAACGTATTTTTTGTGACCATTTTCGGTTGTCTTTTTAAGTGATTTTTGTCACTTTTTATCGCGGTTTTTGTCGATTTCTTTCAGTTACTTTTTTGTTACTCTTTTTTTTGTCGAATTTTTTTTAGTCACCTTTTTTGGCGCTTTTTTGACCTTTTTCTTATGGTAATTTCTGTGGGTTTCTTTTGTCACCTTTTTGTGGACGTTTTTTGGGGCCTTTTTTGTTAATATTTTTGGCACGTTTTATTGTTTTTTGCTCCTCTTTTGTCACATTTTGATCGGGTTTTTGTCCTTTTTTAAAAGACCTTTTATCGGTTACTTTTAATAACTTTTTTTTGTTGTTGTCTTTCTTCTTTTTTTATAGTTTTTTCACCTTATTAAGACTTTTTTTCCACCTTTTATTAAAAAAAATGGCCCTTTTTTTACATAATTGCTTTTTTCACTTTAATATTGCGTCTTTTAAACGTCTTTCATCTCGATTTCTTTTAATCATTTTGTTTGTTGTTGTCTCTCTTCATTTGTTATTGTTACTTTATTCACCTTTTTTAGTCATTTTTTATTCCCTTTTTCAGTTGTATTTTTTGTACAACTTTTTGTCGTCTTTTTTTGTAGTTTTTTTTTTCTCTTTTGTCGCATTCTTTTGTTGGCCTTTTTTGACACGTTTTTGTGCCACTTTTTATGTCATTTTTTGGTTTTTACAATTTTAATAACATTTGTTTTGGTAGTTTTCGAATCCCGTTTTTTTATTATTTTATATTTATTTTTGTTTCATTTCTTTGCGGTTCTCCTTGATTATATTTTTTGTGACCTTTTCCTTTTTTCATGATTTTTTTGTTGCTGTTTTTGGTCGTTTTCTTCGTGTTTTTTGGTGTTATAAATTTTATCTCCTCTTTTTTCAGTTGTAGTTTTTTAAATTCCATTTCTTTAGTCATATTTTTTGTTGCTCTTTTTTTTGTCGAATTTTTTTATTCACCTTTTTTGTCGCTTTTTTGACCTTTTTCTTATGATAATTTCTGTGGTTCTCTTTTGTCGCATTTTTGGGGACGTTTTTTGGGGCCTTTTTTGTTGATGTATTTGGCACTATCGTTTTTTGCTTCTCTTTTGTCACTTTTTGATCCGGTTTTTGCCCTTTTTTAAAAGCCCTTTTATCGGTTACTTTTAATAGCTTTTATTGGTTGTTGTCCTTCTTCTTTTTTTATTGTTCTTTCGCCTTATTAAGTCTTTTTTTTCCACCTTTTATTAAAAAAAAAATGGCCTTTTTTTGGCACATAATTACTTTGATCTAATTTTTTGTCACTTTAATATTGCGTCTTTTAAATGTCTTTTATCTCGGTTTCTTTTAATCATTTTTTTTGTTATTGTGTCTCTTCATTTGTTATTGTTACTTTTTTCGCCGTTTTAGTCAATTTTTTACTCCCTTTTTCAGTTGTATTTTTTGTATCACTTTTAGTCGTCTTTTTTTGTAGTTTTTTTTCTTTTGTCGCATTTTTTTGTAGGCCTTTTTTTTGACACGTTTTTTTTGCCACTTTTTGGTTTTTACAATTTTAATAACCTTTGTTTTGGTAGTTTTCGAATCCCGTTTTTTTAATCACTTTTTGTAGGTTTTTTTCGTCTTATTTTTGTTTCATTTCTTTACGGTTCTCCTTGATTATATTTTTTGTGACCTTTTCTGGTTGCCCTTTTTTGATGATTTTTTTTGTTGTTTTTTGCCATTTTCTTCGTGTTTTTTGGTGTTATAAATTTTATCTCCTCTTTTTTTAGTTGTATTTTTTTAAATTCCATTTCTTTAGTCATATTTCTTGTTGCTCTTTTTTTGGCGAATTCTTTTAGTCACCTTTTTTTGTCGCTTTTATGACCTTTTTCTTATGGTAATTTCTGTCGTTCTCTTTTGTCGCATTTTTGTGAACGTTTTTTGAAGCCTTTTTTATTGATGTTTTTGGCACTATCGTTTTTTGCTCCTCTTTTGTCACTTTTTGATCGGGTTTTTGCCCTTTTTTAAAAGCCCTTTTATCGGTTACTTTTAATAACTTTTGTTGGTTGTTGTCTTTCTTCTTTTTTTATAGTTTTTTCACCTTATTAAGTCTTTTTTTCCACCTTTTTATTTAAAAAAATGGGCCTTTTTTTGGCACATAATTACATTAATCTGATTTTTTGTCACTTCAATATTGCGTCTTTTAGACGTCTTTTTTCTCGGTTTATTTTAATAATTTTTTTTGTTGTTGTCTCTCATTTGTTATTGTTACTTTTTTCGTCTTTATTAGTAATTTTTTATTCCCTTTTTCAGTTGTATTTTTTGTATCACTTTTAGTCGTTTTTTTTTTTTGTAGTTTTTTTCTCTTTTGTCGCATTTTTTTGTAAGCCTTTTTTTGACTCGTTTTTTGCCACTTTTTGGTTTTTACAATTTTAATAACCTTTGTTTTGGTAGTTTTCGAATCCCGTTTTTTTAATCGCTTTTTGTGGCTTTTTTCGTCTTATTTTTGTTTCATGTATTTGCGGTTCTCTTTGATTATATTTTTTGTGACCTTTTTTGGTTGCCTTTTTTGACTTTTTTATGATTTTTTTTTTGTTTTTGGTCGTTTTCTTCGTGTTTTTTGGTGTTATGCATTTTATCTCCTCTTTTTTTAGTTGTATTTTTTTTAAATCCATTTTTTTGTCGCTTTTATCGCCTGTTTCTTACCCCAATTTTTATGATTCTCTTTAGTCGTATTTATTGTGGACGTTTTTTAGAGCCTTTTTTGTTGATGTTTGTGGCACTTTTTATCGTTTTTGCTCCTTTTTAGCCTTTTTGTTGGTGCATTTTTGTGGCCTTTTCTGTAACTTTTTTTTGCTTTAGTCTAATCTCATTTTCTCTGCTTTTTTTTTGTCATAATATTTGTGACCCATTTTTGGTAATTTTTTTGTCACTTTAAGATCGGGTTTTTGCCCTTTTTTAAGACCCCTTTTTATGTTACTTTTTTTGGTTGTTGTCTTTTTTAGTTTTTTTCCCACCTTTTGTTGACCCCTTTTTTGTGCTCCTCTTTTGTGACATTTTTTTTGTGGACGTTTTTTTGCTAGTTTTTATCGTTTTTTGTGCTTTTCTTTTGTAGTATTTTTTGTGACGCTTTTCTATAACCCCCTTTTTGGTGATTTTTTTTTGTCACTTTTTTATCGCATTTTTTAGACGCCTTTTTTTACCTGTTTTTTTCAATAATTTTTTTTGTTCTTTCCTTATTTGTCATTGTTTCTTTTTTAGTCGTTTTTTACTCCCTTTTTCAGCCGTATTTTTGTAGCATTTTTAGTCGCCTTTTTTGTAGATTTTTTCTTTTTTTGTTGGCCTCTTTTTCACAAATTTTTTGATACTTTTTATGGCATTCGTTGGTTTTTACCTTTTTAATAATTTTTGTCTTTGTAGTTTTATATTTTAATCGCTTTTTGTGGCTTTTTTCGTCTTATGTTTGTTTTTTTTTCTTAGTGGTTGTCCTTCATTGTATTTTTTGTGACCTTTTTGGTTTCATTTTGTATCATTTTTCTTGTCGTTTTTTTGAGACGGATAATAATTTCAATTAAGGTCATGGAAGTTCTAAATCAGAATGTTTCACCAAAGGCAATTTGTCCACTTCTTTGACATTTGAAAAGAAATATTACGAATCTTGTTTTCTTTGATGCATTGTTGTGTTTGTGGTCTCTCTTGTCCTTGCTAACTTCGATGTCGTCATCACAAAATTGTACTGAAGAAACGCACTCGAAACGTTTTTTCGGTCAAAAGTCAGGTTAAATAAGAACATCTTAATTAGTTTTTCAAGAATCATAAAACACGAAGTGTTCCTGAAGTTCGGTACAGATAATGAAGTTTAAAAAAGTCCAACTTTCGTAGACCTTTTTTTTATTATATGTCCGGTTTTTTTGAAAGTTCGAGCATCGAAGTCGCCTCAGCTTCTGCTCTTGCACGCACCAACAACCAACACCGGATTTTCTCAGGCGCAGAACCGCCAGCCCGACCCTGGAACGGGCCTTGAACCAAATCACATGACTCAAAAAAGACAAGTTTTCAAATGTCGTCACAGTTTTTGTTATTTTGCGGTGCGTTGACTCGCAAGATTCAGGTCGTAGACATTCAATTATTTCATATCGACCACATCGTCTGATCAGATAATGGGAATGGCCGCTTTGTTCACCAACAAAAAATGAAAATAAACGATGCTCGCTTAAATTCGCAAATTATAGGTACCGTAATCGGAAAAATTGGGTAACGAGTGATGAAGCCGTTATCTCTTTTTGCGTACGGGGTACGTACGCGGCAATGGGGGCTCTGGTATGTAATACGGGAAAAATGGCCAGGAGAAAGAGCCGGGTTATGATTTATTTCTGATTTTACGGACGATAAAACTGGGTCTGGGGTTAGGCCCGTGGTGGATGACCTCACCCATCGGCCAGCTGATGGTAATGATGTCATACCATGGTATTAAACGACACAATTACCCAAAGGGGCGTCGGCTTTACGAACGAAAACGAAAGTGTAACACTACCCTGGGGCGAAATTTTGAGATATAAAAACCTCCCGACCAAAAGCACCCATCAGATCAACCCAAACACCCAACATCATCCACACAATGGCTTTCAAAGTAAGTCAGTAGCTGTACATTCTTTAACAAACACAACTCGTAATCACTATTTACATCACTCACACTAATTATTACTACTTTTGTAATATTCACATTACTAACATGTCGTCCATCCATCCTTGTTCTCAAATCAAACATTTGCACTTATTATTTTTTCTTTTACTTCATAGTTCGTCGTCTTCGCCGCCGCCTTGGCTTGCGCCAACGCCGGTCTGCTCCCAGCCGCCGCCCCCGTGGCCTACTCCGCGGCCCCCGCCGTCGCCTACTCCGCCGCCCCCGCCGTCTCCCACGTATCCTACTCCAGCCCCGTGGTGTCTTACGGCGCCCCCGTCGCCGCCCCCGCCATCACCTCCCAGCACTCCAACATCCTCCGCAGCTTCGGCAACTTGGGCCAAGTCTCCACCTACTCCAAGACCATCGACACCCCCTTCTCCAGCGTCTCCAAATCTGACGTCCGTGTAAGCAACCCCGGACTCAGAATCGCCGCCGCTCCAGTGGCCCACGCTTACGCCGCCCCTGTGGCCCACGCCGCTTATGCCGCCCCTGTGGCAACCGCCGCCTACGCCGCCCCTGTGGCCCACGCCGCCTACGCTGCCCCTGTGGCCCACGCCGCCTACGCCGCCCCTGTCGCTAAGGCCATCGGCGTCGCCTACTCCGCCGCTCCCGCCGTCTCCCACGTCACCTACACCGGCTTGGGCGCCAGCTACGGATGGTAAACGATGACGCGTATTTATTTATTTATTCTGTACTCTCTTGTATATAATTTCTTCAATAAAAGTTTGAAAATATAAGTGTGAAGTTGAGCGCATGCGCGTTAGCGCAGTTCCCGCCAGTTTTTGAAAACTTATTACCTATTTGACGTAGAATAAACACATGGGTTATCCAAGAGTGAACATACTGCAGGTTTACGTGCCATCAATTCTTCAGGATAAGAGAGTAATAATAATAATCAACATAAGTATGAAAATAACTACATATTCAGTCATAGCGTTACAGCGCATGCGTTCAGACACGCCTTCTCCATTTCGCGCCATTTTTTGAAAAGATCCAATGATGATTGAGCAACGCCGGTCTGAAATGGTGCGAGGACAAATAACGACGCACATAAATGAAATAATTTATTTATCGATTTACAAAAAAAATATAGGCAGCCAATATTATGTACAGACACTAGTTTAGTGCTTATAATCCGAAACGAAGAGGTAATGATTTGTTACAAAATTTCGCAAATTATAGGATTTAAATATTTTTGATACATTTTCAACATCGTTATTTTAAATAATACAATAATGATTAACTGAAACGTGATCGGTCCGCTTGGGGAAAGATCACGACGTACCTGACAATTTCCAAATTTCTTTACATTTAGTAAAATTTCCTAGAGTAGTTTCACATTCATTTTTACATGCATAACTACATAAATTGCGTAAGCTATTTCAAGATTATATAGCATTTTATTAAATATCTTTTCTAAATTTTATTAATGATATAAGTCAAGGCTCTTTCTTAGTTTACGGTTTTCGTGGAAGTAGTTCATAAACAGATCAAGAGAATTCGACCTACGACGACGTTACGAAAGAAGAAATAAAACCGAACGTAAAAAAAGTGTTGAAAGTTCTATGGGTTAAAAGCAACGAAAATAAAATGCTAATATCTTAAAAAAAAACGTGTGTAAAGGCACTGTCATCATTTGAAAAAGAAAGGAACAGCATCGTGTGTGGTTGTAGACTTTTAGCACCTGTTGTGTATAAAAATTTTTCACTTATCATACATTTTATGGCAGTTATGTGGTGGAACATGATGTTTGGTATTCTTTTTCCTTTTTAAATATACTTACTTGATAAACGAATATAAATACAAATAAATTAACACTTACAATGTACAGCTTATAAATAAAAACGAAAAAATGTCATTTCATGACTATATAGGAATTATAAATTGAGCCTCAATAATCATAATAATAAAATATTACACGTTACAACTCGCAGCTAACTACATCATTATTTAAAACCTATGTTTTAATTACAATATCTTTCTTACAAACAGGTTTAGATAATATAGTACATTTACATAACATTGCTTTAAAAATGTGGAATAGAAATATTTAATTACAATAAATTGTTTACGATTCATCCTTGTATATAAAATATTTTCTTTATAGTGATGATACTAACGATACACCTAAAACTTTCGCTAGTCTGAGGGAAATAATTTTCTAGTGATTGTGAATCTCTTCGAATTCGATTCATCTCGGAAGATCACGAATAAAATCAAAACCTCGTGGAATGCACTCAATCCTACCCGCGATCCCCCCCTCTCTCGTCCGAGATCATCAAACGAAATTAATATCAAAACATTTAGCGTACACGTTTCCTTCCAACACTTACTAAGACCTAGACAGATGTCGCCACAGTCCCTCGCCCGCTCGGCCGAACCGAACCGAGTCGAGCCGAGCCGAACCCCGGCGGGGAGGTGATATGTTTACAAATTACGTTACTCGTAAATATTCTCCTATAATTTGCAAAAAGAAAACAGAACCGCCCAACTCAACAAAAACGAATTTCCCTACTCTTCGCCTACAAACAACCATTCAACAACCGCAAGTCATCCCGATATGACAAAGTCCCGGTAACAGAATTACCTAATCAGTCTCTTCTAGTGCTTAACCTTCGCGTTCGTCGCCAGCGAGTTGTGCTTAAGCCCCTCGCTCTTCACGAAGTCGATGGCGGCGTACGTTAGCGTCACCTCGGCGCCGGCCTGCGCCTCCCCCGCCGCCCCCTTGACGGTGCGCGGGCTGCGGTTTCCCTCGTCCAGGTCCAGGCTGGCGTAGTGCAGCTGCACGTCCGCCGAGCTGACGGAGGCGGGGCGCGCGCGGTCGCTGTTGACCGACTCCGGCCGCGACCCCACGACCGTCGACCCCGACGAGCACAATTCGCTCGACGTGGAGCTCGGCCGCGACAGCGAGCTGCGGCCGCTCTCCGGCCGCGCGCGCAGCACCTCGTACGGCGGGTCCGGCCCCTCCGGGGGCGGCGCGTCGTCGCGCGTCTCGTTGATCGGGCGGAACTGCGCCGAGTCCGACAGCTGCATCACCGCCATGCGCACCGACGGCGAGCTCACGCGCACCCCCGGCTTCATCACGGCGTAGTCCTCGTTCACGGGCGTCTTGGGGTTGTAGTTGACGTAGTCGGAGCGGCCCTCGAAGTCCATCGGCGTGTAGTCACTCTCAGTCTTCTTCTTGTCCGGCTTCGCCGGGCTGCACGGGCTGTTCAAGCTGAACGGGAATATCGTCGACGAGCTGGAGGGCGTGGTCACGCTCGAGCTCGAGCTGTCCTTGGAGTCGCGCCGGCGCTGTTGGCGCGGCAGGCTGGCGTAGGGCGTGGCCTCGGCGAGCGGTAAATGCATGGGCGGGGTTCCCGTCGAGTACTTGCGGCCCAGGAGGGCGTAGCGCGGACTGCTCGAGCCCGCGCTGCCCTTGGGGGCGTTGCCGCCGGGGTTCTGGATGGCGATGGGCTGCGACCGCGCCTTCTCCTTCTTGCGGGAGTTGCGGTCGCGCTTCTTCCCCATCGACATGTTGGCGTAGTCCTCGTTGACGATCTGCGCGCTGTCCAGGCTGGACTGCCGCTGGTGACCGCGCCCGAGGGACATCTCGACGTAGCCGTCGGGGGTGGCCGGCTCGGTCTTGGGGCTGCCGTAGTGCGAGTCGAGGTAGTTGCCGCCGAGGGGCGACGCCTTGGCCGGGGAAAGCTGGTAGTTCGACGGCGGCCGCTTGAACGACATCGTCAAGTAGTCGCCGTTGTTGTTATTGTTGTTGTTGTTGTGGTACGTGGAGTTCTTACGGGGGTCCATTTCCATGTAGTCGTTGGAGACGTCGCTGAAGCCGTCGGACTGGGGGGAGATGTACGACGGCTTGGCTGGGGAGGAGCCTTGCGACATGTCCACGTAGGGGGAGGTGTCGGGCTTGCGGCCCGGCTTCATCTCCACGTAGCCGTGGTTGTTCTTCGGGCCGGGGCGCATGTCCATGTAGCCCGAATTGTTCACGCTGCTGCCCGATCTGAAACAACAATAACAATAAGACGAGATCTGTCAAAGACGATTCGCGGCCGGTAATACAGATTCCTACCTCCAAATGACATTACAACACCAAAAAAGTAACTTAATATTGTCGGCGTTATCGTCGCTCATTCTTATTTATCAAAACATTTAACCAAGAAAAACAACAATGCAAACTATTTTAATTTCTTTTTGAAGTTTGAAGTGAAAAACTCGAAATTTTCGGATATTGATTCCGTTACCTAGGCAACGTCAGTGTCACCAACATATTCCAAAAAAAAACAAAAACTTTTTTTTAATAATTTTTCTTTCTTGAAAATAAAAAGCAATAAAATACCTTCACTGAAAAAAACATCAATACAAAATCTTGTTGGATAAGGCCATTATGGCGCTCGCTTTTTAATCTTCCACAGCGTAAGCAACAAATTCTTTTTGAGTTAGCTCCAGAAAGTGAGGTTATGATATTTTAGTAACAATCAAGAACAAATTTAAGAATGTTTGGAACATATTCTTTATTTACTGAATTTGTTACGTTACCTGCTGCTGAAGTCCATCTCCATGAGGTCGTCCATCGGGCCGATCGAGTTGTGCGAGCCCTGCCCCCGCGAGTTGCTCAGGATGGGTGCGCTCGAGGACTTGGCGCCCTGGTGCGCGTGGTAGCCGTGGGGCGGCAGCACCCTCCCGGGCCCCTTCTTGGACCCCACGCTGAGCGCGCGCACCCTCAGGTTGTCGCTGTTCCCGGCCAGCATCTCCGTGTACTTCTTGTACCCCTCGGGCTTGGAGCCCACCGAGTAGGCCCTCGTGGGCCTCGCGTCGTCGTCCTCCGACGTCAGATACGACGTGACCTTCTCCAGGCGAAAATCGGCGAAGCGCATGTCCGTGGACGGCGTGCCCGACGTGACGCTACTCAGACTCGCCGTGGGCGAGTTGTTGTGGTGGCGGCCCTTCGGCGACATGTCCACGTATCCGTCGTCGGAGCTGTGCATCGCCATCGAGACGTAGTTGTTGGTGTAGGGGGGGCTGTCGGGGCACTCCTCTTCGGCGATGGCCTCGTCCGGCGTGAGCGAGTGGCCGTAGCGGCCCAGGGTGGGGTCCAGCTCGGTGCAGACGTCGGTCTCGTCGGTGAGGCTGTACGAGGAGCCCGCCGAGTCGGTCGAGCAGCCGACGGAGGGCGGGCTGACGGGGCTGCCCGAAGGGGGGCTGTGGGAGATGTCGCGTCCGTACAGGGACGCGGGACGGTAGGGGTTGAGGTGGCAGCGTCCCGTCTGGTTCCACATGGGGTGCGTGCCCTCGGAGGTGGTGCGCGCACGGGAGGGCATGCTGTCGCAGCGCTCGCGGCCGCCGCTCATGCCTGCAAGAGAACGGTGGCCTGAGTGGGGTGGACGGGGGCGGCGACGCTGACGAGATTTGGAAGAGAGCTGAGTTGGCGCGGGTTAGTGAGTACACTTTCAAAATACAGTCAATCCGCACTCAGACTAAAGTAAAAAGAACAGTGACTTAAGTACGTTGGTACGATTGACAGACAGTTCTCCCCTTCGCAAACTCAACTTAGTGCCCTTTCCTACCACAGCGAGAGCGCTGAAGCCGCCCTCGACTTGAAGGTCCGCTTCAGCCCTTCCGCCCCACCACCCCGTTAGTAATCTTCAATCGTACAGAGCCATGTGTTACGTTAGTACACAGCTTCCTCTGTTAAAAGCGCGATGTCAACGAGCGAAATGAAGAGGTGGTTTTTCTGCGTGATACATACATTTGGAGGACTGATTGGAGCGCTTGGCAACGACTCGCAAAGGGTGTGAAGTGTTTTGATCAGAAATAGGTGCAGGAGGATTCGCTAAGGGCAGTGATTGAGTGCGCTGATGGCTGATTGTTCCAGACTGGGTTACACTCCCTGCTACGGATAAACAAACACCCCATGATGGTATTTCTCACCCGGTTACACCACAATTTGCATACAAGGTACATTGACGTGACAACACAGAGGCGACGAAACGGGATACGTGCGCAGGTTACGTACCTGACGGTGTATCCCGGTTCGGCGCCGAAACACGTTGGAGAAAATGTATTAAGCAGTTACAGACCTGATATCGAATGGCGACGCTCCGCTGCTTTCGACGTTCCCCTTTGGATTAAGTGCTGATAAAAACTGGCAACACCGCTCACTGTAAGCCCCATGCAACCAATTAGCACATTTAAGAGCCGTGTTAAGCGGTCGAGACACGACCATCCAACATTTTTATTAGAACGTTGTTAAAAATGTTTCGATGGTACACATTAAGAAATGCATTATGTTGTTTTAGACACATTCCACCCTCTACGCCCATGGTTAGGAGTACAGCGCACGCGCCTGATTGGTTGCCTACCTCCAGGCGCGTACGATTTTTATATGGGTCATTCATGCCCAATTCGCGAAAATGACAGTCGAAAACGAACTTTAAAAACAACTAACATTGAGAAAACCGTTCGACTGTCATTTTCAAACACGCACGCTATGCAACCCAACATACATCCGCGCATTTCGCGTTGCATAACCTCGCACAGCGAACATCAAGGTAACCATACCGATAGGGTGCTGCGAAGAGCTGCCTGCAGTAGGAACCTGTGTGTCAGTAGTAGAGTGGGATATATCTGGAAGTTAAAGGAAACAAACACTACTAACTATACTACAACACGAGGTGGGAGGAAGAGAAAGGTGTAAAAACAAACAATAATAGAAACAAAAGACTGTAAAAGCGCACCTTCGTAACTCCGGTCTAAAAATGGCCTAATTCCGTCACTGTACAATGACGTACGTAATAACAGTAACTACCGAAAAAATTAATGGGACCGTACAAACGTCATGCATTGTTAAGAAAACAAGATTACTGGAAAGGTGCGACAAGAAAGAAATAAAAATGCGTCTCGTGTGTATGTCGAAATGCGGGATTATTTTTAGCCGGCGTTACCTTGAGGTAAGATGTGACATTTCGGCGGGATGTTGTGGATTTTCCGCGTCATGTTGTTGGGTTTGGAAGATTCGGTCGCCGAGGATGAGCGATTTCGGCTCTTCGGACAGAGGTCCTCTTTGTTGCTGTTGGTTGACATTGCGCTGAAAAAGGAAGCAATTAGGAGGCGATCTCGCAACGATATAGCCCCAAATTCGGAAAACCATTAGCGTTCGTTCGAAAAACATCAAACCGATCGAACCTATTAGACGCTGAAATTGTCGAGTAACGGTTTCGTTATTAATATAATTCACCTACAACATTTTTCGCATAAATTAAAACGCGCTTGAAAAAATTCTAATCTTATCTTGCTCAAGGTTCATAAATTTTATGCAAATGTTCGTAAAAAATTTTATGAGGGCTGTCGAATCAAATAAAGATCCGTGAATATTTTGCCACAAATTAATCTGTCAAACGGGTGATTGACAGTTATTACCGTGGAGTTTTGCGTTTGCTTTATAAATATTTGATGGACGTACACAGACGACGAAAAAACAACCTAATTTTTATTTATGATGATGTAAAAATTGCTTCAGTCGGGGCACGCTCGGCTTTCTTTGTTTCAACAGAAAGGCGAATTTTTGACACGAGGCGACACCCAATGACAATTCCACGTGGACAATTTAATAAACACGTTATTATAAGGAGAAATTGATTTTTGATTGTTCACGTGGGATTTCGGAATTTTAAGGAACGGTGTTGGCGAAATTAGCACGACATAGTTTCAAAATTGTGTGGAAAAAATCAAATATGTAAAACAAAATTCTTTTGTAGTTTATATTCTTCCACTTTTAAGTAATTTACCCAACTTTAACCGTCAAAAATACGCCGTAGGTTTAAGATTACTTAAACGTCAATTAGAACATGACACTGTACAGGGTGAGTGAAAATTACAGTTAAAGATGTGTGTGGTTTTTGGAGTAGCATACACTAAACTTATTTTTAACTACTCAGAATGACATTTCTTTTTTATTGAACACCTGTACATTTTTACATAGTCTGACCTTTTCTTAGACTTTATAATCATAGTTTATTTTTGAAACTCCGATGCGACGTTGCCACGTTTTATATTATTATTTAAATTGTTTTTCAACTGAATTTTTGACCTTTTTTCGAACATCTTCCAAAATTACCGAAAGAGATTTTTTTTCTATTCGGCTTCAATTCTTCAAAAATTTCTACCATATTTGCAAAATCGTGGACATAAAATATGGTATTTTTTGAATTTTTAAAAAATTTCAATTTCCAAGTCGAATACATATTTCGAAATTCTTGTTCAGGGACTATAAACACATCAAATTTTTTTCTGACTTTCAAGGCAATTTTTGCAAAATCTCAATTTTTCAAAACCATCCCCTATTAAATTTTTGACCGTTTTTTCGAGTATTTTCCAAAATTACCCAGACATTTTTTTGTAGATTTCGATCTCAACATTTTTTTTTTTGGCTTATTTCTTCGACAATTCCAGCCACATTTCCAAAACGGTCAAACGAAATATGAAGGCAAGTTTTCCAAAATCCAAATTTTTCAAAACCTGTGAAATTTTTGACCTATTTTCGAGCATTTTCAAAAAATTTTACTTTTAAATTGGACATTTAAAAAAAATCTTGTTCCGGGCCATAAACATCAGGTTTTTTTGAATAAGTTCATCGAGATCTATTTCTCGGAATTTTTAAGGCAAATTTTCCAAAATCTCAATTTTTGACACCCAGTATAATTTTGACATTTTTTCCCAGCGCCTTTGAAATTTATCTAAGGACTTTTTTTAGTAGACTGCGATCTCCAGAAGTTATTTTCGGCTTCATTTCTTCGGAAACGTTTACCATTTTTCAAAAATTGTCAATATGAAATTTGGGTATTTTTGGATTAAAAAAAAAAATTACTTTCAAACCGAATATTTGAAAAATCTTTTTCCGGGTCCATAAACACATGTGTTTCAAAATCAGCTCGTTGAGATCTATCTCCTAGAATTTTCTTCTGAATTTTTAAGGCAACTTTTCCAAAATCTCAATTTTCATTACCTTCATCTTCTGAAATTTTTTACCTTTTTTTCGAGCACCTTCAAAAATTACTTAAAAGAATTTTTTTGTAAATTTCGATCTCCATAAATTCTTTTCGGCTTTATTTCTTCGAAAACCCCTCCTGCCACATTTCCAAAATGGTTAAATGAAATATGGCAATTTTTTGGATTTTTAAAATTTTTTATTATTAAACCGAGTTTTAATGAAAATCTTGGTCCAAGACTACAGACAGATCATGTTTTGGAATCAGCTCGTCAACATGCATCTTCCAGAATTTTTTCAGAATTTTGAAGGCAACTTTTCCAAAATGCCAATTTTTCAAGACTGAAATTTTTTACCTTTTTTTTGAACAGTTATAAAAATTATCCAAAGGCATTTTTTGTAGATTTCGATCTCCAGAAGTCATTTTCGGTTTCATTTTTTACAAAACCCGTAACATTTTTCGGAAATTTTTTGTATTTTCAAAAAATTTTACTTTAAATTTAAATATTAATAAAAAAATCTTGTTTCGGTACCATAAACATGTTTTTCTTGATTCAACTCATCGAGATCTATCTCCCAGAATTTTTAAGGCAACTTTTCCAAAATCTCAATTTTTTAAAACCAACCAGTATAATTTTGACATTTTTTTCCAGCACCTTCGAAATTTATCCAAAGACATTTTTTTAGTCAATATGGAATTTGGCTATTTTTGGATTAAAAAAAAAAAAACTTTCAAACCGAATATTTCAAAAATCTTTTTCCGGGCCCATAAACACATACTTTTCAAAAACAGCTCGTTGAGATACATCTCCTAGATTTTTTTTTTGAATTTTTAGGGCAACTTTTCCAAAATTTCAATTTTCAATACTTCATCCTCTGTGAAATTTTTTACCTTTTTTCGAGCACCTTCGAAAATTACCCAAAGACATTTTTTTGTAAATTTTGGTCTCGATAAATTCTTTTCGGATTTATTTCTTCGGAAATTCCTGCTACATTTCCAAAATCGTTGAATGAAATATGGCAATTTTTTGATTTTTAAAAAATTTTACTTTCAAACCGACTCTTCTGAAAATCTTGATCCAGGACTATAGACATATCATGTTTTGGAATCAGTTCGTCAACATGTATCTCCCAGAATTTTTTCAGAATCTTGAAGGCAATTTTTCTAAAATCCCAATTTTTCAAGACTATGAAATTTTTGACTTTTTTTCGAACAGTTATAAAAATTAACCGAAGGCATTTCTTGTAGATGTCGATCTCCAGAAGTCAATTTCGGCTTCAGTTCTTCGAAAATTCCTAAAATTTTTCCAAAATCGTCAACACAAAATATGGCAATTTTTGGAATTTTAAAAAATTTTACTTTCACATTGAATATTAAACAAAAATGTTCCGGGACCATAAACATCATGGCTTTTTTAAAGAGCTCACCGAGATCTATTTCTCAGAATTTTTAAGGCAACTTTTCCAAAATCTCAATTTTTTAAAACCAACCGGTATAATTTTGACATTTTTTTCCAACACCTTCGAAATTTATTCAAAGACATTTTTTTAGTCAATATGGAATTTGGCTATTTTTGGATAAAAAAAAAAAAAAAACTTTCAAACCGATTATTTCAAAAATCTTTTTCCGGGCCCATAAACACATATTTTTCAAAAACAGCTCGTTGAGATACATCTCCTACATTTTTTTTTTAATTTTTAGGGCAACTTTTCCAAAATTTCAATTTTCAATACTTCATCCTCTGTGAAATTTTTTACCTTTTTTCGAGCACCTTCGAAAATTACCCAAAGACATTTTTTTGTAAATTTGGGTCCCGATAAATTCTTTTCGGATTTATTTCTTCGAAAATTCCTGCTACATTTCCAAAATCGTTGAACGAAATATGGCAATTTTTTGATTTTTAAAAAATTTTACTTTCAAACCGACTCTTCTGAAAATCTTGATCCAGGACTACAGACATATCATGTTTTGGAATCAGTTCGTCAACATGTATCTCCCAGAATTTTTTCAGAATCTTGAAGGTAATTTTTCTAAAGTCCCAATTTTTCAAGACTATGAAATTTTTGACTTTTTTTCGAACAGTTATAAAAATTAACCAAAGGCATTTCTTGTAGATGTCGATCTCCAGAAGTCAATTTCGGCTTCATTTCTTCGAAAATTCCTAAAATTTTTCCAAAGTCGTCAACACACAATTTGGAAATTTTTGGAATTTTAAAAAATTTTACTTTCACATTGAATATTACAAAAACAAAAATGTTTCGGAACCATAAACAACATGTGTTTTTGAATGAGCTCATCGAGATCTATTTCTCAGAATTTTTAAGGCAAATTTTCCAAAATCTCAATTTTTCGATACCACCCAGTATGATAATTTTGACTTTTTTTCCAGCACCTTCGAAATTTATCGAAAGACATTTTTCTAGTAGATTTCCATCTCCAGAAGATATTTTCGGTGTCATTTCTTCAGAAAGAAAATCGACAATATGAAATTTGGTTATTTTTGGATTAAAAAAAAAACTTTCAAACCGATTAATTCAAAAATCTTTTTCCGGGCCCATAAAGACATGTTTTTCAAAATCAGCTCGTTGAGATCTATCTCCTAGAATTTTCTTCTGAATTTTTAAGGCAACTTTTCCAAAATCTCAAGTTTCAATAACTTCATCGTCTATGAAATTTTTTACCTTTTTTCGAGCACCTTCGAAAATTACTCAGAAGACTTTTTTTTGTAAATTTCGATCTCCATAAATTCTTTTCGGCTTTATTTCTTCGAAAACCCCTGCCACATTTCCAAAATCGTTAAATGAAATATGGCAATTTTTTGGATTTTTGAAAAATTTTATTTTTAAACCGAGTCTTAATAAAAATCTTGGTCCAGGACTACAGACACATCATGTTTTGGAATCAGCTCGTCAACGTGTATCTTCCAGAGTTTTTTTTAGAATTTTTAAGGCAACTTTTCCAAAATCCCAATTTTTCAAGACTACGAAATTTTTGACCTTTTTTTGAACAGCTATAATAATTATCCAAAGGCATCTTTTTGTATATTTCGATCTCCAGAAGTCATTTTCCGTTTCATTTCTTTCAAAACTCGTAACATTCTTCCAAAATCGTCAACACAAAATACGGAAATTTTTTGCATTTTCAAAAAATTTTACTTTTAAATTGAAATATTAAAAAAATCTTGTTCCGGTACCATAAACATGTTTTTCTTGATTCAACTCATCGAGATCTATTTCCCAAAATTTTTAAGGCAACTTTTCCAAAATCTCAATTTTTTAAAACCATCCCCTATTAAATTTTTGACCGTTTTTTCGAGTACATACTTTCTAAAATTATCCAGAAATTTTTTTTGTACATTTCGATCGCCACAAGTTATTTTCGGCTTCATTTCTTCGAAAATTCTTAAAATTTTTCCTTTAATCGTCAACATAAAATATGGAAATTTTTGGAATTTTAAAAAATGTTACTTTCATATTGAATATTAAAAAAAAAAAAATGTTCCGGGGCCATAACCATCATGTCTTTTCGAATGAGCTCATCGAGATCTATTTCTCAGAATTTTTAAGGCAAATTTTCCAAAATCTCAATTTTTCAAAATCACCCAGTATATTTTTGACATTTTTTCCAGCACCTTTGAAATTTATCTAAAGACATTTTTTTAGTAGAACTCGATCTCCAGAAGTTATTTTCGGCTTCATTTCTTCGGAAACGTCTACCATTTTTCAAAAATGGTCAATATGAAATTTGGGTATTTTTGGATTAAAAAAAAAAAAATACTTTCAAACCGAATATTTGAAAAATCTTTTTCCGGGCCCATAAACGTTTTTCAAAATCCATGTCCTAGAATTTTTTTCTGAATTTTTAGAGCAATTTTTCCAAAATCTCAATTTTCAATACTTCATCCTCTATTAAATTTTTTACCTTTTTTCGAGCACCTTCGAAAATTACTCGAAGATTTTTTTTTATAAACTTGGATCTCCATAAATTCTTTTTGGCTTTATTTCTTCGAAAACCCCTGCCACATTTCCAAAATCGTTAAATGAAATATTGCATTTTTTTTTATTTTTAACAAAATTTACTTTCAAACCGAGTCTTATAAAAATCTTGGTCCAGGACTACAGACACATCATATTTTGGAATCAGCTCGTCAACATGTATCTCCCAGATTTTTTTTTGAATTTTTAAGGCAATTTTTTCAAAATCCCAATTTTCAATACTTCATCCTCTATGAAATTTTTTACCTTTTTTCGAGCACATTCGAAAATTATCGAAACAGATTTCTTGTAGATTTCGGCTTCATTTCTTCAAAAATTCTTGTCACATTTACAAAATGGTCAAACGAACGATGAAAATTTTTAGAATTATAAAAAAAAATTTCAAACCGAGTATCTTGAAAATCTTGTTCGGGAACTACAAACACATCATGTTTTTCGAATTGATCAGCTGTTAGAGATGAATTCGCAGAATTTTTTCTGATTTTTTTAAGGCAACTTTTTTCCAAAATCTCAAATTTTCAATACGATTTTCTATGAAATTTTTGACCCCTTTCGAGTTACTCAAATACAGATTTCGGTCTCTATAAGTTATTTTTGGCTTCATTTCTTCGAAAATTCTTGCCACATTTCCAAAAACGACAACGTACTATGGCAACTTTTGTCGCAATCTATTTCCTAGAATTTTTTCTGAATTTTTAGGGCTACCTGTTCGAGATGTCAATTTTCGAAACTTCACCTTCTATGAAATTGTTGACCTTTTTTTTGAGCGCATCCAAAAATTTTTTTCCATTTCGACAAAAACTACAATTTTTCCAAAATAGTCAAATAAAATTTTTTTTGGCAAATTTTCCAAAATCTCGATTTTTCAGTACTTTCCTTATGAAATTTTTAACTATTTTTCATTTTTTAAAAAATTGCTACAATTTATCCACAATTGCTAAAATGAAAAATGAGAAATTTTAAGATATTTTCAAAATTTCAATTTGAATCCAAATATTTCGAAAATCTTGATGCAAGACCATCAAGACATCCTTTTTCCATTTTTAAATTCTTAATAGCCCAAAAATGACATTTTTGGGCTATTATGATTTAATAGTAGCAAAATATTGGCGTTCCAAAAAACTAAAATATCAGGAATTGTTAGTTTACAATCATTTTGATACCGAAGAATACAATAAAAAAAAGTGTGTGTTACATCACCGTAATAAAAATAATACTGCTGTATAAAAACGTACTATTAAAATCGTAGTTATGCAAGACGTACTACTGCTAGAAGCAATGCCGTTTACGGAATTTAATGCGTAGTTTCCGATATGTACGCAGTTGGTGAGACAGCCTGTACATTTTCGGCTGTCCGTCGACGTATTGCTGGTTGCTTTTCGGCAGCCGTCTTAGTGCGAGTGAATAACCCTGTATTTAGCGCAGATAACGACCGTCTCGTAATCAATAATTCGAGATCCAAGACTTATTTCTGTCGGCCGAAATCTCCGAAAACAAACAGTTCATCCTTGGCTGACTATGAGGAATTAGCTCGTTGTGCAAGGTGGTCTTGGATGAGCGATCGTACGTCGTTGTTTGTGTATGAATTTCGTGTGTTGTGCTTTCTAAAAGTGTCTATTTTTATAAGGTTGTTTACCGTACTCAATTATTCGTGTCAGTGGTCTTTTCCGTAACGAGCGTGTTGGGCAACTCCGATCTTAACATTCTTTCTCAATAATCGAAAACAAAGCCGCCGTTTCCCCGAGAAGGAGCGGATCGGAAAACGCGAGCGAAACCGCCGCCGACGACTCGCCGCGTAAATATAAAACAAAACGTCGTCGCATCTAATAAAGCTCGGATTTATGTAAGCGATTATTGTCGGAGGACTTTTGCAAATCATCGGCGACGTCACGGCAATTAGAACAGCTGTTACTTATTATTAGGCGCCAGCGATAAATTTTAACGTAGATAAGAACCGCAAAGCTATTATAAATTTTAAGTGTATTATTACAATACAAATAAACAAACAAACAAATAACAAGCTCGACAAAAATTCCGAAATCCTTATCGGGCCAACATTGTGTTATCGCGTCCCGTTTGGATTACTCTACAAACATCGCACGGCGTCTTTGGATGTTTTTTCGACGGATTCGAGAGAAAAACGCGAACACGTGTGTTGCAAAAAATACTAGTTAATTTCAGTGTCAATTCGATAAGTCAACAAATAATAAACAATGCAATAACGGTTATTAGTGGGGCACTCGAAGTCGACGCACACCACACACGCAATAGACGCGATCGATTTTCTCCAATTGTTTACTAAAAGAAACACTAATAAATTAATGATTCCCGAACTGGTATATACCGGATCTTGTAGAATGTGCTTTTGTCACAAATCGTATAATTTGTTTGCTTTGGCGGCCAGGGCCGGACTGGGCGCGTTCGACGCGTTTTTTACGAGCCTGCTGGCTACGAACAGCCCGGTTTTTAAGATCGTGCCACTGACTACTATCACTATGCGTTATTATTTTCAAAATTGTTGCGGGTTCAAGGTTCCAAACATTTCGTATTTATCGATGCTTTAAATAGTAAGTAATTTGTAATCATCTTCTTGAGACTTTGTTTATAACGAAAAGCTGGAATTCACAACATATTTCATATTTGAAACTGAACTGCCAAGGTTTAGAAATAGCCAGTTTCCATATTTTTTGTTTTTTCGTTCTAGGTTCAAACACTTCAATGTTCGGATTTTATGTCTAGATCTTTTGTTGTGTTCAATCATTGAAAACTGTTTCAATGGTTCAAATTCAACAACTGGAAAACGTTTACATTTTTTCACGTTTTCTTGTTTTTCAAAATAATTTAAATTTTCATATTAGAAATATTCCAACAAACGCAAATCGTTTTCAATACAAATGAAACTGTTTTGTTTTCTATGTTCAAGGTTTAAACACTTCAATGTTCTGATTTTTCTGATTTTGCGTCATTCTAGGGTTTTTTAATTTTTCGAAATTTAAATTTTGTGTTAATAGAAATTTAACAAATGAAAATTGTTTTCCATACTTTACACTAAATCGCCAAATATACAAAAATCACAGATTCCTGGAGAACAAATTTTCATTTTTTGAAATTCGGAATCAAAATTTCCCAGTTTTTGTTTTCTATGTTCAAGGTTTAAACACATCAGCGTTCTGATTTTTCTGATTTTACGTCATTCTAGGCTAGATTTTCAATGGATTGTCGTATTTTAATTTTAATTTATACATTTATATTTTTTCTGTCAAGATTGTCGTAACAATTTTGGAAAATCCCAAATTTTTCAAGAACTAGAAAAACATGGGAGCGTTCATCTTTGGATTTTTCAAGGAAATAAAAATATTCACATCGTTCCGACTTTAGGATTCAACGTCAACAAATTATTGTCATTTCAGTTTTAAGATGCTTACGATTTTTCTAGGGTTTTTTAATTTTTGGAAATAATTTAAATTTTTGTGTTAATAGAAATTCAACAAATGAAAATTGTTTTCAATACTTTACACTGAATCGCCAAATATACAAAAAACACAGATTCCTGGAGAACAAATTTTCATTTTTTGAAATTCGGAATAAAAATTTCCCGATTTTTGTTTTCTATGTTCAAGGTTTAAACACATCAATGTTCTGATTTTTCTGATTTTACGTCATTCTAGGCTAGATTTTCAATGGATTGTCGTATTTTAATTTTAATTTATACATTTATATTTTTTCTGTCAAGATTGTCGTAACAATTTTGGAAAATCCCAAATTTTTCAAGAACTAGAAAAACATGGGAACGTTCATCTTTGGATTTTTCAAGGAAATAAAAATATTCACATCGTTCCGACTTTAGGATTCAACGTCAACAAATTATTGTCATTTCAGTTTTAAGATGCTTACGATTTTTCTAGGGTTTTTTAATTTTTGGAAATAATTTAAATTTTTGTGTTAATAGAAATTCAACAAATGAAAATTGTTTTCAATACTTTACACTGAATCGCCAAATATACAAAAAACACAGATTCCTGGAGAACAAATTTTCATTTTTTCAAATTCGGAATCAAAATTTCCGCATTTTTGTTTTCTATGTTCAAAGTTTAAACACATCAATGTTCTGATTTTTCTGATTTTACGTCATTCTAGGCTAGATTTTCAATGGATTGTCGTATTTTAATTTTAATTTATACATTTATATTTTTTCTGTCAACATTGTCGTAACAATTTTGGAAAATCCCAAATTTTTCAAGAACTAGAAAAACATGGGAACGTTCATCTTTGGATTTTTCAAGGAAATAAAAATATTCACATCGTTCCGACTTTAGGATTCAACGTCAACAAATTATTGTCATTTCAGTTTTAAGATGCTTACGATTTTTCTAGGGTTTTTTAATTTTTCCAAATAATTTAAATTTTTGTGTTAATAGAAATTCAACAAATGAAAATTGTTTTCAACACTTTACACTGAATTGAATATATAAAAATCACAGATTCCTGGAGAACAAATTTTCATTTTTTGAAATTCGGAATCAAAATTCCCCAATTTTTGTTTTCTATGTTCAAGGTTTAAACACTTCAATGTTCTGATTTTTCTAATTTTACGTCCTTCTAGGCTAGATTTTCAATGGATTGTCGTATTTTAATTTTAATTTATACATTAATGTTTTTTCTGTCAAGATTGTTGTAACAATTTTGGAAAATGTCAAATTTTTCAAGAATTAAAAAAAAATGGGAGCGGTCATTTCTGGATTTCTCAAGGAAATACAAATTTTCACATCGTACGACTTTTGGATTTAACTTCAACAAATTATTGTCATTTCAGTTTTAAGATGCGTACGATTTTTTTAGGGTTTTTTAATTTTTCGAAATAAATTTTTGTGTTAATAGAAATTCAACAAATGAAAATTGTTTTCAATACTTTACACTGAATCGCCAAATATACAAAAATCACAGATTCCTGGAGAACAAATTTTCATTTTTTGAAATTCGGAATCAAAATTTCCCAATTTTTGTTTTCTATGTTCAAGGTTTAAACACTTCAATGTCCTGATTTTTCTGATTTTACGTCATTCTAGGCTAGATTTTCAATGGATTGTCGTATTTTAATTTTAATTTATACATTAATGTTTTTTCTGTCAAGATTGTTGTAACAATTTTGGAAAATGCCAAATTTTTCAAGAATTAAAAAAAAATGGGAGCGGTCATTTCTGGATTTCTCAAGGAAATACAAATTTTCACATCGTACGACTTTTTGATTTAACTTCAACAAATTATTGTCATTTCAGTTTTAAGATGCGTACGATTTTTTTAGGGTTTTTTAATTTTTCGAAATAATTTAAATTTTTGTGTTAATAGAAATTCAACAAATGAAAATTGTTTTCAATACTTTACACTGAATCGCCAAATATACAAAAATCACAGATTCCTGGAGAACAAATTTTCATTTTTTGAAATTCGGAATCAAAATTTCCCAGTTTTTGTTTTCTATGTTCAAGGTTTAAACACATCAGCGTTCTGATTTTTCTGATTTTACGTCATTCTAGGCTAGATTTTCAATGGATTGTCGTATTTTAATTTTAATTGATACATTTATATTTTTTCTGTCAAGATTGTAACAATTTTCGAAAATTCAAAATTTTTCAGGAATTAAAAAAATATGGGTGGGTTCATCTCTTGGTTTTTCAAAGGATTAAAAATGTTCACACCTTTGAGACATTAGGACTTAACTTCTGCAAATTATCGTGATTTCAGTTTTAAAATGCTTACGATTTTTCTAACATTCAATTTTTCAAAATAATTTAAATTTTTATATCATGTATTAGAAATATCCAACAAATGAAAATCGTTTTCAATACTTCACATTGAATTGTCAAATAATATAAAAATCACTGAGATTCATCGCGAAAAAAAATTCAGTTTTTGAAATTGGGAATCAAAATTTCCAGATTTTTATTTTCTACACTCAAGGTTCAAAAATTTCATTGTTCTGATTTTTCCAATTTGATGTCACTCTAAGCTAAGCTTTTAATGGATTGTCGTATTTTAACTATAATTTACACATTTACATTTTTTTTCTGTCACAATTGCTGTAAATATTTTCAAAAATTCCCAATTTTTCAAAAATTAAAAAAAATATGGGTGGGTTCATCTGTAGATTTTCCAAAGAATTAAGAATGTTCACACTTTTTGAGACATTAACATTTAACTTCAGCAAATTACCGTGATTTCACTTTTAAAATTCTTACGATTTTACTAGGATTTTCAATTTTTCAAAATAATTTAAATTTTCATATTATTAGAAATAGCCAACGAACGAAAATCGTTATCAATACTTCACATTGAATTGTCAAATAATACAAAAATCACTGAGATTCATCGCGAAAAAAAATTCAGTTTTTGAAATTGGGAATCAAAATTTCCAGATTTTTATTTTCTACATTCAAGATTCAAAAATTTCAATGTTCTGATTTTTCCAATTTGATGTCACTCTGAAGTTAAGCTTTTAATGGATTGTCGTATTTAAACTATAATTTACACATTTACATTTTTTCTGTCACAATTGCTGTAAAAATTTTCAAAAATTCCAAATTTTTCAAGAATTAAAAAAATTTGGGTGGGTTCATCTCTAGATTTTCCAAAAAATTAAGAATGTTCACACCTTTGAGACATTTAACATTTAACTTCAGCAAATTACCGTGACTTCAGTGTTAAAATTCTTACGATTTTTCAATTTTTCAAAATAATTTAAATTTTCATATTATTAAAAATACCCAACGAACGAAAATCGTTTTCAAAACTCTACATTGAACTGTCAAATAATACAAAAATCACTGAGATTCATCGCGAAAAAAATTTAAGTTTTTGAAATTGGGAATCAAAATTTCCAAATTTTTATTTTCTACATTCAAAGTTAAAAAATTTCAATGTTCTGATTTTTCCAATTTGATGACACTCTAAGCTAAGTTTTTAATGGATTGTCGTATTTTAACTATAATTTACACATTTACATTTTTTCTGTCACAATTGCTGTAAATATTTTCAAAAATTCCAAATTTTTCAAGAATTAAAAAAAATATGGGTGGGTTCATCTCTAGATTTTCCAAAAAATTAAGCATGTTCACACCTTTGAGACATTAACATTTAACTTCAGCAAATTACCGTGATTTCAGTTTTAAAATCCTTACGATTTTTCTACGATTTTCAATTTTTCAAAATAATTTAAATTTCCATATCATTAGAAATATCCAACGAACGAAAATCGTTTTCAATACTCTACATTGAACTGTCAAATAATACAAAAATCACTGAGATTCATCGCGAAAAAAATTTAAGTTTTTGAAATTGGGAATCAAAATTTCCAAATTTTTATTTTCTACATTCAAGGTTCAAAAATTTAATTGTTCTGATTTTTCCAATTTGATGTCACTCTAAGTTAAGCTTTTAATGGATTGTCGTATTTTAACTATAATTTACACATTTACATTTTTTCTGTCACAGTTGCTGTAAAAATTTTCAAAAATTCCCATTTTTTCAAGAAAAAAAAATATGGGTGGGTTCATCTCTAGATTTTCCAAAGAATTAAGAATGTTTACACCTTTGAAACATTAACATTTAACTTCAGCAAATTACCGTGATTTCACTTTTAAAATTCTTACGATTTTACTAGGATTTTCAATTTTTCAAAATAATTTAAATTTTCATATTATTAGAAATAGCCAACGAACGAAAATCGTTTTCAATACTCTACATTGAACTGTCAAATAATACAAAAATCACTGAGATTCATCGCGAAAAAAAATCAGTTTTTGAAATTGGGAATAAAAATTTTCAGATTTTTATTTTCTACATTCAAGGTTCAAAAATTTCAATGTTCTGATTTTTCCAATTTGATGTCACTCTAAGCTAAGCTTTTAATGGATTGTCGTATTTTAACTATAATTTACACATTTACATTTTTTCTGTCACAATTGCTGTAAATATTTTCAAAAATTCCAAATTTTTCAAGAATTAAAAAAAATATGGGTGGGTTCATCTCTCGATTTTCCAAAAGATTAAGCATGTTCACACCTTTGAGACATTAACATTTAACTTCAGCCAATTACCGTGATTTCAGTTTTAAAATTCTTACAATTTTTCAATTTTTCAAAATAATTTAAATTTCCATATCATTAGAAATATCCAACGAATGAAAATCGTTTTCAATACTCTACATTGAACTGTCAAATAATACAAAAATCACCGAGATACATCGCGAAAAAAAAATCAGTTTTTGAAATTGGAAATCAAAATGTCCAAATTTTTATTTTCTACATTCAAGGTTCAAAAATTTCAATGTTCTGATTTTTCCAATTTAATGTCACCCAAAGTTAAGCTTTCAATGGCTGGGGGGTTCATGTCTTGATTTTTCAAAGAATTAAGAATGTTCACACCTTCGAGACATTAGGATTTAACTTCTGCAAATTATCGTGTTTTCAGTTTTAAAATTCTTACGATTTTCAAATTTTCAAAATAATTTAAATTTTTATATTATTAGAAATATCCAACGAAGGAAAATCGTTTTCTAAACTGCATTCAATTGCTAAATAACACAAAAAATAGCGAGATTCATTTTTTGAAATCGAAATGTTTCAGATTTTGATTTTCTAGGTTCAAGGTTCAAACCCTTCAATATTCTGATTTTTCTGATTTGATGTCACTCTAGACTAGACTTTTAATGGATTGTGCCAGTTTAATTTTTCCGTAATCTATATTTAAATCTAAAACATACACACTTGCAAAGATAAACTTAAATGTTTTGATTGCCTTAAACAAATTTTTAAAGTTTTCCAGTTAATTCGGAACAATTCCAGTTTATTCAAACAATTCCGCTGTACATGAAACCGTTTCCAAGAAATAAAATCCCACCGAGTTTACCAAATAAATATTTCACTATCGCAATATGTGGCAAAAGTGACGGCGCAAATGAAACAGTTATCTCCGACTTTCTCAACTTTCAGACGTCTAAAGGCAAACACAGACGGATCGATTTCCATTTTCCGTCTCAGCCACATTTACAACACTCTTGTACATCCCAACAATAACAACAACAATAAAACTGAACCCGCTTACTGGAAAACTGTTGAGTGGATATTCTGGGCGATGTTGTTATCCTCCGTCTGCATCCATAGTTCACCGGCCCCCAGAGTGCTGGATCTTCCGATCTGCAAAAGAAAAAAACCAGATGAGCGTTAGAGAACAGCATCAAGGTCGGCGTTGAAATTCGACGAAGGTGTGTGTGTTGTGTCTAGAGATGGGCATTCCCCGAGGTAATTAAACTCGTCGTCGAGGCCGTGAACTTGGTGCGAAAAGCGGCACCGCGCTGCGCACCTCCACCTCTTATCGCCATCGCGTATTATGCAAAACCCGACGAAATTAAATACCTCCTCTTCTTGCCGAGAGGTTGGTAGACCTGAGGCGTGCGTCCGCGGATTGTTATTTTCGGAGCGCCGCCGTCGTGGGAATAAAAAGCGACAACGTCGGCGGACGGCGAGATATTTGTTGTTTTGTCTGGAAAAGTTGGCACTCGACCGCGCCGAATATTTTTTCCGCAAGGACGCAGACGGCGGCGGCGGCGTCGGGGGCGGCTCGGACCACCCGAAAACTCGTTGGCGGCTTTTTGCGACGACAGCGCCATCTTTGCGGTGACGGAGTACAAAGGGGAGCGAATTCCTGCGTCTGCGGCCCGTTTCCTCGGAATGGAGTGAAAATGAAATTTGAAATTTGCGAATTCCGACGCGGAATTCATTCCGATTGAGCGTTGTACCGTGAAGAGCGTTAAATTCAATTGGCAACATTAGAAAATTTCGTAAAAAGGTTGCCAAAAAATAAATCGATCTATTATTTACACACTCGGATGAAGATGTTAATCATCTTGAAGTCCTTTGTTAAAACTACAGATGTTGGAGTTATAAATTTTATTCGTGAAGATAAACACGGAAAAAATTCAAGGTAACGATACGAAATATGTGGCTAGTCACAAAGGAAAGAAAAATGAAAACAGCCAACCGACTTCAAACGACTCAATTTTTTGTTGACTGAAAGTTTTTACTCAATCTATTTTGTTAGTTACTTTTTACCAACCAATTACTTTTTGTCTTAGTTCTTTTTCTTCTTTTTTCTTTCGACATCTTGAGTATATTAAAAGATCTCTCAGTACTATTAGTTTTATTACCTACATGCCATTTTTTTCACTCTGTTCAGTTTTTGTGTTACAAATCTGTTTGTTCTAGAAAAAGTTTAACAACTTGTCCACCAACTTAAAGTAAAATTATCTATCACAATTGCTAGTTACGTCAAACTGGCTTCTCGTGAATCAATTTTCGAAATTTCTTCACAAACCTTTACAACACTGCTTGTCTTCTTTTCACTAATTTCAAATCCAATTACTCCGAGAAACATCTACTTTCGTTTTTTGATGGCGTCATTTCAAAAACTTATTGAACGCAATATATTTATCCCCACTAACAAAATCGATGACGTCATCTCGAAAAATTATTAAATAAATAAAAACTGCAAACGAAAACATAGATTTGAGTTCGGTGTTCGTTGGCCTTCGGAGAGCAAAGGAAATCGGGTGCTAATTACACATTTTTTAAGATTCAGTTGTTAGAGCACACGAAATAATAATGGTTTAACGTCATTATTTGCTGAGTAAATAGTAAATGTGTGGACGCTTTTTTAAATATGCACATAAGAAAGTGGTAGCAGTAGGGAATTAAATGGGTTTTTAGTCAGTTTTGTTTTTTCTGATTTTGTTTCGAGGATTTTTGTCCTTTTTACACATTACTTATGTCATGTTTTTTTGAGATTTCGTAGCTCCTAGAATATGAACACGTAGGCCTTCGTTTCCTACAAAAAAGTGACGAGGTTTCTTCAAATTTTGTCGAATAAATGCTATTTGAAATCTCCAATGCTGAAATTTTGCACAGAATTTATTTGTTCATTCATTCCAAAAACTTGATGACGTCATCTCAAAATCTCAGTATGCCATGTTTCTATACACGCATTTTCTTTAAGAAATTTTGTTTTCTGGAATTGGCACACATCTCAAAAAAAGTAAATAAACTAATACATTTTGACTAAAATAAAAACGGAAAAATTTTCCGAAAGTTCCAAATATGAAACTATGTATCATTGAAAAATCCATCTTATTTCGAAAAATTTGGAAAATCTGTTTGAAATTTTAATAAAATTTTATGTAACAGAATTCAAAAATAGGTTGAATGATTACTTTTATTACTTACATTTTTAACTTTTTTGATGACTACTCGGATTTTCAACTTGAACTTTTGAAAATTTTCTGAAGACCTCAAATATGAGACTGTTTTGAAAAATTAATGTTACTTCGAAAAATTTAGAAACTGTTTTCTGATATTAAATTTTAAGTATCAGATTTTTGAAAAAGGTTGAAATTTTTTTATTTCCCTTTTTTTTAACTTTTTTGATGACCCCGCATATTTTCAGCTAAAAATTTTGAAATTCCAAAAATAGGAAAATAATTGAAATTCTAAAAATAGGAAAATAATTGAAAAATCTACGGTATTTAAAAAAATTTGGAAACTATATATGTACATAAAATTTTACTAAATTTTTTTTGTTATCAGATTTTAAACATTATTTTATTGTTTACGTTTTTTAGAATTTTTTGACGATTCCTCGGATTTTCTACTTGAAATTTTGAAAATATTCAAAAGGCCCTAAATATGAAACCGTTTTGAAAAATTCACATTACTTCAAAAATTTTGAGATTGTTTTCTGATATTAAATTTTAAGTATCAGATTTTAACTTTTTTGAAGTTCCAAAAATAGGAAAATAATTGAAAAATCTACGGTATTTAAAAAAATTTGGAAACTATATAGGTACATAAAATTTTACTAAATTTTTTTGTTATCAGATTTTAAACATTATTTTATTGTTTACGTTTTTTAGAATTTTTTGACGATTCCTCGGATTTTCTACTTGAAATTTTGAAAATATTCAAAAGGCCCTAAATATGAAACCGTTTTGAAAAATTCACATTACTTCAAAAATTTTCAGATTGTTTTCTGATATTAAATTTTAAGTATCAGATTTTAACTTTTTTGAAGTTCCAAAAATAGGAAAATAATCATTGAAAAATCCACTTTATTTCCAAAAATTAGGAGACTGTTTTTCGATATTAAATTTTAAGTATCAGATTTTAGAAATACGTAGGTTGAAATTTTATTGCTTCCATTTTTTTTTAACTTTTTTGAAGATCCCGTATATTTTCAGCTAAAAATTTTGAAAATTGAAAAATCTACTTTATTTCGAAAAATTTGGAAACTACATGCATGAAATTTTGACTAAATTTTTTGTTATCAGATTTTAAACATAAATTGAAACATTCTTTTACTGTTTACCTTTTTTTTTTTTTGAATTTTTTGACGATTCCTTGTGTTCGCGAAAATTTATTAAATAAGAAAAATAATTGCCTCCAATAAGTTACGACTTACCTGGTGATGTGTCTGTCAGCGATGTAAACGAAGAAAGGGGATGAGTAGCGAACGAGATGACACACGCGGCGAAATGCGTACCGTAAGGGCACTGGTACACGAAACGATAACAAGTACGAAGAAATTGCAACACGAAAGGACACGCAGGGGTGTTTTATTGAACTGATCGATTTGGAGATCGAAAGGCTACTGAATGCCGCTGGTGGTTCCTTTGGCACTTTCATCCCCTTTTCCCACACACACGTGTGAGGGTCACAGACGTGGTGATCCCGAACGTCTGGCTGGACCGGAGGCACGGTCGTAAACATAATTGGAGGGTTAGATGTATAAGAAAAAAAACTAATTTAAGCTAGCCGAAACACCTTGGATTTTCAACTTGAAATTTTGAAAAATTCATGTCACTAAACAAAATTTGGAGATTGTTTTTTGATATTAAATCTTAAGTATCAGATTTTAGAAATAAGTTAAAATTTTATTAATTTTATTTTTTTTAACTTTTTTCAGCTAAAAATTCTGAAAATATTTCGAAGTTCCAAAAATAGGAAAATATTCTTTGAAAAATCCACTTAATTTCGAAAAATTTGGAAACTATATATATGAAATTTTGACTAAATTTTTTGTTATCAGATTTTGAACATAAATTGAAACATTCTTTTCTTTACGTTTTTTTTTTGAATTTTTTTTATGATAATTGGATTTTCAACTTGAAATTTTGAAAAATTCATGTCACTCCATAAACTTTGGAGGTTGTTTTTTGATATTAAATCTGAAGTATCAGATTTTAGAAATAAGTTAAAATTTTATTAATTCAATTTTTTTTTAACTGTTTTAGCTAAAAATTCTGAAAATATTTTGAAGTTCCAAGAATAGGAAAATATTCTTTGAAAAATCCACCTAATTTCGAAAAATTTGGAAACTATATATATGAAACTTTGACTAAGTTTTTTGTCATCAGATTTTGAACATAAATTGAAATATTCTTTTGTTTACGTTTTTTTTTTGAATTTTTTGACGATTCCTTGGATTTTCAACTTGAAATTTTGAAAAATTCATGTCACTCCACAAAATTTGGAGATTGTTTTTTGATATTAAATCTTAAGTATCAGATTTTAGAAATAAGTTAAAATTTTATTAATTTTATTTTTTTTTAACTTTTTTCAGCTAAAAATTCTGAAAATATTTCGAAGTTCCAAAAATAGTAAAATATTCTTTGAAAAATCCACTTAATTTCGAAAAATTTGGAAACTATATATATGAAATTTTGACTAAATTTTTTGTTATCAGATTTTGAACATAAATTGAAACATTCTTTTCTTTACGTTTTTTTTTTTGAATTTTTTTTATGATAATTGGATTTTCAACTTGAAATTTTGAAAAATTCATGTCACTCCATAAACTTTGGAGGTTGTTTTTTGATATTAAATCTGAAGTATCAGATTTTAGAAATAAGTTAAAATTTTATTAATTCAATTTTTTTTAACTGTTTTAGCTAAAAATTCTGAAAATATTTTGAAGTTCCAAGAATAGGAAAATATTCTTTGAAAAATCCACCTAATTTCGAAAAATTTGGAAACTATATATATATGAAACTTTGACTAAGTTTTTTGTCATCAGATTTTGAACATAAATTGAAATATTCTTTTGTTTACGTTTTTTTTTTTAATTTTTTAACGATTCCTTTGGATTTTCAACTTGAAATTTTGAAAAATTCATGTCACTCCACAAACTTTGGAGATTGTTTTTTGATATTAAATCTTAAGTATCAGATTTCAGAAATAATTTAAAATTTTATTAATTCTATTTTTTTTAACTTTTTTAGCTAAAAATTCTGAAAATATTTTGAAGTTCCTAGAATAGGAAAATATTCTTTGAAAAATCCACCTAATTTCGAAAAATTTGGAAACTATATATATGAAATTTTGACTAAATTTTTTGTTATCAGATTTTGAACATAAATTGAAACATTCTTTTGTTTACGTTTTTTTTTTGAATTTTTTGACGATTTCTTGCATTTTCAACTTGAAATTTTGAAAAATTCATGTCACTCCACAAACTTGGGAGATTGTTTTCTGATATTAAATCTTAAGTATCAGATTTTAGAAATAAGTTAAAATTTTATTAATTCTATTTTTTTTAACTTTTTTAGCTAAAAATTCTGAAAATATTTTGAAGTTCCTAGAATAGGAAAATATTCTTTGAAAAATCCACCTAATTTCGAAAAATTTGGAAACTATATATATGAAATTTTGACTAAATTTTTTGTTATCAGATTTTGAACATAAATTGAAACATTCTTTTGTTTACGTTTTTTTTTTGAATTTTTTGACGATTTCTTGCATTTTCAACTTGAAATTTTGAAAAATTCATGTCACTCCACAAACTTGGGAGATTGTTTTCTGATATTAAATCTTAAGTATCAGACTTTAGAAATAAGTTAAAATTTTATTAATTCTGTTTTTTTTAACTTTTTTAGCTAAAAATTCTGAAAATATTTTGAAGTTCCAAGAATAGGAAAATATTCTTTGAAAAATCCACCTAATTTCGAAAAATTTGGAAACTATATATATGAAATTTTGACTAAATTTTTTGTCTTCAGATTTTGAACATAAATTGAAACATTCTTTTGTTTACGGTTTTTTTTTTAATTTTTTGGCGGTTCCTTGGATTTTCAACTTGAAATTTTGAAAAATTCATGTCACTCCACAAACTTTGGAGATTGTTTTTTGATATTAAATCTTAAGTATGAGATTTTCGAAATAAGTTAAAATTTTATTAACTCTATTTTTTTAACTTTTTTTAGCTAAAAATTCTGAAAACATTTTGAAGTTCCAAAAACAGAAAATATTCTTTGAAAAATCCACCTTATTTCGAAAAATTTGGAAATTTTGACTAAATTTTCTGTTATCAGATTTTGAACATAGATATAATGTTCCAATTTTATAGTTTACGTCTTTTGACTTTTTTGATGACTCTTCATATTTTCAACTCAGTTATGAAATTTTTTTTAAATGCCCAAAATATGAAAGTATTTTTGAAAAATTCACCTTATTTTGAAAAAGTTGGAAAATCTTTTTTATAAGAGATTTTGACTACATTTTATGTATATTTTTGAAATAGGTGAAATATTACTTTTATTACATTTTTTTTGGTTTTTTTTAAGGCAGTCAATTCGAAATTTTGGAAATTTTCTGGAGGCCCCAAATATGAAACTGTCATTAAAAAATTTAAGTAATTTCGAAAAATTTGGGAACTAATTTTTGCTATGAAATTTGGACTAAATTTTATGTATCAGATTTTAGAAATAAGTTGAAACATTAGTTTTATTACTTATGTTTTTTAACTTTTTTGATGACTACTTTCAACTAAAAATTTTGAAAATATTCTGAATCCCAAAATAACACAATAGTCATTGAAAAATCCAATTAATTCGAAAAATTTGAAAACCATAACATTTTGGCCAAAATTTATGTTATCAAATTTTAGAAATAGTTTGCAACATTACTTGTACTGTTTACGTTTTTCTCAAGTTGTTTTCAACTCAAAATTTTGAAAATTTTCTGAAGGTTCCAAATACGAAAATGTCATTGAAAAATCCATCGTATTTCTAAAAACTTCGAAACTCTGTTTTATATGAAATTTTGCCGCGTAGTTTCAACTAAAAATTTTGAAAACTTCTGAAGCCCCAACAAATACGAAAATAATCACTGAAAAGTTCAACTTATTTCGAAAAATTTGGAAACTACGAAATTTTGACTAAATGTTATGTTATCAGATTTTAGAATACGTTAAAACATTACTTTTATTACTTACGATTTTTAAAAATTTTTTCATGACTTCGTATTTTCAACACAAAATTTTGAATATTTTCTGAAGTAACCATGTAAAATGCATGTTATTTCGAAAATTTTTAAATTTCTTTCATATAAAATTTTGGCGAAAGTTTATGTATCAGATTTTAGAAATACGTTGGCAAACATTCGTTTTATTATTTACATTTTTTTTTATTTTTTTGACTCCTCGGATTACAGTTCAAAATTTTGAAAATTTTCTGAAACCCTTAATATGAATATATATTATTAAAAAAGCCATCTCTTGTATTTCGAAAAATTTGGAAACTACATTCATTAAACTTTGACTAAATTGTCTGTTATCAGATTTTAAAAATAGATCGAAACATTATTTTATTGATTACGTTTTTTTAACTTTTTTATTAGTTCTCATATTTTCAACTGAAAATCATGAAAAATTTGTGAAAGTCACAAATATGAAACTATCATTGAAATATCCATCTTATTTCGAAAAAAAAATATTTTCTAAATTGTCATTGAAAAATTCATGTACATAATTTCGAAAAATTTGGAAACTGTTTTTGACGAAATTTTATGCATCAGATTTTAGAAATAGGCTAGATCTTTCCTTTCATGACTTACATTTTTTAGCTTTTTTGAAGACTACTAGTACTTCCAACTAAAAATTTTGAAAATATTCTGAATCCCCAAATAACAAAATAATCATTGAAAAATCCTATTTATTTCGAAAAATTTGGAAGCAATGAAATTCTGACTAAACGTTAGGTTTTTAACTCAAAATTTTGAAAATTTTTTGAAGATTCTACTAAAAATTTTGATTTTTTTTACTGAAATTTTTACTCAATTTTATATATCCACCAGATTTTACAAATATCTTGAAACATTACTTTTAATACTTGCATACTTTTTTACTTTTTTGGTGACTTCGCGTATTTTGAAAATTTCTGAAGCCCCAACAAATACGAAAACAATCACTGAAAAATTTGGAAACTCTATAGAATTTTGAGTAAATTTTATGCCACCAGATTTTAGAAATAGGTTAAAACATTACTTTTATTTTTTACGATTTTTAAAATTTTTGGCCATATATCATTGTAAAATCCATGTTATTTCGAAAACTTCTAAAATTCTTCTTATATAAGTATTATATAGTCTTATTTTGACTAAATTTTATGTGTCAGATTTTAGAAATACGTTGCCAAACATGAGTTTTATTCTATTTACATTTTTTAAGTTTTTTGACAACTCCTCGTATTATCAACTAAAAATTTTGAAAATTTTCTGAAACCCCAAATATCAAAATATTGTATAAAAAAATCTATCTTTTTTCGAAAAATTTGGAAACATTATTTTAATAAGTATGTACATACTTACATTTTTTGAGTTTTTTTGTTAACCCCTTGTATTTTTAATTCAGAATTTTGAAAATTTTCCAAAGACCCTAAATATGAAATTTTATTGTAAAATTCATGTCAGTTCAAAAATTTTACAAACCCTTTTTTTACAAGAAACTGGACTAAATTAGGTACAACTAATTTACTAAAATGAGCGAATATCGATATTTAATATTTGTGATAATTTATTTTTTTAATAAACACTGGATATAAAGATTAAATTTTATAAAAAAAGAGTAGCAAGAAAGGTAAAAATATTATCAAAGCCAAAAAAGAAGAAATAATAAGAAAAACATACAAGAAAATTGCAACTAAAATTAAAAACATTGACGAAGGATAACGGGGAGTGACGAAAGCTGCCGAAAACTCCACAATGCATGTTATTTCATTCAGCACTATGCGCTTAATTAATTAATTAATTCCGCTCGTTGCTTAAACGCTTCCGTCAATGAAAACCGCGACGTCATTTTTTTTAACAAAAAATAAACAACTTCGTTGTACCCACCTCTAGAAAGAAGAAGTCCCTCAGGTTCCCGCAACTCCTTATATTCGTCAAATTCAGTTCAATCTGCGGCACTTCGCAGTCTCTCTTGATCAAGCTTAGCGTCTTGTCGGTGAGACACAGCCTGTAATTACCCACAAGGCCCGCATTTCCCAGGCCCCTATTAAGTACAGTCACTTGCCACACGTGTTCTGCAACAAACAAACAAATTACAACATCCACTCTTCCCCTCTGCCTCAACACCCAACCCTCGATCTTATCACTCCCCCGAATTTCCGAAAATTTATTCTTGGCCCGATACCATTCGTCTAGACGTTAATTTATTCCGACAATATTGTCCGTCTGGCCGTGTTTCGCTGTACGCGGAACAGAATAAAGCCAAATCGAGACACAACAATGAATCCGTACTTCTCGCTCCAATTTTTATCTCCACATTTAAATACGATTATATTAAGAATGGCCATGCAAAACATGAATGATCATCGCACAAAAACATGACGGATTTAGATCGGAGCGTCGCGGTGGACGAAAATAATATCCGTCGGATGCGATTGTCGATTTCATGACGTTGAGGTGAGGTTGTCGTTGCGTAAAGATTTATTGTTGGAAAAGGTGACACCGGCGGGGATTTGCTCATTGAGCTAGTAAAATTAGGCGGCTGGGGGTTAAATAGCGCTATTATTGACGCCAACAATCCTCGTTATGGCAAAAACGTCGTACAAAAGACGGCTCTACGTCCTCTACCATAAGGGCGACTCTGCTCGATCGTCGGTATTCTCTGGTAATTTTATCATTTTATCATCTACGTGACGAAAAACTCAGATTGTACTAGTATTCCTCGAAAAACTCCAATCAAAACTGTTTTCGTCCGAAGGGGAGGAAATTCGAAAGTTCTCGCACACAAAATAACAAACACACAATAATGAAAAAAGTTTTATTCGCGAGATAAGATTTTCCGGCCGGAAATTTAATTTTCATAAATAAAGGCAGTGGCGGCGTCACCGACCGAACCGTCGATTCGCTCAGTCGCCTTTTCGAATTGCCACACGGATTTCGTCATTAAACGAAATTATAAAGTGCACCGCGTTCTACTTTCGGCATACCGCGGTTTGTTATTTCCTGCAGGTTTTCGCACATCACTGTGCATCTTATTTTCGGCCTCGGCACATCCGCTAATAGCGCGTCGATGAATCACTAATGTTTTTTTCGATCGTTAATTGCGAATAAACAAGACAACGGATCGGAATTTCCTGTTTGTGACTTTCGAGAGCGATGCGCAACGGTCCCGAGGAGGCTGCGACGCTCGAATGCGACGCTCGTCGGCGACAGTGAGGTTAGAAACCAAAAATGACCAGTAACGAACAACTGAAAGCACTAGAGCAAGCTAAACACAACGGCGTTTACTTTCACTTTTCGGAAAAGCGTCAAATCCGCGCCGTCCTAACCTCACTTCCGGTTGACAGGTGCTCTAGATCCCTGGAGAAAAAGCAGAAATCACAGCGAATGTGGGAATGTGGAGGTTTTGGCCGTTATGTGCGCCGCAGTCATGAATAATTCACTTTGTTATCTGTTTCCTGTTGTTGTAAGTGCGTAACGAGACTACGTCAATTCATTATTTCAACGGTATGTCTGCCTTTTAAACGGTCACGTGTCGACCGGACAGTGGTGGAGGGTTATTTCGGGCGGGTTTGTGCGATCGACCAGATACGATTTTTCTGGCCGATAAGTAAACAAAAAAGTCAAGGACGGGACCTTGGGTTATCACGTGCGATAAAAATAAGAATGGATTGTGTACGTATTTACGGCTTCCCCACATCGCGCCGACTAAAGAAAAGCCAAAAAAAAAAGTAAATAGTTTGATAGCGCGAGCTACAAAAAGCAGGTTCTTTCCTGGGTTAACTGTAGTCCAGTCACCATTTTTTGCAGGATGCAGGAAAGCCTGTTGCGTGAAAGAAAGTATACATCGGACGCAGCAACACCCCGACAATGAAACTCTCTTGTATATTTCTGCAAAAAGGTGCTTCGCTTTCGCAGAAAACCGTCTCACGATTTTGTTTGATAACGCGTGCTAAAAAAAGCAGGTTCTTCCCTGGGTTAATTGTAGTCCAGTCACCATTTTTTGCAGGATGCAGGAACGCCTCTTGCGTGAACGAAAGTATACATCGGACGCAGCAATACCCGGACAATGAAACTCTCTTGTATATTTCTCAAAAAGGTGTTTCGCTTTCGCAGAAAACCGTCTCACGATTTCGATAAGTTTTCCTGTGAAAAACAAAACCGCCTCACTCTCGCCCCCCGTCCTCTGCCCACATTTCCCACCTCTTTCGCTCCGCTCTGCCGACAAACAAGCGCACCTCTGACGTCAATAAACTGTTTATTCTCTACTCGTCGGTCATTAAAAAATACAACTTCATTTTTTGCGCCTATTTAATTTCGGGCGAACGCGGTGACGGTGACGTCCCGGTGCCGCCCGGATCCTTCGTCCATCGCCATACAAAGCCACCGGACCGAATTGTTATTCAGGTTGGGTCCACGTCATAATGGCAAAGGCGTGCAGAGCAGAATTCGCACTTGTTTACATCCAACTCCGACAAAAACAACGCGATCATAGAAAAACACTCGGCCTAGAGATCGATAAAGCGCAAGGTTTCCTTATCGGATCGCGTCTATTTTTAACGAGATTTCCAAAATTCACGTTTTCGGATTAAAATTAAGCGACATTTTTGGGGGAAATGTCAAAGCGCGATGACGACGCTATTTGACATTCAGAACGCGCAATTACCAAGCGAAACGTCAAAGCGCATCCGACTGTTAACCCGTTTTCGATCGTGGCGGTTCCCCTCTGCACTCATACTCCGTTTACTGAACAGATGGAATTCACTAATTGACGCAGACACAGTTTGTATATATTTTTACTACTGTAAGAAACAATATTATCATTAGCATAAATGTCTGTATAATTCACAATAGAATCAATCTTTCATTATCACGAGTCCTGTAGCTGTGAATATATTTTTTTTAACAGGACATTCATAAAACGGCCCTATTAAAGCAATCCGCGTCGTGATATTCCTATTTAAATTTCCGCTTGTCAGCCGGCCGCTCCAACCCAAACAAACCCGCCCAAATTAACTTAAAAAAAGTCCGTGAGAATAATCACCGTTCTCTCCTCCGCACTCGTAATTAATTTCGTCGAAAACAACGACTCCATACAACAAAATTTAATTACCACTCCACGTTCCAATTAAAGCGCGAAAAATAAATTCGAGCTAATTGGCTAATTCACCACCGCCGTTCCAGAGCATGAAAATTACAGGGTGGCGCCTTAATTAAGCATAATCACAATACGCCGCTTCCAATGGGCGTCGCTCACGTGATCGCCCACATTTTTGGCGGGAATCAATCCTTCTCCTCTCCTATCCGCTTACGTCCGGCGTCCGTATATTTAGAACGTTCCACTTAAACTCGTTAAACGAATAATTACAGTAGACATAATGCGTCTAATTTTAGACCCTGCGTACACTCTGTCACATTTCCACGAAACAAGGTGTACTCGCCGACGTAATTAATCACGAGCATCCCCCCCACGCGCACGTGACCGCGTTGGCCAATCGCGATGGCCTCCCCTCGCGTCGCCATCGTCGTTTTCCCACGGCGTTACGTCAACGCGATATATCGATTTTCCGCGTTATCGCGGCTTATCAAAACGTGGAAATTGGGAGGAGTCGGGAGGGAAAGAGTGTTTAATTCGTCGTAAATCACGCAGCTGGACGTCGTAGTATTATCGATTCAAAACAAACGTCCTGTTAATTCCGGTAATTATTTGAATAAATATTGGTATTCTTAATTCGATTCTCGTGTCGCGTTGCGCCGCGTCGTGCATGTTTAATGAACGGAGTTTTTTTCGCTGGCGGCTCGGGTTTGTCATTCATGAATGAACGGAACGAACGAGGGTTAAAATGGGGGCGGTTTGCGTGGATTCGTGTTGATTCTGAAAAATATTATTCGGTTGAGGATTAAAAATAGACGGCGGCTGCGGAGAAACCGGAGCGCTTCGGGGAAGGTTGTATGAGCTGATTCGGCGAAATTTGGCGAGGGAGTGGTGGGGGGAGTGCGGGAAAGAGCACATGGGTAGGTCTAACCGCTGTCAAGTCAAGACAAAAAAATTCGCAGAATTATGACACGTTGTTATGCACGTTTTTAAATTTATTACGCACTATGCAGAATTTACGAAAAAAAAAAACAGTTTTCCGCAATTTCTAAAGGTGGAGAACTGGAATTTTACACCAAACATTTCAACGTCAACGTCAAAAGCCGTAAAATGTTTAAACTTATTTATTTATACAAAGCGACTATATTTGCAATTTTTTTTCGATTTTTTTTTTCAAATGGCACACCTGTATTTTTTTACAATTTGGAACTTGTCTCTAAACAAGTTTTCTTTTGATACCAGATTTGATGACATTTGAATATGCGAAGACAATCGGCAAATTTAATTAGTCTGTATACGTAACGAAATCAACTGAAGTTTTATGCAAAAATTCTTTGAATATGGCAAAGCTGGGAATTATTTTATTTAGGATAAACAATCAAGGCGGATTTATAAACCACAAGTTATTTTATAAAATTTGACAACAATTGGTCCAGTAGTTTCGGAAATTGTCTAATGAATATCGACACAGATGACAGACAGACGGACGGAAAAGTCGAGAAAACATGAAAGTGGCAATTCGTCGGATGGAAATACTTCCTTAGCTTACGTTCGGGTGGCAAAAATAGATATGTGTTTATAAGTTTATACGCAGAACAGTGAACACTTTTTTGAACCGTTTTTTTTTTGGAACAGACGATTTCTGGTTTAAATCATAATCGTGACCAAATAAAAAATAAATATAAACTTAAGAACATTTTTCTGTTTCATATTTGAAACATTAAAGATCACTTTTCTGAAATATTCATCAGGTAAGAATGAAGTGTTAGAAGAAAAATGTAGATATGTTCTAGATGAAAAAGACTGCAGAACATTTTTTTGCGATGTTTTTTTGAAATATACCACTTGATTTAAATATCTTGAGGAACATGAAAACATCAATACTAAATATATTGATAAGGTCACAATACAGTGTTTGGAAAAAAATGTAGATATGTTCTACACATATGTGGATAACTGGCGAACATTTTTCTGGGACGTTTTTATTAAATATACTGGGTGATTTAAATAACTTGAAGAACAAAAAAATACATAAATTTATTTAAAACGTAAAGATCAAAGAAAATACATTTTAATCTACATTCATTGTGTGATCACTGATCAGCAAACTGATGAACACTTTTCTGAAATAATTATAGAACAAAAAATAAATATTTTCATCTCATCAGGTCACAACAAAGTGTTTGAAGATAAAATGTAAATATGTACTACATCTGGATTATTTGCGAACATTTTTCTGAGACGTCTTTTTGAAATATAGTACGTGAGTTAAATAACTTGAAGAACAAGAAAAAAATTATAAATTCAATGGCAAGGTAATATTCGAAAAAAATGCCTCTACATTCATTGCGTGATCGGAAAATTGATGAACATTTTTCTGAAATAATTATGGAATAAGCAATACATATTTTGAGCTCATCAGGTTAAAATAAAGTGTTGAAGAAAAATGTGGATATATGTATTCTACATGTGGAAGACTGGCGAACATTTTTCTTAGACGTCTTTTTGAAATATATGCGAATATATATGTATATGTATATTCAATTTAAAATGTAACATTAGGGGAAAGTACATGCATATTGTGTGATCAGAAAACTGATGAACACTTTTCTGAAACAATTATAGAATAAAAAGTACATATTTTGACCTCATCCCGTCACAACAAAGTGTTTGAAGATTTAATGTAAATATGTTTTACATCTGGATTATTTGCGAACATTTTTCTGAGACGTCTTTTTGAAATACAGTACGTGAGTTAAATAATTTGAAGAATAAGGAAAAAAAATATAAATTCAATGGTAACGTAACATTCGAAAAAATACATCTACATTTATTGGGTGATCGGAAAATTGATGAACATTTTTCTGAAATAATTATGGAATAAGCAATACATATTTTGAGCTCATCAGGTTAAAATAAAGTGTTGAAGAAAAATGTGGATATATTCTACATGTGGACGACTGACGAACATTTTTCTGAGAAGTCTTTTTAAAATATACGCGAATTAAATAATTTGAATTACAAACAAAAAATATGTAAATTCAATTTAAAATGTAACATTAGAGGAAAGTACATGCGTATTGTGTAACCAGAAAACTGATGAACACTTTTCTGAAAAACTTATAGAATAAAAAGTACATATTTTGACCTCATCCCACCACAACAAATTGTTTGAAGATTAAATGTAAATATGTTCTACATCTGGATTATTTGCGAACATTTTTCTGAAACGTCTTTTTGAAATATAGCAGGTGAGTTAAATAATTTGAAGAACAAGGAAAAATATATAAATTGAAGTAAAGCCTAACATTAGAGGTAAGCACGTACATACATATTGTGTGGCCATAAAACTGATGAACACTTTTCTGAAATAATCATAAAATATATAATCAGGTCAAAATAAAGAGTTTGAAGAAAACTGTAACCATGTTCTACATCTAGAAGACTGGCGAACATTTTTCTGAGACCTTTTTTGAAACATAATACATAATTTAATTAACTTGAGGAACATAAAAAAATGATAAATTCAAATAAAGCCTAATATTCGAGAAAAATACATCTGTATTCATTGCATGATCAGGAAACTAATGAAAAAAAAATGTGGAAATGTTCTAAACGTGGAACTCTGGTGAACATTTTTCCGAAACGTGTTTTTGAAATATACGCAAATTAAATAACTTGAGAACAAGGAAAAAATATATAAATTGGAGTAAAACCTAACATTAGATGTAAGTACGTACATACATATGTATTGTGTGACTAGAAAACTGATGGAACACTTTTCTGAAATAATCATAAAATAAACTACATTTTTTGAGCTCATCAGGTCTGAATAGAAGACTAGAAAACATTTTTCTGGGACCTCTTTATGAAATATAGGTACCACATGATTTAATTAACTTGAAGAACAACATTCGAAGGAAAATACATCTACATTCACTGCGTTATCAAAACACTGATGAACACTTTTCTGAAATAATTATTGACTAAACAATAAATATTTTTATCTCATCAACTGGGAATAAAATGTTTGTAGATAAAATGTAAATATGTTCTACATGTGGAAAGTCGGCGAACATTTTTCTGAGACGTCTTTTTGAAATATACTCTGTATAGTTAAGCATCTTAAAGAACAAGTAAAAAATTATAAATTTAAATAAAACGTAATATTCCAGAAAATACATACATATTCACATTGGGTGATCAGAAACATGATGAACACTTTTCTGAAATAATTACGCAATAAATAATAAATATTTTGACCTCATCAAGTCAGAATAAAAAGTTTGAATATAAAATGTAAATATGTTCTACGTGTGGAAAGTCAGCGAACATTTTTCTCAGACGTCTTTTTAAAATCTATTGATTAAAATCGTAAATTTATTAAGACGTAATATTCGAGGAAAATAAACTGATATTCATTGTGTAATCAGAAAACTGATGAACACTTCTCTTAATCATGTTTTTTACCGTCTTTCATCAATATCGGTGATATCAAACTAGTAGCAGGAAAATTTCGGCGTATTCTAATATTAAAACCTAGTCATTTTTTGGTGTGAAAAATTTTAACATTTGAAATTCAAGACAAAACCGAATATTCGAAGAAAAATATGAATGTATACACCCGAAACCAAACATTTACCATTTACGAACATTTCTCTGAATCGTATGACAGTTTGACTGTATTTTTTATGAAAACAGAAGTAAACACAAGCTATGAATGTTAAAAAAAATAGTTTTGACCTCATCAACGGCAAAATATTTACAGAAAAATGCAGACCTCCTGCATATACAATGTTAACAGTATTTTCTCAGCTCTCGTTTTAGACTGCACTAGTTTTGGTTGAACGGCCATCATACCTACAAATTCAACAGAAGCGTGCAAAAATGCCAACACTTCAAATCCAAGTTACAGCGTAATATTCAAGGAAAAATATACACACTTTCTGTAAATAGAAAGTTGGTAAACATTTTTCTGAATCATACTTTTCGACTGTACTATTATTAAAATTCCATTAACACGGCCGGAAATGTGCAAAAACGGTACCGATTTCGAATTCCGAATCTCCCAGAAAATGAAAACCAATTTTTGCCACAAAAACGTCTTCTGCACACGGAAGGTCGCTCAAAATCGCTTAATCATCGTCAACCATTATCGCTAACTTCTGTATAAACAAAGCGAAAACGAGCCACAATCTTGGACACTCTCTGCCAGCCCTCGAGCCGCAAATTGGAGTGCCACCTGTAAATTTTCCTTGTTTACCGCGTTCAACTTGCGTAATCGCTGCCACGCTATAGATTGCAATGTAAACAGGGGGATTCACACCTGTCACACGGAATGCAAATACACGTCGTATTTAATATCAACTCGATGCCATTAATAATTCAGCGAAACGCTGCAACCCAATCCTCGAAAACGACGAATTAATCAACATTTCCAGTTAGACGAAACGGAAAAAAAATAAACGCAAATTGGACATAAAAACGCCGTAAACGGGCAAAATCTTCGATTCGTACCTTGAACCGCCAAAATCCGTAAACAATTTCGATCGGTCTAATCGCACAATTACGGCTTTTTTCATGGAAATGCGCGATTATGTATGCGTCTGATAAAAACCGCCACCTAATCGTGGAAACGTGTGACGTTTTTCGGCGCCTCCGTTAAACAATAAAATTTATTTTATTGGTTTCGCGCTCGTTACGGCGACTTTGTAACACAGTGTGGAATTTCCTGTTTCGACCGAACCACGTTTAATTATTAGGGACAACGCGCGCTCATCGCACGTGTATCAATCATCTTGTTTATATCAGTTTACAACCTAACCTTGATTTTATTAGTGCATTTACGACGCCAAAAACCTTTTTGCTTGTCGAATTACCGCCTGCTCTCTCAGCCTTGTTTACGTTGTTTTTATTACGCTTTTTCGTAACATCGGGTCGAGGCAGAAAGTCAAAAATCGCGTTCACGGTCGAATTCTTCCGGCTGACAAAGCGGGTGGGAAAAAACGATCGAATTCTTCGGGTTTAGCGACCTTATTCGGACTCTGAAAATCGATCGGTTTTCGTGCTTCACGAACGACGATAAAATCGCGGATTTTCGCTTTTCGGTGGTGCGAATTTTCGCGCTTTTAGTAGCGGTAAAAATAGCACAGAGCGTTAGGGATTACACAGCTGTGGTGCATCATACTAACATGAAGGAGTTGACAACTTCCTCGTAGACGTAATAGCGGCGAAATTTCCGCTTTTAATTCTACAAATGAGTTTAGCAACGGCATCGACAAAAAGCGGAAACGTTTGTGTTATAGTCGTGTGAAAATCCGCAGCTAAGAAACTGGACTTTAAAATAAGAGTATGAGTATATTTCGTGTTTCAAAATTTGTCATTTTCTACTAATAGAGTTTAAAAAAAAATCTAATTCTCACTATCTGTGGTGCTGCTTCATAATCATAACGATTAGCAACATAATTGCAATGACGTTTTCCGAAAATTGTCGATCAAATGAAATTAATGCTTCATATTTTACAATAAAAACTTATATAAGTGTTTCACACCAGTGAAAAAGTTGTTACAGGTCTTCGTCTTAACTAAACTCTTTGATTTGCTAACAAAAATGGTCAAAAAATGTGTTTCAAATGCGACGAAAAAAAACTTTTTAAATTTTAACTGATTTTATAACAATTGGCCCAAAGTTATTTAGACAGAACTTCCCTCTCCTTGAACTATAGTCAAACGAATCCAATTCCTCAGAGAAATTGTAATATTTGATTTTGAGAATTTTATTTTTTGATAATAACCCATATAAGCTAAAATAAGATACGTGAACTGTCACATTATAGATCAAGAAACATGCCATGCACATGTTTCAAGTGAGTTTTTCATAGTACAATTTTGTGATGATTACGAAAAACGACTAAAATGCAACACAAAAATTCGTCGAAGGTTATTTCTTCAACAGAACTTCCCTCTGAAGTGCAGCCAAATAAAGCCCACTTATCTGAAAAATCATCATTTTTTTGCGATTTTGGTTTTCTGATAACCTCTATAAAGTAAAAACCAGTGGCGTAAATAACGTTCCCGCAGCTTATTTGACTTGATTTTTTTCTTCAATTTTAAATTTTCTCTTCCGAGTTTTCATTTTTTAATTTTCTTTCCAGTTTTCCGATTTTCAAACTTTTGGACGTTTTAATTTTTAGATTTTACAGGTTTTTGATTTGAAATTTCCCGAGTTTTCGATTTTTAGATTTTTCAGTTTTTCATTTCTTCAGTTTTTAGAGAAAAACGAAAAAGTACAAGATTATCTGTATGTTTTTTATTGTAATATCTCTTGTTCTTTGCGCCAAAAAATTGTTGAACGAAAACTATGTATATAAAGAAAAAAAAAAACAAAAAATTAAGCCCCACCCACGGGGCGGGGTTTTTCGATTTTTAGATTTTTGTTTTTTATCAGTTTTTTGAATTTTCAATTTTTCGATTTTCGAACATTTTTTTCCCGGTTTTTCAATTTTTCAAAATTTCGCTTTTTGTCTACTCGTCCTTTATTTTCCGCTTTTTCAATTTTTCGATTTTTCACTGTTCGATTCTTCAGTCATTCGTTGAGCCGGTTTTTTAATTGTTCTATTTCCCAGCTTTTCGATTCTACAAATTTTCGATTTTCCGATTGATCAGTTTTTGAATTGTTAGATTTTTCAAATTTTCAAAAAGTCGAAAAATCAAGACATTGAAAAATCGAAAAATCCAAAATCGAGGAATTTGAAAAAACCGTGAAACCTAAAAATTGAAAAATCGAGAAATTGAAATTTGTGACTTTTCAATTTCCCGGTTCTTCAATTACCTAGTTATTGTCTTGGATTTTTAATTTTCTCTGTTCCCAACTTTTCGATTTCTCAATTCTTAGATTATTAAATTTTTGGTTTATCAGTTTTTTCTTTATCTCGATTTTTTGATTTTCCAATTTTTTGACGATCCGATTTTTGGGTTTTTCAAATTTTCGATTTTTGTGCTTCTCGTCCTCGATTTCTTAATTTTTCGACTATTCGTTCTTCCATCTTTTCGGTTTTTCGACTTTTCGATTTTATCGATTTTCTGATTTTCGATTTTTCCAATTTTTTGACTTTTAGATTTTTCGGTTTTTTACTTTCGTAACAATTTTTAGATTCCTTGATATTTTAATTTTTTGACTTCAATTTTTGAAAAAGTTGGAAAAACAAAATATTGAAAAATCCAAAAATCCAGATTTTTCGTTTCTTTATTATTCGTTGTCTGGTTTTTTTAATTTAGCCATTTCCCAACTTTTTCGTTAAATTCGAACTTTTGATATTTCGAATTTCTGGTTTATCGATTTTCCAATTTTTCGACTCTCTAGTTTTCGATTTTTCTTTCTCGTCCTCGATTTTTCGATTTCTCTATTTTTCACTTTTTTTGATTTTTCAATTAAGTTCGTTAATTCGGGTTCTTAATTTTTCCATTTCCCAGCTTTTCGAGTCTAAAAATTTTTGATTTTTTAATTTTCAATTCTCTCAATTTCTCTAATTTACAATTTTTCGAAATTTTCTCGATTATGATTTCTGATTTTTAGATTTCTCATTTTTTCAAAATGTCGAAAAATCCAAAAATTCAGAAATTGTTTTTTGTTATTTTTCAATTTCTCGGTTCGTTGCCTTGGTTTTTTAATTTTCCCATTTCCCAAGTTTTCGATTATAGAAATTTTCGATTTTTCAATTTTTAAATGTTTGAGTTTCTCGAATTTTCAATTTTTTGACATTTCAGTTCGTCGATATTTTGATTATTAGATTTTTTGTTCATCGATTTTTGGATTTTCCCATTTATCCACTTTCCGATTTTACAAATTTTCGATTTTTGTCTTTCTCGTCCTCGATTTTACGATTTTTCGTTTCTCCGATTTTTCAGTTATCTCTTGTCTCGGTTTTTTTATTTTGCCATTTCCCAGCTTTTCGATTATACAAATTTTCTATTCTTCAATTTTTGAATATTTCCATTTTTCTTCGGATTTTTTCAATTTTTAGACTTCACCTTTCTCTAAAAAAATCTACCCTTTTAAAAACATATTTCATATGGTAATTTCTTGTAGAGTAACGAGAATTTTGCAACTGAACTCCGTCGTTCAGCTCACGATGAATAAACTATTCATCACAATTGAGAAGGGGTGGGTGGGCGGGGCTTATATTTGGTCCATTTCTTCTTTTTCCTTTCCAACAAGAAACTGACAATATTTTTAACTACCCTGTTGTTAAAAGCAAACTCTATATCTTAAAAAAAAATCTGCCCACCCACCCGCCCCGATCGCAATTGTGACTATATTTCTCTAAAAAAATCTACCCTTTTAAAAACATATTTCATATGGTAATTTGTTGTAGAGAAAAGAGGATTTTGCAATTAAACTCCGTCGTTCAACTCACGATGAATAAAATATTCATTACAATTGAGAAGGGGTGGGTGGGCGGGGCTTATATTTGGTCCATTTCTTCTTAATATACGAAGTCTTCTTTTCCCAACAAGAAAGTGACAATATGTTTAACTGTCCTGTTGTTAAAAGAAAAATCTATATTTATATAAAAAAAAAATCTGCCCCACCCGCCCGCCCCAATCTCAATTGTGACTATATTTCTCTAAAAAAATCTACCCTTTTAAAAACATATTTCATATGGTAATTTCTTGTAGAGAAAGGAGGATTTTGCAACTAAACTCCGTCCTTTAACTCACGATGAATAAAATATTCATCACAAAGGAGAAGGGGTGGTTGGCGGGGCTTATATTTGGCCCATTTTTTCTTAATATATGAAATCTTCATTTCCCAACAAGAAACTGAAAACATGTTTAACTATCTGCTGTTAAAAGAAAACTATATATCTTAAAAAAAAAACTGACCCACCCGCCCCTATCTCAATTGTGACATCAATATTTCTCTAAAAAAAAAACTACGTTTTTAAAAACATATTTCATAGGGTAATTTCTTGTACAGAAACGAGTATTTTGCAACTAAACTCCGCCCTTCAGCTCACGATGAATAAAATATTCATCACAATTCAGAAGGGGTGGGTGGGCGGGGCTTATATTTGTTCCATTTTTCGTGATATACGATAATCAAACAAATCCAGTTTCTTAAGGAAATCATACAATTTTATTCTGCGAATTTTATTTGTATGCTAACCCACATAAGCTAAAATAAGATATGCGTGTCAAATCATACGTAAATAAACATTTAAATGAGTTTTTCATAACAAAATTTTGTAATCATCGAGAAAAATAAGAGAGACAAAATGAAACAGAAAAACGGCAACCAAAAAAAAGAACAAAAAATTCGTTGAATAAAACTGCGAACAGACGACAGTCAATTGAGAAACGGTGGACATACTTTTCCGTAATTTAAGAGTTATAAAACGTCAAATAAATCGTATACCTGTAACATAAATACAAAAATAATTGTTGGTGCTTCGCATTAGCAACAAAAGACAAGAACAAAACAAATTTTCTTAAAGGATTTTTGCCAGAATTGCAGCCTGTCCAAACAGTGATAACATTTTCTGTGTTAACACCTTAATAATTAACAACCAGATTCAACCGTGGAGTTCTCTAAAAACACTTCACAGTTCCAATTCAAACAAAAATCACAAACCAAAAAATCTAAATATAATACTATCTACCGCATTACCGATAAACCATCGATTGTTTTTACTAAACATTACGTCTGTTACGTCGTACAAAGTCTATTCCTTCCGTTCATACAACAAAATTCCAAATTTATGAATGCGTCTACACCAACAATTAAATACAGCCCGATAAACCGGCGAAACTTTCTGCGAAGCGTCGATTTCATCACGCCGTTCCACCTTTTCGACAAAAACACTCGTTTCGCAATATTTATTATGCATTTTTATCGTTGTTATTGCGATCTCGGCGATTAAATAAAATCCGCGATAACAAACGATAACGATCCGTCATAGCCCGGCGCTTATTTTTCATTCCCCACGCTCTTAATATTTAAAAAACCGCCTGTTTCCTCCATTATTCTTCACACTCGATATGACCCCCATTATGGGCCATAACAAATTTAAGACGTCGTCGGCCGACTTTTCCCATGTCGTTCTCCGTCAACTCCAAATAGCCGTGTTATTTTCCTTATTTGTTGGTAATCAGCGAGCACATGCGTGACCACCGTCCGGAAAATTTTAGTTACGTCGGAGACAGGGCCGGTGCCAGGACCTATTTCGGGCGCAACCGGAAATAACCGGCCTGCAACGTCCAGTAAAACCTTTTCAAACGACCTTAAAAACCACGCCGAAAACAGCGAATCTTTACATTGTATCTAGAAACACTCGTAATTTTACGAACAGTCTGTATACGACGCGGAGGCGGCGATTGTTATTTTTAGCGGCGCAAAAAGAGCGAAATACAACACTGACGTCACGTTAAATGCAGCACCGTATTGCATAATTCCGTCGAAAATTTCGCAAATCACTCGAGGTGTGCTGCGTTCGAATAATGATCGGTTGCGCTAACACAGCTCCAGGATGTTTTTATGAGATTTGATTATGTTGTTTACAACATCGTCGGTAAACAACGTTCGAAATTAGTCACTCTTGACGAGGATTGTTTGTCGCTGGTATCGTTTTGTTTCGGAATTAATTATTGTTTGTCGCTTGCGCAACGACGCCCTATTGAAAAAATACACTTCTTCCGGGTTCCGGCTCAAACTTTCACCGAGCGGTCGCGAGAAGGGCGACGAAATCTGGTCGAAACTGGTCGAAAAACGAAGGACTAATTTGGTGCGATGGTGGATTTTTGATTGTGCGGGTCCGAAGAAAAGTCAATCCGGCTCTGGTGACAAAATTCATTCATTACGGTCACACAGTATGTAACAGTACATTTGCAATTAGTGCGCGAAATGAATTAAAATATCATTAAGCATTTTTTGTCCGACTCGATTTCAACATTGAAATAATTTCGTGAGTTGAAATATTTTGTATTAATTTATTCGACAAACAAAAACACAGACAATAGTCGGAACTGAAAGCTAAAGAAACGTAAAAACCTTTATTAAATAGTGTGAGGCAATAATGATGCGGACGTTGCGGAAATTTTCAGTAATTGTAATGGACAATGCTGCTATATTCTAAATGAAATGACTGACATGTTTTGAGTTCTCCTCATTACCGCTGTAAATTTAATGCAACTATATTCACCTGGGTAAAAACTAAACACAAATATTCATTCTAGATGGTTACTGGTAAAAATTCTGCGAAACTTACGTCAATGTAAATAACTTACTTTGAACTATATTGAAAAAACCCATTGCGAGACATTTAAATACTGAGGTCTTTCATAATTACTGTTTATTTCGACATACACCTATAAAGGTTTCTAACAGGACTTAGACAATCACATATTGTTTGAGAGAGCGTTTAGATCTGCTGGATGAAACTAGAATTTTTTCTAGTACTGACGAAAATTTTGGCAAAATATCAATAGCAGCAGATTACCGAAAAGTCAAAGTGGTGTTAGAACAAGATCTTGTGTGCAACTCTACTTCAACATTAAAACAATTAATATTTTGCCCTTTTTCTTAATATATGTAGAGTGGTATTTTTTGAACAACCAATTAAATATTTTACAGTTAAGCTCCGCCTTCTTGGTACACGGCGAATAAAAAATCATCACAATTGAGATAGGGCGGTGGGCGGGCTTACATTTTGCTTTTTTGTTTTAATATGTGTAGAATTTTTCACAACATGAAACTTAAAACAAATGTCAAATGGAAAATTTGTATAAGAAAATATCGCTTTTGCAATTAGGCTCTGCCCCATACTTGCAAAAGCCGTATTTCATTGCAAAAATGTTTTTAGTTTCTTATTGTGAAAAGATGGCTATGTGTAATAAGAAAAAAAGCAAAAATATAAGCCCCGCCCACCCGCCCTATCTCAATTCTGATGATTTTTTTTATTCGTCGTGAGCCAAGAAGGCGGAGCTTAACTGCATTTTAATCAACAAGTAATCTCCAAAACTAGTGGACTGATTTTAGTGTCCTCGTAATTGAAATGTGAAATTGTAGACATATTTTAGAAATATCGTTCAGATAGTAAAACGCTAGTCTAAGTTTGTTGGATATTCCCTACCACAGAGTCGATGACGTCACCTCGAAATTTTGCAAAGTAATAAATTTAAAATTAAAAAAATAACATACTGTTTTACCATTGGTTTCTTATTTTTTAACGTTGGTTGTTTAGATTTTTGGAAAAATTATCAAAAACGAAACATATTTTTATTTCAACTTTTTTTTTACTTTTTACGGTTATCGCTTTTTTATCGTTTTTGTAATAATAATTTTTTTTGTCGCATGTTTTTAAAATGGTAGATTTTTTTAGAGAAATGTTGATGTCACAATTGAGATTGGGGCGGGTGGGTGGGGCAGATATATATTTTTTAATATATAGAGTTTTCCTTTAACAACAGGATAGTTACACATATTGTCAGTTTCTTGTTGGAAAAAGAAGACGTCGTATATTAAGAAAAAATGGACGAAATATAAGCCCCACCCACCCACCCCTTCTCAATTGTGATGAATATTTTATTCATCGTGAGCTGAAGGACGGAGATCAGTTGCAAAATCCTCGTTTCTTTACAATAAATTACCATATGAAATATGTTTTTTAAATTATTTAGATTTTTTAGAGAAATATTGATATCACAATTGAGATCGGGTGGGTGGGTGGGGCAGACTTTTTTTTTATTATATAGAGTTTTCAGTATAGTTAAACATATTGTCAGTTTCCTGTTGGAAAAAGAAGACGTCGTATATTAAGAAAAAAATGGACCAAATATAAGCCCCACCCACCCACCCCTTCTCAATTGTGATGAATATTTTATTCATCGTGAGCTGAAGGACTGAGATTAGTTGCAAAATCCTCGTTTCTTTACAAAAAGTTACCATATGAAATATGTTTTTTAAAAGGTAGATTTTTTAGAGAAATATTGATGTCACAATTGAGATCGGGTGGGTGGGTGGGGCAGACTTTTTTTAATTATTATATAGAGTTTTCAGTTAAAAATAGTATAGTTAAACATACTGTCAGTTTCCTGTTGGAAAAAGAAGACGTCGTATATTAAGAAAAAAATGGACCAAATATAAGCCCCACCCACCCACCCCTTCTCAATTGTGATGAATATTTTATTCATCGTGAGCTGAAGGACTGAGATTAGTTGCAAAATCCTCGTTTCTTTACAAAAAGTTACCATATGAAATATGTTTTTTAAAAGGTAGATTTTTTAGAGAAATATTGATGTCACAATTGAGATCGGGTGGGTGGGTGGGGCAGACTTTTTTTTTATTATATAAAGTTTTCAGTTAAAAATAGTATAGTTAAACATATTGTCAATTTCTTGTTGGAAAAAGAAGATGTCGTATATTAAGGAAAAAATGGACCAAAAATAAGCCCCGCCCACCCACCCTATCTCAAATCTGATGATTTTTTTATTCGTCGTAAGCCGAGGGCGGAGCCAGTTGCAAAATCCATATTTCCCTACAAAAATTTACCATTTTAAACGCGTTTTGAGTTTCTAAGAATAAAAAAAATCATCACAATTGAGATGGGGTGGGTGGGCGGGGTTAATATTTTGCCCTTTTTCCTGATATATGTAGAGTAGTATTTTTTGAACACGATACTCAAAAACAGGTTTTTAAATTCTTGTAAAAAAAAATAAGTACTTTGCAGTTAAGCTTCGCCTTCTTAGTGCATGGTGAAGAAAAAAATAGTCACAATTGAGATAGAGGGAAATTTTACTAAATACATTTTTTTGTAGATTTAGGGCCGTAGAAGTCACTCCCCCTTTCATTTATTCGATAACTCGAATGGTCTTCCAGAATCGTTCTTCGAAAAGTACAAATCTATGCAAAATACGACCAATTTTCGACCAATTTTTAACAAAATTTTCGAAATTTCACTAAATACATTTTCTTGGAGGTTTAGGGCCGTAGAAGTCACTCCCGTTTCCATTTCTTCGATAACTCCAATGGTTACTCCAAAATCGTCTTTTGAAAAGTACAAATCTATGCAAAATCCGACCAATTTTCGACCAATTTTCAACGAAATTTTCGAAATTTCACTAAATACATTTTCTTGTACATTTAGGGCCGTAGAAGACACTCCCGCTTTCATTTCTTCGATAACTTCAATGGTTTTTCCAAAATTGTCTTTTGAAAAGTACAAACCTATGCAAAATACGACCAATTTTCGACCAATTTTCAACAAGGGGCGGGTGGGCGGGGCATATATTTTGCCTTTTTAGTCTTAATATACATAGCCATCTTTTCACAACACGAAACGTAAAACATGGTTAAAATGGTACATTTTTGCAAGGAAATATGCATTTTGCAATTATTATACTAATTTTCTCTTTTAAGCACGTTTTAAGTTTCATGTTGTGAAAAGAAGTGTACACATATTAAAATAAAAAAACAAAATGTAAGCCCGCCCACCCGCCCTATCTCAATTGTGACGATTTTGTTTTTTTATTCGCCGTGAACCAAGGGGGCAGAGTTTAATTGCAAAATACTTATTTCTTCACATTTCTCGTAGAAAAATAAGGATTTTGCAGTTAAGCTCCACCCCCTTGGCCAACGGCGAATAAAAAAATCATTACAATTGAGATAGGGTGGGTGGGCGGGGCTTATATTTTGCTTTTTTTCTTAATATGTGTAGAATTATTGCGAAAACAATAAACTTAAAACATGTCTAAAATGGAAAATTTGTATAAGGAAATTTCGATTTTGCAATTAGACTCCGCCCCATAACTGCAAAATCCATATTTCCTTGCAAAAATGTACCATTTTAACCATGTTTTAGGTTTCTTGTTGTGAAAAGATGGCCATGTATATTAAGAAAATCTCAATTCTAATGACTTTTTTATATTCGTCGTAAGCCGAGGGGCGGAGCTTAATTGTAAAATCCTTATTTTTCTACAAGAAATTATCATGTGAAATATGTTCTTCAGTAATCATGTTATAGATACAACGAAAACTAAATGTATTAATTTAAAAAGGGGTGGAGCCTAATTGCAAAATCGATATTTTCCTATGCAAATTTACCATTTTAAATATGTATTAATTTAAAAAAAAGAGAGAGAGAGAAGCCCCACCCATCCGTCTCGATCTACGTCGTGATGAATTTTTCATTCGTTGTCAGATCAAGGGATGGAGCCTAATTGCAAAATCGATATTTTCCTATGCAAATTTACCATTTTAAACATGTTTTAAGTATCTTGTTGTGAAAACATGGCTACAATTATTTAGAAAAAAAGGCAAAGTATAAGCCCCGCCCACCCGCCCTATCTCAACTCTGATGATTTTTATTATTCATCGTGAGACAAGAAGGCGGAGCTGAACTGCAAAATACTGAAGTATTTCTCTACAAAAATTTACCGTATTAAACGTGTTGTCAGTTTCTAAAAATGAAAAAAATCATCACAATCGAGACGGGGTGGGCGGGCGGGGTTTAATTTTGCCCTCTTTTTCTTAAAATACATAGTCTTTTTTGAACAACACGATACTCAAATACATGTTTTTAATTTCTCGCAAAGAAATAAGTATTTTGCAGTAAGCTCCACCCCCTTGATTCACGATGAATTTTGTTGCCTTTTTGTTTTAATATGTGTAGACTTCCTTTCACAGCATAAAACTAAAACCATATCTAAAATGGAAAATTTGTGTAAAGAAATATAGATTTTGCAATTAGCCAAATATAAGCTCGGCCCACCCGTCCTATCTCAATTCTGATGATTTTTTATTCGTCGTAAGCCGAGGGGTGGAGCTTAATTGTAAGATCCTTATTTTTCTACGAGAAATTACCATATGTTCTTGAGTAATCGTGTTATATACAGAAAAGTAAATCTATTAATTTAAAAAGAAAACCAAAAGAGAAACCCCACCCATCCATCTCAATCTCAATTGTGATGAATTTTTCATTCGTTGTCAGACCGAGGGGCGGAGCCTAATTGCAAAATCCGTACTTTCCCACAAAAATTTACCATTTTAAAGATGTTTTACCTTTCTTATTGTGAAAAGAAGACTACATATATTACGAAAAAAGGGTAAATTGTAAGACGAATAGCAATAAATCGAAAAAACAAAGTCACATCCTAGAAGAAAATGTTTGTGGTAAAATTTCTGCGTTACGTAAATGTAAATAAAATTCTTTAAAGTATATCCACATTGAGAAAAACCCACTACAACCAAAGAAATTTAAATGTGAGCTCTTTCACAATTGTTTGTTCAAACTCAAGTATGGAGGATGCTAAATGACGAGTGCGGTGGGAAAAACATGTATTGTTTCGGAGAAAGCACACAAAAAAATCCAAAGTTCAGACCTCAAACTTAAAAAAAGTGTAGATCACTGGATAAAACCAGATTTGAAAAATTCTGGCGCGATACCAGAAACCGTAGACACCACTGACGACACCACCAATTGTAATGGACAACGCTATATGTATTGGTTTCCAAACCCCCAACCTCCTCGCTCCAACCGCCATAATTACCCGATGTCCGTAAACAAGCACCACGTCACCGCCTGATCTAAACCCGATCGAAATTACTCGGAACAGTCATCAACAAGTCGCAGAAAACAATTTTATGTACTTTAACCGAACGACCATCTCTTTATTTATCCCAGCCGTGAATCACTTTCCCGAAATAAATACAGAACCTTTTCCATTAATCCATATAGACAACAATCGCGGGCCCCAGACATCCGAGTTCACTCAACTTTTGACAAGTCACACTCGGTCACCGCCATTTTCGAACCTTGCCATCTGCTCGCCCGAAAAAAGTCCCGACGATCCAGGTGGGAAATTTCCGAGCGGACTCGGCTGTGGGAAACGCGCTGCCGGTAATTTTTTTAAACTATACACACGAAATCAAAAACTGTCGTTTGGAATTTAGTACGCGGCAAGGTCAAACCACGCGGAATTAGGGGCAGTCCCGACTTATATAATTCCTCCCTGCGCTGAACCTTATTACGTACGCCAATGGAATGATCGGCGTGTCGAACCCGACTCCAACTATGTAAAGAATTTAAAAATCACCGCCGCACTCAATGGAATTCTATTAAGAACAGCAGCTCGATATTTAAGTGTTTTAGTCATTGAGCGGTTAACAGTAAATAGCTGGAGATAGTCAGCCGAGTGACAATTACCTCATTCTTCTTGTTTGCTTTCGATTCGGTTTTTCCAGCGCGGTATTTGTTCGTTCGACACGTCGGCCGAGGAATTTAAAATGCCGAACGCACGAAATGATTCACCTCGAGCCCCATTATATCCGACTACGGCGAATTATCCACGACTTATTGGCGGAATCATTATTTTTATTTGCGAAGCCAAGAAACTGCGGCTAAAATTAAAACAATAACGGTGAAGGCGAGCTCACACGGAACGGGGAGGGAATCCGGGTCACGTGACGGAGCGCGCGGACGCGGTTGGCGGAAGCGCGTCACGTGATCGCCGGGTCAACTGGTCGTGAGAAATTCGCTGCGGAGCGAGTTCGATCGCCGCTTTTCAAACGGAAAATGTGGATATCGACACGTAATTGACAGTTTCAGAGAAAAACAATAAAACTTAATACTCCGATTTGGAAATTACCGAAAAATAATTAAAACGACTGGAGATTAGCGGCTTCGGCGAATACACTTTCCACGATTCCACGCATACTGGTTTATTTATTTTTGAAGGCAACAATTAGGTTGTTAGGTGGATCTTATCGGTTGTCACGCCAATTACGCTTTTCCGATACCACGTTCCAACGAAACGGATATGGATAGTGGATACATAGATAAAATGGAAACTAATTGCCCATTTTTTCGATTTTCAATATACACATATTTCAAAAAAAAAAAAATTCTTACTTGGAACAATTTTTCTTAAACGTTTAGAGTTTATGGACATTTTTTTATTCACAAAGTACAGTGATTACGTTATTATACAAAGTATGATAATTTGATAATTGATAAGATAAAGACTACAATGTAGACATCTGAACTGAATCAAAAAATTGATTGAAGGTTATTTCAAATTTTTCAAAAAAAAAAAAGCGAACGTCTCCAAGGCCGCCCCCGATGCAGTCCCGCTTGCACGCTGCGCTTCCGCCCGCCCCCGGCCCGCGTCCATCGAACAAGTGTCTTTTTTCGTCTGCTCGCCCACCGCCTGTCCCACGGCATGGTATTTTTTTGCGCGCGATCGACGGACGTCTGGGAGAGCGCTAGATCGGAGCCAAGGACGTCGGCCAGAAATACGACGTCGGGCGTCGGATCACGCGTCAGACGTCGTCGGCGGGCCACGGGCCTCGTGTCCGTCCGCCGCCGCCGCGTCCCGCCCCCGTCTCGCCGCCGGCGTCTCGCCCCAACCTAGACGCGCGCTACTGCGTCCGAAATGTCGTCGGCTGCGTCGCGGCGCCACGACGCTCCCTCCGTCTCTCTCGCGGCGCTCCTCGACGTCTGCGGAAAAATTTAGGCGGCGTCGACGCTCGCCGGACTTTGGATGGGGAACGCGACAAAACAAACAGGGCGGCGGCGGCCGGGGACGGCTTTTTTAATTTATTCATGGGGGACGGGGGCGGCGGGCGGGATCGATTAGAGCCGATGCGATGCTGTGCACGAGGGAAGAAGCTCGCGGTGCTGGATGGCGTCTGGGTTAGTTTTCGTTGAAACGCTACAAAATAGTGCGCTTCCGCTCGACAATTTTCTTTATTATTAAATCAGAGGTTAGATCAATCTCGGCAATCGAACACAATATTGACGTCGTCCCGATCGGTTGCTGCACAGAAGCCATTTATTTATATTTGAGTCTTTATCTGCCGCTTATTACCACCTGTCTTTCGATAAAATTCCTCACTTCCTCCCATGAGTTATGGCATTATTAATAGATTAAAACATTTCCTGTTTACTGAATTTTTCTGCTCCACATTTTTAAATAAATTTATCAATGCTTATCACAATGAATGGATTCCGTGGAAAAAAAAACAAATCGGTCGCGCTAAATTCGGACATTTTTGATAGTGTGTGTAGGTGAGCGAGGCAAAACAAGAAATTTTCTTTTTTTTTGCCTGTTTACGGTTTACGTAGAGGTCAGCATTGACTGAAAACCTTGGACTGGAAGAAAGTAACGGTTTTGCTATTTGTCTGAATTTCTTCGAACAGAGGCGCGCGCCAAAGACAACAAGGACTAAAGTTAGAGATTTGTGATTTATTGCGACGCCAATTCGTATATTTTTGGTGTTTTTAAAGACTCCACTTTATTTTTCTATAGTTTAACTAAACTGTTTTATCAGTCATTTTTATTGTTTTAAGGTGTTTATATTCCTTACTGGAGCCAGCCACGTGATCACTCCATCTGTTCGGTAAACGGACTATAAAACATCCGCTCCTGGTTGTCATTTTTGTCAACGCAGTTTTTGGAAAACTTTTTTTTTAATTAAATGGCTTTCACTGACTCCGTGTTTACCAACCGCTTTATCGAACGTTGGCAACAACAAAAAAATTGGTCTAAAGAGTTTAGACAGTACTTCCCTCGCTGTCGGAAACTTGACGACTGCATGCCTATTGTGTTTTTTTCTCATTACATTTTTGTAGTGGGAATTTAAAAAAAAATTGCGATGACGTCATCAACATTTTTGCAAGGACACGTATATCAGTTGGGATAGATGTAGTGTAATACTAAGAATAAAATTATTATATTCTCAAATTTTCGGGAAAATGAATTGGGTCGTTTGAATATTGATTTGTAATAATCAATAAAATAACGAAACAATTTACTCACGTATACCTACGTATCAGAGGCAACTGAAAATCGTGTATGTATAAACATTGTTAATTTAAGATGACAGGCGTAACAGCATACGTGAGAGCCAAACACAGAAACTGTAAACAAAACGACCGTCGGTTTTATTGCTTCGACTTCCGCTTATTATATAAAACATTGGGTTTTATTTTAATTCTTGACGGTGAAATTCACAATTGGTTGATTATAAACATGTCTATTTCACATTCGCGGAATCAAGTGAACGCATAAAACAAATGCAGGTCTGTAATGTTAAAGTCGATATAAATAAGCGTGCTACCCTTATGTTTCAACCGAGTTTTTCCTTTAACAAATTTTGTGTCTACCAAATTGGGTTGGTTGGGGTGTAATACTAATAATAAGTGTTGCCTTTAATTTAATCAATAAAATAAATTGACTTCATTAATTTTTTGAACCACCTCTTAAGAAAATCTAAAAAATATGAATGGAATGATAAATCACAAGTACAAACTCATCATATTTTTTGCATTTTAGATAGGATTTATTCAGCAAAATTTAAGGGTGACGTCATCAATTTTTTTAGGAGGGATGAACAAATACATTTTGAACAAAAGTTTACCATGCTTATAATAACTTTAAAATATTCCCAAGATTTCAAAGCATTCGGTTTTGTAATTCCTGATTAAATCGATAAAATAAATTCACGCCTTCATTAATTTTTTTGAGTCACCCTGCATATGCAAATCCAAAAATATGAATGGAATGATAAATCACAAGTACAGACTCATCATATTTTGTACATTTTAGATACGATTTATTCGGAAAACTTTTGAGCTGACGTCATCAGTTTTTTGTAGAAGATAACCAAATATATTTTGACTAAAAATTTATTATGCTCTTTATAACCTTAAAACATCTGCAAGATTTCAAAGCATTCGGTTTTGTAGTTCCTGATTAAATCAATAAAATAAATTTACGCATTCATTAATTTTTTTGAGTCACTCTGTATATGCAAATCCAAAAAATATGAATGGAGTGATAAATGACAAGTACAGGCTCATCATATTTTGTACATTTTAGATATGATTTATTCGGCAAACTTTCGAGCTGACGTCATCAAGTTTTTGGAGGGGATAAGCAAATATATTTTGACTAAACATTTATTATGCTCTTTATGACCTTAAAACATCTGCAAGATTTCAGAGCATTCGGTTTTGTAGTTCCTGATTAAATCAATAAAATATATTTACGCATTCATTAATTTTTTTGAGTCACCCTGTATATGCAAATCCAAAAAATATTAATGGAGTGATAGTTCACAAGTACAGACTCATCATATTTTGTACATTTTAGATATGATTTATTCCACAAACTTTTGAGCTGACGTCATCAAGTTTTTGGAGGGGATAAGCAAATATTTTTTGACTAAAGATTTATGATGCTCTTTCTAGCCTTAAAACATCTGCAACATTTCAAAGCATTCTGGTTAGCAGATTAAAAATTAAATTTCAAAATGTTGTTTTATAATTTTGATTTTTTTTCCAAAAATCTGGACGTTTCGGGTGAAAAGTCGATTCAGAGTTGTAAACTACATGTGTAGGACTATGTTATTTTATACAATTGAAAACCCATTTACTATGTACAATTTTGAAGTGACGTCATCGCTTTAGTGGTGGGGATGATTCGACAAATTTTGGTTAGCGTTTTACCATCTACATGATATTCTTAATATAAGTACAAAATTTCACAACAATCGGTCGAGTACTTTCGGAGATTATCTGTCTAATAAAAATCCGTGACAACAGACGGACAGACGGACAGACGGACAGACGGACGGACAGACGGACAGACGGACGGACAGACGGACAGACAGACGGAAATGGGAGACCTATTTCTTCGTCTTCTAGGGGTCATGAAAGATCGAGAAAACGTAAAAGTAGAGAGTCGGCCGACGGACTCGATTACAATACTTCCTTTGCTTACGCTCGGGAAGTAAAAATAAAAATAATAATGACAACACTTTAAATTCAGTCATTGTAAATTCGTCAAAACAACGGTACATTAATGTGGGAAAAACTAGTTTTCGCAGACTCAATAACCTCTAAAACCCCACTAATTATTAAAAACGAAATCCGCAAGTATGCGAAATAGTAAAAATCAAAATTATTTTTATTCGTCATCGGCAATGAAACAAAATTGGGATCAGGGTTACCACGGTATGTTAGATTTTCACTAAGGATCAGTAAAATTGTATACCATATAAATAAACAAAAACACTATTATTTATTATATGCATTTAACCAATCTCGTATAATAATATTTTAATTAATAACGACTTCTTAATAGCGCTAAATGTGATAAAAACCAACTCGACTAGTTTTCACTAGTATACGTACGCATTTAGCAAGAACATACTTCAATAAATTAAAACTTGTTAGAAATAGCGATTTTACCTGCAGTTGTCAAACAGTTGGCTGGGTTTTAGTGAAAACGTCAATATACTTTATGACTGTGCCTCTGACTTATTGTTGTTATTTATGACAGGTGATTCGCCGCCTTGTCCTAATCCACTAAAGGCACGGTTATACAGCAACCGTTTTGGCGAGCAAAGCTTGCCGAACATATTGTCGTTTGTTTTGAAACCACAACCACCTAGGGTTTGCTTTATTTTGACGATTCGGTATTCGAATGCTGGAAATATTACTTTTTGAGAGGAATGTTACGTTCTGTACAAAACAACGCAATAAATCTATTTACAGTCAGTTAGTAATGGCTAATGATGATTATTCGCGGTACACAATGTTATGAAACTTGTATTTGCTCAAAAACGTAAATTTAGTTAGATGACAACGTCACGGATACAACTGTCAAACAAAAAATAACATTCCCGAAGCTTTTTTGACTAGGATTTTTAAATTGTTCAATTTTTCATTTTTTTTTTGGTTTCGTCGAGTTTCCAAGCTTAATTTTTCCAGTTTTTAGTCTCTTCAATTTGCGACTTTTCAAGTTCTCATTTTTTTGTTTCTTCAATTTTTGCAGATTTTTCGATTTTATGTTGCGATTTTATATTTTTTGGTTTTTTCAATTTATCATTTCTTTTTTGGTTCTTCAATTGTACGATTTACAACTCTTTGAATTTTCGTTTTTAAATTTTTTGGTTTTTCGATTTTTGAACTTCTGGAGGTTTCAGTTTTTAGATTTTGCTATTTCTAGATTTGCAGTTTCGCGATTTTTCGATTTTTCATTTTTCGATTCTTTCATTTTAATTTATTCAAAATTTCGATCTGCAATTTTCGTTTCAGTATTTTATTTTCTTAATTTTTACAATTTTTTGATTCTTCAGTGTTCCGATTTTGTAATTTTTTGTTGTTTCAGTTTCAATTTTTTTCGATTTTCACGACATGTAACTATGAGTTTTCATTTTCAATTTTTTTACTTTTTCGATTTTTGAATTTCAGGAGATTTCAATTTCTAGATTTGCAGTTTCGCGAATTTCGATCTTTAATTTTTCGATTTTTCAATTCTAGTTTATCCAAAATTTCGATTTTTCAATGTTGCGATGTTATAATATTTGCTTTTTTCAATTTAATTTTTTTTCATCTGTTCGTTTATCCAATTTTTCGATTTATCAAATTTTTTTGGTTCTTCAATTTTACGATATGCAACTCTTTGAGTTTTCGTTTTTAAATTTCTCAGTATTTTGATTTTTGAACTTCTGGAAGTTTCAGTTTTTAGATTTTGCAATTTTTCGATTTGCGATTTTTCGTTTCGCTTTTATAATTTTTGATTTTTTCAATTTAAATTTTTTCGATTTCTCATTTATACAATTTTTCGATTACAACTCTTTGACTTTTCGTTTTATAAATTTTTTTGTTTTCTGATTTTTGAACTTCTGGAGATTGCATTTTTTAGATTTTGCATTTTCTCGATTTCTAGTTTCGCGAGTGTCGATCTTTAATTTTTCAATTTTTCGATTCCCCAATTTTAATTTATTCAAAATTTCGATTTGCGATTTTTCGTTTCGATTTTTATTTTCTTTATTTTTGGAATTTAAATTTTTTCAACTTTTCGTTTATAAAATTTTTCGATTTCCATTTTTTTAATTTATCATCTTTGATTCTTCAATTTTACGATATGCAATTCTGTGAGTTTTCGTTTTTAAATTTTTAACTTTTGATTTTTCAGCTTCTGGATGTTTGTTTTTCCATTTTTCAATGTTTCGATAATAATTTTTTGTTTTTTCAATTTCGATTTTATTTCAATTTTTACGACAATGCAATTTTGAGTTTTCATTTTGAAATTTTCAGTTTTTCGCCTTTTCAATGTTCTGATTTTATTATTGTTCTTTTCTCCATGTGAAATTTTTAAATTTTTGGATTTTTCAATTTTAATATTTTGCAAATTTTTCGATTCTTCAAATGTTCAGTTTGGAAGTTTTCGTTTCGTTTTTTTATTTTCTTTTTTTTACAATTTTTCAATATTCCGATTTTATAATTTCTTGTTTTTTCAATTTATACGCCACGCAACTTTACGAGTTCATCTTTAAATTTTTCGGTTTTTTGATTTTCCAGCTTTCAGATTTTGGAATTTTTCGATTTCCATTTTCACGAATTTTCAATTATTCGTTTCTTCAATTTTTCGTTTCGGTTTTTATTTTTTTAATTTTTCGAATATTCAACGTTCCAATTTTAAATTTTCAGTTTTTTGATTTTCCAACTTATAGATGTTGCAATTTTTCGGTGAAGTTCTTTAGTTTTTCGATGTTTTGCCTTTTTCAGTTTTTCGGTTTTCAATTTTTCAAACGTTTATATTTTTTAATTTTTCGTTTTTTCAATGTTAAATTCTTCAATGTTTTGATTTTTGTAATTTTTTGCAATTGTAATTTTTTCAGTTTTTCGTTTCTTCAATTTTAATATTTTGCAAATTTTTCGATTCTTCAAATGTTCAGTTTGCAATTTTTCGGTTTTTATTTTCTTTTTTTTTACAAACTTTTCAATGTTCCGATTTTATAACTTTTTGTTTTTTCAATTTATACGCCATGCAACTTTACGGGTTCAATTTGAAATTTTTCAGTTTTTTGATTTTCCAACTTTCAGATTTTGGAATTTTTCGATTTTCAATTTCATGAGTTTTCAATTTTTCTTTTCGGTTTTTTATTTGCTTATTTTTTTCAATTTTCGCCTTTTCAATGTTCTGATTTTATTATTGTTCTTTTTCAATGTGAAACTTTTCAATTTTTCAAACTTTTACATTTTTAATTTTTCGTTTTCTCGATGTTTGATTTTATCGATTTTATCATCTTTATATCTGCAATTTTAATTTTTTTAGTTTTTCGTTTTTCAATTTTAATATTTTGCAAAATTTTCGGTTATTTTATTTTTCGTTTTTTCAAAACTTCAATTTGTAACTTTTTGTTTCGGTTTTTTGTTTTATTTTTTCAATTTTTCGCCTTTTCATTGGTCTGACTTTATTATTGTTCTTTTTTTAACATGAGATTTTTTAATTTTTGAATTTTATAATTTTTCGATTTTATAATTTTTTATTTTTCACTTTTCGTTTCTTCGATTTGCGATTTTTCCATTTTTCATTTCTTCCAATTTTCAATTTGCAATTTTTTGTTTCGCTTTTAATTTTTCGATTTTTCAAACGTTTAGATTTTTTAATTTTTCGTTTTTTCAATGTTTCAGTTTTATAATGTTATATTTTTGCAATTTTAATCTTTTCAATTTTTCGTTTCTTCAATTTTTTGATTGGCGATTCTTCAATTTTTCATTTCTTCTAATAATTAATTTGCAATTTTTCGATTTTTCAATGTTCCGATTTTATAATTTTTTGTTTTTTTCAATTTCAATATTTTCAATTTTTTCGACATTCAATTTTGCCGCGTTTTCATTTTAAAGTTTTTCAGTTTTCTGATTTCAGATTTTAGATTTTGCATTTTGTCGTTTTTTACTTGTTTCATTTTTTCAATTTTTTCGCATTTTCAAATTTTGGATTGTTCAATGTTTCGATTTAAAAGTTTTTTATTTTTGTAATTTTTCGTTTCTTTTTTTTTACAATTTTTCGATTTTTCAATGTCCCGATTTTATAATCTCTTGTTTTTCCAATTTTTATGAAACGCAACTTTTCGAGTTTTCATTTAAAAATTTTTCAGTTTTTCGATTTCCCAACTTTTAGATTTTGCAATTTTTCGATTTGCAACTTTTACTTTCGGTTTTTTATTTGCTTCATTTTCAATTTTTGGCCCTTTCAATGTTCTGATTTTATTACTGTTCTTTACTCGATGTGAAATTTCTCAATTTTTTAATTTTTACATCTTCAGTTTTTCAAACTTCCAGATTTTTTAATTTTTGGTTTTTTCAATGATCGATTTTCAATTTTTCGTTTCTCCAATTTTTGATTTGCAATTTTCGAGTTTTCATTTTAAATATGTAGGCAATAATAATTATAATTTTTTTTTCACTTTTTCAACTTTACGATTTTGGAATTTTTTCATTTTTCGATTTTGGGATTTTAAAACTTTTATCTTTTATTGGATTTTTAATTTTTCCAACTTTCAGATTTTGGAATTTTTCGATTTTCAATTTCATGAGTTTTCAATTATTCGTTTCAGTTTTTTATTTGCTTCATTTTTTCAATTTTCGCCTTTTCAATGTTCTGATTTTATTATTGTTCTTTTTTCAATGTGAAACTTTTCAATTTTTAATTTTTCGTTTTCTCGATGTTTGGTTTTTCAATATTTCGATTTTATCATCTTTATTTTTGCAATTTTAATTTTTTTAGTTCATCGTTTCTCAATTTTGATAATTTGCAAAATTTTCGGTTATTTAATTTTTCGTTTTTTCAAAACTTCAATTTGTAATTTTTTGTTTCGGTTTTTTGTTTAATTTTTTCAATTTTTCGCCTTTTCATTGCTCTGACTTTATTATTGTTCTTTTTTAATGAGATTTTTCAATTTTTGGATTTTTTAATTTTTCGATTTTATAATTTTTTATTTTTCGAGTTTAATCTTTTCAGTTTTTCGTTTCTTCGATTTGCGATTTTCCATTTTCCGCTTCTTCCAATGTTCAGTCTGCAATTTTTCGTTTCGCTTTTTATTTTTTTTCAATTTTTCGGTTTTTCAAAGTTCCGATTTTATCATTTTTTGTGTTTCCAATTTCAAATTTTCAGTTTTTTGATTTTCCAACTTTTAGATTTTGCAATTTTTGGCTGAAATTTTTATTTGCTTTATTTTTTCAATGTTTTGCCTTTTTCAATTTTTCAAACGTTTAGATTTTTTAATTTTTCGTTTTTTCAATGTTAGATTCTTCAATGCTTCGGTTTTATAATTTTCTATTTTTGCAATTTTAATCTTTTCAGTTTTTCGTTTTCCATTTTTTGATTGGCGATTCTTCAATTTTTCATTTTCTTATTTCTTCAATTTTAATATTTTGCAAATTTTTCGAATCTTCAAATGTTTAATTTAATAGTTAATAAAAAATTAACGGTTTTTATTTTCTTTTTTTTACAATGTTTCGATTTTTCAATGTTCCAATTTTATAATTCCTTGTTTTTCCAAATTTTACGAAACGCAACTTTACGAGTTTTCATTTACAAATTTTTCAGTTTTTCGATTTCCCAACTTTTAGATTTTGCTCTTTTCCGATTTGCAACTTTTACTTTCGGTGTTTTATTTGCTTCATTTCCAATTTTTGGCCCTTTCACTATTGTTCCTTATTCGATGTGAAATTTCTCAATTTTTGAATTTTTAGGTTTTCAGTATTTCAAACTTCCAGATTTTTTAATTTTTGGTTTTTTCAATGATTGATTTTCAATTTTTCATTTTAAATATGTATGTAATAATAACTATCATTTAAATTTTTTTCACTTTTTCAACTTTATGATTTTGGAATTTTTTCATTTTTCAGTTTCTCAATATTAATTTTTCAATTACACAATTTTTGGTTTCCCAATTTTTTTATGGATGCCTTTTTTCTTCGATTTATTAATTATTTCGATTTTTAGCTTTTCAATGTTCAGTTCTTCGATTTGCAATTTTTCTATTTTCCAATTTTTCAACTTTTCAGGTTTTACAATATTTCGATTTGGAATTTCAGGAGTTTTTAATTTGTCATTTGTTCAATTTCTCGATTTGTAATTTTTCATTTCGACATTTTATTTTCTTTATTTTTTCAGTTTTTCAATATTCAGATTTGACCAATTTTTGGGTTTCCAATTTTTCTATTTGTCATCGTTTAGATTTTTTAATTTTTCGTTTTTTCACTTTTTCGATTTACAATTTTTCGTTTTCGTTTTTTATTTTGTTCATTTTTTAATCATTCAACTTTTTAATGTTTCGATTTTGTTTTTTAATTCCAATTTTTTGTTTCTTCAACTTCCCGATTTGCAATTTTTAAATTTTTCATTTTTTTGATTTTTCAAATTTTAGATGTTTCACTTTTTAGATCCCGCAATTTTTGAATTGCAGTTTTTTGGTGGGGCATTTTTTCTTTTTTAATTTTTCGGTTTTTTAATGTATTAATTTTATAATTTTCGTTGTTTTTCAATGTTAACTTGTTTAATTTTTGAAATTTTCAATTTCTTGTTTTTCAAAGTTTTAATTTTTCAACTTTTTCAACTTTTCAAATTTTTTAATTTTTGTTTTTTTTTTTCAGTTTGAGATTTTTGAGTTCTCGAGGTTTCAATATATAACTTTCCACCTTTTTGCTTTGAAATTTTTTGTTTTGGTTTTTATTTTGCTTGTTTTTTCAATTCCAATTTTTTCAATTTTTCGTTTCCCAATTTTACGATATACGAGGTCTCATTTTAAAATTTTTCAGGTTTCGATTTTCAAAATTTTGGATGTTTCAATTGTTAGATTCCGCAATTTTCGAGTTGCAGTTTGTCGTCTGGCTTCTTTATTTATTATTTTTTTTTTGTAATTTTTTGGTTTTTCAACGTTTTAATTTAGATTGTTTAAGTTTTCGATTTTTTAGTTTGTCGATTGTCAGTTTTTCGTTTCTTCAATTTTTTGTTTGTAATTTTTCTAGTTTTCATTTTAAATATGTAATAATAATAATTATAACTTAAAAAATTTCCAATTTTTCAACTTTGGGTTTTAGAATTTTTTCATTTTTCAGTTATGGGATTTTATAACTTTTTCATTTATTTGATTTTTTAATTTGTAGATTTTTACTTTTTCGATTTGCAATTTTTCGGTTCTTATTGTCTTTATTTTTACAATTTTTCCAGTTTTCAATGTTCGGATTTTAAATTTTTTGTTTTTTTGATTTCATTTTTTGAATTTTTCGTTTTTTCCAATGTTTTCGATTTGCAATTAATTTTTCATTTCTTTTGTTCCTTCCATTTCACGACATGCAACCTTTTATTTAAAAATTTTTCAGTTTTCCAATTTTCCAACTTGTGGATGTTTCAATTTTTCGATGTTCTGCTTTGATTGTCTTTTTTCAATGTGGAATTTTTCAATTTTTGGATTTTTCAATTTTTCCATTTTCCAACTCTTAGATTTGTTTAATTTTTCGTTTTTTCAGCTTCTCCATCTTTCAATGTTAATAATTTTTGGACTTTACAATTTTGACGATTTTATTATTTTTCGATTTTATAATTTATGGGTTATTCATTAATTTTCGATTTATAGGAATCTCGATTTTTAGTTTCCCAATTTTTCGATTTTCAACTTTTCGAATAACAAAGAAATGGAAAAATTTCAAAATTGTAAAATTGAAAAATCAAAAAGGAAAAATGAAAACTACAAAATATAAAAAATTAAAAACAAGAACTTCAAAAATTAGGGAAACGAAAGACTAAAAAATCGAAAGATTAAAAATCGGAAAATCGGATAATTCGGAATCCAAAAAAAAAATTTTTGGTTTCCCAATTTTTTTATGGATGCCTTTTTTCTTCGATTTATTAATTATTTCGATTTTTAGCTTTTCAATGTTCAGTTCTTCGATTTGCAATTTTTCTATTTTCCAATTTTTCAACTTTTCGAATAAAAAAATAAAAAAAAATGCAAAACTGCAAGTGACAAAACGAAAAAGTATCAAAAATTGCAAAATGTTGCTATACAATTTTGATCTTTTTTCCAAAAATCTGCAGGTCTAGGGTAATACATAACTTAAGATGGATTCAATATTTTATAAAGTTTAAAGAACATTTATTATTGTAAATTTTGGAAATAGCGTAATTTGCATGATATTGCGAACAGACGTACAAAATTTGACAACAATCGGTCCAACAGTTTCGGAGATTATGTGTCAAATAAAAATTAATACAGACGATACACAGACAGACAGACGGAAACGAACACTTTTAGAAATTGCAAAACTGCAAAAACTTGATGACGTCATCTTAAAATTTTGGTGGAAAATATTATGAACTTTATTTTTTTGTGCTAAACGCTAACTTTCGAACAATAGCACATTTTTTCGAGTCCGTCTCTGGAATAGATAACAAAGACAACTGAAATGTCTACACAACTTCAAACATTCTACGTCTAATACCTGTTTTAGCTCGCATAAATGAAAATAACGAGTAAAATCGCAAAAGTCAACGCAACACGCAAATAAGACTTGGAACTTTTGTATAGTAGAACAGGGAGCAAAAAAATTTTATCACACTGGTAGCGAATTATTTGAATGGTGATGGGCCTGCGACCCATAATGGTCATGCGATATTTAAATCTAGCTAGCCGTTGCGGATCCACCGGGGGGAGTGACTTTTGCGCGGCACCGTGTCCAAATCCAAACAGATTCCAGTGAGTTTATTTACCCTCGGTTGGTAGTGCGGGCATTTCCGGCCCGAAAACGTCAGCTCGCATTGAAACCCGAGACCTCACACCCCATGCGAAAAAAAACGCGAACCCCAAGGCCGCCTGCCCCAACTCACCGAACGTCGGCTTGGGCGCCTCGCCGTCGACGACTTCCTCGCCGTGCTGCAGCTTGAGCAGCGCCTTCAGCCAGCCGTCCACGTCCTCCTCGCTCTCCAGCACCACGCAGAAGCAGTCGTCCTTCGTGTACAACGCGATGACGTGCTTGTGTTTGGTGTCCAGCCGCCGGTTGATGTTGAAGCAGTTCTTCAGCGGGATGCTGCGCTTCGGCGGCTGGCCCCCGTGGAACTTGCGCTCCGAGTCGTAGTACTCCAGGCGCGCGGACGCCTCGGCCGTCTCGGCGCGCAAAACGAAGAACTTCTTGCGGGACGTTTTCAGTTTTTTGAGGTAGCCGCAGCGCACGACGTTGCCGCCCCCCTCGCACCCCTTCATCACCGACATCGGGGGGCTGTGCACATGTCGGGTGAAACACTCACTGAAGCACTGCCGCACCTGCGAAACTCGGGCACTCGACGAACGCTGGGTCAGTACTGGCGCGCCGCGGACTCCATCTTGCCGAGCTGGGTCGGGCCGAGGCGCCCCGCACCGAGCGCAGACGTGCGTACTGCGGGCGTCCTTGTCGGGCGCGCGGGCGAGCTCGGGCCGCCGCCCCGGACGTGAGTCGGGGATGGGGCCGGCGAGCGCTTGGTTGTAAACAAGAAAGGCGCAGGCGCCGATTCGTAGTATTCGATAACGAAAATGCCGTGGGCGGCGGTGCCGGATTGTGCTGGCTTCCATGGATGCGGGGAATGCGGCTGTGACGTAACGGTTTGGCGGCGGGTCGGGCGCGAGGTTTGAAAGCGGAGGCGGCAGTGGCGGCGGGGCGAAATGCGGCCGGCTTTTAAATAAGTTACTTGCGTAAACGAAAAATTGGATTGGGGTAATTGGCCGTAATTGACAGGAGTTTCAAGTTGTGTAATTGCTGACGTGAATTCAATTATAAGGAAAATTGTCTACTGGGTGTTCGGTTTTTAGTAACATCAAAATCGAACGTAGTAACAAACTTGGGGGGGTTGTTTGAAAATATTTTTGCCTATTGTTTTTGTATTAACATTCAGTTTGAACTAAAATATTTCTCAAAACTGGCGGATTTAGATCTACAATTTTTTTCGTGTTTTTTCTTTATTTTTACAATTTTTCGATTGGCAATTTTTCGGTTTACAGTTTTTCGGTTTTTTCGAATTCGATTTAGCTTTAATTTTAATTTAGATTTTTTATTTTTCGTTTCTTTATTTTCTGGTTTGTAATTTTTCTAGTTTTCATTTTAAACTTTAGATTTTAGAATTTTTTCATTTTTCAATTATGGGATTTTACCACTTTTTCAGTTATTTCATTTTTTAATTTTTTGATTTTTAATTTTTCAATTTCTCCCATTACCATTTTTCGTTTTTACAATTTTTGGGTTTTCCAATTTTTCGATTTGCCATTTTTTGTTCCGGTTCTTATTTTCTTTATTTTTAGAATTTTTCGTTTTTCCAATGATTCGCAGTTAATCCACTTTTATTTTTTTTGTTCCTTCCATATCACCTTTAGATTTTTTAATTTTTCCTTTTTTCACTTTGAGATTTTTCAGTTCTCGAATTTTCAATTTGCAATTTTTCACTTTTTCGATTTGAAATTTTTCGTTTCGGTTTTTATTTTCTTTATTTTCACAATTTTTCGATTTTTCAGTTCCGATTTTATAATTTTTTGTGTTTTTAGTTCTATTTTTTCAATTTTTCGTTTTTTCCAATTTTCTAGATTTGCAGTTAATCGATTTTTCATTTTTTCGTTCAATTTCAGGAGTGTCCATTTTTTAATTTTCCGATTTTCCAACTTATGGGTGTTTCAATTTTTGATTTTGCAATTTTCGATTTTGCAATTTCAGAAGTTTTTAATTTATCATTTGTTCAATTTCTCGATTTGTAATTTTTCATTTCGGCATTTTATTTTCTTTATTTTTTCAGTTTTTCAATATTCCGATTTGACAATTTTCCTTTTTTTCAAAGTAAAATTTTTCATTTTGCAGTTTTTCGGTTTTCAATTTTTCAGTTTTTCATCGTTTAGATTTTTTAATTTTTCGTTTTTTCACTTTTTCGATTTACAATTTTTCGTTTTGGTTTTTTATTTTGTTAATTTTTTAATCATTCAACTTTTTAATGTTTCGATTTTATTTATTTTTTTTTTGTTTTTTAATTCCAATTTTTGTTTCTTCAACTTCCCCATTTGCAATTTTAATTTTTTTTTTATTTTTCAAATTTTAGATGTTTCACTTTTTAGATTCCGCAATTTTCGAATTGCAGTTTTTTGGTGGAGTATTTTTTTATTTTTTTTAATTTTTCGGTTTTTCAATGTATTGAGTTTATAATTTTCGTTGTTTTTCAATGTTAACTTGTTTTTTTTTGAAATTTTCAATTTTTTGGTTTTCAATTTTTCGGTTTCTTCAGTTTCAGATTTTTCAGTTTGTCGATTTTTCAACTTTTTCAACTTTTCAAATTTTTTAATTTTTATTTTTTTTTTTTCAGTTTGAGATTTTTCAGTTCTCGAGGTTTCAGTGTATAATTTTCCACCTTTTTGCTTTGCAATTTTTCGTTTTGGTTTTTATTTTGTTTGTTTTTTCAGTTCCAAGTTTTTCAATTTTTCCTTTCCCAATTTTTCGATTTCCAATTTTTTAAATTGTCTTTTTGGTTTTTACGATATACGAGGTCTCATTTTAAAATTTTTCAGTTTTTCGATTTTCAAAATTTTGGATGTTTCAATTTTTTGGTTCCGCAATTTTCGAGTTGCAGTTTTTCGTTTGGGTTTTTATTTTATTTTTTGCAATTTTTTGGTTTTTCAACTTTTTAATTTAGGTTTTTTAATTTTTAGTTTTTAGATTGTCAGTTTTTCGTTTCTTCTTTTTTTTGTTTGTAATTTTTCTAGTTTTCATTTTAAATTTGTAATAATAATTATAATTTAAAAAAATTCCAATTTTTCAACTTTAAATTTTAGAATTTTTTCATTTTTCAGTAATGGAATTTTATAACTTTTTCATTTATTTGATTTTTTAATTTGTAGATTTTTAAGTTTTTCTGTTTCTACATTTTTCAATGTTACAATTTTAACGATTCTATAATTTTTCGATTTGCAATTTTTCGGTTCTTGGTGTCTTTATTTTTATAATTTTTCCATGCAACTTTTTATTTGAAAATTTTTCAGTTTTCCAATTTTCCAACTTGTGGATGTTTCAGTTTTTCGATGTTCTGGTTTCATGTTCTTTTTTCAATGTGGAATCTTTCAATTTTTGGATTTTTCAATTTTTCGGTTTGTAGTTTTGCGATTTTCAATTTTTTTATTTTCCAACTCAGATTTGTTTAATTTTTCGTTGTTTCAGTTTCAGATTTTTCAGTTTTTTTCAATGTTAACAATTTTTCGACTTTACAATTTTGACGATTTTATTATTTTTCTGTTTTATAATTTATGGGTTTCCAAATTTTTCGATTCGATTCGGTTTTTCTTTCCAGTTTTTTGATTCATTAATTTTCGATTTATAAGAGTCCCGCTTTTTAGTTTCAAAATTTTTCGATTTTTCAACTTTTCGAGTTAAAAAATGGAAAAATTTCAAAATTGTAAAATTGCAAAATCAATGAAAAACGAAAAAGTAGAAAATGAAAATTGAAAAATCTAAAAATTGGAAAACAAGAACTGAAAAATTGTTGAAACGAAAAACTTTGATTGTTTCAATTTTAGCTTTAATTTTAATTTAGATTTCTAATTTTTCCTTTCTTCATTTTCTGGTTCGTAATTTTTCTAATTTTCATTTGAAACTTTAGATTTTAGAATTTTTTCGTTTTTCAATTATGGGATTTTACCACTTTTTCAATTATTTGATTTTTTAATTTTTTTATTTTTAATTTTTCAATTTCTCCCTTTTCCGTTACCATTTTTCGATTTTACAATTTTTGGGTTTTGCAATTTTTCGATTTGCAGTTTTTTGTTTCGGTTCTTAATTTCTTAATTTTTACAATTTTTAGAATTTTCAGTGTTTCGATTTTATATATATTTTTTTTAATTCAACTTTTTTTAATTTTTCGTTTTTCCAACGATTTGCAATTAATCCATTTTTATTTTTTTTGTTCCTTCCATATCACTTTTAGATTTTTTAATTTTTCCTTTTCTCACTTTGAGATTTTTCAGTTCTCGAATTTTCAATTTGTAATTTTTCACTTTTTCGATTTGCAATTTTTCAATTTTTCGTTTTTTTTGGTTATTCAGTTTTACGATATTGCGACTCTTCGAGGTTTCATTTTTAAATTCTTCAGTTTTTCGATTTTACAACTTTTGGGTTTTCCGATTTTTCGATTTGAAATTTTCGTTTCGGTTTTTATTTTCTTTATTTTTACAATTTTTCGGTTTTTCAGTGTTCCGATTTTATAATTTTTTGTTTTTTTAATTCCATTTTTTGAATTTTCCGATTTTCCAACTTATGGGTGTTTCAATTTTTGATTTTGCAATTTTCGATTTGCAATTTCGGGAGTTTTCAATTTGTCATTTCTTCAATCTCTCGATTTGTATTTTTTTATTTCGGTTTTTTGGTTCTTTTTTTTTAGTTTTTTTTTAATGTGAATTTTTTCAATTTTTAGACTTCAATATTTCGTATTTTAATTTTTCGGTTTTCAATGTTTCTATTTTACACCTTATTTTTAATTTTTCGTTTTTTCAGTTTTTCAGTTCGAGATTTTTCAGTTTATAATTTTTCACTTTTTTCGAATACTAGAGTGCGCAATTTTCGACTTGCAATTTTTCGTTTTTTTTTTTTCTTTTTTTTCTTAATCTTTCGGTCATTCAATGTAGCGATTTTACAATTTTTGTTTTTTTTTTTAATTGTCAGTTGTTTAATTTTTGAAATTTACAATTTTCCGATTTGCAATTTTTTGGTTTGCAATTTTTCGGTTTTTCAACTTTTTAATTTGGATTTCTTAATTTTTTGTTTTTCAATTTCAGACTTTTCAGTTTGTCGATTCTTCAATTTTTGGTTTGTAATTTTTCTAGTTTTCATTTTAAATATGTAATAATAATTATAATTTGGAAAATTTTTCACTTTTTCAACTTTAGATTTTAGAATTTTTTCATTTTTCAATTATGGGATTTTACCACTTTTTCAGTTATTTGATTTTTTAATTTTTTGATTTTTAATTTTTCAATTTCTCCCATATCCGTTACAATTTTTCGATTTTACAATTTTTGGGTTTTCCAGTTTTTCGATTTGCAATTTTTCATTTCGGTTCTTATTTTCTTTATTTTTAGAATTTTTAGAATTTTCAGAGTTTCGATTTTATATATATTTTTTTTAATTCAACTTTTTTTAATTTTTCCTTTTTCCACTTTGAGATTTTTCAGTTCTCGAATTTTCAATTTATAATTTTTACTTTTTCGGTTTACAATTTTTCAATTTTTCGTTTTTTTTTGGTTATTCAGTTTTACGATATTGCGACTCTTCGAGGTTTCATTTTTAAATTCTTCAGTTTTTCGCCTTTCCAAATTTTGGATGTTTCAATTTTTAGATTACACAATTTTCGACTTGCAGTTGCAGTTGCAGTTTTTCGTTCGGGTTTTTTCGTTATTTTTTCAATTTTTCGGTTTTTCAGTGTTACGTTGTTTAATTTTTGAAATTTTCAATTTTTCAACTTTGGATTTTAGAATCTTTTCGTTTTTCATTTATTTGATTTTCTAGTTTTTCAATTTCTCCATCTTTCAATGTTACAATTTTTCGACTTTAAGGCGATTTTATAATTTTTCAATGTTGCAACTTTTGGGTTTTCCGATTTTTCGATTTGAAATTTTTCGTTTCGCTTTTTGTTTTCTTTACTTTTACAATTTTTCGATTTTTCAGTGTTCCGATTTTATAATTTTTTGTTTAATTCCATTTTTTGAATTTTATCGTTTCTTCAATTTTAATATTTTGCAAATTTTTTGATTCTTCAATTTTTCATTTCTTAAAATGTTTAATTTGCGATTTTTCGGTTCAGTTATCAATTTCTTTTTTTTTTTAAATTTTTGGATTTTATTATTTTGTTTTTTCGATTTCAATTTTTTCAATTTTTACGACAGGCACCTCTACGAGTTTTCATTTTGATATTTTTCAGTTTTTCGACTTTGCAACATTTAGATTTGGCGAATTTTCGATTTTTCACTTCAATTTTTTAGTTTTTTTTGGCTTAATTTTTCCGTTCTTTAATGTTCTGATTTTATAGTTTTTCTCTTTTTCAATTTTTCTACCTTTTATTTTAAATATGTAATAATAATTGCAATTTTGAAAATATTCACTTTTTCATTTTCGATTTGCGATTTTTCTATTTTTCGTTTTCTTGTTTCTTCAATTTTTCACTGCTTCAAATGTTCCAATTTACAATTTTTCGTTTCGGTTTTTATTTTCTTTTTTTTTACAATTTTTCGCTTCCAACTCCTAGTTTTTTTTTATTTGCGTTGTTTTTCCAATTTTTCAGTTTTTCAATTTTTTGGTTTTCTTCAATTTTTGATTCGCAATTTTTCTACATTTCATTTTAAATATGTAATAATAATTGTAATTTTAAAATTTGTCACTTTTTCAATTTTACGATTTTAGAATTTTTTAGTTTCTCGATATTTAATTTTTCGATCTTTTAATGTTTTTTACTTTACCATTTAAACGATTCTTTAATTTTTCGTTTTTTCCAATTTTCTCGATTTGCAGTTAATCGATTTTTCATTTTTTTTCGTTCCATTTCGCGATATGCAACTCTTCGAGTTTCCATTTTTAGATTTTTCAGTTTTCCGATTTTCCAACTTGTGAGTGTTTCAATTTTTGATTTTGCAATTTTTCGATTTGCAATTTCAGGAGTTTTTAATTTGTCATTTCTTCAATCTCTCGATTTGTATTTTTTCATTTCGGTTTTTTAGTATTTTTATTTTTTCAGTTTTTTTCAATCTGAAATTCTTAAATTTTTGGACTTTTCAGTTTAGATTTCTTAATTTTTCGTTTTTTCAACTTCGGATTTTTCAATTTGCCGATTTTTTAATTTTTCGATTCTTCAATTTTTGGTTTGTAATTCTTCTAGTTTTCATTTTACATATGTATCTAATAATAATTATAATTAAACAAAATTTTCACTTTGTCAACTTTGGATTTTAGAATTTTTCATTTTTCAGGTATGGAATTTTACAACTTTTTCATTTCTTTGATTTTTTTTCAATATAACAATGTTTCGAATTTTCATTACATATTCCGATTTCATAATTTTTTGTTTTTTTAATTTCGTTTTTTGATTTTTTTTCCAATGTTTTCGATTTGTAATTAATCGATTTTTAAGTTTATCGTTTTTCCCACTCATGTTTCAATTTTCAGGTTTTACAATATTTCGATTTGGAATTTCAGGAGTTTTTAATTTGTCATTTGTTCAATTTCTCGATTTGTAATTTTTCATTTCGACATTTTATTTTCTTTATTTTTTCAGTTTTTCAATATTCAGATTTGACCAGTTTTTGGGTTTCCAATTTTTCTATTTGTCATCGTTTAGATTTTTTAATTTTTCGTTTTTTCACTTTTTCGATTTACAATTTTTCGTTTTCGTTTTTTATTTTGTTAATTTTTTAATCATTCAACTTTTTAATGTTTCGATTTTGTTTTTTAATTCCAATTTTTTGTTTCTTCAACTTCCCGATTTGCAATTTTTAAATTTTTCATTTTTTTGATTTTTCAAATTTTAGATGTTTCACTTTTTGAATTGCAGTTTTTTGGTGGGGTATTTTTTCTTTTTTAATTTTTCGGTTTTTTAATGTATTGATTTTATAATTTTCGTTGTTTTTCAATGTTAACTCATTTAATTTTTGAAATTTTCAATTTTTCGCTTTTTTCAATTTCAGATATTTCAGTTTGTCAATTTTTCAATTTTTTGTTTCTTCAATTTTTGGTTTTCAATTTTTTAATTTTTCAACTTCTAGATTTTTTAATTTTTGTTTTTTTTTTCAGTTTGAGATTTTTCAGTTCTCGAAGTTTCAATATATAACTTTCCACCTTATTACTTTGCAATTTTTTGTTTTGGTTTTTATTTTGTTTGTTTTCTCAGTTCCATTTTTTTAAATTTTACCTTTCCCAATTTTTCGATTTCCAATTTTTTAAATAGTCTTTTTTTGGTTTTTACGATATACGAGGTCTCATTTTAAAATGTTTCAGTTTTTCGATTTTCAAAATTTTGGATGTTTCAATTTTTAGATTCCGCAATTTTCGAGTTGCATTTTTTCGTTTGGGTTCTTTATTTTATTTTTTTTTTGCAATTTTTTGGTTTTTCAACTTTTTAATTTAGATTTTTTAAATTTTGGTTTTTTTAGTTTGTAGATTGTCAGTTTTTCGTTTCTTCAATTTTGTGTTTGTAATTTTTCTAGTTTTCATTTTAAATTTGTAATAATAATTATAATTTAAAAAATTTCCAATTTTTCTACTTTAGATTTTAGAATTTTTTCATTTTTCAGTAATGGGATTTTATAACTGTTTCATGTATTTTTTTTTTTAATTTGTAGATTTTTAGTTTTTCGATTTGCAATTTTTCGGTTCTTATTGTCTTTATTTTTACAATTTTTCCATGCAACTTTTTATTTAAAAAATTTTCAGTTTTCCCAATTTTCCAACTTGTGGATGTTTCAATTTTTCGATGTTCTGGTTTCATGTCCTTTTTTCAATGTGGAATCTTCAATTTTTGGATTTTTCAATTTTTCGGTTTGTAGTTTTGCGGTTTCCAATTTTTTTATTTTCCAACTCTTAGATTTGTTTAATTTTTCGTTTTTTCAGTTTCAGATTTTTCAGTTTCTTCAATGTTAACAATTTTTCGACTTTACAGTTTTCAGGATTTTATTATTTTTCGATTTTATAATTCATGGGTTTTCCAAATTTTCGATTCGGTTCGGTTTTTCTTTACAATTTTTTGATTCATTAATTTTCAATTTATAAGAGTCCCGCTTTTTGGTTTCAAAATTTTTCGATTTTTCAACTTTTCGAGTTAAAAAATGGAAAAATTTCAAAATTGTAAAATTGCAAAATCAATGAAAAACGAAAAAGTAGAAAATGAAAATTGAAAAATCTAAAAATTGGAAAACAAGAACTGAAAAATTGTTGAAACGAAAAACTAAAAAAAATTGAGAGATTTGAAAAACTTCAAAATCGAAAAAGTGCAAAATCGAAAAATGAGATATTGTGGATTGAACAAATAAAGGAAATGAAAATATAAATACATAATTAAAATAAAAAATTGAGAAAATGAAAAAATAAATATATAATAAAGAAACAAAAAAAAAATATTTTTTTGGGGTCACCTGTATAAGGAATACTAAAAACTATGAATCCATAGACAAACATCCATCAAAGTTCAAGATATCATGCACTTTTACAATTCAATCTATTGATTAAACCACTGCATTGTGGTTAAAGGTTAAAAAATATGACAAATTAGAGTAGGCCATTGTTGTGAATCCATTTTGTTATTTAATTTAGCCTAGAATTTAGCACGCAGTTCTCATAAACAATTTATCATCATTAAAACACACGTACAAAAAAATTCCATTGTTTGCCCTATATCCGAATATCTAAAAATTATAAAAAATATTAATTTCAAAGTTCAAACCAATACCCAGAATTTGCAAACCCAATACTGTTATAAAACCACCACAATTAACCTCAATTAAAAACCCTAGACTTTGACTCCATTACCAACTCAACCCACCAAAACGTCCGCAACAAAAACAAACCAGTTCTACCCAAAAAACCCATCCCAATTACCCCAAAATACGCACATCCCCGTCCCACCAACACCACTTTTGCATTGACGTCACCCTGACGCACGCCCCCCATTAGGCCGCCTTCGACGTCCGCCGCATTTTAAAGTCCGAAAAACAAGCCGCCGTCCGCTCGGCGCTTTAAACTGTGACGTAATTGGGCGGCGCACGAGCCGGCAACGCCGCAGCTCAACGCAACCACGACAGCGCGTATTCCGCCGTGGTCGTCGTCGCCGTCGCCGATCCGCTGCTGGTGCAGTGGCAGGGCGGCAGGGCGGGGACGGGGGCGGGAGCAACGCCCTTCACAGGTCATTCATACCATCGCATGGCCGCTGCCTCGGGATCCCGCCAAGCGTGACGCTCCTGCTGCTGCTGCGTCTGCCGCTACGTCATCGCAACTACGCAGCATTTAATGCCCTTTGCAGTGGCGTAGGGTCGCGGGATCGCCGCGTATTGCTGGTTGCATACATCCAATAGGTTTTTTGTGTATGAATTATTATACCAGTGTAATTATATGTTTGTTTTGGTATGTTTTATTGGCACGAAGGTACAAGGGGGCATGTGGTGGCTTCGTGGTACCGATATTTTCCGGAACTGCTTATTTATGGTAGTCAGTGGGCATAAGTTATAAATTTCGCTAGAATGAACATTGCAGTACTAATCAATAACGTTTTTATACTCGCAATTTAAAATTTACACACGTCTGCTTATCACACTAAATGAAGTGTAGTTGTAGTAATTGTGTTGTATTTTTAGCAATACGTTACAAATGTTATGCAATGGAAATTATTTATTGTTATTTCTCGTGGGTGTATTTATAATGCAATCGCCAATAAACCCGATTTAGTATGTATATAAAAAATAAAAAATTGGTTTTCTTATCGAGGCCGCCCAAGTTCAAGATTAAATAAATTGCGTTGTGGATTCTCTTTTGTAATTTATCAAACAACGCCGAGTCCGGATCCCCCCCGACGAGTTTCCGCCGCAGTGCCGCCCTCGGCGTCTTGCGGTTGCGTCGCGCTTGCGTTTTAACTCGGCATTCAGTCTCCGAGACGCCAAACAAACGCGCAACGCGCCGCCAACTCGCAGCCATCTCGTCGGTTCAATAACATCGCCAAAATTCCGAAAATAATGAAGAATGCCGAACGCTTAATCGAAGCGGTTCGAAGTCGGCCATTCCTCTACGACCAGTCGCTGCAAACCTTCAGACACCTCGCCACCAAGAACCGGAACTGGATTGAAGTCGCCAAGATTGTCTATGGTCGGGAGGACAACACCACAGGTCAGTGGCGTAGCGGTGCGGCGCGCGGCCGCCAGATCGCGCTGCGACGAGCCGGCAAAAGCGACCGCTTTCGCTACGGGATACATAGCATGTTTTTCTAGACTCTTAAGTGGGATTTATAAATTTGCTGTTAACGTTGAAGTTCCCCTTACAGTTGCCGTTTCGTTGCCAAGATAAGTCTACACATATTAAGAAAAAAAAAAAAAATCAAAATGTAGCCCCGCCCACCCACCCTGTCTCAATTATGATGATTTTTTTTATTCGTCGTGAGTCAAGAAGGCGGAGCTTAACTGCAAAATCCTTATTTCTCTCAGAGAAATACTTTGAAAAAATTAAAGCCAAAGATTAAGCCCCACCTATATCCGCCCCAATTGCAATTCTCAATTATGATGAATTTTTCATTCGTTGTCTTCACCATTTTAAACGTGTTTTAAGTTTCTAAGAATAAAAAAAAAATCACAATTGAGATGGGGTGGGCGGGCGGGGTTTAAATTTTTTAATATACATAGTATTTTTTGGATACTCAGAAACATGTTTTTAATTTCTTTAAAGAAATATGCATAGTACAAGATGACATGGTATGATATTGCGCATTTTGTGTGACGTCATGTGGCAGACATGACTGCCAACTTTAAATTCTGGCTTTTTTCATGTTCGTCAATGAACCATGTTATTAGCATTTGATTTGAACTCAGTACCTTCGAAGATAAGTTAACCCATGATTAAAAACTGAACCGAATCTAAACCTCCGTTATAACCTCACATATCATTGATAAATTTACATTTAACAGCTCTAGAAGTTGTCAGAAGAGCGTTTCAGGCACGGTTTTCAAGGTAATGAGTTATCACGTGGCTGGTGCGCAAAGCAGACGAAAATTCATCCACCGGAGTAGCATATCATGTCTTCTTGTACCATGAAAATAAGTGGTTTGCAGTTAAGCTCCGCCCCGCCCCCTTGGTTCATGGCGAATAAAAATAATCATCACAATTGAGATAGGGCGGGTGGGCGGGCTTACATTTTGCCTTTTTGTTTTAGTATGTGTAGACTTCTTTTAATAACATGAAACTTGAAACATGTTTAAAATGGAAAATTTTTATAAGGAAATATCGATTTTGCAATTAGGCTCCGCCCCATAAAGTGTATAATTTTAACCATGTTCTAAGTTTCTTGTTATGAAAAGATGGCTATATATATTAAGAAAAAAAGACAAAATATAAGCCCCGCCCACCCGGCCGATTTTTTTATATAGAGTTTTCTTTTAACAACAGGATAGATAAACATGTTTTCAGTTTCTCGTTGGGAAAAGACGACTTCGTACATTAAGAAAAAAATGGACCAAATATAAGCCCCGCCCACCCACCCCATCTCAATTGTAATGAATATTTTATTCATCGTGTGCTGAAGGGCGGAGTTGAGTTGCAAAATCCTCGTATCTCTACAAGAAATTACCGTATGAAATATGCTTTTAAAAGAGTAGATTTTTTTAGAGAAATATTGATGTCACAATTAAAATCGGGGTGGGTGGGCGGGGCAGATTTTTTTTATATAGCAAATATCGATTTTGCAAGTAGGCTCCGCCCAATAAAGTGTATAATTTTAACCATGTTCCAAGTTTCTTGTTATGAAAAAATGGCTACGTATATTAAAAAAAAAGGCAAAATATAAGCCCCGCCCACCCTCCCGATCTCAATTGTGATGATTTTTTTTAATCGTCTAGAGCCAAAGGAGCGGAATTTAATTGTAAAATCCTCATTACTTCTCTACAAGAAATTACCATGTAAGACATATTTTTGAGTATTGTGTTCTTCAAAGAATACTATGTACATATATTAAGAAAAAATCAAAGACTTGCCCTGATCTAAATAGTAATGAAATTTTCATTCGTTGGCAGACCTAGGGTGGAGCTTAATTGCAAAATTCATATTTCCTAACAAAAGCGTACCATTTCAAACGTGTTTTAAGTTTCTAAGAATAAAAAAATCATCACAATTGAGATGGGGTGGGTGGGCGGGATTTATATTTTTTAATATACATAGTATTCTTTGATCAACATGATATTCAAAAACATGTTTTTAATTTATTGTAAAGAAATAAACATGATACAAAAAGACATGGTATGATATTGTACGACTTCGAACATTAAGAAAAAAAATGGACCAAATATAAGCCCCGCCCACCCACCCCATCTCAATTGTGATGACTATTTTATTCATCGTGAGTTGAAGGGCGGAGTTTAGTTGCAAAATCCTCGTTTCTCTACAAGAAATTACCGTATGAAATATGCTTTTAAAAGGGTAGATTTTTTTAGAGAAATATTGATGTCACAATTGAAATCGGGGTGGGTGGGCGGGGGAGATTTTTTTTTTTTATATAGAGTTTTCTTTTTACAACAGGATATATAACCATGTTTTCAGTTTCTCGTTGTGAAAAGACGACTTCGTACGTTAAGAAAAAAATGGACCAAATATAAGCCCCGCCCACCCACCCCATCTCAATTGTGAAGAATATTTTATTCGTCGTGAGTTGAAGGAGAGAATTTAGTTGCAAAATACTCGTTTCTACACAAGAAATTACCATATTAAATATGTCTTTAAAAGGGTAGATTTTTTTTAGAGAAATATTGATGTCACAATTGAAATCGGGGTGGGTGGGCGGGACAGATTTTTTTATATAGAGTTTTCTTTTAACAACAGGATAGATAAACATGTTTTCAGCTTCTCATTGGGAAAAGGCGACTTCGTACTTTAAGAAAAAATAGACCAAATATAAGCCCCACCCACCCACCCCTTCTTAATTGTGATAAATATTTTATTCATCGTGAGTTGAAGGACGGAGTTTAGTTGCAAAATACTCGTTTTTCTACAAGAAATTACCATATGAAATATGCTTTTAAATGGGTAGATTTTTTTGGAGAAATATTGATGTCACAATTGAAATCGGGGTGGGTGGGCGTGGCAGATTGTTTTTATAAAGAGTTTTCTTTTAACAACAGGATAGTTAAACATATTATCAGTTTCTTGCTGGTAAAAGAAGACTTCGTATATTAAGAAAAAATGGACCAAATATAAGCCCCGCCCACCCACCCCTTCTCAATTGTGATGAATATTTTATTCATCGTGAGTTGAAGGACGGAATTTAGTTGCAAAATACTCGTTTTTCTACAAGAAATTACCATATGAAATATGCTTTTAAATGGGGTAGATTTTTTTGGAGAAATATTGATGTCACAATTGAAATCGGGGTGGGTGGGCGGGGCAGATTGTTTTTATAAAGAGTTTTCTTTTAACAACGGAATAGTTAAACATATTATCAGTTTCTTGCTGGTAAAAGAAGACTTCGTATATTAACAAAAAATGGACCAAATATAAGCCCCGCCCACCCACCCCTTCTCAATTGTGATGAATATTTTATTCATCGTGAGTTGAAAGACGGAGTTTAGTTGCAAAATACTCGTTTCTCTACAAGAAATTACCATATGAAATATGTTTTTAAAAGGGTAGATTTTTTTAGAAAAATATTGATGTCACAATTGAAATCGGGGTAGATTTTTTTTATGTAGAGTTTTTTTTAACAACATGATAGAGACACATGTTTTCAGTTTCTCGTTGGGAAAAGACGACTTCGTACATTAAGAAAAAATGGACCAAATATAAGCCCCGCCCACCCACCCTATCTCAATTGTGATGAATATTCTATTCATCGTGTGCTGAAGGGCGGAGTTGAGTTGCAAAACCCTCGTTTCTCTACAAGAAATTACCATACGAAATATGCTTTTAAAAGGGTAGATTTTTTAGAGAAATATTGATGTCACAATTGAAATCGGGGTGGGTGGGGGGGTAGATTTTTTTTATATAGAGTTTTCTTTTAACAACAGGACAGTTAAACATATTGTCAGTTTCTTGTTGGTAAAAGAAGACTTCGTATATTAAGAAAAAATGGACCAAATATAAGCCCCGCCCACCCGCCCTATCTCTATTCTGATGATTTTTTTATTCGTCGTAAGCCGAGGGGCGGGGCTTAATTGTAAAATCCTTATTTTTCTACGAGAAATTACCATGTAAAATATGTTCTTGAGTAATTGTATTACATATACCCATCCGTCTCAATCTCAATCGTGATGACTTTTTCATTCGTTGTTAGACCGAGGGGCGGAGCGTAATTGCAAAATCGATATTTCCCTATACAAGTTTACTATTTTCAACATGTTTTACCTTTCTTGTTGTGAAAAGAAGACTGCACATATTGGAATTGAAGAGTCATCCTATATACAGTTGGCTCCAGAAAAAATGGGAACTGTCAAAGTTAGTGTGACAGATTACTGTGTGAATTTTCCTAGTTTAAACGGGAGTATTTTGAAATAGGTTAGAACAATAATGACATTGCAAAAATTTTGTGTCAAAATAGTCAAAATTGACAAGTAAGAGACAAGTACATTTTACATTGTACAAAAATTCCATTCCCGTTTGTTCTGGAGCCAACTATACTTGTGGTAACACAAAAACCACACTAGTTATTTTTATCCTGAAGCAATAACTTTCGCTAAATAATAATAATAATAACCGAAAAAAGACGAAACTTATTATAGCACTTGCGCTTTTAACCTAGACCCTAGTAATATTGGTTGCCTATCTTGCATGAAAAGCACGCTATTTATACTGTATTGATACGTTCTTTTTCAGTGAACAGAGTCAAGATGCAGTGGAAGAGCCTCCGGGACGCCTTCGTCAAGCAGCAGCGCAAGCGCCAGGGGGCCACGGGGCTCGTCCGGCCCTACATTTACGAAAACGAGATGCAGTTCCTTCTGCCGCACATCCTGATGAAGGAACGGGACGAGTACGGGTCCGGGGACGACAAAGGGGACGACGTCCCGTTGTCGAAATTCGAGGTGAAGACGGAGGACAGTGTGAGTCTCAGTGCAAGCGTGTCCGGGGACTCACAGCCCGATATGGAGTTCGAGGAGGAGAGCGAGGACGTGGGGAACAGTCTGACACAAGCGGCCGAGAGGAAAAATCGGGGTAGAGTGGCCTACGCGGAAATGCATCCCGTGGACGCGTTTTTCCAGGGGATCGCCCAGACGGTGAAGCAGTTGACGCCTAGCACGGTTGCTAAGGTGAAGAAAGCGGTGGCGAATATTGTGATGGATGCGGAGATTGATGAGTTGGAGGGGAGCAGGGAGGGGTCGACGTAGAGTTTTTTAGATTTGTATTTTTGTAAGGATTTATAGGTTTGGAAATAAAACCGTCAGTTTGTTAAGTGGTGTCTATTTTTTAACGAGTGGGTACATAAATTGTGTTTTAATGTATGGTTAGTCAAAACCTTGAGTGGCGCCTTGTATGCTGCTATAGTGTGTGTTTCTTTTGTTGTCGTGTTTTCTAGATAAGCAGCTGTATATAACAGAACTTAGGAGACTCTTGTCAAGTCATCGTTGAAATCTACCAGTTTTACTGAATAAATTAAATGCAAAGAAATTTAAGCACAAATTAATAATGTGTATGACAGTTAGACAAGTAAAAACTTGACATAAAAGTAGAGTAAGCAAAAACCTTGAGTTAAAGTAGGTATATACAGGGTGTCTCAGAAATAAGTACATTAATTTTAATCAGTTATAGAGCTCATTGAACTCAACAACTTTTTTTAGTAAAGTTTTGTCAAGAACTTTTTAATTATCAAGTTAAAAATTGTTAAAGTTATATCCCAATTAAGGTTACCCGCCCATGGATCCTCAGTCACCCATGGATACTAATAATTATTATAATTAATAATTTATGGTCAAAAACAGTTACTAGGATACGTATTTTCCTAATCTTGTCAATGTGACAAAGATTTAGAGAGAAATTGAAAATCCTGCTCCCTAATGGCGTACGGAATTTCATCGGCCCAAATGTGGGTGTTGAACACCTTCCCTCGTGTAACCGACCTCATCAGTTGATGGTATAAGAGACACAAAATTTACTTGTTCGTTTATTTTTCTATTAACCTACTCACAAAAGTTTTGCCTACGTGGTAAGTCTATTAGTTTCAATAACTGAACTTTCTGGTCCTGAAAGGGGTACATTTGTTCTCTGAGTATCCTCCAAATACTACTCTCCGATACATCACACTAGACAGTGATACGTGCTAGTGCCCGGTCGAGCTTCGACACTCTTCAAAACAGCCTCTTCAATATTAGCAATTCTATTATTACGTAACTTACCCCGATCCTGAGGTGCAGGTTTAAAAGTTCCGTACTCTCGAAAGTGCTGCAACGTTCTTAAAACTGCGCACATTTGGCAGACGACGATTTGGGAGGTTTTCTGAAAAAATTCGTTGGGCGCGAGTGCCGTTTCCTCGAGCTTCACCGTACGTTAAAACGATATCGGTGCATTCCAGATTTGAAAACAAAGCCATGTCAACACATTTCGTCTATAAATTAGAAATCTGTGCCAAACAAACCTCAAAGAGACAACGTTTAGTAAAAACATTGACATAAAAATGATTGTCAGTGTCAAAACGGTTGCTAGGGTACCTTCTTCATTGTTGTAGTGTTGTTATTATTTAAGTTATTATTTAAGGTGAACATAGACGGCTCGTGAATATATGGGTGGGAAAATTCGAAATTCGACTTGAGTTTTCGAAAAAATGGTAGATAAAAAAGTTGTTCCGTTTCACGAGTTCTGTTACTGGTTAAAATTAATGTACTTATTTCTGAGACACCCTGTATATTTAGATAACACAGTACTTTATTTTAATTATGATTTTTATCTTGCCAGTATTTACGTAATATTTTAAAAGGCTACATTTCTGTATTAGATGGTTTAGTACCCACTGGTCGGTTCATTTGTTGTAAAGGTAAAATGATCACTTTATTTCACACAAGTACCATCTACGCAACTATAGAAATAAATGCTTATTATTTTCTTGTATGGCAACGCAGGAATTAGTAATTTATTATACTATTTAAGACCCAAGGTTTAGCACATTTGTGTATGTCATTTGAGGGTGATTTTGGCAAAATTTGCTTCACTCTTTAAATAACTGCTAGGTCAATGATGCAACTGTTGATTTAAAACATGCGCCAAATTCACATTTTTCTAGTTGTGATAAATCTAAAGGTCTGGATGGTTTTCCCTTAGTTATTATTAACTGTGTGAGAGTGTCTGGGTTGCCGAAGGCAATTCGTTTACATTCGATAGAACGTGGTCATTGACCATGTTGCTTTTTATGAGGCTATATTTGACTCCGTCTACTTTAAACGAATTTTGCTATAAATTAACAATAACGAACGAATTTTGGTAAAAAATATTTTATTGAATTTCTGATGGGTCTTGTAAGCTAACGCATGATATCCTCTCTTCCTGTCGACATTCTTCAGGCAAGTACTTGTATATCAACGGACTTAGCAGTTTTCTGTCAACTAAAAAGTCACTCTTTGACATGTAGCTGATAATTAATCCGAAAATTATAGTCATTATGGCTCCAAAGAATGTATAATAGAAAAACGTAATCTTAAAAATGGAGGGGGGTTGAAATGTAACAGTCTCATTTCTGAAAAAAATCAAAAATATATAAGTGATTGACAGAAACTTAGTACTTACAGTACAGTGGTGGTAAAAGTTGTAAAATTTGACTCAGTTGACGTTTGGTTAAACAGCGCACAACCACTTAAAGACAGGGGTTTAGTAGGATATTTTATGAAACCTCTCATTTCGTAATATTTGGCCGGAAGTGCTAGAAATGCAACAGCAATAAGACCTCCTAGACTACCATAAAAGGCTCCCTTTAAAACATTGTTAGTATCTTAAAATAAGTTCTAGTCAATTTGTACCTTTGAATTTGCCTTTGGGAAGAGAATTCCTAATGTAAACAACCCCAACAAAGGTCCTTGTGTTAGCGCTGACACTAACAAACTAATCGAAATTATTTCTCCCAACAGTCCTATTATGAACACTAAACAAGTACACAAGGTTCCAACGACAAGAACTATCACTTTTAAAATACCACTACCACTTTTGTCAGAAAGATTTTTCTTGAGGAAAAAGTACACAATGTCTTTGTAGATAACACCAGAGAGGGCGTTTAAGTTTGAGGACATTGAGCTATAATATAGATCTTATTATTAGTGTAACACCTATTGAAAGTGAAAATGTACCTTAGTGATCCACTACAAATAGCTGCTATAAAGAGACCCGAGATTCCTGGTACGCTGGCACCAATCTCAGTGACAAAGTAAGGAAAAATTTGGTCATGTTTTGAGATCATGTGACTAGTTAGAGGGTCACAGTCTTTGTACTTGGCATAAACCACTAAGCCAACGAAAACGCACAAAGTCTGGACCACTGATAAACTAATTACAGTGCATAAAACGGACCACTTGAGATCTGTAGATTTTCCTAAAGTTAAAAATTTTTGAATACCGGTTTGACGCATGGCTACGTAGGCTGTAAAAGAGGATCCAAAACCTATTAAATATCCCCAGAAGCTGTCTCTTACTGTGGGATCAATATCAAAACTACAACACATTTCTACACAATCAACAACACTATAAATAATGATTACTTAAACACTTGTAGTCTTTGTCCAGCTACAGCTGTATTCCATACGGATACGAACCCCTCTGATTTCCCAAGACCTATTACGTAAATGCAGATAAAAGATGCCACTATTATGGTAAACTGTAAAAGATCCGTCCAAATCACGGTGTTGAAACCACCAATAGAAGTGTAAAACACGCAAATGGCACACAAAATAAAAGCTACGAGATTGACATTAAAACCACTAGCTGAAACTAATTTATCAGTCTAAATGAAAAATCTAACGGATTCTTTACCAGTGGCAAATGTTAAAGATGGAGAATAAGCATGCACTGGGAATAACAGTATCTCAGAAATCACGTAAAACACAATTGCCAACGTTCTTGTTCTCTTGTCAAATCTTTTCTCCAAATAGTTGTAAATGTTTCTCAGACGCAGTTTAAAGAACACCGGAAGGTAAAGAAAATTTGTTAGAAAACCCATTACTATTATCGAAACGACAAATAACCAAATGCTAGCTCCGTATCTGAAAACATCTGCTGCTGTTCCTAGTAACATGACTCCAGCAATATGACTAAAATTTACTGAATTATGACAATTTGAAAATTTTGTGTTGAACTCACCTGACTGCTACTGATATCGCTATGGGAATGATTTTCATGGTTTTTCCTCCCATGAGGTACTCTCTGGTGGTGCCTTGTTTAGTTCCAAAGCATCCGTAGTAGATTCCTATTAAGGTACTTAAAACTAAAGTACCTGCAAATATAGTGTAATCAAACCACCTTAAAGTGATCGATGAAGACGTATTAGGTGTCATGGTTTTGGCCTAAATCTACCAGTTTTACTAAACAGACTGTAAGCTCGTATTAGTAATTTTATGCATGTTAAATATGTAAAAACCTCGCACAACATGTATATATTTAGATAGCAATGTTACTTTATTGTAATAACATTCTAAAAGGCTATATTTCTGTATCAGACAATTTAATATACACTAGTCTAGATTATTCGTATGATGAATGAGAGAGATCGAAAGGTGAAATGTGTATACTCGTACTCTCTGAGTTATAAAACGTCATAGTGCACTCAAACATGCCCAAAATTTAAAACCAAACATTTTGACATTAGGTGAAGAAGGTCAAAGAAGATATAGTTTCATGACAACAGTAATATATTTTTTATAAATACCAAGTCAAATCAACCCCTAAGCACGAATTTCTGATGAGTTTTGTAGGCTAACGCATGCCATCTTCTCCTCTTCTCGACATTCTTTAGGCAAGCACTTATATATCAAGGGACTCAGCAGTTTTCTGTCAACTAAAATATCACTCTTTGACATACAACTGATGATCAATCCGAAAATTATAGTCATCACGGCTCCAAAGAATGTATAGTAGAAAAACGAAATCTTAAAAAAGGAGGGGGGTTGGAATGTAACGGAATCATTTCTGAAAAATAATTAAAATAAATAAGTGGTTAACAGAAAACTTAAATATTACAATGCAGGGGTGTTAAAAGATGCGAAATTTGTCTCAGTTAACGTCTGGTTGAACAGAGAGCAACTACTTATAGACAGGGGTTTCGTAGGATATTTTAGGAAACCTCTCATTTCGTAAAATTTGGCCGGAATTGCTAAAATTCCAACAGCAACAAAACCTCCTAGACTACCATAAAAAGCTCCCTTTAAAACACTGTTATTGCTTTAAAACACGTTTTGATAGTTTTATACCTTTGAGTTCGCCTTGGGGAAGAGAACTCCTAGTGTAAACAACCCCAACAACGGTCCAAGTGAAAGACTTGCTACTAATATACTAACCGAAATTATTTCTCCCAATAGTCCTATTGTAAACACTAAGCCAGTACTCAAGGTTCCAACAGCAAGGACTATCACTTTTAAAATACCACTACCACTTTTGTCAGAGAGTTTTTTCTTGAGGAAAAAGTACACAATGTCTTTATAAATAACACCAGAGAGAGCGTTTAAGTTTGCAGACATTGAACTATAACATAGATGTTATTATAACGCATAGTGAAAGAGAAGATCTACCTTAGTGATCCACTACAAATGGCTGCTATAAAGAGACCCGAGATTCCTGGTACGCTGGCACCAATCTCAGTTACAAAATAAGGAAAAATTTGGTCATGTTTTGAGATCATGTGACTAGTGAGTGGGTCACAGTATTTGTACTTGACAAAAACCACTAAGCCAACGAAAACGCACAAAGTGTGAATCACTGACATACTAATTACGGTGACCATTTGAGATCTGTAGATTTTCCTAAAGTTAAAAATTTTTGAACGCCGGTTTGACGTACGGCTACGTAGGCCGTAAAGGTTGACCCTGCACCTAGAAAGTATCCCCAGAAGCCATCTCTTACTGTGGGATCAATATCGAAACTACAATACATTTTCACACAGTCATCACCACTATCCAAGTATCATAATCATTACTTAAAAACTTGTAGTCTCTCTCCAGCTAAAGCTGTATTCCACACCGACACGAATCCCTTTGAGTTTGTAAGACCTAGTACGTAAATACTGACAAAAGATGCCACTATTATGGCAAACTGAAATAAATCGGTCCAAATTACGGTTTTGAAACCACCAATTGAGGTGTAAAATACACAAATAGCACACAAAATAAAAGCTACGAGATTTACATTAAAACCACTAGCTAAAACTACTGTATCAGTTTAAATGAAAAATCTCATGAATCCTTTACCAGTGGCAAATGTTAAAGATGGAGTATACGCTAGCACTGGGAATAAAAGTATTTCAGCAATCATGTAAAATATAATTGCCAACATTCTTGTTTTCTTGTCAAATCTTTTTCCTAAATAATCGTAAACGTTTCTCAGGCGCAGTTCAAAGAACACAGGAAGATAAAGAAAATTTGTTAGTAACCCCATTACTATTATCGACACAACAAATAACCAAATGCTCGCTCCGTATCTGAAAACATCTGCTGCAGTTCCTAGTAGCACGGTTCCAGCAATATGACTAAAATTTTCCCAATTGTGACGACTAGAATTTTTGTGGGGAACTCACCTCACTGCCACTGATATTCCTATGGGAATGATTTTCATGGTTTTTCCTCCCATGAGGTACTCTCTGGTTGTTCCTTGTTTAGTTCCAAAACATCCGTAGTAGATTCCGATCAAAGTACTGAAAACTAAAGTACCTGCAAATATGGTGTAATCGAACCAGCTCAGAGTGATCGGTGAAGACGGCGTCATGGTTAGCGTCCAAATCTACCAGTTCTACTGAATGGAAGGAATGCAAACAAAATACAAACACAAATTAGTAATTTCTGTGGAAGTTGAACAAGTAGAAACCTTGAATTAACTGAATATATTTAGATAGCAATGCACTTTATTTTAGTCAGGTCTTTTATGGTGCAATTATTTACGATGCATAATCGAAAAGGTTACGTTTCTGTTTTACGCAACCTTTGATTCAAGTTATTAGGTTCGTGTAGCCAACAATAACAAATTCACATATTCAGGATTAACTGTTTTTGGTTGCAATATATCTAAGATTCTGGAGGTTTTTCCCTAAGTTATTATTTACTAAAACGGGACGCAGTTCAATTTGTTTCCTGGTGAAGGAACGCGACGAGTACGGATCCGGGAACGACAAAAGTGACGACTTAACTTTGTCGAAGGTTGACGTAAAGACGGAAGACTGCGTCAACAATCGGAAGTAAAATTTATTGTATTTGGACTTTTGTGAGGATTTATAGCTGTACAAATAAAACTGTCAGTGTGTTATATGTATTTTTTTATCAAAAGTTCACTTATTATGTACATAAAACGCCTGAAGGATGGGTCGACGCGATTCTACGTAAACGATGTACTCAAAAAAGACAGTTACCCTCTTCCAAGAATTGATGACACGCTAACAACATTATCAGGATCCTCCTGGCTTTCCAAGTTAGATATAAAAAGCGGCTACTGGCAAGTTGGTATTCACCCAGAAGCTAAGGAAAAGACTGTTACAGTTATGCCTTTTGAACTGTGTAATGCTCCGGCTACTTTTGAGAGACTAATGGAGATGGTACTACGAGGACTAACATGGAACACATGTTTGGTTTATTTAGGCGACATCATGGTAATCGGAAAGACATTTGAGGGGCACTTGACCAACCTAGAAGAAGTATTTAGCCAAATGAAGAAGGCAAGCTTGAAGCTGAATCCGACGAAATTCCTCCTAGAATTTCTGGAGCATACTGTTTCGGCAAACTGGATTAAGACTACGGGAAAAACGATCAATGCGATTCGCGATTTTCCAAGACCAAGAAATAAACACGAAGTCCGGAGGTTCTTGGGATTGTGCACTTACTACAGAAGGTTTGTCAACGGGTTTGCTGCTGTTGCTGCTCCTCTGCACCGGCTGACGGATTTGAAGGCTCAGTTTAATTGGACTGCTGAATGTGAAGCAGCCTTTAAAAGATTGAAGAACGCACTATGCTCTAGTCTTATTCTGTCCTATTCTCAATCATCGTGAATGTCAGTCTTGGACACGGACGCGAGCAACATCGAAATAGGTGCCGTCTTGTCACAGCTGGAAGAAAAAGTCATTGAGTCCTTCAGCAGCGTACTTTCGAAACCCGAGAAGAACTACTGTGCTACGACGAAGGACTTGCTGGCTGTTGTACAGTTCCAGAAGTATCTCTATGGATGCGAATTCCTGATTAGAACCGATCACGTAGTTTCGGAGGACAAGTGGCTAGGCAAGAGTAGAGAACAGAAGACCGTGTAAGAACTGCAAACACTGCTCCAACATCGAGCAGTGTGAAACTATTAGAGGGGACGCTATTCGTGAATCACCCTGTATATTTAGACAGCAATAGGTACTTTATTATTCTAAAAGGCTATATCTCTGTATTAGACACTAATGTAGAGAATTCGTCTACGGTTCATATGATGGATGAGACAGACCGAAACGTAAAATCTGTATGTTTGTATTCTCTGAGTTATAAAACGTCATGATGAACTTAAAAATGCTAAAAATTTAAAATCATACATTTTGGCACCAAGTGAAAAATGTCAAAGAAGATAGTTCCATGACAGTAGTAATTATATATTTTTTATATACTTTTAGGTACAACAGAAACCTTACTAGAAAACAATTACATTATCTGTTTCTAGGAAATTAATCATGAGACCTACTCAAATTGGGTAACACTTACTAAAACATCAAATTTATCAATAGGAAAGAGAAAATTCTACAAAGTAAAATTAATCTTTAAGGACGAATTTCTGATGGGTCTTGTAAGCTAACGCATGACATCTTCTCTTCCTCTCGACAATCTTCAGGCAGGCACTTATATATCAAGGGACTTAGCAGTGTTCTGTCAACTGAAGAATCCCTCTTTGACATATAGCTGATAATTAATCCGAAAATTATGGTCATGACGGCTCCAAAGAATGTATAGTAGAAAAACGTAATCTTAAAAATGGAGGGGGGTTGGAATGTAACGGAATCATTTCTGAAAAAAAATCAAAAAAAGTAAGTTGTTAAACAGAAAATTTGATTATTACAATGCAGTGGTGTTAAAAGATGCGAAGTTTGTCCCAGTTAACGTCTGGTTGAACACAGAGCAACCACTTATAGACAGGGGTTTCGTAGGATATTTTATGAACCCTCTCATTTCGTAAAATTTGGCTGGAATTGCTAAAATTCCAACACAAACAAATCCTCCTAGCGAACCAAAAAAGGCTCCCTTTAAAACACTGTTATTGCTTTAAAACACGTTTTGATGGATTTGTACCTTTGAGTTTGCCATGGGGAAGAGAATTCCTAGTGTAAACAACCCCAACAACGGTCCATGTGTAAGACTTGCTACTACTAAACTAATCGAAAGTATTTCTCCCAATAGTCCTATTGTAAACACTAAACAAGTACACAAGGTACCAACAGCAAGAACTATCACTTTCAAAATACCACTACTACTTTTGTCAGAGAGTTGTTTCTTGAGGAAAAAGTACACAATGTCTTTATAGATAACACCAGAGAGAGCGTTCAAGTTTGCAGACATTGAACTATAACACAGATGTTATTCTAACGCATAGTGAAAGAGAAGATGTACCTTAGCGATCCACTACAAACCGCTGCTATAAAGAGACCCGAGATTCCTGGTACGCTGGCACCAATCTCAGTTACAAAGTAAGGAAAAATTTGGTCATGTTTTGAGATCATGTGACTAGTGAGTGGGTCACAGTCTTTATACTTGGCATAAACCACTAAGCCAACGAAAATGCACAAAGTGTGAATCGCTGACATACTAATGACGGTGTAAATAACTGACCATTTGAGATCTGTAGATTTTCCTAAAGTTAAAAATTTTTGAACGCCGGTTTGACGCACGGATACGTAGGCCGTAAAGGACGATGCTACACCTATTAAGTATCCCCAGAAGCTATCTCTTACTGTAGGATTTATATCGAAACTACAACACATTTTCACATAGTTATCAATACTACAAATAATGATTACTTGAAAACTTCTAGTCTTTGTCCAGCTACAGCTGTATTCCACACCGACAAGAATCCCTCTGATTTTCTAAGACCTAGTACGTAAATACAGATAAAAGATGCCACTATTATTACAAACTGAAAAATATCGGTCCAAATTACGGTTTTGAAACCCCCAATTGAAGTGTAAAATACGCAAATAGCACACAGAATAAAAGCTACGAGATTTACATTAAAACCACTAGCTGAAAGTACTGTATTAGTTTAAATGAAAAATCTCACAGACTCTTTACCAGTGGCAAAAGTTAAAGATGGAGAATACGCATGCACTGGGAATAAAAGTATTTCACCAATCGTGTAAAATATAATTGCCAACATTCTTGTTTTCTTGTCAAATCTTTTCTCCAAATAGTCGTAAACGTTCCTCAAACGCAGTTTAAAGAACACAGGAAGGTAAACAAAATTTGTTAGAAGCCCCATTACTATTACCGAAACGACACATAACCAAATGCTGGCTCCGTATCTGAAAACATCTGCTGCTGTTCCTACTAGCACAGCCCCAGCAATATGACTAAAATTTTCCAGATCGTGACGATTGAAAATTTTGTGACGAACTCACCTCACTGCTACTGATATCCCTATGGGAATAATTTTCATGGTTTTTCCTCCCATGAGGTACTCCCTGGTTGTTCCTTGTTTACTTCCAAAACAACCGTAGTAGATTCCGATCAAAGTACTGAAAACTAAAGTACCTGCAAATATGGTGTAATCGAACCAGCTCAGAGTGATCGGTGGAGACGGCATCATGGTTACCGTCCAAATCTACCAATTTTACTGAATGGAAGTAACGCAAACTAAATATAAACACAAATTAGTAATTTATATGAAAGTTGAACAAGTAGAAACCTTGAATGAACTGAATATATTTAGATAGCAATGCACTTTATTTTAATCAGGTCTTTTATAGTGCAAGTGTTTACGATACATTAAATACGAAAAGGCTACGTTTCTGTTGTTACGCAACATTTGATATAAACGCATTTAATATTTTAAGTTTGTAGTTGCAATATAACTAAAATTCTGGATGGTTTTCCCTAAGTTATTATTTACTAAAACGAGCTGCAGTTCCATTTGTTTTACATACTGGTGAAAGGTGACTATTTTACGGAAAAACGGAAGATAATGACTCAACAATCGGCGAAGATTTATTATTATATTCGTATTTTTGTGAGGATTTATAGGTTTACAAATAAAACTGTCAGTATGTTATATGTTATGTATTTTTTTATCAAATGCCCGCTTATGTTCATAAATTATTCTTTAAACTTTATCTAATCAAAACCTTGAACGGCGCTATCTATACTACTGTAGACCGCGATCCTTTTGTTGGTGTATTTTCTAGATAAACAATTGTATGTAACAGGACTTAGTAGACTCTTGTCAACTGCAACATCGCTCTTTGACATATAGCTTATAAGTAACCCGAGAATAACAGTCAGGATAGCTCCAAACAACGTGTAGTGGAAAAACGTTATCTTAAAAATAGAGCTAGGTTGTACCAACATTGCTTGATCCCTGAAAAACAAAGTTTTTATACAGACAATACCTATACATAATTCTTACAAAACAGTACTATTCAAAGAAAAATCACTTCCAGCTAAAGTCTGGTTAGAAACAATACAACCACTGGTTGATAGAGGTTTCGTGGAATATTTTATTAAACCTTTCATTTGGTAATATCTGGCGGGAATCGCGAGACACGAAATAGCAATAAAACCTCCAATAGTACCATAGAAGGCACCCTTCAAAATAAAGTTATTAATCCAAAGTACTTTTGATTATTTCAAACCTTGGAGTTTGCTTTAGGAAAGAGAATTCCTAGTGTGAATACCCCCAATACTGGTCCTTGCGTAAGCCCAGTTACCATTAAACTAATAGAAAGTACTTCTCCCAGCCGTTCCACTACAAACACCAAACAAGTACACAACGCTCCAACAACCAAAACTATTACTTTCAAAATTCCACTGCCACTGTTGTTAAAATCTGTAGATTGTTTCTTTAGAACGAAGCAAGCGATGTCTTTGTATAAAACACCAGCTAAGGCGTTTAAGTTTGACGACATCGAACTATAACAAATTTTACTATTGTACCTATTACATACTAAAAAGTACCTTAACGAAGCGCTACAAATCGCTGCAATGAAAAGCCCGACCAGACCTGGAAAATTTGAACCAACCTCAGTTACAAAGTATGGGAAAATTTGATCATGTTTTAACACCAAGTGACCAGTCAAAGGGTCGCAGTCTTTGTACTTGGCATAAACCAGTAAACCAATGAAGATGCAGAAGGTGTGCACTAGCGACATACTGACTACAGTGTGAACTACTGACCACCTGCAATCTGTATATTTAGATAAAGTTAAAAATTTTTGGGCTCCAGTTTGATGCACGATTACTACAGCTGTGGAAACCGCCCCCGAACCTAAAAGATAACCCCAGAAACTATCTCTGGCTGTAGGGTCAACACGAAAGTTGAAAATTTGTAGCCTGTCGCCTGATAGTGCTGTGTTCCAAACGGATACGAATCCGCCGGATGATCCAAGACCGGTTACGTATATACAGACAAGAGCCGCCATTATGACTCCGAATTGAAGAAAATCGGTCCAAACTACGGTTCTAAAACCCCCGACTGAAGTGTAGAAAATACAGATAACACATAAGATGAAGGCAACTAGTGATACGTTGACACCACTAGCTGAAACCATCGATCCATTATTACAGCAAAAAGTCTTCACTAATTTCTTACCAGTGGCAATAGTGAGTGATGGAGTGTAGGCGAAAACCGGAAACATAAGAATCTCAGACAGAATATAAAACAGGACAGCTAAAATTCTAGTTTTCCTATCAAATCTTTTTTCGAGATAGTCGTAAATGTTATTGACTTGTAGTTTGAAGAAGACGGGAAGATACACAAAAATTGCTAGAAAACCCATTAGTGTGAAAGCTGCAACCAGTAACCACACACTAGCCCCGTATCTGAAAACATCGGCTACAGTTGCTAGTAGCATAGTTCCAGAAATATGACTAAAATTTTTGGAAATGTGGTGCTTTGAAAATTTTGTGGGGAACTCACCTCACTGCTACGGATACTGCTATGGGAAGGATTTTCATGGTTTTTCCTCCCATGAGGTACTCTTTCGTTGTTGCTTGTTTAGTGCCAAAGCATCCATAGTAAATTCCGATTAAAGTACTGAAAATTAAAGTACTTGCGAATATAACGTAGTCGTAGCACCCTAAAGCGGATGGTGGAGGCGTCATTCTAGGCGGTGCACAGAAGCGGAGTGAAGCGCTAGTCTTTATAGACCCTAGTTTTATGACAAGCGCCGTATAAACCTTGAGTTTAACCAAAGTCGATAATGTTGCGAGAATTGTAAAATATAAACGGTGCAGTATATTATACTTATCTAATTATAATCACCAAGTTGTGGACGACAGGTACACGCAAAAATGCAATCTTAGCACTAGACAAAAATGCAAATTAAGATACAGCTTTAAGACAATAACAATAAGTAAAAGTCAACTTCTAGCCACAAACTTGTGATGTTTCTTGTACGCATGACATCTTCTCTTCGTCTCGACATTCTTCAGGTAAGCAGTTATATATCAAGGGACTTAGCAGTTTTCTGTCAACTGAAGAATCACTTTTTGACATATAGCTAATAATTAATCCGAAAATGATAGTCATGATGGCTCCTAACAGTGGATAATAGTAAAACACAATCTTAAAAATGGAAGGGGGTTGGAACGAAACACTATCATTTCTGAAACAAATTCAAACTAAGTGATTCACAGAAAATTTAGTTCTTACAATATAGTGCTGTTAAAGGTAGTAAGACTTGTCTCAGTTAAGGTTTGATTGGACAGAGCACAACCAATGACAGAGAGGGGTTTCGTTGGATATTTTATGAAGCCTCGTATTTCGTAAAATTTAGCGGGAAGTGCCAGACTTACGATAGAAATAAAACCTCCCAAAGTACCATAAAACGCTCCCTTTAAAACATTATTATTGATTTAAACACGTTCAATAACTTTATACCTTCGCATTTGCTTTTGGAAAGAGAATTCCTAGGGTAAACAACCCCAATAGCGGTCCTTGTGTAAGACCTATCACCAACAAACTAATAGAAAATATTTCTCCCAACAGTCCTATTGTAAACACTAAACAAGTACACAAGGTTCCAACAACAAAGACTATTACTTTTAAATTGCCACTACCACTTTTATCAGAAAGTTCTTTCTTGAAGAAAAAGTACAAAACGTCCTTATAGATAACACCAGAGAGGGCGTTTAAGTTTGAAGACATTGAGCTATAATATAGAGTTTAGTGTTACGCTTACTGAAAGAGAAGATGTACCTTAGTGATCCACTACAAATGGCTGCTATAAAGAGACCCGAGATTCCAGGTACGTTGGCACCAATCTCAGTTACAAAATACGGAAAAATTTGGTCATGTTTTGAGATCATGTGACTAGTCAGAGGGTCACAATCTTTGTACTTGCCATAGACCACTAAGCCAACGAAAACGCACAAAGTGTGGACCACAGAAATACTAATTACGGTATATATAACTGACCATTTGAGATCTGTAGATTTTCCTAAAGTTAGAAATTTTTGAGCACCGGTTTGACGTGTGGCTACGTAAGCCGTAAAGGAGCATCCTCCACCTAAAAAGTATCCCCAGAAGCTATCTCTTCCTGTAGGATCAATATTGAAACTACAACACATTTCTACACAATCGTCAATATCACAAATTATGATTACTTAAAAACTTGTAGTCTTTGTCCAGCTACAGCTGTATTCCACACCGACAAGAATCCCCCTGATGTTCTAAGACCAAGTGCATAGACACTGATAAATGATGTTACAATTATAGCAAACTGAAAAAAATCCGTCCAAATTACGGTTTTAAAACCACCTATTGAAGTGTAAAATACGCAGATAGCGCACAAGAAAAAAGCAACCAGGTTTATATTAAATCCACTAGCTGAAATTACAGTGTCAATCAAAAAAATATCTAACTGATTCTTTACCAGTGGCAAATGTTAAAGATGGACAATACGCATGCACTGGGAATAAAAGTATCTCAGTAATCATGTAAAACACGATTGCCAACGTTCTTGTTTTCTTGTCGAATCTTTGCTCCAAGTAGTCGTAAATGTTTTTCAAGCGCAGTTTAAAAAACACAGGAAGATAAACGAAATTTGTTAGAAACCCCATAACTATTAGCGAAACAATAACTAACCAGACGCTACCTCCGTATCTGAACACTTCTGCCGCTGTTCCTAGTAGCATGGCTCCAGCAATATGACTAAAATTTCCGAATTGTGACGACTGAAAATTTTGTGGGGAACTCACCTCACTGCTACCGATATTGCTATGGGAACGATTTTCATGGTTTTTCCGCCCATGAGATACTCTCTGGTGGTTCTTTGTTTAGTTCCAAAACATCCGTAGTAGATTCCGATCAAAGTACTAAAAAGTAAAGTACCTACAAAAATAGCGTAATCGTACCAGCTCAAAGTGATCGCAGAAGACGTATTAGGCGTCATGGTTATCGTCCAAATATGCCAGTTGTACGGAACCAAATAAATGCAAGAAATTAAAACACAAATTAGTAATTTCTATGGAAGTTGTATTTGCAGAAACCTTGAATTAAATGTATATTTGTAGATAGCAATGTACACTACTTTAATCACGGTTTTTTTATTACAATGACTTACATAACGGCTGCAATTCTGCATTATGAAAGATTCTAATGGGTAACGAAATCTATCTACTATAGTATTGTTACGAAATAAAACCATAACCTCCCCGGCGCGACGCCTATGAGTTTTTCTAGTATGCGTATCGATGAACGGTGACTCATCGACGGCTTAGCGGCGGCCGCATAAAGACAAGTCTGGAGCCGGTTACCGGAAGTCTCGAAGCGGAGTCGCGATGGATACTCGAGAAGGATCTCGATCGGAGAAGTATGGGTTTAAATAGAGGCGACCGTCGGGAACGGATTATTCAGCCAGTGGAGACAGTCAAGAGCGTCCAGTGAAATTCGCCGGAATAATTTCTGTACATATTCATTGCAATAGTTAGTAGTGTAATTCGAGTTAAAGAAATAAATCGTTGAGTTTTTACCTACGCCCGATAAATTATTTGCCCGTCAAACGTAACAGTATACGAAAATGACAAATTCACTAACTAATCTTTAGTTCTGCGGTATCTAAAGTTCTGAATGGTTTTCCCTAAGTTATCATATGTATAATATATAATTCAGCTCTGCAGGCCTTAAAGGCCCTGGGCTTTTTTTACAATAATTTTCCATTTGTTCCTGTCGGCTGCTTTGGATCTCCAATCTTCAATGCCAAAGTTTTGAAGATCTTTTCGAACATCGTCTATCCACTTCAGTTTTGGCCTTCCTCTCTTTTTCTTTCCTCCTTTTAGGCGGTCTAATACTTTCCCAATTGTCCTTTCCTCTGGTGCTCTTCCGACGTGGCCTAGCCATCTTAGTCTCTCTGCTCTGATTATCTTCGTGATTGTTGGTTCTCCGTATATTTCCTCGATCTCTCGGTTTGTTCTTCTTCTCCATTGGTCTAGTTCTTTTATACCTCCATATATCTTTCGTAGTATCTTGCGTTACCATACTTCCAACTTCTGTTCCTTTTCGTTCGTTAGCGTCCATGTTTCACTAGCGTACAGGACTGTAGGTCTTACTATTGTCTTATATACTTGTTTCTTTGTTCGTCGTGTTACATTCTTACTCCTCAGAAATCTGTTTAATCTTCCTACACTCTTGTTTGCTTTCGCGACCCGTTCTTCTATTTCTTCATTCATTTCGTTTTTGTTTGTAATTACTACTCCTAGATATTTGAACCTATTTACTTCTTCGAATTCGTATGTTGTTCCTTCTTCTGTAGTTACTTTCAGTGGTTTTGCTGGGGTTGATTTTGTTTCCATCTTCATAAACTTCGTTTTCTCTTGGTTGATCGCTAAACCCATTCGTTTCGCTTCTCTGATTAGATTTTTTGTCATTTTCTTCATTTCTGCTTCTGTTCTCGTTATACATGTCACGTCATCTGCAAAGGCTATATTTTAGTGTCATTTTTCGTATATCGTGCTCGTTCTGTGGATGCCACTTCTCCTTATTATTGCTTCGAGTACTAGATTGAACAGGGTAGTTGATATTGGATCTCCTTGCCGGAGTCCTGTTCTTACTTGGAATGGTACTGACAACAGACCATTTATCCTGACTCTGTTTCTGGTGCTCTGCAGGGTCATCTTTGTCAGTTTTATTAGTTTTCTTGGGACTCCCAGTTCTTGCATGGCTTCTAGCAGTTCTTTCCTGTTAACCGTGTCATAGGCTTTTTTAAAGTCTATGAACAGCAGATATAAGTTGATTCCCTGTTCGTAATGTACTTCTTGTAGTTGCTTCAATATAAATATCTGGTCTACGGTAGATCTATTTTTCCTAAAGCCTGCTTGATATTCTCCTACTATTTTTTCCATATGCTGCTTTAGTCTTCGGTTGATACAAGTGGCCATTACCTTATACGTTACGTCTAGCAGCGCTATTCGGCGATAATTTTCGCATTTCGTAATATCTCCTTTTTTAAATATCGGGCAAACTACTGCTTCACTCCATTGTTCTGGCATTTTTCCTTCCTTCCAACATTCTAGCACTAGTCGATGTATCTCTGATGCTACTGCTTCTCCTCCGTACTTTGGCATCTCGCCCTTTATTCCGTTTCTACCAGGACTTTTGTTGTTTTTCATCTGCCTTAGTGTTTCTCTAATCTCTCCTTCGTCAATTTCTATTGTTTCATCTGGGTCATCCGAGTCGTTCACTCTTTCGTTCCTATCTTGCTGTGTATCCTGTTCGTTTAGCAGCTCTTCAAAGTATTCTGCCCATCGTTTTATTCTTGATTGTTCGTCTCCTATCATGTTGCCGTCCTTGTCTTTACAATATATTACTCGTGGTTGATAGCCTCTTTTCTCTTTTTTCACGTCCTGGTAGAAGTTCCTTATTTCATTCTTGTTGAAGTTTTCTTCTATTTGTCGTATTTGTTCTTCCATCTTTGCTCGTTTCTTATTTCTGCATATCTTCTTGTACTCTTTCCTTTTTTCTTGGTAATCTTTTTGGTTCTTCTCATTTTTTGATTTTAGATATTTCTGTCTGGCTGACCTCACCGCTTCTATTGCTTTTCAACATTCCTCGTCAAACCATTCGTTTCTATTTTTGTTGTCTTTTTTGACGAACCCTAGTACTTCTTCCGAGGTCTTCCATACGTTCTCTTGTAGTTCTTCCCACCTCTCTTCTATAGGTATGTCTTGCTCTGTTGATCTTATTCTCTCATTCATCTTTTGTTCGTATTCCTGTTGTACTTCAGCTTTCTTAAGTTTGTTTACATTTATATCACGTTGCGTCTTCTTTCCTTCTTTTTTCTTCGGTATTTCTTGTTTGAGGTCTGCTCTTACTAGAAAGTGGTCTGAATTCGCTTCTGCTCCCCTGTAGCTTCTTAATCTGGTTATTAGTTGGGCATCTCTCCTTTCTACCAGTATGTGGTCTATTTGGTTGACCGTTTTTCCGTCAGGCGACATCCACGTGCCTTTGTAGATCTCTTTCTGAGCAAAGAAGGTGCTTTTGACTACCATTTTATTTTCTTCTGCAAACTCTATCAGTTTTTCTCCATTTTGATTCGTTTTTTGGTGTTTGCTTTCTTTCCCGATTGTTGGCCTGTAGCAATTCTCTTTACCTATCATTGCGTCGGCGTCTCCTATAACCATTTTAATGTCATGCTTTGGTATTTTCACATATTCTCTTTCTAGTTCTTCGTAATATTCTGTTTTTACTTCTAGATCTTTCTCTTCAGTCGGTGCATGTATATTCAGTAGGCTTATTTTCCTGTACTTACTTCTCAATCTTATATAGCTCATTTTTCTGAGATTGGTTTGAAGGTAATTACTGCTCCTTTCAGGCTCTTCTTCACCATGAATCCTGTTCCTAGTTCTCTGTTGTCAATTCCGCTATTAAATAATATGTAGTTGTAGTTGTCTATTTCAGTAATGAATTTGCCTTTTTGTTTCGTCTTGTATAGCTGCTACATCTATATTATACCTTTGTAATTCTTGAACTATTTGTTTCAGTTTTCCTTCGCTATATGTTCCTCGAACATTCCATGTTTCTATTCTAATTTTCGGGTTTTTCTTTCTCTTCGTAATTCCTATCGGGTCATCCATGAGCTTTGCATACGTCGTCATTGTTTTCCGGTGTGTGGTTTCTTCCTCTATTAGTTTTTTGGATTTTCTTTGGGGTGCGACGGTGCTTTCACTAATTTGTCTAATTTAGTGTCCCAATGCCAGACTTCTCCTGCCCATATCATCTTTTTGTACCCTACTTTTGCCTCGACTTCTTTAACTTTTTCTGCTGCTGCTATTCCTCTTATTTTCTTCTGTATCTCGCTCTCTTGTTTGGTGTAATCGTCTTCAATAAACGTTTTTGATCCTTTTAATTTGTTCTTCTGTTTCATGATTGCTCTTTTTGTGTCTCAGTTCTCTATCTTTGCTACTACTATGTCGTATTTTTCGCTGACTAATCATGCGTCTTGTATCTTAGTTTGGATTCCTACCTTATTTTTTAGGAGTTCTTCAACCTCTGCTGTTATTTCGCTTCCTTGTAGTTTCCCTTCTTTGATTACGATGTTGTTTCTTCTTTCTGCTTTTTCCAGTTTTTCGAAGTGTTGCTCCACTCTTTCTAATCTTTCGGTCAGTCTTTGGTTTTTTTCTCTTAGTGTTGTTACTTCTGTTTGGTATGCTCATTGGTCTCTTTTCATTTCTGCGATTTCCTCCATTAACGTTTTGAACATATCCTTTACTTCGTCCATGTCTCCTGCTTGTACCCTCTTCTGCTTCCTCTGTACTCTTTGACCTTCCGGTGATGGTGAAAAGGAGGTTTCTCTTTTTCGTTTCTGGTTGTCTTGTTCTTCTATTGCTAGTTTGTGTCCTTTTTCCGGTTCAGGATTCCCGTTTAGCATTCCCTGGCCGACTTTCTTGCTTCCTGTGTATCAAGTACGTTCCTATGTTGTTTACTTCGTGCCGCGATAAGATCTTCTTGGTGCTTCTTACTCTTATTCCACTTCACTTCTTTGTTTTCTACTACTTGTCCTTCGCTTTTGACGCTCGATATCTCTCGATTTTCGAGTTTGGATTTCGGAGCGTGTTCTGCTTATCGTAGTCAGGACCGTAACCAAGTTATCATATACATTTCATAATTTTTGCAGAAAGGGGTCTACGTAAGTGAATTTATTAGATTTGCATTTTTGTAAAGATTTATGGGTTTAAAAATAAAACTGTTTGTTCAATGTTATGTACTTTTTTAACAAATGTCCGCCCAGTAAGTATATAAATTATATTTTAAATCGTAAACCATATCTACTACTGATACAGAAATATGCTTCAATCAGGTATAAAACTGGCATCGGTTGATTTTGACGTAGAATCGCTATACATTGGGGAACACTGCACTAAAATAGCAAAAGGAAATTATAAAATATGAAATCAATTCTAATCACGAATTTGTATTGTTTTGTTTACGCTAACACAAGCCACCTTTTCTTCGTCTGGACATTCTTCATGCATATACTTGTAAATCAACGGACTTAGCAGTTTTCTGTCAACTGAGGAACTACTCTTTGACATGCTTAGCTAATAATTAATCCAAACACGATGGTCATTGTGGCTCCGAAAAACGTGTAATAGTAAAACGAAATTTTAAAAACGGAAGGGGGTTGGAATGAAACGGTACCATTTCTGAAAAACGACAAAAACAAGTCAGTCATACAAAGCAAACCTCCGTATTACAAGGAAGTAAAATTTGCAGCGGTTAACGTTTGGTTAAACCCAGCACAACCATCTATTGAGAGGGGTTTCATAGGATACTTTATCAAACCACTCAGTTCGTAATACTTGGTAGGAAGTGTAAGACAAAGAGCAGCCATCAAACCTCCAAGCATACCATAGAAGCCCCCCTTTAAAACAACGTCAGTGGGTTCAAACAAATTTTAATGAATTTATACCTTTGGGTTTGCCTTTGGAAAGAAAATTCCTAGTGTGAAAACTCCTAATATCGGTCCTTGTGTAAGACTTACTGCTAATGCAGCAAGAGAAAGTATGTCTCCCAATAATTCTACTATAAACACCAAGCAAGTACACAAGGTTCCAACAACTAGAACTATTACTTTCAAAATAGCACTGCTACTATTGTCGGAAGGTTGTTTCTTGAAAAATAAATACACAACGTCTTTGTATATAACACCAGAGACAGCGTTCAAGTTTGAAGACATTGAGCTGTAAGAGAGATAGTAGTGTAATACGCAGTGAAAGACACAATTACCTTAAGGCTGCACTCCAAATAGCTGCTATAAAGAGACCAGAGATTCCTGGCACGCTGGCACCGATTTCAGTTACAAAGTACGGGAAAATTTGGTCATATTTTGAAATCATGTGACTAGCCAAAGGGTCACACTCTTTGTATTTGGCGTAAACCGCTAAACCAACGAAAACACACAAAGTGTGGACCACTGACATATTAATTACAGTGTGTATAATAGACCATTTGATGTCTGTAAATTTCGCCAAAGTTAGGAATTTTTGGGCACCAGATTGACGTACGACTACGTAGGCGGCAAAGAAGGCTCCTCCACCGATGCAATTAGCCCAGAAGCTATCTCTTACTATAGGATCCACATCGAAACTATAATAACACGTTTACGTAGTCATCAACCCTAGAGGTAATGATTACTTAAAAACTTGTAGTCTTTCTCCAGCTATTGCTGTGTTCCACACGGGTAAAAATCCGCCACATATTCCAAGAGCAACCACATACACGGTGATAAAAGAAGCCATTATTATACCAAACTGAAAAAAGTCTGTCCAAATCACGGTTCTAAAACCACCTACTGAAGTGTAGAAGACACAGACAGCAGATAAAATAAAAGCGATCAAATTTACATTAAAACCACTAGCTGAAACGACAATGTCAGTTTTAATCAAATCTAACCCATTCTTTACCAGTAGCTAACGTCAAAGATGAAGTGTACACATACACTGGAAATACAAGAATCTCAGCAATCATGTAATACACAACCGCCAAAATTCTTGTTTTCGTGTCAAATCTTTCCTTCAAATAGTCATAAATATTCATCAGTCGCAGTTTAAAGAACACGGGAAGGTAAACAAAATTTGCCAGAAACCCCATAACTACAAACGAAATATTAAGCAACCAAATGCCAGTTCCGTATTTGTAGACATCTGATACTGTTCCTAGTAGCAAGTTTCCAGAAATGTGACTAAAATTTTTGGAATTGCGACGATCATTTGACGAGTTTGTCGCAAACTCACCTCACTGCTACTGATATCGCTATAGGAACGATTTTCATAGTTTTTCCTCCCAAGAGATACTCTTTGGTTGTTGCTTGTTTAGTTCCAAAGCATCCGTAGTAGATTCCGATCATAGTACTGAAAACTAAAGTACCTACAAAGATGGTATAGTCGTACCAATTCAAAGTGACCGTTGAATTTAAATTAGGTGTCATGGTTGTAGTTCCAATTGTACCAGTTGTACTAAATTCAAAAAGTGCACACTGACTGTGCACAAGTAGGTACCTAATTGGAGTGCAGGTGTCACTGAATTAAAATAACGTATTTTATTTTGATAGCCGCTTTTACATTACAAATAATCACATAAGTTTTTAACAAATGACATCTAAAATTTATGCCTGATTATTTAAAATGACAACAACGAACATAAAACACAAGCCATTTTTGTCTATTACGTTGACAGCAACATACTAAAATCTTCGAACATGTTTGAGATTAATCTATTCAAAATTTAGAACAATATACCCAGATCACAACAGTACCTACAAAAAAATTTAATCTTCATAAAACGCGTAATACTCTAACCAAAATTCAATGAAGTGTCTTGTGTACAAGACGTCTTCTCTTCGTCTCGACCTTCTTCAGGTAAGCATCTGTAAATCAAGGGACTTAGCAGTTTTCTGTCAACCGAAGAGTCACTCTTTGACATGTAGCTAATAATTAATCCGAAAATAATAGTCATGACGGTTCCAAAGCCGGAATAATAGTAAAACATAAGCTTAAAAATGGAAGGGGTTTGGAACGGAACACTATCATTTCTGAAAAAAATCAAAACTAAATAAGTGATTAACAGAGAATTTACTTCTTACAATATAGTGCTGTTAAAATAAGTAAGACTTGTCTCAGTTATGGTTTGATTGGACAAAGCACAACCAATTACAGAGAGGGGTTTCGTCGGATATTTTACGAAGCCTCTTATTTCAAAATATTTGGCGGGAAGTCCTAGACTTACAACAGCAATAAAACCTCCTAGAGTACCATAAAAGGCTCCCTTTAAAAAAGTATTATTGACTTAAACACGTTCAATAACTTTATACCTTTGAATTTGCTTTTGGAAAGAGAATTCCTAGGGTAAACAACCCCAACAGCGGTCCTTGAGTAAAACCTACAATCAATACACTAATAGGAAGTATTTCTCCTAATAGTCCTATTGTAAACACTAAACAAGTACACAAGGTCCCAACAACAAGGACTATCACTTTTAAAATACCACTACTACTTTTGTCAGACGGTTTTTTCTTGAAGAACAAATACAAAATGTCTTTGTAAATAACACCAGAGAGGGCGTTTAGGTTTGAAGACATTGAGCTATAATATAGATCTTAGTGTAACGCTTACGGAAAGGGAAAATGTACCTTAGTGATCCACTAGAAATCGCTGCTAAAAAGAAACCCGAAATTCCTGGTACACTGGTACTAATGTCAGTTACAAAATAAGGAAAAATTTGGTCATGTTTTGAGATCTTGTGACTAGTCAAAGGGTCACAGTCTTTGTACTTAGCATAAACCACAAAGCCAACGAAAACGCACAACGTCTGGACTACAGACATACTAATTACGGTGTATATAACTGACCATTTGAGATCTGTAGATTTTTCTAAAGTTAGAAATTTTTGGGCACCGGTTTGACGTACGGCTACGTAGGCCGTAAAGGAGCATCCTGAACCTATAAAGTATGCCCAGAAACTATCTCTTACCGTAGGATCAACATCGAAACTACAACATATTTTTGCACAATTATCAACACTATAAGTAATGATTACTTAAAAACTTGTAGTCTCTGGCCAGCTCTTGCTGTATTCCACACCGACAAGAATCCACCTGATGTTCTAAGACCTAGTGCGTAAACACTGATAAAAGATGTCACTATTATAGCAAACTGAAGAAAATCCGTCCAAATTACGGTTTTAAAACCACCTATTGAAGTGTAAAATACGCAAATGGCGCACAAGATAAAAGCAACCAGGTTTACATTAAGTCCACTAGCTGAAACTACAGTGTCAGTTTAAAAAAAATCTGACTGATTCTTTACCAGTGGCAAATGTTCAAGATGGAGAATACGCATGCACTGGGAATAAAAGTATCTCAGTAATCATGTAAAACACGATTGCCAACGTTCTTGTTTTCTTGTCGAATCTTTGCTCCAAGTAGTCGTAAATGTTTTTCAAGCGCAGTTTATAAAACACAGGAAGATAAACGAAATTTGTTAAAAACCCCATTACTGTTAGTGCAACAACAGTCAACCAAACGCTACCTCCGTATCGGAATACTTCTGAGGCTGTTCCTAGTAGCATAGTTCCAGAAATATGGCTACAATTTTCAGAATCGTGTCGATTTGAAATTTTGTGGTGAACTCACCTGACTGCTACTGATATTGCTATGGGAATGATTTTCATGGTTGTTCCTCCCATGAGGTACTCTCTGGTGGTTCCTTGTTTAGTTCCAAAACATCCGTAGTAAATTCCGATCAAAGTACTGGAAACTAAAGTACCTACAAATATAGTGTAATCATACCAGCTCAAAGTAATCGAAGAAGGCGTATTAGGCGTCATGGTTATCGTCCAAATATGCCAGTTATACTGAACAAAATAAATGCAAAGAAATTAAAACACAAATTAGTCATTTCTATGGAAGTTGTATTTGCAGAAACCTTGAATTAAATTTATATATGTAGACAGCAATGCACTTTATTTTAATCACGGCTTTTTTATTACAAGGTCTTAAATAACGGCTGCAATTCTGCATTATGAAAGACTCTAATGGGTAATGAAATCTATCAGCTCAATACAACTATAGTATACTAAAATGACAAAGTCACTAACTATCTTTAGTTGTGAGGTATCTAAAGTTCTGGATGGTTTTCCCTAAGTTATTATACACATTTCATAATTTTTGCAGAGAAAGTTTGTGACCGGTAGATTACATTCACATCACTTGGAAATGCATTTTTGTAAAGATTTACAGGCTTAAAAATAAAACTGTCAGTTTGTTCAATGTTATGTATTTTTTTAACAAATGTCCGCTCAGTAAACCAATAAATTATACTTTAAATTGTAAACCCTGTCTAATGACACTTTGAATACTGCTATTGATACAGCTAAATATAAGAATTTAACCAACGTTGATAGTATTCGAACACTTTAACACAAACATGCTCAAAGTAAACATTCATATATTAGCACCAAGTTAAATAGATTTCTAATCACCTATTTGCAATGGTTTTTGTACGCTAACGCAAGGCACCTTTTCTTCGTCTCGACATTCTTCCGGTAAATACTTGTATATCAATGGACTTAGCAGTTTTCTGTCAACCGAAGCACTCTTTGACATATAGCTGATAATTAAACCGAAAACGATGGTCATGATGGCTCCAAAAAACGTGTAATAGTAAAACGAAATCTTAAAAATGGACGGGGGTTGGAAGGAAACGGTACCATTTCTGAAAAATGACAAAAATAAGTCAGTCATACAAAGTAAACCTCCGTATTACAAGGAAGTAAAATTGGTAGTCGTTAACGTTTGGTTAATCAGAGCACAACCACTTATTGACAGCGGTTTCGTACGATACTTTATCAAACCACTCAGTTCGTAATACTTGGTAGGAAGTGTAAGACAAATAGTAGCTGTTAAACCTCCAAGCATACCGTAGAAGGCCCCCTGTAAAACAACGTCAGTGCGTTAAAACATATTTTAGTGAACTTTTACCTGTGGATTTGCCTTTGGAAACAAAATTCCTAGTGTGAAAACTCCCAACATCGGTCCTTGCGTAAGACCTAGTGCTACTGCACCAATAGAAAGTATGTCTCCTAAGAATTCCACTGTAAACACCAAGCAAGTACAAACGGTTCCAATAACGACAACTATCACTTTCAAAATACCACTGCCACTATTGTCGGAAGGTTTTTTCTTGAAAAATAAGTACACAACGTCTTTATATATAACACCAGCGATAGCGTTTAAGTTTGAAGACATTGAGCTGTAAGAGAGATAGTAGTATAATACGCATTGAAAGAGACAATTACCTTAAGGCTGCACTCCAAATAGCTGCTATAAAGAGACCAGAGATTCCTGGCACCCCAGCACCGATCTCGGTTATAAAGTACGGGAAAATTTGGTCATGTTTTGAGATCATGTGACTAGTCAAAGGGTCACAGTTTTCGTACTTGGCGTAAACCACTAAGCCAACGAAAACACACAAAGTGTGGACCACTGACATACTAATTACAGTGTGTGTAATAGACCACTTAAGGTCTGTAGATTTTGCCAATGTTAGGAATTTTTGGGCACCAGTTTGACGACAGGCTACGTTGGCCGCAAAGAGAGCTCCAGCACCTATGAAGTATGCCCAGAAGCTATCTCTTACTCTAGGATCAACATCGAAACTATAATAACACTTTTACATGATCGTCAACACTAGAAGTATTGCTTACTTAAAAACTTGTAGTCTTTCCCCAGCTATAGCTGTGTTCCACACCGGTAAAAATCCGCCACATAACCTAAGAGCAACTACATAAACGGTGATAATAGATGCCATTATTATACCAAACTGAAACAAATCGGTCCAAATGACGGTTTTAAAACCACCTACTGAAGTGTAGAAGACGCAGACAGCTGATAAAATAAAAGCTATCAGGTTTACATTAAAACCACTAGCTGAAACTACAATGTCACTTTGAATCAAATCCAACACATTCTTTACCAGTAGCTAATGTCAAGGATGAACTGTACACATGCACTGGAAATATAAGAATCTCAGCAATCAGGTAAAACACAATAGCTAACATTCGTGTTTTCGTGTCGAATCTTTCCTTCAAATAATCATAAATGTTGGTCAGTCGCAGTTTAAAGAACACGGGAAGGTAAACAAAATTGGCTAGAAACCCCATAACAACAAACGAAATAGTAAGCAACCAAACGCTAGCTCCGTATCTGAAGACATCTGACACTGTTATAAGTAGTAAATTTCCAGAAATATGACTAAAATTTTTGGAATTGTGGCAGTTGTTTCAATTTTTGTCGCGACCTCCTCACCTCACTGCTACTGATATTGCTATAGGAATGATTTTCATAGTTTTTCCTCCCATTAGGTACTCTTTGGTTGTTGCTTGTTTAGTTCCGAAGCATCCGTAATAGATTCCGATCATAGTACTGAAAACTAAAGTACCTACAAAGATGGCATAGTCGTACCAATTCAAAGTGACCTTTGAATTTAAATTAGGCGTCATGGTTTAGCTCCAATTGTACCAGTTCTACTGACTTCGAAAAGTGCGCACAAACTATGCACAAGTAGGCAATTGGAATGGAAGTGTCGTAACCTTGCATTGAAATAACTTATTTTATTTTGATAGCCACATTTACATTGCAACTGTTCACATAATGGTCTAACAAATTATATCTAAAATTTATGCCTGGTTGTTCAAAATGACAAGAACGAACACAAAACATAAGCTATAGGTTGTCTAAATTAAACGTTTATTTTAAAACTGAAATTTACTAACAGTACCCAAAAATTCTAACGCAGAATCAATGAACTTTCTTGTGCACTAGTACAAGAAACCTTCTCTTCTTCCCGACCTTCTTCAGGTAAGCACCTGTATATCAAGGGACTTAGCAGTTTTCTGTCAACCGAAGCACTCTTTGACATATAGCTAATAATTAATCCAAAAATGACAGTCATTGCGGTTCCAATGAACGTGTAATAATAAAACGAGATTCTAAAAATGGAGGGTACTTGGGACGAAACGGAATCGTTTCTGAAAAAAAAATCAAGAAATAAGTTAGCACTAGCAGATTTTTTTTATTACAAAGCAGTAGTAAAATTTGTTGTAGTTGTCGTTTGGTTGAAAAAATCACAACTACGTACTGACAGAGGTTTCGTAGGATACTTTATCAAACCTTTCAGTTCGTAGAATTTGGCGGGGATTGCTAGAATTCCAACAGCAATAAAACCACCAAGAGTACCATAGAAGGCTCCCTTTAAAACACGGTTATTGCTTGATTCATGTTTAACTAGATTGTACCTTTGAATTTGCCTGTGGGAAGAGAATTCCTAGTGTGAACAACCCCAACAACGGTCCTTCTGCAAGACCTTGCAACAACAAACTAATGGAAAATATTTCGCCCAATAGTCCTATTGTAAACACTAAGCAGGTACACAAGGTTCCAACAACAAGGACTATCACTTTTAAAATACTGCTACTACTTTTGTCGGAGAGTTTTTTCATGAGGAAAAGGTACGCAACGTCTTTGTAGATGACACCAGAGAGAGCGTTTAAGTTGGACGACATTGAACTATAACATAGATCTTAGTACAGCGATTAGTGAAATTGAAGATGTACCTTAGTGATCCACTACAAATAGCTGCTATAAAGAGACCCGAGATTCCTGGTAGGCTGGCACCAATCTCGGTTACAAAGAACGGGAAAATTTGGTCATGCTTTGAAATCATGTGACTGGTGAGAGGGTCACAGTCTTTGTACTTGACATAAACCACTAAGCCAACCAAAACGCACAAAGTCTGGAGCACAGACATACTAATTACGGTGTAGGTAACCGACCACTTGAGATCGGTAGATTTTCCTAAGGTTAAAAATTTTTGGGCCCCGGTTTGACGTACGGCCAGATGGCTAGTAGAAGCGGCTGCTAGACCTATCAGATACCCCCAGAAAGTACCTCTGACTGTAGGGTCAACATCGAAGCTACAATAACACTCTTGGGCAATCATCAACCCTAACTAGTAGTACTTACTTAAAAACCTGTAGTCTTTCGCCAGCCAAAGCTGTGTACCACACCGACAAGAACCCTCCAAATTTTCCCAGACCGATCAAGTAAACGCTAACGAAAGACGTCACTATTATTCCAAACTGAAAAAAATCCGTCCAAATGACCGTTTTGAAGCCACCAATCGCAGTGTAAAAGACGCAAACGGCACACAAGACAAACGCGACCAGATTGACATTAAAACCACTAGCTGAAACAAGAGTGTCAGTTTAAAAAAAACCTATAGTATTTTGTACCAGTTGCGAATGTCAACGATGGAGTATACGCTTGCACTGGAAATAAAAAAACTTCAGCAACCACGTAAAATACAATGGCCAAAATTCTCGTTTTCCTGTCGAATCTTTGCTCCAAATAGTCGTAAATGTTTCTTAGTCGCAATTTAAAAAACACAGGAAGGTAAATATAATTTACTAGGAACCCCATTATTATTATTGACACAACCATCAACCAAACGCTGGCTCCGTATCTGAATACTTCTGCTGCTGTTCCTAGTAGAAAAGTTCCGGAAATGTGACTAAAATTTTCAGAACTGTGACGCTTGAATGTTTTGTGGTAACTCACCCCACTGCCACTGAGATTCCTATAGGGATGATTTTCATGGTTTTCGCTCCCATGAGGTACTCTCTGGTTGTTGCTTGTTTAGTTCCAAAGCATCCGTAATAGATTCCGATCATAGTACTGAAAACTAAAGTACCTACAAAGATGGTATAGTCGTACCAATTCAAAGTGACCTTTGAATTTAAATTAGGGGTCATGGTTTAGTTCCAATTGTACCAGTTGTACTAAATTCTAACAGTGTACACTGACTATGCACGAATAGCTAATTGGAATGGAAGTGTCGTAACCTTGCATTGAAATAACTTATTTTATTTTGATAACGACATTAACATTGCATTTTTTTACATAATGGTCTAACAAATTATATCTTAAATTTATGCCTGGTTATTTAAAATGACAACAACGAACACAAAACATGAGCCCAACCTAACAACAATACCCAAAAATTCTAACCCAGATTCAATGAAGTTTCTTGTGCACTAGTACAAGACACCCTCTCTTCTTCCCGACCTTCATCAGGTAAGTACCTGTATATCAAGGGACTTAGCACTTTTCTGTCAACCGAAGCACTCTTTGACATATAGCTAATAATTAAACCGAAAACGATGGTCATGATGGCTCCAAAAAACGTATAGTAGTAAAACGTAATTTTAAAAATGGAAGGGGGTTGGTGTGCTACGGTACCATTTCTGAACAAAAAAAAATTAAAATAAGTTAATTACAAACAGAACACTTATATTACAATGCAGTGGTGCCAAAAGAAGTTAAATTTGTAGTTTGGTTGAACGGACCACAACCACTTATTGACAGGGGTTTCGTAGGGTACTTTATCAAACCCTTCAGTTCGTAATATTTGGCAGGAAGTGTGAGGCAAATAGCAGCTATAAAACCTCCAAGCATACCGTAAAAGGCCCCCTTTGGGTTTGCTTTAGGAACGAAAATTCCTAGTGTAAACACCCCCAACAACGGTCCTTGAGTAAGACTTGTCGCTAATACACCGACAGAAAACACGTCCCCTAACAATTCCACTGTAAACACCAAGCAAGTACACAAGGTCCCAACAACTAGGACTATTATTTTCAAAATACCGCTGCCGCTTTTGTCAGACAGTTCTTTCTTGAAAAAGAAGTACACAATGTCTTTGTAGATAACACCAGAAATGGCGTTTAGGTTTGAAGACATCGAACTACAATATAGATAGTAGTGCATTTAGTACGCAATGAAGAAATGTACCTTAAAGATGCACAACAAATAGCTGCTATGAAGAGACCCGAGAGTCCTGGTACGGTGCCACCTATCTCGGTTACGAAGTACGGAAAAATTTGGTCATGTTTTGAGATCTTGTGACTAGTCAAAGGGTCACAGTCTTTGTACTTGGCGTAAACCACTAACCCAACGAAAATGCACAAAGTGTGGACCACCGCCATACTAACTACGGTGTATATAATAGACCATTTGATGTCTGCAGAATTTGGTAAGGTTAAAAATTTTTGGGCCCCGGTTTGACGACAGGCTACATAGCTTGCAAAAATTGCTCCACCGCCTATTAAGTATCCCCAGAAGCTGTCTCTTACTGTGGGATTAACATCGAAACTACAATAACATTTTAATCATCAGCACTAGTATGTAGTAGTGGTTACTTAAAAATTTGTAGTCGTTCACCAGTTAATGCTGTGTTCCACACCGACAAAAAGCCTCCAGTCATTCCAAGACCAATCACATAAACGCTGATAAAAGACGCCATTATTATACCAAATTGAAGAAAGTCAGTCCAAACTACGGTTTTAAAACCGCCCACTGAAGTGTAGAAGACGCAGATGGCAGATAAAATAAAAGCGACTAGATTTACATTAAAACCACTAGCTGAAATTACACTTATTAAAATATAATTTTAATAAATTGAACAGATTCTTTACCGGTCGCTAATGTCAATGATGGAGTGTACACATGCACTGGAAATATAAGAATCTCAGCAATCAAGTAAAACACAATCGCTAACAGTCTCGTTTTCGAGTCGAATCTTTTTTCCAAATAGTCGTAAATGTTTCTCAGTCGCAGTTTAAAGAACACAGGAAGGTAAGCAAAATTCGCTAGCCCCATTACTATGAAGGATAAATTAACCAACCACACGCTAGCTCCGTACCTGAAGACATCTGCTGCTGTTCCTAGTAGCAAACTTCCAGAAATATGACTAAAATTTTTGGAATTGCGACGATCATTTGACGAGTTTGTCGCAATCTCACCTCACTGCTACTGATATCGCTATAGGAACGATTTTCATGGTTTTCCCTCCCATGAGGTACTCTTTCATTGTTGCTTGCTTAGTTCCAAAGCAGCCGTAGTAGATCCCGATCATAGTACTGAACACTAGAGTACCTACAAAGATGGTGTAATCGTACCAACTCAAAGTGACCATTGAATTTAAACTAGGTGTCATGGTTGAGCTTCGAAAGTACCGGATTAACTAAATCCAAAAAGTGCACACAAGCAATGCACAAATAGGTAATCGGAATGAGGTGTTACAGCCTTGAATTAAAATAACGTACTTCATTTAGATAAGCTCTTTTAGGTTATGTAGAATTATGATAACAGCGTAAACAAAAAGATAAAGCTCTCTCTGTGCCACGATGCCACTAACTTCCGGAAGTACATATCTGTTGATTATCTAGAATAATTGACACCCTTTATTGTCGAAAGTTTACTATGACACTATGACACTTACGAATTGTTATTAGATACTGTACCATTAAATTATTATTATTATTATTATAACAACAACATAGCAAGATTACAAAGATAACAGTACTACTATTGACAAAACGCCCAAATTCTAACTAAGAATTTATGAAGTTTCTCCTGCACTAATACAAGTCATCTTCTTTTCCTCTGGGCATTCTTCAGGTAAGCGCTTGTATATCAAGGGACTTAGCAATTTCCTGTCAACTGAAGACTTACTCTTTGACATATAGCTGATAATTAATCCAAAAATGACAGTCATTGCGGCTCCAATAAACGTGTAATAATAAAACGAGATCCTAAAAATGGAGGGTACTTGGGACGAAACGGAATCGTTTCTGAAAAAAAAAATCAAAAATTAAGTGAGCACTAGCAGATTTTTTTTATTACAAAGCAGTGGTAAAATTTGTTGTGGTTGTCGTTTGGTTGAATAAATCGCAACCACGTACTGACAGAGGTTTCGTGGGATACTTTATCAAACCTTTCAATTCGTAGAATTTGGCGGGGACTGCTAGAATTCCAACAGCAATAAAACCACCAAGAGTACCATAGAAGGCTCCCTTTAAAACACGGTTATTGCTTGACTCACGTTTGACGAAATTATACCTTTGAATTTGCCTGTGGGAAGAGAATTCCTAGTGTGAACAACCCCAACAACGGTCCTTCTGCAAGACCTAGCAACAACAAACTAATGGAAAATATTTCGCCCAATAGTCCTATTGTAAACACTAAGCAGGTACACAAGGTTCCAACTACGAGGACTATCACTTTTAAAGTACCGCTACTACTTTTGTCGGAGAGTTTTTTCTTGAGGAAAAGGTACGCAACGTCTTTGTAGATGACACCAGAGAGAGCGTTTAAGTTGGACGACATTGAACTATAACATAGATCTTAGTACAGCGATTAGTGAAAGAGAAGATGTACCTTAGTGATCCACTACAAATAGCTGCTATAAAGAGACCCGAGATTCCTGGTAGGCTGGCACCAATCTCGGTTACAAAGAACGGGAAAATTTGGTCATGCTTTGAAATCATGTGACTGGTGAGAGGGTCACAGTCTTGGTACTTGGCATAAACCACTAAGCCAACCAAAACGCACAAAGTCTGGAGCACAGACATACTAATTACGGTGTAGGTAACCGACCACTTGAGATCGGTAGATTTTCCTAAGGTTAAAAATTTTTGGGCCCCGGTTTGACGTACGGCCAGATGGCTAGTAGAAGCGGCTGCTAGACCTATCAGATACCCCCAGAAAGTACCTCTGACTGTAGGGTCAACATCGAAGCTACAATAACACTCTTGGGTAATCATCAACCCTAACTAGTAGTACTTACTTAAAAACCTGTAGTCTTTCCCCAGCCAAAGCTGTGTACCACACCGACAAGAACCCTCCAGATTTTCCCAGACCGATCAAGTAAACGCTAACGAAAGACGTCACTATTATTCCAAATTGAAAAAAATCCGTCCAAATGACCGTTTTGAAACCACCAATCGCAGTGTAAAAGACGCAAACGGCACACAAGATAAACGCGACCAGATTGACATTAAAACCACTAGCTGAAACAAGAGTGTCAGTTTAAAAAAAACCTATAGTACTTTGTACCAGTTGCGAATGTCAACGATGGAGTGTACGCTTGCACTGGAAATAAAAAAACTTCAGCAACCACGTAAAACACAATGGCCAAAATTCTCGTTTTCTTGTCGAATCTTTGCTCCAAATAGTCGTAAATGTTTCTTAGTCGCAATTTAAAAAACACAGGAAGGTAAATATAATTTACTAGGAACCCCATTATTATTATTGACACAACCATCAACCAAACGCTGGCTCCGTATCTGAATACTTCTGCTGCTGTTCCTAGTAGAAAAGTTCCGGAAATGTGGCTAAAATTTTCAGAACTGTGACGCTTGAATGTTTTGTGGTAACTCACCCCACTGCCACTGAGATTCCTATAGGGATGATTTTCATGGTTTTCGCTCCCATGAGGTACTCTCTGGTTGTTGCTTGTTTAGTTCCGAAGCATCCGTAATAGATTCCGATCATAGTACTGAAAACTAAAGTACCTACAAAGATGGCATAGTCGTACCAATTCAAAGTGACCTTTGAATTTAAATTAGGGGTCATGATTTAGCTCCAATTGTACCAGTTGTACTAAATTTGAAAAGTGTACACTGACTATGCACGAATAGCTAATTGGAATGGAAGTGTCGTAACCTTGCATTGAAATAACTTATTTTATTTTGATAACGACATTAACATTGCATTTTTTTACATAATGGTCTAACAAATTATATCTTAAATTTATGCCTGGTTATTTAAAATGACAACAACGAACACAAAACATGAGCCCAACCTAACAACAGTACCCAAAAATTCTAACCCAGATTCAATGAAGTTTCTTGTGCACCAGTACAAGACACCCTCTCTTCTTCCCGACCTTCATCAGGTAAGTACCTGTATATCAAGGGACTTAGCACTTTTCTGTCAACCGAAGCACTCTTTGACATATAGCTAATAATTAAACCGAAAACGATGGTCATGATGGCTCCAAAAAACGTATAGTAGTAAAACGTAATTTTAAAAATGGAAGGGGGTTGGTGTGCTACGGTGTCATTTCTGTACAAAAAAAAAATTAAAATAGGTTAATTACAAACAGAACACTTATATTACAATGCAGTGTTGCCAAAAGAAGTAAAATTTGTCGTTTGGTTGAACGGACCACAACCACTTATTGACAGGGGTTTCGTAGGGTACTTTATCAAACCCTTCAGTTCGTAATATTTGGCAGGAAGTGTGAGGCCAATAGCAGCTGTAAAACCTCCAAGCATACCGTAAAATGCCCCCTTTGGGTTTGCTTTAGGAACGAAAATTCCTAGTGTAAAAACCCCCAACAACGGTCCTTGAGTAAGACTTGTCGCTAATACACCGACAGAAAACACGTCCCCCAATAATTCCACTGTAAACACCAAACAAGTACACAAGGTTCCAACAACTAGAACTATTACTTTCAAAATACCGCTGCTGCTTTTGTCTGAAAGTTCTTTCTTGAGAAAGAAGTACACAATGTCTTTGTAGATAACACCAGAAATAGCGTTTAGGTTTGAAGACATTGAACTACAATATAGATAGTAGTGCATTTAAAATGCAGTGAAAAAGAAGATGTACCTTAAAGATCCACAACAAATAGCTGCTATGAAGAGACCCGAGAGTCCTGGTACGGTGCCACCTATCTCGGTTACGAAGTACGGAAAAATTTGGTCATGTTTTGAGATCTTGTGACTAGTCAAAGGGTCACAGTCTTTGTATTTGGCGTAAACCACTAACCCAACAAAAATGCACAAAGTGTGAACCACTGCCATACTAATTACAGTGTATATAATAGACCATTTGATGTCTGTAGATTTTGGTAAGGTTAAAAATTTTTGAGCCCCAGTTTGACGACAGGCTACATAGCCTGCAAAAATTGCTCCACCGCCTATTAAGTATCCCCAGAAGCTATCTCTTACTGTGGGATTAACATCAAAACTACAATAACATTTTAGTCATTAGCACTAGTAAGTATATAGTAGTGGTTACTTAAAAATTTGTAATCTTTCACCAGCTAATGCTGTGTTCCACACTGATAAAAACCCTCCAGTCAATCTAAGACCTATCACATAAACGATGATAAAAGACGCCATTATGATACCAAACTGAAGAAAGTCAGTCCAAATTACGGTTTTAAAACCACCCACTGAAGTGTAAAAGACGCAGATGGCAGATAAAATAAAAGCTACCAGATTTACATTGAAACCACTAGCTGAAATTACAACTAAATTATAATTTGAACACATCGAACAGATCATTACCGGTAGCTAATGTCAATGATGGAGTGTACACATGCACTGGAAATATAAGAATCTCAGCAATCAAGTAAAACACAATAGCTAACAGTCTTGTTTTTGAGTCGAATCTTTTTTCCAAATAGTCGTAAATGTTTCTCAGTCGCAGTTTAAAGAACACAGGAAGGTAAACAAAATTCGCTAGCCCCATTACTATGAACGATAAATTAACCAACCACACGCTAGCTCCGTACCTGAAGACATCTGCTGCTGTTCCTAGTAACAAACTTCCAGAAATATGACTAGAATTTTTGGAATTGCGACGATCATTTGACGAATTTGTCGCAGCCTCACCTCACTGCTACTGATATTGCTATAGGAACGATTTTCATTGTTTTCCCTCCCATGAGGTACTCTTTCATTGTTGCTTGCTTAGTTCCAAAGCACCCGTAGTAGATCCCGATCATAGTACTGAACACTAGAGTACCTACAAAGATGGTGTAATCGTACCAACTCAAAGTGACCGTTGAATTTAAACTAGGTGTCATGGTTGAGCTTCAAAAGTACCGGATTTACTAAATCCAAAAAGTGCACACAAGCAATGCACAAATAGGTAATCGGAATGAGGTGTTACAGCCTTGAATTAAAATAACGTACTTCATTTTGATAAGCTCTTTTAGGTTATGTAGAATTATGATAACAGCGAAAACAAAAAGATAAAGGTCTTTCTGTGCCACGGTACCATTAACTTCCGGCAGATTCTTACGTTGGACGAAGTGCATATCTGTTGATTATCTAGAATAATTGACACCTGTTATTATCTAAAGTTTACTATGACTGTACCATTAAATTATTATTATTATTATTATAACAACAACATAGCAAAATTACAAAGATAACAGTACTACTATTCACAAAACGCGCAAATTCTAACTAAGAATTTATGAAGTTTCTCCTGCACTAATACAAGTCATCTTTTCCTCTGGGCATTCTTCAGGTAAGCGCTTGTATATCAAGGGACTTAGCAGTTTCCTGTCAACTGCAGACTTACTCTTTGACATAGCGCTGATAATTAATCCACTGCCGCTGTTCCTAGTAGCATAGTTCCAGAAATATGGCTACAATTGTCAGAATTGTGGCGATTTGAAATTTGTCATGAACTCACCTGACTGCTACAGATATTGCTATAGGAACGATTTTCATGCTTTTGCCACCCCTTAGATACTCTCTGGTGGTTGCTTGTCTGGTGCCAAAGCACCCATAGTAGATCCCGATCAAAGTACTGAAAGTTAAAGTACCTGCAAATATAATGTAATCAAACCAGCTTAAAGTAGGCGATCAAGACGTGTTAGGTGTCATGATTGTGGTTAAAATGTCGACTAGTAGGTAAATGGAAGTTTGGGCGTGGACCTTGAATAAAAAGCACCTATATAGATAGTGGTTATTTTATTTTTCTAACCTCTTGCATTTTACAAACTTTTACACATATGATACCCGTGAAACCTGTCTCAAGTGCGGCTGCTTAGGACGTGTTGCACGCTTAGGCTCTAGGAAACTGGTTCAAACGAGTAAATATATCACAAATTATTTTAATTTGAAGGTCGACCCGAAGCTTTGCTTTACTGATTATTCAAAAACACTATCTACCACATTATTTACAAGATATAAAAGCGATTTATGTACACTTGAAGTTAATAAGAATAGCTAGTGAATTTGTCTAGTTTGTCATTTAAATACAACGTGAATACCTAAAATGACTTACTCATCACTAAGATTGAGTCTTTATGATTATGTTATATTCGTAGGTATTCTACTGTTTAGTAGTTTGATTGGAATTTATTATGGGTGCTTCGGGACTAAGCAGGCAACCCTAAAAGAATATCTTCTGGCAGGCAAGAACATGAAAATTCTTCCTATAGCAGTGTCAGTAGCAGTAAGGTATTTCTATAAATTTTGTTCTTAAACTACACCTGAAGAATGTAGCCACATTTCAGGAACCATGTTAATAGGAACAGTTGCAGATGTCTACCGATACGGTGGCAGTGTTTGGTTATTTGTAGGATCATTTATATTTATGGGTTTTCTTGCTACGTTAGTGTACCTTCCAGTGTTCTTTAAATTGCAAATGGCTAACATGTATGAATATTTGGAGAAGAGATTCGACAAAAAAATTAAAATGTTTGCCTTAATCTTGTACTTGTTATGTGAAATTTTTATGTTTCCTGTTCTGGCCTATACCCCATCTTTAACATTTGCTACTGGTAAAGAAATTTTGGTAAGTGAATTGACAATACTGTGTCAATTTCAGGTAGTGGACTTAACCCCAGTTTGTGTGCTTTTTTCTTGTGTATTGTTTGCGTCTTCTATACTTCGATAGGAGGTTTGAAGACGGTGGTGTGGACGGATTTCCTTCAGTTTGGGATAATAATGGTATCTTTTATCACTCTGTATATAATTGGTGTACAGACATCAGGAGGATTCTCATCTGTTTGGAACACGGCAGCGGAAGGACAAAGACTTGACATTTTTAAGTAAACTACGACACAATGTTCGATAAATTCAACAACGCGTTGTAGTTTTCAGCTCGATCTCACAGCAAGAGATAGCTTCTGGGGATACATTATAGGAAGTGGATCAATATCTACTTCACTAATCATCGTACATCAAACAGGACTCCAAAAGTTCCTCAGCTTATCTAATTACAAAGATTGCGTATGGTCGGTTATATACACTGTAATCAGCATGTCTTTAGTACATACTTTCTCCATCTTCATTGGTTTGGTAGCCTACTCTAAGTACAAAGACTGTGACCCTTTAACTAGTCACTTGATATCAAAACATGACCAACTCTTTCCTTATTTGGTAACAGAGATTGGTGGAAATCTCCCCGGAGTCTCGGGTCTTTTTATAGCAGCTATTTGCAGTGCAGCCCTCAGGTAAACTCAATTATGGTACCACAAAATTTACTCTAGTGTAGTTCCATGTCGTCAAATTTGAACGCCTTATCTGGTGTTTTATACAAAGACGTCGTATGCGAATTTCTAAAGAAAACACCTTCGGAAAAGAAGGCTACGAATATTTTGAAACTAATGGTCTTGGTTATTGGTGTTTTGTGCAGTTGTTTAGTGTTTGCAATGGAAGGAATGGGAGAGGTCTTCTCCGTGTCTTTAACAATATGGGGGATCACCCAAGGACCTGTACTTGGAGTTTTCACGCTAGGAGTTCTCTTTCCAAAAGCGAACCATCAAGTATGTTACTTTTAGTGCGTTTGTGATTTTGATTTTGGTTTCAAGGGGGCCTTGTATGGTATGCTTGTGGGTTGTGTTACGGTTTCTGGTATAGCAATTCCTACCAAGTACTACCAGATGAAGGGTCTGTTTAGTTCTCCCACGAAACCACTCTCCACTAGTGGTTGCAGTTTCTTTAATGTCTCTGTCTACACCAACAGTACTACATTGTAAGTACATAGAAGATCACTACCAACACTTACATTGAAATGTTCCAGAAATCAGTTTCAACCTAACGTCATTTTTAAAACCTCGTTCTATTATTACACCATAATTGGAGCTACCGTCACTGTGATCGTTGGTTTAGTTATTAGTTTCTTCAACAAAAGCAACTCTTCAGCTGATAAAGATTTTTTGAGTCCTGTTGTATACTCTTGCTTACAGAAGGAGTCAGGTGAAAATCAAGAGTATCCTAATGCGGAGACACCTTTAGATATCCTTCATAAACAACAAGACAATTTTTAACATCGTTTACTTATTGCTATCAAAATTGGCACAGTGACATTTAATTATTTACTTATATTGCCATGAGCATTTGTTGATCATACTGTATTTTTATAGATTGTATTTTTTTTTTTTTTTGAAAGCGAGCGTGAATGGGGTTGACAAATGAAACAAATATATATCTTTGTCTTTTATTTTAAACTTCAACACGATACGCTACTAATGGCCTACTTTCGTTCTGTTTATCGTATTTCCAAGTGCGCAAGTGAAGCATTATTAACAATTATAATCCTTTTTTAACTCAAGGATTCAAGCCATTAACGAGCAAAAATAACCTAAATTATTCTAGATAAACGTACTTAGCAACAATTCATTATCGTATGGTAGTCATTACCACAGTTCTAGTATCAGTATCATGACACTGAAGACATCATCGACACTCGGCATTTACGACTACATTATATTCATAAGCACCCTAGTCTTCAGCACACTTATAGGAATTTACTATGGTTGCTTTGGAACGAAACAAGCTACAACCAAAGAATACCTTATGGGAGGCAAAAACATGAAAATTATTCCCATAGCAGTATCAGTAGCAATAAGGTACTCTCAAATTTGCTAACAAACCCAACAAATACATCAAATTTTAGTCATATTTCTGGGTCTCTGCTCATCGCAACTGTGTCAGAGGTGTACAGATACGGAGCTAGCATGTGGTTATTCATCGTATCCTACGTCATTATGGGTCTTCTGGCAATTTTCATTTATCTTCCAGTCTTTTTCAAAGTCCAGATGACCAATATTTACGAATACTTGGAAAAGAGATTTGATAAAAGAACGAGAATTATGGCTTTTGCGATTTATCTTCTCTCGGAAATTATTATGTTCCCGATTATGGCGTACGCGCCATCGTTGACTTTTGCCATAGGTGCGAAACACGGTAAAAGTGTAATAAATATGAACCGAGAATTTTAGCTAGTGGAATGAACCCTTCATGGTCTGCTTTCGTCTTGTGTCTTATTTGCGTTTTTTATACCTCAATAGGTGGTTTCAAGACTGTAGTTTGGACAGACTTTCTTCAATTTGGGGTCATAATGATATCTCTTGTCACATTGTACGTAATAGGCCTTAATGTATCTGGAGGATTTTCAACTGTTTGGAATAGAGCACTGGAGGGTGAAAGACTACAAGTCTTCAAGTAATTGCTACCATTACTCTAGAGGATACTATAATAGTAATGTTGTAGCTTTAACGTTGATTTTACAGCAAGAGATAGCTTCTGGGGTTATGTAGCGTGTGGTCCAACAGTCGTGGCGGTAGTTATCGTACACCAAACAGGAGTTCAGAAATTTTTAAGTTTACCAAAATACAGAGACTGTGTATGGTCTGTTATCCACACTGTATTCAGCATAGCTTTAATACACACCTTCTGCGTTTTCATCGGTTTGGTAGTTTATTCTCAGTACAAAGACTGTGATCCTTTAACTAGTCACATGGTATCAAAACACGACCAGTTATTTCCTTACTTTGTAGCAGATATTGGTCGCCGTTTCCCAGGTGTTTCTGGTCTTTCGTTGGCAGCTCTTTGCAGTGCAGCTCTCAGGTATATCCTCTCCGTAGCAAATCACAAAACTTATCAAACCCAGTTCTATGTCTTCAAACCTGAACGCCCTCTCTGGTGTTATTTACAAAGACGTGGTGTGTCGGTTTTTAAAGGAGCAACCATCAGAAAAAAAGGGCAGCGATATTTTAAAAATCATAGTCCTGGTTGTTGGTTTCTTGTGTACCTGCTTGGTCTTCCTAGTGGAACGAATAGGAGGAGTATTTAATATCAGTTTATCGGTTGTAGAGCTTACTCAAGGACCCTTGTTAGGAGTTTTCTCTTTGAGAATTCTTTTCCCAAAAGCAAATCACAAAGTATATCATTTTCAGTGTTTCAAAAAATATATAATTTTTTAAAGGGTGCCTTCTATGGTGTACTGGGGGGTTTGATCAAGTACTCCACGAAACCTCTCTCGACGAGCGGTTGTACCCTATTGAACGAAACTTTGAGTGCTTTGAATACAACGTTGTAAGAATTTGGTTCCTAATTATTGTCAAATGTAGCTAGTTTTTCAGAAACCATGAAACTCCACTGGAACCCAATGTGATTTTTAGGACGATGTTATATTATTATGCGTTAATCGGAACCATCATGACTTGGTTTGATTATTATTAGTTTTTTCACTACGGGTTCTCCAGTTGATAAGGACCTTCTAAGTACAATGACATCGTGTCTGTGTAAAGCATCTCAAGACAATGAAGATGAAGTGTCAGACCGGAACACTGAAGCGGCGTTGGAACTTCTTAGTCAGAAGCAATGAGGGCGTACCTTAAATAAAACAAAAGTCGTGTTTTTAGTTATAACCTAATTCGCGACACTGTGAATCATTCACTATCTTATCTTTGTCATGTTTTGCGTAAAATATAAGGTGTAAATATGTATTAAAAAACATCTATTACTTTTAAAGTATCAATTCCAACTAATAAATTGTTAATTGAAAAAGCAGTTCAAAAAATAGGTTATGCGACTATCGCTGCATAAAAACCCTATCTGCTGCGATTGTTTACAAGATATATGTGCAAATTGTATGCACTTTTTTCAAAACGACCGAACAAACACACAAACCTTGAATTAAAAAACAAAAACAAATAGTGACTAAAACTACAACTTTGTTTCACTTCGTATTAGTCCTATCACCACCATGACTCCTAAAACTTCCGTACTAAGATTGAGCTCTTACGATTATGTTATATTTGTGGGTACTTTACTGTTTAGTAGTTTGATTGGAATTTATTATGGGTGCTTCGGGACTAAGCAGGCAACCCTAAAAGAATATCTTTTGGGGGGCAAGAACATGAAAATTCTTCCTATAGCAGTGTCAGTAGCCGTAAGGTACTTCTAATTTTGTTCTCAAACTACACCTGAAAAATGTAGCCACATTTCAGGAACGCTGTTAATAGGGACGGTTGCAGATGTCTACCGATACGGTGGCAGTATTTGGTTATATGTTGGATCATTTATAGTAATGGGTCTTCTTGCTACGTTTGTGTACCTTCCGGTATTCTTTAAACTGCAAGTGGCCAACATGTACGAATATTTGGAGAAGAGATTCGACAAAAAAATTAAAATGTTTGCTTTGATCCTGTATCTGCTATGTGAAATTTTTATGTTTCCTGTTCTTACCTATACCCCATCTTTAACATTTGCCACTGGTAAACCAAATTTTGGTAAGTGAATTGACAATACTGTGTCTATTTCAGCTAGTGGACTTAATCCCAGTTTGTGTGCTTTTTTCTTGTCGATTGTTTGCGTCTTCTATACCTCGATAGGAGGTTTGAAGACGGTGGTGTGGACGGATTTCCTTCAGTTTGGGATAATAATTGTATCTTTTATCACTCTGTATATAATTGGTTTACAGACATCAGGAGGATTTTTATCTGTTTGGAACACGGCAGCGGAAGGACAAAGACTTGACATTTTTAAGTAAACTACGACACAATGTTCGATAAATTCAACAACGCGTTGTAGTTTTCAGCTCGATCTCACAGCAAGAGATAGCTTCTGGGCTTACATTATAGGAAGTGGATCAACAGCTACTGCACTTATCATCATACATCAAACAGGACTTCAAAAGTTCCTCAGCTTATCAAATTACAAAGATTGCGTATGGTCGGTGGTACACACCGTAATCAGTATGTCTTTAGTACACACTTTCTGCGTTTGCATCGGTCTGGTAGCCTATTCTAAATACAAAGACTGTGACCCTTTGACTAGTCACTTGATTACAAAACATGACCAACTTTTCCCATTCTTTGTAACAGAGATTGGTGGAAGTCTCCCCGGAGTCCCCGGTCTCTTTATAGCAGCTATTTGTAGTGCAGCCCTCAGGTAAACTCAATTATGCCATCGCAAAATTTACACTAGTGTAGTTCCATGTCGTCAAATTTGAACGCTTTATCTGGTGTTATGTACAAGGACGTCGTATGCGAATTTCTAAAAAAGAAGCCTTCAGATAAACAGGCCACGAATATTTTGAAAATAATAGTCTTGGTTATTGGTCTTTTGTGCAGCTGTTTAGTGTTTGCAATGGAAGGATTGGGAGAGGTCTTCACAGTGTCTTCAACAATATGGGGGATCACGCAAGGACCTATACTTGGAGCTTTCACGTTAGGCGTTCTCTTTCCGAAAGCGAACCACCAAGTATGTTATTTTTAGTGCTTTTGTGATTTTGTTTTTGGTTTCAAGGGGGCCTTGTATGGTATGCTTGTGGGTTGTATTACGGTTGCTGGTATAGCAGCCCCTGCCAAATACTATCAAATGAAGGGCCTGTTAAGATTTCCCACGAAACCACTCTCCACTAGTGGTTGCAGTTTTTTGAATGGTACCAACTTTGTCTCCACCAATAGTACTACATTGTAAGTACATGGAAAACTACTACCAACACTTATACTAAAATATTCTAGAAATCAATTTCAACCTAACGTCATTTTTAAAACCTCGTTCCATTGTTACCCTGTAATTGGAGCCATCGTCACTGTAATCGTTGGTTTAGTTATTAGTTACTTCACGAAAAGCGGCTCTTCGGTTCATAAAAGTTTTCTGAGTCCTGTTGTATACTCTTGTTTACAGAAAAAATCAAGTGGAAATCGAGAGTGTGTTAATGGGGAGACAGCTTTAGAACTCCTTCCGAAAACATAAGGCAGAGTTTTTCAGTTGGTAGTTTATAGTATTTTACTTCCAGTTTCAGATTGATATTTAATTACTGATTTTGTGATCACACTATATTTTCTAGTGGTTTTTAAAAACTTAAATTTGACAATGATTAACAATTAAAGCATTATTAACAATTATAACAGATTTTATTTTAATTCAAGTTTTTAGGCCATAAACGGCCAAAAATAACCTAAATTATTCTACATAAAAGCATTTAGTAGTTTTTTCTTATCGATTATTATTCAGTCGAGTCGAGTTCAGCGAGTATCGAGAAAACCCAGCTAAGTTGCGCCGGAATTATTTTGTCCATAATCGCTCTGTAATCAGTCGTGTAAATTTGAGTTATTAAGAAATAAATTGTTGGGTCTAACCCACGCCGATTTTAAACACCCATACATTGTGAAAATATTAACTAATAAAGCATAGAATATTTCAGTTTAAAATATAGGTGTTACGAAGCAATTTTTTGTCTGACTATCGCTGTCTGGAAAACACTGACTGCTGATATTGTTTACAAGATATATGTGCAAATATTATGCACTTTTTTTTCAAAACGACTGAACATACACACAAATCTTTAATCTAAAAAAACGAATAATGCCTAAACATTCAACGCAGTAACTTGTAACGAGTTGTACTTGGTATCACCACCATGACTCCTAAAAGTTCTTCCGTACTAAGACTGAGCTCTTACGATTATGTTATATTTGTAGGTACTTTACTGTTTAGTGGTTTGATTGGAATTTATTATGGGTGCTTCGGTACTAAGCAGGCAACCGTAAAAGAATATCTTCTTGGAGGCAAGAACATAAAAATTATTCCTATAGCAGTGTCAGTAGCAATAAGGTACTTCTATAATTTTGTTCTTATATTACACCTGAATAATGTAGCCACATTTCAGGAACGCTGTTAATAGGGACGGTTGCAGATGTCTACCGATACGGTAGCAGTATTTGGTTATATGTTGGAGCATTTGTAGTTATGGGTCTTCTTGCTACGTTTGTGTACCTTCCAGTGTTCTTTAAACTGCAAGTGGCAAACATATACGAATATTTGGAAAAGAGATTCGACAAAAAAATAAAACTATTTGCTTTGATTTTGTACTTGCTATGTGAAATTTTTATGTTTCCGATTATGGCCTACACCCCATCATTATCATTTGCCACTGGTAAAGTAATTTCGATAGATAAATTGACCATGCAGCGAATATTTCAGCTAGTGGACTTAACCCAAGTTTGTGTGCTTTCCTCTTGTGTGTTATTTGCGTTTTCTACACTTCAATAGGTGGTTTGAAAACAGTGGTATGGACGGATTTCCTTCAGTTTGGAATAATAACGATATCTCTTATCACCCTGTATATAATTGGTCTACAGACAACAGGAGGATTCTTATCTACTTGGAATACGGCAGCGAACGGACAAAGACTTGACATGTTTAAGTAAACTACGACATAATACGTTCGATGAAATCAACAACGCGTTGTAGTTTTCAGCTCGATCTCACAGCAAGAGATAGCTTCTGGGGATACGTTATAGGAGGTGGATTAACAAGTACTGCACTAGTCATCGTGCATCAAACAGGACTTCAAAAGTTTCTCAGCTTATCAACTTACAAAGATTGCGTATGGTCGGTGGTACACACCGTAATCTGTATGACTTTAGTACATACTTTCTGCGTTTTTATTGGTCTGGTGGCCTATTCTAAATACAACGACTGTGACCCTTTAACTAGTCACTTGATGTCAAAACATGACCAACTCCTTCCATATTTTGTGACAGAGATTGGTGGAAGTCTCCCCGGAGTCCCCGGTCTCTTTATAGCAACTATTTGCAGTGCATCCCTCAGGTAAACTCAATTATGCCACCGCAAAATTCACTCTAAAGTAGTTCCATGTCGTCAAATTTGAACGCGCTATCTGGGGTTATATACAAGGACGTCGTATGCGAGTTTCTAAAGAAGAAGCCTTCGGATAAAAAGGCCACAAATATTTTGAAACTAATAGTCTTGGTTATTGGTCTTTTGTGCAGTTGTTTAGTGTTTGCAATGGAAGGATTCGGAGAGGTCCTCTCGATGAGTTCAGTAATATGGGGGATCACCCAAGGACCTATACTAGGAGTTTTCACGTTAGGAGTTCTCTTTCCGAAAGCGAACCACCAAGTAGGTAAATTTTAGTGCGTTTGGGAACTGATTTTGCTTTGAAGGGGGCGTTGTATGGTATGTTTGTGGGTTGTATTACGGTTGCTGGTATAGCAATCCCTGCCAAATACTATCAGAGAAAAGGTCTATTAAGTTCTCCCACGAAACCACTCTCCACTAGTGGTTGTAGTTTTTTTAATGGTACCAATTTTGTCTCCACCAACAGTACTACATTGTAAGTACGTAGAAGACTACTACCAACACTTATACCGAAATGTTCTAGAAATCAGTTTCAACCTAACGTCATTTTTAGAACCTCGTTCCATTGTTACTGTATAATTGGAGCCACCGTCACTGTAATCGTTGGTTTAGTTATTAGTTTCCTCACGAAAAGCAGCTCTTCGGTTCATAAAGATTTTCTGAGTCCTGTCGTATACTCTTGCTTACAGAAACAATCAGGTGAAAATCAAGAATATAGTAATGGGGAGTCAGCTGTAGAACTTCTTCAGAAAAAATAAGGCAATCTTTCTGTTTATAGTATTTCTAAAAGTGTGCAATTAATTAAAACATTATTAACAATTATAATAGCTTTCATTTTAATTCTGGGTTTTAAGCCATTAACGGCCAAAAATACCCCGAATGATTCGTGCCGTCAATAAATCCGTTCACGAGGAAATCGCAACAAAAACACGAAAAACAAATCCCCGGAACATAAAAACAAAATTCGCAAATTTGCAAATCTTAATTACTTAACACGCATGTCCAAATCTGCATGTAGTACCATTCAAACAGATAATAAGACTCGACCATCAATTCCCAAACGTAAGAACGAAATTCGCATATTCGCATATTTCAAATATCATTGCGCTTGTCAGACATTGCGAACAATATGCGCAGAACCGTACACCATAAGAAACGCAGCCTTTACTAACAGAGATGCAGCATGCTGACATAACGTAGCGATGACGACATGGGAACCATGATTTCGTACCAAACTAAACCTTATAAAACAGCAAAATTCGGAGCGACCAATAACTTAAGTCTTTTTACGGTTCACTAACGTCGCGGGAGACAAAATAAATGGGAAAAATCCCTATAAAAGCAGTAGCGCAGGAAACGAGTTGCCGTGGATCACACTGTCCGTTTGCCTAGTGAAAAAACTTAAAATAACAAAATTATTCGACCGTTCTGTATATTTAATCGTTGCTTACAGAAAAAATCAGGTGAAAAATCTGGAGTGTGGTAATGGGGAGACAGCTTTAAACCTCCTTCCGGAAAAATAAGGCAATTTTTTCAGTTGGTATCAACAAATTTTGCTTACGGTTGGTAGAACGATCACCCTGTTTTACTTCCTGCTTGATAGCGATATTTAATTATTTACTTATATTGCCAGCTCAAACAGCAATAAAAGCACTTAGCAATATTTTCTTATCGAATGGTATCTACGACTACATCATATTCCTAAGCACTATAGTGTTGAGCACTCTTAGAGGAATTTACTATGGTTGCTAAAAGTCGTATAAACAAATCCACCTGTCAAAGCAAGTTGAAACGCACGCTGACCAACATAAGACTAAGCGTGATGTTAACAAATGTTCTTTTTCATGTTGGCAGTATAATACGTCATCATTTCAAAACTTATGACGTACACGTCTTGTCTCGCTGATTCTCCTATATTATTTTTATTTAATAGGTTTTAATTTTTTAAACTTTTTTAGACTTGTGCAATTAGTATGTATTAAATGACATACTCTCTAAGGAAAGAGAGGGTGGGTGGGCGGGGCTAGTACCTGCTAAGACGCAACTGGTTTTGGTTAATGACGTATCCTCGTTTCAGTCGGTATGAACAAATTTTGCTTGTGATCGGTAGAATTGTCATCACAAAAACTTAAACTTAACACAGCTTTAATGGCCCTTTTTCATTCTGTTTACGGTATTTCTAGGTGCGCATGGAGTGGATAACAAATAAAAAATTTTTAACAATCACTATTTTTTAATTCAAGGTTTAGACCATTAACAGGCAAACATAAGCTAATTTATTCTAGACAAAAGCACTTAGCAGTATTTTCTTATCGTATGGTAATTATTGCCACAGTTCTAGTAGTATCATCATGACACTAAAGACATCGTCCACATTCTCCATCTACGACTATATTATATTTATAAGCAGTCTAGTGTTCAGCACTCTTATAGGAATTTACTATGGTTGCTTTGGAACGAAACAAGCTACAACCAAAGAATATCTTATGGGAGGCAAGAACATGAAAATTATTCCCATAGCAATATCAGTAGCAATAAGGTACTCTGAAACTTGCTAACACACCCAATAAATATATACAATTTTAGTCACATTTCTGGGTCTCTGCTCATCATAACAGTATCAGAAGTGTACAGATATGGAGCTAGTATAAGTTTATTTATCGTGTCTTACATCATTATGGGTTTTCTGGCAATTTTCATTTACTTACCAGTCTTTTTCAAAGTTCAAGTGACCAATATTTACGAATACTTGGAAAAGAGATTTGATAAAAAGACGAGAATGATGGCTTTTGCGATTTACCTTCTCTCGGAAATTATTATGTTCCCTATTATGGCGTACGCGCCATCTTTGACTTTTGCCACAGGTGAGTAACACTACTAAAAATGTAATAAATATAACGTAAAACTTTCAGCTAGTGGAATTAACCCTGCTTGGTCTGCTTTCTTCCTTTGTGTTATCTGTGTCTTTTATACTTCAATCGGAGGTTTAAGGACTGTAGTTTGGACCGATTTTCTTCAATTTGCAATCATAATGGTATCTCTTGTTACAGTATACACCGTAGGTGTTAGGGTATCTGGGGGATTTTTGTCGGTTTGGATCACAGCACTGCAGGGTGAAAGACTACAAGCCTTCAAGTAACTGCCACCATTAGTTTGGGTCGTACTACAATAGTGATGTTGCAGCTTTAACGTTGATTTTACAGCAAGAGATAGCTTCTGGGGTTACGTAGCTGGTGGTCCAACAGCTGTAGCAGTCATCATCGTACACCAAACAGGAGTTCAGAAGTTTTTAAGTTTACCAAAATACAGAGATTGCGTTTGGTCTGTCATCCACACTGTAATCAGTATGACTTTAGTACACATCTTCTGCGTTGTCATCGGTTTGGTAGTTTATTCCCAGTACAAAGACTGTGATCCTTTAACTAGTCGCATGGTATCAAAACACGACCAACTATTTCCTTACTTTGTAACAGATGTTGGTAAGCGTTTTCCAGGAGTTACTGGTCTTTTCGTAGCAGCTATTTGCAGTGCAGCTCTCAGGTATATCTTCTGTGTGTTAGATCAAAAACTTATCAAATCTAGTTCTATGTCTTCAAACCTGAACGCCCTCTCTGGTGTTATTTACAAAGACGTGGTGTGTCGGTTTTTAAAGGAGCAACCTTCAGAAAAACGAGGCAGCGACATTTTAAAAATCATAGTCCTGGTAGTTGGGCTCTTGTGTACCTGCTTGGTCTTTCTAATGGAACGAATGGGAGAAGTATTTCATATCATTTTATCAGTTGTAGGGATTACTCAAGGGCCTTTGTTAGGGGTTTTCTCGTTGGGGATTCTTTTCCCAAAAGCAAATCACAAGGTATATCATTTTCAGTGTTTCCAAAAATATATAATTTTTTAAAGGGTGCCTTCTATGGTGTATTTATATATAAACCTTGAATTTAAAAAACCACCAGTGACAAGAAATGTAGTTATTCCACTGCAACGATCCTCACCATGACTCTTAACACTTCTTCCGTACTAAAACTGAGCTCTTACGATTATGTTATATTTGTAGGTACTTTGGTGTTTAGTACTTTGATTGGAATTTATTATGGGTGCTTCGGGACTAAGCAGGCAACCATAAAAGAATATCTTCTGGGAGGCAAGAACATGAAAATTCTTCCTATAGCAGTGTCAGTAGCAGTAAGGTACTTCTATAAATTTTGTTCTTAAACTACACCTGAAAAATGTAGCCATATTTCAGGAACGCTGTTAATAGGGACCGTTGCAGATGTCTACCGATACGGTGGCAGCGTTTGGTTATATGTAGGATCATTTGTAGCTATGGGTGTTCTCGCTACGTTTGTGTACCTTCCAGTGTTCTATAAACTGCAAGTGGCCAACATGTACGAATATTTGGAAAAAAGATTCGACAAAAAAATCAAAATGTTTGCTTTAATTTTGTACCTGCTATGTGAAATTTTTATATTTCCGATTCTGGCTTACACTCCATCTTTAACATTTGCCACTGGTAGAGTAATTTTGAGAGGTGAATGATAATACGGTGTCTATTTCAGCTAGTGGATTTAACCCTAGTTTGTGTGCCTTTTTCTTGTGTGTTGTTTGCGTTTTCTACACTTCGATAGGAGGTTTGAAAACGGTGGTGTGGACGGATTTCCTTCAGTTTGGAATAATAGCGGTGTCTCTTATCACCCTGTATATAATTGGTCTAAATACAACAGGAGGATTCTTATCTGTTTGGAACACGGCAGCGGAGGGTCAAAGACTTGAAATTTTTAAGTAAGCTACGACATACTACGTTCGATGGATTCAACAACGCGTTGTAGTTTTCAGCTCGATCTTACAGCAAGAGATGGCTTCTGGGGATACATTATAGGAGGTGCACCAACAACTACTGCACTAATCATCATACACCAAACAGGACTTCAAAAGTTCCTCAGTTTATCAAACTACAAAGATGGTGCATGGTCGGTCCTACACACTGTAATCAGTATGTCTTTAGTACATACTTTCTGTGTTTTCATTGGTCTGGTAGCCTATTCTAAGTACAAAGACTGTGATCCTTTGACTAGTCACTTGATATCAAAACATGACCAACTTTTCCCATTATTTGTAACAGAGATTGGTGGACATCTCCCCGGAATCCCCGGTCTCTTTATAGCAGCTATTTGCAGTGCAGCTCTCAGGTAAACTCAATTATGACACCACAAAATTCACTCTAGTACAGTTCCATGTCGTCAAATTTGAACGCTCTATCTGGTGTTATGTACAATGACGTCGTATGCGAATTTCTAAAGAAGAAGCCATCGGATAAAAAAGCGACAAATATTTTGAAATTAATAGTTTTGATTGTTGGACTTTTGTGCAGTTGTTTAGTGTTTGTGATCCAAGGAATGGGAGAGGTGTTCTCGGTGTCTTTAACCATATGGGGGATCACGCAAGGACCTATACTTGGAGCTTTCACGCTAGGAGTTCTCTTTCCGAAAGCAAACCAACAAGTATGTCACTTTTAGTGCGTTTGTGAAACTGATTTTGGTTTGAAGGGGGCCTTGTATGGTATGATTTTGGGTTGTATTTCGGTTGCTTGTATAGCAATTCCTGCCAAATACTACCAAACGAAAGGTCTGCTCAGTTATCCAACGAAACCCCTTTCTACTAATGGTTGTAGTTTTTTTAACGCTTCCAACTTTGTCTCTACGAATAAAACTATTTCGTAAGTAAATATAAAGCTGCTAGCAACAGTTATATGTTTTTAAATGTTCCAGAAGTCAGTTTCAACCTAGCGTCATTTTCAAAACCTCGTTCTATTTTTACGCTGTAATTGGAGTTACCGTCACTGTAATCGTTGGTTTAGTTGTTAGCTTCTTCACGAAAAGCGGCTCTTCGGTTCATAAAAATTTTCTGAGTCCAGTGATCCACTCTTGCTTGAAAGAATCAGTTGAAAATCAAGAGTACGCTGATGCGGAGACAACTTTAGAACTCCTTCAGAAACAATAAGACAATTTTGAACATGGTTAAACTTCCTCTGGTTATACCGGGTGGATTAACTCTTCAGTACTTTATGTACGGGGCTTTCGGGAGTCCCAAAAAAAATAATAAAAAAACGTATAGTCTGTCATTTCTATTGAAACACCACCTGTTGATTCTAAACTTGGCAACTATAGCCCCTAGAAATACTTTTCACAACAGAAACTTAGAACATGGTTAAAATGGTACATTTTTGGAAGGAAATATGGATTTTTGCAATTATGGGACGGAGCCTAATTGCCAAATCGATATTTCCTTATACTAATTTTCCATTTTAAACATGTTTTAAGTTTCATGTTGCGAAAAGAAATCTACACATATTAAAACAAAAAGTCAAAATATCAGCCCGCCCACCCGCCCTATCTCAATTGTGATGATTTTTTTTCGTCGTGAGCCAAGAAGGCGGAGCTTGACTGCAAAATACTTATTTCTTTACAAGAAGCTAAAAATATGTTTTTGAGTATCGTGTTGTTCAAACAATACTATGTATATTAAGAATAAAAGGTAAAATATAAACCCCACCCACCCACCCCATCTCGATTGTGATTATTTTTTAATTCTTAGAAACTTAAAACACGTTGCAGATGGTAAATCATCACAATTGAGATAGGGTGGGTGGGAGGGGCTTATATTTTGCCGTTTGTGTTATTATACGTAGAAGTCTTTTCAGAACAAGAAAATTAAAACATGTTTGAAATCGTAAATTTTGGTAGACGAATATGGATCTTGCAATTAAGCCCCGCCCCTCGATCAAACGTTCGCTTTCGGTGTAGTAATTATTCTATCGTATTGTTATCAGTACTGAATGTCATGTCATATTTGTCAAAATATTCCAATTAAAAACCATAATTATCTTTTCGTTTGAAAATGGAACAACAACAAATGAAAAAACTAATCCTTTTGAGTGCTGAGATGAGCATTTACCATTCAATGTGGTCTATTAGAAGAACTGCTGTTGAAATTTCAGAAATTTTTTCCGTAAGTTAAAGAAGCGCCTTTTTCGATTTGCCAATTTTTCGCTATATCGGTCTTCGGAATTTTTTTAGTTCTCCAATTGTCAGTTATCCGATTTTTCGATTATCCAATTTTTCAATTCTTCGATTTCTTCATTTTTGGAAAAAAATTCCGGGTAGTCCCTGGTATTTTTAGAAAGTTTGAAAGAACTTCGGTGGTCCTTTGTGTTTTATTTTTTAGAAAATGTGGAAAGATCTTGGGGGCTACTAGTGCTTTGTCTTTAAAAGAGTTTAAAAGAGCCTCAAGACACCCTGTTTTTTTTAAAGCCTCTTGTGTTTTTAATAATTATTAAAAGATCTTGGAGCTGCTGGTGTTTTGTTTTTAAAAGAGTTTAAGAACCTTAGTGTATGGTTTTAAGAATGTAAAAGCACCTTGCCACCTCTTACGCTTTTTAATTTTGAAAAAAAATTGAAGAAATCCCTGGTATTTTTTGTAGAAAGTTCGAAAAAAAGTGCCCCGCCCACCCACTCGGTTTTTTTCTGATCACTCATTTTATTGGACAAAAAGTGGATTTTATATCGATAAACAGTGAAATCTAAAACTAATCCCACCCACACCCGCTTTTGCATTTCATTGGCTTATTTTATTTACTCTGAGATCAAAATTGAATTGTATTGCCAAGTCTACACTTAAAAAATTCCGAAGTAATTTTATAACAGTAAAATTGGCAACACTGCACGCACCTTTCATTTTTTTAGGACAATAAACAAAACAACCAGTAGTCATTAATCGTTGTGCATTATTATATAAAACGAGCTGTTATTTTTCATTAATAAATAAACCAAAAATAAACATTTAATAAGACACTTATAAATTATATAAACAAAAACAAAACCAATAAAAGAAAAATCCATTAAAGCAGAACCACCTAAACACTACTGAAGATGTTCAAAATTGCAAGGTCGTAATGTTTCCAAATTTTGATCCTTTTTTGTAAAAGTTAGTTATCAGGACTGATTTTGGCAGCTACTAGCCCCGCCCACCCACCCTCGTTTTCTTTGAGGGTATGTCATTTACCAAAATCAGTTTTTCTTAGAATGTACTAGCCGCGCCCACCCGCCCTCTCTTCTCTTAGTAGCTGCTAAAATAAGACCCAATTTGGCAAATGAGATACCCTATAAGAAAAGAGAGGGTGGGTGGGCGGGGCTACTACTTGATAAGATTGGACTGATTTTGGTAAATGAGATAGCCCTTAAGGGAAGAGAGGGTGGGCGGGTGGGTCTAGTTGCTTATCTTGCTAGGATAAGGCTGATTTTGGCAAATCACATAACTTCCAAGAAAATAAAGGGCGGGTGGGCGGGGCTAGTACTTGACTATAAGACTGATTTTGGCAAATGAGATACTCTTTAAGAAAATAGAGGCTGGGTGGGCGGGGCTAGTATTTCATAAGGTAAATCTGCGATTAATACTCTATAAAACTAGAAACTCAATGTTTTCCTCTCAAATAAAGCCATTTGGAACGGTTTCAATTTTTTGGAAATTTTGGGGATTTTTGGAGTCCTTTCCTCGCATTTCCCAGTTATTTGAAGACAAATCGTCAAAAATATATTAGATTCGTAATCTGCGAAAAATTATCTATAAGCCAACTATTTTCCGTTGGGTCAGATCGTTTTTTAACTGTTTCAGCCAAAAAATTTTAGAAATTACGAAAAATGTTTGTCACTTTTCTCGCTAGTTTCGGAAATGGTTGAAAAATAATCGAAAATGTCAAAAGTGCGAAAATCAGTCTTATCTTAACAAGTACTAGCCCCACCCACCCACCCTCTCTATTCTTACAGGATATCTCATTTGCCAAAGTCGGTCTTATCTTAGCAGGTAGTAGACCTGCCCACCCACCCTCGTTTTCTTTGAGGGTATGTCATTTGCCAAAATCAGTTTTATCTTAGAATGCACTAGTCCCGCCCACCCGCCCTCTCTTCTCTTAGTAGCTGCTAAAATAAGACCGATTTTGGCAAATGAAATACCTTCTAAGAATAGAGAGGGTGGGTGAGGGGGGCTACTACCTGCTAAGATAAGACTAATTTTGGCTAATGAGATACCCTCTAAGAAAAGAAAGGGTGGGTGGGCGGGGCTACTGATTTTGGTAAATGAGAAACCCCTAAGAGAAGAGAGAGTGGGCCTAGTACCTGCTAGGATAAGGCTGAATTTGGCAAATGACATACCTTCTAAGAAAAGAGAGGGTGGGTGGGCGGGGCAAGATAAGAGTAATTTTGGCAAACGGAACATATGTATATCTTTGTTTGTTGTATGTTTAGTTATACATTTTGGCAGGAGGCTTTTTACGCCGTTATGATTGGAAAAATTTAAACTTGACGCAGCTCTAATGGCCCATTTTCATTGTGTTTACAGTAAGTGCGCATTTAGGGCTTAACAATTAAATCATTTTTAACAGTTACCATATTTTTAGTTCAAGGTTCCAGACCATTACCGGGCAGACATAAGGTTATTTATTCTAGACAAAAACACTTTGTAGTTTGTGCTTATCGTATGGTAGTTATTGCCATAGTTCTAGTTGTACTACCATGACGCTGATGACATCGTCCACATTCTCTATCTACGACTACATTATATTTATAAGCACTCTAGTGTTCAGCACTCTTATTGGAATCTACTATGGTTGCTTTGGAACGAAACAAGCTACAACCAAAGAGTACCTTATGGGAGGCAAGAACATGAAAATTATTCCCATAGCGATATCAGCAGCAATAAGGTACTCTGAAACTTGCCAACACACCAATAAATACATACAATTTTAGTCACATTTCTGGGTCTCTGCTGATCATAACAGTATCAGAAGTGTATAGATACGGAGCTAGCATATCCTTATTCATCGTTTCGTATATCATTATGGGTCTTCTGTCAATTTTCATTTACCTACCAGTATTTTTCAAAGTTCAAGTGACCAACATCTACGACTACTTGGAAAAGAGGTTTGATAAAAGAACGAGAATGCTGGCTTTTGCGATTTACCTCCTCTCGGAGATTGTTATGTTTCCTATCATGGCGTACGCGCCATCTTTGACTTTTGCCACAGGTGAATATAAATAAAAATGTAATAAATATGACGTAAAACTTTCAGCTAGTGGAATTAACCCTACTTGGTCTGCTTTCTTCCTCTGTGTTATCTGTGTCTTTTATACTTCAATAGGAGGTTTAAGGACTGTAGTTTGGACAGATTTTCTTCAATTTGCGATCATAATGGCATCTCTTGTTACAGTATACGCGGTAGGTGTTGGGGTATCTGGGGGATTTTTGTCTGTTTGGAACACAGCACTGCAAGGTCAACGACTACAAGTCTTCAAGTAACTGCTACCATTACTCTGGGTCATACTATAATAGTCATATTGCAGCTTTAACGTTGATTTTACAGCAAGAGATAGCTTCTGGGGTTACGTAGCTGGTGGTCCAACAGCTGTAGCGACCATCATTGTACACCAAACAGGACTTCAGAAGTTTTTAAGTTTACCAAAATACAGAGATTGCGTTTGGTCTGTTATCCACACTGTAATCAGTATGAGTATAGTACACATCTTCTGCGTTTTCATCGGTTTGGCAGTTTACTCCCAGTACAAAGACTGTGATCCTTTAACCAGTCATATGGTAACAAAACACGACCAACTATTTCCTTACTTTGTAACAGATGTTGGTAGACGTTTTCCAGGAGTTACTGGTCTTTTCGTAGCAGCTATTTGCAGTGCAGCTCTCAGGTATATCTTCTCTATATCAGATCAAAAACTTATCAAATCTAGTTCTATGTCTTCAAACCTGAACGCCCTCTCTGGTGTTATTTACAAAGACTTGGTATGTCGGTTTTTAAAGGAGCAACCATCAGAAAAACGGGGCAGCGACATTTTAAAAATCATAGTCCTGGTTGTTGGTCTCTTGTGTACCTGCTTGGTCTTTCTAGTGGAACGAATGGGAGAAGTATTCAATATCATTTTATCGGTTAATGGGATTACTCAAGGACCTTTGTTTGGGGTTTTCTCGTTGGGAATTCTTTTCCCAAAAGCCAACCACAAGGGTGCCTTCTATGGTGCACTTGGCGGTTTTATTTCCGTTGCTTGTATCGCAATTCCTGCAAGGTACTACCAAATGATGGGTTTGATCAAGTACCCCACGAAACCTCTCTCGACGACCGGTTGTACCCTATTTAACGAAACTTTGAGTGCTTCAAACACTACATTGTAAGAATTTAGTTCGTAATTATTATAAATGTAGATATTTTTTCAGAAACCAGGACACTCCACTGCAACCCAATGTGATTTTCAAGACAATGTTCTACTACTACGTGATAATCGGAGTCATCGTGACTATAGTTGTTGGTTTGATTATTAGTGTATTCACGACGGGTTCTCCAGTTGATAAGGACCTTCTAAGTCCAGTCATATCGTGCCTATCCACTACACCTCGACACACTCAAGATGGAAACCGGAACACTGAAGCGGCGATGGAACTTCTCACCCATTAAAATAAGGGCGTGTCTTAAAAAAAATTAAAGTCGTGCGTATAAAATATATGGGTTGCGGTCTAAATTGACAACGCTGTGAATCATTTACTATCTTATCTTCGCTACATTCAAGGTTTTGCATAAAATATAAAGTAATTATTATATAAAAAAAAACCTATCCTTTTGTTTTATCGTTACCAAGCTCCCAAGCATGACTTCCCATATATTTTCAGCTCTCACTTTAAGCGCTTTTGACTATGCGATATTTATTTGTATGCTTTTGTGTAGTACTCTGATTGGAATTTATTATGGGTGCTTCGGTACTAAGCAAGCAACCACCAAAGAGTACCTTCTGGGTGGCAAAAGCATGAAAATTATTCCCATAGCTATATCAGTTGCGATCAGGCAAGTCCCGAAATTTCGTCAGTCTAACCTTTAAATTTAGTCACATTTCAGGGACCCTATTTATAGGAACTGTAGCAGATGTGTATAGATATGGAGCGAGCGTTTGGTTATTCGTTACTTCGTTTATATTTATGGCTTTTCTGGCCATTTTCGTCTACCTCCCAGTTTTTTTTAAACTACAAATAACCAACATCTACGAGTACTTGGAAAGAAGATTCGACCGAAGAACAAGAATTCTGGCTTTTGTACTTTACGTTCTGTCCGATATTCTAATGTTTCCGATTTTAGCATACCCTCCAGCTTTGACTTTCGCCACTGGTGATGTAACTCCGATAGAGTTATGTAAAAATGACGTCATAGTTTTAGCTAGTGGGATTAATTCGACTTTGTGTGCCTTCATCTTGTGTTCGATTTGCCTCTTTTACACTTCAATAGGTGGTTTGAAGACTGTAGTTTGGACCGACTTTGTTCAATTTGGGGTAATAATGGTAACTCTTGTCACTATATTCGCAATTGGTGTTAATGGATCCGACGGGTTCGTGTCTGTGTGGAACACAGCATCAGCTGGTGGACGACTAGAAGTATTTAAGTACCTGATTGTCTTATTTTTGATAGTAGATAGTCAAACTGATATTGTAGCTTTAATCTTGACTTCACAGCTAGAGATGGCTTTTGGGGATACTTTATAGCTTGCGGGACAACATCTACCGCAGTCATAATCGTGCACCCAACTGGCATCCAAAAATTTTTAAGTCTGTCAAAATACAAAGATTGTGTGTGGTCTGTCATACACACCACAATCAGTATGTGCGTATTCCACACCTTCTGCATTCTCATCGGTTTGGTAGTTTATTACAAATACAAAGACTGCGACCCTTTGACTAGCCACATAGTGTCAAAACATGACCAAGTCTTTCCGTATTTTGTAACAGAAATCGGAAGTAGCGTTCCAGGGGTCTCTGGTCTTTTCATAGCGGCGGTTTGTAGCGCAGCTCTCAGGTAAATTATTCAATACTCATGTCGTACCCACACACCAATTTTTTTCCAGTACTATGTCATCTAACCTAAACGCTCTCTCTGGTGTCATATACAAAGACGTGGTTTGTCCCTTTTTAAAAAACACACCTTCCGAAAAAACTGGCAGCGATATTTTGAAACTGACAGTTCTGATTGTTGGGTTTTTGTGCACGTGTTTGGTGTTTCTGGTGGAACGAATGGGGCAAATCTTTTCAATCAGTTTGACGGTTTGGGGGATCACGCAAGGACCGATATTCGGAGCTTTCACATTAGGAGTGCTTTTCCCCAAAGCTAACCGCAAAGTATGTCGTCGTCAGTGTATACACGTACTAAAATCATATTTTCAAGGGCGCCCTCTATGGAATGATTGGAGGTTTTATTTCAATCGCGTGTCTGTCGATTCCCGCCAAGTATTTTCAGATGCAAGGGTTATTAACATACGCCACGAAACCCTTATCTACCAGTGGGTGCATTTTCTACAACCAAACTTTACTATCAAATAATACGACGTAAGAAACCACATAGGTGCAATTTTTATATAACGAAGTTTATTTTTCAGAAGCCAGATTTCGTTCCAACCACCTACCATTTTCAAGATTTCGTTCTTCAACTATACGTTCCTTGGTGCCGCCATGACTGTAATTTACGGTGTAATTATCAGCTTCTTCACGAAGAGTGATACTCGTGTCGATAAGAAGCTTCTAAGCCCGGTTACATACTTCTGCCTGTGCAAAAAAACGCAAGACGGAGACGGAGCTGGATATTTTAATGTAGACGAGGCTTTAGAGAGACTTAATTAGCACAATTACCTCAACAGAAATAATTTACAAACTGTAGCTACAAACTTTTGGCCACAACAGTATTACGGACAGTATTTGTTTCCTAAATAAATTATTGATTTACCACATTCTTCAAAATAAATGTTTTCATATTAATCAAGTCAGAGTATGATTAAATATTAAATGTCACCATCAACTATTCAAACAACACATGTTTTAAGAAAAAAAAGGCAAAATGTAGCCCCGCCCACCCACCCTATCGCAAATCTGATGATTTTTTTTATTAGTCGTGAGTCAAGAAGGCGCACCTTAACTGCAAAATCATTATTTCTCTACGAGAAATTATAAACATGTTTTTGAGTATCGTGTTGTTCAAAGAATACTGTGTATATTAAAAAAATAAATAAATAAAGCCAAAGATTAGGTGCCACCCGTACTAGCCCCAATATCAATTCTCAATTGTCATAAATTTTTCCTTCGTTGTCAGATCGAGAAGAATTTACCTTTTGAAACATGTTTTAATTTTCTCGTTCTGAAAAAACTTCTATGTATAATAAGACAAAAGACAAAATATAAGCCCCGCCCACCCACCTTATCTCAATTGTGATGATTTACCATCTGCAACGTGTTTTCAGTTTCTAAGAATAAAAAAAATAATCACAATGGAGACGGGGTGGGTGGGCGGGGTTTATATTTTGCCTTTTTTCTTAAATATACATAGTATTGTTTGAACAACACGATACTCAAAACCATGTTTTTAATTTCTTGTAAAGGAATAAGTATTTTGCAGTTAAGCTTCGCCCTCTTGGTTCACGGCGAATAAAAAAAATCATCACAATTGAGACAGGGCGGGTGGGCGGGCTTATATTTTGCCTTTTTGTTTTAATATGTGTAGACTTCTTTTCACAACCTGAAACTTAAAACATGTTTAAAATGAAAAATTTGTGTAAGAAAATATCGATTTTGCAATTAGGTTTCGCTCTATTATTGCAAAATCCATATTTCCTTTGAAAAATGTACCATTTTAATCATGTTTCAAGTTTCTTGTTGTGAAAAGATGGCTATGTGTAATAAGAAAAAAAGCAAAATTATAAGCCCCGCCCACCCGCCCTAACTCAATTCTGATGATTTTTTTATTCGTCGTGAGCCAAGAAGGCGGAGGAGCTTAACTGCAAAATCGTTATTTCTCTACGAGAAATTAAAAACATGTTTTTGAGTATCGTCTTGTTCAAAAAATACTATGTAGATATATACTTTTTAATTCAGTTATTTGTATTTTATTTTTAATTTAATTAGTAAGTAGGTAGTCATTTGTGTACGTACAGATACTGTATCTTTTCACTATGGTACCCTATAATTGGACTTTAGTCTGCTGGGTAATAATAATAATAAACTAATAAACTAATATATATTAATAAAAAATTAAAGCCAAAGATTAGGCCACATCCACACCCACCCCGATCTCAATTCACGATTGTTATAAATTTTTCATTCATTGTCAGATCGAATTTACCTTTTGAAACATGTTTTCAGTTTCTTGTTCTGAAAAGACTTCTTACGTATAATAAGACAAAAGACAAAATATAAGCCCCGCCCACCCACCCTATCTCAATTCTGATGATTTACCATCTGCAACGTGTTTTCAGTTTCTAACAATAAAAAAAATAATCAAAATGGAGATGGGGTGGGTGGGCGGGGTCTATATTTTGCCTTTTTTTTCTTAATATGCTTAGTATTGTTTAATTAACACAATACTTAAAACCATATTTTTAGTTTCTTGTAAAGACGTAAGTATTTTGCAGCTAAGCTCCGCCTTCTTGACTCACGACTAATTAAAAAAATCATCACACTAGAGATAGGGCGGGTGGGCGGGCTTATATTTTGGCTTTTTGTTTTAATATGTGTGGAATTCTTTTCAGAACATGAAACTTAAAACATGTTTAAAATGAAAAATTTGTGTGAGGAAATATCGCTTCTGCAATTAGGCTCCACCCCATAATTGCAAAATCCATATTTCCTTTCAAAAATGTACCATTTTAATCATGTTTTAAGTTTCTTGTTGTGAAAAGATAGCTATGTATAATAAGAAAAAAAGCAAAAATATAAGTCGGGGGGGACCCGCCCTGTCTCAATTTTGATGATTTTTTTTATTCGTCGTGAGCCAAGAAGGCGGAGCTTAACTGCAAAATCGTTATTTCTCTACGAGAAATTAAAAACATGTTTTTGAGTATCGTCTTGTTCAAATAGTATATTATTAGCCAAGGTTGCAAGGCCAAGCATTCTAGACCGAGCGCAAATTAGAACCCGAGACGCGCAGCGTCGAGGGCTCTGAAGTGCGAGGTCTAGAAGTGGCTTTGCAATCGTGGTTAATATACTATTTTTTTCACTAGTAGGAACCATAAGACAATAAATTGAAAAAATAAACGTTCAATTTTTTGACGCAACATAATTTTGTTCTGATTTCTAGTCAAACTTGATCCAAATCTTCAACACGAAGAAAACCGTTTATACTTGTCGCTGAGTTAATCATTTTATCTTCTACCGTCTACCAACTACCATGCGTATACTCAAGTAATGTTTGTAGCACACATTTGTTCATTTTTTAAGAAATAATCACATCAAACATTGCGTACATAACCTCAATTTTTCTTTTTGAACCCGTGGTAGCAAAAGTTGAATTTGCTACCACTAAATGAGTCGACATTTGCATGGGTCCTGGCTGCTAGTGAAAAAAATTACTATGTACATATATATTAATAAAAAATTAAAGCCAAAGATTAGGCCACACCCACACCCACCCCGATCTCAATTCTCGATTGTTATAAATTTTTCATTCATTGTCAGATCGAATTTACCTTTTGAAACATGTTTTCAGTTTCTTGTTCTGAAAAGACTTCTTACGTATAATAAGACAAAAGACAAATAATAAGCCCCCCCCACCCACCCTATCTCAATTGTGATGATTTACCATCTGCAACGTGTTTACAGTTTCTAAGAATAAAAAAATAATCAAAATGGAGATGGGGTGGGTGGGCGGGGTCTATATTTTGCCTTTTTTTCTTAGTATACTTAGTATTATTTAAATAACACAATACTTAAACCATATTTTTAGTTTCTTGTAAAGAAGTAAGTATTTTGCAGCTAAGCTCCGCCTTCTTCTAATTAAAAAAATCATCACACTAGAGATAGGGCGGGTGGGCGGGCTTATATTTTGCCTTTTTGTTTTAATATGTGTGGAATTCTTTTCAGAACATGAGACTTAAAACATGTTTAAAATGAAAAATTTGTGTAAGGAAATCCCGATTTTGCATTAGGCTCCGCTCCATAATTGTAAAATCCATATTTCCTTTCAAAAATGTACCATTTTTATCATGTTTTAAGTTTCTTGTTGTGAAAAGATGGCCATGTGTAATAAGAAAAGAAGCAAAATTATAAGCCCCGCCCACCCGCCCTATCTCAATTCTGATGATTTTTTTTATTCGTCGTAAGCCAAGAAGGCGGAGCTTAACTGCAAGAACCTTATTTCTCAACGAGAAATTCGAAACATGTTTTTTAAGTATCGTGTTGTTCAAAGAATACTATGTATATTTAAAAAAAGTAAAGCCAAAGTTTAGACCCCACCCATACCTGCCCCGATCTCAATTCTCAAATGTGATAATTTTTTTAATTGGTTGGCAGATCGAGCGGCGGGGCTTAATTGCAAGATCCATATTTGTCTACAAGAATTAACATTTTGAACATGTTTTAATTTTCTTGTTCTGAAAAGACTTCTACGTATAATAAGACAAAAGACAAAATATAAGCCCCGCCCACCCACCCTGTCTCAATTGTGATGATTTACCATCTGCAACGTGTTTTAAGTTTCTAAGAATTAAAAAAATAATCACAATCGAGATGGGGTGGGTGGGTGGGGTTTATATTTTACCTTTTATTCTTAATATACATAGTATTGTTTGAACAACACGATACTCAAAACCATATTTTTAGTTTCTTGTAAAGAAATAAGTATTTTGCAGTCAAGTTCCACCCCCTTGGTTCACGGCGAATAAAAAAAATCATCACAATTGAAATAGGGCGGGTGGGCGGGCTTATATTTTGCCTTTTTGTTTTAATATGTGTAGACTTCTCTTTACAACATGAAACTTAAAACATGTTTAAAATGGAAAATTTGTATAAGAAAATATCCGTTTTGTAATTAGGTTCCGCCCCATAATTGCAACATCCATATTTCCATGCAAATATGTACCATTCTAACCATGTTTTAAGTTTCTTGTTGTGAAAGGATGGCTATGTATAATAAGAAAAAAAGCAAAAATATAAACCCCACCCACCCACCCTATCTCAATTGTGATGATTTTTGTATTCGTCGTGAGTCAAGAAGGCGGAGCTTAACTGCAAAATACTTATTTCTCTACAAGAAATTAAAAACATGTTTTTGAGCATCGTGCTGGTCAAAGAACACTATGTACATATTTAAAAAAAAAATAAAGCCAAAGATTAGACCCCACCCATTCCTGCCCCGATCTCAATTCTCAATTGTGATGAAGTTTTCATTCGTTGTCAGATCGAGGGGCGGGGCTTAATTGCAATATTTGCCTACAAGAATTTACCATTTTAAACATGTTTTCAGTTTCTTGTTCTGAAAAGACTTCTACGTATATTAAAAAAAAAGACAAAATATAAGCCCCACCCACCCACCCTATCTCAATTCTGATGTTTTTTTTTATTTGTCGTAAGCCGAGGGGCGGAGCTTGATTGTAAAATCCTTATTTTTCCACGAGAAATTACCGTGTAAATAGGTTCTTAAGTAATCGTGTTACACAAAGAAAACTAAATGTGTTAATTAAAAAAAAGAGAGAAGTTCCGCCCATCCGTCTCGACCTCAATCGTGATGAATTTTTCATTCGTTGTCAGACCGAGGGGCGGAGCGTAATTATTTATCATTTTAAACATGTTTTAAGGTTCTTGTTGTGAAAGATGACTACACAAGCCAACAATTAAGCTCCACCCACATCCATCCCAAGTTCAATTGTGATGAATTTTTTATTCGTCGAGGGGTGGAGCCTAATTGCAAAATTTTCCTTCAAGTTGGCAGCACTGCACACTACCGCAATTTGATTAGTTGACAACCCAACGTCAACGGCAACGTCAGCGACAAGTTTATAAATCGACCTTAATTACTGATCACACTAGTTATGGAGAAATAATAATAAAACAAGAGACGAAAAGATGGTTTATTTTTCTCCACTAGTGTCAAAATTAGTGAGGTTATGAACAATTAATTCTGACGTACTGTGGAAAAACAAACAAATTTGTCTTGGTATTAATCCCGACCACTCGAGTGCCACGTCTCCACGTGTTTTTTTAAATGAAATTTGCGCTTCGCCTTATACTGGCACTTCTTGCACTTAAACCATTCAATATCCTTCTCGTCCAAATGGCACGCAACCATGTGTTTCTTCAAGTCGGTGCTTTGCTTACTTCTATGCGAACAAATCTGGCACGCGTACCATTTAATCTTCCCCTCGTCGGAGTGCCGCGCAATTATATGCTTCCTCAAATTCGAACTATCTTTGGTTTTATGTGTACATTCTTTACACTGGTACCATTTAACATCCCCTTCATCCAAATGCTGAGCATTTATATGATTCCCCAAACTTTGTTTAAACTTAGTTTTATAATTACACTTTTTGCACTTATACCACTTCACATGTCTGTGGTCCGTATGTCGCGAATTCACATGATTGTGTAAATTTCGCTTCAATTTAGCCCTATATGGACACTTTTTGCACTCATACCATTTAATACTCTCCTCATCCAAGTGTCGCGTAATCACGTGATGCTTTAAATTCGTTTTTAATTTAGCTTTATAGGGACACTTCTCGCATTCGTACCATTTAATATCATAATCGTCTAAATGGTGTCCCGCTACGTGCGTTTTCAAGTGCGAATTTTGTTTAGCTTTGTATGGACACATTTCACACTCGAACCATTTAATGCGCTGCGCGTCCACATGGTACGCCGTCGTGTGTCTCCTCAAACCCGAACCGTCCTTGCTCTTGAAAGCACACTGGTCGCAGTGGTGCCATTTAACGTCTTTGGCATCCAAATGGCGCGCGTTCGTGTGACTCGTCAAGAGAAAACTGTGTCTAGTTTTGTACGGACACTCCCGGCACTGAAACCATTTAATATCAGGCGCATCCACATGGTGTGAAGCTACGTGCCAACGTAGAGTTGAACCGTGTTTAGCTTTGTATGGACAGCGAGTGCAGTGATGCCACGCGATGCGATTATCATCCATATGGCGCCCCTTTATGTGGCTTAGCAAGTTTCGCTTTAACTTAGCTTTGTATGGACACTCTCCACAGTGATGCCAATTTATATCTTGATCACGCAGGTGTTTTGAAATGACGTGTTCTTTTAAGTTTGCTTTGGCTTTAGCTTTATACGGACAAGCTTTACACTGGTGCCACTTAACGCTGTTGTGGCTTTTAAAACACGCTATGCTGTGTTGGAGCCACTTGACGGAAAAATGCGTCTCGAAAGCACACTTGTCACAAACGTAGTTGCGGATGGTGAATTTCTCATGGTTTGCGATGTGTTGTTTCAAAAGAAGGGTTAGCTGGGTTTGGAAATTGCAGTCTTTGCAATGGTACGTTTCAATAGAAGCAGTTTCGCAGTTGAAACGTAATGATGAAGGGGGTTGTTGGTGGTTTATCATGGGGGACGTTGATGTGGTAAAATATGGGCACATTGTCAACCTAAAAACACACATTATAGTTTTTTATGGGTGAAAATGGTACACACCTGAAAATTGATTGGGCGACATAACCTCAATGTTGTCAATCGATGGATTACTTCAGAGCGTTGCAAATAACACTTTGGTGCACCACTGAAGCCGAATTAGTGTTTCTCTTTACGATTGTATACCAAATTTATTATAAATGTTTAATTAAAAATTGATCTGACAAATAGAAATGTCAAAATTACGTGTTGCCAACTGCAGAGATATGCAACCAACAATACACGTAGTGCTCCTAAATTGACCAGTAAAGTAAGGTTAGAATTTAGAATGCGCGGCAGTTCATAATTCAAAAATTCTACTATGGGTTTCTTATGGGAGCTTGATTTTACAGACAAAATACGCCGCATAGGTAGAAATCTTAACTAGTTCATGCTACAAGCGATAAAGACTGTACAATTATCTTCCTGTTACTAAAGGTTTAACTATATAAAAAGCTTCTGTTAAAGATATATTGCAAATTAAAAACAACGCTATCCATCGAAGTAACGTACATCGTTTCTAACGTCTTGCGCATGAGTGAAACGGAAAATCCAGAAACACTTGGGAAAGAAAAAGAACGCGAATATTTTGCGGTACTAGTGACGTTTAGATCGTGAAAATCCCCAAAATATGACAGTTGATTTCGTATTTTCATCACAACAAACAATCATAATCACAATTTTTGGATGATATATTAGTTCTGTGATATTGATTCACATTGGGTTGTATGTATCTGTGGACTGGTTTTTTTGTATTTGTTATTAATAATGACAGAAAGACATGTGTTAACAATAGGGGCAATTGCCATTTTTTTTGTTGGAGAAAATTCTTTACAGTCAAATAATGTAGCGAAAGTCAATTGGTATACTGAATTAAATGTGCTTGAAGAGTTTATTCGAGCTAGAATGCGAGAAGATTATGGTAAGTTAATGTATATTGATAAATTCTGTGTCAAGTAAAATTATGACGTATTTTGTTTTATTATGCACAGATATTCCTTAAGAGAGGCAACATGTGAAACCCCAAGAGGTGCATTTGTATATCATCATATGGCTACACCTGCCCTACACGGACGTTATAATGTATTGTGGACCAATAATTTGCGTGCTTGAGACGTACATCTGAAGAAAAGTGAATCAGCTGAGGTCCGAGCTGTTGTCTCTGAAAATTCTTTTAATCCCCAAGTCAGCCTAAAAACAGCTAATGTTGAGGTACAACTTCATGAAAGCTTAGGACAAACTGATAGGAGCGAAGCACTGCTTTTGCTATTGGGCCCTGAACTAGAAAGATCTGAAGAAAATCTACTTCACAGTGTCGAAGAACTATTAGTGTCCGAGGACTATTTTAATGGCCCATCAAGAAAACAGTTTGTGGGTCAGTTTTTCACCAAAAGTGAATCAGATTTTGCATTAGGAAGTGCAATTTTTTATTGTAAAATACTTTTTTTTTGTTTTGAAATAAATTGTTCTTTAAATTGTGATTTTTTTTTTAAAGGGGTGTTTCAGACCCAATTCGTACTAAAATGAGAGTGATTTTTACTTGTACATGAAAGGTTTAATCAGGAATGCTAAGTTTTTCCTTTTCTAGCAAAAATGTGTGAAAAGAAAAAAGCTTGGGATTGATGATGATTCTTAAATCAAAATTTGGCAATTGATTGAAAACATTTGCAAATATGAGATCTCCTTTATGTATTATTTTAAATTCACAGCCGTATCTGTAGCATCTGAAAATCAAAGCCATTTATGTGGAGGGGGAAGTCAATGGCAGTATGAACCACTGTACGACATACGTTCGAGGCAAATGTAGTGGTAAAAGTTGAATTTAAATATTTATTAAATGCTACCGGTTCCGTTCATGTTTGGTATCAAGATCAACAGTAAAAATATCAGTCTTAATGGTACAGGTAGTGGGATATATAAGAAAATTACTTTAATGGTACAATTTAAGCGTTAAAGTGACGCCTCGATTTCACCCATAAGGATTACACGGGGAACTGAAATACGGGTCTCGTGTTATGAACTGAGTTCAAATTTCGCGCGTCATTCACTTTACTGGTCAATTGATTTTTGTTTACCCAAACCTGATATAAAATTAAAGTCTGTTCAAATTTAAACAAGTTTTACACATAATTTATTAACTTGCAGTCAATAATACAAATAAAACAACGTTTGCACACGCCGCCCTCTTACGGTTCAAGCACAAACTAATCATTTAAATTTATTTCATTCATTTTCGTTTTTATTTTAGTCTTTCTAAACTCAATGTCGCCTCTTCACGTGACTCCCCAACCTCGTCTTCCTTTTACTCTTATACGGACACTCTTTACACCGATACCACTTAACCTCCTCCTCACTCAAATGTCGCGAAATCACGTGCTCCTTCAAATTCACTTTGACTTTAGCCTTATAAGAACACTTCTTGCAGTCGTACCATTTAATCTCCTTCTCATTTAAATGGTGGACGGTCACATGGTTCTTCAAATGCGAATTCTGTTTAGTTCTGTACGGACACTTGTCACACTCGAACCATTTAACATCACGGTCATCCAGATGTCGCGCTGTCACGTGTCGATTCAAATTCGACTTATTTTTACCTTTATATGTGCACTTTTTGCACGGAAACCATTTAATATCTTTCTCGTCCAAATGGTTGGTGTTGATGTGCTCGCTTAGCCGAAATTTATACTTACTTTTATAGGGGCACTTTTTGCATTCGAACCATTTAATGTCCTGAGGGTCCAAATGGTGCGAAATTTTGTGTCTTCGTAAAGCCGAGCTGTCTTTTACTTTGTAGGGGCAACTTTGGCATTCGTGCCAAACGACGCGGCGGTTTTTTAAGTGTAGTCTTGTGGTGTGGTTTCGTAAAATCGATTTTAGTTTGGCTTTGTATGGACAGTCTTTGCAGTGGTGCCATTTGATGTCTTGGTCGTCCAAATGGTGCGTGATTGTGTGGTTTTTAAGACTTTTTTGGAGTTTTGCTTTGTAACTACAATTCTGGCACTGGAACCATTTAACGTCGTCAAGTTTCTTTAAATGTTTATTGTTTCCAAAACAAAATAAGCGGTGTTGAAGCCACTTCATGGAGAAGTGTGTGCCAAAGTCACATTCGTCACAAATTTGGTGGTGAACAACGAAATTCTTAATTGGTGAATCTTCGTTTTTGTTGTGACGTTGTATAATGTGCTGTTTAAAAATAAATGTTAGTTCTGATTGGAAATTGCAGTCTTTGCACCAGTAAGTTTCAATATTGACACTCTGGCAGTTGAAATGTGACAACGAAGGTGAAGAATGTTGTTTGACGTGATTTACCATGAGGAACGTCGATGTTGTAAAAAATGGACACAGTTTACAATGATGGGCATTTTTGGGTGGAGATTTCAGGTGTCGGACAAAGTTCTCTGAGTATTCCAGAATCGACATATTGATTTAATTACTCACTTTAATTAAAATAATGCTTCCATAATATAACCTCAAAACTTATGACAGCTGTCAATTACCGATCACTAATGCATTGTAACACCACAATTCGCGCTAAAAAGAGCACGAGGGCCAAATTATTGGAAAATTAGAAGAAGTAATCTCGTACTAAGGTTTAACAGCCACGATTATCTCCTCACTTATTTTTTTTTTGAGGTTATGTTATAATGTCACGTGAGCACAACGTCACGAGTAGCCGCTTCTTTATTTTAATTTAATTTATTACAATACAACAAAAATCCAGTTAATCCTCTCCATCTGAGTGCTGAGCACTCACGTGTTGCTTCAAATGACCGGTGTGTTTAGCCTTGAAACCACACTTTTTGCAATGGTGCCATTTAATGTCCTTCTCGTCCAAATGGTGCGCCTTTAAATGGTACACCAAATTACAATTATATTTACTCCTATATGGACACGTCTTGCACTCGTACCATTTAATATCATTCTCATCCACATGGTGCGCATTGAAATGCCGCTTCAAACCACACCCACTCTTTGCTTCATACGAACACATTTTACACTTATACCATTTAACATCTGTGGGAAAGCAGAGAAAAATGTTGTGCCTCGGTGGGATTCGAACCCACGTCTCCAAGCAATCCGGGCTGGTATGCTAACCGCTACACTACGAGACGACTTATCTTTACTCTGCTTTACCCGCGTGTTATTGTGCCGCCACAGTACTCCCCCCCCAGCGACACAGCGCGCGGTCGTGCTGGGGTGCGAAGGAGATAGTTGCTGGCGTCGCTCCTGCCACTCTTACGTTCGTCGTTCGAACCCTGGCGGTGCTGCGGACCCCGAACACAGCGGGCACAGGGCGGTGGCAGAAGGATGTTGCGTGCGCGTTGCCTGTCGGTGGTCACCAATGTGGGAAAGCAGAGAAAAATGTTGTGCCTCGGTGGGATTCGAACCCACGTCTCCAAGCAATCCGGGCTGGTATGCTAACCGCTACACTACGAGACGACTTATCTTTACTCTGCTTTACCCGCGTGTTATTGTGCCGCCACACATCCCTGACACTTAAATGGCGCACTTTTACATGATTCTGCAAGCTAGTTTTTCGTTTAGCTTTAAACGGACACTCATTGCACTCAAACCACGTGATTTCCGCTTCACTCAAGTGCTGTGCAACCACGTGACTTGTCAAGCTTTCTTTTCGTTTTGCTTTATATGGACATTTTTGGCATTGGTGCCATGTGATGTCTTGTTCATTTAGGTGCCACGCGATCGTGTGTCTTCTTAAATTTGAACTGCTTTTGGTTTTGAACGTGCATTGGTCACAGTGATACCATTTGATGTCGTTTCCGTCTGAATGGTGCACGTTGATGTGGTTTTTTAAATGGGAGTCTTGTTTAGCTTTGTATGGGCATTTTTGGCATTGGTACCATTTGATTTCTTTTTCGGGGAGGTGGTTGGCGTTGATGTGTTGTTTCAAGTGGGAGCTTTGTTTGGCGATGTATGGGCATTGGTTGCATTGGTATTTGTAAACAGTGATGCGTTTCTTAACGTGTTTGATGGTGTTACCCACATTGTGTGCGACTGGAGTTTCCTGGTGATTAGACTTAGCTGCACAACGTAGTTGGAGATTTTCCGTATTTCTAAAACATGTATGTCGAAGCCAGTTAATGCAACAATGGGTTTCAAAGTCGCATTCTTCGCAATTGTACTCATGTATTGTAAATTCTTCACTTGGCGAGTCTTCACGTTTGGGGGTGTGGCGTTCTTTGATATGTTTTTTGTAAAAAACGGTTAATTCGGTTTGGAAATTGCAGTCTTCACAGTCGTATGTTTCAAGTTCGGCGTTTTCGCAGTTAAAACTTGGTAGTGGTGTCAAACCAACAGATTTTTCAGAGTGTTCGAAAATCGACATTTGGGTTTACCTAAATTAATAATTATTGCGTTACGATAATGAAGAACTAATTGTGGTTTCGCTTACTAGAAAGTGTGGCCGTTTAAATTAAAGTTCCGGTAGTACGGCCTTTTTAAATTCGTAAATAAAATTTTCATAACCTCTACTTTTCTACGTAGGCAACCAACCATACACACGGTAACAAGTTCACAAATTGACAACTGAGGCGGCGCAAACAGTGCTGCCACGACTACAACTAACTTAAATCACTGAAACGTTGCAATATACCGCGTGATCAGAAATAACTGAATCTGTTGAAAATCCTGGATTTTTAGTTGAAATTGGTACCACGATGTTTTCAATAATTTCCGGTTGTGAGCGTGAAGATTAACAGATTGTGGACATTTTTAATTTGCACAATGCGTCGTTTTCGGTTATTCCCTACTAAAGTCTCTCCAAACCAGGGGCGGCTCGTGCTTAAGGGCTCAAGGGCTCGAGCCTCCCAATCAGCGCCATTGGAAAAAGTAATTTATTTCATAATCAACGTAAATACATTTTTCTGTAGCAAATCTGAACAAGAAATTTGAAACGTCCCAGACGCACCACCAACGTGGGTACGAGACGCCACGTTAATTCATATAATATGCATCCAAGCTATACACGACTATGACGTCCGATGTTTTCTACTTGTACCCAACACAGCGGCTCTGTAAACTTGAGCCACAGCAGCGTATCGTCACGTTATAGGGAAAAACGAATCTACCCGATCAATGTCTTAAATCGAGCAAATGCATGGGAAATGTACGCAAGAGGCTCAGCTTTGTCGAGCCCAACAGACTTGGGTGACTGCAGAGGGTATGACGCACGACGTTTCCAATCAGCTGCAGTCTGCAATAGTTAATCGTCGATTGTTTGTTTCGGCGGCTGATGTTCTTGATATGACTGTCGTTTTGTGTTGTTTAGTGTTTAAGTATTTAATAACATGACTTCAAATATGTCCGAAATTAACAGTATAAACTATATTATTAACATTAAATTCAAAAGCCTTCCGTTATCCGAAAAAATTAAAATAAAACAAGCGGAAAGACCAACTCCAGTATTAAATCTTACTCAGCAAGATAAAGTGGGAGCACGTTCTTTTACCAGGCATTTTTCGGCAGAAATTTACAACAAATTTAAATGGATTTGTGGATGTAAGACATCAAACTCTTTGTACTGTTTTCCATGTGTTCTCTTTCATACTGATTTAACTGATAAAACTTGGTCAGTCACAGGATTTAAAGATCTCAAACATTTAAATCAAAGAGCGAGAAAACACGAAATTTCAACACGCCATATAACTTGCTGTACAGAGTTAGCTTTATTAGGTTCGGTGAACATTGCAGCCCAGTTAGATTCAGTCACTAAAGAGAATCTTGAACTCTATAAAATTTTGTGGAAAGTTGGAACTCGCATTAAGAGGGCATGACGAAAAAGAAAATTCCGAAAATCGAGGAATATTTCGAGAATTAATTGATTTTTCGTCAGAACTGGATACAATCTTGAGAGAACATCTAAATACGGCAACCGTTTTTACAGGCACATCAAAAACAATACAGAATGAAATTTTGGACAGTATGCTAGCAATATGCCGTGAAGAAATTAAAGAACAAATAAATAAAAGCGACTTTTTAGCAATTCAATGTGATGAAACTACGGATATTTCAAATCAGTGTCAAATGGTTATTGTACTAAGGTATCTATAGAACGGAGAAATTTTCGAGAGGTTTTGGACTTTTTTAAGGGTCACTGATAGATCAGCTGATGGCTTAACACACTACATCGAAAATGAATTGGATGCACTAATCGCAAACTCGCACTCTAAACTGATTGCACAAAGTTACGATGGTGCCAATGTTATGAGTGGTACTAGAGGTGGTGTACAAACAAAAATAAAACAGAAATATAAATATGCTTATTTTGTGCACTGTTATGCCCATCAGTTAAATTTAATCATGCAAAAGGCCACAAGTCAGAATGCCAAAGTAAAAATTTTTTTCTCAAATCTATCAGCAATTCCCAATTTTTTTTCAAGTTCTACTCATAGAGCAGATGTGTTAGAAGAAATCGTGAACAGGAAGTTGCCAAGGGTTGCTGCTACACGTTGGAATTATAACATACGCACAGTAAATGTTGTTCATGAAAATCGGGAAAAGTTAATTGAATGTTTCGAAGAAATCGAGGAGAAGTGTCAGAAAACAGTTACTTGTAAAGAGGCATATGGGTTACGAAGAACTCTTGAAGATCCAAATTTTATATTTTGGCTTAATTTATTTCACAAAATTTTTCCACATGTAGATATTTTATTTAATCAGTTTCAAGCTAGAAATAAAGACAGTGTTCAAATTATAAAAAACCTGGAGGAATTTGAAAAAAATATATTATCTATCAGAAATTCGACTCATAAGATAGAAGAGGAAATTGAGCAGGAAGTGGCCATTAATGAAAATAAACGGAGAAAAATTAATCCTGAAAACAAAAACTCCGTCATTGCAAAAGAAGTATGTGATACAATTATTTTTCAAATTAAAGAAAGATTATCATACAGAGGTCATTTAGAAGCCGCATCTTTATTAAATGTCAATAATTATCTTGAATATTCCCAAAATTTTCCTAAATCTACGCTTGACACAGTTGTTCAATTTTATCCGATACTTCAACAAGATAAACTAAAAACTGAATTGGAAGTTATTTATTCAAGGAGAGATTTTAAAAATATCGTGGGTGCTTTAAACCTGATTTCGTGGTTATCCCAAAATGACCTAAAGGAAACTTTTAGCGAAACTGTAAAATTATTAAAAATTATTGTTACAACTCCAATGTCTACCGCTGAATCAGAACGCTGTTTTTCCACGCTTAAACGGATAAAAACATTCCTACGTAACACAATGAATGAAGAACGTCTTAATGCACTTGCAATGCTGTCAATAAATACAAATTTCATTCATAATATAAGTGCTTTTGATGAAAAAGTTATAGAACATTTTGTTTCGCAGAAAGATAGAAGACTTAATTTTGTATATAAACAGTAGTTCTTATATTTTTGGACATTATTCCTTAGTTTTATTTTTTTGTGTTTGAAATCTTTTTCTTTTGTGTGTGTTGTGTATGGACAATTTTTGCATTTTATGATTACATCAAAAATCATCATTCTTTTTGTATTAATATCGACACAATATGGGTGAGTTTTTTTTTTTTCAATTTTGTTAGAAATTATGAGCCCCCCAAATAGAATCGTCACGAGCCGCCACTGCTCCAAACCCATATGATGGCGATTACATCACAACTAAAATTAGGGCGATTGGGCGGGACGTATATTTAGCCTCTTGTATACGTAGTCTTCTTTTGCCAACAAGATACTTAAAACATGTTCACAGTGGTCAATTTTTGTAAAGAAATATCGATTTTGCAATTAGGCTCCGCCTCTCGGTCTGACAACGAATGAAAAATTCATCACAAATCAGATTAGAGAGGGTGGGCGGGGTTTAATCATAGGCCTCTTGAACTTAATATACACAGTTTTCTTTCAATAACACAATACTTAAAACATGTTCCACATAGTAATTTCTTGTAAAGAAATAAGGATTTTGCCATTAAGCTCCGCCCCTCGCTCTGACAACGAATGAAAAATTCATCACATTTGCGGTTGGGGTGGGCGGGTGGGGCTTTTTTTTTTTTGACATATATAGGTTGCTTTAAACAACATGATACTTAGAAACATGTTTCACATGGTAGATTCTTGTGGAGAAATCAGCATTTTGCAATTAAGCTCCGCCCCTCGGCTCACGGCGAATAAAAAGTCGCAATTGAGATGAGGGCACGTGGGCGGGGTTTTTATTTTTTCATTATATATTTACGTAGTTTTCTTTTCATGCCAAGAAACAAAAAATATACTTAAAAATGATAAATCTTTACAGAACTGAGGGGGATAAAATTTACCATTTTAATAAACATGTTTTTAATTTCTTGTTGTGAAGAGAAGATTACGTGTATTAAGAAAAAAAAGAAGTAAAACTTAAGCCCCACCCACCCGCCCGATCTCAATTGTGCCGATTTTTCCTTATTCGTCGTAAGCCAGGAGGGGCGGAGCTTAAATTTAGTCCCTTTTTCTGTAGATACATGATCTTTTTTTCACAAGATGTTTAAAAACATGTTGAAAATGGTAAATTTTAGTCGGAAAATATTGATTATACAATTAAGCTCCGCCCCTCGCTCTGACAACGAATGAAAAATTTATCACATTTGAGGTAGGGTGGGCGGGTGGGGCTTACTTATTTTGTTCTTGACATATATAGTTTTCTTTAAACAACATGATACTTAAAAACATGTTTCACATGGTAGATTCTTGTGGAGAAATAAGCGTTTTGTCATTAAGTTCCGCCCCTCGACTCACGGCGGATGAAAAAAGCCACAATTGAGATGAGGGCGGGTGGGCGGGGTTTGTAATTTGCTTTTTTGTTTCTTAACGTATGTACGTGGTTTTCTTTCCATGAGAAGAAACAAAAAATATGCTTAAAACTGCTAAGGTTTTACAGAAGTGTGGGGGATAAAATTTACCATTTTAAACATGTTTTCAGTTTCTTGTTGTGAAGAAAAAACTACGTGTATTAAGAAAAAAAAAGCAAAATATAAGTACCACCCACCCACCCTATCTCGATTGTGGCGATTGTTCCTAATTCGTCGTGAGCCAGGAGGGGCGCGACTTAAATTTAGCCCCTCTTTCTGTACATACATAATCTTCTTTTCACAAAATATTTAAAAACATATTGAAAATGGTAAATTTTAGTCGGAAAATATTGATTATACAATTAAGCTCCGCCTCTCGGTCTGACAACGAATGAAAAATTCATCACATTTGAGGTTGGGGCGGGCGGGTGGAGCTTATTTTTGCCCTTTCTTTTTCTCTTGACATATATAATTTACTTTAAACAATAACATGAAACTTAAAAACATGTTTCACATAGTAGATTATTGTGGAGAAATAAACATTTTGTAATTAAAGCTCCCTCCCTCGGCTTTCGGCCAATAAAAAAAGCCACAATTGAGATGACGGCGGGTGGGCGGGGTTTGTATTTTGATTATTTTTTCTTAATACATGTACGGAGTTTTCTTTTCATGACAAGAAACAAAAAATATGCTTAAAAATGGTAAATTTTTAGAGAAATATCTGGGATAAAATTTACCATTTTAAACATGTTTTCAGTTTCTTGTTGTGAAGAGAAGAATATGTGTATTTTAAGAAAAAGAAAAAGCAAAACATAAACCCCACCCACCCGCCCTATCCCAATTGTGACGATTGTTCCTTATTCGTCGTAAGCCAGGAGGGGCGGAGCTTAAATTCTGCCATTTTTTCTGTAGATACATAATCTTCTTTTCACAAGATATTTAAAAACATTGAAAATTGTACATTTTTGTCGGGAAATATTGATTATACAATTAAGCTCCTCCCCTCGCTCTGACAACGAATGAAAAATTCATCACATATAAAATTAGGGCGGGCGGGGCTTATTTTTTCAATTTTTTTTCTCTTGACATATATAGTTTTCTTTAAACAACATGATACTTAAAAATATGTTTCACATGCTAGATTCTTGTAGAGAAATAAGCATTTTGCAATTAAGCTCCGCCCCTCGGCACACAGCGAATAAAAAAAGTCACAATTGAGATGAGGGAGGGTGGGCGGGATTTGTATTTTGCTTTTTTTCTAAATATATGTACGTAGTTTTCTTTTCATAACGAGAAACAAAAAATACACTTAAAACATAAATTTTTAGAGAAGTGTGGAGGATAAAATTTACCATTTTAAACATGTTTTCAGTTTCTTGTTGCGAAGAAAAGACTATGTGTATTAAGAAAAAAAAGCAAAATATGAGCCCCACTCACCCGCCCTAACTCAATTGTGACGATTGTTCCTTATTCGTCGTAAGCCAGGAGGGGCGGAGCTTAAATTTAGTCCATATTTCTATAGATACATAATCTTCTTTTCACAAGATGTTTAAAAACATGTTGAAAATGGTAAATCTTTATCGGGAAATATAGATTTATACAATTAAGCTCCGCCCCTCGCTCTGACAACGAATGAAAAATTCACCACATTTGAGGTTGAGCGGATGGGTGGGGTTATTTTTCACTTATTTTTTTTTCCTCTAGACATATAGTTTTCTGTAAACAACATGATACTTAAAAATATGTTTCACATGCTAGATTCTTGTAGAGAAATAAGCATTTTGCAATTAAGCTCCGCCCCTGGGCACACAGCGAATAAAAAAAGTCACAATTGAGATGAGGGAGGATGGGCGGGGTTTGCATTTTGCTTTTTTTTTCTTAATATATGTCCGTAGTTTTCTTTTCATGACAAGAAGCAAAAAATATGCTTAAAAAAGGTAAATTTTTAGAGAAGTGTGGGGGATAAAATTTACCATTATAGACATGTTTTAAGGTTCTTGTTGCGAAAGTAAGTCTACACATATTATGAAAAAAAAAAAGCAAAACATTAGCCCCATCCACCCGCTCTATCTCCATTGTGACGATTGTTTCTTATTAGTTGTGAGCCAGGAGGGGCGGGGTTTAAATTCTGCTATTTTTTCTATAGATCTTCTTTTCACATGATATTTAAAAACATATTGAAAATGGTAAATTTTAGTTCAGAAATATTGATTATACAATTACACTCCGCCCCTCGCTCTGACAACGAATGAAAAATTCATCACATTTAAAATTAGGGTGGGCGGGTAGGGCTTATTTTTTAACTTTTTTTTTCTTGACATATAGTTTTCTTTCAACAACACGATACTTAGAACATATTTCACATGGTAATTTCTAGTAGAGAAAAAAATATTTTAATTAAACTCCGCCCCCAGCCCACACAACGAATAAAAAAAATAATCACAACTGAGGTAGGGTGGGTGTGTGGCAGGGGCTTATGCTTTGACTTTCTTTACGTAATGTACATACTTGACTGTTCTGAGGTACATACTCATGTCATGTCATGTCATCTACTTTCAACAGTATCTTAAAATATCAAATGGTGAATTTAAGGTTAGAATTATCTGTTAAGTATCGTGTTGTTGAAAGCAAACTATATATTAAAAGAAAATAAGGCGATGATTAAGCCCCACCCACCCGCCCCTATCTCACTTGTGATGAATTTTTCATTTGTTGTTAGATCGAGGGGAGGAGCTGACAAAAACAAGATTTCTCTACTAATATTTACCATTTTTAACATGTCAATTGCGATTATTTTTATTTATTCGTCGTGAGCCAGGGGGTGGGGCTTAATTCCAAAACCGTTATTTCTCTACAATAAATTGTCACTTCTTAAGACAAGACTGATATTGGCAAATCATCGACCCTCCAAGAAAATAGGGGCGGGTGGGCGGGGCTAGTGCTTGATAAGATAAGACTGATATTGGCAAATCATAGACCCTCCAAGAAAATAAAGGGCGGGTGGGCGGGCTTAGTACCTGTTAAGATAAGACCTTAGATCATATAATAAATAGATACCAATATTCAAACTGAAAGCTGTGACTAGACATGAAGCTAACTGTTGTCGTTTTCTACGTCAAGAGGAGTAGTATAATGCTATCTTTGTGTGATCACCACATCTTCATCTTTGTTATATGCATTTCATCTGTATATGTCTATTTCACTTCCATCCTTGTACCGCACCAGCGCAACAAATCGCTTTTGACAGATGTTTCTTCTAACCTCTCTTTCGAGTTGTTGTACAAAAAACAATTTTAGAATTTAGAACGAAGATCCTATTTTAAGTGATGTAATCATAAAGGATCACAATTGCTGCCCAATAATTTACTATTCCTTTCATTATCTACTGTGAATTATTTATAAAATCAAGCTGTCAACATCTTTCGTACGAAGTTAGTTCAGACATACTTCCTAAAATTTAGGCGCGCGAAATTCAAATAGTGATCAGGCAAGGATAGCTTCATTGTAATCCCTCCATGCACGAGAGAGATGTGTGACAGGAGGATGTCGTCACAGGCTCTGCTAGGAAAAGAACACGACATGGTGGTATCTATTTATTATATGATCTAAGGATAAGACTGATTTTAATCTATCTTTTAAGAAAATAGAGGGTGGGTGGGCGGGGCAGTGGAAATTTTCATTTCCCACTAAAATCACACTGAAGTCATCAAACTGTCAACATCAACATTAGAAATGGGGGTAAAATTTTACAAAGGGCACTTTTCGATTTCGCACAAACTGTTTGCACACAACTCTTCTACAGCACCCCCTTATCACGTTCCTCACCTTCAAATGCTTACTTTTGCCACAAAAAAATTGTTAAATTTCCCATTTACACACTCTTCAATGGGAAGCCGTTACCAACATAACCTCACTTTTTATAGTCAACTACACGCGTAAGTGTAATGTCGGGTTTTTAGTGGAGGCACCCCATTACAAACATACCCCTACACGTGGCACTTCTTGTTCCGTGGATCATTTAGTTATTGGAATTCGTGCGAGTTCAACTGTGTGTGTAGTTGGTTGCCTACATGTGGCGCAACTAATAGGGTGCAAACCATAGGGCGAACACTAATTTTTTTTTTCTGACACAAGGGAGCATTTCCACAACTTTTGAAGGCAAGAAACGTGATCAGGGGGTGATGTAGAACCGCTTTACGCAAACAGTTTGTGCGAAATTGTGAAGTGTCCTTTGTAAAATTTGACCGAAATTTCTATTAAAAATCGTCCCTCTTACGTTGCGAATTGGAACTAATATTAGTGGCGGGAATATTCAAAATAACACTAAAAGGTTGTACCACGAAAAGTACATAGCAGTTTTTTTTTCTTTACTTTACTGGGATGATGAGCTGTCACAGTGAAATAATGAAATTTATTAAAAAAATACAAAGAGCGTATCATCGATTACCAGCCGATAAAACACGCACTTAACCTAACATATTTCGCCATTTTAGTACCTATTTCTTGCCAGAGTGCCGCGTTTCCATGTGTCTTTTCAAATGGGCTGCCCGTTTCCCCTTATATGGGCACTCCTTACACTCAAACCATTTAATATCCTCTTCATCTACATGCCGAGCCAATACATGTTGCTTTAAATTCGCGTTTGACTTAGCTTTATATGGGCACTCTTTACACTTGAACCATTTAATTTCCTTCTTATCTGAATGACGTGCAACCACGTGTCTATTTAAATTTGACTTGTCTTTAGCTTTAAATTCACATTCTTCACAGTGGTACCACACGACGTCTTTTTTAGCCAAGTGGTTAGTACTCATGTGAGTGACCAAATTATGACTGTACTTACTTTTGTATGGACACTTGTCGCACTCATACCAGTTAATTTCTTCCTCATCTAAGTGGTGCGTATTTAAATGCCTTTGTAAATTCGCTCTATATTTATCTTTATACAAACACTTTTCACACTTATACCACTTAATCCGTTCTTCTTTTTGATGTTGCGTGGTCAAGTGAAGTTGCAAATTTCGTTTTAGTTTGGCTTTGAACGGACACTCGTTACATTGATACCATTTAACGTCTTGTTCGTGCTGTGATATTACATGATCTTTTAAAAGCCGTTCCAGTTGAGTTCTATAAGAACACTCATTACATTCATACACGGTGGTACATTTTCTGCGTTTATTCAGTTCCTTCGGACAACACGCAGCGGCATGTTGAAGCCATTTCATACAAAAATGTGTTTCGAAGCCACATTTTTCACACATGTAGTTCCGCACGGTGACTTTAGCCGACAAATTTTCGTCTTTTTCGTACAGACTGTGGTACTGTTTCAGGTGCTGCTTGAAAACGAGAGTCAAGTCCGTTTGGAAATCGCAGTCTTCACAGTAAAAAGTTTCGAGTGGGGAATTTCCGCAATTAAACGTGGATAGGGGTGCACGGTGTTGTCTGACGTGGTTTACCATCACGAAAAGGGATCTCGTAAAATACGGACAAACGTTACAAGTGTGGACATTGTTCGGGGATTTGGGGCCCCCGGTAATATTCTGAGAGTACCGCAGGAAGGACATCCTGATTCGCCTGAAGTAGTTATTATCAGTAATACGGTAGTTTATGAATTTTTTCTTACCTAAAAAATTTGTCAAACGCGTGGAAAATGTTTCGACCGTTTTTAACCGAAAGTTTCAAAAAAACACAACCTCAAATATCGTGCATATTATGCAACCCAATATACACGAATTAAATTTGGTGAGCAGGGTTGCCAAACTAAATTTTGTTAAAGTCCATGAACTAATCTCAAAAAAAATCCCGTTTTTTTCTATGAATTCTTTTGTTTCACATGGTTTTATAAAAAAAAAACAATGAAATTCATACTTTATTGCACATATTTAATATTCAGTCTTATTAATGCTTGAAACAAAAATTAAAAATATAAATTTCTTCGGTCTCTATTTTTACCTCATCGTACGCTGTTTCCATTTTAGTTTCACCTTTTATAGTTCCCTGTGTTTCGTCGTTTTCCATTTTCACATTTCCCCACATTTCTTCATTCTCCACATCTCATGTTGAGAGCAAACTAGTTATACAGGGTGTCTCAGAAATAAGTACATTAATTTTAATCAGTTATAGAGCTCATTGAACTCAACAACTTTTTTTAGTAGAGTTTTGTCCAGAACTTTTTAATTATCAAGTTAAAAATTGTTAAAGTTATACCCGAATTAAGGTTACCCGCCCATGGATCCTCAGTCACCCATGGACACTAATAATTATTGTAATTAATAATTTATGGTCAAAAACAGTTACTAGGATACGTATTTTCCTAATCTTGTCAATGTGACAAACATTTAGAGAGAAATTGAAAATCCTGCTGCCTAATGGCGTACGGAATTTCATCGGCCCAAATGTGGGTGTTGAACACCTTCCCTCGTGTAACCGACCTCATCAGTTGATGGTATAAGAGATACAAAATTTGCTTGTTCGTTTATTTTTCTATTAACCCACTCACAAAAGTTTTGCCTACGTGGTAAGTTTCAATAACTGAACTTTCTGGTCCTGAAAGGGGTACATTTGTTCTCTGAGTATCCTCCAAATACTACTCTCTGATACATCACACTAGACAGTGATGCGTGCTAGTGCCCGGTCGAGCTTCGACACTCTTCAAAACAGCCTCTTCAATATTAGCAATTCTATTACTACGTAACTTATCCCGATCCTGAGGTGCAGGTTTAAAAGATCCATACTCTCGAAAATGCTGCAACGTTCTTAAAACTGCGCACATTTGGCAGACGATTTGGGAGGTTTTCTGAAAAAATTCGTTGGGCGGGAGTGCCGTTTCCCCGAGCTTCACCGTACGTTAGTTAAAACGATATCGGTGCATTCCAGATTTGAAAACAATGCCATTTCAACACATTTCGTCTATAAATTAGAAATCTGTGCCAAACAAACTTTAAAGAGACAACGTTTAATAAAAACATTGACATAAAAATGATTGTCAGTGTCAAAACGGTTGCTACGGTACCTTCTTCATTGTTGTAGTGTTGCTATTATTTAAGTTATTATTTAAGGTGAACATAGAAGGCTCGTGAATATATGGGTGGGAAAATTCGAAATTCGACTTGAGTTTTCGAAAAAATGCTAGATAAAAAAGTTGTTCCGTTTCACGAGTTCTGTTACTGGTTAAAATTAATGTACTTATTTCTGAGACACCCTGTATATTAAAAGAAAATAAGGCAATAATTAAGCCCCACCCACCCGCCCCATCTCACTTGTGATGCATTTTTCATTTGTTGTTAGATCGAGGGGAGGAGCGGAGTTGCAAAATTAAGATTTCTTGTTGTGAAAAGATGACTATGTATATTAAGAAAAAAGGTTAAATATAAGCCCCGCCCACTTTCCTTCATATCAATTGTGATTTTGTTTTATTTGTCGTGAGCCGGGGGGCGGGGCTTAATTGCAAAATTTTATTACTCTACAAAAAATTATCATGCGAAACACGTTATAAATATCTTGTTGAAAGATAACTATATATACACATTCAGAAAAAGAAGCGAATATTTAACGCTACGGCCTGATGGGCTCATGGTATTGGTGGTCTTGGGCGGTGTAGATGGTCTCAAGAGGGGGCTCCATGTGAATAAACTCGTTGAACACTCCCGCGAAAGACATTTTGGTTTGTCTACAATAAGAAATTGGTTTACCGTGGACACAGTTGGTGTCTCACCTACAGCTCTGATGACGGACTGTTTAAGTTCGAAACGTAGAAATCACTTTGTGCATGCAGCAAAAAATGGTTTTTGTAACAGTCCTTGACACGTTTTTGACACCGAATAACATAACGTAAAATTTAGTGTGGTATGCAACCAGCATTACAACTTCACTTTTTATTTAATTTTACGAAATTTGATCAGTCACAAATATTAATTTAATCACGAATGGTTTTACTTCAGCTTTTTGGACCATTCTGACAATTATCCAGCGTTGATAGCAGTGTTACTGTTAATCACAAGGCAGGTCAGGCAACCAGTTAAACACAACTCATTACCAATCTAATACTATTAAACGAGCAAAGTTTGTATATATATACATGTTTTTTGTAATTGTAGCACCCAAACCGTATGTTCGTTGCAATAGTAGCACCCGATTTTACAAAGTGGCACCCGACTTTGGGTGCCAGTATGTTTTTAAATGGGAGTCTAAAGTCCCTAGATAACCAGTATATATCTAGTGACTTTATGGGAGTCTAAAGTCACTAGATCTACTATTACTTTTAGAAAGTACGGCAAACTGCCTGTGGTCGGAATTCGACAGAGAGGAACCTAACCTATGTGTTAAACAAAGATAGCGCGAGGTTAGTAATTTTCGCTATCTGTCAACGAAAGGTTGATGTGTTTACGATTTGAGGTTACGACAGACTGTACTAGAATTATTGAGTTAACGGACCGGAAAGAACACTATTCCAGTCCCAAAGTAACTCCAGCCCTATTCAACGAGAAAGTGTCACCGGTAACCAGCAAACAGTCGTGGAAGACGTGTTACCACCAAGGCAATTGACGGCCAAATGACAGTAACAGGATCGCCATACTGGAAGCAAAAAATACCTGCTGTCGAAAAGACGGAGCATAACAAGGACACAGATATATTTCTATTTCATAAAAGTTACTAATTGCCACACATTTCAAGATCGAGTCACATTATGGGAGTCGGCTCATTAGCGTCATCTGACATCGAAACGAAAAACTACGAAATTTCGTATTGGAAGGTGTACTCACCAGAGGGCGCCCTTGCATATACAGATTTACATACAGATATAATGGCACTACAAACTGGCACCACTATATACTTGTATCAAACTGGCACCCGAAAACTGGCAACACTGCATTCATGGCATTTACAGAGTATTCGTCTTCGCAGTGAAGTTTTTAGTTCAGCTGTAATTGTGAAAAATGTATTCATAAAGTAAAAGATTAGTTCGTCTAGGAATACAACAACTTAAAAATGGAAGAATACCTATTGTTCTATTTAATTTCATGTTATCTTAAAAATCAAATTTCTTTTAAAATACATTTTAGTTCTTAATTATAACTACACATATGCCATAAGTAACAAATTCTAAGTTTTTGAAATACAACTAATAACTTCTCAATCGTTACAGAATTTCGAAGTTTACAATTAATCAGATTTAGTAGAAAATAGAAATAAAAAAACTTTACATTTTACAAACTTCATAACAATCCGATGACTTCTAAATATTTTGCAAGACAGTTACAAAGACAGAGAGAAAAATTAAAGTAATATTTAATTTAGATAAACAAAGTTGGAAAAAAAAAATGTTATCAGTATTAAGATACGAAGCAAACTTCTAAAGCACACTTTGCGGAGAAAATAATTGGTTACAGTTTGAAAAAATTAATGGAAAAAACAAATTCTACCAATTTTAAAATTAAGGTATTGGAAGAAACTGAAACTGATCTGGAAAGATGAAAATGACGAAGAAGAAAATACAGAAGAAACAAAACAAAACTGCGGACCGGAATTACTAGGTTTTTGAACTAGTGACTACCCGACCTGGACCGGAGTTCAGGTTTTTGTGTGACAAAGGATATACAGTATTTATGCTAAAAAAATATCTCAAACTATTTATACAAAAGTTCACAATTTTAGTATGTATGTATTTGTGAGGTGGTGAAAGATGACTTTATTTTAAGTATTTCACAAAAAGTGAATATATCGTTTTGGATACAATAAAAAAAAATAGTCGAAGGTTATTTCGACAGAACTTTCCTGGTCGTTAGACTATAGTCCGACAAATCTCGCTGCATTAAAAAATTATAAAATTGATGTTGCGATGTTAGTTTCGTGCAGTGTTTGGAAGTAATAAGTAATGACTTAACGAGTAATTGTAATGCATTACTTTTCAAAAAATGTAATGAGTAATTGTAGCGAATTACTTTTTTTTGAGTAATTCAGTCACTTTTACAATTACTTTTACCCCAAATACTCAAAAATATTGTTTTGTTTTTCTCCACGAATCGTTTATTTGACCTGCTGGGATTATTACACCTAGTTCGTCCCCACAAACAGAAGATTAACACAAGGAGTGAAAAATCTAAAACGAGTCTAGCACAAAATTTGTTAAAAAACCACGTAATCATAATATACATAAACTCTTAATCATTTTAAGGGTGAGCTAAAACATATTCCAGCATAAGGAAATACATATAAACATCTGTCCAAGTTTTTGCCAAAAGTATACGTCCGATTGTAATAAACTTCACACCGTTGAAATGAGCGTAAAAAACCCTACCCAGACTGCTTGTCCGTTTTTTAAATTTTGTTGTCAAAAAAAAAACACTACAACGCCTTAAAATTGTGAAGAGTATGAGATTATCTGGTTTGCGCTATTTATGGATCAATTTTAAATTTCCAAAAAGGTACATAGTAGAAATTGTATTAAAAAGTTCATTGCGCTTTACAGAAATAAAATGTCTTAATAAATATTTTAGTAAACAGGGGCAGAATATTTAAAATTTATGGTCAAACAAACTTTAGCCATTTTTCTGGTCCACACAAATCTATAACCAGTAACCGAGAGAGTGCGTCCTTTTAAACCACTCATTATACGACCATGAAATTTTATGAGAGTGTCCACCCTCTAAGGTTTTCTAAATTTAATCTGTAAGTCACAACGCCAAGTAAGAGGCAATTAAAGACAGACTTTTAAGTTTACATTATCTTGTAGCCCCCTTCTAAGTATTTAGAAACATCCTTATTGTTAAAGATTGGTGGACTAATATTTACGATACATTTACACGTAGCCAATAAGATATTTTGAAATCTCCCACCAATGCAAATTTTTGTTTAAAAGTTGTTGAAGTTGGCATCGAACTTTTATTTGTAGCTAGAGTGAAATGAAATTAGACGCAAAAGAATTGGATCTTCAATTTTTGGTAAAATATGTAACATGTTGCCCCACAACAATTCCATCTAGCGCCGCAGTAGAAAGGATGTTTAGTGTTGACGCGGATGTTTTTAAGATAAAACGTCATGCCTCAGCTGACGAAAATTTTGAATGTCAGTTATTATTGAATTTAAATTATGAATATAATCCTCTTACGTGAAGTATTTACTTGTTTTATTTTATTTACTGATGTGGGTATGTAACAAATGCGTCAGTAAAATAAATCACTCTGCCATTTTCGTTCTAACACGTTTGTTTCCCTTTGGACCCACAAATATCTAAAATTGTATCTTCATCAAATTTTTCAAAGTGCAAAAAGTATTTGCTAAAGTAATCCATTACTTTTTAGAAGTAATTGTACCAATCACTGTGATAACCTCCTCAAAGTAAAAACCAGCGGCGGAATTAAGATCCCGCAGCCCCTGGATCGTAGATAACCAACAGTAAAAAATGTAGATATTCTCCGGTTCTCAGTACAAGTTTAATTTCGACTGCTTATGTAATTAGACAACTAACAAGTTCAGATTACAAGCATCAGTTGTTAAAAGAAAATTAAACCGATTTTTTCTTTTCAAAGCAGAAGAGAGGACTGATTAATTAATTAATCACATTCAGTTTCTTCCTAAAAACACTCATAAATTTGAAGAACATTTATCCTGCAAGATTATAAAATCATGGACAAAGTTTGATTGACGATAACCATGCTTCCAATAAACTTAAGATATTTGCAAGATTTCACAGCATTCAGCTTTTACAATTTAGAAGTTAATTTGTAAAATATTGTTAGGTAATTTTGATTTTTTTTTCAAATATCTAAGTAAATCAGGGGTAAAGACTCAACACGGATTTATAAATCACACATGTAGATGCATGTCATTTTATAAAATTTTAAAATATTTATTCGGCAGAATTATATGATATGGCGTCATAATTTTTTGGGGAGGTCATAAATAAGTACATTTTGAGTATTCATTTATTAAACTTTTTATAACCTTAAAACGTTTGCAAGTTTTCAGCGCATTCGGTTTTGCAATTTCAAAGTTAAATTGTAAAATAAAATTTTTAATTTTTCACAAAAATGTGGATCTCTAGCGTAAAAAGTCAACGTGGATTCTTAAATTACACATGCAGGAATATGTCTCTGCCTGCTGTTCCGATTTTTATTAAACAGGTAATCTCCGAAAGTACTGGGCCAATTGTTGTCAAATTTTGTATTTATATACATTAGGAAATCATGTGGATGGTAAAACGCTAACCAAAATTTATCTAATCATCCCCACCACAATTGTGTGATGACGTCGTTCCAAAATTGTACATAGTAAATGGGTTTTAAATTGTATTAAATAACAATGGTTTATGACCTCGTGCTGAGCTTTTATTCAAAACGTCCAGATTTTTGGAAAAAAAATCACAATTATAAAACAAAAATTTTTTTGCAATTTAATTTTGAATTTGCAAAACCGAATGCTTTGAAATCTTGCAGATGTTATAAAGTTATGATAAGCATAATAAATTTTGTAATTGATGACGTCGGCTCAAAATTTTGCTGAATAAATTCTATCTAAAATGTCCTAATATAATGAGTCTATACTTGTGATTTATCATTCCATTAATATTTTTTGGATTTGATTATACAGGCTAACTGAAAATATGATAAGTATGATAAACATAATATGTAGTATACATAAACAAAATATGTTTATTATCCCCTGAAAAAAATGATGTCAGCTCAAAATTTTGCCGAATAAATCCCATCTAAATTGTACAAATTATGATGAGTCTGTCCTTGTAATTTATCATTTCTGGCATATTTTTTGGATTTGCGGATACAGGGTGACTCAAAAAATTAATGAATGTATGAATTTATTTTATTGATTTAATCTGGAACTGCTAAACCCAATGCTTTGAAATCTTAGAAATGTTTTAAATTTATCATAAGCATGGTAAATTTTTTATCAAAATGTATTTGCTCATCACCCCTAAAAAAATTATGACGTCACCTCAAAATATTGTTGAATAAATCCTGTCTTAGATGTACAAAATATGATAGGCCTATACTTATCACTGCATGAATATTTTTAGACTTGCTTATGCGGGGTGTCTCAAAAAAATTAATGAATGAGTCAGTTTATTTTATTGATTAAATCAGGAACGGCTCACTCCATTTTCTCAGAAAATTTTGGGAATTGAATACAGTTTTTTTTTTAGTATTACAGTGCACCAATCCAAGTTGATATACGTCTCGCTGTTTTTTCTTGCACTGGTAAAACGCTGTAACTACTTTTCTTTTGTGCTGTGACTAGTATTATCCATGTTGATGACTTCATTACAAATTTTTATCGGTCAAATTAAGAACCAGTCATCCCATTTCCTCGAAAATTTGAAAAACATGTCTTTATAATAACAATAATGTTAAAATAAGAATTATACGGCGTGTTATTGAAAGGTACATACAAAATAAAATCGGCAATTGGTCTGGACGTATGGGTGCTAAAAGTAAAAAAAAGTTCAGGTAAATGTGTTCTCCTTTTAGAGACTAAAATTATTAAAATTTATGTCCAAATTCGTTGTACGTTTCTGATAAAAAGATCATCTTTCGTTTCTATAGCAACATTTAGTCCTGACAAAAGTTTTATTGTTACAGTTGCTAGGATTTACTAAACTAAATTAATTTTAACGATTTATCCTTCAGTAGCGTCTAAAAAGGTTGGATAAGGGTTAATTTTCCCCTTATAATTTTGATAACACAAAGTACGTTTTTCAGGCTTCTTAGACTTCGCGAAGAACTGTCAATTTTGTTGTGCGTACATTTTAATAACACCCTGTATTATACGATCAGAACATTTTGTTCGATTGTGGTTTAAATAATAATTTTAGCCTTTGTTTTGAAAACATAAACACATTCAAATCTAACTAATTTCTATGTGACATTCTCTCGATGTATAGACATAAATAAACACTTGACCATCAGATTGCTATTGCCTAGTGTTGGAGGACAAGTGTTATTAAAGATGGATTATTTTAAGTTCAATATGGTGAGTCATCAGAATCTAACAACAGACTGTCAGTCAGTAGCGTAACATGCACACTTCAGAAAGGGGTGGTTTTTAAATTTATTTTTTTGAAATCGCAAACAATAACACGTGGAAACATAAACTTAAGTGAACTGGTTAACACACTAGCACGAATGCGGATGAATCGATTAGGCACTAATTTGAACAGGTACAGGTAGAAAAGTTCACTATGACAGAGAAACGATGACGGACGCCTCTGAGGGTGCGCCCATTCGAATATGCTCCATATGTTTCATTGTACTTCAGGAGCGAGGGACGTTCTGTCGAAAAAACTTTTGACCAATTTTTTTATAGGATTTTAAATGTCTTTCCTTTTGAAATCATGCTTGAAATTAAAACTATACTGAATTAAAAAACTATATCAACGCAGGCATGCTGTTTTACACAACCTGTTTCTCATATTATTTTTCGCATTTTAATTAAGATTTGCTTATCAAATTTTTATGCCAGCATTAGACAATTGTCAACAATAGTGTCTTACGGTATTTTACCTTTCAATACTAATAATAACAATATTTGTGCAAATTCCCTCTTAGCATATGCTGCCAAAATATACTAAATTTACGATAAGTGGGTACGAAGCACCTAAGGTATTGTAATATGTTTGTTTGGATGAACATAAAAAAGTGGCAACAACGCAAGGTGCCACAAAAGCATTGATTGTCTCAATTTATATACAGATGGGTGCCTTATTACTGTTAATTTTGATTGTGCTTCTTTTACATTATTTATCAAATCAGTATATACACCGGGCGTCACAATTACATTCATCCTACAGGGTGCCACTTAATACAAAACTTATGTATATATATATTTATATATACAGGGTTAGTCACGAGAGAATTACTTCTGAAAATTATTTTTACGCAACCCAAAATACTAATAACCTGTACCACTTGATATTATCTAAATTTAAAATGAAATGCCTAATCCATGATTGCTTTGACTTTGGCAGTGTCACTTTGACGTTAATTAATTTTTAACGTTTTTTTTTTCATCGTTGACTCGCCTCTAGAGTCCCATTGGATCGACGACATACAGTCAGATCAATCTGGGCTATACTGAAGCCGTAAGTGCTCTACCAATGTTGTTCGCCGCTAATGTGCATGTGTTAATTCGCCATCTCTGCGTCACCTAGAGCCTCTTCGAAGTGCAAATCTGCAACCTCTGGACTTCTTCGCCCGTCCATTTACAAAAAAGCCGTAGCATCCCCCCAAAATGCCCAACATTTCCAACAGATTAGTAGTTAAATTATTTACTTACTTGTTTGAGTCTGTGTTGTAACCTTTGAATAAAATGCCGTAAAAGGAATTTTTAGAAATAATTTTCTCGTGATTAATCGGTTGCAAAAGATCAAGAGGCACACTGACAAATTTATTAGCGGCACCGGAGGAGATTTCCGACTGGCTGCGGTACCACCATAGACACTCGCGTAACCTCCTTTTCCACAATTGTCAAAATGAGATTGCCAAACTCAAAGCAATCATGGATTAAGCATTTCATTTTAAATTCAGTTAGTATCAAATGGTACATGGTATTCGTATTTTGGGTTGCGTAAAAATAATTTTCAGAAGTAATTCTCTCGTGACTAACCCTGTATATATATATATATGTAATGGGTTTCTCGAAAACGGCTCTAACGATTTCGATGAAATTTACAGGTTAGGGGTCTTTTGGGTCAAGAAATCGATTGATCATAGTTTTAACTTCTGAAAATTACAGCTTCATGCATTTTCAGCAATTTTCAGGCAGTGAATTATATTTGTTGCTAGGCAACATCAGATGACACTACACGAACACGAGATTGTTTTATATGAGAAGTTTGGGTGACAGTCTGACAGTACGTTTGACGTACCTTTTTATCTTCAATTGTACGTACCGAAACACGCTCCACTGTATAGAGGACGTTGAAATTCACCTCCTGAGGTGAGAAAATTTACCAAAAACTAAACAGTGAGCGGATAAAAGGCACACGAAAGTGTGTTGAATTGAGATTATTTTGTCAAGCATTCATTTCAGAGGTTCCACGGTCAGTGTCAACATGTGATCGTTTTCGGGGATGGGACCGTGTTATTTGAGTTTTTGGGCTCAACGTTTCGCACACTTTCGTAAATGGCATCTTCGGGAGCAGGGTTGAGATTGAGAAATTAGGAATAACACAAAAGAGCACGGTAACTCAGTATGTTAACCACACCAGAGGCGAAACTCTTCTGGCAGTAAGAATGTGGTTGTGACCTTTTTCTAGAGTCGAGAGAGAGAACTAGGAAAAAAAAAAACGACAGAGAGAAAACTTGGGTAACAAATGAGATGTCAAACAATAATTCCAGTTTTCTGTTCTTTAATCTCTACATGTCACTTATCAGTGTTTAAAACAAAGACTGCTTATGGAATTTCTTTTTTAATGTGTATTTTTAAGTAGCGCGTGTACTTCAAAATGCATACTATACGCATATTTATCTGTCCTAATCTGATCTAATATACTACCAAACGAGCCGAGTGAAACTCGGTCAACCAGATATTATAAATTAAACATTAAAAAAACTGAGTGCGATTTTCTTTAAAAACAGGAAAAAATCTTTTAAGTTGTTTATTTCAACAATTCTAGATTATATTATAAGCTTAATATCAAATACACAATCATAAGATTCGCAGGACACGAAACGAGCGATCAACCAGTGGCGTAACATAATAATAATACCCATCCATATTTGACAATTATATTTAAATTTCTTCGAACTCTGCTTTTACCTTTCAATTTCATCTTTTATAGTTCCCTATGTTTCGTGGTTTTCCATTTTCACATTTTCCCGCATTTCTTCGTTCTCCACATTCGTGACAAGTCTCGCCATCGCTTTTTTTAACCTATCAACAATTTCACATGGAAAAAAAAGCAAAACATAAGCCCCACCCACCCGCCCTATCCCAATTGTGACGATTTTTCCTCATTCGTCGTGAGCCAGGAGAGGCGGGGCTTAAGTTAGCCCTTTTTTTCTGTAGATACATAATCTTCTTTTCACAATATATTTGAAAACATATTGAAAATGGTGAATTTTTGTCGGGAAATATTGATTATACATTTACGCTCCGCCTCTCGCTCTGACCACGAATGAAAAATTCATCACGTTTGAGGTTAGGGCGGGGGGTGGGGCTTATTTTTTGACTTTCTTTTTTCTTGACATATATAGTTTTCTTTCAACAACACGATACTTTAAACATATTTCACATGGTAATTTTTAGTAGAGAAAATAAGGTTTTACTCTCCTGTCAACATTAACTTAAAATATCAAATGGTGAATTTAAGGTTAGAATTATTATCTGTTAAATATTGTGTTGTTGAAAGCAAACTATATATTAAAAGAAAATGAGGAAACGATTAAGCCCCACCAACCCGCCCCTATCTCACTTGTGATGAATTTTTCATTTGTTGTTAGATCGAGGGGAGGAGCTGAGTTGCAAAATTAAGATTTTTCTACAGTAAATTACTATTTTTAACAAGTTTTAAATTTCTTATTGTTAAAGATGGCTACGTATATTAAGAAAAAAAAGGTTAAATACAGCGTGTTATTGAAAGATACGTACAAAATAAAATCTACAATTGGTCTCGAAATATGGGTGCTAAAAGTAAAAAAAAGTTCAGGTAAAATTGTTCTCCTTTTCGAGATAAAAATTATTAAAATTTATATCCAAATTCGTTGTACGCCTCTGATAAAAAGGTCATCTTTCGTTTCTATAGCAACATTTAGTCTTGACAAAAGTTTTATTGTTACAGTTGCTAGGATTTACTAAAATAAATTAATTTTACCTATTTATCCTTCAGCAGCGTCTACAAAGGTTGAATAAGGGTTAATTTTCCCTTATAATTTTGATAACACAAAATAATTTTTTCAGGCTTCTTTTAGACTTCGCGAAGAACTATCAGTTTTGTTGTACGTACCTTTCAATAACACCTTGTATAAGCCCCGCCCATTTGCCTTCATGTCAATTGTGATTTTTTTTATTTGTCGTTAGCCGGGGGCGGGGCTTAATTGGAAAAAATGTATTTCTCTACAAAAAACTTGTTATCATGCGCAACACGTTGTAAATATTTTGTTGAAAGAAAACTATATATACACATTTAGAAAAAGAAGCGAATATTTAATATTTATTTTAATGCTTCCTAAGATACGACTGATATTGGCAAATGAGGGACCCTCCAAGAAAATAAAGGGCGGGTGGGCGGGGTTAGTACTTGCTCAGATAAGACTGATTTTGGCAAATAATATGTTCCCTAAGAAAATAAAGGGCGGGTGGGCGGGCCTAGTAGAAATTGTCATTTCCCACCAAAATCACACCGAAGTTTCTAAACTGTCAACAACGTCATTTCTTTTTTTTTTTTCTAAATATACATAGTATTTTTTGAACAACACGATACTGAAAAATATGTTTTTAATTTCTTCTAAAGAAATAAGTATTTTGCAGTTAAGCTCCGCCCCCTTGCTTCACGACGAATAAAAAAAATCATCACAATTGAGACAGGGCGGGTGGGCGGTCTTATATTTTGCCTTTTTGTTTGAATTTGTGTAGACTTCTTTTTAGAACATGAAACTTAAAACATGTTTAAAATGAAAGAGTTGAATAAGGAAATATCGATTTGCAGTTAGGCTCCGCCCCATAATTACAAAGTCCATATTTCCTTACAAAATGTACCATTTTAACCATGTTCTAAGTTTCTTGTTGTGAAAACATGGCTATGTATATTAAGAAAAAAAAATAGAGGGAGGGTGGGCGGGGTTAGTACTTGCTAAGGTAAGACTGAGTTTGGCAAATAATATATCCCCTAAGAAAAGAGAGGGCGGGTGGGCGGGGTTAGTAGAAATTTTCATTTGGCACCAAAATCACACTGAAGTTACCAAACTGTCAACAAAGTCATTTCCTTTTGCCCCACTTCGTCCGTCGTGGCGCCCACAAAAACGCCTCCCTATCTTGCCTTCAACCCCGTCACCCCCGTGGGGGCAACTCAACATTAGAAATTAGTTCTATTAAAAATTAAAGTCACTAGATTCATATCTTTCTAGTGACTTTATTAAAAATCGTCCCCCTGCGGCACCTTATGTTGCGAATTGGAACTAAAACTACTAGCGGGAAGATTCAAAATAAAACTGAGTTTGTTTGGACACAGTTGGAGTTTCACCTAAAGGTCTGATGACGAATTGTTAAGTTCGAAACGTAGAAATGACTTTGTGTATGCAGCGAAAAACGGTTATTGTAACAGTCCTTGACAGGTTTTTGACACCAAACAACATAACCTAGAATTTTAGTTGCGTAATGCAACCAACATTACAATTTCTTTTCTGTATCTAATTTTTACAAAATTTTATGAATCATAAAGTTTAATTTAATCATGAATAGTTTGAAAAACAGGAAACGCTCTTTTGAATTATTTATTTGAACAATTACATTTTATTATAAGATTAATATCAAATACAAAATCCAGCCAAAATCATATCCATATTTGACATTTAAATTTCTTCAAACTCAGCTTTTACCTCGTGTTGCACTATTTCAATTTCATCTTTTATAGTTCCCTGTGTTTCGTCGTTTTCAACTTTCATTTTTCCCGGCTTTTCTTCATACTTTGCATCCGTGACAAGTCTCGCCATCGCCTTTTTTAACCTGTCGACAGTTTCCGGCTTAAATTTTTTTATCGTTCGTGAAACGTCATAGAAAAATAAGTCCACGGGGTGAACGTATTCCTCCTTTTTTCTCTTCTGTGATTCCAAATCGTCTGTCTTCCACGTCTGCGCCATCTTGGAAAACTGAAAAATAATATCACTTAAAAATTTGTTGCACATTTGTACAAATATTTACTTAATACTTAGCTGGACGACGCAACACTTGTTTCTTCATTCTTCTTGGCTTCTTCAATTTCCGCATCAACGATAAGATCCCCGATGGCTTCCTTCAATCTGTCGAACGTCTCTGGTTTCATTCTCTTCACTGCGAGTGCAAGATCCTTGAAAAACGCGCCCATTTTTTCTAAAAACGTCACATTTAAACAGTGTTTTGACGTTTGTCGCCGATTTTTCAAATAAGAAAACACTCGTTTAAATTATTTATTTCAACAATGCTATAAGCTTAATGTCAAATACAAAATCATACAAAATAATAGAATATTTTAAGTTAAAGCTCCATGTTTTCTTCCATTTCTTCGATTTCGGCGTCCATCACAAGATTCGCCACTGTTTGCTTCAGTCTGTCGATGGTTGACGGTTTGAATTTCCTCACAGTCTGAATAACCCCTTCGAAAAATGACTGTATTGATTGGACGTCTTGTTCGATTTCCATGTCTTCAACGTCTTCTTCGCCTATGACCTCCTCAAGCTGCAGTTCTTCCTCTTCGTTTACAGACTCGTCCTGGTTGGTACTCGTCTCGCATTCATAAACTATTATATTAATACTATTTGCGCCGTTTTTTCTCCGCATATCTCTTTTACAGATATGGGGTATAAGAAATTGCAGCTCTTCTTCGTAGCAGTGGGGTTTAAGATCTATTTGAAGACTGCGTTTACGCATGTACTTGACGAACCCATCCCGGATGGTTTTCCACTGGCTTCTTACTGTATCCACTGAAACGAGAGAATTCAAATATGAAAGCAAAAATGCACGCGAAATAAAAAACGTTTCCCTTGCAGAAATACAATGACGTCATTTCAAAATTTATTAAAGAAATCTGGTCCTCTACGCAGTACATTATTGCAAATGTTTCCTCGTCACCCAGTAAAGTTTAAAGTAATCAATTCAAGCCGCAACTGACTCGACGCTAATTTTTGCTTTATTTTATAATAATTTCGTTTTTGATACCCAACACACCCTCCGCCACTGACCTGTTGCGACATCATTTCGACCATAAACAATCATGGCGACCTCCATCCATTTCTCCATCGTAGTTTTTCCATATTTTTGACACTGTCTTCTGGCTGCGGTCAAAGACTGGTCATACAGGAACGGTCTTTGGTGCACTGCCTCGATAATTTCTTTCGCACGGGCTATTTTTTTCGCGGCCAACCTGTCAATTTGCGACTCTTTAACATGACCCTCCAAGAAAATAAAGGGTGGGTGGGCGGGGTTAGTACTTGCTAAGATAAAACTGATTTTCTCAAATAATATATTCCCTAAGAAAATAGAGGGCGGGTGGGCGGGCCTAGTAGAAATTGTTATTTCCCACCAAAATCACACCGAAGACTAAACTCTCAACAAAGTCATTTCTTTTTTTTTTCTAAATATACATAGTATTTTTTGAACAACACGATACTGAAAAATATTTTTAATTTCTTGTAAAGAAATAAGTATTTTGCAGTTAAGCTCCGCCCCCTTGCTTAACGACGAATAAAAAAAATCATCACAATTGAGACAGGGCGGGTGGGTGGGCTTATATTTTGCCTTTTTGTTTGAATATGTGTAGACTTCTTTTCAGAACATGAAACTTAAAACATGTTTAAAATGGAAATGTTGAATAAGGAAATACCGATTTGCAGTTAGGCTCCGGCCCATAATTACAAAATCCATATTTCTTTACAAAAATGTACCATTTTAACCATTTCTAAGTTTCTTGTTGTGAAAAGATGGCTATGTATATTAAGACAAAAAAGGCAAAATATAAGCCTCGCCCATCCGCCCTATCTCAATCGTGATGAATTTTTCATTCGTTGTCAGAGCGAGGGGCGGATTTTCCTATACAAATTTACCATTTTAAACATGTTTTACTTTTCTTGAAGAAACATGAAAAATTTATTGACTTGGCACCACTGCGGGGTTATGTTTAGGGAATTTTGTGTCCCCAAACTTGTCATAATGAAATTATTGCGCGAAAAAAGACAAAATAACTTTATTGCGTGGACCAAATAATTACAAAAAAATCGCGTTCAAACTACGTCACGTAGACATTAAGTTCATAAACAAGTCTTTTTTCTGATGTTTTAACAAATTATGCATCTTAAGAGTATTCATCCACTCAGTACTAAACGAACACTGATCGCACTGAAAAGTCACCGCCGCCTTTTTCTCAACGTACTTGTTCTTCTCGTGCGCCTCTTGAATATGCTTGCTCAAACACCGCCTGCTCACAGTTTTCAGTGGACAAAAAACGCACTGAAACACATTGTGGCCGTTACAAAACGCGCACAAAAACACGTTGTGTCCAGATTCCTGTATTTGCGGGCAATTAATGGCCAGAACTTTCGGAATTTCGCGATCCCTATCGGTGAACTCTTTCTTATTGATTTTGTGTTCGACTTTGTAAATGTAGCACGAATGCACTTCTCTCATGTGTCGCTTCATGTGATCAGCGCGTATCGTTTTGTGCTGGCACACTTTACATTCGAACAGTGGAATTTGCTCGACTGAGGTGTGTAGGGCTCTGATGTGTCGTTTCAGCGAGCTTTCCTGGCGCGTTTTGAAGGGGCAAAAGGCACACATGACCCACAAGGAATCTTCGCCGACATGACTAGACATGTGCTTGTATAATAGACACTTCCAGTTAGTGGTAAACGAACACTTTTTGCACGAAAAGTTTGACAGATTGCACTGTAAGGGACACCGTTTGCACTTGTGAAGTTTGTGGTTTATGTAAGAGTTGTGGTTACGGATGTAGTGATTGAACAACATTAGAAGTGAGTGAGTTTTGTAGCTGCATTGCTCACAAACTTGTATTAGAGTTCTTCGGTGTTTTTTTAAGGTGGTGTTTAGATGTTCGTAAGTGTGATGCTTCAAGTCCACTAGTAATTGACTGTTGAATACACATTGGTCACAGTAGTAACTGGTCAAGGTTTTGGAACAGTGAAAATAATTTGGGAATGTGGGCGACGATGTCACGCTTTCCAGGCGATTGGGGTCTTTATCCGTCTCCATTCGAATTACATAACCTCACTTTGTATTTTTGGTACTGGAGATGATACCACAGACTATATTAAACAAAAGCCGTTACATAATAAGTCCAAAAGACAATATTTTAACTACGTGAAGTTCAAATTAATGCCACAGTTAGCAAATACTTATAAAGAGGTAATTGTGGGTACACATAACCCCACTTTGATTAATTATTAATGCTGGAACATAAAACATATGATGTAAAATAAACATTAAGTAAAATTGTATGTAAAAATTACCACAAAAAGAACGTTCTGCTTGAAAATTAAGTGAAACTCGTACAAATTAAATTAAAATATTTCCACAACTGTCATCGTAGTGACATATAGTGACATGAGTGACATTGTCAAACACAAAGATATTGGAAAAATTCAATAGATGGTTCAACGTCAATCAAATTTGATAAAATTTTACAAAGTAAATCCTATTTAAATTTTCTAAAGTAACATATCTGTCAAGCCAAACCGAGTCGAGTATGTTCCCTACGTATATACGAAATGAACGGGTTTGTTTATAAACAAAGAAATGAGCCTAGAAATACAATGTCTGTGGTCAAATACTTATGTCAACAAACTGTACATAACCTCACTCTTCTCTGAAGAAAAGTTTAAATATTTGGCACCCGAACTGGTAAAACACGCCGGAATTGTAACCTTTTCCTTGAAAACATTCTTCTAGAGTACTTTCCGCCCATAAAAATGACCACATACTTGCAAGAACTCCTTCAAGTGACCCCACCTGTGATAATCAAAGCCGAAGAAAACAAACCTCTGCACTCACTACAGCCCCAAATCGACCCCCCAAAGCCGCCGTACCACTGCACCAGCAACCTAGAAGTGTACATGTGCACCCACTGCGGCATGTCTTCCTCTTTCAAAGTCCTACTCCACGTCCACATCCTCCTAGTCCACAAACAGTCCCCGGAAAAACACATCCAATACGAACCCCACCAGTGCCAAAACTGCCCCTTCACCACTTTCTCCCTCCTCCTGCTCTTCAAACACTACCGCCGCCACTGCATCATCCACAAATGTAAAGAGTGCCCCTTCAAAACCTTCAACAAACCCAACCTTACATACCACATCAAAAAGCGCCACCTCTCCAAACTCAAAAAACCCATCACCTGCCCCCACTGTGCCTACCGGGCCAAAAGCAGCCAAGTCCTCGAGGCCCACGTTCTGAGCAAACACACCTCGCCGGAGAACATCCAGTGGGTGGAGTGTGACCTGTGCTCCTACCGAGGCAAGCATAAAGAGTATTTGCGCAAACACATGGCTTCCATGCACAGAGTCGTCTCGGCGGATAAGTGGTTCGAATGCAACCAGTGTCTGTTTCGGGCGTCGTCGAGGTATAGTTTGAAGTCGCACAAACTGGAGCAGCACACGCTCCAGAATAATTATAAATGTAGCATGTGTGCGTTTTCGGCCAAATGGAAGATACATTTGAAGCGGCACGAGCTCGAGAAGCACGCCTTGCCGGGGGAGATTAAGTGGTTTGAATGTGAACAATGCGACTTCAAGGCGAAGAGGAAGAGCAACTTGAAGCAGCACGTGCAGGCGAGACATGCTGAAGTGGAGGAGTGGTTCGAGTGTGAAGAGTGCGGCTGGAAGACGAAGTGGAAGAAGAATATGAAGCTGCACAAGGAGCGGATGAAGCACGTGGGGGAGAACTTGTAGATTGTTTTTAGTTGTTGTTAAACTGACTGAATTTGTTGTTAAATACGTTCGAATAAATCCGTGACTGTTTTTGTTGTTTTTTTTTTATTTCCTAAGCTAAATTGTGTAAGTTTAATCAAAGAATTTAAGTGGGATTTAGAAAGTTGCTGTTGACGTTGAAGTTCCCGTTGCAGTTGCTTTTAGAGCTGAAAATTCTCATTTATAATAATAATTAATTAAAGTTGATAGTAATTTTGTTGTTCAATTTTTGGCCGTATTTAAAGGAGTTGTAGAAAAAAAGTGGCGGATTTAAGTTAATTATTACAAAAAATCACCATTTTAGACATGTTTTAAGTTTCTTGTCGTCTAAATAATTTTACACAAATTAAGAAAAAAAGGCATTATCTTTTATTAATAATCGTTGCAAAATCGATATTTCCTTATACAAATTTTCCGTTTTAAACATGTTTTAAGTTTCATGTTGTGAAAATAAGTCTACATATATTAAAACAAAAAGGCAAAACATAAGCCCGCCCGCCCACCCTGTCTCAATTGTGATGATTTTTTTATTCGCCGTTAACCAAGAGGGCGGAGCTTAACTGCAAAATACTTATTTCTTTACACGAAATTAAAAACATGTTTCTGAATATCGTATTGTTCAAAGAATACTAAGTACATTAAAAAAATGGCAAAATATAAACCGCACCCACCTACCCCATGTCAATAGTGATGATTTTTTTATTTTTAGAAACCTAAAACACGTTTAAAAAGGTAAATTTTTCTAAAGAAATACGGATTTTGCAATTAGGCTCCGCCCCTAGGTCTGCTAACCAATGAGAACATCATTATTATTTAGATCGGGGCGGGTATGGGTGGGGCCTAATCTTTGGTTCTAATTTTTTCTTAATATCCATAGTATTAAGTAAACTTAAAACATGTTTAAAATGGTAAATTTGTATAGTAAATTATCGATTTTGCAATTACGCTCCGCCCCTCGGTCTGACAACGAATGAAAAATTCATCGCAATTAAGATCGAGACGGATGGGTGGAACTTCTCTTTTGGTTTTCTTTTTTAAGTAATACATTTAGTTTTCATTGTATAACACGATTACTTAAGAACATATTTCACATGGTAATTTTTCCTAGAAAAATAAGCAGTTTACAATTAAGCTCCACCCCTCGACTTATGACGAATAAAAAAAATCATCAGAATTTTGATAGGGCGGGTGGGCGGGGCTTATATTTTGCCCTTTTTGTTCTTAATATACATGGCCATCGTTTCACAACAAGAAACTAAAACATGTTTAAAATGGTACATTTTTGGAAGGAAATATGGATTTTGCAATTATGGGTAAAATTTTTCATTTTAAACATATTTTAATTTTCATGTTGTGAAAACAAGTCTACACAATACATATTAAAACAAAAAAGAAAAATGTAAGCCCGCCCACCCGCCCTATCTCAATTGTGATAATTTTTTTATTCTTGGAAACTTAAAACACGTTTAAAATGATACATTTTTGTAGAGAAACGTGGATTTTGCAAATAGGCTCCGCCCCTAGGTCCAGCAACGAATGAAAACTTATTAACTACATATTTAGATCAGGGCAGGTATGGGTGGACCTTCAACTATGGCTTTAATTTTTTCTTAATTTACGTAGTATTCTTTCAACAACACGATCCTCAAAAACATGTTTTTAATTTCTCCTAGGGAAATAAGGAATTTGCAGTTAGGCTCCGCCCTCTTGGCTAACGACGAATAAAAGAAATCATCCGGATTGAGACCGGGTGGGTGGGCGGGGTTTATATTTTGTTTTTGTTTTTCTTAATATACGTAGCCATCTTTTCACAACAAGAAACTTAAAACATGGTTAAAATTGTACTTTTTTGGCAAGAAAATATAGATTTTGTAATTATGGGGTGGAGCCTAATTGCAAAATCGATATTTCCTTATACAAATTTTCCATTTTAAACATGTTTTAAGTTTCATGTTGTGAAAAGAAGTCTACATATATTAAAACGAAAAGGCAAAATTTAAGCCCGCCCACTCCCCCTGTCTCAATTCTGATGATTTGTTTTATTCGCCGGGAACCAAGGGGGCGGAGCTTAACTGCAAACTACTTATTTCTTTACAAGAAATTAAAAACACGTTTTTGAGTATCGTGTTGTTCAAAGAATACTATTTATATACTAAGAAAAAAGGCAAAATATAAACCCCGCCCACCCACCCGATCTCAATTGTGATGACTTTTTTTATTCTTAGAAACTTAAAACATTTAAAATGGTATTTTTTTTAAGGAAATATGAATTTTGTAATTAGGCTCCGCCCCTAGGTCTGTCAACAAATGAAAACTTCATTACTATTTAGTTCAAGGCAGGTATGGGTAGGGCCTAATCTTTGGTTCTATTTTTTTCTTAATATACATGGTATTTTTTAAACAACACGATACTCAAAAACATGTTTTTAATTTCTCGTATAGAAATAAGGATTTTGGAGTTAAGCTCCGCCTTCTTGACTCACGACGAATAAAAAAAATCATCACAATTGAGATACGGTGGGTGGGTGGGGTTTACATTTTGCCTTTTTTTCTTAATATGTATAGTTATCTTTTTAAAACAAACTTAAAACATGATTAAAATGGTAGATTTTTAGAAGGAAATATGGATTTTGCAATTATGGGTCAAATTTTCCATTTTAAACACATTTTAATTTTCATGTTGTGAAAACAAGTCTAGACATATTAAAACAAAAAAGAAAAATGTAAGCCCGCCCACCCGCCCTATCTCCATTGCGATGATTTTTTTTATTCGCCCTGAATCAGGGGGGCGAAGCTTAACTGCAAAATATTTTTTCTTTACAAGAAATTAAAAACATATTTTTGAGTATCGTGTTGTTCAAAGAATACAATGTATATTAAGAAAAAAAGGCAAAACATAAAACCTGCCCACCCACCCGATCTCAATTGTGACGACTTTTTTTATTCTTAGAAACTTAAAACACGTTGAAAATGATAAGTTTTTGTAGAGAAATGTGGATTTTGCAAATAGGCTCCGCCCCTAGGTCCAGCAACGAATGAAAACTTATTAACTACATATTTAGATCAGGGCAGGTATGGGTGGACCTTCAACTATGGCTTTAATTTTTTCTTAATTTACGTAGTATTCTTTCAACAACACGATCCTCAAAAACATGTTTTTAATTTCTCCTAGGGAAATAAGGAATTTGCAGTTAGGCTCCGCCCTCTTGGCTAACGACGAATAAAAGAAATCATCCGGATTGAGACCGGGTGGGTGGGCGGGGTTTATATTTTGTTTTTGTTTTTCTTAATATACGTAGCCATCTTTTCACAACAAGAAACTTAAAACATGGTTAAAATTGTACTTTTTTGGCAAGAAAATATAGATTTTGTAATTATGGGGTGGAGCCTAATTGCAAAATCGATATTTCCTTATACAAATTTTCCATTTTAAACATGTTTTAAGTTTCATGTTATGAAAAGAAGCCTACACATATTAAAACGAAAAGGCAAAATTTAAGCCCGCCCACCCGCCCTGTCTCAATTCTAATGATTTTTTTTTATTCGCCGTGAACCAAGGGCGGGGCTTAACTGCAAACTACTTATTTCTTTACAAGAAATTAAAAACACGTGTTTGAGTATCGTGTTGTTCAAAGAATACTATATATATACTAAGAAAAAAGGCAAAATATAAACCCCGCCCACCCACCCGATCTCAATTGTGATGACTTTTTTTATTCTTAGAAACTTGAAACATTTAAAATGGTATTTTTTTAAGGAAATATGGATCTTGCAATTAGGCTCCGCCCCTAGGTCTGTTAACAAATGAAAACTTCATTACTATTTAGTTCAAGGCAGGTATGGGTGGAGCTTAATCTTTAGCTTTATATTTTTTTAATATATCTACATAGTATTCTTTGAATAACACGATGCTCAAAAACATGTCTTACATGGAAATTTTAAGTAGAGAAATAATAAGGATTTTGCAATTATTAAATTCGGCTTCTTTGACTCACGACGAATAAAAAAATCATCACAATTGAGTAAGGACGGGTGGGCGGGGCTTATATTTTGCCTTTTTTTCTTAATATGTGTAGTTATTTTTTCAAAACAAAGTTAAATCACGTTTAAAATGGTAAATTTTTCGAAGGCAATACGGATTTTGTAATTATGGGTCAAATTTTCCATTTTAAACATATTTTAATTTTCATGTTGTGAAAACAAGTCTACACATATTCAAACAAAAAAGAAAAATGTAAGCCCGCCCACCCGCCCTATCTCCATTGTGATGATTTTTTTTATTCGCCCTGAATCAGAGGGGCGAAGCTTAACTACAAAATATTTTTTTCTTTACAAGAAATTAAAAATATGTTTTTGAGTATCGTGTTGTTCAAGTAATATTATGTATATTAAAAAAAGAAGGAAAAATATAAACCCCGCCCACCCACCCAATCTCAATTGTGATAATTTTTTTATTCTTAGAAACTTAAAACACGTTTAAAATGATAAATTTTTGTAGAGAAATGTGGATTTTGCAAATAGGCTCCGCCCCTAGGTCTGTCAACAAATGAAAACTTCATTACTATTTAGTTCAAGGCAGGTATGGGTGGAGCTTAATCTTTAGCTTTATTTTTTTTTAATATATGTACATAGTATTCTATGTTGCACGATACTCAAAAACATGTCTTACATGACAATTTTATGTAGAGAAATAATAAGGATTTTGCAATTATTAAATTCGGCTTCTTTGACTCACGACGAATAAAAAAATCATCACAATTGAGTTAGGGCGGGTGGGCGGGGCTTATATTTTGCCTTTTTTTCTTAATATACGGCAACTTGGCAACGGAGTTTATAAATGACAATTTTCAGCTCTAAAACAACGTCAATAGCAAGTTTATAAATTCCACTTTCTATTATTGGTAATGAAAAATCCATAATATAATCATCAAGGAAACAAATTCATTTATATTCGTTTAAGTCTTGTACGACGAAAGATTTCTGAAATTTTTGGTTGACACATGCTCACCAACACGGGAATATTTACTTTGATCAACAATTGAAGCACATTTTCATTCAAAAAAAGAACATTTAAATTGTGGCGCACATTTTCTGTGTCAATAATAAGCGTCCACTTTATCACGTGACTCGCCAGTCTTATCTCATTGGTGTGAACATTCGTGGGCGGTCCCATTATTGATTAAATGGAATATAATAATAACTGTATTATATTTAATCAATATCTCAGTTGGATACTGGAGTGAATGGTTATGAAGTTATGATTGTTGACCGTTCAGTTGGCAAGAAAAAAAATCCCTAATAAAAAATAATAACCTTGTAGGTAGCGTTTGAGTGCGTTGAATAAATAAATGTATTAACGTTCTGAGTATTTTTTAAACAACCGAAATTGACTTTCCACAGTCTAGTTGCATTAGAATTATAAGAAAGCCTAAATTAGAACTGTGGTTTAAAAAAAAACAGGAAGTAAGAATGCAGATCAATAAAAAGAACTAAATGGTCACTAATGAGCGAAGCAAAGCAGGAAAGCTGTAATGATGTGCGTTCAAAGTTAATATGTATCGTTATTAGTGAATAGTGACCTACAAACTTGTTAAGTTGTCAAGAACTATTTTTTTTTGTGGTAGTGATTGATCAGTAGTGTTCATGCGTGTAAATGCCAAGGAAATCAAGACTGACCTGTAAGAAGTACAGACATGCAGATGGTAGGGTCAGAACACCTGCACAGAAAGTAGCAGCTAAAACAGGCAAGTAGCAAACGATAAAATAAAATTTTTGATAAAACACCCAAATACCTAATACTACAAATCTAGTACATATTAGCTATACTAGACCTGTTTAAAAGAAATGTGAGCGAAATTCATTTTTTTTCTTACAAATTAAAATAGATCAGCCAACACTACAGTTTATATTAAAAGTACGCCTGCTCTGGCAACACCGCAAAATAAATAAAAAAATAGCTTTGATTGAAAGAGTGCTTAGAGTTCTGAAGAAAATAAACTTGCTTGGACTAAATTTTACTGTTACGTCCCTGTTCCGCTCTAAATGTGGTCGATGTTACAGGAACCTGTAATAGTGATAAAATGTCAACATTCATGTAAATAAATAAATGTTTTAAACAATTTAAATAAGTTTTAATAGTGCACCAAAGCGCGTTTTTACTTCCATGGGACTGATAATTACTGTCGCTGCCAACGCAAACCACCATGGCCAAAATGGGTTATAGTTGCCACAACACTGACCCCAATTCGGACCCAAACAACCAAGAAGGCCCCATCAGATGCATTTTCTTCTGTGAATTTCACCCCACAGCGGGTCCCATAATATCATGTCAAGTGAGTAGGAACCGCTCGACCCCACAAACCCCACTGAAGTGATTTTAGGAACCTGAGCAGTACATTTCGAAGGAACTTTTCGATAGTATTAGCGTCTACATTATCACTAAAGCCGAGTTACAGAGGAGCACAATCACAGTGTAAATAACTCGCAGTCGTGCCACCCTGAAATTAACTAAAATCGTTGTAGTACCTTGTCAGATTACAAAATCCTGGGATTTCCTGTACGCATCGATGACAAAAAATACCCCAGAAATGCGTACCATTTCAACTTGTGCCTGGTGTGTGATAGTAACGTAAGAACGGTTCACTATGAACCCGTCGTAATGAAACTATCGGATTATTTAATGGCCACAGAGATCGAAAGCAGTTTTTTGTCAGATGGTGGCGCCGCCACTAAACTCGCCCCCATTCTCAAACAAGTCATCCAGGAGCTGAATACCAAAGGTCTTAGTAAAATCAGTCAAACGTTTCAACTAAAACCCCGTTGCAGGCGAGTGCGCTTTAACCGAAGGCCCCACAGCCACTCATTTAAAGGTGGTTCACATCAGAAGCGACCCATCGCCCGTAGCCGACCACCAAGTCCCCGTTTTCATAAAACAACTACCCAACCAACAATGGGACTTGACCACCCAGCAAGTGGCCCCCTACATCGACGGTTTTAATCACGTGGCACGCATTGCGTTGCTGTCAGACGTCGAAAATAATTTAGTCAAGGCCTGTGTCCAGAATTTGGTTTATTACGGGGTGGTGGCTCTGGTGCCGCTGTTCCAATACGGGAATGTTTATTGTACGACGCCGCTACTCAAAGCGTTGGCGCACGACGTCAATTTACAAGTAGTGAGTTTGTTGTTTTGGGGTTGGTAACTGTTCACTGTTTTGTAGAACAAGTGTTTGAAGTATGTGGCGGTTTCGCAGAGGCAGTTGCCGAATTTTAGGGACGTGTTCAGGATGTTTGCCGCCATGACGAGGGGCACCACGATTCGGGATTTATGTTTGAGGTTTAACCCCTCGAATCTACGGGTTAATGAGAGGAAGTTGGTACAGTTTGGGGTGCTCGAGGGGTTGATCAGGAGGGTGCATAAGTATCCGATTTTGTTGAGCGAGAGTGCGGATTTGCAGAAGTCGCTGTCGGGGGCTGCCAATTTGGACGAGATTTGCTGCGCGACGGGGGTGACGGCGCAGCAGTTGGAGGATCAGCTGGAGAGGGACCACAATGTTGTCTTACTGTGGAAATAAGTGGTAGTTAATAAATAGCAGTTGTCTTATTTTGTGTTTCACTTGAATGAATCGTTACTGGTTTGTTGTGGTACGCCACTGGTTGATCGATATCTCCTTGTCAAAATCGACGACAGCGCCATCTGTTCATGACGTACGTACTCGTCATGTTAAAGAGTCGCAAATTGACAGGTTGGCCGCGAAAAAAAATAGCCCGTGCGAAAGAAATTATCGAGGCAGTGCACCAAAGACCGTTCCTGTATGACCAGTCTTTGACCGCAGCGAGAAGACAGTGTCAAAAATATGGCAAAACTACGATGGAGAAATGGATGGAGGTCGCCATGATTGTTTATGGTCGAAATGATGTCGCAACAGGTCAGTGGCGGAGGGTGTGTTGGGTATCAAAAACGAAATCATTATAAAATAAAGCAAAAATTAGCCTCGAGTCAGTGGCGGCTTAAATTGATTACTTTAAACTTACTGGGTGACGAGGAAACATTTGCAATAATGTACTGCGTAGAGAACCAGATTTCTTTAATAAATTTTGAAATGACGTCATTGTATTTCTGCAAGGGAAACGTTTTTTATTTCGCGTGCATGTTTGCTTTCATATCTGAATCCTCTCCTTTCAGTGGATACAGTAAGAAGCCAGTGGAAAACCATCCGGGATGGGTTTGTCAAGTACATGCGTAAACGCAGTCTTCAAATAGATCTTAAACCCCACTGCTACGAAGAAGAGCTGCAATTTCTTATACCCCATATCTGTAAAAGAGATATGCGGAGAAAAAACGGCGCAAATAGTATTAATATAATAGTTTATGAATGCGAGACGAGTACCAACCAGGACGAGTCTGTAAACGAAGAGGAAGAACTGCAGCTTGAGGAAGTCATAGGCGAAGAAGATGTGGAAGATGTGGAAATCGAACAAGACGTCCAATCAATAGAGTCATTTTTCGAAGGGGTTATTCAGACTGTGAGGAAATTCAAACCGTCAACCATCGACAGACTGAAGCAAACAGTGGCGAATCTTGTGATGGACGCCGAAATCGAAGAAATGGAAGAAAACATGGAGCTTTAACTTAAAACATTCTATTATTTTGTATGATTTTGTATTTGACATTAAGCTTATAGCATTGTTGAAATAAATAATTTAAACGAGTGTTTTCTTATTTGAAAAATCGGCGACAAACGTCAAAACACTGTTTAAATGTCACGTTTTTAGAAAGAATGGGTGCGTTTTTCAAGGACCTTGCACTCGCAGTGAAGAGAATGAAACCAGAGACGTTCGACAGATTGAAGGAAGCCATCGGGGATCTTATCGTTGATGCGGAAATTGAAGAAGCCAAGAAGAATGAAGAAACAAGTGTTGCGTCGTCCAGCTAAGTTTTAAGTAAATATTTGTTAAAATGTGCAACAAATTTTTAAGTGATATTATTTTTCAGTTTTCCAAGATGGCGCAGACTTGGAAGACAGACGATTTGGAATCACAAAAAAGAAAAAAGGAAGAATACGTTCACCCCGTGGACTTATTTTTCTATGACGTTTCACGAACGATAAAAAAATTTAAGCCGGAAACTATCGACAGGTTAAAAAAGGCGATGGCGAGACTTGTCACGGATGCAAAGTATGAAGAAAAGCCGGGAAAAGTGAAAGTTGAAAACGACGAAACACAGGGAACTATAAAAGATGAAATTGAAATAGTGCAACACGAGGTAAAAGCAGAGTTTGAAGAAATTTAAATGTCAAATATGGATATGATTTTGGCTGGATTTTGTATTTGATATTAATCTTATAATAAAATGTAATTGTTCAAATAAATAATTCAAAAGAGCGTTTCCTGTTTTTCAAACTATTTATGATTAAATGAAACTTTATGATTAATAAAATTTTGTAGAAATTAGATACAAAAAAGAAATTGTAATGTTGGTTGCATAACGCAACTAAAATTTTAGGTTATGTTGTTTGGTGTCAAAAACGTGTCAAGGACTGTTACAATAACCGTTTTTCGCTGCATACACAAAGTCATTTCTACGTTTCGAAATTAACAATTCGTCATCAGACCTTTAGGTAAAACTCCAACTGTGTCCACGGTGTAAAGTAAAGCAAAAAAAAAGAAACAAGCTCAGTTTTATTTTGAATATTCCCGCTAGTAGTATTAGTTCCAATTCGCAACATAAGGTGCTGCAGAGGGACGATTTTTAATAAAGTCACTAGAAAGATATGAATCTAGTGACTTTAATTTTTAATAGAACTAATTTCTAATGTTGTGGTGCCCCCAGGGGGTGACGGGGTTGAAGGCAAGATAGGCAGGCCAGCAGCACATTTTGTGGGCGCCACGACGGACGAAGTGGGGCAAAAGGAAATGACTTTGTTGACAGTTTGGTAACTTCAGTATGATTTTGGTGCAAAATGAAAATTTCTACTAACCCCGCCCACTCGCCCACTCTTTTCTTAGGGGATATATTATTTGCCAAAATCAGTCTTACCTTAGCAAGTGCTAACCCCGCCCACCCGCCCTCTATTTTCTTAGGGGATATATTATTTGCCAAAATCAGTCTTATCTTAGCAAATACTAACCCCGCCCACCCGCCCCTTATTTTCTTGGAGGGTCTATGATTTGCCAATATCAATCTTATTTTAAAAAGCATTAAAATAAATATTAAACATTCGCTTCTTTTTCTAAATGTGTATATATAGTTTTCTTTCAACAAGATACTTACAACGTATTTCGCATGATAACAACTTTTTTGTAGAGGAATAAAATTTTTCCAATTAAGCCCCGCCCCGGCTCACGACAAATAAAAAAAAATCACAATTGACATGAAGGCAAATGGGCGGGGCTTATACAGGGTGTTATTGAAAGGTACGGACAACAAAATTGATAGTTCTTCGCGAAGTCTAAAAGAAGCCTGAAAAACTTATTTTTTCACTAGCAGCCAGGACGCATGCAAATGTCGACTCATTTAGTGGTAGCAAATTCAACTTTTGCTACCACGGGTTCAAAAAGAAAAATTGAGGTTATGTACGCAATGTTTGATGTGATTATTTTTTAAAAAAATGAACAAATGTGTGCTACAAACATTACTTGAGTATACGCATGGTAGTTGGTAGACGGTAGAAGATAAAATGATTAACTCAGCGACAAGTATAAACGGTTTTCTTTGTGTTGAAGATTTAGATTAAGTTTGACTAGAAATCAAAACAAAATCATGTTGCGTCAAAAAATTGAACGTTTATTTTTTCAATTTATTGTCTTATGGTTCCTACTAGTGAAAAAAATAGTATATTAACCACGGTTGCAAAGCTACTTCTAAACCTCGCGCTTCAGAGCCCTCGACGCTGCGCGTCTCGGGTTCTAATTTGCGCTCGGTCTAGAATGCTTGGCTCTGCAACCTTGGCTAATAATATACTATTTGTGTTATCAAAATTATAAGGAAAAATTAACCCTTATTCAACCTTTGTAGACGCTACTGAAGAATAAATAGGTAAAATTAATTTATTTTAGTACATCCTAGCAACTGTAACAATAAAACTTTTGTCAAGACTAAATGTTGCTATAGAAACGAAAGATGACCTTTTTATCAGAGGCGTACAACGAATTTGGATATAAATTTTAATAATTTTTATCTCTAAAAGGAGAACAATTTTATCTGAACTTTTTTTTACTTTTAGCACCCATACTTCGAGACCAGTTGCCGATTTTATTTTGTACGTATCTTTCAATAACACGCTGTATTTAACCTTTTTTTTCTTAATATACGTAGCCATCTTTAACAATAAGAAACTTAAAACTTGTTAAAAATAGTAATTTACTGTAGAGAAATCTTAATTTTGCAACTCCGCTCCTCCCCTCGATCTAACAACAAATGAAAAATTCATCACAAGTGAGATAGGGGCGGGTGGGTGGGGCTTAATCGTTTCCTCATTTTCTTTTAATATATAGTTTGCTTTCAACAACACAATACTTAACAGATAATTCTAACCTTAAATTCACCATTTGATATTTTAAGTTAATGTTGAAAGGAGAGTACATAAAACCTTATTTTCTCTCTCTCTTACTATGTGAAATATGTGTTAAGTATAGTCTTGTTGAAAGAAAACCATATATGTCAAGAAAAAAAAGCCAAAAAATAAGCCCCACCCGCCCGCCCTAACCTCAAATGTGATGAATTTTTCATTCGTTGTCAGAGCGAGGGGCGGAGGTTAATTGTATAACCAATATTTCCCGACAAAAATGTACCATTTTCAATGTTTTTTAAAATATATTGTGAAAAGAAGATTATGTATCTACAGAAAAAAAGGGCTAACTTAAGCCCGGCCCCTCCTGGCTCACGACGAATGAGGAAAAATCGTCACAATTGGGATAGGGCGGGAGGGTGGGGCTATGTTTTGCTTTTTTTCATGTGAAATTGTTGATAGGTTAAAAAAGCGATGGCGAGACTGTGAAAATGGAAAACCACAAAACATAGAGAACTATAAAAGATGAAATTGAAATGTAAAAGCAGAGTTCGAAGAAATTTAAATGTAATTGTCAAATATGGATGGGTATTATTATTATGTTACGCCACTGGTTGATCGCTCATTTTCGTGTCGTGCGTATCGTATGAGTGTGTATGTAGTTGATATTAAGCTTATAATATAATCTAGAATTGTTGAAATAAACAACTCAAAAGAATTTTTCCTGTTTTTAAAGAATATCGCACTCAGTTTTTTAGTGTTTAATTTATATTGGTAATGTAATGTGTTTAACTGGTTGCCTGACCTTTCTTGTGATTAATATTAACACTACTATCAACATTAGATAATTGTCAGAATGGTCCAAAAAGCTGAATCAAAACCATTCGTAATTAAATTAATATTTGTGATTGATCAAATTTCGTAAAATTAAATAAAAAGTTAAGTTTGTAATGCTGGTTGCATACCACACTAAATTTTAGGTTATGTTATTCGGTGTCAAAAACGTGTCAAGGACTGTTACAAAAACTATTTTTTGCTGCATGCACGAAGTGATTTCTATGTTTCGAACATAAACAGTCCGTCATCAGAGCTGTAGGTGAGACCCCAACTGTGTCCACGGTAAACCAATTTCTTATTGTAGACAAACCAAAATGTCTTTCGCGGAAGTGTTCAACGAGTTTATTCACATGGAGCCCCCTCTCGAGACCATCTACACCGACCAAGACCACCAGTACCATGACCCCATCAGGCCGCAGCGTTCGTCATTCAGGTTTAACTGTGAAAATGCCAAAATTGAAACGTATTTCTGCAAGGATTGTTGTTTTTGTACACAACTAAGATTAATGTACAAACAACACCTTAAACAATGTCGTAGTATTAAAAATGGGAGTCAAGATGTATCAACTGAGGAAATCACCATTAACGATTACGTTTGTGAAAAATGTGGCTTTGAAACCCACTTCTCATTAAAGTGGCTTCAACATACCATCACGTGTTCAAATAAAGAAAAGTGTCAGCCAATAGTGTTGGACGAGAACACCACAACTAACATCACGTGGTACAAGTGCGACCACTGTGACTATAAATGCAAACACAAAGGTTACTTAAAAGTACACAAAACGTTGAAACATTTGAGTGACGGTGAAGTACGTTGGTACCACTGCACGAAATGCCCCTATAAAGCCAAACAAAAAATGTATTTAAAGAAGCACATGAACGTGCGACATATGGACGATCAGAATTTTAAATGGTACGAATGTGACAAGTGCCCATATAAAGCTAAACTGAAATTTAGCTTGAAGAAACACATAATTGTAAACCACTTAGACGAAAAAGATATTAAATGGTACATATGCGACAAGTGTCCATATAAAGCTAAAGTACGAGCGACGTTACGAGAGCACATAATCGCACGACATTACGACGAACAAGATATTAAATGGTATCAATGTAAAAAGTGCCCCTACCGTGCCAAACAGAGCTGCCATTTAAAAAGTCACATAAATTCGCTTCATTTAGACGAGCAAGAAATTAAATGGTATGAATGCACCAAGTGCCCATACAAATCTAAACGCAACTACAATTTAAAAAACCACATAAAAGCGCGCCATTTAATTGAAATGGAAATCGAATACTACGAATGCAAAATGTGCCTGTTTAAAGCTAAACGGAAATTCACTTTGGATAAACACATTGTTGCGTGGCATTTGGACGAACGGGACATTGATTGGTATGAATGTGAAAAGTGCCCGTACAAATCTAAACAAAAAAGCAATCTGACGATGCACGTGAACACCCACCATTTAGACGAAAAGGATATTAGATGGTACGAATGCCAGAAGTGTCCATATAAGAGCAAATACAACGCGCATTTGAAAATACACATAAACACGCGACATTCCGAGGCACAGGATGTTAAATGGTATGAATGCGAAAAATGTACGTACAAATCCAAAGATAAGTCGTGTTGGTATAAACACGTGAGTGTGTACCATGTGGATGAAAAGGATGTTAAATGGCACGAGTGCGAAAAGTGCCCGTACAAAACCAGGTATAGTTCTCATTTGAAAAGGCACTCAAGTCGGCGCCATTTGAACGAACTGAAAATAAAGTAGGGTGATAATGCTCTTTGTGTAACTAGAGAGACAAAAATTGTGTAAATTTTAATAGATGTGACTCCATGTTGGTGTTTCATTTATTCAAAGTAAATTATTTTGTTCGTGTATGTTGCGTTGCATAACTTACAATGTTTTAAGCGACCTAGTTTCGTGTGACGTCACGTTTGGGATATTTGAATGTTTTACATCAATTCAAATACTTCAAACCCCTGAAAAACCAAGTCGTGTGTTATTTCGTCTTATAATCACAACTTTCTTTGCTTCAATGGAGAAAAAGAAGTTTAACATACGTCTGCTGTTGCGTTTACGGTTGTAACTCTGTTTCCAAAAATAATCCTAACCTCAACTTTCACTCATTTTCACATGACTTGAGGTGGAGTGGGCGGGGCTTACATTTAACCTTTTTTTTAATATACGCAGTCATCTTTTCACAAGAAACTTCAAACATGTTAAAACTGGTAAATTTTATAGAGACGTCTGGATTTTGCAATTCAGCTCCTCCCCTCGATCTGACAACGAATGAAAAATTCATCACAAGTGAGATAGGGGCGGGTGGGTGGGGCTTAATCATTGCCTTTTAATATATACTTGTCCAAAAGGAATAAGGTTATATAACCATCATAAAAGTAGTTGACCGCAAATAAATACCCCCTTTGTGTGGTTCGCACTAAGCTTACCGATTGGCAATAAATCGTCTTCTAAACATTTCTTGCTCACATTTAACAGGACCGGCTTTCAAAGCGAGTGGTTATTTCGGAACCCTCAGCGGCTACAGGTAGTAAAGAAATAGTGGATTTTCATATTTAGTGAAAGCCGCCCCTGAACGAAACCACAAGAGCCGGTCGAGCTGCAGTGGACATGGGATGATTTTATGACGGCCATATAACCTTATAGCTCTTGGTCCACTATATATATATTTTTTTCAACAACACAATACTTAACAGATAATTCTAACGTCAAATAGGATAAGCCCCACCCACACACCCACCCTATCTCAGTTGAGATTAATTTTTTTTATTTCTTTGTGTGGGCTGTGGGCGAAGCAAATTAAAACCTTATTTTCTCCACTAGAAATTACCATGTGAAATATGTTTTAAGTGTGTTGAAAGAAAACTATTATGTCAAGAAAAAAAAAACTTAAAAAATAAGCCCCATCCGCCCGCCCTAACCTCAAATGTGAAGAATTTTTTATTCGTTGTCAGAAAGGTGGAATTTATTATTTTCAATATGTTTTTAAATATCTCGTGAAAAGGAGACTATGTATCTACAGAGAAAAGGTTAACCTTAACTCCTGGCTGACGATGAATAAGGAAAAAAGTCACAATTGAGATAGGGTGGGTGGGGGTTATGTTTTGAATTTTTTTTTTTATTAATACACGTAGTCTTCTTTTCACAACAAGAAACTGAAAACATGTTTAAAATGGTGAATACCCCCCATACTTTTCTAAAAATTTAACATTTTTAAGCATATTTTTTATTTCTTGTCATGAAAAGAAAACTACGTACATACAGTTGCCGCCAAAAAATTTCAGACGTCAATGTCATTCAGTCGTCAGATAGTGTAAAGCAACCTTTAGATGTTTCTAACCTAAATATTTGACAGTCATTTTTAACTTTTACATTTGACACTTACATGAATGTAGCTGTAGCGTAAGCTGGAATTTTGAAAGGTTGACATTCCAGCTGTCCGAAATAATGACCATAAAGCATAGACTACATTAAAATTTTTGACATGACAGAAAAGTGATGTTTGAAATTTTTTGTCGGAAACTGTATATTAAGAAAAAAAAAAGAAAAATACAAATCCCGCCCACCCGCCCTCATCTCAATTGTGAGTTTTTCATCCGCCGTGACCCGAGGGGCGGAACTTAATTACAAAATGCTTATTTCTCCACAAGAATCTACCATGTTTTTAAGTATCATGTTGTTGAAAGAAACCCATGTATGTTAAGAGAAAAAAAAAAAGTGAAAAATAAGCCCCACCTGACCGCTCTAACCTCAAATGTGATGAATTTTTCATTCGTTGTCAGAGCGAGGGGCGGAGCTTAATTGTATAATCAATATTTCCCCACAAAAATTTGCCATTTTCAACAGGTTTTTAAATATATTGTGAAAAGAAGATTATGTACAGTTTCGGCCAGAAAATCTTGAGCAGTATTTTTCTGTCATTAAAAAAAAACACGATAGAGTCTAAGCTTTATTGTTATAATGATTGACACTTTTAAAAAATTAAGTTTAACATACGCATCATTCACATTCTAATCTACGTCAAAACCACAGTCAAAACGATCAAAATGACAAACATGGCAAATTTGAGGTTATAAGTACATAAAGCCTGTTTTAGAGCTTATGTCACTGGAATGACAGAACTACCCAAGATTTTGTGGCCGAAAATGTACGTATCCACAGAAAAAAGGCCTAAACTTAAACTCCGCTCCTCGGTTTACGCCGAATAAAAATATCATCAGAATTGAGATAGGGCGGGCGGGCGGGGTTTACATTTTGCCTTTTTTTGTAATATACATAGTCATCTTTTCACAACAAGAAACTTAGAACATGGTACATTTTTGTAAGGAAATATGGATGAAAAGAAGTCTACACATATTCAAACAAAAAGGCAAAATGTAAGCCCGCCCACCCACCCTGTCTCAATTGTGATGATTTTTTTAACTGCAAAATACTTATTTTTTTACAAGAAAAAAAAGTACCATGTTTTAAGTTTCTTGTTGTGAAAAGATGGCTATGCATATTAAGAAAAAATAAGGTAAAATATAAGCCCCGCCCACCCGCCCTGTCTCAATTCTGATGATTTTTTTTATTCGTAATGAGCCAAGAAGACGACACTTAACTGCAAAATCCTTATTTCTCTACGAGAAATTAAAAACATGTTTTTTAGTATCGTGTTGTTCAAAAATACTATGTATATTAAGAAAATAAAGCAAAATATATACCCCGCCCACCCACCCCATCTCACTTGTGATGATTTTTTTATTCTTAGAAACTTAAAACACGTTTAAAATGGTGAATATTTGTAAGAAAACTTGGATTTTACAATTGGCCTCCGCCCCTATTTCTGTCCACGAATGAAAACTATTAATATTTACATCAGGGCAGGTATGGGTGGGGCTTAATCTTTGGCTTTAATTTTTTTTTTTTTAATGTAATATGTACACAGTATTTTTTGAATAACACGATACACAAAAACATGTCTTGCAGGGTAATTTCTTATAGAGAAATAATAAAAATTTTGCAATTAAATTCCACTCTCTTAGTTCCTGACAATAAAACAAACATCACAATTGAGATGTGGCGGGTGGGCGGGGCTTATATTTTGCATATGTAGTCGTCCTTTCAGAACAAGAAACTTTAAACAAACCAAATTGTAAATTCTTATAGACAAATATGGATCTTGCAATTAAGCCCCGCCCCTTGATCTGGCAAGAATGAACAATTCATCACAATTGATAATTGATATCGGGGTGGGTAGAGGCGGGGCCTAATCTTTGGTTTTATTTTTGTTTTCTTAATATACATAGTATTCTTTGAACAACACGATACACAAAAACATCTCTTAAATTTCTCGTGGAAAAATAAGCATTTTGCAGTTAAGCTCCGCCTTCTTGGCTCACGACGAATAAAAAAATCATCACAACTGAGATAGGGCGGGTGGGTGGGGCTTGTATTTTGCCTTCTTTTCTTAACAGATGTAGACTTATATCGACAACAAGAACTTAAAACATGTCTAAAATGGTAAATTTTTGTAGTAATCAACTTAAATTCGCCACTTTTCTTCTACAACCCCTTTAAATACGGCAAAAGTTGAACATCAAAGTTACCATCAACGGCAACTTGGCAACGGAGTTTATAAATGACGATTTTCAGTTTTTAAATCCCACGTTAGTGGCGTCGTAGCCACAGCCATCCTGCGATTGCCTTTGGTTTTACGACCAATTAACAAGCGTCTGCGGAGACACGTGATTGCAGGAGAGCGTGCTATTGGTGCACACAAGGTCAAACTTGTTTTTTCAGATGACAGACTTGCCGCTTTTCAAATTTCAAAACAAAAAAGTTGGGTTATGTCGGGTAACGTGTTTTGGTTGTGTTTGTCACAACATTGTGAATAATTCATTGTTTACTTAGTGTTGGTGCTTTAGAAAAAGCTTGTAAAGTGTGAAAGACGTTGCGGTTGTGGTTTTTGCGCAAACAGAGCGTGGCTTTTCGGTGAGTCGTATTTTGAGGTTATGTTTTTGTCAGTTCGGTTTGTTTATAAGAAACGAACGAGTGTAAAAGTAGAGGCGTGTTTGATATGTTTTACATATATTTATTTATAGTAATTTCTGATAAAGTACAAAAATTTACTGTACCATGTAGTACTATCACACAAAATCTTACGGACTACGTTATTAAGATAAAATAACGGCAACACATTTTACAGTCGAGGACTGAAAGTTGATATTTGAAAATATCGTACTGAACGCTAATACTTATAATACCGAAATTGCAAAATACTGTCGGATTAAAAATTTTGATTGAGTTATCAATATCAGTATCACAAAAATGAGCTCCTTCCATTGATGTAATATACAAAAAGGTCATTCTTAAAGAAATTAACAAATACTCTGTTTCTCTTGTGAGAAAATAAAATTTCAAGTAACACAAAAATAACACCCAAGAACTTTTCCCCAGAAAAGTTGTTGCGTGTAGTCGTTAACGCCAGCTTTTTAATTATTACTCTAAAAAACTGGCCTTAACATGCAGGTACCTTTCAAATGAAATCACTCTTAATATCACTTTTCCTAAATATAGTCTCTTATCAAAAGACCCCCGCGTTGTGATCCAACACGAGAAGTTCAGTCACTGGTTCTAAGATATAGAATTTCTAAACACTAACCTATCACGTATAGACTTTCTTACTTATATATATGGTGAAGATAAGCGAAACCTGTGTAATGACAGTGTAAAAACTATGAAATGTGACGGCGATTTTGATACATCAGTCTTCTCAGTTTGTCTATTCTAAGATCGATCGATACAGCTTCTTCTTGCTCAGCGTGTACGCCGGACTCACCACGATGGTGCCCCCTCTCGCAAAGTTCCTGCAACCAAATCGCTCGATTAATCCATCACCGCCCCCACGGCGCCCTTACTTCAGAAACTGCGGTATGAAGTTCCACCTCGTCGAGCTCTGCTTGAAGGTCAGGTTGAGCTCGAACGTGGTCGCCGTCCCCGGGTCGCACTTCACGCTCGAGAGCTTCCTGCACTCCTCGAGCCCCTCGAAATTGACGTAGATGAGGCAGCCGCGGATGCCGCACGGCTCCGACTCCGCCATCGAGAGGATGTCCCTCGAGATGCGGTGGAGGAGGCCGCAGGGCAGCAGGACTTCCCCGCAGGACAGGTGCGTCCGCTTCGCCGAGCGCAGCTCCATCTCGAGGCGGTGGCTCAGCGACGGGATCGTCAAGCAGAGACCTCTGTCGTCGGCCGAGGTCGGGAAAAAGTCGTGCAGACAAGCTAGAAATGAGAAAGTGGAGATTATTTTTTGCACTTTATGTAAATTGTAAATTTAGAATGATGGGTTTGCGTCAGCGGTCGGTGTTTTGGCCAAGTTTTTCGCTAAAAATAGCGGAGAAATTAAGGCGGTAATTAAATCGGGGAGGATGAAGTTATTAGTTGCATTTTCGTAATTTTCGGTATGTGTTGGGAGAACGCCAAGCTGGATGTATGTTTGACAAGGGTTTGATTTATTGCGTAAATTATTCGTGCATTTTTTCGGGTCTGATACCGGTCAGGGTTACTTTTTTCAGATTTGTTATTTTTATAGTTTAAGGAACTTGGTAGAGGTTTAAATATTGATCAGATAACTGGTTGTCGTTGCGTTAAAAAATTGTGTAATTACCACACTCAGTTCCAATAATATTTTACGGAACTAGAAAATTCAAGCAAGGGTCACTGTTATGGCAAAATCGTCCGCAGTTGAGTCATTGTGTACATTTCAAGTTTTTTTTTATCTTTAACCCGTTGGCAACAGAGCTTCATTAAAAGTTTTTAAACAACAATGTGACGAAACCTAAAATGTGTTGCTGAGTTGTAATAACAAGTACAATAACAATGATAGCTAACAAGTAAAAAACCTTTTAAGGTAGTACGTGTTTCTATTGGAATAACAAGGCCGATTGACTTTTAATCATTTTAACGGTTACCTTTGCGGAAAATTGCAACGACAGACGTCAATAGAATGCCTTTTTCGTTTTTTACGGGGCTCCCAGTGTCACAAATAATTGCAGTGAATAATAAAATGAATTCGAGTTGGCGCTGCCTGTCAATCTTTAGGTGGCATCACTGGCCTCAATTTGACGTAAGTCAAGGCCACATAACCTGTAATCACAATTGTCTCGAAAAAATATCAAAAATGCTGTTTAAGGTTTGACGTTGACAGGTGAATGAGCTGTCAGCAGCTGACACGATGTGATGTGTCAATTATGCATTAGTACCACCTATATAACTCACATCCCGCTCTAATTCGTTCTATTTTTGAACATAAAAAAAATATTCAGAGCAAAATTTATTCTCAATGGCTGATTTTCCAATATTTCATAGTCTTTGAATCAGAAAAGAGGAGAAAAAAATGGGAAAAAGAGTCAGAAATGTTGGGTAGAGAGAACGGTAGAAAAGAAAAAGGAAAATTCGAAATAATTGGCAAAAGGAGAGGAAAGAAAGAGAGGTGGAAAGGAGAGAAAGCCGGGGAAGTGGATCGGTAGAAGAGAAGAAAAAGTGCGAAAGTAAGAGTCAGTATAGAGCGAATGGGAAGGGGGGAATAGAGAAATAGAGAGAACGGGGAAAAGAGGGAGGGGGTGCGGCAGAGATATCAAGAGAAGGGCACACAGAGAAGAATAGAGGTATAGAGAGAAAGAGGTAAAAGGACAGAGTAAGTAGCACAAGGAAAATAGTAATAGGAGAAGAAACAAAACGAAGGCAAAAGAATTAGTGAAAGCGGAAAAAACAGCAGGAAAAAGGGAAAGAAAAGGAGAAAGGGAGATAAAACGTAGAGAAACCAGAGCAGAAAGTGAAAATAATAGAGGGAAAGAGTGAAAAAAAAAAAGAACAAAAGGAAAAATAACGAATAAACGCGGAGAAGAGTTCGGGGTATGGGGGAGAAATTGAGAAAACTGCACATAGAGAAGGGTGGAAAGGTACAGAAAGAAAGGGGTAGAAAGAAAAAGTAAGGAGGGGCAAGAGAAGAGTAGAAGGAGGAGAAACAAATAAAAAAAATAGAAAACGGGAAAAAGATGAGAGGGAAAGGGATGGAGAAAGGACAGAGTAGAATCGAGGTATAGAGAGAAAGGGGTAAGAAGACAGAGTAAGTAGCACAAAGAAAGGAGTAATAGGTAATAGGTGAAGAAACAAAAAGAAGGAAAAGAACCAGTGAACGCGGAAAAGACAGCAGGAAAAAGGGAAAGAGAAGGAGAGATAAAATGTAGAGAAAACAAGGCAGATAGAGAAAATGATAGGGGAGAATGGAGGAATAACGGGAGGAAAGTAGGAGGAATTGGCAAAGAGAGAGAAGGAAAGGTGCAGAAAAATAGCGAAAAAAAAAGCAAAAGAAAAAATAACGAACAATCGCGGAAGACGAGAGAATGTAAATAGAAAAGGGAGGAAAGAAAATCTGAGGGAAGAGGAGAAAGAGAGAGCCAGAAAATATAGTGAGAAGGGGGTAGGGAGATGGAGGGGCGGGACAACTAGAGAAGAGGTGGGGGTATGGGAGAGAAATTGAGAAAACTATACATAGAGAATGGTGGAGAGCTATAGAATGAAAGGGGTAGAAAGAAAGAGTAAGTAGGGGCAAGAGAAGAGTAGGAGGGGAAATAGCAGAAAACGGGAAAAATATGAGAGGGAAAGAGACGGAGAAAGAGATGGAGGGTTGAGAAAACGGAAGAGAAAATAAGAAGGGGGAAGGAAGGAATAACGGAGGAAGATAACAAAAAATTGGCAAAGATAGAAAAAAAGAGAACGGAAGTGAGCGGAAAGAGAGGACGGTCAAATGGAAGTAATGGGAGGAAAAATAGAATGGGCGGGGAGAGAAAAAGAAGATGGGAACAAAAGAAAAATTAAAATACTTTCTTCGCTTACGCTCGGGAAGTAAAAACGTATAAGAAGAGACAAAGAAAGAGGTGAAGAAGAGAGAAATCCGGGAGAGTGTACTGGGAGAAATGAGGAAGGGAAGACTGAGGGAAGAGGAGAAAAAGTGGGAAATTGTCAGAAAACAATATAGCGATAGAGAGAAGGGAAAAAAGTAGGGAGACAAATTGAGAGAATGCCACACATACAAGGGTAAAGACGTATATGAAGACGTAAAAAGAAAGAGTAAAAGTAGGGAGAAGAGACGAGTAACAGGAGGAGAAACAAACAGAATTAAAGCGAGAAAAGATGGGAAGGTGAGAGGAAAAGATACGAGAAGAAGAGCTAGAGATGATAGCTACAGAAAAAGGAACAGAAAGAGCAAAAAGAGGAGAAATGGGAGAAAAAGCAGGAAGTACTGGCAAAGAGAGCGAGAGGAAAGGAAAGAACGAAAAATTAGAAAAAAAAGAGGAGAATCAAAAAAGGGGAAAAGGGAAGTAACGGGGAAAAGCAAAACGGGCACGAGAGAAGTGGATAAAAGAAGAGTGACAAAAGAACGAAAAAAGGGGAAAAGAGGGGATGGAGAGAGAAGCGCAAAAGAAAGAACGCCGGACGAGAAAGGAATAGGAGCAAAAGTGGAAAAGAAAGCCAGAAAATATAGAGAGAAAAAAATTGAGAGAACGGTACACAGAAAGGTACAAAGAGAAGGGATAGAAAGAGAGTAAATAGGGGGAAGAGAGGAGTAACAAGAAGTATTGGCAAAGAGAGAAGGAAAGAAAAGAACGAAAAATTAGAGGAAAAGAGGAGAATCAAAAAAAAAGGGGAAAAGAAAAGTAACAGTTACGAGAGAAGTGGAAATAAAAAAGAGTGAAAAAAGAACAAAAGAGGAAGAATGAAAAAAAACGGAAAAAGAGTGGATAAAAGAAGAGGCGAAAAAGAGAGAAAGGAAAAAGTAGAAAATATAGAGAAAAAAATTAGAGAACGGCACACAGCGAGGTATAGAAAGAAGGGATAGAAAGAGAGTAAATAGGGGGAAGACAGGAGTAATGAGAAGTATAGGCAAGAGAGAAAAGGAAAGAAAAGAACGAAACATTGGAGGAAAACAGGAGTAACGGGGAAAAAGCAGAACGGACACGAGAGAATAGTGAAAAAAGAACAAAAGGAGAAAGAACGGAAAAGAGGAGAGAAAGTGGGAAAGAAAACCAGAAAATATACAGGAAAACATCACATAGAGACGGGTAGAGAGCTCTAGAGAGAAAGGGAAATGAAGAGATTAAAGAGGGGAAAGAGAGGAAGAATTGGCAAAGAGAGAGACGGGAATAAGAGTGAAAAAAGAGAGTAAATAGGGGGGAATAATAGGGAGACAAACACAGAGAAGGGAAAGAACCAGGGGAAAAAGCCAGAGAAAGCGAGAAAAAGACTGCATGAAGAGATGGAAAGAAACGGAGAAAAAGAGAGAGAGAAAAACGGCAGAGGAAACAGTAGAAAGAGAAAATAAGAAGGAAGAAGCGAGGAGTAAGTTGAGGAATAACAGGAAGATAGGATAAAGCAGGAGAAGGAAAAGAGAGGGGGGCAAGAAACAGGGAGATGATATAAGGGAAGGGAACCGAGGAATCATGAAAGACGGGGAAGACGTGGGAAAGAAGGACACCAAGGGGGAAAATAGTTCGAGAACTTTGAAAATGGATAGAGAAAACCTGAAAAAAGAGGAGGGAGCGCGAGAATGAGGGGGAGAAAAGGATAGAGAGAAAAAGCAGAAACACACAAAGCATATGATACGCGATGAAGAGGGGAGAAAAGGGTAGAAAATGAGACGAAGAAGAGGGAAAGAGTCCGATATTTTTGGAAATACAGAAAGACAAAGAGAAAAAGAAGGAAAAATGCGAAATAGAAATTGTAGCGAGTGCGGTAGAAAGGAAGGGAGAAAAAGAACCAGGGAAGAAAGGAGAGGCTGATAAATTTCCCTTTTAATTCCCAAGTATTTCATTTTAAACCAACAAAATTGAAGGGGAAGGAAGAGATGAGAATGGGAACAGCAGAGGGAAGAGAAAGAGAGAGGAAAAGGAAGAGAATGGGAACAGGAGAGTTCAGTTTTCCGTTTACGTGAATTTTAACGGACTTAAGTCAGTTTTGTATTGTATAAGTCATAATTTTTACCAAATTAAAAAGCGGTTGGTAACAATTCTAGTATCTGATCGCGAATTCTTACTCTTAAACTTTTAACACTGCAATAAGATACTTTTGTTCTTTTAACATTATCTATAAGCAGTTCAGTAAGAAGCAAATTTTCACTCTAAGTAAAAACCGGTTGGCAACAACTCCGTTGAAAGAACGAACTTGACTTAAAAAGTCAAACTTTTAGTCACTGAAAAAAAAAACCGCCGCTTCCAACCTCCCCATAACAACAACATTAATAAAAAGCTTCGGGTCGGTAGCAACCCCTACGTTAAACAAATTTAAAAATCGAATTATTTACTGGAAGCGGCCGGTTTTACCCTAACCAAAAAACCGGTTGGCAACAACTTCTTACCAAAAACTAACCGAATTTACGTTGGCGAAACCGGACTTTTCCGTCACCCTTACGAAAAGCGCGCCTCAATTAAACAAACCCCATTTCCCCAGTGAAAAAACCGACGTTTCACCCCAACCCCTCGCAAAAAAAAATTTCAACGGTAAAAATCGGTACTCACTCGAGGGCGCCGGCACCGGCGTGTCCACCAGCACCGACTCGATGATCTCGGACGACATCGTCTTGGGGCTCCCCCCCAGCTCGTGGGGGGGCTTGGGGAGCACCCCCGACAGCTTGCTGAAGACCGCCTGCAGCTTGGAGTTCCTGGAGGGCCGCTCCTCCTCGCCCCGTTTCCTCAACATCCTGCCGCTTCAGCGCCCTTCCGTCATCCCAGCCCCAGAAGCCGCTGCACCGGCCGCCGGCTAACAAAGAACTCGAACACCGAGTCAGCTGATCGGGTGGTGGGGCTTCCCTCGACCAATGGGAGCCCCTGCCACTCTTTGTGCTCCCTCTGCCTGGTAACAGCCGTCAAAATCAGCTGTAACGATCGATTGGGCGCTAGCTCGGACGTACGTCGCGCGCTCCGTCTCCCTCTGGAAACCGGTTGGTCCACTTTCGGGGCCGCCGGGGGCGGCGGCCGAAAGGGCTCTCGGGGGGCGGGCGTGCGGGAGCGGGCCGTTTTCCCGTCGTGGAAGGTTTCCGCGAGGGGTTGGTGGCGGAATTCGGCGTACTTTCGGCGGGTTTTCGGCGTGGCGGAAATGTGGAACAAAGGACGGGGGAGGCGCGAGTGCGAGGGAGAGGGGCGCGACGTGGGTCGCAGATTGGAGTGCTACGGTCGGGTTTCCTGTTTATGTTATGGCCGTCTTTGTCTGGAAACGGTGCGTCTTTTACTAGCTCACGTAGCGCAGCTCTTGTTGTCAAGGCAGCAAGCAAATGTGTTGTATGGGTGTTTAAAAAATATAAACATCTGTTTACAGCTGCGAGAATTGATGGTTGCATGGAACCGAATTAATGCTGTTGGGTTTAAGTAATGTCTTTTGTTTTCGGGGATTTGTTAGCTGATTAGGTTTGGGTGGTTTGTTTTCGGGAATTTTGATTGGAGCTGGTGTGACAGATTTATTAAAGACGTGGGATGTGCGTTTAGTTCGGGTTTGAGTTGTACCACTTAATTTTTTTTCGGGTGTTATTTATTATAAGAGTGCAGAAATACCGAAAAGTCGTCATAAATTATTTACGCTTCTTAATGTTTGAGGGACTTGAGGCTTTTAAACTTTGGAACTAAAGAGTGAAAAAGTTTCCATTAGCCGGGTCATTAAAAATTCACTCCTTAATTCGGGTTTTTTCGGCTGTGTTTAGTGTACTGCACGAAATCTCGATTGTATACAAAAAATTATTGTAATCTGTGAACAACCTTGGCATACAACACGAGCAAAGATGTTTAAAGCATCAACCTAATTTTTAAATCGTTAGATCGGTTAATACAATCAGAAATGAAGTGGCTAGTTGTATAATGGACACACTGTACATTGAAACATCTGTGACGCAATTTAGATAAAACTTCCCTCCCCTAGTGGTTATAATTTTATGTAAAGATATACAGGGTGGCGATTTTTACCTTTTCATGGTTGTGACCGTGGCAGGGTTAAATTTGTGAAGACTACTTTACGTTGTGGGAATCGATATTCCGAGTTAATTTACACCGTTTAGAAATAACTGATTTATTATTAATATTAAGTCAGACAAACTAAAAAGAAAGAAAGTGGGATCAGACGCCAAACACAGCGTTCTTTGATTAATTTTTCAGAATGAATTTTGTTGTTTGTTGTTTTCTACTAAAACGGTAAAAAAGGTGAATTTTAAGTTTGATGGAATTTTTTAAATCCCTGAAAATTGGCAAGAGAAATAATATATAATAACAATATTTTAGCGTGATGTTGACTCGTTCAATCAGAATATCTTTTTCAAAAATATTTAAATATATAAAGCATAATATAATTTGCATTAAGTAATGAAACAAGAAATCAGGGAACAAATAAATATAAATCCTCAAAAAGTAAGATTTTTTGGCAACTTTTCCTAAAGCAAAATTTTCCAAAATCCTACCGATCACAATTTCTTTGGTAGCTTTTACCATTTTTCCAAAATCGTTCTTAAAATTTTGCATTTTTTAGAATTAAATTTTTTTTTCAAATCGAATATTCTTAAATCTTGCAAAGGGAGCATAAACACGCCATGTCTTTGAAATCAGTATAATGAAATCTATGTCTCAGAATTTTAAAGAATTTTCTGGCCACTTTTTCAAAAGCAAAATTTTCAAAAACCCCACCTACAAAAATTTCGGTCAATTCTCGACAATTTCGGTCGATTTTCAACAATTTTCACAGTCTAACCAAACACATTGATTTATAGATTTCGACCTCCAGATGTTGGTTTCAGACCCATTTCTTCGATAACTCCTACCGTTTTTCTACAATCGCTAATTGTTAGATATATGGCGATATTTTTCCAAAATCTTCTACCAATAACACGTTACATTTTTGGAATCAGTGCGCCGAAATCTATGTCCCTGAATTTTTTAGTAATTTTCCGACAACATTTTCAAAAACAAAATTCCTCAATACACTCGCCTTATGAAAATTTTGGCTCATTTTCGACTATTTTTGAAATTGAATGAAAGACATTTTCTTGAAGATTTCGACCTCCAGATGCTACTTCGATAATTCCCACCGTTCTTTTAGAATCGTCAATTGAAATAAGGCAGTTTTTATGATTTTTCAAAAAACTTGAACTCCAAACCGAACTACATATTTTAAAATTTTGCCCCGAGGCCGTAACACGATATATTTCTAGAATCAGTGCGTCGAAATCTATATCCCTGAATTTTTTGGAAATTTTTCGGCAATTTTTTCAAAAACAAAATTTGTCACTATGAAAATTTCGGTAAATTTTGGACAAATTTCGTAATTCAACCAGACATTTTTTTCGGGGCCATTTCTTCGATAATTCCCATCGTTCTTCCAGAAACGTCAAGTGAAATAAGGCAATTTTTACGATTTTTCAAAAAATTTGGATTCCAACCCGAACAATTCCAAAATTTTGCACCGGAGCCATAAACAGGCTATATTCTTAAAATCAGCGCGTCGAAGTCTATATCCCTGAATTTTTTAGGATTTTTTCGGGAACTTTTTCAAAAACAAAGTTTCTCAGTATTACGAAAATTTTGGCCCATTTTCGATCTTTTTCGAAATTCAACCAAAGATATTTTCTTGAAGATTTCGACCTCCAGAAGCTATTGTCGGGCCAATTTCGTCGGTACCTTCTACCGTTCTTCCAGAATCGCCAATTGAGATATGGCAATTTTTTTGATTTAAAAAAAAAATGGATTTCAAACCGAATAATTCTAAAATGTTGTCAGGGACCATAAAGACGCTATATTTTTAGAATGAGCGCGTCGAAATATATCTCCTTGAATTTTTTAGGAATTTTTCGCCATCTTGATAAACAAAATTTTTCAATACGAAAATTTTCCTTTTTTGACCATTTCTAGAGTTCAACCAAAGACAATTTCTTGAAGACTTCGACCTCCGGCACCATTTCTTTGATAACTCCTACGGTTGTTCCAGAATCGCCAATTGAAATACGGCAATTTTTATGATTTTTGAAAAAAATTGGATATCAAACCGAATATTTCTAAAATCTTGTACCGGGGCCATAAATACTCTGTATTTCTGGAATCACCACGTCGAGATCTATATCCTAGAATTTTTTGCTAATTTTTAGGCAACTTTTTCAATATCCTCCTCTTATGAAAAGTTCAGCCCCTTTTCGTCCATTTTCTTCAACCAAAGATATTTTCTTGAAGATTTCGACCTCCAGAAGCTACTTTCGGGCCTATTTCTTCCACAATTGCCACCATACTTCCAGAAACGTCAATTGAAATAAGGCAATTTTTAAGATTTTTCAAAAAATTTGGATGTCAAACCTAAGAATTCCAAAATCTTCCACCGGGGCCATAAACACACTATGTCTTTAGAATCAACGTGTCGAAATCTAGGTATTCGATTTTTTTGGAAATTTTTCGGCAACTTTTTCAAAAACTAAATTTCTCAAAACACCCCATAATGACAATTTTTGGCCCATTTTCGACCATTTTCGACCATTTTCGAGATTCTACCAAAGATATTATCTTCAAGTTTCGACTCGAAGAACCCACTTTCGGGCCCATTTCTTCGATAATTCCCATCGTCCTTCCAGAAACGTCAATGAAATAAGGTAATTTTCATGATTTAAAAAAAAAATTAGATTTCAACCGAATAATTTCAAAATTTGGGACCGGGGTATTAATTCACTATATTTTTGGAATCAGCGCGTCGAAATCTATGGCCCTGAATTTTTTGAGAATTTTTCGGCAACTTTTTCACAAACAAAATTTTTTTTTATGAAAATTTCGGTCCATTTTCGACCATTTCCGAAATGCAACCAAAGATATTTTCTTTAAGATTTCGACCTCCAGAAGCTACTTTCGGCCCATTTCTTCGATAATTCCCACCGTTCTTCCAGAAACGTCAATTGAATAAGGCGATTTTTAAGATTTTTCAAAAAAATTGGATTTCAAACCGAATAATTCCAAAACCCACTACCGGGGCCATAATCAGGGTATATTTTTGAAATCAGCGTGTCGAAATCTATATCCCTGAATTTTTTGAGAATCTTTCGGTAACTTTTTCAAATACAAAATTTTTCAAAACCCTCCTTATGAAAATTTCGGCCCATTTTCAACCATTTTCGAAATTCAACGGAAGCCATTTTCTTGAAGATTTCGTCCTCCACAAGCTACTTTCGGGCCCATTTCTTCGATAATTCCCACCGTTCTTCCAGAAGCGTCAATTGAATAAGGCAATTTTTAAGATTTTTCAAAAAAATATGATTTCAAACCAATTTCAAAATCTACTACCGGAGCCATAAACAGGGTATATTTTTAAAATCAGCGTGTCGAAATCTATATCCCTGAATTTTTTGAGAATTTTTCGGTAACTTTTTCAAATACAAAATTTTTCAGTACCCTCCTTATGAAAATTTCGGTCCATTTTCAATCATTTTCGAAATTCAACGAAAGCCATTTTCTTGAAGATTTCGACCTCCAGAAGCTACTTTCGGGCCCATTTTTCAAAAAAATATGATTTCAAACCGAATAATTCCAAAATCTACTACTGGGGCCACAAACACGGCATATTTTTGAAATCAATGTGTCGAAATCTATATCCTTAAATTTTTTGAGAATTTTTTGGCAACTTTTTCTTTTAAAATTTTTCAATGAAAATGAAAATTTCGGCCAATTTTCGAAATTTAACTAAAAGCATTTTTTGACTTTCAGAAGTTAGTTTCAGCCTCATTTCTTCGATAGTTGATATCATTTTCAAGGTTAAAAAAATTTAAAAGTCTAAAAACTGAAGAATGGAAAAGTTGAAAAATCGAAAATTCAAATAATCGAAAATCAAAAATCCGAAAAATCGAAGAATTAAAGAATTGAAAACTCGAGAGTTTGAAAAGGAAACACATTGAAAATTCGATTATTACCGAAAAACCGAAATTTCGCAAATCTGGAAATCGAAAATCGAAAAACCGTAAAATCAAAAATTCGAAATCGAGATTTCGAAAAATCCAAGAATCAAAATATCGAAAAATCTGAAAGTCGAGAAGTGGAAAAATCGAGAAATCAAACCGTCGGAAACTCAAGAAATCTAAGAATTGATTAATTAAAAATCGAAAATTTAGAAACGCCAAAAATTGAAATATTGAAAAACCAAAAAATTTAAAAATCCAAAAATTGAAAAATCGTAAAATCGAAATCTTGGAAAATACAGAAATCGAAACAAACAAATTTCGACAATTTTCGAAATTTTACTGAAGACAGTACTTATGGATTTCCACCTCCAGAAGTTATTTTCGACCTCATTTTCTCGATAACTCCTATCATTTTTTCCATCACCCAGTGATATATTCCATTTTTTTTTGATAAAAAAAAACTGTTTTCAAACTGGATATTTTTAAATCTTGCACCGGGAGCATAAACATGGTTTCTTTTTAGAATGAGTACAACGAAATCTATATCCCAGAATTTTTTGAGAATTTTTTCGCCACACTTCTACGAAAATTTCGGCCAATTTTCAAAATTTAACTAAAAGCATTTTTTGACTTTCAGAAGCTAGTTTCAGCCTCATTTCTTCGATAGTTGATACAATTTTCTTTTATTCCTAAATATCCAAGGTTAAAAAAAATTAAAAGTCTAAAAACTGGAGAATGGAAAAATTGAAAAATCGAAAATTCAAATAATCGAAAAACAAAAATTCGAAAAATCGAAGAATTAAAGAATTGAAAAGTCGAGAATTTGAAAAGGAAACAAATTGAAAATTCGATTATTATCGAAAAACCGAAAATTCGCAAATCTGGAAATCGAAAATCGAAAAACCGTAAAATCAAAAATTCGAAATCGAGATTTCGAAAAATCCAAGAATCAAAATATCGAAAAATCTGAAAGTTGAGTAGTCGGAAAATCGAGAAATCAAAAAGTCGGAAATTTAAAAAATCTAAGAATTGATTAATTAAAATATCGAAAATTTAGAAACGCAAAAATTGAAATATTGAAAAATCGTAAAATCGAAATATTGGAAAATAGAGAAATCGAAACACAAAATAATTTCGGTCAATTTTCAAAATTTAAAAGCTTTTTTCGACTTTCAGAAGTTAGTTTCAGCCTAAATGTCCAAAAGGTTTTCAAATAATACAAAAGCCACAATGATCTTAAAAAACCAACGATTTTAAGAATCTAAGAGTTGCGAGTTGGAAGATTTTGGAATTTTTGATACTCATGTGCACCAAAATGGAAAAATTTGATCTTTAAAAATGAGCATTTTTCGAAATTTCTGGGAACGGTTTTAGAAGATGAATTTCGAAATTAGACATTGATTTTAATATCAAAAAATCTGTATTTGAAATTTGAATTTTAATCGTACAGATTTTTGGTTCTAAGTGTACAAGAGCCTGTTTTCAAATTCTGCAATCTTTTGACACTTTGAAAATAAGGACTTCACACTTGTTCTCCGGCCTAATCAATAAGTGTACACAATAGAGATAAACTGACCTTTTAGTAAAACTTGGATATTTTGACCATACCGAGCGAAAAATTCCCACTAACCCACTTCGAGTGGACTTAAAAATTCTCCCCGCCCCTCCTCAAACCCACCCCCCATCGCCAAGAACTCAAACCGCTCCTACAAAAACTCGAACTCGTTTAGAAACTTCCAGCATTGATAAAATCGGCAATGATGCCACTTGAATAAATCAATGAACAGCGCGCATCCACTTTCTGTTTCCCTTTGTCCCGAGTTTCTCTTCATTGATACGCGTCGATTTCCCTGAGCATCTTCGCCGCTTTTCCCGACCTGGAGCAGCACTCCACTCGAAACTGTCATAATCGGCTCCGTTACTCCGAGCACCGAACGAAAATGGTGAAACCGGCGAGTTCAAGCGCCCGCAAGTGGGTCAGGATCAGCCGCACTACGCACCCGATTAGCGTCCGCTTGAAAAGCAGAAACTCGCTTTCCACACTGAGCAGAATTTATTTGATACAACCTACAAAAATATCTACGCTAAAGCCCCTCGTTGTAGCCGCACTTGTTGCACTGCTTCGAGGAGAGGAGGTAGCAGCAGAGGAGGCCGCAGGGGAAGCAGACGAGCCAGAGGAGGCCGCACTTGGTGTACTTCCTCTTGACGGTGCCGACGCGACACACGGGGCAGTTGGCTTGGAGCTCCAGATTGGTGCTCTGGGTCTCTGGAAAGGGACAGAGGGGGTGAGGGGGCTGGCGGCGGGGCCGGGGGCGTACCCGAGGGGTCCGGGAGCGTGTCTGCCTGCGCGGCGGTCTCCTCAGCTGTTGGCATGTTCGTCCGGGAACCCATGGCGCTTTTTGCTCTTGGGAGCCGCGAAGGGGGACAAACTGGGTCTGTGGAGAAGTCGGCCTTTGGTGCTGGGTTTAGTGCTGCAGGTCATGGAGCGGTCTGGGTTTGATGGGGTGTTGCGGCATTTTGAAGGACAGGCGACTTTGACAACGGATTGACAACGGGCTGTCAAAATGCGGGAAAAAGGAGGTTGAGTTGACAATTATTGTCCGTATTGGGGAAAATTTGGTCGAGCAGGAAGGCTACAAGTTCGACGAATTGGTAAAAGAAAAAGGATCTCAAGTTGTGGATCTAAAAAGTGATGGAAGTATCTAACGTGGGTTGGATAACTTAACGTCAAATTGTTTGTCTAGACAAATAAAAAAACTGGAGCACTCTCCTGGTAATTTTTTTGGAGTTTTTCCACTACCAAAATTACTAAATTTTTTCAAAAACGTACTAAATTCACTAACTTGTTATCTCTAGATATGGGTAGTTTGATATGTCGGAATTTCCAGAAAGATCTTCTGGTATGTTTAAACTGAAGAGGATTCTTTCTCTTACAATAATGTGGATAAAAAAAAATTCCCTGGCTCTTGGTAGTAAAACCCGCATCTGGAAAAATTTGATTTTGCAGTTTTTTTCCCCTATAAAGTAAATAATAACTCCGAAATTGAAAAATTGGAATATCGAAAAGTAAAAAAAATTAAAAAATCGAAAAACTGAAGAATGGAATTGAAAAGTTGGGATATTAAGAAGTAATTGAAATGTCTAAAAACTGAAGAATTAAAAAATTGAAAAGTCGACAAATCGAAAAGGAAACAAATTGAAAATTCGAAAATCGAAAAACCGAAAATTCGAAAATCGAAAAGCCGAAAAATCTAAAATTCGAGATGCCGAAAAATGGAGAAATCTAAAATTTAGAAACGCCAAAAATAAAAATATTGAAAAATTGACAAATCCTAAAATTGAAATATGGGAAAATAGAGAAATCGAAAATTCGAAAAATCATACAGCGAAAAATCGAAAGTAGAAAGATTGAAAATTCGGGTGTCAAAAATCAAAAACTCGAGAGATAAAAAAATCGAAAAAAGTAATAAAATAATTGACAAATCTAAAAGCTGAAGAATGGACAAATTGAAAACCGAAAAGTAAAAAAATTGAAAAGTCTAAAAACTGAAAAATTGGAAATTGAAATATGTAATCAAATATTGAAAATTCGGAAAATCGAAAATTTCAAAAATCGAGGAATTAAGAAATTGAAAAGGAAACAAATTGAAAATTCCAATATTGAAAAATCGGAAAACCAAAAATCAAAATATAGAAAAATCTAAAAGTCGAGAAATCGAAAAATTGAGAAATCGAAGAGTCGGAAAATCGAGAAATCGAAGAATCGATTAATTGAAAAATCGAAAATTTAGGAACGCCAAAAATAGAATTATTGAAAAATCAAAAATTTTCAAAATCGAAAAGTCTTAAAATTGAAAGATCAAAAATTGAGAAATTAAAAAATCAAAAAATTGAAATGTATAAAAATTGGAAAATCGAAAAATTGAAAAATTGCAACAGAGCAATTGGAAAATTCAAACATTGAGAAATCGAGAAATGGAAATAGCCCAAAATTTAAAAAATGAAGTGAAAAATCGAAAAAATTAAATATACAAATTGAAAAATCGAAAAATTGAAATTTTAAAATTGAACAATCGAGAAACTGAAAAATTCCAGAACTGAGATATCGAAAAATTGAAAAACAAGAAATGGAAAAGTCGAAAAAAGGTCTAGAAAAATTTAAAAATCGAAAAATCGAAAATCGGAAAGCCGAACAATCATAAATTCGAAAATGAGATTTCGAAAAATCCAAGAATCGAAATATTGAAAAATCTAAAATTCGAGATGCTGAAAAATGGGGAAATCTAAAATTTAGAAACGCCAAAAATAAAAATATTGAAAAATGAAAAAATATAAAAATTGAAAAATTGAAATATGGGAAAATAGAGAAATCGAATAATAAAATATCCAGAAATCTAAAAATCGAAAAACCGAAAATTTTAAAATTCGAAATCGAGATTTCGAAAAATCCAGGAATCGAAATATAAAAAAAATGAAAAATCTGAAATCGAAAAATGGAAAATTCCAAAATCGAAAAATCCAAATTAAAAAAATTCCACTGTCGAAATTTTTAAAATGAAAATATCGGCAAATAGAGAAATCGAAAAATGAAAGACTTACAGAATCGTAAATTCTAAAAATCAAACATCGAAAAATTGAAAATTCGAGTGTCAAAAATCGAAAACTCGAGAAATAAAAAAATCTAAAAAAATAATAAAATAATTCAAAATTCGGAAAATCGAAAATTTCAAAAATCGAGGAATTAAGAAATTGAAAAGTCGAGAAATCGAAAAGGAAACAAATTGAAAATTCGAATATTGAAAAATCGAAAAACCAAAAATTTGGAAATCTAAAAATCGAAAAACCGAAAATTCAAAAATTCGAAATCGAGATTTCGAAAAATCCAGGAATCGAAATATAAAAAAATGAAATATCTGAAATCGAAAAATCGAAAATTCCAAAATCGAAAAGTCTAAATTAAAAAATTTCATTATCGAAATTTCGAAAATAAAAATATCGGAAAATAGAGAAATTGAAAAATAAAAGAATTAAAAAATCGTAAATTCGAAAAATCAATCATCGAAAAATTGAAAAGTAGAAAAATTGAGAATTCGAATGTCAAAAATCGAGAGATAAAAAATCGAAAAAAATAATAAAATAATTGACAAATCTAAAAACTGAAGAATGGAAAAATTGAAAACCGAAAAGTAAAAAAATTGAAGTCTAAAAACTGAAAAATTGGAAATTGAAATATGTAATCAAAAATTGAAAATTCGGAAAATCGAAAAGGAAACAAATTGAAAATTCGAATATTGAAAAATCGAAAAACCAAAAATTTCAAAATTTAGAATTCGAAAAACCGAAAAAGTTAAAATTCGAAACTGAGATTTCGAAAAATGCAGGAATCGAAATATCAACAATGAAATATCTGAAATCGAAAAATCGAAAATTCCAAAATCTAAAAATCTATATTAAAAAAATTCCACTGTCGAAATTTCGAAAACGAAAATATCGGAAAAAATAGAGAAATCGAAAAATAAAGGAATTAAAAAATCGAAAATTCGAAAAAATCAAACATCGAAAAATTGAAAAGTAGAAAGATTGAAAATTCGAGGCTTGAAAGTCGAAAACTTGAGAAATCAAAAAATCGAAAAGTAAAATAATGGAGAAATCGAAATAATCGAATAACTGGAATTGAAAAATCGGGATATTGAGAAGTAAAAAAATTGAAATGTCTAAAAAGTGAAGAATTAAAAAATTGAAAAGTTTAAAAACAGAAGAATGGAAAAATTGAAAAATCGAAAATCGAAAATTCGAAAAATGCAAAATTCGAAAATCTGAAAATCGAAAAACCGAAAAATCAAGTTCAAAATCGAGATTTTTAGATCGAAGAACCGAAATATAGATAAAACGGAAGTCCAAAGTCGAAACATCGTAAATTCCGAAATTGAAAAATCTAAATTAAAAAAATTCCACCATCGAAATTTCGAAAACTGAAAATTTGAAAAATCGAGAAATCGAAATATCAAATCAAAAAACCTAAAATTAAAATATCGAGAAACTGAAAAATCCTGAATTAGAAAAATTTTAAACATTAAAAAAAACGACAAATCAAAAAAAACGAAAAACGGAAAATTAAAAAAATTGAAAAATCGAGAAATTCAAAATTTCTGTAACTGAAATGTAGGAAAATTGGGAAATCGAAAAATTGAAAAATCGGAACATCAAAAAATTGTAAAATCGAAAAGTCGAAAATATGAGAAATTGAAAAATCGAAACATCGATCAATTGACAAAATTATTAAAAACAAAAATCGGGAAATGGTAATATGAAAAACATCGAAATCTCGACGAATCGAGAAACTGAAAAATTGATAAAATTGAAAAATATAAATAAAAAAAATTGGAAAATCGAAAAATTGGAAAATCTAAAAATCGAGAAATCGAAATAGTTCAAAATCGAAAAATTAAAATTTGAAAATTTCAGAAATTTAAATAAAAAAAAATCGGAAAATCGTAAAATGAAAAATTCGAAACATCGAAATCTCGATAAATCGAAAAATTGATCAAACTGAAAAATCGACAAATTGAACAATCGAAAAACTGAAAAATCAAAAAATTGAAAAGTCGAAGAAAAATTGAGGAGTCGAAAAACAGAAAAATCTTCAAACTGGAACAACGAAAAATTGAGATGTCGAAAAATTGAAAAAGGACAACTGGAAAAATCGAAAAATTAAAAACATGAAAAATCGAAGAAATTCAAGAAATGAAAATCTGAAAATCGAAAAATCGACAAATCGAGAAATCGGAAAATCAAAATATAGAAAAGTCTAAAAGTCGAGAAATCGAAAAATTGAGAAATCGAAGAGTTGGAAAATCAAGAAATCTTAGGATCGATTAATTGAAAAATCGAAAATTTAGGAATGCCAAAAATGAAATATTGAAAAATCAAAAATTTTCAAAATCGAAAAATCTTAAAATTGAAAAATTAAAAATTGAGAAATTAAAAAATCAAAAAATTGAGATATTCGAATATCGAAAAATTGAAAATTACCAAAATTGAAATGTATAAAAATTGGAAAATCGAAAAATTGAAACATTGAAACAGAGCAATTGGAAAAACCAAACATTGGGAAATCGAGAAATCGAAATAGCTCAAAATTGAAAAATTTTAATTTAAAAAGAAAATCGGAAAATCAAAAATGGAAAATTCGAAGTCTAGATAAAACTAGATATCTCAAAAATTGATAAAACTGAAAAATCGAAAATTTAAATACAAATTGAAAAATCGAAAAATTTAAATTTTAAAATTGAACAATCGAGAAACTGAAAAATCAAAAAATTGAAAAATCGAAGAATAATTGAGGAATCGAAAACGAGAAATTCCAAAACTGGAACAACGAAAAATTGATAAACAAGAAATGGAAAAGTCGAAAAAGGTCTGGAAAAATCGAAAATCTGAAAATCGAAAAATCGAGAAATTGAGAAATGGGAAAATGAAGATATGGAAAAATTTAAAAATCGAAAAATCGAACAATTGAGAATTCGAAAAATCGGAAAATCAAGAAATCTAAGAATTGATTAATTGAAGAATCGAAAAGAAACACCAAAACTTGAAATATTGAAAAATCAAAATTTTTAAAAACCGAAAAATCGACAAAGCGAGAAATGGGAAAATCAAAGTATAAAAAAATGTAATAGTCGAAAAATCGAACAATTGAGAAATCGAAAAGTTGGTAAATAAAAAAAATTATGAATTGATTAATTAAAAAATCGAAAATTTAGAAACGCCAAAAATTGTAATACATATTGAAAAATCAAAAACTAAAAAATCGGAAAATCCAAAAATTGAAAAATGGTAAACTGAAATATTGAAAAATCGAGAAATTGAAGTAAAGAAAATCGATTTTTGCCAATAGACCTCGCTAAAGCTCAATCGACTTTTCACTCGTGTTTAAAACGCGCCTTTATTCACTAGAAGCATAAACACCTTTTTGTGAATGTTGATTTTATAACCAATTAGTACTCTTTAGCAAAATTCCAACTCAAAAAAAATCGCAAATTTTCCGCCCGACTTCACCCGTCAATATTTTTTTAATTCATTTGGAAACGTAAACACGAAGAACCAGAACGTCGATAACGAGAACAATTACGTAAAAATGTGCTAAACTTCTTAATGCAAATTCATTATATCCTCAAACACTTTAAATAGAATAACAAAGAAAATGGGCAGCAGCTGCCGAAACACGAACAAACATCTTGTTTGTAGGAAAGTTTTAAACAAACGTTAACCAAACGATAAACATAAACTTTATTTGTTGGCGTAATTTTTCTTAATTTTAAACAGGAACAATGGCAAAAAAGCTAGTGACTGTCTATATGTGCGTCAATTTCGCACACCACGTTTTCTGTGTTAAGAAAATGGTGAAGGCATGTTGGAAAAGCGCCATTTTCTCGCTCGCGGAAAATTCTAAGCAAATGTTAACTATAAACATATTTTTAGGTATTTATTTATTTTTCGTGTTTGAAATGGAAGGATTGTAAAACGGGTTTCCATATTTTTCACTCTAATTATCACGGTTTTTATTTTTTGTGTTAGCAACAAGTAAATATTAATTAACAACAAATTGGCTGAATTTTCTCCATTAACAACGATGATGAAACGTGAAACGAGCGCTAATTGAAAAATAAATATATAACTTATTTATTACTTTTTTGTGTCTTTTTTGCATTTTGCGAGTTTACACATTCACTGGTTATCACAGTTGAAATTAAAAGTGCGATAATTCGAAAAGTAAATCGCACAATAATTTTATTTTGCTCATTTTCACATTCTATCTCATTAAGTACACATTTTTGTTTTTTAATAAAAGCACGGGTTTTCGCGACGAACAAGGATGTTGAAAAGCGTTTAATTAGTAAATCTGGTGGAAAATTTTAAACCAGTGTTAAACAATAATTTTTTCGATGACGAACAGTTTTGTGTCCATTTTTCGCTACACAATGAAAGGATTCATTGTGTTCCACCTGCTTCCTAATCGCAGATTTTGCTCTCTATTGTGACTTTTACCTGAAGCTCAAAATGGGTTAAAATGCCGATGGTGGCTTTATATGGAGATTCACGCTCTAGGGAGGCGAGAAAAGGAAACAACCACTTTGACACTTCTTGGGATTTAGAACCGTTTAGTTAAACAATTAATCGTAGACGAATGAAATTTCGCGCAAATATAAACTTGCACTTCTGAGTCATCTCAGTTGGAACACTTTCACAGTTTCCTGCACAGGGACGTATTGGGATTATAATCGATCGGTTCTGATAGCCTTGTTTTATCAAGTTGACGATGGAAATTCAAAAATCATAAATATTTTGTAAATCTACAAGGAATTAATGCCTAGTGTACAGATTATAGTGACCATTCGAAATAATACAATTTTATGATAAAAAAAAAATAATTTATGAAAATTCCGGCCCATTTTCGACTATTTTCAGAATTCAACCAAAGACATTTTTTGAAGATTTCGACTTCCAGAAGCTACTTTCGGATCCATTTTTTCGATAAATCCTACTGTTTTTATGATTTGTCACAAAATTTTGATTTCAAACCGAGTACTTCCAAAATCACTCCTACAATTTTTATGATTTTTCAAAAAAACTTGATTTCAAACCGAGTAATTTCAAAATCTTGCATCGGAGCCATAAAACGCTATATTTTTTAAATCAGCACGTCGAAATCTATATCCCTGAATTTTTTACGAATTTTTCGCCAACTTTTTCAAAAACAAAATTTTTCAGTGCATGAAAATTTCGACCCATTTTCGACAATTTTTGAAATTCAACCAAAGACATTTTCTTGAGGATTTCGACTTCTAGAAGCTACTTTCGGATCCAATTTTTCGATAACTCCTACCGTTTTTATGATTTTTCAAAAAATTTGATTTCAAACCGGGTACTTCCAAAACCTTGCATCGGAGCCATAAAAACGCTATATTTTTTGAAATCAGCACGTCGAAATCTATATCCCTGAATTTTGTACGAATTTTTCGGTAACTTTTTCAAAAACAAAATTTTTCAATACATGAAAATTTCGACCCATTTTCGACAATTTTTGAAATTCCACCAAAGACATTTTCTTGAAGATTTTGACTTCCAGAAGCTGTTTCCGGTCCATTTAGTCGATGCCTTCCAGAATCGCCCATTAAAATAGGCAATTTTTATGATTTTTTAAAAAAATTGGACTTCGAACCGAATAATTCCAAAATATTGCACTGAGGCCATAAATTAGCTATATATTTGGTATCAGCGCGTGGAACATTATATCCCTGAATTTTTTAGTAATTTTGCAGCAATTTTTTAAGAAAAAAAAATTCTCAATACAGCCTTTTATGAAATCCATTTTCGACTATTTGGAGTTGGGACCTAGATTTTCGGAATAAGCGCGTCGTAATCTATATACCTGAATTTTTTTGGAATTTTCCATTAATTTTTTCAAAAACAGTTGAAATTTCGAAAAATTCAGGAATCCAAATATAGAAAAACGAAATATTCAAAGTCGAAAAATAAAAAATTCCGTTCGAAAATTGAAAATTTGAAAACTCGAAAAACTGAGTTAATTGAACAATCGAAAAATTGAAAAGTCAAAAGGTCGAGAAATCGACAAATCCAAAAATCTAAAACCGAGAAGCCAAGAAATCGAAAAATCGAAAAATTTAAATACCAAAAATTAAAAAATCGTACAATAGAAAAATTGAAGAATCAAAAAGGTGAAAAATCGAGAAATTGAAAATTCCTAAAACTGAAATGTAGAAAAATTTGGTAATCGAAAAATGAAAAAAATTGTAAAATCGAAAAGTTGGAAGTCGGAGAAATCAAAAAATTGAAATATCTAATAATTGGAAAATTGAAACATCGAGAAATCGAAAAATTAAAATTTGAAAAATTGAAAAATTTGAATTTAAAAAAGAATGAAAAAATCGTGGAGTGGAAAATTCGAAACATCGAAATCTATGTAAATCGAGAAATCGAAAAATTGATAAGACTGAAAAATTGGTCAATTTAAAAACAGAAATTGAAAAGTCGAAAAAAAAATTGAGGAACCGAAAAAGAGAAAAATCCCAAAATTGGGACAACGAAAACTGAGATATCGAAAAATTGAAAAACGAGAAATGGAAAAGTCGAAAAATTGAAAAATCAGAAACTTGAAAAATTGAAAACTTGAAAAATTGAAAATCCAAAAATCGAAAAAGCCCGAAATCTAGAAGTTGAAAAACTGGAATATCAAAAAATCGAGAAATCGAAAAATTAAAAAATTGTAAAATGGAAAAATTGAATAATCAAAAAGATGAAGAGGCGAGAAATTGAAAATTCCTAAAACTGAAATGTAGAAAAATTTGGAAATCGAAAAATGAAAAAAATTGTTAAATCGAAAAGTTGGAAGTCCGAGAAACCAAAAAAATTGAAATATCTAATAATTAATTGGAAAATTGAAACGTCGAGAAATCGAAAAATAAAAATTTGAAAAATTGAAAAATTTGAATTTAACAAAGAATGAAAAAATCGTGAAGTGGAAAATTCGAAACATCGAAATCTCTGTAAATCGAAAAATTGATAAGACTGAAAAATTGAACAATTTAAAAACAAAAATTGAAAAATCGAAAAAAATTGAGGAACCGAAAAAGAGAAAAATCCCAAAATTGGGACAACGAAAATTGAGATATCGAAAAATTGAAAAACGAGAAATAGAAAAGTCGAAAAATTGAAAAATCAGGAACTTGAAAATTGAAAACTTGAAAAATTGAAAATCCAAAAATCGAAAAATCCAGAAATCTAGAAGTGAAAAACTGAAAAATCAAAAAATCGAGAAATCGAAAAATTTAAAAATTGAAAAATCGAGAAATTGTAAAATCCCAAAACTGAAGTGTAGAAAAATTGGGAAATCGAAAAATTGAAATATCGAAACATTGAACTCAAGTGGAAAATTGAAACATCGAGAAATGAAAGCATCAAAAGATGGAGAAATCGAAAAAAAAAATAGAAAAATCGAGAAATCGAAACAGCTCAAGATCCAATAATTTTGAAAAATTGAAAATCGAAAAATCGAGAAGTCAAGAAATCGAAACATCGAGAAATCGAAATTACTAAAAATCGAAAATCTAAAATTTGAAAAATTAAAAATTTAAGTTAAAAAAAAGATTAGAAAATTTGAAAATGGAAAATTTGAAAAATTAAAGAATCAAAAAATTGAAAAATCGAGAAATTGACAGTTTCCAAAATTGAAGTCTAGAAAAATTGGGAAATCGGAAAATTGAAAAATCGAAAATCGAGCCAAGTGAAAAATTGAAACATCGAGAAATGAGAGCATCAAAAGATAGAGAAATCGAAAAGAAAAATTGATAAAACTGAAAAATTAAAAAATCGAAAATTCTAAATTTCCAGAATTTAAAATAGCTCAAAAATCGAAAAATTAAAATTTGAATAATCGAAAATTTTAAATTAAAAATAAACTGAAAAATCGAAGAAGAATTGAAGAAGCGAAAACAAAAAAATCCTAAAACTGAATCAACGAAAAACTGAAAAACGAGAAATGGAAATGTCGGAAAATCTCGAAAAATTGAAAAATCAAAAACCGGAAAATTGTTAAAATTGTAGAATTGAAAATCTGAAAATCGAGAAATTAAAAAATCCAAACATCAAAAGATGGAAAAGTCAAACCGAAAAATCTAAAATTCAAATTGGAGAAACTGAAAAATAAAAAAATCAGGAAACCGAAAAATGTAACATTTAGAAAATCTAAAAATTGAAAAATCGAGAAACTGGAAAGGAAACAAATTGAAAATTGGAATAAGTAAACATCGAGAAACCGAAAATTCGATAATCAAAATTTAGAAAAAAAGAAATATCGAAAGTTGAAAAATCGAAAGTTTCAAAATCGAAAAATCGAAAAACCGAGAAATAGGAACATTCAAATATTAAAAAACTGAAACATTGAAAAATCGAAACGTCAAAAGATGAAAAAGTCTAGAATTCAAGAAATCGATAAACCGAAAATCTAAAATTAAAATATCGAGAAAATGAAAAATGGAATTGAAAATTTGTAAAATCCAAAAGTCCAAAAACTGAAGAACGTAAAGTCGAAAATTCGAAAAATCAAACGTCGAAAAATCGAAAACTTGGAAAATCAAAAAATCGAAAGGTAAATTGAGCAATCAAAAAACCGAAGATTTAAAATATTAAACCGAAAAATCTAAAATTAAAATATTGAGAAACTGAAAAACCCAGAAATAGAAAAAATTTAAAAAATCGAAAAACCGTGAAGTCGAGAAATGGAAAAATCAAAAAATTGAAATTTTAAAAAATTAAAAAAACAAACGTAAAATAAGAAAATTGAAAAATCGAAAAATGTAATATTAAAAAAAACGAAAAATTCAAAAGTCGAGAAACTGAATAATTAAAAAAAAAAGGAGAAATCTAAATATCTAAAATTTGACAAACCGGGAAATTAAAAATTCCCAAAACTGAAAATCGAAAAATCAGAAAATTGTAAAATCGAAAAGTCGAAAAATCGAAATACACAGCTCAAAATCGAAAATTCAGAATTTGAAAAATTGGAAAATTTTATTTAAAAAAATCGAAAATTCGAGAAAGACAAATTCGAAAAACGGCAATTTTTGTGATATTTTGAAAAAAATTGGATTTCAAAGCGAATAATTCCAAAATGTTACACTAAGGGTATAAATACGTTGTATTTTTGGAATCAGCGCGTAGCTCTGAATTTTTTTCAGTAAAAATGAAAATTTCGGGGAATTTTCCACAATTTTCAAAATTAAACCAAAGACATTTTTTTAATAGACCTCCGGAAGTTAGTTTCAGCTTCATTTCTTCGATAACTCCCACCATTTTTTTTTATTTCTAAATGTCCAAAGACTTGTTTTCAAAAGTGTTCAATTCATTATATGTGTATCTGAACTGATGAAGATTCAGAAATTTCCAAATGGACCATTTATTTTAATAATAAAAAATCTTAATGAAATTTGGCTTTTAATCTTATTTTTTAACAGTTTAAAAAGGGTGCTTGAAAATTAAAAGAGTTAGAAATTTCTGGAATTCCCGCTCAAACTATATATTTAATCATAAATAGTGATTAACTGATTAATAACGATCACGGGAAATAAGTAGATAATATAATTCTACTGACATGATAAGAAGTTAACTGGAAACCTCTAGCTAGATGTTCTCGAAATTCGGAAATGTGACTGAATCCACTTTATTTCAATTCATCTTTTAGGACTTTTAGAAGAGAATGAATAAGAAATTCCCAAATGAAGTATTAATTTCATTTAGCTTGAATTGTTCGCCTGTAACCACTCGAACAAAAAATGTTCTTGGTTTTGTAGAGTCATTAATTTCTCAGTAGTTTAAGGAAATGCTGAACGACAAAGCCTCGAATCTCCTTGAATATCTAACTACATGCAACTATAAAATGGATTACAATCAATGCAGATGGAAAAAACCTGACCTAGAACCGTAAAGCTATTCTTATCTAACAGATTTTGCAGCGCTTTCCCCGAAAACTATTTAAAATATCGATTTTAAATTTCAACTTGCTGACTTCCTCCAACCCGAGTTCGATAATCTAACGGTGCAAAATTTATAAAAAGAAAAAATCTTCTGACTTTATTTAACTCTTTTGTGTTTAATTATAGCGATGTCCACTTTTTAAGGTGCAAATTATTAATATCGCCATTACTAAGAAAGGACGTCACGTTTTAAGTGGCCAATTTTATTTTGTGGTCTCTATTATGCATTAATTATGTAAATGTTAGCACACGAATGTTGACAGGCTCCATAAAAGTTTTGGGTATTTAATGCAAAGAGTCACGTCTTCAAAAATTTTAAAATAGCACGTAAATTGAGCAAATGACATAATTATGTACAAGAAAACCCAATTTCTTCAGCAACCAAGCTGACGAAATTCTAAAATTCCGCGAAAACCGCTCACTTTCAAAATAAACTAAAAAATTAATTACAAACAAAGGTCAATTGTTGTCAAAGCATAAACACGACCGTATTTATGAGCAACATTTTTCCCGACCTCTGAGCCAAGCCGGTCATCTACAATTTTATTCATTGTTCAAACACCGGCCGATTTCCTTTGCCAACCAGGATGATGAAATCCTCGCGGAAAAGCTCCCAGTTCCTAAATCATATGGAAAATTCCTAAATCGATGTCAGCTGAGCCCTGCGTTTTGTCGCGTCTGCGCCCTTTCAGCGTCCTTGTCCTCTAACTAACCCACCCCAAAACCTTCTATTCATCACTTTCGCCCCTCCGCGCCCCCCGCTGCGGCCGTGCGGCCTCCCAGCGACGAAAAGTGAAAACAAAGGAAAGCCATTGATGAAAAGCCCGAGGTTGCCAAGCGTGAAAAACAAACTCGGCGGACGTTTGCTGAAAATTTCATCATCCGAGAGATTTTGTGTGTTGTTGCATCAGCCACGTCGCTTTAACGTCGAAAAAATTCCAAATAATAAACCGGAGGGTAAACATTGATCGTCCTTCCGAATTCGCTGATGCAACGGATCCTTCTTTTGCATTTACGGTGATTGTTGGGTGTTTGTTTTGGAGAGATAAGGAGAGATTATTTTTTGTTTTGTTTTCAGGCGATAATTAATGGAAATATCGCGATTATTATGTAAATCTGACCCGGGGTATTTGTTGTGCTTGCAAGGTGAAGACGGTTCTGGGTAAATAGCGTTGCGGATTTTTTGTTTGAATGAAATTCTGGATTCGGAGCCGGTTTATTTTATCGGGATTGTTGAAAATAAACAATCGTCGGAAATAGAAAAGAAAATGGAATGGAAAGCGGTTATTTCCAGTAAGTGGAAAATTCTTGTTGACAAGTGTAATAGGAGCTGAATCGATGAGTCGGGTGATTTTGTGTTTGAGGTGCTGGGAATGCAGGGGCGGCGCAGGTGTGGAGAAAAATTGGCTTATTTTTCTTGTTGTGGCTTTGAAATTGTCCCGAAATTTGAAACCGTGAACAAACTGCCCAGTTGGATAAAATTATAAATTGACAATAAAATCAGAATATGTAATATGAAAATTTTGCGAGTCTTATCCTACAAAGAAAGTCTGAAAATGTTGGATTTGTTAACGATGGTCAAGATTTTTTTATATTTGTTGTTTGTAAATTTTCGTATTTTTGACACTTCACGTTTTGAGGTTTTTATTTTAGTTATTTCATTTACTTGAGTCTCTAGCAAGATTTTTTGTGAGTTTCTAGCTGGATTTAATTTTATTGTAAACTATCAAGTTGGATAAAATTATAAATTGACCATAAAATCAGAATAATATGAAAATTTGGCGGGTTTACAAAAAAAAGAATTGAAAATATTGGAATTGTTAATGATGTTTAAATTTTTTTTAAATAATTGTCGTTTGTAAATTTTCGTATTTTTGAGATTCTACGTTTAAGTTTTTACTTTTATTTGTTTAATTTTCTTGAGTCTTTATCAAGACTTGCGAAATTGTACTATTTTAAAAATAGTTTCTTTGAAATTTTATTATATTTTTTTATTATTGTTAATTTTTGAGTTACTAATAGGATTTAATTCAACTATAAACTGTCGCATTAGATGAAATTATAAATTGACAATAAATCAAAATAATATGAAAATTTTGCGGGTTTATCCTAAAAAAAATGGATTTTTTATTGATATTCAAGATTTTCTTAATAATCATTGTTGCTTGTAAATTTTCGTATTTTTTGAAAGTCCACGTTTTTAGATTTTCACTTTATTTATTTCATTTTCTTCAGTCTCTATCAAGACTTGAAAAAGTGTACTACATATTTTAAATCGCGCAATTTTGATTCCAGTTTTTCCTTTATTATTCTTAATTTTTGAGTTTCTAACTGAATTTAATTTTACCATAAACTGTCAAGTTGGAGAAAATTATAAATTGACAATAAAATCAGAGTAATATGAAAATTTAGTTAGTTTATAAAAAAAAGAAGTTGAAAATATTGAAGTTGTTGACGATGTTTAAGATCTTCTTTAATAATTGCTGCTTGTAAATTTTCGTGTTTTTGAGATTCCACGCTTTCAGGTTTTTATGTTTTTGATTTCATTTTCTTGAGTCTCTGTGAAGATTTGAAAAATTGTACTTTTTTAAATCGCGATAGGTATTTTGATATTTTTATTATAATTTCTGTTCTTTTGTTGTTCTTAATTTTTGAGTTACTAACTGCATTTAATTTTACTGTAGACTGTCATCTTGGATAAAATTATAAATTGACAATAAAATCAGAATAATATGAAAATTTGGCGGGTTTACAAAAAAAAGGAATTGAAAATATTGGAATTGTTAATGATATTTAAATTTTTTACTTCCCGAGCGTAAGCAAAGGAAGTATTGTAATCGAGTCCGTCGGCCGACTCTCTACTTTTACGTTTTCTCGATCTTTCATGACCCCTAGAAGACGAAGAAATAGGTCTCCCATTTCCGTCTGTCTGTCCGTCTGTCCGTCTGTCCGTCTGTCCGTCTGTCCGTCTGTTGTCACGGATTTTTATTAGACAGATAATCTCCGAAAGTACTCGACCGATTGTTGTGAAATTTTGTACTTATATTAAGAATATCATGTAGATGGTAAAACGCTAACCAAAATTTGTCGAATCATCCCCACCACTAAAGCGATGACGTCACTTCAAAATTGTACATAGTAAATGGGTTTTTAATTGTATAAAATAACATAGTCCTACACATGTAGTTTACAACTCTGAATCGACTTTTCACCCGAAACGTCCAGATTTTTGGAAAAAAAATCAAAATTATAAAACAACATTTTGAAATTTAATTTTTAATCTGCTAACCAGAATGCTTTGAAATGTTGCAGATGTTTTAAGGCTATAAAGAGCATCATAAATCTTTAGTCAAAAAATATTTGCTTATCCCCTCCAAAAACTTGATGACGTCAGCTCAAAAGTTTGTGGAATAAATCATATCTAAAATGTACAAAATATGATGAGTCTGTACTTGTGAACTATCACTCCATTAATATTTTTTGGATTTGCATATACAGGGTGACTCAAAAAAATTAATGAATGCGTAAATATATTTTATTGATTTAATCAAAAACTACAAAACCGAATGCTCTGAAATCTTGCAGATGTTTTAAGGTCATAAAGAGCATAATAAATGTTTAGTCAAAATATATTTGCTTATCCCCTCCAAAAACTTGATGACGTCAGCTCGAAAGTTTGCCGAATAAATCATATCTAAAATGTACAAAATATGATGAGCCTGTACTTGTCATTTATCACTCAATTCATATTTTTTGGATTTGCATATACAGAGTGACTCAAAAAAATTAATGAATGCGTAAATTTATTAATTTATTTTATTGATTTAATCAGGAACTACAAAACCGAATGCTTTGAAATCTTGCAGATGTTTTAAGGTTATAAAGAGCATAATAAATTTTTAGTCAAAATATATTTGGTTATCTTCTACAAAAAACTGATGACGTCAGCTCAAAAGTTTTCCGAATAAATCGCATCTAAAATGTACAAAATATGATGAGTCTGTACTTGTGATTTATCATTCCATTCATATTTTTGGATTTGCATATGCAGGGTGACTGAAAAAAATTAATGAAGGCGTGAATTTATTTTATCGATTTAATCAGGAATTACAAAACCGAATGCTTTGAAATCTTGGGAATATTTTAAAGTTATTATAAGCATGGTAAACTTTTGTTCAAAATGTATTTGTTCATCCCTCCTAAAAAAATTGATGACGTCACCCTTAAATTTTGCTGAATAAATCCTATCTAAAATGCAAAAAATATGATGAGTTTGTACTTGTGATTTATCATTCCATTCATATTTTTTAGATTTTCTTAAGAGGTGGTTCAAAAAAATTAATGAAGTCAATTTATTTTATTGATTAAATTAAAGGCAACACTTATTATTAGTATTACACCCCAACCAACCCAATTTAGTAGACACAAAATTTGTTAAAGGAAAAACTCGGTTGAAACATAAGGGTAGCACGCTTATTTACATCGACTTTAACGTTACAGATCTGCATTTGTTTTATGCGGTCACTTGGTTCCGCGAATGCGAAATAGACATGTTTATAATCAACCAATTGTGAATTTCACCGTCAAGAATTAAAATAAAACCCAATGTTTTATATAATAAGCGGAAGTCGAAGCAATAAAACCGACGGTCGTTTTGTTTACAGTTTCTGTGTTTGGCTCTCACGTATGCTATTACGCCTGTCATCTTAAATTAACAATCTTTATACATACACGATTTTTAGTTGCCTCTGATACGTAGGTATACGTGAGTAAATTGTTTCGTTATTTTATTGATTATTACAAATCAATATTCAAACGACCCAATTCATTTTCCCGAAAATTTGAGAATATAATAATTTTATTCTTAGTATTACACTACATCTATCCCAACTGATATACGTGTCCTTGCAAAAATGTTGATGACGTCATCGCAATTTTTTTTTTAATTCCCACTACAAAAATGTAATGAGAAAAAAAACACAATAGGCATGCAGTCGTCAAGTTTCCGACAGCGAGGGAAGTACTGTCTAAACTCTTTAGACCAATTTTTTTAAATAATTGTCGTTTGTAAATTTTCCTATTTTTGAGATTCTACGTTTTTAAGTTTTTACTTTTATTTGTTTAATTTTCTTGAGTCTTTATCAAGACTTGCGAAATTGTACTATTTTAAAAATAGCTCCTTTGAAATTTTATATTTTTTTATTATTGTTAATTTTTGAGTTACTAATTGGATTTAATTCAACTATAAACTGTCGCATTAGATGAAATTATAAATTGACAATAAATCAAAATAATATGAAAATTTTGCGGGTTTATCCTAAAAAAAAATGGATTTTTTATTGATATTCAAGATTTTCTTAATAATCATTGTTGCTTGTAAATTTTCGTATTTTTTGAAAGTCCACGTTTTCAGATTTTCACTTTATTTATTTCATTTTCTTGAGTTTCTATCAAGACTTGAAAAAGTGTACTACATATGTTAAATCGCCAAATTTTGATTCCAGTGTTTCCTTTATAATTCTTAATTTTTGAGTTCCTAACTGAATTTAATTTTACCATAAACTGTTAAGTTGGAGAAAATTATAAATTGACAATAAAATCAGAGTAATATGAAAATTTAGCGAGTTTATAAAAAAAAGAAGTTGAAAATATTGAAGTTGTTGACGATGTTTAAGATCTTCTTTAATAATTGATGCTTGTAAATTTTCGTGTTTTTGAAATTTCACGTTTTCAAGTTTTTATGTTATTTATTTCATTTTCTTGAGTCTCTGTCAAGATTTGAAAAATTGTACTGTTTTAAATCGCGATAGCTATTTTGATATTTTTATTATAATTTTTGTTCTTTTGTTGTTTTTAATTTTTGAGTTACTAACTGCATTTCGTTTTACTTTAAACTGTCATCTTGGATAAAATTATAAATTGACAATAAAATCAGAATAATATGAAAATTTGGCGGGTTTACAAAAAAAGGAATTGAAAATATTGGAATTGTTAATGATGTTTAAATTCTTTTTAAATAATTGTCGTTTGTAAATTTTCGTATTTTTGAGATTCTACGTTTTTAAGTTTTTACTTTTATTTGTTTAATTTTCTTGAGTCTTTATCAAGACTTGCGAAATTGTACTATTTTAAAAAACAGCTCCTTTGAAATTTTATTATATTTTTTTATTATTGTTAATTTTTGAGTTACTAACTGGATTTATTTTAACTATAAACTGTCGCATTAGATGAAATTATAAATTGACAATAATCAAAATAACATGAACATTTTGCGGGTTTATCCTAAAAAAAATTGGATTTTTTATTGATATTCGAGATTTTCTTAATAATCATTGTTGCTTGTAAGATTTTCACTTTATTTATTTCATTTTCTTGAATCTCTATCAAGACTTAAAAAAGTGCACTACATATTTTAAATCGCGCAATTTTGATTCCAGTTGTTCCTTTATTATTCTTAATTTCTGAGTTCCTAACTTAATTTAATTTTACCATAAACTGTCAAGTTGGAGAAAACTATAAATTGACAATAAAATCAGAGTAATATGAAAATTTAGCGAGTTTATAAAAAAAGAAGTTGAAAATATTGAAGTTGTTGACGATGTTTAAGATCTTCTTTAATAATTGCTGCTTGTAAATTTTCGTGTTTTTGATATTTCACGTTTTCAGGTTTTTATGTTTTTTATTTCATTTTCTTGAGACTCTGCCAAGATTTGAAAAATTATACTGTTTTAAATCGCGATAGCTATTTTGATATTTTTATTATAATTTTTGTTCTTGTGTTGCTTTTAATTTTTGAGTTACTAACTGCATTTAGTTTTACTTTAAACTGTCATCTTGGATGAAACTACAAATTGACAATAAAATCAGAATAATATGAAAATTTAGCGGGTTTACCAAAAAAGGAATTGAAAATATTGGAATTGTTAATGATGTTTAAATTTTTTTTAAATAATTGTCGTTTGTAAATTTTCGTATTTTTCGAGATTCTACGTTTTTAAGTTTTTACTTTATTTGTTTAATTTTCTTGAGTCTTTATCAAGACTTGCGAAATTGTACTATTTTTAAAATAGCTCCTTTGAAATTTTATTATATTTTTTTATTATTGTTAATTTTTGAGTTACTAACTGGATTTAATTTAACTATAAACTGTCGCATTAGATGAAATTATAAATTGACAATAATCAAAATAACATGAACATTTTGCGGGTTTATCCTAAAAAAAAAATGGATTTTTTATTGATATTCAAGATTTTCTTAATAATAATTGTTGCTTGTAAATTTTCGTGTTTTTTGAAAGCCCACGTGTTCAGATTTTCACTTTATTTATTTCATTTTCTTGAGTCTCTATCAAGAGTTGAAAAAGTGTACTACATATTTTAATTCGTGGAATTTTGATTCCAGTTTTTCCTTTATTTAATTTCACCATAAACTGTTAAGTTGGAGAAAATTATAAATTGACAATAAAATCAGAGTAATATGAAAATTTAGCGAGTTTATAAAAAAAAATTGAAAATATTGAAGTTGTTGACGATGTTTAAGATCTTCTTTAATAATTGGTGCTTGTAAATTTTCGTGTTTTTGAAATTTCACGTTTTCGAGTTTTTATGTTATTTATTTCATTTTCTTGAGTCTCTGTCAAGATTTGAAAAATTGTACTGTTTTAAATCGGGATAGCTATTTTGATATTTTTATTATAATTTTTGTTCTTTTGTTGTTTTTAATTTTTGAGTTACTAACTGCATTTAGTTTTACTTTAAACTGTCATCTTGGATGAAACTACAAATGGACAATAAAATCAGAATAATATGAAAATTTGGCGGGATTACAAAAAAAGGAATTGAAAATATTGGAATTGTTAATGATGTTTAATTTTTTTTTTAATAATTGTCGTTTGTAAATTTTCGTATTTTTGAGATTCTACGTTTTTAAGTTTTTACTTTTATTTGTTTAATTGTCTTGAGTCTTTATCAAGACTTGCGAAATTGTACTATTTTAAAAACAGCTCCTTTGAAATTTTATTATACTTTTTTATTATTGTTAATTTTTGAGTTACTAACTGGATTTAATTTAACTATAAATTGTCGCATTAGATGAAATTATAAATTGACAATAAATCAAAATAATATGAAAATTTTGCGGGTTTATCCTAAAAAAAAAAATTGGTCTAAAGAGTTTCGACAGTACTTCCCTCGCTGTCGGAAACGTGACGACTGCATGCCTATTATGTTTTTTTTTTCGCAGTGGATTTCAAAGAATTCGGTTTTGTTGTTTCTGAGTAAATCAGTAAAATAAATTTACGCATTCATTAATTTTTTTGAGTCACCCTGTATATGCAAATCCAAAAAATATGAATGGAGTGATAGATCACAAGTACAGACTCATCATATTTTGTACATTTTAGATATGATTTATTCGGCAAACTTTCGAGCTGACGTCATCAATTTTTTGGAGGGGATAAGCAAATGTATTTTGACTAAACATTTATTATGCTCTTTATAACCTTAAAACATCTGCAAGATTTCAAAGCATTCGGTTTTGCAGTTCATGATTAAATCGAAAAAATAAATTTACGCATTCATTAATTTTTTTGAGTCACCCTGTATATGCAAATCCAAAAAATATGAATGGAGTGATAAATTACAAGTACAGACTCATCATATTTTGTACGGTTTAGATAAGATTTATTCGGCAAACTTTCGAGCTGACGTCATCAAGTTTTTGGAGGGGATAAGCAAATATATTTTGACTAAACATTTATTATGCTCTTTATGACCTTAAAACATCTGCAAGATTTCAGAGCATTCGGTTTTGTAGTTCCTGATTAAATCAATAAAATATATTTACGCATTCATTAATTTTTTTGAGTCACCCTGTATATGCAAATCCAAAAAATATGAATGGAGTGATAGATCACAAGTACAGACTCATCATATTTTGTACATTTTAGATATGATTTATTCCACAAACTTTTGAGCTGACGTCATCAAGTTTTTGGAGGGGGTAAGCAAATATTTTTTGACTAAAGATTTATGATGCTCTTTATAGCCTTAAAACATCTGCAACATTTCAAAGCATTCTGGTTAGCAGATTAAAAATTAAATTTCAAAATGTTGTTTTATAATTTTGATTTTTTTTCCAAAAATCTGGACGTTTCGGGTGAAAAGTCGATTCGGAGTTGTAAACTACATGTGTAGGACTATGTTATTTTATACAATTGAAAACCCATTTACTATGTACAATTTTGAAGTGACGTCATCGCATTAGTGGTGGGGATGATTAGACAAATTTTGGTTAGCGTTTTACCATCTACATGATATTCTTAATATAAGTACAAAATTTCACAACAATCGGTCGAGTACTTTCGGAGATTATCTGTCTAATAAAAATCCGGGACAACAGACGGACAGACGGACGGACAGACGGACGGACAGACGGACAGACGGACAGACGGACGGACAGACGGACAGACGGACAGACGGACGGACAGACGGACAGACGGACAGACGGACAGACAGACGGAAATGGGAGACCTATTTCTTCGTCTTCTAGGGGTCATGAAAGATCGAGAAAACGTAAAAGTAGAGAGTCGGCCGACGGACTCGATTACAATACTTCCTTTGCTTACGCTCGGGAAGTAAAAATGGATTTTTTATTGATATTCAAGATTTTCTTAATAATCATTGTTGCTTGTAAATTTTAGTATTTTTTGAAAGTCCGCGTTTTCAGATTTTCACTTTATTTATTTCATTTTCTTGAGTCTCTATCAAGACTTGAAAAAGTGTACTGACTACATATTTTAAATCGCGCAATTTTGATTCCAGTTTTTCCTTTATTATTCTTAATTTTTGAGTTCCTAACTGAATTTAATTTTACCATAAACTGTCAAGTTGGAGAAAATTATAAATTGACAAGAAAATCAGAGTAATATGAAAACTTAGGGAGTTTATAAAAAAAAGAAGTTGAAAATATTGAAGTTGTTGATGATGTTTAAGATCTTCTTTAATAATTGGTGCTTGTAAATTTTCGTGTTTTTGATATTTCACGTTTTCAGGTTTTTATGTTTTTTGTTTCATTTTCTTCAGACTCTGCCAAGATTTGAAAAATTATACTGTTCTAAATCGCGATAGCTATTTTGATATTTTTATTATAATTTTTGTTCTTTTGTTGTTTTCAATTTTTGAGTTACTAACTGCATTTAGTTTTACTTTAAACTGTCATCTTGGATGAAACTACAAATTGGCAATAAAATCAGAATAATATGAAAATTTAGCGGGTTTACCAAAAAAGGAATTGAAAATATTGGAATTGTTAATGATGTTTAAATTTTTTTTAAATAATTGTCGTTTGTAAATTTTCGTATTTTTCGAGATTCTACGTTTTTAAGTTTTTACTTTATTTGTTTAATTTTCTTGAGTCTTTATCAAGACTTGCGAAATTGTACTATATTAAAAATAGCTCCTTACAAATTTTATTATATTTTTTTATTATTGTTAGTTTTTGAGTTACTAACTGGATTTAATTCAACTATAAACTGTCGCATTAGATGAAATTATAAATAGACAATAAATCAAAATAATATGAAAATTTTGCGGGTTTATCCTAAAAAAAAAAATGGATTTTTTATTGATATTCAAGATTTTCTTAATAATCCTTGTTGCTTGTAAATTTTCGTATTTTTTGAAAGTCCACGGTTTCAGATTTTCACTTTATTTATTTCATGTTCTTGAGTCAATCAAGACTTGAAAAAGTGTACTACATATTTTAAATCACGAAATTTGGATTCCAGTTTTTCCTTTATTATTCTTAATTTTTGGGTTCCTAACTGAGTTTAATTTTACCATAAACTGTCAAGTTGGAGAAAATTATAAATTGACAATAAAATCAGAGTAATATGAAAATTTAGCGAGAAGCAATTCAAAATATTGAAGTTGTTGACGATGTTTAAGTGTTTGTTTTAATAATTGAAGCTTCTAAATTTTCATATGTATTTTTGAGATTTCACGTTTTCAGCTTTTTACTTTAACTATTTAATTTTCTTGACAATCTAACAAGATTTTAAAAACTGTACTATTTAAAATCGTTAATTTTGATTATATATATATTTTTTTACTATTCCTAATTTTTGAGTTGCTAACTGAATTTAATTTTATTAAAAACATGAAAAATTCAGAATCATTGACCCAAGTTTTATTTTGTCATAGAACAACTGCCACTCGTAAATTTCATAATTTCTGAGATTCGTTCGCAGATTTTTTAGTTTTAGCCATTTCGTTTCGTACTCGTGTCGTTTCTCAAGCCTCGCTTACACTGTCTTGACCAAAATAATAAAAGAACTCCATTCCACAAACTTTCTGTTTAATTAAGCCGATATTTTCGCTTTTTGTAAACACCGATTAACCCAATACATCTGCTTGTGAAACACTTTAGTCACTTTATTATTGTTAGGAAATTATGAAACTTTACTTATGAGTAAAACAAAGCCGCTTTTAAGGTCGCCACACCGTTCCTTCAACAATCCTTCCACTATTTTTTCTTTCCATCTAATTTACTTGTTTGATGTTTGCTCCGAAATAAGGTTAAAGCAACTACAACAACCTTTCCAGCGACAAAGAAATTTCAACCCAAGCCTCAATCATCAGTTCCAACTGCTAATGTTTGACAAACTAAAGTTTCTACACAAAAAAATAAATATTAATATTAAGAAACCGTGTTTGTAGTCTACATATTTATCTTCTGATGTGAAATAAAAGCAGCGCTGATTACTATTCAAAGAACTGATATCAGCGTCTGGAATAACATTCCAATTAATAACGTGTGAAACGGCGATTATTTTTTCGCGGCCGGCGACCAATGACAGCGCGTGCGTTATCCCACGTGGCCACGGGCGCGTGCCGCCCGGCAACTGTGAACTCGCCTTAACAGTGGGCCCGTTGGAAATTAAAATCGCAATCGATAATACTGTTTGTAATAGACAGCGAGGCTCGTTTGCGATAAGATACAAGAACATCTGTATGTATGTACATATGGTTTTTGGTTGGGTAATTTTCCGCTCGTATTTTCGTTACGGACTGCAATCAATTAAACGGTCGTTATTATTACTTTATTAGAGCACGATTAACACTTTGGGTTTAAAATTGAGCAGTGTCACGACTTGAGCAACAATTAGAAACACCTTATACATACTCGTATGGCTGTTTGAATAGATTATTTTGCGATCAGAGTGTGTCAGGTCGTTTACCCGATGCAATAGTGAGATTATGTAATCAGTTCGTAAACGACAAAATGAATTAAATGTAATACGTAACGTGCATGAATTACACTAAGAGAATGACCGGTTTGGAGAGGTGTATAATTTGCCGAGGTGGGCTTGTGCGATTAAGTCGAGGAAGAAAAAACGAGATAATGTGTATCAAGAAATTGCCATGGGAAGTTTCGAGTCGTAAAATAAACTAGAATGGAAAAAAGTTTCTTGTTTGATGCAACACGCTCATTTTCTTTGGGTTGTTGCATATTTTGAGTTAATTCGTTTCCGTAACAAATAGGTTTTGTTTAACATTAATATCTTATTCAAAAGTGTGGCGAAATCGGACGTGACTCATTTCGGTTTTGAAATCCAGGGTTTTTGATCTGGCGACTCGAAATCTATATTTCGGATTTTTTGACGACTTTTGGGCAATTTGGCCAATTTATGAATCTTTTTTACCTTTTTTGGAGCAGCAAAAAAGCCACTAGTATATTTTCTCTTGTTGATCTCCACCTGTATTTTTACGGCTTCATTTCTTCGAATATTCCAGTCATTTTTGCAGAATTGTGACAATTTTTAGGCTTTTTGAAAAAATCGTCTTTCAAAGCAGCACATTGAGATTTTTTAATTTGAAGTCAACTTTTCGGAAAGCTCAATTTTTCCTTAAGAAATTTTCGAGCATCTTTGAAAATTACCTGAATAGATTTTTTTGATCCCCAGAATTTAATTTAGGCTTCATTTCTTGGAAAAATTCTACCACTTTTCCATAATAATTCTTCAGAAATTTTTGAACAGTTTTTAGGATTAAAAAAAAAACTTTCAAACCGACTATTTCATTTGAATTTTTAGACATTTTTTTCAAAAAGTTAAGTATTCCTTGTGAAATCATCTTTCGACCACCTACCTGGAGATTTTTTTTGTTTTCATTCGATGAATTTTTCGGTTTTTTAATTTCTCGATTTTGCTATTTTTGATTTGCAATTTTCGGTTTTTTATTTTCATATCTTTGGTTTTTCAAGTTTTCAGCTTTTCGTTTTTTCTAGAATTTCGAGTTTTTGCTTTGTAATTCTTTTATTTTCCGGTTCTTTCAATTCTTTTCGCTATTAAGTTTTTAATTTTTTCAATTTCTTGATTTTTCAATTTTTGATTCGCAATTTTTCAATTATTCCATTTTTGATTTTCAAGTTCTTCAACTTTAGTTTTTTGATTTTTAATTTTTTTATTTCAAAACTAGAAAGTTGCCACATTGGAAATCTGAAAAATTATAAATCTAAACCTCAAAATCAAAAAAATTGCAAAATTACAAAATTAAAGGAAAGAAAAAATTCTACAGAAAAATTGAAATATTTAGATCTGAATACTCGAAAAATTGGTGAAACGAAATAAAAAAAATCTACGTAGTGTTCGACGGTGATCGAAAAAAGGTAAAAAATTTAGGTTTTTTGACCACCGTCGAAAATTACCTAGTTTTTTTGTGTTTTCGTTTCATCAATTTTTTAGTTCCTCGATTTTTAATTTTGAGGTATTCTTATTTTTTGGTTTTTCAGTTTCTCGATTTTTAATTTTTCGATTTTGCTCTTTTTGATTTGCAGTTTTCGATTTTTCCATTTTCATATCTTCAATTTTTCGATTTGTAATTCTTTGATTTTAAATGTTTCGCGTTTTCAGCTTCTGATTTTTCAAGAGTTTCGAGTTTTCGATTTCATAATTTTTCGATTCTTTTCGCTATTAAGTTTTTCCGTTTTTTCAGTTTCTTGATTTTTCAATTTTTGATTTGCAAATTTTTTATTTTTCAGGTTACATCAATTTTAGTTTTTGAATTCTTAAATTTTTGATTTACAAAACAGAAAAGTTGAAATATTAAGTATCTAAATAGTGCAAATTCAAAAAATCGCAAAATGGCAAAATTAAAGAAAAGAAAAAAATTCAACAATAGAAATATTGAAAAATTAAAATATGTATTTGAATCTTCAAAAGCGAAAAATTGATGAAATGAAAACAAAAAAAATCTCGAGGTAATTTTCGACGGTGGTCGATTTTTTTGTTTTCGTTTCATCAATTTTTCGCTTTTTCAGTTTTTTAGTTTCTCGATTTTGCTATTTTTGATTTGCACTTTTCGGTGTTTTAATTTTCATTTATTTTAATTTTTGACTGTAATTTTTCGATTTTAGAATTTTTGTATTTTTCAGTTTTTCATTTTTCTCAATGATCCATTTGCAGTTTTTGGTTTGTAATTTTTGGATTTTTTAATTTCTCTAGTTTTTTTCGACTTTTAAATTTTTAATTTACACTGAAACTGAAAAATTAAAAATCTAAATAATGGATAATCAGAAAATTGCCAAACGCTGAAATTAAAAACAAAAATTCAAAAGGTGAAAATTACCTAGAGATTTTCTGTTTAATTTCATCAATTTTTCGATTTTTCATTTTTTTGGTTTTACAATTTTTGATTTGCAATTTTCGATTACTCAGTTTCAAAATTTTTGATATACGAAACCGAAAAATCGGAAAATTGAAATCTGAAAAAAAATCAAAGTTGTGGAAAATCAAAAAATTGCAAAACGGTAAAATCGAAAAAAAATTGCAATTGAAAATTGAAAAATTGAAATTCTAAAATTTGAAAATCTAAAAATTGCAAATCAATAACTGTAAAATCAAAAAATAAAATTAGGAAAATTGAAAAAATGACATATAAAACATGTTGAACCTGAAAAATAGAAAAATAGAAAATTTAAATATGTAATGTAATGTAAATCAAAAAATTGTAGAACAGTGAAATTAAAGAAAACAAAAAATTCGAAAGGTAAAAAATTGAAATATTTAATTCTAAATACTCGAAAAATTAATGAAACGAAAAATTTGTCTTCTTTCCACTGTCAACGAAAATTACCTAGCGATTTTTTTGGTTTTGTTTCATCAATTTTTCAATTTTTCATTTTTTAAGATTCTCGATTTTTAATTTTTCAACATTTTAATTTGCAATTTCCGAATTAACAATTTTTCGTTTTTTCAATTTCGTGATATTCTTATTTTTCTGTTTTTCAGCTTCCCGATTTTTAATTTTTGGTCTCTGCTTTTTTGATTTGCAATTTTCGCTGTTTTGAAATCATTTGTGTAATTTTTCGATTTTGCAATTTTTTGATTTTCCAGTTCTCCGATTTGTAATTTTTCGATTTTTTAATTTCTATCAATTTGGTTTCGCTTTTTAGGTTTTTCGGTTTTTCAATTTCTCAATTTTGCAAGTTTTAATTGACAATTTCTCGATTTTTAATTTTTCGATTTTTAGATTTTTGATGTACGAAACCTAAAAATGGGAAAAATTGAAAATCTGAAAAATCAACAATCTGCGGAAAATCAAAAAACCGCAAAACGGTAAAATTGCACAAATTTTTTTCACTTTTAAGTTTTTAGATTATTCAATTTTCAATTTCAAGTTTTTGGATTTTTCAGAGTCTCTAGTTTTTAATTCTTCGATTTTACAATTTCTCGTGTCTTCAATTTCAAGATATTCTTATTTTTCGGTTTTTAATTTTTGGATTTTGCAATTTTCGCTGTTTTAATTTTCATTTCATCAATTTTTCGACTGATTTTTCTATTTTATAATTTTTTGATATTTCGGTTCTTCGATTTGCAATTTTTCGATTTACCAATTTCTATCAATTTGGTTTCGCTTTTAAGTTTTTCGGTTTTTCAATTTCTCAATTTTGCAAGTTTTAATTGACAATTTCTCGATTTTTAATTTTTCGTGTTTTAGATTTTTGATCTACGAAACCTAAAAATGGGAAAATTGAAAATCTGAAAAATCAACAATCTGGGGAAAATCAAAAAATTGCAAAACGGTAAAATTGCACAAATTTTTTTCACTTTTAAGTTTTTAGATTATTCAATTTTCAATTTCAAATTTTTGGATTTTTCAGAGTCTCTAGTTTTTAATTCTTCGATTTTACAATTTCTCGTGTTTTCAATTTCAAGATATTCTTATTTTCCGGTTTTTAATTTTTGGATTTTGCAATTTTCGCTGTTTTAATTTTCATTTCATCAATTTTTCGACTGATTTTTCTATTTTATAATTTTTTGATATTTCGGTTCTTCGATTTGCAATTTTTCGATTTACCAATTTCTATCAATTTGGTTTCGCTTTTTAAGTTTTTCGGTTTTTCAATTTCTCAATTTTGCAAGTTTTAATTGACAATTTCTCGATTTTTAATTTTTCGTGTTTTAGATTTTTGATCTACGAAACCTAAAAATGGGAAAATTGAAAATCTGAAAAATCACAATCTGCGGAAAATCATAAAACTGCAAAACGGTAAAATTGCACAAATTTTTTTCACTTTTAAGTTTTTAGATTATTCAATTTTCAATTTCAAATTTTGGATTTTTCAGAGTCTCTAGTTTTTAATTCTTCGATTTTACAATTTCTCGTGTTTTCAATTTCAAGATATTCTTATTTTTCGGTTTTTAATTTTTGGATTTTGCAATTTTCGCTGTTTTAATTTTCATTTCATCAATTTTTCGACTGATTTTTCTACTTTATAATTTTTTGATATTTCGGTTCTTCGATTTGCAATTTTTCGATTTACCAATTTCTATCAATTTGGTTTCGCTTTTAAGTTTTTCGGTTTTTCAATTTCTCAATTTTGCAAGTTTTAATTGACAATTTCTCGATTTTTAATTTTTCGTGTTTTAGATTTTTGATCTACGAAACCTAAAAATGGGAAAATTGAAAATCTGAAAAATCAACAATCTGGGGAAAATCAAGAAATTGCAAAACGGTAAAATTGTATTTGCAATTTTTGGATTTTTCGGTTCCCCAGTTTTTAATTTTTCGATTTTTAATTTTTGTACTACGAAACCGAAAAATGGAAAATTTGAAAATCTGAAAAATCAACGATCTAATTTGTGGAAAATCAAAAAATGGCAAAACGGTAAAATTTTAGTAAAAATTCGACACTTAAAAAATTGGACAATTGAAATGGTTAAGTCTGAATACTCGAAAAATTGGAGAAATGAAAAACCATAAATTAAAAAATAAAAAATTCAGAAACTGAAAAATTAAAATATGTATCTGAAAGTTGAAAATCGGAAACTGTAAAATACAATAACAAAAATAGGAAAATTGCAAAAATTAAATACTTATAAATATGTAGAAGTTGAAAAATCGAAAATTTCGAAAACCGAAAAATGGAAAATCAAAAAATTAAAAAATCGGAGAATGAAAAATCGAAAAATTCTAAATTTTAAGTTTAAAAAATCGAAAAATTGAAAAATCCAAAAATGGAAAAATCGAAAAACGAAACAACGAAAAATTGCAAGTAGAAAAATAGAATCACCCATATGGCAATTTTACTTAATAACTTTGTTCGGAAACCACGAACACCCTTTATTTTTCGAATCAGTCGTGCACATCAAGATATATTCTTGGAATTTTTTTGGATTTGTAGGCAAATTTTCGAAAAATTAGTTTTTCCAAATAAAATTTTAGACATTTTTTTCGACCATTTTCTAAAATTATTTACAGAGATTTTCGGTAGATTTCGACCCCCAGAAATTAATTTAGCCTTCACTTTATGGAAAATTCCTGCCATTTTTCTAGAATCGGCCATAGGAAATACGGCAATTTTTAGGATTTAGAAAAAAATCCCTTTGACTAGTTCGAAAACCTTGTTCCGGAACTATAAACACCCTATATTTTTCGATTGAGCAAGTTGAGATTTATATTCTAAATTTTTTGTGAATTTTTAGGCAACTTTAAAAAAAAACTTTTTTTTCAATACTCCCCCTTTATAAATTTTTTACCTTTTTTTTGACCACTTCGTAAAATACCTAAAGAGATTTTTTTGTAGATTCCGATCTCCAGATATCATTTTTCCAGAACCTACAAAATGGAATTTGACAATTTTGAAATAGTAAAATAAATTGAATTTTTTTCATTGTGTGACAAACAAAACTGTATTTAAAAAAAAATTGTTTTAAAATATCCATTATCTCGGTTTTTAAAAACACCCTAAACCCGGGCGACGTGTCGGTCATAATAACTCAAGTTGGAAAGTTTTCTAGAAGATTCTGTATTACAACCCTCCGCTTCGCCTCGGTTAAAACACACCTCCGTTATAAATTTTTATAAATATAACTCAATCCAAGTAAACTGTATTAAAAAGAAATCGTGCAATCCCGTTATCGCCATTAATCACACCTTATCATTATCACCCAAGGCCACGTCCAGTCACCACCGAGTCTACCCGACCCGTTCATACAAGTCCACCAGATTTCATCATCCGTCCCTCCTGGGTATATTTTCCTAACGGTAAACCGGCGCGTATTTTTTTCAATTTCACAAAATTTTCATCCATTTGAAAAGAAAATCTCCGTGTAGAACCAAAAACAACAGTTGTTGAGAGAAAAACAAAAAAATGGACAAGAGTTCCGTGGAAAAAACGTTGAGCTAACGTTGTATATAATTATGTACGTTGTTGCTACGGCTTCAATGCTGTGTTGGAAACGAGATTTTTGAAATGTAAAAGTAAAAAAAAAGTCAACGGTGCGTAACAAGCTGTCGTGATCCAGAATCGCATCGCCTTAGAGATAATTAGAAAAAACTGGAAGCTCGCCAACTTGATCATTTGTGGACTGTGTTATATTTGACAAGTGTGCTACAGGCATTAACAGCTCAATTCATCCAGGTTTTCCCGACACGAAATAAAGAACGTCTTTATTACGATTTTAGAAACTCGGGACACGGTTATCTCGACATCTTTTTTTTTTAAAGAAAGTTTTAACCAAACGAAAAACAACATCCAGAAAGTTCTCTGATAAGGAAACGTTTAAATATATTGTTTACTCGTTCAACAAAAAACGCAACCGCAAACCGATTTTAGACATCATCTGACTCTAGCGAGTTCTAGAAACCGGTTATAATTAAAGTACTTGTGCTAGAAGCGCCCTAGAAAAATGGAAATTTGTAATTAAATTACTCGGTACCCGCGAAACACAAATCCCAATTTTGTGCAACCGCGTTATCACTATTAATCACACCTTATCATTATCAAGGCCACGTCCAGTCACCACCGAGTCTACCCAGTCCTCCAAGTCCATCGGATTTCATCACCCGTTCCTCCTCAATCTGACGCAACACAAAGACAATTTTATGTAAATTGGAAATTTGCCCGCACGTGCTGATGTAACATTGTTTCGCGTTTCGCACCCCGGGCCCCGTTTCCTCCCCCGACTCCGGCTCTGCACAATTTCTCCCAAAACAAGCATCGTCCCAGTTTACTTTTTTCACAAAAAAAATCGCGTTCGTGTCCCAAACAAAGAAACATCAGTGTACGTGATGCGCCGACTTCGTCCGAACGCGCGTCGGGTCTTGTCGGCCCCCAAGTAGGGGACCCGTATATAAGCAAACGCCGGCAAAGTGTTCCTCAGTTGCAAGAAATCGGTTGTGTGGAGACAAACTCCCGTGTGATATTAGTGTAAAATGGAAGTTCTTCCGGCTACAGTTCTGGACTACAAGTCCCGGAGTCCCAAAGGAAGTCCGAAGACGCTGTTCGCGGAATGGTACTACGACCCGTCCAAGCAGGCGGAGGAGCTCGCCGGCGATTCGCCGGTGCAGTTCTTGTCGAAGAGACTCGAGGAGGAGATCCGCTCGGCGAAGAGAACTCATCTGTCGTGCGGCGAAGTCCTTCTCCCGTGCGGACTCCTCCAAAAGGTGGCGGAAGATGTATTAAAAAGCGCCGAAACGGAGCTGTACGGGCTGAAGGGGTGCACGTTGTATTTGTTATACGAAGGTGAAGAGGACTGCAGGAGGTTGAGTAATTTCAAGATCGACCCTACGACACCTTCTACCTTCGAAATATACCTAACCTTCAAGCAGGCGAACGCTGGATGGACTTTCCTGCCGCAATTCCTCAAGTAAGTCGGACGATTTTGATTTTGAAAGCCGTTTTTACAGTTGGTTTTTTTTGCAGAAAAATCACGAGGGGCGGCACGGTGGTCATCAGCACGGAGTACGAACTGACCAAGAAGAAGCTCTACCGTTTGAAGAAATAGACTGATCAGAGTAGGCTAAGAAAGCGCAGCGTGATTTAGGTTAGGTTTTGTTTTTTTATTTTGATTTTATTTTAACAGTATTACCTCGTCGAGGTGTTTTAATAATTGGATTCCGTTGGGAATCTGTGATTTCTGCCATCGTGATATGTGTTATAATAATACAATGATAATACGATGTACCTGTGTACTTAAAATGTTTCAAGTATTTTTAAATTTTATTTAAAGGTTACTGAAGCTTTTTTTCGATTACGTAATGTGTTTTGTTCTTGTGATATAGAGTAGATCGTTTGTTTCGACGTCAGTAAGACATGCATGATCGTACAAATCTTCAATTAACATGTATGTTAACATATATTTTTTAATGATGATGATGTTAAGAGTAAGAGGCTATAACATTTAGGTTGTAAGATATTTTATATACTTGTAGGTTTTTATAATGAGTAGATCTATTATAATCATAATAGTTTTTGCTACTTGTGTGATAGTACAGTATCTGTACAACTCTCAAGCTTTTGTACTATGAAAGAATAAAAAAGTACAAAATGAAATCGTGTTTGTTTGCTTTCTGTATGAAAAGTGTGTGTGTTTAATTAACTTTGAATAGAAAACGCTAATTGTCGTGGACTGACATACGGTTTCTCTTTCATTAACTTCCTGACTATTTTTAAAGCAAATTTTGAATAATGAATGACTCATCTTTAATTAACGAAAGTAATAATGACAACTCAGCGGTATTATTTATTCATAAAATCGAATATTCAAACAAAGTTTACAAATACGTATTGTGTGAAAGGTTCGCTAATATTCAACAAGCAGCAGCAGGGGAGGGGACGATGTTTATATATCACTATTTCAAGGTTAAGCCGGCCATTTAAGTCACCGAAATGTGGCTTACTAGATTCGTATAATTACAAGATAAAAATTATCATCAGTTCGGAAAGTTGTCAATTCAAACCAAAACTATCTAAATCAAGCCACCTAGCGGTGACGTCATCGGTTTTTGGAGGTATTAATGCAAATTTTGTTGGCGCTTGCCGCATTCACAGTGCCTTGACTTTAGACAATGCCTGCTAGATTATCTGTAATAAAATCGCGAACGAACGACAGATAAACATGAGGTATTTTCGTACTATGTATGCTGTGAACGAAACTGGCCTTTATTGCAATACTTTTAAGTTGTCGCTGCAGAAGCGGCTGAAATTCTTCTCGATTACGTGATTCATATTATTAATAAATTTATAAGGTGAACTTGAACGTCGTGAACAGGTTTGAATAATCCGAAAAAAGCAAAAAATTAACCGACTTGATTTTGTGGAAGGTTTAATAACGGATCAGTGTGAATCGAAAAACGTTTTTTGAGTGTCACGATGACTTATTTTGAAAGTTGACAATATTTAAATATTTACCGAAGAAGGTTCTAGAACGAGATTGTCATTGTAAAGAGGAAAACAGCATCAACATTACATAATGCGCAGAGTCAACATTTTCCGTATACTTCGACAAACAACAAAAAAAGAAAGCTTGATAAGATTACCAGAGGATCAAACAAATAGAGAATGAAACAAAAAGCTCGTAACTGGTGGAAAATTAGACGGAGTAGATGTCTTGTATAGCTTACAATGAGGATTAAAACGAACGTATAGGAGTTGTTTTTTGATAAAATTCAAATGGTGTTTACTATGCGAAATTTTGAAATGACGTCATTGAATTTTTGGTGAGGATGGCTGGACAAATTTTTCTTGGGGTTTTATCATCTACACGATATTCCTGAGATACATCTAAAATTGGACAACAATCGGTCCGGTGGTTTCGAAATTATCCGTTTAATATAATTCGACACATACGACACGACGGAAACGAGAAACCTACTGTTTCGTACTCTAGGAACAATGAAACGTCGAAGAAAACACGAAAGTAGTCGTTAGCGGGGTAGACCATAGTGCCTGCAATTCTTCCTTAGCTTAGGCTCCGGAACTAAAAATGTACAAATATTAAAAATAAAAAAGTGAATTTAAAAATATAAAAGTTTCGACGTTCCATCAATATTTTTTAATGTTTTAGTCAAAAAATAAAACAAGAGAGAGAAAGTTTTTGATTCTAAGAATCTACAAAGTTTGAAAAAACGGTTAAAAAATTATTTAAATTACTTTTCGGAATCGTATGTGCTAAATTAAACTGGAGGTTAAAAATTTAAGGCGGATTTATAAACCACAAATACAGAAGTATGTTATGTTATAAAATGCACTGTTTACTGACATTAAGGTGCAAATTTGACGACCATTTTACGATTTTTAGCTTATGTTCGAGAGACAAAAATTGACATTTACAAAAATTAAAAAAACTGAGTTTAATAATGTTCTGAAATGTAAAAGTTACAAATTTTGTTGAAGTCGTGCTATTTTTAAAAATAATTTTCTAAAGTTTTGGACCGCCTTTGAAAATTACATGGAGATTTTTTTTTGATTTCTAGAAATTATTTGTTTCCAATTCTACTTAAAGATTTTTTTAGTTTTTGTTTCATTAGTTTCGATTTTTCAATTTTTTTGTTTCTCGATTTTTAATTTTTCGATTTTACATTTTTTTCTTCGCAATTTTTGATTTTCCAAAGTTCATTTATTCAATTTTCTGATTTGGATACTTCGATTTTATAATTTAGCGATTTTTGGATTTTGGACATTTTTTTTTCGCTTTAAAGTTTTTCCGTTTTTTCATTTTTTGATTTGCAATTTCGATTTTTCAGTTTCTCCATTTTTAGTTTAAATTAAAAATCTAAATTAAAGAAAAAAATCAGCATGTGAAAAATTGAAATATTTAATTCTAAATACTCGAAAAATTTACCTTTTTTCGACTGTCGACTTACAGATTTTTTTTGTTTTTGTTTCATCAGTTTCGGTTTTTCAATTTTTTGGTTTCTCGATTTTTAATTTTCCAATTTTACCACTTTTGACTAGCAATTTTTGATTTTTCGGTTTTTCAGTTTCTCGATTTGTAATTTTTCGATTTTGCTAGTTTTGATTTGCAATTTTCACTGTTTTAATTTTTATTCCTTCAATTTTTCGACTGTAATTTTTTGATTTTCCAGTTCTCCGGTTTGCAATTTTTCGATTTTTCAATTTCTATAAATTTTTTCGCTTTTGAGTTTTTCGATTTTGCAAGTTTTGATTCTCAAATTTTCAATTTTTTTCTATTATTTAATTTTTGCTTTGTAATTTTTGCATTCTTCAGTTTTTCCAGTTTAGAACTTTTCCGTTTTCAAATTTTTGATCTACGAAACCAAAAAATGGAAAAACTGTAAAACGGTAAAATTGAAGAAAAAAGTTCAGCAATTGAAAAATTGGACAATTGAAATGCTTAAGTCTGAACACTCGAAAAATTGGAGAAACGAAAAATGGTAAATCAAAAATAAAAATTCGAACACTTAATACGTAATTGAACAATTAAAATATCTAAAAGTTGAAAATCGAAAAATGCAAATCAAAAATTGTAAAATCAAAAAATAAAAATGGGAAAATTGAAAAAAAGAAATTGAGCTTCAAAGCAACTACTTCAAAAATGAATATTGAAATTTTTCTTTTTAGAAAACTTCCAAAAATTCAATTTTCCTTATGAAATTTTAGACTTTTTTTCGGCCACTTTCTAAAATTATTTACCGACATTTTTCTAGAATCATCCAAATGAAATGTGGTGATTTTTAGGATTTAAAAAATGGCTTTCAAACATCCTATGTTTTTCGATTGAACAAGTTGAGATCTATATTCCAGATTTTTTTGTGAATTTTTAGGCAACTTTTCCAAAAAGCAATTTTTTCAATACTCCCGTTTACGAAATTTTTAACCTTTTTTTCTCTGAGTACTAAAAAATTTACCTTTTTTTCTAATGTCGTCGAAATTACCTAGAGATTTTTAGTTTCTCGATTTTTAATTTTTCAACTTTACAATTTTTGATTTGTAATTTTCGATTTTCCAATTTTTCAATTTCGACGGTTTTTAATTTTTCGATTGTACTATTTTTGATTTGCCATTTTCGGTGTTTTAATTTTCATCTTTACAATTTTTCGACTGTAATTTTTTGACTTTCCAGTTCTCCGATTTGAAATTTTTTGATTTCACAAGTTTTAAATTTTTTAATTGGTATACATTTTTTTGAATGAAACGTCGAGAAAACTGAAAGCAGTCGTTTGCGTGATGGACCATCAATTCCTCCATTTAAAATTAAAAAAACTTCTAAAATGTAAAAGTTTTGACGTTCCATCAACTCTTTTTGATGTTTTAATCAAAAAATAAAACAACAGAGAAAAATTTTGCTATACAATCCGAGTATTGCAAGACTTACGGTTTTTGTTTCTAAGAATCTAGAAAGTTCGAAAAAACAGTTACAAAAATTATTTAAATTCTTTTTCAGATTCTAAGTTCTAAATCAAACTGTGTTTTTTTTTTCAGAAAATGTAGATACTGAGGGTAAAAACTTGAGGCAGATTCATAAACCACAAATACAGGAGTATGTTATATTATAAAATTCAAATGGTATTTATTGTTCAAAATTATGAGGTGACGTCATCATTTTACGATTTTTAGCTTATGCTCGTGACGCAAAAATTGACAAATTTTAAAAATGAAAAAACTGAGTTTAATAAACTGAACTGTAAAAGTTACAAATTTTGTTGAAATTGTGCAATTTTTAACACAATTTTTATGAAAATTACATGAAGAGATTCTTTTTGATTCCCAAAAATTACTTTTTTTTAAATCCTTTAATTTTACATTTTTTTCTTTATAATTTTTTGATTTCTCAATTTTCATATCTTCAAATTTCCGGTTTTGATATTTTTGATTTGCAATTGTCGATTTTTAATTTTTCGATTTTTTAATTTTGGACATTTTTTTTTTTGCTTTCAAGTTTTTCGGTTTTTTCAATTTTTCGGTTTTTTAAATTTTTGATTTTCACAAGTGATATATCAAAAAATTAAAAATCTAAACTTTTACCTTCTTTCGACTACCTTTGAAATTACCTAGAGAATTTTTTATTTTCGTTTCATCAATTTTACGGTTTCTCGAGTTTTTCAACTTTACAATTTTTGATTTGCAATTTTCCAATTTCTCAATTTTTCAATTTCGAGATATTATTTTTCGGCTTTTCAGTTTCTCGCTTTTCAGTCTTTGGATTTTATAATTTTTCTATTTTTCACTCGATCCAGTTTTTCATTTGCAATTTTTTGATTTTCCAGTTCTTCAATTTGCAATTTTTCGATTTTTCAATTTCTATGCATTTTTTTGAATGAAACATCGAGAAAACTGAGAGTAGTCGTTTGCGTGATAGGCCTTCTGACGTTTCTTCAACTTTTTTATGTTTTGGTCAAAAAATAAATCAACAGAGAGAAAATTTTTACTATACAAGACTTGAGGAAGTTCGAAAAACGCCTAAAAAAATATTTAAATCGCTTTTCGCAATCTAAGTTGTAAAAAGCTGGTGTTTTTCTTACATAAAATCTGTATATTTAGGGTAAAAACTTAAGGCGGAATCATAAACCGCAAATATAAGAGTAAGTGATAATCGAGTTTAATAATATTCTACATTTTAAAAAATCTGACGTTTCTTCAAAATTTGTTAAAACTTTTAAGTCAGAAAATAAAACAATGGAGAAAATTTTTCTATACAACCAAGTATTGCAAGACTTTTGGTTTTTATTTCTAAGGAAATTAAAAAAAAAGCTTGAACAATTATTTTAAAACACTTTTTGGATTATAAATTCTAAATTAAGGTCTTTTTGGCGGTCATTATTATTTAAATTGACATTGACGACGGAGAAACAGAAAGAGGACCTACTTTTTCGTACTTTAGGGACAATGAAACGTCGAAATAAAAAAAATTGAAGTTCCATCAAATGTCATCTGTTTGTGTATGCTTTACGAACTAACCATTAAGTGTGACAAAAATTTCGAGATTTCGTCCTGAACATTACTAATTGCGAAAAATTGAGCAAATCTTTAACAGCTTTTTTTAGTAAAAACGACTTAGTTTTCAGAAAAAAATTCCGAATTTCATGCAATTAGTTGAACTATTTTCACTAACAACATCTACAAAATTTCCTAAATTTTTTAAGTCAAAGAAAGCAACGCAAAAACCACTGTTGCGAAATCCTGCTTACTAATCCAATATCCATCCACTTTTCCAAACAAGCGGAAACGTGCAGTCTCATTTTTCGTGTTTAAAAATAGAAATCATTAATCTTCGATTAATCATTCTCTGATACATTTCCCCCATTTCGCAACAAATTGCACCTCATTTCGCCTCAATTAAACCGCAATTTCGCACAACAGCCTTCTCAAGACGCACCTTGCATCCAAATCCCCAACACGATGCATCCCCAGCTCACCCACCCCGATTTCCCACAATCTAGTAACGATTCCTCGAAAAGTGCCCCCAATTCCGTGAAAACGTGTCACCACTCATCCTAGCTGGTCCATGTTGACTCAAACAGATAAACTTTATCATGTTTTATTTGCCGATAATATTTATACTTCACCTATTTGCACAGCGGGTATAACGAGTAAAGCAAACATGTTAGATAGCGCTTTGTGCTGGTATTATTATTTAATACATGTGCAAGATGTACCATCTTTTTCCAGCGCTGGTTCTTCGCTTTCTTCCTCCGAGGACGAAAACGAATCGTAAAATTGACGCAGAACGCAGCGGCAAATACAATACAAATTTAGATAAGTTGTATCTACAGGTTGTTCAAATATTTTCGCGCAAACAAAAGCGAAAAGTTTCACCTTGAAGCTGCAAATAGGCGGTGATGTGTCGAATGCAAATGTTTCTCGATGGGTAATAACCCTGCGGAAATGTATAATGTACCTTCAAACAAAGGCATTTGGGGAGAAAACCCCCATGTGGGTCAGGAGAGCCGGGACTTGCGCACAGGAAGGTTCTTTGTTTGGGCTGATGCAAAAGCGTGCATTTAATATGAAGGCACGGTGGGGGTTATAAGGGCCGGACTGACTGCTGCAAGGGTATGAGGACGATTGGATGACGGGAAGTAGGGTGAAGTTAATGGAATTAATGGGCGCATGGTAACAGTGGCTTTGTGTTTGCAAATACTTGTAGAAGTTTTAAATGCACTTAATTGGTCAACGGTGGTTGTTGTGTGATGGAGATAATTTATGATCGACTCATCCTTGGACAATTCGTATGTGTGGACGAGATTTAGGTCATTACTTAAAGTTGACTTCTCAATTATCGTCCGAGTTTAGAATAGACACGCGATGTCGTGTGGAAGGATGACTCGATTATAAATTGTTTAGCTCACACCTTAAATCGTGACATTTGATTGTGGACCACAAAAAATTTAAATAATTTGTAACAAAATCTTGAAATTGTTTATATTTCTTTATCAAAGTCTAGAATTTAAACAAACCTAGAGAGCTTTTTGGTGAAATTAACGATATAGTTCTAGTTCTGAAACAGTGAACTTTGTTCCACTGACTTCCTAAATATGTTAATAATAGTGATATGTTTTTTGTCGAAAATGTTCTGATGAGTTTCATAAATTTCAATATCATCTTCGGTTCCTAAATACATCATCAACAAATTATTTGGGTATTGTTCATTATTTCAGGACCAGAAGTATATATCTTTAAAGACCACTAGATTTAAAAAGTTTAACACTAAAATGATTTTTAAAAATCGCACAATTAAATAAAATCTAGAAACATTTAATATTTTCGTGAACTTTTGATGCAACTAAAAAATTTTGCAGAATTTGGGAAGACCGGAATTAGGCTTGAATCAAATTGGACAAACAAAGATCTGAAATTTGATAAAAACAGTCGAAATCTCAAGCGGTTTTACATTGTAACAACAGTTTATAATCTTCTGGTTATTCAAATTAGAGGTATAGTTCCAGTTTTGAAACAGTGAACTTGGTTCCATTGATTTCCTCAAAAAGATTAATAATTGGGTATTGAATATGTCGATTTACATATTTTGGACAATTAATTTTCAACTGAAAACAAAGTAAATACCATTTAGATTTAATAAAATAACATATTTCTGTACTTGTGGTTTATGAATCCGCCTGGAGTTTTTACCAAAAAGATGATATTTTCGATTTACAACTTGGATTCAGAAAAGTGGTTTAAAAACAATTAAAACTGTTTTTTCGATATTTTTAGATTGTAGGAATAAAACCCAAGTCCTGCAGTACTTGGAGTGTACGCAAACATTTTTTACTTTATTCTGACTAAAACGTTTAAACAAAATTTGATAAAACTACAAAATTTTTGTATTTTAGATTTTTTTTAATTTTTAAAATTTGTCAATTTTTACTTCGTGAACGTAAGCCAGGAATTAAAATATTGCTCATCCGGCAAACCTCTACTCTCCTTTTCTTGACGTTTCATTACCTCTGCAGTACGAAAAAATAGGTCTCTCATTTCCGTCTGTATATCGTCCGTGTTGGATTTATATTAGCCAGATAATTTTCTAACTATAACTACTACCACTCAAGTGCTAACTTAAATTTGTCTGATCAACCTTACCAACAATTTGATGACGTCACCTTAAAAATTTGCGCGGTAAATACCATTTAAATTTGATAAAATAACATTCTCCTGTACTTGTGGTTTATGAATCCGCCTGAGTTTTTATCCTAGGCATCCAGATTTTGGGTGGGGTTAATTATATGTTCTTCAGTAGAATGGAAGTGGGGCTGTTAAAAGAAAAAAAAAACGCTAACCGTAATTTTTTGTTACACCATTTACTTTAAACTGTATTTCTTATTTTCGAAGAAAATATGAGAACGGGTGGGTGGGCGGGGCCAGGTTAACTTTTTCCTATGGAGACTTTGATAACCAAGCAATAGCCCCGCCCATGCGCCTCCTCTTTATTTTAGTGACTACCCTTAATATGGTTTACTCCTATCTTCGCAAGTAGTAGCCCCACCCACCCACCCACTCTTTTCTTTAAAGGTATGTCATTTGCCAAAATCAGTTTTATTTTAGCAAATACTAACCCCGCCCCCCTACCCACGCTCTTGTCATTCAAAGACTAACTACCAAAAAGATAATAATCTTGATTTAGAACTTCCATTCAAGTGTTTAAAAAAAATTTTTTGCCCGTTTTTCGAAATTTCTAGATTGTTAGAAATAAAAATCAAAAATCTTGCAATATTTGGGCTGGCTAGAAATTTTTTTTGTTATTTTAAACAAAACCTAGAAAACTTTAATATTTTCATTAATTTTTGCTGCAATGAAAGTTCGATTTTTCCAAAAAAAATCAGAATTTGGAAAATGTTCTATCGAAACAACTTTCGTTTTTTATTTTTATGTCTTCTGGTTATTGAAATTAGAGGTATAGTTGCATTTTTGAAACAGTGAACTTTGTTCCATTGATTTCCTTAAAAAGGTTAATAATTTTCTATTGTAATACGTTTTTAGATTCCTTCTGAGTTTCGCCCTAAATTTCGTTGTTGTCATCTTTAGTTCCTAAACAAATCCGCAACAAATTATTTGGGTGGCGTTCATTATTTCAGGACCGGCAGTACATATCTTCAAAAATCATTGGATTGAAAATGTTTAAAACTAAAAATTTTATACCTTCTGGTTGTTGAAATTAGAAGTATAGTTCTAGTTTTGAAACAGTGAACTTGGTTCCATTGATTTCCTCAAAAAGATTAATAATTTGCTATTGAATATGTCGATTTACATATCTTAGACAATTAATTTTCAAACTACTGGACTCATTGTTGTCAAATTTTAGATGTATTTTAGAAATATCCGGTAGATGGTCAAACCCTAACTAAAATTTGTCTAATCAGCCTCACCAACATTTCGGTGACGTCACTTTAAAATTTTGCAAGTTAAATGCCATTTAGATTTAATAAAATGATACACTTCTGTACTTGCGATTTATGAATCCGCCTGGAGTTTTTACCAAAAAGACGATATCTTCAATTTAAAACTTATATTCAGAAAAGTGTTGTAAAAAAATTTGAAACTGTTTTTTCGATATTTCTAGATTGTAGGAATAGAGCCCAGTCCTGCAGTACTTGGACTGTACACAAATATTTTTTATTATTTTATTCTGACTAAAACATTTAAAAAAAAATTGATGAAACTTCAAAACTTTTGTATTGTAGAATGTTTTTTTTTATTTTTAAAATTTGCCAATTTTTACTTCGTGTATAAGTCAAGAATTGGAATATTGCTTGTCCGGCGGGTGGGTGGGGTTAATTATATATTCTTCAGTAGAATGGGAGTGGGGCTGTTAAAAAAAAAAAGGCTAACCGTAATTTTTTCGTACACCATTTATTTTAAAGTATATTCTTATTTTCGAAGAAAAAATGAGAACGGGTGGGTGGGTGGGGCCAGGTTTAACTTCTTCTTAAGAGTCTTTGATAAGTAAGCAATAGCCCCGCCCATGCCCCTCCTCTTCATTTCAGTGACCACTCTTAATATTGTTTAATTTTATCTTAGCAAGTAGTAGCCCCACCCACCCGCCCTCTATTTTCTTAAAAGTGTCATCTGCCAAAATCAGTCTTATCTTAGAAGGTACAAACCCCGCCCACCCACCCTCTTTTTTCTTTAAGGGTATGTGATTTGCCAAAATTAGTTATATTTTAGCAAGTTCTAACCCCCCCAACCACGCCCTTCTCATTTAAAGGACTAACTACCAAAAAGATAATAACCTTGATTTAGAATTTCGATTCAAAGTGTTTAAAAAAATTTATTTGCCCGTTTTTCGAAATTTCTAGATTGTTAGAAATAAAAATCAAAAATCTTGCAATATTTTATAGAAATTTTTTTTCTCTTACTTTAAACAAAACCTAGAAAACTTTAATATTTTCATGAATTTTTGCTACAATGAAAGTTCGATTTTTCCAAAAAAAAAAAAATCAGAATTTGGACAGACTGGAATTTAATTTGAACAAAATGTTGGATATGATTCATTCTGCTATAGGTGCGAAAAAGTTCAATCGAAATAACTTTCGACCAATTTTTATTCTTATGTCTTCTGGTTATTGAAATTAGAAATATAGTTCTAGTTTTGAAACAGTGAACTTCCATTGATTTCCTCAAAAAGGTTAATAATTTGCTATTATAATATGCTTTTTAGGTTCCATTTGAGTTTCGCCCTGATGAGTTTCCTAAATTTCGTTGTTGTCATCCTAAATAAATCCGCAACAAATTATTTGTTCATTATTTCAGGACTGGAAGTATATATTTTTAAAAAACATTAGATGCAAAAAGTTCAAAACTAAAATTATTTTTTAAAATCTCACTATTAAATAAAATCTGAAAAAATTTGATTTTCATGAATTTTTCCTCAGAATTTGGGTATAGTTATAGTTTTGAAGCAGTGAACTTTGCCATAAAAAATATTAGTAATTTACAATTGAAATCGCTCTTTTAGGTTAATAGGTTAATTGGAAAAACCAGTTTCCAATTAATAAATTCAAAATCTTAAAAAAAAATATTGAAGCAATATATACTTAATTTTTTACAATTTTACTTCCCGAGCGTAAGCAAAGGAAGTATTGTAATCGAGTCCGTCGGCCGACTCTCTACTTTTACGTTTTCTCGATCTTTCATGACCCCTAGAAGACGAAGAAATAGGTCTCCCATTTCCGTCTGTCTGTCCGTCTGTCCGTCTGTCCGTCTGTCCGTCCGTCTGTCCGTCTGTCCGTCTGTCCGTCTGTCCGTCTGTTGTCACGGATTTTTATTAGACAGATAATCTCCGAAAGTACTCGACCGATTGTTGTGAAATTTTGTACTTATATTAAGAATATCATGTAGATGGTAAAACGCTAACCAAAATTTGTCGAATCATCCCCACCACTAAAGCGATGACGTCACTTCAAAATTGTACATAGTAAATGGGTTTTCAATTGTATAAAATAACATAGTCCTACACATGTAGTTTACAACTCTGAATCGACTTTTCACTCGAAACGTCCAGATTTTTGGAAAAAAAATCAAAATTATAAAACAACATTTTGAAATTTAATTTTTAATCTGCTAACCAGAATGCTTTGAAATGTTGCAGATGTTTTAAGGCTATAAAGAGCATCATAAATCTTTAGTCAAAAAATATTTGCTTATCCCCTCCAAAAACTTGATGACGTCAGCTCAAAAGTTTGTGGAATAAATCATATCTAAAATGTACAAAATATGATGAGTCTGTACTTGTGAACTATCACTCCATTAATATTTTTTGGATTTGCATATACAGGGTGACTCAAAAAAATTAATGAATGCGTAAATATATTTTATTGATTTAATCAGGAACTACAAAACCGAATGCTCTGAAATCTTGCAGATGTTTTAAGGTCATAAAGAGCATAATAAATGTTTAGTCAAAATATATTTGCTTATCCCCTCCAAAAACTTGATGACGTCAGCTCGAAAGTTTGCCGAATAAATCATATCTAAAATGTACAAAATATGATGAGCCTGTACTTGTCATTTATCACTCCATTCATATTTTTTGGATTTGCGTATACAGAGTGACTCAAAAAAATTAATGAATGCGTAAATTTATTTTATTGATTTAATCAGGAACTACAAAACCGAATGCTTTGAAATCTTGCAGATGTTTTAAGGTTATAAAGAGCATAATAAATTTTTAGTCAAAATATATTTGGTTATCTTCTACAAAAAACTGATGACGTCAGCTCAAAAGTTTGCCGAATAAATTGTATCTAAAATGTACAAAATATGATGAGTCTGTACTTGTGATTTATCATTCCATTCATATTTTTGGATTTGCATATGCAGGGTGACTCAAAAAAATTAATGAAGGCGTGAATTTATTTTATCGATTTAATCAGGAATTACAAAACCGAATGCTTTGAAATCTTGGGAATATTTTAAAGTTATTATAAGCATGGTAAACTTTTGTTCAAAATGTATTTGTTCATCCCTCCTAAAAAAATTGATGACGTCACCCTTAAATTTTGCTGAATAAATCCTATCTAAAATGCAAAAAATATGATGAGTTTGTACTTGTGATTTATCATTCCATTCATATTTTTTAGATTTTCTTAAGAGGTGGTTCAAAAAAATTAATGAAGTCAATTTATTTTATTGATTAAATTAAAGGCAACACTTATTATTAGTATTACACCCCAACCAACCAAATTTGGTAGACACAAAATTTGTTAAAGGAAAAACTCGGTTGAAACATAGGGTAGCACGCTTATTTACATCGACTTTAACATTACAGACCTGCATTTGTTTTATGCGTTCACTTGATTCCGCGAATGTGAAATAGACATGTTTATAATCAACCAATTGTGAATTTCACCGTCAAGAATTAAAATAAAACCCAATGTTTTATATAATAAGCGGAAGTCGAAGCAATAAAACCGACGGTCGTTTTGTTTACAGTTTCTGTGTTTGGCTCTCACGTATGCTGTTACGCCTGTCATCTTAAATTAACAATGTTTATACATACACGATTTTCAGTTGCCTCTGATACGTAGGTATACGTGAGTAAATTGTTTCGTTATTTTATTGATTATTACAAATCAATATTCAAACGACCCAATTCATTTTCCCGAAAATTTGAGAATATAATAATTTTATTCTTAGTATTACACTACATCTATCCCAACTGATATACGTGTCCTTGCAAAAATGTTGATGACGTCATCGCAATTTTTTTTTAAATTCCCACTACAAAAATGTAATGAGAAAAAAAACACAATAGGCATGCAGTCGTCAAGTTTCCGACAGCGAGGGAAGTACTGTCTAAACTCTTTAGACCAATTTTTTAATTTTTGAAAACATTGATATCCCAGTCTTTTCAGTGTGTACAAATTTGGAGCCGAAATACGAAATTCTCCTTAAAATAGCAATTATTTACGTTACTAGTGGCATAAAAGCATCATTACCATATTACCACACAAGTGTGAAGTTTCTTCACGTGTAGCGTAAAAAATTTATCTACGCCTTCACAATTGTTTAAAACGAACTTAAACAATCAAGAATTATATTAACACAAACGAGTTATTACCTCACTCTAATAAATAGGACAACTTCAGGTTTATCCCACTGTCACCGATATTTTTTACGGTACAAGTGCGATAAACACCTTGTTACCATACGAGTGTGAACTTTGCTTGCAACGAGTCATTTGACCAGGAGATCGATAATAAAGTGCAGCTCACATGCAACATACAAAATTTTATCTACGACGTCAGATTTCCCTCAAATAAATTAAAATACATGCAGAATGTGTTATTTGTGTAGAAAATCCACAATAAACAATCTAATATTAGCACACTAGTTGATAATTAAATCATCACTTAAATAAAAAGAGTGCTATAAACGGAATTTATCTCACTCTCGTGGAAAAAAGCTGTTTCAGGATTTTAGGATTTGTGTCCGAATTTAGAACATAAATAAACCTGACTGAGTAGATGTGATTTTAAAAACCTTGGCACCAAAAATTTGGGACCGCTTTGTGCATAATACTTATTTTGATTTCAGGTTTAGACGTTTCGAATTTGAAAAATCAAAAGGGCGTTTTTGAAAGTTTGAAAAGTAATAGTAGCGGCTAATAATAGAGCAGAAACCTTGAAAAGTCTGTAAGTGTAAAAATTTTAATTACCTAATGATTAGAAATGTAAATATGTTAAATCATGTAATTCTGACACTATCACCGTTTTTTAAACCATTTATCTTTTCATTTAGTTTTTTGCTCTCCCGCCTGCCCCTGCCAAGCTCCAACCATCAATAATCTAATCTAAAATGTAAATACTCTCCACCTTGACTTCCATTTTCAAGGTTCCGAATGTTTCGCTCCGCAGAACACCCAACAACTTACTGTATTTTTCGGACAATTAAATTTCGTTAATGTATCTATTGTACTACAACATCCACTTTTGCACTAATTGCCTGCCATTACTTCAATCAAAAGTGTAACTGTTTACCCAGACGTGCAGCCCGAATTTTTCCGCCCATGTGTATGGTACCTGTGGTGTTCCCCAAGCACCTTCCTTTGTCCCTTTCCACAGGTGCATGTGCCCTTCCATCCCACAACCGTTACAAAGAAACAGGTCCAATCCTGTCTTCGAGTGACGAATCGGGCACTTTTACTCCACGTTTGACCCTTTTGTCATTGGCTCTTTCCAAATGCGGCCCACCTAAAGCTCTTGTTATTAGGTAGCGTTGTTGATTGTTGAAATCATCGCTTACATAATAATTAACAAAAAATTCGTTCGCTGCCAAGGCCAAGGTCAGGCCGTTTGCGCATGGCCTGTATCTAACAGCTGTTATTGATTCTGCCTCAATGTGTTCATTTGCTTCCCTCCTTATGGGCCATCATCGCGAATTTAAACACTGTAAAATTTATCGCCGGGTTACGATTATTGTTCTGTGGGAGGCCGAACGACATAGCACCTATTTGTTGTTAAAATAAACAAAGCTGGCGTATCACATGACTGATAACAAATGACTCAGCCGCCTTAACAACCGGCGAAATTTATCAAATCGGAAAGACGAGGGGTCACCTGCGATTTGTAGCGAGTCCCCTCTGCGGACGAAGAGGACCTGTATGGGCCATTTTTAACCCGATGTCGCATATTTATTCTTGGAGAGTGTACCTGAGGAACGTTTCATTGATTTATTGACAAGCAATTGTTCGTGCGGTTTGAAGATTAAACATTTTGGCACTAGGCCAGTTTTGTTCCGAATCCTAATATGTGTATAAAGATGTTTAAAAAGTATTTATTTTGGTAAAATACCAACACTATTGTGTTTGTACATTATACAGACTAACCGGAAAGTAGCTAATACCCTTAAGGGCACATTCTCGAGTACCTCTACAGAGTGAGTCATATAGAAGTAGTCATGTGGAGTGTATTGTGTTGTGTTTTTAAGACGTAACATACAGCTTAGTTTTTCAAATAGGGTAACCTATGTATTGTTATATATGTATTCTGATTCACATTTTCTCACGCTTTATAACCATTGTTTACTTTCCAAATTCTATAAGAGTGTTTATATAAAATTAAATTATTGCAATTTTCAATTATCGATATTTCATTTTTTCAAAGAACACCCTGTATTTTTTTAGAGAACAAAAACAGAATAATGTGCATTAATTGAATACATGGTGTTCCATTTAAAATAACGAAAATTGTAAACTGTATATTTTTTATGAACACAAGATTTTAGTTTTAGGGAAACACATAGTTTATTTTTGAAATTTGAATGCAACGTTGCCACGTTATTTCAGTTTTCTTGATTTTTTTAGGTTATGTTACAATATTTTATGGAGATTAAACATTTGTTGCGGTATCAATTAAATTAAATTTTATTATATAGAGTGTTTATAAAAAATCGGAAACATTTCAATTTTCAATTATCATTATTTCAGTTTTTTCAAATGGAACACTCTGTATTTTATTACTCTATCGTACCCTATATAAAAAATTCTTAATAATAAACAGAGTAAGGTGCAGTAAAAAAATACAGGTATTCACTTCGAAAAATATGAACTATCGATATTTAAAAATTGCAATATTTTAGAATTTTTTTATAGACAGTTAGACACTGTAGATTGAGACGCAATTTAATTTGCACCGTAGTAAATCCGGTACTTTTCTCTGTCTCTCTACAAAATATTATAACACATATTTTGAAAGTAACCCCACTGCGATTTTTTTGCGAAGCTTTGTATTGCTAGAAGATTTCAAGGAAATTGGAATAACGTGGCAACGTTGCATCGGAAGGTCAAAATTAGACCATGGTTTTAAGGCCAATGAGAATATGAAAAAATATATAGGTTGTTCCATTAAAAAAAACTATTTTGTTAGTCCTTAAAAACAGAACACTCTGTATAGTCGTCACTAATTTCAATGTTCGATGCTTAAAGAACGGTCAAACTGTGTCCTCAGATTTTTTTTTATTTTCAGTAACTAATGAGATATGGAGGAATGCGCGTTTAGTGACTCACTCTATATATTATTTTCGACGATTTAGATGCTTCATGAAAAAAGACGGTTGTATTTTGATTGAAAAAAAATCGTCATATTTTGAAAAATAGAGGTTTGAAATTTTGTACAATATACAGGGTGAGTCACTAAGCGCACAATCTTCGATATCTGATTAATTATTAGAAATAGAAAAAAGTTATAGGCCAAGTTGAACGGTTCTTTGAGGACCATATCCTGAAATTATTTTGAAGTGTATTCTGTTTTTAGGACTAACACAACTTAGTTTTTTTTAACTGAAAAACCCTATATATTTTTTACGTTTTGATTACCCTCTTTCTAGGTTTTATACCTGCAGTTTATTTTTGAAATTCCGTTGATTTAGTGTCATGCAAATCATATTTTAATCTTTTGTGTGTTTTTGTAAAAAAATCTAGTTTACAATTTTCAAATATCGATATTTAATTTTTTTCAAATAGAACACCCTGTATTTAATTTAGAGAACAAGAAACAGAATAAGATACACTAATTAAATGCATGGTGCTGTATTAAAGAAAAACGAAATGTCGATATTATAAAATTGTTAAATGTATATTTTTTTGTGAACCCTATATATATTTAAATTTTTTTCTATAAAATTCTATAAAATATGGGAACAGAAATCTTAAAATTAACCTCATTCTGATTTTTTTTTAACCCTTGTATTGCTGAAAAGGTTAAAAATTCTGGTAAAACGTGTCAACGTCGCATTGGAATTTCAAAAATAAACTGCGCTTAGAAAGCTTAGAAACATGTTGATGAGAATATGTAAAAATATATAGGATCTTCTATTGAAAAAAGAGGTGCGCACTTGGGCTTGAAAACAAAACACTCTGTATAGTCGCAAATAATTGTAATGTGTATGTACTACTCAAAGGCACCGTACAACTTTGGTCTTTGTTTTTTCCATTTGTAATAATTAATACCCTGTAGGTTTTTCAGTAGCATACACTAAAGTTATTTCAAATATACGGGATGTTTATAGAAAATCTGAAATTTGAATTTTTATTTTATTGTGTTGGCCCTAAGTTTAAATATTCTGAATTTATAACTTTTATTAAGTATTTATTTCTCTTTTGAAAGTCTTTTTGTTTAAATGTGGACGTTTTCGGTAAATTTTAATAACTTTGATAAAATTTCAGGGTTACCTGTTCTAGAATGTCATGTTTGCCGAGATGAGATTCGTCTTTAATTAAGAACCAATGAAATTAATCACTTATTTTATTGGCTGTGAGATGAAAGGTGGATTTTCTATTCACAAGCAAAGTAAAATAGACTAAAAGGTAGAATTAATCCCACCCACCTGCGTCTACATTTCATTGGCTTATTTTAGTTATAGGGAGATGAAAATTGAACTCTATGGCAAGTGGTCGTATCTCATTAAAAAACTTCAAAGTTTGTCGAGTGGCCGAATCTATGCTTATAATAAAACTTCAAAGTGGCATTATAAGCAATTATATATATTTTTTTCGTTTTTCAATTTTCCGTTTTCCAAATTTTCGATTTTTCAATTTTCGATTTTCCAGTTTATTAAACTTACGATTTTGGATTTTTCGATTTTTCACTTTTCAATTTTTAAATTTTGCCATTTGGCGAATTTTCAATTAGCCAATTTTTAATTTTTCAATTTTTCGATTTTTAAATTGTACAATTTAACATTTTTTTGAAAAATCGAAAAATGAAAACCTAAAAATTGTAAAATTGAAGAAACGAAAAATGAAAATTGAAGAAACGAGAAACTGAAGAAATGAAACAATATATATCACAAAATAGAAAAATCGAAAAATTGTAGAATCAGAAAATTGAAGAAATGAAAAATTAGGTATATGTAAAAACTGATAAGTCGAAAAATTATAAATCGGAAAATTGAAGACGAAAAACCGAAAAGACAACAAACAGAAAGAAATTGAAAAAACGAAAAATTTGATCCAAAAATTGCAAAACCGATAAATTGAAAGAGTAAGAAATCAAAAAACAAAAAATTGAAGCAACGAAAAATTTCCACTTTTTCAATATTTCGATTTTACAGTTTTTGATTGCAATTTCTCAAATTTTCAATATTTCATTTTCCAAATTTTCGGCTTTTCAATTCTACAATTTTTGCAATTTTTCGATTTTTCAATTTTTCGTTTTTCAATATGCCGTTGTCCAATTTTTCGATTTTACAATTTTTGGATTTTTCAATTGTACTATTTTATAATTTTGCATTTTTTGGATTTTTCAATTGGGTATACAATTTTTCAGTTTCAAAATGTATCTATTTTTCGATTATACAAATCTTCAAGTTTACCTACTATTTTGCAATTTTTTGATTTTACAATTATCCGGTTTTTAATTTTTTGGATTTTTCAACTTTTAAACTGTACAATTTTACAATTTTTCAATTTAACTATTGTCTAATTTTTTCAATTTTCAATTTTTCAATTTGACCATTGTCTAATTATTTTTTTCAATTTTCAATTTTTCAAGTTTCAGTTTTTCACTGTTGCAGATGTTTAAATTTTTAGATTTCTCTAATACCTACCCGATTTTTAATTTTTCAATTTATCAACTTTTAATTTTTCAATATTTGATTTTATTTTTTATACAATTTTTCATTTTTCCGCTTTTCAATATTCGATTTTTTCCCAGTTTTTCAGTTTTATAATTCAGCATTTTTTTTTTATTTTACCAATAAGATTATTAACATCTCGAATTTCAATTTTACAGTTTTTGAATAATTTTTTTATACATTTTTTTAATTTTTCGTTTTCCCAGTTTTCAGTTTTCCAATTTTTCGATTTTTTACTTTTTCAGTTTTATAATTTTGCATTTTTTTGACTTCCGATTTTTAATTATTCTGAATTTAACAATTTTTTGTTTTTTAATTTTTCCGCTTTTCAATTTCCTATTGTCCATTTTTTGATTACACAATTTTTTATTTTTCGTTTTTTCAATTTTACTATTTATCGATTTTTCGGTTTTTCAAATTCACAATTTGGCGATTTTTTTATTTTTCTCAATTTTTATGTATTTTGTAATTTTTTGATTTTTAGAATTCTCCTGTTTTTGTTTTTTTGGTTTTTTCAATTAATTTTTAATTTTACAATTTTCCAATTTTTCTGTCACACGATTGTCTAATTTTTAATGATGTCTTCCATTTTTCAATTTCTTGATTTTCACTTTTTCAGCGTTGAAATTTTGAAATTTTTCGATGGTTCAATTTTAGGATTTTTCGATATTAACATTTTTCGGTTTATTCGATTTGTCAAATACCCGACTTTTAATTTTCTTAGTATTCGATTATTCAATTTATAGATTTTACAATTTTTCGATTTTCCAGTTTTTCAGTTTTGTAATTTTATATTTTACAACTATATGATTTTTACTTTCTCTATTTTCAATTTTACAGTTTTTGATTTAAAAATTTTTTACACGGCTTTTCAATTTATATGTAATTTTTGGGTTTTTCCAATTTTCCATTTTCCAACACATATTTCATTTTACAATTTTTTTATTTTCCACTTTCAATTTTATACTGTTGCATTTTTTTTTTTTTTTATTTATTGGCTTATTTTATTTCCTGTGGCAGACTACGCTTAAAAAAAATTCAAAGTGGCTCCTCCCACCCACCCGAAAAGAGGTGCGCACTTGGGCTTCAAAACAAAACACTCTGTATAGTCGAAAATAATTGTAATGTGTATATACTACTCAAAGGCACCGTACAACTTTGGTCTTTGTTTTTTCCATCTGTAATAATTAATACCCTGTAGGTTTTTCAGTAGCATACACTAAAGTTATTTCAAATATACGGAGTGTTTATAAAAAATCTGAAACTTTACAATTTTCAACTATCACTATTTCAGTTTTTTTTATATACGACACCCTATATTTTTCATTACTCCATCTCGCTTTACACTCAAAATGCTTAATGTAAACATAATAAGACACAATAATAAAATACAGGGTGTTCACTTTGAAAAATATCAAACATGGATCTTTAAAAATTACTTATTTTATGATTTTTTTAAATTTAATTTCTTTATCTCTACAAAATATTAGAATATATATTTTGAAAATAACCCCACTGCGATTTTTTTGCGAACCTTTGCATTGCTAAGAGATTTCAAGGAAATTGGAATATCGTGGCAACGTCGCATCGGAATTTCAAAAATAGACCACGGTTTTAAAGCCTCTGAGGCCAATGAGAATATGTATAAATTTAGGCTGTTCCATTAAAAATAGAACACGCTGTATAATTGTCACTAATTTTAATGTATTATACTTAAAGAACCGTCTAATCTGTCCTCTGGTTTTTTATTTAGTTTCAATAACTAATGAAATATGGCGGACTGCGCGTTTAGTGACTCACCCTGTATATTATTTTCGACGATTTATATGCGTAATAAAAAAAGAGAATGTTTTTTTTATTGAAAAAATCCTCATATTTTGAAAATAAAGGTTTGAAATTTTGCACAAAACGTTTACCTTAATGTACAGGGTGAGTCACTAAGCGCGTAATCCTCGATATCTCATTAATTATTAGAAATAGAAAAAAGTTATAGACCATAGTTGTACGGTTCTTTCAGGACTATACTCTAAAATAATTTTTAACTATACACAGTGTTCTATTTATAAGGTGTATCACACAACTGAGTTTTTTTAAGTGAAAAACTATATATTTTTACGTTTTTATTAACGTCTTTCTAGGCTTTATAACCACAGTTTATTTTTAAAATTCCGTTGATTTAGTGTCAGGTAAATCATATTTTAATCTACTGTGTGTTTATAAAAAAAATTCTAAACTTTACAATTTTAAAGTATTGGTATTTCAGTTTTTTCAAATAGAACACACTCTGTTTTATCATTGCATCTTTCTCTATTAGCTTTAGACATAAAAAATACTTCATAAAAACAGCAAGGTGCAGTAATAAAATACAGGGTGTTCTTTTTGAAAAATATGAAATATCGATATTTAAAAATCGCAATGTTTCTCCATCATTAATTAATTTTACTCTATTTTAGGTTGTCATTCTCCTAATATGTCGATATTTTTAACAAAAAAATATATATATATATAAACACTGTATATTTGAAATAATTTTAGTGTATGATTCTGAAAAAAACTATTACTTTTATATATCTCTTCACTAAATATTGTAACACGGATTTTAAAAATAACCCTTTTGCGATTTTTTTTAAACCCAAAAAAATTCAAGAAAATTGGAATAACGTGGCAACGTCGCATTGTAATTTCAAAAATAAACTGTGGTTGTAAAGCTTGAAAAGAGGTCAATCAAAACGTGTAAAAATATATAGGGTGTTTCAAAAAAAAAACCAAGGTGTGTATTACAACTTTGGTCTTTGAGTTTATACAGGTGATTAAATTTGCAAATTATTTGCGTTTGAAATACGATTTGTAGCACTAAAGGAGTTGTGTCAGACCACGTCAGTATTTTTTTTCCATAATTTTCGGTCGCCAGACAATGGAACACTCTGTATATATAACTATGTACATAGATAGCGATTAGTGTAGTACATATAGTATACATAGTACATATAAGGAAAAAATTAGGTAACTGTTTTTTTTTTTTTTTTGTGTATGTATTTTCAGAAATTCCCCTCTGCTGCACAACCAGACTTTTGTTTGTAATAAGTGAAACGTTAATTCCTTCTTACTTGTTTAATTCATACTTTTTTAAGCTAAACTATGTTCAGTGTAAATTCGTTAAGAATATCAAGAATGTAAATATAGGTTATGCAGATATTCAGCTGCACGACTGTAAAATTAAAAATATGTTCACCTGTGCTGAGTTCGATCATCTGTTTTTGAGGGAAATAGGTTAAGAAAAGTAGCTCGTTTGCTAGATTTTCTTGTTACTTTCTAGACGCAAACTTTTTTTTATTGTGACTATAATTTCATAATGCAATGTATATATCAACAATTTATTAAAAAATAAATAAAATAAAATAAAATTAATCTTCATAAACCGATCTTCACTGTCACTTTCAGACAGTGCCCCTGCCCGACGCCAGCCGACTCCGCCATAAAACTGCTTTTGAACTTTCTTTGTTGCGAGCGTAATTACTCATCCTCATTACCCCACACCGGCAATTTCCACACCGTTTTCTTCAAAACACAACTACAACAAATATGAAAGTGCAACGCTGACTCATCGGCGTGGCGTGATCGGACGAAACCTCAACAATCAGCCATTAAACAAAAATTAATTAAAGTAAAAGAGCAGGTACGCCACTGCGGCAATCAAGTTTCTTTGCTCTCTCAGATGAGATCTGTTTCATCTCGACCAACCGGTTTATCGAGACCTTGGCCACTGTATTACTCCGAGTAAAGTAGGTTTCTTTGTTCTTTTCATCGCCTCGGGCGCAAAACCCGTATTTTGTAAAGATGTTGAACGCGTATGCAAAAAATCAGCGCAATCGCCCACATTAGGGACGTGTGCGTGTGCCTGCGTGTGCGTCCTAATCGCCGCCCTGCTAAATATCGACGATTACACGCAAATGTAGGTTTGTTGTTTTCGTCGATTTGTGTACATTGGTAAGGAGCGGTACAGTTGAAAGTGGATGATTATATTGGAAACGCAAGTCCGTGCGTGAAGAAGAGGGGACTTTTTGCAAGTGCAACTATGTAGCTGGATTTGTACTAAAGACGCCGTTGAAGTAAAAATCGTGGCTTATGTTCTATCACTATGTTCGTTTATGAAGAAGAGGGGACTTTTCACAAAAAGAAGACCTACTTTAATTTTGATTCAAGAGCACTAATCACGTGACAAAAATATTATGGTCAAATATTTTCAATCTAAATCTAATATTTGCCAAATTCACAACTTGTTTTTAATTTTTTACGCTTGTGTGTGTGAATTTCAGACAATATTTGTGAAATTTTAAGTATTTTTTATTTAATTTACAAAAGCGGCTACCGCAAGGTGAAATCAATACCTTTTTTGTAGAAAAAACATCGTTGAACTTTATTTTATTTTTAAATCAACATCCTGTTGCTTTAAAAATATATATTTTCGTTGTTATTCGTTTGCTTTTGAAAATTTATTGCGTGCCGTATTTCTAAAACAATGATTTGTTGTTTGTTTAAATATTTTATTGCAAAGTTTTAATTTGGCAAATAAAAATTTAACAAGAGGCAAATTTTTTATGTAAATACTAATATTTTTATTATTTGTTAAGTTTCCTTTGTTTGCAATATTTGGCGAATAGTGAAGGTTGTTACAACTCCGGAACTTAAGGGGCACTTCTAGCTTTGTAGATCATTTAACTAATAGTTTTAATCTCAAGCGGAATACATTTCAAAAAATGGGTTGATACTTAGCCAAAAATGTGTTTTTAATGCGATAAAAATAAGTTATTAATGAACAAAATAGATAGATTTTTAAATGACGTCACTACTGGTTCAGGGTATTAAAATACGTAGTCCATTAATGACACCAATTTAGGGCGATTGTGACCCTGACGTCATCAGTTACCTCGTTACAAAAATTTTAGTGATATTTTGTAATTCTTAGTTAAATCAATTAAGTTTGACTCTCGTAAATTGATTTTTTTAAAAGACGACTAGCAATATTTTGGGATGACGTCATTAATTTTTTGAAGGGGGGGAAAAAGTACATTTTTTTTATCTGTATTGTTAAAAATAAAATTACTTTTTAAAATCAACTTAAAACCTTTTCTACTAATTTTTTACATTTAAACAGTAAAAACTGATTATTTTTTGAGATGACGTCATCAGTTTTTTTAAACGAAAAGTATAAATAAATTTTGGTTATTGTCTTTGTATGCTTTCATAAAAAACATAGTTTCCATTGTTATCTCACCAGAGAATACTAAAGAAATTGGCCATTAATGTCATCAATTGAGGCGATTTTGGCTCAATTTGGACAGTACGTAGAGGCGAAAATTGCGTTTGATGGCTATTAGACCTAACGGAGAAGGGGTGAGCCTAAAAGCCACGGTTGATGTAGATGGTCGTTTGGGTCATTTTACCTCAACTTTCAAACTGGCATTTTTTGGATATTCTCTGGTCGCTTTAAAAGCGTGATGGAAAAATTGTTATCCATGAGGTAAAGATGAAAATTAGTATTTAACACATTTTCAATTTTTGCTACAAAAATATTTTGGACCCAACTATTCAGTAAAACATTGATAATTTTTTGAGATGACGTCATCAGTTGTTCAGAGACAAGAATTTCAGTTGATATTCAATGCTCGCTACACCAGTTCTACCAACTTATCAAACTTCAAAGGTCTTTTGTCCAGACTTAAAAGCGTAAGTAGCATTATGAGATGACGTCATCAATTTTGTGAACAAGGTGAAACAATAAATTTTGGTTAGTATTTAAGTAAAATTTTTATAATTGAAAATGTTTGCTTTAATTACAAAAAAACAAATATATTTTATTTTCTTAGAGGGTAGGTTATTTGGCAACTACTAAATTTTTAAGTTTTTCGATTTTTCAGCTTTCGAATTTTTCAATTTTCGCTTTTAAAATTTTCAATTTTATGTCTTTCGATTTTTGATTTCTCTGGGCAACTGAAAAAAACTTTCGATTTTTTAATTTTACAATTTTGGCAGTTTTCCGATTTCTCAATTATTTGATTTAAAAAAAAAATATCGAGAAAATAGACGTTTATTTTTTTAAATTTTCGATTTTTGATTTTTTGTCACCGGATTTTTGGAAGGGAGTAAAAAGTACTTTTGATCAGCGATTTCCATGTTTACCGTAAATGTAAAACGTCTGAAAATTTTGTTTCTAATTTTCAATTTTTCGATTTTTCAAAATTTCGGTTTGAACAAATTTGTTCTTTTAGTTAAAAAATCGAAAAATGGCAAATCGCGAAAATGAAAGATTTTAACTTGAGAACTTGAAAAATTAAAAATCAAAAAATTACAAAATTGTAAAGTTAAAACTTGAAAAATCAAAAAAGTGGAATTAAAAACTGCAAAATTGTCAAACAAATTATCAAATGAAATATTCAAAAGTTGAAAACTGTAAAAACTAAAAAAAATGAAAACTGGAATTCCGAATTCGATTTTATAAGATTTTTTTTCAATTTTTCGATTTTTCAGTTTTTGATTTTTCGATTAAACAGTTGCACAATTTTCCGATTTCTCATTTATCCAATTTTTCAATTTGTCATTTTTTGATTTTTAAATTTTTTTATTTTTAGCAAGTCCTTACTAGCGCCACACTTTATTTTCTTGGAAGAATAAGTCATCAGCTAAGGTCAGTCTTATCTTGGCAAGTACTAGCCCCCCGCTCACCCTCCCTTACTTTCTTAGAGGATATGTATGTCATTTGCTAAAATCAGTATCATCTTGACAAGTACTAGCCCCGCCCACCCACCCTTTATTTTCTTAGAAGAGTGGGTCATCTGCCAAAATCAGTCTTATCTTGACAAGTACTAGCCCCGCCCACCCACCCTTTATTTTCTTAGAAGAGTGGGTCATCTGCCAAAATCAGTCTTATCTTGACAAGTACTAGCCCCGCCCACCCACCCTTATTTTCTTAGAGAGTAGGTCATTTCCCAAAATCAGTCTTATCGGACTACTAGATTTTTCAGTTTTCGATTTTTCAACTTTGGAATTTTCCAAATTTTCGCTTTTAAAATTTTCAACTTTTTGATCTGTCTTTCGATTTTTGATTTCTCTGGCCAACTGAAAAAACTTTCGATTTTTTAATTTTATAATTTTGGCAGTTTTCGGATTTCTCAATTATTTGACTTTTAAAAATATCCAGAAATTAGACGTTTATTTTTTTAAATTTTCGATTTTTAATTTTTTGTCACCGGGTTTTTGGAAGGGAGTAAAAAGTAATTTTGATCAGCGATTGCCGTACTTACCGTAACTTTAAAACATCTGAAAATTTTGTTTCTAATTTTCAATTTTTCGATTTTTCAAAATTTCGGTTTGAACAAATTTGTTTTTTTTAGTTAAAAAATCGAAAAATGGCAAATCGCGAAAAGGAAAGATTTTAACTTGAGAACTTGAAAAACTAAAAATCAAAAAATTACAAAATTGTAAAGTTAAAACTTGAAAAATCAAAACATTGGAATTAAAAACCGCTAAATTGTCAAACAAATTATTAAAAGTTGAAAAATCTAAAAACTAAAAAAAAATGAAAACTGGAATTTCGAATTCGGTTTTATAAGATGTGTTTTTTTTCAATTTTCGATATTTGTGTTTTTGATTTTCCGATTAAACAGCTGTACAATTTTCCGATTTCTCATTTATCCAATTTTTCAATTTGCCATTTTTTTATTTTTAATTTTTTTTATTTTTAGCAAGTACTAGTGCCACCCACCCAGCCTTTGGTTTCTTTGAAGAATAAGTCAACTGCCAAAATCACCCTTATTTTCTGATTTTTCAATTATTCCAATTTTCAATTCATTTTATTTTTTCGATTTCCCAATTTTTGATTTTTATGTTTTTCGTTTTCACTTTTCGAATTTTTTTCCATTTATCAAATTTTCAATTTTTGGCATTTATAAGCTTCTGATTTGTCGATTTTTCGATTTCTCAATTTTTCAACTTTCGATTCCTTAATTTTTCGATCTTTTTGTTTTGGAATTTTCCTTTTTTTATGCTTTCATTTTTCGATGTTAAAATTTTTAAAATTTTCGATTTTTGGCGTTTCTATCGATTTGTCGATTTTTTGAATTCTTGATTTCTGGATTTTTCGCTTTTATTTTCAATTTTTCGATATTTTAGTTTTGGGATTTTTCAGTTTTTTGATTACTCAGTTTTTCGCCCACCCACCCTTATTTTCTTAGAGGATGTCATTTGCAAAAATCAGTCTCATACTTGCCAAGAAAGATTGATTTTGGCAGATGACCTACTCTTCCAAGAAAAAGGGTGGGTGGGCGGGGCTAGTACATTTCTGAGAAGAGTAGGTCATTTGTCAAAATTAATCTTATTTTGGAAAATACTAGCCTGGCCCATCCGCCTTTTATGTTCTTAGAGGGTACGCTATTTGGCAAGTAGTACCATAGTGTAGAATTTCATTTTTGAAAAAGTTGTCTAAACATTCTGAAAAAATTATTTTTTTTCCAATTTTTGCAACAAATATATTTTGGACACAACTGATCAAAAGTAAAAATTGATAATTTTTTGAGATGACATCATCAATTTTTTGAACCAGATGCATCAATAAATTTCGGTTAGTGAATATTTTTACAAACGAAAATGTTGCTTTATTAAAAAAAAAAACAGTAAATTTAACCTAGTCTCACCACAGAATACCAGAGAAATTCGGCATTAGTGTCATCAACTGTTTTAAATTTTTTCATTTTCTGATTTCTCAAATATTCCAATTTTCAATTCTTTTAATTTTTTGGACTTGTCCACTTTTCAATTTTTCGATTTCCCAATTTTTGATTTTTAGGTTTTTCGTTTTCGCTTTTCGATTTTTTTTTCGATTTATCAAATTTTCAACTTTCGATTCCTTAATTTTTCAATCTTTTTGTTTTAGAACATTTTTCTTTTTTTATGCTTTCATTTTTCGATTTTAAAATTTTTCAATTTTTGAAATTTTCAATTTTTGACGTGTCTATCGATTTGTCGATTTTTTGAATTCTTGATTTCTGGATTCTTCGCTTTTTTAATTTTCAATTTTTCGATTTTTCAATTTTTCAACTTCGATTTTCAAGGTTTTTGATTTTTTAAATTTTGGATTTCTCAATTTTTCGATATTTTAGTTTTGGGATTTTTCAGCTTTTTGATTACTCAGTTTTTCGCCTGCCCTCCCTTATTTTCTTAGGGGATATGTCATTTGCCAAAATTATTCTCATATTGACAAGTACTAGCCCCGCCCACCCACCCTTATTTTCTTAGAGGATATGTCATTTGCTAAAATCAGTCTCATACTTGCCAAAATAAGACTGATTTTGGCAGATGACCTACTCTTCCAAGAAAATTAAGGGTGGGTGGGCGGGGCTAGTTTCTTCTCTTAGAAGAGTAGATCATTTGTCAAAATTAGCCTTATTTTGGAAAATACTAGCCTGGCCTACCCGCCTTTTATATTCTTAGAGGGTAGGTTATTTGGCAAGTACTACCGTAGTGTAAAGTTTCATTTTTGAAAAAGTTGTCTAAACATTCTGAAAAAACTAAATTTTTTCCAATTTTTGTAACAAATATATTTTGGACACAACTTATCAGTACAAATTGATAATTTTTTGAAATGATGTCATCAATTTTTTGAACCAGATGCATCAGTAAATTTCGGTTAGTGAATATTTTTACAAAAGAAAATGTTTTATTTAAAAAAAAAGTAAAATTAAACTAGTCTCACCAGAGAATAGCAGAGAAATTCGCCGTGACATCAATTGTTTTCAATTTTTTCATTTTCCGATTTTTGATTTTTAGGTTTTTCGTTTTCACTTTTCGATTTTTTTCCATTTATCAAATTTTCAATTTTTGGCATTTCTAAGATTCTGATTTGTCGATTTTTCGATTTCTCAATTTTTCAACTTTCGATTCCTTAATTTTTCGATCTTTTTGTTTTGGAATTTTTCTTTTTTTTATGGTTTCATTTTTCGATTTTAAAATTTTTCAATTTTTAAGTTTTCAACTTTTGGCGTTTCTATCGATTTGTCGATTTTTTGAATTCTTGATTTCTGGATTTTTCGCTTTTTTAATTTTCAATTTTTCGATTTTTCAACTTCTCGATTTTCAAGGTTTTTTTAATTTTTTAATTTTGGATGTCTCAATTTTTAGATATTTTAGTTTTGGGATTTTTAAGTTTTTTGATTACTCAGTTTTTCGCCTACCCTCCCTTATTTTCTTAGGGGATGTCATTTGCCAAAATTATTCTCATCTTGACAAGTACTAGCCCCGCCCACCCACCCTTATTTTCTTAGAGGATATGTCATTTGCAAAAATCAGTCTCATACTTGCCAAGATAAGATTGATTTTGCCACATGACCTACTCTTCCAAGAAAATAAAGGGTCGGTGGGCGGGGCTAGTACATTCCTTAGAAGAGTAGGTCATTTGTCAAAATTAATCTTATTTTGGAAAATACTAGCCTGGCCCATCCGCCTTTTAGGTTCTTAGAGGGTACGCTATTTGGCAAGTAGTACCATAGTGTAAAATTTCATTTTTGAAAAAGTTGTCTAAACATTCTGAAAAAATTCAATTTTTTCCAAATTTTGCAACAAATATATTTTGGACACAACTAATTAGTAAAAATTGATAGTTTTTTGAGATGACGTCATCAATTTTTTGATACCAGATGCATCAATAAATTCTGGTTAGTGAATATTTTTATAGACGAAAATGTTGCTTTAATTAAAAAAAAAATGTAAAATTAATCTAGTCTCACCAGAGAATACCAGAGAAATTCGATATTAGTCACATCAATTGTTTTCAATTTTTTCATTTTCCGATTTCTCAATTATTCCAATTTTCAATTCTTTTTATTTTTTTGGATTTGTCCACTTTTCAATTTTTCGATTTCCCTATTTTTGATTTTTAGGTTTTTCGTTTTCACTTTTCGATTTTATTTCCATTTATCAAATTTTCAATTTTTGGGGTCTCTATTCTTCCGATTTGTCGATTTCTCGATTCCTTAATTTTTTGATCTCTTTGTTATGGAATTTTTCTTTTTTTTATGCTTTCATTTTTCAATTTTAAAATTGTTCAATTTTTGAAATTTCAAATTTTTGGCGTTTCTATCTATTTGTCAATTTTTTGAATTCTTGATTTCTGGATTTTTCGCTTTTTTAATTTTCAATTTTTCAACTTTCAGATTTTCAAGGTTTTTGATTTTTTGAATTTTGGATTTCTCAATTTTTCGATATGTTAGTTTTGGGATTTTTCAGTTTTTGATTCTTCAATTATTTACATATTAGATTTTCAGTTTTTGGATTACTCAATTTTTCGCCCACCCTCCCTTATTTTATTAGAGGATATGTCATTTGCAAAAATCAGTCTCATACTTGCCAAGATAAGATTGATTTTGGCAGATGACCTACTCTTCCAAGAAAATAAAGGGTGGGTGGGCGGGGCTAGCACCTTTTCTTAGAAGAGTAGGTCATTTGTCAAAATTAGTTTTATTTTGGAAAATATTAGTTTGGCCCACTCGCCTTTTATGTTCTTAGAGGGTAGGTTATTTCAATTTTTTCCAATTTTTTCAACAAATATATGTTGTACACAACTAATCAGTAAAAAATTAAAAATTGATAATTTTTTAAGATGACGTCATCAATTTTTTGAACCAGATGCATCAATAAATTTTGGTTAGTGAATGTTTTTACAAACGAAAATGTTGCTTTAATTAAAAAAAAAAAAAGTAAAATGAACCTTGTCTTACCAGAGAATACCAAAGAAATTGGGCATTAGTGGCATCAGGCGAAAATTGTATTTGATGCTAGTTAAACAGAATACAACGGGCGCAGTCAGAGCCGCGGTTGACGTAGGGTCATTTTCGGTAAAACCTCACTGTATATTCTCTAGTACAAAAATTGTGACCAGTTGGACTGAAAATCCCATTTGGCACATTTTCAATTTTTTATTGCAAATTTTGCGCTTGTGAATGAAAATTTCTACAACTTTTGCGAAACGTCAAGCTCTTTTGAAAATTTACGAGCGTTGCTATCGTGCGGACGAAAATAGATTATCAAAGAAAAATTCAAATCAACTGTGTTAGTTTGAACTGCAGTTAACATCAAAGTATCAATCTGTTTTTACACAATTTACATGTTTTGTATTTTAAAAGCGACGATGATGTATATATTTAACAACAGGCTTAATTTGATAAACAACGATTTAACAACAAAAGAAAATGTTTGTGCATTAGTGTACAATGACAACAATAGGCGACTTTACAATAAATGAAAATTACAATTATTATTATCAGCATAATTATTTATTTTTATCGCATATATGTTTTTAGTAAAATTCCAGGACTCAGGTCACACCCTATATATGAGAAGCAAACTGTAGATACCAATCACGGTATATTTAGATAAAAGACTTGATATTTGGCCAGAAATGTGTTTTTAATGCGATAAAAATAAGCGTTTAGCAACACAGGTCATTAAACAACAAAATCTATGAACTTTTACGTGACACCCTGAAGAAAAAATTAAACAAACGTTAATAGTGTTTTAGCCACCCTGTATACCACGATATTATGTCAGTGTCGGTAATGACCCTAACCCAACTTTTTTGACAGTTCGTTGCTTCGCAGCGCCCACTCGAATCTTTTTTTTGTCGCGGTAAATTAATTAATTACGTTTGATGACAATATTTTCTTGACTATTCTTATCAAGTTGCATTTATTTTTAGCGCCGATAAGCACGTCACCATCCCTCCAACGTTCAAGGCTGCTTCGCTTAATCAGTTATTCAATTCTATTATGTAATATCGAATTAATCATGCGTTGTTTTGGAAGGATGCACGATGGGACCGAGCGATAAAAAAGGTGCAGCAGGTAGCAGTGGTAAACGCTTCAAAGAATCTATTCGACTTTTCTTGAAACCTGTCCGCTAAAAAATGGGTTTAATAAAACAAATTGAAAGAGAGATAATATTTTATTTTTACTGTTGAGTGGAGTAATAAAACAGCTGTATAAAGCCAGAACATAAAGCTCACAGTAGCATATTTAAACGAAGTTACAAGGTCAGAGAGGCAGCATAAATTAACACCACTTAAGTTTAATTGCGCATCTATTGTCGAATAAAATTACTAAACATGTGTTGCGATGTAATGAGATTTCGTGGTGTCCAATAACACTTTTTTTATTTTAGAACCCGAACGAAAATAATGCCAATAGATACAAACGACAATAAACAAACCTCAAGGTTTTCGATATCGAAGAAACGCGACTTCCTCATGCAAAAATAGTCGTTAGGAGGATAATTTACAATGTTGTTATTCCGCTGGCGTTATTTTCACGAAGAAGGTACACAGACAGTTTAGACGATTTTATTACATTGGTCATAATTCAAAACTCATGTGAGCGAAAAACAAACAATCAAATTGGCGATGTTTTCACTTAAAACGCTAATGGTGTTTACTTTCGTTAACGAAATTAGCCATTAATAAGTATGACTTTATTTGAGACAATTTGCTAACGACTCTGCTTGAAATCTTCAATTATCGCTTCCCCAAGGCCGAGTGTGGCTCGATCTGGATTTTTGACGCAACTCGATGCAAATTTTTGCAAAAATAGAAACCGATACAAACAAATAAGTGATAAAAAACCGGTTCGGCGTGTTTTTTACGCGATATTTATGCGCTGAAAATGTTGTTGTTTTTGATCGTGAAAAGTCGGAGGAGTTTTCATCATCCTCAAGAAAACAGAGGTTAAGTCATCGGGCTGGCCATTTTCGAAGCACGTGTGCATTACATAAAAACGAAATTCTGTCCACTGTACTGACCTTGCTGACTTAGCGGCTTTGCCAAAATAAATTTTCGCTTTAATAAATGGACTATTTTTGCTGCTTTATTTTGATATCTCGTGAATCTCGATGTTTTATTTTGTTTACTTTAGCCCTCCGGAGTTTTCTTTTATTTACGAGCGATGTAAAATGTGACAACAGCGATCTTCGTTTTTTTTTTGTCGATTTTGTAATCGATTTTTTTTTAAGTGTAAAAATAATACATTTCATTAAATTATTGTAATCCACGAGGACGTGTCATTCCAGCTCAATATCAGTCGAATAAATACAGAATTGGAAAGGACAGTTTCATGTCTCACTGAACATAAATCATAATAGTCATTCGACTGTCCATTTTCATATTCATACATTGTGTGTCATGTCAATTTAAGTTGTTCCGTTTGTTATCTCTGGGTATTGTGAAAGAATGAATAAAAATCAAGAACAGCTTGTCACATTCAAACCTAAAAATATCATGCTTGCGTTAAGTAAAAATAAAAAACATGTTTCTGGGCGTAAAAGAAGCGAATTGCGTGATTTTTGGCTTTTGGTGGCTTTGATGACACGAAAATGCAGGTTTCTGGCTTAATCTCTGAAAACAACTAATCTATTAATGCAATTTTACACGTACGTACAGATTATCTTGAAAATGGTAAACAAACGTAAACCAGAATTTGTGTGTTCTATAAATTAATGCCTTCATGTCAAAATACTGTTAAATAAACCTCGACGTGGTCTAACAATTCGCACCTATTTTTAATTTGATGAGTTGGTTTAAATAATATCGATTTTTGGGTTGCGGAACTATTCATTAACGGAATTTGTTTGTTCATCCGTTTCATTAAGTGGATGACGTCATTTTGAAAAATTGGTAAGTACGTTTTTAGTATGCGTTACTTTTAATTCATTTTATTAGTTTAATAAGGAAAAATAAATCGGAGTTGGATTTTTCTATAAAGGACATTTTAACTTCGATTTTTCGTTTTCCTGACATTTAAGATTTACGATTTTTCAATTTTTATATTTTTCAAATTTTCAGTTTTTGGCGTTTCTAAGTTTCCGATTTTTCGATTTCTCAGTTTTTCAACTTCCGATTCTTCAATTTTTCAACTTTCGATTGCCCAATTCTTTGATATTTCAGTTTTGGGATTTTTCGATTTTTCACTTTCTCGATTTTTCTAATTTTCCATTTCTCACCCTTTTTGTTTTAAGATGTCGGCTTTTCTAAATTTTCAATTTGTCGATTTTTCGATTTTTTTCAATTTATCAAAATTTCAATCATTTAATTTTTGATTTTTTGATTTCTCCGTGTTTTTAATTATCTCTTTTTTTAATTTTTTAAGTTTCAGTTCTTCAATTTTCAGTTTCATTTTTCCGATTTTTCAAATTTTCGTTTTTGAAATTGTTCGAATTTTCAATTTTGTTTGTTTAGTAGTACATTTTTCGATTTTTTAACTTGGTTTTTGAATTTTTCAGTTCTTACTTTTTCCAGATTTTTGATTTTTTAGTTTTTCAATTTTTTCATTTTCTTATTCTTTTGATTTAGTCACTTTTTAATTTTTCGATTTCGCAATTTTTGATTTTTCGGTTTTTCCGTTCTTCACTTTTAGATTTTAATTTTTTGAGTTTAAAATTTTCAATTATAACTTTGGTTTCTTAAATTTTGGATTTTCAAAATTTTCGAGTTTTCCATTTTTTTTATTCCAATTTTCAGATTTTCATCCCTTCAATTTTCTGATGTTTCAATTTTTGATTATTTCACTTCGACTTTTTAATTTTTAGAATTCTCACTTTTAATGTTGTGATTTTAAATTTTTAGATTTTTCAATTTGCAATTTTTAAAAATTTTTCAAATATTCGTTGGATTTTTCGACTTTTTAATTATTGGAGATTTGAATTTTTTAATCGTCAATTATTCCATTTTTCGAATAAAAAAAATCTTTAATTTTCTCAGGTTTCAGTTATTTCATTTTTCAATTTTTAATTTTTGTTATTTATCAAAATTTCAATCATTTAATTTTGAATTTTCGATTTCTCCGGATTTCACATTTTCAATTTTTTAATATTCAGAATTTTCAATCCTTCAGTTTTCAGTTTCTCAATTTTTCAACTTTTCGTTATTTCATTTTCCCGATTTTTCAAATTTTCCTTTTTGAAATTTTTGCGAATTTTCAGTTTGTTTTCAATTTTTTCATTGTCTGATTTCTCAATTATTCCAATTTTCAATTCTTATTTTTTCGATTTGTCCACTTTTCAATTTTTCGATTTACCAATTTTTGATTTTTGGGTTTTTCGTTTTCACTTTTAGATTTATCAAATTTTCAATTTTTGGCGTTTCTAAGCTTTTGATTTGTCGATTTTTCGATTTCTCAATTTTTCAACTATCGATTTCTTAATTTTTCTAGCTTTTTGTTTTGGAATTTTTCTTTTTTTCATGCTTTCATTTTTCGATTTTAAAATTTTTCAATTTTTAAAATTTCCAATTTTTGGCGTTTCTGTCGGTTTGTCGATTTTTTGAATTCTTGATTTCTGGATTTTTCGCTTTTTTAATTTTCAATTTTTCAACTTTTCGGTTTTCGAGGGTTTTGATTTTTAAAATTTTGGATTTCTCAATTTTTCGATATTTCTGTTTTGGGATTTTTCGATTTTTCTAATTTTCCATTTCTTTGTTTTTAGATTTCCCGATGATTTTCCGATATTTCAGTTTAATTCCCCGATTTTTTCATTTTTCAAATTTTCAGTTTTCGGCTTTTCTAAATTTTCAATTTGTCAATTTTTTGAATTCACGATTTCTGGATTAATCGATTTTTTTCATTTTCCCTTTTTTCGATTTCTCGATTTTTCAATTTTCGCAATTCTTCGTTTTTTCAATTTTCCGTACTTTGAATTATCAATTTTTTAATTTTTTGAAGTTTCAATTTTTCAATTTTCAGTTTTTCGATGTTTCATTTTCCGACTTTTCAAATTTTCATTTTTGAAATTTTTGTTTGTTTAGTACATTTTTCGCTTTTTTAACTTGTTTTTGAATTTTTCAATTCTTACTTTTTCCAAATTTTTGATTTTTTAGTTTTTTAATTCTTTGATTTTCTAATTTTTTCGATTTGTTCACTTTTCAATTTTTCGATTTCTCAATTTTTGATTTTTCCGTTTTTGGGTTTTTCACTTTTAGATTTTTCCGGTTTTCACTTTCTCGATATATTAATTTTTTGAGTTTTGAATTTTTAATTATCATAATTTTGGTTTCTTAAATTTTGGGTTTTCAAATGTTTCGACTTTCCAGGTTTTCAGTTTTCGATTTTTTAATTTTTTTATTTTGCGTGATTTTAAATTTTTCGATTTTTCAGTTTGCAACTTTTTAAATTTTCCAAATTTTCAATTTTTGGGCTTCAATCGTCGGATTTTTCGATATTTAATTTATTCGATTTTTTCATTTTTCCTTTTCTCGATTTCTCGACTTCGGTGTTTCCATTTCTCGATTTTTCAGTTTTTTCAATTATTCAATTTTCAGTTTTCCCATGTTTCATTTTTGATATTTTTCAAATTTTCATTTTTGAAATTTTTGTTTGTTTAGTACATTTATCGCTTTTTTAACTTGTTTCTGAATTTTTCAATTCTTACTTTTTCCAAATTTTTGATTTTTTAGTTTTTTAGTTTTTTCATTTTCTAATTTTTTTCGATTTGTTAACTTTTCAATTTTTCGATTTCTCAATTTTTGATTTTTCGGTTTTTGCGTTTTTCACTTTTAGATTTTTCCGGTTTTCACTTTCTCGATATTTTAAACTTTTGAGTTTTGAGTTTTTAATTATCGTAATTTTGGTTTTTTAAATTTTGGGTTTTCAAATTTTTCGACTTTCCAGCTTTTCAGTTTCCGATTTTTCCATTTTTTTTATTTTTCTAATCCAATTCTCATATTTTCATCCCTTCAATTGTCTGATGTTTCAATTTTTTATTTTGCGTGATTTTAAATTTTTCGATTTTTCAATTTGCAACTTTTTAAATTTTCCAAATTTTCAATTTTTGGGTTTTAATCGTCAGATTTTTCGATATTTTATTTATTCGATTTTTTCATTTTTCCTTTTCTCGATTTCTCGACTTCGGTGTTTCCATTTCTCGATTTTTCAGTTTTTTCAATTATTCAATTTTCAGTTTTTCCATGTTTTTCATTTTTGATATTTTTCAAATTTTCATTTTTGAATTTTTTGTTTGTTTCGTACATATTTCGCTTTTTTAACATGTTTTTGGATTTTTCAAGTCTTAATTTTTCCAAATTTTTGATTTTCTAGTTTTTCAATTTTTTCATTTTATTTTTTTCGATAATATTTTAATTTTTATAGTTTTCAGTTTTTAATTATCATAATTTTGGTTTCTTGAATTTTGGATTTTCAAAATTTTCCATTTTCCAGGTTTTCAGTTTTCGATTTTTCCATTTTTTTCATTTTTCAATTCCAATTTTCAGATTTTCGTCCCTTCAGTTTCCTGATTTTTCAATATTTCACTCCGATTTTTTTTATTTTTAGAATTCTCAATTTTTATTTTGCGTGATTTTAAAGTTTTCGATTTTTCAATTTGCAATTTTTTAAATTTTCCAAATTTTCAATTTTTGGGTTTTAATCTTTTAATATTGGGTTTTTCGACATTTTATATCTTGTATTTTTTTTTTCATTTCAGTTTCAGTTTTTCAATTCTTCGATTTTCATTTTCTTTAAATTTGTCAATTTTTTGAATCTTCAATTTTTCGATTCCCCAATTTTTCGATTATTAAAATTTTTTTCTGTTTTTCAGATTTACAATTTTTGGAGTTTCCAAGTTCGAATTCTCGATGGTTTCATTAGCCGATTTTTCGATTTCTTGAGGTTTCCTTGTTTCGATTTTTCATTTTTTCAGTTTTCCAATTTTTAGATTTTTCAGGCTTTGGATTTTTAAATTTTTTGATTTTTTAAATTTCCAATTTTTCGACTTTTCGGTTTCTCGACTTTTCAATTTCAACAATGATTCAGTTTTAGGATTTTCAATATTTTTATTCTTCAATTTTTCGATTTCTGGATTTTTCATTTTTTTTTATTCTTCAGTATTTCCATATTTTAATTAAGATGAACAAATTCCGTTTTTTTTTTGCCAATACAAATTTGACATTTTGTAGATGAAGTAGGTAAAAAATTTGACATCCCGAATCGGCCGATGCCGCTGTGACGTCACCCACAATTCACGTCACTTCAGTGCCCGAAGTGACTCTCTAAATCTACCAATAAGAAGAAATCTGCGAATTCCAGTGTTGTTTGTCGAACTATTTATTAACTTTTTAATGCGAATATAAATCTTTGTTTACTACTATTTCAAAGGTTAATACATATAAATTTTAAATAATTGTCGTGTGTTTTTAACATTCCAAAAGAGCTTTAACGACATCTAGAATAACAAAATCAAACAGGAACTACAGTTTTTAACGGGGCTACGAGCAAGCTTAAAGAGTCATCTTTAAAAAAGTCTTATTTTGACGACAAATATTGACACAAGATCAGAACATGTCACAACAGTGTCATATTTAAAATAAGGCTGACTGTACTTGGTGTACTGTTATTAATAAATCATTTCACTGTAACGCATCATCAGAGCACGTTTGATTTTTTTAGTTCGAACAAACAAGAATACTCGTATTAATCATCACCTTTCACCAATTATCACAAATGGCAAGAATCGTCAAAAACAATGCTCCGTGTATTCTTTTTTCCACTTTTGACATTCATAACGTTGCCGTAACAACTGTCGCCTCTTGGTTCGATCACCGTTTATTTATAACAAATAAAATGTTCTAACACGTAAAACCAGTTTTTACGGCACACACAGAGAGAGCAAGATGTCTAAACAAGTGACTGGTTAGACGCATTATCTGCTTTCCATGCATAAAAAGCATAATAGTACGCATAATAATTGTATAAATTTACCGCTTTGACAACGCTTTTCTATCCATTCCGATGTACTTTATTGTGTGTTGTTAATAATTATTATTTAAGCACGATTTAAAATGCAAATACGTGCGTGTGAAGTATATTGATGAAAGGGTGTTTATTGTGTGTGACCGAATTTTAAAGTGTTCATTATTCCGGCTCTGGCTCATTTACGGTGTTTTTTTCTTTAGGTTTGCAACAATGCGTCTCTGGCGCAGTTTACGAGCTCTGGCAGGATAATGCAGGGTCGGTTTATTAGCTTTTTGATTTCGGAATTCGGTAATGCAACAGATAAATATTTATTTCGTAAAATGTGGGATTATTTGGCTGTTATGTAACGTCTTCGTGCGTAGACCGCACCTCTTTCTCGGGCTTGCTCAAGAATAATCAAATTCATTTTTCGGATCGTGTTAATTTCTAGATCAAACACTCAGCGGGCTCGGGCTGAAAAAAGACGAGTGTGAAGTTGGTGCTTTGTTGTTACGAGCTGTTGCTGCATCCAGCTCAGCTGATCTTTCTTGAGAGTTCATTGCCTTTGTCTTTGGGTTACAGTCCCACCGCGTCGATGTAGTCGTCGCCAGCGAGCTGACACACACTTCTGTACTTGCCAATTAACAGCGCGGATTAATAGTTTCTCAAGCGAAAATAGTCAAGAGTAGTAAAATATTTTTTCTTTTTTTTTTAATAAATGTGTCTTGACAGTATAACGAAAATTAAATCATCCTGGTTCTTTCAACTGTTGAAGTTTTCCGGTGTTTAGGGCCCAAAATTGGTTTGTTTTGACGTAATTGTCACCCTAAGTCCTATTTTTTTTTTCAATCACCTATACAGGATTTGAGGTACATTGAGGTTTCTTGATTTTTTCGAGTTTTAAAGTAAAATTTTAAGATCCCTTTTTGAAATTTTCATTAGTAGAAGATTTACAATTTACAGAATATAGAATATATTTTTCAGTTTTAACACTTTCAAATTTCCAAAAATTTGAGATTCCAAGATTACTAAATATTTTGTTACTTTTAGAATCAAAAGATGTTCGAATTTCTATAATTTTTGGAGTCCTAAGTAAAACTTTTTTGAAATTTTTAGTAGTAGATTTAAAATTTACGACATTTTCTCAGGTCACTGCAGTTACTAAAAATACACATTGTAAGCATAATTTAGTTCTTAGTTTATGTATGGTATATTTGGAACTTGAAAATTCATAAAATTTCAAAAATAACTGGAACTTCTATTTTTACTACTTTCAATTTTCCAGAAATTTTGGATTACAAATTATATTATTACATTTTTCTAGATTTTCAGTCTTTGTATTACTTTTAGAACCAAACGATTTTCGAATTTCTATCATTTTTGGAGTTGTAAAGTAAATTTTTTACACCTTTTTTTGAAATTTTTACTATATCATAGAAAATGTAGAATTTACGAAATTCTCTCAATTCGTTGCGGTTACAGAACATATTCTAACAGGTTATAAGCATAATTTCCTATTTAGTGTATTTAGAGGGGCACTTTTGGAACTTGGAGAATCATGAAATTTCGAAAATTGCTCAAATTTTCATTTTTAGTAGTTTCAAATTTCCAGAAATTATGGACTTCAAGATAATTTTGTTAATTTTTTCTTGGACTGTCAGTGTTTTATTACTTTTAGAATTCAACGATTTTAACATTTTTATTATTTTTGGATTCCTAAAGTAACATTTTTTTGATCTCTTTTTGTAATTTTCAGTAGTCAATTATTTACGGTTTACGAAATTTTCTCTATTCATTGTGGTTAGAAAATACAATTCCTAAATATTATAAGCAAATTTCGTTTTTGGTATATTTACAGCACTTTTGGAACTTGAAAATTCACAAAATTTTAAAAATTCCCAAATTTTTCATTTTTATAGCACTTTCAAATTTCCAAAAATTTGAGATTCCAAGATTATGTCACTAAAATTTTCTTCACGTTTAAATATTTTGTTACTTTTAGAATCAAACGATATTCGAATTTCTATAATTTTTGGAGTCCTAACTAAAACCGTTTTGAAACTTTTGGTAGTAGATTTAAAATTTACGACACTTTCTCAGATCACTGCAGTTACTAAAAATACAGATTGTAAACATAATTTAGTTCTTAGTTTATGTATGGTATATTTGGAACTTGAAAATTCATGAAATTTCAAAAATAACGGGAAATTCTATTTTTAGTACTTTCAATTTTCCAGAAATTTTGGATTACAGATTATATTATTTAATTTTTCTAGATTTTCAGTATTTGTATTACTTTTTAGAACCAAACGATTTTCGAATTTTTATCATTTTTAGAGTTGTAAAGTAAATTCTTTACATCTTTTTTTGAAATTTTCATAGAAGATGTAAAATTTGCGAAATTCTCTCGATTCGTTGCGGTTACAGAACATATTCTAACAGGTTATAAGCATAATTTCCCATTTAGTGTATTTAGAGGGGCACATTTGGAACATGGAGAATCATGAAATTTCGAAAATTCCCCAAAATTTCATTTTCAATAGTTTCGAAATTATGGACTTCAAGATAATTTTCTTAATTTTTGTTGGACTATCAGTGTTTTGTTACTTTTAGAATTCAACGATTTTAACATTTTTATTATTTTTGGAGTCCTAAAGTAACATTTTTTGGATCTCTTTTTGTAATTTTCAGTGGTCAATTATTTACGATTTACGAAATTTTCTCTATTCATTGCGGCTAAAAAATGAAATATAATATTTCTAAATTCGTTGCTGTTACAGAACATATTTAAACAAGTTATGAGCATAATTTCCTATTTAGTGTATTTAGACGGGCACTTTTGGGACTTGGAAAATCATGAAATTTCGAAAATTGCTAGAATTTTCATTTTTAGTAGTTTCAAATTTCCAGAAATGATGGACTTCAAAATAATTTTGCTTTTTGTTTGAACTTTCAATATTTTAACACTTTTAGAATACGATTTTCAACTTTCCATCATTTTTGGAGTCCTAAATTAAATTTTTTTGATCTCTTTTCCTAATTTTCAGTTGTAATTCATTCTTAGTGTATTTACGCCACTTCGGAACCTGAAAATTCACAAAATTTCCAAAATTACGAAACTTTGCATTTTTAGCACTTTTAAATTTCCAAAAATTTGATATTGCAAAATAATGTCACTAAAATTTTCTAGTCTTAAATGTTGTGTTAGTTTTAGAATACAACGATAATGGACATTATAAGCATAATTCCTTTTTAGTGGATTGAGAAGAGCACTTTTGGAACTTGGAAAATCATGAAATTTACAAAAATTGTCAAAATTTTCATTTTTAGTACTTTCAAATTTCCGGAAATTATGGACTACAAAATAATTTTGCAAAACTTTTACGGACTTTCAATATTTATATTACTTTTAGAATCAAACGTTATTTTCAAGTTTTCAGAAATTTGCGATTCCAAAATAGTGTTAAATCTTCAAGACTTAAATACTTTATTTCTTGTAGTATCAAACGATTTTCGATTTTCTACAATGTTTGAAAACCTAAGTAAACGATTTAGATCTCTTTTTGAAATTTTTGGTACTAGAATATTTTTAATTTACAAAATTTTTTCAATTCATTGCGGTTATAAAATGTAATTCTCACACATTATAAGCATAATTTCGTTCTTAGTGTATTTACAGCACACTCGGAACTTGAAAATTCACAAAATTTGGAAAATGAAACGAGAATTTTCATTTTTAGTACTTTTAAATTTCCAAAAATTGAGATTCCAAGATGATGTCACTAAAATTTTCTAGATTTTTAAATGTGTTGTTACTTTTAGAATCAAACGATATTGGAATTTCTATAATTTTTGGAGTCCAAAGTAAAACCTTCATGTCTTTTTGAAATTTTTGGTGGTAGATATTTAATTTACGAATTTTTTTCAAATCACTGCAGTTACTGAACATTCGCACTGTACGCATAATTTAGTTCTTAGTGTATTAATGGTATATTTGGAACTTAAAAATTTGTAAAAGTTCAAAATTAAGGAAAATTTCTATTTTTACCACTTAAAATTTTCCAGAAATTTTGGATGACGAGATTATATGTATTACAAAATTTTTCTAAACTTTCAATATTTGTATTACATACTTTTGGAATCGAACGACTTTCAAATTTTTTTCATTTTTGGAGACCTCAAGTAAAATTTTTTAAATCTCTTTTTGAAGTTTGAGTACTACAATATTTTTAATTTACAAAATTTTTTCGATTCATTGCGGTTATAAAATGTAATTCTCACACATTATAAGCATAATTTCGTTCTTAGTTTCACTTGGAACATGAAAATTCACAAAATTTGGAAACTTAAACGAAAATTTTCATTTTTAGTACTTTTAAATTTCCAAAAATTGAGATTCCAAGATGATGCCACTAAAATTTTCTAGATTTTTAAATGTGTTGTTACTTTTAGAATCAAACGATATTGGAATTTCTATAATTTTTGAAGTCTTAAGTAAAACCTTCATGTCTTTTTGAAATTTTTACTGGTAGATTTTTAATTTACGAAATTTTCTCAAAACACTGCAGTTACTGAATATACACACTGTAAGCATAATTTAGTTCTTAATGTATTTATGGTATATTTGGAATTTAAAAATTTATAAAAGTTCAAAATTAGGGATAATTTCTATTTTTAGCACTTTAAATTTTCCAGAAATTTTGGATGATGAGATTATATGTATGTATTACTAAATTTTTCTAAACTTCCAATATTTGTATTACACACTTTTAGAATCGAACGACTTTCAAAATTTTCTCATTTTTGAACTCCTCAAGTAAATTTTTTTAAATCTCTTTTTGAAAGTTTGAGTACTAAAATATTTTTAATTTACGAAATTTTTTCAATTCATTGCGGTTATAAAATGTAAATCTCACACATTATAAGCGTAATTTCGTTCTTAGTGTATTTACAGTACTTTTGGAAGTTGAAAATTCACAAAATTTCAAAAATTCTCAAATTTTTCATTTTTAGCACTTTAAAATTTCCAAAAATTTGAGATTCCAAGATGATGCCACTAAAATGTTCTAGATTTTTAAATGTTTTGTTACTTTTAGAATCAAACGATATTGGAATTTCTATAATTTTTGGAGTCCTAAGTAAAACCTTCATATGTCATTTTGAAATTTTTAGTGGTGGATATTTAATTTACGAAATTTTTTCAAATCACTGCAGTTACTGAACATACGTACTGTACGGATAATTTAGTTCTTAGTGTATTAATGATATATTTGGAACTTAAAAATTTGTAAAAGATCAAAATTAAGAAAAATTTCTATTTTTAGCACTTTAAATTTTCCAGAAATTTTGGATGACGAGATTATATGTATTACAAAATTTTTCTAAACTTTCAATATTTGTATTACATACTTTTAGAATCGAACGATTTTCAAATTTTTCTCATTTTTGGAGTCCTGAGATAAAATTTTTTAGTTCTCTTTTTGAAATTTTCAGTACTAAAATATTTTCAGTTTACAATTTTTTTTCAATTCATGGCGATTATAAAATGTAATTCTCACACATTATAAGCATAATTTCGTTCTTAGTGTATTTACAGCACACTTGGAACTTGAAAATTCGTAAAGTTTGGAAAATTAAACGAGAATTTTCATTTTTAACACTTTTATATTTCCAAAAATTTTAAATTCCACGATGATGCCACTAAAATTTTCTAGATTTTTAAATGTTTTGTTACTTTTAGAATCAAACGATATTGGAATTTCTATAATTTTTGGAGTCCTAAGTAAAACCTTCATGTCTTTTTGAAATTTTTAGTGGTGGATATTTAATTTACGAATTTTTTTCAAATCACTGCAGTTACTGAACATACGCACTGTACGCATAATTTAGTTCTTAGTGTATTTATGGTATATTTGGATTTAAAAATTTATAAAAGTTCAAAATTAGGAAAAATTTCTATTTTTAGCACTTTAAATTTTCCAGAAATTTTGGATGATGAGATTATATGTATGTATTACTAAATTTTTCTAAACTTTCAATATTTGTATTACACACTTTTAGAATCGAATAACTTTCAAATTTTTCTCTTTTTTAGAGTCCTGAGGTAAAATTTTTTAGTTCTTTTTTGAAATTTTCAGTTGTAAAATATTTACACCTTGCGAAATTTTCTTAATTCATTATGGTTAGAAAATACAATTCCTAAATATTATAAGCATAATTTCGTTCTTAGTGTATTTACAGCACTTTTGGAACTTGAAAATTCACAAAATTTAAAAAATTCCCAAATTGTTCATTTTTAGCACTTTTAAATTTCCAAAAATTTGAGAATCCAAGATAATTGTCTTCACTTTTAAATATTTTGTTACTTTTAAAATCAAATGATTTTCGAATTTCTACTATTTTTGGAGTCGTAAAATAAATTTTTACATCTTTTTTTGAAATTTTTACTAAGGTATAGTAGAAGATGTGGAATTTACGAAATTCTCTCAATTCGTTGCTGTTACAGAACATATTCAAACAGGTTATGAGCATAATTTCCTATTCAGTGTATTTAGACAGGCACTTTTGGGACTTGGAAAATCATGAAATTTCGAAAATTGCCAAAATTTTCATTTTTAATAGTTTCAAATTTCCAGAAATTATAGCCTATAAGATAATTTTACTTTTTTTTTGACTTTTAAAATTTCATTACTTTTAGAATTCCAGGATTTTCGAATTTATAGCATTTTAGGAGTTCTAAAGTAACATTTTTTCGATCTCTTTTTCTAATTTTCATTTATAAACTATTTACACATTGCGAAATTTTCTTAATTCATTACGGTAAATAAATACAATTCCTAAATATTATAAGCATAATTTCGTTCTTAGTGTATTTACAGCACTTTTGGAACTTGCAAGTTCACAAAATTTCAAAAATACCCAAAATTTTCATTTTTAGCACTTTAAAATTTCCAAAAATTTGAGAATCCAAGATAATTGTCTTCACTTTTAAATATTTTGTTACTTTTAAATTCAAATGATTTTCGAATTTCTATTATTTTTGGAGTCGTAAAATAAATTTTTTACATCTTTTTTTGAAATTTTTACTATGGTGTAGTAGAAGATGTAGAATTTACGAAATTCTCTCAATTCATTGCTGTCACAGAACATATTCAAACTGGTTATGAGCATAATTTTCTATTTAGTGTATTTAGACGGGCACTTTTGGGACTTGGAAAATAATGAAATTTCGAAAATACTAAAATTTTTATGTTTAGTAGTTTCAAATTTCCAGAAATTATAACCGATAAGATAATTTTACTTTTTTTGGACTTTTAATATTTCATTACTCTTAAAATTTCAGGATTTTCGAATTTATAGCATTTTTGGAGTTCTAAAGTAACATTTTTTTGGATATCTTTTTCTAATTTTCAGTTTTAAAATATTTACATATTGCGAAATTTTCTTAATTCATTATGGTTAGAAAATACAATTCCTAAATATTGTAAGCATAATTTGGTCCTTGGTGTATTTACAGCACTTTTGGAACTTGCAAGTTCACAAAATTTCAAAAAGTCCCAAATTTTTCATTTTTAGCACTTTAAAATTTCCAAAAATTTGAGAATACAAGATAATTGTCTTCACCTTTAAATATTTTGTTACTTTTAAAATCAAATGATTTTCGAATTTCTACTATTTTTGGAGTCGCAAAATAAATTTTTTACATCTTTTTTTGAAATTTTTGCTATGGTATAGTAGAAGATGTAGAATTTACGAAATTCTCTCAATTCGTTGCTGTTACAGAACATATTCAAACAGGTTATGAGCATAATTTCCTATTTAGTCAATTTAGACGGGCACTTTTCGGACTTGGAAAATCATGAAATTTCGAAAATTGTTAAAATTTTCATTTTTAGAAGTTTCAAATTTCCAGAAATTATAGCCTATAAGATAATTTTACTTTTTTTTTGCACTTTTAATAATTCATTGCTTTTAAAATTCCAGGATTTTCGAATTTATAGCATTTTTGAAGTTCTAAAGTAACATTTTTTTGGATCTTTTTTTCTGATTTTCAGTTTTAAAGTATTTACACATTGCGAAATTTTCTTAATTCATTATGGTTAGAAAATACAATTCCTAAATACTATTAGCATAATTTCGTTCTTGGTGTATTTACAGCACTTTTGGAATTTGCAAAATTTCAAAAATTTCCAAATTTTTCATGTTTAGCACTTTTAAATTTCCAAAAATTTGAGAAGCCAAGATAATTGTCTTGACTTTTAAATATTTTGTTACTTTTAAAATGAAATGATTTTCGAATTTCTATTATTTTTGCAGTCGTAAAATAATTTTTTTACATCTTTTTTGAAATTTTTATTATAGTATAGTAGAAGATGTAGAATTTACGAAATTCTCTCAATTCGTTGCTGTTACAGAACATATTCAAACAGGTAATGAGCATAATTTCCTATTTAGTGTATTTAAAAGGGCACTTTTGGGACTAGGAAAATCATGAAATTTCGAAAATTGCTAAAATTTTCATTTTTAGTAGTTTCAAATTTCCAGAAATTATAGCCTATAAGATAATTTTACTTTTTTTTTGACTTTTAATATTTCATTACTTTTAAAATTCAAGGATTTTCGATTTTGTATCATTTTTGGAGTTCTAAAGTAACATTTTTTCGATCTCTTTTTCTAATTTTCAGTTATAAACTATTTACACATTGCGAAATTTTCTTAATTCATTACGGTAAATAAATACAATTCTTAAATATTATAAGCATAATTTCTTTCTTAGTGTATTTACAACACTTTTGGAACTTGCAAATTCACAAAATTTAAAAAATTCACAAATTTTTCATTTTTAGCGCTTTAAAATTTCCAAAAATTTGAGAATCCAAGATAATTGTCTTCACTTGTAAATATTTTGTTACTTTTAAAATCAAATGATTTTCGAATTTTTATTATTTTTCGAGTCGTAAAATATTTTTTTTTACATCTTTTTTTTGAAATTTTTACTATGGTATAGTAGAAGATGTAGATTTTACGAAATTTTCTCAATTCGTTGCTGTTACAGAACATATTCAAACAGGTTATGAACATAATGTCCCATTTAGTGTATTTAGACGGGCACTTTTGGGACTTGGAAAATAATGAAATTTCGAAAATACTAAAATTTTTATGTTTAGTAGTTTCAAATTTCCAGAAATTATAACCGATAAGATAATTTTACTTTTTTTGGACTTTTAATATTTCATTACTCTTAAAATTCCAGGATTTTCGAATTTATAGCATGTTTGGAGTTCTAAAGTAACATGTTTTTGGATCTCTTTTTCTAATTTTCAGTTGTAAAATATTTACACATTGCGAAATTTTCTTAATTCATTATGGTTAGTAAATACAATTCCTAAATATTGTAAGCATAATTTGGTCCTTGGTGTATTTACAACACTTTTGGAACTTGCAAGTTCACAAAATTTCAAAAATTCCTAAAATTTTTCATTTTTAGCACTTTAAAATTTCCAAAAATTTGAGAATCCAAGATAATTGTCTTCACTTTTAAATATTTTGTTACTTTTAAAATCAAATGATTTTCGAATTTCTATTATTTTTGGAGTCGTAAAATTAATTTTTTACATCTTTTTTTTAAATTTTTGCTATGGTATAGTAGAAGATGTCGAATTTACGAAATTCTCTCAATTCGTTGCTGTTACAGAACATATTCAAACAGGTTATGAGCATAATTTCCTATTTAGTGTATTTAGGACATTTTTGGGACTTGGAAAATCATGAAATTTCGTGAATTGCTAAAATTTTCATTTTTAGTAGTTCCAAATTTCCAGAAATTATTTATTTCAAGATAATTTTGCTTTTTGTTTGGACTTTCAATATTTTAGTACTTTTAGAATTCAACGATTTTCAACTTTCCATCATTTTTGGAGTCCTAACTTAAATTTTTTTGGATCACTTTTCCGAATTTTCAGTTGTAATTCGTTCTTAGTGTATTTACAGCACTTTGGAACTTGAAAATTCACAAGATTTCGAAACCTTTCATTTTTGGCACCTTCAAACTTTCAAAAATTTGATATTCCAAAATAATGCCACTAAAATTTTCTAGACTTAAATATTGTGTTACTTTTAGAATAAAGCGATAATGCACATTATAAGCATAATTCCTTTTTAGTGGATTGAGAAGAGCACTTTTGGAACTTGGAAAATCATGAAATTTACAAAAATTGTCGAAATTTTCATTTTTAGTACTTTCAAATTTCCGGAAATTATGGACTACAAAATGATTTTGCAAAACTTTTATGGACTTTCAATATTTATATTACTTTTAGAATCAAACGCTTTCCAATTTTATTGGAGTCCTAAAGTAAACCATAACTTTGTTCTTAGTATGTTTAGAAGACATTTGGAACCTGGAATTTCACAAAATTTCAATTGTTACGAAAATTTTGATTTTTAAAACTTTTGTTATTTTTAAGTTTTCAGAAATTTGAGATTCCAAAATAGTGTTAAATCTGCAATACTTAAATGTTTTATTTCTTGTAGTATCAAACGATTTTCGATTTTCTACAATTTTTGAAAACCCAAGTAAAAGATTTATGCCCATTTGCACCAACGTTTAAGTCAGGTACTTAAAATTTAAGCTTTTCTTAAAACTAAGAATGCGTTGCACCAACGGTTAACTCTCTCTTAAAGCCTTCTAAGAAATCCTTAATTTAAGTGCCCGTTTACCTGTGGCTTAAATTTGTAAGCAGTGCTTAACGAGACACAACGATACAACGCATGTGCGGTAGCCATAGTAACGGAACAATACTTCGTTTCTATTGGATGATGGTTTTGGAAATCGAAAATTTGCAATTTTGCAATCATTTCAGCCATTTGCCATTTCAACCTTTCAACAGTAGCAGCGTTCGTGAGTGTTTTGTAATCAGCGGTGAAAAGTGTGGAATAAAGTTCTAACAAGACAAAAAATAATATAAAGAAGGTATGTACCACAATTACAACGTTTTGTTGTAAAGAATTATGTACATATGTTTTATTTTCAGATGAATAATACAAAGCGCCAGCGTGGAGCAAATTTTACGGCAGATGAAAAGACCTTTGTCTTAACATTAATCAGTGAACAGCGTCATATTATAGAAAATAAAAAAACGGACGCTGTTACAAATAAGGAGAAGCAGCGGTGCTGGGAAGAACTAACGAATAAATTTAATTCATGTAGTCCTAGCGGTGCCATGAGGAGTGTAACCTCATTACAAAAATTTTACACAAATAAAAAAAAAGAAGTGCGAAAAGAAGTGGCCGATAAAAAAGTGTTTATGCGAAAAACAGGAGGTGGTCCTTCATCTTCAAAATGTGAGGATCCATACCTGCAGCTAACGTTAGCCACCATGGATGAGAATTCAGTGTATGGACTGGAAACTCAATACGGCGGGGATAGTGAATTATTTGTAAGTTGAACAGCATCATAAAAATTGGTCTTATTTTTTTTTTTTATAGCAAACTATAGGTGAAGAAGATAACGAAGACCATGAAAACGATAATGTGGTGCCCATTGCCACCTCTTCTCCACACATACCTGAAGCAATGGATGAGGTTCACAAAACAAAAAAACGAGTGTTTTCTGATACATATGACCAAGGGGAAGAAAATGCAAATGTAAGCTTTTTCTGTGTTGGTTATCATCTGTTATATATATTAATTAATTGCAGTTTAAAGCTGACTGGGGTGATTATAAAGTTGAACACCTGAAAAAAAAGAAATCAAAGGAGTTACAAACAGTCATTAATAGGAGGAGGCCAACAATAACAGCACTACATTCCAGCCATTTGTCGAAAACTTACGACGAACTAGCTACAAAGAAAATGGAGTTAGTTGAGGCACAACTCGAAGGACAAAAACATGACGAAGAAAGAAAGCAAGTTGAATTTTTGCTTCGAAAGCAAATTTTAGAACTAGATATTGAAATAAAAAAGGAGCAGCTGAGAAAACTGAAACAGGATAATACGGAAAAACAATAAAATATAAAATAAAATATTAATAAAACATTTATTTGTTAAATTTATAAATTTCCAAAAAAATTTGTTATAAAATTTCTTCTAATTTCACTGCCCCTCCTTTGGTTGTCAATAACATTGACCTCTGGTATTTGACCATCTTCAATAAGTCGCTGCAGTTCATGCTGGTTAATGTCAGCTGGGAGAGGAGGTTCATCTTCACCCATTTGTCGAGCTATATTATGCAGGACTGCACACGCAATTATAATACTCAAAACAGTTTCTTTTTTTAATCGACATCCATATGCTAGCACAGGAAATCTTCGTTTGCAGACACCAAAAGTTCTTTCGATGACATTTCTTGTACGAATATGAGCTTCATTATACAACTGCTCTTCTTGAGTGTGTGGATTTAATAATGGTGTAAAAAAATAGTGTCTTACACCATAGCCACCATCACCTGAAAACAAATGCAATGTATTTTTACACATATTAAAAACTGAAACTTACCCAATATTATACAATTTGGATAATCTCCATTCTCAAAATTTGCTCGTAAAATCGAGTTATTGAAAATGGTCATATCATGAGTAGAACCAGGCCACCGAGCAACTACGTTTGTAAACTCCATATTCGCATTACACATGGCTTGAACGTTAATTGAAAAATAATCTTTCCGATTGCGAAAAACTTCAGCATTTTCTCCACCTTAAAAACGTTCCAATGAAAAGAATGTGTTTTTGGTTTTTTAAATCTTTACCTGGTGATTCAATTTTGATATGAGTGCAATCAATGGCCCCAATCACTCTTGGGAATCTCGCGATGTCAAAAAAACCATTTTGAATAAGCCTTTGCTCCATGAGAGTTTGGGGCATCTTAATAAAATGGTGGTAAAGCCTTGCTATAGCGTCCGATACACGTCTAATTATTCTCGACACAGTTGAGATGTGCATTCCCATATAGTCCGCTACTGTACTCAAATGGCCCCCGCTTGCAAAGAATCGTAATGTAGTAAGCAGCTGATTTATAGGTGACACCGCCTGATTTCTGTAATGATCAAATCATAATATATTTACACATTAAATTTTTTAACCACTTTTACCTGTCTGTAGGAAATTCCAAACGTTCTTCAATTAACGTTAATAAATGTAAAACTGTTGGTTTTGTTAGTCGAAATCTTTGGAAAAATTGAAGCTCTGGTAAACCATAGAAATGATCAGCTCTAGTGTACATCTGCCGTGGAATTCCCATCTCAACAATTTCAATGACTTCTAAGTCATCCTCGTACGCGTCGAACACATCCATTTTTTAAACACACATTCAACACCACATAAAATTAATTCAACAATATCACAACTACATACGCGCGGTGTCATTGACTGTCGTACACACAACAAACTAACCTAAAATTTTTGATGTTCCAATAACAACAAACGTCAGTGTTGCCAATAGAAATGAAACTTTTACACAATTCCCCAACTAAGTATTACTTGGTTAAGTAGAGTCTAAGCAGTGACGGTGCAACAACTGTACAATTTAAGAAGTAGTTACTTTTAAGAATTGCTTAGCTAAGCAATGCTTACTGCTAACGTTGGTGCAAATGGGCATTAGATCTCTTTTTGAAATTTTTGGTACTAGAATATTTACAATTTATGAGATTTTTTAAAATTACGGCAGTTACTGGACATTCACAAAATTTCAAAAATAATAAAAACTTCAATATTTGGATTTTCAAAGGTGTGTCCAAAATTTTGAATTCCCAGATAACATGACCAAAATCTTCTGGAACATTAAAATTATATTACTTTTAGAGGCAAATTATTTTCGAATTGCTACAATTTTTGAATCCTGAAAAAACCTTTAGTTCTAAATTTGCAATTTTTAGTGGTAGAAGATTAAAAATTTATAAAATTTTCTCAAATCACGGTAATTATGCACATTATAAGCAAAATTTTGTTTTTAGTAGGTATATTTGCGGTAATTTGAAATTCAGAAATTCTTAAAATTTTGAAAATTTTATTTTTAGCACTTTCAAATTTCTATATAATTTAGTCTTCTGAGTACATTCGCGATATATTTAAAATTTAGAAAATTTTGATAATGGTTTCATTGTGCCTAATATAACTTTGAATTGAAAATTTTAAACTTCTTTATCATAACTACAAGAATCTATAGCCTCAAACGTGTTAGAAACCACGAACTTCTAGAATCTTCTCCACAAAAGTAATTTTAAAATAAATATCAAATAATCATGTGTTCCACTGATCAACATAACGTGATTTAACAACACCACGTCATCTCGAATCCGAACGAGATAAGATACCAATCTTTTTTAACTCTACCAGAAAACATGTTTTTTGTTTTCGCCACTAATATATTCCCTTTTATTTTTAGCCTTTTAATTTAAAAATCGCCTTCGTTTGAATATTATCAATACCCCATTTGACTTTCAAAGCGTCTTCATGACTCATCGTTACGGAATTTGTTATAACATTTGCAATTCACTATTGTCTTATCGTTAGTTTACTTGCTATTTATTTGATAATATTTATCTAAATCGATTGTTTTCATATAGAATTTATGACTGTTTTTACAGTTCTGCATCGAGTAAGTATTCCTTGTCATGTGTGGGATTTTTTTAACAACACTTAAGAATTCACGCTTGGCGCGATAACAAAGCGTGAGTCAGGTTTCAAAATTGTCACGTGACATTGACATTTTTTCGTGATTGTATGCAGCCAATCGAGCCGGGTTCGAGAAAATTCGGTGCTGGCGATTGGCTCGACCGGTGCACTCATGCGTTGACGCGGTAGGACTACAATGTGGTTGTTCCAGATTTTCAAGTTCTGAGGAACAGTAGCAAACCAGTAGGCATTAAATTTATTTATTCACACCGTTTAATAAGTTCTCGACGAATGTCTTCACTTTTGTTGTGGCGCTTTTTTGGGGGATTTTCGTCTTTTTCGAACAAAGGATGGATTATATTGTACCGAAAACGGGGCAGGGGCGTCTTCAGGTTTTTACGGCCGCAGCGACTATCGTTTCCAAAAACATCTTTCCACCACGTGTGTCAGCCATAATTGTAAAATATTCACGAGATTTCACAAGTTGTTGTTTGAAGCGTTATGATTATGAAAATCTTCGTTTACGATTCTTGTTGAAATTTCGACTCAGCAGAGGTTTTATTACCAAAATTTGGGTTAAAGGACTTTCTACGGCTTCTAAAGTGGCTATTAAAAATTTTTGAGCGAGCTTCCTTGACTTGGCGATTTTTCACTCGCAGTTGTAATCTTTACCCCCTAGGGCGTTAAGCTCGAATTTTACGCCTCGCCGTCGACCTGTCTTGCATCACGTACCCTTTCAGATTTTCCCAGTCACTCGGCTGAACTCATTACAAAGACCATTAGCTACATAATAATCGGCGATGAGTCTTCACTGATTCTATCGTTTTGCAAAGGAGTTTTTTGCTATTTCGATTTATATTTCCCGGTTAGAGCATCATTAATGGTTACATGATTTTTCTGAGAGGTCATCCGGTCGTCAGGTCCTACCGGATTTGCAAACAGGTTCGTTTATTACAGTGTCTAAGAAGAAGACAGCCAGAAGCCATGAGCACCACTATTTTCGAACCGGTTGTGGTACTTTTTTTTGGCTCGGCTATAGGCAGACTCGGATTTGTTGAGTAACTTGCCGGCTTCCTACAACACTATGAATTGGTGGTTTTGGGGAAATTTGAGTCGGGAGGAGAATCGGGAGGATGGAGACGTAATTCGATGAAGTTTAATCTATGGATTAGGGTTTTGTTAAGCGTAGGAATTTTTGACGTAAAGTAGATTTGTTGGTGATTAATCAAAACGGTCCAGTTTTACCTGCCTACATATTAAAGCTTCACTACCTGTTGATTTACATTGGAAACATCATCGAAGTCGGTAATGTCGTGGGGTTTGACGCAAGTGCATTAAATATGCGTTTAAATTTACGGCGTATTTTGCCGTAACCTAATTTTATTTGAAATTCTAGAGTGTTGTTGTTCTATTTTACGTTATTTATTCAAATTGAAAAATCCAAGAACAAGAATGTTTTTTCGAAAATACAACTGGCAACGTGGCCAGTGTCAAATTTCATGATTTTAGTTTTTCAAAATTTCAGGAACTCATGTTGGAATTTTCAAAATTTGAAAATTTTATTGCTAGGTGAAATGAAAATAATAAAAGGGTTAAAAAATGTTGGGTTTCTAACTTTAATGTCAAGTACTAAACATTCAATTCCTGGTTATGGTTCTAGTTTTTAAAGATTTTATTTCGTCCATTTTTTTGATCTTAGAAAATCAGAGATTTTGATCGTTGAAATTTAAGGACGGTACACAGAATTTTGGATTTTGGGAATTGACTAACAAATTTTTTTTGAGTTTGAAATTTTAAAATTTTACGGCTTAAGATCTTGGAATTCCTAACAATTATTATCATTATTCGTTTTCAGAATTTCTATGTTAAAATAATAACATGAATATAAAATCAGATTTTCAGGATTCAAAACTTTTGGATTTTGGACTGTAATATTCAACAGTGAAGATTTCCGAATTTCATGATTTTGATTTTAATTTCTGAAAATTTTATAAATAATTTCGTCAATTTTAAGAGTTTTTTCCTTCGGGAAATCAGGAATTTGGATTTTTGAAATTTCAAAATGATACACAGAACTTTAGAACTTCAACATTTTAGAATTTTCGTTTTTCGAGTTTCGGATTTTAAAAGTTAAAAATGTTACCACTGTGGATTTCCAGTTTAGATTAATAATTTTAGGATTTAATATTTAGAATTCACTATTTAAGATTTTTTAGAATTCCCACCAATTTGTCATTATTTATGTTCTGAATTTTTGTGCTCATAGTTTTAGGATTCCAAAATTTTAATTATTTGGCTTTTAATAATAACACGAGCATAAAATCAGATTTTGAGAATTCAAAACTTTGGATTTTAGACTTTTATATTCAGTAGTGAAGATCTCAGAATTCCATCAGTTCGATTTGGTTAAAAAAAAATAATGTGTCATAATTTCGTCGGTTTTAAGAGTTTTCTCCTTCGGGAAATCAGGAAATTGGATCTTTGAAATTTCATAACGACACAGAATTTTAGAATTTTAAGAATTCAGCATTTTAGAATTTTCATTTTTTGAGTTTCGCATTGTAAAACTTAAAAATTGTACAACTTAGGATCTTCAGATTATTTTCATAATTTTAAGATTTAATATGCAGGATTCATACTTTAAGGATTTAAAACTCCGACCAAATTGTCGTTATTTGCGTTCAGAATTTCTATGTTAAAACATTTAGGATTCCAAAATTTAAAATTTCATTATTTAGAATTGTGATAAAAAAACCGAATATAAAATCAGACTTTCAGATTTCAAAACTTTCGGATCTTAGGCTTTCTCATATTCAGGTCAGAAGATTTTAATTTGTGAATAAATGTTAAGATTTCGTCGGTTTAAGAGTTTTTTACTTTTTTTTCTTAGGAAATCAGGAATTTGGGGCTTTGAAATTTCAGAACAAAAGACAACTGGAATTTTAAGAATTCGGCATTTTAGAATTTTAGTTTTTGGAGTTTCAAATTTTAAAACTTAAAATTTTACCACTCACGATATTCAGTTTATTTTCATAATTTTAGGATTTAATATTTAGGATTCACAATTTAAGATTTTTTAGAACTCCCACCAATTTGTCATTATTTACGTTCTGAATTTTTGTGCTCATATTTTTAGGATTCCAAAATTTTAAATTTCATTATTTAGCTTTTAATAATAATACGAGTATAAAATCAGATTTTGAGAATTCAAAACTTTGGATTTTAGACTTTTATATTCAGTAGTGAAGATCTCAGAATTTCGTCAGTTCGATTTTAGTTTAAAAAAAAAGTGTTATAATTTCGTCGGTTTTAAGAGTTTTCTCCTTCGGGAAATCAGGAAATTGGATCTTTGAAATTTCAAAACGACACACAGAACTTTGGAATTTTAAGATTTCAGCATTTTAGGATTTTCGTTTTTCGAGTTTCGCATTGTAAACCTTACAAATTTTACGACTTAGGATCTTCAGATGAGATTCATAATTTTATGATTTAATATGTAGGATTAATAATTTAAGATTTTAAAACTGCCACAAATTTGTCGTTAATTGCGTTCAGAATTTCTATGTTAGAATATTTAGAATTCAAAAATTTAAAATTTCACTATTTAGGATTTTAATATAACAAAAAACGAATGTAAAATCAGAGTTTCAGGCTTCAAAACTTTTGGATTTTGGACTTTGATAGTCAATACGGAAGATTTCAGAATTTCATGAGTTTGATTTTAGTTTGTAAAAATGTTATGATTTCGTCGGTTTAAGGGTTTTTCCTTTGGGAAATCAGGAATTTGGATCTTTGGAATTTCAAAACTATACACAGAACTTTAGAATTTTAAGAATTCAGCATTCTAGAATTTTGGTTTTTCGAGTTTCAAATTTTAAAACTTAAAAATGTTACCACTCTGGATTTCCATTTTAGATTAATAATTTTAGGATTTACTATTTAGGATTCACAATTTAAGATTTTTTAGAATTCCTATCAATTTGTCATTATCCACGTTCTGAAGTTTTGTGTTCAAATTTTTAGGATTCAACAATTTTAAATTTCTTTATTTGGCTTTTAATAATAACACGAGTATAAAATCAGATTTTCGGAATTCAAATCTTTGGATTTTAGACTTTTATATTCAGTAGTGGACATCTCAGAATTTCGTGAGTTCGATTTTGGTTTAAAAAAAATGTTATAATTTCGTCGATTTTAAGAGTTTTCTCCTTCGGGAAATCAGGAATTTGGATTTTTGAAATTTCAAAACGATACACAGAACTTTAGAATTTTAAGAATTCAGCATTTTAGAATTCTCGTTTTTCGAGTTTCGCATTTTAAAACTTAAAAATTTTACGCCTTAGGATCTTCAGATTAGATTCATAATTTTAAGATTTAATATGTAGGATTCTAACTTTAAGGATTTAAAACCCCGACCAATTTGTCGTTATTTGCGTCAGAATTTCTGTTAAAATATTTGGGATTCCAAAATTTAAAATTTCACTATTTAGGATTTCTTAATAAAATTAATAAAAAAAACTGATCTTCAGGATTCAGAATTTTGGATTTTGGATTTTAATTTCCAACACTGAAGTTTTGAAAATTTTATAGATTTGGTTCTAGTTTTTAAAAATTTTAAAATTTCATCAATTTAAGAGTTTTCTACTTTAGGAAATCAGGGACTTGGATTTTAAAAATTCCAGAGCGGTACATAGAACTTTAGAATTTTACGAATTCAGCATTTTAGAACTTTGGAATTTTAGATTTTCAAAAATCTGAAGAATTGACGATGATCTTTAATTTAAAATAATAATTTTCAGCTTTAGAAGATTTTAGAATTCACACCAATTTGTGTCTTATTCGAGATCAGAATTTCTGTTTTAAAATTTTTAGGATTCCAAAATTTAAAATTTCGTTATTTACAATTATATAATAGAATGAATATAAAAACAGATCTTCAGGATGCAGAATTTTTGGATTTTAGACTTTAATTTTCAACACTGAAGTTTTGAAAATTTTATAGATTTGGTTTTAGTTTTTAAAAACTTTATAATTTCATCAATTTAAGAGTTTTCTACTTTAGGAAATCGGGGACTTGGATTTTTAAAATTCCAGAGCGGTACATAGAACTTTAGAATTTTACGAATTCAGCATTCTAGAACTTTGGAATTTGAGATTTTCAAAAATCCAAAGAATTGACGATGATCTTTAATTTGGAATAATGATTTTAAGGTTTAGAAGATTTTAGAATTCACACCAATTTGTGTCTTATTCGCATTCACAATTTCTGCTTTAAAATTTTTAGGATTCCAAAATTTAAAACTTCGTTATTTAGAATGTCATTATAAAACAAATATAAAAAAACAGATCTTCAGGATTCAAAATCTTTGAATTTTAGGCTTTAATTTCCAACACTGAAGTTTTGAAAATTTTATAGATTTGGTTTTAGTTTTTAAAAATTTTATGTTGTCATCAATTTAAGAGTTTTCTGCTTCAGGAAATCAGGGACTAGTATTTTTAAAATTCCAGAGCGGTACATAGAACTTTATAGTTTTACGAATTCAGCATTTTAGAACTTTGGAATTTCAGATTTTCAAAAATCCAAAAAATAGACGATGCTCTTTAATTTAGAATAATAATTTTAAACTTTGGAAGATTTTAGAATTCACACCAATTTGTGTCTTATTCGAGTTCAAAATTTCTGTTTTAAAATTTGTAGGATTCCAAAATTTAAAATTTCGTTATTTAGGATGTCATAATAAAATGAATATAAAAAACAGGTCTTCAGGATTCAGAATTTTTGGATTTTATACTTTAAGTTCCAACACTGAAATTTTGAAAATTTTATAGGTTTGGTTTTAGTTTTTAAAAATTTTATAATTTCATCAATTTAAGAGTTTTCTGCTTTAGGAAATCAGGGGCTTGGATTTTCAAAATTCCGGAGCGGTACATAGAACTTTGGAATTTTAGATTTTCAAAAATCCAAAGAATCGACGATGATCTTTAATTTAGGGTAATAATTTTAAGCTTTGGAAGATTTTAGAATTCACACCAATTTGTGTCTTATTCGAGTTTAGAATTTCTGTTTTAAAATTTTTAGGATTCCAAAATTTAAAATTTCGTTATTTAGGATGTCATAATAAAATGAATTTAAAAAACAGGTCTTCAGGATTCAGAATTTTTGGATTTTATACTTTAAGTTCCAACACTGAAGTTTTGAAAATTTTATAGGTTTTGTTTTAGTTTTTAAAAATTTTATAATTTCATCAATTTAAGAGTTTTCTGCTTTAGGAAATCAGGGGCTTGGATTTTCAAAATTCCGGAGCGGTACATAGAACTTTAGAATTTTACGAATTCAGCATTTTAGAACTTTGGAATTTTAGATTTTCAAAAATCCAAAGAATTGACGATGATCTTTAATTTGGAATGATAATTTTAACCTTTTGAAGATTTTAGAATTCACACCAATTTGTGTCTTATTCGAGTTCAAAATTTCTGTTTTAAAATTTTTAGAATTCCAAAACTTAAAATTTCTTTATTTAGGATTTCATAATAAAATGAATATAAAAAAGAGATCTTCAGGATTCATAATTTTTCGATTTTAGACTTTAATTTCCAACACTGAAGTTTTGAAAATTTTATAGATTTGGTTTTAGTTTTTAAAAATTTTATAATTTCATCAATTTAAGAGTTTTCTACTTTAGGAAATCAGGGACTTGGATTTTTAAAATTCCAGAGCGGTACATAGAACTTTAGAATTTACGGATTCAGCATTTTAGAACTTTGGAATTTCAGATTTTCAAAAATCAAAAGAATTGACGATGATCTCTAATTTAGAATAATAATTTTAAGCTTTAGAAGATTTTAGAATTCACACTAATTTGTGTCTTATTCGAGTTCAGAATTTCTGTTTTAAAATTTTTAGAATTCCAAAACTTAAAATTTCGTTATTTAGGATTTCATAATAAAATGAATATAAAAAACGGATCGTCAGGATTCAGAATTTTAGGATTTTAGACTTTAATTTCCAACACTGAAGTTTTGAAAATTTTATAGCTTTGGTTTTAGTTTTTATAAAATTTATAATTTCATCAATTTAAGAGTTTTCTACTTTAGGAAATCAGGGGCTTGGATTTTTAAAATTCCGGAGCGGTACATAGAACTTTAGAATTTTACGAATTCAGCATTATAGAACTTTGGAATTTCAGATTTTCAAAAATCCAAAGCATTGACGGTGATCTTTAATTTAAAATAATAATTTTCAGCCTTGGAAGATTTTAGAATTCACACCAATTTGTGTCTTATTCGAGTTCAGAATTTCTATTTTAAAATTTTTAGGATTCCAAAATTTAAAATTTCGTTATTTAGGATGTCATAATAAAGTGAATATAAAATACAGATCTTCAGGATTCAGAATTTTTGGATTTTAGACTTTAATTTCCAACACTGAAGTTTTGAAAATTTTATAGATTTGGTTTTAGTTTTTAAAAATTTTAAAATTTCATCGATTTAAGAGTTTTCTACTTTAGGAAATCGGGCAATTGGATTTTCAAAATTCCAGAGCGGTACATAGAACTTTAGGATTTTACGAATTCAGTATTTTAGAACTTTTGAATTTCAGATTTTCAAAAATCCAAAGAATTGACGATGATCTTTAATTTAGAACAATAATTTTAAGCTTTAGAAGATTTTAGAATTCACACCAATTTGTGTCTTATTCGAGTTCAGAATTTCTGTTTAAGATCTTCAGGATTCAAAATTTGGGAATTTAAAAATTTCGTAATTTCATGAACCGGTTTGTGCTTTCCAGAAGACGACCAGTTGGTGATTAATTTGTGTGTTTTTTTAAATTTTCTTTTGTATTTATTGTCGGATCCATTTGACAAATGACTAAAAAATTTTTTTGACGTTTCAGAACCCCGAGAGTGTGAAAAGGTCCAGTTTCTGTCTGTCCTCTGTTGATAGTAGTCGTGAGTAATTGTGAAATTTTAGGACTAAATAAGGAATATCGTGTGACAAAATGACGTCATCTGAAAATTTCACTGTGTAAATAACGTTTATCAGATGTATTGATATTGAATGGAAAAAAAAACAAATATTCACGGTGACACGCTTCTGAGAGAGAGCGAAGTATATCTAAACTGTTAGACCAATTATTATATCAGTTCATGAGGCGGTACCAACTTTAAACAAATAAAAAAAATACAGAAAATTTATAAGGGCGTAGATACACGAATGTAAAACAACTGTTTGCAAAAAAATGACCTACACCAAATTGGACTTTGTTTTTCTCGTCACGGTTTAGCCTATCTCCACAATAGGTACTTATCTTTGAGTACTAAACACATCCGATAATTTTGCATTGCTTGCCATATTGCCGAAAAAATGTTTACTATTGGGAGCAGAAAATGTGAATAAAGTCGTTTCATTGGGGCTGAGAATTATGGGCGAACAGAAATAATCAAGGCTAGTGAACGAAAACATCGAGTTGGCAATAAGCCGCTATAAATAGACCGTTTGAGATAATGAAAAAATTATTCGCATGGTTTAAACGATTCGGAGCTTGACTTGTGCAAATAAATTTTGCAGCGGGCGAGGGTTTGGCAAAAATAGGCTTGGTTTAGGTGTCGATGGATCGAAAGAATGGATCGCTTTTTAATTGGTACAGATACGAAAGAGGTCACAGCTGATGACTTCCTCGTTTTATCTCTAGGAGTTCCATGCCATTTAAATAACAAAAAAGTCGCCGGAGCCAAAATTTCGAGCGCTCGGTTGCACCTGAGCGTCGTAAGAGTCGAACAAAGATCCCCGAAAACATGAGGAAACTCTAGAAAACATGGTAATTTATGGGTTAACGCGATAAACCGTATATACAATAGTATCTACACTTAAAATTATCATACATTTGAAATTCAATAACTCGTTAAAGCATTCAGTGTTTTGAAACATAAAATGAATATTAAATGTGCAAAATGATTCATTATTTCTGCTGGCATATGTCAAGGTGAATTGATGGTTTCTGCAACATATTAATATGGAAGGAGAAGCACTCGATGGAAAAAGCGACAATTGTTTACGGTAATTACGGATTCAAAAAATGCACTTTTTTTTTTTTTCGAAAAAATCGTGTAGGTTGGGATCTAATGAGCCGATGTCCATTAGTAATGAACAAGGTAAATACAATTAGTGTTTATGGTAGCTGCGAGATAAAACGATTTACGTCAACATGAAACACATGTTGGGTATCACGTACCCCTCAAGACTTTCCATTGTCACTTGGAACTGGGAGCCTTAAGCAGAGGCCATTAACTGGAACCCCGATAGCCATCACTCTGCACTGATTTATGCGTGGTTCTGCGAACCAAACGAGTTCTTCCAATGAAATCTTTTCGCAGAAAATTGGTTTAAAATCACTTAAACAAAATTTTACTAAGCGCTGACACGAGGTGCCCGCAAGATTGCTTGAAATTCGTTGAAAAACAAATCACGTACTTTAAAAAAGACATTCAGGCCTTCTAAAATTCGCTCAAACCTGGGATCCCTCACACTCTTTAAAAAACACCAGGGGTCCCCCGAGTTTTCCAATTTTTTCCAAAAATAAACACCAGGATTCGTTCATTTTGATGGTAAATTCTTTAGGTTAAAGTGAAATTGGTGTGGATTGTTGAATTTGTAAGTCCTTCAGACTGAAATTTTAAATTTTGTATTCCTAAAGATTTTGGTCCTGAAATTGTGAACCCGAATTCCTTAAAGAATAGTTGTTATTTTAACAAACTGTTCTGAATTGTAAAATTTAATACAATTGTTGAATCCTTAATTTTTAAATCTTCAATTTTAAAATTTGGAACTCGGAAACCTAAAATTCTGAGATGCTGAATTCCTGAAATTCTAAAGTTCTGTGTATTCTTCTGAAATTTCTAAGATCCACATTCCCGATTTCCTAAACTAGAAAACTGTAAAACGGATGAAATTATAAATTTTGTAAAAACAGAGATTAAAATTCTGAAATGTTCAGTACCTACTGAATTAAAGTCTAAATTCAAACAGTTTCGATTCCCCAAATTCTGTTCTTTATATGCGTTTTATTATTAAATTCTAATTTTAATCGAAAAACTAAAATTCAAAAATACTGGATTTCTAAAATTTTGTATATTGTTCTCAAATTTCAGAGATCAAAATTCCTTATCTCGTAAAGTGGAATACTCTTAAATTGATAAAATTATATGTTTTTAAAACTAAAATCATTCTCATGAAATTTTGAAATCATCAGTACTGAATGAAAGTCAAAAATCCAAAAGTTATAAATTTTAAAATCTGAAATTCGAAAATCTAAAATTCAAAAATACTGAATTCCTAAAATTTTGTATATTGTTCTAAAATTTTCAGAGATCAAAATTCTTAATTTCCTAAATTGGAAACTCTTAAATTGAGGAAATTATATATTTTTTTGAAACTAAAATCATACTCATGAAATCTTCAGTACTGAATCCTGAAATTCTGTTTTTTTTTATTTTTTTTTTATTATTAAATCTTTATTACACAATCGTTACATTTATAAATTTTAAAACCCGAAACTCGAAAAACTAAAATTCAAAAATACTGAATTCCTAAAATTTTGTACATTGTTCTAAAATTTCAGAGATCAAAATTCCTAATTTCGTAAAGTGAAAACTCTTAAATTGATTAATTTATATATTTTTTTTAAACTAAAATCATTCTCATGTAATTTTGAAATGTTCAGTACTGTCTAAAATCCAAAAGTTTTTAATGTAAAAATCTGTTATACGAAAATCTAAAATTCAAAAATACTGAAATTTTGTAAATTGTTCTGAAATTTTAAAAATCAAAATTTCCCATTTCCTAAATTGGAAAACTCTTAAATTGATCAAATTATATATTTTTTTAAACTAAAATCATACACATGAAATCTTGAAATCTTCAGTGCTGAATACTAAAGTCTAAAATCCAGATGTTTTGAATTCCGAAATTCTGGTTTTTTAGTTTGTTTCATTATTAAATCCTATTTACAGAATCACAAAATTTTTAAATATTAAAATCTGAAATTCGAATATCAAAAATTCAAAATACTGAATTTCTAAAATTTTGTACATATATTGTTCTGAAATGTCAAAAATCAAAATGTTTGATTTCCTGATTTCCTAAATTGGAAAACTTTTAAACTGATGAAATTACATTTTTTTTTTTTAAACTAAAATCATACTCATGAAATCTTGAAATCTTCAGTACTGAGTACTAAAGTTTAAAATCCAAAAATTTTTAATCCTGGAATTCTGGTTTTTTAATTTGTTTCATTATTAAATCCTAATTAAAGGATCGTTAAATTTATAAATTTTAAAATCGGAAACTCGAAAAACTAAAACAAAAAAAAAACTGAATTTCCAAAATTTTGTATATTGTTCTGAAATTCCAAAAATCTAAATTTCGGGTTTCCTAAATTGGGAAACTCTTAAATTGATGAAATTATAATTTTTTTATAAACTAAAATCATATTCATGAAATTTTGAAATCTTCAGCACTGAATAGTAAAGTCGAAAATCCAAAAGTTTTGAATCCTGAAATTCTTGTGTTTGAATTTGTTCTATTATTAAATCCTAAATACAGAATCGCTAAATATATAAATTTTAAAATCTGAAACTCCAAAAAGTAAAATTCAAAAATACTGAATTTTTAAACTTTTGTATACTCTTCTGAAATTTCAAAAATCAAAATGTCATATTTCCTAAATATGAATACTTCTAAAGTGCTGAAATTACAATTTTTTAAAAATAAAAATCATGCTCATTAAATTTTGAAATCTTTAGTACTGAATACTAAATTCTGAAATTCTGGTTTTTTAGTTTGTTTCATTATTAAATTCTAATTACAGAATCGTTAAATCTATAAATTTTAAATTCTGAAGCTCGAAAAACCAAAATTCAAAAACGGCATTCATAAAATTTTGTATTTTGTTCTAAAATTTCAGAGATCAAAAATCCCTAATTTCGTTAACTGAAAAACTTGAATTGAAAAAATTATACTCCTAAAAAAAATGAAATCATAGTCATGAAATCTTGAAACCTTCAGTACTGAATACTAAAGTCTAAAATCCAAGTTTTGAATCCTGAGATTCTGTTTTTTTTAATTTGTTTCATTATTAAATCGTAATTACAGAATCAAAATTCAAAAATACTGAATTTCCAAAATTTTGTATAGGTATTGTTCTGAAATTTCAGAGATCAAAAATTCCCAATTTCGCAAAGTGGAAAACTTAACTTGAAAAAATTATATTTTTTTAAATATGAAATCATACTCAAGAATTTTTAAATTTTCAGTACTGAATACCAAAGTCTAAAATCCAAGTTTTGCATCCTGAAATTCTGTTTATTTTAATTTGTTTCATTATTAAATCCTAATTACAGAATCGTTAAATTTTAAATTTTATAAACTAAAATTAAAAAATACTGAATTCCTAAAATTTTGTATATTGTTTTAAAATTTCAGAGATCAAAATTCTTAATTTCCTAAATTGGAAAACCGTTAAATTGATGAAATTTTATTTTTTTTTAAACTCATGAAATCTTGACATTTTTAGACCAAAGTCTAAAATCCAGTAGTTTTGAATTCTAAAGTTCTGTTTTTTTTTTTTTAAATTTGTTTCATAATTAAATCATAATTACAAGACATTTCAATTTATAAATTTTAAAATCTGAAATTCGAAAAACCCAATCTCAAAAATACTGAATTTCCAAAATTTTGTATAGGTATTGTTTTGAAATTTTCTGAGATCAAAAATTCCTAATTTCGCAAAGTGGAAAACTTAACTTGAAAAAATTATATATTTTTTTTTAAATATGAAATCATGCTCAAAAATCTTTAAAGTCTAAAATTCAAGTTTTGCATCCTGAAATTGATGTTTTTTTAAAATTTGTTTCGTTATTAAATCCTAATTACAGAATCGTTAAATTTTACGTTTAAAAAACTAAAATTCAAAAATACTGAATTCCTAAAATTTTGCATATTGTTCTAAAATTTCAGACATCATAATTCCTAATTTCCTAAATTGGAAAACTCTTAAATTGATGAAATTTTATTTTTTTTAAACTCATGAAATCTTGACATTTTTAGACCAAAGTATAAAATCCAAAAGTTTTGAATTTTGAAGTTCTGTTTTTTTTTTAATTTGTTTCATTATGAAATCATAATTACCAAATTTTTCAACTTACAAGTTTTAAAATCTGAAATTCGATAAACTAAATTTCAAAAATACTGAATTTCCAAAATTTTGTGTAGGTATTGTTCTGAAGTTTTAGAGATCAAAAATTCCTAATTTCGCAAAGTGGAAAACTTTACTTGAAAAAAAAATTTTTTTTTCAAATATGAAATCATACTCAAGGAATCTTAAAATTTTCAGTACTGAATACCAAAGTCTAAAATCCATGTTTTGAATCCTGAAATTCTGTTTTTTTTCAATTTGTTTCATTATTAAATCCTAATTACAGAATCGTTAAATTTTGAATTTTAAAAACTAAACTGAATTCCTAAAATTTTGTATATTGTTTTAAAATTTCAGAGATCAAAATTCCTAATTTCCTACATTGAAAAACTCCTAAATTGATGAATTTTTTTTAACTCATGAAATCTTGAAATTTTTAGACCAAAGTCTAAAATCCAAAACGAAAATCATACTCATGAAATCTTCAGTACTGAATACCAAACTCTAAAATCCAAGTTTTGAATCCTGAAATTCTGTTTTTTTTTTTTTAATTTGTTTCATTATTAAATCCTAATTACAGAATCGTTAAATTTTAGATTTTAAAAACCAAAATTCAAAAATACTGAATTCCTAAAATTTTGTATATTGTTTTAAAATTTCAGAGATCAAAATTCCTAATTTCCTACATTGAAAAACTCCTAAATTGATGAATTTTTTTTTTAACTCATGAATTCTTGAAATTTTTAGGCCAAAGTCTAAAATCCAAAACGAAAATCATACTCATGAAATCTTCAGTACTGAATACTAAAGTCTAAAATCCAAGTTTTGAATACTGAAATTCTGTTTTTTTAATTTGTTTCATTATTAAATCCTTAAATGTATAAATTTTAAAATCTAAAACTCGAAAAACTAAAACTCAAAAAGATAGAATTCCTAAAATTTTGTGTGTTGTACCAAAATGTCAGAGATCATAATTCCTAACTTTGTAAAGTGGAAAACTCTTAAATTGATGAAATTATAAATTTTTTAAAAAGTAAAATCATACTCATGAAATCTTGAAGTCATCAGCACTGAATATGTACTAAACTGTAAAATACAGAATTTTTGAATTCTGAAATTTAGTTTTTTAAATTCCTTTCCTAATGAAATTGTAAATACTGAAATTTTATTTTTTTAAACCCTAAAACAATGCCGAAATTCTAAGCACTTATAAAAAATACTTTTATTTTGATAAATCGGTCTGAATCCCAATTTCTTGAATTATGAATCCCAAATTTATAAATATTAAAATTATTCTAAATTGAGGATCTTAAATGGTATAATTTTTAAATTGAAAAATGCGAATTACTAAAATTGTAAAGTTCACTGTATTGTTCTAAAATTTCAAAGATATAAATTCCTAAAATAAAAAACTCTTAAGTTGATGAAATTATAACATTTTAAATACCAAAATCATTCCCATGAAATTTTAGAATTTACAATAGTGAAAAGTAAAATCAAAAATCCAAACGTTTTGAATCTTGAAACTCTCTTTTTTCACGTATACGTTAAACAGAAAATAGTATTCATATAAATATTTTTTCAACGCAGTTGCGACAATACGGAAATGCAGTTTTCCTGTTTTCGTTTAGCACTTTCATTAATCTTTTGATAATCTTACAAAATTGTGGAATTTTTATTTCTTCTTGAAATAATAAAATTTTGAATGCTAGAACTCTATTTATTAACTTGTATTCGAAAAAAGATTACTGCAATTTTTTTTTAATTTTAATTTTTTCAAAAAACCACATACGTAAGATTAAAAATAAAGGTATCTTGAAAAACTACATGGACAATAATCTACTGAGTAGTCCCCAACAGATAAACAGACGGACGTACGGACGGACAAACGGACGGAAGGAAATACGGAAATGGGAGACCCACTTTTTCAAATTCTGACAGCTATAAGCTATAATTAGCCATTCGTATAATGAAGGATCCATGAATGGGTACTTTCGGTAGTAACAATATTTTTAAATCTGCAACTTGTTTAAATTAGTCACCTACCTTGAATAAGTAACCATTAAGACATTTAAACATTCAAAAGCAAGTAAATCTCGTATCTGACTAATCTCAACTACTTTTTTTTTGTCAGTTACTTGTCATTAAACTACAAGTCGTTCGAAAATCGCAGGAAGTCGACCGAAAATAGACCATTCAGCGGCACAAACGTGTTCTAAATAATAGGTGTCAACTCCGATTTACATATAAGAATATAATGATTTCAATTTTGATTTGCATGTTTTAATAATAAACCTTTGCACACCAGAGAAGCAACCAACAACAAATCACACAATCCGCAAATAATTCTTTTCATCACGACACTAATTTGTAAGCCAGTTTATTATGTTTTAATGTTTAAATTTTATAAGATAATTAATTATCGTGATTTAGTGTGTTCGTGACATCCTGTATCTATATTTGTTTTTGGCAGAAAGAATATACGGACTCTCGAACTGACGTTCCGATGATGACCATGAAGTAAAAACAGCCATGTTTTGATGGTTTAGATCAAACTGTGATTTCTTCCATACTTGTATCCGTTTTATTATTATGTAAATGACGTGGAAATGCTTCAGCAGATAAAACGAGGAAGTTGGCGCTGACATATTTTTTTTTCAAAGCCCACTCGGTACATAAAACTATTTATTTTTATTCGGGTTGAACAAATCGCGTCGAGTTATCCCTTCGGTGTCAAATATATTTTTAGTGCGGTGTTTTCCAAGAACTCGCCAACTTTCTTCGCATAGTAAACATTTTATAACGCGATACAATTAAATGCAAGTAATAAATAAAAGTGCCAAGTTTCTTCATATTTTGTATTCTCAATAGTAAACATTCTATAACGTGATACAATATAAAAAAGCTGTGTACACAAGTACTATCACATTTTAGTTGTAGAGAGGAAAAAAATAAAATCTACACTCAACAGACAAACTAGCCTAAACTTTAGTCGAGACTGTACAAGTTCGAATGAGATCATCTAGATCTTCGACTGAGAAGCCCAATACTGTTCAGATCAGAAAAAATCGGCTTCTCGGTCGTCGTATCGCACCTAATATCACAATGAGAAAAAACAATCGTTCAACAAAACGTTGGATCGTTTGCAAATACTTGCAAAATCAGTCTTTCGAGAACTATTCGTCGTACGATCGGTACAGCTTCTTTTTCCGGATGCTGTACTCGGAGGAAATCATCACGGTACCACCGCGCGTCATTTTTCTGCAACAACACCATGGTTAGTATTTAGTCAAAAATTTCGCAAACAGTACTTACTTCAAAAATCGCGGTAGGAAGTGGTTCCAACCGTTTGTACTCTGCCTAAGTGTCAAATACAACTCGAAAGTCGAAGGAGTCAGCGGGTCGCAGTCCACCACGCTGAGCCTACGCCGCTCCTCCCCGCTCTCGAAGTTGATGAAGATCGTGCAGCCCTTGAGGCCGCACAGCTCGGCTTCGGCCATGGCGAAGACGTCTTCAGCCAGAGCTTTGGTTAAATCCGTGGGCAGCAACACCTCCCCGGAGGCGAAGTGCGCCCTCTTGGCCTTCTTCAGCTCCTCCGCGAAGCGCTTGGACAGCGCCTCCACGGCCAGGGCTTCCGAGTCGAGCACGACTTCGCTTTCTGAAAAAAGAAGAAAGATGGAAACGGCGAAAAAAGAAAGCGAGGTGAAGTGAAACTCTGTTGCTAGGAGCGCCGGAGGTCACCGGGGGTCAGCGTTTCGGCCGGCTTACTTACCGCCGATGTTGTTGTTGAACTGGTTCGTGAAGCCCAAAATTTCCATCTTGTATCACAGTTTTCGGAAAAGTCTCAAAAAGCCGGTCGCCGGTTCGGGCTGTCAGGACGACTGTTCCATTTACACCAACACTGATTCGGCCTACTATCAGAGATCAGCTGTGCCGGTATTTATATAACTTAAGTCCCCCCCTTCCACGCGGCGAGGATAATCGGCGATTTTCGCCGGCGCGGCCTACGTGATGTAAGGCGCACGGTTTCGGTGGTGGCGGCCGGGGGCGGCGGGCTGCCCCCCGAGATGAAAATTCGGACCGAGTTGCGTAACGAGCGCTACCTGAGATCGCCCGATAGCGTCAATGGAGAAACGGGTGACTGATGACTCGGAAAATTGCACAACTTTTAGCGCGGTTGAGGGAGAAATGCACGTATTTTTAAAATGAAATTTTTTAGCGACAAAGGTGACCGTTTTACGACTTTTTCGCGAAAAAATGTTTTTTAACCTTCAGGTTTTTCGTTATCGAATTGCGGCTTCTGTATACATTTTTTTTTAATAATTTGCGTCAGCTTTGCTTTTATTTGTGTTTGTTTTTTGATTTGGCGACATCGGGACGCATTTTTTTAAATATTCTTCTAGAATCTGGAAACGTGGGTCTCCCTCTTCTAATTATCTGTTTTAATCTCTGAATTGATTACGAATTTTTTGATCTAGTTTAAGATAACCGTGTTTATTCATACCCTACAAAAGATGGCTGACGTCATCTCATACTTTGTTGCGTCATCCAGGCCAATTTTAGTCGCTCATTGTTGAAATTCTTTTTTTTCGAAAAATTGTTTCAAATACTTGTTGGTGTTAAAAATATACGTTTGTGTATTTTCTGTCAATAACGGTAAGTGGTGATTAGATGATATAAATAATAGGCGAAATTCTTAGTACCCTGGTATTTATGAGCAATGTTTATTATATTTCTTTAGATTTATATTCCACAAAGTTTTAACATCTGTTAGTAAAAATTAACCTTTGAAATCAGCTGTGAAAATAAATGCTACTTAGTGGAATGAAACACTAGTAGTTAAAATAAAGTTCCTAGAACCCGGAACTTCTTAGCCAAGTTTTTCTTTGTGATTTTTTTAGGGGAATTGTGTTTAGAATAACGCACACGCCATTTTTAACTAATATCGCCAAAAGGATATAAAATATGATACTATTTTTCATTATTTTTAGCAATTTTTTCGACATTTTGTTTTAATCCTCGTTTATACATCTGAATTCTTTTTGTATCCAACATAATTAATTCAGTTTTTATATTGTCAAAGTTTCTTTTTTGTGATTTTTTTAAGCTTTCATGCGAAATAATGTATATGAATTTCAACAAGCGTTGGAGAAATTATTTAAAAAACTTTTTTTGAATTTGACACTTTGAAACTTAGTAATCCTATTTCGTAAGTTGGTACACCTGATGAGTTCGATTACAATAAAAAATGTTCAAATGTAGTAAATAGTAGATGCATTTTTTAGATTCTATTCTTTTGAAACACTTAATTTTTTTGTTGTAAAGTTTTCCTTTTGTGATTTTTTAAAAAAGATTTTGTCCAAAATAATGCACACATAATTCTGAACAAGCACTGGAAAATCGTTTAAAAAACAGAATTTTTTTAATATGATACTTTGAAACTAAGTAATATTTTTTCGTAGGTTGGTACTCTTGATGAATTCGTTTACAGTAAAAAATGTTCAAAGTGATTAAGTAGTAGAAGTGTTTTTTAGATTCTATTCTTTTGAAGCATCTTATAAATTTTAGTGCTTTTTTGTTTAAAATCCAAGTGTAAACGCTGTCAAAATAAGAACTTTTATGTTGTCAAGTTTTTCTTTTGTAATTTTTTTGAAAAAAGATTTTATTTAACATGACTCTGAACAAGGATTGGTAAAATGGTTTAGAAAAACAGGAAATTATGAATATGATACTTTGAAACTGAAATATTTTTTTTTCGTAAGTTAGTTGGTACTTCTGATAAATTCGATTATGGAAAAGTCTATTCTTTTGAAGAATCGTATACATTTTGGTAATTTTTTATTTAAAATCCTAGTGTAAACGGTGTCAAAAAGAGAAGTGTCCAGATAAACTCGATTCAATTTTTATGTTGTCAAGTTTTTCTTTTGTGGTTTTTTGAGAAATATTTTGTCCAAAATAATGCACACATGATTCTGACCAAGCACTGGAAAATGGTTAAAAAATAGGAATTTTTTAATATGATATTTTGAAACTAAGTAATAGTTTTTCGTAAGTTGGTACCCTTGACGAATTCGGTAACAGTAAAAAATGTTCAAATAGATTAAGTAGTAGAAGTGGTTTTTTAGATTCTATTCTTTTGAAGCATCTAATACATTTCAGTGCTTTTTTGTTTAAAATCCTAGTGTAAACGCTGTCAAAATAAGACAAATGTCGGGCTATGTTGTCAAGTTTTTCTTTTGTATTTTTTTTTTAAAGATTTTATTTAACATGACTCTGAACAAGCATTGGAAAAATGGTTTAAAAAACAGGAAATTATGAATATGATACTTTGAAACTAAAATATTTTTTTTTTCGTAAGTTGGTACGCCTAATGAATTCGATTACGGTAAAAATGGTGAAAGTTAGTACGGTAGTAGAAGAGGCATTTTTTTTAAATTCTATTCTTTTGAAGAATCGTATACATTTTGGTATTTTTTTATTTAAAATCCTAGTGTAAACGGTGTCAAAAAGAAAAGTGTCCAGCTATGATCGATTCAATTTTCATGTTATCAAGTTTATCTGTTGTGATTTAAAAACAAAAATGTTTACTGGAAAATGGTTTAAAAAACAGGAATTTTTTAATATGATATTTTGAAAGTGAATATTTTTTTTTCGTAAGTTGGTACTGTTGACGAATTCGGTTACAGTAAAAAATGCTCAAACAGATTAAGTAGTAGAAGTGTTTTTTTAGACTCTATTTTTTTAAAGCATCTTATACATTTCAGTGCTTTTTTTTTTAAATACAAGTGTAACCGCTGCCAAAATAAGAAAAATGTCTGGCTATATTTGATTGAATTTTTATGTTGTCAAGTTTTCCTGTTGTGATTTAAAAAAAAAAGATTTTATTCAACATGATTCTGAACAAGTATTGGAAAAATGGTTTAAAAAACAAGAATTTATCAATATGAGGCTTTAAAACTAAAATAATATTTTTACGTAAGTTGGTACCCCTGATGAATTCGATTACAGTAAAAATGTTCAAAGATAGTACGGTAGGGGAAGAGGCATTTTTTTATTTCTATTCTTTTGAAGCGTCTTATACATTTTAGTAAATTTTTTTTTAAAAATGCTAGTGTAAACGGTGTCAAAAAGAAAAGTGTCCAGCTATGATCGATTCAATTTTCATGTTATCAGGTTTGTCTGTTGTGATTTAAAAAAAATGTTTACTGGAAAATGATTTAAAAAACAGGAATTTTTTAATATGATACTTTGAAACTAAGTAATATTTTTTCGTAAGTTGGTACTCTTGAATTCGGTTACAGTAAAAAATGTTCAAAGAGGTTAAGTTGTAGAAGTATTCTATTCTTTTGAAGCATCTTTTACATTTCAGTGCTTTTTTCTTTAAAATCCTAGTGTAACCGCTGTCAAAATAAGAAAAATATCTGGCTATATTTGATTGAATTTTTATGTTGTCAAGTTTTCCTGTGGTGATTTAAAAAAAAAAAAAAAAAAGGATTTTATTCAACATGATTCTGAACAAGTATTGGAAAAATGGTTTAAAAAAACAAGAATTTATCAATATGAGGCTTTAAAACTAAAATAATATTTTTACGTAAGTTGGTACCCCTGATGAATTCGATTACAGTAAAAATGTTCAAAGAAAGTACGGTAGTGGAAAAGGCATTGTTTTATTTCTATTCTTTTGAAGCATCTTATACATTTTAGTAATATTTTTATTTAAAATCCTAGTGTAAACGGTGTCAAAAAAAAAAGTGTCCAGCTACGGTCGATTCAATTTTCATGTTATGAAGTTTTTCTGTTGTGATTTAAAAAAAAAGTTCACTGGAAAATGGTTTAAAAAACAGGAATTTTTTAATATGATACTTTGAAACTGAATAATTTTTTTTCGTAAGTTGGTACTGATGATGAATTCGGTTACAGTAAAAAATGCTCAAAGAGATTAAGTAGTAGAAGTGTTTTTTTAGACTCTACTCTTTTGAAGCATCTTATACATTTTAGTGCTTTTTTGTTTAAAATCCTAGTGTAAACGCTGTCAAAATAAAAAAAATGTCCAGGTATAATTGATTGAATTTTTATGTTGTCAAGTTTTTCTGTTGCGATTTTTTTAAAAAAAGATTTTATTCAACATGATTCTTAACAAGTATTGGAAAAATGTTTTAAAAAACAAGAATTAATGAATATGAGACTTAATATTTTTATGCAAATTGGTACCCCTGATGAATTCGATTACAGTAAAAATGTTCAAAGATAGAACGGTAGTGGAAGAGGCATTTTTTTATTTCTATTCTTTTGAAGCATCTTATACATTTTAGTAATATTTTTATTTAAAATCCTAGTGTAAACGGTGTCAAAAAAAAAAGTGTCCAGCTACGATCGATTCAATTTTCATGTTATCAAGTTTTTCTGTTGTGATTTAAAAAAAAAAGTTCACTGGAAAATGGTTTAAAAAACAGGAATTTTTTAATATTAATTGTTCGTTTTGTGATTTTTATCTTAATCAAAAATAAAAACCAAGCAAAAATATGTAATCCGTTAAATTTTTGTTCTGCCAATTTATCACAGCCCGCTCGACTGCCCATTTCAACCATCGCCCATTATCGCCACAATTGCATACCTTTCCACATAGTCAATCGCCACGAATTCAAAAGGCCATTACTCTTATCATCAACATTTTCGCCATTAAAATTAAAAAACAGTTTTGTTTATAACAATACCATACCAAGCGATAAATGTATTATTTATGGTCATAAGAAGATGAAAATTCGTGTGACGTCTTCGATAAGAAACCAATCTGTAAATAAAATCAGCCGAAATGATTCACTCCAAACAACCGAAGTGGGTTTTAACCACTCGACAAAACTGACATTTCCACCCCGTGATTAACCTGTCCAAACAAGTTTTGACGTGCGAAAAAAATATACTCTGAGTAAGCCATGAGCACGACCTACATTTACGTCACTTTTTGTACACAAGGAATACTTGCAACGGTGCACTTAGCAACAAGCCTTGTCAACACATGAAAACGGGCAAAATGTCGCCCATTTTCTTGACGTCACGTGACAATTTCACCACGCTTTTCTTTGGTGTGATAAGAAAATGGATTTTTGCATTTCGAAGTGTGACTCAGGGCCGCCAACGTTGTCACACTAGCCCCCACATGATTCCGACTATAATTATTATTATCTTTTTTTCTTTTCTTTTTTCTTGAAAGTACAGCTGCGTGCACTCTATAGCTTGCAATTTTTCTGCGAATTCGCTCCAACCTGATTAATTACGGGCAAAATACGTTAATTCTTGTTATTACATGATGCAATAAGGTGACGTGGTGGTGAACAAACGTTCCAAGGTTAGCTTTGTTGCTAGACAGTGCGGCACCAGAAGGTACTGCTCAGAGTGGGGTTAATATTGTAGACTGCTCGGCTCGGTGTTGGTTGGTTGGTCGAGCTTATCACTATCACACCTTAATTTAATTAAATGGATATATCACAAAGCGAGATAAAAGTTGCACAATTTTCGGTTTCGTCATATCGAAAGAGGGAAAATTCGGTTAATACTTTATGGAATTGCGGAAATGATGAGCAAAGGGGAAATCGTGCGGTTTGGGGTCGGTATTGTGCAAAAACCGTTTCTTTTAACCGGCAGATGTCCGGGTTTCCGACATGAGTGGATTTTTATGTCACATGTAAAAATATAATTCAGGTTAAAGATAAGATCTGAGAAAAGAATGAGATATTTCTGAGATTTTGCAACTTTTTGACTGTTCTGTACCAGTAATAGACTCTAGACCAAGTTTAGTTATTTTGAAGTCACGTTCATCAGTAAATATTTAAGCAATGATTTTTTAAGGTTAGGTACGTCACTGACTTCGTAGAGGGGTGATTCAGTAAAATGAGTTAATATTGTGTAATTATTAAAACAAATTTAATACTATAAGAGTTGAAGATTTTTTTAAAGAAAAATGTTAAGTAGATGGTTCTACTTTTACCATCAGCAACAGACCTTATTCCAAGTTCAGTAATTTTGAAATCACATTTATTAATAAAGATTCAATAAATTTCAGATGACGTCATTGGTTTTTTAGAGGGGATGACTCGGTAAAAACGAGTTGATCTTGTGTAATCTTGAAAGCAATCGTAATTTCTAAGAGTTGAACATTTATCTTGAGCTACAAAATCTTGCGCAAAAAAAAAATGAAATTTAGTGTAGAATTTTTAGAATATTTACTTATTCTTTTGTGCTTGGAAAATATCACTTCAAACAAAATTTCAGGATATACAATAATCGGATTTACATTCACAGCTTTTTAAAAGTTTGAATTTGGTTTTTAGAGTGTTCTTTAATTATTATTTGGTTTATTACATTATCAAAACGGCAGATGTCTCAGTTTTCATCATGAGAGAATTTTTCTGTCACAGGTAAAAATATAAATCGGTTTAAAAATAGTATTTGAGATTAATGAGTAGATTTTTTTGAAAAATTTCAAAAAATGTTGAAGTTGATGGTTGTACTTTTACCATCAGTAATAAACATTATTCCAAGTTCAGTAATTTTTAAATCACATTCATTAATAAATATTCAATAAATAATTTTTTAGATGACGTCATTGGCTTTTTAGAGGGGATGACACGGTAAAAACGAGTTGATCTTGTGTAATCTTGAAAGCAATCGTAATTTCTAAGAGTTGAACATTTATCTTGAGCTACAAAATCTTGCGTTAAAAAAAATGAAATTTAGTGTAGAATTTTTAGAATATTTACGTATTCTTTTGTACTTGGAAAAAATCACTTCAAACAAAATTTCAGGATGTACAATAATCGGATTTACATTCACAGCTTTTCAAAGATTTGAATTTGGTTTTTAGAGTGTTCTTTAATTATTATTTGGTTTATTATATTATCAAAACGGCAGATGTCCGAGTTTTCAACATGAGAGAATTTTTCTGTCACAGCTAAAAGTATAAATCAGTTTAAAAATAGTATTTGAGATTAATGAGTAATTTTTTTGAAAAATTTCGAAAAATGTTTAAGTTCATGGTTTTACTTTTACCATCAGTAATAAACATTATTCCAAGTTCAGTAACTTTTAAATCACATTCATTAATAAATATTCAATAAATAGTTTTTCAGATGACGTCATTGGCTTTTTAGAGGGGATGACTCGGTAAAAACGAGTTGATCTTGTGTAATCTTGAAAGCAATCGTAATTTCTAAGAGTTGAACATTTATCTTGAGCTACAAAATCTTGCGTTAAAAAAAATGAAATTTAGTGTAGAATGTTTAGAATATTTACGTATTCTTTTGTGCTTGGAAAAAATCACTTCAAACAAAATTTCAGGATGTACAATAATCGGATTTACATTCACAGCTTTTCAAAGCTTTGAATTTGGTGTTTAGAGTGTTCTTTATTTATTATTTGGTTTATTATATTATCAAAACGGCAGATGTCCGAGTTTTCAACATGAGAGATTTTTTCTGTCACAGCTAAAAATATAAATCGGTTTAAAAATAGTATCTGAGATTAATGAGTAGATTTTCTTGAAAAATTTCGAAAAATGTTTAAGTTGTGGGTTTTACTTTTACCATCAGTAATAAACATTATTCCAAGTTCAGTAATTTTTAAATTACATTCATTAATAAATATTCAATAAATAATTTTTCAGATGACGTCATTGGCTTTTTAGAGGGGATGACTCGGTAAAAACGAGTTGATCTTGTGTAATCTTGAAAGCAATCGTAGCTTCTAAGAGTTGAACATTTATCTTGAGCTACAAAATCTTGCGTTAAAAAAAATGAAATTTAGTGTAGAATTTTTAGAATATTTACGTATTCTTTTGTGCTTGGAAAAAATCACTTCAAACAAAATTTCAGGATGTACAATAACCGGATTTACATTCACAGCTTTTCAAAGCTTTGAATTTGGTGTTTAGAGTGTTCTTTATTTATTATTTGGTTTATTATATTATCAAAACGGCAGATGTCCGAATTTTCAACATGAGAGATTTTTTCTGTCACAGCTAAAAATATAAATCGGTTTAAAAATAGTATCTGAGATTAATGAGTAGATTTTTTTGAAAAATTTCGAAAAATGTTTAAGTTGTGGGTTTTACTTTTACCATCAGTAATAAACATTATTCCAAGTTCAGTAATTTTAAATCACATTCATTAATAAATATTCAATAAATAATTTTTCAGATGACGTCATTGGCTTTTTAGAGGGGATGACTCGGTAAAAACGAGTTGATCTTGTGTAATCTTGAAAGCAATCGTATTTTCTAAGAGTTGAACATATATCTTGAGCTACAAAATCTTGAGTTAAAAAAATGAAATTTAGTGTAGAATTTTTAGAATATTTACGTATTCTTTTGTGCTTGGAAAATATCACTTCAAATAAAATTTCAGGATATACAATAATCGGATTTACATTCACAGCTTTTCAAAGCTTTGAATTTGGTTTTTAGAGTGTTCTTTAATTATTATTTGGTTTATTATATTATCAAAACGGCAGATGTCCGAGTTTTCAACATGAGAGAATTTTTCTGTCACAGCTAAAAATATAAATCGGTTTAAAAATAGTATTTGAGATTAATGAGTAGATTTTTTTGAAAAATTTCGAAAAATGTTTAAGTTGTGGGTTTTACTTTGACCATCAGTAATAAACATTATTCCAAGTTCAGTAATTTTTAAATCACATTCATTAATAAATATTCAATAAATAATTTTTCAGATGACGTCAGTGGCTTTTTAGAGGGGATGACTCGATAAAAACGAGTTGATCTTGTGTAATCTTGAAAGCAATCGTAATTTCTAAGAGTTGAACATTTACTTGAGCTACAAAATCTTGCGTTAAAAAAAATGAAATTTAGTGTAGAATTTTTAGAAAATTTACGTATTCTTTTGTACTTGGAAAAAATTACTTCAAACAAAATTTCAGGATGTACAATAACCGGATTTACATTCACAGCTTTTAAAAGCTCTGAATTTGGTTTTTAGAGTGTTCTTTAATTATTATTTGGTTTATTATATTATCAAAACGGCAGATGTCCGAATTTTCAACATGAGAGATTTTTTCTGTCACAGCTAAAAATATAAATCGGTTTAAAAATAGTATCTGAGATTAATGAGTAGATTTTTTTGAAAAATTTCGAAAAATGTTTAAGTTGTGGGTTTTACTTTTACCATCAGTAATAAACATTATTCCAAGTTCAGTAATTTTAAATCACATTCATTAATAAATATTCAATAAATAATTTTTCAGATGACGTCATTGGCTTTTTAGAGGGGATGACTCGGTAAAAACGAGTTGATCTTGTGTAATCTTGAAAGCAATCGTATTTTCTAAGAGTTGAACATATATCTTGAGCTACAAAATCTTGAGTTAAAAAAATGAAATTTAGTGTAGAATTTTTAGAATATTTACGTATTCTTTTGTGCTTGGAAAATATCACTTCAAATAAAATTTCAGGATATACAATAATCGGATTTACATTCACAGCTTTTCAAAGCTTTGAATTTGGTTTTTAGAGTGTTCTTTAATTATTATTTGGTTTATTATATTATCAAAACGGCAGATGTCCGAGTTTTCAACATGAGAGAATTTTTCTGTCACAGCTAAAAATATAAATCGGTTTAAAAATAGTATTTGAGATTAATGAGTAGATTTTTTTGAAAAATTTCGAAAAATGTTTAAGTTGTGGGTTTTACTTTGACCATCAGTAATAAACATTATTCCAAGTTCAGTAATTTTTAAATCACATTCATTAATAAATATTCAATAAATAATTTTTCAGATGACGTCAGTGGCTTTTTAGAGGGGATGACTCGATAAAAACGAGTTGATCTTGTGTAATCTTGAAAGCAATCGTAATTTCTAAGAGTTGAACATTTATCTTGAGCTACAAAATCTTGCGTTAAAAAAAATGAAATTTAGTGTAGAATTTTTAGAAAATTTACGTATTCTTTTGTACTTGGAAAAAATCACTTCAAACAAAATTTCAGGATGTACAATAACCGGATTTACATTCACAGCTTTTAAAAGCTCTGAATTTGGTTTTTAGAGTGTTCTTTAATTATTATTTGGTTTATTATATTATCAAAACGGCAGATGTCCGAGTTTTCAATATGAGAGAATTTTTCTGTCACAGCTAAAAATATAAATCAGTTTAAAAATAGTATCTGAGATTAATGAGTAGATTTTTTTGAAAAATTTCGAAAAATGTTTAAGTTGATGGTTGTACTTTTACCATCAGTAATAAACATTATTCCAAGTTCAGTAATTTTTAAATCACATTCATTAATAAATATTCAATAAATAATTTTTCAGATGACGTCATTGGCTTTCTAGAGAGGATGACTCGGTAAAAACGAGTTGATCTTGTGTAATCTTGAAAGCAATCGTAGCTTCTAAGAGTTGAACATTTATCTTAAGCTACAAAATCTTGCGTTAAAAAAAATGAAATTTAGTGTAGAATTTTTAGAATATTTACGTATTCTTTTGTGCTTGGAAAAAATCACTTCAAACAAAATTTCAGGATGTACAATAACCGGATTTACATTCACAGCTTTTAAAAGCTCTGAATTTGGTTTTTAGAGTGTTCTTTAATTATTATTTGGTTTATTATATTATCAAAACGGCAGATGTCCGAGTTTTCAATATGAGAGAATTTTTCTGTCACAGCTAAAAATATAAATCAGTTTAAAAATAGTATCTGAGATTAATGAGTAGATTTTTTTGAAAAATTTCGAAAAATGTTTAAGTTGATGGTTGTACTTTTACCATCAGTAATAAACATTATTCCAAGTTCAGTAATTTTTAAATCACATTCATTAATAAATATTCAATAAATAATTTTTCAGATGACGTCATTGGCTTTCTAGAGAGGATGACTCGGTAAAAACGAGTTGATCTTGTGTAATCTTGAAAGCAATCGTAGCTTCTAAGAGTTGAACATTTATCTTAAGCTACAAAATCTTGCGTTAAAAAAAATGAAATTTAGTGTAGAATTTTTAGAATATTTACGTATTCTTTTGTGCTTGGAAAAAATCACTTCAAACAAAATTTCAGGATGTACAATAACCGGATTTACATTCACAGCTTTTAAAAGCTCTGAATTTGGTTTTTAGAGTGTTCTTTAATTATTATTTGGTTTATTATATTATCAAAACGGCAGATGTCCGAGTTTTCAATATGAGAGAATTTTTCTGTCACAGCTAAAAATATAAATCGGTTTAAAAATAGTATCTGAGATTAATGAGTAGATTTTTTTGAAAAATTTCGAAAAATGTTTAAGTTGATGGTTGTACTTTTACCATCAGTAATAAACATTATTCCAAGTTCAGTAATTTTTAAATCACATTCATTAATAAATATTCAATAAATAATTTTTCAGATGACGTCATTGGCTTTCTAGAGAGGATGACTCGGTAAAAACGAGTTGATCTTGTGTAATCTTGAAAGCAATCGTAGCTTCTAAGAGTTGAACATTTATCTTAAGCTACAAAATCTTGCGTTAAAAAAAATGAAATTTAGTGTAGAATTTTTAGAATATTTACGTATTCTTTTGTGCTTGGAAAATATCACTTCAAATAAAATTTCAGGATATACAATAATCGGGTTTGCATTCACAGGTTTTAAAAGCTTTGAATTTGGTTTTTAGAGTGTTCCTTAATTATTATTTGGTGTATTATATTATCAAAACGGCAGATGTCCGAGTTTTCAACATGAGAGAATTTTTCTGTCACAGCTAAAAATATAAATCGGTTTAAAAATAGTATCTGAGATTATTGAGTAGATTTTTTTGAAAAATTTCGAAAAATGTTTAAGTTGATGGCTTTACTTTTACCATCAGTAATAAACATTATTCCAAGCTCAGTAACTTTTAAATCACATTCATTAATAAATATTCAATAAATAATTTTTTAGATGACGTCAGTGGGTTTTTAGAGGGGATGACTCGGTAAAAACTAGTAGATCTTGTGTAATCTTGAAACCAATCGTAACTTCTAAGAGTTGAACATTTATCTGAAGCTACAAAGTCTTGTCTTAAAAAAAAATGAAATTTAGTGTACAATTTTTTAAAAAAATACGTATTCTTTTACGATTGGAAGATATCATTTCAAACTAAATTTGAGGATTTTCATTCGTTTTTAGAGTGCTATTTTATTGTTTCATTAATTATATGGTCAAAATTGACATTTTTGTTTAATTGATTTTTGAAAGTTGATAATGTAATGTAATCAAAGTTTTTCATTTTTCAGGTTTTTGTGGATTCCAGCAGAGCTGAACTTCCCAACTTCTTCGAAAAGACAAGGTATTATGAACTATTCAAAAAAATATGTATATAAATTCTTTTTTTTGACGTTGTCGGAAATCAAAATAGTAAACTGAACTCTCAGAACCGGTTCGATTTCGGATATCTGTCACATTATCACGGTTATAAAGGTCATGAACGTCACTCCGATAAAGATGTTTGGTACAAAATTTTGTAATCCATGTAAAACATTATCATTGTTTTACATATAAATGTATTTAGATAAAGCTTTTAATTGTATTTGCTATCGCGATTTTTCACCGCTATTTATAGCCCCAATATCTTAAAGTCTTTTGGCATTTCTACTCGTTACACAACCGCTCTCAAAAATCTCTAAACAAAATAAATTTGTTTTCGATTTTTTTCCAACAAATATTTTACATAAAATACATATTTACTCATCGTTGACCTTGCCACGATAACAGGAGATAAATTTCGATTTGACAAATTTTATGTATGTGCGAATATCATTAGAAAAGCGAGCAACATGACCTATATTAATGAAACAGCGTTATCAAATAATTCGGGCATCTGTTCGACACAAGTTTCTCGTTCGCACAATAAAAACACTTGAGACGTTTTTATCACATCATCAATAATATGATATCTGAAATATAAAGATAATATTAATTACTGGTTGAGAAAAACAGAAACTGGATCCAACCGGAAAGTCAAATTTGCGCTGGATCTGTGTAGGGTTTTTCGGTTGACTATTTGTTTTTGACTTGGAAGAGGGTTTAATAAAATTTATTGCACTGTTGTCAGCTCGGTTTACGACTTATCTGTAGCATTTTGTGCTAAATTTAGACCGCATTTTCTCTGAATTTTGTGTTTTATTATAAAATATACATTACATGGCAATTTTCACCACAAAATTTGTCGAACGGTTTCTGGATCAAACCAACGGCGTTCCATCATTTGACTGACGTCATACAGTTAATTTGTTGGGTCAGTCAGTAAAGCACCACCTTTTTTCCCTACACCTGGTACAACACAAGCCAACTATTACATCACGTTCTTTTTTCCGCAAAGAAACACCTAATTATTATCCCATTATTGTCGAGAATTAATCATTATAATCACAATCCATAAAAAACTCCCAAATCAGCATCCATAAAAGCGCATGGTAAAAAACTAGGTGGGTAAGATTAGTGGAAAATTACCAGCCAACTCAAGCAGAGTAATCGCTTCTTCACAATTAGGACCCAGATCAAGGGCATGCAGCAACGAAAGCCACCAAAGAAATTCAAACGAAAAAGCCAGAAAAAAGAAAACGTTCATGAAAATGAGTCATAAAAGAAAGAGTAGGAAATTGAACGGCAACCAAACAAAAAAGAACGGCTCGGAAACGTCCTAGCAACAAGCAACGAGAGGCGAATTGAATGTCGAGTTCACCTATTGTGTTTACGTTTATCCGCTGGGATGGCTTTCTGATGGGTTCTGGGTTAGAGTGATAATGGTAATTAAGACGGGGAAGAGGTGGTTGTTTTAGTTTATTGATGATAACTAGTCGCCGAGAGAGAGAGGAAGAGGAAAAAAAGCGTGGTAAATGTGGAGAGAGATGGATGGGAACAGTGGCGTAGGCAGGGTCAAATACACCTGGATTTAGGGTTTCAGGCGAAATTTTAACGCCCCAAATACCATACAAAATTCCATCTGGAGTGCTTCAGGGTTCAGCTTTATGTTCTCTTTGATTTTTCATTTTTATAAATGATAACTAAGTACTCAGAGTGTTATTTTGCGTCTACGAAAATTGTATGACGTGATTCCAAGGGGTTGGACCTAACAGCAACGAAAGTTAGGTTGATTGTAATATTTGTAGCACGGTCAAAGAAAAAAAAAACAAGTAGCAGTTGGTAAAATTACAAGATTGTTCTTGTCGTGTTTGGTGCGCCACTGTGCACCTCATCGTGCGGCTCGAGTGGGTAGGTGCAGTGGAAATTTCCACTCCGACCGATTTGTTTTACCTCGAGGCAGCAGCACAAGGAAAAAAAGCAGTAGAAGAAACGAAATTAACTCTACCTGCGGATTATTAGCTATTTTGTGAGATGACTCACGGACTTTCAAAATTTAATTATGTAAAAACCGGAGAAATAGTTTGACACTCGCGCTAATTTGCCCGTGCTGCGAAACGACCAAAGTACTAATAGCACCGGAAAGGACAATGCGAGGATAAGCAAATAAGATCCGTGCATTGAAAAGTCAACAGGAACACGTCTGGTCTTTCGCAATATCTTGCGTACACCGAACTTGGAGGTAAAAAAACGGAATTAGAAAGTGTTGTGCCGAGTTGTCACACTTTGTGTAATTTCTAGCGTTTTGTGAAAAATCGTCGCCGGCGTGTGTGGTTTTTAAAGGGAATTATCAGTTTGATAGAGCCGGGGTCAGCAACCGGCGATATTATTATCCTTAACCTATCCCACTTTTTCAGCTTTTCGATGAGAAGGTCACTGTACTGTGTGAACAATACATAATTAAAACTATTAAGGCGAAATGATGTGGTGTTTTTGTTGACGGTTTCTTTTGGTGATTAAGATGAGTGGCGGTGCGGCGGCACACTATTTTGTTGCAGCGGGTTGCTGGATGGGAATGGGTTGGCTTTATGGCGGAGGACGTAAGGATGAGAATGTAGCCGGCGATAAAGTACGCCGTCGTGAACAGAAAGTAGTTGTCAAGTGAGGTAAATGTACAAATGAGGTGCATATGAATAATTAATTAAACAGATAAAAATGGAGTTTCGTTTTTCACCTGTTTATTTATGGATTCTGATTTTACGTCGCGTGATTATTTATTAAAAGAGTTTAAGAATTCACGACCGGTTTATTTTTTTCCAATACAAATATTAACCCATTCAAATTTCCTATTACCATTATTAGTACATATTACTTTTGAAACAATGCTCCTTAATTTTTTTAGTACATCTTCACCAATTAAAAACTTGTTTTTATGAAATTTTCACTTTAAAGTATGTTTGGCATTTTTCTTTTAATAAGAACTTACTCTCCAACAACATTTCGCAGAAAAACTATCTACCACCTGAATTATTGGTTCCAGTTATTAAAATTCAACCACAGCTGGTTAAATGGTGTGTAATTATTCGCAAATTAGTCGACCAAAATTTCGGGTATGTGATCACTGCGTAAGCACGTTAATTTTTCGTCTATTTTTAATAGTGATTCTATTATTTTTTTGTATTGTTTTGATGTATCTACTGTACTAATTTTCTATATTGGACTTCTGTAGAACTTCTTGTTGAAACACTAATAAATACATTACGTTACAATTATGGGACACCTGTATATGTCTACTAGTCCATCCATAATTACCATTTTTGAGTCCAAGAGGGAAAAAACAGTAATTATTGTTCTTATTGTTCTTTGAAGTATTTTTTATAATTTTCAATATTTTTATTCAGTCTCAATGTACTTACTAAAATAATTTCTAGTAGAGTGAGAAAGGGAGATAACTAGCAGTGCGGAAAGAAGAATAGAGAGAATAATAGCGAAAATGGCACAGAGATAGACACACTAGAAGTGAGAATGAAGAGAGAAATGAGGAGAATGTTAATGATACTGGTATAGGGATAGAGGTACAAAGAGAGTGGAAAAGTGAGAAAGTGGAAAATGGCGAGAGGGGATAGACAAAAAGCGAGGGAACGAAAGGAAACAAATTACAGGCGCGTGAGAGAGCGAAAGGGAAAAAGGAAATGCGAAAAGTTCACGAATGGACTAGATGTAAGAAGAAAAGAGTACGAAAAAGTGAGAATGGGAGAGAGATGGAAAGGATAGGAGAGACAGAAAGAGAATGAAAGAGAAACTGAATGAGCAAAGGCGAGAAGAAGAAAGAAAACATATTAGAGAGAGATAGATAACAGTATAGAAGGGGAGATAGAAGAAACGAAAAAAAGACAAATGCCGAAGGAAAGAGAAAACAGGCCAAAGTGAAAAACAAAAGGTGACAACTAGAGAGAAACAAAATAGAAGAGGGAATGAGGAGAATGAAAATGGTAGAGACATAGAAACAAGTTAGTCGCGAGAGAAAAAGAGAGAGAGCGGAAAAGGCAAAGTGGAGGGAGAAGAACCAAAAGGGAACAGAAAAGGCAAAAGAGGAAAAAGGAAATGTGAGAAGGAGGCTAAGGTGGGGAAAGAAAAAACGAAAGAAGTGGAGAAGAGGCGAAGGAGGGAGAAAAGAAGCCAAAGTAGGAAACAGAAGGCGAAAACTAAAAAGAAATGGAATAGAAAAGGGAATGATGGGGGTAGAGAAATGAGAAAGTGGGAAATGGCGATGGGGATAAACAAAAAGCGAGGAGATGAAAGAAATCAAGTTAGAGGCGGGCGAGAGAGAGAGAGAACAGCCTTGAGGAAGAGATAGAGAAGGCATAATGAAGAACGAAGAAACGAAAGGGAGGTAGAGAGAGAAAGAAAAAGAAAACTGGTTAGAGGTAGACAACAGCAGAAAAGGAAAGAGAAAGAAGAATCTAGAAGAGGGAAATAGAATAAGGTACATGGAAAGAGAGAAAAGGCTAGAGGGGAAAGAGAAAAGCCTAAGGGGAGAGAAAAAAGGCCAAAGTGAAAACTAAAAGTGAGATCTTGAGAGATACGAAATAAAAGAGGGAATGAGGGAAGGAGTGGGATGAGGAAAATGAAAGTGGTAGTAGTATAGAAACAATAGGGGAAGTAGAAAGACAACAAGTTAGACGTGGGAGAAAAAGAGAGAGGGTAGAAAAGGTAAAATGGAGGGGGAAGAATCAAAAGGAAGAGGAAAAAGGAAATGCGAGAAGAAGACAAAGGGGAAAAATACGGAGAGGGATGGGAGATGGGTAGATGAAAATAGAAGAAAGACAGAGACAATAGGAAATATAGAAAAAGAATTCTAGAGAGAGGAGAGGCAAAAGATGAAAACTAAAGAGAAATGGAATAGAAAAGGAAATGATGGAGACAATGGGGGCAGTGGAAAGAGAACGGAAGAGGGGGAGAGTGAGAAAAGACGAGAACAAGATAGAAAACAAGGCAGAGGGAAGAAGGATAGAATAGGATAGAAGAGACAGAAGGCAAAATGGGAAGAGAAAAAACGAATGAAAAGTAAAAAGGCCAAAGTGAGAAACAAAAGGCGAGAACTAGAGAGAAACGGAATAGAAGAAGGAACGAGGTAGGGAAAGAAATGAAAAAGTGGGAAATAGCGATTGGAGATAAACAAAAAGCGAGAAGACGAAATAAATCAAAGTAGAGAAAGCATAATCAAGAACGAAGAAACGAATGGAAGAGAGTGAAAGAAGAAAGAAAATAGGTTACTGGTGAGAGATAGACAACATGAGAGAAGAAGCTAGAAAATGGAAATAGAATAAGGTAGAAGGGGAGAGAAAAAAGGCCAAACTGAGAAACCAAAGGTGAAAACTAGACAGAAACGAAATAGAAGAAGGAATAAAGGAAGGAGTGGGATGAGGAAAATGAAAATGATAGAAGTTTAGAAACAATAGGGGAAGTAGAAAGACACCTAGTTAGACGCGGGAGAAAAATAGAAAGAGAGCTGAAAAGGCAAAATGAGGGGAGAAGAATCAAAAGGGAAGAGAAAAGGCGAAAGGGAAAAATTAAATGCGAGAAGAAGACAAGGAGGAGATATGCGAAGACGGAGGGGAAAGGGGAAGATGGAAATAGAAGAGTGAGAGGGAGAGGGGGATAAGATGTGGAGAGAAAAGACGAAAAAAAAATGGAGAAGAGGCGAAGGAGGGAAAAAAGACGTCAAAGTAGGAGACAAAAAGTGAAAACTAAAGAGAAATAGGATATAAGAGGGAATGATGTGGCAACATGGATGAGTAGAATGAAAATTGTAGAGGGATAGAGACAATGGCGGAAGTGGAGCGAGAAAGGAGGGGGAAGAGACCGCGCAAAGGCGAGGGGAAATGAGAAAACAAGTTATAGGGAAGAGGGGCAGAATAGGATATAAAAGAAGGGAAAGAGTAATACGTTAGGAGAGAGAGATAGGAAGAACACGGTAAAGGACGAGAGAAGAGACAGAAGGCAATATGGGGAGAGAAAAAATGAATGAAAGGGGATAAGACCAAAGTGAAAGACAAAAGTTGAGGACTAGAAGCAAAGCGAATAAAAGAGGCGATGAGGAAGGAAGAAAGACGAGAAGAATTGAAATAATAGTGTAATAGAGACAGTAGGAAAAATTGAGGAAGAAGAATCGAAATGAGAGAAAAAGCGAAATGGAAAAAAGAAAGAGAGGGAGAGGGAGAGGGGGAGTGAACGGGAAGGTGAAAGTATGTGAGAGACGAAGAGAAGGGAAGATATAGAAAGAGGATAGAAGAAAGAGTGAGAAAAGGCGACGAGAAGAGAGAAATCAGGTAACAGATAGAGATGAGAGATAGAGAACAGGATAGAAGGAAAGAGAGAGCACAAGTTAAAAAACGGAAAAAGAATAGCGTAGATGGAGAGGGAGAATAAACATAAAAAAGAGAAAAGGCCAAAGTGAGACACAAAAAGCGAGAACTAGAAAGAAACGGAATAAAAGAGGGAATGAAGGGGGTAGAGAGATGAGAAGAATGGAAATAATGGTGGTAATAGAGACAGTAGGAGAGTAGAAAGAGAGCCTTTGGAAGAGAAAAAGTGAGACTAAGCTAGAAGGGCAAAGGAAGAAGAATGAAAAATGGAGAAAGAGGAATTAAAATGAGAGAAAAAGTGAAATGGAAAAAGGAAAGGGAGGACAGAGACGGAAAGAAAAAGATAAATAGAAAGAGCATTGAAAAGAGAGTGAAAAAGGCGACAAGAAGAGAGAAAACAGGTTATAGATGAGATATAAGAAAACGGAAAAAGAATAGCCTAGACGGAGAGAGAAAATAAACTAAAAAAAAGAAAAGGCGAAGAAGAGAAACAAAAAGGCCAAAGTGAGAGACAAAAATGGAGAACTAGAGAGAGAACTATGGGGAAAGATATAGAGGAAACGAATGGAAGAAAAGTGTTAAGGAGGTGGGAGAAGGGAGAAACAAGAATAAAAGAGGAAAAAGGGAGAGATATGAGAGAGATAGAGAGATAATAGGAAAGAGATCTCCAAAAGGACAAGTGGAAGTGGAAAGAAGGACAAGGAAAAGTAAAAAAAATAGATATGAAGAGATGGGACTGGAAACAGAAGAATTTAAATAGAGAAAAATAGGAAATGGGCAAAATAGAGGGAAAAATTGTGGAAATTGAGAAAAAAAGTAGTTTATAGAATTACGAAAACTTTTGGCAACTTAATTAAATACAATTTTTTTTGTTGATTTCGAGCTCTAGAACACACTTCCAACCTCGTTTCTTTAATAACTCCAACCGTTTTTCCAGAAATTAAAAAAAATGATTTTTAACCCTAACATTTTGAAAATGTTGCGGGATGAATATAAACACGCGTCGAGATCTACATCTCTTAATTTTTTGAGAATTTTTAGACAACTTTTTTAAAAATCTCGACTCCTATTTCACCATTTTCGAAACTTAACTAAACACATTTTCATCTATATTTCGAGCTCTAGAACTCACTTTCGACCTCGTTTCATCAATAACAGCAACCGTTTTTCCAGAATCGGCCGTTAAAAAAGTCGTTGCTTTTAAAATGTTGCGAAAGTTATGTTTTCGAAATTTGCGTTATTCTTATTGCTGAAGAAGAATTAAGAAAATAAACTTATTTTTTTTTAATTTGGCGCCGTAATTATAAAAAAAAAACAAAAATATGTTGGATATGTATTTTTTGACAAAATGATGATTAATGATGATGACTGGGTTTATTAAAGTAAATATCCATGTATTGTCAATTGTTGTTTATTATAAAATATACTTTTCTTATTTATTTATCATATAGAAGTATCAAATGTAATTAATTATTATAATATTGCATAAAACAAATTAAAGTACAATGTATAATTTACCAACTAAAGTAACAGTAAATATTTACAAATGCTATAGCAATATTTATAAGTCATTCGATTTAAAATAGAAATTACTGTTCAATCATAGCGTTATCGCCTTCGGTATCTATCCCTATCATTTAATGCAGTTATTAGTGGCCTATGATGACTAAAATGAGTGATATAAATACCAGTTCTTAAATGAGTAATAAACGGCATCAATTGTTCTACCTAATTTAGTCGTTGGAACAGTCAAACGAACACAGTTCAGACCGGAGTCGGTGTCCTCGACACCGACACCGGGTTCGAGATCGTAGCTTCAATAGTACACTGTCCCACAGTTATTAAACATATCTGTTCATCAAATCAGCCATGATTTTAATTAAAATACGAATTTGCCACCTTGTTCAGATACGGGATCTGACGCTATTAAACATTCTGTGTTATTCGTGTGGTACACATTTTGACAATTATAGATTTACAACTAGTGACGTTCGTTATTAAAACCCACTTTACGCGAACTTACGCACATTGATAATCATGTTCTATAAATTACATACACTAAAAAATCTTAAAAAGTCACGGACAAAAATATTGTTCAAAATTATCACCAGATGCTTTTGTTTGTGTAATATTTAAGTCATTAGGGCTTTCAGGAAGCAATTAAAAAACCGTAAAGTCTGTAGAAAATTTATTATTTTAGATAAAATGTTTATATACCAAACAGTAAATGACATTAAGTGAGGAAACACCATTATGCACTTTTATCGCTGTAAAACAGCGTGGTGTTTTTAGCACCTTAATATCACCAAACATACTCTAAAAATAAATCTAATTTAATCGAAGATCATTTTAATACCTGGCCTGCGAAAATTTTTTCCTTCTTACGACTTTCAGCTCCACCAGCTGTCGATTATATCGAGACGTCCTGCAATTACCACGAAATAAATGCCACTGAAAAAATAGCAAAAATATAATTATTATCTTAAACATAATGTATAAATAAATGTCAGAATTAATTATTATGTTCGTCCTTCTTGCTCTTGGGCTTCTTCGTGCTCTCGACCATCAGCAGCGAGCGACACTTGTGGCTGGCGTCCGTCCTGCAAACCAAAACCAAAAAATAAAAATCGCCTGTTGCATGCATGCAAACCTAGACACCGTGCGCACGTAATTTACATCCCGCGAATTTTTATTGCCCGCAAAGAGCCGACGCCAATAAATATCGAGCTCCGCTTTTCGCATCTGCAATTTTAAAATTTCGCGCAATCTGCAATTCATGGCCTCCAGGTATTTTCCCCCGATTTGAATTTCTGCGCCGGGGCCATTTTTTACGGAGTGACACCGTATTTTTCGCGCCTGACCTCTGCCCGGTTCAAGAAAAAGTGCCAAAGTTCGGGGCTAAAAAACTCACTGAGCTGCTTTGCGCTGTTTCGGTGAATAGGTTATGTGCTCTTGCGACTATTTCAGTGGAATCGCGCTAGTTTCCAGAGCATGGACACGTTCGGCACAGATCATTAGCCTTTGGGATTTTAAATATCAACCGGGGTCGTCGCTCTAGTTTACAATGAGCGGACATCGGAATCGATGGAAAAGCCGTGAAAAATTCAGAAGGGGGCGAAATTCGGACGCTTCTGGGAAGGGCGCGTTTCGATTTTGTCCCGTCGCTGCCGCCGAATCGATTTCGGTGGTTTTTTCACGCGATTATTTTTAAATTGGATTTATGGGAAACGTGGACGACGTTAATTAATACTAAAAATAAGAGGCTTGCAACCCTCGGCTTCGCCTCGGGTTAAATTTACGAGGTTAAGGTGGAAGTGTGAACTTTTCAAAACTATGAATTATAAAGCTCGTTTACTTTCATAAAGTCGTTTGTAATTTTTAATTCGTAGTTTAACACTCTTGTTGACTTTCTATTAGAAATAACAACTATAGCTACTAAGAGTGCTAAAGATTTAATGTGAGTAGTGATTATAGTTGTAAAATCTCCGCCTATTTACTTTATAATTAAAAAAAAAAAAATTGAAATATTACACATTTATGTCTAATTTCATTTTCTAAATCACTCATGTTTTTGTTATGTGATGTATTAGACGTCGACCTTTTGACATTTCCAAGATTTCAGGGATTCAAGAAAAAGAATCTACAAAAATCTCAAAAAATACATATAGGGTGTCATTAAAAAAATTGAATGTAGTAGACAAACACAAATTAAATTTTCTTCATTCTCAGTCCCAAAATTGATTGATCATATTTCTCAAAGGAGTGGACCCCGCTTTTTTCTATCAAAATACATAAAACATAACCTCATTTATAACCTCACATTGGGCGTGCCTACTTAAAATTAATCTTTTAGTATTTTTATGTAAGTAATAAATATTAATTTTAAGTAGGCATGTCCTATGTAAGATTATAAGTGAGGTTATGTTTTCTTATTTTTAGTCCTGAAGAGTCTCAAATAAAAGTGGGCGAAACGTCGACAAAAAAAGCGCTGCTTCCTTATCGCTTAGTACCCTGATCAACATTTTTTTTTTAACAAATTGTAGTGTATTTAAAGGGTTCTAATATAAGGTCATACAATGATATGCTCAAAAAAATAAGTTAGCTATGAGCCTGGGATTTTTCGGTTGTTTTATATTGTTTTATAACATAGAAATTTACTTCCAAATTGTGTAACTGGTACAGAAATAGAATAAAAGAGGGAATGAAGGAGGACGAGGGAAGCTAGAAAGAGAATGGAAGAGACGAGAAATGGTGAGACGAGAAAGGCAAAAGGCGAGGAAAAGAAAAAGAACAATCTGAAAACAAGAGAGAGAACAATCTAGAGGCGAGGGAGAGAGAGAACAATCTCGAGCCGTGGGAGGGAGAGAACAATCTGGAGCCGGGATAGAGGGAACAATTAGAACAATCTAGAGGCGAAAAAGTGAACAATTTAGAGTCGAAAAAAGCGAGAACAGGTTAGAGGCGAGAGAGAGAACTCTCTAGAGGAGAGACAGATAACAATCTAGAAGTAAGGGAAAGAGAGAAAAGAAAGACAGCAATCTAGAGGCGAAAGAGAGAGTGAAGACAATCTAGAGATGAAAGAGAGATAACAATGAGAAAAATCTAGAGACGAGAGAAAGAGACCAATAAAAACAATGTAGAGGCGAGAGAGAACGGTAACAATGAGAACAATCTAGGAGCGACACACACCCAGAGAAAGGGAGAGAACAATGGGACTAATGTAGAGGCAAAAGAGACAATGAGAACCAACTAGAGGCGAGAAAAAACAACCTCGGATTCATAAACCACATGTGTAGGAGAACTGTCACTTTATCAAATTTACTATGCCAAATTTTGAGGAAGAAAGAGAAGAATGACAATAATCTAGAGGGGACCGAAAGAAAAAGAGCAATCTAAAGGCGAAAGAAATAGAGACAGTATAGTGGTGAGAGAGAGAGAGAGAGAGAGAGAGAGAGATCAATCTAGAGGTGTGTGTATGAGAGAAAAAACAATCTAGAGGCGAGAGAGAGAAAACAGTCTAGGAGCGAGACACAGAGAGAACAATCTAGAAGCGAGAGAGAAATGAAACCATCTAGAACCGAGGGAGAGAGAGAGAATAATCTCGAGGCGGGATAGAAAGAGAACAATCTAGAGGCGAGAGAGAAAGAGGGGGAGAGCAATGAGAACAAGCTAAAAGCGAGACAAAGAAAGAAATTAATCTAGAAGCCAGAAGGAAAGAAGAATCTAGAGGCGTGATAGATAGAGATAATCTAGAGATGAAAGAGAGAGAAGAATCTAGAGGCGAGAGAGAGATGAACCAATCTAGAGGCGAGAGAGAGATGAAAAATCTAGAGGCGAGAGACAAAGAGGGGGAGAACAATGAGAACAATCTAAAAGCGAGAGAAAGAAAGATATCAATCTAGAGCGAGAGGGAGAGAAGAATCTAGAGGTGTGAGGCATAGAGAACATCTAGAGGTGTGGGAGATAGAGACAATCTAGAGGTGAAACAGGGAGAACATCCAGAGGCGAGAGAGAGAAAACATTCTAGAGGCGAGAAAGAGAGAACAATCTAGAGGTGAGCGAGAAAGATGGGGAGAACAATGAGAATAATCTAAAAGCGAATGAGAAAAAGAGATTAATCTAGAGGTGTGTGTGAGAGAGAGAAAACAATCTAGAGGCGAGAGAAAAACCAATATAAAGGCGAGAAAGAGAGGGAACAATCTATAAGCGAGAAAGAGATGAAACAATCTAGAGCCTAGAGAGAGTGAGAGAGAGAATAATCTAGAAGCGGGATAGATAGAGAACAATCTAGAGGCGAAAGAGAAAGAGGGGGAGAACAATGAGAATAATCTAAAAGCGAATGAGAGAAAGAGATCAATCTAGAGGTGTGTGTGAGAGAAAGAAACCAATCTAGAGGCGAGAGAGAAAAAACATTCTAAAGGCGAGAAAAAGAGGGAACAATCTATAAGCGAGAGAGAGATGAAACAATTTAGAGCCTAGAGAGAGAGAGAGAGAGAATAATCTAGAGGCGGGATACAGAGAGAACAATCTAGAGGCGAAAGAGAAAGAGGGGGAGAAGAATGAGAATAATCTAAAAGCGAATGAGAGAAAGGGATCAATCTAGAGGTGTGTGTGAGAGAGAGAAACCAATCTAGAGGCGAGAGAGAAAAAATCTAAAGGCGAGAAAGAGAGAGAACAATCTAGAAGTGAGACACAGAGAGAACAATCTAGAAGCGAGAGCGAAATGAAACAATCTAGAACCGAGGGAGAGAGAGAGAGAATTATCTAGAGGCGGGATAGAGAGAGAACACTCTATAGGCGAGAGAGAAAGAGGGGGAGAGCAATGAGAACAATCTAAAAGCGAGAGAAAGAAAGATCAATCTAGAAGCGAGAGGGAGAGAAGAATCTAGAGGTGTGAGGCATAAAGACAATCTAGAGGCGTGGGAGATAGAGATAATCTAGAAGTGAAAGAGGGAGAACAATCCAGAGGCAAGACAGAGATAAGAATCTAGAGGCGAGAGAGAAAACAATTTAGGTGCGAGAAAGAGAGAACAATCTAGAGGCGAGAGAGAAAGAGGGGGAGATTAATGAGAATAATCTAAAAGCGAATGGGAGAAAGAGATCAATCTAGAGGTGTGTGAGAGAGAGAAAAAAGAAACAATCTAAAGGCGACAAAGAGAGAGAACAATCTAGAAGCGAGAGAAAGATGAAACCATCTAGAGCCTAGAGAGAGAATAATCTAGAGGCGGGAGATAAAGAGGGGGAGAACAATGAAAATAATCTAAAAGCGAGAGAAAGAAACAGATCAATCTAGAAGCGAGAGGGAGAGAAGAATCTAGAGCTGTGATAGATAGAGATAATCTACAGATGAGAGAGAGAAAAATCTAGAGGCGAGAGAGAGAGATGGAAGAATCTAGAGGTGAGAAAGAGAGATGAAACAATCTAGAGGTGGGATAGAGAGAGAACAATGTAGAGGCGAGAGAGAAACAGAGGGAAAACTATGAGAAAAATCTAAAAGCAAGAGAGAGAAAGAGATCAATATAGAGCCGAGAGGGAAAGAAGAATCTAGAGGCGTGGGAAATAGAGACAATCTAGAGGTGTAAGAGACAGAACAAACTAGAGGCGAGAGGAAGAGATGAATCTAGAGGCGAAAGAGACAGGACAATCTAGAGGCTAGAGGAAGAGAAGAGTGTAGAGGCGAGAGGCAGGGAACAATTTAAAGGCCAGAAAAAGCGAGGAAAATGTATAGGTGGGAGAGAGAGAACAATTTAGAGGCAAGAAAGAGAGAGAGAATAATCTAGAGGCGGGATACAGAGAGAACAATTTAGAGGCGAGAGATAAAGAGGGGGAAAACAATGAAAACAATCTAAAAGCGAGAGAAAGAAACAGATCAATCTAGAAGCGAGAGGGAGAGAAGAATCTAGAGCTGTGATAGATAGAGATAATCTAGAGATGAAAGAGAGAAAAATCTAGAGGCGAGAGAGAGAGATGGAACAATCTAGAGGTGAGAGAGAGAGATGAAACAATCTAGAGGTGGGATAGAGAGAGAACAATGTAGAGGCGAGAGAAAAACGGGGAAAACAATGAGAAAAATCTAAAAGCAAGAGAGAGAAAGAGATCAATATAGATGCGAGAGGGAAAGAAGAATCTAGAGGCGTGGGAAATACAGACAATCTAGAGGTGTAAGAGACAGAACAAACTAGAGGCGAAAGGAAGAGATGAATCTAGAGGCGAAAGAGAGAGGACAATCTGGAGGCGAGAGAGACGGTGAGAAAGAGAGAGTGAGAGAAAGAAAGAGTCCAACCTAGAGGTGAGAGGGAAAGAACAATCTAGAAGTGAGATAGAGAACAATCATGAGGCGGAAGACACAGAGAGGTAGGACAGGCTAGAAAGGAAGGGACAAGAGATAAAAAGAGGGACAAGAAACGGAAGGAAAGAGAAAAGACGAAGTGGAAAAGAAAAATGCGAGAAGGAGAAGAACGAGAAGTTGAAAATGGAGGACAAACGGAATAAATAGGAGAGATTGGAAAAGAATGGAAGAGAAAAAAGTTTGATGAGGGAAAGCATGTTCCAGGAGGGAGGGAAAGGGAGAGAAAGCAGGATTGAGGGAAGGAGTGACAGAAAACAGGTTAAAAGGGAAGGGGGAATACGGAAGAGCGGCAAAGGGAACAGGGAAGAGAGGGAGATAGATTAGGAAAGAGGGAGAGGGAGAATATGGAAGAGGGGTGAGAGAATAAGCAAGGGGGGGGAAGAGAATAACGAAGAGGGGGGGATAGAATAGGAAAGACGGGGAGAGAGAATAGGGAAGAGGGGGAGAGCAAATAGGGAAGAAGGGGAGAGAGAATAGGAAAGATGGGGAGAGAGAATAAGGAAGAAGGGGAACGATAATAGGGAATATGGGGACAGAGAATATTGAAGAGGTGGAGAGAAAATAGGGAAGAAGGGGAGAGAGAATAGGGAAGAGAGAAAGAGATAATAGGGAAGAGGGGAGAGAAAATATGGAAGGGGGGAGAGGGAGAACAAGATGGGGAAACAAAAGATGAACGAAAAGAAGAATTCGTGGGAAAGAAAAAAGTCCAAAGTGAGAAAATACGAAGACTAGAAAAAAACGGAACAGAAGAAGGAATGAGAGGGGAAAAGGACTGCCTAGACTGAAATTTAACGAGGGATGACAGAGAACACGCTAAAGGCGGGAAAGAGAGGGAGAATAAGACAGATTTTTTCTGTGAACCCTAGTATTGTTAAAAAATCGCGTTAAGTTCTACCAAGACTTGTTTCTTCCACCACCAGACACTTGGGACACCCTGTATACTCACTTTTTTCTGAAGCATCAACGAAGGTTAAACAAACGTTTAAATTTAAAAAAAGTCTTAATTCGCTGTGAAAAATTTAGAGCAAACAAGTTTATGTAAACTGTTGTTTCCACGTTTTAAATGTATGGTTTTCAGAACGAAGAAAGTATGAAAACACCATTTATCACACATGCTAATTCTAATTTTAATCAAACCATTTTTTATACAGTACAAGTTTTCAGACTGACATTTCCTATATACAAACCCTAATTACGAGATTTATTATCACTACTAATTTATTATTATTTATTTATAAGGGCCGTACTTGCCGAAAGAGTATGGTATAAGTTTCTATTCCTAGACGAATTGAATTTTAAACATCTAAACCTAATCAGTATGCACGGTTCCAACTAGTGGACATTTGTATTTTGATTTTCTTCATCGTATAAAGACGACTTCCACGTACCGGCGCACCATTTGAATTTTAACCATTCGTACGTTTTCTTCTCTTTGGCTTGACGTTCAGAATATGATCTATCCGATCGCGAATCGCCTCGCATTTCGAATTTCGCGCTTTCGAGTTCAGGTTGGACCAATCGCGCTCCAATTAAGCGTCCCGATTCGAATAATTCGCGCGTATTTTGAGTGTATCAAATGATTTAGCGTCCAAGTATTTTCGAAACATGTTTATTTAAGCGCGTTATTGATGGGTCAGAATTTTTAAGATTTCTCTTTAATCCGTCCAGGAACAAAGCCAAACGCAAATCCCGATCTGCCTCCACTCGTGGCACATCTGGTAGTCTGTTTATTTTATTTCACTTCACTTCGGTTCTCATTTGTTCGGCCGTCCTTGAGCCGACAAACACAACAAACAAGTATCTGTCTTATTATTCATTAATTCATTTAATCTAATTCTCCACGAGAATTAGATTAAAATGAGCGTTTGCTCGGTGGAGTTGAACGTCAACAAGGAAAGATCACGCCAGATATGAAACGGAGATAAGCGGGCAAACATGCGATAGCACGAATAGAAAAAAACGGGCGAAAATCGCTTCTCCGCTTTTCGGCGTATATTTAGATTAATTACGTCAATGACAATCATCCACCTGAGAGCTATTTCGGAAGGTTTTTGACCAGAACCCAGCTGTCTTGGCAGGAAAAGCGAATCAGACTGCTTGGTACCCGGCTTTTCTCCGAAAAACTAATTAGCTTCACGTTTCGAAGGCTTTATGTAATTAACAAATATTTGGAGTTTTTTCCGTTAGGTACGGTTCGAGGTGTCCGGAGTGAATTACGGCGAGTGCACAAAGAGGATGCACCGAAGAATGGATTATCCCATAGTGTCATGTTTTAAATTTAAATTGGACGCTTGGCACGGCGCCAGCGCCGCTGGGAGAGAAACAACATCAAAAAAAGAAAATACACATCCAAGGTTTGATATATTTAAATTTATCTCACAGGTGGTCTCCGTGATGGTAATTAATCGGAGAAATGGGTCGGGGAAATGAAAATTTCGACCGTTTTCGCGGATCGGATGGGTTTTGTGTGGTGCTTTACGAGCCGAGTTGATAAAATCTGGCGTTTCTGTACCAGCACACAATGACCCAGTTAGTTTAATTTTGTAGTATCAAAATAATTCGGATGTTTAGACTAACTGTACTGTGGTTATCGCTTTGTCTGATAACAATACAGGGACAACTATTATTGGGTTAGTTGCCGCAGCGCTGCTGACATAATTTTTCGAATTGTTTGAACACCATTCGTTATCTGAGGTTCAAAAAAACGTGTAGCTGTGTGTATCCTTTAATCTCCTGAAAGCTTTGATAAAGTTGGAAAGTAATGTAAAATAAATAAAGATGATGTTATCAAAAAACATCTGCTCTGCTTTTAAAGCAAACATGAAAGGCCGGGTTGAGTACATAAAGGTAAACACGACATACGGGGTGTCCCATGATCTGATTTTTTTTTTTGTAAATTTAATAAATATAGTGTAATTAAAAAAACAGTCTAAAGATAATGATTTATACAGTAATTCTCTTGGCTGTTGAAACGTGACCAATACCCCGTGCAGGTCAGAGCTATTTTTCTCGTTACACAGTTCATTACGCTAGTTATCAGGTTTCTGGTGAAGCTTAAATTAATCTTGTCCACTATAATATAAGTCTAATCATCAATAAGTGGTTTCCAAGATATTGGATCGGATCCTTACTTTTCTTTTATTATGGATTTTTTTGCTTTTTCTGTTCAAAGTATGAGCCAGCAGTTTGCCAAGATAAAAAGAAGTTCATTACGTAGTTTCAAAGACAAAATTCTAACATATTTTTTATATATAAAGTTAAAAATAAATAAAACAACCAATTTCTACTACAGCAATAGCGTTATTTTGACAAATTGTTCAGAACGCTGAATTTCTAAAATTCTAAATTTCTGTATCCGGCCCTGAAATTCTACGTCTACGATTTCTAAATTCCGAATTCTCGAAACTTGTAATTTTAAAAAGTCTAAATTCCAAAATATCAACATTTTTAATTTATCAAAATATAGAAATTTCAAAAATCTTGAAATAATCCTAAAAATTAAAACATTAAAACTCCGACATTCAAAAAATTGAGAAATTATAGAACGTCAAAAGGCCGTCATCCTAAATTTTGGAATTTAACGTCGGAAATTCTAAAATTTTAAAGTTTTGATTCCTGAAAATTTTAATATTTAAATTGAAAACGCGAATTTATGAAACAGTATTGGTGTTATTTTGGCAAATTGGACTGAATTCTTAAATCTTAAATCTTATGATTATGAACCTAAATTCGAGATCTTGGAATCGTAAAAATTTTTAATTCTAAAATTTGAAACTCGAAAACCTGAAATTCCAAAATGTCGAATTCCTAGAAACCTAAATTCTGAATTGTAATCTTAAAATCCAAATGCGAAATTTTTAAATGCCAAAATTTAAAAATCAGAAATTTTTTAAATCCCGTATCTCGAATTTTTAAGTGCTAGATAATAAATCCTAAATACTAAAATTTAAACAGCAACAGTAAGTCTTAATTCACAAAATAAATTTTTGAATTTAAATTGAAGACCTTGTTTTGTATTTTTTTTTTTATTTTATAATCTGGAAATTGAAAATCTAAAATTCAGAATTGCTCAAATTCCTAAAATTCTAAATTTCCCTATACTGTCCTGATGTTTCAAATATCCTCGTCTGATTTGGCTCGGTCAATAAAAGCCGGAATTCTAAAATCCAATAGCCTACGATCCTAAGATAATTCTAGAAACCTAAATTCTTAAAGCTTAAAATTTTGAAGTTCTAAAATACCAACATTTTTGAATTATGAAAATCCCGAAATTTTAAAATCCTGAAATCGTTCTAAAATTAAAAAATTCCAAAATCCTACACTCTCAAAACTGGGGAATTTTGAAATTTTAAAATCCTGACAGCCTAAAAGTCTTGGAACTTAAAATCCAAAATCGTAAAAACTTGAAATTTTAGATCCCATATTATGAATTTTGAGATTCTACATCCCTAATTCTAAACACAGAAATTTAAAATTTTGAGTCTCAATTGAAGATCTTGAAGTCGTAAAAAATTTTAATTTTAAAAAATAAAAGTCGAAAATGTGAAATCCCAAAATGCTAGATTCCTAAAATTCTAAATTTCCGGGTCTTGTCTTGAAATTTTAAAAATCCTCGTTGGATCTGACCTGTTTATTAAAGGCCAGAATTCTAAAATCCTAAAGCTTACGATTTTAAAAGCCTATTTTCTTGAAACCGAAATTCTGAATTCTCGAAACCTGTAATCTTAGAATCCAAAAATTTCGAAGTATGACTAACATTTTTGAATTTTAAAATCTTGCAATAGTCCTAAAATTACAAAATTCTAAAATCCCACACTCCCAAAATTGGGAAATTATAAAATATCAAAATCCCGACAGCCTAAATTTTGGAATTTAATCCGAAATTCTGAAATTTTAAACACCGAAATTTAAAAATCTAGAGTTTGAAATCCTGTATTTCGAATTTTTAAAGGCTACATAGTTAAGTCCTAAATACGGAAATTTTAAGTTTGTGAATCCTAAAAATTTTAGTCCTGAAATTCAGAACGCGAATTTCTAATAAATTGGTAAATTGCCCTAAATTCTTAAATCTTAAATCTCAAAATTATCAATCTAAATTGGAGATTTTGGAATCGTAAAAATTTTCAATTTTAAAATTTGAAACTCCAAAATCTGAAATTCCAAAATGCCTAAATTCCTAAAATTCTAAATTTCTGGGTCCTGCTCTGAAATTTAAAAAATCCTCGTTCGATCTGACTCGTTCATTAAAAGCGGGAAATTTAAAATCCTATAGCCCACGATTTTAAATACCTACTTTCTACTTAAATTCCGAATTCTCGAACCCTGTAATCTTAAAATCCAAAAATTTAGAATTATGTACTGACATTTTTAATTATGAAAATCCTGAATTTTAAAATCTTGCAGTAGTCCTAAAATTACAAAATTCTAAATCCCACATTTCAAAAATTGGGAAATTATAAAATATAAAAATCCCGACAGCCTAAACAAATTTTGGAATTTAATCCGAAATTCTGGGATCTTAAATACCGGAATTTAAAAATGTGGAATTTTAAATCGTACACATATTTCGAATTTTTAGATGCTACATAGTAAATCCTAACAACGGAAATTTTAAATTTGTGAATCCTAAAAATTTTACTCCTGAAACTCAGACCGCGAATTTCTAATAAATTGGTGAATTGCCCTAAATTCTTAAATCTTAAATCTCAAAATTATGGATCTAAATTGGAGATCTTGGAATCGTAAAAATGTTTAATTTTAAAATTTCTAACTCGAAAATCTGAAATTCCAAAATGCTAAATTCCTAAAATGCTAAATTTCTGGGTCTTGTCCTGAAATTTTAAAAATTATCGTTCGATCTGACCTGTTCATTAAAAGCCGGAATTCTAAAATCCTAAAGCTTGCGATTTTAAAATCCTACTTTCTAGAAACCTAAATTCTGAATTCTCGAAACCTGTAATCTTAAAATCCAAAAATTTCGGATAATTTACATTTTTAATTATGAAAATCCTGAATTACCAATAATTCTAAAAGTACAAAATTCTAAAATCCCACACTCCAAAAATTGGGAAATTATAAAATATCAAAATCCTGACAGCCTAAATTTTGGAATTTAATCCTAAATTCTGAAATTTTAAATACCGAAATTAAAAATGTGGAATTTTAAATCCTATATTTCGAATTTTCAGATGCTGCATAGTAAATCCTAAATACGGAAATTTTAATTAGGTATGTGATTCCTAAAAATTTTAAAACTGAAATTCAGAACGCTAATTTCTAATACAGCAATAGTGTTATTTTGGTAAATTGCGCTAAATTCTTAAATCTTAAATCTCAAAATTATGAATTTGAATTGGAGATCTGTGAATCGCAAAAAAATAATTTCAAAATTTGAAACTCCCAAATCAAAAATTGCCAAATGCTAAATTCCTAAAATTCCAAATTTCTAGGTTTTGCTCTGAAACTTTAAAAATCCTCGTTCGATCTGACCCGTTCATTAAAAGCCGGAATTTTAAAATCCTAGAAGCCTAAATTCTGAATTCCCGAAACCTGTAATCTTAAAATTCAAAAATATCGAAGTATGTACTAACATTCTGAATTATGAAAATTCTGAATTTTCAAATCTTGTATAGTGCTAAAATTTAAAAATTCTAAAATCCCACACTCCAAAAATTGGAAAATTATAAAACATCAAGATCCGACAGCCTAAATTTTGGAATTAATCCGAAATTCTGAAATCTTAAATACCGAAATTTAAAAATGTGGAATTTTAAATCCTATCTTTTGAATTTTTACATAGCTACATAGTAAATCTTAAATATGGAAATTTTAAGTTTGTGAATCCTAAAAATTTTAAACTAAAATTCAGAACTCTAATTTCTAATACAACAGAAGTGTCATTTTGGTAAATTGCGCTAAATTCTTAAATCTTAAATCTCAAAATTATTAAACTTATTTGGAGATCTGAGAATCGTAAAAAAAAATAATTTTAAAATTTGAAACTCCAAAATCTGAAATTCCAAAATGCTAAATTCCTAAAATTTCAAACTTCTAGGTTTGGCTCTGAAACTTTAAAAATCTTCGTTTGATCTGACCCGTTCATTAAAAACCGGAATTTTAAAATCCTAGAAGCCTAAATTCTGAATTCCGGAAACCTGTAATCTTAAAATTCAAAAATATCGAAGTTTGTACTAATATTTTAATTATGAAAATCCTGAATTTTAAAGTCTTGCATAGTCCTAAAATTTAAAAATTCTAAAATCCCGCATTCCAATAAGTGGGAAATTACAAAACATCAAGGTCCGACAGCCTAAATTTTGGAATTAATCCGAAATTTTGAAATCTTAAACACCGAAATTTAAAAATCTGGAATTTTAAATCCTATATTTTGAGTTTTTACATAGCTACATAGTAAATCTTAAATATGGAAATTTTAAATTTGTGAATCCTAAAAATTTTAAAACTGAAATTCAAAACGCTAATTTCTAATACAGCAATAGTGTCATTTTGGTAAATTGCGCTAAATTCTCAAATCTTAAATCTCAAAATTATGAATCTGAATTGGAGATCTCAGAATAAAAAAAAATAATTTTAAAATTTGAAACTCCAAAATCTGAAATTCCAAAGTGCTAAATTCCTAAAATTGCAAATTTCTAGGTTTTGCCCTGAAACTTTAAAAATCCTCGTTCGATCTGACCCGTTCATTAAAAGCCGGAATTCTAAAATCCTAGAAGCCTAAATTCTGAATTCCCGAAACCTGTAATCTTAAAATCCAAAAATATCGAAGTATGTACTAACATTTTAATTATGAAAATCCTGAATTTTAAAATCTTGCCTAGTCCTAAAATTTAAAAATTCTAAAATCCCTCACTCCAAAAAGTGGGAAATTATAAAATGCCAAAATCCCGAAAGCCTAAATTTTGGAATTTAATCCGAAATCGTAAAATTTTAAATACCGACATTTCAAAATGTGGAATTTTAAATCTTATGTTTCGAATTTTTAGATGCTGCATAGTAAACCCAAAATACGGAAATTTTAATTTTGTGAATCCTAAAAATTTAAATACTGGATTTTAATTTTAAAATTTGAAACTCAAGTCTGAATTTCCAAAATGCCCAAAATTCTAAATTTCTGTGTCCTGTCCTGAAATTTTAAATATCGTCGTCCGATCTAACTCGTTCATTAAAACTCTAAATTCAAAAATTCAGTGGCCTGCGATCGTAAATAGTTTTAGGAACCTAATCTTAAAATCCTGAAATTCCGAAATAATAACATTTTTATTTAAATTATGAAAATCCTGAAATTTTAGAATGTCGAAATTGTCCTAAAATTAAAAAATTCTAGAATCCCACACTCCTAAAATTGTGTCAGTAATCTTAAAATCTTCGTGAATTTAAAAAATTCTATAATCCCACACTCCTAAAATTGGTAAAATTTATTACATGTTAGAATCCCGACATGGAACTTAACAACAAATCCTAAATCCTGAAATTTAAATTTTTGAATCCTAAAATGTTAACACTGAAATTCAGAACGCGAATTTATAAACAGCAATAGCGTTTTGACAATTAGTCAAAATTTCAAATCCTAAATCTTAAAATTACGCATCTAAATTGAATATCTTGAATTGAATTGAAACTCGAAAATCTAGTTAATGTTGTTGTTTACGATCCAGATGTACTTCGTCATTTCCATCAAGTCCTCACACTATCACATTTCAATTTATTATTAGAATATCAAAGAAGCGCTGTTCGTTTTGAATTTTCAATTGAGAGTCTTATCGTGGAGTCGAGTGGCATACGAAGTTCATCCACGATTTATAGGTTGTGTTGACTAGTAAATAAATTGTTTGAGTGCTGATGGATCTATTTTAACACCGCTACTTGTTAACACCCGGCCAAATAATTTGCCACTTTTGCCATATTATTCAACGACAACAACAAACATCATAAATTCAGAGCGGTCTAGGGCGCGGGAGCGAAGCTCGCGGTCGCTCCTTAAGTGTAACGCACAAGTTTATAGACCCATGTGCGTCTAGTTGCCAATACAAATATTACATAACCTCATATTTGCATTTATAGCACTTGACACTTCGACAACCATATCAATTAAGTTACGACACAGTTCAACGTTCGTGCCCACCCCCGACTCGTTATTTCCATCGCACAACACAAACACGATCCTCTAACAAAGAAGTGCACGCGTCCAAGCCCACCTCACAATATGAAAAAACAAAATTAGAAATTAAATCAGTGTATTTACATTGTATAAAGAGCACAATTTAAAGGTGTTGCCAAGGCTTTGACGCTCGAACTTTCTCAGAAATTAACGTGTGGGGTACTTTTTAATTTATATGGATATTTATAACATTGGCAATGCAGCACCATTTCAGAGGGCATTGCACCTGTGTTACACTGCCTCCGTTATTCGCTTTATTGAGCGCTTATTTACTCAGAAAAATGTGACGGATTATTTTTGGCGAATTAAAAATTATAAAATTTCGACCCAGTGCCAAGAACAAGAGTCGCGCTCGAAACGACCGACGTCTGAGATTAATTACCTAGAGGCTGTCAATTATGACGGAATTCGGGGAAAAGTCTGGCGAAAAGTTAGATCGGCTGTGACAATGCAAATTGGATTTTTTTACTTCCCGAGCGTAAGCAAAGGAAGTATTGTAATCGAGTCCGTCGGCCGACTCTCTACTTTTACGTTTTCTCGATCTTTCATGACCCCTAGAAGACGAAGAAATAGGTCTCCCATTTCCGTCTGTCTGTCCGTCTGTCCGTCCGTCTGTCCGTCCGTCTGTCCGTCCGTCTGTCCGTCTGTCCGTCTGCCCCCGGATTTTTATTAGACAGATAATCTCCGAAAGTACTCGACCGATTGTTGTGAAATTTTGTACTTATATTAACAATATCATGTAGATGGTAAAACGCTAACCAAAATTTGTCTAATCATCCCCACCACTAATGCGATGACGTCACTTCAAAACTGTACATAGTAAATGGGTTTTCAATTGTATAAAATAACATAGTCCTACACATGTAGTTTACAACTCTGAATCGACTTTTCACCTGAAACGTCCAGATTTTTGGAAAAAAAAATCAAAATTATAAAACATTTTGAAATTTAATTTTTAATCTGCTAACCAGAATGCTTTGAAATGTTGCAGATGTTTTAAGGCTATAAAGAGCATCATAAATCTTTAGTCAAAAAATATTTGCTTATCCCCTCCAAAAACTTGATGACGTCAGCTCAAAAGTTTGTGGAATAAATCATATCTAAAATGTACAAAATATGATGAGTCTGTACTTGTGATCTATCACTCCATTAATATTTTTTGGATTTGCATATACAGGGTGACTCAAAAAAATTAATGAATACGTAAATATATTTTATTGATTTAATCAGGAACTACAAAACCGAATGCTCTGAAATCTTGCAGATGTTTTAAGGTCATAAAGAGCATAATAAATGTTTAGTCAAAATATATTTGCTTATCCCCTCCAAAAACTTGATGACGTCAGCTCGAAAGTTTGCCGAATAAATCATATCTAAAATGTACAAAATATGATGAGCCTGTACTTGTCATTTATCACTCCATTCATATTTTTTGGATTTGCATATACAGAGTGACTCAAAAAAATTAATAAATGCGTAAATATATTTTATTGATTTAATCAGGAACTACAAAACGGAATGCTCTGACATCTTGCAGATGTTTTAAGGTTATAAAGAGCATAATAAATGTTTAGTCAAAATATATTTGCTTATCCCCTCCAAAAACTTGATGACGTCAGCCCGAAAATTTGCCGAATAAATCATATCTAAAATGTACAAAATATGATCAATCTGTACTTGTGATCTATCACTCCATTCATATTTTTTGGATTTGCATATACATGGTGATTCAAGAAAATAAATGAAAGCGTAAATTTATTTTACTGATTTACTCAGGAACTACAAAACCGAATGCTTCGAAATCTTGAAGATATTTTAAAATTATCATAAGCATGGTAAATGTTTGATCAAAACGTATTTGGTCGTCCCCCCTAAAAAATTTATGATGTCACCACAAAATTTTGCTGAAAAAATCCTATCTAAAATGTACAAAATATGGTGAGTCTCTTCTTGTGATTTATCATTCCATTCAAATTTTTTCGATTTGCATATACAGGGTGACTCAAAAAAATTAATGAATGTGTAAATTTATTTTATTGATTTAATCAGGAACTACAAAACCGAATGCTTTGAAATCTTGCAGATGTTTTAAGGTTATAAAGAGCATAATAAATTTTTAGTCAAAATATATTTGGTTATCTTCTACAAAAAACTGATGACGTCAGCTCAAAGGTTTGCCGAATAAATCGTATCTAAAATGTACAAAATATGATGAGTCTGTACTTGTGATTTATCATTCCATTCATATTTTTGGATTTGCATATGCAGGGTGACTCAAAAAAATTAATGAAGGCGTGAATTTATTTTATCGATTTAATCAGGAATTACAAAACCGAATGCTTTGAAATCTTGGGAATATTTTAAAGTTATTATAAGCATGGTAAACTTTTGTTCAAAATGTATTTGTTCATCCCTCCTTAAAAAATTGATGACGTCACCCTTAAATTTTGCTGAATAAATCCTATCTAAAATGCAAAAAATATGATGAGTTTGTACTTGTGATGTATCATTCCATTCATATTTTTTAGATTTTCTTAAGAGGTGGTTCAAAAAAATTAATGAAGTCAATTTATTTTATTGATTAAATTAAAGGCAACACTTATTATTAGTATTACACCCCAACCAACCCAATTTGGTAGACACAAAATTTGTTAAAGGAAAAACTCGGTTGAAACATAAGGGTAGCACGCTTATTTACATCGACTTTAACATTACAGACCTGCATTTGTTTTATGCGCTCACTTGGTTCCGCGAATGTGAAATAGACATGTTTATAATCAACCAATTGTGAATTTCACGCGTCAAGAATTAAAATAAAACCCAATGTTTTATATAATAAGCGGAAGTCGAAGCAATAAAACCGATGGTCGTTTTGTTTACAGTTTCTCTGTTTGACTCTCACGTATGCTGTTACGCCTGTCATCTTAAATTAAGAATGTTTATACATACACGATTTTCAGTTGCCTCTGATACGTATACGTGAGTAAATTGTTTCGTTATTTTATTGATTATTACAAATCAATATTCAAAACGACCCAATTCATTTTCCCGAAAATTTGAGAATATAATAATTTTATTCTTAGTATTACATTACATATATCCCAACTGATATACGTGTCCTTGCAAAAATGTTGATGACGTCATCGCAATTTTTTTTTAAATTCCCACTACAAAAATGTAATGAGAAAAAAAAACACAATAGGCATGTAGTCGTCAAGTTTCCGACAGCGAGGGAAGTACTGTCTAAACTCTTTAGACCAATTTTTTTTTTTGAAAACTGGGAGCAACGTGCTCGGATTTTTGGCGAGCGGTCGCTTTATTAATTTATTTTCTCATTTATAGTTGAATATCACCCCGCCTCAAACTTGATGACGTCACGTTAAACTTTCGCTAAGTACATAAATGACCAAATTATCCCACCTAATAGGGGGCAGCTTCTGCATGGCCTCCCCCGTCAGCTCCGTCGAGCTTTGGATCTTCCTCGACGCCCCCGACTCCGGCACGTCGATCCTGGGCAACCTGGACGACAACGACGGCCCCAGCGACAGCCGCGACACCTGGGGCCTCATCTTAAATTTACTGTAGTGCTCCATCCCCTCGACCACCAGCGTGAACGCGCTGATCTCGGACACGCTCGGCGGCGTCTCCTCGTCGTCGGAGATCGGCACGTTGTCGATCATCTCGTCGATGAGGGCCCTCACGTCCTCCAGCAAGCCCGGGGGCAAGCTCTCCGTGTCGGCGGCGTCGCCCATCACGAGCACTCCGCCCTTGTCCTCCACCTGCAGCTTGATCAGGCTCAGAGTGTTCAGCTCTAGCTCGGTGGGCGACATGTACTTGGACACCGGCATCAGCGGCACCTGGTGGAAGGACCACGAGTCGGGCGACGACGGCGCCAGGTGCTTGTCGGAGCCCCAGAACTGGTCGGTGCGGATGTAGTCGTTGTGCTGGTAGAAGTGGATGCGCAGGGCCTTCAAGAGGGCTTGGTGGGCGCAGTGGACCACGAACTTGATGGTCTGGCGCTCCATGTCGCGCTCGTAGATTTTCTCGAGGGTGGTGTCCAGGATTTCGGTCATGATGCTGCTGGCGATGTGGACCGGGTCGGGCTCGTCCGGCTCCAGCAAGGCGAGGCTGGAAAGGACAGATGGGTGATTGTTGGGGGCGGTTGGGGGCTTACAGTTCCTTAGAGGCGAAGGTCTTCGAATTGCGCGGCTTGGCGAAGCTGCGGCTGCTGTGCTTCTCGAAGAGTGTGAAGTCCATTTTTGGAGTTTTTTGACAGTGATGAGAGGCGACTTGATTTTTGAAAAATTGATGCAGTCGGATATTTAAAAAATAAGGTTAAGGACGACCCGCCCGTCGAGATCTCAATTGTCATGAATTTTTCATTGGTTGTTGGACCGAGGGGCGGAGCTTAATTGCAAAATATATATTTCTCTGCCAAAATTTTGCATTTTGAACATGTTTTAAGTTTCTTATTGTGAAAAGAAGGCAACGTATTATTAAAAAAAAAGCAAAATATAAACCCCGCCCACCCACCCTGTCTCTATTGTGGTGATTTTTTTTATTCGTCGTATGCCGGGAGATGAATTTAATTAATTGCAAAATGTTTATTTTTTATAAGAAGAAACATGTTCTTAAGTAATCGTGTCCTTTGAAGAAAACTACGTTTTAAGTAAAAAAAAAAGACAAAGATTAAGCCCCACCCACCCGCCCCGATTTCAATTGTGATAAATTTTTCATTCGTAATTAGACTGAGAGGCGGAGTTTAATTGCAAAATCCATATTTCTCTAGAAAATTTTACCCTTTTCAAACATATTTCACATGGTAATTTCTTGTGGAGAAATGATGATTTTGCAACTAATCTTCGCCCCTCGGCTCAGAATGAATGAAAAAATCATTACAATTGAGAAGGGGTGGGTGGGCGGGGCGTATATTTTGTCCATTTGTTCTTAATCTACGAAGTCTTTTTTTCCCAACAAGAAACTGAAAACAAGTTTAACTGTCGTGTTGTTCAAAGAAAACTATATATTAAAAAAAAAAGGTTAAGCAGGACCCACCCGTCCCGATCTAAATTGTAATGAATTTTTCATTCGTTGTTAGACCGTAATTGCGTCATGCAGATTTACCTGGCAAAATTTTACATTTTGAACATGTTTTAAGTTTCTTTTTGTGAAAAGAAGGCAAGAAAAAGCAAAATATAAACCCCGCCCACCCACCCTATCTCGAGTGTGATGATTTTTTTTTATTTGTCGTATGCCGGGAGACGAAATTAATTCATTGCAAAATGTTTATTTTTTATAAGAAGAAACATGTTCTTGAGTAATCGTGTCCTTTAAAGAAAACTACTTTCTGAGTAAAAAAAGACTAAGACTAAGCCCCACCCACTCGCTCCGATCTCAGTTGTGATGGGTTTTTCATTCGTAATTAGACTGAGGGGCGGAGTTTAATTGCAAAAACCATATTCCTCCACAAAATTTTACCTTTTTCAAACATTTTCACATGGTAATTTTTTGTGGAGAAATGAGAATTTTACAACTAATCTTTGCCCCTCGGCTTAGAATGAAGAAAAAAATCATCACAATTGAGAAGGGGTGGGTGGGCGGGGCTTATATTTTGTCCATTTTTTTTTTTCTTAATATACGAAGTCTTTTTCCCAACAAGAAACTGAAAACAAATTTAACTATCGTATTGTTCAAAGAAAACTATATATTAAAAAAAAATTAAGCACCACCCACCCGTCCCGATCTAAATTGTGATGAATTTTTCATTCGTTGTTAGAGCAAGGGGCAGAGCGCAATTGCATTATGCAGATTTACCTAGCAAAATTTTACATTTTGAGCATGTTTTAAGTTTCTTATTGTGAAAAGAAGGCAACATATGATAAAAAAGCAAAATATAAACCCCGCCCACCCACCCTATCTCGAGTGTGATGATTTTTTTTTATTCGTCGTATGCCGGGAGATGAATTTAATTCATTGCAAAATGTTTATTTTTTATAAGAACAAACATGTTCCTACGTAATCGAAAACTACGTTTTGAGTAAAAAAAAGAAAAAGATTAAGCCGCACCCACCCGACCCGATCTAATAGTGATGAGTTTTTCATTCGTAATTAGACTGAGGGGTGGAGTTTAATTGCAAAATCCATATTTCTCTACAAAATTTTACCGTTTTAAAACGTATTTCACATGGTAATTTCTTGTGGAGAAATGAGGATTTAGCAACTAATTTTCGCTCCTCGGCTCACAATGCATAAAAAATTGTCACAATTGAGAAGGGGCGGGTGGGAGGGGCTTATACTTTGTCCATTTATTCTTAATATACGAAGTCTTTTTCCCAACAAGAAACTGAAAACAAATTTAACTATCGTATTGTTCAAAGAAAACTATGTATTAAAAAAAAAATTAAGCACCACCCACCCGTCCCGAGCTAAATTGTGATGAATTTTTCATTCGTTGTTAGACCGAGGGGCGGAGCGTAATTGCATAATGCAGATTTACCTAGCAAAATTTTACATTTTGAACATGTTTTAAGTTTCTTAATATGAAAACAAGGCAACGTATGATAAAAAAAAAACAAAATACATATAAACCCCGCCCACCCACCCTATCTCGAGTGTGATGATTTTTTTTTATTAGTCGTGTGCCGGTAGGCAAAGCTTAATCGCAAAATGTTTTTTTTTTAGAAGAAAATGGTTATGTTAAACATGTCCTTAAGTAATCGTGTTCTTTAAAGAAAACTATGCTTTGATTAAAAAAAAAGACTAAAGATTAAGCCCCACCCACCCGACCCGATCTAATTGTGATGAGTTTTTCATTCGTAATTAGACTGAGGGGCGGAGTCTAATTGCAAAAACCATATTCCTCTACAAAATTTTACCCTTTTAAAACATATTTCAAATAGTAATTTCTTGTGGAGAAATGAGGATTTTGCAACTAATTTTCGCTCCTCGGCTCACAATGCATAAAAAAATCGTCACAATTGAGAAGGGGCGGGTGGGCGGGGCTTATATTTTCTCCAGTTTTTCTTAATGTACTAAGTCTTTTTTCCCAACAAGAAACTAAAAACAAGTTTAATTATCGTGTCGTTCAAAGAAAACATATAAATTAAGGGAAAAACAAGATTAAGCACAACCCATCCGTCCCGATCTCAATTGTAATGAAATTTCCATTCGTTGTTAGACTGAGGGGCGGAGCATAATTGCAAAATACATATTTCCATAGCAAAATATAAACCCCGCCCGCCCACCCCTGTCTCAATTGTGATGATTTTTTTTATTCGTCGTGAGCCGAGAGGCGAACACTAATTGCAAAATGCTTATTTTTTTGTAAAAGATGCTATGTGAAACATGTTCTTAAGTAATCGTCTTCTTTAAAGAAAACTACGCTTTAAGTAAAAAAAGACAAAGATCAAGCCCCACCCACCTGCCCCGATCTAATTGTGATGAGTGTTTCATTCGTAATTAGACTGAGGGGCGGAGTTTAATTGCAAAATCCATATTTTTCTACAAAATTTTACCCTTTTTAAACATATTTCACTTGGTAATTTCTTGTAGAGAAATGAGGATTTTGCAACTAATCTTCGCCCCTCGACTTAGAATGAATAAAAAAATCATCACAATTGGGAGGGGGTGGGTGGGAGGGGCTTATATTTTGTCCATTTGTTCTTAATATACGAAGTCTTTTTTTCCCAACAAGAAACTGAAAACGTGTTGTTCAATGAAAACATATATATTAAGGGAAAAAAAAGATTAAGCACAACCCACCCGTCCCGATCTCAATTATGATGAATTTTCCATTCGCTGTTAGACCGAGGGGCGGAGCATAATTGCAAAATACATATTTCCCTACAAAAATTGTATATTTTGAACATGTTTTAAGTTTCTTCTTGTGATAAGAAGGCAACGTTTGATTAAAAAAAGCATAACATAAACCCCGCCCACCCACCCTGTTTCAATTGTGACGATTTTTTTATTCATTGTGAGCCGCGAGACGAAGCTTAATTGTAAACATGTTTTTTTTTTATAAAAAAAATGCAATGTGAAACATGTTCTTAAGTAATCGTGTTCTTTAAAATAAACTACGCTTTGAGTCAAAAGATACAAAGATCAAGCGCCACCCACCCGCCCCGATCTAATTGTGATGAGTCTTTCATTCGTAATTAGACTAAGGGGCGGAGTTTACTTGCAAAATCCATATTTCTCTACAAAATTTTACTCTTTTTAAACATATTTCACATGGTAATTTCTTGTGGAGAAATGAGGATTTTTCAACTAATCTTCGCCCCTCGTCTCAGAATGAATAAAAAAAATCATTACAATTAAGAGGGGGCGGGTGGGCGGGGCTTATATTTTGTCCATTTTTTCTTAATATACGAAGTCCTTTTTTCTCGACAAGAAACTGAAAACAAGTTTTACTATCGTGTTGTTCAAAGAAAACATATACATTAAGGGAAAAACAAGATTAAGCACAACCCACCCGTCCCGATCTCAATTGTCATGAATTTTTCATTGGTTGTTAGACTGAGGGGCGGAGCATAATTGCAAAATAAATATTTCCATAGCAAAATATAAGCCCCGCCCTCCCACCCCTGTCTCAATTGTGACGATTTTTTTAATTCGTCGTGAGCTGAGAGGCGAACTTTAATTGGAAAATGCTTATTTTTTGTAAAAAATGCCATGTGAAACATGTTCTTAAGCAATCGTGTTCTTTAAAGAAAACTACGCTTTTGAGTAAAACAATAAACTAAAGGTTTAGCCCCACCTACTCGTCCCGATCTCAGTTGTGATAAGTTTTTCATTCGTAATTAGATTGAGGGGCGGAGTTTAATTGCAAAAACCATATTCCTCTACAAAATTTTACCCTTTTAAAACATATTTCACATCGTAATGTCTGGTGGAGAAATGAGGATTTTGCAACTAATCTTCGTCCGTCGGCTCACAATGAATAAAAAAATCATCACAATTGAGATGGGGCGGGTGGGCGGGGCCATGGTAGAAGGAGACATGGTATAGGCATCCGATGTACCAATTTAAAAATGGTCTGCGCATCCATTTGTGACGTTAGGTGGCATCAACGACCTTGTGACTCTTGTGAGCTTCGCTAGGGAAGTCTAGGGAATTTCAGCTTGAGTTGTCATTGCTCTGTCCAATACGTCAATTAGTTGTCGGATAACGAATTGTATTTTAAATTTCGCGCTAATTTCACCCCACTTGACGTCACACCCGATGCGTATGCCTATACCATGTCTCCTTCTACCATGGGCGGGGCATATATTTTGTCCATTTGTTTTTAATATACGAAGTCGTTTTTTACCAACAAGAAACTAAAAACAAGTTTAACTATGGTATTGTTCAGAGAAAAACGATTAAGCACCACCCACCCGTCCCGATTTCAATTGTGATGAATGTTTCATTCGTTGTTAGACCGAGGGGCGGAGCGTAATTGCAAAATACATATTTCCCTACCAAAATTTACCATTTTGAACATCTTGTATGTTTCTTGTTGTGAAAAGAAGGCAACGTATGATAAAATACAGCAAAATATAAAGAAGAAAGTACAAAGTAGAGAAAACTTTTAAAAGTAGTAATTTTAATAAAAACTAGAAATGTGTTGTTGAATAGACAGCATTAAAACACAGTTGTATAACGTGTTGCCTACCTTAGCACAAATCGTGGTTTGAGGTTATGTTGTCACACTTTTAAAATTTAAATTATAGGGCGAATTTTGGACAAAAGTGTCTACATATAGATACAAAATGCGCCCTTTGCAACTAACCTTCGCCATAATTAAACCTCACGTGGTTAAGCAACCCCTGGTCTTAGAAACAATCAGAGACATGATCCTAACCTCAAATTTCAAAGTGGTGAAAACGCGACGACACGCGTTCACGTTGAAAGAAGCCGAGTTGTTCTACGAGGAACACAGGAACAAGTTTTTCTATAACAGATTGGTCACTTTTATGACCAGGTACGGTGAACACAAATGCGATTTGTGGATTAAACTCCCCCTTCTAGTGGGCCTTCTGATTTCTACATTTTAGCCAGAGACGACGCTATTAAGGAGTGGCGGAAGTTAATGGGCCCCACGAAGGTGTTCAAGACGCAATTTGAAGCCCCCGACTCAATCAGAGGACAGTTTGGCTTATCAGACACCAGAAACGCCACACATGGCTCAGGTGGTCACTTCCAACTGTGTTTCTTTTTTGATGCTCTCTTTCAGATTCTCCAGAGTCCGTTCGCAAAGAAGTCGGCCTGTTTTTCCCACACTTTGACATAGAAAATTGGTACCAAGAAGAGGAGCCAAAATTCAGAGCAAACCAACTCGAATTTATCAGAGAATTTTTTATACACAAGGTGATTGAAGACGCAAGAACTGTTAAGAAAACTGAATAAATTGAACTATAACATGCACAATATTTACAAAGTACAAAATCATGCGTCAGCTTTTACAAAAACTTTGGGTTTTTGGAAAATTTTGATGACTTCCTCTAAGCGTCTGAGTTCGTCTTCGATTTCCATTTTTCGTTTGCGCTTTTTTAGCGTGTCGTTGCTCATTGGCATGGTGTTGAGTTCCTTGATCAGCGCGGCGTAATCTGGAACGGATTAATAAACCAGAGTTGATAAAATTGTGCGATTTTACTTTCACGGGCCACGCGAAGGTACTCCTTTCGTTCCTCGTCAGGGAGTAGGACGAGGCCTGACACGATATCCACTTCAAAATCCACGGGCTTGGACAGCTCATCCTTTCCCTCTTTCTGGTCTTTTGTATTTTTAGGGACGACCCCTTTTGGCTGCCCCGCCGCAGGCACACGTGGCTGCGGAGCCTCAAACTTGGTTTTGTTCCCTTTAACGTTTTTGATATTCTCCCTAACGTAATTGTGTTTTTCTTCTAATTCTGAAACGAATTGTCATTTTCTAACCGAGCGAGAATTACAGCGCACCTAATTTATGCATGCTTTTGGCCAGAACGTCTCCGTGGTCCCGCGTGCGCTGCGTCGGCGGCTTGGACTGCGGCATGATCCCGGGACTGGGGTACTTCAAAGTCCCCGTTTCGTACAACTTGGGTAAATCCTCAGGTCTCTCAGTCTGCACCGCCTTGCTCATGTTCTTAATCCGACTACCCAGCTTGGCTTTCAGCAGAGGCGACTTCAACCCCTTTATCTGGTTATACGACACGGCTTTCTTCCCAATCAGGTCCTTGGACGTTTTTCTTCTAGTGGTGTTCATGTATGAGTACACCCTCGGCGCCACGTGTTTGAATTTATCAGGCTTAATAATTTGGGATTTTGACGAGACCTTCGAGTCGTTCATGTACCCCTGCATCTCCTTCAACTGTCTGATGTTCTCGCGAACGAAATTTCTAGCGTGTGCACGTTCTGCAATCACAGTTCGAAAAGTTGGGAAAATGGGTTGGAGCTACTTACTTGCTTCGGGAAAAATTCCCCGCAAAGTCGTAGTATTCATAATCTTTCATCAGAGAATTTTTTGTGCCGAATTTTAATGATTGACAATTTTAACACAAATGTCATTTTTTTTCGAAATGTTGATGGTGTTTTGTTTCGGGGGGTGACTGCATAACAACGTTGTCGCTCCAGAATCAAGTGTACCTTATCGATTAGAGGTTTTGGGGCCAGTGTGTGGGATTTAGGACACCAAACATTAAAAATTAACGCTATCTAATTTCGGCACAGGTTGTTGTTATTGTTGTTGTTGCGGCGCAACTTGAGACACAGCTGAATTGCGTTCAAAAAAGCGCGCCAAGGAAATTAAAACGCATCGTAGAAGCCCCTTTGGTGGTTTTGTCGTGCATTGTTAATACTTGTTGACACCCCCAGCACCAGTTTTGTTATTAACTATTAATAAATTTCGTCAGCAATACATGTAGTGTGAAAGGTAGTTGAGCCACTTCCAGATCTGTCATTTGTACGTGTCACAATTTTTGAGGTTATGATTGTCAATTTAAAACCCCAGTGCCATGTCTTGGATCGCCAACTCCCCTCTCACGTACTTGCAGCAGTTCTGCGTTAACGTGATAAAATGCGGCCCCATCCCCAAGCACATCGCCATCATCATGGACGGCAACCGGCGCTACGCCACCAAAGCTAAAGTCGAAAAGGCTGAGGGGCACACCAGAGGCTTTGACAAGCTGGCCGAAGCCCTGCAGTGGTGTCTCGAGCTCGGCATCCCCGAAGTCACGGTCTACGCCTTCAGCATCGAGAATTTCAAGCGCAGCCAAAGTGAAGTGGACACTTTGATGAAGCTGGCCACCGAGAAGTTCCAGAAGTTGTTGGACGAAAGGGAGAAAATTATGGCTGAGGGGGTGTGCATTCGGATAATCGGGAACATGTCGTTGTTGTCGCAGGAGCTGCGGAAACTAATAGCAGAGGCTGTGCTTATGACGAAGGACAACAACAGGGCATTTTTGAACGTGGCGTTCGCGTATACAGCGCGGGACGAGATGGTGAATACGGCGAGGAAGGTGGTGGAAGGGGTGGAAAAGGGGGCCATCGAGGCGGACGATGTTGATGAGGATTTGATTTCGAGGTGTTTGTATACTGGGGATAGGCAGGATCCGGATATAATCGTGCGCACGTCGGGGGAGGTTAGGTTTAGTGATTATTTGTTGTGGCAGATTTCTAATAGTTATATTTGTTTTACGGAGGTGTTATGGCCGGAGTTTTGTATCTGGCATTTATTGGCGTGCGTTTTTAAGTATCAAAGGTGTTACAATGATCTGAAAAAGAACAATGTTAAAATTATTAAAAATGAAAGGGTGAAGAGTTTTGTTGAAGGGTTAGAACAAGAAAAGCTGATGCAACTTAAAAGTTATATATGAAATAAATATGATGTTAGGAAATTGTTTTTTAATGACCCTTTATCACGCGTTACGTAACATTAGGAAACCGCATTATCACTATTTAGTCAATAGCGCAATATTTATTTTTTCAGTCAGACCTAGAACTTTGACCAGTTAGCACATAGAAGTAGTTCCTAAGCAAAATGTCTCTAATTAGGAAGGTCATTAACACTTCTAGGGCACCAAAACCTCTAGCTCCCTACAAGTTAGTATTTAATAAATTCGTTATAAACAAAATTTAACAAATTTTTATAGTCAGGCTGTGCAACTAGACAAGACCTTGTATGTCTCAGGGGTGATAGGTCTGGACAAAGACACAATGCAGTTGGTTAAAGGGGGGGCAGCTGCCGAAGCTAGACAAGCCTTAACCTGGTTGGGAAATATTTTAGAAGATGCCGGTTCTTCGTACGAAAACGTCGTTAAAAGTACCGTGTTTTTGGCCAACATGGACGACTTCGTAGCTGTTAACGAGGTTTACCAAGAGTGTAAGTCTTAAATTTTTTAACTTAAGGAGGCGTCTTGTCAAATTTAAATATACAGAATGTCCCACACAACTTTTGTTCTAGTTTTTAAAAGCAACTTCCCCGCGCGCTCCGCCGTCCAAGTTGCCAAACTCCCGCTAAACGCAAACGTGGAAATCGAAGTGGTGGCAGCCGTAGGGGACGTCGTCCACGTAACCGCCAGACTGTAATTTCCGCCAATAAAACTTTCTAATCACATAATTTTATTAATACACCTTTAAACATTTCAAATGAACAATATTTACAATAAAATATAATACTAAAATCGCTATGTACCACGAAAAACCAAACAAGCTCTTAGGAATGTTAACTATACAGTTATTTACATCAAAAAACTTGAAACAATAAGTCTGATTTATTAAATATTATAACAGTAAAAGGCGAACTCGCATCTATAAATATACGTTTTATTTTTATACTTATGCTTTGCCTGGTACAGCAACGCCGCCTTTGGGGGCGGACTTATTGTCACTCTGTTCTTTCTCTAACTGCCGTCCCAGATACTCCCAATTATGAACCATCAATTTCTGGACTGCCAATAAAGCTTCATAGCGGACGTTGGGGTCTTCATGGGCTAACAGCTGCATCACCAGTTGTTTCCCACCTAGCTGTTCAATAACGCTAACAAAAACCGCATTATAACGAAATCATACAACTCCATCTGTTCGGTAAACTTACTGTTTTCCCCTCGGGTAGTGCCTCACGTACTCCCCTATATCATAACTCGCTACGCTCAAGACCAACGGATCCTTACTCTGCTCCAACAAATGAATCAAAATCCTCAACAACTCGTAATTCTTTTCGTTGAGCCGCTGCGCGTTTTCCCTCCAGAATTTGCTCTTGTGCACCGGCGACCACTCCAACCTGCCCGACTTGACCTCAGTCGCGTACTCGTCGAACGAGCTCAAATCCTGCACCGAGTTCTGCAGTTTCTCGGTCAGGAACTCGATGTCTTGAGCCACGTCTTCGTCGTCGAATTTGCGCTGCTCGAGGATGTTCAGCTGCTTCAGCACCTTGCACTGCACCATCGCGATGCAGTGCTCTTTGGCGACTTGCGAGTCCTCGGGTTTTTCGATCAGGTTCCTGAACACGGCCAGGATGATCCTGGTGACCTTCTCCTTGACGGAGTCGCTGAGGATGTCGGCCAGGATCGGGATTACGTTGAATTTGTTCATCTTCTCGGCGAGGAGCGGGTTGAAGGTGAGCACCCAGAGGCAGAAGATGAGTTGGTATTGGACCTGGAAGTTGACGCGGCCGGAGAGGACCGAGAGGAGGGTGGAGATGCCGTCCACGGAGACGAAGGCGAAGCGGTACTCGTCGATGCGGAGCATCATCTGGAGGCAGCGGCCGACGGACTGGATGTACTCGTTGTTCTGGACAGAGAAGAGAATTAGAGGGTGGGGGGTGCCCGGGTCACGGTGAACGAAAGAATTATTTTTTTCGGCAATAAAATCTTAGTAACCGCTGGAAACGGTGTAAGCAAAAGTATTGTCGCCATAACAGCGAGGGGTATTAAGCTCCTCTGCCTTCTCTCAGCGGGTTCCCATAATTTCATAAACACTCATTGTAGCCTCATTAATAATTTTAATCGCTTCATCTGTTTTGAGGAGAGTTTCTGCGTGCTTAATTGTCGCATTCTTTCGATGTATATACATAAACAATTGATGTTAAGCATATAGTGATCATAATCAGGAATTTTAAAAATCTAAAAAATCCAAAAATTAAAATATCGAATAGATGAAAATGTTGAAAAATCTAAGATTTAAAAATTCGCATAATTTTGAAAAAGTGAGCAAGTAAAAAATCTAAAGATCAGAAAGTCTAAAAATTAAAAAATCGATTAATCCAGAAATTAAAAAAACGAAAAATTTAAAAATTTAAAAACGGCAAAAATTGAAAAATTAAAAAATCCAAAAATTTAAATATATAAATCCCATAACTGTAACATCGAAAAATGGGAAAATTCAAAATTTAAACTCAAAAAACCCGATAAATAATTGGAAAATCGAAATATCGCAAAACTGAAAAATTGAAAAATCGAAAAACCAGAAAGCAAAAAATCGGAATATTGAGAAATCGAAACAACAAAAAGTGAAAAATCTAAAATTTGAAAATCAAAAAGCTGAAAAATCGCAAAATGAAAGATAAAAAGTCGCAATATTTTGAAAAATCGAATAAGTAAAAAATAAAAAAAAAAAGCAAGTCGAAAAATCTAAAAATTTAAAAAACCAAATACATATTGAAAAATCCGAAATATGAAAAATCGAAATATCCAAAAATTTAAATCCTAAAACTTAAACGCTGAAAAATTGGAAAATCGAAAAATCGCGAAATCGAAACATCAAAAGATTGAGAAGTCGAAAAATTGAAAAATTGAGAAATGGAAGTGGCTGAAAATTGAAAAATGGGAAAATTCAAAATTTTTTTGGAATTTTTTGATATCAAAATTTCGTTTTTGCAACTTTGGTTTTTCAATTTTTAGTTTCTTCAATTGTTCGATTTGAAGTTTTTCGATACTTGAATTTTTTATTTTTCATTTGCTCTATTTTTAATTTTCATTTTCTCGATTTTATATCGCAATTTTTCGTTTTTCGTTCGTTCAATTCTTCAGATTTTCGTTTCGGTTTTGAATTTTCTTTATTCTTACAGTTTTTCGAATTTTCTGTTTGGATTTTATAAAGTTTTGTGTTTTCAATTTCGATTTTTTCAATTTTAAAATTAAACATTGAAAACCCGAGAAATTTATATTGAAAAGTTTAAAAATTTCCAAATCGAAAAATTGGAAAAATGAAAAATACAAAAAATTTAAATTAAAAATATGAAAAAAAAAAACAAATTCTAAACACTGAAAAGTTGAATTGAAAAAATAAAGAAAATAAACGGAAACGAAAAATTGAAAAAGAGAAAAGTTTAAAAATGATAACTCGACTTGAAGGAACAAGAAAAAAATTTGAAAAATTCTACATCGAAAAATTAAGGAAATCGAAATTAAAAAAACAAAACTTTATAAAATTGAAAACGCGAATAATCGAAGAACTGAAAAAACGAAAAATCTAAGATTTAAAGAGTCACAAGATTTTGAAAAATCGAACAAGTAAAAATAAAAAAAAAAAACAAAGTCAAACTTAAACATTGAAAATTTGAGAAATCTAAAAATTGGGAAATCGAGAAATATGAAAGATGAAAACTCGAAAAGTCGATTAATCGCGAAATTGAGAAATCGAAAAATCCAAAGATTTAGAAACACCAAAAATGGAAAATTTTTAATACATGAATCCCAAAAACTGAAACATTGAAAAATTGGAAAATCGAAATCGAAAAATTGAAAAATCGCGATATCGAAACATCAAGAGATCGAGAAGTCGAAAAATCGAAAAATTGAGAAATGGAAGTGGCTAAAAATCGAAAAATGGGAAAATTCGAAATTGAAAAATTTGAATTTAAAAAACCGATAAACCGAAAAAGTAAAAACCCGGAAAATCTAAAAACGAGAAGGCGAAAAATCGAAAGAAAACCGTTAATCGAAATATCGAAAAACTGAAAAATTAATTCCAAAAAATTGAAAATTTAAAAAATCGACCAATCAAAACATCAACAAATCGAAAAATCAAAAAACTGAAAAATCGAATAAGTAAAAAATAAAAAAAAGTCGAAAAATCTAAACATTTAAAAATCGAAACACATCTTGAAAACTCCCGAAACTTAAACATTGAAAGTTTGAGAAATGGAAAAATTGAGAAATCGAGAAATCAGACAGATGGAAAGTCAAAAAATGGAAAAATCGATTCGTTTTTTAATTTTCTTTATTCTTACAATTTTTCGAGTTTTCTGTTAGGATTTTATAGTTTTGTTTTTCAGTTTTAAAATTAAAAATTGAAAACACGAGAAATTTATATCGAAAAGTTTAAAAATTTCCAAATCGAAAAATTTGAGAAATGAAAAATACAAAAAATTTAAGTTGACAATACAAAAAAAACAAATTCCAAGCACTGAAAAGTTGAATTGAAAAAATAAAGAAAATAAACGGAAACAAAAAATAGAAAAATGAAAACTCGAAGAGTTCTATGTCGCACACTTGAAGGAACAAGAAAAAAATGAAGATTTGAAAAATTCTAAATCGAAAAATTAATGAAATCGAAATTAAAAAACAAAACTTTATAAAATTGGAAAATCTAAAATTTAAAAATTCGAAGAATTGAAAATTTAAAAATCGAGTAATCAAAACCTCAACAAATCGAAAAATCAAAAAACTGAAAAATCGAATAAGTAAAAAAATCGAAAAATCTAAAAATTTAAAAATCCCGAAACTCAAACATTGAAAGTTTGAGAAATGGAAAAATTGAGAAATCGAGAAATCAGACAGATGGAAAGTCGAAAAATGAAAAAATCGATTCGTTTTTTAATTTTCTTTATTCTTTTACACGTTTTCGAGTTTTCGATGTTTGAATTTTATAAAGTTTTGTTTTTTCAATTTCGATTTTTTCAGTTTTAAAATTAAAAATTGAAAACTGGAGAAATTTTAAGTGGCAAAATTGCTAATGTAAGATACAAAAAAAAAAAATGAAAATTGAAAAATTTCCCAATTGAAAAATTTCCCAATCGAAAAATTGGAGAAATGAAAATTCAAAAAACAAAAAGAGACAAATTCTAAAACAGAAAAATCGAATATTTAAAAAAATTAAGAAAATTAACGGAAACGAAAAATTGTATAATGAAAAATTGAAAAATAGAAAAGTTTAAAAATGAACTTGAAGGAACAAGAAAATGAAAATTTGAAAAATTCCAAATTGAAAAATTAAGGAAATCGAAATTGAAAAAAAAACTTCATAAAACTGCAAACTTGAATAATCGAAAAACTGAAAAATGTAGTATTGGAAGGGAAATCTAAAAATTGAGAATCGGAAAATCAAAAGAGTGAAAAATCTAAAATTTAAAAATACTAAAAATTGAAAATATCGAGCAATCAAAATATCAACAAATCGAAAAATCGAATAGGTAAAAATAAAAAAAAAACAGTCGAAAAATCTAAAAATTTAAAAATCAAAATACATATTGAAAAATCCCAAAATTGAAAAAACCCAAAACTTAAACATTGAAAAATTGAGAAATCGAAAAATTTAGACGCGTCAAAAATGGAAAAATTGAAAAATCCAAACAATTTAAACACCTAAATTGAAAAACTGAAACGTTGGAAAAATGGAAAATCGAAAAAATGAATTTTCAAAAAATTGAAAAATTGAGAAATGGAAGTGGCTTAAAATTAAAAAAATTGAGAAATGGAAGTGGCTAAAAATCGAAAAACGGGAAAATTCATAATTAAAAAATTTTAAATTAAAGAAACGGATAACCGACAAAGTGAGAAATCGAAACTTCAAGTAAAAAATAAAAAAAACAAAGTCGAAAAATCTAAAAATTTAAATTTTTTCATATTGAAAAATCGGCAAACTTAAAATTGAAAATTTGAAAAATTGAAAAATCGAAAAAACGAAAAATCCAAAACTTTATAAACGCCAAAAATTGGAAAATCGAAATCGAAAAATTGAAAAATCGCGAAATCGAAACATCAACAAATCGAAAAATCTAAAAATTTAAAAATCGAAATACATCTTGAAAAATCTCGAAACTTAAACATTGAAAGTTTGAGAAATAGAAAAATTCAGAAATCCAGAAATCAGACAGATGGAAAGTCGAAAAATGAAAAAATCGATTCGTTTTTTAATTTTCTTTATTCTTTTACAGGTTTTCGTGTTTTCGATGTTGGGATTTTATAAAGTTTTATTTTTTCAATTTCGATTTTTTCAGTTTTAAAATTAAAAATTGAAAACTCGAGAAATTTTAAGTGGAAAAATTGCTAATGGAAGAAACAAAAAAAAAAATGAAAATTGATAAATTTCCCAATCGAAAAATTGGAGAAATGGAAATTCAAAAAACAAAAAGATACAAATTCCAAACACAAAAAATCGAATATTTGAAAAAATAATGAAAATTAACGGAAACGAAAAATTGCATAATGAAAACTTGAAAATTTCCCAATCAAAAAACTAAAGAGAAATTGAAAAAAAAACTTCATAAAACTTTAAACTCGAATAATCGAAAGACTGAGAAATCGAGAAATGGAAATCGAAAAATTGAGAATCGGAAAATCAAAAGAGTGAAAAATCTAAAATTTAAAATAATAAAAATTGAAAATTTAAAATATGGAGCAATCAAAATATCAACAAATCGAATAAGTAAAAAAAAATTGAAAGTCGAAAAATATAAAAATCAAAATACATATTTAAAAATCCCAAAATTGAAAAAACCCAAAACTTAAACATCGAAAATTTGAGAAATCGGAAAGATGAAAAATCGAAAAATCCAAAATTAAAAAATTGAGAAATTGAAAAATTTAGACGCGTCAAAAATGGAAAAATTGAAAAATCCAAAAAATTTAAACACCTAAATTCAAAAACTGAAACGTTGAAAAATTGGAAGAATTATCAAAAAACTGAAAAATTGAGAAATGGAAGTGGCTAAAAATCGAAAAATGGGAAAATTCATAATTAAAAAATTTTAAATTAAAAAACCGGTAAACCGAAAAATTGAAACTTCAAGTAAGTAAAAAATAAAATAAAACAAAGTCGAAAAATCTAAAAATTTAAAAATAGATTAATTGAAAAATTGAGAAAACGAAAAATCCAAAAATTTAGAAACGCCAAAAATTGAAAAATCCGTAAATTTAAATACATAAACCCCGTGACTAAAACGTCGAAAAATAGGAAAGTCGAATAATCGAAAAATTGAGAAAAGTGAAAAATTAATTCCGAAAAATTGAAAAACCGGAAAATCAAAAAACGAGAAAGCAAAAAATCGAAAGTCAGGTTGATAAAAAACACCATTGCGTGCGATAGTACATCATGGCCAATTAAAATCGGCTATTAAATAAATATTTAATATTTTCCTCTTCCTAACGTGTCGTTCTAACTAAAATTTGTTTTTTTTTTTACAGATTGTGAATCAAAGTCAAAACTTGTCCGTTGGTAGGTACGTATTCTTTCTATGAATATATTTTTATAAACAGCGAGGTATTAGACTGCTCTGCCTCCTCACTGTGGGTTCCCGTAATCCCTAAACACAATAAAGCAAACAAATCGTGGATAAATAATACTTACTCAAAATCTACAACCACAAAACTGTTAGTAAGTCAAAATGACCATGCTTCATTAGTAAAAATCGTGCAACAATTTCGACGTCATGCAACACCCTTTCTCAACTTAAACCACACACACAGAAGGCGCTGTTGCAGTGACACCCTACCAAAAATGCATATATTTATTTATCTAATTTGTTGTTGATTTAGTCAATTATGTATGAGATGTGCTATTGATGTGTGATGACGTGTTTCCGTTACCGTAATTTCGTTAGGTGTTTGTTGCTCATCGATGCTGAAAGCAACCTCAGTATAACTTTCAGTGGCTTGTTCTCCCCTCAGTACGTCGTTTTGTGCCATAGTCGCAGCTAATTCGTCATACTAAAAACGACTTAAGTATCTCGCTTTCTGGCAAAAGAAAGCCGTTCTACGGTTAGTGATTTTATAAGACAAACATGTCTTCAATGAACCAGAAATCATTAGTACTTTCAATGTAACCAAAAATATACACACACAAAGAAAAAGATAGTGAATCCAAAACACACATTGATTAGTAAACACACGAACTAAATTAACGCAAGCTCAAGCCGCAAATGTCACACTTCATACCTGCATCTTCAGTTGGTCTTTCAACCAGGTCAAATAAAAGTGCAAATCTGACCGTTCCATGGGGGTTTGCGACCAACACGCGATTTTAGCGATGATTCTGGACGTCATGTTGGTGATGAAGCCGTCCTGGCGGTTCAACAAGTTCAAAAAGGGCCCCCAGACCGACTCCTTTTTCTTGTTGGCGTACTCGTGGAAAATCTCCACGCGGGTGCGATCCTCCTAATCACAAAATTACTAAACTTACACTCCTTAATCAACCATGAACCTAACCTACCTGGAGCATATCATCAATCAGGACCAGAATGTACTGCAAAGTCTGGTCTTTGGAGACGTGCCCCAAGAGATTGAGGAACGTCTGCGCACATTGCATGCGGTCGGTCTGCAGCAACTGCTCGCGTTTGTGGCCATCCGAGGTGTCGAAAGCTGTGATGAACTGGTGGTCTTCCTGCGAGATCATCTGCGACCTGCAATGTGAGGTTAACAGCGTCTCGAGACAAATTTTGCGTACACAGCTCATGAGTGTCTACTACGTTACTTGAAAGGAGCTAACTTACTGGAAGTACGACTGCCAGTTCACCCTTTGCGAACGGATGTCCGTCGCCCGTTGCTGCAGCACACTCGTAGCGGCCAACATATCTGAAATAGCCCACATTCCGCTTATAATTTAATAAACCCTGGGAATTTAGCCAAAAAATCCGATTTCTCGCCAAAATGAAGTCGCACGAAAAAATTTTTAGTGCCACTGGTACACTCATCGTAGACGTCACGTGAGCGTAACACACCTATTTTGAATTAATTAATCGCTTTTTCGGGACTATTTTCAATGAAATTCGCCCGGATTTGTGTTTTTTTCGGGGATTGGGTGCGAGTTTCGCGTTTCGGAGGAATTTTTTGACCAAACTTTTCCCGGACTTGGGTATGCAAGAGTAACTTTTACCTATTTTTTCATCGTCTAAAGATGTGATTATGTCTTTGATTTTAGGGTCTGCGCCCGCGGGGACCTGCGACGACGACATTTTTGCACAAACAATCTCTATCTTACGAAAAACACCACTTTGACCTGCCCGTGTTTTTAACAATTCAGCTGACAAGTCTTGTGATTATTGACACACGGTGCCAACCTGACGGACCCCCAAGATGGCGACAAGCGGCGAGCGAGAGGGAGATAGCACGCGCGATTAGGTTGGCCGCTCTGTCATAAAACCGCGCGATTTTAAAATGGCGCTAGCGAAACCCCGACCCAAGAAACACTGCAGGCTGAAACCCGCCCAAAATCTACCCCTAATCGAAAACAAAGGCGAGTTGTATCGATTCAAGGGCAGCTTTAACGGGTTCTGCGTCGTAATAGACAATGTCGACGACATGAAAAAAATTATTTCAATGGGGTACTTTGGGAAGGCTTCTCTCTCAAGAAATTATCCAGAATTTCGAAAAAAATCGCCCGAAATCGTCAGAAATCGCGTCTTCCAAAACCGCAAACGCAACGCCGAAGGGGCAAAATGCGCCCCCCAGAAAGTTATTGTTGTTCCAGACAGCGACTCAGAATCTGAAGACATTGCAGACTATTTTACTAATTTGAAACCAGAGTATCAGCTTGATTGCTCAGGAATCGCAGAAACGGTTAATTTGGGGTTAGAAGAGGCGTTTTTTCTGGCTGCAGCCCTAAACTGTCTCGACATACGTCACGACGGTAAAATTTTGGGGCTCGAAGAAGCGTGGGGGCTATTCCAACAAAGCGACAAGTGGTTTGTGATTAACTACATCGTTTATTACCATTTTAGAACGAAAAACTGGGTTGTCAAGCCTGGAATTAAATTCGGTGGTGACTTCTGTAAGTTTTAGTAAATTTTGACCCACAAAAGTCAAAAATTTTTGTTACAGTGTTATACAAACAAGGGCCCCCGTTTTATCACGCTTCTTACGTCGTCATTATCCACGTCGTTGACGAAAACTTGGACAAAATTGAACGTTTGAGCAGGCGCTCTATGAATAATTTGTGTTTGATGGGGTTAAACCGCCTGTGTGAGACTGCAGCCAAGGTAAAACCCCCGAATTTACCCCCATTTACTAAATTTTGAACTTCAGGAACTACTAATCTGTGAAATAATTTGGCCACAAACACAACCCAACCAGGTTCATTTTCAAGACTTGTCAAACTTCACCATCAAAGAAACCATAATGAAACGCTGGATTTTCTCTCTAAAAAAACCACAAGCGACAACCAGTAAACAAACTTAATTTTAATTACGCAAAACTACTTTGTACATATATTTACATAGAAACTCCCAAACGTTCTTTCTGTTTTTGAGTCACCCCAGTTCTCCTGTATTCACTCCTCTCTTTAAGATACTCGTTCTTGCACCTATTTTTAAAACCTTCGTCTTCGTACCACCGCGTCAGACAGTCTTTGAGCGCCGCGTTCTCCGCTCGACATTTAAAAATCATCAAAACGTTGCTGTTTTTACAACACTCAGTGAATTTCTCGACGTAGTCTTTGCACTTTTCGTCGCGTGCGATCTCGCGCATTTTCTTGGGGATCATGACGTCGATTTCGACTCGTCGCAGCGAGGTGTCTTCGGGGTCACCTACAACCGCACACTTAATAAGTACCAATTTCGTGAATTTAACATAACCTCACTTTTGGAAAATGAGGTTATGTCGTTTTTATGCGAAGATAAGGTTACATAAGTCGGGCGAATTATAGACAATGTTAACCACTTGTACCTAATCCATGGGGGCCACTTCCGTATTTCTCCTTTAAAATATTCTTTTGCTGCTTCGCCGCCATCGTACAGAACTCTACTTTACCCACCCGAAACCAAAACGTCATGAATTGCACATTCCATTTTGACAGTTTTCAGATGTCAATGCCAAGATTTTAGTCAACGAAAACAAAGCCAAAAGCGACTCGTTGTGTTTCAGTCGAGCTTTATTAAGGTAAGGACGTATTAATTTTGAGTGATTAGTTATTATCGTATCATTAGGTGTGAAAATGGATCGTTTGTTGCGTTTGGGTGGCGGGATGCCGGGCTTGTCTCAGGCGCCCCCTCCGTCCGACGCCCCCGTGGTGGACACCGCCGAGCAAGTCTACATTTCATCGCTAGCCCTTCTGAAAATGTTAAAGCACGGGCGGGCCGGCGTTCCCATGGAAGTGATGGGGCTCATGTTAGGTGAGGTTATGTTATGACTTGGCACTTTATTATAACTGAAATGTAGGCGAATTCGTTGATGATTATACCGTGAGGGTGATCGACGTGTTCGCGATGCCCCAAACCGGAACTGGAGTCAGCGTGGAGGCTGTGGACCCCGTTTTTCAAGCAAAAATGTTGGATATGTTGAGGCAGACCGGGCGGCCTGAGATGGTAGTGGGTTGGTACCATTCGCATCCGGGTTTTGGGTGCTGGTTATCAGGGGTGGATATTAACACGCAGCAGAGTTTTGAGGCGCTTTCAGAGCGGGCGGTGGCAGTGGTGGTCGATCCCATTCAGTCTGTCAAGGGGAAGGTGGTTATTGATGCGTTTAGGTACGTTTTGGATTGGTTTTTCGCCAGAGTGACGGTTGGTTTATAGGTTAATTAACCCAAATATGATGGTTTTGGGGCAGGAGCCTCGCCAGACGACGTCGAATTTGGGGCACTTACAAAAACCCTCCGTACAAGCTTTGATTCACGGGTTGAATAGACACTACTACTCTATTAGTATAAATTATCGTAAGAACGAATTGGAGCAGAAAATGTTACTTAATTTGCACAAAAAATCGTGGATGGATGGGTTAACGCTAGCCGACTATAGAGACAATTGCGGGATTAACGAAAAAACGGTCGCTGATGTGTTGGAGTTGGCGAAAAACTACAACAAAGCGTTGGAAGAGGAAGAGAAGATGACACCCGAACAGTTGGCCATTAAGAACGTGGGTAAGCAAGACCCGAAGAGACACCTCGAGGAAAAAGTGGATCTCCTCATGACCAACAATATTGTCCAGTGTTTAGGAGCTATGTTAGATACCGTTGCATTTAAATGATTCTGTAACATGTACGTGACTTGATTAAATTATAATAAGGCGTATGTTTTATAAAGATTTTTTTTAATATACACAAAATACTTTAATACTAGCAAAAGTCTATTAATATAACACAATTAACTTTGTTGGCACGCCCTCACCGCAATCAACTGCAACAAAATATAAAGCGGCGCAAACACCTCCGAGTAATCCAAGCCCAACTTATTCAGCAACTTCTGGCACAACAAAAACTTAAATAAAAACGTCATTAACAAAAAAGTCCCGGACCAACTAATCCGCAACAGAGACGCCCGCAGCGTCATCTCCGACAACATCCTAATAAAAATAATAACGCAAAAGTACGCATTGAGGGCGTCCCCCGCAAACAACGGGAAAAAAATCGCCCACCAACCGTTCTTATCCACGTCAACGTAAGGGTCATACTTCACCGCCAACATCACCGTGAAAATCAGAAACGAAATCAGGTTCACCCAAATCTCGAACACGGTGAGCCCCAACCACCGCACGAGCTCGTCAATCGTGAAAAACATGGCTACGGTTTGAGGGGGTCGCTGCGGAAGACGCGGATTTTCAAAGCCGAGTTGGACCTGCGCTGGATGGTGTAGTCAGCATCGTCCGTGGCGGGCTCCAAGTCGTCTGAAAAACACAATGTAGACGAGCAAAACGGGGGCTCCAGTTACCTATCAGTTCGGTCGTGAACGTGTTGGAGTGGATTTTGTAAGCCACATTTTGTTCACATAACCTCAAAGCGATGAGGATTCCGCGCTGGATGGCGGCCCCCAGGCAGTACAGAGTGAGCTCCTTTTCACCTTTGTTGATCAGTTTACAGCAACGGTCGACGACCGCCTGAAACGAACGACATAACCTCAAAGTTGGATTTAGGGGTTGCGGCGGATTTACCTTGATGGGGGTTTTGGTGTTGACGTAGACCACGGAGGCGTCGCGCTCGGGCTTCTGGGGACGGCGTTTGCGCAAAACGTGATCTTTGCTGGGGGCGCGGGGTTGTTTGGTCGGTTTTTTAGGTTTTGGGTCGTTTGCACTGGAACTACCTTCCATAACACAATTGGGGTTATTTTTTGGGCACGATTTTGTTTTTATTAATTAAAATTAACATTGCTGTTCTAATGCAGTGTCTGGAGTGGTCTGGAGTACAATAAATTGGAGGGAGTGAAGTATTGGTGGTTGCCTATCTGTCCAACTGTGTATGTTGGGTTGCATACTTTTGAAAACACTTAATCGAGAGTGAACGACGAATAATTTGTAAAAACTTTATTAATAATACATTCTACATACTCTGTTCTACCCTGACTGTGAAAAATTATTTACACAATACAAATTTCCACAAACAAATAAAACCGTCACTTAAAATGACAACAAAATGACAGCTTGTATGAACATAAGTGTGCTTAAACTTAACCCGGCGACGTTGTGTCCCATCGATTCGACCAATGGTCGGCCCTTGTCCGAACTGAACCATTGGTGCAAACTTGACACTTCGCTGTACCCGTGTTGATTTTTGGTCAAAATGAGGCATTCGTACAAGGATTCGGGCGTCAGGTTGGTAATTCGGAAAGACTGAACCCTTTCACCGGTCTTCGGGTCGTATTTCTGACTTGGTTTGACGACTAGATCGTGCCATTGTCCTTTGTGGTCATAAATCGTGGTTGCGTTGATCTAAAAATAATAAAATTAAGAGTAGAGTGTTTAACGCAGATGCTGGTCCGATTAATCACGTGGGTGTAATTACCCGTCTGTAGAGTATTTTTGCTTCCATGATGGGCAAAACGGATTGTACGACCCATCGTAGGTCGTAATAATGGGCGCTGGAGTAGTTGGGGCTGAGGATGCGTGCAGGACCGGGCTTTCCCGATAGTTCTATATATTTTCTGTCCCGTCCGATTGAGTTGATAACCGTGCAACTGTAGTTGCCGAAGTCGGAAAACTGGACGTTTTTGATGGTTAAAGCGTGAGTTTTGCCCTTGCTTGACATTATCCGGCGGTCGGTTTGTTGCAGAGGGAAAGAGTTTTGGTACCATAAAACCTAAAACCGATGTTAACAATAATGTGCACTAATTGTAATCCTGTAACCAATAATCAATAAAATTTATATAAAGTGACTGCGACTGAGCGCTGGGTTTGATTGAAAACTGATACCCTACTAATCAAATTAATCAAAGTTGGTTATTGGATTTATATCCTAGTTTGCAAAACAACTAGTTATAAATGAGCTGTTTGACTAGTGTTCGTTAATGCATCTAGTAGGTTCGACACATTTCTTACGTCACGCCACGCCCCCTTGCTTCAAACCAATCATAAAACAGATAAAGTAAGTCGCTATTTTACACCCCATAAACCACTATAATACCATATTTCCCCTTTTTAAAGATCACTTCGCCGCTTTCAAGCATTTTAAGCACGCTAACTTTTAAATTTTAGTAACATTCCCACTAAAAACCCAAACGACCTCTTAATGACCGCTTCATTACTCCTGTACATCAAAAATCCCTCTTACTTCTCCAGGTGGATCGGCGTGAACGATGCAATCCAGCCTCGCCTCGAGCCCCTCCCCCGCGTTGACCCAGGACTTCGCCACGCTTATTTCCGGAGGATCTGCAAACACATAAAACATGTTTTCTCCACGAAAAAACGTCACATCTGTATATTATATCTGTTTGCTCTTACAGAGAACGTGGAGTTTGACGTCCCCGGTCACGGGTTGCCCGATTCCGTTGGAAGCCGTGCATTGGTATTCGCCTGCGTCCTGTCGCTGGACGCTCGGTAACGACAATAGGTAACCTGTTTGTACTTGTAATCCGGATGGGAGTACACCTTCCTGAAACGATGCCATTTGGATGCTAATTGGGTTCGAATCGGGACGCTTACCTTTTTCGACCACTGGACCACCGGTAATGGGTTGCCGCTCGCTCTGCATTCGAATGACACGGGGGCGCCCTTGCGGGTGGTGAAGACTTCGCCGTTGTTGGGGTAGATCTGGAGACTAGGAGGCACTGAAATCGACAAGATTGGTGGTAATTCTTAAATCGGGGGATCAACAAATCGCCGGATTGTGTACAAAGGTTGCTGAAATTCGATTACGACGTCCAATACGTTCCGGGATGCGTTTTATTTACTGGACGCGTTGTCTCGTGTTGCTTTGAAGACTGGAAAGCGGGATGACGGTTCCGAAATGTACGATAGACGGATGGTTTTCCCTAAGTTGTTATTTACGTACTACGTCACGCACGAAACTTAAACTTTAATTTGTGAATACGCGTGCACGACTCATCCCCCGCGCGCTTTAGAAATTTATTCCGACCATCTCGACACAAGTTCGAGGATTCCATGTCACAAAAAGCCCCGTTTACGAATTATGCCGCTGTAAAAAACTCAGCTGTAATTTTTCACATTTCTGCTGCACGTGCAAACATCGCGAAACAAAGCCTTTATTCGCGGTGGCTCGCAATGAAAAATTTAAATTCAAATTCCACAAATTGGTGATAATTATTCCGCTACGTGGGAACGCTCGCCCACAACACGATTATTTACAAATTGGTGCAAACGAAACGAAAACGCACCTGACTTACAAGCAATCGGTTCGTTGTCAAAGTGAAAAGCGTGCGAAATGTTAATATAAAGCGAAAATTACGTTTGTGAACCGTTCTGAGGCAACAAAAACTAACAAAAAAATCATCAATTGTATGAATTTTAGGGGCAAGAGTGGTGTGCAGAAGCATATTTAATCAACAAAAATTGAAACAAACGGGGCTAATTAATTTGGTGTGGTGGTTACGAGTCTGCTTTTAGAATTTTCATAGCACGTATGGTTTTTTCAAAACTTCAGTGAAGGATATTTAGGGGGTTGAGGCAAATTTGATGTTGTAAACGGTAATCAATTATTTATTCGGGTTCAACTATTTTAGCTGTGATATATCTAAATGGCTTGATGGTTTTCCCTAAGTTGTTGTTTACGTTTCATAACTGCTCATACGAGATCTTCAACTAGTGCTGTGTTCAAAATTTAATTTAAACATTGATCTATTTTGAGAGGAAGAACTTGGAAAGTTATTGTTAGTTAAATTAAATTAATTTCAGTGTGGGTTCGGAGCGGGAAGGGGTATTTTACGCTTATATCGTGTCACCATTTGTGTTTTATGTTTGAAAATTTGAACATTTATTTGTAAACACTCCTCTCACGGCGACGTGTGTACCAAAACCATCTTATTATGGACTCGGCCGTATTTAATATGCATTTGTCGCGTCTATTTCATGTTTTGTTATGTGATGTGGGAATTCGGTCCACGATGTAATCGGAGAACTTACCTATTTTTTGTTACTGTTAGATGGTTTTCTCGACATTTCGTAACCTCTAAAGTACGAAGAAATAGGTCTCTCGTTTCCGTCTGTTTGTCTGACTGCTGTCCTGATTTTTATTTGACAGATAATCTCCGAAAGTACTAGGCCGAAAAATTAATGAATGGGCCAGTTTATTTTATTGATTAAATCAGGAACGGCTCACTCCATTTTCCAAGAAAATTTTGGGAATACAATACTGTTATTTTTCAATTTCCATTTTACTAAATTACACTACACTAAATAAAATAAGTCAGTGAAATGAAGAAAACTGGTGGGCGGGGCAAAATTTACTTATTTCTAGTTTTATGAACAAGCAGTAGCCCCGCCCACCCACCTCTTCTTCAATCCAGTGACTACTTTTAATATTGTTCAGTCTCATCTTAGCAAGTTTTAGCCCCGCCCACCCACCCGTTTTTTTTTTTCGTAGAGGAAATGTCATTGACCAAAATCAATCTTATCTTAACAAGTACTAGCCCCGCCCACCCGCCCTCTATTTTCTTAGATGGTATGTCGTTTGTCACGATCAATCTTATCTTAGCAGGTACTAGCCCCGCCCACTCGCGCTGTTCTCACTCTAACGATTTTATTTCTGTTCAATATAAGATCCACCTTTCATTCAGACTAGAAAAAATGAATCAATGAAATGGAGGCAGGGTGGGTGGGCGGGTTTTAATTATATGTTCTTTTGTAGAGTGGGAATGGGAACTAATAGAACGTAGACTATTGAAAACTGAAAAAAAAAATGCTGTAAGATTTATTTCTTATTTCAGAAGAAAAAAATTAGAAATCGGGTGGGTGGGCGGCGCTAATTATGTTATTCTGTCGATACGGAGTGGCAACTTATAATAGAATCCGGGATGTGGAAAAAGTAAAAAAAGCACTAATCGTAATTTGTTTTATTATAGTGCAGTAGAACCTCGATAATCCGAATTAATTGTGGAAAAAGTGTGTTCGGATTAGCGATTTGTTTCGACCCATTCTCGACGATTTTCGAAATTTAACTAAAGATATTCTCTTGTAGATTTTGGGTCGCAGAAGTCACTTATTGCTTCATTTCTTCGATAACTTTTTTCCGGAATCGTCCATTGAAATATCGAAATTTTTAGAAATTTTCAAAAATTTGCATTTCGTACCGATTCTTTCGAAAATGTTGCTCCGTGACCATCAACATGCTATGCTTGGAATGAGCATGTCGAGATCTACGTCCCTGAATTTTTTCACAATTTTTAGACAACTTTTTTAAAAGTGAAACTTTTTCAATGGTCCCCCCTTCTAAAAATTTCGGCCAATTTTTGACATTTTCGAACCTTAACTAAACACATTTTCTTGTAGATTTCGAGTTCTAGAACTCACTTCCGGCCTCGTTTCTTCGATAATTGCAACCGTTCTTCCAGAATCGACCGTTGAAATAACGAAATTTTTAGATATTGTTAAAAATTCGTATTTTGTACCGATTCTTTCGAAAATGTTGCTCCGTAACCATCAACTCGCTATATTTCTGGAATCAGCATTTCGAGATATACGTCCCTGAATTTTTTCGCAATTTTTAGACAACTTTTTTAAAAGTGAAATTTTTTCAATGGTCCCCCCTTCTAAAAATTTCGACCAATTTTTGACATTTTCGAACCTTAACTAAACACATTTTCTTGTAGATTTCGAGTTCTAGAACTCACTTCCGGCCTCGTTTCTTCGATAATTGCAACCGTTCTTCCAGAATCGACCGTTGAAATAACGAAATTTTTAGATATTGTCAAAAATTCGTATTTTGTACCGATTCTTTCGAAAATGTTGCTCCGTAACCATCAACTCGCTATATTTCTGGAATCAGCATTTCGAGATATACGTCCCTGAATTTTTTCGCAATTTTTAGACAACTTTTTTAAAAGCGAAATTTTTTCAATGGTCCCCCCTTCTAAAAATGTCGGCCAATTTTTGACATTTTCGAAATTCAACTAAATACATTTTCTTGTCGATTTCGAGCTCTAGAACTCACTTCCGGCCTAATTTCTTTAATAACTGCAACCGTTTTTCCGGAATCGACCGTTGAAATATCGAAATTTTTAGAAATTTTCAAAAATTCGCATTTCGCACCGATTCTTTCGTAAATTTTGCTCCGTAACCATCAACACGCTATATTTTTGGAATCAGCATGTCGAGATCTACGTCCCTGAATTTTTTCGCAATTTTTAGACAACTTTTTTAAAAGTGGAATTTTTTCAATTTTTTCCCTTCTTCAAATTTCGGCCAATTTTTGACATTTTCGAAACTTAACTAAATACATTTTCTTGTAGATTTCGAGCTCTAGAACTCACTTCCGGCGTCGTTTCTTTGATAACTGTAACCGTTCTTCCGGAATCGACCGGTGAAATATCGAAATTTTTAGAAATGTTCAAAAATTCGCATTTCGTACCAATTATTTCGAAAATATTGCTCCGTAACCTTCAACACGCTAAATTTTTTGGAATCAGCATGTCGAGATCTACGTTCCTGAATTTTTTCGCAATTTTTAGACGACTTTTTTAAAAGTGAAATTTTTTCAATGGTCCCCCCTTTTCTAAAAATTTCGGCCAAATTTTGACATTTTCGAAACTTAACCAAACACATTTTCTTGTAGATTTCGAGCTCTAGAACTCACTTCCGGCCTCGTTTCTTGGATAAATGGAACCGTTCTTCCAGAATCGACCGTTGAAATATCGAAATTTTTAGAAATTTTCAAAAATTCGCATTTCGCACCGATTCTTTCGTAAATTTTGCTCCGTAACCATCAACATGCTATATTTTTGGAATCAGCATGTCCAGATCTACGTCCCTGAATTTTTTCGCAATTTTTAGACAACTTTTCTAAAAGTGAAATTTTTTCATGGTCCCCCTTCTAAAAATTTCGGCCAATTTTCGACATTTTCGAAACTTAACTAAACACATTTTCTTGTTGATTTCGAGCTCTAGAACTCACTTCCGGCGTCGTTTCTTTGATAACTGTAACCGTTCTTCCGGAATCGACCGGTGAAATATCGAAATTTTTAGAAATGTTCAAAAATTCGCATTTCGTACCAATTATTTCGAAAATATTGCTCCGTAACCTTCAACACGCTAAATTTTTTGGAATCAGCATGTCGAGATCTACGTTCCTGAATTTTTTCGCAATTTTTAGACGACTTTTTTAAAAGCGAAATTTTTTCAATGGTCCCCCCTTCTAAAAATTTCGGCCAATTTTTGACATTTTCGAAACTAAAGTGAATACACTTTCTTGTAGATGTCGAGCTCTAGAACTCACTTCCGGCCCCGTTTCTTTGAAAACAGCAACCGTTTTTCTGGAATCGACCGTTGAAATATCGAAATTTTTAGAAATTTTCAAAAATTCGCATTTCGCACCGATTCTTTCGAAAATGTTGCTCCGTGACCATCAACACGCTATATTTTTGGAATCAGCATGTCGTGATCTACGTCCCTGATTTTGTTCGCAATTTTTAGACAACTTTTTTAAAAGTGAAATTTTTTCAATGGTCCCCCCTTCTTCAAATTTCGGCCAAATTTTGACATTTTCGAAACTTAACCAAACATATTTTCTTGTAGATTTCGAGCTCAGGAACTCACTTCCGGCATCGTTTCTTCGATAACTGCAACCGTTCTTCCAGAATCGACCGTTGAAATATCGAAATTTTTAGAAATTTAAAAAAAATCGCATTTCGTACCGATTTTTTCGAAAATTTTGCTCCGTTACCATCAACACGCTATATTTTTGGAATCAACATGTGGTGATCTACGTCCCTGATTTTTTTCGCAATTTTTAGATAATTTTTTAAAAGTGAAATTTTTTCCCTTCTAAAAATTTAGGTCAATTTTTGACATTTTCGAAACTTAACTAAATACATTTTCTTGTAGATTTCGAGGTCTAGTACTCACTTCCGGCCTCGTTTCTTTGATAACTGCAACCGTTCTTCCAGAATCGACCGCTGAAATAACGAAATATTTACAAATTTTCAAAAATTCGCACTTCATACCGATTCTTCGAAAATGTTGCTCCGTGACCATCAACACGCTATATTTTTGGAATCAGCATGTCGAGATCTACGTCTGAATTTTTTCGCAATTTTAAAACAAATTTTTTTAAAAGTGAAATTTTTACAATGGTCCCCCCTTATTCAAATTTCGGCCAATTTTTGACATTTTCGAAACTCAACTAAATACATTTTCTTGTAGATTTCGAGCTCTAGAACTCACTTTCGGTTTCGTTTCTTTGATAACTTGAACCGTTTTTCCGCAATAGACCGTTGAAATATTGAAATTTTTAGAAATTTTAAAAAATTCGCATTTCGCACCGATTTTTTCGAAAATGTTGCTCCGTAACCTTCAACATGCTATATTTTTGGAATCAGCATGTCGATATCTACGTCCCTGATTTTTTTCGCAATTTTTAGACAACTTTTTTAAAAGTGAATTTTTTTCAATCGCGCTAAATCCGTCCTTAACAAAAATGGCATTATTGCTCCGGGATTTTCGACGTTCGCCTGCAATCTTGGTCCGGAGCATCTGACCGCTGTTTTTCAATTCAGCCCGTCGAAATCAATCCCCAGAAGTTTTTGTGGATTTTTAATCAACGGTGGATGCCATTAAGGGTCACTGTCGTTAAAACCCCGAACTGTCATTGCTGTAACACTCTCTGACACACCTTCACGCGACACATGTTCGTTAATTTTGTTTGTTCCTTTGAGCAATTTTGTGTTTGTTTTCCGCAGCTTTGGAAAAAGTATGTTTCTCTATTATTATAAGTTACACAGTCAGAGAATCTCCACCTAATTGTTACTAATACAACTGGACGCAATTTAATCACTTTAGTGCCAATATTAATTACGCCAAATTTACTTTACATTCCACACAGAGACACACAGATTGAACGTGTGCCACACGCAGGATAATTATTTATTTCGTTGCGAAATACTTAATTAAATATTTACATAACATAGCGCGACCTTTTTTGACATTTATGTGTCTTGAGCGCTGGATCACTCCCCAGGAGCTGCCTTTAATCGACCCCCCGGTGCCAATACTTCGAAGCATATTTATGATTGTTAACAACCCCCGTTTCCACCCCCTTTCCAAAACTATTAACCCTTCACACGCAGAAATGAGCCGAACCAAAAAAAGCGTTCTAAACGCGACCCGAGCATTGTATGTTTCATGCTCGACGTAAAAAATTCATTTTTCGTAGGTTTCCCGTGCAAAACGGAGTCATGTCACCCTCAGAGGTGAAAAATTAATCGCGATCCAGTTAGGCCTTTGGGGTATCATTTGTATGTAGGAAGTTTCTGTAACTCTGAGTTCACGGTTAGCTCCGGGCCAGTTGCATGGATCAGACAAGTTGGAAATTCAACATCTCTATTTAGCTGCCCGAGGCTGACACGTGTCGTGTTTCTGCAAAACCAAGATCTGCATGACAAATTGTATGTATGGGGATATTGCTGGGGGATTCTTCCTCTGTTAGTTTAATCGCGTTATGCCTGACGGGGTGATTAATTTAAACAAGGCGCTTCGTGGGCGAGTTTTTGTATTTTCGATTTTTAACCGAAATTCGGCGCAAAGGCGACAGGGCTAAATTACTAAATCATTTTTATCTTTAAAGGACTTCTCGTAGGAACTGGAATTTAACTGCCGAGGGAAAATTTTATTATTCTATCGTCAGTCGTAATTTAGTGTTTTGAGGTACATGGAATTAGACTTGCTAATACGGGCTGGGAAATTCGATCGCCTTTGACAGGGCAGATGTCCGACGGAGCGAGTTTTTAGGCACAAAGAACGAGCTAAAATAACCACTAAAAAATTTCAGACGACGTCATCAATTTTTTGAACTAGATACAACACTCCCACAAAAAATTATTCCCACAACTCGTTTGTTTGTTTTTGCAATTACGGCGTCAGCAACTAACAATGCCCCATAACCGAACCTCAGCAACAGCATTCCACCATACAATACCTGGCCTGTTGATTTTGCCAATAAATTAATTTCTCCATTGTTTGTTTTGCATCAATTATCAAACTTTAAATCAACATCAATTTGTGTATAAAAAGCGTTTTGCTCCCTTCCGGGCGAGAAGTTTTTGCGCGATAACGGGCTACGAACTCGTTTTTTGCCCCAACTTGGAGGGTTAGTGTTTTTGTCATGTTTGCGGTTTGGTTTGTTCGGGACTTGTCCGGGTTAATACAACGTGGAAAGTGCACCAAGTTGGAGTTCGGCATTAACTGCTCCCAGCGGACTCGTCCTCGACGAACATTTATGTAGATGCGTGTAGGTTTAATAATTTCGAATTGAAAAAATTATGGCGTTTAATTTTTTAAATGGCGACGCGACGGGAATTTCCTTAAAAGCTTTTCACGCTTGATGGAGGTATAAATGGCGTCTTTTTGTTAAGGTGGAGTAGTTTGCTTTGATAATTGTACTATGAAATCGTAAACAGGGAAGTTTTCCACCTTTTTGCTACAATCGAGGACAGCACTTACAGGTTAGAATATACCGGGTGTAACTAATCAAGTTATTGTGAGCATGGTAACTGTTTAATGAAAATGTAACCCTAAAAAATTGGTCTAAAGAGTTTAGACAGTACTTCCCTCGCTATCGGAAACTTGACGACTGCATGCCTATTGTGTTTTTTTTTCTCATTACATTTTTGTAGTGGGAATTTAAAAAAAAATGTGATGACGTCATCAACATTTTTGCAAGGACACGTATATCAGTTGGGATAGATGTAGTGTAATACTAAGAATAAAATTATTGTATTCCCAAATTTTCGGGAAAATGAATTGGGTCGTTTTGAATTTTGATTTCTTATAATCAATAAAATAACGAAACAATTTACTCAGGTATACGGCGCCGGTGTGTAATATCTAGAGAGCGGATTTCTGTCGGGCTAGGCAAGGCCAAACTCGGTACGGCTCGTACGGGATGCGAATTCATTGCGGTTGCGGACTGCACTTCGTTTATTTGAGATTAGAATAACGCTGTTTCGTTGCACTCTGCTGTTAATTCCCGTTCTCATTTACTTAGCCGTTTGATTAATAAATCGTTAATTATATTTATGGAATTAGTACCGATTAAACGTGACGTAGCCCGACAAAAATACGCTGTCTGGTAATATGAAAGGCAACTGAAAATCGTTTATGTATAAAGATTCTTAATTTAAGATGACAAGGGTGACGTCATCAATTTTTTTAGGAGGGATGAACAAATACATTTTGAACAAAAGTTTACCATGCTTATAATAACTTTAAAATATTCCCAAGATTTCAAAGCATTCGGTTTTGTAATTCCTGATTAAATCGATAAAATAAATTCACGCCTTCATTAATTTTTTTGAGTCACCCTGCATATGCAAATCCAAAAATATGAATGGAATGATAAATCACAAGTACAGACTTATCATATTTTGTATATTTTAGATACGATTTATTCGGCAAACTTTTGAGCTGACGTCATCAGTTTTTTGTAGAAGATAACCAAATATATTTTGACTAAAAATTTATTATGCTCTTTATAACCTTAAAACATCTGCAAGATTTCAAAGCATTCGGTTTTGTAGTTCCTGATTAAATCAATAAAATAAATTTACGCATTCATTAATTTTTTTGAGTCACCCTGTATATGCAAATCGAAAAAATTTTAATGGAATGATAAATCACAAGAAGAGACTCACCATATTTTGTACATTTTAGATAGGATTTATTCAGCAAAATTTTGTGGTCACGTCATAAGTTTTTTAGGGGGAACGACCAAATACATTTTGATCAAAAATTTACCATGCTTATGATAATTTTAAAATATCTTCAAGATTTCGAAGCATTCGGTTTTGTAGTTCCTGAGTAATTTTTTTTTCGGGAAAATGTTTTGGAAACACTGTTCTATTTTGTATGAATTTTTAAATTTTTTTAGTGACATTTTTTGTGGTTGTTTTCGGTACAGTGTATGATATTAACACTGAGAAAAAAAAATGAAGCATTAAAATAATCGAAAAATCGAGAAATCTAATAATCGAAAAAGCGAAACTTTAAAAAATCGTAAAACTGAAATATTGAAAAATCGAAATATCGAAGAACTGAAAATTGAAAAATGAAACATCAGAAAATCGAAAAAATGTAAAATTCAAAAATCTAAAATTTCAAAACCGAATAACGAAAAATCGAGAAATCGAAACTCACAAATTTAAAAAATCGGATAACTGAAGAATCGAAACATCGAAAAACTGGAAAATCGAAAAGTCGAACAATTGAGAAACCGAAATAGGTCAAAACCGAAAAATCGAAAACTTAAAAATTGAACAATTTATAATTGAGAGATTGACAATCAAAATATCGAAAAATCCAAATGTCGATAAATCGAGAAATCAAAAAACTTAAAAATTCGAAAAATTGAAAAAAGCTGAAAAATTGAAAAAGCGGAAAAATCAAAAAACGAAAAAATGGAAAACTGGAAAAGCTGAGAAACCGAAATAGGCCAAAATAAAAAATTGAAAAACTGATAAATCGAAAACCTGAACAATCAAATCTCGATAAATCGGGAATGAAAAATTAACAAATCGAAAAATTGAAAAACAGAACATCTAAAACCAGGAAGTCGAAAAATCGAAAGATTAAGAAATATTGAAAAATTAAAATATCAAAAGATTGAAAAATCTAAAATTTAAAAATCCAAAAATTGAAAAATCGAAAAAGTAAAAAGGTACACACATCGAAAAATCGACAAGTCAAAAATAGAACAGCTGAAGAATTGAAATATTGAAAAATCCTAAAACTGAAATATCTAAAAACAGAAAAATCGAAAAATCAAAAAACTGAAGTCGAAAAATACAAACCTTAAAAAATAGAAAATTGAAACATCAAAAACCTGAAAAATCAAAAAATTAAAGAATTGAAGAACAGGAAATTCGATACACTCGAAGGTCAAGAAATGGGAAAATCAAAACATCGATTAATTGAAAAATCGAAAAATTGAGAGTTTATGAAAGTCAAATTTAAAAAATAAAAAAATCGAAAATATGACAAAATGACAATTGAAAAACAGAAAATCTAAAACCGGGAAGTCGAAAAATCAAAAAATTAAGAAATCGAAACATTTGAAAAATTCGAAAACTTGAAAAATTCAAATATCGAAGAACTGAATCGAGAAATCGAAAAATCTAAAATTTTAAAAATTAAAAATCTAAAATTTAAAAATCAAAAAATTGAAAAATCGAAAAAGTAAAATAATCGACACATCGAAAAATCCAGAAGTCAAAAATCACAAAACTTAGATATCGAAAAACTGAAAAATAAAAGAAAAACTGAGAATCTAATAACCTGAAAAATCCGAAAACTGAAATATCCAAAAACTGAGAATCTAAAAATTAATAAAAATTGAAATATGGAAGAGCTGAAATGAAAAATCGAGAAATCGAAAAATCTAAAATTTTAAATATTGAGAAATTAAAATACCAAAAAATTGAGAAATCTAAAATTTAAAAATCGAAAAAGTAAAAAGTCGACACATCGGAAAATCCAGAAGTCAAAAATGGAAAAGTTGAAGAACAGAAATATTGAAAAATCTCAAAACTGAAAAATCGAAAAACGGAAAAATGAAAGAAAAACTAACGAATCAAAAAACTGAAAAATCCCAAAACTGAAAAATCCCAAAACTGAAATATCCAAAAACTGATAATCTAAAGAATCGAAAAATCAAGAAAGTGCAGTCGAAATATCGAAACCTTAAAAAAAATCGAAAAATTGAAAAATCAAAAACTTGCAAAATGTCAAAAAACTGAGAAATTAAAAAACTGAGCAATCGTAAAACCTAAAAAGTGAAGTCGAAAAATCGAAACCTTAAAAAAACTAAAAAATGAAAAATGGAAAAATTAAAGAATTGAAGAACAGGAATGTCGAAACCCTCGAAAGTCAAGAAATGGGAAAGTCAAAACATCGATTAATTGTAAAATCGAAAAATTGACAGTTTATAAATGCCAAATTTGAAAAATTGAAAAATCGAAAATTTGAAAAAACGGCAATTGAAAAACAGAAAATCTAAAACGTCGAAGTCTAAAAATCGACAGATTAAGAAATCAAAACATTCGAAAAATTCGAAAACATGAAAAACGGAAATATCGAAGAACTGAAATGAAAAATCGAGAAATCGAAAAAGCTAAAATTTTAGATATTGAAAAATTAAAATACCAAAAAATTGAGAAATCTAAACTTTAAAAATCGAAAAAGTCGAAAGTCAACACATCGAAAAATCCAGAAGTCAAAAATGGAAAAGTCGAAGAACAGAAATATTGAAAAATCCCAAAACTGAAAAATCGAAAAACGGAATAATGAAAGATAAACTGACGAATCGAAAAACTGAAAAATCCCAAAACTGAAATATCCAAAAACTGATAATCTAAAGAATCGAAAAATTGAGAAATCGAAAAATCAAGAAAGTGAAGTCGAAATATCGAAACCTTAAAAAATCGAAAAATTGAATAATAAGTAAACTGAAAAATCCCAAAACTGAAATCTCAAAAAACTGAGAAATTAAAAAACTGAGCAATCGAAAAATCCAAAAAGTGAAGTCGAAAAATCGAAACCTTAAAAAAACTAAAATATGAAAAATGGAAAAATTAAAGAATTGAAGAACAGGAATATCGAAACCCTCGAAAGTCAAGAAATGGGAAAGTCAAAACATCGATTAATTGTAAAATCGAAAAATTGACAGTTTATAAATAAATGCCAAATTTGAAAAATTGAAAAATCGAAAATTTGAAAAAACGGCAATTGAAAAACAGAAAATCTAAAACGTGGAAGTCTAAAAATCGACAGATTAAGAAATCAAAACATTCGAAAAATTCGAAAACATGAAAAACGGAAATATCGAAGAACTGAAATGAAAAATCGAGAAATCGAAAAATCTAAAATTTTAAATATTGAAAAATTAAAATACCAAAAAATTGAGAAATCTAAACTTTAAAAATCGAAAAAGTAGAAAGTCAACACATCGAAAAATCCAGAAGTCAAAAATGGAAAAGTCAAAGAACAGAAATATTGAAAAATCCCAAAACTGAAATATCGAAAAACTGAAAAATGAAAGAAAAACTGAAAAATCCCAAAACTGAAATGTCCAAAAACTGAGAAATGAAATAATTGAAAAATTGAGAAATCGATAAATCAAAAAAGTGAAGTTGAAAAATCGAAACCTGAAAAAATAGAAAAATTGAAAACCAAAAAATCTGAAAAATCAATCAATTGAAAAATCGACAAATAAAGAGTTTACAAAAGTCAAAAATTGAAAAATCGAAATATTTAACAATCGTAAAATTGAAGAGAAAAACTGAAAACTGAGAAATTGAAAAATTCAGAAATTGTAAAATCCAAAATTTGAATAATAAATAGAAGTAAATTGAAAAGTCCCCAAACTAAACTTTCGAAAAACTAAGAATTCGAAAGTTGAAACAGCAAGAAATTATGGTCGAAACCGGTTAGGATGTGTTTCAGATCACGGATCATGGTTAATAAATCAAATTGTTTCCGAACGCTTAGAGTCGACATTGGCCTGAGTGTGCTCTGGTCTGGAGATCAAACAAGTTCCCAGACTACGTGCGACCTGAATTAAAGTGAAGGAAACAGTAAGCAGCTTGTAATATTCTGGTACATCTAGTGTCAATTTGTCGAAAGTAAAACGCGTCGTTGAAAATATTATGACATTTTTTATATTGTAGTTAGAAACAAACACTGTTGCCAACATAAGTCGAGGAGTCCTCAACCGTCATTTAATTTAAACTATGACGCTTCTCTATGTTCTCAGAACTAACGTTCATGACGTCATCGCAATTTTTTTTTCCAACAGCGAGGGAAGTACTGTCTAAACTCTTTAGGCCAATGTTTTCATTAGCGAAGCAATTTATCAAAAAAACTATTAGTTCTCAACTGGTTATTTTCTGGCAGGTTGTTTCCACTGTATTTTCCAGCGAGGACTTGTTAAAATATTTACCAGAGAATCTACATTTTGGTAATGGAAACGACGTATCTGCTTTGCTGCAGTTAAAAACTCACTGCATTTTCTTTCTATTCATTCTTTACACTTCGAGAGCTAAACTAATCAATTTATAACACAATTTGGTTGTTAATTAAGTTTATTGTGTAAATTAGCAACGTCTGAGTGAAGTCATATTTAATTACAGTGTTAAAACAGTGCCGATAACACCACACCATAACACATCTACACCACACAATATTTAATTGTATTATAACTATGCAAGCAAAAAATTATCAAAACTTTGTAACATAACCAACAACCAGCAATAACTCCCAAATATATGAAGAATTCTCCGCTAGATTATTTTTACTTCCACCACACACGGATGAAACATCCCAAACAGTATTACCATAGATGTCACCACAGCTTCCTGCAGTCAAAATAGTGTTCTTTGCAACCGCCCAATTTGCAATCGTATATAAATTTTTCTTGCTGAGATAACAACAACCGTAACAATGAAACTTCTTCATCGAACAATTTTCTCCACAAAATTTTGCGTCTACTTTCTTCAGTGGGTTGTCGTTCAAGGTCACATCTTCAAACCCATGGTTGTTGAAAACACCTTCCGCCAAATTTTCGATACGGTTACCTGTTAAATCTAAAACTATATCTCGTGCAGGCGAACCCTTAAATGCATCTTCGATTCGAGAGATTTGGTTGCACCTCAGTTCAACTACTGGATTTGTCGAGAGAAATCTAAACGCTCCCTCTTGCAAGATTCTAATTTGGTTGAACATGAGGTTCAGTGTATGCAGTTTTGGCAACTCGGAAAAAGCGTCGGGGTTCAGCATTTGCAAGTTGTTCTGATTTAGATTCAGAATTTCCAAGTTCGACAAATTAGAAAAGGAGTCGTCTTCCAAGACTTTGATTCGGTTGTTATGTAAATAAATTTCCTTTAGTTGGATATTGCGAAACGTACCTTCTTTAACAGACGCCAGTTTATTGTTAGTTATTGTGAGTGATTCGGTGATTTGTTCTATAGCTTCGGAAAAACAATCCTCTTCAAATTCTTCAATGGCACAATTGTCAAATATGAGTTGTTCCAGTGGATGTGTCAAATTCAGGATTTTGCAACACAGTCGTGGAATAAATTGGTCTTGAACAGAAACCTCATCGTAAGGATCTGGGGCACTAATTATTTCCGCTTCTTCGACACTCAGTTTCCACTGATCGTGATCGTCTAACGTATAGTTGAAAGGCGCAAAATTATCGCAAGCCCATGTTAATTTCCACAATGTCGCCAAAAGCGACACGAAGCGTTTAAGCCACATTTTCAAGTGCGACTGATACATTAAACTGCATTATTTTATAAGTATTATTGAAAACGCATTAACTTTTTTCGAAAACGGTTCAACTTTTCCAGTAATAGATCATTTAAGCATGACTTACGTAATTTACAAGGACAACAGTTTGCTAATTTCTGTCTCCTAGAAGATAAACGATTAAATATCGAGGTCTACAATAACGGCGCAGTCGGTAGGATTAGAACAAACATGCTCAAGTTGTTGAAGATTTAGAAGCAATAAAGTTTTAATTTTTGTTCATTAGAAGGCTTCTAAGAAAACATTTGAATGCAGATGGTTGCAAAAATGAAAATCCCGATTTGGAAATGGTTATTAACTTGTAGAATCAAAGTGTTGTCATCAATCATGTCATCACATAATCGTATGATTATTGAAGATATATTAGCGTTTATAAGGAAACTTTAAAGCTTAGTTCAAATTTCGTAACGTGCGGTAACTTGGTTTTGCTCTTTAGAATACTTTTCTAATAGCGAAGCAATTTATCAAAAACACTACTAGTTTTCAATGGGTGATTTTTTTTCATAAAAACACTAGCAGGTTGTTTCCAATGTATTTCTCGGTAGGATCGTGTTAAGAAACAAAAATCGTTCCAGACCGATTTCGAAAAAAAGAACCATTAAACTGCGAAAATCTCGGACAAGCATCGCCGAATTTTCCACAATCGCCCACAGGACTCCTGGGCGTGATCTTCGACGTTCCGCATATTGTTGAATGCACCAAGGTCATCAAAAAAGGTTATGAGTGCAAAAAATGTATTTACGGCACATTATCAACGGGAATACATTACATCGGAAGAATGTCACGTAGACATTTGTTTGATTTGAATGAGTTAATCGCCCCAAAACAGGTGACTAAAATTATTCATAAGCCTCCATTGAACAAATCATTATTTTATTGTTATAAAGACGAGCATATTCTCACACTTTCCAGAAAATGGGGTGGCTCATTCTCAATTTGATCAATAATAAATTGACTGATTCATTAATTTTTTTGAGTCACTTATTTAAGCAAATCTAAAAAATATGAATGCAATGATTAAAAATCTGTTCATATTTTGCACATTTGCGAAAGAATTTATTCGGCAAAATTTTGAGATGCCGTAATCAATTTTTTGGGGTTGATAAACAGATATATTTTCATTAAAAAGTTACCATGCTTATAATAACTTCAAAACGTCAAGGTTTCAAAGTATTCAATTTTGCAATTCTTGATTTAATCAATAAAATAAATTGACTCAGTCATTATTTTTTTTCGCGCGCCCCGTATAAGCAATTCTAAAAATATTTATGCAGTAATAAATCACAATTATAAACTCATCATACTTTGCACAATGCACATTTAAGATAGATTTTTCGGAAAAATTTTAGGGTGGCGTGATCAATTTTTTAGGGGGGGATGAGGAAATATATTTTGACCAAAAATTTACCATGCCTATGATAACTGTAAAACATCTCCAAGATTTCAAAGCATTCGGTTTTGCAGATTCCAAATTAAATGTCGAAATGTTGTTTCCGAATTTTGATTTTTTTTCCAAAAATCTGGACGTTTCGGGTAAAATGTCATAAACTACATGTGTAAGACTATGTTATTTGATACAATTTAAAACCCATTTACTATGTACAATTTTGAAGTAACGTCATCACAATTTTGATTAGCGTTTTACCATGTACATCATATACCTAATATAAATACAAAATTTGACAACAATCGGCCCAGGACTTTCGGAGATTATCTGTCTCATAAAAATCCGGGACGGCAGACAGACGAACAGACGGACAGACAGACGGAAACGGGAGACCTATTTCTTCGTCCTCTAGGGGTCATGATAGGTCGAGAAAATGCAAAAGTAGAGAGTCGGCCGACGGACTCGATTACAATACTTCCTTTACTTACGCTCGGGAAGTAAAAAGGATAATTGAGGCCCCCGAGGTCTTACATTAAAAAAAAACAGTTCTGGGAGCCCCGAGACGGTTTCACTCTAAAAAAAAATTGGCGCCCCCGAGGTTTTACATTAAATAAAAAGACAATTGGGACCCCCCAGGAAGGTTTCACATTCGTTAAAAAATACATTTGGGGCCCCCGAGAAGGTTTTACATTTTTAAAAAAGACAGTTGGGCCCCCGAGAAGGTTTCACATTAAAAAAAAAGAGAAATTTGGGGCCTCTAAGAAAGGTTTATATTAAAAAAAAGCAGTTGGAACCCCTGAGAAGGTCTCACATAAAAAAAAAACGAAATTTGGGGCCTGCGAGAAGGTTTTACATTTTTAAAAAAGGCAATTGGGACCCCCGAGAAGGTTTCACATTAAAAAAAAAGTTATTTGTGGCCCCGAGAAGGTTTTACACAAAAAAAAAGCAGTAGGGACCCCCGAGAAGATTTCATATTCTAAAAAGAAACATTTGGGGCCCCCGAGAAGGTTTTACATTTTAAAAGAATACAGTTAGAACACTCGAGAAGGTTTCACATTAAAAAAAAGGATATTTGGGGCCCTAAGAAGGTTTTATATTTTTAAAAAAGACAGTTGGAACCTCCGAGAAGGTTTTCACATTAAAAAAACAGATTTTTGGGGCCCCCGAGAAGGTTTTACATTTTTAAATAAACAGGTGTGTATTCTTACATTTTCGAGAAAGTGGGGTAATTTCGTCAATCAAAAATGTGATATGACATCATTGACACAGATAAATAAAGAATGCGAGAGAAAAAGAGAAATTGCAAAATAATACGCTTTCTACCTGTTTTTGATTCTTTTCTTGTTTTTAGTCAAACGTATTGTGAAAAATCCAAATTTATCTACAAAAATTTACCATTTTAAACATATTTTAAGTTTCTTGGAGTGAAAACAAAACTAGGTATATTAAGAAAAAAGGTAAAATATAAGCTTGACCCACCCACCCTGTCTCAATTGTAATGAAGATTTTTTTATTCGTTGTAAGCCAGAGGGGCGGAGCTTAATTGCAAAATCCTTATTATTCTAGGAGAAATTGTGAAATGAATGTAAAACATGGTCTTAAGTAATCGTGTTGTTCAAAGAAAATTATGTATATTAACAGAAAAACTAAGCCAAAGATTTGGTTCCACCCATACCCGCCCCGATCTCAATTCTCAATTGTGATGAATTTTGTATTAGTTGTCAGATCGAGAAATTTTTAATTATTATAAGAAAATCCGTATTTCCTTACAATAATTTACCATTTTAAACGTGTTTTAAGGTTCTAAGAATAAAAAAAATCATCATAATTGAGATGGGGTGGGTGGGCGGGGTGTATTTTTGCAATTTTTTTCTTAATATACAACATAGTATTCCTTAAACATCACGATATTCAAAACATGATTTTAATTTTTTGTAAAGAAAATTTTGCAATTAAGGACCGCCTCCTTTGTTCATGACGAATAAAAAAATCATCAAACCTGATTTGGAAAAGGTTATTAATAAGTTGTAAAACCAAAAACTGTTGTCAACAACATCATAATCGTATGATTATTGAAAATTTATTAGCGTTTATAAGGAAACCTTAAAGTTTAGTTCAAATTTCGTAACATACAACGACTTGGTTTTGCTCATTAGGATACTTTTCTATTGGCGAAGCAATCTATCAAAAAAACTAAACTAAAAATAGTAGCAAGTTGATTTCAATGTATTTCCAGGGCGTAAATAAGCAAAGATTTTTTCAAATATTTCACGATTCACGATATTTAGTTTGTACGACGCCTAAGAAGCAAACCAATGTACTGTTACGTTATACGGGTGTTCAAAAATCGGCGTGGGTTAACCTCGACAATCTATTTCTCAATAACTCAAGTATACTCGACGAACTTGACTGGCTTTTCTCAACATTCGCTGGACTTGACTGAAAATCTCGTTCCCGAAGGTGGTCTCTATTTAAACCCAAACCCCAGTTCCGCAGTCGAGGTCTTTCTGGAATACCCATCGCGACTTCCGCTTCCAGGCTTTTCTTTAACGAACGCCGTCTGAGTCATCATCGCCTTACACACTAGAACCCATAGGCGTCGTACCGGGGCGGGGTATGGGTTTCTTTCGTAACAATATAGTTGGTAATAGAAACGACATACCTGTTGTGTTTCGATTAAAAACTCATTACATTTTCCTTCTATTCGTGTTTATTTACAATTCGAGAGCTAAACTAATCAATTTATAGCACAATTTGGTTGTTAATTAAGTTTATTGTGTAAATTCGCAACGTCTGAGTGAAGTCATATTTAATCACAGTGTTAAAACAGTGCCGATAATTATTAATATTATAACTATGGGAGCAAAAAATCATTAAAACTTCGTAACAAAACCAACACCAGCAATAACTTCCCCGCTCGATTATTTTTACTTCCACCACACACGTATTGAATATCCAAAATAGAATCACCATAAGTAGCGTCATAACACCCTCCTACATACAGAAATGTTTTCTTTATAAGTGCCAAGTCTCGAATCGTCTGTAGGCCATCCTTGTTGAGATAACAACATATACAATGAAAGTTCTTCATCGAACAGTTTTCTCCGCAAAATTTCGTCGCTATTGTCTTCAGTGGGTTGGTATTCAAATTCACATCTTCAAACCCATGGTTGTTGAAAACACCTTCCGCCAAATTTTCGATACGGTTGGCTCTTAAATCTAAAACTATATCTCGTGCAAGCGAACCCTTGAACGCATCTTCGACTCGAGAGATTTGGTTACACTTCAAATGAACCACTGGATTTGCTGAGAAAAATTTAAACACACCCTCTTGTAAGATTCTAATTTGGTTGAACACGAGATTCAGTGTATGCAGTTTTGGCAACTCGGAAAAAGCGTCGGGGTTCAGCATTTGCAAGTTGTTCTGATTTAGATTTAGAATTTCCAAGTTCGACAAATTAGAAAAGGAGTCGTCTTCCAAGATTTTGATTCGGTTGTTATGTAAATAAATTTCCTTTAGCTGGATATTGCGAAACGTACCTTTTTTAACAGACGTCAGTTTATTGTTAGTTATTGTGAGTGATTCGGTGATTTGTTCTATAGCTTCGGAAAAACAGTCTTCTTCCAATTCTTCAGTGGCACAATTGTCAAATATGATTTGTTCGATTGGATGTGTGAAATTCAGGATTTTGCAACACAGTCGTGGGATAAATTGGTCTTGAACAGAAACCTCATCGCAAGGATCTGGGGCACTAATTATTTCCGCTTCTTCGACACTCAGTTTCCACTGATCGTGATCGTCTAACGTATAGTTGAAAGGCGCAAAATTTTCGCAAGTCCATGTTAATTTCCACAAAGTCGCCAAAAGCGACACGAATAATTTGAGCCACATTTTCAAGTGCGACTGATACATTAAACTGCATTATTTTATAAGTATTATTGAAAACGCATTAACTTTTTTAGAAAACGGTGCAACTTTTCCAATAACGCGCGACTTAAGTAGTTTACAAGGACAAAACTTCTCTAATTACAGTCTCCTAGAAGATAAACGACTTCGCAGTGTCCATAATTCCACTAATCCACAATTAAATATCGAGGCCTACAATAACGGCGCAGTCGGTAGGATTAGAACAAACATCCGCATAAAATGACAGCGTAGACCCACGGTGACCCCGTTCGCAATCCTTCCTCGCCCGTCTTCTTTCAAATTTTCCACAACAAAATTTAATTCAATCGCACAACAGTTATTACATTCCCCTTTCATACCTGGAATTTTCACACGTTACGTTCGCATTCCAGGCCTCCGTGTTGTATCATTTTAATTCAATTATACATGATCCGGTCGGAACACATCCTCGTTCCATAGTCTGACATGGACGCTCCCTGACCGTTTCGCAACTGCAACTATTATAAACTCGTGAAACTTTATACACACGATTTTTCTTTCAAAGCTCGCTGCCGTTGATAGACGCCACGTATTTTCAATTGTTTTTCTTATCGCCGCTCATCGTCGCTCAAAAAGGGTTTTGTTGGCATTGTTTGCAGTTGCGACGGCAAACAGCGACGGTCAGCGGATCCGTACTTCGTTAAATATGCTTTGGTTTTTACGCCACTTCCTCTCCCCGGCGTTTGTCGCTGGAATATTGTAATGAGAAATCTATGCGGGCGTAAATTGTGGATTTTTGGACGGAGGTGGGTGCTGCCGCCAGATGGCGCGATTTAATGGGGAGCGGACTGGAATTAACCCATAGATGACGCTAGCCTCAAACTAAAGCACAGCCAATTTCAAAAATAATATTGTCTGTGACAAATTTTATGTACAACCGCACTTGACGGACAAAATGGGCTCTCAGCCGTTTTCATTTAATGACATCACGGATTTCACGTCAACGCGATGATCTAACGACTGTTTGCCTCCCAATAACAGTTCGCGATTCTTGCAAATTTCCGCGTCGTGCATTCTTCACGTTCTTGAATTGCTTTATGATGTCGTGCATGAAGCGATTAATTAAAAAATGCACTCATGCGGCATTTCGGAATTAAGTCGCACTGCGTCCCGCCGCGATTTCGTCATGTTGAATATGAAAGCTTGTCAATAAAGCAGCTATTTCGAAGCGGGCAAATTTGTATGTAGATTTGTAACGTTCCGTTAGGAAATGAAGGCACGTAGGTAAGACTGCAATCAAAACGTCCTCCTCCGCTCCAGGAGTCGTTATTGCTCTGTCGCTTGTTGTTATCGACGTATTTAAGTATTTCGTCGGAAAAAGCGGCGGACGCGGGCCCAAAACGCAAAAGCGGCGATCCGGTTGTTATTTGTGGAGTTATTTGTGGTCGAGAGCGCAAAGTGATTTGTCACTTGAGAAAGAAGTTGACGGTGAAGCGCGGCAATCTGTCGAAAGCGACAAAGGCACTTTATGCTCGAGAGGCACGCGGGGGTGTTTCTACGATTATGACATTAATTGATTTTTACTTCTGACCCGAACATCGTGGGTATATGCGGTTTCAGATGTTTTTAGACATACGTGGGCCATGTAAATCTTGTAGTTTGGTTGGCAACCAATGACAGAAAAGTTGGTCGAAAATTATTTCGACTGAACTGCCCTCGCCTCTGAAAGACAGTCCAACAAAAACTGCTTCTCTGGAAAATTATAAAATTTGATTTTGCAGAATTTTAGTTTTTCGTGATAACTTGTAGAAGTAAAAACAATATAGAAGGTACTAGTCACAGTGAAATAGAAAGTTGGGAGCCCCGAGAAGGTTTCACATTCTTAAAAAAGACAGTAGTTGGAATTCACGAGAAGATTTCACCTTAAAAAAAGACAGTTGGGACCCACATTAAAAAAGACAATTGGGACACCCCATAAGGTTCCACATTCTAAAAAAAAAACATTTGGCGCCCCCAAGAAGACTTTAGACAATTGGGACCCCAGAGAAGGTTTTACAATTAAAAAAAAACAATTGGGACTCCCGAGAAGGTTTTACATTTGGAAAACAGACATTTGGTGCCACCGAGAAGGTTTTATATTTTTAGAAAAGACACTTGGAATCCCCCAGAAGGTTTTACATAAAAAAAAACAGTAGTTGGGACCCCCGAGAAGGTTTCACATTCTAAAAAAAAACATTTGGCGCCCCCAAGAAGACTTTAGACAATTGGAACCCCCGAGAAGGTTTTACAATTAAAAAAAAACAATTGGGACTCCCGAGAAGGTTTTACATTTGGAAAACAGACATTTGGTGCCACCGAGAAGGTTTTATATTTTTAGAAAAGACACTTGGAATCCCCGAGAAGGTTTTACATAAAAAAAAAAACAGTAGTTGGGACCCCCGAGAAGGTTTCACATTCTAAAAAAAAAAAAAACATTTGGCGCTCCCAAGAAGTTTTAGACAATTGGGACCCCCGAGAAGGTTTTACAATAAAAAAAAAAAGTTCAGACCCCCGAGAAGGTTTTACATTTTTAAAAAAGACAGTGGTTGGAACTCATGAGAAGATTTCACCTTAAAAAAAGACATTTGGGACCCACATTAAAAGAAAGACAATTGGGACCCCCGATAAGGTTTTAGATTAAAAAAAAACAGTTGGGACCCCCGAGAAGGTTTCACATTCTAAAAAAAAAAAAAACATTTGGCGCCCCCAAGAAGACTTTAGACAATTGGGACCCCAGAGAAGGTTTTACAATAAAAAAAAAACAATTGGGACTCCCGAGAAGGTTTTACATTTGGAAAACAGACATTTGGTGCCACCGAGAAGGTTTTATATTTTTAGAAAAGACACTTGGAATCCCCCAGAAGGTTTTACATAAAAAAAAACAGTAGTTGGGACCCCCGAGAAGGTTTCACATTCTAAAAAAAAACATTTGGCGCCCCCAAGAAGACTTTAGACAATTGGAACCCCCGAGAAGGTTTTACAATTAAAAAAAAACAATTGGGACTCCCGAGAAGGTTTTACATTTGGAAAACAGACATTTGGTGCCACCGAGAAGGTTTTATATTTTTAGAAAAGACACTTGGAATCCCCCAGAAGGTTTTACATAAAAAAAAACAGTAGTTGGGACCCCCGAGAAGGTTTCACATTCTAAAAAAAAACATTTGGCGCCCCCAAGAAGACTTTAGACAATTGGAACCCCCGAGAAGGTTTTACAATAAAAAAAAAACAATTGGGACTCCCGAGAAGGTTTTACATTTGGAAAACAGACATTTGGTGCCACCGAGAAGGTTTTATATTTTTAGAAAAGACACTTGGAATCCCCGAGAAGGTTTTACATAAAAAAAAAACAGTAGTTGGGACCCCCGAGAAGGTTTCACATTCTAAAAAAAAAAAAAACATTTGGCGCTCCCAAGAAGTTTTAGACAATTGGGACCCCCGAGAAGGTTTTACAATAAAAAAAAAAGTTCAGACCCCCGAGAAGGTTTTACATTTTTAAAAAAGACAGTGGTTGGAACTCATGAGAAGATTTCACCTTAAAAAAAGACATTTGGGACCCACATTAAAAGAAAGACAATTGGGACCCCCGATAAGGTTTTAGATTAAAAAAAAACAGTTGGGACCCCCGAGAAGGTTTCACATTCTAAAAAAAAAAAACATTTGGCGCCCCCAAGAAGACTTTAGACAATTGGGACCCCAGAGAAGGTTTTACAATAAAAAAAAAACAATTGGGACTCCCGAGAAGGTTTTACATTTTGAAAACAGACATTTGGTGCCCCCGAGAAGGTTTTATATTTTTAGAAAAGACACTTGGAACCCCCGAGAAGGTTTTACATTTTGAAAACAGACATTTGGTGCCCCCGAGAAGGTTTTATATTTTTAGAAAAGACACTTGGAACCCCCGAGAAGGTTTTACATTAAAAAAAAAAACTGTAGTTGGGACCTCCGAGAAGGTTTCACATTAAAAAAAACAATTGGGACCCCCGAGAAGGTTTTACATTAAAAGAAAACATTTGGAACTGCATTTTACATTTTTAAAAAAGACAGTTGGTTCTCCCGAGAAGGTTTCAGATTAAAAAAAAGACAATTGAGATCCCTGAGAAGATTTTACCTTTTTAAAAAAGTCAGTTGGACCCCCGAGAAGGTTTTACATTAAAAATAAAAACAGTTGGGACCTCCGAGAAGGTTTCACATTCTAAAAAAAAACATTTGGCGCCCCCAAGAAGACTTTAGACAATTGGGACCCCCGAGAAGGTTTTACAATAAAAAAAAATTGACATTAAAAAAAAACAGTTCGGGTCCCCGAGATGGTTTTACATTCTAAAAAAAAAACATTTGGCGCTCCCAGGAAGACTTTAGACAATTGGGACCCCCGAGAAGGTTTTACAATAAAAAAAAAGAATTGGGAACCCCGAGAAGGTTTTACATTAAAAAAAAAGTTCGGACCCCCGAGAAGGTTTTATATTTTTAAAAAAGACAGTGGTTGGAACTCATGAGAAGATTTCACCTTAAAAAAAGACAGTAGGGACCCACATTAAAAGAAAGACAATTGGGACCCCCGATAAGGTTTTAGATTAAAAAAAAACAGTTGGGACCCCCGAGAAAGTTTCACATTCTAAAAAAAAACATTTGGCGCCCCCAAGAAGACTTTAGACAATTGGGACCCCCGAGAAGGTTTTACAATAAAAAAAAAACAATTGGGACTCCCGAGAAGGTTTTACATTTTGAAAACAGACATTTGGTGCCCCCGAGAAGGTTTTACAATAAAGAAAATTGACATTAAAAAAACAGTTCGGGCCCCCGAGATGGTTTTACATTCTAAAAAAAAACATTTGGCGCTCCCAAGAAGACTTTAGACAATTGAGACCCCCGAGAAGGTTTTACGATAAAAAAAAACAATTGGGAACCCCGAGAAGGTTTTACATTAAAAAAAAAGTTCGGACCCCCGAGAAGGTTTTATATTTTTTAAAAAAACAGTGGTTGGAACTCATGAGAAGATTTCACCTGACAGACAGTTGGGACCCACATTAAAAGAAAGACAATTGGGACCCCCGATAAGATTTTAGATTAAAAAAAACAGTTGGGACCCCCGAGAAGGTTTCACATTCTAAAAAAAAAATCATTTGGCGCCCCCAAGAAGACTTTAGACAATTGGGACCCCCGAGAAGGTTTTACATTTTGAAAACAGACATTTGGTGCCCCCGAGAAGGTTTTATATTTTTAGAAAAGACACTTGGAACCCCCGAGAAGGTTTTACATTAAAAAAAAAAACAGTAGTAAGGACCTCCGATAAGGTTTCACATTAAAAAAAACAATTGGGACCCCCGAGAAGGTTTTACATTAAAAGAAAACATTTGGAACTGCCAAGAAGGTTTTACATTTTTAAAAAAGACAGTTGGTTCTCCCGAGAAGGTTTCAGATTAAAAAAAAGACAATTGAGACCCCTGAGAAGATTTTACATTTTTAAAAAAGTCAGTTGGACCCCCGAGAAGGTTTTACATTAAAAACAAAAACAGTTGGGACCTCCGAGAAGGTTTCACATTCTAAACAAAAAAAACATTTGGCGCCCCCAAGAAGACTTTAGACAATTGGGACCCCCGAGAAGGTTTTACAATAAAAAAAATTGACATTAAAAAAACAGTACTTGGGACACCCGACAAGGTTTCACATTAAAAAAAAACAATTGGGACCCCCGAGAAGGTTTTACATTTAAAAAAAAACAGTAGTTGGGACCTCCGACAAGGTTTCACATTAAAAAAAAACAATTGGGACCTCCGAGAAGGTTTTACATTAAAAAAAACATTTGGAGTCGCCAAGAAGGTTTTACATTTTTAAAAAAGACAGTTGGTTTTTCCGAGAAGGTTTCAGATTAAAAAAAAAAAATTGGAACCCCCAAGGTTTCACATTAAAAAAAAAACGACAGTTGGCGCCCCCGGGGTTTTACATAAAAAAAAAAAACGACAGTTGGCGCCCCCGAGAAGGTTTTACTTAAAAAAAAAAAAACAGTTCGGACCCCTGAGAAGGTTTTACATTTTTAAAAAAGAAAGTTGGTTCCTCCGAGAAGGTTTCAGATTAAAGAAAAAGACAATTGGGACCCCTGAGAAGATTTTACATTTTTAAAAAAGTCGGTTGGAACCCCCGAGAAGGTTTTACAATAAAAAAAAATTGACATTAAAAAAACAGTTCGGACCTCCGAGAAGGTTTTGCATTTTTAAAAAAGACAGTTGGGACCCCCGAGAAGGTGTCACATTAAAAAAAGACAATTGCGACCCCCGAGAAGGTTTTACACAAGAAAAAAAACAGTTGGGACCCCATTCTAAAAAAATATATTTCGCGCACCCAAGAAGATCTTACATTTTTAAGAGACAGTTGGGACCCCCGAGAAGGTTTTACATTATGAAAAAAGACATTTTGTGCCCCCGAGAAGGTTTTATATTTTTAGAAAAGACACTTGGAACGTCCCAGAAGGTTTTACATTAAAAAAAAAAAACAGGAGTTGGACCCCCGAGAAGGTTTCACATTAAAAAAAAACAATTGGGACTCCCGAGAAGATTTCACATTCTTAAAAAAGATATTTGGGGCTCCCGAGAAGGTTTCACATTCCAAAAAAAAAAAAAACCATTTGGCGCCCCCAAGGAGGTTTTAAATTTTTAAAAAAGGAAATTGGGAACCCCAAGAAGGTTTCGCATTCTTAAAAAATACCTTTGATGGTTTTATAGTTTTGGAAGTTTCATTCTACCCTATGTAATTTTATTGACAATAACGAGAGGGACAGTAGTACAATGTTAAGAAATATTTATGGCCTACACGAGTTCGCCCTAATTTGTCATAGGATATTTAGCAGGTAGTTGTACATAAATAATGAAAAATAAAATAAGGCTCATTTTCGTTCGTGAGTAACGATGGGCCCTGTACGAACCTGGAATATTCTGCTTTCTAACATCTAGGGATTACCGGCTCGGGATAACTTCAAGTCGTAAATATCTCCTGCTATTGTTCTACTGTCCATCTTGTTATTGCCAATAAAATTTTATAGGGTAGAAAGAAATTTCCAAAACTATACATTTTTAAATAAAGAGGAGTGTAAACATAGATAAATGTACAATGCGAGAGAAAAAGAGAAATTGTAAAATAATGCTCTTTCTACTTGTTTTTGATAATTTTTTTCTTTTTAGTCAAACGTATTGTGATGCATTTTGCCTTCATTGTCAGATCGATTTACCATTTTAAACATTCTTAAGTTTCTTGTTGCGAAAAGACGACTACGCATATTAAGAAACAAGGCAAAATATAAGCCCCGCCCACCCACCCTGTCTCAATTGTGATGTATTTTTTATTCGTCGTAAGCTAGGGGGGGCGGAGCTTAATGTTTTAAGTTCCTTATTGTGAAAAGAAGATTACACATACTAAGAAAAAAGACACAATGTAAGCCCCGCCCACCCGCCCTATCGCAATTGTGATGATTTTTTTTATTCGTCGTAAGCCTTGAGGCGGAGATTAATTGCAAAATCCTTATTTTTCTACGAGAAATTACCATGTGAAACATGCTCTTAAGTAATCGTGTTATTCAAGATAAATACATATATTTAAATTACGAGAAAAACAAAGCCAAACATTTGGTTCCACCCATACCCGCCCCAATCTCAATTCTCAATTTTTCAGTCGTTATTAGATCGAGGGGCGGGGCTTAATTCCAAAATGCATATTTACCTGCCAAAATTTACCATTTTAAACAGATTTTAAGTTTTTAAGAATAAAAAAGTCATCACAGTTGAGATGAGATGGGTGGGCGGGGTCTATATTTTGCCATTTTATTCTTAATATACATAGAAGAAACAAGTATTTTGCAGTTAAGCTCCACCTCATTGCTTCATGACGAATAAAAAAAATTATCACAATTGAGACAGGGTGGGTGGGCGGGCCTACATTTTATCTGTTTGTTTTAATATGTGTAGACTTCATTTCAGAAGATAGAACTTAAAACATGTTTAAAATGGTAAATTTGTATAAGGAAATATCGATTTTGCAATTAGGTTTCGCCCCATAATTGCAAAATCCATATTTCCTTGATAAATTTAGCATTTTAACTATGTCTTAAGTTTCTTGTTATGAAAAGATGACTACGTACATTAAGTAAAAAGCCAAAAAAAAGAGCCCCACCCACCCACCCTGTCTCAATTGTGATGATTTTTTTCATTCGTCTTTAAGACGAGAGGCGGAGATTAATTGCAAAATCCTTATTTCGCTACGAGAAATTGCCATCTGAAACATTAGTTTTTTAAGTAATCGTGTTCTACGAACAAAAAAGTCGAGACAATTGAGATGGGGTGGGTGGGCGGAGTCTATATTTTACTGTCAGTGTTTGGAGTTTTCCATTCCCCGATTTTTAACTTTTCGGTTTTTTAGTTTTTCGTTACTTTGTCATTGAGATCTGCAATTTGTAAGTCACAATTTTTCTATTTTTGAATTTTTCGGTTCTTCAATTTCTTGTGTCAACTTCTAAAAGCGTCAATGTATGTAATAGCTGTACTCTTCTCAAGGGTAGCAAAGGACTACCACACCTATCTTCGTCACTGACAAACAAACCACTTCGTCAACGAATCAGTTTATCCAACGTGACGAAAAAATTCCACGCCCCACTTTCGTCTAAAAACACCCTACTCGATTCACACACACATCTAACCGAATTATAAAACCATGTCCGTCCTCGTGCACAAAAACGCATAATCGCTAAGCCTGTGGGACACCTGTATTTTCCAATATTCAAATCCCCCTATCCAGCTTTCCAGCGCGATTCGTCGAAAAACGAAAAAAGCACGATTTCCGGCCACGGCGGACGCGCCGTCACCGCCGTCCGTCCGAATCCCATACGGCCGCTCCCGAAAAAATAAATATAATTTCGATAGGAATCAGGTTTAAATAGATGCAAATTGAAGAGGACGCTTTGGTGAACATCAAAAACAGCCGTTGTCTTATTCCTGGACGCATTACGTGCCGTTGCGCAGAGCGAGAGGGTTGATGTAAAACTCCCTAGTTTTAATGAATGCAAATTGACTGCTTTGCATTTTAAACTTGCAATCAAGTAGAATGATGGTATAAATATTCATATGGTGGTTTTGCTTCCCACTGCTTATTATTGAGTATGACGAGTATGACGTTTCGACAATAATATGTGTTTTCGAACAAGGAATTGCGTTGGGGGGTGGAAGTGGGTGAGTGTGGAGACGTAAACGGGCGAGTGGATACTTGCCAGTTTTCTCGACTCAACGCTTTGTTTCTCTTTTTTTATTGACATTTATCCTCTCGTCAAATACGGGCTTTTAAGGAAATTGTCTCACATACTGGATGGCTGGAGCCCTGGCGACTTTTTAATTATTAATCTTTAAAATGGCAGAAGGTGGGGAGGTTTTGGCTCGAGGATTGTGTTTCACTTGTAATTTCTGTTGTTAAAGTGCGTCTTTGTTTTATTGTGTGTAGCACTCACAAAATGCCTCAAAGAAAAAGCGCAGACCGGAACTTGCTCCTCTCTATTCATTATAATTTATTAAGTTCTTAAGGGAGGTAAAATTTACTTCAGTGGAGAGTTTTCTGGTTTAATATACGACAATTTTTTGACTCTCTACGGGACTAGGGGGAAGTTATCAGGTCGGTGGCACAACCCGGCCACAAAACCCATTTTATGACAAGTTATTAGCTTTTGAAACCAACGCTAATCCACTTTTAAAGTGAGTGGCAATTTGGCAATCAAAAAAACAACAATAAAACCGGATGAATAACGATTACGTTTGGCGATAACATTAAACTACGAACTTTGGTGCCCCCACAATAAATTATTCTTCCATTAAGCCCCGTTGTCACTTCTCAAATAAAAACGAATAACCGCCAAACAAAAACACCTTTGATTACCCGAAATTGCGACCAAAAATTATGTGACGCCAATTTCCGTGCCAATTTTTCGAGAAAAAATGAAACGTTTAATTCTCACCCCCGCGAATTGCGTTACGAATTTAATATTTTATTTAATTTTAAATCCGCTGTCCACGATGACTTTCCGCGTTATGAGGGTTATAACGAAAATCTGCGCATATAAATTAGGGCTGGAAAAAGCGCACGCTAATACCTATTACACGCTAATTCTTTCATCCGCCCCTTTTCCCTAGTCTCACAAATGAATACGTCGTGCGTTCGAAAACTGGAATTGATTGTTAAACGAGTAGATAATCTAACTCACTGAGAATCTCGACAGTGTGTATTAGGTCCCCATGTGAACCATCCCCTATCTGACAAGTGTAGTCGCCCTGATCTGAATATCTGATGTCCCTCACTTGCAGATTATAGCCCAAGAGCGATATCCTCGGGTCGGCCGTGATTTTTTGTTGACCGGCGGTTAAAAGGGTGATTCCTCTTTTCCATACAATAACTAGCGAGCCTGAAACAAATAAATATAGAGAGAGATGGAGTCTGCAAGGATTACAACAAAAAAATGAGGAAAAAGGGAATTACGGATTTTGCTTGGGGATGCGGATTTTTGTGCGAAATTTGTTTGGTCTTCGGTATAAGACACTAAGTTGGAAAAGAAGGGAGGCTAAAATTACCCAATAAATCACAATGAAAGACGATCATTTTTGTATTTGTTTTTACAATAAATAATATAATTTCTTCCTTCTTTGCAAACCCTTCTAGAGCTTCCTCGAACTAATACTATGTAACCCCTCCCTGGAATCTAATTCTACGTCTTCCAATTGCATTATTCCTTCTTCCCCAGTGTCCTCGTCAGCTCTCCAATGATGACCGAAACCCCACAAACTTAACACTTTTTGTTACAACGCAACTCTAATTTTTGAGGGCTGACGACCACCTTTCGCCCCACCGACAATTTGATGACGTCATATCAATATTTTGCGTAGTAAATTTTACTCAAATTTTACAAAGTACCATGTTTCTACACTTGTGATTTATTAATCTGCCCTTATTTTTTATTTTCGGGGTCATTATTTTTGGAAAAAATCAAAATGTAAAACAATATTTTATAATTTAAGAGAGATATTTTTTACGTCTTTTTTAAAGACTGTGAATGATTTTTCGGGACCCTGGTGTTTTTTTTTTTTTTTTAATTTGAAGAAATCTGGAAGGTCTCTGTTGTCTTGTTTCTGAAAGAGTTTGAAAGACTCTTACGAGAGGTGTCATAAGAAAAAGATAAAATTCGTAGAATCAAATTTTTGTAAAGACTTTGAAAGAGTCATTCAAATTTCTGCTATCTTGTTTTTGAGTTTAAAAGATTCTTGGGGGCTTTTAGTCTCTATTTGATATTAATTTATACAAAAGAAGAAAACAAGATTGTCAGAAACAAATTTTGAAATTTTTTTAAAGGAATCTTGGGATTTCAGATGTTTTATTTTTGAAAGAGTTTAAAATAATTTTTGGGACTCCTTGTGTCTTGTTTTCAAAATGTGAAAAAATGTTGAGGGCCTCTTGCATTTCTTTGAAAGAATTTGAAAAAACCTTGAACACCCATGTTTGGTTTTTGAAAAATTTTGGAAGTCCCATAATCTTTTTTTACAAATAACAAAGAATTTTGAGGGACCTTGGCGTTTTATTAAAAAAAAAAAAATTGAAGAAATCTGGGAAGTCCCTTCTTATCTTGTTTTGAAAAAGTTTAAAAGAATTTTGGGGGCCAATAGTTACTTTTTTATAGTTATTTATAGGAGCTGTCCTAAGAGAAAAATGAAACTCACAAAATCATAAAGTCTTTGAGAGAGTCTTGAAAATTTCTGATGTTTTATTTTTCAAAGAGTTTGAAACAATTTTTAGGCCTCCTTGTGTTTTGTTTTTGAAAGAATTTGAAAGAATCTTTGGAATTCATTGCGTTTTATTTTTAAAATTAGAAAGAAGTTGACTGCCCTTTGCATTTTTTTAAAGATTTTTTTTTATAAATATGATAGTGTCTTTAGGGACTTTGGCGTTTTATTTACAAAAAATTTGAAGAAATCTCGAGAAGATTTCTTTTAGGACTGAAAGAATATTGACAATTTCTTATGTTTTGTTTTTGAAAGAGTTTGAAAGAATTTTGGGGACTCTTAGTTTCCCTTTTATATCAACTCATATGACGTGTCGTAAGAAAAAATGAAATTCACAGAATCAATTTTCAAAGACTTTGAGAGTCTTGAAAATTTCTGATCTTTCATTTTTGAAACAGTGTGAGAAAAATTTAAGGGCGTCTTGCATTTCTTTGAAAGAATTTGAAAAAAACTTGAGTATCATGTGGTTTTGAAAAATTTTGGAAAAATCTAGAAAGTCCCCTAATCTTTTTTTTTTTTAATAAATATGAAAGAATCTTTAGGGACTTGGCGTAAAAAATTGAAGTAATCTCTTAGTTACTTTTTTTATAATAATTTATAGGAGGTGTACTAAGAGAAAAATGAAAGTCATAAAATCAGATTTCTTTTAGGGCTGAAAAAATATTAAGAATTTCTTATGTTTTGTTTTTGAAAGAGTTTGAAAGAACTTTGGGGACTCTTAGTTTCTCTTTTATATCAACTCATATGGGGTGTCATAAGAAAAAAATGAAAAGCACAGTATCAAATTTTAAAGACTTTTGAGAGTCTTGAAAATTGCTGATCTTTTATTTTTGAAACAGTTTGAGAGAAATTTAAGGGCGTCTTGCATTTCTTTGAAAGAATTTGAAAAAAACTTGAGTATCATGTTGTGTTTTTGAAAAATTTTGGAAAAATCTAGGAAGTCCACTAATCTTTTTTTTTTTAATAAATATGAAAGAATCTTTAGGCACTTGGCGTTTTATTAAAAAAAAAATTGAAGGAATCTCCTAGTTACTTTTTTTATAATAATTTATAGGAAGTGTACTAAGAGAAAAATGAAAGTCATAAAATCAGATTTCTTTTAGGGCTGAAAATACATTAAGAATTTCTTATGTTTTGTTTTTGAAAGAGTTTGAAAGAATTTTGGGGACTCTTAGTTTCCCTTTTATATCAACTCATATGGGGTGTCATAAGAAAAAAATGAAAAGCACAGTATCAAATTTTAAAGACTTGAGAGTCTTGAAAATTTCTGATCTTTTATTTTTGAAACAGTTTGAGAGAAATTTAAGGGCGTCTTGCATTTCTTTGAAAGTATTTGAAAAAAACTTGAGTATCATGTTGTGTTTTTGAAAAATTTTGGAAAAATCTAGAAAGTCCCCTAATCTTTTTTTTAAGTAAATATGAAAGAATCTTTAGGGACTTGGCGTTTTATTAAAAAAAAAAAATTGAAGGAATCTCCTAGTTACTTTTTTTATAATAATTTATAGGAGGTGTACTAAGAGAAAAATGAAAATCATAAAATCAGATTTCTTTTAGGGCTGAAAAAATATTAAGAATTTCTTATGTTTTGTTTTTGAAAGAGTTTGAAAGAATTTTGGGGACTCTTAGTTTCCCTTTTATATCAACTCATATGGGGTGTCATAAGAAAAAAATGAAAAGCACAGTATCAAATTTTAAAGACTGAGAATCTTGAAAATTTCTGATGTGTTATTTTTGAAACAGTTTGAGAGAATTTTGAGGGCGTCTTACATTTCTTTGAAAAAATTTGAAAAAAACTTGAGTATCATGTTGTGTTTTTGAAAAATTTTAAAAAAATCTTGGAAGTTCCCTGACCTTTTTTTTATAAAAGAAAGAGTCTTTAAGGATTTTGGCGTTTTATTTAAAAAAAAATTGAATAAATCTGTTGAAGTCCCTTCTTGTTTTGTTTTTGAAAGACTTTGAAGGAATCTCTTAGTTACTTTTTTTATAATGATTTATAGGAGGTGTACTCAGAGAAAAATGAATGTCAAAAAATCAAATTTCTTTTAGGACTGAAAAAATATTAAGAATTTCTTATGTTTTGTTTTTGAAAGAGTTTGAAAGAATTTTGGAGACTCTTAGTTTCCCTTTTATATCAATTCATATGAGATGTAAGAAAAAATGAAATTCACAGAATCAATTTTTAAAGACTGAGAATCTTGAAAATTTCCGATGTGTTATTTTTGAAACAGTTTGAGAGAATTTTGAGGGCGTCTTACATTTCTTTGAAAGAATTTGAAAAAACCTTGAGTAACCATGTTTCGTTTTTGAAAAATTTTGAAAAAATCTTGGAAGTCCCCTGATCTTTTTTTTTATAAATATGAAAGAGTCTTTAGGGACTTTGGCGTTTTATTAAAAAAAAAAAAATTGAAGAAATCTCGGGAAGTCCCTTCTTGTTTTGTTTTTGAAAGACTTTGAAGGAATCTCCTAGTTACTTTTTTTATAATAATTTATAGGAGGTGTACTAAGAGAAAAATGAAAGTTATAAAATCAGATTTCTTTTAGGACTGAAAGAATGTTGAGAATTTGTTGTTTTTTTTTTAAATAGTTTGAAAGAATTTTGGGGACTCTTAGTTTCCCTTTTATATTAACTCGTATGAGGTGTCGTAAGAAAATATGAAATTCACAGAATCAATTTTTAAAGACTTTGAGAGTCTTGAAAATTTCTGATGTGTTATTTTTGAAACAGTTTGAGAGAAATTTTGAGGGTGTCTTACATTTCTTTGAAAGATTTTGAAAAAACCTTGAGTAACCATGTTTTGTTTTTGAAAATTTTTTGAAAAAATCTTGGAAGTCCCCTGATCTTTTTTTTATAAATATGAAAGAATCTTTAGGGAATTTGGCGTTTTATTTAACAAAAAAATTGAAGAAATCTCGGGAAGTCCCTTCTTGTTTTGTTTTTGAAAGACTTTGAAGGAATCTCCTAGTTGTTTTTTTTTAAATAATTTATAGGAGGTGTAGTAAGAGAAAAATGAAAGTCATAAAATCAGATTTCTTTTAGGACTGAAAGAATATTGAGAATTTCTTATGTTTTGTTTTTGAAAGAGTTTGAAAGAATTTTGGGGACTCTTAATTTCCCTTTTATATCAACTCATCTGAGATGTCAAAAGAAAAAATGAAATTCACAGAATCAATTTTTAAAGACTTTGTGAATCTTGAAAATTTCTGATGTGTTATTTTTGAAACAGATTGAGAGAAATTTTGAGGGCGTCTTGCCTTTCTTTGAAAGAATTTGAAAAAACCTTGAGTAACCATGTTTTGTTTTTGAAAAATTTTTGAACAAATCTTGGAAGTCCCCTGATCTTTTTTTTTATAAATATGAATGAATCTTTAGAGAATTTGGCGTTTTATTTAACAAAAAAATTGAAGAAATCTCGGAAAGTCCCTTCTTGTTTTGTTTTTGAAAGACTTTGAAGGAATCTCCTAGTTACTTTTTTTATAATAATTTATAGGAGGTGTACTAAGAGAAAAATGAAAGTTATAAAATCAGATTTCTTTTAGGACTGAAAGAATATTGAGAATTTGTTGTTTTTTTTTTTTTTGAAATAGTTTGAAAGAATTTTGGGGACTCTTAGTTTCCCTTTTATATTAACTCGTATGAGGTGTCGTAAGAAAAAATTAAATTCACGGAATCAATTTTTAAAGACTTTGAGAGTCTTGAAAATTTCTGATGTGTTATTTTTGAAACAGTTTGAGAGAAATTTTGAGGGCGTCTTACATTTCTTTGAAAGAATTTGAAAAAACCTTGAGTAACCATGTTTTGTTTTTGAAAAATTTTTGAAAAAATCTTGGAGGTCCCCTGATCTTTTTTTTTTAAATATGAAAGAATCTTTAGGGAATTTGGCGTTTTATTTAACAAAAAAATTGAAGAAATCTCGGGAAGTTCTTTCTTGTTTTGTTTTTGAAAGACTTTGAAGGAATCTCCTAGTTACTTTTTTTTAAAATAATTTATAAGAGAAAAATGAAAGTCATAAAATCGGATTTCTTTTAGGACTGAAAGAATATTGAGAATTTCGTTTGTTTTGTTTTTCAAAGAGTTTGAAAGAATTTTGGGGACTCTTAGTTTCCCTTTTATATCAACTCATATGAGGTGTCATAACAAAAATGAAATTCACAGAATCAGTTTTTAAACACTTTGAGAGTCTTGAAAATTTCTGATGTGTTATTTTTGAAACAGTTTGGGAGAAATTTTGAGGGCGTGTTACATTTCTTTGAAAGAATTTGAAAAAACTTTGAGTACCCATGTTTTGTTTTTGAACAATTTTGAAAAAAACTTGGAAGTCCCCTAATCTTTTTTTTTATAAATATGAAAGAATCTTTGGGGACTTGGCGTTTTATTAAAAAAAAATATGAAGAAATCTCGGGAAGTCCCTTCTTGTTTTGTTTCTGAAAGAGTTTGAAGGAATCTCCTAGTTATTTTTTTATAATAATTTATAGGAGGTGTACTAAGAGAAAGATGAAAGTCATAAAATCAGATTTCTTTTAGGACTGAAAGAATATTGAGAATTTCTTATGTTTTGTTTTTGAAAGAGTTTGAAAGAATTTTGGGTACTCTTAATTTCCCTTTTATATCAACTCATCTGAGATGTCAAAAGAAAAAATGAAATTCACAGAATCAATTTTTAAAGACTTTGTGAATCTTGAAAATTTCTTATATTTTAATTTTAAAAGAGTTTGAAAGAATTTGAAAAAACCCAGAGTACCCATGTTTTGTTTTTGAACAATTTTGAAAAAAACGTAGAAGTCCCCTAATCTTTTTTTTATAAATATGAAAGAATCTTTAGGGAATTTGGCGTTTTATTTAACAAAAAAATTGAAGAAATCTCGGGAAGTTCTTTCTTGTTTTGTTTTTGAAAGACTTTGAAGGAATCTCCTAGTTACTTTTTTTTAAAATAATTTACAGGAGGTGTAGTAAGAGAAAAATGAAAGTCATAAAATCGGATTTCTTTTAGGACTGAAAGAATATTGAGAATTTCGTTTGTTTTGTTTTTGAAAGAGTTTGAAAGAATTTTGGGGACTCTTAGTTTCCCTTTTATATCAACTCATATGAGGTGTCATAACAAAAATGAAATTCACAGAATCAGTTTTTAAAGACTTTGAGAGTCTTGAAAATTTCTTATGTTTTATTTTTAAAAGAGTTTGAAAGAATTTTTGTGGCTTCTTGTGTTTTGTTTTAAAAATGTGAACAAATTTTACGGGCCTTTTGCATTTTTTTGAAAGAATTTGAAAAAACTTTGACGACCCCTGTTTTGTTTTCGAAAGAGTTTGAAGAAATCTTGTGGTCCCCTCATCTGATTTTTTATATAAATTTGAAAGTATCTTCGAAAACCTTGGCGTTTTATTCTTAAGAATTTTGATGTTTTGTTTTTGAAATAGTTTGAAAGAATCTTGGTGCTCTTAGTTTTTTTTTTATTTATGTTATAGTAGATAGGTATCATAAGAAAAAATTATTATTATTTATTAGATTCTAAACAAGACATCATTTTAATATGAGTTTTTGTTCGCTCATTTTTGCGTGAACTTTGAACCACGTTATCCCGATAAGGAGATCACTTTCTCGTGATTTTCGGTCCGAAGTTCTTTGATGACCCCAGTATTCAAACCTGAACTTCGAACAAGTCCAGACGAAAGCGAAATTGCTCGTTAGGAGGCAAACAGACGTAGCTTCCACCCAGTTATACACAATTTTCAAGGGCTTAGAAAAACACGCCGAAATATTTTCTTGGAACATTAAATAGTAAAACATTTTTGCTGCCCTCATTACGCTCGGTAATTTCCGAAACGACATCATTGACGTTACAAGAAAGACCCGCTTCACCCTCCGAAAACGAACTACGAAGACGAGTGACTTCCGCTCGAAGATTTTGAACTTGATTTTCCGCAACAGAGCTTCTTTGATTAATTGTTTTATCTTGTTAAGCGATCGGACAAAAATGGACCATTTGTGGTCGCATTTCGGCCAATTCTTGTTCGGTGAAAAGGTGTCTTGGGGCGAAAGCGGTTTAAAAAGACCCATCCCTAAGTGCAAGTGACGTAGTTGTAGTCGGCAGCCCGTCGTTTCGCTGTAAAGGCCGTTAGCCTTTTAAATATCCTTCAGTTTCCATTAACAATCCGCCTTTATGTCCGCCTTCATTGTTTCTGAAACCCCGCACTATTATCACCCTTGTTCATAACAATTATAACATGGACCCATTATTTTAAGCTTCCTCGCAGGTTGTTCGGTCGGCGTCAGCAATTTCGAGCGAATCACTTTAACAAGATAATGATTCCTAGCACAAAACAGGGCGCTGGAATAAAATCAGTCGATATTCGCGTATATTCCATCAGAAAAACGCTGACGAAAAGGTAGTTGATCATAATTCGATACATTCCTCAGCAGTTTCCAATTTCCAGAATGCAAAATGATGCCGATTGCTGGCGGCTCTAAATTTAAAGCCCGTTGGCTTATTCTAGCGGAAAAAAGTCCAAATTCGAATGTTTTCTCGGGAGTTCATGCACACCAGTAATTCCGCATCACGTTAAATTAATGAGATCTGTAATCCCGGCGTACTGACAAAGTTTTCTTGGTAAATAGGTTGTGACGGTCAGTTTCACAACGGATTTTTGCTCGCGACCGAATTAAATGGGTAATTAAAAGCGAGCTTGTTTACTAATTACTAAGTCAAAGGGAATCGCGAAAAACAGCGCAAGAATTCCGACGAATTTGATTTTCTGCAAGGTCGCTGTTTGTTCAACATGTTTGGTATATCAAGTAGGCGGCAATAAAAAGGGTTAATTAGATACAGGGTGAACCAGCGACAACCCCAATTTCACCTCGAAATTTATTATTCATCGCTCGCGTAATTACGGAGTGCATTGTTTCTCGATTTGGGTATTTATCCTACAAGTAGTTACGACTTTTCAAATTGAATTTGAATCGCATTGTTAAAACTCTTAAAAAAAAAGTCACGTCGAAGATGCCGCGAAACACTTTCGTGTTCGTGAGCGCTGGTTGCCCTTCAATTTTCAGGCCAGGTAAAGTCTGAATTGTACGCATCTTTTTTAGTAATTTAAAGTTCCAACAAAAGAAAATTTTCGGCAGGAAATGGGTGTTCAGTTTCACAAAAAATACCGATATTGCTTCCACCATTTGCCCGTAAAACCGCACGTGTTGTCGGTGTCGATATGATGTAAATAATAATGAACAGTTCAGTTTAAAGTTGGTCACGGGTTTTGCAGATGTGGAATACATTTAAAGCGGATAACCTATGGGAAATAATGCTTTCCGTAAAATGTAAAAACTGAAAAATCGAGAAATTGAAAATTCCAAAACTGAAATGACGAAAAATTGAAGAATATAAAATACTATTGTAAAAAAAGAAGTAAATAATAAAGATTATTATTATTATTATTAAATCGAAAAATAAAAAAATCGATATACTATAAGGGCGGGTGGGCGTGGTTCTTGCTAAGATAAGATTTATTTTGGCAAATGACATATCGTCCAAAAAAATAGAGTGGGCGGATTTTGACATTTTTGATATTTTCGAAAATTAGCCAAAGACATTTGAAATACATTTTTAATCCGAATTTTCCGGAAATTTCTAATCAGCGACTAGTAGTAAGAAAACATTATCTACAAATTTTCTCCCATGTTCACGGTTACCAAGATAATCCAAAAAAACTGCCGCCCAACAACACCCCCTTATGTAAATTCCGACACATTTTTGACAATATTCGAAACTTACCTAAATACATTTTCTTGTAAATTTCGAGCTCCAGAATGCCTCATTGAAATTTCGCAATTTTTATATTTTTTTTAAATTCGATGTTCAAACTGAATTATTTCTAAAATGTTGCTCAGAAACCATAAATACGTTATAATTTGGGAATAAGAAATTTATATCACAGACTTTTTTGAGGATTTTTAGATTTTTTCAAATGTAAAATTTCCCTAATGCACATTTCGACCCATTTTCGACGATTTTCGAAATTAACTAAATACATTTTCTTGTAGATTTCGGGCTGCAGAAGTCACTTCTGGCCTCATTTCTTCGATAACTCCAACCTTTTTTCCAGAATCGTCCATTGAAATATCGCAATTTTTAAAAATTTCAAAAAATTCGAATTTCACACCGAATATTCCGAAAATATTGCGCCAAAATCAATCTTATTTTGGCTAGAACTAGCCCCGCCCACCCACCCTCTCTTTTCTTAGAAGGTATCTCTTTGACAAAATCAGCCTTATCTTACCAGGTACTAGCCCCACCCACCCACCCTCTATTTTCTTGGAAGGATCTCATTTGCCAAAATCACTCTTATCTTACCAGGTACTAGCTAGTACTTGTCAAAATAAGGCTGATTTTAGCAAATGACCTACGCCCTACGAAAGTTAAGGGCGCGTGGGCGGGGCTAGTACTTGCCAACATAAGACTGATATTGCCATAATAACATACTCTCCCAGAAAATAAAAGGCGTTTTTCGATTTGCAAAATTTTTCGAGTTTTTCAAAAAAATTCTTCAAAAATACCAAGATTTTGGAAATCTCTTGCTGATCACAATTAGTTCAACCTAAGATTTTTGTCTCATATAGGTTTAAATATTATCAAAGTAACCGCTCATAACCAAAATTTTGGAAAATTTTTTCCAAAAAATCCGAGACAAACGAGAAATCCGAGAAATCCAAAAAATCCAAAGACTCCAAAAAATTCAAAGAATCCAAAGAATCCGAAGAATCTAAAGAATCTAAAAACCTAAGAACCAAAGAATACACGAATCCAAGGAATCCAAGAAATATAAGAAATCAAAAAAATTCAGAGAATACAAAGTATCTAAAGAACCCAAGAACCAAAGAATCCATGAATCCAAGAAATCCAAGAATTCCAAGATATCCAAAAAATCCAGAGAATACAAAGCATCTAAAGAATCCAAGTACCAAAGAATCCAATAATCCAAGAAATCCAAGAAATTCAAACAAATCCAAAAAAGTTCAAAAAATCCAACGAATCCCAAGAACAAAAGAACCTAAGACCCTAAGAACCCAAGAATTCAAGTAATCCAAGAAATCCCAAAAATCCAAGAAATCCAAAAATTCGAAGAAATACAAGAAATAAAAAAAATCCGAAAAATCCAACAAATCCGAGAAATACAAGAAATCCAGGAAGTCAGAAAAATTAAAAAAACAAGAAATCCAAGATATCCAAAAATCCAATAAATCCAGAAAATCCAAAAACTCAAAAAATTGAAAAAATCCAAAAATCCAAAGAACCCCAAGAACCTAAGAACCCAGGAATCCAGGAATTCACGAATTTCAAGAAATCTCAAAAATCCAAGTAATCCAAAAAATCCAAAAAATCCAGAAACCCAGGAAAACAAAGAACCTCAGAACTCAAGAATCCAAAAACTCCAGAAGCCAAGAAATCCCAAAAATCCAGGTAATCCAAGAAATCCAAAAAATCCAAGAAACCCAAGAAATCCAAAAAATCTAGAATTCTAAGAAATCCAGAAAATCCAAAAAATCCAAAAAGCCCAAAAAATTAAAAATATCCATCAAATCCAAAGAATCCAAAAAGTCCAAAAAATCTAAAGAACCTAAGAACAAAAGAACTCAAGAACCTAGAATCCAAGAATTCAAGAAATCCAACAAAACCAAGAAATCAAAAAAATCCGAGAAATCCGAGAAATGAAAGAAAACCAAAAGTTTTACGAAATCCAAGAAATCAAAAAAATTTTAAAAAACCAAGAAATTCGAGATATCCAAAAATCCAAGAAATCCAGAAAATCCAAAAACTCAAAAAATTGAAAAAATCGAAAAAATCCAAAGAAAGCAAAAAATCTAAAGAATCCAAAGAACCTAAGAACCAAAGAATCCACGAATCCAAGAAATCTAAAAAATCCAGAGAATACAAAGAATCTAAAGAACCCAAGAACCAAAGAATCCATGAATCAAAGAAATCCAAGAAATTCAAAAAATTCAAACAAATCCAAAAATCCAAAGAACCCCAAGAACCTAAGAACCCAAGAATCCAGGAATTCAAGAATTTCAAGAAATCTCAAAAATCCAAGTAATCCAAAAAATCCACAAACCCAGGAAAACCAAGAACCTCAGAACTCAAGAATCCAAAAACTCAAGAAGCCAAGAAATCCCAAAAATCCAGGTAATCCAAGAAATCCAAAAAATCCAAGAAACCCAAGAATTCCAAAAAATCTAGAATTCTAAGAAATCCAGAAAATCCAAAAAATCCAAAAAGCCCAAAAAATTAAAAATATCCAACAAATCCAAAGAATCCAAAAAGTCCAAAAAATCTAAAGAACCTAAGAACAAAAGAACTCAAGAACCTAGAATCCAAGAATTCAAGAAATCCAACAAAACCAAGAAATCAAAAAAATCCGAAAAATCCGAGAAATGCAAGAAAACCAAAAGTTCCACGAAATCTAAGAAATCAAAAAAATTTAAAAAAACCAAGAAATTCGAGATATCCAAAAATCCAAGAAATTCAGAAAATCCAAAAAATTAAAAAACCAAAGAATCCAAAAAAATCCAAACAATCCAAAGAACCTAAGAACCAATGACTCCACAAATCCAAGAAATCCAAAGACTCCAAAAAATTCAAAGGACCCAAGAACCAAAAAATCCGCGAATGCAAGAAATCCACCAAATCCAAAAAATCAAAAAAATTAAAAAAAAAACAAGAAATCCGAGATATCCAAAAATCCGAGAAATCCAGAAAATCCAAAAAATCCAAAAACTCCAAAAAATTTAAAAAACACAAAAAATTAAAAAAAATTAAAAAGAATCCAAAAAAATTCAAAGAATCCTACGAACCTAAGAACCAAAGAGTCCACAAATCCAAGAAATCCAAGAATTCCAAGAAATCCAAAAATTGCAAAGAGTAAAAAGGATCTAAAGAACCCAAGAACCAAAGAATCCACGAATCCAAGAAATTCAAAAAATCCAACAAAATCAAGAAATCAAAAAAATCCGAAAAAACCGAGACATCCGAGAAATACAAGTAAACCAAGAAGCCCAAGTAATCCAAGAAATCCAAGTAATCCAAGAAATCTAAGAAATTCACGAAATTAAAAAAAAATCGAAAATATCCGAAGAACCCCAAGAACCAGCGAACCTAAGAATCCAAGAATTCAAGAAATCCAAAAAATTCAAACAAATACAAAAATCCAAAGAGCCCCAAGAACCAAAGAACCTAAGAACCCAAGAATCCAGGAATTTAAGAAATCCAAGAATTTCCAAAAATCCAAGTAATCCTAGAAATCCAAAAAATCCAAGAAATCCACGAAATCCAAAAAACCAAAAAAATTAAAAAAAACAAGAAATCCGAGATATCCGAAAATCCAAGAACTCCAAAAACTCAAAAAAGTCAAGAAACCCAAAAACCCCAAAAAATTTAAAAAATACAAAAAAAAATACAAAAAAACCAAAAAAGCCAAAGAATCTAAAGAACCTCAGAACCAAAGAATCGGCGAATCCAAGAAATCCAAGAAATTCAAAAAAATCCAACGAATCCAAAGAACCCAAAAACCTAAGAACTCAAGAATTCAAGAATTTAAGCAATCCAGGAAAACCAAGAAATCAAAAAAATCCGAAAAAACCGAGAAATCGGAGAAATACAAGAAAACCAAGAAATCCACGAAATCCAAAAAATCAAAAAAATTTAAAAAAAAACAAGAAATCCGAGATATCCAAAAATCCAAAAAATCCAGAAACTCAAAAAATTCAAGAAATCCAAAAACCCAAAAAATTTAAAAATCCAAAAAATCCGAAGAAACCAAAAAATCCAAAGAATCAAAAGAATCTAAAGAACCTCAGAACCGAAAAATCAAGGAATCCAAGAAATTCAAGTAATCCAAGAAGTCCAAGTAATCCAAGAAATCCAAGAAATCTAAGAAATTCAAGAAATTCAAAAAATCCAAAAAATCCGAAGAATCCCGAGAACCTAAGAATCCAAGAATTCAAGAAATCCAAAGAACCCCAAGAACCCAAGAACCAAAGAACCTAAGAACCCAAGAATCCAGGAATTCAAGAAATCCAAGAAATCTCAAAAATCCAAGTAATCCAAGAAATCCAAGAAATCAAAAATTCCGAAAAATTCGACAAATCCGAGAAATGCAAGAAAACCAAGAATTCCAAGAAATCCAGAAACTCAAAAAATCCAAAGAATCAAAAGAATGTAAAGAACCTCAGAACCAAAGAATCCATGAATCCAAGAACCAAAGAATCTGAATCCAAGAAATACAAGTAATCCAAGAAATCTAAGAAATCCAAGAAATTAAAAAAAAAAAAATCCAAAGACCCAAGAACCTAAGAATCCAAGAATTCAAAAATTCAAGAAATCTAAAAAATCTCAAAAATCCAAGTAATACAAGAAATCCAAAAAATCCAAGAGACCTAAGAAATCCAAGAAAATCAAGAAATCCGAGAAATCCAGGTGTTCTTTTTTGGAAAGTGAAAGAATTTTGGGGGCCTCTTGTGTTTATTTAAAAATTTCAAAGAATCTTAGGGACCATTTGTGTTAAAAAAAATCGAAAAAACCTCGGGAACAACCTGGTGATTTTTTTTTAAGTTTGAAAGGATCGGGAGTGCTTGGTGTTTTCTTTTTTAAGAAGAAATAATAATATTCGGAGGTCCTTGCGTTTTATTTTTGAAAAAATTTGAAAAAAATATTCAGAACCCCATGGTTCTGTTGTTGAAAAAGTTAACACTTGAAGATTCCTAGTGCTTTTGAAAGAACTTTTGAAACCCTTGGGTTTTATTTTTGAAAGAATTTGAAAAGACCTCAAGCATCCCTGGTGCTCCTTTATGGAAAGTGTTTGAAAGAACCTTATGATTCTCTTGTGTTTTTGATTAAAAAATCCAAAAAATCCAAGAAACCCAAGAAATCCAAAAAAATGTAGAATCCTAAGAAATGCAAGAAATCCAGAAAATCCAAAAAATCCAAAAAGCCCAAAAAATTAAAAATATCCAACAAATCCAAAGAATCCAAAAAGTCCAAAAAATCTAAAGAACTTAAGAATAAAAGAACTCAAGAACCTAAAATCCAAGAATTCAAGAAATCCAACAAAACCAAGAAATCAAAAAAATCCGAAAAATCCGAGAAATGCAAGAAAACCAAAAATTCCACGAAACCAAAAAAATCAAAAAAATTAAAAAAAAAAACAAAAAATTCGAGATGTCCAAAAGTCCAAGAAATCCAGAAAATCCAAAAAATTAAAAAAAACCAAAGAATCCAAAAAAATCCAAACAATCTAAAGAACCTAACAACCAATGACTCCACAAATCCAAGAAATCCAAAAAATTCAAAAGACCCAAGAACCAAAAAATCCGCGAATCCAAGAAATCCACCAAATCCAAAAAATCAAAAAAATTAAAAAACTCCAAAAAATTAAAAAAACCCCAAAAAAAAAATAAAAGAATCCAAAAAAATTCAAAGAATCCTAAGAACTTAAGAACCAAAGACTCCACAAATCCAAGAAATGCAAGAATTCCAAGAAATCCAAAAATTGCAAAGATTAAAAAGGATCTAAGAAACCCCAAGAACCAAAGAATCAAAGAATTCAAAAAATCCAAGAAAACCAAGAAATCAAAAAAATCCGAAAAAAACCGAGAAATCCGAGAAATACAAGTAAACCAAGAAATCCACGAAATCCAAAATATCAAAAAAAATTAAAAAAAAAAACAAGAAATTCGAGATATCCAAAGTCCAAGAAATCCAGAAAATCCAAAAAATTTGAAAAATCCAAAAAATAAAAAAAATCCAAAGAATCCAAAAAAAAAAATTCAAAGAATCCTAAGAACCTAAGAACCAAAGACTCCACAAATCCAAGAAATGCAAGAATTCCAAGAAATCCAAAAATTCCAAAGAGTGAAAAGGATCTAAAGAACCCAAGAACCAAAGAATCCCCGAATTCAAGAACCAAAGAATCCACGAATCCGAGAAATCCAAAAAATCCAAAGACTCCAAAAAATTCAAAGAACCCAAGAACGAAAGAATCCATTAATCCAAGTACGAAAGAATCTGCGAATCCAAGAAATTCAAAAAATTCAAAAAAATCCAAAAAATCCAACGAATCCAAAGAACCCAAAAACCTAAGAACCCAAGATCCAAGAGATCAAGAAATCCAAGAAAACCAAGAAATCAAAAAAATCCAAAAAAACGAAAAATCCGAGAAATACAAGAAAACCAAGAATTCCAAGAAATCCACGAAATTCAAAATATTGAAAAAAAAACAACAAATCCGAGACATCCAAAAATCCAAGGAATCCAGAAAAATCCAATAAATCTAAAGAACTTAAGAACCAAAGAATCTACAAATCCAAGAATTCCAAGAAATCCAAAAAATCCAAAGAGTACAAAGAATGTAAATAACCCAAGAACCAAAGAATCCACGAATCCAAGAAATCTAAGTGTTTTATTTTTGAAAAAAATTTAAAAAAATATTCAAATCCCCATGGTTCTGTTGTTGAAAAAGTTAGCATTTGAAGGCTCCTAATGCTTTTGAAAGCACTTTTGGAACCCTTGGGTTTTATTTTTGAAAGAATTTGAAAAGATTTCAAGCATCCAATCTTTATGAAAAGTGTTTAAAAGAACCGTAGAGTCTCTTCTGTTTTTGATTAAAAAATGTTAAAGTTTTAGGGGCACCTGTGCAAAAAAAAATCGAAAAACCTCGAACTCTTGATTTTTTTTTAGAATCTTGGGGGTACCTTTTTTTAAAGAAGAAAAACGAAAAAACGAATTTTTAGAGCCTCTTGGATTTTATTTTTGAAAGAATTTGAAAAAACCTCGAGAACCCGTGTTGCTCTGTTTTCGAAATATTTTTAAATGATCTTAGGGGTCAATTGTTTTTAATTTAAAAATGTGAAAGAATATTAAAGGCTCCCTTGCGTTTAAAAAAAAATCGAGGACCCGTGGTGTTTATTTTTAAACTTTGAAAGAATCTAAGGGGTGCGTAGCGTCTTGTTTTTCAGAACAGAATGTTTTTGAGGAAATTTTGAAGGATCTTAGGAGTCCCTTGTGTTTTGGTTTTAAAATGTGAAAGAATCTTAGGGTTTCTTGTTTTATTAAAGAAGAAAAATTGAAAACACTTCAGGAAACTGTACTTGCTAAGTTAAGATTGATTGTGGCAAATGACTTACCCTGGTTGGTCACGGGTATTGCTGTATATTATTTATAATGTTTCTTGTTCATTTTTATTAACTGGTTGGTTAACATAATAAGATAATAAAGACCTAAAATTTAATGTTTTCAATTTTCTTAAAGCAAAAGAAGTAAAAACCAAAATCCGGCTCCACATTCAGCTCAACGTACTTATATATCAATCAGCTTGCAAACCGTCAGCCAGGTGCAATCGCTGCCCACCATTTAGCCACTAATAGCCGTTATGCAAATCCCGGACACGGCCCTGCCCATGATTATTTATCTCCGATATGCATGTATTTACATAGTTTGACAAACACAATCTCGCTAATTGCAGTCTCGAAGTCTCCGCATCACGAACGCTTGCCCCATTTTAACCCCATCCCGGCCGCAGCGTTGCATGCTTGCAGCGCAGTAAAAAAATCATCGCATCAGTTACAGGCTGGTACCCCCCATGCACAAACCGGTAAACCGGCGATTATTTTACTCGTTCGTTGTCATCTGTCTTCGCTGCTTTCGTCGTTTATCGTTGTTTGCTCAGAGCTGGGGTGCAGCCCGAATTTGCATAATAAAATAATTTCGAATTCGTGTGTAAGCCGCTTTGAGGAATGGCGATCGTCATGAAAGGGCAGCCGTTAATATTTAAAATTTTTATTTCAATAACAAAAAGAGCGGACAGTGCGAGCTGATGGTTCGTCGCGATAAGGTGTGAAAGGGCGCGGGGGACATTATTAATGCAGGGATTTAAAGATCGCAGATATCGGGAGGTTGTCGCGGAAGAGTGTGAATGTTGAGATCTTACAAGTTAATAAATAATAATGACGTATAGTTTCATCCGTCTACACTTTTAAAGAAATTGCTCAAGTGTTTTCTTGCGGAAAATATCCGATAAAAGAGTAATGTAGTGTAGAAAATCGCATTTCCATTCTATGCGCTTGATTGCATTTTCAGGAAACTAAGTTATGCGAGCAGTCCTAAATATAATAAGGACAAAGAGAAGAGATTTTTCTCCGACACCAAAAAAATACAGCTGGATGCCCGGCGAGGGCCGAGGAGTAGGGTTGTAATACAGTGAAGGGCTCGGGTTGGGTCGCGTTGTGACTACCCGCCGGTTTAAGAATCTATGCAAAGGAGGAAACTAAATTAAAAGCGTGAGGACGCTCGAGATCTTTTCAAATTCTTTCAGCAACGAAACACAAGAGATATCTAAGATTATTTCAAAAAACCAAAAGGGTCTCCTTTCAAAAATAAAACACAACAGCGCCGAATATTTGTTCTTTCAAAGTATATGTAATATTCTTTCAAACTCTTTCCAGAACACCACGGGTTCTCGAGGCGTTTTCAATTTTTCTTCTTTAATAAAACAACGAACCCTAAGATTCTTTCACATTTTGAAACTAAAACACACGGGACTCAAAGTTAAAAAAAAACACCACAGGTCCCCGATTTTTTTTAAACGTAAGATTCTTTCACATTTTTAAATTAAAAACAATGAACCCCTAAGATGATTTCAAAGTCTTTACAACACAAAACACCACGGGTTGTCGAGGTTTTTTCAAATTCTTTCAAAAATAAAGCCCAAGGGGCCCTAAAGATTCGTTTTTCTTCTCAAATAAAGACACTTTTTGACTCTTTCACATTTCTAAATCAAAGTCACAAGAAACTCCTAAGGTTCTTTCAAACACTTTCCATAAAAAAGACCAGGGGTTCTTGAGGTCTTTCAAATTCTTTCAAAATTAAACCCAAGTGTTCCAAAAGTGCTTTCTTCTTCTTAAAAAAAGCATTAGGAGTCTCCGAGATTTTAACTTTTTCAAAAACAAACCCGAATTTTCTTTCAGTCATTCCAGAACACCACAGGTTCTCGAAGCTCTTCCAATTTTTCTTCTTTAATAAAACAAGGAATCCAAAGATTCTTTCACATTTTAAAACCAAAACACAAGGTAGTCCTAAGATCCTTGAAAACTCTCTCAAAAAACTCTCTTCTTAAAAAAAAGAGGCTTAGCACCCTAAGATTTTTTCACATTTTTAAATCAAAAACAATGTACCCTTTGGATACTTTCAAAGTCTTTCCAAAACAAAACAACAGGGGTTCTCGAGGTTTTTCAGAAATAAAACCCAAGGGTTCCAAAAGTTCTTCTTAAAAAAAGCACTAGGAATCTTCAAGTATTAACTTTTTCAACAACATGGGGTTCTGAAATATTTTAGTCTTCAAGTATTAACCTTTTCAACAACAGAACCATGGAGTTCTAAATATTTTTTTCAAATTTTTTCAAAAATAAAACGCAAAGACCTCCGAATAATATTATTTCTTCTCAAAAAAAAAAAAAAAAACACCAAGCACTCCCAGATCCTTTCAAACTTAAAAAAAAGGTTTTTTGAGATTTTTAAATAAACACAAGAGGCCCCCAAGAATCTTTCAAACACTTTCCAAAAAAGAGCACCTGGATTTCTCGGATTTCTTGGATTACTTGGATTTTTGGGATTTCTTGGATTTCTTGAATTTTTGGACTCTTGGATTCTTAGGTTCATGGGTTCTTTGGATTTTTTTTAATTTCATGGATTTCTTGGATTCGTAGATTCTGTGTTTATTGGATTCATGGATTCTTTGGTTCTGAGGTTCTTTAGATTGTTTTGATTCTTTGAATTTTTTAGATTTTTTTAATCTTTTGGATTTCTTGGATTTTTTGAGTTTCTGGATTTCTTGGATTTCTTGTTTTTTTTTTATTTTTTGGATTTCGTGGATTTGTTGGATTTTTTGGATTTCTTGGAATTCTTGGTTTTCTTACATTTCTCAGATTTGTCGGATTTTTCGGATTTTTTTTTTATTTCTTGGGTTTCTTGGATTTTTTGGATTTACTGGATTATTTGGATTTTTGAGATTTCTTGGACTTCTTGAGTTTTTGGATTCTTGATTTCTTAGGTTTTTTGGTTCTTAGGATTCTTTGGATTCGTTGGATTCTTCGGATTTTTTTGATTTCTTGGTTTTCCTGGGTTTCTTGATTTTTTGGATTTCTTGGATCACCTACTTGGATTTTTGACATTTCTTGGAATTCTTGAATTAGTGGATTCTTGGGTTCTTAGGTTCTTTGATTTTTGGGTTCTTGGGGTTCTTTAGATTTTTGGATTTCTTTGAATTTTTTGGATTTCTTGGATTTCTTGAATTCTTGGAATCTCTGGTTCTTGGGATTCTTCGGATTTTTTGGATTTTTTTGAATTTCTTGAATTTCTTAGATTTGTTGGATTTCTTGGATTACTTGGACTTCTTGGATCACTTGGATTTCTTAGATTCGTAGATTCTTTTGGTTCTTTGGATTTTTTGGTTTCTTTGAATTTTTAAAATTTTTTGGGGTTTTTGGATTTCTTGAATTTTTTTAGTTTCTGGATTTCTTGTTTTTTTTTTAATTTTTTTGATTTTTTGGATTTCTTGAATTAGTTGGATTTTTGGAATTTCTTGGACTTCTTGAATTCCTGGATTCTTGGGTTCTTAGGTTCTTTGGTTCTTGGGGTTTTTTTGGATTTTTGGATTTTTTTGGATTTGTTTGAATTTTTTGAATTTCTTGGATTTCTTTGATTCGTGGATTCTTTGGTTCTTGGGTTCTTTAGATTCTTTAGATTTTTTCGTTTCTTTGGTGTTTTGGATTTTTTAAATTTTTTGGAGCTTTTGGATTTTCTGGATTTCTTGGATTTTTGGATATCTCGGATTTCTTGTTTTTTTAAATTTTTTGATATCGTTGATTTTGTGAATTTCTTGGAATTTTTGGTTTTCTTGTAGGTATTTCTCGGATGTGTTGGATTTTTCGGATTTTTTTGGTTTCTTGGATTTCTTCGAATTTTTGGATTTCTTGGATTACTTGGATTTTTGGGATTTCTTGGATTTCTTGAATTCCTGGATTCTTGGATTCTTAGGTTCTTTGGTTCTTGAAGTTCTTTGGATTTTTGGATTTGTTTGAATTTTTTTGATTTCTTGGATTTCTTTGATTCGTGGAGTCTTTGGTTCTTGGGTTCTTTAGATTCTTTGTATTCTCTGGATTTTTTGGATTTCTTGGATTCGTGGATTCTTCGGTTCTTAGGTTGTTTAGATTCTTTGTATTCTCTGGATTTTTTGGATTTCTTGGATTCGTGAATTCTTTGGTTCTTGGATTCGTGGATTCTTTGGTACTTGGATTCTTTAGATTCTTTGTATTCTCTGGATTTTTTGGATTTCTTAGATTTCTTTGATTCGTGGAGTCTTTGGTTCTTAGGTTGTTTAGATTCTTTGTATTCTCTGGATTTTTTGGATTTCTTGGATTCGTGAATTCTTTGGTTCTTGGATTCGTGGATTCTTTGGTTCTTGGGTTCTTTAGATTGTTTGTATTCTTTGGATTTTTTGGATTTCTTGGATATCTTGGATTCGTGGATTCTTTGGTTCTTAGCTTCTTTAGATTTTTTTATTTCTTTGGATTTTTAAAAATTTTTTGGATATTTTGGAATTTCTGTTTTTCTTGGATTTTTGGATATCTCGGATTTCTTGTTTTTTAAATTTTTTTGATTTCGTGGATTTCTTGAATTTTTTGGAATTTTTGGTTTTCTTACATTTCTCGGATTTGTTTGATTTTTCGAATTTTTTTGATTTCTTGAATTTCTTCAAATTTTTGGATTTCTTGGATTACTTGGGTTCTTAGGGTCTTAGGTTCTTTGGTTCTTGGGATTCGTTGGATTTCTTGGATTGGTGGATTTTTTGGATTTCTTGGAATTCTTGGATTTATTGAATTTCTTGGATTCGTGGATTCTTTGGTTCTTAGGTTTTTAGACTGTTTGGATTCTTTGGATTCTTCGGATTTTTTGGATTCTTTGAATTTTTTGGAGTCTTTGGATTTTTTGGTTTTCTTGGATTTCTCGGATTTTTCGGATTTCTTGGATTTTTGGGATTTCTGGATTTGTTGGATTTTTTGGTTCTTGGATTCTTTGGGTTCTTTGTATTCTTCGGATTGTTCGGATACTTTGGATTCTTTGGATTTTTTGAATTTTTCGGATTTTTTGTATGTCGACTTGTATCAGATCGTAGTTTCTATAAGTAATGGTTGGTTTTTAGCCTATTGTATTTTCCGTTGACGTTACTATGGCAAATATTCTTAATGCCCTGGAGTATCATTTGGTCAAACTCTGTCACATTTTAAATCAAAAACACAAGAAACTCCTAAGGTTTTTTTCAAACACTCTCCATTAAGGAACACCATGGGTGCTTGAGATCTTTTCAAATTCTTTCAAAAATAAAACCCAAGGATTCCAAAAGTTCCTTCTTCTTCTTAAAAAAAAAGCACCAAAAGTCTTTGGAGTCTTAACATTTTCAAAAATAAAGCGCAAGAAGCTACGCAGATTATTGTCTCTTCTCAAAAAAAGGCTCTAAGCACCCAGAAGGATATTTTCAAACTTTTTCAAAAAAAAAAAATAGGAGTCCTCAAGGTTTGCTCAAATTGTTTCAAGAATAAAACACAAGGAAAGCTGAAGGTTCCGCCCTCTTAAAAAAAAGATACTAGGACCTCAAGATTTTTTCAAACTTTTTCCAATAAAAAAATTGGTCGAAGGGTATTTCGACAGAATTTCCGCCCGCCTGTCAAATACAATAAAACAAATCCAGCTTTTTCGAAAAATTATAAAATTAGATTTTTGCGATTTTTTTTATGAAAACCATTGTTAGTTAAAATGATCAATCTCTTTTCCGTCTATCGTCTGTATGACCCGAAACTGCTGAGCTGAGAAACATTTTCAGGAAACTAAGTTATGCGAGCAGTCCTAAATATAATAAGGACAAAGAGAAGAGATTTTTCTCCGACACCAAAAAAATACAGCTGGATGCCCGGCGAGGGCCGAGGAGTAGGGTTGTAATACAGTGAAGGGCTGGCGGGTTGGGTCGCGTTGTGACTACCCGCCGGTTTAAGAATCTATGCAAAGGAGGATACGAAATTAAAAGCGTGAGGAGGCCGAGATCTTTTCAAATTCTTTCAACAACGAGACACTAGAGATTTCTAAGATTATTTCAAAAATAAAACACAGGGCGCCGAACATTTGTTCTTTCAAAAAAAGACACCAGTCAAATAAAAAAAAAACACTACAGATACCCACGAATTTTTGGGAATTGCTTCCAATTAGAACGATTTAACCAAAATGTGGCGTCATAGAGCCCCAAAAACTGTGAATTTGCATTTGAAAGAATTGAAAATTAATAAACTTGACGCTTGTTTACAAGAGAAGACGATTTTCTAACGCTTTGGTAATATATGGACATACATTAAACAAAAATTTGCGAATTTTGGGGAATTTTGACACCTAGAGAGTTGAGTTTCTTAACTAGAATATTCACCTGGAACGAAATTTTAGTGTTGACCATTTGGTTTCAGTAAGAGATTTCCAAATTTTTATATTTTTACCAATTTTTTGAAACCGCGTGAAATAAGATCAATTTGAACAAATTTTGACGAATTAAAGGTCCAAGGTATACAAAATGATGGTCAAACTTGACCTTTTTTCATTAGAAAGAACAACAAAATTTCCAAATTTTGGTAATATTTTGACGAAAAGTACATAATTTTCAAACTTGCCGCAGTTGTATTAGAAAAGACAACAAATTTTCGAAAATTTTGGCAAAATTTGCATCAAAATTGGGACTAGTGTTTTACTTTTGACAGTGTGCTTTCAGGAAGAGAAATGTTTAGGAGTCGCTTGAAATAAGCGCAAGGGGACTAAATTTTGAAAAATTAGAGCCCAGAAACAATATACAAAATTATTATCGCACTTGACAAAAAACATGAAATTTTCCAAAATTTTGGTTGTCTGGACGTAGGATTTTCAAACAACTTTTGAATTTTTGATCAATAAGAGATTTCCAAAATCTTGGTACTTTTTACGAGTTTCTAACATGGAATAAGAAGACTTTGACCATAACTTGACGACGTAATGCCCACAAACCATCTGCTTGATGCAAACTTTTTAAATTTGACGATTATTTATGCGAAAAGACAATAAATTGTCCAAAATTTTGGTAATATTTGGAGGAAGAATATTTAAAAAAAATAACGAATTTTAGACAATCCATCTGGGAATTTAATTTGGTCTGGTTTTCAGTCAAAAATTGACAAAATTTTGCTATTTTCACGAATATTTGGAAATTGCCTGAAATAAAAATAATTTGACCAAAATTTGGCGAATTAGAGCCACAAAAACTATGAACTAAGGAATATAAATAGAATATAAATAAAGTTACATAATTTGACGGATATAGAGGGAAATTTCACCTTTAAACTTCGAATTTTGACTTCTGCTGCCCGAAATCTACAAGAAAATGTGTTTGGTTAAATTTCGAATATCGTCGAAAATGGGTCGGATTTTTTTGAATTTTTTTTAATTTCTTGGATTTCACACTAAAACACTAAGCATCCCCAGATCCTTTCAAAGTTAAAAAACACCAGGGTTCCCCGAGGTTTTTCGATTTTTTTTAACAAACAAAAGGACCTTAAGATTCTTTAAGATTTTTAAATAAAAACACAAGAGGCCCCCAAGATTTTTTCAAACACTTAAAAAAAAAACTCCTGGATTTCTTGGATTTTTTGGATTTTCTTGCATTTTTCGGTTTTCTCGGATTTTTTGTACTTCTTGGTTTTTCTTGGGTTCCTTAGGTCTCTTGGATTTTTTGGATTTCTTGGATTTCTTGGATTTTTTGGATTACTTGGATTTTTAGGATTTCTTGAATTCTTGGGTTCTTAGGTTTTTTGGGTTCTTGGGATTCTTTGGATTTTTTGGATTTTTTGGATTTTTTTGAATTCCTTGGATTTCTTAAATTTCTTAGATTTCTTGGATTACTTGGATTTCTTGAATTCTTTTGATTTTTTACATTTTTTTGGAGTTTTTGGATTTCTTGGATTTTTGGAGTTTTTGAATTTTTTGGATTTTTCGATATCTCGGATTTCTTGCATTTCTCGGATTTCTTGCATTTCTCGGATTTCTTGCATTTCTCGGAGTTGTCGATTTTTCGGATTTTTTTCATTTCTTGTTTTTTTTTGGGTTTCTTGGATTTTTTGGATTTCTTGAATTACTTGGATTTTTGGGATTTCTTGGATTTCTTGAATTCTTGGATTCTTGGGTTCTTAAGTACTTTGGTTCTTGGGTTTTTGGCATTCTTTGGGTTCGTAGGATTCTTTGGATTTTTTTAGATTTGTTTGAATTTCTTGAATTCGTGAATTCTTTGGTTCTTGAGTTCTTTAGAATCTATGTATTCTCTGCATTTTTTTGGATTTCTTGGCTTTGTGTATTCTTTAGTTCTTGGATTCGTGGATTCTTTGGTTCTTGGGTTCGTGAATTCTTTGGTTCTTAGCTTCTTTAGATTCTTTGGAGTTTTTGGTTTCTTTGGATTTATTCTTTTTTTTTTATTTTTTGGATTTAGTGGATTTCTTGTATTTCTTGGAATTCTTGATTTTCTTGGATTTTTTGGATTACTTGGATTTTTGGGATTTCGTGGATTCTTGGGTTCTTTGGTTCGTGGGTTCTTGGGATTCGTTGGATTTTTTTGGATTTGTTTAAATTTCTTGGATTTGTTGGATTTCTTAGATTTCTTTGATTCGTGGATTCTACCAAAGAATAATAAATAATAAGAAATTTTTTGGATTTTTGGATGTCTCGGATTTCTTGCATTTCTCCGATTTGTCGATTTTTCGGATTTTTTTGATTTCTTGTTTTTTTTTTGGGTTTCTTGGATTTTTTAGATTTCTTGGATTTCTTGGATTTCTTGGATTTCTTGAATTCGTGGATTCTTTGGTTCTTGGGTTCTTTAGATTCTATGTATTCTCTGGAGTTTTTGGTTTCTTTGGATTTTTGCGATTTTTGAAATTTTTTGGAGATTTTGGATTTTCTGGATTTCTTGGATTTTTGGATATCTCGGATTTATTCTTTTTTTTTTTATTTTTTTTGATTCTTTGGATTTCGTGGATTTCTTGGAATTCTTGGTTTTCTTGGATTTTTTGGATTACTTGGATTTCCTGGATTTCTTGAATTCGTGGATTCTTTTGTTTTTGGGTTCTGTAGATTCTATGTATTCTCTGGATTTTTTGGATTTTTTGGATTTCTTGGATTTGTGGATTCTTTGGTTCTTAGATTCGTGGATTCTTTGGTTCTTAGCTTTTTTAGATTCTTTGGAGTTTTTGGTTTCTTTGGATTTTTGCGATTTTTTAAATTTTTTAGTTTTTGGATTTTCTGGATTTCTTCGATTTTTGTATAACTCGGATTTATTCTTTTTTTTTAATTTTTTTTTTGATGTTTTGGATTTCGTGGATTTCTTGGAATTCTTGGTTTTCTTTGATTTTTTGGATTACTTAGATTTCCTGGATTTCTTGAATTCGTGGATTCTTTTGTTCTTGGGTTCTGTAGATTCTATGTATTCTCTGGATTTTTTGGATTTTTTGGATTTCTTGGATTTGTGGATGCTTTGGTTCTTGGATTCGTGGATTCTTTGGTACTTAGCTTCTTTAGATTCTTTGGAGTTTTTGGTTTCTTTGGATTTTTGCGATTTTTTAAATTTTTTGGAGTTTTTGGATTTTCTGGATTTCTTGGATTTTTGTATAACTCGGATTTATACTTTTTTTTTTAATTTTTTTGATATTTTGGATTTCGTGGATTTCTTGGAATTCTTGGTTTTCTTGGATTTTCTGGATTTCTTGGATTTTTGTATTACTCGGGTTTATACTTTTTTTTTTAATTTTTTTGTATTTTTCGATTTCGTGGATTTCTTGGAATTTTTGGTTTTCTTGGATTGTTTGGATTACATGGATTTTTAGGATTTCTTGGATTCCTTGAATTCTTGGATTCTTGGGTTCTTTGGTTCTTAGCTTCTTTAGATTCTTTGGAGTTTTTGGTTTCTTTGGATTTTTGCGATTTTTTAAATTTTTTGGAAATTTTGGATTTTCTGGATTTCTTAGATTTTTGGATATCTCGGATTAATTCTTTTTTTTTTAATTTTTTTGATTTTTTGGATTTCGTGGATTTCTTGGAATTCTTGGTTTTTTTGGATTTTTTGGATTACATGGATTTTTAGGATTTCTTGGATCCCTTGAATTCTTCGATTCTTGGGTTCTTTCGTTCTTTGGTTCGTGGGTTCTTGGAATTCGTTGTATTTTTTGGATATTTTTGGATTTGTTTAAATTTTTTGGATTTGTTGGATTTCTTAGATTTCTTGGATTCGTTGATTCTTTGGTACTTGAGTTCTTTAGATTCTTTGTATTCTCTGGATTTCTTGAAATTTTTAGATTTCTTGAATTTCTTGGATTCATGGATTCTTTGCTACTTAGGTTTTTAGATTTTTTGGATGTTTTGGATTCTTCGGATTGTTTTTGGATTTCTTGGTTTTCTTGGATTTTTGGGATTTCTGCATTTCTTGGATTTTTGGTTCTTGGGTTCCTTGGATTCTTTGGATTCTTTGTATTCTTCGGATTCTTCGGATACTTTGGATTCTATGAATTCTTTGGATTTTTCGTTTTTTTTTTTATGTCGCCTGGTGTCAGATCATAGTTTCAATAAGTAGCCGATTGTGTTTTCCGTTGACGTTACTATGTCAAATATTCTTAATGCCCTAGAGTATTATTTGGTCAAACTCTGTCACATTTTAAATCAAAAACACAAGAAACTCCTAAGGTTTTTTAAACACTCTCCATTAAGGAACACCAGGAGTGCTTGCGGTCTTCTCAAATTCTTTCAAAAATAAAACCCAAGGGTTCCAAAAGTTCCTTTTTCTTATTAAAGAGTCTTTGAGGTTTTAACATTTTCAAAAATAAAACGTAAGGAGCTACGCAGATTATTGTCTCTTCTCAAAAAAAGGCTCTAAGCACCCACAAGGATCTTTTCAAACTTAAAAAAAAAAACACCAGAAGTCCTCAAGGTTTGCTCAAATTGTTTCAAGAATAAAACACAAGGAAGGCTGAAGATTCCTGCCTCTTAAAAAAAAAAAACACTAGTCTCCCCAAGATTTTTTCAAACTTATTATTTAAAATTAAATTTTGCGATTTTTTTTATGAAAACACTTATTATAAGTTTAAATGGTCAATGTCTGCATTATCCATCTGATGAATGACTAATTTCATGTTTTCTCCACCCTTTATAGCTTCTAGAATATAAAAAATTAGGTCTCTTTTCCGTCTGTCGTCTGCATGACCCGAAACTGCCGAGCTGAGACACATTTCAAAAATACTTTGTAGACAGTAAAACGCCAATCATCCCCACCAAAAATCTGATTACGTCATCTCAATATTTTGCGAAGCAAACATTCAAAATATACGAAATAATGGGATTTATTGATCCACCCGTATTGTGCTTTTCAGTGAAGCTTAAATTAATTTTCATGCCTATAATATAACTCTAAATGAAACGTTGCTGCACAAGTTGAAATTCCCAGAAAATTATTTATTCGTCGACTTCATGATTGCCACTAAATACAAGTTTTCCTTCGTTTTACAATCGATCGTCGATTTAATAATTTATTTAATTAACTAGGAAACCACGGACCACCAACGACAAACAACCGGAAACACAAGCCCGTCATTTCTGATGATTAAAAAAATTGGCTTTTGTAGATCTGTGTAATGATTTAGTTTTTCGTAAACGCTAACCACCCAGTTAATTTAGGCCAAATCTCCCATTTCGCGCAAAAACCGCCTCCCCAATCGAACACCCCAAAAAAATCTCCGCGTACTCCGTCTTCGCAAAACATTCGCAAGCAATTGTGTCTGAACCTACAGCGGTCCCCGAGATGTTTTCGTTTTTTTTAACATAAGGGACCCCGAACTTTCTTTCCAAGTCTTTCCAGAACACCACAGGTTCCTGAGGTTTTTTCAATTGTTCTTCTTTAATAAAACAAGAAACCCTAAAATTATTTCATATTTTAAAACCAAAACACAAGGGACTCCTAAAATCCTTCAAAGTTCCCTCAAAAAATTCTCTTCTTAAAAAAAGACGCTAGGCACCCCTAAGATTCTTTCAAAGTTAAAAAAAAAACACCACGGTCCTCGATTTTTTTTGACGCAAGGGAGTCTCTAAGATTCTGTCACACTTTTAAATTAAACACAATGGACCCCTAAGATCATTTCAAAGTCTTTCCAAAACAGAACAACACGGGTTCTCGAGGTTTTCCCAAATTCTTTCAAAAATAAAACCCAAGGGGTCTAACAACCAGGCACCCCCAGGATTCTAAAAAAAAATACATCCGGAGTGGCCGAGGTTTTTTCAATTTTTTTTTACACAAAGGCCACTAAAACTCTATCACATTTTTAAATAAAAAACACGAGAGACTCCTAAGGTTCTTTTAAACACTTTCCATAAAGGAACACCAGGGGTGCTTGAGGTCTTTTCAAATTCTTTCTAAAATAAAATCTAAGGCTTCCAAAAGTTCTTCCTTCGTCTTAACAAAAAGCACTAGGAGTCTTCAAGTGTTAACTTTCTCAGCAACAGAACCATGGGGGTCTGTATATTTTTTTCAAATTTTTTAAAAAAGGAAGCACAAGGACTTCCGAATATTATTATTTCTTCCCAAAAAAAAAAACACCAAGCACCCCCACATTATTTCTAACTTAAAAAAAACGCCAGAGTTCTCCGAGGTTTTTTCGATTTTTTTTTACATAAAGGGTCCCTAAGATTCTTTGAGATTTTTAAATAAAAAGGCTCCCAAGATTCTTTCACTTTCAAAAAAAGGATTTCTTGGATTTTTTAGATTTCTTGGAATTCTTGATTTTTTTGCATTTCTTGGACTTCTTGAATTCTTGAGTTCTTAGGTTCTTGGGTTCTTTGGTTCTTTTGATTCTTTGGTTCTTTTGATTCTTTGGTTCTTTTGATTCTTTGGATTTTTTTGAATTTTTTGGAATTTCTGGATTTCTTGGATTTTTGGATATCTCGGTTTTCTTGTTTTTTTAATTTTTTAGATTTTTTGCAGTTCGTAGATTTCTTGGGATTCTTGGTTTTCTTGCATTTCTCGGATTTTTCGGAATTTTTTGATTTTTTGGTTTTCTTGGATTTCTTCGATTTTTTGGATTTCTTGGATTACTTAGATTTTTGGGATTTCTTGGATTTCTTGAATTCTTAGATCCTTAAGTTTGTAGCTTCTTTGGTTCTTGGATTCTTGGGATTCTTTGCATTTGTTGGATTCTTTGGATTATTTTGATTTTTTTGGATTTTGTTTTTAATTTCTTGGGTTTCACACTAGAACACTAAGTGATCCCAGATCCTTTCAAACTTAAAAAAACACCCGGATTCCCCGAAGTTTTTCGATTTTTTTTTAACAAACAAAAGGCCCTAAAGATTCTTTAAAATTTTTAAATAAAAACACAAGAGGCCGCCAAGCTTTCTTCAAAAATAAAACACAAGGACCTCCGAATATTATTACTTCTCCTCAAAAAAGAACAGGATTCCCCGAGGTTTTTTCGATTTTTATTACATAAAGGGCCCCTAAGATTCTTTCAGATTTTTAATTAAAAACACAACAGGCCCCCAAGATTCTTTCAAAAACCAAAAAAGAACTCCTGAATTTCTTGGATTTTTTGGATTTCTTGGAATTCTGGATTTTCTTGCATTTCTCGGTTTTCTCGGATTTTTTGTAATTCTTGGTTTTTTTTTGGATTTCTTAGGTCTCTTGGATTTTTTGGATTTCTTGGATTACTTGGATTTTTAGAATTCTTGGGTTCTTCGGTTCTTAGGTTTTTGGGTTCTTGGGATTGTTTCAATTTTTTTGATTTTTTTAAATTTCTTGGATTTCTTAAATTTCTTGGATTACTTGGATTTTCTGGATTACATGGATTACTTGGATTTCGTGGATTACTTGGATTTCATGGATTTCTTGGATTCGTGGATTCTTTGGTTCTTGGATTCATGGATTCTTTGGTTCTGAGGTTCTTTAGATTCTTTGCATTTCTCGGATTTGTCGGATTTTTGGCAGTTTTTTAATTTCTTGTTTTTTTTGGGTTTCTTGGATTTTTTTGATTTCTTGGATTATTGAATGTTTGGGATTTCTTGAATTCTTGGATTCTTGGGTTCTTAGGTACTTTGGTTCTTAGATTCTTGGCATTCTTTGGATTTGTTTGAATTTCTTGGATTTCTTAGATTTCTTGGATTTCTTGAATTCGTGGATTCTTTGGTTCTTGGGTTCTTTAGATTCTATGTATTCTCTGGATTTTTTTAATATATTGTATTTGTGGATTCTTTGGTTCCTGGATTCGTGCATTCTTTGATTCTTAGCTTCTTTAGATTCTTTGAATTTTTTGGAGTTTTTGGATATTCTGGATTTCTTAGATTTTTTTGATATCTCGGATTTATTCTTTTTTTTTAATTATTTTGATTTTTTGGATTTCTTGAAATTCTTGGTTTTCTTGGATTTTTTGGATTACTTGGATTTTTGGGATTTCTTGGATTTCTTGAATTCTTGGGTTCTTAGGTTCTTTGATTCTTGGGTTGTTTGGATTCGTTGGATTTTTTTGGATTTGTTTAAATTTCTTGAATTTGTTGGATTTCTTAGATTCTTGCATTCGTGGATTCTTTGGTTCTTGAGTTCTTTAGATTCTTTGTATTCTCTGGATTTTTTGGATTTCTTGGATTTCTTGAATTTCTTAGATTCGTGGATTGTTTGGTTCCGTGGATTGTTTGGTTCTTAGGTTTTTAGATTTTTTGGATTTTTGGATTCTTTGGATTCTTCGGATTCTTTGGATTCTTTGAATTGTTTGGAGTCTGGATTTTTTGGGTTTCTTGATTTTCTTGGATTTTTTGGTTCTTGAGTTCCTTGGATTCTTTGGATTCTTTGTATTCTTCGGATTCTTCGGATACTTTGGATTTTTTGGATTTTTCGGATTTTTTGGATGTCGCCTGGTGTCAGATCGTAGTTTCAAGAAGTAATGGTTGGATTTTAGACGACTGTTTTCCGTTGACGTTACTATGGCAAATTTTCTTAATGCCCTAGAGTATTATTTGGTCAAACTCTTTCACATTTTAAATCAAAAACACAAGAGACTCTTAAGGTTTTTTCAAACACTTTCCATTAAGGAACACAAATTCTTTCAAAAATAAGCGTCTTTGAGGTTTTAACATTTTCTAAAATAAAACGCAAGGAGCTACGAAAATTATTGTTTCTTCTCAAAAAGGCCATTAAGCATCCCCAAGGTCTTTTCAAACTTTTGAAAAAAAAACCACCAGGAGTCCTCAAGGTTTGCTCAAATTGTTTCAAGAATAAAACACAAGCAAGGCTGAAGATTCCTTCCTCTTAAAAAAAAGACATTAGCCCCCCCCAGATTTTTTCAAACTTATTCCAAAAAAAAAATTGGTCGAAGGTTATTTCGACAGAATTTCCGCCCGCCCGTGAAATACAATAAAACAAATCCAGCTTTTTCGAAAAATTATAAAATCAGATTTTGCGATTTTTTTTTTTATGAAAACCCTTATTATAAGTTAAAATGATCAATGTCTGCATTATCCATTTTCCGTCTATCGTCTGTACAACCCGAAATTGCTGAGCTGAGACACATTTCAAAAACAACTTGTAGACAGTAAGACGCCAAGTAACATTAGGTTAATCATCCCCACCAAAAATCTGATTACGTCATCTCAACATTTTGCGAAGCAAACGTTAAAAATATACAAAATAATAGGATTTATTGATCCACCCGTATTGTGCTTTTCGGTGAAGCTTAAATTAATTTTCATGCCTATAATATAACTTCAACCGAAACGTTACTGCACAAGTTGAAATTCCCAGAAAATTATTTATTCGTCGACTTCAAGATTGCCACTAAATAAAAGTTTCCCTTGGTTTTAAAATGGATCCTCGATTTTAATAATTTATTTAATTAACTAGGAAACCACGGACCACCAACGACAAACAACCGGAAACACGAGCCCGTCGTTTCTGCTGATTAAAAAAATTGGCTTTTGTAGATCCGTGTAACGATTTAGTTTTTCATAGACGCTAACCACCCAGTTAATTTAGGCCGAATCTCCCATTTCGCGCAAAAAGCGCCTCCCCAATCGAACACCCCAGAAAAAATCTCCGCGTACTCCGTCTTCGCAAAACATTCGCAAGCAATTGTGTCTGAACCAACCCGTTCGCGAATAGAGCAGTAGCAGTCAACGTTTACATTAAGTGAAGCCGCCCCTCGAAATTTTCCTCCTCCGTTCCGGCCATATCTATTTGCTTATCGAGTTAAGTTTAATCTCGAAATTAGTACCGCTGACCCCGCGCCGCAAAAGTGTGCCTCTGCCCACATCGACCGGCGGCGATCGCCGTCACCGTTCCGCGGCATTGTTTTGATAACGGTGGCCATACGGGCTTGCATATGTACACACCCACACATGTAATGCAAACATATAAAATGGGTGCATGCAGATATGTGCCGCCCCCGGCCGCCGCCCGGCCCTGTTTACAATTTATATGTAAATGAGTGCGGTCCAATTACATAAAGCCGCCAGCGGTTAAACTCACAGAATACCGTCACACCGCCACCGCTTTCATCATCTGCACAATATTCGAATTTAATTTCTCTTTAATTATAGCTTAATAAAACTTAAATACCTCGCCGTAAAAATTACCCTTACTGTCGTCGTAACAGCCGACCAACTTATTAAAACTTGTAATCTGTCTTGGCAAACTACTAATTACCTTTTGTCTGCGCTCGATATTTTCATGGGCGGCCGAAAATGGCGCTCGGGGAATTAAGGCCTATTCAAAAATCCGACGCCACGCAAATGGAGCAGTCGGTGGGATAACAAATCATCGGGTAACGTTAAAAACATGCCGTAATCTAAGCTGGCTGATGGGGTAATTGCACAAATGTGATGAACCGGTGTAATTTTAATGATATTGCCGGTAATATGATGGCTGTAGGTGTAGTAATTCGGCAAAAGCAGACTTTAATGCCATGTTTTAGCGGTAGCGGCGGAGTTTAACGGTATTGGCTGGAGGGGAAACGCCATTTCTCTACAAATTTGGGCACATTCGATTTGGCCGGGGATGGGAAATCGACCAATGCAGCAGCAACATTAAAGCACGTTTTTAACTTCCCCGATGGGCAAAATTAACACACCTTTCGATTTAAACACTTGAACGGATCTACACGTTTCGAGGTCCCCGAAGTGTGGTTGTTCGATTTTTCTGTTTGTTTCAGTTTTTATGGTTCTGCAATTTGCAGCTTTTAGATTTCAATTTTGTTACTTTCCGATTTTCCACTTTTCGATTTTTTGATTTTTTTTCGATCGTCGTTTTTTCGATTTTTTGATTTTTCAATTTTTAGGCCTTGCAATTTTTTTACTTTTCCCTTTTTCGAGTATTTGTTTCATCGAATTTTCGATTTTTCGAGTTTTCGATTTTCGATTTTTCGCTTTTTCCATTTTCCGATTTTCGATTTTTCGATTTTCCATGTTTAGATATTTTTCGATTTTTTTTATTTTTCGATTGTTCTGTTCGTCAGTTTTGAGACTTTGCAATTTTTACTTTTCCACTTTTCTATTATTTTAGTTTCGGATTATTCGATTTTTGAATTTTCGTTTTTTTTCCTTTTTCGATTTTTGATTTTTCCATTTTTCGGTTTTTTGATTTTTCAATTCTCGGTTTTTCAATCTTGCAAATTTTCGATTTTTCAGATTTGTGAATTTCCAATTTTTCGATCGACCTACGTATTAGATTCATTGAATTTTCGATTTTCGGTTTTTCCATTTTTAGATTTTTGATTTTCCAGTTTTGCATTTTCAGATTTTCTGTTTTTCGCATATCTGATTTATCAAATTTTCGATTTTTCGGCTTTTCGAATTTTCGATTGTTCAGTTTTCCATTTTTCAGCTTTTAGACTTCAATTTTTTTACTTTTCGATTTTCCAAATTTTCGAGTTTCAATTTTCAGATTTTTGATTTTTCGATTTTCTTTTTAAATCTTTGAATTTTTCGGTTTTGATTTTTCGAATTTTGATTTTTAATTTTTCCATTCTTCGGTTTTTAGACTTCAATTTTCTTTCTTTTAAATTTTTCGATATTCTATTTTCCGCTTTTCAGAATTTTCGATTTTGAGTTTTCAGACTTTCGATGATTTGAATTTTGGATTTTTCAGTTTTATGATTTTTCGATTTTTAGAAAATTTGAGTAGTCGAATTTTCGGTTTTTCAATTCATCGATTTTTGTATGTTGAATACTTGGATTCTTTGGTTCTTTGGTTCGTAGGTTCTTGGGATTCGTTGGATTTTTTGGTTCTTGGGTTTTTTAGATTCTATGTATTCTCTGGATTTTTAGGATTTCTTGGATTTGTGGATTCTTTGGTTCTTGGATTCGTGAATTCTTTGTTCTTAGCTTTTTTAGATTCTTTGGAGTTTTTGGTTTCTTTGGATTTTTGCGATTTTTTAAATTTTTTGGAGATTTTGGATTTTCTGGATTTCTTGGATTTTTGGATATCTCGGATTCGTTCTTTTTTTTAATTTTTTTGATTCTTTGGATTTCGTGGATTTCTTGGAATTCTTGGTTTTCTTGGATTTTTTGGATTACTTGGATTTCCTGGATTTCTTGAATTCGTGAATTTTTTGGATTTCTTGGATTTGTGGATTCTTTGGTTCTTAGATTCGTGGATTCTTTGGTTCTTAGCTTTTTAGATTCTTTGGAGTTTTTGGTTTCTTTGGATTTTTACGATTTTTTAAATTTTTTGGAATTTTTGGATTTTCTGGATTTCTTCGATTTTTGTATAACTCGGAATTATTCTTTTTTTTTTATTTTTTTTGTAGTGTTGGATTTCGTGGATTTCTTGGAATTCTTGGTTTTCTTGGATTTTTTGGTTCTTGGGTTCTTTAGATTCTATGTATTCTCTGGATTTTTTGGATTTCTTGGATTTGTGGATTCTTTGGTTCTTGGATTCGTGGATTCTTTGGTTCTTAGCTTCTTTAGATTCTTTGGAGTTTTTGGTTTCTTTGGATTTTTGCGATTTTTTAAATTTTTTGGAGTTTTTCGATTTTCTGGATTTCTGGGATTTTTGTATAACTCGGATTTATACTTTTTTTTTTAATTTTTTTGATGTTTTGGATTTCGTGGATTTCTTGGAATTCTTGGTTTTTCTGGATTTCTTGGATTTTTGTATAACTCGGATTTATACTTTTTTTTTAATTTTTTTTATTTTTTGGATTTCGTGGATTTCTTGGAATTCTTGGTTTTCTTGACCTACGTATTAGATTCATTGAATTTTCGATTTTCGGTTTTTCCATTTTTAGATTTTTGATTTTCCAGTTTTGCATTTTCAGATTTTCTGTTTTTCGCATATCTGATTTTTCAAATTTTCGATTTTTCGGCTTTTCGAATTTTCGATTGTTCAGTTTTCCATTTTTCAGCTTTTAGACTTCAATTTTTTTACTTTTCGATTTTCCAAATTTTCGAGTTTCAATTTTCAGATTTTTGATTTTTCGATTTTCTTTTTAAATCTTTGAATTTTTCGGTTTTGATTTTTCGAATTTTTGATTTTTAATTTTTCCATTCTTCGGTTTTTAGACTTCAATTTTCTTTGTTTTAAATTTTTCGATATTCTATTTTCCGCTTTTCAGAATTTTCGATTTTGAGTTTTCAGACTTTCGATGATTAGAATTTTGGATTTTTCAGTTTTATGATTTTTCGATTTTTAGAAAATTTGAGTAGTCGAATTTTCGGTTTTTCAATTCTTCGATTTTTGTGTGTTCAATTTTTCAATTTAAATTTTGCGATTTTCAATTTGTCCATTTTCGATTTTTAGAATTTTCGGTTTTTCAATTTTTCCATTCTCAGCTGTTAGACTTCAATTTTGTTACTTTCCGATTTTTTGGTTTTCGATTTTCCAATTTTCAGAATTTTCAAGTTTCTTTATTCAGATTTTCCATTTTCCACTTTTTCGATTTCAGATATTTTTCGATTTTTTTTTTATTTTTCGATTGTTCTGTTCGTCAGTTTTGAGACTTTGCAATTTTTACTTTTCCACTTTTCTATTATTTTAGTTTCGGATTATTTGATTCGATTTTTGAATTTTCGTTTTTTTTTTCATTTTTCGATTTTTCAATTTCCAGTTTTCGATTTTCCACTTTTTGATTTTACGATTTTTCGATTTTTCTGTTCGTCAGTTTTTAGGCTTTGCAATTTGTTTACTTTTCGATTTTTCGATTATTTTACTTTCGAGTTTTTTAATTTTTGAATTGTCGACTTTTAGAGTTTTCAATATTATGAATTTTCGAATTTTCGGTTTTCCCATTTTTCGATTTTTGATTTTTCCATTTTTCGGTTTTTTGATTTTTCAATTCTCGGTTTTTCAATCTTGCAAATTTTCGATTTTTCAGATTTCTGAATTTCCAGTTTTTCGATCGACCTACGTATTAGATTCATTGAATTTTCGATTTTCGGTTTTTCCATTTTTAGATTTTTGATTTTCCAGTTTTGCATTTTCAGATTTTCTGTTTTTCGCATAGCTGATTTATCAAATTTTCGATTTTTAGGCTTTTCGAATTTTCGATTGTTCAGTTTTCCATTTTTCAGCTTTTAGACTTCAATTTTTTTACTTTTCGATTTTCCAGATTTTCGAGTTTCAATTTTCAGATTTTTGATTTTTCGATTTTCTTTTTAAATCTTTGAATTTTTCGGTTTTGATTTTTCGAATTTTTGATTTTTAATTTTTCCATTCTTCGGTTTTTAGACTTCAATTTTCTTTCTTTTAAATTTTTCGATATTCTATTTTCCGCTTTTCAGAATTTTCGATTTTGAGTTTTCAGACTTTCGATGATTAGAATTTTGGATTTTTCAGTTTTATGATTTTTCGATTTTTAGAAAATTTGAGTAGTCGAATTTTCGGTTTTTCAATTCATCGATTTTTGTATGTTCAATTTTCAATTTAAATTTTGCGATTTTCAATTTGTCCATTGTCGATTTTTAGAATTTTCGGTTTTTCAATTTTTCCATTCTCAGCTGTTAGACTTCAATTTTGTTACTTTCCGATTTTTTGGTTTTCGATTTTCCAATTTTCAGAATTTTGAAGTTTCTTTATTCAGATTTTCCATTTTCCACTTTTTCGATTTTAGATATTTTTCGATTTTTTTTTATTTTTCGATTGTTCTGTTCGTCAGTTTTGAGACTTTGCAGTTTTTACTTTTCCACTTTTCTATTATTTTAGTTTCGGATTATTTGATTCGATTTTTGAATTTTCGTTTTTTTTTCATTTTTCGATTTTCCAATCTTCGATTTTTCAATTTCCAGTTTTCGATTTTCCACTTTTCGATTTTACGATTTTTCAATTTTTCTGTTCGTCAGTTTTTAGGCTTTGCAATTTGTTTACTTTTCGATTTTTCGATTATTTTACTTTCCAGTTTTTTAATTTTTGAAATGTCGACTTTTAGAGTTTTCAATATTATGAATTTTCGAATTTTCGGTTTTCCTATTTTTCGATTTTTGATTTTTCCATTTTTCGGTTTTTTGATTTTTCAGTTCTCAGTTTTTCAATCTTGCAAATTTTCGATTTTTCAGATTTGTGAATTTCCAGTTTTTCGATCGACCTACGTATTAGATTCATTGAATTTTCGATTTTCGGTTTTTCCATTTTTAGATTTTTGATTTTCCAGTTTTGCATTTTCAGATTTTCTGTTTTTCGCATATCTGATTTATCAAATTTTCGATTTTTCGGCTTTTCGAATTTTCGATTGTTCAGTTTTCCATTTTTCAGCTTTTAGACTTCAATTTTTTTACTTTTCGATTTTCCAAATTTTCGAGTTTCAATTTTCAGATTTTTGATTTTTCGATTTTCTTTTTAAATCTTTGAATTTTTCGGTTTTGATTTTTCGAATTTTTGATTTTTAATTTTTCCATTCTTCGGTTTTTAGACTTCAATTTTCTTTCTTTTAAATTTTTCGATATTCTATTTTCCGCTTTTCAGAATTTTCGATTTTGAGTTTTCAGACTTTCGATGATTAGAATTTTGGATTTTTCAGTTTTATGATTTTTCGATTTTTAGAAAATTTGAGTAGTCGAATTTTCGGTTTTTCAATACATCGATTTTTGCATGTTCAATTTTTCAATTTAAATTTTGCGATTTTCAATTTGTCCATTGTCGATTTTTAGAATTTTCGGTTTTTCAATTTTTCCATTCTCAGCTGTTAGACTTCAATTTTGTTACTTTCCGATTTTTTGGTCTTCGATTTTCCAATTTTCAGAATTTTCAAGTTTCTTTATTCAGATTTTCCATTTTCCACTTTTTCGATTTTAGATATTTTTCGATTTTTTTTTTATTTTTCGATTGTTCTGTTCGTCAGTTTTGAGACTTTGCAATTTTTACTTTTCCACTTTTCTATTATTTTAGTTTCGGATTATTTGATTCGATTTTTGAATTTTCGTTTTTTTTTCATTTTTCGATTTTCCAATCTTCGATATTTCAATTTCCAGTTTTCGATTTTCCACTTTTCTATTTTACGATTTTTCAATTTTTCTGTTCGTCAGTTTTTAGGCTTTGCAATTTTTACTTTTCCACTTTTCTATTACATATTTTAGTTTCGGATTATTTGATTCGATTTTTGAATTTTCGTTTTTTTTTTCATTTTTCGATTTTCCAATCTTCGATATTTCAATTTCCAGTTTTCGATTTTCCACTTTTCTATTTTACGATTTTTCAATTTTTCTGTTCGTCAGTTTTTAGGCTTTGCAATTTGTTTACTTTTCGATTTTTCGATTATTTTACTTTCCAGTTTTTTAATTTTTGAAATGTCGACTTTTAGAGTTTTCAATATTATGAATTTTCGAATTTTCGGTTTTCCTATTTTTCGATTTTTGATTTTTCCATTTTTCGGTTTTTTGATTTTTCAATTCTCGGTTTTTCAATCTTGCAAATTTTCGATTTTTCAGATTTGTGAATTTCCAGTTTTTCGATCGACCTACGTATTAGATTCATTGAATTTTCGATTTTCGATTTTTCCATTTTTAGATTTTTGATTTTCCAGTTTTGCATTTTCAGATTTTCTGTTTTTCGCATAGTTGATTTATCAAATTTTCGATTTTTCGGCTTTTTCAAAGTATTCAGTTTTGCTATTCTTGGTTTCTTCAATAAAATAAATTGACTCAGTCATTAACTTTTTTGAGATACCCTGTATAACCAAATCTAAAAAATATTAATGCAGTGATAAATCACAAGTATAAAACTCATCATATTTTATACATTTAAGATAGGATTTATTCTGCAAAATTTTGAGGTGACGTCATAAATTTTTTAGAGAGGATAAGCAAATATATTTTAATTAAAAATGTATCATGTTTATCATGATTTTAAAACATCTGCAAGATTTCAAAGTATTCGATTTTGCAAATTCAAAAATATTGTTTTGTAATTTTGATTTTTTTTTTCCAAAAATCTGGACGTTTTGGATACAAACTCAACACGGAGTCATAAACTAGATGTGTTACTGTATACAATTTAAAACCCATTTACTATGCATAAATTTGAAGTGACGTCATCACATTATTGGTGGGGCTGATTAGACAAATTTAATAATTTTGCGACATTTATGAAAAAAATATCAGTTAACAAAAATGGCACGTTTTTATTATTATGCCAGTTACATGTCACTCAACGACAATGTCGTTTTTTTTAAGAGTATTTTATTTGAAAAAGTGATGAAATTTTTTATACGGAACAATTGGTCGAAAGATGTTAGAAAGCAAAATAATTCATGTCCGGACACAACTACCTGCTAAATCTTCTCCGACAAATTCGAGAGAACTGGTGTGAGCCTTAAAAATTTCTTACCAAATGTATATATAACTACTGTCCGTCCCGTTATTGTCAATAAAATTTTATAGGGTAAAATGTGAATTTCGTTGTAGTTTGAGCCTACCTACAAATTCTGCCCTTGAAGGATTTGGACCGCCTTCTTCGGTGAGGGCAGGCAAAAACGATCCGCCCATAGGCTCAAAACATTTGCGTGCGATTGTACGTTTGTGTGGTTTTAACGCGTGCCGATACGTGATTTTTTTGGCTCAGGGTTGGCTCCGACTAGCTTGCTCAGTTGGCATCGTTTATTTACATGACAGCGACATGACAGTGATCACGTCAAAACTTCACATTGACGTGTGAAGGTTAGCTTCGTGTCATCTTAAAATCAGTACAGCCAACAATGATATAACAAATTAAAACCCAATTTAATTGGTCGTTATGTACCCGAGCATCAGTCCCTTTATTCTCCGTCAAAAGAATTCAAAATCCTAAAATCCGGGCTTTCTCGAAATCAACTTATTATTAAGTTACAAATCCGTAAATAATTGGAGCGATTTTTCTTCGATAACTCCCCCAATTATGAAAAACTGAAAAAAGTGAGATCACTCCTTACGGGATTAAAGGTTATTTAGAGTGACAAATGAATACCACAAGCACTTGTCATAAATCACGATGAAATTTTAACTTGCGTTGCGAGAACAAAAGATAGAATAATCAATCATATTAGTGACGAATCAAACCGAACATTTGTTTTTTTGATCATACCATAAATCAGAATCGCGTTTTTTGTGAGGTCCGTTGTCGACAGCCAATTTAAGAATTGATTTCCAATATGACGAATGAATGAATGGAAAAAAGTTTGCTAAGATTGGAAACTGCAAGTGTGTACGAAGGGGAAAGCTCGCGCAGCTGGACAGTTTAAAATTTTAATTAATTTTATGATTGTCACGCGTTTCGGGGGTAATTTTAAGAGGCGTTTGTTCTAAAACGTTGGCAATGCCGTGTAATAACAGTCAACAAATTAAAACTGCGTACACTCTAGTATTAATTAATTCGGATCGTGCTTTCGGACAGTGGCGGCGGGGAGAAGCGGAACTTCACAAACTTCATTATTGAAGATTTTTAAAACTTCTTGACTGTTGAAACAAGTGAGACCGAGTAGTTACAAGTTTTAATGAACGACGATTTTTCTCGCCATTTAGATTTCTAACGTCGTTAAGAAAGCGCCGCACACCTTCGTCACTCTCTTTACTACAGCCGCCTCTTCACTATAACGCTATTACTACAAAACTTAACTTTATTTTGACGATGAAGTTCGAGCCCCGTTTACGAATTATGACGCACTAAAAGCTCAACTGTAATTTTTCATATTTCTGCTGCACGTGCAAACATCGCGAAACAAAGCCTTTATTCGCGGTGGCTCGCAATGAAAAATTTAAATTCAAATTCCACAAATTGGTGATAATTATTCTGGTACGTGGGAACGCTCGCCCACAACAAGATTATTTACAAATTGGTGCAAACGAAACGAAAACGCACATACCTGACTTACAAGCAATCGGTTCGTTGTCAAATTCAAAACCGTGCGAAATGTTACTATAAAGCGAAAATTATATTTGTGAAAGCGTTGTTCTTGCTGAGGCAACAAAAACTAACAAAAGAATTATCAAGTGGGGGAATTTTAGGGTAACAGTGGTGTACAGAAGCATATTTAATCAACAAAAATTGAAACAAACGGGGCTAATGAATTTGGTGTGGTGGTTACGAGTGTGATTTTAGAATTCTCATAGCACGTATAATTTTTTTACACTTAAATTACTACCAGCGCGGGCTCGAAGCGTATTTTATGCTTATATCGTGTCACCATTTGTGTTTTACGTTTTGAAATTTGAACATTTATTCGTAGACATTCCTCTCACAGCGACGTGTGCACCAAAACCATATTAAGAGAAGTCGCTACGTTTGGCTCTTATGGTGTTGTCAATATATGTTCAGAATGGAATATCTCCATTATTAACACCCCTATGGTTATGAAGTTTTATATGTAACAATTTATTATCATATATTTTTTAATTTTCTTGAAATTTTGGATCATGTATTTTATTAAAAGATCAATATTTCACTTATTTATGGAAATTTTGGAACGAGGTTGTCACCACTGTTTTCAACTAGCAAAAGTTTAGAAATCGTACTAGGTACATTTTTGGCTTTAATTGTTGGGACTGAGATATTGTAAGTTTTGAAAGCTGAAAACAGTGTTGAAAACCGTGTTCTGAAATTTCCTTTAATACTCAAGATATTAATTTTTAAAAATACATTATGAAAAAATTTCACTAAAATTAAAATAAAAAAATATCACGAACTGTTTTTAACAAAATTGCCCTTGCGTTATATAAAGAAAGCTATGGACAACATATATTTAATATTTCAAAACCAAGGGTCTGTTAATAACGGAGATATTACATTCTGAAAATAGGCCGAAAATTCCACTAGAAAATGTAGCGGCGGGCCTTAATAAGCGCTAGCCCCGCCCACCTCTCTTATTTTAGCAGATTTTAGCCCCGCCCACACACGCGATTTTATCTCTTGTCAATTGCGACCCACCATTCATTTGCACTAGACAAAATGAATCAGTGAAATGGAGGCGGGGTGGATGGGTGGGGTGAATTATATGTTCCTTTGTAAAGTAAGAATGGGAACTAATAGAACGTATGTTATTTGCTATAACATTTATTTCTTATTTCTGAAGAAAAAATGCGAGAACGGGTGGGTGGGCGGGGCTAAGTTTAACTTTTCCTATAGAATCTTTTATAAGCAAACAATAGCTCCGCCCACACACCCCCTCTTCATTCCAGTGATTACTCGTAATATTGTTTAGTCATTTACCAAAATCAATCTTATTTATAGCTCAAAATTTTGCCGAATAAATTCTACCCAAATGTGATTTATCATTGCATTCGTATTGTTTTGATTTGCTTAAACAGGTGGCTCGAAAAAGGTGGCTAGTGCTTGTTAAGATAAGATTGATTTTGGCAAATAACATATCCTCTAAGAAAAAAAGGGTGGGTGGGCGGGGCTAAAACTTGCTCAAATGGGACTGAACAATATTAAGAGTGGTCACTGGTACGAAGAAAGGGTGGGTGGGCGGGGCTACTGCTTGCTTATAAAACTAGAAAGAAGCTAAATTTAGCCCCGCCCACCTCTTTTCTCCATTTCACTGACTTACTTATTTTATTTAGTGTAAAACGGAAATTGAAAAATAACAGTATTGTATTTCCAAAATTTTGTGGGTAAATGGAGTGAGCCATGCCCGATTTGATCAATAAAATAAATTCATTCATTCATTAATTTTTTGAGTCTCCTGTTTAAGCAAATCTAAAAAATAGGCCGAAAGTGAATTATATGTTCTTTTGTAAAGTGAGAATGGAAACTAATTATTACCACTTATTTGCTATAATATTTATTTCTTATTTATGAAGAAAAAAATTAAAGAACGGGTGGGTGGGCGGGGCTAAATTTAACTTTTCCTATCGAATCTTTTATTAGCAACCAATAGTCCCGCCCACCCACCCTTTCTTTATTCCGGTGATTACTCTTAACATTGTTCAGTCATTTACCAAAATCAATCTTATTTTAATTTCAAAATTTTGCCGAGTAAATTCTACCCAAATGTGGAAAATATGATAAGTTTTTACTTGTGATTTATCATTGCATTCGTATTTTTTTGATTTGCTTAAACAGGTGAGTCAAAAAAAATTAATGAATTAGTCAATTTTTTTGTTTTATTAAATCAGGAACGGTTGACTCCATTTTCTCAGAAAATTATGGGAATGCAATACTGTTATTTTTCAATTCCCATTTCACACTAAATAAAATACGTCCGTGAAATGTAGAAAGTAGGTGGGCGGAGCAAAATTTAGCTTTTTTCTAGTTTTATGGACAAGCAACCCCACCCACCCACCTCTTCTTCGATTCAGTGACCACTCTGAATATTGTTTAGTCCTGTCTTAGTAAGTTCAAGCCCCGCCCATCCACCCTTTTTTTCTTAGAGGATTTGTCATTGACCAAAAACAATTTTATATTAACTATATTAACAAGCACTAGCTCCACCCACCCGCCCTCTATTGTCTTAGAGGACATGTCGTTTGCCACAATTAGTCTTATCTTAGCAAGTACTAGCCCCTCCTATCCACCTTTTATTTTCTTAGAGGGTATGTCATTCACCAAAATCAAAAATGAGAGAACGGGTGGGTGGGCGGGGCTAAGTTTAATTTCTCTACAGAATCTTTTATAAGCAAGTAGTAGCCCCGCCCACCCACCCCCTTTTTATTCCAGTGATTACTCTTAATATTGTTCATTCGTTTACCAAAATCAATCTTATTTTAACAAATACTAATCGTAACTAATTAAACGTAATTTTTTGTTCCACTACTTATTTGTTATAACATGTATTTCTTATTTCTGAAGAAAAAATGAGAGAACGGGTGGGTGGGCGGGACTAAGTTTAATTTGTCCCAGAAAATCTTTTATAAGCAAGTACTAGCCCCGCCCACCCACACCCTCTTTATTCCAGTGATTACTCTTAATATTGTTCCGTCGTTTACCAAAATCAATCTTATTTTAACAAATACTAATCGTAATTAATTAAACGTAATTTTTTGTTATACTACTTATTTGTTATAACATGTATTTCTTATTTCTGAGGAAAAAATGAGAGAACGGGTGGGTGGGCGGGACTAAGTTTAATTTGTCCCAGAAAATCTTTTATAAGCAAGTACTAGCCCCGCCCACCCACACCCTCTTTATTCCAGTGATTACTCTTAATATTGTTCCGTCGTTTACCAAAATCAATCTTATTTTAACAAATACTAATCGTAATTAATTAAACGTAATTTTTTGTTATACTACTTATTTGTTATAACATGTATTTCTTATTTCTGAGGAAAAAATGAGAGAACGGGTGGGTGGGCGGGGCTAAGTTTAATTTTTCCCACAGAATCTTCTACAAGCAAGCAGTAGCTCCGCCCACCCACCCCTTCTTTATTTCAGTGATTACTGTTAATATTGTCAGTCGTTTACCAAAATCAATCTTATTTTAACAATTACTAATCGTAATTAATTACACGTAATTTTTTGTTATACTACTTATTTGTTATAACATGTATTTCTTATTTGAAAAATAACAATATTGTACTCCCAAAATTTTCTAGGAAAATGCCGAATAAATTCTACCCAAAGTGTGCAAAATATGATGAGTTTATACTTGTAATTTATCGGTAGATACGTTTTTTTTTTTTTGATTTGCTTAAACAGGTGGTTCAAAAAAAATAATGAATGAGTCATTTTTTTTTTTTTATTAAGTCAGGAACGTTTTTCCCAGAAAATTTTGAGAATACAATACTGCTATTTTTCAAATTCCATTTTACACTAAATAAAGTCAGTGAAATGGAGAAAAGAGGTGGGCGGGGCAAAATTTAGTTTACTTCTAGTTCAATGAATAGTTCAATGAACAAACAGTAGCTCTGCCCACCTACTTCTTCGATCCAGTGAATACTCTTAATATTATTCAGTCTTATCTTGGCAAGTTTTAGCCCCGCCCAGCCACCCTTTTTTTTCGTAGAGGATACATTAGTTTCTGAAGAAAAAGTGAGAGAACGGGTGGGTAGGCGGGGCTAAGTTTAATTTTTCCTACAGAATCTTTTATAAGCAAGCAGTAGCCCCGCCCACCCACCCCCTCTTTATTCCAGTGATTACTCTTAATATTGTTCAGTCGTTTATCAAAATCAATCTTATTTTAACAAATACTAATCGTAACTAATTAAACGTAATTTTTTGTTATACTACTTATTTGTTGTAACACGTATTTCTTATTTCTGAAGAAAAAGTGAGAGAACGGGTGGGTGGGCGGGGCTAAGTTTAAGTTTTCCTACAGAATCTTTTATAAGCAAGCAGTAGCCCCGCCCACCCACCCCCTCTTTATTGCAGTGATTACTCTTAATATTGTTCAGTCGTTTACCAAAATCAATCTTATTTTTATTTTAAAATTTTGCCGAATAAATTCTACCCAAAATGTGCAAAATATGATGAGTTGTTACTTGTGATTTATCATTGCATTCGTTTTTTTTTCATTTGCTTAAACAGGTGGCTCAAAAATGGTGGCTAGTACTTGTTAAGATAAGATTGATTTTGGCAAATAACATATCCTCTAAGAAAAAAAGAGTGGGTGGGTGGGGCTTAAACTTACTAAAACAGGACTGAACAATATTAAGAGTGGTCACTGGTACGAAGAAGGGGTCGGTGGGTGGGGCTACTACTTGCAAAAGATTCTGTAGGAAAAGTTAAACTTAGCCCCGCCCACCCACCCGTTCTCTCATTTTTTCTTCAGAAATAAGAAATAAATGTTATAACAAATAAGTAGTATAACAAAAAAAATTACGATTGATTAGTTACGATTAGTATTTGTTAAAATAAGATTGATTTTGGTAAATGACTGAACAATATCAAGAGTAATCACTGAAATATAGAGGGGGTGGGTGGGCGGGGCTACTCTACTTGCTTATAAAAGAACCTGTTGGAAAAGTTAAACTTAGCCCCGCCCACCAACCTGTTCTCTCATTTTTTCTTCAGAAATAAGAAATAAATTTTATAACAAATAAGTAGTATAACAAAAAAAAATACGATTAATTAGTTACGATTAGTATTTGTTAAAATAAGATTGATTTTGATAAATAACTGAACAATATTAAGAGTAATCACTGGAATAAAGAGGGGGTGGGTGGGCGGGGCTGCTGCTTGTTCATAAAACTAGAAAAAGCCCCGCCCACCTCTTTTTCCATTTCACTGACTTATTTTATTTAGTGTAAAATGGAAATTGAAAAATAACAGTATTGTACTCCCAAAATTTTCTAGGAAAATGCCGAATAAATTCTACCCAAAGTGTCCAAAATATGATGAGTTTATACTTGTGATTTATCAGAGGCATCGTATTTTTCTTGATTTGCTTAAACAGGTGGCTCAAAAAAATTTATGAATGAGTCAATTTCTTTATTTATTTATTTTTTTATTAAGTCAGGAACGTTTTTCCCAGAAAATTTTGGGAATACCATACTGTTAGTTTTCAAATTCCATTTTACACTAAATAAAGTCAGTGAAATGGAGAAAAGAGGTGGGCGGGGCAAAATTTACCTTATTTCTAATTCTATGAACAAACAGTAGCCCCACCCACCCACCTCATCTTCAATCCAGTGACTATTCTTAATATTATTCAGTGTTATCTTACCAAGTTTTAGCCCCGCCCACCCGCTCTCTATTTTCTTAGAAAGTATGTTGGGTGCCACAATCAATCTTATCTTAACAGGTACTAACCCCGCCTACCAGCGCTATTCTCATTCTAACGATTTAATTTCTATTCAGTATAAGATCCATCTTTCACTCAGACTAGATAAAATGAATCACTGAAATGGAGGCGGGGTGATGGGCGGGGCTAATTATATGTTCTCTTGTAGAATGGGAATGGGAACTAATAGAACGTAGGCTGTTAAAAACCAAAAGAAAAATGCTAATCGTCATTTTTTCGGTATACGATTCGCTATGATATTAATTTCTTATTTCAGAAGAAAAAAAATTAGAGAACGGGTGGGTGGGCGGGGTCAATTATGTTCTTCTGTCGAGTGTGAGTGGCAACCAATAATAGAATCTAGGATGTGAAAAAAGTAAAAAAAGCGCTAATTGTATTTTTTTTATGATACTATATGCTATAAAATTTATTTCTTATTTCATGCACCTGACCTAACTTGACCTAACGTGACCGGACCGGTTCTGACTTCTCTGTTGTCTCAAATAAATGAATTCTAAACATTTCTGTGAATATCTAAAAACCACAAAGGACATTAATTAACCGCAACTGTAAAAATTGCTATAATTCAATTAGCGATTTTGGAAAAACGGTAGGAATTTCCGAAGAAACGAAGCTGAAAATGACTTCTGGATATAGAAATCTACAAGAAAATCGAAAATAGTTGAAAAATGGTCGAAAATATCAAAAGTGTCAAAATTAATCCTGTCGTATCAAATATTTGCCCCGCCCACCCACCCTCTATTTTCTTAGAGAGAATGTCATTTGCCAAAAACAGTCTTATCTTAGCAAGTACTAGCCCCACCCACCCCCTTTTTCTCATTCCAACGACTAATTTTATTTCTGTTCAGTATAAGATCATTCATTTCATTCATATCAGATAAAATTAATCACTGAAAAGAAGGCAGGGGGGGTGGCCAGGGCTAATTATGTTCTTCTGTCGAATGGGAGTGTCAACTAATAGAACCTATGATGTGAAAAAAGTAAAAAAAAGTGCTAATCGTAATTTTTTCGGTATATTTCAGAAGAAAAAAAATTAGAGAACGGGTGTGGGGGGGGGGCGGGTAAGTTTACCTTTTCCTACAGACTCTTTTATAAGCTCGTCGAAATCAATCTCCCAGAAATTTTCGTGAATTTTTAACCAACCGTGGATGACTATTAAGGGTCACTGTTGTTGAAACTCCAAACTGTCATCGCTCTAACACTCTCTGACACACCTTCACGTGCCACATGTTCGTTAATTTCGTTGTCCTTTGAGCAATTTTCTGCGTTGTTTTTCGCAGCTTTGGAGAAAGTATGTTATTTAAAAAAGTTTTGTTTATTACAGAAAATGAAAATTCGCTCGTCGAGTAATTTGTCGTTGCTAAGAAGTGTCGCTCTTTTTGTCGCTTTTTTTTAACAAGTCCACGTTTCGGAGATATTAATTTCGTGGATCCAATTATTTTGCAGGTCCACTTTTTTATTCAAGAATGAACGGCTGCCGTTTATTAGTTTTTGAAAACTTAAGCATACAACTTTCTCTAATTTCCGCTGTTGTATGTAGAGTACAATAAAAGTTACGCAGTCAGAGAATCTCCACCTAATTGTCACTAATACAACTGGACACAATTTAACCGTAGTTGGCACTTTAGTGCTAATATTAATTGCACCAAAAGACAGATTTGACTATTACGCCGTCCTCCGGGTCCAATTTTAGTAATCAGACAATACATCATAGAAATTCGCTTTGTGGCAAATCAAATGATTATTTTACTGGAGTACAGTGGAATTAATTTCACGTGACCTGTAGAACGTACGTACTGTCACACAGACAATATAGTTATTTATTCAACTGTGATTCTTTGTGTCTTCTGATTACATTACACGTGTGTATTCAAACAAAGGGAATCTGGTCGTTTGACACTGTAATAATCCAAGACTACAGTACAGTTTGACGGGTTTAAAGTTTAAAGTGTCCCTTTTTTGACAGCTCCATCGCCATATTGGGTTCTTGACAATCTATCGAAGCACCCAAGTGGCGATATTCCGCATTGAGCTGTGTCCTCGTCCGCACAACCCCGTCCCGACGCACACACACGCACTAATTAAAGTCCAATTGTGCGAAAGACAGAAAGAGAACAAACAATACGCTTTGACTCGCAGTTATTTATGCTCCGGCATTCGCAATAATGTTTTATTTTTTTATTTCAATTTCTGTTTTATCTTGGTTAACTTTACTACATGGGGGAGTAGTGCTGAGGCCAGGTTTTAATTTGTATGCAAATTTCAGTGGTTAAAATAAAGCGGGGACTGCCGTTCACAAAAGCATCCCCAAATGGAATATCCCGTTATCCGCGTTCGTAAATTTGTGGCATAAAGCCCCGCCGCTTCCATTTTTAATTGTCCGCCGGTCATCTCGAGGACATTTTTAATAATTTCGCCAAGTTGAATTAATCCAGACGAGGCGAAACGCGCCGACTTACTAATCATGACTATTAATTTAGTACGATTGCAATTGAAGCAATTTCCAACTTCGGGGAGAATGCAAAATCCCTCCTATTTCAACGTCCAACTTTAATTGAAATGCTTGTAAAGCGACCATAACGGGTTACTGTGCAAGCGGTCGTTACGAATAACAGTCGCCACTGCCAACGCCCTATTCGGCCCTAATTTGCAGAATTTCGATGCGAATTTTTCGACGACCCCAAAAATCCACTATTGCACCCAACATGTACTAATAACAAATATTGCACCCGCTCGTAATCGGCGTCATTACGCACCGATCCGTCATTAGAGCCCCATTTCCATAAAAACCCGCTCCCAGCAATCACCACACTAAAGCCTCACCTAAATTCTGGACTTCGCACGGCAGCACAATCGTGTCCCCGATGACCACTCGAAACGTGTTCGCTCTTGACACGAATCTGGGCACAATCAAAACCTCTTCGTTCCCGAAATTTGGCCCTGAAAGCAGAACAACAAAACTCGGTATAGTTAATGCCTTTTTCCTGCTAGTTATGCAAAGAGTAGGAATCTCCATCAGCATTGAGCCGGATGGTGGATGGTGATTGATTAGCCCACATTGTTTAATACCGCTCACAACCTGACTGGAACTTGAATTATAGATGGTCGAGAGCAACATATTCGTTCTGGATAACAGAGTCCCAATTTATTAACGTACAACGCAAACACGACAGCGGTTTGTGTAATGCATACCGACATTACGGACACGAGGACAATAAAAGTATAACCGATTTTGTTCTGCTGGCTGGAGTTGTCCACGTCGTGGACGAATTGTGGCGATGATTGAAAAGGAAAAATGATAGAATAACACTATATTGCGTTTACCGAACAGATGGAGCTGTAAAAGTGCGTATAAAATAAAAACATTTACGAGGATCGACGCGAAAAACTAGCTACATACACTTATTAAAGTTGAAAATATAAACCTTTGTTTGATAATTAAAATTAATTATTAAAAGTAACCATTAATTATTTAACAGCCACTAATTAACGGATTTAAGTATGCTTCTCTCTGGTATATTGCGTGTGCTAAATTCGATAAACTATTAAATAATTCAGTGTTCTCCTCACATAAAACCCCAATAAATTACTAATTAATTACATCCCGATGTCATCATGGAGGGCCACGTTTTTAATATAAAAATATAAATAATACACAATTATCAGTACGTTAAAGTGGGATTTCTAAAATTGCTATTGACGTTGAAGCTCCCGTTGCTAGTAACTTTGGTGTTAAATTCTTGTAGAAAGAGGTTGTAGAAGAAATGTTTTAAGTTTATTGTTGGCGAAATCAGTCTACACATTTTAAGAAAACAAGGCAAAATGTAGCCCCGCCCACCCGCCCTATCTCAATTGTGACGATTTTTTTATTCGTCGTGAGCCAAAAGGGCGGAGCTTAGCTGCAAAATCCTTATTTCTCCACGACAAATTTAAAAACATGTTTTTGAGTATCGTCTTGTTCAAAGAATACTATATTTATTATTAAGAAAAATAAAGCCAAAGATTGAACCCCACCCATACCTGCTCCGATCTCAATTCTCAGTTGCGATGAATTTTTCATTCGTTGTCAGATCGAGTGGGCGCGGCTTAATTGCAGTATCCATATTTGTCATATTTACCATTTTAAGCATGTTTTAAGTTTCTTGCTTTGAAAAGACGACTACGTATATTAAGAAAAAAGGCAAAATATTAGCCCCGCCCACCCGCCCGATCTCAATTGTGATGATTTTTTTTTTTTTTAATCGCCGAGAGCCAAAGGAACGGAACTTAATTGCAAAATCCTTACTATTTCTCTACAAGAAATTACCATGGAAGGCATATTTTTGAGTATCATATTATTCAAAGAACACTATTATAGTATATTAAAAAAAATAAAAAATAAAGCTCCACCCATACCTGCCCTGATCTAAATAGTAATGAAGTTTTCATTCCTTGGTACACCTAGGGGAGGAGCCTAATTTACCATTTTAAACGTGTTTTAAGTCTTTAAGAATAAAAAAATTATCACAAATGGGATGGGGTGGGTGGGCGGGGTTTCTATTTTGCCTTTTTTTCTTTGTGTTCATATTATTCTTTAAACAACACGCTACTCAAAAACATGGTAATTCCTTGTAAAGAAGTAAGTATTTTGCAGTTAAGCTCCACCCTCTTGGTTCACGGCGAATAAAAAAAATCATCACAATTGAGACAGAGCGGGTGGGCGGGCTGACATTTTACCTTTTTGTTTTAATATATGTAGACCTTTTTTCAAAACATGGAACTTAAAATATGTCTAAAATGGATAATTTGTATAAGGAAATATCAATTTTGCAATTAGGCTCCGCCCCTTAATTGCAAAATGCATATTTCTTTGCAAAAATGTACCATTTTAACCATCTTTTAAGTTTGTTTTTTTAAAAAGATGATTATGTATATTAAGAGAAAAAAAGGCCAAAAATATGCCCCGCCCACCCGCCCTATCCCAATTGTAATGAATTTTTTTATTCGTCGTTAGCCAAGAAGGCAGAGCTCAACTGCAAAATCCTTATTTCTCAACGACAAATTAAAAATATGTTTTTGAGTATCGTGTTGTTAAAAAATACTATGTATATTAAGAAAAAAATAAAGCAAAGATTAGGCCACACCCATACCCGCCCCGAACTCACTTCTCAATTGTGATGAATTTTTCATTTGTTTTCAAATCGAGGGGCGGGGCGTAATTGCAAGATCCATATTTGTCTAGAAGAATTTACCATTCTAAAGAGACGACTACGTATAGCAAGCAAACAGACCACATATATGCCCCGCCCACCCGCCCTATCTCAGTTGTGATGATTTTTTCTTAATCGTCGAGAGCCAAGGAGCGGAATTTAATTGCAAAATTCTGATTAGGTATTTCTCTACAAAAAATTACCATGTAAAACATGTTTTTGAGTATCGTCTTATTCAAAGAATACTATGTACATATATGAAGAAAAAATTAAAACCAAAGATTAAGCCCCACCCATACCTGCCCTGATCTAAAGAGTGATGAAGTTTTCATTCGTTGGTAGACCTAGGGGAGGAGCCTAATTGCAAAATCTATATATCCTTACAAAAATTTGCCATTTTAAACGTGTTTTAAGTTTCTAAGAATAAAAAAATCATCAAAATTGAGATGGGGTGGGTGGGCGGGGTTTATATTTTGTCTTCTTTTTTCTTAATATACATAGGCATTTTTTCACAACATGAAACTTAAAATATGTTTAAAATGGAAAATTTTGCAATAATACGCTCCGCTCCATAATATTGGCAATGTTGTGAAAAGATGGCAATGTATATTAAGAGAAAACAAGGCAAAATATAAGCCCCGCCCACCCACCCTATCTCAATTGTGATGATTTTTTTTATTTGTGGTGAGCCAAGAGGGCGGAGCTTAACTGCAAAATCCTTATTTCTCTACGAGGAACTAAAGACCTATTTTTCAGTGTCGTGTTTTTCAAAGAAGACTAGGTATATTAAGAAAAATAAATCCAAAGATTAAGCCCCACCCATACCTGCCCTGATCTAAACAGTAATGAAGTTTTCATTCGTTGGCAGACCTAGGGGAGGAGCCTAATTCCAAAATCCATATATCCTTACAAAAGTTTGCCATTTTAAACGTGTTTTAAGTTTCTAAGAATAAAAAAAATCATCACAATTGAGATGGGGTGGGTGGGTGGGGTTTATATTTTGTCTTTTTTTCTTAAGCTACATCGTATTCTTTGAACATCACGATACTCAAAAACGTGTTTTGTATTTCTTATAAAGACATAAGTATTTTGCAGTTAAGCTCCGCCCCCTTGGTTCACGGTGAATAAAAAAAATCATCACAATAGAGATAGGGCGGGTGGGCGGGGCTTATATTTTGCTTCCTTTTTTCTTAATATACATAGCCATTTTTTCACAAGATGAAACTTAAAATATGTTTAAAATGGAAAATTTTGCAAAAGGCTCCGCCCCATAATGTTGGCAATGTTGTGAAAAGATGGCAATGTATATTAAGAAAAAACAAGGGAAAATATATGGCCCGCCCACCCACCCAATCCTAATTGTGACGATTTTTTTTATTTGTCGTGAGCCAAGAGGGCGGAGCTTAACTGCAAAATCCTTATTTCTCTACGAGGAACTAAAGCCATATTTTTCAATGTCGTGTTGTTCAAAGAAGACTAGGTATATTAAGAAAAATAAAGCCAAAGATTAATCCCCACCCATACCGGCCCTGATCTAAACAGTAATGGAGTTTTCATTCGTTGGCAGACCTAGGGGAGGAGCCTAATTGCAAAATCCATATATCCTTACAAAAATTTTCCATTTTAAACGTGTTTTATGTTTCTAAGAATAAAAAAAATCATCACAATTAAGATGGGGTGGGCGGGCGGGGTTTATATTTTGTCTTTTTTTCTTAAGCTACATCGTATTCTTTGAAAAACACGATACTCAAAAACGTGTTTTTAATTTCTTATAAAGACGTAAGTATTTTGCAGTTAAGCTCCGCCCCCTTGGTTCACGGTGAATAAAAAAAAATCATCACAATTGAGATAGGGCGGGTGGGCGGGGCTTATATTTTGCTTCCTTTTTTCTTAATATACATAGCCAGTTTTTCACAACATGAAACTTAAAATATGTTTAAAATGGAAAATTTTGGAATAGACTCCGCCCCATAATGTTGGCGATGTTGTGAAAAGATGGCAATGTATATTAAGAAAAAACACGGCACAAAATAATCCCCGCCCACCCACCCTATCCTAATTGTGATGATTTTTTTTATTTGTCGTGAGCCAAGAGGGCGGAGCTTAACTGCAAAATCCTTATTTCTCTACGAGGAACCTAAGCCATATTTTTCAGTGTCGTGTTGTTCAAAGAAGACTAGGTATACTAAGAAAAATAAAGCCAAAGATTAATCCCCACCCATACCGGCCCTGATCTAAACAGTAATGGAGTTTTCATTCGTTGGCAGACCTAGGGGAGGAGCCTAATTGCAAAATCCATATATCCTTACAAAAATTTGCCATTTTAAACGTGTTTTAAGTTTCTAAGGATAAAAAAAATCTGTTTTTCTATTCTTCAATGTTAAAATTATACGATTTTCGAGTTTTGTAATTTTGCATTTTTTAAATTTTTTAGTTTTATATTTTTGTAATTTCTCGATTTCTCAATTGCCCAGTTTTTAATGAAACATTTTTTCAATTATTCGACTTTCAATTTAATAATTTAGCAATTTATCATTTTTACAGTTTTATAAATTTTCGAATTCAAAAGTTCCATTTTACTTTTTCAGTTTATTTTATAACTTTTCATTGTCAAAAGTATCGGATTTTTCTATTTTTCGATTTTAATCAATTTCTCAATTTTCAATTTGATTATTTTTGTTTTTAGAATTCTTTGTTTTTTCAATTATTCAATTTTTGATTATTTAATTTCATATTTCGATTTTTAAATTTTGTAATTTGACAATTTTGCAACTGTCTGATTTTTTCAATTTCTCAATGTTGCAATTACACGATATTTTAGTTTTGTAATTTGACAATTTTTCGATTTCTCAGTTAATCTTTTTTTAATGAAACAGTTTCCCAATTTTTGATTTCTCAATTATGATCAGAGTTTCCAATTTCTCGATTTTTCAATTTTTCGCTTTTGGAATACCAAAATTTTTAATTTTTCGATTTTTCATTTTACAAGTTAATAATTTTCGAGGTTAAATTACCCAATGTTTTCATTTTTGTAATTTCACAATCTTTTAAATTTGTAATTTTAAAATTTTTCGATTTTTTGATTTTTAATTATTCAAAATTTCAATTTTACTTTGCAATTTTACAATTTTTGGATGTTGCAATTATTCGATTTTTAATTAATATATTTTTAATTAATCAGTTTCGCAATTTTCAATTTTATAATTTTTCGTTTTTTAAATTATTCAGTTGTTGATTTTTCAATCTCATTGCTTCGGTTTTGCAATTTTTTGATTTTTAATTTTTAAAATTTCGATTTTCAATTTTTCAAGTTTTTGAGTTCTCAGCTTCGTAATTTTACCATTTTTCGATTTATCAAATTTACAGTTTTTCTAATTTTGCGATTTTTTTTTAATTTTGTGTTTTATAATTTTACATTTTTTCTATTTTTCAATTACCCAGTGTTGAAGGTTATCAATTTTCATTGGGATGGATGGGCGGGGTTTATATTTTACTTTTTTTCCTTAATGTACGTAATATTCTTTGACCAACACGAAATTCAAAAACATGTTTTTAATTTCTTGTAAACACGTAAGCACTTTCCAGTTAAGCTTCGCCCCCTTGATTCACGGCGAATAAAAAAATCATTACAATCGAGATAGGGCGGGTGGGCGGGCTTCCATTTTGCCTCTCTGTTTTAATATGTGTAGACTTCTTTTCACAAGATGAAACTTAAAACATGTTTAAAATGGAAAATTTGAATAGGAAAATATCGATTTTTTATTAGGCTCCGCCCCATAACTAATAATCTACTAATTTGGTTGGCAACCAATTTCGCACATGCAAAAATCCCTAATGAAAAATGAAATTTATCATATTAAGTTAAGTCATTTTTAATGTAAACAGTGAAAGACTGACTGAAAATTAAAACTAGAAACAATTTTCACAGTGTAAATACCGTCGAACCCTTGCTTCATCCACGTGCCCTTTGTTTTCGGCCCGTTGATTAACAAAAACCGGTCTTTTTAAAGACCCATTTAAACGCGTTGTTAGCAAGTTGTAAACAACCGCGATCCCGTTTCAGATATTTTGTTTCGCGACTGAGAAACAAAAAAGCCAGACGATTCAAGGCAAAATTCACCGTAGTAACTAAAATCGGCGCAGATGGCATTCTCTTTTATCCACAAATGGGCTAAACCGGCGCAGTTTGTTATCGCCCGTGTGGCGATATCTCCAATTTTCTTCACTAATAATGCCCTTATAAAAGTGAATCCCACGCCAGAGTGGAACGTCACTCCGAAAATTAATCCAGTTAACTATAAATTCATTACGTAATTATCGTTATTAAGTTTTAATTATTTGATATACGGCAAGTACGGCAGGAACTAAATGGAGCGTGGAAAAATGACACCGCAAAAATGATCGGGACATAACATGTTTGGGGTTTGTTTTGCTAGAGTTTCGGGCCTAATTACCATATAAAACACACAAAGCAAATTTGCATTCATGACTAGAGTTCTGCTTTTATTAAACTCCGTTGTGTTATTTATTTTAATAATTTAATACAAATATCCCGTTCCGAGTGGCTCCATAACGACCCCGACAACGACCATCCGATATTTTTTACATTCGGCGCAATGTTGGATTGTTGGTCGCAACAATGATCGCTGCAAAAACACTAAAAACGTACAAAGGAAGAAAGCACACTTTTACGAGAAGAAGAGCAAATGTAAAACCGCACCAGTTTTATAGTTTATTCGTATGGATATACGCGCACACGACGATATCGTAAATTTCGACATTTTATTCTGGTTTATTGCTACACAAGTACTTAAGGAAAGGACATCAGATCAATGGAAATTGATGCGAGACGTTATCCACATTTTCATTTTACTCCGGTATCATGAACGCAGCATTTTCATACAGACGGCTGCTTTATTAGTTTAAAATCATCAGGGAGTTAATTTAGAAAAATAATAAATTCCAATTTCACACAAATTTGCTGTTTTTGGAAGCTCGTAAATTTCGTACACCTGGAATTCGGGAAACCGCAAAATCCGCGGGAACAAAATCGTAATGGGTGTATTTAGTAAATCTACAATCAAAATACACACTTTTTGCGTGAGCGCTTAATTTTGCACGATTTTATAGCTACTGGTAAGTCGCTCACAAAAAGCGAATACAAGGTGGGACCACGGTGGCCCCCAGAAAATCGTACACTGAAAACTTTTTTTTTTAATTTCATAGAAAATAAATTCAAATTTTGTTGTCACTTCAATTCCACTCTTAAACTGTAGTTTAATGAGAAAAACAACGACAAAACTTTTAATTTAATCCCAGCTGCCAAACCCACACACCAGTTAGCTCCGCCAAATCCACCCCCTTTTCCAAAACTCACCTGAGTTGAGTATTCCCAACGAAACATTCAGAACATTGAACACAAGAAGAACAACCCCTAATCTGTGCATGTTCCTGCCTCACTTGGCTTTCCCGGTCATTTTCCACACTTCAGTGAGTTTTTTTCGAGGACGTGCGTAAACCACGGCCAAAATCGCCACTCATTTTTGGCTTCTGAAGGAGTTTTAAGACGCAAAAGTTGTGTACTTCCCGACCGCACGAGCGCTGCTCTGGACGCACGTGAAAAAGCTCCCTGGAAGCTCGCTGCCAGAATACAACTGAAACTGAATGAAAAGCGACGTTAAACCGAGCACTTAGGACTCGGGATTCGGACGGATTCGAATGTGCGCTTTCTCTGTCGCAATGTGGAGGAATCTGATAACGCTAATGTGGAATGTGTAGTTATGTTTATGAATAATGCTGATGATTTAGCTGGGTGGCTATTTTTTGTCGGAAGGGTTGTGGTGGAGGGAAAACGTATGCGAAGTTTCAAGCGGTTGATCCGGGCCAGGTGCACCCCAGACAGGCAGACAGACAAACCAACATGGTATTAGAAGTTTTTTTGACGAAGGTAGACCACACAATTTGTTTTAAAAGCGAAAAGGTTGAATTTATAGTCGACAAAATGTTGACATGACGTCACCAGTTTTTTGGACGAGATGAATAATAAAATTTGGTTTGTTGCAGCGCCCCAAATCCCCCTTGCACGCCGTCACTGACAAAACATACCCAAACATAACGCAGGAATACTTCTGGGAGCGAAAGTGTATAAAAAACCTTTCAATATTATTTCCAATAAAGTTGCATTCTCGGTTATAAACCCACAGGTTCTTTGTAATTCCGTCAGAGTTTTATTGTCATGAATGCTATGTAAATATCGCAAACATTTCGTCTCATTCGTAATTATTATTGGAAAATGTCGACGTTTTAATGGAACAGTTTCGGGACATTAAAAGGGGCGCATTCAACCTGAAACGATCTTTATTCTGGCGTTATTAATATGTGCCTACGTTTTCGAATTTTCGTTGCGCTTATAAACAACCGACTTTGAAGATTTAGCGTCTGTCAACGTATTTTATTTTGGAAATGACACGAAAAATCGCAGGGTGGGAAAGACGGAGACTCTCATCTTCCATTACTGTATTTATTTATTTAAAATTTTAATTATTTGGAGATATAACGCATCCCGTGGGACACTTATTAAACGGCAAAATGGGTCCTGTAGAATCCCTGTCCTGAAAATCATACACACACTAAAATATATTTCTGGTGGAGGCGCCGGATAAAACTGAAAACGCAAAAATTACCTATGCTTTGTAAAATAACCGCGGCTTCTTCAATATCCTTGACGTGAAAAATTTAACAAACGAAATTGGACGCCGTGTCGCAATTTTCCTCGCTAAAATCACCGAATTTACCATTTTAAACATGTTTTAAGTTTATTGTTCTAAAGAGACGACTACGTGTAACAAGAAAAAAGGCCAAATATGTGCCCCGCCCACCCGCCCTATCGCAATTGTGATGATTTTTTTTTAATCGTCGAGAGCCAAAGAGCGAAATTTAATTGCAAAATTCTTATTAATTCTCTACAAGAAATGACCATGTAAGACTTGTTTTTGAGTATCGTCTTAGTCAAAGAATACTATGTACATATATTAAGAAAAAATTAAAGCCAAAGATTAAGCCCTACCCATACCTGCTTTGATCTAAATATGTAGTAATGAAGTTTTCATTCGTTGGCAGACCTCGGGGCGGAGTTTATATTTTGCCTTTTTTTTTCTTAAGGCATTCTTTGAACACGATACTCAAAAACGTGTTTTTAATTTTTTATAAAGACATAAGTATTTTGCAGTTACGCTCCGCCCACTTGGTTCACGGTGAATAAAAAAATCATCACAATTGAGATAGGGCGGGTGGGCGGGGCTTATATTTTGGTTTCTTTTTTCTTAAAATACATAGCCATGTTTTCACAACATGAAACTTAAAATATATTTAAAATGGAAAATTTTGCAATAGGCTCCGCCCCATAATGTTGGCAATGTTGTGAAAATATGGCAATGTATATTAAGAACAAAACAAGGCATAATATAAGCCCCGCCCACCCACCCTATCTCAATTGTGATGATTTTTTTATTTGTCGTGTGCCAAGAGGGCGGAGCTTAACTGCAAAATACTTATTTCTCTACGAGGAACTAAAGTGTCGTGTTGTTCAAAGAATACTAGGTATATTAAGAAAAATAAAGCCAAAGATTATGCCCCACCCATACCTACCCTGATCTAAATAGTAATGAAGTTTTCATTCGTTGGCAGACCTCGGGGCGGAGTTTATATTTTGCCTTTTTTTTTCTTAAGGCATTCTTTGAACACGATACTGAAAAACGTGTTTTTAATTTTTTATAAAGACATAAGTATTTTGCAGTTACGCTCCGCCCCCTTGGTTCACGGTGAATAAAAAAATCATCACAATTGAGATAGGGCGGGTGGGCGGGGCTTATATTTTGGTTTCTTTTTTCTTAATATACATAGCCATGTTTTCACAACATGAAACTTAAAATATGTTCAAAATGGAAAATTTTGCAATAAGCTCCGCCCCATAATGTTGGCAATGTTGTGAAAATATGGCAATGTATATTAAGAACAAAACAAGGCATAATATAAGCCCCGCCCACCCACCCTATCTCAATTGTGATGATTTTTTTATTTGTCGTGAGCCAAGAAGGCGGAGCTTAACTGCAAAATACTTATTTCTCTACGAGGAACTAAAGTGTCGTGTTGTTCAAAGAATACTAGGTATATTAAGAAAAATAAAGCCAAAGATTATGCCCCACCCATACCTACCCTGATCTAAATAGTAATGAAGTTTTCATTCGTTGGCAGACCTCGGGGCGGAGTTTATATCTTGCCTTTTTTTTCTTAAGGCATTCTTTGAACACGATACTCAAAAACGTGTTTTTAATTTTTTATAAAGACATAAGTATTTTGCAGTTAAGCTCCACCCCTTGGTTCACGGTGAATAAAAAAAATCATCACAATTGAGATAGGGCGGGTGGGCGGGGCTTATATTTTGCATTCTTTTTTCTTAATATACATAGCCATTTTTTCACAACATGAAACTTAAAATATGTTTAAAATGGAAAATTTTGCAATAAGCTCCGCCCCATAATGTTGACAATGTTGTGAAAAGATGGCAGTGTATATTAAGGAAAAAAACAAGGCAAAATATAATTTATTCTGGCGTTATTAATTAGTGCCTACGTTTTCGAATTTTCGTTGCGATTATAAACAACCGACTTTGAAGATTTAGCGTCTGTCAACGTATTTTTTTTGGAAATGACACGAAAAATCGCAGGGTGGGAAAAACGGAGACTCTCATCTTCCATTACTGTATTTATTTATTTAAAATTTTAATTATTTGGAGATATAACGCATCCCGTGGGACACTTATTTAACGGCAAAATGGGTCCTGTAGAATCCCTATCCTGAAAATCATACACACAATAAAATATATTTCTGGTGGAGGCGCCGGATAAAACTGAAAACGCAAAAATTACCTATGCTTTGTAAAATAACAGCGGCTTCTTCAATATCCTTGACGTGAAAAATATAACAAACGAAACTGGACGCCGTGTCGCAATTTTCCTCGCTAAAATCACCGAATTTACCATTTTAAACATGTTTTAAGTTTATTGTTCTAAAGAGACGAATACGTGTAACAAGAAAAAAGGCCAAATATGTGCCCCGCCCACCCGCCCTATCGCAATTGTGATGATTTTTTCTTAATCGTCGAGACCCAAAGAGCGGAATTTAATTGCAAAATTCTTATTAATTCTCTACAAGAAATGACCATGTAAGACTTGTTTTTGAGTATCGTCTAAGTCAAAGAATACTATGTACATATATTAAGAAAAAATTAAAGCCAAAGATTAAGCCTCACCCATACCTGCTTTGATCTAAATATGTAGTAATGAAGTTTTCATTCTTTGGCAGACCTCGGGGCGGAGTTTATATTTTGCCTTTTTTTTTTCTTAAGGCATTCTTTGAACACGATACTCAAAAACGTGTTTTTAATTTTTTATAAAGACAAGTATTTTGCAGTTACGCTCCGCCCCCTTGGTTCACGGTGAATAAAACAATCATCACAATTGAGATAGGGCGGGTGGGCGGGGCTTATATTTTGGTATTCTTTTTTCTTAATATACATAGCCATGTTTTCACAACATGAAACTTAAAATATGTTTAAAATGGAAAATTTTGCAATAGGCTCCGCCCCATAATGTTGGCAATGTTGTGAAAATATGGCATGTATATTAAGAACAAAACAAGGCATAATATAAGCCCCGCCCACCCACCCTATCTCAATTGTGATGATGTTTTTATTTGTCGTGAGCCAAGAGGGCGGAGCTTAACTGCAAAATACTTATTTCTCTACGAGGAACTAAAGTGTCGTGTTGTTCAAAGAATACTAGGTATATTAAGAAAAATAAAGCCAAAGATTATGCCCCACCCATACCTACCCTGATCTAAATAGTAATGAAGTTTTCATTCGTTGGCAGACCTCGGGGCGGAGTTTATATTTTGCCTTTTTTTTCTTAAGGCATTCTTTGAACACGATACTCAAAAACGTGTTTTTAATTTCTCATAAAGACATAAGTATTTTGCAGTTAAGCTCCACTACTTGGTTCACGGTGAATAAAAAAAATCATCACAATTGAGATAGGGCGGGTGGGCGGGGCTTATATTTTGCCTTGTGTTTTCTTAATATACATAGCCATTTTTTCACGACATGAAACTTAAAATATGTTTAAAATGGAAAATTTTGCAATAAGCTCCGCCCCATAATGTTGGCAATGTTGTGAAAAGATGGCAGTGTATATTAAGGAAAAAAACAAGGCAAAATATAATTTATTCTGGCGTTATTAATATGTGCCTACGTTTTCGAATTTTCGTTGCGCTTATAAACAACCGACTTTGAAGATTTAGCGTCTGTCAACGTATTTTATTTTGGAAATGACACGAAAAATCGCAGGGTGGGAAAAACGGAGACTCTCATGTTCCATTACTGTATTTATTTATTTAAAAAATAAAATTCAACACTTGTGACGACAAAACATTAGGGTCAACCTCAGTTTTCGGGTGGCAGTTTATTTTAAAAACGTTTCTACATGAGATTTTGATTATTTGGAGATACAACGCATCACGTGGGACACTTATTAAACGGCAAAATGGGTCCTGTCCTGAAAATCATACACACACTAAAATATATTTCTGGTGGAGGCGCCGGATAAAACTGAAAACGCAAAAATTACCTATGCTTTGTAAAATAACCGCGGCTTCTTCAATATCCTTAACGTGAAAAATATAACAAACGAAATTGGACGCCGTGTCGCAATTTTCCTCGCTAAATCACCGAATTTACCATTTTAAACATGTTTTAAGTTTATTGTTCTAAAGAGACGACTACGTGTAACAAGAAAAAAGGCCAAATATGTGCCCCGCCCACCCGTCCTAATTTAATTGCAAAATTCTTATTAATTCTCTACAAGAAATGACCATGTAAGACTTGTTTTTGAGTATCGTCTTAGTCAAAGAATACTATGTACATATATTAAGAAAAAATTAAAGCCAAAGATTAAGCCCCACCCATACCTCGGGGCGGAGTTTACATTTTGCCTTTTTTTTTCTTAAGGCATTCTTTGAACACGATACTCAAAAACGTGTTTTTAATTTTTTATAAAGACATAAGTATTTTGCAGTTACGCTCCGCCCCCTTGGTTCACGGTGAATAAAAAAATCATCACAATTGAGATAGGGCGGGTGGGCGGGGCTTATATTTTGGTTTCTTTTTTCTTAATATACATAGCCATGTTTTCACAACATGAAACTTAAAATATGTTTAAAATGAAAAATTTTGCAATAGAAATTTGCCCCATAATGTTGGCAATGTTGTGAAAATATGGCAATGTATATTAAGAACAAAACAAGGCATAATATAAGCCCCGCCCACCCACCCTATCTCAATTGTGATGATTTTTTTATTTGTCGTGAGCCAAGAGGGCGGAGCTTAACTGCAAAATACTTATTTCTCTACGAGGAACTAAAGTGTCGTGTTGTTCAAAGAATACTAAGTATATTAAGAAAAATAAAGCCAAAGATTATGCCCCACCCATACCTACCCTGATGTAAATAGTAATGAAGTTTTCATTCGTTGGCAGACCTCGGGGCGGAGTTTATATTTTGCCTTTTTTTTCTTAAGGCATTCTTTGAATACGATACTCAAAAACGTGTTTTTAATTTCATATAAAGACATAAGTATTTTGCAGTTAAGCTCCACCCCTTGGTTCACGGTGAATAAAAAAATTGGTCTAAAGAGTTTAGACAGTACTTCCCTCGCTGTCGGAAACTTGACGACTGCATGGTTATTGTGTTCTTTTCTCATTACATTTTTGTAGTGGGAATTTAAAAAAAATTGCGATGACGTCAACATTTTTGCAAGGACACGTATATCAGTTGGGATAGATGTAGTGTAATACTAAGAATAAAATTATTGTATTCCCAAATTTTCGGGAAAATGAATTGGGTCGTTTTGAATATTGATTTTTTAGAATCAATAAAATAACGAAACAATTTACTCACGTATACGGCAACTGAAAATCGTTTATGTATAAACATTCTTAATTTAAGATGACAAGCGTAACAGCATACGTGAGAGTTAAACAGAGAAACTGTAAACAAAACGACCATCGGTTTTATTGCTTCGACTTCCGCTTATTATATAAAACATTGGGTTTTATTTTAATTCTTGACGGTGAAATTCACAATTGGTTGATTATAAACATGTCTATTTCACATTCGCGGAACCAAGTGATCGCATAAAACAAATGCAGGTCTGTAATGTTAACGTCGATGTAAATAAGCGTGCTACCCTTATGTTTCAACCGAGTTTTTCCTTTAACAAATTTTGTGTCTACCAAATTGGGTTGGTTGAGGTGTAATACTAATAATAAGTGTTGCCTTTAATTTAATCAATAAAATAAATTGACTTCATTAATTTTTTTGAACCACCTCTTAAGAAAATCTAAAAAATATCAATGGAATGATAAATCACAAGTACAAACTCATCATATTTTTTGCATTTTAGATAGGATTTATTCAGCAAAATTTAAGGGTGACGTCATCAATTTGTTTAGGAGGGATGAACAAATACATTTTGAACAAAAGTTTACCATGCTTATAATAACTTTAAAATATTCCCAAGATTTCAAAGCATTCGGTTTTGTAATTCCTAATTAAATCGATAAAATAAATTCACGCCTTCATTAATTTTTTTGAGTCACCCTGCATATGCAAATCCAAAAATATGAATGGAATGATAAATCACAAGTACAGACTCATCATATTTTGTACATTTTAGATACGATTTATTCGCTAACTTTTGAGCTGACGTCATCAGTTTTTTGTAGAAGATAACCAAACATATTTTGACTAAACATTTATTATGCTCTTTATAACCTTAAAACATCTGCAAGATGTCAGAGCATTCCGTTTTGTAGTTCCTGATTAAATCAATAAAATATATTTACGCATTCATTAATTTTTTTGAGTCACTCTGTATATGCAAACCAAAAAATATGAATGGAGTGATAAATGACAAGTACAGGCTCATCATATTTTGTACATTTTAGATATGATTTATTCGGCAAACTTTCGAGCTGACGTCATCAAGTTTTTGGAGGGGATAAGCAAATATATTTTGACTAAACATTTATTATGCTCTTTATGACCTTAAAACATCTGCAAGATTTCAGAGCACTCGGTTTTGTAGTTCCTGATTAAATCAATAAAATATATTTACGCATTCATTAATTTTTTTGAGTCACCCTGTATATGCAAATCCAAAAAATATGAATGGAGTGATAGATCACAAGTACAGATTCATCATATTTTGTACATTTTAGATATGATTTATTCCACAATCTTTTGAGCTGACGTCATCAAGTTTTTGGAGGGGATAAGCAAATATTTTTTGACTAAAGATTTATGATGCTCTTTATAGCCTTAAAAACATCTGCAACATTTCAAAGCATTCTGGTTAGCAGATTAAAAATAAATTTCAAAATGTTGTTTTATAATTTTGATTTTTTTTCCAAAAATCTGGACGTTTCGGGTGAAAAGTCGATTCAGAGTTGTAAACTACATGTGTAGGACTATGTTATTTTATACAATTGAAAACCCATTTACTATGTACAATTTTGAAGTGACGTCATCGCATTAGTGGTGGGGATGATTAGACAAATTTTGGTTAGCGTTTTACCATCTACATGATATTCTTAATATAAGTACAAAATTTCACAACAATCGGTCGAGTACTTTCGGAGATTATCTGTCTAATAAAAATCCGGGACAACAGACGGACAGACGGACAGACGGACAGACAGACGGAAATGGGAGACCTATTTCTTCGTCTTCTAGGGGTCATGAAAGATCGAGAAAACGTAAAAGTAGAGTCGGCCGACGGACTCGATTACAATACTTCCTTTGCTTACGCTCGGGAAGTAAAAAAAATCACCACAATTGAGATAGGGCGGGTGGGCGGGGCTTATATTTTGCATTTTTTTTTTCTTAATATACATAGCCATTTTTTCACAACATGAAACTTAAAATATGTTTAAAATGGAAAATTTTGCAATAAGCTCCGCCTCATAATGTTGGCAATGTTGTGAAAAGATGGCAGTGTATATTAAGGAAAAAAACAAGGCAAAATATAATTTTTTTCACTAGCAGCCTGAACGCATGCAAATGTCGACTCATTTAGTGGTAGCAAATTCAACTTTTGCTACCACCGGTTCAAAAAGAAAAATTGAGGTTATGTACGCAATGTTTGATGTGATTATTTCTTAAAAAATGAACAAATGTGTGCTACAAACATTACTTGAGTATACGCATGGTAGTTGGAAGACGGTAGAAGATAAAATGATTAACTCAGCGACAAGTATAAACGGTTTTCTTTGTGTTGAAGATTTAGATCAAGTTTGATTAGAAATCAAAACAAAATCATGTTGCGTCAAAAAATTGAACGTTTATTTTTCAGTTTATTGTCTTATGGTTTCTACTAGTGAAAAAAATAGTATATTAACCACGGTTGCAAAGCCACTTCTAGACCTCGCACTTAGAGCCCTCGACGCTGCGCGTCTCGGGTTCTAATTTGCGCTCGGTCTAGAATGCTTGGCTCTGCAATCTTGGCTAATAATATACTATATTCTGGCGTTATTAATATGTGCCTACGTTTTCGAATTTTCGTTGCGCTTATAAACAACCGACTTTGAAGATTTAGCGTCTGTCAATGTATTTTATTTTGGAAATGACACGAAAAATCGCAGGGTGGGAAAAACGGAGACTCTCATCTTCCATTACTGTATTTATTTATTTAAAAAATAAAATTCAACACTTGTAACGACAAAACATTAGGGTCAACCTCACTTTTCGGGTGGCAGTTTATTTTAAAAAGGTTTCTACATGAGATTTTGATTATTTGGAGATACAACGCATCCCGTGGGACACTTATTAAACGGCAAAATGGGTCCTGTAGAATCCCTGTCCTGAAAATCATACACACACTAAAATATATTTCTGGTGGAGGGGCCGGGTAAAACTGAAAACGCAAAAATTACCTATGCTTTGTAAAATAACAGCGGCTCCTTCAATATCCTTGACGTAAAAAATATAACAAACGAAATTGGACGCCGTGTCGCAATTTTCCTCGCCAAAATCACCGAATTTACCATTTTAAACATGTTTTAAGTTTATTGTTCTAAAGAGACGACTACGTGTAACAAGAAAAATGGCCAAATATGTGCCCCGCCCACCCGCCCTATCGCAATTGTGATGATTTTTTCTTAATTGTCGAGAGCCAAAGAGCGGAATTTAATTGCAAAATTCTTATTAATTCTCTACAAGAAATGACCATGTAAGACTTGTTTTTGAGTATCGTCTTAGTCAAAGAATACTATGTACATATATTAAGACAAAATTAAAGCCAAAGATTAAGCCCCACCCATTGCTGCTTTGATCTAAATATGTAGTAATGAAATTTTCATTCGTTGGCGGACCTCGGGGCGGAGTTTATATTTTGCCTTTTTTTTCTTAAGGCATTCTTTGAACACGATACTCAAAAACGTGTTTTTAATTTTTTATAAAGACATAAGTATTTTGCAGTTACGCTCCGCCCCCTTGGTTCACGGTGAATAAAAAAATCATCACAATTGAGATAGGGCGGGTGGGCGGGGCTTATATTTTGGTTTCTTTTTTCTTAATATACATAGCCATGTTTTCACAACATGAAACTTAAAATATGTTTAAAATGGAAAATGTTGCAATAGGCTCCACCCCATAATGTTGGCAATGTATATTAAGAAAAAAACAAGGCATAATACAAGCCCCGCCCACCCACCCTATCTCAATTGTGATGATTTTTTTATTTGTCGTGAGCCAAGAGGGCGGAGCTTAACTGCAAAATACTTATTTGTCTACGAGGAACTAAAGTGTCGTCTTGTTCAAAGAATACTAGGTATATTAAGAAAAATAAAGCCAAAGATTATGCCCCACCCATACCTACCCTGATCTAAATAGTAATGAAGTTTTCATTCGTTGGCAGACCTCGGGGCGGAGTTTATATTTTGCCTTTTTTTTCTTAAGGCATTCTTTGAACACGATACTCAAAAACGTGTTTTTAATTTCTAATAAAGACATAAGTATTTTGCACTTGAGCTCCGCCCCTTGGTTCACGGTGAATAAAAAAAATCATCACAATTGAGATAGGGCGGGTGGGCGGGGCTTATATTTTGCATTCTTTTTTCTTAATATACATAGCCATTTTTCACAACATGAAACTTAAAATATGTTTAAAATGGAAAATTTTGCAATAAGCTCCGCCCCATAATGTTGGCAATGTTGTGAAAAGATGGCAGTGTATATTAAGGAAAAAAACAAGGCAAAATATAATTTATTCTGGCGTTATTAATATGTGCCTACGTTTTCGAATTTTCGTTGCGCTTATAAACAACCGACTTTGAAGATTTAGCGTCTGTCAACGTATTTTATTTTGGAAATGACACGAAAAATCGCAGGGTGGGAAAAATGGAGACTCTCATCTTCCATTACTGTATTTATTTATTTAAAAAATAAAATTCAACACTTGTAACGACAAAACATTAGGGTCAACCTCAGTTTTCGGGTGGCAGTTTATTTTAAAAACGTTTCTACATGAGATTTTGATTATTTGGAGATACAACGCATCCCGTGGGACGCTTAAACGGCAAAATGGGTCCTGTAGAATCCCTGTCCTGAAAATCATACACACACTAAAATATATTTCTGGTGGAGGCGCCGGATAAAACAGAAAACGCAAAAATTACCTATGCTTTGTAAAATAACAGCGGCTTCTTCAATATCCTTGACGTGAAAAATATAACAAACGAAACTGGACGCCGTGTCGCAATTTTCCTCGCTAAAATCACCGAATTTACCATTTTAAACATGTTTTAAGTTTATTGTTCTAAAGAGACGACTACGTGTAACAAGAAAAAAGGCCAAATATGTGCTCCGCCCACCCACCCTATCGCAATTGTGATGATTTTTTCCTTAATCGTCGAGAGCCAAAGAGCGGAATTTAATTGCAAAATTCTTATTAATTCTCTACAAGAAATGACCATGTAAGACTTGTTTTTGAGTATCGTCTAAGTTAAAGAATACTATGTACATATATTAAGAAAAAATTAAAGCCAAAGATTAAGCCCCACCCATACCTGCTTTGATCTAAATATGTAGTAATGAAGTTTTCATTCGTTGGCAGACCTCGGGGCGGAGTTTATATTTTGCCTTTTTTTTCTTAAGGCATTCTTTGAACACGATACTCAAAAACGTGTTTTTAATTTTTTATAAAGACATAAGTATTTTGCAGTTACGCTCCGCCCACTTGGTTCACGGTGAATAAAAAAATCATCACAATTGAGATAGGGCGGGTGGGCGGGGCTTATATTTTGGTTTCTTTTTTCTTAATATACATAGCCATGTTTCCACAACATGAAACTTAAAATATGTTTAAAATGGAAAATTTTGCAATAAGCTCCGCCCCATAATGTTGGCAATGTTGTGAAAAGATGGCAGTGTATATTAAGGAAAAAAACAAGGCAAAATATAAATTATTCTGGCGTTATTAATATGTGCCTACGTTTTCGAATTTTCGTAGCGCTTAACAAAACCGATTTTGAAGATTTAGCGTCTGTCAACATACTTTATTTTGGAAATGACACGAAAAATCGCAGGGTGGGAAAAACGGAGACTCTCATCTTCCATTACTGTATTTATTTATTTAAAAAATAAAATTCAACACTTGTAACGACAAAACATTCTAGTCAACCTCAGTTTTCGGGTGGCAGTTTATTTTAAAAACGTTTCTACATGAATTTTGATTATTTGGAGATATAACGCATCCCGTGAGACATTTATTAAACGGCAAAATGGGTCCTGTAGAATCCCTGTCCTGAAACTCATACACACACTAAAATATATTTCTGGTGGAGGCGCCGGGTCTCTTAATAAACCCGAAAACTCAAAAATTACCTATGCTTTGTAAAATAACCGCGGCTTCTTCAATATCCTTGACGTGAAAAATATAACAAACGAAATTGGACGCCGTGTCGCAATTTTCCTCGCTAAAATCACCGAATTATTGCACGAAAATTCTCGTTAATAAAAATACCCCGCTATGTACGCCACATAATTCGGCAAATTTACCGCAGACCCACATGACGAGATCTGCATGTACGAGTGTTTCAACAGCGGCTAAAAACTCAACTGTCAAATTTCAAAGACTTCGTGTCAAACACTCACTTTATTGCTCTCAGCATCCACTATCTTAATGCTCATCTCCCCGATTTCAAAAACCACTTCTTTTTTCTCGCCGCCCCTCCCCAACCGCCGCCTTATCGCTTCTTCGATTTGCTTCACACTGCCCTTGCTGCCCACTCCCACGCACCCCAGGTACGTCCCCCTGTAGCCTGTTTTTGCGCTCTGGATAATTGACACCCCGCTAAAACACCCAATCAACCCCTAATCAAAAACCGAGCCTCAATACCTCGTTTCCGCCGTAGTCGCGCTAGTCTGACCACTCGTGATTTTCATTAAATCGATTTGTAAGTGTCGCAGAATGCTCTTCATCGGCAGAAAAACATCATTAGAATCCTTATGAAACGCTTTAATTATGGCCAAGGTGACGGGCCGCCCTTTATTGAGGCGCAGGATGGCGTTCAGACGCCCCTTGCAGGAGGAATTGATGTCGACGCCGTTTAAATTGGCCAGGACGTCGCCGGTGGAGATTTCGGCCTTAAAAACGACGAATTTGGGCAAAAACTCGATTAGTACCACTTGACTAAGAGACGTTTACACATCTTACAGTTTCTGAAGCCACGCTGTTGCCAGCAATGTGGACGATGACAGCCTTATTCTCTGAAAAACTGAAGCGAATTACAACTTTATTAACAAAATTTTTCTCAAATGTACCTAATACTAATACCCAAACTACTACAAGGAACGACTTCTAGTTTCAAAAGATCCGGTATCTGCCACGTCGAGTCCAGAAAATACGAATTAAAAATCTGCAGCTGGAAGGTAATTTTGCTACACTGTAGTAACACAGATAACAATATAGCGGCAAGAATTTCGTCCCCTATGATTGAGTTTTTATCATAAATTGAGTGCGCTCTGTTGGAGTTGATCTAAAACGTCAATACCAACAACTTACTATCCAATAAAACCACTTACTAGAAACTGTAGTGGGAAATGTATACAATTTTTCACCAAACAGAGCCTTACTAACAACCTAAATTTCCCCAAGGATGTGCTTACGCACTTACAACCTTGCACCTCCTCCACGCTACTCTTATACTTAAACTCCAGCAAAGTTGTACCATCTCCAGGTATTGTCCCCATCCAAGTGAACGCGTCACTCTTCCTGCTCCCATAAAACGCCCCCTGACTCTGTACCAACCCACAATGGAAAATCTTCTCCAAATCCTGACAAAACCCGTGCAAATTCGTACTCGAATCCGTGATTTTCGTCCCCATGGACTCGTTGAAGAGCGCCAGGAGATGCCCTGCGAACACACATAGGCAACACACAATACATCTGCGTTACGTGTTGCGTCCCATTTAGCAAAAATCGAACTCTAGCAGGCTTCGCCCGATAACAACACGATTTTAATTTTTAATAAACATAACCTCACTTTCGCAATCTCTACTGGAAAATTTACAAATATTTACCTTTAATATCTTTAATTAACGGGTCACTGACTGACATTCTTATCTCCAACTTATATGGTTACGTTAACAACCACTACGGCTATTTTCGAATAATTTTATCAATCGTCGGCGTGTTATCTTCAGCGCAAGTGCCTGCTATCAGGCGGTCGCCTCGAGCGCTACAAATTTTCAGTTAACTTTTCAATGACAAATTGATTAAACGTTATACACAGTTTCGGCGACTATTTGACGAAAAATGGCCCAAAGTATACCCGACGTTGCGACGGTTGTCAAAGATGCCAAAGCGACGTTTCAAAAAGAGTTCAATCAAGAGGCGAACGTGGTGGTTTTCGCCCCCGGGAGGGTGAATTTGATCGGGGAGCACATCGACTACAACGACGGATTTGTTATGCCGATGGCAAGTATTTTTTTTTTTATTTTTTGGAGACGAATTGAAACCGAATTGAAGTTGAGCAATTTGAAAAGTCGTAAGGAGGCAATTTTTCGGGTTATTTGTTGTTTATTGTGGCTATTAGTGGGTATTTGCGTGTTGGAGTTTAATGATAATTATTGCAGCGGTTAAAATGTTTGTTAAAAGCATTGCATAATCTTCCGAGTATACAAATTAAGTTTCAATGTTAAGTAAAATTTGTGTGAAAAGTATGCGTCTTGCTAATCTAATCAGATTAAATTTGGCAAAAGTACAAATTTTTATAATTTTTTATCCAAAAAATATATAACCCTCTATCTAGATTTTTTTTTAATTAATTACAATTCTTTCTACGAAATGAGATAAAAACGTCCTGCTTTTGTTCAAAAATCAGATAACAATCGAACTAATTAAACGTCAAACTTTAATTAAAATTTCATAAAATTGTTAGACATTTCAATCAAATTTAATCTGATCTGATTTAATTCGCGGATAAGATTTGTGTACAATTAATAACACAAAATAACGCATAGAATGAATGCACTGCACAAGAATGTGGTTATCAGATCAAACTGAATTAACCCCAACATTCCAGAATTATCACAATACCATATCGGGTTTTACTTTACTATGGAAGAAAATATTTTGCCGCTTGTTAACCACAGTGGACTTAACTAGCCTCTAAATTATCTCGAGGTTGACATTTATATTATTTATTTATTTTCTGTAACTACTCTATGTCAACTTAAGTAGGTGCAATAATTTTTATCTTTCTCAAATATATGTATAAAAAAGTACAAGTTTTCCTAAAAGCTAGTTTATAAGTATTTTATTAAAATAAATTTTGGCGCTATAATATGTGTACTTTATATGAGTGAACACTTATCGCTTGATTAATTTCAAATTTTGTTATTTATTTTGTTTTGTATTAATCGTTAGTTTATTCGCGGATTTATCTACCATATCTCTAAATCTGTTAATCCGTTAATCTGTTTTATCAGGAATTATACGTATTATATTTAATATAATGGCAATTTGCAGGTGACGTTAAGTACTGCGGCCTTAAAAATATAAATATTTTTATCGTAAATTAAACATATAAATAAAAATTTTGAAAATTATTAAAAAAAAAAAAATTGCCGTAACTTTTATTAATCACAAAATGAGATTTTTCAACCTACTTCAAAACCAAAAGAAAAGGGGCCCCTGGGATTCTTTCAAACTACTTCAAAAACTAGACTCAAAAAGTCCCCGAGATTCATTCAAACTACTTCAAAAAACAGACACAAGGAATCCCCGAGTTTCCTACAAACTACTTCTAAAACCAGAAACAAAGGGACCCCGAGATTCTTTCAAACTACTTCAAAACCAAAAAAAGGGATCCCCGAGATTCTTTCCAACTACTTCAAAAACCAAACACAAGCAGTCCCTGAGATTCTTTCAAACTACTTCTAAAACCAGAAACAAAGGGACCCCGAGATTCTTTCAAACTACTTCAAAAACCAGACGGAAGGAGTCCCCGAAATTCTTTCAAACTACTTCAAAAACCAGACACAAGGGGTGCCCGAGATTCTTTCAGGCCACTTCAAAAACCGGACACAAGGGGACCCCGAGATTCTTTCAAGCTACTTCAAAACCACAACAAAATGGGTCTCCGAGATTCTTTCAAATTACTTCAAAACCAAACCAAAAGGGGCCCCTGATATTCTTTCAAACTACTTCAAAAACCAGACACAAGGGGTCCACGAGATTCTTTCAAATCACTTCAGGAATCAGACACAAGCATTCCCCGAGATTCTTTCAAACTACTTCAAAAACAGGCAGTCCCTGAGATTCTTTCAAAATACCAAAAACTACTTCAAAAACCAGGCACAAGGAATCCCCGAGACTCCTATAAACTACTTCTAAAACGCGACAAAAGGTGGCCCCGAGATTCTTTCAACCATTTCAGAAATCAGACACAAGAAGTCCCTGAGATTCTTTCAAACTACTTCAAAAACTAGACCACAAGTAGTCCCCGAGATTCATTAAAACTACTTCAAAACCAAAACAATGGGGTCCCCGAGATTCTTTCAAACTACTTCTAAAACCAGACACTATGGATCCCCGAGACTCCTATAAACTACTTCTAAAACCAGACAAAAGGTGTCCCCGAGAATCTATCACCACTAGGAGCCCCCGAGATTCTTTCAGGCTACTTCAAAACCAAAACAAAATGGGTCCCCGAGATTCTTTCAAATTACTTCAAAACCAAAGGGGCCCCTGAGATTCTTTCAAACTACTTCAAAAACCAGACACAAGGGGTCCCCGAGATTCTTTCAAATCACTTCAGGAATCAGACACAAGGAGTCCCCGAGATTCTTTCAAACTACATAATTCAAAAACTAGCCACAAAAAGTCCCCGAGATTCATTCAAACTACTTCAAAAAACAGACACAAGGGATCCCCGAGTTTCCTACAAAGCACTTCTAAAACCAGAAACAAAGGGACCCCGAGATTCTTTCAAACTACTTCAAATCCAAAAAAAAAGGAATCCCTGAGATTCTTTCCAACTACTTCAAAAACCAGACACAAGCAGTCCCTGAGATTCTTTCAAACTACTTCAAAAACCAGACACAAGAAGTCCCTGAGATTCTTTCAAACTACTTCAAAAACTAGACACAAGTAGTCCCCTAGATTCATTAAAACTACTTCAAAACCAAAACAATGGGGTCCCCGAGATTCTTTCAAACTACTACAAAAACTAGACACAAAAAGTTACCGAGATTCTTTCAAACTATGTATGTCTAAAACAAGACAAAAGTGATCCCCGAGATTCCTACAAACTACCTCTAAAACCAGATAGAAGTTGTCCTCGAGATTCGTTCAAACTACTTCAAAAACCAGACACAAGGGATCTCCCACATTCCTACAAACTACCTCTAAAACCAGATAGAAGTTGTCCCCGAGATTCTTTCAAACTACTTCAAAAACTAGACACAAGTAGTCGCCTAGATTCATTAAAACTACTTCAAAAAAGCAAAACAATAGGGGTCTCCGAGATTCTTTCAAACTACTTCAAAAATCAGACACAAGAAATCCCTGAGATTCTTTCAAACTACTTCAAAAACCAGACCACAAGTAATCCCCGAGATTCATTAGAACTACTTCAAAAACCAGACACAAAAAGTTCCCGAGATTCTTTCAAACTACTTCAAAAACCAGAGACAAGGGATCCCCGAGATTTTTTCAGGCTACCTAAAGATCAAAACACAAGAGGTCCCTGAGATTCTTTCAAACTACTTCTAAAACCACACACAAGGAATCCCTGAGATTCCTACAAACTACTTCTAAAACCAGACAGAAGGTGTCCCCGAGAATCTATCAAACCACTTCAGAAATCAGACACTACACTAATAGTCCCCGAGATTCTTTCAACCTACTTCATAAACTAGACACAAAGTATTCCCCTAAATTCATTAAAACTACTTCAAAACCAAAACACTGGGGTCCCCGAGATTCTTTCAAACTACTTCAAAAACCAGACACAAAAAGTTACCGAGATTCTTTCAAACTATGTACTTCTAAAACCAGACACAAGGGATCCCCGAGATTCCTACAAACTACCTTTAAAACCATATAGAAGTTGTCCTTGAGATTCTTTCAAACTACTTCTAAAACCAGACACAGGAAATCCCTGAGATTCCTACAAACTACTTCTAAAGCCAGACAGAAGGTATCCCCGAGAATCTATCAAACCACTTCAAAAATCAGACACTAGGAGTCCCTGAGACTCTTTCAAACTACTTCAAAAACTAGACCACAAGTAATCCCCGAGATTCATTAGAACTACTTCAAAACCAGACACAAAAAGTTCCCGAGATTCTTTCAAACTACTTCAAAAACCAGAGACAAGGGATCCCCGAGATTTTTGCAGGCTACCTAAAGATCAAAACACAAGAGGTCCCTGAGATTCTTTCAAACTACTTCTAAAACCACACACAAGGAATCCCTGAGATTCCTACAAACTACTTCTAAAACCAGACAGAAGGTGTCCCCGAGAATCTATCAAACCACTTCAGAAATCAGACACTACACTAGGAGTCCCCGAGATTCTTTCAACCTACTTCACAAACTAGACACAAGTATTCCCCTAAATTCATTAAAACTACTTCAAAACCAAAACACTGGGGTCCCCGAGATTCTTTCAAACTACTTCAAAAACCAGACACAAAAAGTTACCGAGATTCTTTCAAACTATGTAGTTCTAAAACCAGACACAAGGGATCCCCGAGATTCCTACAAACTACCTTTAAAACCATATAGAAGTTGTCCCCGAGATTCTTTCAAACCACTTCAGAAATCAGACACAAGGAGTCCCGGAGATTCTTTCAAACTACTTCAAAAATTAGACACAAGTAGTCCCCGAGATTTATTAAAACTACTTCAAAAATCAGACACAAAAAGGTCCCTAGATTCTTTCAAACTACTTCAAAAACTAGACACAAGGGATTCCCGAGATTCCTACAAACTACTTCTAAAACCAGAAACAAGGGGTCCCTGAGATTCTTTTAAACTACTTCCAAACCAAAACAAAAGGGATCCCTGAGATTCTTTCAAACTACTTCAAAAACCAGACAGAAGGTTTCCCCGAGATTCTTTCAAACCACTTCAAAAACCAGACACAAAATGTTCCCGAGATTCTTTCAAACTACTTCAAAAACCAGACACAAGGGGTCTTCGAGATTCCTTCAGGCTGCCTCAAAACCAAAACAATAGGTTTCCCCGAGATTCTTTCAAACTACTTCAAAAACCAGACACAAGAAGTCCCCGGGATTCTTTCAAATAACTACAAAACCAAAACAAAAAGTTTCCCCGAAGTTCTTTCAAACTACTTCAAAACCAGACACAAGAGATTCCCGAAATTCTTTCAGGCTACCTCAAAACCAGCACAAAAGAAGTCCCTGAGATTTTTTTTCAAAAACCATATTCAAAGTGCCTCCAAGATTCTTTCAAACTGTTTCAAAACCAAAGAAAGAGGTCTCTGAGATTCTTTCAAATATACTTCAAAGACAAGACCTCACGGGCAGGGGTGGATTCAGGGGAATTTTCCAGAGGGGCACCAGAGGCGCCGGTGCTCGAATCCAAAATTGATGTACTTTTAAATGAGGTAAAATTTCGGTCTTCCAGATCTAAATTTTTCCCGCGCTGGGTCAACGGGTCCCATCTGCCCCTGATTATACGTAGAGATTTCCTTCAATTTGGAGTGAAATAAACTTACAGCAAAACTGCTTAAAACAAACAGAGCCAAATATGGCAAGGTGGACAATGACCACGTCCCACCGAAGATCAACGAATTGCATTCGGCAATTACGACAACTACTGTGTCCATGAATATTTTTTACGAACTCAAATTCAATCATTAATTCAAGAAATACTTTTACCGAAAGTGAATATCGTACAGTTTTATTCAAAAAATATTGGGCCGCTGTCATTTATAAATGTCATAACTTGTAACTCTATTTAGATAACCTAAATTTAATAGATTTTTGAAAAGTGTCAAAATGACAGTAAAGCTTGAATCACATATGATTTGTCATAAATGATAGAATGCCAGTGCCCAATATTTTTTGAATAAAACTGTATAAATCACAAACGAAAAATCTAAAAACGTTAAGCGCTACTTCGGCGAATCTATGTATAAATTATGTCACTGGATATGTGGATATATATTGAGAAAAATGTTTTTTTTTTGCTTGCATTTTGTTTTCAGATAAGTCATATGGCGTCAAATAGATTGTAACTGATTTAAAACATTTAAAAAAAAAGTGAAAATGTCATCAGTACACTGAAGTATGCGTACACTTGATAGCGTCTACAAAAATTCAGTTCAACAACACAATGAAAACGTAAAAAAAATCGTTAGTAGTGACTTTACAGTTCTTTTTGAACAGTAACAATAAAGGAAAAAGTCCCACAGGTAATGTCATTATATTTAATGAATATATTCTGTCCAGATAAGTCCTCATGTGTGTGTTTGACATCACCACACTTCTATTTATCGTACTTATTTATTTTTATTTTATGATCACGTAGACCGATTTATTTAACAATATTTATGTTCAGACACTTGTCATCGAAACAAGCACTTATCTAAAAATCGCTCTCACAGATAATTGCTCATTACAATTTTATCACACATCCGCTAGTTGCGAAATTCCGATTTCTTTTGGCGCGAAATTTAAACCCGTCACGTGGTGGGGCTAGTAGTGGGGATAGCTCAAAAATTCCCGCCATCCCGTGACCACTACTTACCTAACAGCCCCACTGCCACACTTTCCGCCGCCCACCTGAAACAAAAAACACCTCTAAATCCGATTCAAATCAAACCCGCAGGCTCTACCTCTCGTGACGGTAATCGTAGGCACGAAAATCCCCGGCGAAACATCAACAGTACTAACAACAAATCCGGATGCCGACCCACCCAGAAAAACGACCATCGAGATGCCCAACCAGAACGCCTTGGTGAAAACCATCACACCTGGCCCCCCGAAATGGTCAAATTACGTCAAAGGTATGCAAAACAAACTCGTAGGCGTTAATAAAAAAATATTGTAGGAGTGATATCCAATTACCACGGGGGCACGCCTCCCGCTTTCAACGCCGTCATACACAGCACCGTCCCCACCGGGGGCGGCTTGTCGAGCAGCGCCGCCATCGAGGTGGCCACGTACACGTTCCTGGACGCGCTGGTCGGGCCAAACCCGATTATGTCAGTAAATACAAAACCATAGTTGTCACGACTTTATTACAAATAATAATAATTATAATAATAATAATAAATCATTGTAGGCCCACTGATAAGGCTCTCGCTTGTCAGAAAGCCGAACACGACTACGCCAACGTCCCTTGCGGCATCATGGACCAATTTATTGCAGTCATGGGCAAAAAAGACAACGCGCTTTTGATAGACTGTCGAAACATGACTTCCACTTTGCTTCCCATGAAAGACAACAACATTGTGATACTCGTTACCAATTCTAACGTCAAACACGAACTCACAGGGAGTGAGTACTCGTCCAGAAGGACCCAGTGTCAGCAGGCAGCTCTTCTACTGAAGAAACTGAGCCTGCGGGACGCCACTTTGGAAGATATTGAGTGTACACCCTGTAGATTTTTCAGTCAAAGGTCTAATTCGCTGTTGCAGACTTAAAATCCATTAATACGGCTGAGGATATAGTGAAACGCGCTCGCCACGCCGTCACGGAAATAAAACGGACCCTTGATGCCTCCGAGGCTTTGAAAGCCGGAAATTACAAGAAGTTTGGTCAGCTTATGGTGGAGAGCCACAATTCGTTGAGGGACGACTTTGAGGTGTCTTGCCCCGAATTGGACCAGCTTGTGGAGTTGGCCATGCAAGTGGAGGGAGTCCTAGGCAGTAGAATGACGGGAGGGGGATTTGGTGGCTGCACCGTGACGATGGTAAATAAGTGTGCCGCACGCTTTTCCTGAACACCTACTACAAAAGCAAATAATTTGCCGCTTCGTGCCTTTGGTGTTCTTGATTATACAGTTGTGACATAGTGCAACTTTCACGCAAATTTAAATTTAAAGGACAAAAAATAATCTCCACCTACTATTCCTATCATCTAAACTCAGTGGACGAAAGTAGACCACCTCAGATTTTTTGTGTTGTTGCCAACTTGCCGCTAGAGGGCGCAAATTTTTCTAAAGTAAAAATCTAAGTTGCATAACTTTCGTCCTTGCCCAACCCCCTTGACCTATGTTCAATGCAGCATCTCGTTCCAGGTCAAATCCGCGTCCGTCGATAAGGTCATTGATCATGTCAAGAAACACTACAAGGGGACGCCCACATTCTACATCAGCAAACCGAGCGAGGGGGCCCAAGTACTCTCCAAATAAACCAAACAATTGTAGCCAATTTCTATTTCTATAAAAAATAATAAATATACCTAATTTCCTACTTTCGCGTGACGTTTTTCATCCGCAATTCGTGCATCAGAAACGCCTTCATATTCGGGTCCGTGACTTTCTCGTTAATCTGCCTCACCGCCTCGTCGCCCCCATCCTTGTAAAACTCGCTCAGTTTCTGCGCGTATTCGATCCACACGCAATTGGCACACCCCGACATGCAACAAGTCGTGGGCTCTTCCGGGTACTCCTTGCCGCCTTTCTCGCTTCCACCATCCGACTTGGAGTGACATTTGCGACACGATAAAGTGAGGTTAGGGTGCGCCCCCACAACTACAAAACACAAAAATGACAGGTAATACGCAACCAAACGCACAAATACGCACCCAAACGGGTCCTCGATACGATTCTCCACACAATCATCGTCGCAATAATATAATAATCGCGAAGCGGCGCTTTGTGAGGTTATGTAACGACATGTCAATGCGCACCATTAACATTTACCGAAATAAAAATAAAACGCGCCGTGGCTGGGTCGTGGGGCGAACAGCAGCCGCGTCTCGTTTGAAAACACCAATTTTCTGATTTATTTTTCGTTTTCGGTAAACCAAGTCGGTAAAAAGGTTAGTGTGACGTAAGAGCACGTGGTCTGCATAATGTTTAAATCGCTGTTACCTTGGAAACACACAAAAACAAAAGTGATGGTCCCAGAACAAACGATGGAAGATGGTAAGTGAAAACGTCAAAATTGTCTATATTTGTCAGAATAATCGGGATTTAAACGATTTTGTGGGTGGTTTGGGGTCGTTCGGGGGTGTTTTCGCAGTTTTTCGCTTTCGTTGCACCGTAGTTTCGGCGATGTAACCAAAAACAGCGTCATGTGTTTCACTCCCACTGTGTCACTTCTTGGGCTTCCTGCGCCTCAAATCCAGATTTTCCGGCTTAATTGCTCTCGAAATAGACACGGCTATTAATAATAGAGGCTTAGGTCTTAAGCTGATGATTCATGGTTTTTTTGTCCTGGAAGTGGCTGCCGCGCTTCCTGGAGAAGAGTCAAGTGTTTTCATTCAACACACTCAAAACGAGATTTGTATTATTAATTGATATGATTTATTCTATTAATGACACCAATTTGTTTTACGATTTCTTGTCAACAAACGTCTGTTGGTTTGTTTTAAGAAAGTCCAAACTCGTTCACCTTCAGGTCTTCACCACGCTTTTGTAGACTCTGACACATTTTGCTGGATTTTTGCAAATTAGTTGTCGATGTCGCGTCGATGTGCTCAGATGTTTGCAAGAAAAGCTTTTGTTGTTTTGTTGTGTGTTTGAGTTATGTAATTGGATGCTCAATCATCTGTGACCTCGACGAGGTGCATTTGTGAATATTAATTAAGTAAGGTGACTTAAGTCGGTGAAATTGAAGGTGAGAGAGTGTGTGCCTAGAAATTGGATTTAAATCGAAAAATTAGGTAGATTTTGATCATGGGTTTAAACAACAATCTCAAGTTGTGCTATATTGGATGAAAACTTTGGTCTTGTATACATTTTACCACCTACATGGGCTCTAATGGTGGGTTTTGCTTTGTTGTTTTGCGCTTGTGGTTTTTTTATTTATGAGTAATTGTTCCATGAAAGGGAAAGACGGCTAAACTAGTCGTTTTTTTCAAATAAATTTTTAATAATACAGTTAGAGATAAATCGTAGGTATTGTTTAATTAATTCATACAACATACAACGTATGTGCAAAACATGTTAATTGTTAGTACAATTTGTGTGAAACATGCGACGCAAAAAATACAGTTATCAGCTGTATTAAAACGATCGAGTTATGTTTTTGTTAAATACTGAAGGCATTCAGAATCAGTCCATACATGCTAACCACGGTTATTATTTTCTGAAAGTGCGAAAACATTAATAAAACCGAAGTTACTCTGATTTTACCTTGCAAAATATATCAGCAAAAATTAGCGCAATTAGTGCTTATTTTTAAGTACAGTGATCAGTCAGTAATTTAAAGTAACCAAGATTTACTGTCTGAATAAATGAAATAGAATATTTTTAATGGGGATTTTGCAGTGGGTTACGTAACAAAATTTCTGGTAGAAAAATGTTTTGAAACGAAGTGTTTATTCAACGAGATGATATTTGCTAGATGGAAACTTGAGTATGAAGTGTTATCTGTTATCTAATCACACAGATATTTGCCCAGTAAATAATGTATAGTATATAAACATCAATCCAGCTCTTTCGAAAAATTAAAATATTTGGTTTTGCGAATTTTATTGCTTTTTATGGCAATCATTATAAGCTAAAATAAAAATATGTAATCAATAAAATAACGAAACTATTTAATCGAGTCTGCCATATGTAACAACAGAGGTACGAACCGGATCACAATGCCGACGATCCAGACTTTTTTATGGCTCTGACTTCCGCTTATTGAATAAAACACTACATTGTATTTTGATTTTCGATGTTGTAATTCACATTTGATTAATTATAACTTGCCTAGATCTGGAGAGGCTCAGCATCCCCTAACCTCCCCCTAACTACGGACTTGTCTAGGGGTTATGAAATATCGAGAAAATATAAAAGTACCAAATTGCTCGACGGACTCCTGTACTGCACGACGACGTTTGTATTTTCCCATTTTCGGGAAAATGGGGTGATTTGTTCTTAATTTGTCAATAAAAAATATGAATGCAATGATGAATCACAAGTACAGACTGATCATACTTGTAATCAATCTGTACTTGTAATTTATCACTGCATTCATTCATATTTTTTAGATTTTCTTATACAGATGACTCAAACAGACGTTTTAAAGTATCTGTTTATTTTCCCCAAAAAATTGATGACGTCATCTCAATATTTTTCCGAATAAATTTTACCCAAAATATGATGAGTTTTTACTTGTGATTTATCAGTGCATTAACAGGTGGCTCAAAAAAATTAGTGGATGAGTCAGTTTGTTTTATTGATTAAATCAGGACCTGCTCACTCCATTTTCCCAGAAAATTTTGGTATTACAATAGTTATTTTTCTATTTCCTTTTTACACTAAATAAAATAAGTCAGTGAAATGGAAAAAAGAGGTGGGCGGGGCTTTTTCTAATTTTATGAACAAGCAGCAGCCCCACCCACCCACCTCCTCTTCGATCTAGCGACTACTGTTAATATTGTTCAGTCCTATCTTAGCAAGTTTTATCCCCGCCCACCCACCCTTTATTTTCTTAGAGAGTATGTCGTTTGCCTTTGTCAGTCATCCTAGCAAGTACTAGCCCCGCCCACCCACCCTGTTCTTTTTTTTTTAGAGGAGATCATTGACCAAAATCAATCTTATCTTAGCAGATACTAGCCCCGCCCACACACGATGTTCTCATTATAACGATTTTATCTCTCTTCAGTTGAGATCCACCTTTCATTCGGACTAGACAAAATGAATCACTGAAATGGAGACGGGGTGGGTGGACGGGGTGAATTATATGCTCGTTTATAAAGTGATAATGGGACCAAATGAACATTGGCTGTTAAAAAAAAGCGCTAATCGTATTTTTTTTTGTTTTTATATTTATTTGTTATAACATTTATTTCTTATTTCTGAAGAAAAAAATTAGACAACGGGTGGGTGGGCGGGGCTAAGTTTAACTTCTCCTATAGAATCTTTTACAAGCAAGCAGTAGCCCCGCCCACCCACCTCCTCTTTATTCCACTGATTGCTCTTAACATTGTTCAGTCATTTGCCAAAATTAATCTTATTTTAACAAATATTAATCGTAACTAATTAATCGTAATCTTTTTGTTATAGTACTTATTTGCTATAATATTTATTTCTTATTTTTGAAGAAACAAATTAGAGAACGGGTGGGTGGGCGGGGCTAAATTTAACTTTTCCTACAGAATCTTTTATAAGCAAACAGTAGCCCCGCCGACCCACTGTCTCTTTTTTCCAATGATTACTCTTAATACTGTTCAGTCATTTACCAAAATCAATCTTATTTTAACAAATACTAATCGTAACTAATTAATCGTAATTTTTTTGATATAGTACTTAATTGCTATAATATTTATTTCTTATTTTTGAAGAAACAAATTAGAGAACGGGTGGGTGGGCGGGGCTAAGTTTAACTTTTCTTACAGAATTTTTTATAAGCAAACAGTAGCCCCGCCCACCCACTCCCTCTTTATTCCACTGATTACACTTAACATTGTTCAGTCATTTACCAAAATCAATCTTATTTTAACAAATACTAATCGTAACTAATTAATCGTAATTTTTTTGTTCTAGTACTTATTTGCTATAATATTTATTTCTTATTTTTGAAGAAACAATTTAGAGAACCGGTGGGTGGGCGGGGCTAAATTTAACTTTTCCTACAGAATCTTTTATAAGCACGCAATAGCCCCGCCTACCCACCCCCTCTTTTTTCCAGTGATTACTCTTAATATTGTTCAGTCATTTATCAAAATCAATCTTATTTTAACAAATACTAATCGTAGCTAATTAATCGTAATTTTTTTGTTATAGTACTTATTTGCTGTAATATTTATTTCTTATTTTTGAAGAAACAATTTAGAGAACCGGTGGGTGGGCGGGGCTAAATTTAACTTTTCCTACAGAATCTTTTATAAGCACGCAATAACCCCGCCTACCCACCCCCTCTTTTTTCCAGTGATTACTCTTAATATTGTTCAGTCATTTACCAAAATCAGTCTTATTTTAACAAATACTAATCGTAACTAATTAATCGTAATTTTTTTCTTATACTATTTATTTGCTATAACATTTATTTCTTATTTTTGAAGAAACAAATTAGAGAACGGGTGGGTGGGCGGGGCTAAGTTTAACTTTTCCTACAGAACCTTTTATAAGCAAGCAATAGCCCCGCCCACCCACCCCCTCTTCATTCCGGTGATTACTCTTAATATTGTTCAGTCATTTACCAAATCAATATTATTTGGGCGGGGCTAAATTTAACTTTTCCTACAGAATCTTTTATAAGCACGCAATAGCCCCGCCTACCCACCCCCTCTTTTTTCCAGTGATTACTCTTAATATTGTTCAGTCATTTATCAAAATCAATCTTATTTTAACAAATACTAATCGTAGCTAATTAATCGTAATTTTTTTGTTATAGTACTTATTTGCTATAATATTTATTTCTTATTTTTGAAGAAACAATTTAGAGAACCGGTGGGTGGGCGGGGCTAAATTTAACTTTTCCTACAGAATCTTTTATAAGCACGCAATAGCCCCGCCTACCCACCCCCTCTTTTTTCCAGTGATTACTCTTAATATTGTTCAGTCATTTAAAAAAATCAATCTTAGTTTCATAAATATTAATTGTAACTAATTAATCGTAATTTTTCTGTTATACTACTTATTTGCTATAACATTTATTTCTTAGTTCTGAAGAAACAAATTAGAGAACGGGTGGGTGGGCGGGGCTAAGTTTAACTTTTCCTACAGAAACTTTTATAAGCAAGCAGTGGCCCCGCCCACCCGCCCCCTCTTTATTCCAGTGATTACTCTTAATATTGTTCAGTCATTTACCAAATCAATATTATTTTAACAAATACTAATCGTAACTAATTAATCGTATTTTTTTATTATACTACTTATTTTTGATAACATTAATTTCTTATTTTTGAAGAAACAAATTAGAGAACGGGTGGGTGGGCGGGGTAAGTTTAACTTTTCCTGCAGAATCTTTTATAGGCAAGCAATAGCCCCACCCACCCGCCCCCTCTTTATTCCAGTGATTACTCTTAATGTTGTTCAGTCATTTTCCAAAATCAATCTTTTTTAACAAATATTAATCGTAACTAATTAATCGTAATTTTTTATTATAGTACTTATTTGTTATAACATTTATTTCTTATTTTTGAAGAAACAAATTAGATATCGGGTGGGTGGGCGGGGCTAAGATTAACTTTTCCTATAGAATCTTTTATAGGCAAACAATAGCCCCACCCACCCACCTCCTCTTTATTCCAGTGATTACTCTTAACATTGTTCAGTCATTTACCAAAATCCATCTTATTTTAACAAATACTAATCGTAACTGATTAAGCGTAATTTTGTTGTTACACTACGTATTTACTATAACATTTGTTTCTTATTTCTGAAGAAAAAAATTAGAGAACGGGTGAGTGGTCGGGGCTAAATTTAACTTTTCCAATACAATTTTTTATAAGCAAGCAATTGCCCCACCCACCCACCCCCTCTTTATTCCAGTGATTACTCTTAATATTGTTCAGTCATTTACCAAAATCAATCTTATTTTAACAAATACTACCTACGCCCACCCGCCCTCTATATTCTTAAGGGGCATGTAATTTGCCACAAGCAGTCTTATCTTAGCAAGGACTACAAAATACGATCAGTCTATACCTGTAACTTATCATTGCATACTTTGCTTATACAGGGTGACTCAAAAAATTAATGAATCAGTTAATTTATTATTGATCTAATTAAGAACGAGCCGCTCGTCTCAATAACAATAAATTAATTTTTATTTAAATTTTACTCATTTGTTTTAAGGCGATAAACTCATTGAAATCAAAGAAATGTTTACGTGACATTCTTCCGATGTATAAACATCGATATTTTAAACACTACGGATATGCTTGTGTTGTTGAACCATCAGGCCCCTGAATTTAAGGGGCCCCTTTTGGCCTAAATGTAACGGAAAATAAAATGTATTTGTTTTTGATTTGGTTATTACAAAAATCCGATTTCGGCTTCGACTGACTATTTGTTGACACATATGATCTCGAGATTGTGCAAAATGCAAAATTGGCCACTTCCGGTCGTTCCACCAATTTATGACTTGCAGCCAGGCAGCCACCTGCACAAAGAGCTGCCGCCGAGTTTTGTTTCATCATTTCTCATTTTTATTTGGTTTTTTATTGCTCAATAAAGTATACCGCACACTTTGGAAATTATTGCATTTGCATTCTTATTTTTTCGATTTGCTTATACAGGGTGATGCAAAAAAAAATTAATGACTCAATTTATTTTATTGATTAAATCAAGAACTGCAAAACCAACTACCTTGAAATCTTGCAGACATTTTGAAGTTATTACTGGCATGGTAAATTTTTAATTAAAATATATCTCCCCCCCCCCCCCCCACAAAACATTGATGACGTCATGTCATAATTTTACCGAAAAAATTCTATCTAAATTGTACAAAATATGATGTACATTTGCATGAATAGATGAATTAATTTTATTGATTAAATTAAGAACGGCGCATGGATGACATGTTTATTTCAACTGATACCGGTTTTTATAAAACATATCTCATAAAATCCGCAAAATCAAATTTTATAATTTTTCGAAAATACCGGATGTTTCATTGGACTTCAGGTGCTGTCGAAACAACTTTCGACCATTTTTTTTTCAGATTCTTATCCGATTTAATAAAACTCGAGTTTTAGTATCATCATAGCTAATTGTAAGTACGTCAATAATTCAGACAAGATGTTATCTAAAGTGGACTGAATTAATTGATCGAGCGGAATTTTATCAGCAAAGTTATCAGCCTCCTGTTTGCTACATTGAGATATTTTGTAACCTTAATTTAAAAAAACTTGGTGTCGTTTTTTCCAAAACTCCAGGAAATCAACACTTGATAATGATTTTGCTCTTTTTGTGGCCACCACTGAACCTCATCTCGTCATCTCTATCATAAACTGCAATGTCACTACGGATGATTTTTTCAAATGGTACTAATTAAGTACTTCTCCAACATAATGGGATCTCATCACGTTTCTGTCTTACACTTATCATCGCAAAAATAGTTTTCCGCGCATCTTTGATCTCGAAAAAATGTTTTCGCAGTCGTTACGTAAAGTATAAGTTTGAAATCGATCGCAGTCTTACAAAGACATTTTAACTATAGAACAGATCCTGGAAGAACCAAAGCTCATCCCGTGCAGCACCTGCGGACGCACGTTTCTCTCCCAACCCCTCAAAAAACATGCCCCCGTCTGCGAAAAGAACGCCTCGAAAAAACGCAAAGTATTCGATTCGCTGAAACAGCGAGTCGAAGGAACGGATCTCGCGCAATTCCACCAAAAGTCGTACCTCAAAAGACAGGACTCGACGCCCAAAACAGCAGAAAAGCCGAAAAGAGCCAGCCACTGGGAGGAGAACCACCGGAAACTCGTCGATGCCATCAGATGCGCCAAAGGTATTTGAAGTACCAAATTTCATTAAGTAATAATAATGACAAATTATGTGTAGGTGTACCTAGAGACATGTCCCCCGCCAAACCCAAAGTTCAAGCGGCCTCTTCCACTCAACTGAACGAACGTTGCCCCCATTGCGACAGACAATTCGGCCCCAAAGCCTTCGACAGACACGTGGAGTGGTGCAAAGAGCACCAAACGCGCATCCAGAAGTCTCCAGCGAACATTCTTCTAGCTAAAGAACGTTTAGAAGCTAGGACGAAGTACAAAGTGCCGCCGCTAACCAAACCGAAAAGGACCACAATCAAAGAAAAGTACTCCAACCCTACTGTTAGTAGGACCGAATCGGTATGCAGTGTCAAAAGTACCCCCACCAACGCCTTTCGTCGAAACGCCAGCGTTCGAAAACCGAAATCTGTTCTGGATCTGGGGAAAAAGAACAACGCTCTGAACAAAGCGGACGAGAAGGCCAACTCCGTGGTGACGCTGAACGAGATGAAGAAGAACACAGAGCAGAGTAAGAGGTAAGCGGTAAAACGGTGTTCTTGTTCAATAGTGTGTGAAATGTTACGTTTGGGTTAAGGAAATTGGGTACTTGGCGCTTAAAAATCCAAACTACTTTTTGTACTCAGTGCCTCTGGTCCCGCGTAACATGTCATACACCAGCCATTGCTCTAGAAACCTGTAGGGAGAAAGGAGGAAAGAGGCTTACCACACTGTCCATTGTCCAATCTCCTTGCACCGTTTCTCCCCGTCCCCACCCCTCCTAACCCTCTTTCCTTCTACAGTTTGCGCACAAAGCGATTTTGTCCCCCTCGTGAGAAAGTAAATTTGATTCACAACGAAAATCTCGAAAGCATAACGGTTTCCCCGGTGAAGTTTCTCGAACCTCCCGCCAAAAAACTGGTCACGTGGAAGGAGGTGAGTCAGAGGAGTCCGGAAAAGGCCGACGACGATTCGGTGATCGTCGTCTACGAGAACTCGAGCGTTTTCGGGAAGAAGGGTGCCGCCAAAAAGCAGAGTTTTATCGAAGAGATCAAAGACCTCCTCTCGAATTCCGACGACGAGGCGACGAAGACCCAGTGCTCCTCGCGCGACTCCCTCCTTTCGGAGGAGTCAAAGCTCCGGATTTCGCCGAAGTCGAAGAGCTCGCCCGAGTTCGAGAGGGAAAAGTCGCCTCTGGAGTTGCTCCCGGTGGCTAAAAGTCAGCCGATTGGGGCGGATGACGTGAAGGAGTCGGAGAGCGAAGTTTCGTTTGAATGGGGGTCGAGCGAGGTTTCGGCGAGTGGGAGTGGGGGGGAACTGAAACACAGGCCACATGGGGGTGGAAAGGCGCCTTTGCCGTCGCTGGAATCGTGTCACGTTTTGAAGTTTCCCAAAAAAAGCGACATTGATACGTTGTCCTCCAGTGACAGTGACTTTGATGGAAATGACGAGGTGGAGGAGTCGTATGCTAAAGGTATCATATGATTGAGGAAAAAAGTGGCTGGCAAGGTTTGAAATTTAACGTTAAAAAAATCATGTTGGTAGCACTAACGCGTTCATGATCAATTAACTGTCAAATCAGGTGTCAAATGGCCAACATCATTATTTTAAAAATAAATTTCATGACCTACTGTATCACTTTTTGTCATATGGTAGATCTGAATGTTAAAGAAGAGAGAAAGCACAAATAAAATGATAAGGTTTTGTAAAGACGCTGATGGACACAGAACGTAATAAAAATTCAGCGTTTTTGCAAAATTTCGTTACAGTGTTGACTTGTTGAAGCCAGAACGGGCTATTACCCGTAAGACATTTCTAAACACCCAGTATATTTGCAAGTGTATACAAATTGAGAAACTAATTAAATAATGATCCTTCACAGATTTTGTCAAACGTGCCCCAAACCATGTCTCTTCTGTTGATGAAATTCTCTCAAATTTTTCAAGTAGTTTAAACAAATTAAAACAATCAGACGATTTAATAGAGACAGAACTCGCCGCTATGGAAGCAGGCAACAGCAGCCTTGACGAAGACAATTTAAATGACAAAACGTCTGTTGATAGCGTTGTCAAAGAAGCCGATGACAGTTCTAATCACACAGTTGAAAAATACGTCGAAAGCAGTGGAGCACCATCTTTAAAATCCACGAGTGATCAATCCTTTTCGTCTTCTAAGTCTTTAGTTAACGCCGACGATACACAATACCCGCAGTCCCCAAAAGAATCCGCCAGAATACCCCCACAAAGTCTGAGCGACTTTGGCGGAGAATTTACCTTCCGAAAGAAAATTTTTGGTAACCCTTTTTCTGCGAATCGCTCGGTTGAAAACGGCAAATATTTTCCAACCATCGAAGAGTACGAAGTGCCCAAGAAACGAAGGAAACTAAACTCGACTTTTATAATAGATAGACCAAGTTTGGCTTTACGTAAAAGTATAGGTAGAAGTAAGAACGAAAAAGCTGCGATGGAGTGTGGTGACGTAGGTAAACGTGATGACGTAGATAAGTCAAGGACGAATTTTTTACCCCGGATTTTGCAAGAAAGCAATAAGAATGTTAAAGTAAGAGAAAACAAAAAACCATCCACGTGTAAACTACCTGCATTGGAAATAAAACAAAATAAGAAGATTAACAGTGGTGTTTTCCAATCCAAGTGGAGAGGAAAGGAGGACAGATTTATACCTGTGAAGAAAGATTTAAGTGATGTTTTCCTGACCTACCAAAGGTGAAACTTGTTGGTCGTAGAACAAAATATCGCTAAAATTTAGTTTGACGATTTAAAAAAACCGCCATCTAGTAGCCGCGGACAGTCTTATTCCACCAAATTTGACAATAAAGTCCCTAGATTACCAGAATCTAGTGACTTTAACTGACAGTTGCACCGAGCGACATCTCCCCATCCATTACCGCACCAACTTGTTAATCTCTATCTCAGCGCCCCCCGTTACCCTCAAACTAAACCATTCCCACATACATACACTTTTTGCAGTACCACCACCAGACAGACGGAAACGGGAAACCCATTTCTTTGTACTCTAAGGGTCATGAAAGGTCGAGAAAATGTAATTTTCCATTTTAAACATGTTTTAAGTTTCATGTTGTGAAAAGAAATCTACACATATTCAAAGCAAAAGGCAAAATATAAGCCCACCCACCCACCCTATCTCAATTGTGATGATTTTTTTATTCGCCGTGCACCAAGAGAGCGCAGCTTAACTGCAAAATACGCATTTCTTTACAAAAAATTAAAAAAAAAAAAAATTGAGCATCGTGTTCAAAGAATACCATGTATGTTAAGAAAAAAAGACAAAATATAAACCCCGCCCACCCGCCCCATCTCAATTGTAATGATTTATGTTTATTCTTAGAAACGTAAAACACGTCCAAAATGGTAAATTTTTGTTAAGAAAATATAGATTTTCCAATTAGGCTCCGCCCCTAGGTCTGCCAACGAATGAAAACTTCATTACTATTTGAATCAGGGCAGTTATGGGTGGGGCTTAATCTGTGGCTTTAATTTTTCCTTAATACACATAGCGTCCTTTGAATGACACTATACTAAAAAAATGTCTTACATGGTAATTTTTTATAGAGAGAGAAATAATAAAAATTTTGAATTTAAAATCCGTTGTTTTGGCTTCACGATTATCAAAAAATCATCACAATTGAGACAGGGTGGGTGGGCGGGGCTTATATTTTATTGAAAAAAAAGATTTAATTGCTGCCAAAAAAATTGCAAGAAGCCTAATTGAAAAATCGTATACAAATTTACCATTTTTAACATGTTTTAAGTTTTATATTGTGAAAAGAAATGTACACATATTAAAACAAAAAGATAAAATATAAGCCCGCCCACCCGCCCTGTCTCAATTGTAATGATTTTTTTTTTTTATTCGTCATGAACCAAGGAGACGAAGCTGCACAATAATTATTTCTTTACAGGAAATTAAAAACATGTTTTTGAATATTGTGTTGTTCAAAGATTACAATGTATATTAATAAGAAAATGGGAAAATATAACCCCGCCCACCCACCCCATCTCGATTGTGATGATTTTTTTTATTCTTAGAAACTTTAAACATGCTTAAAATGATAAAAGAGCTTTTCAGATTCATCATAAAATGGGGCTATTCTGAGTGTGTTCCGAGTCTAGCGCTTTTTTTAACCATTTGTTTCGGTGGCTTCATGTGAGAGAAGCTTTTTATAATTAAAAGTGATAAAATCGTGCTTAAGGTTCACAATGAGCTAAGTGCGACTAAACAATATTTCCATTTTATCAATTGAAAAAGAGAGGAAAGTATTAATTTTGACGACGTCATAGAATATTTTGCCAAAATAAAAATGCTAAAATAATAGAAAACAAAAAAGCGTGCACGTATAAACTACCTGTGTTAGAAATAAAACAAAATAAGAAAATTAACAGCAGTGTTTTCCAATCCAAGTAGAGAGAAAAGAAGGACAGATTTACACCTATAAAGAAAGACTTAAGCGATGTTTTCCTGACCTACCAAAGGTAAAACTTGTTGGTCTAGAACAAAATATCACTGAAATTTATCTTGACAATTTTAAAAACCGCCATCTAGTAGCCGCGGACTGTCTTATTCCACCAAATTCGACAATAAAGTCCCTAGATTCCCATAATCTAGCGATTTTAATTGCCAGCTGCACCGAGCGCCATCTCCCCACCCATTACCGCACTAACTTGTTAACCTCTATCTCAGCGCCCTCATCGTCACCCTCAAACTAAACCATTCCCACATACATACATTTTTTGCAGTACCACCACCAGACAGACAGAAACGGGAAACCCATTTCTTTGTACTCTAAGGGCCATGAAAGGTCGACAAAAAGTAATTTTCCATTTTAAACATGTTTTAAGTTTCATGTTGTGAAAAGAAGTCTAGACATATTCAAACCAAAAGGCAAAATATAAGCCCACCCACCCACCCTATCTCAATTGTGATGATTTTTTTCATTCGGGTGAACCAAGAGGACTCAGCTTAACTGCAAAATACTTATTTCTTTACAAGAAACTAAAAACTGTTTTTGAGTTTCGTGTTTTTCAAAAAATACCATGTACCTATATTAAGAAAAAAAAGACAAAATATTAACCCCGCCCACCCACCCCATCTCAATTGTAATGATTTTTGTTTATTCTTAGAAACGTAAAACACGTTCAAAATGGTAAATTTTTGTTAAGAAAATATGGATTTTGCAATTAGGCTCCGCCCCTAGGTCTGCCAACGAATGAAAACTTCATTGCTATTTGGATCAGGGCAGTTATGGGTGGGGCTTAATCTTTGGCTTTAATTTTTCCTTAATATACATAGTATCCTTTGAATGACACGATATTAAAAAAATATCTTACATGGTAATTTTTTATAGAGAGAGAAATAATAAAAATTTTGAATTTAAAATCCGCTCTTTTGGCTTCACGATTATAAAAAAATCATCACAATTGAGACAGGGTGGGTGGGCGGGGCTTATATTTTGTTGAAAAAAAAATTTAATTGCTGCCAAAAAAAAATTGCAAGGAGCCTAATTGCAAAATCGTATACAAATTTACCATTTTTAACATGTTTTAAGTTTTATCTTGTGAAAAGAAATGTACACATATTAAAACAAAAAGATAAAATATAAGCACGCCCACCCGCTCCATCTCAATTGTAATGATTTTTTTTTATTCGTCATGAACAAGGAGACGAAGCTGCACAATAATTATTTCTTTACAGAAAATGAAAAACATGTTTTTGAATCTCGTGTTGTTCAAAGATTACAATGTATGTTAATAAGAAAATGAGAAAATATAGACCCCGCCCACCCACCCCATCTCAATTGTGATGATTTTTTTGTTCTTAGAAACTTAAAACATGTTTAAAATGGTAAAAGAGCTTTTCAGATTCATCATAAAATGGAGCTATTCTGAGTGTGTTCCGAGTCTAGCTCTTTTTTTAACCATTTGTTTCGGTGGCTTCATGTGAGAGAAGCTTTTTATAATTAAAAGTGATAAAATCGTGCTTAAGGTCCACAATGAGCTAAGCGCGACTAAACAATATTTCCATTTTATCAACTGAAAAAGAGAGGAAAGTATTAATTTTGACGACGTCATAGAATATTTTGCTAAAATAAGAATGCTAAAATAATAGAAAACAAAAAGCGTGCACGTATAAACTACCTGTATTAGGAATAAAACAAAATAAGAAAATTAACAGCAGTGTTTTCCAATCCAAGTGGAGAGGAAACAGATTTACACCTGTCAAGAAAGACTTAAATGATGTTTTCCTGACCTACCAAAGGTGAAACTTGTTGATCTAGAACAAAATACCACTAGAATTTAGCTTAACAATTTTAAAAACCACCATCTAGTAGCCGCGGACCGTCTTATTCCACCAAATTCGACAATAAAGTCCCTAGATTCCCATAATTTAGTGATTTTAATTGACAGCTGCACCCAGCGCCATCTCCCTATCCATTACGGCACTAACTTGTTACTCTCTATCTCAGCGCCCCCGTCACCCTCAAACTAAGCCATTTCCACATGCATACATTTTTTGCAGTACCACCGCCCCCTACGACCCGTTCGTGTCGGCCGAGCGCCAGTTCATGGAGCTCCTCGAATGCGACGCGTTCAAACCGCTCACCTCCCCCACAAAACCGCACCTCCGCCCCCACACCGCCGCCAACAACTCGGTCAAGCTTCCCGCCAAAAAGTTCGTCAAGTCGGCGGGGGCTCCGGCCCCCAAGCGCGCGTCGGTCATCGATCCTCCAGCGTGCTTCCAAGACCCGGACGCCGCCGACGACGATTTCGAAATCCTCGAGAATCTCATCAACGACCAGTTCAACAACGACGAGTTTTTCCTGACTCTAAATAAGCACAACAAGGACGAGTTTAACGTGATTTTGAATCAGAGGAAGTACAGCGACGACATGTCTTCGGTCGACTCGAACTTGATCAACGAAAATGATAATCTGTCGATCCCTGAGCATTTTAAGTTCGGGAATTATTCGACCGAGTCGAGCGAGGACACGGACACGACGCTGCAGAACGACGTCGACGTGTATAGTTTGCAGTACGATTTAAAGATCGAGCCGCCGGCGAATAAGGGCAACGCGACGAAAGTTTCTAAGACTAAAAGTAAGTTGAATTCTAGTTTTGGTAGTGGGGATGCGGCGCAGAAGAAGGTGGTGAAAACAACAGTCGGGTACGACAAGAGAGGAAAAGAGTTGAAGAGTAAAGTGAACAAGGTAGAATTACTAAAATACTATATAACGTGTCTCAACTAATTCTTGCAGCCCCAGTTAAAACCCAAAACCCAAGTTATAGAGCCTCACGAGCCAGATCAGACCATCAAACCCGAAGACCTCTTCGCCGTCGACGACAAAATGTACGCCGAATATAAAATCTTCGAAGAAATGTACTTAAAAGAAAAGGAACAAATGTCTAACACCAGAAAACAAAGAAGCAAAAACTCAATCAAGTCGTACGGTATCGAAATAGTAAACGAAGATTACACTAACCAAAACAGTAACAAAGTCTCGGGTGATTCTGCGTATGGAAGGTAAGTACTTTTTGTGTTTTATTTGTAATTAATCTCCTTCCACAGTCTTAATAGGAGCAGTCCTAAGGCAAAAACGACGAAATTGTCGCCCCTGCAGCGACAACGCATCGACAGTGCCAGTTCCAGCGGTTCCGAAAATTTCGTCCCCCCGGTTCAGAATAACCACAGAATGTCGAAATTTTGTCACGAGTGTGGGAACAAGTATCCTGTGACGACAGCGAAGTTTTGCCCAGAATGTGGAGTGAAAAGGCTGTTATTGTGATATATTGTATAGATTGGAAGTCTTAATTAAATTTTTGCTAAATGGATTGACCGAATGCCAATTGTACTTATTGTTTTAAGCTAACTGCAATATTTTTAATAATACCAAAGTAAGATTTTTAAACACGCGTGCAATTTAACTGTAGTTGTGTAGGATTTTTTTGTAATTGTAATTAGTAATTTGTGGTTATGTGGTCTGTTAAGTTTGGTTAACGTGCTTTATTACCATTCCAGTTGTTTCAAGGTTATTAACAAGACTGAGTAATATATATATTGGTTTTTAAGCGCTAATGTAATTTTTTATTTCAGTGATTGGTTCCTTTTAAGTATTATTGTAAGTCAACGAAAATTTTTAAAAGCATGAACTATGTAACATCTTAATACATAATAAAGGAAACGAGTTGTTGATTGCCCCCACTCCAGGTACGCCACTGTCGTAAGGGCAACCAAACCAGCGTCCTGTAAAACAAAAAATCCTGGCTCTTATTTGATTTGAGTTAATCAACATGTAGCAACACAATTTGTATAAGACGAACGATAACCTCCGACCAGTTATCGCGTCTTCAATTATTTTAATAATACGATAAACACTCGATGTTGATACGCGGTATCCTTGCTCCCAATATTTAAAACAGTTCGTTTCGAACACTGCCCGATCCTGTACTCTTGCGCCTCAAGTATTCCGATTTGATTCAAATTTTGCAAATTCGGAGCCAAATCTGCATGACGTTTACCGAAAGAACCTCGAGAAGTCTAATCTTTGACAAAATAAAGATCTTCAACGTGATTTTCAGCTGCTCTTGTAAGTATCAATTAGCGTCTTGTACTTAAGTTGATTTTACTTTAGTTGTTTATGACGTTGAAATGTCCGTCGTACCACACGGAGCCTTCGCAAGCCATAAAGTCCGTCAGAACGAAGAAAAACTGAAAAACCAGCGCGACGCTTGCGACTTAACCCCTCCGAAGTACAGCAGCAAGTATATGAACAGCGTCTGGGGAATGTACAACCGGTATTCAGTCCACAACTTCAAAAAAAATATGGACGAACAAGCGTTCGCGTTTACGGCCCATCAGCAGTAAGTCTGTCGATGCGACTAAGTAGTGACTTAAGTTGATTTGTAGGGACGCTGGGCCAAAACAGTCCGTGGAAAAGACTTCCACGGACCTTAAAGGATCTCTCTCTTCTGCCAAAAACCTTTTACCGACGGGTGGTTTTTTGCACAAGTATTGACCTGACACGAACTGATGTAGTCTCTTGTAGAAATTGATGCTTTAATTTTGATTTTTTATTGCTTATGATTTTGAATAAAGCTTTATGCTGCTGTTTTGTGTTGATTTGGACCCTTGAAGCGAAATTTTTGTACGCCACTGGGTAAATTGCGTGTTGTCGACGAGACCCGAGTGGTGTCGAACACTATCATTGTGTCTTTGTCTAACCCACACAAATGCCATTTGTACAATCGTCACCGAAGGAGGCGGTCCAAATCGTCCAAGGGCAGAATTTGTAGGTAGGCTCAAACTACAACGAAATTTACGTGTTGACCAAATTCTTACCCTGAATTAGTTTTAATTTTATAAATACCTTATCTAAAATGTTCAGAATATGATGAGTCTATACTTGTGATTTACCATTCCATTAATATTTTTTGGATTTGTTTATACATACAGGTGACTCAAAAAAAAAAATAATGACTGAGTCAATTTATTTTATTGAAGAAATCAAGAATTGCAAAACTGAATACTTTGAAATCTTGTCAATTAGTTAGAAAAAAAAAAACGTGTCCTGCTCTAATAACATCGAGAATATGGTCAAAATCACACTAATATTAGGTCTAATTGTGCCGAGCGTAGTTATAAAATTCAGATTAAACCAATAGGATAATTTATTACATCTGACATCTTTTCGGTGACAAATTTAATCTTTGCATGCTTCAGCGTAGTTAATGAACTTGTTGTGACCACTGAAATATACAAAGAGTAAATTTTGAAATGGAACGAAAGTCGAAGAATTTTTTTTAATTTGCTATTCTTTCAATTTTCGATTTTTCGTCGTTCCATTTTTAGATTTTTTGATTTTTCTGTTCGTCAGTTTTTAGACTTTGCAATTTTTTTACATTTTTCGATTACATTTTACTTTCCGATTTTTTTGATTTTTGAATTCTCGATTTTACTTTTTTAATTCTTCGATTTCCGATTTTCCACTTTTCGATTTCCGATTTTCCACTTTTCGATTTTTTGATTTTTCAATTTTTAGGCCTTGCAATTTTTTTACTTTTCGCTTTTTCGAGTATTTGTTTCATCGAATTTTCGATTTTTCGGTTTTTCCATTTTCCGATTTTCGATTTTTCGATATTCCATGTTTAGATATTTTTCGATTTTTTTTATTTTTCGATTGTTCCGTTCGTCAGTTTTGAGACTTTGCAATTTTTACTTTTCCACTTTTCTATTATTTTAGTTTCGGATTATTCGATTTTTGAATTTTCGTTTTTTTTTCATTTTTCGATTTTCCAATCTTCGATTTTTCAATTTCCAGTTTTCGATTTTCCACTTTTTGATTTTACGATTTTTAGATTTTTCTGTTCGTCAGTTTTTAGGCTTTGCAATTTGTTTACTTTTCGATTTTCGATTATTTTACTTTCCAGTTTTTTGATTTTTGAATTGTCGACTTTTAGAGTTTTCAATATTATGAATTTTCGGTTTTCCTGTTTTTCGATTTTTGATTTTTCCATTTTTCGGTTTTTTGATTTTTCAATTCTCGGTTTTTCAATCTTGCAAATTTTCGATTTTTCAGATTTGTGAATTTCCAGTTTTTCGATCGACCTACGTATTAGATTCATTGAATTTTCGAATTTTCGGTTTTCCTATTTTTCGATTTTTGATTTTTCCATTTTTCAGTTTTTAGACTTTGCAATTTTTTTACATTCTTCGATTACATTTTACTTTCCGATTTTTTTGATTTTTGAATTCTCGATTTTACTTTTTTAATTCTTCGATTTCCGATTTTTCAATTTTCCGGTTTTTTAATTCTCCTATTCTCGATTTTTCGATTTTCCATTAATCATAAAATTTTTCGATTTTTCGGTTGTTTTATTTTTGGACCTTCGATTTTTCAACTTTCGATTATTCGATTTTCCATTTTCTGATTTTACGATTTTTCGATTTTCGTTTTTCTGCTTTTGTGGTTTTTCGATTTTTCTGTTTGTTTCAGTTTTTATGGTTCTGCAATTTGCAGCTTTTAGATTTCAATTTTGTTACTTTCCGATTTTCCACTTTTCGATTTTTTGATTTTTTTTCGATCGTCGTTTTTTCGATTTTCATTTTTTCGATTTTTTGATTTTTCAATTTTTAGGCCTTGCAATTTTTTTACTTTTCGCTTTTTCGAGTATTTGTTTCGTCGAATTTTCGATTTTTCGAGTTTTCGATTTTCGATTTTTCGGTTTTTCGATTTTCCATGTTTAGATATTTTTCGATTTTTTTTTATTTTTCGATTGTTCTGTTCGTCAGTTATGAGACTTTGCAATTTTTACTTTTCCACTTTTCTATTATTTTAGTTTCGGATTATTCGATTTTTGAATTTTCGTTTTTTTTACATTTTTCGATTTTTCAATTTCCAGTTTTCGATTTTCCACTTTTTGATTTTACGATTTTTCGATCTTTCTGTTCGTCAGTTTTTAGGCTTTGCAATTTGTTTACTTTTCGATTTTTCGATAATTTTACTTTCCAGTTTTTTGATTTTTGAATTGTCGACTTTTAGAGTTTTCAATATTATGAATTTTCGAATTTTCGGTTTTCCTATTTTTCGATTTTTGATGTTTCCATTTTTCGGTATTTTGATTTTTCAATTCTCGGTTTTTCAATCTTGCAAATTTTCGATTTTTCAGATTTGTGAATTTCCAGTTTTTCGATCGACCTACGTATTAGATTCATTGAATTTTCGATTTTCGGTTTTTCCATTTTTAGATTTTTGATTTTCCGGTTTTGCATTTTCAGATTTTCTGTTTTTCGCATATCTGATTTATTAAATTTTCGATTTTTCGGCTTTTCGGTTTTTCGATATTTGATTTTCGAATTTTCGATTGTTCAGTTTTCCATTTTTCAGCTTTTAGACTTCAATTTTTTTAATTTTCAGATTTTTGATTTTTCGATTTTCTTTTTAAATTTTTGAATTTTTCGGTTTTGATTTTTCAAATTTTTGATTTTTAATTTTTCCATTCTTCGTTTTTTAGACTTCAATTTTCTTTCTTTTAAATATTTCGATATTCTATTTTCCGCTTTTCAGAATTTTCGTTTTTCAGTTTTCAGACTTTCGATGATTAGAATTTTGGATTTTTCAGTTTTATGATTTTTCGATTTTTAGAAAATTTGAGTAGTCGAATTTTCGTTTTTTCAATTCATCGATTTTTCTATGTTCTATTTTTCAATTTAAATTTTGCGATTTTCAGTTTGTCCATTGTCGATTTTTAGAATTTTCGGTTTTTCAATTTTTCCATTCTCAACTCTTAGACATCAATTTTGTTACTTTCCGATTTTTTGGTTTTCGATTTTCCAATTTTCAGAATTTTCAAATTTCTTTATTCGGATTTTCCATTTTCCACTTTTTCGATTTTAGATTTTTCGAATTTTTGTTTTTCCAATTTTTTTCAGTTTTTAGGCTTTACAATTTTTTTTTACTTTATTTATATATTTTGATTATTTTAATTTCCGATTTTTTTATTTTTGTTTTTGATTTTTTTAATTTTCAATATTACAAATTTTTGACTTTTCGATTTTTTGGTTTTCCCGTTTTTCAATTTTCGATTTTTCGATTTTAAAGGTTTGTGAATTTCCACTTTTCCATCGACCTAGGTATTTGATTCATTGAATTTTCGATTTTTTGATTAGCCATTTTTAGATTTTCGATTTTTACGATTTGTATTTTTCGATTTTCTGTTTTTTGCATTAGTGAGTTTCAGTTTTTCCGATTTTTGATTTTGCGCATATTTGATTAATCAAATTTTCGAAAAAGTTACCATGCTTACAAAAACTTCAAAACATCTACAATATTTCAAAGTATTCAGTTTTGCTATTCTTGGTTTCTTCAATAAAATAAATTGACTCAGTCATTAACTTTTTTGAGACACCTGTATAACCAAATCTAAAAAATATTAATGCAGTGATAAATCACAAGTATAAAACTCATCATACTTTATACATTTAAGACAGGATTTATTCTGCAAAATTTTGAGGTGACGTCATACATTTTTTAGAGGGGATACGCAAATGTATTTTAATTAAAAATGTATCGTGTTTATCATGATTTTAAAACATCTGCAAGATTTCAAAGTATTCGATTTTGCAAATTCAAAATTAAATTGCAAAATATTGTTTTATAATTTTGATTTTTTTTCCAAAACTCTGGACGTTTTGGACAAAAACTCAACACGGAGTCATAAACTACATGTGTTACTGTATACAATTTAAAACCCATTTACTATGCATAAATTTGAAGTGACGTCATCACATTATTGGTGGGGATGATTAGACAAATTTAATAATTTTGCGACATTTATGAAAAAAATATCAGTTAACAAAAATGGCACGTTTTTATGATTATGCCAGTTACATGTCACTCAACGACAATATCGTTTTTTTAAAGAGTATTTTATTTGAAAAAGTGATGAAATTTTTTATACGGAACAATTGGTCGAAAGATGTTAGATAGCAAAATAATTCATGTCCGGACCATCGTTACTCACGAACGAAAGTGACCATTATTTAATGGGAACAACTACCTGCTAAATCTTCTCCGACAAATTCGAGAGAACTGGTACGAGCCATAAATATTTCTTACCAAATGTATATATAACTACTGTCCGTCCCGTTATTGTCAATAAAATTTTATAGGGTAAAATGTGAATTTCGTTGTAGTTTGAGCCTACCTACAAATTCTGCCCTTGAAGGATTTGGACCGCCTTCTTCGGTGAGGGCAGGCAAAAACGATCCGCCCATAGGCTCAAAACATTTGCGTGCAACTTTTCATTTTTTTGATGTTTTGGTTTCTCGATTTTTCAATCCTTCGATTCTTCAATTTTTCGACATTTTAAATTTTAGATTTTTCAATATCTCGATTTTTCAGTTTTACAACTTTTCAGTATGTCAATTTTTCCTATTTTTAAAATTTTAGGTTTTTCAATTTGTTGGTTGTTCAAATTCTAGATTTTTCCTTTTTTTTTAATCCTCAGTTTTTCAGTTTATCGATTTTTCAGTTTGTTGATTTTTCGATTTATCGTGATTTCTATTCAGTTTCCCCATTTTTCAATTTTCCGATTTTTCGATTCATCGATTGTTTTTAATTTGAATTTTTCAGTTTTTTGGTTATTATTTTTCGATTTTGGACTATTTCAATTTCTAGATTTTCAAGTTTTTCGATTTCTCGATCTTCCGTTCTCTATGTTTCGATTTTTCAATTTTCCAATTTTTCTTACTTTTTACATTTTTTAATTTTACGAGTTTTTGATATTTCAGTTTCCAAATTTTTATATTTTTTAATATTTCAAATCTTCGTTTTTTCAAGTCTTCGTATTTTCGTTTTTTCAAATTTTCGATTTCTCAATTTTTCAACATTTCAGTTTTGGGAATTCTTCGATATTTCAGTTTTAGGATGTTTCCGTATTTCAATTTTTTAAATTGTGGATTAAATATTTGATTTTTCTATTTTTTGATGTTTAGATTCTTCAATTTTCGATATTTTAAATTTTAGATTTTTCGATTTCTCAATTTTTCAATTCTTCAACTTTTCTGTGTCAATTTTTCCTATTTTTAAAATTTTAAATTTTTAAATTTTTTGATGTGTCGATTTCTCGATTTTCAACTTTCCGATTTAAGATTTTTCTTTTTTTTTTAATTTCTCAATTTTTTATTTTGTCGATTTTTCAGTTTTTTTATTTCTGGATTTTTTGAGATCCCAATGTTTCATTTACCTGTTGTTCAGTTTTCCGATTTTTCCATTTATCCATATATATTTTTTTTTAATTTAAAATTTTCAATATTTCAGTTAACTAATTTTTCGATTTTGGACTATTTGAATTTATAGATTTTTCAATTTTTGGATTTTTAATTAATTTTTCAGTTTCTCGATTTTTTATATGTATTTTACATTTTTTGATTTTACGATTTTTTGATGTTCCGATTTCCAAATTTTTATATTTTTTAATTTTTTAAATTTTCTTATTTTCGTTTTTTCAAATTTTCGATTTCTCAATTTTTCAACATTTTAATTTTGGAAATTTTTCAATTTTTCGGTTGTTTAAATTTTTTTTAGATTTATCCAATTTTTATTTTGATTCAATTTTTCGTTTAATCGAATTCTCAATTTTTCGTTATTTCAATTTTAGGATTTTTCTGTATTTCAATATTTTTAATTTTAGATTTTCCGATTTTTTTTGGACTCTTCAATGTCCGATATTTTTGAATTTTCTTATTTTTTAAATCCTCAGTTTGTCGATTTTTCAACTTTTCCTTTTTTGGATTTATCGAGATTGCAATGTTTCATTTTTCTGTTGTTCAGTTTCCCGATTTTCAATTTTCCGATTTATCGATTTCATTGAAATTTTTCATTATTTTTGTTATTAATTTTTCGATTTTGGGCTATTTCAATTCATCGATTAACCAATTTTTTGGTTTTTAGACTTTCGAATAATATTCGAATTCTCAATTTTTGGAGTTTCTCAATTTTTAGATTTTTTAAATTGTCGATTTGTCGACTTTTCTATTTCTCAAATTTTCAATGTTTCAGTTTGGGAATTTTTCGATTTCTCAATTTTTCGATTTTTCAGTTCTTCAACTTTTCTATGTCAATTTTTCGTGTTTTTAAAATTTTGGATTTATAAATTTTTTGATGTGTCGGTTTCTCAATTTTCAACTTCTCGGTTTATGATTTTTGAATTTTTCAGTTTATCGATCTTTCAATTTTACGCTTGCTCGATTAATCGAGATTTCAATGTTTCATTTTTCTGTTGTTCAGTTTTCCGGTTTTTGGATTTATCTATTTTTTTTTTAATTTAATTTTATTTCAGTTACTAATTTTTCGATTTTAGACCTTTCAATTTCTAGATTTTTTTCCATTTTTCGACTCTTCGATTTTTCGTTGTTGCAATTTTTTGATTTTCTGATTTTCCGTTTTTTTATTTTTAGCATTTTTCAATTTTTTAAATATTTGATTTTTCTATTTTTTGTTGTTTTCATTTCTTCAATTTTCGATATTTTAATTTGTCGATATTTTAAATTTTGAAGTTTTGGATTTTTCAGTTCTTCAATTTTTCTGTCAATTTTTCCTTGTTTAAAAATTTTAAATTTTTACATTTTTTGTTGGTTTTTCGATTTTCAACTTTTCGGTTTTAGATTTTTCAATTTTTTGATTGCTAAAATTCAAAATTTTATTTTATTTTTTGTTAATATCTCAATTTTTCATTTTGTCGATTTTTTAATTCTACGATTGCTCGATTTATCGAGGTTTCAATGTTTCATTTTTGTGTTGCAAAGTTTTCCAATTTTTCAATTTTCCGATTTTTCGATTTATTGATTTTTTTTAATATAAATTTTTCAGTATTTCAGTTACCAAGTTTTCGATTTCTAGATTTTTCGACTCTGAATTTTCGATTTCTTGATCTTCTCATGTTTTGATTTTTCGATGTTTCAATTTTTCGAGAACTCAGTTTGTAGATTTTTCAGTTTCTCAATTTCGTGTTTTTTTTTATTTTCCTGTTTTTCGGTGCGATGTACAAATGGCATTTGTGTGGGTTAGACAAAGACACAATGATAGTGACGTAATCACTCAAATACCATAGGCGGAGCAACCACGTCGCTACGGGGGTAAAAAAAAATCACGACGTATTAATTAAATTCATTTTTATTGATTCACATGAAGCGTCACAATGGGCTTACTTTCATCCTTACATAATTAAATAATTTACTTAAGTAGATCAGTTGAAATAAATTACGATCTATCCTACTTTGCAATACTTGTTCAAACTTAAGATTTTCAATCGCTGCTCGCGCAAGATCTTCGCACAATACTCCTCATTGATCACAAAAATATGAGAATCTTCGTCCCTAGTACGACCGAATCGCCGGAGGAACCGTAGCGCACTCGTTGCTATCCAACGTGTGGTCAATCACCGGCCTGTACCTAATACTGACTTTCCCCGTCTTCTCGTCGACGGTGGTCAGCGTATGTTTACGCCAGTGTTGATCAAACGGCTTCTTCTGCTGCCCCTCAACCGGCTTACTGTAGTCATACTCGTCAATCCTAGTCTTGTAATCCTCGCGCGCATGCGCCCCTCGCGACTCCTTCCTGTTTTCCGCCCCCACGATCGTCTGGACCGCGTTCAACATCAAATTCTGTAGCTCGAGCGTCTCCACCAGGTCGGAATTCCAGATCAAACTACTGTCGGAAACCTTCAAATCTTTGAGGTTAGAATAGAGTTTGTCCATTTTGGCGCAGCCTTCTTTGAGGGTTTCTTCCGTCCGGAAAACAGCGGCGTGTGTCTGCATGGTCTTCTGCATCTGCAAACGCAAGTTGGCGGTGGGGATGGAACCGTTGGCATGGCGACACCAATCAAGGTTTGCCACGGAGGCTTCACCGGCGTTCTGAAAAGTTAGGTTAGGTTGGGTTTTGACTGTGTTCAAAGAGTACTTCTTTGATGGAACCGATGCTCTCTCCGGGTTTGTGTTCCTCGGCTATCGTCTTGGCGCAGGCGCGCCCGAAGACCACTAGATCGAGGAGGGAGTTAGCGCCGAGGCGGTTGGCGCCGTGGACTGAGGAGGAGGCGGCTTCGCCGCAAGCGTACAATCCACGGACTACGGTGTCTTGATCATTGACAGTAGTTAGTACCTATTATTATTATTAGTAATTGAATTTCGTGTACATATATAGTAGCATTGTTTAAGTATATTATAGTTGGACAACCTAATACAAATTTTACTTCGCCTAAATAGTGAGCTTTAGGACAAGGAATCCAGGGGGCGTGGGACAAATTTTTCATCAACGCGCATTTTCACTACAGTGAGCCAATAATTGAACATCTTAACGATTTAATACATAATGTTCCCGAATGACAAAATTTACATTTCAAATTATGTTATCAAATGGTAAAACACTCACCAAAATGTGTCACCAAGAATAAAATGACGCAATCTCCAAATTTTACAATAGTATATCCTCCGTTTACGGTTTATGCATCCGTGTCGAGTTTTCACCTTAGACATCAAGATTTTTGGAAAAAAATCAACATTTTCCAATTTATAATGTTATTTAAATTTTAAAATGTAGCATAGTCCTGATCTTGTGATTTATAAATAGGCTATCGAGATTTTTCGGCTTTTCGACTTCTCGATTTTTCAACTTTAAATGTCTCAATTTTTCAAGATTTCAATTTTGGGCTTTTCCAATTCTTCCATTCTTCAAATTTTCCATTTCTCGATTTTTTTATTTTTCGATGTTTCAATAATACGATTTCTCCATTTTTGTCCTCTTCAATTTTACGGTTTTTAAATATTTCAATTTTTCAAATTTTCACGTTTCTAAATTTTCGGTTTTTCGATTTTTCACATCTTCAATTCTTCAATTTTTCGATTTTTTAAGCTTACGATTTTTCGATTTTGCTTTTTTAGATTTTCGATTTCTCAATTTTTCAATTTTTTAATTTCTCAATTTTTTGATTTTTGAATTGACGGTTTTTTTTTGATTTCTCGATTTTTTACTTTTTGGATTTTCAATTTATTGTAAACTTTAGATTTTTCAATTCTGCGACTGTTTTATACTTCGATTTCTCAATTTTTCAACTCTTTGATGTTTTAATATTTCATTTTTTTAAATTCTAGGTTTTTCGATATCTCGAGTTTTCAATTCTTCTATTTTTCAATTTTTCGATTTTTTAATTTTAATTTTCGATTTTCCAGTTTTTCTTTTATTAAAATTTTTCGATTATTCAATTTTTTAATTTCTCAATTTATCGAATTCAGATGTTTCGTTGGTTCAATTTCTCAATTTATCAATTTTTCAATTTTTAACTTTCCGTTTCGGCTTCCGAGTCCTCGATATCTGGATCCTCCGATTTTTCGATTTCTCGATGTCTTAGTTTTTGAATTTTTCGATGTTTCGATTTTTGGATTTCTCGGTTTTTCGATTTTTTTCTTTTGAGCTTTTCAATTTCTGGATTTTCCAATTTTTCAATGTCCCGATTTTTCAATTTTTTAATTTTTTAAATTGAATTGGATTTCTCGATTCTTCAGTTTTGCGATATTTTAATTGTTCAATGTTTTAAATTTTAGGTTTTTCGATTTCTCGATTTTTTGACTTTTCAGTTCTTCAGTATTTAAATTTTTCAATTTTTCAAATTTTTCCGTTAAATTTTCAGTTTTCTGATTTCTCAAAGAAGCTATTTTTGATTTTCCCACTTCTCTCGATTTTTCAGTTCTTCAATTCTTCGATTTTTCGACTTCGTTTTATTGGTTTTTCGATTTTTCAATTTTTGGACATTTATTTCAGTTTTGATATTTTTCAATACTTCGATTCTTTGATTTTTCAGTTTTTCATTTTTTGTACTTTCGATTTTTCAATTTTTCGATTGTTTTATATTTCAATTTCTCAATTTTTCAACTTTTCCATATTTTAATTTTTAAATTTCTGGATTTTTCGGTTTCTCGAGTTTCCAGTTCTATATTTTAATTTTTCAAAGTTCCGAATTTTTTAATTTTTTGAGATCTCAATTTATTGAGATTCGGATGTTTCGATGTTTTGATTGTTCAATCTCTCGCTTTATCAATTTTTCCATATTTTTGGCCTATTTCGGTTTCCCAATTTTTCAATTTTTCCACTCCTAGATTTTTTGGTCTTTTGATTTTTCGATTTCTCGATGTCTCAATTTTTGAATTTTACGATGTTTCGATTTTTCGATTTGTTGGTTTTTGGATTTTTTGCTTTTCGGATTCTCGATTTTTCGATGTTTCGATTTTTGATTTATCCGATTTTTCAATTTTCCAATTTTTTCAATTTTCGACTTCTCTATTCGTTGATTTTTCAGTTTTTCGATTTTTAAATTTTAGATTTTCGAATTTTTATTTTTTTGATTTTTTGATGTTTGGATTTCTCCATTTTTCAGTTTTAGGATATTTTAACTTTTCAATGTTTTAAATTTTAGATTTATCGATTTCTCGATTTTTTGACTTTTCAGTTCTTCAGTATTTAAATTTTTCTATTTTTGATTTTCCCACTTCTCTCGATTTTTCAGTTCTTCAATTCTTCGATTTTTCGACTTCGCTTTAGTGGTTTTTCGATTTCTCAATTTTTGGATTTTCTTTCAGTTTTGATGCTTTTCAATACTTCGATTCTTCGATTTTTCGACTTCTAAATTTTCGATTTTTTATTTTTGGATTTTCAGTTTTTCATTTTTTATACTTTCGATTTTTCAATTTTTCGATTGTTTTATATTTCAACTTCTCAATTTTTCAACTTTTCCATATTTTAATTTTTAAATTTCTGGATTTTTCGGTTTCTCGAGTTTCCAGTTCTATATTTTAAGTTTTCAAATTTCTGAATTTTTAAATTTTTTGAGATCTCAATTTATTGAGATTCGGATGTTTCGATGTTTTGATTGTTCAATCTCTCGCGTTATCAATTTTTCCATATTTTTGGCCTATTTCGGTTTCCCAATTTTTCGATTTTTCCACTCCTAGATTTTTTGGTCTTTTGATTTTTCGATTTCTCGATGTCTCAATTTTTGAATTTTACGATGTTTCCATTTTTCGATTTGTTGGTTTTTCGATTTTTTGCTTTTCGGTTTCTCGATTTTTCGATGTTTCGATTTTTGATTTATCCGATTTTTCAATTTTCCAATTTTTTCAATTTTCGACTTCTCTATTCGTTGATTTTTCACTTTTTCGATTTTTAAATTTTAGATTTTCGAACTTTTATTTTTTTGATTTTTTGATGTTTGGATTTCTCCATTTTTCAGTTTTAGGATATTTTAACTTTTCAATGTTTTAAATTTTAGATTTTTCGATTTCTCGATTTTTTGACTTTCAGTTCTTCAGTATTTAAATTTTTCAATTTTTGATTTTCCCACTTCTCTCGATTTTTCAGTTCTTCAATTCTTCGATTTTTCGACTTCGCTTTAGTGGTTTTTCGATTTCTCAATTTTTGGATTTTCTTTCAGTTTTGATGCTTTTCAATACTTCGATTCTTCGACTTCTAAATTTTCGATTTTTTATTTTTGGATTTTCAGTTTTTCATTTTTAATACTTTAGATTTTTCAATTTTTCGATTGTTTTATATTTCAATTTCTCAATTTTTCAACTTTTCTATATTTTAATTTTTAAATTTTTGGATTTTTCGGTTTCTCGAGTTTCCAGTTCTATATTTTAATTTTTCAAATTTCCGAATTTTTAAATTTTTTGAGATCTCAATTTATTGAGATTCGGATGTTTCGATGTTTTGATTGTTCAATCTCTCGCTTTATCAATTTTTCCATATTTTTGGCCTATTTCGGTTTCCCAATTTTTCAATTTTTCCACTCCTAGATTTTTTGGTCTTTTGATTTTTCGATTTCTCGATGTCTCAATTTTTGAATTTTACGATGTTTCCATTTTTCGATTTGTTGGTTTTTCGATTTTTTGCTTTTCGGTTTCTCGATTTTTCGATGTTTCGATTTTTGATTTATCCGATTTTTCAATTTTCCAATTTTTTCAATTTTCGACTTCTCTATTCGTTGATTTTTCAGTTTTTCGATTTTTAAATTTTAGATTTTCGAATTTTTATTTTTTTGATTTTTTGATGTTTGGATTTCTCCATTTTTCAGTTTTAGGATATTTTAACTTTTCTGCGACTGTTTTATACTTCGATTTCTCAATTTTTCAACTCTTCGATGAATATTTCATTTTTTAAAATTCTAGGTTTTTCGATATCTCGAGTTTTCAATTCTTCTATATTTCAATTTTTCGATTTTTTTAATTTTAATTTTCGATTTTCCAGTTTTCCTTTTATTAAAATTTTTCGATTATTCAATTTTTTAATTTCTCAATTTATCGAATTCAGATGTTTCGTTGGTTTGATTGTTCAATTTCTCAATTTATCAATTTTTCAATTTTTAACTTTCCGTTTCGGCTTCCGAGTCCTCGATATCTCGATCCTCCGATTTTTCGATTTCTCGATGTCTCAGTTTTTGAATTTTTCGATGTTTCGATTTTTGGATTTCTCGGTTTTTCGATTTTTTTCTTTTGAGCTTTTCAATTTCTGGATTTTCCAATTTTTCAATGTCCCGATTTTTCAATTTTTTAATTTTTTAAATTGAATTGGATTTCTCGATTCTTCAGTTTCGCGATATTTTAATTGTTCAATGTTTTAAATTTTAGGTTTTTCGATTTCTCGATTTTTTGACTTTTCAGTTCTTCAGTATTTAAATTTTTCAATTTTTCAAATTTTTCCGTTAAATTTTCCAGTTTTCTGATTTCTCAAAGAAGCTATTTTTGATTTTCCCACTTCTCTCGATTTTTCAGTTCTTCAATTCTTCGATTTTTCGACTTCGTTTTATTGGTTTTTCGATTTCTCAATTTTTGGACATTTATTTCAGTTTTGATATTTTTCAATACTTCGATTCTTTGATTTTTCAGTTTTTCATTTTTTGTACTTTCGATTTTTCAATTTTTCGATTTTTTCAATTTTCGACTTCTCTTTCGTTGATTTTTCAGTTTTTCGATTTTTAAATTTTAGATTTTCGGTTGCTCGAGTTTCCAGTTCTATATTTTAATTTTTCAAATTTCCGAATTTTTAAATTTTTTGAGATCTCAATTTATTGAGATTCGGATGTTTCGATGTTTTGATTGTTCAATCTCTCGCTTTATCAATTTTTCCATATTTTTGGCCTATTTCGGTTTCCCAATTTTTCAATTTTTCCACTACTAGATTTTTTGGTCTTTTGATTTTTCGATTTCTCGATGTCTCAATTTTTGAATTTTACGATGTTTCGATTTTTCGATTTGTTGGTTTTCGATTTTTCGATGTTTCGATTTTTGATTTATCCGATTTTTCAATTTTCCAATTTTTTCGATTTTTAATTCTCGATTTTTCTATTTTTCAACATTTTGATTACTCGATTTTTCAACTTTTCGATTTATCAATTTTTCGATATTTCAGATTTGGAATTTTTCAATAATTCGATTCTTAAATTTTTGGATTTTTGGACTTTTCAGTTTCTCAATTTTTTGATTTTTCAATTTTTTGATGTTTCGATTTCTTGATTTGTTCAGTTTTTCGATTTTTTCAATTAAAGATTTTTCGATTCTCTATTTCAGTTTTTTGATTTTTCTATATTTCAATTTGCAAGTTTTTAAATTTTTGACTTTCGATTTTTCAATGTCTAGATTTCTCGATTTTTGAATTTTTAATTTTTAAGTTTTAGACTTTTTCAGTTTAAATTTTTCAATTTATCGATTTATTTTTAATGTTTCAATTTCTCAATTTTTCAATTTTTCCAAATTTTAAATTTTAGACTTTTCGATTCCTAAATTTTTTAGTTCTTTGATTTTTCAATTTCCCAATTTTTCGAGATTTTTAATTTATGTTGGATTTTTCTTTTTCATTTTTTCAATTTTTCCGTTTTTAAAATGTTTAATCTCTTGGTTTCCCGATTTTTCGGCGTTTCGATTTTTGGATTCTCCATTTTTTTCAATTCATCTGTATTTCAATTTCACGATTTCTCGTTTGTTTGATTGTTTCGTTGATTTTTTAATTTTAGGATTTTTTCATGTTTCGATTTCCCGATTTTTAGACTTTTTAATATCTCAATTTTTAGATTTTTCGACATTTTCCATGTTACGATTTCTCTATTTTTGAAGTTTTCGATTTCTCTATTTTTCAATATTTCAGTTTTGGGAATTTTTCAATTTCTGGATTTTAGAATCTTTCGGTATTTCATTTTTCGATTTCTGGATTTTTGAATTTTTCGGTATTTTTGATATTCCGATTGCTCGTTCTTTCGATTTTTCGATTTTCCGGCTCGTCAAATATTCTATTTTTGTCGTTTCTAAGTTTTCGATTTTTAATTCTCGATTTTTCCATTTTTCAACATTTTGATTTATCGATTTTTCACCTTTCGATTTATCAATTTTTCGATATTTCAGTTTTGGGATTTTTCAATAATTCGATTCTTAAATTTTTGGATTTTTGGACTTTCGGTTTCTCAATTTTTTGATTTTTCAATTTTTCGATTTTTTGATGTTTCCATTTCTTGATTTCTTCGGTTTTTCGATTTTTTTAATTAAAGATTTTTCGATTCTCTATGTTTCAGTTTTTTGATTTTTTTATATTTCAATTTGCAAGTTTTTAAATTTTCGACTTTCGATTTTTCAATTTCTAGATTTCTCGATTTCTGAATTTTTAATTTTTAAGTTTTAGACTTTTTCAGTTTAAATTTTTCAATTTATCGATTTATTTTTAATGTTTCAATTTCTCGATTTTTCAATTTTTCCATGTTTTATTTTTTCGATATTTTCAATTTTCGACTTCTCGATTCGTTGATTTTTCACTTTTTCGATTTTTAAATTTTATATTTTCGAATTTTTTAGTTTTCGGATTTTTCCATTAATATTATTTTTTTATACTCCCATTTCTCCATTTCCCAAAGTTTCGATTTTTCAGTTCTTCAGTTCTTCAATTTTTCGATTATTCAGGTTTCTGATTATTCAATTTTTCGATTTTTAAGTTTGCGATTTTTCGACTCTGCTTTTCTGTTTCTCAATTTTTTAATTTCCTGATTTTTGGATATTTCGTTCAATTTTGTGATTTTTCAGTTTTTCGATTTCTCAATTTTAACTTTTCAATTTTTAAATTATTAGTTTTTTTCGATATTTTGAGTTTTCAGTTCTTCTATATTTCAATTTTTCAATTTTCGGAATTTTTAAATTTTCGATTGTCCAATTTTTTTTATTTTTCGATTTTCCAGTTTTTCGATGTTTGGATTTTTGAATTAACCGATTGTTGAATTTCTCGATTTTTAAATTTTAGATTTTCCAATTTTTATTTTTTTGATTTTTTACTTCCCGAGCGTAAGCAAAGGAAGTATTGTAATCGAGTCCGTCGGCCGACTTTCTACTTTTACGTTTTCTCGATCTTTCATGACCCGTAGAAGACGAAGAAATAGGTCTCCCATTTCCGTCTGTCCGTCTGTCTGTCCGTCTGTCCGTCCGTCTGTCCGTCCGTCTGTCCGTCCGTCTGTCCGTCTGCCGTCCCGGATTTTTATTAGACAGATAATCTCCGAAAGTACTAGACCGATTGTTGTGAAATTTTGTACTTATATTAAGAATATCATGTAGATGGTAAAACGCTAACCAAAATTTGTCTAATCATCCCCACCACTAATGCGATGACGTCACTTCAAAATTGTACATAGTAAATGGGTTTTCAATTGTATAAAATAACATAGTCCTACACATGTAGTTTACAACTCTGAATCGACTTTTCACCCGAAACGTCCAGATTTTTGGAAAAAAAATCAAAATTATAAAACAACATTTTGAAATTTTATTTTTAATCTGCTAACCAGAATGCTTTGAAATGTTGCAGATGTTTTAAGGCTATAAAGAGCATCATAAATCTTTAGTCAAAAAATATTTGCTTATCCCCTCCAAAAACTTGATGACGTCAGCTCAAAAGTTTGTGGAATAAATCATATCTAAAATGTACAAAATATGATGAGTCTGTACTTGTGATCTATTACTCCATTCATATTTTTTGGATTTGCATATACAGGGTGACTCAAAAAAATTAATGAATGCGTAAATATATTTTATTGATTTAATCAGGAACTACAAAACCGAATGCTCTGAAATCTTGCAGATGTTTTAAGGTCATTAAGAGCATAATAAATGTTTAGTCAAAATATATTTGCTTATCCCCTCCAAAAACTTGATGACGTCAGCTCGAAAGTTTGCCGAATAAATCATATCTAAAATGTACAAAATATGATGAGCCTGTACTTGTCATTTATCACTCCATTGATATTTTTTGGATTTGCATATACAGAGTGACTCAAAAAAATTAATGAATGCGTAAATATATTTTATTGATTTAATCAGGAACTACAAAACGGAATGCTCTGACATCTTGCAGATGTTTTAAGGTTATAAAGAGCATAATAAATGTTTAGTCAAAATATATTGGCTTATCCCCTCCAAAAACTTGATGACGTCAGCTCGAAAATTTGCCTAATAAATCATATCTAAAATGTACAAAATATGATCAGTCTGTACTTGTGATCTATCACTCCATTCATATTTTTTGGATTTGCATATACAGGGTGATTCAAGAAAATAAATGAAAGCGTAAATTTATTTTACTGATTTACTCAGGAACTACAAAACTGAATGCTTCGAAATCTTGACGATATTTTAAAATTATCATAAGCATGGTAAATTTTTGATCAAAATGTATTTGGTCGTCCCCCCTAAAAAATTTATGACGTCACCACAAAATTTTGCTGAATAAATCCTATCTAAAATGTACAAAATATGGTGAGTCTCTTCTTGTGATTTATCATTCCATTCAAATTTTTTCGATTTACATAAACAGGGTGACTCAAAAAAATTAATGAATGCGTAAATTTATTTTATTGATTTAATCAGGAACTATAAAACCGAATGCTTTGAAATCTTGCAGATGTTTTAAGGTTATAAAGAGCATAATAAATTTTTAGTCAAAATATATTTGGTTATCTTCTACAAAAAACTGATGACGTCAGCTCAAAAGTTTGCCGAATAAATCGTTTCTAAAATGTACAAAATATGATGAGTCTGTACTTGTGATTTATCATTCCATTCATATTTTTCGATTTGCATATGCAGGGTGACTCAAAAAAATTAATGAAGGCGTGAATTTATTTTATCGATTTAATCAGGAATTACAAAACCGAATGCTTTGAAATCTTGGGAATATTTTAAAGTTATTATAAGCATGGTAAACTTTTGTTCAAAATGTATTTGTTCATCCCTCCTAAAAAAATTGATGACGTCGCCCTTAAATTTTGCTGAATAAATCCTATCTAAAATGCAAAAAATATGATGAGTTTGTACTTGTGATTTATCATTCCATTCATATTTTTTAGATTTTCTTAAGAGGTGGTTCAAAAAAATTAATGAAGTCAATTTATTTTATTGATTAAATTAAAGGCAACACTTATTATTAGTATTACACCCCAACCAACCCAATTTGGTAGACACAAAATTTGTTAAAGGAAAAACTCGGTTGAAACATAAGGGTAGCACGCTTATTTACATCGACTTTAACATTACAGACCTGCATTTGTTTTATGCGCTCACTTGGTTCCGCGAATGTGAAATAGACATGTTTATAATCAACCAATTGTGAATTTCACCGTCAAGAATTAAAATAAAACCCAATGTTTTGATATAATAAGCGGAAGTCGAAGCAATAAAACCGATGGTCGTTTTGTTTACAGTTTCTTTGTTTGACTCTCACGTATGCTGTTACGCCTGTCATCTTAAATTAAGAATGTTTATACATACACGATTTTCAGTTGCCTCTGATACGTATATATACGTGAGTAAATTGTTTCGTTATTTTATTGATTATTACAAATCAATATTCAAAACGACCCAATTCATTTTCCCGAAAATTTGAGAATATAATAATTTTATTCTTAGTATTACACTACATCTATCCCAACTGATACGTGTCCTTGCAAAAATGTTGATGACGTCATCGCAATTTTTTTTTAAATTCCCACTACAAAAATGTAATGAGAAAAAAAACACAATAGGCATGCAGTCGTCAAGTTTCCGACAGCGAGGGAAGTACTGTCTAAATTCTTTAGACCAATTTTTTATTATTCGATTTCGAGGATTTACTGCGTTACATATTACAATATACATATTACATATATGTAAAGTCCTCAACACGTACGTTTGCTTATTTTGTAACTGCTACCCGTACAACGTACTGACTAATACGTCCGTTTACTACCTTATCGACATCACGTGCTTATAGACTATTTTTACTCCCTTTCGTAAGGTACCGCCACTTCATAGTGAAGCGAGTGAGATGTAAAATATATGTTCATTCTTTTGTACATGGGAAAGTGATTGTCCATATAGGTTGTCCAACTATAATATACTTAAACAATGATAGTAGGCATCTGACCTGTCCCTTGTAGTTCGTGGGCACGCCCCCCATGTTGTAGTGCACAGTCGGTAAAACAGGAATCGGCTCTCTCGTTACGTCAACGCCGGCAAAGATCATAGCGGTTTCTGAAATCCCGGGCAATCGAGTGTGCAGTTGTTCAGCTGGTAAGTGGTGTAGTTGCAAGTAGACGTGGTCTTTCTCCGGACCGCAGCCTCTGCCTAAAACCCCAAACTACACACAACCCTAATCCACGTCTTGAGTTACCTTCGCGTATTTCGATCGTCATACTCCTCGAAACCACATCTCTGCTCGCTAAATCTTTGGCCACGGGGGCGTACCGCTCCATGAAGCGCTCCCCTTGCGAGTTAATCAGGTATCCACCCTCTCCGCGACACCCCTCGGTGATGAGGCACCCAGCACCGTAGATCCCAGTCGGGTGGAACTGCACGAATTCCAGGTCCTGGGATGGGAGTCCAGCTCGGGCTACCATCGCGGTGCCGTCGCCCGTGCAGGTGTGCGCGGACGTGCACGAGAAGTAGGCGCGGCCGTAGCCACCAGTGGCCAGCACCTACACCCATCAATTTTAACCCACCACAAAAATTCCTACTTACTGTGTTTTTAGCCCGAATCCTGTGGATCGAGCCGTCTTCTAAACTCAAGGCGATGACTCCGCGGCACTCCCCGTCCTCCATTATCAAGTCTAAGGCGAAGTATTCGATAAAGTAGTTGCAGTCGTAGCGTAGGGATTGTCCGTACAGGGTGTGGAGGAGGCTGTGGCCGGTTCTGTCTGCCACGCAACAGCAACGGTGGGCTTGGCCGCCTTTACCGAACTTGAGGGACTGGCCGCCGAAGGCGCGCTGGTAGATTTTGCCGTCGGTGGTTCGGGAGAAAGGCATTCCGTAGTTTTCTAGTTCTATGACGGCTTTGGGGGCTTCGCGGGTCATGTAGTGGATGGCGTCTTGGTCGCCCAGCCAATCGGAGCCTTTGACGGTGTCGTACATGTGCCACTGCCAGTTGTCGTCTTCCATGTTGCCTAGGTTGTAACAAATAATAGTAATTAATAGTTCTGAAACTACTTAGTCTTTTCACAAGATAGTGCAACATGTTTAAAATGACAAATTTTGCGGAGGGCGCGGTTCCTGGTCGAGCCGGCGGGATTTTTCGCGCCATCTGCACAAAAGACGCAGATCTAGAATAGGGGAACGATCGGGATGACGTGACGCTCGCGGTTTGACCCAACAGCTGGGATGCAACCACGAGTTTACGACCGTCGCGGCGTATTAGCGCGGCACGTTTCTTCGGTAGATAGAGGGGTGCTGGGCGCATGCTTGTCGATAGAGTAGAATCACCGTAGTGGCGGGAGAACAGACACAACCAAGAGCCCCAAACGCAGCTTTTTTTTTTGTCAACCTTAGGGTCCACCACTTGCACCTGAACGCATTCCGCCACAAAAAAAAAACAAACACAATGTAGCCTACCTATTTTGTTACACGATCACAGCTAAGGACAATTTTTTCAAACTTTCGCGGGCTTTCAATTTTTTTTTCACATGCCATTTTAAGGCGGGATGTTTGGGTTATCACAACTGATTTTGTCAAATGATATACCCTCGAAGAAAAGAGAGAGTGGGTGGCCTGCTATCCTGCTAAGATAAGACTGATATCGGCAAATGAGATCCTTCTCAGAATATAGAGGGTGGGTGGGCGGGGCTACTCCCTGCTAAAATAAGAGTGATTTTGGCAAATTAGATACCTTCTATGAAAAGAGCGGGCGGGTGGGCGGGGCTAAATTTGTTTATTCCCCCCCAATAATTAATTAAGTTTTCTCAAAATTTTACCGAATAAATTCTACCCAATGTGCAAAATATCATGAGTTGTACTTGTGATTCATCATTGCATTCATATTGTTTATTGATCAAATTAAGAACGAGTCACCCCATTTTCCTGAAAATGTGTCTTTATTTAATAAGAATTATAATGATATTCAGAATATTTCGTCGATTGTAGCTTACTACTTGATAGTTTTGATCCTTTATTTTGAGGGGACGAAATCACTGAAATCAAACTGATTTCTACGTGACATTCTTCCGATGTATAAACTCATTGAAATCAAACTGATTTCTACGTGACATTCTTCCGATGTATAAACATAAACACTTTCAATTTGTTTTTCTTATCGAGGATAACCTAAGGACGTACAGTAATGGAGTCCGTCGGGCAATTTGGTATTTTCATATTTTCTCGATATTTCATAGCCCCTAGACAGTGCCGTAGTTAGGGGGAGACTAGGGGATGCTGAGCTTCCCGTAGATCTAGACCAGTTATATTTAACCAAATGTGAATTACAACATCGAAAATCATGTTATAACAAATAAGTAGTATAACAAAAAATTTAAAAAATCAATTAGTTACGATTAGTATTTGTTAAAATAAGATTGATTTTGGTAAATGACTGAACAATATTAAGAGTAAGCACTGAAATAAAGACAGGGTGGGTGGGCGGGGCTATTGTTTGCTTGTAAAAAATTCTGGAGGAAAAGTTAAACTTAGCCCCGCCCACCCACCCGTTCTCTATTTTTTTTCGTCAGAAATAAGAAATAAATGTTATAACACATACGTAGTATAACAAAAAATTACGATTAATTAGTTACCATTAGTATTTGTTACAATAAGATTGATTGTGGTAAATGACTGAACAATATTAAGAGTAGTCATTGGAAAAAAGAGGGGGTGGGTGGGCGGGGCTAAAACTTGCTTATATGAGATTCTTTAGGAAAAGTTAAACTTAGCCCCACCCACCCACCCCTTCTCTCGTTTTTTCTTCATAAATAAGAAATAAATGTTATAGCAAATAAGTAGTGTAATAAAAAAATTACGATTAATTAGTTACGATTAGTATTTATTAAAATAAAATTGATTTTGGTAAATGACTGAACAATTTTAAGAGTAATCACTGAAATAAAGAGGGGGTGGGTGGGCGGGGCTATTGGTTGCTTATAAAAGATTTTGTAGGGAAAGTAAACTTAGCCCCGCCCACCCAGCCGTTCTCTCATTTTTTTCGTCAGAAATAAGAAATAAATGTTATAACAAATAAGTGCTTTAACAAAAAATTACGATTAATTAGTTACGATTAGTATTTGTTCAAAAAGATTGATTGTGGTAAATGACTGAACAAGATTAAGACTAATCATTGGAACAAAGAGGGGGTGGGTGGGCGGGGCTAGTGCTTGCTTGTAAAAGATTCTGCAGGAAAAGCCAAACTTAGCCCCGCCCACCCACCCGTTTTCTCATTTTTTTTCATAAATAAGAAAAAAATGTTATAACAAATAAGTAGTATACCAAAAAATTACAATTAATTAGTTACCTTTATATTTCTTAAAATAAGATTGATTTTGGTAAATGACTGAACAATATTAAGAGTATTCACTGGAATAAAGAGGGGGCGGGTGGGCGGGGCTATTGTTTGCTTATAAAAGACATTGTAGGGAAAGTTAAACTTAGCCCCACCCACCCACCCGTTCTCTCATTTTTTTGTTCAGAAATAAAAAATAAATGTTATAATAATTAAGTAATATAATACAAAATTACGATTAATTAGTTACGAATAATATTTGTTAAAATAAGATTGACTTTGGTAAATGACTGAACAATATTAAAAGTAATCACTGGAATAAAGAGGGGGTGGGTGGGCGGGGCTAAAACTTGCTAGGATAAGACTGAACAATATTAAGAGTAGTCACTGGAAAAAAGAGGGGGTGGGTGGGCGGGGCTATTGCTTACTGATATAAGATTCTGTGGGAAAAATTAAACTTAGCCCCGCCCACCCACCCGTTCTCTAATTTTTTCGTCAGAAATAAGAAATAAATGTTATAACAAACAAGTGTTTTAACAAAAAATTACGATTAATTAGTTACGATTAGTATTTGTTACAATAAGACTGATTGTGATAAATGACTGAACAATATTAAGAGTAATCACTGGAATAAAGAGGGGGTGGGTGGGGCTAAAACTTGCTAAGACAAGACTGAACAATATTAAGAGTAGTCACTGAAAAAGCTCCGCTCACCTCTTTTTTCCATTTCACTGACTTATTTTATTTAGTGTGAAAAGGAAATTGAAAAATAACAGTATTGTATTACCAAAATTTTCTGGAAAATGGAGTGAGCGGTTTCTGATTTACCTTTACTCAAACATTAGACACATATTTTTATTTTAGCTTAAAATGGATGCCATAAAAAGCAATACAATTCGCAAAATCAAATCTTTTAATTTTACGAAAGAGCTAGATTTGACAGGCTGTACGTTATGGGCGAAGGAAGTTCTGTCGAAGTAATCTTCGACCAATTTTTTTTCATTCGGGAGACTCTTGGGTATCCATGGATATTTTTTTGTAAATTATTTAAAACAATTTTGGGGGATTCTTGAGGTTCTAGGTGTTCCTGTTTGGAAAGAATTCGAAAGTGCTTTGGAGCTTCTAGTGTCTTTTCTTATGATAATTCATTTCAATTTCTTAGAGGATACGTCATTTGCTAAAATCAGTTTTATCTTAGCAAGTACTCAATTTTTCACTGAATTAGCGGTGGGTGGAAATCCTGCTTTGGAAACAGTTATAAAGTTATAAAACTGTAAAGTGTTGTCATTAACATTGTCATCAGATAATGGTATCATTATTGAGAATATATTAGCGATTATAACGAAACTTTAGAGCTTAGTTTAAATTTCGAAACATACGCTAACCTAGTTTTGCTCAACCGGATACTTTTTTATTAGCGAAGCAATTGGTCAAAAAAAACCTACTAGTTCCCAACTGGTGATTTTTTATTTATAAAGACACTAGCAGGTTGTTTCGAATGTGTTTTCCGTAAAGAAGAGAAGACTTTTTATCGAGAGCTATGGACTAATCAATTTATAACACAGTTTAGTTGTTAATTAAATTTATTGTATAAATTCGCAACGTCTGAGTGAAGTTACATTTAATTACATTATATTAAACATCGTAACATAACTAACACCAGCGATGACTTCCAAATATACAAATAAATCTCCACTCGATTATTTTTGCTTCCACCACACACAGATGCAACATTCAAAATATAATTACCATTGCTATCACGACACGCTCCTCCAAACGAAACAGTATTCTGTACAAGCTGCAAGTCTTTAATCGTCTGCGTGGCATCATCGTTGAGATAACAACATGCACACTGAAACCCCTTTATCGAACAGTTTTCTCCGCAAAATTTCTTCGCTATATTCTTCATCGGGTTCTGATTCAGGTTCACATCTTCAAACTCATGGTTGCTGAAAACACCTTCCGCCAAATTTTCCATACGGTTACCGCTTAAATCTAAAACTATATCTCGTGCAGACGAACCCTTAAACGCATCTTCGACTCGAGAGATTTGGTTACACTTCAGTTTAACCACTGGATTTGTCGAGAGAAATCTGAACGCTCCCTCTTGCAAGATCTTAATTTGGTTGAACATGAGATTCAGTGTACTCAGTTTCGGCAACACGACAAAGGCGTTGGGGTTCAGCGCTTGCAAGTTGTTCTGATCTAGATTTAGAATCTCCAAGTTCGACAAATTAGAAAAGGAGACGTCTTCCAAGATTTTGATTCGGTTGTTGTGTAAATGAATCTTCTTTAGCTGGATATTGCGAAACGTACCTTTTTTAACAGACGTCAGTTTATTGTTAGTTATTGTGAGTGATTCGGTGATTTGTTGTATAGCTTCGGAAAAACAAACCTCTTCTAATTCTTCAATGGCGCAATTGTCAAATATGATTTGTTCGATTGGGTGTGTGAAATTCAGGATTTTGCAACACAGTCGTGGGATAAATTGGTCTTGAACAGAAACCTCATCGTAAGGATCTGATACACTAATTATTTCCGCTTCTTCGACACTCAGTTTCCACTGATCGTGATCGTCTAACGTATAGTTGAAAGCCGCAAAATTTTCGCAAGCCCATGTTAATTTCCACAAAGTCGCCAAAAGCCACACGAACAGTTTGGGCCACATTTTCAAGTGCGACTGACACATTAAACTGCATTATTTTATACTATCGAAAACGCATTAACTTTTTTCGAAAACGGTGCAACTTTTCCAATAACGCGTGACTTAAGTAGTTTAAAGGACAAAACTTCGCTAATTACAGTTTCCTAGAAGATAAACGACTTCGCAGTGTCCATAATTCCACTAATCCACAATTAAACATCGAGGGTTGCAATAACGGCGCAGTCGGTAGGATTAGAACAAACATCCGCATAAAATGACAGCGTAGACCCACGGTGACCCGGTTCGCAATCCTTCCTCGCCCGTGTTCTTTCAAATTTTCCACAGCAAAATTTAATTCAATCGCACACAGTTATTACATTCCCCTTTCATACCTGGAATTTTCACACGTTACGTTCGCATTCCGGGCCTCCGTGTTGTATCATTTTAATTCAATTATACATGATCCGGTCGGAACACATCCTCGTTCCATAGTCTGAAGTGGACGCTCTTTGACCGTTATACACACGATTTTTCTTTCGAAGCTCGCTGCCGTCACTCAAAAAGGGTTTTGTTGACATTGTTTGCAGTTGCGGCGACAAACAGCGACCACTTTTATATTTTCTCGACGTTTCAAGACCCCTAGAGTACGAAAAACGCAGTCTCCCGTTTCCGTCTGCCTGTCTGTCTGGTGTCTGAATCATTTTTTATTAGACACGTTGTCTCATTCCCACCACCAATTTGATGAAGAATTCTATGTTTATTTGATTTAACTGTTATACAAAAATATAGTCCTGTAAGTGTGGTGTACGAATCCGCTTTGAGTTTTTCCCTAACAGGCCATTTTTGCAAAAACATTATGAATATTTATATTTTGCCTTTATTCCTTAATATGTTTTGCGTAGTCTTTTTTTCACAAGAGGAAACTTAAAAACATGTTTATTATTACAATTACGCTCCGCCTCTCGGATTACGACGAATAAAAAAAATCATCACAATTGAGATAGGGCGGGTGGGTGGAGCTTATATTATGCCTTTAGAAACTTAAAACATGGTTAAATTGGTACATGCAAGGAAATATGGATTTTGCAATTATGGGGCGGAGCCTAATCAATATTTCCTTACACAAATTTACCATTTCAAACATGTTTTAAGTTTCATCTTGAGAAAAGAAATCTACACATATTAAAACAAAAAGCTAAAATATAAGCCCGCCCACCCACCCTGTCTCAATTGTAATTATTTTTTTTATTCGTCATGAACCAAGGAGGCGAAGCTTAACTGCACAATAATTATTTCTTTACAGGAAATTAAAAACATGTTTTTGAATATCGTGTTGTTCAAAGAATACAATGTATATTAATAAGAAAATGGCAAAATATAGACCCCGCCCACCCACCCCATCTCAATTGTGAAGATTTTTTATATTCATAGAAACTTAAAACGTGTTTAAAATGTTAAATTTTTGTAGGTAAATCTGGATTTTGAATTAAACTCCACCCCTCGATCTGACAAAGAATGAAAAATTGAGAATTGAGATCCGGGCGGGTGTGGCTGGAACCAAATCTTTGGCTTTGTTTTTCTCTAATTTCTCTAATATACACAGTTTTCTTTGAGCAACACAATTGCTTAAGACCAAGTTTCACATAGTAATTTCTTCTAGAAAAATAAGGATTTTGCAATTAAGCTCCGCCCCCCTGGCTTACGACGAATAAAAAAATTGATCACAATTGAGAGAGGGTGGGTGGGCAGGGTTTATATTTTGTCTTGTTTTTTAATATACGTAGTCATCTTTTCACAACAAAAAACTGAAGACATGTCTAAAATGGTACATTTTTGCAAGGAAATATGGATTTTGTAATTATGGGGCGGAGCCTAATTGCAAAATCAATATTTCCTTCTGCAAATTTTTCATTTTAAACATGTTTTAAGTTTCATGTTGTGAAAACAAGTCTACACATATTAAAACAAAAAGGCAAAATATAAGCCCGCCCACTCAATTGTGATGATTTTTTTCATTCGCCGTGAATCAAGAGGGTGGAGCTTAACTGCAAAGTTATTTCTTTACAAGAAATTAAAAACTTGTTTTTAAGTTTCGTGTTCAAAGAATACCATGTATATTAAGGGAATAAAGACAAAATATTTACCCCGCCCACCCACCCAATCTCAATTGTGATGATTTTTTTATTCGTAGAAACATAAAACGCGTGTAAAATGGTAAATTTTTGTTAGGAAATATGGATTTTGCAATTAGGCTCCGCCCCTAGGTTTGCCAACGAAAGACAACTTCATTAGTATTTACATCAGGGCAGGTATGGGTGGGACTTAATCTTTGGCTTTATTTTTTTCTTATACTCAAATATACACGATACTCTAAAACATGTTTTGAATTTCTCGTAGACAAATAAGGATTTTGCAGTTAAGCTCCGCCCTCTTGGCTCACGACGAATAAAAAAAATCATCACAATTGAGATAGGGTGGGTGGGCGGGGCTACATTTTGTCTTTTTCTTCTTAATATGTGTAGACTTATTTTATTCTTAGAAACTTAAAACATGTTTAAAATGGTAAATTTTTGTAGGTAAATCTGAATTTTGGAATTAAGTCCCACTCCTCGATCTGACAACGAATGAAAAATTCATCACAATTGAGAATTGAGATCGGGGCGGGTATGTGTGGAACCACATCTTTGACCTTGTTTTTCTCTTAATATACATGGTTTTCTTTGAGCAACCGATTACTTAATATCACGTTTCACGTGGAAATTTCTCGTAGAAAACTAAGGATTTTTCAGTTAATTACCGTCCCTCGGCTTACGACGAATAAAAAACAATCATCACAATTGAGACAGGGCGGGTGGGCGGGGCTTACATAGTGCCTTTTTTCTTAATATCTGTAATCTTCTTTTCACAAAAAGAAACGTAAAACATGTTTAGAGTGGTAAATTGTTGTAGGGGAGTATCGATTTTACAATTAGGCTCCGCCCCTTGGGCTGACAACGAATGAAAAATTCATCGGGTTTGAGATCGAGACGGATGAGTGGGGATTCTCTTTTGGTTTTCTTTTTTAATTAATACATTTAGTTTTCTTTGTATAACAGGATTACTTGAGAACACGTTTCACATGATAATTTCTCGTATGAAAACAAAGATTTTGCAATTAAGCTCCGCCCTCCTGGCTTAACGACGAATAAAAAAATCCTCACAATTGAGATAGGGTGGGTGGGCGGGGTTTATATTTCGCCTGTTTTCTTAATATACGTAGTCATCTTTTCACAAGAAGAAACTTAAAACATGGTTAAGATCGTACATTTTTGCAAAGAAATATGGATTTTGCAATTATGGCGCAATTATTGCAAAATCGATATTTCGTTATATAAATTTAGCATTTTGAACATGTTTTAAGTTTGATCTTGTGAAAAGAAATCTACACATACTAAAACAAAAAGGTAAAATATAAGCCCACCCACCCACCCTGTCTCAATTGTGATGATTTTTTTTATTCGTCATGAAACAAGGAGGCGGTGCTTAACAGCAAAATTTTCTTTACAAAAAATTAAATACATGTTTTTGAATATCGTGTTGTTTAAGGAACACTACGTATATTAAGAAAAAAATGGCAAAATATACACCCCGGCCACCCACCCCATCTCAATTGTGATAATTTTTTTATTCTTAGAAACTTAAAACATGTTTAAAATGGTAAATTTTTGTAGGTAAATCTGGGTTTTGGAATTAAACCCCGCCCATCGATCTGACAACGAATAAAAAATTCACCACAATTGAGAACCAAATTTTTGGTTTTGTTTTTCTCTTAATATTTTCTTTGAACGACACGATTACTTAATATCAAGTTTCACATGGTAATTTCTCTTAGAAAAATAAGGATTTTGCAATTAAACTCCGCCCCCCTGCCTTACGACAAATAAAAAAAAATCATTACAATTGAGACAGGGTGGATGGGCGGGGCTTATATTTTGTATTGGTTTTTAATATACGTAGTCTCTTCACAACAAAAGCTTAGAATATGGTTAAAATGGTACATTTTTGCAAAGAAAAATGGATTTTGCCATTATGGGGCGGAACCTACTTCCAAAATATTCTTTATACAAATTTTCCATTTTAAACATGTTTTAAGTTTCATCTTGTGAAAAGAAGTGTACACATATTAAAACAAAATGGAAAAACGGAAGCCCACCCACCCGCCCTATCTCAATTGTGATGATTTTTTTTATTCGCCGTGAACCAAGGGGGCGAAGCTTAACTGCAAAATACTTTTTTCTTTACAAGAAATTAAAAACATATTTTGGAATATCGTGTTGTTCAAGGAATACTATATATTTTAAGAAGAAAATTTTAAAATATAGACCCCGCCCACCCGCCCCATCTCTATTGTGATGATTTTTTTATTCTTAGAAACTTAAATATGTTGAAAATGGTAAATTTTTGTAGGTAAATCTGGATTTTGGAATTAAGCTCCACCCCTCGATCTAACAAAGAATTAAAAGTTGAGAATTGAAATCGGCGCGGGTGTGGCTGGAACCAAATCTTTGGCTTTAGCTAGGAAGGAAAAATTCATCACAATACGTTTGACTATAAAGAAAAAAGAATCAAAAACAGGTAGAAAGCGTATTAATTTGCAATTTCTCTTTTTCTCACGCATTGTTTATTTATCTATGTTTATGATGCCATAACAATTTTTTTATTGACGAAATTACCCCACTTTCTCGAAAATGTGGGAACACACGCTTTATTTAAAAATGTAAAACCTGTTCGGGGGCCCCAAATGGTTTTTCTAGAATAGGAAACCTTCTCGGGGGTCCCAAATTTTTTTTTTTTTAATGTGAAATCTTCTCGAGGGTACCAACTGTCTTGTTTAAAAATTTAAAATCTTCTTAGGGGCCCCAAATATCTTTTTTTTAATGTGAAACCTTTTTAGGGTTCCCAATTGTATTTTTTTTTAATGTGAAACCTTGTCGGGGGCCCTACCTATCTATCTTTTTCAAAGATCTAAAACCTTTTCCCTTCACGGGGGCGCCAAATGTTTTTTTTTTTTTTAGAATATAAAACCTTCTCGGGGGTCCCAAAATTTTTTTTTTAATCTGAAATCTTCTCGGGGGTTCCAACTGTCTTGTTTAAAAATATAAAATCTTCTTAGGGGCCGCAAATATCTTTTTTTTTTTAATGTGAAACCTTCTCAGGGGTCCCAATTGTATTTTTTTAAAATGTGAAACCTTGTCTCCGGGGGCCCGCCTGTCTTTTTCAAAGATCTAAAACCTTCTCGGGGGCGCCAAATGTTGCTTTTTTTTAGAATTTGAAACCTTCTCGGGGGTTCCAACCGGTTTTTTTTTTAATGTAAAACCTTCTCGGGGGTTCCAACTGTCTTTTTTAAAAATGTAAAACCTCGTGGGTCCCAAGTGACTTGTTTAAAAATATAAAATCTTCTCGGGGCCGCCAAATGTTTTTTTTTTTCAAATGTAAAACCTTCTCGGGGGCGCCAAATGTTTTTTTTTTTTATGTGAAACCTTCTCGGGGACGCCAAACGTTTTTTTTTTTTTAATGTAAAACCTTCTCGGGGATCCCAACTGTCTTTTTTATAAATGTAAAACCTTCTCTGGGGCCGCAACTGAATTTTTTTAAAATGTAAAGTCTTCTTGGGGACGCTAAATGTCTTTTTTAAAAATGTAAAACCTCCTCGAGGGTTCCAACTGCCTTTTTTAAACATGTGAACCCTTCCCGGGGGTCCCAAGTGTCTTTTTTTAATAATAATATATCTTCTCGGGGCTCCCAGCTGTCTAACCTTTTTTTCTATTACACACATTGTTTTTATCCCATAGAGGTTATCGCAAAAAAGTAAAATTCCACAAAATCTTATCATTTTTCAGAGAAAAAAAGTTGGACTGTACTTCAGAAGGATTTTTTTCAATTTTGTGCAACCCATTTGCTACGAATGATTTTTCTTTATTTAGCAACTTTTATATTCTCATAAACGACTATTCAATGGTTCCTAAACTTGTTTTTTACGACGAAATAAAAAAATAACTGTAACATTTAGCGATAAGAAAGTCACCTGACAAAACGATTATCTTTATCAAGGTATTACCCCAAACATACATATAAATAATATGTTTTCTGAGAGCCTAGAAAAATTCCCGCGACTGATTCAACAATCAATAACTACAACTATTATCTCAAGTAGTGCACAATAACGCTTTCAACTTTGATTAAAAAACAACAACAGTCTGATAAGGAGCAAACTTTGCCCAGAACTAGGCACTATAATCTCTAGGTCAGGGCACATGGAATCTCCTCTTGACAAAATCCTATGGAATAATTTTAACTTGACTCTCACCTAAAGCTGCATTGATGCCCCCCTGTGCCGCCACAGTATGAGACCTGGTTGGAAACAGTTTCGTTATAACAGCAGTTTTAAACCCGTCTGCTACCAAACCAAAAGCTGCCCTCAGTCCGGCGCCTCCAGCGCCCACCACGACTGCATCATACGTATGATCGATAATGGGGTACACAGCCGAAACATTCGTATTAACCGTGGCATTTTTCCTATCCACACCGATGTGAACAGCCTTTGACAACACCTGCGGCGTCAAATTAACATTCGCCTGAAAGCGAAAACGTGGAATTATTTATCACAATCACCATACAATAAATTATACAAAAAAACAGTCGGTGTATAATTACCAACACACTAATTTACACACTCATAATATTTTAAGTGCTCTATTTAAACATGATACGTGTTTTTTTTAAACAAATAATCAAAAAATTAGTTATGTAACATGTGACTTCTAGAAAAAATTCTTACCTTCGTTACATGACAGAACAAATTTTTTTGTACTATCGTCTTGAATTTAAGGAGACTGCTCATCGCTTTTCGCACTTAAAACAACTATTGGCATAAAGTATAAACAAAAATTGTCACCGGAGCGCTAGGGCGCCTTTCACCTTTCGTTTTGACAGAGATGTCAAGATCTGTCAAATCGCCGCACCAATGAGAATGCGGGTGAACGACTTTGCACCAATCACGATTTTCATGGTCACACACGGTTTGAATTTGCGCGCGCATTGACACAAATTTAGCAAAAATATGTAGTTTATTTTGAAAATTTACAAAAAATACAGATCAACGGTGTTTCCAGGACGGTTTGCGCTTTTCGATGAAGGCTCTGACCCCTTCTTTGCCGTCTTCGAGGCTGAGGTTGTCCACCATGACTTGAGCCCCCATCTTGTAGGCTTCTTTGAGACTGAGGTCCACCTGTTGGTAGTAAAATCGCTTGCCTAATTCCACCACGGTGCGACTTTTTTTCACGATTTGATCACACACTGCTTTAACATCTTCATCCAAATTGTTCTCGGAAATCTGGGTGATCAAACCTTTTTCTTCGGCTTCTTTGGCGCCAATCGTGATTCCTGAATAGAGCAACTTCAAGGCGGTTGCTTTAGGGACGACGCGCGCCAGCGCTATTCCGGGGGTTGAGCAGAAAACACCAAAATGAATTCTGCAATAATTTTTTCATTAATAGACACTAACATACAAGTGAAATCTTACCCAGGTGTTGAGAATGAACTTTTTTTAGAACAGAAGGCCAAGTCACACTGGGCGACAAGTTGGCATCCGGCTGCCACTGCTATTCCATCAACTTTCGCTATTATGGGCACTGGAGAATCGATTATTTTGTACATTAATTGCGTGGCGAGTTGGAAGACTTTGGCGTGTTCTTCTGGACTGCGCTCTGGGGACATTTCTTTCAAGTCGTGACCAGTGCTGAATATGCTGTTCGCGGACCCCAAAACTATGACTCTTGTTGTATTCGCAGATTCAAACTCCGTGATTTTTTGAATAAGTTCTTGCATCATTTTAATCGATAGTGCGTTACTACAAAGATGATTATGTTGCAAGTTTTCGTACACAATTATGCAGAATTACCGTGTGTCGTGATCGTCCATGACCAGATTTGCGATTCCATGCTGAACCGTGGCGTGAACAAAATTAGAGGAATTCCTGGCACCCAAGTGGAGTGAGTGCTACAATACAAATTAAAGACTTCGTAAAATGGTCTTTATACTCGCCTTTAGGTGATAAAACGGGCGAGCAAACATTTTGCAGACTTTCTTGTTCGATTAGAAATCACGGAGTGCGCGTTTTATCAAGTTATCATAAAAATAAGCCCCACCAGTTTACACCTAACCTCAAAAAAATTTACCTTATCGTAAAGTTTTTTCGTCAAAAAATGCCTCTGGTCGTGATAACAGGGGTACCCAGTAGTGGAAAAACCACCAGGGCCAACGAATTAAAACAGTTTTTTGAGAAAAATAAAAAACAAGTATTTGTAGTAAGCGAAAATGAGCAAATTACGAAGGCGAACTTTGAAAAAAATCAATTTTATTCAGGTAATTAACTAAAAACAACGTTGTATTGTTTCACCCACAATTTTAATCGTAGATTCGTCGAAAGAGAAGCACATTCGGGGCCTCCTCAAGTCCGAAGTTTTAAAATTGATGACTCCGAACAATGTGGTGATTTTGGACGCCTTAAACTACATCAAAGGTTTCCGCTATGAGTTGTACTGTGGCTCCAAAGCGAACAAAAACACCCAATGTACCCTCCACGTGGAAATAAATCGTGACGAAGCGTGGACCTTCAACGAAAATCGGACTCCAGAAAGCGAAAAATACAGCAGGGACACTTTTGACGCTCTCGTGATGCGGTATGAAGAACCGGAAAGGAAAAACCGCTGGGATTCACCGCTTTTTGTGGTTTTTCCCCAGCAAGATTTAAATACGGAAGGGATTAGATCTGCGTTGTTTGACGAGGCGCCGCCACCACCCAACATGTCCACACAAAACGTAAAAACTTGTTACACTGTAATATTTTTATTTACAAATTGGTTGCAGCCCTCTTTAAATTCAACCAACTTTTTGTACGATTTGGATCAAGTCACGAAGAAGATAGTGGACGGGCTTATCCGTAACAAGAACATGGGGCAAAAAGGGGTGATCAACGTCGATGGGTTTCCGGGTTTGTCGGTGGACATTTCAAACGCGACGGTCCAGCAGCTGATGATTTTGAGAAGGCAGTATTTAACGTATTGTAAAATGCACCCTCCAGAAACCCGACAAATTCCGCAGTTGTTTGTACAGTATTTGAGTACGAGTTTGCAGTAAATAAAGTTGTGCTCCATTTTAAATTTAGGGATTTTGTGTTGCTGGGTTGGTACCGACCACTTTTGAAATCCACAGTGAAATCTCTCCATATCCAAATAATTTCTAAAAAGTTGTGGTTTCATTTTTATAATTAGATCTAGTACTCAAATCATCTCATAAATTTGTTTGAAATCAAGAAAACGAAGCAAAGTAAAGTGGGATTTATAAACACCGTTGATAGTAACTTTGATGTTCAACTTTTACCGTATTTAAAGGGGTTGTAGAAGAAAAATAGAGGATACTTGTCGAAATACGTCTACGCATACTAAGAAATCAAGGCAAAATGTAGCCCCGCCCACCCACCCTATCTCAATTGTGATGAATTTTTCATTCGTTGTCAGATCGAGGGGCGGGGCTTAATTGCAAGATCCCTATTTGTCTACCAGAATTTACGATTTTAAACATGTTTTAAGTTTCTTGTTCTGAAAAGACGACTACTTATATTAGAAAAAAGACAAAATATAAGGCCCGCCCACCCGCCCTATCTTAATTGAAAAAATTGCATCTGAAGTACAGTCCAACCAATACTGCTTCTCTGAAAACTGATAAAATTTAATTTTGCCGAATTTTACTTTTTCGTGATAACCTCTGTGGAGTAAAAAAAAATGTAATAGAAAAAAAGGTTTCACCTTCTTAAAAAAAGACAGCTGGGAGCCCCCAGAAGATTTAATGATATTAAAAAAGACACTTGGGGCCCCCGAGAAGATTTCGCCTTTTTTTAAAAAAGGAGACTTGGGACCCCCGACATGGTTTCACATTCTTAAAAAAAAAAGATATTTGGGGCCCCCGAGAAGGTTTTATATTTTTAAAAAAGACAGTTGGGACCCCCGAGAAGGTTTCAGATTAAAAAAAAAGATATTTGGGGACCCTAAAAAGGTTTTATAATTTTTAAGAAAGATATTTGGGGCTCCTAAGAATGTTTTATATTTTTAAAAAAGACAGTTGGAACCCCCGAGAAGATTTCACATTAAAAAAAAAAAAGATTTTTGGGACCCCCGAGAAGGTTTCACATTAAAAAAAAATATTTTTGGGACCCCCGAGAAGGTTTCACATTAAAAAAAAAAACATTTGGTGCCTCGGAGAAGGTTTTACATTTTAAAAAAGGACAGTTGGGACCTCCGAGAAGGTTTTACATTTTTAAAAAGTCAGTTGGGCCCCCGAGAAGGTTTCACATTAAAAAAAAATATTTGGCGTCCCCGAGAAGGTTTTACATTTTTAAAAACGACAGTTGAGACCCCCGAGAAGGTTTCACATTCTTAACAAAGACAATCGGGACCCCGAGAAGGTTTTTACATTGTTAAAAAAATACATTCGGGACCCCCGAGAAGGTTTTACATTTTTAAAATAGACAGTTGGGTCCCCGAGAAGGTTTCGTATTCTTCAAAAAAGGATATATGAGACCCCGAGGAGGATTCACATTAAAAAAAAAAGAAAATTGGCGCCCCTGAGGAGGTTTTACATTTTTAAAAAAGACAGTTGGGACCCCTGAGAAGGTTTCACATTAAAAAAAAAAGATATTTGGAGCCCCTAAAAAGGTTTTATATTTTTAAGAAAGATATTTGGGGCTCCTAAGAATGTTTTATATTTTTAAAAAAGACAGTTGGAACCCCCGAGAAGGTTTCATATTAAAAAAAAAAACTATTTTTGGGACCCCCGAGAAGGTTTCACATTAAAAAAAAAGATGTTTGGGCCTCCGAGAAGGTTTTACATTAAAAAAAAAAACAGTTGGGATCCCCGACAAGGTTTCACATTAAAAAAAAAAGATATTTGGGGCCCCCGAGAAGGTTTCACATTAAAAAAAAATATTTTTGGGGTCCGCGAGAAGGTTTTACATTAAAAAAAAACATTTGGCGCCCCCGAGAAGGTTTTACATTTTTAAAAAAGACAGTTGGCACCCCCGAGAAGGTTTTACATTTTTAAAAAAGACAGTTAGGACCCCCGAGAAGGGTTTACATTTTTAAAAAAGACAGTTGGAGCCTCCGAGAAGGTTTCACATTAAAAAAAAAAAACAATTTTTGAGACCCCCGAGAAGGTTTCACATTAAAAAAAAATATTTTTGGGGCCCGTGAGAAGGTTTCACATAAAAAAAAACATTTGGCGCCCCCGAGAAGGTTTTACATTTTTAAAAAAGACAGTTGGAACCCCCGAGAAGGTTTTACATTTTTAAAAAAGACAGTTGGGACTCCCGAGAAGGTTTCACATTTTTAACAAAGACAATTGGGACCACCGAGAAGGTTCTACATTCTTAAAAAAAATACATTTGGGGCCCCCGAGAAGGTTCTACATTTAAAAAAAATACATTTGGGGCCCCTGGGAAGGTTTTACATTTTTAAAATAGACAGTTGGGTCCCCGAGAAGGTTTCGTATTCTTCAAAAAAGGATATTTGAGACCCCGAGAAGGATTCACATTAAAAAAAAAGAAAGAAAATTGGCGCCCCTGGGGAGGTTTTACATTTTTAAAAAAGACAATTGGAACTCTCGAGGAGGTTTCACATTCTTAAAAAAATACATTTGGGGCCTCCGAAAATGTTTTACATTTTGAAAAAAGACAGTTGGAACCCCCGAGAAGGTTTTACATTTTGAAAAAAGACAGTTGGAACCCTCGAGAAGGTTTTACATTTTTAAAAAAGACAGTTGGGACCCCCGAGAAGGTTTCACATTTTTAACAAAGACAATTGGGACCACCGAGAAGGTTCTACATTCTTAAAAAAAAAATACATTTGGGGCCCCCGAGAAGGTTTTACATTAAAAAAAAAAATACATTTGGGGCCCCTGGGAAGGTTTTACATTTTTAAAATAGACAGTTGGGTCCCCGAGAAGGTTTCGTATTCTTCAAAAAAGGATATTTGAGACCCCGAGAAGGATTGACATAAAAAAAAAAAAAGAAAATTGGCGCTCCTGGGGAGGTTTTACATTTTTAAAAAAGACAACTGGAACTCTCGAGGAGGTTTCACATTCTTAAAAAAATACATTTGGGGCCTCCGAGAATGTTTTACATTTTTAAAAAAAGACACTTTTTGCTCCCGAGAAGGCTTCACCTTTTTTTAAAAAAGGAGAGTTGGGACCCTCAACAAAGTTTCATCTTCTTATAAAAAAGACGTTTGGGGGTCCCGAGAAGGTTTCACATTTTTAACAATGACAATTGGGACCCTCCAGAAGGTTTTACATTTTTAAAAACAACATTTGGGACCCCCGAGACCGTCTCACATAAAAAAAAGATATTTGGGCCCTTGAGAAGGTTTTACATTAAAAAAACCAGTTGTGATACCCGAGAAGGTTTCATATTTCAAGAAAAAACATTTGGGGCCCCCGACAAGGTTTCACATTTTAAAAAAATACAGTTGGGACCCCCGAGAAGGTTTTACATTAAAAAAAAAGATATTTGGGTCCTCGAGAAGGTTTCGTGTTCTTAAAAAAAGGATATTTGAGACCCTGAGAAGGATTCACATTAAAAAAAAAAAAAAAGAAAATTGGCGCCTCTGAGGAGGTTTTACATTTTTAAAAAAGACCACTGGAACTCCCGAGAAGGTTTCAAATTCTTAAAAAAAATACATTTTTAAAAAAGACAGTTGGGCCCCTGAGAAGGTTTCATACTAAAAAAAAAAGATATTTGGCCCCCCTAACAAGGTTTTAGCAGTATATTTTTAAAAAAGACAGTTGGAACGCCCGAGAAGGTTTTACATTTTTAAAAAAGGCAGTTGAGACCCCCGAGAAGGTCTCACATAAAAAAAAGATATTTGGGCCCCCGAGAAGGTTTTACATTAAAAAAAAGATATTTAAGGCCCTTAAGAAGATTTTATATTTTTAAACAATACAGTTGGAACCCCCGAGAAGATTTCACAATAAAAAAAAAACAATTTTTGCAAAATCCATATTTGTTTACAAAAATTTACTATTTTAAACATATCTTAAGTTTTTTGTTGTGAAAAGATGTCTACGTATATTAAAAAACAAGACAAAATATTAGCCCCGCCCACCCACCCTGTCCCAATTGTAATTAATTTTTTTTATTCGTCGTAAGCCAGGGGGGCGGAGTTTAACTGCAAAATACTTATTTTTCTAAGAGAAATTACCATGTGAAACTTAGTAATCGTGTTGTTCAAAGAAAATGATGTATACTAAGAGAAAAATAAAACTAAAAATTTGGTTCTCAATTGTGGTGAATTTTTTATTCGCTATCAGATCGCGGGGCGGGGTTTAATTCCAAAATCCATATTTACCTACAAAAATGTACCACTTTAAACATGTCTTAAGGTTTTTGTTGTGAAAAGACTACGTATATTAAAAACCAATACAAAATATAAGCCCCACCCACCCACTCTGTCTCAATTGTAATGAATTTTTGTTATTCGTCGTAAGCCAGGGGGGCGGAGTTTAATTGCAAAATCCTTATTTTTCTAAGAGAAATTACTTACCATGTGAAACTTAGTATTAAGCAATCGTGTTGTTCAAAGAAAATGATGTATATTAAGACAAAAACAAAACTAAAAATTTGGTTCTCAATTGTGGTGAATTTTTTATTCGTTGTCAAATCGAGGGCGGAGTTTTATTCCAAAATCCATGTTTTCCCAATTTTTTTTTCTTAATATACGTAGTATTCCTTGAACACAACATTCAAAAACATGTTTTTAATAAAAAAAATGCAGTTAAGCACCGCCTCCTTAGTTCATGACGAATAAAACAAATCATCACAGTTGAGACAGGGCGGGTGGGCGGGCTTACATTTTACCTTTTTGTTTTGGTATGTGTAGATTTCTTTTCATAAAATCAAACTTAAAACATGTTCAAAATACTAAGTTTGTATAAAGAAATATCGATTTTGCAATTAGGCTCCGCCCCATAATTGCAAAATCCATATTTCTTTGCAAAAATGTACGATCTTAACCATGTTTTAAGTTTCTTGTTATGAAAAGATGGCTACGTATATTAAGAAAACAGGCGAAATATAAACCCCGCCCACCCACCCTGTCTCAATTGTGACGAATTTTTTATTCGTCGTTAAGCCAGGAGGGCGGAGCTTAATTGCAAAATCTTTGTTTTCATACGAGAAATTATCTTGTGAAACGTGTTCTCAAGTAATCCTGTTATACAAAGAAAACTAAATGTATTAATTAAAAAAGAAAACCAAAAAAGAATTCCCACTCATCCGTCTCGATCTCAAACCTGATGAATTTTTTATTCGTTGTCAGCCCGAGGGGCGGAGCCTAATGATAAAATCGATACACCCCTACAAAAATTTACCACTTTAAACAAGTTTTACGTTTCTTTTTGTGAAAAGAAGATTACAGATATTAAGAAAAAAGGCACTATGTAAGCCCCGCCCACCCGCCCTGTCTCAATTCTGATGATGGGACGTGGCGTAATTGTAAAATACTTATTTTTGTACGAGAGAACAGTGTGGAAAATGATGGCAGATGAGGCTCAATCAGAAAAATATCCCCCCGACTTCAGGGGATTTTCCTTCGAATTGGCAGCACTGTACACTACCCCAGTTTGATTGGTTGAAAACCCATAAATGGACCTTACCGTTTTGGCTCGAATTTTTTGAAACAGATAGGGAGTTTCCGTTTTCAGCGTTATAAGTTGGTACAAAACCTAACCTCACTTCACCATGTTTTTAACCTATTCGACTCAAAAACCAAGTTTTGAGTTCGGACGAAAATGAATTTTTTGCCGAGATTCACAAAGTCGTTGCGCTTGTATCGCCTGAAGTCGTCTTTAACCGCAACAGAGACCAGTGCAGCCGCACAAAACCAAAAATTTTTAGTCCCTCAAGAACCGGTTAAATCCAAAATAGACCCGAAAAAGTTGCCCCCTAGAACGAAAATTGACGCAGACACGATAGCCCTCCTCGAACGACTATCTCTGGTGGACTGTGCTAACAAACAAGGCATTGAAACCCTAGAAGAAGCTATAGCTTTCGCTGATCAAATCCAGCAAGTGGACACGACGAATGTAGAACCGCTAATTACAGTCCTAGAAGACAGGTAATTCGGGTAATAATGTAACAACACTTGTGTTGTATGTACAATTTAAGACCTCTACGTACGCGCCAAGACTCTGTAACCGAAGGAAACTGCCGCGCTGAAGTCCTAAGCAACGCGTCTCTCACAGAAGAAGACTATTTCGTAGCCCCGCCTGGCAACATCCCGCTGGAAGCCCGAGAAAATTTGTTGTATGATGAACTTCAACAAGATAATAAGCCTGTGTGAAAAACGCGGTTTTCTGCACAAAACCATCCATCCGACTGTGCATGTAGAGACTTTTAGACTAGGACCAGTTGGGGCGCTCCTACAGGAGAATTTACGCACGGAGTGGTTTAACAGTATCGTCATTAACAAAGACATTCAGGTTTTTCCTAGTCAGAACGGACTTTCGGACACTTACAACTTTGCCAAAGAAGCGTCTTTGAACATATTGCCGTTTGGGGTCACGCAAGTCGCGCAGAAGAAGCGACTGTGGGAAGAACAATTTAAGATGCAGGAGCACGACGGGGTGGATTTTTTGAGCTACTTTGAGCACGACGAGATTTTTCGGTGTTGGGTTTTCCTGAATCCGTCAAATGCGGTGCAGTTTTTTCATCAGTGGCAAAGGGAGAGGCGAATGTGGTGGAGAAAAGTATTTGAGTTTGATTTCGTGGGGGTTAATATTTTTTCGTTGTTTTGTTGTAGTTTTCTACTTCTCCAGCTAGGTATGTTTTGACGGACATTAAAAATGGCGACGGTAATTCTCAGAGGGTGGATATTTTGGCGAAGTATCCATGGGGTGAGCAGCTGGTGGAAAGTTTGGGGTTGGTTAATGAAGTTGATGGGGTTACCAGTAGTCAGTTACAGGTAGGTGTAAATGTCAATATGGATTCTAGAGTCTAAGTTTGAAGCGCCCTCTACACTAGTTGCCACACAAGTTATAATTTATTTTAGATTAAAGACGGAAAAAAGTTAGTTCAGGCACAATGCGTTTTCAGCAAAATATACTCCTCTGTGATGCTCCTCAACACCTTGTGTGACGCCTATGACGAGCCTATTTTTCAAGACAATCCGCGACCTCTCTTACGATTACATCGCAAACTAGCGCCTTACAAAATCAGCTTTTCCGTTCCTTCTGGATGTAAGTTACATTTACAATTGTTTGATTAATTTTGTGTTGTCAAACAAATGTGGCTGTGTGATGCGGACTTATTTCATTGTTGCCAACATTGCAGCAAAGTCCCTAGTGGATGAGTTAAAAGATCTGGCACTGTATATATGTCGGCAGTTGCGGAAAAACCACGTCTCTTGTTTGTTGCTGCCCTCGAGTTATAAAAGCACGCTGGATTCGCAGTGGAGGCAATACGACCAAACGGGAATACCCTACAATGTGCTGCTTAATGAAAACACCCTTAAGACTGGGATCGCCCAACTGAGGAGTCGTGACACGACCTTGAAAGAGCAAGTTCACGTCACAGATCTGCCGGACTATGTAGAGAAATTGTTTAAAAATTATTGAATTTAATATAATTGTGACTTGTTGGTGTTTTTTTAAACGTTATCCCATATTGCCATCCAAATTTTATAAAACAACTATACATAATTTAAATAGTAGTTTAGATGCGACATACACGCTGATTTTGCAAAACCACCCTTATTGACATTGGAGTCCTCAAGCGCCAAATTTAAATAGTCCATGCCAATAAAAAAAACTTGTTTCACTACAACTCGTCGCCTGAGAACTTGTTTGATCTACAGACCAGAGCGCGCTCAGGCCAATGTCGACTCTAAGCGTTCAGAAGCGATTTGGTTGGTTTGGACTATAATTTCTGCGGTAAATAGTTGTTCGGTCGGTTTTTATAACGTCGAAGTGAATATTTTTGGTACAATTTAGATGATTTTCTATATTTTGTTTAATTAAGAATTAATTCTTTATTTGTGTTTTATACTAGCAAAACGTCTTAAACTAAGAATATTGTTGAAATCGTAATAACCCAATGGATTTCTTTCGAGAAAATGTTTTGGAAACACTGTTCTATTTTCTATGAGTTTTTAAATGTTTTTAGTGAAAATTTTTGTGGTTGTTTTCGATACACTGTTATGATATTAACAGTGAGAAAAAAAATGAAAAATTAAAATAATCGAAAAATCGAAACCTTAAAAAATCATAAAACTGAAACATTGAAAAATCGAAATATCGAAGAACAGAAAATCGAAAAATCAAAAGATCAAGAAATCGTGGAGTCGAAAAGTCGAACAATTGAGAAACCGAAATAGGCCAAAATCGAAAAGTTAAAAATTGAACAATTTATAAATTGAGAAATTGACAATCAAAATATCTAAAAATCCAAATCTCGATAAATCGAGAAATCAAAAACTTAAAAATTCGAAAAATTGAAAATTTGAGAGATTGAAACATCAAAAAAACGATAAATCGAAAAGTGATGAAGTCGAAAAATTGAGAATTCGACAAACAAAACGTTAAAAGTTGAAAAATTGGAAAAGCGGAAAAATCAAAAAACGAAAAAATGGAAAACTGGAAAAACTGAGAAACCGAAATAGGCCAAAATAAAAAATTGAAAAACTGATAAATCGAACACCTGAACAATCAAATCTCGGTAAATCGGGAATGAAAAATTAACAAATCGAAAAATTGAAAAACAGAACATCTAAAACCAGGAAGTCGAAAAATCGAAAGATTAAGAAATATTGAAAAATTAAAATATCAAAAGATTGAAAAATCTAAAATTTAAAAATCCAAAAATTGAAAAATCGAAAAAGTAAAAAGGTAGATACATCGAAAAATCCAGAAGTCAAAAATAGAAAAGCCGAAGAATTGAAATATTGAAAAATCCTAAAACTGAAATATCTAAACACTGAAAAATCGAAATCAAAAAAGTGAAGTCGAAAAATAGAAACCTTAAAAAATCGAAAAATCGAAAAATCAAAAACCTGAAAAATCAAAAAATTAAAGAACTAAAGAACAGGAAAATCGAAACACTCGAAGGTCAAGAAATGGGAAAATCAAAACATCGATTGATTGAAAAATCGAGAATTTGACAAAATGACAATTGAAAAATAGAAAATCTAAAACTAGGAAGTCGAAAAATCAAAACATTAAGAAATCGAAACATTTGAAAAATTCGAAAACTTGAAAAATTCAGATATCGAAGAACTGAACTGAAAAATCGACAAATCGAAAAATCTAAAATTTTTAAAATTAAAAAATCGAAAATTGAAAAATCGAAAAAGTAAAATAATCGACACATCGAAAAATCCAGGAGTCAAAAAGCGAAAAGTCGAAGAATCGAAATATTGAAAAATCCCAAAACTGAGATCGAAAAACTGAAAAATGAAAGAAAACCTGAAAAATTCGAAAACTGAAATATCCAAAAACTGATAACCTAAAAAGCAATCGAAAAATCCAAAAAGTGAAGTCGAAAAATCGAAATCTTAAAAAAACTAAAAAATGAAAAATCGAAAAATTAAAGAATTGAAGAACAGGAATATCGAAACCCTCGAAAGTCAAGAAATGGGAAAATCAAAACATCGATTAATTGAAAAATCGAAAAATTGACAATCTAAATGTCAAATATGAAAAATTGAAAAAACGACAATTGAACAACAGAAAATCTAAACCGGGAAGTCGGAAAATCGATGGATTAAGAAATCAAAACATTTGAAAAATTCGAAAACATGAAAAACGGAAATATCGAAGAACTGAAATGAACTATCGAGAAATCGAAAAACTGAAAAATCTAAAATTTAAAAATCGAGAAAGTAAAAAGTAGACACATCGAAAAATCCAGAAGTCAAAAATGGAAAAGAAACAGAAAGAACAGAAATATTGAAAAATCCCAAAACTGAAATATCCAAAAACTGAGAATCTAAAGAATGGAAAAATTGAGAAATCGAAAAACCAAAAAAGTGAAGGCGAAATATCGAAACCTTAAAAAAATCGAAAAATTGAAAAATCAAAAACCTGCGAAATCGTAAGATCGAAAAATTGAATAATAAGTAAACTGAAAAATCCCAAAACTGAAATGTCCAAAAACTGAGAAATTAAAAAATTGAAAAATTGAGAAATCGAAAAATCTAAAATTTTAAGGGCCGGTTTATAGAAGCGCGAGTTAAATATTTAATCCTCGATTAATTTAACACTGGATTAAAATGTGGAATGGAAGCTCGTGATTGTTTAAAACCTGCACGTCGCCTAGCAACGAACCTCAATTAAAAGTTAATCGCGAATTAACTTTAACTTCGGTTTCTATAAACCAGGTCTAAATATTGAAAAATTAAAATATCAAAAAACTGAAAAATCTAAAATTTAAAAATCGAAAAATTAAAAAAACGACAATTGAAAAACAGAAAATCTAAAACCGGTAAGTCGAAAAATCGATCGAAAGATTAAGAAATCTAAACATTTGAAAAATTGAAATATGGAAGAGCTGAAATGAACAATCGAAAAATCTTAAATTTTAAATATTGAAAAATTAAAATACCAAAAAATTGAGAAATCTAAAATTTAAAAATCGAAAAAGTAAAAAGTAGACACATCGAAAAATCCAGAAGTAAAAAATGGAAAAGAAACAGAAAGAACAGAAATACTGAAAAATCCCAAAAATATCGAAAAACTGAAAAATGAAAGAAAAATTGAAAAATCCTAAAACTGAAATATCCAAAAACTGATAATCTAAGGAATGGAAAAATTGAGAAATCGAAAAATTGAAAAATCAAAAACCTGCAAAATCGTAAGATCGAAAAATTGAATAATAAGTAAACTGAAAAATCCCAATACTGAAATGTCCAAAAACTAAGAAATTAAAAAATATAAAGAAATCTAAAATTTAAAAATCGAGAAAGTAAAAAGTAGACACATCGAAAAATCCAGAAGTCAAAAATGGAAAATAAACAGAAAGAACAGAAATATTGAAAAATCCCAAAACTGAAATATCGAAAAACTGAAAAATGAAAAAAAATTGAAAAATCCCAAAACTGAAATATCCAAAAATTGAGAATCTAAAGATGGAAAAATTGAGAAATCGAAAAATCAAAAAAGTGAAGTCGAAATATCGAAACCTTAAAAAAATCGAAAAATTGAAAAATCGAAAACCTGCAAAATCGTAAGATCGAAAAATTGAATAATAAGTAAACTGAAAAATCCCAATACTGAAATGTCCAAAAACTAAGAAATTAAAAAATTGAAAAATTGAGAAATCGAAAAATGTAAAATTTTAAATATTGAAAAATGAAAATATCAAAAAACTGAAAAATCTAAAATTTAAGAATCGAAAAATTAAAAAAACGACAATTGAAAAACAGAAAATCTAAAACCGGTAAGTCGAAAAATCGATCGAAAGATTAAGAAATCTAAACATTTGAAAAATTGAAATATGGAAGAGCCGAAATGAAAAATCGAAAAATCTTAAATTTTAAATATTGAAAAATTAAAATACCAAAAAATTGAGAAATCTAAAATTTAAAAATCGAAAAAGTAAAAAGTAGACACATCGAAAAATCCAGAAGTCAAAAATAGACAAGAAACAGAAAGAACAGAAATATTGAAAAATCCCAAAACTGAAATATCGAAAAACTGAAAAATGAAAGAAAAATTTAAAAATCCCAAAACTGAAATATCCAAAAACTGAGAATCTAAAGAATGGAAAAATTGAGAAATCGAAAAATCAAAAAAGTGAAGTCGAAATATCGAAACCTTAAAAAAATCGAAAAATTGAAAAATCAAAAACCCGCAAAATCGTAAGATCGAAAAATTGAATAATAAGTAAACTGAAAAATCCCAATACTGAAATGTCCAAAAACTAAGAAATTAAAAATTTGGAAAATTGAGAAATCGAAAAATCTAAAATTTTAAATATTGAAAAATTAAAATATCAAAAAACTGAAAAATCTAAAATTTAAAAATCGAAAAATTGAAAAAACGACAATTGAAAAACAGAAAATCTAAAACCGGGAAGTCGAAAAATTGATCGAAAGATTAAGAAATCTAAACATTTGAAAAATTGAAATATGGAAGAGCTGAAATGAAAAATCGAAAAATCTTAAATCTTAAATACTGAAAAATTAAAATACCAAAAAATTGAGAAATCTAAAATTTAAAAATCGAAAAAGGAAAAAGTAGACACATCGAAAAATCCAGAAGTCAAAAATGGAAAAGAAACAGAAAGAACAGAAATATTGAAAAATCCCAAAACTGAAATATCGAAAAACTGAAAAATGAAAGAAAAATTGAAAAATCCCAAAACTGAAATATCCAAAAACTAAGAATCTAAAGAATGGAAAAATTGAGAAATCGAAAAATCAAAAGAGTGAAGTCGAAATTTCGAAACCTTAAAAAAATCGAAAAATTGAAAAATCAAAAACCTGCAAAATCGTAAGATCGAAAAATTGAATAATAAGTAAACTGAAAAATCCCAAAACTAAAATGTCCAAAAACTGAGAAATTAAAAAATTGCAAGATTGAGAAATCGAAAAATCAAAAAAGTGAAGTTGAAAAATCGAAACCTGAAAAAATAGAAAAATTGAAAAACAAAAAAACCTGAAAAATCAATCAATTAAAAAATCGACAAATAAAGAGTTTATAAAAGTCAAAAATTGAAGAATTAAAGTGAATGAAACAGTAAGCAGCTTGTAATATTCTGGTAAATCTAGTGTCAATTTGTCGAAAGTAAAACACGTCGTTAAAAATATTATGACACTTTTTCTATTGTAGTTAATTTTATAGTTATAAACAAACACTGTTGCCAACATAAGTCGAGGAGTCCTCAACCGTCATTTAATTTAAATTATGACGCTTCTCTATGTTCTCTGGTTACACTGTAGAGGACATATGAGTGACGTCACCGACGGCTGCGATCACTTCAATTTCCACGTTTGCGTTTAAGGGGAGCTTGGCCACTTGAAAGGCAGACCGTGCCGGAAAATTGCTCTTAAAAACTGAAAATAGAATCAGTCTCCATCTATTGGTTAATAGCTTGAACTTACACTCCTTATAAACCACATTAACGTCAGCAAAGTCATTCATATTTGCCAAAAACAGCGTGCTTTTGATGACCTTCTCATAAGACGAACCAGAGTCTTCTAAAATGTATCCTAGCCATGTTAGAGCTTGTCTAGCTTCAGCTGCTGCTCCTCCTTCAACCAGTTTCAAGGTATTTTTGTCAAGGCCGAGGACTCCAGAGACGTAAAGAGTTCGGTCTAGAAGGACAGCCTGACTGTAACAGTTTGTTTAAAATTATATCAAGGACACAAAAATCACAAACTTATAAGGTGCTACGACTTTTGGGGCTCTTGACGTGCTTATGATTTTTCGAATAAGAGAAGACATTTTGTTGGGTCTGACAGGGTCAAAGTTCTTACACACACTGAAAGTATAAATATTTATTCGGTTAGTAACGAATTCATGATAATGATTGTTTTCACTATTATGTAATCAGTTAATTACTGATAAGGATTCTAAAACTCCACTTTTTACTTGTCGAGCGTAAACGAGCTTTCATATAGAATATTGTTCAGTCTTATCTTAGCAAGTTTTAGCCCCGCCCACCCACCCGCCCTCTATTTTCTTAGAGGGTATGTTATTTGCCACAGTCAGTCTTATCTTAGCCCGCGCAGCTAATTCTTGTGGCTTTCTAATCGGAAACAAAGTGATTTTTTTTACCGACCCCAACACGTGTAAATTTGTTCCATTATTTGTAAATTCACAGATACGGTTAGGATTGTAATCGTTAACTGATGCTTACACAATTTAACATACTGTAAATTTATTTACAACACTTCTTAGTTCTTCACACAGGATTGCTAATAGTTCATTTACGGCAGTTAATTAACAAAATTCACAATATCGATGCATTTTGTGTTTATTTATCATGTGTTTTGTTTGAGGTAAACAGTTGACGATATAAATTATTTGTTCGAATCGTTGATAAAGTTTTTTTCTTTTGTTGTTATAAATCTGCTAGTTTTTTTTTTATGTAAATATTTTGTTGATGAATGTTTCCATCACATAAATTACCTGATGTCCAATTTTAATCTCAAATAAGAATTATTTGTTGTTTTAAAATTTCACAAGATTGTATGGCGAATTTATGTTGTTTATTGCTCTTTTTGAAACTTTAACGCTTGTTCAATTGTAGTTTAATATCAGAGTTATAGAAATTAAACTTTTAAACGGAATTGAGTAACAATAACACTTGGCGGAAGCGGAGTGCGCGGTTCCTTTTCGAGCTGTCAGATCTTCCATAGCCGGGACCCAACTGTTTGTAATTTTTCGAAAATGCTGGAAGTTCTGTCGACTAATTTTGTATATTTAATCCAAATTTTGAATTTTTTGCCCAGAATATCTTTATTACTTAAGTTAAAAAAATCAGTTTACACAAAGTTGCAGATATTAAATGTTGCTGAATATTTTTAAATTTATCCCAGTTGCTGTCGCTATCCATGGAACGTAAGACGAAACTCTTGTGAATACCGAATTATTGTTGTCGTTTTCACAGCTACCACTCTGCGTGATGTAGATCAGGAATCCTAGTAGAACTGGTTTGTTGTTTTTGCTGGTGATAAACAATGGATCACCACTGTCTCCCTACAAAAAAATCTGAACTAATTTAAGGTCTAATAATTACGTAAAACTGACAGTGCAAGGTTTGCCTTCTGCAAGAAACGAAGTTGCGCAGATTTTGCTGTCAGCATAATTAACCAAAGCACATTTGGTCGAATCGGTTATGTGCATCGCAGCCTTTCTCATTCTGGAGGACAGTGATCCATCTACACAATTATTAAAGAAAAAAGACAAGTATTAGTGAAATAAAAACTTTAATTGTGTAAATTATTTATTGTACATACGGCTACTTGTCTTTCCAAAACCAGTAAGATATGCCATTTTTTCGAAAAGCAACTGCTTATCATTCATGTGCAGTCGAATTGGTTGAACACGGGGACCTAAAACATGATTTAAATCTTTTTTTTTTCGTAAAAAATTAATACTGAACCCAATTTGGCCGCTTCGTTCAATTCCAACAACGCAATGTCATTTAAACCAATACCGGTGTTGTCCATCGAAGTATAATTTGGATGGACAATAATTCTTTGCAAATCGTGTGTTTGAGAGTTCTCGCCATTGATGTGGATACTGCCTAGAGAGACACGAATCTCGCTCCTAAATTTTTTACTTCTATAGAATGTCTTTTAATATTTAATGTGACTTACGGTTTAGAGTTTGGTGTTTGTGTACAATGAGCGGTGGTTAATACCCATTGAGGGTGAATTAAACCACCACTACATAAAGGAGACCAGTCGTTGGTAAGTTCTATGCGTTGGAGTAAGAGTGCGTGGAACGGATAGTCTCCAGAGGCTGGTTCATCGGGTCTAAAATTTCCCTAAGTAGGTGGATTTCTTAAAATCAAATATGTGTGTGTAATGCACGTAGGTACTTACATTGGTTATAGGGCTTACACTTTCCAGTAAAACACACAAGTAAAAAAGTTGGCTAAAAAGTATCAACATTTTGATGTTTTCGCTACTGAATTATGGTTTTCGTGCGATTTCATTAAATAGCCAAATTTTTGACAATAGGTGATCATTAATTTAAAATAGACTATTTCCTGTTCAAAAACCTGTACAATAGACAAAAAAGCCAATTTTGTTGGAACGATTTATTAACATAAGTGGAGTTATTTAAATGCGATTAATCGTAAAGGTCGATTTATAAACTTGTGGCTGACGTTGCTGTTCGTTTTTTAACCTCCGCCCCCTTGGCTCACGACGAATAAAAAAATCATCACAATTGAGATAGGGCGGGTGGGCGGGGCTTAAATTTTTCCTTTTTTTCTTAAGATGTGTAGTTATCTTTTCACAACATGAAACTTAAAACATGTTTAAAATAGTTTAAAACTTTTGTTTTCTTAATATACATAGTCATTTTTCACAACAAGAAATTGAAAACATGGTTAAAATGGTACATTTTTGCAAGGAAATATGGATTTTGCAATTATGGGGCGGAGCTTAATGGCAAAATCGGTATTTCTTTATACAAATTTGGAAACAAGTCTACACATGTTAAAACAAAAAGGCAAAATATAAGCCCGCCCACCCGCCCTGTCTCAGTTGTGATGATTTTTTTTATTCGTCGTGAATCAAGAGGGTGGACGTTAACTGCAAAATACTTATTTCTTTACAGGAAATTAAAAACATGTTTTTGAGTATTGTGTTGTTTAAAGGGTACCATATATATTAAGAAAAAAAGACAAAATATAAACCCTGCCCACCCACCCCCTCTCAATTGTGATTTTTTTTATTCTTACAAACATAAAACGTGTTTAAAATGGTAAATTTTTGTAAGGAAATATGGATTTTGCAATTAGGCTCCGCCTCTAGGTCTGCTAACGAATGAAAACTTCATTACTATTTAGATCAGGGCAGGTAAGGGTGGGACTTAATTTTTGGCTTTATTTTTTTCTTATATTCAAATACATACGATACTCAAAAACATGTTTTTTATTTCTTGTGGAAAAAATAAGTATTTTGCAATTAACTTCCGCCCCCTTGGCTCACGACGAATAAAACATTCATCACAATTGAGATAGGGTGGGTGGGCGGGGCTTATATTTTTCCTTTTTTTCTTAATATGTGTAGTTATCTTTTCAAAACATGAAACTTAAAACATGTTTAAAGTAGTAAATTTGTATAGTGAAATATCAATTTTGCAATTACGCTCCGCCCCTCGACTTACGAATAAAAAAAATTATCAGAATTGAGATAGGGGGGCTGGTGGGGCCTTATATTTTGCCTTTTTTTTTTCTTAATATACATAGTCATCTTTTCATAACAAGAAATTGAAAACATGGTTAAAATGGTACATTTTTTCAAGGAAATATGGATTTTGCAATTATAGGGCGGAGCCTAATGGCAAAATCGATATTTTTTTTATACAAATTTGAAAACAAGTCTACCCATATTAAAACAAAAAGGCAAAATATAAGCCCGCCCACTCGCCCTGTCTCAATTGTGATTATTTTTTTTATTCGCCGTGAATCAAGAGGGTGGAGGTTAACTGCAAAATACTTATTTCTTTACAAGAAATTAAAAACATGTTTTTGAGTATCCTGTTGTTTAAAGGATACCATATATATTAACAAAAAAAGATAAAATATAAACCCTGCCCACCCATTTTTTTTATGTTCTTAGAAACATAAAACGTGTTTAAAATGGTAAATTTTCGTAAGGAAATTTGGATTTTGCAATTAGGCTCCGCCCCTAGGTTTGCCAACGAATGAAAACTTCATAAGTATTTGGATAAGGGCAGCTATCGGTGGGACTTAATCTTTGCCTTTATTTTTTTCTTATACTCAAATATACACGATACTCTAAAACATGTTTTGAATTTCTCCTATACAAATAAGGATTTTGCAGTTAAGCTCCGCCCTCTGGGCTCACGACGAATAAAAAAAATCATCACAATTGAGATAGGGTGGGTGGGCGGGGCTACGTTTTGTCTTTTTCTTCTTAATATGTGTAGACTTATTTCGACAATAAGAAACTTAATCCATCTCAAAAATTCTTGTTATTGTCCATTGTGTAATTTTTCAATAAATCCAATTTTCGATTAACAACTTTTTGAGTTTTCAGTTTTCGGGTTTTTACTTTGAGTATTTCGAATTTTCCGATCTACGATTTTTAATTTTTCCTTTCTTCAATATTTTGATATATTTTTAAAATTTTTCGAGTTTTTGTTTTTCGTTGCTTCATCTTTAGGATTTGCAATTTCTAGATTCCACAATTTTTCTATTTTTGAATTTTAAACATGTTTTAAGTTTCATCTTGTGAAAAGAAATCTACACATATTAAAAGAAAAAGATAAAATATAAGCCCGCCCACCCGCCTTATCTCAATTTTAATTATTTTTTTTTATTCGTCATGAACCAAGGAGGCGAAGCTTAACTGCACAATAATTATTTTTTACAGGAAATTAATAACATATTTTTGAATATCGTGTTGTTCAAAGAATACAGTGTATACTAATAAGAAAATGGCAAAATATAGACCCCGCCCACCCACCCCATTTCAATTGAGATGATTTTTTATTCTTAGAAGCTTAAAACGTGTTTAAAATGTTAAATTTTTGTAGGTAAATCTGGATTTTGGAATTAAGCTCCACCCCTCGATCTGACAAATAATGAAAAATTGAGAATTGAGATCGGGGCGGGTGTGGCTGGAACCAAATCTTCGGCTTTGTTTTTCTCTTAATATACATAGTTTTCTTTGAGCAACCGATTACTTAATATCACGTTTCACATGGAAATTTCTCGTAGAAAACTAAGGATTTTGCAATTAAGCTCCGCCCCCCTGGCTTACGACGAATAAAAAAAATCATCACAATTGAGACAGGGTGAGTGGGCGGGGCTTATAATTTGTCTTGTTTTTTAATATACGTAGTCATCTTTTCATAACAAAAAACTGAAGACATGTCTAAAATGGTACATTTTTGCAAGGAAATATAGATTTTGCATTATGGGGCTCAGCCTAATGGCAAAATCGATATTTCTTAGTACAAATTTTCCATTTTAAACATTTTAAGTTGCATGTTGTGAAAACAAGTCTACACATATTAAAACAAAAAGGCAAAATATAGGCCCGCCCACCCGCCCAGTCTCAATTGTGATGATTTTTTTTATTCGCCGTGAATCAAGAGGGTGGAGTTTAACTGCAAAATTATTTCTTTACAAGAAATTTAAAACATGTTTTTGAGTATCGTGTTGTTTAAAGAATACCATGTGTACTAAGAAAAAAAGACACAATATAAACCCCGCCCTCTCACCCCCTCTCAATTGTGATGACTTTTTTTATTCGTAGAAACATAAAACGTGTTTAAAATGGTAAATTTTTGTAAGGAAATATGGATTTTGCAATTAGGCTCCGCCCCTAAGTTTGTCAACGAATGAAAACTTCATTAGTATTTAGATCAGTGCAGGTATGGGTGGGACTTAATCTTTGGCTTTATTTTTTTCATATACTCAAATGTACGCGATACTCTAAAACATGTTTTGAATTTCTCCTAGACAAATAAGGATTTTGCAGTTAAGCTCTGCCTTCTTGGCTCACAACGAATAAAAAAATCATCATGATTGAGATAGGGTGGGTGGGCGGGGCTACGTTTTGTTTTTTTCTTCTGAATATGTGGACACTTATTTCGACAATAAGAAACTTACTCCATCTCAAAAATTCTTGTTACTGTCCATTGTGTAATTTTTCGATAAATCCAATTTTTTGAGTTTTCAGTGTTCGGGTTTTTACTTTGAGTGTTTCGAATTTTCCGTTACACGATTTTTAATTTTTCCTTTCTTCAATATTTTGATTTGCAATTTTTTTAATTTTTCGAGTTTTTCGTTTTTCGTTGCTTCACCTTTGGGATTTGCAATTTCTAGATTCAACAATTTTTCGATTTTTGAATTTTTCGGTTCTTCGAAAACAGGCTTTCGGACACCGTAAAATACCAAAATTGATATATATATATATATATAACCTGAATTGTCAATAGCGTATTCATATATATTTTTTATTTGCATTAACAAAAATATATTAATTACAATGTAATACATATTTCCCTATTTTTTTTGCTTTGCGAACTTCATCCTTGATTGTATTTTTTAAAATTCACTCCAGTCACTCTCGATATCCACGCAATGTAGGCCGAAACTCTCGTATACACCGAGTTGTTGTGCACCAGTTCGCAGTTTGCAGACCGAGCCAAATAGCTGGTTATTCCAATTTGGATGCGCTTTTTATTTTTGACGATAAACAAAGGCCCACCGCTGTCGCCCTACAAAACAACCAATAACCACCCTCATTGCACCTATTAATAAAGTATACATCGCAAGCTTTCCCTTCCGCTAGAGTAGAAGCTGCACAGATTTCCGTGTGCAAGTAGCGGCGATGACCAGTACATTTCTTGTAACTAGTGATATGGAATTTGGCCTTCCGCATCCTGTGCGGCGTCCGACGGGCATCTAAAATTTTCAACATTAATAAAAACAATCACGCGCCATCTAGAGTCCGATAGCTCAACCACAACAACGCATCGTGCTCTTAAATTATATCTGCATACCATTAATCACCCCGAAACCAGTCAAATACGCCGTCTTCTTCACCAGCGGCTCTTGATCATTAATATGCAGCCGAATTAGCTGCACTTTCGACCCTTCAAAAACCTTTTTACACTTTCGTTACACCAAACATCCCTTACCTAGTTTAGCAGGTGTTTTCAGTTTCAACAACCCGATGTCGTTCTTGTCCGTCCTGAGATACGTCGGATAAATAAAAGTTTTTTTAATGGCGTGAAGTTGGCCGTTTTTGCCACTCCTGTAGATGCTCCCCAACGCTGCATAGATCTCAGTCCTGAATTATTCACTTGAATGGCTGCCAAGATCTGTACTTACGGTTTAAAAGGTTTTGAATGTTTGTCTTCTTGGATGCAATGAGCGGCGGTTAAAACCCAGCTGGGGTGGATTAAACTGCCCCCGCAGAAACTGAAGAATTGCTTGGAATTTATTTTTTGGAGGAGGTTGGCGTGGTAGGGGTATTTTCCAGCGGCGGGCTCCGTGGGTTTGAAGCGGCCCTAAATAAGGTAGTAGTGTTTTGGGACGCCACTGCGCACTGGTATCAGACCAGGTAGATTTATACGTACGTTTACTATAGGGGTTGCGCTTGTGGGGGAAATACATAAGTAGAAAAGTAAGAGGGTTTTCGGACCCATCAAAACTAACTCTCATTGGATAACAATAACCAAATGGACGGACTAAGTAATACCAATTTTATTACATTTTTTGTACATGGTCGTTACTGAATAAAAACTGTTAACACTGATTACTGGCTAATTTAAAATATATAATCTACGTCTAGTCGCAGCACCGGAAAAATATTTCCTGCCACGACACTACTTTACTTTAGTCGAATATTTTATTAATTTTTATTGTAGCGTGTAAAATTTATGCCAGTGACTCGAGATATCCAAGAAATGTAGGCAGACACTCGAGTATAAACGGAATTATTAAAGGCCACTCGGCATATTGGTAGGAGCGCCAGGTGACTTGTAATGCCAACTTGGATGTATTTACCATTTTTCGTGATGAATAGTGGCCCCCCGCTGTCCCCCTAAAAAATACAGGTGTATTTTGTGACTACTGATTTTTTAATAATACCGTACTTTACAGGCTTTTCCCTCGGAAATTTTCGACGCTGCGCAAATTTCACTGGTCTTGAACTGCGCCTCACTGAAGCATTTGTCGTAGTTGCTTATGTGTAAGACGGCTTTTCGCAGTCTTTGGGGGGTTTGGTAGAAATCTGTAACGATTATTTAGTGTGCCGCTTGCTTGGAATGACGACAAGGTGTAAATGTGCCGCCTTTCGCAAATATGCATACCATTAATAATCCCAAATCCTGTAAGATAAGCGGTTTGATTCAAAAGCGATTCTTTGTTGTTGGTATGCAACTGAATAAGCTTGACGTTAGGTCCTTAAACACGAAATGAAAAATTTGTAGACATTTTCATCCAGAATTACCTAATTGTGCCGACGTTTTCAGCTTTAGTAAACCAATGTCGTGCCTACCTCCTGTACTCAAATACAAGGGGTGGATTATCACCCTTTCAACCCTCAAAATCTGGGCTTGCTTACCGCTTCTGTAGACGCTCCCCAAAGCCACAAAAGCGTCACTTCTTCAATTCAATTTTGCTTGAATACCCACATTTACTAATATACCTGGTGGCAATAATTAACTTACGGTTTAAGTTTCGGATAGTCTTCATCCAACTGGATACAGTGTGCCGCCGTTAGAATCCATCTAGGGTGGATTAAACTACCCCCACAGAAACTATGGTAAGATTTCCCGTCATCCCTGCGTTCCATTAAACTAGCATGGAACGGAAATTGACCCAAATTGGGTTCAATGGGTTTAGAAAAACCCTATTTTGTAACAATTTCAAAAATTTTGTCGTTCGATATTACAAAGTACACTTACGTTCACAATGGGTTTGGTTTTCACTTTCAAAATCAAACAAATTGTTATTAATAATAATAATGTGAAATAGATTCGCATTCTCTGGAACTGTCATTAGCACGGGTGATGTATTTGAGGCTTTGTTTAATCTGATTGATACCATCATTAAACACAAAGCGGATGAAACGAAGGTAAACATTAAACACAAATTATATTTATTTTTTAGTCGGTGTAGTGTAACAAAAAAAATATTGTCAAGGTGAGCTGTGACACTTATTCATTATTTATTTATTTGGAGTTTTAATAAATACAGGGATAATTTTTCATGTTGCACCCTCTTGTATTCGTTCACTGATCACCCCAATCTCGTCCTCTTCGAGCCGCCCCTTATTCAAAGCTATACTAAAAGTCTTAATCGTGTCCCCCCTCGCCGTAATCCATATAATAAAAAAATCATCACAATTGACACAGGGTGGGTGGGCGGGGCTTATATTTTGTCTCGTTTTTTAATATACGTAGTCATCTTTTCACAACAAAAACTGAAGACATGTCTAAAATGGTACATTTTTGCACGGAAATATGAATTTTTCATTATGGGGCTCAGCCTAATGGCAAAATCGATATTTTTTAATACAAATTTTCCATTTTAAACATTTTAAGTTTCATGTTGTGAAAACAAGTCTACACATATTCAAACAAAAAGGCAAAATATAAGCCCGCCCACCCGCCCTGTCTCAATTGTGATGATTTTTTTTATTCGCCGTGAATCAAGAGGGTGGAGCTTAACTGCAAAGTTATTTCATTACAAGAAATTAAAAATATGTTTTTAAGTTTTGTGTTCAAAGAATACCATCTATATTAAGAAAATAAAGACAAAATATTTACCCCGCCCACCCACCCAATCTCAATTGTGATGATTTTTTTTATTCTTAGAAACATTAAACTTGTTTAAAATGGTATTTTTTGTAAGGAATTATGGATTTTGCAATTCGGCTCCGCCCCTAGGTTTGCCAACGAATGAAGTAGTAGTATTTCGATCAGGGTAGGTATGGGTGGGCCTTAATTTTTGGCTTTATTTTTTTCTTATACTCAAATATACACGATACTCTAAAACATGTTTTGAATTTCTCCTAGACCAATAAGGATTTTGCAGTTAAGCTCCGCCCTCTTGGCTCACGACGAATAAAAAAATCATCACAATTGAGATAGGATGGGTGGGCGGGGTTACCTTTTGTCTTTTTTTTTTCTTAATATGTGTAGACTTTTTTCGACAATAAGAAACTTAATCCATCTCAAAAATTCTTGCTACTGTCCATAGTGCAATTTTTCAATAAATCCAATTTTCGATTAACAACTTTTTGAGTTTTCAGTGTTTGGGTTTTTACTTTGAGCGTTTCGAATTTTCAGTTACACAATTTTTAATTTTTCCTTTCTTCAATATTTTATTTGCAATTTTTTTAATTTTTCGAGTTTTTGTTTTTCGTTGCTTCACCTTTGGGATTTGCAATTTCTAGATTCCACAATTTTTTTATTTTTGAATTTTAAACATGTTTTAAGTTTCATCTTGTGAAAAGAAATCTACACATATTAAAAGAAAAAGATAAAATATAAGCCCCCCAACCCGCCCTATCTCAATTTTAATTATTTTTTTTTTTTTTGTCATAATCCAAGGAGGCGAAGCTTAAGTGCACAATAATTATTTTTTTTACAGGAAATTAAAAACATGTTTTTGAATATCGTGTTGTTCAAAGAATACAGTGTATATTAATAAGAAAATGGCAAAATATAGACCCCGCCCACCCACCCCATTTCAATTGAGATGATTTTTTATTCTTAGAAGCTTAAAACGTATTTAAAATGTTAAATTTTTGTAGGTAAATATGGATTTTGGAATTAGGCTCCACCCATCGAGATCGTTTTGTCAGATGACAAAGAATGAAAAATTGAGAATTGAGATCGGGGCGGGTGTGGCTGGAACCAAATCTTCGGCTTTGTTGTTCTCTAATATACACAGGTTTCTTTGAACAACACAATTACTTAAGACCAAGTTTCACATGGTAATTTCTCCTAGAAAAATAAGGATTTTGCAATTAAGCTCCGCCCCCCTGGTTTACGACGAATAAAAAAAAATCATCAGAATTGAGACAGGGTGGGTGGGCGGGGCTTATATTTTGTCTTGTTTTTTAATATACGTAGTCATCTTTTCAAAACAAAAAACTGAAGACATGTCTAAAATGGTACATTTTTGCAAAGAAATATGAATTTTTCATTATGGGGCTCAGCCTAATGGCAAAATCGATATTTTTTAATACAAATTTTCCATTTTAAACATTTTAAGTTTCATGTTGTGAAAACAAGTCTGCACATATTAAAACAAAAAGGCAAAATATAATATTTTTTAGTCGGTGTAGTGTAACAAAAAAAAATATTGTCAAGGTGAGCTGTGACACTTATTCATTATTTATTTATTTGGAGTTTTAATAAATACAGTGACAATTTTTCATGTTTCACCCTCTTGTATTCGTTCACTGATCACCCCAATCTCGTCTTCTTCGAGCCGCCCCTTATTCAAAGCTATACTAAAAGTCTTAATCGTGTCCCCTCTCGCCGTAATCCATATAATCCCATAGTTGTTAATCTGCATGGTCACTTCTATGTTCCTATTTTTAGCCGACGGCTTAATCCACTTGATCTCGTGAGCCCCCAGAAGCACATTTTTACTACAGTCCAAATCCCCTCCTTCGTACACTGACAAAATACACCCCTGCCTCCTCTGCTTACTATTCTTCACCACGTGGTTGTGCTTAGAATTGGCCGGCAGAGGCGTATTTCGTGCAAAATTGAAAAAAATACTATCTTCATCTAGAACCGTCCCGATTGACAATGGAAGAACGTCAATCAGAAGCGAGCTAGCTCCTTGAAGATTTTTAACAAAGTCGGCTTCAATAGCAGCCCCTATCGCTATAGCTTCATCCGCATTAATATTCCTTTGAATGGGTTTATTGTTAAAGTACTCTTTAAGAAGCGCCTCTAGTTTAGGAATGCGCGACGAACCCCCCACTAGTAGTACCTCATCTATATCCTCTCTACTAAGTCGTCGATTTTTAATACACGCATCCACAATCTTGATTGTTTCTTTGAAAAGATCTTCATTCAGCTCTTCAAACTTCTCCCGCGTTATTTCCAACTCACTCGTGGCCAAAAATTCCGGTACTACGGTGGTACTTTTCGCCGTTGCTAGAATCTTCTTCGCCCGTTCGCACTGCCCGATGATGCTCCACATGAAGCGTTTGTTCTCCCTCACCGCCACGTTGCACCTGGTTTCCACCTCCCCCACCACGTACTCCACCAACCTGTTCAAAAAATCCTGCCCCCCTAGGTGAGTATTCCCGGCTACTGAGAGCACGGTGATGTTTCCACTGCACGTCTTCACTATAGACACGTCGAAGGTACCGCCGCCCAGGTCGTAAATCAGGATGGTTTTTTCTCGGGTGGTACTGCGGTTGTCGTGGATGTAGGCCAGGGCGGCAGCGCTCGGTTCGTTGATCAGTTTGATCACTTCCAAGCCGGCGATTTTGGCGGCGTCTCTGGTGGCGGCGCGCTGGTTGTTGTTGAAGTACGCCGGTACTGTAATCACGGCTTTGGATATTTTCTGGCCGAGGTAGTTCTGGGCGTCGACTTTGAGCTTGTGGAGGATTCGGGCGCACACTTCTTCGGGGAGGATGTGGATCTTGTGGGATTCGTGGTCGACTTCGATTTTTATTTCGCCGTTGGTACCGCGGATGAAGTTGTAGGTGAGCGAGGATTTGCAGGATTCGATGTCGGGGTCGTCGTGCAGGCACCCAATGAGGCGCTTTATTTCTGGAAATTAAAAATTGAGGTTAAAATTGCTTAATCATTGTAATAGATAGTTTATCGTAGCTGCAAACATATTTCACAATCTTTCATAAAATAAACAGCTCCGTACTTTTATTTTGTACCTATTTTAGTAATTTTGTTTTTGACATTTAATAAATAATAATAGAACATATATTTTATACAGTACGTACCGTAAATTCCGTTTGAAGGTTTAGATGCTGCCTCATGTTTGGCCGTTTTTCCGACCAGGGTGTTATTATTTTTCCCATAATATACGAAAGACAGCGTTGTTCTGTTGCCCTCACTGTTCGGAATGACATCTATTCTTCCGTTTCGTTTAACAGCGATGCAAGAATTCGTTGTCCCCAGGTCGATCCCTACAACTAAATCAGCCTCCATGATTGCGATATCAAACTGATTATTTTGTGAAACAATAAATCACTCAGTTTATGTTTTCCAAGAGCCGAGATTATCTTATCAATGAAATCAAGTAAACAATTTTTAAAACTTGCTGTTGACGTTGAACTTCCCGTTGCACTTGATGTTTTTACCGTTTTAGACATGTTTTAAGTTTCTTGTTGTCGAAATAAGTCTACACATATTAAGAAAACAAGGCAAAATGTTGACCCGCCCACCCACCCCATCTCAATTGCGATTATTTTTTTTATTCGTTGTGAGTCTACGAGGGCTTATATCCCGTGCTGGTACCTACTTTAAAGAAATAAATAAATAATAATTAATATTTCTTTCCGTTTTGGGAATTTTCAATATTTCGTTTCTTCGATTTTTTATTTTTTCATTTTTTAAACTTTCGATTTTTCAGCTTTTCGACTGTTTTATATTTCTATTTCTTAATTTTTCAAATTCTCGACATTGTAATTTTTCATTTTTAAAATTCTAGATTTTTCGATTTCTCGAGTTCTCAATTCTTCTATATTTTAATTTTTTTATTTTCCCAATTTTTAAATTTTCGATTTCTAGATTTTTTTATTTTCCGATGTCTCAATTTTCCGATGTTTCAATGATACGATTTCTTAATTTTTGTCCTCTCTCAATTTTGCGGTTTTTAAATATTTCGATTTTTCAATTTTTCAAATTTTCACGTTTCTAAATTTTCAGTTTTCCATTTTTGAAGTAACTTTTTTTCCATTTCTCGACTTCCTGAAGTTTCAGTTTTCAATTCTTCAATTCTTCAATTTTTCGATTTTTTCAGCTTACGATTTTTCGACTTTGCTTTTTTAGTTTTTCGATTTCTCAATTTTCCAATTTTTTAATTTCTCAGTTTTTGAATATTTCTTCAGTTATGAGATTTTTCAATATTTCGATTTTTCGACTTTTCAATTGCCGGATTTTTTTTGATTTCTAGATTTTTTACTTTTTGGATTTTCAATTTTTTGCTAATCTTTAGATTTTTCAATTTTTCGATTGTTTTATTCTTCGTTTTCTCAATTTTTCAACTTTTCGATGTCAATTTTTAAAATTCTAGCTTTTTCGATATCTCGAGTTTTCAGTTCTTCTATATTTCAGTTTTTCGAATTTTTAAATTTTCGATTTTCCAGTTTTTCTTTTTTAAAATTTTTCGATTTCTCGATTTATCGAATTCAGATGTTTCGTGGTTTTTATTGTTCATTTTCTCGATTTATCAATTTTTTTAATTTTCAACTTTTCTTTTCGGCTTTCGAGTCCTCAATTTCTCGATCTTTTGATTTTTCGATTTCTCGATGTCTCAGTTTTTGAATTTTTCGATGTTTCGATTTTTGGGTTTCTCGATTTTCCAATTTTTCAATGTTTCAATTTTTTAGTTATCGGATTTTTCAGTTTTTCGATTTTTAAATTTTTAATTTTCGAACTTTTTTTTTTTGCTTTTTTGTTTGAAATTCTAGATTCTTCAATTTTGCGATATCTTAATTGTTCAATGTTTTAAATTTTTCAATTTTTCAAATTTTAACGTTGCTAAATTTTCAGTTTTCCGATTTCCCAATCGATCTATTTTCGATTTTCTCACTTCTCAAAGTTTCGATTTTTCAGTTCTGCAATTCTTCGATTTTTCGACTTCGCTTTATTGGGTTTTCGATTTCTCAATTTTTTAATTCCTCAATTTTTGGATATTTCTTTCAGTTTTGAGATTTTTCAATATTTTGATTCTTCGACGTTTCGATTTTTCGATTTCTGGATTTTTCGATTTTTTATTTTTGGGTTTTTGAATTTTTCGTTTTTTTAACTTTAGATTTTCCAATTTTTCGTTTGGTCTATATTTCAATTTTTCAATTTTTCTACTTTCCGGTTCTATTTTTCAATTTTTCGAATTTTTAAATTTTCGATTTTTCAATTTTTTGAAATCTCGATTTATCGAGATTTGGATGTTTCGATTTTTTGATTGTTCAATCTCGATTTATCAATTTTTCCATTTTTAACTTTCCGATTTTTCGATTTTGGCCTATTTCGGTTTCTCGATTTTTCGACTTGTCGACTTTTCGACTCCTCGATTTTTCGATTTCTCGATGTCTCAGTTTCTGAATTTTTCGATTTGTCGGTTTTTCGATTTTTACTTTTCGACTTTTCGGTTTTTCTGTTTCGATTTTTATGTTATTCGATTTTTCAATTTTCCAATTGTTTTTAATTGTCGAGTTTCGATTTCTCGATTTGTTGATTTTTTAGTTTTTCGATTTTCAAATTTAAATTTTTCAATTTTTATTTTTTTATTTTTTGATTTTTATATTTCTCCATTTTTCAATTTTACGATATTTTAATTTTTCAATGTTATAAATTGTTCGATTTTTATGTTCTTCAATATTTTTTAATTTCTCAAATTTTGACGTTTCAGAATTTTCAGATTTCCGATTTCTCAATTAATCTACTTTTTGATTTCCCAAAGTTTCGATCTTTCAGTTCTTCAATTTTTCGATTTTTCAGATTTTTGGTTTTCCAATTTTTCAGTGTTTCGATTTTTTAGTTATCGGATTTTTCAATTTTTCGATTTTTTAAATATTGGAGTTTCGAATTCTCGATTTGTCGATTTTTCAGTTTTTCGATTTTTAAATTTTAAATTTTCTAACTTTTTTTGCTTTTTTGTTTGGATTTCTAGATTCTTCAATTTTGCGATATTTTAATTGTTCAATGTTTTAAATTTGCAATTTTTCAGATTTTGACGTTGCTAAATTTTCAGTTTTCCGATTTCTCAATCGATCTATTTTTGATTTTTCCACTTTTCAAAGTTTCGATTTTTCAGTTCTGCAATTCTTCGATTTTTCGACTTCGCTTTATTGGTTTTTCGATTTCTCAATTTTTAATTCCTCGATTTTTGGATATTTCTTTTAGTTTTGAGATTTTCCAATATTTCGATTCTTCGACGTTTCGATTTTTCTATTTCTGGATTTTTCGATTTTTTATTTTTGGGTTTTTGAGTTTTTCGTTTTTTTAACTTTAGATTTTCCAATTTTTCGTTTGGTCTATATTTCAATTTTTCAATTTTTCTACTTTCCGGTTCTATTTTTCAATTTTTCGAATTTTTAAATTTTCGATTTTTCAATTTTTTGAAATCTCGATTTATCGAGATTTGGATGTTTCGATTTTTTGATTGTTCAATTTTTCCATTTTTAACTTTTTTTAATTTTACGATATTTTAATATTTCAATGTTTTAAATTTTAGATTTTTCGATTTTTCAGTTCTTCAATAGTTTTTAATTTTCCACATTTTGACGTTTCAGAATTTTCAGATTTTCGATTTCTCAATTAATCTACTTTTTGATTTCCCAAAGTTTCGATCTTTTCAGTTCTTCAATTTTTCGATTTTTCAGTTTTTCGATTTTTTAGAGTTGCGATTTTTCGACTTTGCTTTTTAATATTTTGTTCAATTTTGTGATTTTTCAGTTTTTCGACTCTTAGTATTTCGACTTTTCGATTTTTCTAATTCTGGATATTTCGATTTTTCAATTTTTCGACTTTTTTATACTTCGATTTCTTAATTTTTGAACTTCTCGATTTTCTAACTTTTCAGTTTTTAAAATTTTAGGTTTTTCGATTTCTCAACTTTTCGGTTCTTCTATCTCAATTTTTCAATTTTCGGAATTTTTAAATTTTTGATTTTCCGTTTTTTTTTATTTTTCTATTTTCAACATCCATACTTAAAATCGGCAAAAATTATGTTACTAAGGGAGAATAAAAAAGCAAAAATTAAATCTTAAATCTGCCTTAAAACTTGAGAAAATTGCGTCAGTTTCGGTACTACGCCACTGTACAAAATTAAAACTTTTCCCTAAATTCCAACCTTGCGCCGCCACTGCTATTAGACAAATAAAATCGTGTTAAACCATGGCCGACTAGTATAAAGATTATGGCCTGTCCAAGAGGTACATAGATAAATAATACTACGTAAAATAGAATGCAAACTCGGCTGTAATGCGTGTCCCAGGTTTGTGTCTAGGCTTATGTACCGGCCACATAATAAGAGATAGCACTGATAGCAGTAAAGTATTTTTTTCCAAAAATTACTTGGCGACAACTTCCACAGCCAATTTTAAGAAACAATAAAAAAACTAATGTCATTTATGATTAGTATAAAAGTGTCATTTGTGTGATTATACGTGATAACAAAGCGTAAAATATGAAACTATGCAGTGTTTTGAAATGTCTAAACACTAAAATTATTAAACGCCATCGTTTTCCCAACCCCTACAAATACAACGAGCGTTTTAAAATTTGGTTGGAACGGACAGGGAATCCAAATTTAGGCAAATTAGATCCCACGAAAATATATAAAAATGGATATTTTCTTTGCGATGTACATTTTAAAGAAACGGATTTTGGCCCCAATCAAAAACTTAAAAATACTGCCATTCCTACAATTCAAATTATGCATGGTAAATATTTGTGTGCAAGTGAATGCCATAGATAATTTTTACAATAATTTCAGATAATATGAACGACCCCGAAAGACACACCCATGATCCCGTAAACCCTATTTCTATACTGGATTCTCAAAAATTTTGTACTGAAGTATCTCGAAATTCCAGAGAAACCCTAAACGAAACTTTAAACCAAGAATCTTCTCGAATACTAAATTTACATTCAAATTCTAGGAATATTTCGCGTACAGCCCGTAGAAACAAAATTAAGGTAGCTTCGTATCGCCAACGATTGAAATTATACTCCAAATTTGAAGTAAAATTAGAAAGCAAAATTTTAAGTCAGGATGCTATAAATTTTTGTTTATCACAATTAAAAAGACGAAATGTCAAACCAAAGGGTCGCAGGTTTACCACTGAAGATAAATTATTTGCATTAATGTTTTATAAACAGTCTGGGAGATGTTATAGAAAAATGAGACAGATTTTTGCACTGCCTTCACGTCAAACAATTATGTCTATGTTGAACAAAATTCCAGTAGACGTTGGTATAAACAAAATAATTTTCGACAATCTTAAAGAATCTGCTTCAAAATTAAATAACCAAGATAGAATATGTGCATTAATTTTTGATGAAATGTCCATAATGCCCCACATAGACTATGACAAATATACGGATACATTTTTCGGATTTCAAAATTTTGGATTTGAACAAAATTTACAGATAGCAGATCATGTTCTTGTTTTTTTCATTCGCGGAGTGTTTAAAAAATGGCAACAGCCAATATACTTTGCATTTTCTTTTTCGTCTACAAAATCTTACATATTGACAACTATTATAAAAACTCTGGTTGAAAAAATACAAAATTGTGGATTCAAAATTCTGGTTACAATTTGTGATCAAGGCCAACCAAACCAAGCAGCTATAAATTCTCTGCTAAAGGAGTCGAAACAACGTTATATACATAAAGGGATGGAACCTAAAAGAAGAATTTTATTAGGGGATCAAGAAATTATTCCCTTATATGACACGCCTCATTTAATTAAATGTATTAGGAACAATCTGCTTACTAAAAATTTAGTGTGGAAAACAAGCGAGGAAATTTTGGTTGCAAATTGGAAACATATAATCGATGCGTACTACAGTGATCAAACATGTGGAGAATTACGGGCTCTACACAAAATTACGGATCTCCACGTAATTCCGGAAAAAATTCAAAAGATGAAGGTGTGCTATGCGACACAAGTTTTGAGTCACTCAATGGCATCGACTATTACGCTATTGGTTAAATCTAGTAAATACAAATTTAAAAATAATTAACAGATTCATTTACAATTTAATTTTACAGCCGAATGCAGTTTAACACACGAGGCAATGGGAACAGCACGAATTATAAAATTTTTTGACAAGCTCTTCGACAGTGTAAATGGCAGTACTTTTCAAGCACGGTGCGGAAAACCATTTTCTGGGGGCGTATTTAAATCTTCTGGTCATAAACATTTTTGGAAGGAAGCTATCAAAATTTTGGGTGATATGTATTTCGTCGATGAGGCCGGAAAAATGGTAGTACCTCCGTGTATAAAAAACTGGATTGCAACGTTAGAAGGTTTTGTGGATTTACATACAATTTTAGTAGAACAGGGCAGGTGCAAATATTTTTTACCTAGATGTTTAAATCAAGATGTTATTGAAAACTATTTTGGCAAAATCAGAAGTCAAAGAAATCGAGCAACTAATCTAACGGCAGCCCAATTTAAGGAAAGTTTCAAATCTCTATTATTACGCAATTTTTATAGTTCAAATTCAGTGGGCGCAAACTGTGAGAAAACGAACATACCGGATTTATTTCATATTAAAAGACTTGTGGATAAAAACATAAATCAACCTTCAGTATATGAAACGAGTTACGAAATTTTAAACGTGAATATGTAGATTTCAAAACTGTCTCCATATAATTTAGAAAAAGATCTTCATAAAAGTATTGTTGGTTATGTGTCTGGCTGGGTTGCGAAAACATTAAGAAATTTGAAGTGTGAATATTGTAAAACCCAAATTTTAAACAATTTTTCGGAAGACGAACAATGTTACAAATTAATACGTATAAGAGAATACAATTGTAATAACAGAAAATTGCAATATTGTAAGTTAGATTTTATAAAAAACATTAACAGAATTTATAATATTTCAAGAATCGTTTTAAACAATTGTACATCTTTCGACAACATCAAAAACAAAATTTCGTTTATAGTATCTCATCATGTCAAATTTTCGTTTCATTGTGAACATAAGGAATTAATTGAAAGTGAAATATGTAATAAAATTATATATTTAACAATTTTTACGTTTGTAAAAGGTTTGAATTTAATTTTAAGCGGTCGCGATACAAGAGTTTCCACACATAAAAATGCATTATATCAAAACGCTTGTATAATGTACCAAAAAAAATTAAAGTCAAAAAATCGTAGACAATACTAATAAATTGTATATTATTCTACTTTGTGTTTTTGATATTATTAGTGATAATAAAAATAAAATATTAATTATAAAATATGCAGCAATGACGCATCTAGTAGTTCATGCTTTAGCACCGGCCACAAGGCACCAGGGGGCGTTTATTGAGACCAAAAATCAAGTGGGAGTTTGCATTCTATTTACGTAGTATTATTTATCTATGAAGAGGTACGATACGTGTTGCCATCTATTAATAATTACACTTAATAATTTAGCAAAATTTTAATTTGACTTGACATTATGGGACTTCAAAACGTGTAATGGTGGTTTGTTTCGGTATGAATGCCTTTGTGCCTTTCAAAAGGTGTTAATAATTCTTTTGTCGTTTTTGAATTATTAATAGATGGCAGCACGTAATGTACCTTTGACATTCCTTTGGACAGGCCATAATCTTTATACTAGTCGGCCATGGTTAAACTAATTCTCCATTTCCGACTACCAATTTTTATAATTCTTCAATGAAACGAAATTAGTTGGCTGAGAGCAGTTCTGTCAAAGTAACTTTCCACCAATTTTTCCAAATACATTTGAAAAAAGCGCCAACTTCACTCCGTCGTTTCAAATTTTCGCGCGCTTTCGCCGACAGGTCCACGTCATCTGTCAGTTAGCTGTCAACCGAATTGTCAAGTATGTCACAACACAACACTACTAATTACAAAAATTCGTGAGGTATCTTTTTGTAAAAGTAGTCGCAGTCAACACAGTTACCCTTAAATGAGTAACTTTCTGGTAACCACACCACCATGCGGAAACGCCACATATGGACAATTTGTGCTCTGGTAGTGGGGCTTTTTGCGAACTTTATTTACAATGATGAAATAAGCGAGGTTTGTTGTCACTTTTGTAAAACACGCCGTCTTCACTTTGTACGAATTGTAGAAAGTCGCCAGCACTGAGCTGGCCCCTGAGAAAGACGAAAGGTTGCTGGTTTTCTCAACCCTGAATGGAGATTTGGTGGGAATTGAGCAACACTCAGGCCGCATCCGGTGGAAAATTAAAGATAGTAATATTAAATTAACATTGTCAGGCTTCCAGTGACGTTTATCTTGTAGAACCCATAGTCCAGGTTCCGGTGGACACCACAAACGCCATAATACCCCTATTCTTGCCAGACCCCAGAGATGGCTCCTTGTACCTCCTAGGCAACAACCGCGAGCCCCTAAAAAAGCTACCATTCACGATCCCACAACTAGTGGCGTCATCACCTTGCAGGAGCTCTGATGGAATTTTATACACAGGTTTTTACAAATATAAATAAAAATCTGAACCCACTTTAGCTAATTTTTGACCCATAGGCAAGAAAAAAGACACGTGGTTCAAGCTGGACCCCGTGTCGGGCAAGAAGGAGCAGGTTTTGGGCTGGGACCCGAGCCCCACGTGCCCCATCGAATCCACGAGTTTCGTTTTTATAGGGCGCACCAAGTACGATATTATGATGGTCGACAGCCACAATTCACAACGTAAATGGAACGTTACGTTTTATGATTACACTGCTCAAACTATGAGTAAAGAGGAGATGAATAATTACGGTATAGTTTTATGGTTCAAAAAAAAAAAAATTGTGTGACGTTTTTGTCTAGATTTGGCTCATTTCGCGTCGAGTTCTACGGGAAGGTTGGTCACGATGGACCGACGAAGGGGGAATTTGCTGTGGGATGGCGATTTGGGTAGTCCGGTGATTGCGGCGTATGTGCTTGACTCCGATGGGTTGCTGATGGCGCCGTTCACGAGTCTGGCTAATCATACGTTGAATTATTTGACGACGGAGCTTCTGAGTCATGATGGGATGCAGGAGCCGGGTTCACACAGGATGAAGTTGTAGTGAGTAGGAATGGGTGGTGTGGTGCGGGTTGCAGGTGTGTTTGGTGGGAGTAATTACAGATAACGAGTTTACTGTCCCTGTTTTTTTATACTTGTTGTGTTATATTATGCAAACGTTGATGATTCACATGTTTATGGGTGTTATCGTGAAATTGCTGGTTTACAATGGTATGAACTGGTACCTAAGTAAACAACACCTCAGACGGTATTTAATTCATAATGTTTTCGCGCTTATCAGTAGTAGTGAAAAATTATAATTTACAGTGCTATTTGAAGGAGGATTCACGTAGCTTCAAAAATAAAATGTTTGGTAATTTTTTTTTATAGCGTGTCGATCTTCTAAGATCCGTTAATCTAAAAAAAAAAAACAATTAAAAAAAGAGATACTTGAATAGAGCTTTAGGACACACAGATAATTAAATAAATAGCTTGATAAAGAAAATAACAAGGATGTTGAACCATAAATTATTAATATAATATTGAAATTTCGTAAATTTTGCCGCCTCCTGGTGATGATTGATGACTGATAGATTTGCCACTCATCTCAAGGAAGCGGCAAATTCATGTTAAAAATGCAGGGACGGAGATTTATGATCACCGGGTATCAAATTTTCGTCTTAAATGTAATTTTTCGATGCCTTTACGAGTCCATTTGATGAATGGTTAATTTCCAATTTGCATTTTTGCCTATCTGATGTTTAGGTATATTTTGGAATGTCGTGTGGACATAACTTGGACTTCTAGATTTTTGGAAAAAAAAAAAACAAAATAAAATTTGACTTAGAAAGTATCAACGCACTATTTTGAAGTGTTGCAGTTGATAAATTGGAACTTATTTTTTTTTTGTTTGTTAATCATCCCAAAATTTTATACATTCTTTTTATTTGCTTAATTTCTGTCTAAAACGCGGTAAAGATTGTGGGTCTACATTTTTGTGGTGACATCACAACCGGCTTTTTTTTTCACCTTTTTTTTTGTTGTCTTTTTTTTGACCTTTACAATTTTTTTTGACGCCTTTTTTTTATTGTTTTTTGTTGCCATTTTTTTATCACATTTTATTTGTAATTTATTTGCCCTTTTTTTGTCACTTTGGTCCCCTTTTATTTAGTTGCATTTTCTTGTCGCCTTTTTTCGTATTTTTTGCCGTCTTTTTTGGCCTTTTGTACGTTTTTTTTGCACTCTGTGGCCTCCTTTTTTTAATATTTTTTTTTGCAATTTTTTCAGGGGCGAGAGAATTTCTGACTTTAGACTTTTTTTGACACATTTTTGTCTTTTTTCGTCGCTTTTTAACTTTCTTAGTCAAATTTTCTTTACCTCTTTTTTGTCGCCTTTTTTTTATTTTTTATCGCCTTCTTTGTCACTTTTTGGTGTATTTTTTGCAATTTTTTTTGCTTTTTGACTCGTTTTTGTTGCCCTTTTTTTGTCGCGTTCTCGAATCTCCTTTTTATTTATTTTTGTCTTTTGCTCTGTCATTTTTTAGCTTTTTCTTACATTTTTATGTCATTTTTTGGCTCCATTTACTTTTCGTCACCTTTTAGTCATATTTTTTTGCCCCCATTTTTTTCACTTTTTGCTTTTTTTACCACATTTTTTGTGGCCTTTTTTAGTAACTTTTTTGTCGTTTTTTACTTCTTTTCTTCTTTCTTTTTAACCTTTTTTTTGTTGTTTTTTGTCACTTTTTGATTCCCCTTTTTCGGTCACATCTTGTTCGTCTTTTCGTCGTCTTTCTTGTAGTCCTTTTTAATTTTTTGTCATTATTTTGGGCTTTTTTGTTGTTCTTTTTGTGACTTTTTTTTTCGTCATCTTTTTTTTTAATATTTTGGCCCTTTTTGTTTTTTTTTTATCGGCCTTTTTGTGTCATTTTTTGGCGCCTTTTTGTGTCGCTTTTTAGCTCCGTTTTTGGCGTCTTTTTGACCATTTTTTTCCTTTTTTTCTGGACATATTTTTAGTCCCTTTTTTTGTTTTTTTTTTTATAATTTCTTGGCGCCTTTTTGTGTCACTTTTTGTTTTCCTCATATTTTTGGTTTCTTTTGACTTCTTTTGTCTTTTTGCGCTTTTTAGATGCTTTGTCACTTTTTGGCCCCTTTTTTTTCAGTCGCATTTTCTTGTAGCCTTTTTTTGTTATTTTTTAGTTGTCGTCTTTTTTTGCTTTTTTTTTTTTGTTTTTGTCGGTTTTATTTATCCTTCTTTTTTATGGCCCTTTACTGGTTTTTTTTGGCGCCCTTTTTTTGTAATTTTTTGGCTCCTTTTTTTCAGTCGCATTTTCTTGTCGCCTTTTTCGGTTTCTTGTCTTTTTTGCGGTTTTTGTTGTTTTTTTAACGGCTTTTTTTGTTACGCTTTGTTGTCTTTTTTTGCTTTTTTTGTGTTTTTTTTTGTTGATTTTTGACTCCTTTTTGTCACACTTTTTTGTTTTTTATCTTTATTGACCCTTTTTTGTCGCGTTCTGTAATCTACTTTTTATTTCTTTAGCCCTTTTTTACTCATTTGCTGTTGCCATTTTTTAGCTTCATTGTTACATATTTATGACATTTTTGTCATTTTTTGACTCCCTTTACTTTTCGTTGCATTTTTTTGTCGCCTTTTTTCGTTATATTTTTATTTGCCGCCTTTTTTTATTTTTGCCTTTTTTAGTTGCATTTTCTTGTTGTCTTTTTTCTTGCTCTTTTGTCGTTTTTTACTTTTCTTCTTTCTTTGTGTTTTTAATCGCTTTTTTGTTGTTTTTGTCACTTTTTGGCCCCTTTTTTTCAGTTGCATTTTCTTGTAACTTTTTTTTGTTTTTTTACCTGTCGTCTTTTTTGCTTTTTTTGTTTTTGTCGGTTTTATTTATTCTTCTTTTTATCGCCCTTTTTTGTTTTTTTTTTGCCGCCCTTTTTTGTCATTTTTTGGCTTCCTTTTTTCAGTCGCATCTTATTGTCGCCTTTTTCGGTTTTTGTTGTTTTTTAACGCTTTTTTTTTGTTACTTTTTGTAGTATTTTTTGTTGGTTTTTGACTCCTTTTTGTCGCACTTTTTTGTTTTTTTTTCTTTATTGCTCCTTTTTTTGTCGCGTTCTCTAATCTCCTCTTTATTTTTTTAGCCCTTTTTTAGTCTTGCTCTTGCCATTTTTTAGCTTTTTTGTTACATATTTATGACATTTTTGTCATTTTTTGACTCCCTTTACTTGTTGCTTTTTTTCGTCGCCTTTTTGTCGTTATATTTTTTATTTGCCGCCTTTTCGTGTTTTTGCCTTTTTTTGCCACATTTTTGTGGCTTTTTTTAGTTGGATTTTCTTGTTGTCTTTTTTGTTGCTCTTTTGTTGTTTTTTACTTTTTTTCTTTCTTTGTATTTTTAATTGCTTTTTTGTTGTTTTTTGTCACTTTTTGATTCCCCTTTTTTTTTCTTTGTCGCCTTTTTCGTTTTTTTTTTCTTTTTTGGGGTTTTTGTTGTTTTTTAACGCCTTTTTTTGTTTGTTGTATTTTTTGTTTTTTTTGTGTTTTTTTTGTTGATTTTTGACTCCTTTTGTCGCACTTTTTTGTTTTTTTCTTTGTCCCTTTTTTTGTCGCGTTCTCTAATCTGCTTTTTATTTTTTTAGCCCTTTTTACTCTTTTGCTGTTGCCACTTTTTAGCTTTTTTGTTACATATTCATGACATTTTTGTCATTTTTTGACTTCGTTTACTTTTCGTTGCATTTTTTTGTCGCCTTTTTTTCGATATATTTTTTATTTGTCGCCTTTTTTTATTTTTGCCTTTTTTGCCACATTTTTGTGCATTTTCTTGTTGTCTTTTTTGTTGCTCTTTTGTCGTTTTTTACTTTCCTTCTTTCTTTGTGTATTTAATCCCTTTTTTGTTGTTTTTTGTCACTTTTTGATTCCCTTTTTCAATCACATTTTTTCATCTTTCCGTCGTCTTTTTAATTTTTTCTCTTTATTTTGATCTTTTTTTTTTGTCGCTTTTTGGCTCCTTTTTTCTAAAGTCGTTATCTATTTTTTTGTATTTTTTGGCCCTTTTTTTATCGCCCTTTTCTGTCATTTTTTGGCGCTTTTTTGTGTCGCTTTTTGTTGGCATGTTTTTTGTTGTTTTTTTGTCTTTTTTTTACGCTTTTTTAGGTGTTTTTTGTCACTTTTTGGTTTCTTTTTTCAGTCGCATTTTTTTTACCCCTTTTTTCACTTTTTGCCTTTATTGCCACATTTTTATGACCTCTTTTAGTTGCATTTTCTTGTTGCCTTTCTTTGTTCCTTTTTTTATCCTTTTTTTTTACTTTTTTCTTTCTTTGTGCTTTTTAATCGCTATTTTTGTTTTTTAATGTCCTCATCTTTTTTGCTTTTTTTTCTGTTTCTTTTTGTCGGTTGAGTCTCCTTTTTTGATCACACTTTTTTGTCGTTTTTAGGCGCCTTTTTCTGTCGCTTTTTATTCCCTTTTTTGGCGCCTCTTTGTCCATTTTCTTTGTTTGTTTTGCCTTTTTTTTTACCACATTTTAAATGACCTTTTTTAGTCGCTTTTTCTTGTTGTCTTTGGTTTTCTGTCTTTTTTGCCTTTTTTGTTGTTTTTTAGTTGTCGTCTTTTTGCTTTTTTTGGTTTTGTCAGTTTTATTTATTCTTCTTTTTTATCGCTTTTTTCTGTTTTTTTTTTGCGCTCTTTTTTTTTATTTTGGCCTTTTTTGCCACATTTTTGTGGCATTTTTTAGTTGCATTGTCTTGTTGTCTTTTTTGTTGCTCTTTTGTCGTTTTTTACTTTTCTTCTTTCTTTGTGTTTTTAGTCGCTTTTTTGTTGTTTTTTGTCACTTTTTGATTCCCCTTTTTCAATCACATTTTTTCGTCTTTCCGTCGTCTTTTTTGTAGTCTTTTTAATTTTTTGTCTTTATTTTGATCTTTTTTTGCCGCTTTTTGGCTCCTTTTTTCTAAGTCGCCTTTTTTTTTTGTTTTTTTTGGCCCTTTTTTTATCGCCCTTTTCTCTCTCATTTTTTAGCGCCTTTTTATGTCGCTTTTTGTTATCATGTTTTTTTGTTGTTTTTTGTCGCTTTTGATTTTTTTTGTCTTTTTTACGCTTTTTTAGATACCTTTTTTTTTTGTTTTTTTTTGGTCACTTTTTAGCTTCTTTTTTTTTAGTCTCATTTTTTGCCCCCTTTTTTGCCACATTCTTGTGACCTCTTTTAGTTGCATTTTCTTGTTGCCTTTTTTGTTCCTTTTTTATCCTTTTTTTTTACTTTTTTCTTTCTTTGTTTTTTAATCGCTATTTTTGTTTTTTAATGTTCTCATCTTTTTTGCCTTTTTTGGTCTTTTTTTTGTTTCTTTTTGTCGGTTGAGTCTCCTTTTTTGGCGCCTCTTTGCCCATTTTCTTTATTTGTTTTGCCTTTTTTTACCACATTCTTAATGGCCTTTTTTTAGTCGCTTTTTCTTGGTGTCTTTGGTTTTCTGTCTTTTTTGCGTTTTTGTTGTTTTTTACTTGTCGTCTTTTTGTTTTTTTTTGTTTTTGGCGGTTTTGTTTACTCTCCTTTTTATCGCCCTTTTCTATGTTTTTTGGCGCCCTTTTTTATCATTTTTGGCTCTTTTTCAGTCGCTTTTTTGTTTTTTTTGTCTTTTGTTTTTTAATTGTCGTTTTTTTGTCTTTGTTTTGTTTACTTTTATGTTTTATCACAGTTTTCTTTCTTTTTTGGCAGCCTTTTTTATCATTTTTTGGGGAACTTTTTCATTTTTTGACTCCTTTTCTTTGTCATTTTATTTTAGTTTCGTTTTTTGTTGCGTTTCTTGTGGCCTTTTTTGCTACCTTTTGGCTACTTTTATTTAGTCGAATTTTCTTATCTATGGCTTTTTCATCCACATTTTTACTTTTGTCTCTTTTATGCGCATTTTCTTGTTGTCTTTTTTTGTTGCCAATTATTGTTGCCTTTCATTGTCACATTTTTTGTATTTTTTTCTAAGGTCTTTTTTTTTGTTATTGTCTTATATTTCTTTACGTTCTTTCGTCACATTTTGGATGACTTTTTTTGTCCGTTTTTGAGTCCCCTTTTTGTCTTTTTTTTTTTAGTTTTTTAGTCGTATTTTCTTGTCATCTTTTTGTCTTTTCTTCGCTACCCTTTTTTGTAGCTATTTTGACTGTTTTTCTTTACTAGAATTTTGTTTAATCCCTTTTTAGTAGAATTTTTTTCGTCACCAATTTTTTTATTTTCTTTTTTTTTGGCACAATCTTAATAGTCCTTTTTGGCGCCTTTTTATCGTGTGATTTGTTTTTTTTTGTACTTTTTTAAATAATTTCAATATTTACTTATTTAGTGATTTTGTAACTTACATTGTAAGCTTAATCATGTATATGTTAGCCCCACTTTGTACGTCGGGGACCATACATACGGCCTCTACGCCCTACCATCACTAGTGGACCAAAACGTCGTGACCATAACCGCCTCCGACAGCGGCCCCCTGCTCCTAGGAGGCCCCCACGCCCCAGAGCTGCCCAAACCATACCCCGAATACCCCATACCGGGCTACAACTACCGCATACCATCAAGTAAGCCCTATCATTGTAACCAAAGTAACTACCACTAGTAAAAATGTTGTATGCACCCAATGACCTAACCAAACTTTTCAAGACATGTACGAAGAAGACCCCCTCACATTCCAAAGCATCCCCAACTTCATCATCTACGTCGGCCACTACAACGTCCCCAAATACAGCGACACGAAATTCCTCCTACCCGGCAGCTCCTCCAAACACCTCCACCTCATCACCGACGCCAGCGACCCCAAAGAGGCCCCCATCCACGACCAGAACCCCATAGACCCCCAAACCGACGACTCCATCAAAGAAAAACCCCAAGTGCGACCCCGAACCGAGAACCGCCTCACCAGCACCCTCACCTTCACCTACAAAACAGTCAAACTGTGGGTGAACCAACAAGAAAACAAAGGCTTGAAGCTGGTACTTATCATCCTCGTGGGGTGCGTTATTGCCATGTTCTGGTACTTGCAAGTGCAAGTACGCGAATTCCAGAACATGTCGCAGAACGGGTCGAGGTCGAGCCAACCGGGCTCGCTGGGCAGGAACTCGTCCATCACCGCCTACTCGGAAGAGTTACCAGATGGGTTGGTACGGGTCGGGAAAATCACGTTCCACCCGGAGCAGCTACTAGGGAAAGGGTGCGAAGGTACTTTTGTGTACCGCGGCGAGTTTGATAGTCGACAGGTGGCGGTGAAGAGGTTGCTACCTGAGTGTTTTACGTTCGCGGACCGAGAGGTGGCGCTGCTGCGCGAGAGCGACGCGCATCCTAATGTCATTAGGTACTACTGTATGGAGCAGGACCGACTTTTCCGGTACATAGCTTTGGAGTTGTGTCAGGCGACTCTGTCGGAGTACGTACAGGGGAAGTGCGACCGGAAGTTGATTCAACCCTTGGATATTTTGAGGCAGGCGACGTCGGGATTGGAGCATTTGCACTCACTTGATATTGGTAAAGACGGAAGGGTGATTAGGCGATTAGACGTTTTAATTGGTTAATTGGGGTGTTGTAGTTCATCGCGATATTAAGCCGCACAACGTTCTGCTGTCCATGCCCAATAATCATGGCGTCGTCAGAGCGATGATTTCCGATTTTGGGCTTTGTAAGAAGTTGCAAGTGGGGAGGATGTCGTTTTCGAGGCGCTCGGGGGTGACAGGGACGGACGGGTGGATCGCGCCTGAAATGCTCAACGGGGATGAGAGGACGGTATGATCAAAAAGTGTGTTAGTGTTGCCAACATAATTTTTGATCCATTGCAGACTTGTGCTGTCGACTTGTTCTCTCTAGGTTGTCTTTTCTACTACGTTCTTTCCAAGGGGTTGCACCCATTCGGGGACAATCTCCGCCGCCAAGCCAACATCCTGGGCGGGGACTACAATTTAGAAGACATCCAAGGAGAGGAGCGCCAAATCATCCTGCAAAAACTACTCATAGGTGCCATGATCTCGTCCAAGCCCCTCGAGCGGCCATCTTGCACCGCCATCTTGAAACACCCCATGTTCTGGGACAACTCAAAAATTCTGGCTTTCTTCCAGGTACTTGACCCCCTTTTGACTACCTCTTTCTCACAGTCTTTATTAGGATGTCAGCGACAGGGTCGAGAAAGCCGAAAGCGATGACTCGGTGCTCCAGTGTTTAGAGGAAACGAATTACACCATAGTACGATCTGATTGGAGGGCGCACATCCACGAAGAAGTGGCAACCGATTTGAGGAAATACCGGTCCTATAGGGGGGAGTCAGTCAGAGACCTTTTGAGAGCTCTAAGAAATAAAGTAATAGGTTTTGAGGTTATGTCCGTGTTGTAAAACCCCTGTTCCAGAAACACCACTTCCGGGAACTAACAACCGAAGCGCAAAACCTCCTCGGAGACATCCCTGATTCGTTCACCAAGTACTGGACGACACGTTTTCCTCTGCTATTGGTGCACTCGTGGATAGCCATGCAGTGCGTGGCCAAAGAGACCGCGTTCCAGCACTACTATCACGAAAGCTACAGATTTTCGTACCAGAAGTTCGTCCAACAAATCGGGGCGTACATCGTCGATAAGCCCCGACAGTTTTATTTTGAATCCCCGGTGCTCAAAAACGGCGACTACTACGGGAACAAGTCCCCCAAGAAGACACAAAAGGGCAGATTTTACGACCCTAGGAAACGCAACGACGATGTGAGGGAAAACGTTGGGTTATATAGAAATCTGGCGCCTGAGAAGGTCGTCGACGTTAGTGAGGTTAAGGTTACGGTTACTAACAGTGGGTATGCAGGAGTGGGTAAAAGTAACGTGAATGTTAAGCTTCGGAGTAGGAATAACAAGAGGGCGTCGAAGAGGGACGAGCCCTTGGTCTGGGCCATAAATGATGATAAATAAGTACAATTAATTTGTGGTTTTTAATTTTGTTTTGGGGGAAAACGCGGCAGACGGGCAAGGTTTTACGGGTTTGGGCATTTTATGAAGGAGACTGCGACGGAAATGGGTTAGTTTTACACTCGTGTGAGTTAATTGGAATTTATTTTTTCAAGTTTGAGGTTACGTTAACCGGATTGCGTTCCATTGACATGGAAAAAGTAGAGTGTGTTTTCACAGACGTATTAAATAAAAACAACATTTATGTTTATGTAGTCGTGTTTCTTGTAATGATACAATTTCTGGATACGCATGTGCAATTTAGTCCTCTGGGCATTTTCTCAAAGCCTTGCCCACTCGCTCCGGCCTTAATTTTTTACAAATTCGATAAGTCACTGTGATAATGTAAATTTTAGCACTTCGTTTTAAGGACCAATTCTATTGCGTCCGCCCTGGCGGACAGTGAATGTATTGTTATTACTGATGCCAAATATATTTTCTATATATTTGAATGTACGTTTTTGTACCTAATCGTGCTAAGCGTGGGCGTAACAAGTATCATGCTGCTGACGCCCTTGGACTCGGCCGGCTTGATGACGTTGATCACGCTCGTCCCGGAATAATCAATCAATGGTTTATTTCCTGAAGCCTCCAAAGTATCCATGCTCGACGGTTGGAAGCGGAGCTCCAGTTTCCTCTGTTCCTCCTTCTTTTTCCGCATTACGCAGATCTCCATGTTCTTCCTCACGGCCCGAATTTTCTGAGACCTTTCCTCACATTCCTTTTGTAATCTGTCGATGCGATTTCGCAAGCCGTCGATCTCCGCAGACGCTTTCCCCATGTCGTGGCGGAGTTTGGGGTAGGCGAGAAGCCCGTGGTGGCATTTGAGCCTCTTGGTGTTGTTCCGGTGCACGTAGCGCTCGCGCTTCAAGTAGGAGAGCTGCTCTCGGGCCTGAAAGAACTACCACTAGTCAACAACCAACTAAACAAGGTCCTTACATCAAAATATTCCTGATTCAGCGTCTCAAAAATCTCGCGGTATTTCGCGATATCCACGTCCGTTTGCTCCAACTTCTCTCGGTTGTGCGCCAAAATCTGCATCGTGTTTTTGGTTCCATCCCTGAACTTCAGTATCTCGGCTTCTTTCTCCTCGAGCCGGTCCTGCAGCACCTTGTTGTCTTGTTTGAGCTCCACGAAGTCCATGATGTGGTACCCAGCCCCTAGATTGTCCAACTCGTCTAGCGCCTTCATTTTCGCCTGCACACCGTTCCTCAGTTTGATGAACAGGAGCCGAACCTGGATCAAGACGTCCATCTGACTCCTCTGGCTCCTGGTCCACCTCTCCACAACCTGTTTTTCAACACTATTAAGACCGTTGAAAATCACAGGATTGTTACCTTGTCGAAATTCGCTTTGCCCATCTGCTCCAAATTCAACCCTGACACGTAGTCCATCTCCTCTTGTATCATCTTGTCCATGAGAGCTTCAAGGCGTGCTTTTTGTTGGTTGCATTTGACCTTCATGTGCTGCACTTCTTCCTCCAGCATGGTTTTTTCGCGGTAGCTGTTCTCGCTCACGACTTCAAACCTGTCGAGTTCTTTGTTGTATCTGTCTCTGGTTTCCTCGAAGAAGACGGCTGGCTCGCGAAAAATGTAGTACATCTGAGGCAATCAGAAATTGTGAGTCTAAATTGACACGTGGGCTATGAAATAAACTAGTCATACACCAGCCACTGCTCTAGAAACCTGTAGGGAGTGACAGTTACATCAAGTGGTCGGAAGGGTGGAGTTTTGGCAACTTTGACGGAAATGAGGAGGTGTATGCTACAGGTATCATATGATTGAGGAAAAAAGTGGCTGGCAAGGTTTGAAATTTAACGTTAAAAAAATCATGTTGGTAGCACTAACGCGTTCATGATCAATTAAGTGTCAAATAAGGTGTCAAATGGCCAACATCATTATTTTAAAAATAAATGTCATGACGTACTATATCACGTTTTGTCATATAGTAGATCTGAATGTTAAAGAAGAGAGAAAGCACAAATAAAATGATAAGGTTTTGTAAAGACGCCGATGGACACAGAACGTAATAAAAATTCAGCGTTTTTGCGAAATTTCGTTACAGTGTTGACTTGTTGAAGCCAGAACGGGCTATTACCCGTAAGACATTTCTAAACACCCAGTATATTTGCAAGTGTATACAAATTGAGAAACTAATTAAATAATGATCCTTCACAGATTTTGTCAAACGTGCACCTTATGACCCGAACCGTGTCTCTTCTGTTGATGAAATTCTCTCAAATTTTTCAAGTAGTTTAAACAAATTAAAACAATCAGACGATTTAATAGAGGCAGAACTCGCCGCTATGGAAGCAGGCAACAGCAGCCTTGACGAAGACAATTTAAATGACAAAACGTCTGTTGATAGCGTTGTCAAAGAAGCCGATGACAGTTCTAATCACACAGTTGAAAAATACGTCGAAAGCAGTGGAGCACCATCTTTAAAATCTGTCAGTGACCTTCCCTTTTCGTCTTCTAAGTCTCGCAGTCCCCAAAAGAATCCGCCAGAATATTCCCACAAAGTCTGAGCGACTTTGGGGGAGAATTTACCTTCAGAAAGAAAATTTTTGGTAACCCTTTTTCTGGGAATCGCTCGGTTGAAAACGGCAAATATTTTTCCACCATCGAAGAGTACGAAGTGCCCAAGAAACGAAGGAAACTAAAGTCGACCTTTATAACAGATAGACCAAGTTTGGCTTTACGTAAAAGTATAGGTAGAAGTAACAACGAAAAAGCTGCGATGGAGTGTGGTGACGTAGGTAAATGTGATGACGTAGATAAGTCAAAGACGAGTTTTTTACCCCGGATTTTGCAAGAAAGCAATAAGAATGTTAAAGTAAGAGAAAACAAAAAACCATCCACGTGTAAACTACCTGCGATGGAAATAAAACAAAATAACAAGATTAACAGCGGTGTTTTCCAATCCAAGTGGAGAGGAAAGGAGGACAGATTTATACATGTAAAGAAAGATTTAAGTGATGTTTTCCTGACCTACCAAAGGCGAAACTTGTTGGTCGTAGAACAAAATATAACTAAAATTTAGCTTGACAATTTAAAAAAAAAAAACGCCATCTAGTATCCGCGGACAGTCTTATTTCACCAAATTTGACAATAAAGTCCCTAGATTAGCAGAATCTAGTGATCTTAACTGACAGTAAAGTCCCTAGATTACTAAAGTAACGCGAATAGGCGCCATTTTGGCTCAAATAAACAACCGCCAACTTTGAAAATGAGGACAATAATTGCTGGTATAATCAGTTATGACTACGAGAAATTACGAGTGTCTAACAATATAAATGTATTCTACGTGTTTTGGTTGCCTAAACTTTTATCTTAAAATAAAGTCAAGATTTCAAATTTTAATCAATCTATTTATATACTAACTAAAAACAAAATTAAAAATTAATTGACCATGTCAACAAGGTTTCGCATTGCAAGACTACGACTACTTTTATTGCTTTTATTTTTTGTCTCCAGAGACTTATTTTTTAAAGAAAAATGAAGCCTACACTTCAAAAAAAAACGTTGTCATCTTGTGTATAATATTGTGACATGTAGGGATGCGTAATTTGAGATTTTTCAAACAGATGCTACCTAGATGTTCTAAATCCAACTTATTATAAATTAAGTTGGCCTCATTCTCTCTAAAGATCAACTCGCAGCTATAAATGTATTTATAAAATTCAAGCGAAAGAAAAAGTAAAATGTTTTCTTTGAATTCCTTCCAGAACTATTCTTGCACGATTTGATGCCACACCCAGCCATTTTAATTGATTTTTGTATCGCAAACACTTTGACACACTTGTTCACAACGTCAGAATCAATTGTCAAACGGCCATTTTGGCTCAATTTGTGTCTGTCTTTGTCTAACACACGGGCCTAATGAATCGCGTTACTTTAGTAATCTAGGGACTTTAAACTGACAGTTGCACCGAGCGACATCTCCCCATACATTACCGCACTAACTTGTTAATCTCTATCTCAGCGCCCCCCGTCACCCTCAAACTAAACCATTCCCACATACATACACTTTTTGCAGTACCACCACCAGACAGACGGAAACGGGAAACCCATTTCTTTGTACTCTAAGGGTCATGAAAGATCGAGCAAATGTAATTTTCCATTTTAAACATGTTTTAAGTGTCATGTTGTGAAAAGAAGTCTACACATATTCAAACCACAAGGCAAAACATAAGCCCACCCACCCACCCTATCTCAATTGTGATGATTTTTTTCATTCGCCGTGAACCAAGGGGACTCAGCTTAACTGCAAAATACTTATTACTTTACAAAAAATTAAAAATATGTTTTTGAGCATCGTGTTGTTCAAAGAATACCATGTACATTAAGAAATAAAGACAAAATATAAACTCCGCCCATCCGCCCCATCTCAATTGTAATGATTTTTGTTTATTCTTAGAAACGTAAAACACGTTCAAACTGGCAAATTTTTGTTAAGAAAATCTGGATTTTCCAATTAGGCTCCGCCTCTAGGTCGACCAACGAATGAAAACTTCAGTGCTATTTAGATCAGGGCAGGTATGGGTGGGGCTTAATCTTTGGTTTTAATTTTTCCTTAATATACATACATAGTATCTTTTGAATGACACGATACTAAAAAAATGTCTTACATGGCAATTTTTTATAAAGAGAGAAATAATAAAAATTTGAATTTAAAATCCGCTCTTTTGGCTTCACGATTATAAAAAAAATTACCACAGTTGAGACAGGGTGGGTGGGCGGGGCTTATATTTTGTTGAAAAAAAAATTTAATTGCTGCCAAAAAAAAATGCAAGGAGCCTAACTGCAAAATCGATATTTCCGTATATAAATTTATCATTTTTAACATGTTTTAAGTTTGAAAAGAAATGTACACATATTAAAACAAGAGAATTAAATATAAGCCCGCCCACCCGCCCTGTTTCAATTGTAATGATTTTTTTTTTATTCGTCATGAACCAAGGAGGCGAAGCTGCACAATAATTATTTCTTTACAGGAAATTAAAAACATGTTTTTGAACATCGTGTTGTTCAAAAAATACAATGTATGTTAATAAGAGAATGGCAAAATATAGACCCCGCCCACCCACCTTATCTCAATTATGATGATTTTTTTATTTTTAAAACTTAAAACAAGTTGAAAATGGTAAAAGAGATTTTCAGATTCATCATAAAATGGGGCTATTCTGAGTGTGTTCCGAGTCTAGCGCTTTTTTACCCATTTGTTTCGGTGGTTTCATGTGAAAGAAGCTTTTTATAATTAAAAGTGATAAAATCGTGCTTAAGGTCCACAATGAGCTAAGCGCGACTAAACAATATTTCCATTTTATCAATTGAAAAAGAGAGGAAAGTATTAATTGTGACGACGTCATAGAATATTTTGCCAAAATAACAATGCTAAAATAATGGAAAACAAAAAGCGTGCACGTATAAACTACCTGTGTTAGAAATAAAGCAAAATAAGAAAATTAACAGCAGTGTTTTCCAATCCAAGTGGACAGGAAAGGAGGACAGATTTATACCTGTGAAGAAAGATTCAAGTGATGCTTTCCTGACCTACCAAAGGTGAAACTTGTTGGTCGTAGAACAAAATATCGCTAAAATTTAGCTTTAAAAAAACCGCCATCTAGTATCCGCGGACAGTCTTATTCCACCAAATTTGACAATAAAGTCCCTAGATTACCAGAATCTAGTGATTTTAACTGACAGTTGCACCGAGCGACATCTCCCCATCCATTACCGCACTAACTTGTTAATCTCTATCTCAGCGCCCCCCGTTACCCTCAAACTAAACCATTCCCACATACATACACTTTTTGCAGTACCACCACCAGACAGACGGAAACGGGAAACCCATTTCTTTGTACTCTAAGGGTCATGAAAGGTCGAACAAATGTAATTTTCCATTTTAAACATATTTTAAGTTTCATGTTGTGAAAAGAAGTCTACACATATTCAAACCAAAAGACAAAATATAAGCCCACCCACCCACCCTATCTCAATTGTGATGATTTCTTTCATTCGCCGTGAACCAAGGGGACTCAGCTTAACTGAAAGATGCTTATTCCGACCAACGAATGAAAACTTCATTGCTATTGAGATCAGGGCAGGTATGGGTGGGGCTTAATCTTTGGCTTTAATTTTTTCTTAATATACATAGTGTCCCTTGAATGACACGATATTAAAAAAATGTCTTACGTGGTAATTTTTTATAGAGAGAGAAATAATAAAAATTTTGAATTTAAATTCCGCTCTTTTGGCTGCTCACGATTATAAAAACATCATCACAATTGAGACAGGGTGGGTGGGCGGGGCTTATACTTTTTTTCAAAAACAGACACCAAGGCGTCCAAATTTTTTTTTAATTCTTGAAAATAGGCTCCAAGAGATCCAAGATTTTCTTAAATTTTGTGAAAAATAACACAGCGGGGACGCCCAAGATCATTTTAATTTCTTAAAAAAAACACGCAAACAACACCAAAATTCTTCAATTTTTTTCCAAAAAGGAAATAATTATGTTTCGCGTTTTTTTCTTAATATACGAATTTTTCAAATTCGATTTCTCGATTTTTCGACATCTAGATTTTTCGATTTTTTGATTTTCTGATTTCTTCATTTTTCGACTTCTCGATTTCCCGATTTTTTGTTTTTCAGTTATATGATTTTGGAATTTGTTAAATTTTCGATTTTTCCATTTCTCCATTTTTTCTGTTTTTCAATGTTTAGCATTTTCGTTTTCACGATTAATCGATTGTTCGATTTTTCAATTGCTGGATTTTCTCATTTCTCGATTTTTCGACTTCTCGATTTCTCTGTTTTTCAGTTTTGGGATTTTTTAATATATCGATTCTTCAATTTTTCTATTTCTCGATTTTTTAACTTTTTCAAATTTTTGGATTTCTTGATATTTTCTTCTATTTTTCGATATTTTAATTTTTCGGCTATTGAAATTTTAGATTTTTCGATTTTTCTTGTCTCCAATTTGTCGCATTTTCAAAATTTTAGATTTTTCAATATTTTGATTTGTTATTTTTAAAGATATTTTATTTTTCGATTTTCCGGTTTTTTTTTTAATTAGAAGACGTACGAAGATTGAGACTTCTGATTTAATTTTATATTAAACCTAAAAGATTTTAATGTTGGACTGTTGACAGAATTAAATCTTTCAAAAATATGTCGTCTCAAAAATTTTTTATGGTAAATGACGTACATTTTGGAAACTTTTTTTTAACGTTACATGTTATTTATTTTTTTAATAGCAACTATATTTTGTGCATATTCGATTTTTTTTTTACTTTGTGAGTGTAAATTGTAACCGAGTCCATCGGGGGACTTGGCACTTTCATGTTTTCTCGACGTTTCACGAAAAAAATTGGTCTCCTGCTTCCGTCTGTCTGTCAATTTTGTGCGGTTGTTCGACTTCTCGGTTCTCGATTTTTCAGTTTTTCAGTTCTTCACCCTTCGATTCTAAGGTTTCTGTTTTTATATTTTTTAAATTTTTAGTTTTTCAATTTTTCGACTTATCGATTTCTCAGTTTTTCAATTTTTTTTATCATTTTATCGATTTTTGATATATGGTATTTTTCAATATTTCGATTTTTCAATTTTTCCATTTTTTAAATTTTAGATTTATAATAAATTTCCCGATTTTTCAATTCTTCGATTTTTCTATTTTTCGGTCCTAAACTTTCAGTTTTCCGATTTTTTGGTTAAACTATTTTTAGACTTTTCAACTTTTCGATTTCACAACTTCTACCAAGCAGCCCTAAGATTCTTTTTCATTCTTACAAAAATGACCCTAGAGACCTGAATATTCTTTCAAGTTATTTCAAAAACAACACCAGAGTCCCCCAAAATGGTGCTAAGCCCTTAAGCAAAAAGTACAAGACTTTCAAGATTCTTTTAAATTTTTTGAAAAGGAAAACAGGGACACCGAAGGTTATTTAAATTCTTAAAAAAAGAGCAAGGTAAAATACTTTAATTTTTGCACCCAGGATTCTTTAAACTGTTTGCAAAGACAAGACACCAGGGGGAACCAAAATTCTTTTAAATGCATATTTTAAAAAGAGCCTCAATTTTTTTTTTTTCATTTTTTGAAAATAAAAACACCGGCGACATCCAAGATTCTATTAAATTCTTAAAAAAAACTACCTATTGGTGTTTGAAGATTCTTTCAAATTATTTCATTTCATCAGGCAGATACAAAATTTTCCATTCTTACAAAAATGACCCAAGGGACCCAAATATTCTTTCAAAATATTTCAAAATGAGCAAGAATCCCCTAAAATTCTTAAACAAGGAGTTCGAAAAAAAATTTTAATTGCTGCCAAAAAAAATTGCAAGGAGCCTAATTGCAAAATCGAAATTTCCGTTTACAAATTTACCATTTTTAACATGTTTCAAGTTTAATTTTGTGAAAAGAAATGTACACATTAAAACAAAAGGATAAAATATAAGCCCGCCCACCCGCCCCATCTCAATTGTAATGATTGTTTTTTATTCGTCATGAACCAAGGACGAAGCTTAACTGCACAATAATTATTTCTTTACAGGAAATTTAAAACATGTTTTTGAATATCGTATTGTTCAAAAAATACAATGTATATTAATAAGAAAATGGCAAAATATAGACCCCGCCCACCCACCCCATCTCAATTGTGATGATTTTTTTATTTTTAGAAACTTAAAACATGTTTAAAATGATAAAAGAGCTTTTCAGATTCATCATAAAATGGGGCTATTCTGAGTGTGTTCCGAGTCTAGCGCTTTTTTTAACCATTTGTTTCGGTGGCTTCATGTGAAAGAAGCTTTTTATAATTAAAAGTGATAAAATCGTGCTTAAGGTTCACAATGAGCTAAGCGCGACTAAACAATATTTCCATTTTTTCAATTGAAAAAGAGAGGAAAGTATTAATTTTGACGACGTCATAGAATATTTTGCCAAATAAGAATGCTAAACTAATAGAAAACAAAAAAGCGTGTACGTACAAACTACCTGTGTTATAAATAAAACAAAATACGAAAATTAACACCAGTGTTTTCCAATCCAAGTGGAGAGAAAAGGAGGACAGATTTATACCATTCAAGAAAGACTTAAGTGATGTTTTCTTGACCTACCAAAGGTGAAACTTGTTGGTCGTAGAACACAATATCGCTAAAATTTAGCTTGACAATTTAAAAAACCGCCATCTAGTACCCGCGGACAGTCTTATTCCACCAAATTTGACAATAAAGTCCCTAGATTACCAGAATCTAGTGACTTTAACTGACAGTTGCACCGAACGACATCTCCCCATCCATTACCGCACTAACTTGTTAATCTCTATCTCAGCGCCCCCCGTCACCCTCAAACTAAACCATTCCCACATACATACACTTTTTGCGGTACCACCACCAGACAGAGGGAAACGGGAAACCCATTTCTTTGTACTCTAAGGGTCATGAAAGATCGAGAAAATGTAATTTTCCATTTTAAACATGTTTTAAGTTTCATGTTGTGAAAAGAAGTCTACACATATTCAAACCAAAAGACCAAATATAAGCCCACCCACCCACCCTATCTCAACTGTGATGATTTCTTTCATTCGCCGTGAACCAAGGGGACTCAGCTTAACTGAAAGATGCTTATTCCTTTACAAGAAATTAAAAATATATTTTTGAGCATCATGTTGTAACGGGCGATAAATTTACTTATTTTTGGAGATGTTGGTATGAATCAGAACAATCGTCATTGTCGTAAAAATCAAGGTTGTCCTTGTGAAACTTGGATTTTATGGTTTCACACCATTCTAATCAAGGTTTATAATTTCACAGTTAAATATTGGCGCCGTTTGGCTGGACACGATGTCTTTGTCCAGTTTTATAATTTCATGGTTTAAATTTGTTAATTTTAACAAAAAGCACATTTTGCCACTAAAAATCTTCATATTACAGTTAATTAGGCCTAATTTGGTGGAAACACAAATACTTTTACGACTCCCCAAATAAACTGGTAACTTGTAAACAATTTTGCGAGAACAACTCCTTTGGAGGGGTCCGTACTTATAAAAGACCGAAAGATCCAAAAAACACCAGAGTCCTCTAGCCAGTTGCCTGTTTAGTGTGTGTTTGTGTTGTGACACAAGGGAGTAAGTGTTGACAACTCCAAAAATGTGCATGATTTCTTAAAAAATTCAAAGTTTTGTTTTTATTAATATTTTTAAAGTTCAGTTTAATTTTGATGATAAATCGCCCTTTGTATTCTCAATTGGATAACGTTTTGAGATTTATATCTATTTTTGAAGATTAATTTGCATTGAAATTATTAGTTAAACAGTTATATTGTTTGATGAACGCTGACCACGCAACTAGTATAATGTTACTTACCAAATTTTTGAGTTGTTACCAAATTTTGAGTTATGTTACAAAATTTGAGTTGTTACAAATTTTGAGTTATGTTACCAAATTTTGAGTTATGGTACCAATTTTGAGTTTTGTTATATTTTTTTAAATGTTTGTTAAAATGTTTTAATACTGAAGTTCATTTTCTGATAATTATATTTGCATATTAAACTACACTACAATTTATTGTTATACCAAATTATTCTCATATGACTAAATCTCTTTTGTACATACTCATTTCTAAATTAAATATAATTATTCATTTAAGCAAAATGCATATATGTACTTGAAGTAGTCCCTTTGTCCAGTCACTAGAATGTGTTATCATCATCACGAACCAGCCTACGAACAAATAAATAATATTTTCACTATATGTCGGGCACAAGGTCCACGACAAGAGTTTTACAGCTTTATATATAATAAATTCACAAAAGTTAATTTTGAAAATCTCCCAAGCCCGTCACAATGTTGTTCAAAGAATACCGTGTATATTGAGAAAAATCGACAAAATATAAGCCCCATCTCAATTGTAATGATTTTTGTTTATTCTTAGAAACGTAAAACACGTTCAAAATGGTAAATTTTTGCTAAGAAAATATGGATTTTGCAATTAGGCTCCGCCCCTAGGTCGGCCAACGAATGACAACTTCATTACTATTTGGATCAGGGCAGGTATGGGTGGGGCTTAATCTTTGACTTTAATTTTTTCTTAATATACATAGTTTCCTTTAAATGACACGATACCAAAAAAATGTCTCACATGGTAATTTTTTATAGAGAGAGAAATAATAAAAATTTTGAATTTAAAATCCGCTCTTTTGGCTGCTCACGATTATGAAAAAATCATCACAATTGAGACAGGGTGGGTGGGCGGGGCTTATATTTTGTTGAAAAAAAAATTTAATTGCTGCCAAAAAAAATTGCAAAGAGCCTAATTGCAAAATCGATATCTCTGTATACAAATTTACCATTTTAAACATGTTCTAAGTTTCATCTTGTGAAAAGAAATCTACACATATTAAAACAAAAAGATAAAATATAAGACCGCCCACCCGCCCCTTCTCAGTTGTAATGATTTTTTTGTTTATTCGTCATGAACCAAGGAGGCGAAGCTTAACTGCCCAATAATTATATTTCTTTACAGGAAATTAAAAACATGTTTTTGAACATCGTGTTGTTCAAAGGAGACAATGTATATTAATAAGAAATTGGCAAAATATAGACCCCACCCACCCACCCCATCTCAATTGTGATGACTTTTTTATTCTTAGAGACTTAAAACATGTTTAAAATGGTAAAAGAGCTTTTCAGATTCATCATAAAATGGGGCTATTCTGAGTGTGTTCCGAGTCCAGCGCTTTTTTAACCATTTGTTTCGGTGGCTTCATGTGAGAGAAGCTTTTTATAATTAAAAGTGATAAAATCGTGCTTAAGGTTCACAATGAGCTAAGCGCGACTAAACAATATTTCCATTTTATCAATTGAAAAAGAGAGGAAAGTATTAATTTTGACGACGTCGTAGAATATTTTGCCAAAATAAGAATGCTAAAATAATAGAAAACAAAAAAGCGTGCACGTACACGTACACGCAAATGTTTTGAGCCTATGGGCGGATCGTTTTTGCCTGCCCTCACCGAAGAAGGCGGTCCAAATCCTTCAAGGGCAGAATTTCCGGTAGGCTCAAACTACAACGAAATTTACATTTTACTCTATAAAATTTTATTGACAATAACGGGACGGACAGTAGTTATATATACATTTGGTAAGAAATATTTATGGCTCACACCAGTTCTCTCGAATTTGTCGGAGAAGATTTAGCAGGTAGTTGTTCCCATAAAATAATGGTCACTTTCGTTCGTGAGTAACGATGGTCCGGACATGAATTATTTTGCTTTCTAACATCTTTCGACCAATTGTTCCGTATAAAAAATCACTTTTTCAAATAAAATACTCTTAAAAAAACGATATTGTCGTTGAGTGACATGTAACTGGCATAATAATAAAAACGTGCCATTTTTGTTAACTGATATTTTTTTCATAAATGTCGCAAAATTATAAAATTTGTCTAATCATCCCCACCAATAATGTGATGACGTCACTTCAAATTTATGCATAGTAAATGGGTTTTAAATTGTATACAGTAACATAGTCCTACACATGTAGTTTACGTCTCCGTGTTGAGTTTTTATCCAAAACGTCCAAATTTTTGGAAAAAAAATCAAAATTATAAATCAAATATGCGCAAAATCAAATATCGGAAAAACTGAAATTCACTAATGCAAAAAACAGAAAATCGAAAAATACAAATCGTAAAAATCGAAAATCTAAAAATGGCTAATCAAAGAATTGAAAATTCAATGAATCAAATAGCTAGGTCGATCGAAAAGTGGAAATTCACAAACCTCAAAAATCGAAAAATCGAAAATTGAAAAACGGGAAAACCAAAAAATCGAAAAGTCAAAAATTTGTAATATTGAAAATTAAAAAAATCAAAAACAAAAATAAAAAAAATCGGAAATTAAAATAATCAAAATATATAAAGTAAAAAAAAATTGCAAAGCCTAAAAACTGAAACGAACAGAAAAATCGAAAAAACAAAAAATTGGAAAAACAAAAATTCGAAAAATCTAAAATCGAAAAAGTGGAAAATGGAAAATCTGAATAAAGAAACTTGAAATTTCTGAAAATTGGAAAATCGAAAACCAAAAAATCGGAAAGTAACAAAAGTGAAGTCTAACAGTTGAGAATGGAAAAATTGAAAAACCGAAAATTCTAAAAATCGACAATGGACAAATAGAAAATCGCAAAATTTAAATTGAAAAATTGAACATAGAAAAATCGATGAATTGAAAAATCGAAAATTCGACTACTCAAATTTTCTAAAACTCGAAAAATCATAAAACTGAAAAATCCAAAATTCTAATCATCGAAAGTCTGAAAACTGAAAATCGAAAATTCTGAAAAGCGGAAAATAGAATATCGAAAAATTTAAAAGAAAGAAAATTGAAGTCTAAAAACCGAAGAATGGAAAAATTAAAAATCAAAAATTCGAAAAATCAAAACCGAAAAATTCAAAGATTTAAAAAGAAAATCGAAAAATCAAGAATTTGAAAATTGAAACTCGAAAATTTGGAAAATCGTCAACTAAAAAATTTGAAGTCTAAAAGCTGAAAAATGGAAAACTGAACAATCGAAAATTCGAAAATCAAATATCGAAAAATCGAAAAGCCGAAAAATCGAAAATTTGATGAATCAGATATGCGAAAAACAGAAAATCTGAAAATACAAAACTGGAAAATCAAAAATCTAAAAATGGAAAAACCGTAAATCGAAAATTCAATGAATTTAATACGTAGGTCGATCGAAAAACTGGAAATTCACAAATCTGAAAAATCGAAAATTTGCAAGATTGAAAAACCGAGAATTGAAAAATCAAAAAACCGAAAAATGGAAAATTCAAAAATCGAAAAATAGGAAAACAGAAAATTCGAAAATTTATAATATTGAAAACTCTAAAAGTCGACAATTCAAAAATCGAAAAGTAAACAAATTTCAAAACCTAAAAAGTGACGAACAGAAAAATCGAAAACTCGTAAAATCATAAAGTGGAAAATCGAAAACTGGAAATTGAAAAATCGGAGATTGGAAGATCGAAAATCGAAATATCGAGAATCGACAAATTAAAAAACCGAAAAATCGAAAAATTAAAAAATCGGAAATCGAAAAATGAAAAAAAACGAAAATTCGAAAATCGAATAATCCGAAACTAAAATAATAGAAAAGTGGAAAAGTAAAAATTGCAAAGTCTAAAACTTACGAACAGAAAAATCGAAAAATTAAAAAAAATCGAAAAATATCTAAAAACGGAAAAATCGAAATGCCCAAAAATCGAAAATTCGATTAATCAATATTCTAAAAATCGAAAAAACGGACACAAATCCACAAATCTAAAAAATCGAAAATCGAAATATCGACACTCGAAAAATTAAAAAACCGAAAAATTGAAAAATCCGAAATCGAAAAATGAAAAAACCAAAAATTCAAAAATCAAACTATCGGAAGGTAAAATAATCGGAAAATGGAAAAATAAAACAAATCGCAGAACCATAAAAACTGAAACAAACAGAAAAATCGAAAAACCACAAAATCGGAAAAACGAAAATCGAAAAATCGCAAATCGAAAAATCGTAAAATCAGAAAATGGAAAATCGAATACTCGAAAATTGAAAAATCGAAGGTCGAAAAATAAAAAAACCGAAAAATCGAAAAATTTAATGATTAATGGAAAATCGAAAAATCGAGAATAGAAGAATTAAAAAACCGGAAAATTGAAAAATCGGAAATCGAAGAATTAAAAACGTAAAATCGAAAATTCAAAAATCAAAAAAATCGGAAAGTAAAATATGATCGAAAAATGCAAAAAAATTGCAGCAAAGTCTAAAAACTGACCAACAGAAAAATCAACAAATCGAAAAACGGAAAAACCGAAAACTCGAAAATTCAAAATACCGCAAATTTGAAAAATCAGAAAATGGGAAAGTAAAAAAATCGAAAAGTTGATAGAAAAATGGAAACTGAAAAATCTAATTAGATGAAACGGTTGGTCGAAAAAACGAAAAATCGAAAATCGAAGTGATCTTTTTTTGAGACAGCCTGTATAAGTAAATCTAAAAAATATTACTGCAATGATAAATCACAGGTACTGACTCATCATATCAAATTTTGCCATGACGTCATGCATTTTTTGGCAAAGATAAGCAAATACATTTTTCGACTTTCGTTCCATTTCAAAATTTACTCTTTGTATATTTCAGTGGTCACAACGAGTTCACTAACTACGCTGAAGTATGCAAAGATTAAATTTGTCACCGAAAAGATGTCGGAAGTAATAAATTATCCTATCGGTCGAAGAACGTTCGGTCCGGTGTTACACCTCGACCCAAGAGAGACCGCAGTAAAGGATAACAAATGGAACGGATAAAATAAAGCGTCAACCATGATTGATAAACTTTAAACCAAAATTATAAAGTTTATAAACTGAACATTTTTTTTTGTTTTTTGAAATGTAGTACACTTCAAAAAATGTCCGTGACTTCATTTAATGTGAATTTAATAACTATGGTTGGCACAATTAGACCTAATATTAGTGTGATTTTGAGCATATTCTCGATTTTATTAGAGCAGAATAGGTTTTTTTTTTCTAATTTTATAAGTTACGGAAACTAATAGCACATCACAGATATTGCAAAAAAAATTGGGCTCAGGTTCCAACTAATTGACAAGATTTCAAAGTATTCAGTTTGCAATTCTTGATTTCTTCAATAAAATAAATTTACTCAGTCATTATTTTTTTTGAGTCACCCTGTATGTATAAACGAATCCAAAAAATATAAATGGAATGATAAATCACAAGTATAGACTCATCATATTCTGAACATTTTAGATAGGGTATTTATAAAATTAAAACTAATTCAGAGTAAGAATTTGGTCAACACTTAAATTTTGTTGTAGTTTGAGCCTACCTACAAATTCTGCCCTTGGACGATTTGGACCGCTTCCTTCGGTGACGACCGGCAAAAATGATCCGCCCATAGGCTCAAAACATTTGCGTACGATTGTACAAACCTGTGTTAGAAATAAAACAAAATAAGAAAATTAACAGCAGTGTTTTCCAATCCAAGTGGAGAGGAAACAGATTTATACCTGTCAAGAAAGACTTAAGTGATGTTTTCCTGACCTACCAAAGGTGAAACTTGTTGATCTAGAACAAAATATCACTAAAATTTAGCTTGACAATTTTAAAAACCGCCATCTAGTAGCCGCGGACCGTCTTATTCCACCAAATTTGACAATAAAGTCCCTAGATTACCAGAATCTAGTGATTTTAATTGACAGATGGACCGAGCGACATCTCCCCATCCATTACCGCACTAACTTGTTAATCTCTTCCACATACCTCCATTTTTGGCAGTACCACCACCCCCCTTTGACCAATTCAACAAGGACGAGTTTAACGTGATTTTGAACCAGAGGAAGTACAACGACAACAAAATTTCTAAAACTAAAAGTAAGTTTATTTGTATTCACCTTCCGCCGCGAAAAATATCGGGCCAATTTGAGTTGCAAAATGTTGTTTTTTTGTTTTTCTACCATGTGGCGGCCTGTCAGCACCCCGTGCAGGTTGTAGTACATGTTTCTGTCGATCTCGGGTTGTCCGGACGCGATGCTCACTGATCCCTCGGTATCCTCTGTGGTGGATGCCATCCCCAAAGATTTTTTGTCTTTATCACTGTGCTCTAAATCTAAGTAATAAGAATAATAACTTTTATTAGCCCCATGTAACACAACGTAAACAGAGAGCAGTACCTGAGGCAAAACTGAACCACGATAGCGAAGAATGACGTCTTTTAGCAACGGCTATGTCTTCTGAAAGATTTATGCTAATGTCAGTACCCTGAGACAACAACGATACACTGCCAGATTTCCCTGATGATGCACCAATGCTCAGAGGCGGACTGAACGATTTTGTTCCAACAGTACTGATAGACGGAGTGTGCGATTTTGCTGTTGAATATCGACCACTCGCGAATTTTTGCATAGAAGTTAAGCTCACACTTTTCAGAGACAGCTCATCTAAAAAGGTGCTTTAGATAGAATACATGTTGTGGACAAATCTCCTTACTCGTTCCCTTTGATGTTGTTGTACTGTTTTGCTCAGACCCTTGCTCTGACTTTTCCAAACTATACACGGTTGGTTCTGGTGATCCCTCTTCAATAGGTAGCAGAGTGAACACCTCCTCTTTAGTCGATCCAGATTTTACAGAAAGACTTACGTGTCTGTCAGAGTGCGACTGCACTTCTGTTTGTTGGGATTTTCGGCTGTCGTCTGGTTGTTTCTCGGGCTCTGGTACTACATCCACTGAGGCAACAGTACCCTGTGATAGAAGACTTCGTTTTGGAAATGTGTCTGCCGCAGAATCTTGAGATGGAATACTACGTTTTGAAACTTTATCTGGGGATAGTATGTCAACAGTCCTTTGTGATAGAAAACTTAGTTTTGGAACATTGTCTGGCGACATTTCTATGTCAGCAGTCCTTTGTGATAGAATACTTAGTTTTGGAACTCCTCTTTCAGTAGTACCTTGTGATACAACACTTCGTTTTGAACCTTTGTCTGGCGACACTTCTATGTCGGCACTCCTTTGTGATAGAAAACTTAGTTTTGGAATCTTATCTGGCGACACTCCTATTTCAGTAGTACCTTGTGATACAACACTTCGTTTTGAAACTTTTTCTGGCGACATTTCTATGTCAGCACTCCTTTGTGATAGAAAACTTAGTTTTGGTATCTTGTCTGGCGACACTCCTATTTCAGTAGTACCTTGTGATACCACACTTCGTTTTGAAACTCTGTCTGGCGACACTCCTATTTCAGCAGTACCTTGTGATACAACGCTTCGTTTTGAAACTGTTGTAAAAGTAGCTTGTGACAGCAAACTTTGTGTTGGAGATCTTTGTGCCCCCGCTTCCGTTTGAAAGACATGGTCTTCTTTTTCAACCGCTTCCGCTTGTTCAGGTTCTGCAGAAACTTCTTGGTCCTCTGTTTCTGGTACTTCACCTTTTTCTTCCAAATTAGTAGCCTCTTCAGGTATAGTTTCCTCCGCCTGTTCGTATTCGGATATAGGTGCATTAATGGACACTTTTCTTTTAACTTTTATGTGGGGTTCATATGCAATTGAATCTCTTGGATCTTTTTCCTCCATGGTAACAATATTAGAAGAATTCTTGAGTCTGATTGACTTTGTTTTCTTCTATAGTTGTAAGAGCTTTTGGATTTTCGGATTTTTTCTTCAGGTTTGCAAGTTTTTGTTTTTTGGTTTTAAAGTAAGCTTCAGGGCTGTATAAAATCGCGGTCGGATGATTTAGACACTAAGCATTCGAAATTCAACGATACTCTAATCTATGTATCTATCTATCGAAATATATCACGAACTACGATAAACTACATCTACCTATATTGAATTAATGTTTACAATGTCACAATGACATTTGAAGTGGCATCCTACTCGATTTAGAAAATATCTAAAATGTTTAAACGTCGATTTATAAATTTGCCGTTGGATAGGGGTGGAGCTTAAATTTCGGCTTGTTTTTCTCTTAATATGTATAATATTCTTTCAAGAACACATGTTTTTCATTTCTTGCAAAGAGATAAGTAAAAGATTTTGCAGTTAAGCTCCGCCTTCTTGGCTCACGACGAATAAAAAAATCATCACAATAGAGATAGGGTGGGTGGGCGGGGCTTATATTTTGCCTTTTTTTCTTAATATCACTTCACAACAAGCAACTTAAAACATGTAAAAATGGTAAATTTGTATAGGGAAATATCGATTTTGAAATTATGCTCTGCCCCTCGGTCTGACAACCAATGAAAAATTCATCACGATTGAGATCGAGAGGGATGGGTGGGGCTTCTCTTTTGGTTTTCTTTTTTAATTAATACATTTAGTTTTCTTTGTATAACACAATTACATAAGAACATATTTCACGTGATAATTTCTCATAGAAAAATAAGGATTTTGCAGTTAAGCTCCGCCCCTCGGCTTACGACAAGTAAAGAAAAATCATCAGAATTGACGCAGGGCGGGTGGGTGGGGCATATATTTTGCTTTTTTCTTTTCTTAATATGCATAGCCATCTTTTCACAACAAGAAACTTAAAACATGGTTAAAATGGTACATTTTTGCAAGGAAATATGGATTTTTCAGTTATGCGGCGGAGACAAAATAAAAGCCCGCCCACCCGCCCTATGTCAATTGTGATGATTTTTTTATTCGCGGTGAACCAAGAGGGCGGAGCTTAACTGCAAAATACTTATTTCTTTACAAGAAATTAAAAACATGTTTTTGAATATCATGTTGTTCAAAGAAAATTTGAAACAAGTATTCGAAACATCAAAAAATTTAAAATTCGAAAAAGTAAAATATCGAAAGAATCGAGAAATAGAAAAATTTTAATTGTAAAAATCAAAAACTGGGGAATCGACAAACTGAAAAATCCCAAAACGTAAACATCAATTAAAAATGAAACGTCGAGAAATCGCAAAGTCGATAAATCGATAATTTAAAAAATCAAAACGTTGTTCAAATCAAAAACCTAGAAAATCGAAAAACTGAAAATTCGGAAATCGAGAAGTTCAAAAATCCAAATGTCGAAAAACGAAAAAATCGATTAAGCGAGAAATTAAGTAATCGAAAAACCGATAAACTAAATATATACGTCAAAAACTGAAAAATTTGAAAATCAAAAAATTGAGAATCTACGAACTGAAAAATCGTAAAAGTGAATCAATGGAAAATTGAAACATCGAAAAATGAAAAAATCGATCAATCGAAAATTTGAACAATGGAGAAACTGAAAAATCGAAAAGTCAAAAGCCGGGAAAATCAAAACACTGAAAATTCCAAAAATCGAGAAGTTGAAAAATGGAAAAATTAAAAAATTGATTAATCAAGAAATTGAAAAATCGTAAAATTTGAAAAAATCAAAAAGAAGGTTTTTGAAGAATAGAGAAATAGAATTGAAAGTCGAGATTTCAAAAAATCGAAAAATTGAAGGATAAAAGCACCGAAAAATCTCAAAATTGAAAAATCAAAAACCTGAGAAAACGAAAGTTCAAAAATCGAGAAATCCAAAATTTGAAAAATTGTTATATCTACATACAATTTTATTTTCCAAAATCTCAATGTTTACGATAAAAATTCAACGCGGATTCATAAACCACAAGTTAAGGACTATGTCACTTTCTAACACCGAAATAACATGACATCAATTCCTGTGAAGGGAACATGGACAGATAAATTTTGATTACCCTAAAACGTTTGCAAGATTCCAAAAGATTAGATTTGGCAATTTCTACTTTATAATGTAAAATCTTATACAATGTTAATATGATATTTTGCCTTTTTTTTTCCTTAATATACATAGCCATCTTTGCACAAGAAGAAACTTAAAACATGGTTAAAATAGTACATTTTTGCAAGGAAATATGGATTTTGCAATTATGGGGCGGAGCCAAAATGTAAGCCCGCCCACCCGCCCTATCTCAATTGTGATGATTTTTTTATTCGCGGTTAACCAAGAGGGCTTAACTGCAAAATAGTTGTTTCTTTACAAGAAATTAAAAATATGTTTTTGATTATCATGTTGTTCAAAGAAAAATCGAAACAAGGAATCGAAACATCAAAAAATTTAAAATTCGAAAAAGTAAAATATCGAAAAATTGAAGAATCGGGAAATAGAGACATTTTTAATTTTAAAAATTAAAAACTGGGGAATCGACAAATTGAAAAATCCTAAAACGTAAACAACAATTAAAAATGAAAAGTCGAGAAATCGCAAAGTCGATAAAACGAAAATTTAAAAAATCAAAAAATTGTTCAAATCAAAAACCTAGAAAATCGAAAAACTGAAAATTCGAAAAGTCGAGAAGTTCAAAAGAAACGAAAAAATCGATTAATCGAGAAATTGAGAAATCGAAAAACCGAAAACTAAATATGTACGTCAAAAATTGAAAAATTTGAAAATTAAAAAATTGAGAATCTACGAACTGAAAAATCGTAAAAGTGGATCAACGGAAAATTGAAACATCGAAAAGTGAAAAAATCGATAAACCAAAAAAATCGAGAAATCGAAAAATCGAAAAGTCAAAAACCGGGCAAATCGAAACACTGAAAATTCGAAAAATCGAAAAGTTGAAAAATGGAAAAATCAAAAATTGATTAATCGGGAAATTGAGAAATCGAAAAACCGAAAACTAAATATGTACGTCAAAAACTGAAAAATTTGAAAATCAAAAAAATTGAGAATCTACGAACTGAAAAAGCGTAAAAGTAAATCAATGGAAAATTGAAACATTGAAAAATGAAAAAATTGATAAATCGGAAAAATCGAGAAATCGAAAAATCTTAATTGTAAAAATTGAAAAACCAAAAACCAAAAAATCGAGAAATCGAAACATCGAAAATTTAAAAATCCAAAAAACAAAAATTCGGAAATTGAAAAATCAAGAATTCGAAAAACTTAAAAACGGAAAAAATTAAAAATCGAGAAATCGAAAAGTCAAAAACCTGGAAAATCGAAACACTGGAAATTCGAAAAATCGAGAAGTTGAAAAATGGAAAAACCAAAAAATCGATTAATCAAGAAATTGAAAAATCGTAAAGTTTGAAAATCGAAAAAGTGAGATATCGAAAATTAAAAAAATCAAGAAGATTTGAAGAATCGAGAAATAGAAGAATTGAAAATTGAGATCTCAAACAACCTGAAAAACGAAGGTTTAATAACCGAGAAATCGAAAATTCTAAAAATTGCTATACATATCTAGATTTTTTTTTCCAAAATCTAAAATAAAAATTCAACGCGGATTCATAAACCACAAGTTAAGGACTATGTTACTTTCTAACATTGAAATAACATGACATCATTCAAAGAATACTATGTACATTAAGGAAAAAAGGCAAAATATAAAAATATCATCACAATTGAGATAGGGCGGGTGGGTGGGGCTTATATTTTGCCCTTTTTTTAAATATACGTAATGATCTTTTTAAACAAGAAACTAAAAACAAGTTTAAAATGGTAAATTCTTGTGGACAAATATGAATCTTGCAATTACGCCCCGCCCCTCGACCTGACAACGAATGAAATATTCATCACAATTCTAGAATTGAGATCGGGGCGTGTATGGGTGGGGCCTAATCATCGGCTTTATTTTTTTCTTAATATACATAGTATTCTATGAACAACACAATACTCAAAAACATGTTTTTAACTTTCATAGAGAAATAAGAATTTTGCAATTAAGCTCCGCCTTCTTGGCTCACGATGAATAAAAAAATCATCACAATTGAGATAGGGCGGGTGGGTAGGGCTACATTTTGCCTTTTTTTCTTAATAAGCGTAGTCATCTTTTCACAACAAGCAACTTACAACATGTAAAAAATGGTAAATTTGTTTAGGGAAATATCGATTTTGCAATTACGCTCCACCTCTCGGTCTGACAACCAATGAAAAATTCATCACCATTGAGATCGAGAGGGATGGGTGGGGCTTCTCTTTTGGTTTTCTTTTTTAATTAATACATTTAGTTTTCTTTGTATAACACGATTACGTAAGAACATATTTGACGTGGTAATTTCTCATAGAAAAATAAGGATTTTGCAGTTAAGCTCCGCCCCTCGGCTTACGACAAGTAAAGAAAAATCGTCGGAATTGATGCAGGGCGGATGGGTGGGGCATGTATTTTGCCTTTTTTTTTTTCTTAATATGCATAGCCATCTTTTCACAACAAGAAACTTAAAACATGGTTAAAATGGTACATTTTTGCAAGGAAATATGGATTTTTCAATTATGGGGCGGAGGCAAAATAAAAGCCCGCCCACCCGCCCTATCTCAATTGTGATGATTTTTTTATTCGCGGTTAATCAAGAGGGCGGAGCTTAACTGCAAAATACTTATTTCTTTACAAGAAATTAAAAATATGTTTTTGATTATCATGTTGTTCAAAGAAAAATCGAAACAAGGAATCGAAACATCAAAAAATTTAAAATTCGAAAAAGTAAAATATCGAAAAATCGAAGAATCGAGAAATAGAAAAATTTTTAATTATAAAATTCAAAAAGTGAGGAATTGTCAAATTGAAAAACCCCAAAAGTTACACATCGATTAAAAATGAAAAGTCGAGAAATGGAAAAGGCGATAAATCGAAAATTTAAAACAAACAAATGGTGGAAATGGAAGTTCAAAAGTGGAAATGTCGAAAAATGAAAAAATCGAGAAATCGAAAAATTTTGAATTTTCAAACTTGGAAAATCAAAAACCAAAAAAAACTGAGAAATCGAAACAGAAAGATTGAAAAATCTAAAATTTCAAAATCCAAAAAATAAAAAATTCGGAACTTGAAAAATCTAGAATTCGAAAAATTTTAAAATAGAAAAAATGAATCGAAAAATTGAAAAATTTCAGAACTGAAACATCGAAAAAATTAAAAATCGAGAAATCGAAAAGTCAAAAACCTGGAAATTCGAAAAATCGGGAAATGGAAAAACCAAAAAATCGATTAATCGAGAAATTGAAAAATCGTCAAATTTGAAAATCGAAAAAGTGAGATATCTACAATTAAAAAAATCAAGAACATTTGAAGAATCGAGAAATAGAAGAATTGAAAATTGAGATCTCAAACAACCTGAAAAAACGAAAGTTTAATAATCGAGAAATCGAAAATTCTAAAAATTGCTGTACATATCTACAATTTTATTTTTTTTTCCAAAATCTAAAATAAAAATTAAACGCGGATTCATAAACCACAAGTTAGGGACTATGTTACTTTCTAACATTGAAATAACATGACATCATTCAAAGAATACTATGTACATTAAGGAAAAAAGGCAAAATATAAAAATATCATCACAATTGAGATAGGGCGGGTGGGTGGGGCTTATATTTTGCCCTTTTTTAAAATATACGTAGTGATCTTTTTAGAACAAGAAACTAAAAACATGTTTAAAATGGTAAATTCTTGTGGACAAATATGAATATTGCAATTCAGCCCCGCCTCTCGATCTGACACAAAATTCAACACAATTGAGAATTGAGATCGGGGCGGGTACGGGCGGTGCCTAATCTTTGGCTTTATTTTTTTCTAAATATACATAGTATTTCTTGAACAATACGATACTGAAAAATCATTTAAATTTGTTACGTCAACGTATACGTTTTTCAATTTTGGGTGTAGGCAACCAACAATACAACCATGTTTTCACTAAAGTACATAGTTCGGACGTTTGACACAATGTTATAACTTGTACAGTGGTTCAAACTAGTTTAATGTGGACTAATTTTATATCCCGTTAGTACTCATATGTTCTTTGTAGTTTATATAATTTATTTTTTATCCATAAAATTAGAATTAATAAAGAATAACAAACTTTCACTAAAAAATATTATCAACGTTGGCTATCGGTTTATAATTATAATATACGACCACTATCACAGACAACTTTTATGGCCCCTGCATATCACTGTTAACTACGTCATCGAGACAAGCGCTGCTCAGAATTAACCTTGACCTAATCACCGTGTTGGCAAAATGGTCCAGTACTATGCAATTATGTAGAAATATTTCTTAGATCCGGTATGGATCCAGTGACCTGTGAAATTTAAAAAAGTGGCAGATTTGCCACTTCTGTGTAATGATAGACAGTTTTATTAAAGTTTTTATTAAGATGGTCAACATGTCTGTCACAATACTGTTTAAGCAATTTTCGTTGCTATGGAGATGGTTAGAACAGTACTATCAGTGGTATTCTAGTAATATTTATCATAGCTACACACTCCGAAAGAGGCGGAACAAATCAATGCCCACTTGGATGTTAGAACCATTCATGAAAATCCTCTATAATTCCACTACCATAATTAAAAAAAATATATATGCAGACATCCAGGTCCTGTATAAATTTTACCTGCAACAATAATCACCATCTTTGTCTCGTCGTTTTTCACCTAATACCCAAGAATCCCACTAATCCCAGCCCCCTTCCATCCTTATCATCATCACAATCGCAAAACATTCGCCGCCTCGTTAATAACCCCAGATCGAGCAAAAGTCTTCGACCTGAATGGCATTTCATCCAGTCGGCTGGTCGCAGCGTTGCAAACCGGACTGCAGCGAAGAAACCTCCCGAAGTGCAGTGCGCCGCCCCTCCTCGCCCCCGTGCCCCCAGCAGACGCCGCAAGGTGAAAATCGCCGCGCCCGCGAAAAGCCCGCTTTTCATGTGCGCGTTGAGGTTATGTTTTTTGTTTTTCGGAAAATGCGGAACGTCAGCGGGCCCAAAATGGCCGCCGCGAAGCGGGCTTTTCGCGAAAACGCTGACGTCACGCGATGCACAAAAGTGCATCGGTTGCGTTTGCCAAGAAGGCCGAAAATGGTGGCAAAAACTGCGCGATTTCGGGTTGACCTTCGTCGTGTCGAGGAAGAGAAATTCTAGGTAGTTTTAAGTGTGCATAATTGGCTTAATTTCGTGACGCGTGTTGTTGAGAAACGTCTTTCCGGATGAATTTTAATTTAAGTGTTCGGGTAAAAGTCTGCGAAAGATGTTGTAGAAAGTGGCGGTTGCTAATTCCGTCGTGATTTCGAAATGCGATAAAGATGTGTGAGAAGGAGGAGGAACGTCTTGACAAACATAACTGTTGCATATGTTAATTAGGTTGAATGTCACGGTCGTCACACAATGGACGGGACATTGTTTGGCGATTTTCGTGGTTTGTTTTGATTGTTGAAGCGTTGTAGACACTTCCGTTTTTGACTTTTGTACGAACAGTTGGTACTAGTGTTTTTGGTATAGTCGTTTGTTTTTATTCGTTAACTATGTCAAAATATAGGGTAACTAGATCAGAGTGAGTTTCCTTCACTCCGTACTCCACGTAACCCATTTTTTTATTTTTGTATGTTTACGTTGCACCACAAACTGACCCACGTTTATTTTTCTACGGTAAGTTGTAAGTTCGTTCAAGCATTTTTAACGTGCGCCTTAGTATAATAAATGAGGTGAAAAGCGTCAAACCAGTTCGTGATTGGCTAGTTTTTTGTTTCGCGTCATGTGTCATGTGTTGCCACATAAATAACAAAGGAATATTTACTTTATTATAAAGTTAAATGGCACTAAAAATCCTTTTATCAGAATTTAATCATTAAACGCAAATTAAAAATTTTAAAATGCTTTGTGTTGGTTCATTTTATGTGACAAACATTATGTCGTGATTTTTTCGTTACCGACATTATACGCAGATCGTTATTTTTGTATCCACTAAATTGTAATGAAGATTTTCGTGAATATGGTCATACTCTATTCAAAAGTTTTTTCTTTTGAAATAATCTCAGAGGTGCCAAATGTGTTTCATTTTTTTAATATGTGAAATAAATAATCTTCGGAGCTGCTTGTCTTTACCAATTTAGGCATGTTTTAAGTTTGTTGTGGCCGAAATTAAGTCTACACATATTAAGAAACTAAGGCAAAATGTAGCCCCGCCCACCCGCCCTATCTCAATTGTGATGAATTTTTTTATTCGTCGTGAGCCAAGAAGGCGGAGATTAACTGCAAAATCCTTGCTTCTCTACGAGAAATTAAAAACATGTTTTGAGCAAGTATCGTATTGTTCAAAGAATACTATCTCAATTCTCAATTGTGATGAATTTTTCATTCGTTGTCAGATCGAGGGGCGGAGCTTAATTGCAAGATTCGTATTGGTGTACAAGAATTTACCATTTGAGACATGTTTTTAGTTTCTTGTTCTAAAAAGATCATTACGTATATTTACAAAAAAAGCAAAATATAAGCCCCACCCACCCGCCCTATCTCAATTGTGATGATTTTTGTTTGCCTTTTTTCCTTAATGTACATGGTATTCTTTGAATGATGTCATGTTATTTAATTGTTAGAAAGTGGCATAGTCCTTAACTTGTGGTTTATGAATCCGCGTTGAATTTTTATCGTAAACATCGTGATTTTGGAAAAAAAATAAAATTGTAGATATGTATAGCAATTTTTTTCGAATTTTCGATTTTTCAACTTTGGTTTTTTCAGGTTTTTGTTATTTCAGTGTTTTTATTCTTCAATTTTTCGATTATTTGAGATCTCGCTTTTCAATTCTTCTATTTCTTGATTCTTCAAATCTTCTTCTTGATTTTTTTTAATTTTCAAATTTTACAATTTTTCCATTTTTTCAACTTCTCAATTTTTGGAATTTTCAGTGTTTCGATTTTCCAGGTTTTTGACTTTTCGATTTCTCGATTTTTAATTTTTTCGATGTTTCAGTTCTGTAATTTTTCAATTTTTCGATTCATTTTTTCAATTTTTAAATTTTTCGAATTCTCGATTTTTCAAGTTCTGTATTTTTATTTGTTTGGAATTTGAAATTTTAGATTTTTCAATTTTTCTGTTTCGATTTCTCAATTTTTTTGGTTTTGGTTTTTCAATTTTTAAAATTCCAAATTTTTCGATTTCTCGATTTTTTCATTTTCGATGTTTTACTTTTACGATTTTTCAGTTCGTAGACTTCAATTTTTTGATTTTCAAATTTTTCAGTTTTTGACGTACATATTTAGTTTTGGGTTTTTCGATTTCTCAATTTCTCGATTAGTCGATTTTTTCATTTTTCGACATTTCTATTTTTGAACTTCTCTTTCCACCTTTTTTTTTTGGTTTAAATTTTTGATTTATCGTCTTTTCCATTTCTCGACTTTTCATTTTTAATTGATGTTAAACTTTTGGGATTTTTCTATTTTTCTATTCATTTTTTCTATTTAAAATTTTTCGGATTCTCGCTTTTTCAAGTTCCGATTTTTTTATCTTTTGGATTTTGAAATTTTAGATTTTTCAATTTTTCTGTTTCTATTTCTCAATTTTTTTGGTTTTTGATTTTCCAATTTTTAAAATTCAACATTTTTCGATTTCTCGATTTTTTCATTTTTCGATGTTTCACTTTTACGATTTTTCAGTTCGTAGACTTCAATTTTTTGATTTTCAAATTTTTCAGTTTTTGATGTACATAAATAGTTTTCGGTTTTTCGATTTTTCTATTTCTCGATTAGTCGTTTTTTTCATTTTTCGACATTTCCATTTTTGAACTTCACTTTCCACCTTTTTTTTGGTTTAAATTTTTGATTTATCGTCTTTTCCATTTCTCGACTTTTCATTTTTAATTGATGTTTAACTTTTGGGATTTTTATATTTTTCGATTCATTTTTTCTATTTAAAATTTTTCGGATTCTCGCTTTTTCAAGTTCCGATTTTTTTATCTTTTGGATTTTGAAATTTTAGATTTTTCAATTTTTCTGTTTCTATTTCTCAATTTTTTTGGTTTTTGATTTTCCAATTTTTAAAATTCAAAACTTTTCGATTTCTCGATTTTTTCATTTTTCGATGTTTCACTTTTACGATTTTTCAGTTCGTAGACTTCAATTTTTTGATTTTCAAATTTTTCAGTTTTTGACGTACATATAGTTTTCGGTTTTTCGATTTCTCAATTTCTCGATTAGTCGATTTTTTAATTTTTCGACATTTCCATTTTTGAACTTCTCTTTCCACCATTTTTTTGTTTTAAATTTTTGGTTTATCGTCTTTTCCATCTCTCGACTTTTCATTTTTAATTGATGTTTAACTTTTGGGATTTTTATATTTTTCGATTCATTTTTTCTATTTAAAATTTTTCGGATTCTCGCTTTTTCAGGTTCCCATTTTTTTATCTTTTGGATTTTGAAATTTTAGATTTTTCAATTTTTCTGTTTCTATTTCTCAATTTTTTTGGTTTTTGATTTTCCAATTTTTAAAATTCAAAACTTTTCGATTTCTCGATTTTTTCATTTTTCGATGTTTCACTTTTACGATTTTTCAGTTCGTAGACTTCAATTTTTTGATTTTCAAATTTTTCAGTTTTTGACGTACATATAGTTTTCGGTTTTTCGATTTCTCAATTTCTCGATTAGTCGATTTTTTCATTATTCGACATTTCTATTTTTGAACTTCTCTTTCCACCTTTTTTTTGGTTTAAATTTTTGATTTATCGTCTTTTCCATTTCTCGAATTTTCATTTTTAATTGATGTTTAACTTTTGGGATTTTTATATTTTTCGATTCATTTTTTCTATTTAAAATTTTTCGGATTCTCGCTTTTTCAAGTTCCGATTTTTTTATCTTTTGGATTTTGAAATTTTAGATTTTTCAATTTTTCTGTTTCTATTTCTCAATTTTTTTGGTTTTTGATTTTCCAATTTTTAAAATTCAAAATTTTTCGATTTCTCGATTTTTTCATTTTTCGATGTTTCACTTTTAAGATTTTTCAGTTCGTAGACTTCAATTTTTTGATTTTCAATTTTTTCAGTTTTTGACGTACATATATAGTTTTCGGTTTTTCGATTTCTCAATTTCTCGATTAGTCGATTTTTTCATTTTTGAACTTCTCTTTCGACCTTTTTTTTGCTTTATATTTTTATTTATCGTCTTTTCCATTTCTCGACTTTTCATTTTTAATTGATGTTTAACTTTTGGGATTTTTCTATTTTTCGATTCATTTTTTCTATTTAAAATTTTTCGGATTCTCGCTTTTTCATGTTCCGATTTTTTTATCTTTTGGATTTTGAAATTTTAGATTTATCCATTTTCTATTTCTATTTCTCAATTTTTTTGGTTTTTGATTTTCCAATTTTTAAAATTCAAAATTTTTTGATTTCTCGATTTTTTCATTTTTCGATGTTTCACTTTTACGATTTTTCAGTTCGTAGACTTCAATTTTTTGATTTTCAAATTTTTCAGTTTTTGACGTACATATAGTTTTCGGTTTTTCGATTTCTCAATTTCTCGATTAGTCGATTTTTTCATTTTTCGACATTTCCATTTTTGAACTTCTGTTTCCACCTTTTTTTGGTTTAAATTTTCGATTTATCGTCTTTTCCATTTCTCGACTTTTCATTTTTAATTGATGTTTAATTTTTGGGATTTTTCAATTTGTCGATCCCTCACTTTTTGATTTTTAAAATTAAAATTTTTTCTATTTCTCGATTCTTCAATTTTTGGATATTTTAAATTTTAGATCATTAAATTTTTCGATGCCCTGTGTCGATTTTTCTTTGAACAACATGATATTCGAAAGCATGTTTTTAATTTCTTGTAAAGAACTAGGTATTTTGCAGTTAAGCTCCTCCCTCTTGGTTCACCGCGAATAAAAAAATCATCACAATTGAGATAGGGCGGGTGGGCGGGCTTAATTTTGCCTCCGCCCCATAATTGCAAAATCCATATTTCCTTGCAAAAATGTACCATTTTAACCATGTTTTAAGTTTTTTGTTTTTCGAATTTTGGATTTCTCGATTTTTCAACTTTCGTTTTCTCAGGTTTTTGATTTTTCAATTTTGAGATTTTTCAGTGTTTTTATCCTTCAATTTTTCTATTTTTGAGATCTCGATTTTCAATTCTTCTATTTCTCGATTCTTCAAAATCTTCTTGATTTTTTCAAATTTTGCGATTTTTCAATTTCTCGATTAATCAATTTTTGATTTTTTCATTTTTCGGCTTCTCGATTTTTCGAATTTTCAATGTTTCGATTTTCCAGGTTTTTGACTTTTCGATTTCTCGATTGTTAATTTTTTCTATTTTTAAGTTTGTGGAATTCTTAATTTTTCAATTTCGGAATTTTTATTTTTTGGATTTTTAAATTTTAAATTTTTAAATTTTTCGATATTTCGATCTCTCGATTTTTTGGTTTTTGGTTTTTCAATTTTTAAAATTAAAAATTTTTCGATTTCTCGAATTTTTAGTTTCTCCATTGTTCAAATTTTCGATTTATCGATTTTTCATTTTTGATATTTTAAGTTTCCATTGATTCACTTTTACGATTTTTTAGTTCGTAGATTCTCAATTTTTTTATTTTCAAATTTTTCAGTTTTTGACGTAAATATTTAGGTTTCGATTTTTCTAATTTTCAGTTTTTCGATTTTCTAGGTTTTTGATTTGAACAATTTTTGGTTTTTTAAATTTTCGATTTATCGACTTTGCGATTTCTCGACTTTTCATTTTTAATTGATGTTTACGTTTTGGGATTTTTGAATTTGTCGATTCCCCAGTTTTTGATTTTTTAAATTAAAAAATTTTCAATTTCTCGATTCTTCAATTTTTCGATATTTTACTTTTTCGAATTTTAAATTTTTTGATGTTTCGATTCCTTGTTTCGATTTTTCTTTGAACAACATGATATTCAAAAACATGTTTTTAATTTCTTGTAAAGAAATAAGTATTTTGCAGTTAAGCTCCGCCCTCTTGATGCACCGCGAATAAAAAGATCATCACAATTGAGATAGGGCGGGTGGGCGGGCTTACATTTTGCCTCCGCCCCATAATTGCCAAATCCATATTTCAAAATGTACCATTTTGACCATGTTTTAAGTTTCTTGTGGTTTATGAATCCGCGTTGAATTTTAATCGTAAACATTGATATTTTGGAAAATAAAATTGTAGATATAACAATTTTTCGAATTTTGGATTTCTCGATTTTTCAACTTTCGTTTTCTCAGGTTTTTGATTTTTCAATTTTGAGATTTTTCAGTGTTTTTATCCTTTAATTTTTCATCTTGATTTTTTCAAATTTTACGATTTTTCAATTTTTCGATTAATCAAATTTTTCGATTAATCAAATTTTTGATTTTTTCATTTTTCGACTTCCCGATTTTTCGGATTTTCAGTGTTTCGATTTTCCAGGTCTTTGACTTTTTCATTTCTCGATTTTTAATTTTTTCTGTTTTTAAGTTTTTCGAATTCTTGATTTTTCAATTTCTAAATTTTTATTTTTTGGATTTTTAAATTTTAGATTTTTAAATTTTTCGACGTTTCGATTTCTCGATTTTTCAGTTTCTCCATTGTTCAAATTTTCGATTTATCGATTTTTTTCATTTTTCGATGTTTCGATTTTCCATTGATTCACTTTTACGATTTTTCGGTTCGTTGATTCTCAATTTTTTGATTTTCAAAATTTTCAATTTCATATAAAATCCGATTTTTCAGTTTCTCAATTTCTTAATTTCTCGATGAATCGATTTTTTCGTCTTTTATTTTTGAAAGAGTTTGAAAGAGTTCCAGAAGTCCCAAATATGTGTTTTTTGTAATAATCTTCGGAACTCCCTGTCTTTTTTATTTTATTTTTAGGAAGTTTAAAAAACCTCTTCGACCTCTTATTTCGATATTTCAGTTTTGGGATTTTTCAGTGTTTTTGTTTCTCAATTTTTTGATTTTTGGATTTCTCGATTTTCAATTCTTCTATTTCTCTATTCTACAAATTTTTGTTTTCTCAATTTTTTCATTCTTCGATGTCTGATTTTTCCGATGATTCAGTTTTACGATTTTTCAGTTCGTAGATTCTGTAATTTTTCGATTTCAAATTTTTCAGTTTCATATGAATTTACGATTTTTCAGTTTCTCAATTTTTTCATTTCTCGATGAATCGATTTTTTCGTCTTTTATTTTTGAAAGAGTTTGAAAGAGTCCCAGAGGTCCAAATGTTTTTTTTTTTTAATAATCTTATGAACTGTGTCTTTTTTATTTTTTTAGGAAGTTGAAAAAACCCCCGCGTCCTCTGGTCTTTTCTTTTTGATAAATTTTGAGAACCCCTGGTGTTTCTTTTATTTATTTCGTTTTTTGAAGTTGAAAAAACCTCGTCGACCTCTGATATTTTCCTTTTGACAAATTTTGAGAACGCCTGGTGTTCCAAATGTGTGTTTTTTTTTTTAATAATCGTGGGAACTTTTATTATTTTTTTAGGAAGTGGAAAAAATATCGCCACCCTCTGATCTTTTCGTTTTGATAGATTTTGAAAACCTCTGATGTTTCTTTTATTTCTTTTTTTGTAGTTGAAGAAAAAAAAAATAAAATGTAGATATAGCAATTTTTCGATTTTTCAACTCTTGATTTCTCATTTTTTCGATTTTGAATTCTTCTATTTCTCGATTCTTAAAATTTTTGTTTTCTCGATTTTTTCATTCTTCGATGCCTCAGTTTGTTTCAGTTTTACGATTTTTCAGTTCGTAGATTCCTTAATTTTTCGATTTTCAAATGTTTCAATTTCATATAAATTTTCGATTTTTCAGTTTCTCAATTTCTTAGTTTCTCTATGAATCGATTTTTTCGTCTTTTATTTTTGAAAGAGTTTGAAAGAGTCTCAGAGGTCCCAAATATATATTTTTTAATAATCTTAGGAACTCCTTGTCTTTTATTTTTTAGGAAGTTGTAAAAACCCCCGCGCCCTCTGGTCTTTTCTTTTTGATAAATTTTGAGAACCCCTGGTATTTCTTTTATTAATTATGTTTTTTGAATTTGAAAAAACCTCGTCGACCCCTGAGATTTTCTATTTGACAAATTTTGAGAACGCCTGGTGTTCCAAATGTGTGTTTTTTTTTAATAATCGTGAGAATTTTTATTTTTTTTTTTAGAAAGTGGAAAAATATCGCCACCCTCTGATCTTTTCGTTTTGATAGATTTTGAAAACCTCTGATGTTTCTTTTGTTTATTTCCTTTTTTGTAGTCGAAGAAAAAAAAAAAATGTAGATATGGCAATTTTTCGATTTTTCAACTCTTGATTTCTCAATTTTTCAATATTTTAGTTTGTTTTTATTCTTCAATTTTTCGATTTTCAATTCTTCTATTTCTCGATTCTTCAAATTTTTGCTTTCTCGATTTTTTCATTCATCGATGCCTCAGTTGTTTCAGTTTTACGATTTTTCGGTAGATTCTTTAATTTTTCGATTTTCAAAATTTTCAATTTAATCTAAATTTTCGATTTTTCAGTTTCTCAATTTCTTAGTTTCTCGATGAATCGATTTTTTGTCTTTTATTTTTGAAAGAGTTTGAAAGAGTCTCAGAGGTCCCAAATATGTTTTTTAATAATCTTCGGAACTCCTCTCAACATTTATTAGTTTTTGAGTTTGTAAAAATACAACCTTGAATATAATTTTTTAAATTCCCATGACATCGCCTCCCGAGTACGCTGATTAGTGATTATTTTGACCACACTTTTATTACTTATTAATATTTATAAAGTTCGCAAAATTTTGAGTCGCTGGAAGTAATTCAATTCTGATTCATTTGAAGCCCGTTTCACCCGACACTAATTCTAGTGACACGACTTACACTAACTAAACACAAAAAAGATCAAATCTTTGGCAGTTTTCCCTGTTTCTATGGTACAAGTCTAGACTCGCGTTTAAATTTAGGTATTGTCAAAGTAGCCCAAGAATCCAAAACGATCATTCCATTTGAAAACTGCACCCGTTTGTGTGGAAAATTGGGAAATCCAATTCGTGAAATCATGTTGACGCGATTTTGACATTCGAGATTTTATCTGCACAGAAAAACATATTTGTTTGTATTTTATAATTCGTAAACATTTCTAAATAGGACATTGATTTAATTTACAAACTGGCAAATGAGTCAAAAAGTCACCAGAAAACTAGATGCACACTTTTTATAAAGCGGCACCGTCGAATTTGAGCGGTTTGATTGGTCGGTCAGTGACTCAGGGGGAAATCCATAGCAACCTAACTAGAATAACTTTCAGAAGGTTGCATTACAAAATCTCTGCACAACAATTACGTAAAAGCGTTATCTTTGAATTAATTATTATCGCTGCGTCCGTTGACAACTGGTAATTTTTTCTAATAATAATTATACACGTGATTAGAAATATCAAATTCTTTTCTAAATTTAGAACTACGATTTTTGTTTGTAAATTCTTAATTTCATTGTTCGTATTTACGCAATTAGTATAAAATTATTGTTATTCGACTTTACAACTTAATTGAATTTTTTATAGCATTTTTACATTTATTACTCGATATCGCTGTATTAAAACCCAATAACTACCCACGATAAGTCCGCGAATTTTTTTATTGACGTCCACCTCCGCCAATTAAATGAAATTATTTACCCACCACTTAGCACGTTTCCCAATTCTCCCCTACTTATCGCGCTGCTCCTAATCATCCCCACTTGCCGCCTCCAAGTAAACAATACTTCGACTTCGGAGCTCGTGATTCACCCATAAAATAAAATTTCCACGGGCTGACCCTGATAGAGATACCATTCGAAGAATTCGTCGATAATTATCGCTAATTTTTATTTTTCCGAACAGATGCTCCGAGTGGAAAGTAACACCCAGCTCGCAGGGTTCACCGAGTTCGAGGAGGACATCCTCTTCGACCAGGACGACCCGGACTTCGACGGGGTGACTTCCTTGTCGGCCGTGCCTGTCATGCTCAAAGGTGAGTGGCTAATAACAATAACTGTTATAATAACGACTGCGGATTTATGGTAATGAGTTTTGCATGTCTCCGAGATAAGCTTTCGTTCGATTGGGTCGAAGTTCGCTACAAAAATCATCAGTTTGACTGATCAAAAATTTCTACATTGCTATAATTTTTTTTCGTGGGAGATTACGACCGTTCATTGTTATTCGATTATTACTTTTTCAGTAATTGGTCCATTATGTCGTCATTCCGGTACAGGGAAAACAATAACAATAAAAGCGAATTTTTCGAATGTCTGCGAGATAAAGTTTGGGTTTATCGTGGTCTTATCTCGATTTTGAAAATTTTATAGCCGGAAAGTTCGTATGCATGCAGGAACGTGGATTACTAATGGAATAGTTGAACTTGAAATCGTGGCGGAAAAAGCCAGCAGATAGAGAATAGTTTGTGTTATCTGGACGATGTGTACAGTCCGGAGTTTATAACTCTGTGGAGATAATAATTAATGATTTATTATTATTTCAATTTGAGAAAAAATGTCGCCTCATTTTAGCTCTGTCATATTTATTGCGGCTAATAAAGAACAACATTTACTCAGCAAAATTTCGAGGTGACGTCACCAACTTTTTGGGGGGGATAGACAGACCTAATTTGACTAAGTCTAAAAAGTCGTACTAATCGGTCCAGTAATTTCGGAGATTATCGATCTTAACAATTATCAACAGACTGCAGTTATTATTTTCTTGCAAAAGATTGTGAATAGCACCTCCATAATTCTCGTCTGATGGTTTTATATCGGATTCGCGCTATATTTGGCCACTTGATAAGCGAGCAGGACTTATAGCTAATACCTATATAATGACCGATCATTATTTAAAATCCCTTCTGATGTGAAGGTGTTTACAGATACATAGATAACAACAAGTGCAGATAAACTGTTGTTATAAGATTATTATTTATGTTTATGTTTGTGCAAGTGTTAAATCCGGCGCAGAATTTGTAATCTTTTGTTAATTTTACTAATCGCAATTGTGTCAGAATAAGATATGTTAATTTGTATCGAGTCTAAAGCACTATATTAAGTGCGCAGATTCAAATCAGTATCAGTATCAGTGCTTTTATATATGATTGTGTTACTTTTTTTTCTAAAACAATTCGTCAATTCGGTGACTCACGATAGACAGTCATCTGATGACCTCCGGTTATGGTTCCAAGGACCCGCATCTACTTGATTTTATCTTTTTAGTCAAGTGATAAGATAATCGTGATAGTGTCAAATTTGCATGTCGTCGAAAATAATATTTGCTTGTTTTCGAATTTTCGATTTCTCGATTTTTCAACTTTCGTTTTCTCAGTTTTGAGAATTTTTAGTGTTTTTATTGTTCAATTTTTCGATTTTTTGAGATCTCGATTTTAAATTCTTCTGTGTCGATTCTTCGAATCTTCTTGATTTTTTCATTTTTCGATGTCAGTTTTTCGATTTTCAAATTATACGGTTTTGCAATTTCCCGATTAATCGATTTTTTGGATTTTTAAATTTTAGATTTTTTATTTTTCGATGTTTCGATTTCTCGATTGTTCATTTTACTGATTTTTCAATTTTTTGGGTTTTGATTTTTCAATTTTTAAAATTTAAAATTTTTTGATTTCTCGATTTTTTCATTTTTCGGTGGTTTTACGATTTTTCAGTTCGTAGATTATTCAATTTTTTGATTTTCAAATTTTTCAGTTTTCGGTTTTTCGATTTCTCAGTTTCTCGATTAATCGATTTTTGATTTTTCCATTTGTTGACTTCCGGTTTTTCAGTGATTTTTCCATTTTCAATTTTTGGACTTCTTGATTTTTTTTCAATTTCTCGATTAATCGATTTTTTTGTTTTTCGATATTTCGATTTTTCGATTTGCTATGTTTTTGATTGCAACAATTTTTTGATTTTTGAAATTTTCGATTTATCGACTTTTCCATTTTTTCGACTTTTCATTTTTTATTGATGTTTAAGTTTTGGGGTTTTTCAATTTGGCGATTCCTCAGTTTTTCTATTTAAAATTTTTCGGTTTTTGATTTTTAAAATTAAAAATTTAGCTATTTCTGGATTCTGCATTTTTCGATATTTACTTTTTCGAATTTTAAATTTTAGATCATTAAATTGTTTGATGTTTCGATTTTTGGACTTTTTGGTTTTAAATTTTTCGGTCTTTCAATTTTTCGATTTTTAAAGTTTTTAAGTTTTCAATTTTCCGATTGTTCAGTTTCACGCTTTTCCATTTTTTTTTATTTTTCGATTTTTTATTTCAAATTTCTCAATTTTTCGAATTTTGGACTTTCCGACTGTTCGATTTCTCGACGCTTCGTTTCTCAATGTTCCGATTTTTCAACTTCTCCATTTTTTTTATTTTAAATTTTTCGATTATGTACTCGGTTTTTCAATTTTTCGACTCTTCGGCTTTCCAACTTTTCAAATTTTCAATTTCTTGGTTTATCGAGATTTCGATTTTATGATTGTTCATTTTCTCGATTTTTCGATTTCTCAATTTCTCCATTAATCGGTTTTTTGGTATTTCGATTTCTCGAATTTTCAGGATTTAGTTCAAGTTTTCGATTTTTCAATTTTTCGATTTTTTAAATTTTCGATTTTTCGACTTCATTTTTTCGTTTTCGATTTTTCCACATTTTAATTTCTCGATTTTTAATTATTTCGGCGTTTCAGTTTAGGATTTTTCAATTTTTGGATTCTTCGATTTTTCAAATTTTCGGTATTTTAGTTATGCGATTTTTCAAATATTTAGATTATTAAATTTTTTCATGTTTTCGATTTTTCAATTTTTTGAATTTTCAATTTTTCGACTTTTTGATTTTCTGACTTTTCAATTTCTCAATCTTTCGATTAATCGATTTTTTTTGAGTTGACAGTTTTTCGATTTTTTTAACTTCGATTTTCCGACTTTCCGATTTCTCGATTCTTCATTTTTTCGATTCTTCAGTTTTTCTTCGATTTTTCAGATTTTCAAAATTTAAGTTTCGGGATTTTTTAATTTTTCGATTTCTGTATTTTTTACTTTTTCAATTTTGTGATTCTTTAATTTTTCAATTTTTTAATTTTTAATTTTCCCCATTTTGATGTTTCGTTTCTCGATGTATCAGTTTTTCAATTTTTCGACTTTTTGATATTCAATTTTTCGGATTTTTTTTAATTTTAAATTTTTCGATTTCTCAATTTCTTGATTAGTCGATTTTTTCGATTTTTCGAATTTTCTGTTTTGCAATTCAATTTTTTGATTTTTCAATTTTTGACGTATATATTTTTCGATTTCTCAATTTCTCGATTAGTCGATTTTTTTATTTTTTTCATTTCTCAACTTATCGATTTTTCTAATTTACAGTTTTTCGATTTTTCGATTTCTCAATTTTCAATTTTTTTTTGTTTCCGTTTTGGGATTTTAAACTTTTTCGATTCCCCAGTTTTTCCATTTTTCAATTTTTCGAATTTTGGATTTTTCAATTTCTGAATGTTTTACTTTTTCGATTTTTTGATGTTTCGATTTCTCAATTGTTCAATTTATTAGTTCTTCAATTTTTCGGTTTTTGATTTTTCAATTTTTAAAATTAAACATTTTTCTATTTCTCGATTTTGAGTTTCTCGAGTCTTCAATTTTTCGATATTTTACTTTTTCGAATTTTAAATTTTAGATCATTAAATTTTTTGATGTTTCGATTTTTTGACTTCTCGCTTTAGATTTTTCGGTTTTTAAAATTTTTCAATTTTTCAATTTTTAATTTTTCCCATTTTGAAGTTTCGTTTTTCGATGTTTCAGTTTTTCAATTTTCCGATTTTTGCGATGTTTCGATTTTTCGACTTTTTGATATTAAATTTTTCGATTTTTTAAAATTTTCGATTTTTTTGTTTTTGGATTTCTCAATTTCTTGATTAATCGATTTTTTGGGTTTCGACTTCTCGATTTTTCGAATTTTCAGGATTTAGGCCAAGTTTTCGATTTTTCGGTGATTTTTCAATTTCTCAATTTTTGGATTTATCGATGTTTTGGTTTTTCGACTTCTCAATTTTTCGATTTTCCAGGTTTTTGATTTTTCCATTTTTCGATTTCTTAAATTTCCGATTTTTCGACTCAAATTTTCATTTTCTCGATGTTTCAGTTTTGGGATTGTCCAATTTTTCGATTCTTCAGTTTCTCTTCGATTTTTCAAATTTTAGGTATTGAAGTTCTGCGATTTTTCAATATTTAGATTCTTCAATTTTTTTAATTTTCGTTTTTTCGATTTCTGAAATTATTACTTTGCGAATTTTTAAATTTTTGATGTTTCAGTTTTTAAATTTTTTGATGTTTTGATTTTTAATTTTGTGATTCTTTAATATTTCGGTTTTTAATTTTTCAACTTTTCAGTTTTTCGATATTTTAAATTTTAGGTTATTCAATTTTTTCATGTTTTCGAGTTTTCAATTTTTTTGAATTTTTTAATTTTCAATTTTTCGACTTTTTGATTTTCTGACTTTTGAATTCCTCAGTTTTCGATTAATCGATTTTTGAGTTGTCAGTTTTTGAAATTTTTAAATTTTCGATTTTTTGACTTCGATTTTTCGACTTTTCCATTTTTCATTTTTTCGATGTTTCGGTTTTCGGATTTTCAATTTTTTGATTCTTCAGGTTTTCTTCGATTTTTCAGATTTTCGAAATTGAGGTTTTGGGATTTTTCAATTTTTCGATTTCTGAGTTTTTTACTTTTTCAATTTTTCAATTTTCTGATGTTTCGATTTTTCAATTTTGTGATTCTTTAATTTTTCAACTCTTAAATTCTTCGATTTCTCGATTTTTCAGGTTTTCGATATTTTACTTTTTCGATTTTGACTTCTCGGTGTTAAGATTTTTCGGTTTTTAAATTTTTTTAATTTTTGATTTTTCAGTTTTTCGATTTTACAATTTTTAATTTTTTCCATTTTGATGTTTCGTTTCTCGATGTTTCAGTTTTTCAATTTTTCGATATCTTGATCTTTCGATTTTTCGACTTTTTGAAATTAAATTTTTCGGATTTTTAAAAATTTTCGAATTTTCGATTTCTCAATTTCTTGATTAATCGATTTTCTGGTTTTTTGGATTTCTCGATTTTTCGAATTTTCTCTTTTGCAATTTTTTGCAAGTTTTCGATTTTTCAATATATTCTACAATTTTTCGAATTTTCGATTTCTGAAATTACTGTTCCAATTTTTTAATTTTGGATTTTCTACTTTTTCGATATTCAAATTTTAGATTCTTCAGTTTTTTTTTTTTCATGTTTCCATTTTTACTCGGTTTTTAAAATTTTTCAATTTTTAACTGCCTTTTTGATATTTGGTGTCTCGATGTTTCAGTTTTTTAATTTTTTCAATATTTCGATTTTTCGACTTTTTATTTTAAATTTTTTAGTCTTTCAATTTTTCGATTTTAAAAGTTTTTATTTTCCAATTTTCCGATTTCTCGATTTATCAGTTTTTCGGTATTTTACTTTTTCGATTTTGATTTCTCGGTTTTAGATTTTTGGGTTTTTAAAATTTTTCAATTTTTAATTTTTCCCATTTTGATGTTTCGTTTCTAGATGTTTCAGTTTTTCAATTTTTCGACTTTTTGATATTAAATTTTTCGGATTTTTTAAAATTAAAAATTTTTCGATATCTCAATTTCTTGATTAATCGATTTTTTGGTTTTTCGTTTTTTTAAATTTTCGATTTTTTGTTTTCGATTTCTCGATTTGTCATTTTTTTCGATCTTTCAATTTTGGGATTTTTCAATTTTTCGATTTTTTTTTGATGCTTCGATTTTTCAATTTTTTAAACTTTTTCGAATTCTCGATTTTTCAGTTTTTCGATATTTTACTTCCTGGATTTTTTAAATTTAGATTATTCAATTTTTGGATGTTTCGATTTCTAGTTTCGATTTCGACTTCTCCGTTTTAGATTTTTTGGTTTTTGAATTTTTCGGTTTATAAAAGTTTTTAATTTTCTCAAGAAATTGAGAAAAATTCCGCAAAAATTTAATATCAAAAAGTCGAAAAATTAAAAATTAAAAAATTGAAAAATTTTAAAAAGCGAATAATCTAAAACCGAGAAGTCAAAATCAAAAAAGTAAAATCCCGAAATTTGAAAAATAAAAAACTTTAAAAATCGAGACTTGAAAGACCAAAAAATTTAAAATCAAAAAGTCGAAAAATCGAAATATCGAAAAAATTGAAAAACTGAAAAACTGAAACATCGAGAAACCAAATATCAAACAGGAAAAGTTAAAAATGGACAATTTTAAAAATCGAATAAAAAATGGAAACATTAAAAAATTTTTAAATATCGAAAAAGTGAAAAATTTTAAATTTTCGAAGTTGAAAAATTGAAAACCAAAAAATTCAACAATCTAAAATTAAAAAATTGGAACAGTAATTTCAGAAATCGAAAAATCGAAAATTTGAAAAAAATCCGAAAAATTTAATATCAAAAAGTCGAAAAATCGAAAGATCAAGAATTCGAAAAATCGATATTTTGGTTTTTCGATTTTTTAAATTTTCGATTTTTCGGCTTTTCGATTTTTCAGTTTTTCTTCGATTGTTAAATTTTAGATTTTTCGTTTTTTCGATTTTTTTATGCTTTCGAATTCTTGATCTTTCGATTTTCGCTTTCAAATTTTCCGGTCCTCCAATTTTTGAATTTATAAATTTTCTAATTTTTCAATTTTCCGATTTCTGGATTTATGGAGATTTCGATTTTTCGTTTTTCCGCTTTTGCATTTTTTTATTTTTCGATTTATCGTTTCTTTTTTAATTTTAAATTTCTCAATTTTTTTATTTTTAACTTTTCGATTTTTTAAAATCTTAGATTTTTCGATTACTAATGTTTTAATTTTTCGATATACCGATTTTTTATCATTGCAGTTTTGAAATTATTTAATTTTTCGATTTTGGAGTTTTTTGATTCAAGTTTCCGATTTTTTAAATTTTGGATTTTTCAATTTTTATTTATTTATTTTTTTATTCTGGCACACCTCAAGGTTGAATACTGGGTTCACAAATGTTTCTTCTTTTTATCAATGACCTATGCGATAGAAAAATATGCATGATAGGTGTTGTAGAGACAACCGTTCCCCCAAAAACACCTGATCTACCTGAAGGCATCTAAAATCATGTAAAATCTCTTTCGTCTACCTGCCCTAAGCTTCCAGTTTCTAGAATTTTCTAACCTTTTTCTTTACCGACTTCCACCTCCAAAACCGAACCTACCTGTCGACCCTTCAAGCACCCTTCAAGATCCTCGAGCTTTCAAACCGTAAGCATCTACCAAAAATCTGAAAAACCGTAACCGTTGCTATTTCCAAATCCAAAACCTCCAGGACCAATCACCCCGACGCCATCACCCGGCAACCCCTCCCTCCCCAAACCCCCATTGACAGCATGAGAAATGTCAAAATTAACCGTACGTCTCGTAAACGTGATAAAACTGCTCTCTTTCCAACACGACAACCTGCGTAACATCAGCGACAAGGTAGTCAAGCTCCAGTTCCTCACCCTCTTCAAGGCCATCTCGAACCTCGTCTCGGTGGACCACAATGCCGAAGACAAAATCTCCAAGTACTGGGTCGGAAAATCCGTCGAGGAAGTGATCGACGAGGCCGACGTCCTCTTCGGCCAGGGCAAGTACCTCGAGGTGTACGAACTCCTCAACCGCCTCAAGTTCTGCAACAACGCCGAGGTCCAATGGCGCATCGCGCGCGCCCTCTTCAAGCTCTCCTGCCAGACCAGCATCCGCGAGTCCGTGCGCCAGGAGATGATCCAGGAGGCCTTCGACATCATCAGCGCCAGCCTGGCCACCGCCGAGGACTCCGCCAAGGTGCACAAGTGGGCGGCGATAGTCATCGACAGGAAGAACGGCATGAACGGGCTGGAGCAGCGCGTCAAGAACTCGGAGATCGTCAAGAGCCACCTGATGCGCTCGTGCGAGCTGGACCCCAGCGACGTGACCGCGCAGTACCTGCTGGGGCGCTGGTGCTACGAGATGAGCAACATCACGTGGTTCCAGAGGATCATCTCGAAGCTGCTGTTCGGGGAGCCGCCGCAGGCGAGCTTCGAGGAGGCGCACCAGTACTTGGCGAAGGCGGAGGATCTGCACCCGAGGTTCTACCTGCAGAATACGTACCTGCTGGGGAAGACGTGTCTGAAGCTGGGGCAGTACTACAGGGCGAAGCACTACTTCGGGGTGGTGGGGAATTTGCCGGTGCACAACGACTACGAGAAGCGTTGTGCGGCGGATGCCAAGAAGCTGCTGAAGCGGTTGGATAAGTATAATTTAGAGAAGGGGGCTCTGTTTTATGAGTACCCCTTCGGGACACACGAATAGACTATAAATTATGATTTTGTTGTTTGAGCTTTTTTATTGACCGCAATAAATAATTGGTATGAGACGGGTCCTATTTTACAAGTCGACGGGTCGTAAATCAGGAGGTGCTGGTGGAGATTGTACTTAGACGATCAGGCGATGTTTGGTCTCTGGTTTGATCATTTTTGTCAAATATTGTTATTATCCGAAAACGTACAGAAATTATGGGGAAGTAGCTCAAGGATCTGTGCAGACCCGTTGTTATTACATGGCATATCAACGACTTACATACATGACCACATGGAATCATGTACGTGATCATTTTGTTGTTTTTATCAGATTTACTAAACATGATAAAGTACGAAATTCTCGCTTTCAGTTTATCAAAATATTTCTAGAAACATTCGTGGAATCAGTAGCAGAAAAGTTTTATCGTTTTTGATTATCAACTTGAAGCGTAAATATTGTGTGTGTATTTTCTGCGTTGTTTTATCGTTAGCTTTTAGAACAAAATGTTTAGAATTGTTTAGTAACTACATCAATATATATATAATATAAAAATATAAAATATACATAACTACTCGATGCGCAATGTTTTTTGAACGTATGGCGTAGCTAACGTCAGACGTCGCACATCTGGCAGTAAATTCGTTCTGTCACTTCTGACCACTGACATTGCTTTCATCTATAGACTGTCACTATTTGAATTGTCAATCTAACCTCAAATTATTGTTAGACGCTAGCTACGTTCGGAAAACATTTGAGTATCAAGAAGTAACTAGATAGAGGTGTTTTTTATTTGATCGTCTTCCAACTTCGATTTCTCAGTTTTTCGATTTTTGAGATTTTTCATTTTTTTCTCGATTTATGGGTTTGTCAAGATTTCGAGTTTCGATATTTCGTTTGTTCATTTTCTCTATTCAATTTTTTAATTTTTAAATTTTCGATTTCTCTGTTTTACCAATTTTTGGCTTTTCGATTTTCCAATTTTTCAGTGTTCTGATTTTTTGATTTTTCAATTTTTCGATTTCCGAATTTTTTTTTTCAGTTTTTTGACGTTTCAATTTCTCGATCTTTTATATTTCGTTTCTCAATTTTTCGATGTTACGATTTTTTCATTTTTTGATTTCCAGATTTTTCAGTTTTGCAATTCTTCAGGTTTTCGTTTTTTCAGTGATTTTTCAATTTTTTAAATTTTCAATTTTTCAACTTTTTGATTTTCTAACTTTTCAATTCCTCAATTTTTCAATTAATCGACGTTTTGGTTTTTCGATTTTTTAAATTTTCGATTATTCGCCTTTTCGATTTCCCGATTTGTCATTTTTTTTCGATCTTTCAATTTTGGGATTTTTCAATTTTTGATTTTTTTTGATGCTTCGATTTTTCAATTTTTTTATTCTTTAATTTTTAGAATTTCAAGTTTTAAAACGTTTTCGTTTTCTCGATTTTTCCGTTTTTCGATATTCTACTTCCTGGATTTTTAAATTTAGATTATTCAATTTTTTGATGTTTCGATTTCTAGTTTCGATTTTGACTTCTCCGTTTTAGCTTTTCCGGTTTTTAAAAGTTTAATTTTCGATTTTTCAATTTTACCTTTTCACTTTCGATGTTTCGATTTTTCGAATTCTTGATCTTTCAATTTTCGCTTTCAAAGTCTCCGGTCCTCCAATTTTTGAATTTATAATTATAGATTTTTTAGTTTTTTGGTTTTTCAGTTTTTCGATTTTTGAAATTTTTGATTTTTTTTTCGATTTCTGGGTTTGTCGAGATTTCGAGTCTCGATTTTTCGTTTGTTCAATTTCTTGATTCAATTTTTTAATTTTTAACTTTCCTATTTCTCAGTTTTACAAATTTTCGGCTTTTCGATTTAACAATTTTTACAGTGTTCTGATTTTTTGAGTTTTCAATTTTTCCATTTCTCGATTTATCAAGATTTCGATTTTTCGACTTCTCGATCTTACGATGTTTTGTTTGTCCATGTTTCGATTTCTCAATCTTTTATATTTCGTTTATCAATTTTTCGATGTTACGATTTTTCCATTTTTTGATTTCTAGATTTTTCGTTGTCATTTTTGGAATTTTTCAGTTTTTCGATTTTTCCATTTTCCAATTTTTCAGTTTCTAGAATTTTTAAATTCTGAATGTTTCTATTTCTCGATCTTCGATTTGAGGTATTTCGATTTCTTAATTTTTCCATTTTTCGACTTTTTCATTTCTCGATCTTTTCAGATTTCGTTTCTCGATGTTTCAATTTTTTTCACTTTCTCGATTTTTCCATTTTCCGATTTTTCGTTTGTTCAATTTCTTATTTTTTCAATATTTAACTTTGATTTTTGGATTTTGAGCCATTACGATTTCTTAATTTTTTGATTTTTTGACTTCTCGATTTTTTGATTCTGAATATTTCGCTATTTTGTTTCACGATGTTTCTATTTTTCGATTTCTCGGTTTTTTTCAATTTTTCCAAATTTTAGATTTTCCAATTTTTGGACTATTTCGATTTTTCAATTTCTCGAATTTTTAAATTGTAGATTTTTCAGATTTTTCAAGTTTCATTTGCTCGAACTTTCGAGTTTTCGACTTTTCTATTTTAGATTTTTTGGTGTTTCAATTTTTCAATTTTTAACTTTTCGATTTCTCAGTTTTACAAATTTTCGGCTTTTTGATTTTCCAATTTTTCAGTTTTTTGATGTTTCGATTTCCCGACCTTTCAACTTTTGGGTGTTAGGTTTTTCGGTTTGTCAATTTTTCAATTTTTAAAATTTTTGACCTCGATTTTCAATTTTTCGATTTATCGATTTTGGTTTGTTCAATTTCAGGATTTTTCAATTTTTAACTTCCAGTTTTTCGATTTTCCGATTTTTTAATTTTTGGATTCCTCGGTTTTCCGATGTTTCAATTTTTTGGTTTCCGATTTTTTCGTCGTTTCTGTTTTGAAATTTATGAATTTCTCGATTTCAATTTTTCAAATTTTTAAATTTTATATTTTTCAATTTTGTGATGTTTCGATTTCCCGATCTTTCGACTTTTGGGTGTTAGGTCTTTCGGTTTGTCAATTTTTCGATTTTTAAAATTTTTGATTTTTCGATTTTCAATTTTTCGATTTCCGAATTTTTCGTCGTTTCTGTTTGAAATTTTTCAATTTCTCAATTTCAATTTTTCAAAATTTAAAATTCTAGATTTTCCAGTTCTTTGATGTTCCGATTTTTCAATTTTTCAATTTAAATTTTAAATTTTTCAGTTTTTTGTGTTTCGATTTCTCAATCTTTCCGACTTTTCGGTGTTAGATTTTCCGATTTTTTAAATTTTCGGTTTTCCGACTTTTCGGCTTTTCGATTTTCCAGTTTTTCGATGTTCCGATTTTTCAATTTTTTGGTTTCCGAATTTTTCGTCGTTTCTGTTTTGAAAATTTTCAATTTCTGGACTTCAATTTTTCGAATTTTTAAATTTTATATTTTTCAATTTTGTGATGTTTTAATTTCCCGATCTTTCGACTTTTCGCTTTTTCAATTTTTCGTTTATAAATTTCTTGATTTTTCGATTTCCTATTTTCGATTTATCCAGATTTTGATGTTTCGATTTTAGACTATTTTTCAGTTTTTCGATTTCCGAATTTTTCGTCCTTCTGATTCGAAATTTGTCAATTTTTCAAAATCTTAAATTTTACGTTTTCCAATTTTTCAGTTCCCCAATTTTTGCCTTTTCTGTTTTGGAATTGTTCAATTTTCGATTTTAATTTTTCGAATTTTTGAATTTTTCGGCTTTTCAATTGTTCAAATTTTCTCGAGATTTCAAAGTTTCGATTTCTCGATTTTTTAAATTTTTTATTTTTCGAAATCTCGGATCTTTTATCTTTCGTTGGTCGAAGTTCCGATTTTTCATTTTTTAATTTCTCGATTTTTCAATTTTTCGATTTATCCCTTTTTTTATTTTAAATTTTTCAATATTTCAGTTTTTAACTTTTCGATTTTGTGAAACTCATTATTACACCTCATTTATTTTGATATGTTGACATTTGTAAATAATAAGTTCGTATTTCAAAGATTTTATTGAATTTACAAAAAAAAAAAAAACATATGTTGTGTCCAGTCAAGTGACACTTTATTTGACATTAAAATGTCAAATTGAACAAGTGACGTGTTGGTGTTGCCAACATAATTTTTTAACAAAAAAAAAAAAAATGCGCCCCTAGTTAAATATTTAATTGCGATGGACACTGTAAAAAATGTAATGTTGTCTTCGGGACTTTAAACTGAAAAGTTTAAAATATCTTAACGTTTGTGTAACTTGATAATTTTCTAAATTTATGATCAACTATTTATATCTATCATTTTTATCTTCTACAAAATTTATGGCTCCATTCAACTTTAAGTCGCTCCAAATGTTCAATATTTCCTGGATAACGAAGTTTATGAGTTTCCGGAAATTTGTCAGGGTTCTTTGAATTCAAAATTTGAGATTTCCCGTTCTTTACTAGTTAGAAGTCGTATATTTTGAATACAACTAATATAATTTTCACATTTTGTCAGTAGAATTGTCAAATTGTTACTACAATTCATTTATTTTGACATGTGGACATACGTAAATGTTAAATTCTTAGGTAGCATTATATCTTTTAGGACGGTTAATTGAATTTGTGAAACGTCACCTCAAAAAATAAACGAAGTATAGCCACAATAATTATTTTTACGATTTTTATTTATGATTTATCTGCTTCATTTTTTTTAACAAAACTTTGACGCTAATCCTCAATTAATTACGTTATTTCGAAAACACAAAACCGCCACACTCTAGTTTTATTTGACGCCGTTTCCAGCTATTTTAATCAACACTTAATTGCATTGTTCCGATCAAACCGCCTCCCATTAATTACGAATTCATAGCCCGTTGAATTTTTTAGGAAGCGCATTTACCAAGGGGAAATTTCTCGACGTACATCATGTGACGGTCCTCTTTAAAAATAAACGACCCACGACTTAAAATAAACACGCTGTTTGCTCCTATTTATAATTGTCGCTATTTTTGTAGACTTTTGTTTCGACATCGAACATCCCACAAATGCGATGTTCGAATTGTGTATATTTGGAGTCGTTTTTCGTGACGTCGATCGGCGCCGGCGGCTATAAAAATCATTAATTTATTAATAATAATAACAGTAACGTGACGAGCACGTGGACCAAGGTGCTAAATTCGGCCCAGGAAAACACGCTCGTCCTGGTGGTACCGAACATGATTGCGACTCTGATTAGCTGATAAGCGACTATTTTTGGGTTTATACGTGTATTCGCACTTCGTAGTTCTGCAAAAAATGCAAAAGTGTGATTAAACATTAATGATTATCTGTTGGAATGAGATACCGCTTTCATTTACATAAAAAGTGGGACTTTTTCTTAGTCTGCTACTTTTTCCTGCATTATTTCGAGTTAACTGACTTCTATTAGTATTTGCGGCTGGTAATTGTTCTCCAACATGCATACAAACTTTCCGAATTAGTAACGGTGTTTAATTAAATTCCTGAGGTAATAATCAGGCTGGATAAGGAGCGGGTCAGCACTAATAAAATTTTATCTCGAGAGGATATTTCGACATTTTTGTTGTCACGCCTGAGTATCACAATATTTTGTTGCAAATATTATTGAGTCAATACGTCTTGTTTACTAGCCACACGACGATCGTAAAAGTGCGCTTAAATTTCCAAGTTCGAATTCTCTGCGTAATAATCGCCGACAGACGTAGTTGGACGTTTCCGTATTCTTCGAACTGCGACGAAATAAATAATCCAGTCAAGTGTGATTACAAATCATTCTGGTGCGATTAGGCTCTTAAAGTTTGTACTGCGTACAAAATCTGTTTTATTTCATTTTTACATTTAATACAACATATAGGAGCCCTAGTTATCACAGTGTTGTCACGTCTGGCTGCATCCGACGCGTATTCGTAACACCAGAAATGACATTCACTTTGTATTTTTAAACTGGACACCCAGTATATTTTTTAATAAATTTATCGTTTGCCTGTTTTACGACAAAAAAGCAACCGATGTTCTTAAATTAATAATAAAAAAGTTATTCAGTAAATTTGACGAAAAATCTTTAGAATCTCTAGCAATTTTAGTACATCTAGGATCCTTAGAATCACTAGAAAATTTAGTTTCTGTACAATTTTTAGAATCTTCAAAATCTATGACGCTGAGAATTTCCAGAACCTCTAGAATCTGTAAAATTTCTACAATCTTTAGAATCTCTAGAATGGCTCGAATCGGTGGAAACTAAAACTTGTCCACTCCCTAGATTCTACATAGTTTTTTGAATTACTAGAATCTTTGGAATCTCTGGAAGCTCTAGAATCTTTAACAAATCTGGAATCATCAGAATCTGTAGAATTTTTAGGATCTCTAGGATGTTTAGTATCCCTAAAATCTTTGGAATCTTTGGGATTTTTAGAATGTTTACAATTTTTAGAGTGTCCACAATCTTTGTATTTTTAAACTGGACACGCAGTATATTTTTTAATAAATGAATCGTTTGCCTGTTTTACTAGAAAAAAGCAAAGAATGTTCTCAAATTAATAATAAAAAAGTTATTCAGTAAATTTGACGAAAAATCTTTAGAATCTCTAGCAATTTTAGTATATCTAGGATCCTTAGAATCACTAGAAAATTTAGTTTCTGTACAATTTTTAGAATCTTCAAAATCTATGACGCTGAGAATTTCCAGAACCTCTAGAATGTGTAAAATTTCTACAATCTTTAGAATCTCTAGAATGGCTCGAATCGGTGGAAACTAAAACTTGTCCACTCTCTAGATTCTACATAGTTTTTTGAATTACTAGAATCTTTGGAATCTCTGGAAGCTCTAGAATCTTTAACAAATCTGGAATCATCAGAATCTGTAGAATTTTTAGGATCTCTAGGATGTTTACTATCCCTAAAATCTTTGGAATCTTTGGGATTTTTAGAATGTTTACAATTTCTAGAGTGTCCACAATCTTTGTATTTTTAAACTGGACACGCAGTATATTTTTTAACAAATGAATCGTTTGCCTGTTTTACCAGAAAAAAGCAAAGAATGTTCTCAAATTAATAATAAAAAAAGTTATTCAGTAAATTTGACGAAACATCTTTAGAATCTCTAGGAATTTTAGTATCTCTAGGATCTTTAGAATCCGTAGAATCTTTGGTTTCTGTACAATTTTTAGAATCTTCAAAATCTATGATGCCGAGAATTTCCAGGACCTCTAGAATCTGTAAAATTTCTACAATCTGTAGAATCTCTAGAATAGCTGGAATCGCTGGAAACTAAAACTTGTCCACTCTCTAGATTCTACATAGTTTTTTGAATTACTAGAATCTTTGGAATCTCTGGAAGCTCTAGAATCTTTAACAAATCTGGAAGCATCAGAATCTGTAGAATTTTTAGGATCTCTAGGATGTTTAGTATCCCTAAAATCTTTGGAATCTTTGGGATTTTTAGAATGTTTACAATTTTTAGAGTGTCCACAATCTTTATTAGCTCCAGAATCTCCAGAACCTCTAGAAACTCTAAAGTGTGTAGAATTTCTAGAATCTTTAGAATCCCTAGAATGGCTGGAATCGCTGGACTCTAAAACTTCTACAGTTTCTAGATTTTGTATAATTTTTTTTTATTACTAGAATCTTTGGCAGCGCTGGAAAACCTGTATCTCTAGATCCTATGGAATCTCTAGAACCTTTAAAAATCTGGAAACTTTAGAATATTCTTCGGAATCTATCGAATTTTTAGGGTTTCTAGGATATTTAGAATCTTTAAAATCTCTACAATTACAGGAACCGCTAAAATCTAAAAGTTTTGGAATCTTTGGAATTTTTAGAATTTTTACAACATCTAAAAACTCTAGAACTTTCAGAACCTTTAGAATTTTTAGAACCTGCAGAATCTCTTAAATCTGTAGAATTTCTAGAATCTTTAGAATATCTAGAATGGCTGGAACCCTAGAATCTAAAACTTTTGGAATCTTTGGAATTACATTTTTTTTTACAATTTTTAGAGTATCCACAATCTTTAGTATCTCCAGAATCTCCAGAACCTCTAGAATCTCTAAAGTCTGTAGAATTTCTAGAATCTTTAGAATCCCTAGAATGGCTGGAATCGTTTGACTCTAAAACTTGTACAATTTCTAGATTTTGTATAATTTTTTGAATTACTACAATCTTTGGCATTTCTGGAAAATCTGTATCTCTAGATCCTATGGAATCTCTAGAATCTTTAGAGAGTCTGGAAACTTTAGAATATTTTTAGGGTTTCTAGGATATTTACAATTCCTAGAATCTTTAAAATCTCTTCAATTATTATTGGAACCGCTAAAATCTAAAACTTTTGGGACCTTTGGAATTTTTAGAATCTTTACAATTTCTAAAAACTCTAGAATCTATAGAGCCTTTAGAATCTCTAGAATAGCTAGAATCGCTGGACTCTAAAACTTATACAATTTCTAGAATTTCTAGATTTTGTGTGCTTTTTTGAATCACTAGAATCTTTAAAACGTCTGGAATATTTAAATTTCTAAAAGCTAAGAATCTAGGGTCTCTAGGATACTTAGAATCTCTAGAGTCTAAAACTTGGAATTTTTGAAATTTTTAAAATTTGTAGGATTTTTAGAGTGTCCACAATCTTTAGTATCTCCAGAATCTTTAGAATCTCTAGAATGGCTGGAATAGCTAGTCTCTAAAACGTGCACAATCTCTAGAATTTCTAGATTTTTTGGAATCTCTAGGATCTTTAGTAAATCTGGAATCTTTAGAATCTCTAAAATCTTCAGAAGCTGTAGAATTTTTAGGATCTCTGGGATATTTAGAATCCCTAAAATATTTAGAGTAACTGCTGTAACCACTAGAATTTAAAACTTTTGGATTCTTTGGGATTTTTAGAATTTTTACAATTTTTAGACTGTCTACAATTTTTAGTATCTCCAGAATTTCTAGAATCTAAAACTTGTACAATTTCTGGAATTTCTAGATTCTGTATATTTTTTTTAATTACTAGAATCTTTGGAAGCTCTGGAAACTCTGAATCTCTAGATCTTATAGAATTTCTAGAATCCTTAGAACGTCTGGAATCTTTCGAATCTCTAAAATCTTCAGAATCTAACGAATTGTTAGGGTCTCTAGGATATCCCTAAAATCTAAAAGTTTTGGAGTCTTTGGAATTTTTAAAATTTTGTGTATCCATAATCTGTAGTATTTCCAGAATTTCCAGAACATCTACAATCTCTAAAAACACTAAAATCTATAGAATTTTTAGAACCCGTAGAATCTGTATAATTTTTACAATCTATAGAATCTCTAGAATGAATGGAATCGTTATGCTCTAAAACTTGTCTAGTCTCTAGAATCTCTAGATTCTGCATACTTTTTTGGAATTAGTAGAATCTTAATTTGTAGATTTTTTGGAATCTCTAGAATTTTTAGTAAGTACGGAATTTTTAGAATCTATAGAATTTGTAGAATCTCTACAATCTTTAGAATCTCTGCAACTGCTGGAACTCCTAGAATCTAGAAACTTTTAGAATCTTTGGAAGTTTTAGAATTTAAAAATTTTTTAGAGTGTAGCAATTTTTAGTGTCTCAAGAATATCCAGAGCCTCTAGAATCTTGAGAATCTCTAAAATTTGTATAATTTCTCCAATCTTTAGAATGTCTAGAATGGTTGGAATGACTAGACCCTAAAACTTGTACAATTACTAGAATCTTTAGAATCTTTGGAAACTCTGAATCTCTAGATGCTATGGAATTTCTAGAATCTTTAGAACGTCTGGAATCTTTAGAATCTCTAAAAGCTTCAGAATTCAGAATTTTTAGTGTACCTAGGATACTGAGAATCTCTAAAATTTTTGAAATCTTTGGATTTAAAAAAAATACAATTTTTAGAGTGTCTACAATTTTTGGTATCTCCAGAATCTCCAGAACCTCTAGAATCTCTAAAAACTCTTAAATCTATAGAATCTTCAGAATTTTTAGAACCTGTAGAATCTCTAAAATCTGTAGAATTTCTAGAATCTTTGGAATCTCTATAATGGCTGGAATTGCTGGACTCTAAAACTCGTACAATTTCTAGAATTTCTAGACTCTGTACAATTTTTTGAATTACTAGAATCTTTGGCATCTCTGGAATCTCTGTATCTCTAGATCCTATGGAATTTCTGGAGTCTTTAGAATCTGGAAACTTTAGAATATTCTTTGGAATCGTATCAAATTTGTAGGGTCTCTAGGATATTCCTAGAATCTTTAAAATCTCTATAATTGCTGAAACCGCTAAATTCTAAAACTTTTGGAATCCTTGGAATTTTTAGAATTTCTGCAATTTTTAGAGTATCCGCAGTCTTTAGTATCTCCAGCACCTCTAGAATCTCTAAAAACTCTAGAATCTATACAGCTTTTAGAATGTTTAGAACCTGCAGAATATCTTAAATCTGTAGAATTTTTAGAATTTTTGGAATATCTGGAAACTCTGAATCTCTAGATTCTATAGAATTTCTAGAATTTTTAGAACGTCTGGAATCTTTAAATCTCTAAAAGCTTCAGTATCTAACGAATTTTTAGGGTCTCTAAGGTACTTTGAATACTTACTAGTATCTAAAACTTTTGGAATCTTTGGAATTAAAATAATTTTTACAATTTTTAGAGTGTCCACAATCTTTAGTATCTCCAGAATCTCCAGAACCTCTAGAATGGCTGAAATCGCTAGTCACTAAAACTTGGACAATCTCTAGATTTTTTGGAATGTCTAGAATCTTTAGTAAATCTGGAATCTTTAGAATCTCTAAAATCTTCAGAATCTCTGGGATATTTAGGATCCCTAAGATGTTTAGAATCTATGCAACTGCTGGAACCACTCGAATCTAAAACTTTTGGAGTCTTTGGGATTTTTAGAATTTTTACAATTTTTAGATTGTCTACAATTTTTAGTATCTCCAGAACTTCTAGAATCTTTAGAATCTCTAGAATGGCTGGGATCACTAGACTCTAAAACTTGTACAATTTCTGGAATTTCTAGACTCTGTATAATTTTTTGAATTACTAGAATCTTTGGAATCTCTAGAATCTTTAGTGAGTTTGGAATTTATAGTATCTATAGAATTTAAAGGATCTGTAGGATATTTAGAACCCCTACAATCTTTAGAATCTCTGCAACTGCTGGAACTCCTAGATTGTAGAAACTTTTAGGATCTTTGGGATTTTTAGAATTTTTACACAATTTTTAGAGTGTCTACAACTTTTGAGTATCTCCGAAATATCCAGAACCTCTAGAATCTTTACAATCTCTAAAATCTGTAGAATGTCTAGAATCTCTAAAATCTAACGAATTGTTAGGGTCTCTGGGATATCCCTAAAATCTAAAACTTTTGGAATCTTTGGCATTTTTAAAATTTAGAGTCCATAATATTTAGTATCTCCAGAACCTCCACAATCTCTAAAAACTCTAAAATCTATAGAATCTTTAGAATTTTTAGAAGCCGTAGAATGTCTAGAATCTGTAGAATTTCTCCAATCTTCAGAATGTCTAGAATGGCTGGAATGACTAGACTCTAAAACTTGTACAATTACTGGAATCTCTGGAAACTCTGAATCTCTAGCTAGATCCTATGGAATTTCTAGAATCTTTAGAACGTCTGGAATCTTTAGAATCTCTAAAATCTTGAGATTCCAACGAAATTTTTGTGTCTCTAGGATACATAGAATCCCTAGAATTTAAAATTTTTGGAATCTTTGGATTTTTAAAAATTTTTACAATTTTTAGATTGTCCACAATTTTTAGTATTTCCAGAATCTCCAGAACCTCTAGAATCTCTAAAAACTCTAAATTCTATAGAATTTTTAGAACCTGTTGAATCTCTAAAATCTGCAGAATTTCTAGAATCTTTGGAATCTCTATAATGGCTGGAATCGCTGGATTCTAAAACTCGTACAATTTCTAGAGTTTCTAGATTCTATATAATTTTTTGAAGTCACTAGAATTTCTGCAATCTCTGTATCTCTGGATCCTGTGGAATCTCTAGAATCTTTAGAGAGCCTGGAAACTTCAAAATCTCTAAATTCTTTAGAATTTAACGAATGTTTAGGGTCCCTAGGATATGTAGAATCCCTAGAATCTTTAAAATCTCTATAGTTGCTGGAACCGCTAGATTCTAAAACTTCGAAAATTTTAGAATTTTTACAACATTTAGAGTGTCCACAATCTTTAGTGTCGCCAGAATTTCCAGAAACTCTAGAATCTCTAGAACGGCTTGAATCGTTAGAATCTTAAAGTTGTGCAATCCTAGAATCCAGAATCTCTCTAGACTTTGTACAATTCTTGAATCACTAGAACCTTTGGAATCTCTGGAAACTGAAACTCTAGACCCTATCGAATCTCTAGAATCTTTATAACTTGTAGAGTTTTTAGTATCTATAGAATTGCTGGAACTGGTAAAGTCAAAAAATTTTGAAATTCTTGAAATTTTTACAATCTACAGAATTTTTGGTATGTTTATATCCTGGATTCTGGATTTTAATTATATGGGGACTGACCGAAGCCAGCCGGCACTTAGGCCTTCCCCTGGTCCATATCAAGGTGTCTTCCCACTTTTCTACTAGCATGCCTCCAGAACCACTGGAATAACTGGAATCACTAAACTCTAAAAATTGTACATTGTCTGGAATATCCAAAATCTTCATAATCTCTACTATTGCCAGAACCGGTAGACTCCAAAAATTTGGAATCCTTAGAATTTTTGGAATCTGCAGGATTTTTAACATGTCTAGAATCTCTAGAATTTGTAGAATCTCTGGAATCTTTGGAATCTTTAGAATTGCTAAAACTTGTACGATCTCTAGAATCTCTAGATCCTATGGAATCTCTACAATCTTTAGAACGTCTGAGATCTTTAGAATCTCAAAATCTTTAGAATTTCTAGAAATTTTAGTATCTCTAGAATCTTTAGAATAATTAGAATTACATTCTCTAATATCTTTAGAGTCCCTCCTATTGCTGGAACTGGTAGACTCCCAAAGAATTTGGAATCTTTAGAATTTTTACAATTTTTAGAATCTCCAGAACTTTGGTCTTATTGGAGGCATTCATTTTCGGCAAAAGTGTGGCTTCAATTTTCTCGACGACCATGTCCAGTCTGTAGAGCAATCGCACTGACATCTAGTGACCAAATCAAAATCGCTTCCATTAATCTTAAAACGAAGCAGAAGGAAACGCGGAAACAAATTTTCTTATTTGAGTTAGTTGGCGTCGAACTCACGGACCCTCACCAGACAGACAGACAGACAAACGGAAAGAAATGACAATAAAAATGCGGGCTTTGTGACTACAACTACTACGATTATACTTTTTATCACTAATACCGATATGAAAAGATAAGGTGCGGACAAAGCTCGGGACAAAAAAAAATGCCCATAATCACTGAAAATGGACCGACGAAAATCTGTAGGTCTTTGATTTTAACTCGATCCCTTTTCCCGCCAGCTCCCACACCCCTCCCATCCCAATCGAACTTCGCCCTCTGCAGGCGTCACTGGGGCGTCCCACCGAGCCGACGCACTACTCCGACCATATTGTGACGTCAGGATTGACGAAACATTTTTATAATGATTTGGCCGAGGTCGCGAAATTTCAGTTGCTTGTAGACTTGGACGAGTACACAAGTGCTACCTCGAGCTCTCTATTTTGATCGTTACGAATTTTTCCTGGACGGTCGTTAGTCCCGTGGTGTCTGTAGAGGATTATCGCCCGTATTTGACATCAACGGTGTTCAGCAATAACGTAAGTTGAGTGATTTTTGTTGTGGAATTATGGACTCTACGTAGTAGACTAAATTGCTACTACGAGACCAGAGGGACAGATTTTTTAAAATCGTTAAAATTTCTAGTTGAAATCGGACGAAATATTATGTACCGTTAGAACTAACAATCATTTTACACCGTTATGTAAAGTACAGTTTTAACTTAGACGAGATTTAAAACATCAGTATAATTAAAACTGGTAAAATCGGAAGCACAGCTGATTTGTTGGGGAGTATTTTAGTCATAGAGTGCACTCACTCGGAATCTTTGTTTGTAGTGTCACCCCCAAGTGGTTGGATTAGTAACTAGAACAGGCGCCAAATTTGAACGCGAATTGTGCAAAAATTGTAAAAATTCTGACTAAAAACCCCAACAGTCAGAAGTAGTCGACGTAATTGAAAGCGTAGTTCTCGATATTCGATGGACGTACTTTCCCAGATTTGTGGGACGTGTATAATTGGTGTTTTTTCACGTTTTTTGAATAAATTGGTCGTTATTGATGTTATTATGTTAGTTTAATGGTTTCTCAGTACCGTAATGAGTGATAAAGTAAAGTTAGATCATCTGAAGCGTGAATTATCATCATCAGTCATAGAACATCAGAGAAACCTGAATCATACTCTCATTTAAATATAGCCAACTGTGTACTTTCGGTTTACTATAGAAAATAGGCTATCGATTGCGCCTAAAAATACGCTTTATTATTAGACCCACATTATCCTCGACTGTGTTTAACATTAACAACGCTGCATTTGCATACTAACTATTGTAAATAAAAAAATACCGCTAGTAATAAAGCGAAGCGTCAGCGTTCCACCAAGGGTACGACAAGTACTTTGACACCATCGAAATCGTCCACGTGAAGGACGGGCCAAAAATACACCGACGATTATTAATAGCCGATAAGAATAATAATTATCGATTGACTTTCGTCGATATTGCCCCCATAAAAACGGCGTAGTGGCCACTAACCGCTAAATTAACAAACGTGGATTTCGTGTGCATTATGTATCGTCCTACTTTCGCCTTTCGTGTCGGCGAAAGAAGAAAGTTGTTGCCTTTTGAATGGCTTGCATTTTTCGGTGGGGCTCGACGAGGTGGATCTAAATTTATTTGAGTACGTGCGTCTGCGGAAACTGATTTATTAGAATGTGGGGTTTGACGTATTTCGATATTGACAATTAAATTTTCGTTAGGTAATCCGATTGGAAAGGAATTCGACCTTACTTTCATCGGGGTTTGATTTTTTGCCGTCTTGACGCAACGAAGTCGATGGTTATTTGTGCATTGGCAATTGTTTGCAGTTGTGCAAACGCAGTACACAGAGTGGTAAAGTGGGGTTATGGTGGTTTCGATTTTGGAAAATTTCGGTGGCTGAAATTGCGAAACGAGGTTCTAACAGGTCGAAAAGTTGTTTGTGTTTATGTAAAGCGTTTTAGGAAAAGTCGTAAAATTGAAAAAAATTCATTACATATTCACCGGACACTTCAGTAAATAAATTTTATTTGCAGTGTTTCAGAGTATTTACGTAATGTAGAGTATGTTTATATATTTTTTTTATTTTCTTTCCTTTTGCCTGAGGTGATGTCGTGCCTTGATGATTGAAGTAAAATCATTCAAATTTGGTGTATTTTTCCTTAATAAAAAATAATTAATATCATTTTTCGTTCCATTTTTATCAATCATGTTCTGACGTTTCAAGCTCATAACCTTAAGGTCGACTTATAAACTTGTGGCTGACGTTGCTGTTCGTCGTTGACGTTAGGTTTTCAACCAATCAAATTGCTTATAGGTGGGGCTTAATTTTTGGCTTGTTTTTTTCTTAATATACGTAGTATTCTTTGAACAACACGATACTCAAAAACATGTTTAAAACGGTAAATTTGTATAGGGAAATATCGATTTTGCAATTATGCCCCGCCCCTCGGTCTGACAACGAATGAAAAATTCATCACGATTGAGATCAAGACGGATGGGTGGAGCTTCTCTTTTGGTTTTCTTTTTTAATTAATACATTTAGTTTTCTTTGAATAACACGATTACTTAAGAACATATTTCACATGGTAATTTGTCGTAGAAAAATAATGATTTTGCAGTTAAGCTCCGCCTTCTTGGCTGACGACGAATAGACAAAAATCACCAGAATTGAGATAGGGCGGGTGGGCGGGGTTTATATTTTGCCTTTTTTTTTTCGTAACATACATAGCCATCTTTTCGCAACAAGCAACTTAAAACATGGTTAAAATGGTACATTTTCGCAAGGAAATACGGATTTTGCAATTATAGGGCGAAGCCTAATTGCAAAATCGATATTTCCTTATACAAATTTACTATTTTAAACATGTTTTAATATTTTTTTATTATTTATTTTTTCTTAATATGCGTAGTATTCTTTGACTAACACGATGCTCAAAAACTTCTATAGAATCTTTATAATTTTTAGAACCTGTAGAATCTCTAAAATCAAAACTTTTGGGATTTTTTAATTTTTTACAATTTTTAGAGTGTCTACAATTTTTAGTATGTCCAGAACCTCTAGAATCTCTAGATTCTATGGAATTTCTAGGATCTTTAGAACGTCTGAAATCTTTGGAATCTCGTGCAATTTCTAGAATTTCTAGATTCCGTAAAATTTTTTGAATTACTAGAATCTCTATCCCTAGATCCTATGGAATCTCTAGAATCTTTGAAATCTCTACAATTGCTGAAACCGCTAGAATCTGAAACTTTTGGAATCTTTGGAATCTTTACAATTTTCAGAGTGTCCACAGTCTTTCTTCAGAATCTCCAGAACTTCTAGAATCACTAAAATCTGTAGAAATTGTAGATTCTGTATAATTTTTTGAATTATTGGAATCTTTGGCATCTCTGGAATCTCTGTATCTAAGATCATATGGAATCTCTAGAGCCTTTAGAATCTGGAAACTTTAGAATAATCTCCAGAATCTATCGAATTTTTATGGTTTCTATGGTCATTAGAATCTCTGGAATTTTTAAGATCCCTACAATTCCTGGAGCCCCTAGAATCAAAACTTTTGGGATTTTTTAAATTTTTACAATTTTTAGAGTGTCTACAATTTTTAGTATCTCCAGAATCTCCAGAATCTCTAGAATGGCTGTAATCTCTGGAAACTCTGAATCTCTAGACTCTATGGAATTTCTAGGATCTTTAGAACGTCTGGAATCTTTGGAATCTCTAAAATTTTCAGATTTCAACGAAATTTTTTGTCTCTAGGATACATAGAATCCCTAGAATCTTAAAATTTTTGGAATCTTTGGATTTTTAAAAATTTTTACAATTTTTAGATTGTCCAAAATTTTTAGTATCTCCAGAACCTCTAGAATCTCTAAAAACTCTAAAATCTATAGAATTTTTAGAACCTGTAGAATTTCTAGAATCTTTGGAATCTCTATAATGGCTGGCATCGCTGGCTTCTAAAACTCGTGCAATTTCTAGAATTTCTAGATTCCGTAAATTTTTTTGAATTACTAGAATCTTTGTAATCTCTGTATCTCTAGATCCTATGGAATCTCTAGGATTTTTAGAATCCCTAGAATCTTTAAAATCTCTACAATTGCTGAAACCGCTAGAATCTAAAACTTTTGGAATCTTTGGACTTTTTACAATTTTCAGAGTGTCCACAGTCTTTCTTCAGAATTTGCAGAACTTCTAGGATCTGTAAAATCTGTAGAAATTGTAGATTCTGTATAATTTTTTGAATTATTGGAATCTTTGGCACCTCTGGAATCTCTGTATCTTTAGATCCTATGGAATCTCTAGAACCTTTAGAATCTTTAGAATAATCTCCAGAATCTATCGGATTTTTATGGTCTCTATGGTCTTTGGAATCTCTAGAATCTTTAAAATCCATACAATTCCTGGAGTCCCTAGAATCAAAACTTTTGGAATTTTTTAAATTTTTACAATTTTTAGTATCTCCAGAACCTCTAGAATTTCTAGAATGGCTGGAATCTCTGAATCTCTAGATCCTATGGAATTTCTAGGATCTGTAAAACGTCTGGAATCTTTGGAATCTCTAAAATTTTCAGAATTAAACGAATTTTTTTGTTTCTAGGATACATAGAATCCCTAGAATTTAAAATTTTTGGAATCTTTAGATTGTCCAAAATTTTTAGTATCTCCAGGATCTCCAGAACCTCTAGAATCTCTAAAAACTCTAAAATCTATAGAATCTTTGGAATTTTTAGAACCTGTAGAATCTCGAAAATCTGTAGAATTTCTAGAATCTTTGGAATCTCTGTATCTCTAGATCTTGTATCTTTACAGAATCTGGAATCTTCTGAATCTATCAAATTTTTAGGGTCTCTAGGATATTTAGAATCCCTAGAATGTTTAAAATCTCTACAATTGCTGAAACCTCTAGAATCTAAAACTTTTGGAATCTTTGGAATTTTACAATTTTTAGTGTCCACAGTCTTTCTTCAAAATCGCCAGAACCTCTAGAATCTCTAAAATCTGTAGAATTTCTAGAATGGCTTGAATCGCTGGACTCTAACATTTGTACAATTTTTGGAATTTCTAGATTCTGTAAATTTTTTTGAGTTACTAGAATCTTTGAAATCTCTAGAATCCTTTAGAGTGTCCACAATCTTTAGTGTCTCCCGAATCTCCAGAAACTCTAGAATCTCTAGAATGGCTTGAATCGTTAGAATCTTAAAATTATACAATCCTAGAACCTTTGGAATCTCTGGATACTGAAACTATAAATCCTATAGAATCTTTAAAATCTTCAGAATCTATCGAATTTTTAGGCTTTCTAGAATACTTAGAATCCCTAGAATCTAAAACTTTTGGAATCTTTAGAATATTTTGAACCTGTAGAATCTCTAGAATCTTTAGTAAACCTGGAATCTTGGAATCTGTAAAATCTTCAGAATCTAGAGTTTTTAGGACTTTTAGGACTTCTAGGATATTTAGAATCCCTAAAATCTTTAGAATCTCTGCAAATGCTGGAACCACTACAATCTAAAACTTTTGGAATCTTCGGGATTTTTAGAATTTTTATAACGAATTTTTAGGGTCTCTAGGATACTTAGAATCTCTAGAATCTTTAAAATCTACAATTCCTGGAACCGCTAGAATCTAAAATTTTTGGAATCTTTACGATTTTTACAATTTTTGCAGTGTTCATAATCTTTAGTATCTCCAGAATCTCTAGAACCTCTAGAATATCTAAAATCGGTAGAATTTCTAGAATGGCTGGAATCGCTAGACTTTGAAAGTTGTACTTTTTCTGGAATTTCTAGATACTGTATAATTAATTTTTTGAATTACTAGAATCTTTAGAGAGTCTGGAAACTTAAGAATAATTTTCAGAATCTTTCGAATTTTTAGGGTCTCTAGAATCTTCAAAATCTCTACAATTCCTGGAACCGCTAGAATCTAAAATTTTTGGAATCTTTGGAATTTTTACAATTTTTGGAGTGTCCACAATCTTTAGTATCTCCACAAGCTCTAGAACCTCTAGAATATCTAAAATCCGTAGAATTTCTAGATTGGCTGGAATCGCTAGACTTTGAAAGTTGTACTTTTTCTGGAATTTCTAGATTCTGTATAATTAATTTTTTGAATTACTAGAATCTTTATCATCTCTAGAATCTCTGTATATCTAGATCGTATGGAATCTCTTGAATCTCTAGAGGGTCTGGAAACTTAAGAATAATTTTCAGAATCTTTTGAATTTTTAGGGTCTCTGGAATATATTATAGAATCCCTACAATCTTCAAAATCTTTACAATTGCTGGAACCGCCAGAATCTAAAACTTTTGAATCTTTGGAATTTTTTCAATTTTACTGTGTCCACAATCTTTGGTTTTTCTAGAACCTCTAGAATCTCTAAAATCTGTAGAGTTTCTAGAATGGCTGGAATCGCTAGACTCTAAAACTTGTACTTTTTCTGGAATTTCTGGATTCTGTATAATTTTTTGAATTACTAGAATCTTTGGCATTTCTGGAATCTCTGTATCTCTAGATTCTATGGAATCTCTATAATCTTTAGAGTCTGAAAACTTTGGAATCTCAAAAATCTTCAGAATGTAACGAATTTTTAGGGTCTCTAGGATACCTAGACTCTAAACTGGAAACTCTGAATCTCTAGATTTTTTGGAATCTCGAGAATCTTTAATAAGTCTGGATTTTCTAGAATCTATAGAATTTGTAGGATCTCTAGGATATTTAGAATCCCCAAAATCTTTAGAATCTCTGCAACTGCTGGAATCACTAGAATCCAAAAACTTTTGGAATCTTTGGGATTTTTAGAATTGTTACATTGTGTCTACAAGTTTTAGTATCTCCAGAATATCCAGAACCTTTAGAATCTCTAAAATCTGTAAAATGTCTAGAATTTTTAGAATCTCTAGAATTACTGGAATCGCTGAACTTACAACCCCTAGAACTTTTGGAATCTTTGGAAGTGTCCACAATCTTTAGTATCTCAAGATTCTCCAGATCCTCGACAAGCTCTAAAAACTCTAAAATCTATAGAATCTTTAGAACCAATACAATTTTTAGAATTCATTAATTTAATTTTTTCTTAATATACGTAGTATTCTTTGAACAACGTGATACTCAAAAACATGGTAATTTCTTGTAGAAAAATAATAAGGATTTTGCAATTAAATTCCGCTCCTTTGGCTCTCCACGATAAAAAAAATCATCACAATTGACCTTGAATTGAGATAGGGCGGGTGGGCGGGGCTTAATATACGTAGTCGTCTTTTCAGAACAAGAAACTGAAAACATGGTAAATTCGTGTAGACAAACATGGATTTTGCAAGTAAGCCCCGCCCCTTGATCTGACAGCGAATACTATGTGTAGTACGAAAAAAGGCAAAATATAAACCCTGCCAACACGATACTCAATAACACGTTTTTAATTTCTCGTAGAAAAATAAGGATTTTGCAGATAAGCTCCGCCTTCTTGGCTCACGACGAATAAGAAAAAATCATCACAATTGAGATAGGGTGGGTGGGTGGGGCTACATTTTGCCTTGTTTGTTTTACGATGTGTAGACTTACTTCGACAACAAGAAACTTAAAACATGTCTAAAATGGTAAAATTAACAAAGAAATAAAAATATTTCTAGGTGCATAAGATTGCTAGAAGTGTAGGGCAAAAATTGGAATTGTAGTCACAGTACAAAGTTAAAGTGCGATCAAAAGTCCCTCTAGTTACTTGTTGATTGTCTGTAGTCACCGGAACGTATGTCTACATTTACGTCAACACGACGTCAAAAAGAGAGGTTATAATGAAACACGAGCAATTGAACTTCGAACGTCCAGTCCCATTTTCCTCAACATTTCCCGCCTTACCTACGGAAACGTGGATTTCCTGTTTCCGTCTCAGTTGGGAATTTTGTTAGACCCAAAACCCCGGAAACTAACAATCTCATTCTGCTTTTTAATCACTCATTCAATGCTTCTTATTTTTCCTTAGTTGTTTTTGTTGTGTCACCTTCATTTTTTATCAGGTTATCTGTTGTGCTTCCCGATGTACGGAAACCTTTACTCCATTCCGCGAAATCTCTATCGCTTTGTGCCCCAAGGGCAAGGGTTAAATCCCTCTTATCACGATTGCAATAAACACGAACGCATTAGTAAACGTCGGCGTCGCGACGGCACCAGCGTCGGGTCGATAAACTTGCACGTTGGGCTATTTTGTGCTGGGTAAATGACCTAAATAGCAAAGAATCCAAAGAGCGGTTCAATTGCGCCATCTGCCACGGCCAGTGAACATAGAAACGTACGTCTCACTTTTCCGTAGTTTTCGTAATTACGACGCCACTAATAATCAAACAATAACAGTGGCGTAAATTTGGCAACTCGGGATCATTGATCGCAGTTTTTCGTCCGGCCATAAGTCGAATTGCGACATTTACCAGTGAAGATATTTCAACGTTTTCCAGTCACTCTAACTACGCGTCTCAAATTGTCCGAAACTTTGATCCGTCACGAGAATATCGCGTGAATCGTTGCTGAATCATTTAGTCGGTGATTGAGTTGAATTAGTTCGTCGGTTAGTGTAGATTGTATGTTTATTTTTTCTTTTTTGGTTGCAGTTCATGGGAACATGTCTCTTGCCAGTGTCCATCCCGCCGAGCTCCACTCCAGTCATAGGTAATTAACGCTCATTGCTTCATTTTATTTTATAAACACATATTTGTGCGACTTGCGTCAAAGCCATTTCACCAGGACGGACAATTACTTGCGTCATTTCGCATGCTAAATGTAATCTAGAATGCTGTGTAAAGATATATGGCGCCAATCTGGATAAGCCAGTGATAAGAGGTTACAACTTGACGAGAAAACAGGAAAATTCAAACGAAAACTAGTATAGTTGATTGTCGTAGGATTCACACAGGAAGAGGGAATTAGAGCAGGTCATGGAAATTGTCCTTAAATTGGCACCACTGACGAAATGACCTTTCTAGAAATTTCGTACATTGTTGTCTACACAGAGGTCTAAAGACTTGTTTCCGCGGTTTGTTTTACATACCGTATAATTTGCATGAAATTAGCTTAAATTTAAACAAACAGAAGTTTAGTTCATCACCTTCAAAAGTTTAATGACGTCATAGCAAAAAAATAAATAAGTAAAACTAAAACTTTTATTGGTGTGTATATAGGTCGCTGGATGATAAAGTAAATTCTACACTACCGGGCTATAAATATTTATTCGATAAATATTGCCACAGCTGTCGCAAATATTATCCAGATTGTCAAAACGGTCGCAAAAATTATAAATTTCATTTCAAAATTTTCTTTAACCAATTAGTGTGTTAAGTGGGCCTTGATTTTGCCGCTCTGTGAAGATGAGAGGCACATTTGTACACTTCTAGTTGTCCGTAACACAATAAAACTAATACTTCGACTTAAAGCAATAAAGTAATTTCCTAGATTTTATCGACCTACTATTAAATTTGCCCAAAATTTCAAAATCAGCCCAAGATTGATAAAACTGTGTAAAGGTTGTGTCAAAAATTTTGTCACAAGGCCACTACTAATTCAGACTTTATAAGACTGTACGTCAAATTATGACACCGGATGTACCGCCCGTTTCCATGACGACGTGAATGACAGGCGCCTTGTCAAAATCTCAAGTACTTATTAAATTTTTAAATGCTCGTTAAACACGAGATTGTTATCTCGGAATATAAATTTCACGTTTGAATTCGCCATCGTTTAACGTTTTTCACGGTTATTTTGACGCCAGAGTTGCCCGAATAGAAAATGTGAGGTTAGGATACCCATTCTGGTCCCGGTTTGTATAACGCATTTGAAATTGCAGCTCGCTGACGACCCTCAGCCACAGTCTCGACGACATCACCGAGGCCGCCTGGAGCCCCCAGGTCCACTCCGACCACGTCTTGACCATCGAAGAACTGCGCCTTCAAATGACCAGCTGCTTCACTTGCGGCGTGTCCTGGAGCGACAGCCACGTGTCGCTCGACTGCTCCGAGTGCGGGGGCTACGCCCTCGAGCGACCGTGCCCCGAGTGCGAGGGGGCTTGCGGCGCCAAGTGGAAGCGGGACCTGTCGATGGTGCGTATCCCGGTGTGCGTAGTTCGCCCCCACTGATTGTTTTTTTGCAGTCTCACGCCAGCAGTAAAGCTCGCTGGGAGGGGAAGTGCGCCAAGAAGCCCCAGCAGCCCCCCAAGAGCAGCCTCAGCTCGCAGGAGCTCAGTCTAAAGCTGGAGAAACTTAGTGCCAATTCATGACGCCATTTCACCATCTAACTTTCGTTTCAGATTTATAGAAAATGTACCTAAACAGGGTTTACTGATTATTTATATTTTTCGTTAATTAAATTAAATTATGTATGCATTTTGTATCGATGCTGTGACTCAGTGAAACCTGGTTCGGTTGGGTTTTCTTGTGTTTTGACTGAATCGTAATTAGCCTAACGCATCACCTGGTTACGACGCCGATGGGCGATTTGGTTTGTAATTTAGGTGTCTTCGCTTTCTTTGGGTTTTATATTAAAACCAAAGTTTTTGACGTTTGTTATAAGAATCGATATTTTATGGAAATTTCAGTGGATCCGCGATCTAGTAGGCAAATTGTACTTTGGAGAATATAGACCGTTGATATTATTATGATAGTATTTATCAAATTTCATATTTTTTTTAATGGACTGATTATAAAGCAACTGTAAGTATGCTCTAATTTAATAAAATTTATTAATGCATAAACTTTTGTTTTATTGGAATGCAACCAACATTACATTTTTTGTATAATTTTACTTCTGAGCGTAAGCTACGGAGGCTAGTAATCGAATTTCGACGGTTCATGACCTCTAGAGCACGAAAAAAGTGGTCTCCCATTTCCGTCTGTCGTCTCTATCCACTTTACAACGACAGTGTAACCAGAGAACATAGAGAAGCGTCATAGTTTAAATTAAATGACGGTTGAGGTGGTTGAGATCTCCTCGACTTACGTTGGCAACAATGTTTGTTTCTAACTAGGAAAAAAATTAACTACAATAGAAAAAAATGTCATAATATTTTGAGAACTTGTTTGATCTACAGACCAGAGCGCACTCAGGCCAATGTCGACTCTAAGCGCTCGGAAACGATTTGATTTATAAGCCATGATCCGTGATCTGATACACATTCTAACCGGTTTCGACCATAATTTCTGCTGTTTCAACTTTTGAGTTCTCAGTTTTTCGAAATTTTAGTTTGGGGACTTTTCAGTTTACTCCTATTTATTTTTCAATTTTTGGATTTTACAATTTCTCAATTTTTCAATTTCTCGGTTTTCAGTTTTTCTCTTCAATTTTACGATTTTTAAACATTTCGATTTTTCAATTTTTGACTTTTATAAACTCGTTATTTGTCGATTTTTCAATTAAGGTTTTTTGGTTTTTCAATTTTTCTATTTTTTCAGGTTTCGATATTTCAACTTCACTTTTTTGATTTCTCAGTTTTTGGACATTTCAGTTTTGGGATTTTTCAGTTTACTTATTATTCAATTTTTCGATCTTACGATTTTGCAAGTGTTTGATTTTTCAATTTTCGATTTTTTTAAGGTTTCGATATTTCGACTTCACTTTTTTCATTTTTCGATTCTTTAGATTATCAGTTTTGGGATTTTGCAGTTTTTCGATTCGTCAGTTTTCTTTCATTTTTCCGTTCTTCGACTTTTCCATTTTTGAGTTCTGGATTTTTCGATGTGTCGACTTTTTACTTTTTCGATGTTTAAATTTTAGATTCCTCAATTTTTTGGTATTTTAATTTCTCAATACTTAAAATTTTAGATTATTCGATTTCTCGATTTTTCATTTCAGCTCTTCCAAATTTCAGTTTTTCAAATGTTTCGATTTTTCGACTTCCCGGTTTTAGATCTTCTGTTTTTCAATTGTCGTTTTTTCAATTCTTCGATTTTTAAATTTTTCGATTTCTCGATTCTTCATTTCAGTTCTTCGATATTTCCGTTTTTCATGTTTTCGATTTTTCAAATGTTTTGATTTCTTAATACATCGATTTTCCGACTTCCCGGTTTTAGATTTTCTGTCGTTCAATTGTTTTCTCAAATTTTCGATTTTTCAATATTTCAAATTTGACATTTAAACTGTCAATTTTTCGATTTGTCAATTAATCGATGTTTTGATTTTCCCATTTCTTGAGTTTCGAGGGTTTCGATATTCCTGTTCTTCAATTCTTTAATTTTTCGATTTTTCATTTTTTAGTTTTTTTAAGATTTCGATTTTTCGACTTCACTTTTTGGATTTTTCGATTGCTTTTTAGGTTATCAGTTTTCGGATTTTTCAGGTTTTCTTTCATTTTTCAGTTTTTGGATATCTCAGTTTTGGGATTTTTCAACATTTCGATTCTTAGACTTTTCGATTTTTGACTCCTGGATTTTTTCGATGTGTCGATTATTTTACTTTTTAGATTTTTTAATTTTTAAAATTTTAGATTTTTCGATTTCTCGATTTTTCAGTTCAGTTCTTCGATATTTAAATTTTTTAAGTTTTCGAATTTTTCAAATGTTTCGATTTCTTTTTTCTCTTTTGATTTTTCGACTTTCTGGTTTTAGATTTTCTGTTTTCCAATTGTCATTTTGTCAATTTTTCTATTTTTTAAGGTTTCTATTCGAATTGTCTGCGTAATAGTCGCCGACAGACGAAGCTGGACGTTTCCGTATTCTTCGAACTGCGACGAAATAAATAATCCAGTTAAATGTGATTACAAATCATTCTGGTGCGATTAGGCTCTTAAAGTTTGCACTGCGTACAAAATCTGTTTTATTTAATTTTTAAATTTAATACAACATACAGGAGCCCTAGTCATCACAGTGTTGTCACGTCTGGCTGCATTCGACGAGTATTCGTAACACCAGAAATGACATTCACTTTGTATTTTTAAACTGAACACCCACTATATTTTTTAGTAAATGCGTCGTTTGCCTGTTTTACGACAAAAAAGCAACCGATGTTCTAAAATTAATAACAAAAAAGTTATTCAGTAAAATCGATGAAAAATCTTTGTAGAATCTGTAGAATTTCTACAATCTTTGGAATTTCTAGAATGGCTGGAATCGCTGGAATCTAAAACTTGTCCACTCTCTAGATTCTACATAGTTTTTTGAATTACTAGAATTTTTGGAATCTCTGGAAACTGTAGAATCTTTAGCAAATCTGGAATCATCAGAATCTGTGGAATGTTTAGGATGTTTAGACTCTCTAAAATCTTTAGAATCTTTGCAACTGCTGGAAACACTAGAATCTAAATGTTTTGGAATCTTTGGGATTTTTAGAATGTTTACAATCTTTAGTAACTCCAGAATCTCCAGAACCTCCAGAATCTCTAAAGTCTGTAGAATTTCTAGAATCTTTAGAATCCCTAGAATCGCTGGACTCCAAAACTTCTATAGTTTCGAGATTTTGCATATTTTTTTGAATTACTAGAATCTGGCAGCTCTGGAAAACCTAAATTTCTAGATCCTATGGAATCTCTAGAATCTTTAGAGAGTCTGGAAACTTTAGAATATTCTTCGGAATCTATCGAATTTTTAGAGTTTCTAGGATATTTAGAATCTACAATTACTGGAACCGATAAAATGTAAAACTTTTGGAATCTGGAATTTTTAGATTTTTTACAAAACTCTAGAACTTACAGAACCTTTAGAATTTTTAGAACCTGCAGAATCTCTTAAATTTGTAGAATTTCTAGAATCTTTAGAATATCTAGAATGGCTGGAATCGCTGGACTCTAAAACTTGTACAATATCTCTGGATTCTACATAATTTTTTGAATTATTAGAATTTTTGGAATCTCGGGAAACTCTAGAATCTTCAGAATCTGTAGAATTTTTAGGATCTCTAAGATATTTAGAATCTCTCCGACTGCTGGAACCACTCGAATCTTTTGGAATCTTTGGGATATTTAGAATTTTTCAATTTTTAGAATGTTCACAATTTTTAGTATCTCCAGAATCTCCAGAACCTGCAGAATTACTAGAATCTTTAGAATGGCTGGAATCGTTTGAGTCTAAAACTTGTACAATTTCTGGATTCTGTATAATTTTTTGAATTACTACAATCTTTGGCATCTCTGGAAAACCTGTATCTCTAGATCCTATGGAATGTCTAGAATCTTTAGAGTCTGGAAACTTTGGAATGTTCTTCGGAATATATCGAATTTTTAGGGTCTCTAGGATATTTAGAATTCCTATAATCTTTAAAATCTACAATTACTGGAACCGCTAAAATCTAAAACTTTTGGAATCTTTGGAATTTTTAGAATTTTTACAATCTCTAAAAACCTAGAATCTGTAGAGCCTTTAGAATCTCTAGAATGGCTAGAATCGCTGGACTCTAAAACTTATACAATTTCTAGATTTTGTGTACTTTTTGAATCTTTGGAATCTCTCGAAACTCTGAATTTCTAGATCCCATGAAATTTCTAGAATCTTTAAAACGACTGGAATCTCTATAAGCTTCAAAATCTAAAGAATTTTTAGGGTCTTTAGGATACTTAGAATCTCTAGAATCTCAAACTTGGAATTTTTACTATTTTTAGAGTGTCCACAATCTTTAGTATCTCCAGAATCTTTAGAATCTCTAGAATGGCTGGAATCGCTAGTCTCTAAAACTTGTACAATTTCTAGATTCTGTATAGTTTTTTGAATTACTACAATCTTTGGCATCTCTGGAAAACCTGTATCTCTAGATCCCATGGAATCTCTAGAATCTTTAGAGAATCTGGAAACTTTGGAATATTCTTCGGAATATATCGAATTTTTAGGGTTTCTAGGATATTTAGAATTCCTATAATCTTTAAAATCTACAATTACTGGAACCGCTAAAATCTAAAACTTTTGGAATCTTTGGAATTTTTAGAATTTTTACAATCTCTAAAAACTCTAGAATCTATAGAGCCTTTAGAATCTCTAGAATGGCTAGAATCGCTGGACTCTAAAACTTGTACAATTTTTAGATTTTGTGTACTTTTTGAATCTTTGGAATCTCTCGAAACTCTGAATTTCTAGATCCCATGGAATTTCAAGAATCTTTAAAACGACTGGAATCTCTAAAAGCTTCAGAATCTAAAGAATTTTTAGGGTCTTTAGGATACTTAGAATCTCTAGAATCTCAAACTTGGAATTTTTGGAATTTTTACGATTTTTAGAGTGTCCACAATCTTTAGAATCTTCAGAATCTCTAGAATCTTTAGAATCTCTAGAATGGCTGGAATCGCTAGTCTCTAAAACTTGTACAATTTCTAGATTCTGTATAATTTTTTGAATTACTACAATCTTTGGGACCTCTGGAAAACCTGTATCTCTAGATCCTATGGAATCTCTAGAATCTTTAGAGAGTCTGGAAACTTTGGAATAGTCTTCGGAATATATCGAATTTTTAGGGTCTCTAGGATATTTAGAATTCCTATAATCTTTAAAATCTCTACAATTACTGGAACCGCTAAAATCTAAAACTTTTGGAATCTCTGGAAACTTTGGAATTTTTACAATCTCTAAAAACTCTAGAATATATAGAGCCTTTAGAATCTCTAGAATGACTAGAATCGCTGGACTCTAAAACTTGTACAATTTTTAGATTTTGTGTACTTTTTGAATCTTTGGAATCTCTCGAAACTCTGAACCTCTAGATCCTATGGAATTTCTAGAATCTTTAAAACGGCTGGAATCTTTAAATCTCTAAAAGCTTCAGAATCTAAAGAATTTTTAGGGTCTCTAGGATACTTAGAATCTCTAGAATCTAAAACTTGGAATTTTTGGAATTTTTACGATTCCGTGTCCACAATCTTTAGTATCTCCAGAATCTCTAGAATCTTTAGAATCTCTAGAATGGCTGGAATCGCTAGTCTCTAAAACTAGAGTTTCTATTTTTTTGACTTCACTTTTTTGATTTTTCGATTTTTCAATTTTAGGATTTTTCAATATTTCAATTCATTGGCTTCTCTATTTTTGACGTCTGGATTTTTAGATGTGTCTACCTTTTTACTTTTTCGATTTTTCACTTTTTGGGTTTTTAAATTTTAGATTTTTCAATCTTTTGATACTTTAATTTTTCAATATTTCTTAATCTTTCGATTTTTCGACTTCCCGGTTTTAGATGTTCTGTTTTTCAATTTTTCGATTTGTTAATTTTTCATTCCCGATTTATCGAGATTTGGTTGTTCAGGTTTTCGATTTATCAGTTTTTCAATTTTTTATTTTGGCCTATTTCGGTTTCTCAGTTTTTTTAGTTTTCCATTTTTTCGTTTTTTGATTTTTCCGCTTTCCCAATTTTTCAACTTTTAACTTTTTGTTTATCGATTTCTCTATTTTTCGACTTCATCACTTTTCGATTTCTCGTTTTTTTGATCTTTCAATCTCTCAATTTTTCAATTTTTCGAATTTTTAAGTTTTTTGGTTTCTCGATTTATCGAGATTTGGATTGTCAATTTCTCAATTTATAAATTGTTCAATTTTTAACTTTTCGATTTTAGTTTATTTCGGTTTCTCAATTGTTCGACTTTTCGACTCCACGATTTCTTGATCTTTTGATTTTTCGATTTTCAATTTTTCATTTTTTTTTCTCACTGTTAATATCATACAGTGTATCGAAAACAACCACAAAAATTCACTAGAAACATTTAAAAAATCATACAAAATAGAACACAGTGTTTCCAAAAGATTTTCCCGAAAAAATCCATTGGGTTATTACGATTTCAACAATATTCTTAGTTTAAGACGTTTTGCTAGTATAAAACACAAATTAATAAAGAATTAATTCTTAGTTAAACAAAATATGCAAAATCATCTAAATATGTACCAAAAATATTCATTTAGTCGTTATAAAAACCGACCGAACAACTATTTCCCACAGAAATTATAGTCCAAACCAACCAAATCGCTTCTGAACGCTTAGAGTCGACATTGGCCTGAGCGCGCTCTGGTCTGTAGATCAAACAAGTTCTTAGGCGACGAGTTGTAGTGAAACAAGTTTTTTTATTGGCATCGACTATTTAAATTTGGCGCTTAAGGACTACAATGTCAATAAGGGTGGTTTTGCAAAATCAGCCTGTATGTCGCATCTATATTAATCTATGGTCTAACCAACCAATGTGATGATGTCATCTCCAATTTTTACAACAAACTAAAGAATTTTTTTAAATGTACATTGTGTATCAATATTCTGAAAACCCTTCTAATCGCGCTTAATAAACGTGTGCTAAATTTGCGAAAAGATTTATCTAACGACATATTTATGACGTTTGACATAAGGTATGTATGCAACCAACATTACACATTTGGACGAGGTAAACGTACTTCAACTACTAAACAAGATAATTCCGCTGATGAATATTTCTTATTTGTCTTTCAAAATGTTTTTAAAACGTCAGATTTCGAAAATCAGAGCAACAGCTCAGGTTGGACTTGGAAAAAAAATCCTCCATAACTAGTAAACAATGTTTTATATTCGAGTCAGAACGTGAGTAAAAATGTATTAATCAATTTGTTACAAATCATGATACGTTTCTTGTATTTAAACAGAAGGAGTAAAATGATCGAAATCATCTATACTTACAGATTTTAATTACTATAAAACACGTTTAAAGTTAAACACAAGAGAGTAACCATTATACAATAATAGTAATTTAATACATCTGAAAAACGAATGAACCTCGAAGCTGCGACTTACTTTTTGCCTAAAGCTTTCTGAGTTTGCGCCGTCTTCAACTTCGCCGCGGTCTCCTTTTCTGCAACGAAAGCCTCAATCTCTTTTAACCTCAAACACCGTAAATACCTTTCTGTTCGGCCTCCCTTCGCTTCTTCGCCTCTTCGCGCTGCTGCTTGATGATCGCTAATCTCGCCAGATCAGCCCTGGCTTGCTCCGTCTTGCCCTCCGCGTGCAGCTTCTGGTAGTGTGCTTGCGCCTTCTGTTTCTCGATTTCCTCGCGCTCCCGACGCGACAGCTGAGGTTTACCGTCTAATTCCGTATTTAAAGTGGACAACTTTTTGCTTTTCTTTTGTATCCTATTGGGGTTTTCGATTTCTATGAGGTTAGAAACGCCTTTCGCCTTCCTCTGAAAGAAACCGGTCAACACGAGTGCGACAAAGCCGCGCACGAACCTCGTCTTCGCTGGTGCTCTCCTCGTCGCTGCCGGACTCCTCCTCGCTTATTTTTTTGTCGCCGGAGGCCTCCTCTTCGCTGCTGCTGTCGTCGCCTTGTTGCTGCCTCCATTTCTTCTTCTGCTCTTCGCGTCTTCGCTCCTCCTCGAGCTCTTCGGGGTTTGTGAACCTTCGGTTGCGGCCTTTGTGGTTTGTGAATTTACCTTTAAACGAGGAATTGTTTAATTGAGGATGTTTTAATAATAGGTGTGACGCAGTTTTTGGCTGACATTTCTGGGCGGAGCTCACCTCGTGGCATGGTTAATTCGGGGGGTAATTTGCTAAATGAACACGGGACAAGTTGGTTTCAAAACTTAAATTTTGAAAGCTCTTTGTTGCAGACTTCTTTGAAACAAGTGCAATGCTTTTTTGTCAGGTCGAATGTCAATCGGGTCGTTGGCTGGACTGGCGAGCGCTGCCAACAGCACTGCGCGAAACAACCCAGACGGACACCTGCATTTAAAAAAAACTAAACCCACACAAGAAAAAAAATTGGTCCAAAGTTATTTCGGCAGAACTTCCCTCGCATGTGCAGTACTGTCCACCTGAACTGCTTCTGTGCAAAATTATAAAATTTGATTTAGCGGAATTTTACTTTTTGTAATAAAAAAAAGTTTCACGAGGACAGTTGGTACCCCCAAGAAGGTGTCACTATTTAAAAAAAAAGAGAGTTAGCCCCCCGAGAAGGTTTCACATTCAAAAAAAGACATCTGGCCCCCCGAGAAGGTTTTAAGGTCGATTGACGTTGAAAGTTGGCACGCCGTTGGGATGACGTCATGACGGTCGAGATGACCAATTTTTAACTTTCTCCGTTACGTTGCCGTTGACGTTGGGTTGTCAATGTCGACCAATCAAACTGCGGTCCGGTAGTGTGCAGTGCTGCCAACTTGAACTTACATTTTGGCCTTTTTTCTTAATATGTGCAGTCTTCTTTTCACAACAAGAAAAGTAAAACATGCTTAAAATGGTAAATTTTCGTAGGAAAGTATCGACTTTGTAATTAGGCTCCGCCCGTCGGTCTGACAACGAATCAAAAATTTGCCACAATTGAGCTGGGGATGGATGTGGGTGGGGCTTAATTTTTGGCTTGTTTTTTTCTTAATATACGTAGTATTCTTTGAACAACGCGATACTCAAAAACATATTTTTTATTTCTGTAGAAAAATAAGGATTTTGCAATTAAGCTCCACCCTCTTGACTCACGTCGTATAAAAAAATCATCACAATTGAGACAGGGCGGGTGGGCGGGGCTTACGTTTAGTCTTTTTTTTCTTATTATGTGTAGTCATCTTTTCACAACAAGAAACTTAAAACATGTTGAAATGGTAAATTTGTATGGGAAATACCGATTTTGCAATTACGCGCCGCCCCTCGGTCTCCAACAACGAATGAAACATTCATTACGATTGAGATCAAGACGGATGGGTGGGGCTCCCCTTCTGATTTTCTTTTCTAATTAATACACTTAGTTTTCTTTGTATAATGCCATTACTTACGAACATATTTCATATGGTAATTTGTCGTTGAAAAATAAGTATTTTGCAATTAAACTGTGCTCCTCGGCTTACGACGAATAAGAAAAAATCATCAGAATCGAGATAGGGTGGGTGGGCGGGGCTTATATACTTTTTGCCTTATTTTTAATATACATAGCCATCTTTCCACAACAAGAAACTTAAAACATGGTTAAAATGGTACATTTTTGCAAGACAATATGGATATTACAATTATGGGTCGGAGCCTAATTGCAAAATCGATGATTCCTTATACAAATTTTCCATTTTAAACATTTAAAGTTTCATGTTCTGAAAAGAAGTGTACACATATTAAAACGAAAGGCAAAATGTAAGCCCGCCCACCCACCCGATCTCGATTGTGATGAATTTTTTTTATTCGCCGCGAACCAAGGGGGCGGAGCTTAACTGCAAAATAATTATTTCTTTATCAGCAATTAACATGTTTTTGAATATCGTGTTGTTCAAATAATACTATGTTTAATACTATGTGTATTAAGAAAAAAAATTATACCCCGCCCACCCACCCCCTCTCAATTGTGATGATTTTTTTATTCTTACAAACTTAAAACACGTTAAAAATGGTCAATTTTTGTAAGGAAGAAACTTAAAACATGTTTAAAATGATAATTTTTTGTGGAAAAGTATCGAGTTTGTAATTAGGCTCCGCCTGTCGGTCTGACAACGAATAAAAAATTTGCCACAATTGAGCTGGGGATGGATGTGGGTGGGGCTTAATTTTTGGCTTGTTCTTTTCTTAATATACGTAGTATTCTTGGAACAACACGATACTCAAAAACATATTTTTTATTTCTGTAGAAAAATAAGGATTTTGCAATTAAGCTCCACCCTCTTGACTCACGTCGTATAAAAAAATCATCACAATTGAGACAGGGCGGGTGGGCGGGGCTTACGTTTAGTCTTTTTTTTCTTATTATGTGTAGTCATCTTTTCACAACAAGAAACTTAAAACATGTTGAAATGGTAAATTTGTATGGGAAATACCGATTTTGCAATTACGCGCCGCCCCTCGATTTCCGACAACGAATGAAAAATTCATCACGATTGAGTTAGAAACGGATGGGTGGGGCTTCCCTTTTGATTTTCTTTTTTAATTAATATACTTAGTTTTCTTTGTATAACGTCATTACTTACGAACAGATTTCACATGGCAATTTGTCGTTGAAAAATAAGTACTTTACAATTAAACTGTGCCCCTCGGCTTACGACGAATAAGAAAAAATCACCAGAATCGAGATAGGGTGGGTGGGCGGGGCTTATATATTTTTTGCCTTATTTTTAATATACATAGCCATCTTTTCACAACAAGAAACTTAAAACGTGGTTAAAATGGTACATTTTTGCAAGGACATATGGATATTCCAATTATGGGTCGGAGCCTAATTGCAAAATCGATAATTCCTTATACAAATTTTCCATTTTAAACATATTTTAAGTTTCATGTTCTGAAAAGAAGTGTACACATATTAAAACAAAAAGGCAAAATGTAAGCTCGCCCACCCGCCCTATCTCAATTGTGATGATTTTTTTTATTCGCCGCGAACCAAGGGGGCGGAGCTTAACTGCAAAATAATTATTTCTTTACCAGCAATTAACATGTTTTTGAATATCGTGTTGTTCAAATAATACTATGTTTAATACTATGTGTATTAAGAAAAATATATATATACCCCGCCCACCCACCCCCTCTCAATTGTGATGATTTTTTTATTCTTAGAAAGTTAAGACACGTTAAAAATGGTAAATTGTTGTGAGGAAATATGGATTCTACATTTAAGCTCCGCCCCTAGGTCTGGTAACGAGTGAAAACTTAATTACTATTTAGATCAGGGCAGATATGGGTGGGGCTTATATTTTGTGTTTTTTTTTAATATCCGTAGTCGTCTTTTCAGAACAAGAAACTTAAAACATGTTTAAAATGATAAATTCTTGTAGGAAAGTATCGAGTTTGTAATTAGGCTTCGCCTGTCGGTCTGACAACGAATCAAAAATTTGTCACAATTGAGCTGGGGATGGATATGGGTGGGGCTTAATTTTTGGCTTGTTTTTTGGTAATATACATAGTATTCTTTGAACAACACGATACTCATAAACATGTTTTTTATTTCTGTAGAAAAATAAGGATTTTGCAATTAAGCTCCGCCCTCTTGAGTCACGACGAATAAAAAAATCATCACAATTGAGACAGGGTGGGTGGGTGGGGCTTATGTTTAGTCCTGTTTTCTTATTATGTGTAGTCATCTTTTCACAACAAGAAACTTAAAACATGTTGAAATGGTAAATTTGTATGGGGAAATACTAATGAAAAATTCATCACGATTGAGATCGAGACGGATAGGTGGGGCTTCCCTTCTGATTTTCTTTTCTAATTAATACACTTAGTTTTCTTTGTACAACGCCATTACTTACGAACATAGTTCATATGGTAATTTGTCGTTGAAAAATAAGTATTTTACAATTAAACTGTGCCCCTCGGCTTACGATGAATAAGAAAAAATCATCAGAATCGAGACAGGGTGGGTGGGCGGGGCTTATATATATTTTGCCTTAGTTTTAATATACATAGCCATCTTTTCACAACAAGAAACTTAAAACGTGGTTAAAATGGTACATTTTTGCAAGGAAATATGGATATTCCAATTATGGGTCGGAGCCTAATTGCAAAATCGATAATTCCTTATACAAATTTTCCATTTTAAACATATTTTAAGTTTCATGTTCTGAAAACAAGTGTACACATATTAAAACAAAAAGGCAAAATGTAAGCCCGCCCACCCACCCGATCTCGATTGTAATGATTTTTTTTTATTCGCCACGAGCCAAGGGGCGGAGCTTAACTGCAAAATAATTATTTCTTTACCAGCAATTAACATGTTTTTGAACATTGTGTTGTTCAAATAATACCAAGTTTAATACTATGTGTATTAAGAAAAATATAATTATACCCCGCCCACCCACCCCAACTCAATTGTGATGATTTTTTCATTCTTAGAAACTTAAAACACGTTAAAAATGGTAAATTTTTGTGAGGAAATATGGATTCTACATTTAGGCTCCGCCCCTAGGTCTGGTAACGAGTGAAAACTTAATTACTATTTCGATCAGAGCAGGTATGGGTGGGGCTTATATTTTGCGTGTTTTCTTATTATCCGTAGTGGTCTTTTCAGAACAAGAAACTTAAAACATGTTTAAAATGATAATTTCTTGTGGAAAAGTATCGAGTTTGTAATTAGGCTCCGCCTGTCGGTCTGACAACGAATCAAAAATTTGCCACAATTGAGCTGGGGATGGATATGGGTGGGGCTTAATTTTTGGCTTGTTTTTTTCTTAATATACATAGTATTTGAACAACACGATACTCAAAAACATGTTTTTTATTTCTGTAGAAAAATAAGGATTTTGCAATTAAGCTCCGCCCTCTTGAGTCACGACGAATAAAAAAATCATCACAATTGAGATAGGGCGGGTGGGCGGGGCTTATGTTTAGCCCTTTTTTCTTATTATGTGTAGTTATCTTTTCACAACAAGAAACTTAAAACATGTTGAAATGGTAAATTTGTATGGGGAACTACCAATTTTGCAATTACGCGCCGCCTCTCGGTCTCCAACAACGAATGAAACATTCATCACGATTGAGATCAAGACGGATGGGTGGGGCTTCCCTTTTGATTTTCTTTTATAATTAATACACTTAGTTTTCTTTGTACAACGCCATTACTTACGAACATATTTCATATGGTAATTTGTCGTTGAAAAATAAGTATTTTGCAATTAAACTGTGCCCCTCGGCTTACGACGAATAAGAAAAAGCCATCAGAATCGAGATAGGGTGGGTGGGCGGGGCTTATATAGATTTTGCCTTAGTTTTAATATACATAGCCATCTTTTCACAACAAGAAACTTAAAATGTGATTAAAATGGTACATTTTTGCAAGGAAATATGGATATTCCAGTTATGGGTCGGAGCCTAATTGAAAAATCGATAATTCCTTATACAAATTTTCCATTTTAAACATTTTAAGTTTCATGTTCTGAAAAGAAGTGTACACATATTAAAACAAAAAGGCAAAATGTAGGCCCGCCCACCCGCCCTATCTCAATTGTGATGATTCATTTTTTATTCGCCGCGAACCAAGGGGGCGGAGCTTAACTGCAAATAATTATTTCGTTACCAACAATTAACATGTTTTTGAATATCGTGTTGTTCAAATAATACTATGTTAATACTATGTGTATTAAGAAAAAAAAATATAAACCCCGCCCACCCACCCCATCTCGATTGTGATGATTTTTTTATTCTTAGAAACCTAAGACACGTTAAAAATGATACAATTTTGTAAGGAAATATGGATTCTACGTTTAGGCTCCGCCCCTAGGTCTGGTAACGAATGAAAACTTAATTACTATTTCGATCAGAGTAGGTATGGGTGGGGCTTATATTTTGCGTTTTTTCTTAATATCCGTAGTCGTCTTTTCAGAACAAGAAACTTAAAACATGTTTAAAATGATAAATTTTTGTAGGAAAGTATCGAGTTTGTAATTAGGCTCCGCCTGTCGGTCTGACAACGAATCAAAAATTTGCCACTATTGAGCTGGGGATGGATATGGGTGGGGTTTAATTTTTGGCTTGTTTTTTTCTTAATATACATAGTATTTGAACAACACATGTTTTTTATTTCTGTAGAAAAATAAGGATTTTGCAATGAAGCTCCGCCCTCTTGAGTCACGTCGAATAAAAAAATCATCACAATTGAGATAGGGCGGGTGGGCGGGGCTTATGTTTAGCCTTTTTTTCTTATTATGTGTAGTCATCTTTTCACAACAAGAAACTTAAAACATGTTGAAATGGTAAATTTGTATGGGAAATACCGATTTTGCAATTACGCGCCGCCCCTCGGTCTCCGACAACGAATGAAAAATTCATCACGATTGAGATAGAAACGGATGGGTGGGGCTTCCCTTCTGATTTTCTTTTCTAATTAATACACTTAGTTTTCTTTGTATAATGCCATTACTTACGAACATATTTCATATGGTAATTTGTCGTTGAAAAATAAGTATTTTGCAATTAAACTGTGCTCCTCGGCTTACGACGAATAAGAAAAAATCATCAGAATCGAGATAGGGTGGGTGGGCCGGGCTTATATATTTTTTGCCTTATTTTTAATATACATAGCCATCTTTCCACAACAAGAAACTTAAAACATGGTTAAAATGGTACATTTTTGCAAGAAAATATGGATATTACAATTATGGGTCGGAGCCTAATTGCAAAATCGATGATTCCTTATACAAATTTTCCATTTTAAACATATTTCAAGTTTCATGTTCTGAAAAGAAGTGTACACATATTAAAACAAAAAGACAAAATTTAAGCCCGCCCACCCACCCGATCTCGATTGTGATGATTTTTTTTTATTCGCCGCGAACCAAGGGGGCGGAGCTCAACTGCAAAATAATTATTTCTTTACCAGCAATTAACATGTTTTTGAATATCGTGTTGTTCAAATAATACTATGTTTAATAAACTATATGTATTAAGAAAAAAATATATAGTCGTTTATATAGCTTTGACTGTACACTGTACCGTAATTTATCAGTTGTTATTGCTCACTAAATGTTACCTTTTTACTTCTTTTACTTAGTTTTTTATTCAACTAATACATCATAATACAGCATTAACAAACCGTTAAATTCTTTTTCTATAATGTCAACGCTAATAAAATAGAAAATTGATATTTTTATTAACACTCCCACTGCTCTCACGATATTTGTAAGGCCAAACCAAAATAATGTTCTGCGCACTCCCACCAGCTGTACCCTTTCGTTATGAAAGCTGCTCTAACAAAAATGATCACAATTGAGATAGGGCGGGTGGGCGGGGCTACATTTTGCCTCTTTTTTCTTAATATGTGTAGACCTATTTCGACAACAAGAAACTGAAAACATGTCTAAAATGGTAAATTTTTGTGGTAATCAACTTAAATTCTCCACTTTTCTTCTACAACCCCTTTAAATACGGTAAAAGTTGAACATCAAAGTTACTATCAACGGCAACTTGTTTATAAATGACAATTTTCAGCTCTTCAAGGTCAACAGTGTGGTGACCAAATTGAATTAAAATTTCGCGCTGAAAAAAAAAACAATGGAGCGAAATCGCATTTGAATAATTTGATTTTGAAAAAATTTTTCATCATTAAGAAAACCGTTAAACATAGGCAACCATGTGCAAGGTTAGTTCTTTTCTGGTAGTTGGTAGTTCTCCTAGGGAATTTCTGGGTGGTATCTACTGAGAGGGTTGGTAGAAGTTGGCCTGTTTGGTACAGGTGAAATAAAATCGTAACTGGTTGCGACGCCACAGTAACTAATTATTGCTGTTTTTCTAATCGGAAATATACGAATTTTCGATTAGGTAACACGTGGTATAAATTTGATTTATTGTTTGTAAATTCACAGTTCATGTTAGGATTTTAATCGTTACTGGTTCAAACACAATTTAACAGTCATGAGATTGTTCAGATAAAGCACTTGTCAGGAGATTTTATGTAATTCACTTAGTAAGGACTCATCCTTTGTGCATCAAGTTATAAATAACGTTTCTGGATGCTTATACTTCAGTGTTACATTATAACACTTGTTAATTCCTCACACAAGATTGCTAACAGTTCATTAATAGCGGTTAAATTAACCTAACATTGTCCCACTCTGGGAAAAAGGATCGTGGAAAGTGCAGTAGAATTTATAATAATATTAATAATATTTTGTGTTTATTTATCATGCGTTTGATTGGGATAAGCTTGGGACAGTCCCGATATAAACTCTCAAAGCTATTTTTTTAAGTAACGAGTCACTTGGAAAAAGTGTGGCATAATTTAACATCATGTAAATTCTTTGTTTGAATCGTTGATAAAGTGTGGCCATGTACATAATTTTGTTAGCTTTGTAATTTTTCACCTCATGCAATATTTCTCTATCTCACAATTTTATTGAACGTAACTTTTCATGCTGTGCAGTTATTATTACGTAATTTTTTGATCTGGACAAGTTTTACTTCACACCAGATCTTTTTTTGTTTTTAGAAATCTCTGCTAGTTATTTGTACCACGTAAATATTTTGTTGAGTAGTGCTTCCATCACATAAATTGTCTGATGTCCAATCTTATTCTCAAATAAGAACTCTTTGCTGTTTAAAATTTCACGAAAGAGTATGGCGAATTTAAATGTTGTTTATTGCTCTTTTTGAAACTTTAACACTTGTTCGATTGTAGTTTAATATCAGAGTTATAGAAATTGAACATTTAAATGGAACTGAGAACCAACACCGAAACACGTGGCGGAAGCGGAGTGCGCGGTTTCTTGTCGAGCTAACGGTTGCGCCATCTGCGCAAAAGACGTAGATCTTAAATAGAAGTCAGGGCAGCGGTCATTCAAAGCTAGGCAAGCTTTTTTTTGTAGCTGAGCACGAAGACGTCAACCTTCACAACTTGGTCGCAAGTTTTTTTTTGTCAGTGGAGGAATAAATGATTTTTTTTTCAAAAAAGAACAAACACAATGTAGGGTTCCGTATCAGTCAAGGCCAAATTTTTGAATTTTTGAAATTTTCGCGGGTTTTAAATTGTTCACATGTCAATTTAAGGCGGGATGTTTGGGTTATCACAATATTGTGAAAAGAAGTCTACACATATTAAAACAAAATGGCAAAATATAAGCCCGCCCACCCGCCCTATCTCAATTGTGATGACTTTTTTATTCGTCGTGATTCAAGAGGGCGGAGCTTAATTGCAAAATACTTATTTCTTCACGAGAAATTAAAAACATGTTTTTGAGTATCGTGATAGTATTCTTTGAACAACTTTCTCGTGGAAAAACACGGATTTTGCAGTTAAGCTCCGCCTTTTTGGCTCACGACGAATAAAAAAATCATTACAATTGAGACAGGGCGGGTGGGCGGGGCTACGTTTTGCCTTGTTTTCTTAACATATGTAGACTTATTTCGCCAACAAGAAACTTAAACATGTCTAAAATATGTAAATAACTCGAGTTTTTTGAAATAGATCAACTTTTTATTATTACAATAGCACAAAAACATCCCTAATCCTCATCCCAACCACTCAAATGTGCGACGTTATTCCCGACGGCGCTACTAACCATCTCCAAACTCAGCTTCCACAACACGTCCGCTAACTTGTTGTTTTTAGCAGCTTCACTTTCCTCACATCGAAAACAGTTATTAAAATAGACCCCCGTGACCCCGGTCAGTTCAAGAGCGGTGGCACAAAAAATCGTAGTACTGGCGGCTTGTTGCAGCGACTTAGTGAATGGTCGCACGATAAAAAAGAACACCCTGTATATCCACCAGTTCCTGGCCAGATTCGACGACACCATGTTTCCTGGGTGAAGACTGAACACAGAAATCCCTAGAGGTTGCAATTTTTTCGCCAGATGTCTTGCAAAGAGATTATTACACAATTTCGAGTTGTTGTAGGCCATCATGTCCCAGTACTTGGATTGAGATTCAGGGGAGAGAGTTTGTATGGAGATATTGTCAAGGTTTATGTTGGCATACCTGCAATTAAACGTCAATGACGTCACGTCAACATTTCATCTACTAACCTGTGCGACTCCGACGACACCACAACCACTCGGGCCCCCATCGCCAGCATCGGCTTAAGCAACAACGTCAAATAAAAGTGCCCCAAATGATTGACTTGAAACGTGGTCTCGAACCCATCCACTGTCTTACTGTACGGAAGCCCGAACACCCCCCCGTTCAAAATCAAGATATCGATCTGCTTATACATCGCTTTGACCTGACTCGCGAACATCCCCACACTCTCCAAGCACGCCAGATCCAAATAAACAGCAGCACAATTATCCCCAGCCACCTGCTTTTCTTCCCTTATTCGACTGATCGCCTCTGACGCAGCAATCAGGTTCCTGCACCCGAAAATAATGCTGCAGCCGTGCTTGGCCAGAGAGCGAGCGGTCTCGAACCCGATCCCCGAGTTGGCCCCCGTAATCAAGGCCACCTTTCCGTTCAGGTCTCTGCCGTGTAAAACCTGGAGGGCCGTGCTCGAAGCGTCGAATCTCTGCCTGTAGTCATTGGGGTGCTCCTTCTCTTCCACGGCGAAGGCCAGTCGGGGGTCGGTGTAGGTGGTGCGCCGGTTTTCGTGGTCCACGTAGATGACTTTGCCGGTGTTCTTGTCGATGCAGCGCTCCCAGCCGAAGGGGAGGTCCCCCGAGACGCGCTTTTTTTTACCCGTGCGGGGGTGGGTCCACTGGGTGGCTTTGGTGAGGTGGTTGGCGTAGAAGACGCTGCCGTCGACGGTGACGCGCTCCTCCCAGCCTGGGGGGAGCTCGTCTTCGCTGTCGGACTCGGGGAGATTCATTGGGTTAGGGTAATTGGTAAAATAAAGGGGTTAAATTGATTATAACATTGTTACTTAAAATATACGGGTTTTATGAGTGGAAAAACTTGAATACAGTAGAAAAGTGAGGTTAGGTTTAGAGTTACAAATAAACAATTAAATGTCATATGATGACATTTCATGGGCAGTGGCGGCGCCGAAATTTATTCGTCGGGGTGACACTGTTTCAAATCAATTTTTTTTAATTTGTTCCGAACTCGTCGATCTTCGGTAGGACGTGGTCATTGACCCAGTTGCTTATTATGGAGCTATATTTGGCTCTGTTTGCTTTAAGCCAATTTTACTATGTTTATTTCACTCCCACTCAAAAGTATGATACTCAGCGCGAGGTTAATTTTATAATTGACCCAAGGAAGCGTGAATGAGGATGGTTGTCTTGTTGTGCATTTTTTTTTGTTCATTTTGACGAACTAATTAGTACAGTAGCGGTCATTTCTACGGAACCACTCGATAAAAAGTCAAGTTGGTAGCCCTGTCATCTAGTACTTTACGCCGAACGCAGTTGGTAGCGGTAGTTGACATGGCAATCGAAATTAGCACAACACGAATGTTTCGGTTGCCCTCAGCTATGCCGCACTGTATCCCATGCAGACTGTATGTTCTGTTCATCTATTTATTAAAATAAAATATCTACATTGACAATAGGGCCATCTAACCTGTCAAATTTTTGACACATATGTTTTCCCCCAGAAACCCGTCAAGGTCACTTACACCAAACAAATTTTGAAAATTTACACTAGGGAGTGGTTCTATAGAAAAGATCGCGACTTTACGTGTTCATAGTCCTAGACCAAAAATTTCGAAAAATTTGGTTCTAAAATGAACTTTTTTAATTATTTAATCTCGAAGCTCGAAAACGGTGGAAAAATCTGCAGGTTTACAGAAAAATTGAAAGTTTTGGAAAAGTTGCATAAAACATGATAAGACTGATTTTGGCTAATGACATACCCTCTAAGAAAAGAGAGGGTGGGTGGGCGGGGCTGGTACCTGCTAAGATAAGAGTGATTTTGGCAGACGAGATCCTTCTAAGAAAAGAGAGGGCGGGTGGGTGGGGCTAGTACTTGCCAAAATAAGATCGATTTTGGCAAATGATATACCTGCTAAGAAAAGAGAGGGTGGGTTTCAAAAATTTCGAAAATTGCCATTAATCATTTTATGGAATAGTGAAAAATGGTTGGAATTTTTGGAAAAATGAAGCCGAAAATAATTTCCACTAGTCGAAATCTACAAATTGTCATTCGGTAATTTTCAAAGGATGCTTGAAATTCTGTCAAAAAATACATGGTGGAGATAATGAAAAGTCGAAATTTTTGAAAAGTTGCCTAAAAATTCTGAAAAAATTCTGGGAAATGCATTTCAACAAGCTAAATCGAAAAATATTACGGTTTATGGTCCAGGACCAAAAATTTCGAAAAATTTACTGATTTTTTTTTAATTTGCCTAAAAGTTATCAAAAAACTCTGGAAATGACATGACTGTTCATGGTCGCGCACCAAGATTTTCGAAAAAATCGGTTTGACAATGATTTTTTTTTAAATACATATTTCGAAAATCGTCATTATTCATTTTATCGATTTTGAAAAAATGGTTGTAATTTTCGAAAAAATGAAGCGGAAAATAATTTCTACTAGTCGAAACATACAAGAAAATGTCGTTCCATAATTTTCGAAAGATCCTTGAAAACTGTCAAAAATACTGAAACAAAAATTTCAGAAATTTCGGCTTTTTGAAAAATTGCCAAAAAATCCTCAAAAAATTCTGAGAAGTATATTCCAACGAGCTGATTCGCAAAACAAAACTTGTTGATGGTTCTAGAACAAAAGTTTCGAAAAATTCGGCTTGAAAATGAATTTTTTTAAGTATCTAATACCAAAAACTGAAGAAATTGTCAAAAAGTCATACAGGTATATTGTAATTTTTGGAAAAGCTGGCTAAAAATTATCAAAAAACCCTGGAAATGACAGTTCATGATCCCGTACCAAGATTTTCGAACAAATCGATTTGGAAATATTTTTTTTTACATACATATTTCCAAAATCGTCATTATTCATTTTATCGATTTTGAAAAAATGGTTGTAATTTTCGAAAAAATGAAGCCGAAAATATTTCTACTTATCGAAATATACAAGAAAATGTCGTTCGATAATTTTCGAAGGATGCTTGAAAACTGTCAAAAAATTTATACGGGGGATACTGAAACAAAAATTTCAGAAATTTCGGTTTTTTGAAAAACTGCCAAAAAATCCTCAAAAAATTGTGAGAAATATATTTCGACGAGCTAATTCGCACAACATAACTTGTTGATGGTTCTGCACCAAAAGTTTCGAAAAGTTCGACTTGAAAATGATTTTTTTTAAGTAACTAATGCCAAAAACTGAAGAAACTGTCAAAAAATCATACAGGTATATCGAAATTTTTGGAAAAGTTGGTTAAAAATTATCAGAAAACCCTGGAAATGACAGTTCATGATTTCGTACCAAGATTTTCGAACAAATCGATTTGAAAATGATTTTTTTCACATACATATTTCGAAAATCGTCATTTGTCATTTTATCGATTTTGAAAAAATGGTTGTAATTTTCGAAAAAATGAAGTCGAAAATAATTTCTATTAATCGAAATCTACAAGAAAATTTTATTCGGTAATTATTAATATTTTACCAATTGACTTCAAGGACGAGCCGCCACTGCCAACCACTGTGATTCACCGACATCCATAAACGATTATACACGTGCCCAGTGTAATTCATAGCAGTATTACCGATAACCTGCTATTAAAATTATCAACACATTTTAAAGGTTAAAGCAATAATCTTGAAACTAAAACACATTGCACCAGAAACCGTAACTTTCAAGTTCAGTAGTGAAACAGCTGAAATAGCTTCATTTAGAATAAATTGGTTTAATATATTTTTAGTTTTTTGACTTTTGTTCGGGCTAAAACAAAGGGTGATAATCCAGTTACCGCACTAGTGTGCTGGTGAAAATCATTACCCAACTCACGAGTGAAATCTCAACAATATTATGCAACTATTAAGGTCGCGTTGACTATGGGTGTGATCTCCGTTTACTTTTATAATAATAACACGCAGTTGCATTTCATATTTGCGTTATCTAAAGGTCAACATTCCAGACTGACAAATTTTGCCGTTGCTATAAAATGGTGATTGAACAAAAATTTAGTGGATTATTGCACTCACATGTCACATGATGTCAACTGACCAATCAAACGCGTCAATATTTGTAAATTCAACCAATCAGCATACAATTACGTGATAATTGCACACTGTGCAATTACCACTACCGATAATTATCACTAGCCAGATGTGCCAACTATAAGATAAGCAAGTACCAGTTAATTGCAAAAAAAAACAAGAGGTTACTAACCAAATATTTAATTATGAAACTAAGAATTGTAATTAATTATGGTACAGTTGTAGTAATTTACAGGGGTTTGTGTGCTTGGTGAAGTAGTAACTATATTTTTAGACATTTGTACCAAAGCAGACGGTGCGCAATTTGTGGATTTGTTATTAGACTCTTCCATAGCCGTTGAGTTGGCGCGTAATTTGTCAATCATTTGATAATGATGATCTCCATCGAGCTGAAGGTATGGTTTGATGGAGAAAGTATTGGCATGACCGGTAATCTTTATAAGCTGTTCTTCACCGACTCCCGCTTTTGCAAGTTGCGACACTGCAGTTGACCGTAATGAATGATTACTAATCTTCTTTTTCTTTATGTCGATGCCTATTTCTTCTGCGGCGGTTCTTGTCCATTTCCCCATTTCATTCCTTCCAACGGGTGAATTTTTGAACCATCCTACAGAACTAGGTTCTCTCCATGCAGGATTTGGCGTTAAAAATAAACGATCGGTGGTTATATGTTTACCTCTCTTGCTCAGCATTTTTTTGTAGAGCCTTAAATAATAAAATAATTATTATTTTGTATTTGAAACAGTATTTAATTACCTAACAGGGCAAATTCTAGGATCTGTGGTGTTTGTTGCAAGCCATTTGCTGTCTGTTAATTTATGGCTACCTCCTTGAGCTGTTTTGGAAAAAATACAATTGTATTCTATTCGCCCCGTAGGCAAACCACAATTATCACTTTCTTCCTTAAAATGTTTGATAGTAACGTTAACACCTTCACATCCCCTCCAAGCTAATTCTAATCCAGCCACATAAAAAAACATTTTCTGTAAACCATCTGGCGTGTCTTCGTTATAAATCTTTAGAATCTTGTTGTATTCTTCTAGAGTCAAAATTGAGGAACTAGTTTTGCGTTTTTCCGGTTGTATTTGTAGGTTCCGGCGTTTTGCGTCGCGTGCATTTCTACTACCCTTGAATTCCAGGTCAACAAAAGGATCAAACTTTATACCAAATTTATTGAAATACAGTTCTTGCAACTGCTTTGCCGTTACATTCCACATCGTTTTTATTACTGCTTCTTTGTAGTCATTACCATCGACTTTTTTCATATTGTACCCCCAATCTTTGAGGATGAATGCTAGTTTTTCCGTGGAAGTGTTTCCATCAAAAACATATTTGCGTTCACCGCAAAACTTCTCAAATTGCCTCCAGATTGAATTTCGTGAGTTCTTCGTATTTAGCGGCGTAATGTTTGTAATAGAATCATCAATTTCTTTTGGCGTGTTACGACCAAAACGAAAATTGGACATGGTTTTTTAAACCCACACAAATTTTGCAAAATGGCTGTTCTTATTTACTTGCGTCGCCATAGTATCGCACACCAAACTACTTCGTAAATCATTATAAAATTATTTTTAAAATGTTTGTTCTTGCAATAATCTGTTGAATATATTGCGTGCATCACAATGAAATCGATAATTTTGAACAACAATAATCTCTCATGCTTGTTGCCTAAGAAAAATGCACTCGTGCTAAAGCACTCGTGCGTTTTCAATGCAACAAGCATTCGAGTTATTGTTGCTCAAAATTATCGATAACATTGCGATGCACTTAATATATTATAACTGATTATTTTGACAAGTTCGCCAACATGTTAAGGAAAAATCTGCAAAATCAATAAACCTATCTTTCTTACCTTATCAGTATTTATATTAATACTGCGTCAGTCTCGCTCACCCACTTCTTCAATATGTGTGAAAATCAAACCTACAATCAAACCCCTAAAAATGAAGAAAACATAAACGATGAAGACAGTCCAAAACGAAGAAAAACGTAAGTAACCCTTTAGTACACACTCAAATCACCTCAATCTTCCCACAGCGACCCCAAATGGACAATCTTCCAACACAACGGCCCTTTATTCCCCCCACCATACGAACCCCTCCCTGACCACATACCCTTCAAATACAACAAAATAACAAGAACATTGTCACCACAAGCCGAAGAAGCGGCAACTTTCTACGCCAAAATCACCAATAAAAGACTCCTTAAAGACGACACCTTCAACAGTAATTTCTTCAAAGACTGGCGAAACGTCATGACCGAAGAAGAAAAACTGACAATAACGGACTTCAGCAAGTGCATCTTTCGCCACGTGCGCAACTATTTCAAGGACAAGAGAAAAGAAGATGCCTCTGAACACAGGAAGAAACAAATCGAAGAACAGAACGACTTTTTTAAAGAACACTACGGATTTTGTGTCGTGGATGGAGTGTCCCACGAGATTGAAAATTATAAAATAGATAGTGGGATTTTCGTGGGGCGTGGTGACCATCCGAACACCGGAAGGATCAAACGAAGAATACAACCTGAAGATGTTGTGGTCAACTGTAGTGAGGATGGAATCCCGAAAGCTCCTGAAGGACACTGTTGGAAGAAGGTGGTTCATGACAATACCAGCACGTGGTTGGCGAAGTGGAAAGATGATGTTCTTGGTGAAGATAAGTACGTGCAGTTGAAGGCTAGTGCGACGTTGAAGATGGAAGAAGATAAACGCAAGTACGAAACGGCGAAAGAGTTGAACTTGAAGATCGTTGAGATACGGAAAGAATATTGGGAAAATATGTTCTGTGACGATGTCTCAGTTAAGCAAAGAGCAGTTGCTTTATACTTCATTGACAACTTTGTGTTTTCGACTGGCAATGACAAGAATGGAGATAAAAAAGCGGACACTGTAGGGACTTGCTCTTTGCGTGTGGAACATGTTCAATTACAAGAAAAAGGTCACATTGTTGTGTTCAATTTCTTGGCGAATTCTTCAATTCGTTACTACAACGAAGTCCCAGTTGAAGAACAAGTGTTCAAAAGTCTACAACTTTTCCAAGAGGACAAATCTCCGGACGACAGACTCTTCGACGTTTTGACACCACAGGACCTCAACTGCTATCTCAAGAAACAGATGCCAAATCTCACAGTCAGAGTTATTCGAACCTACAACGCCTCATACATTTTTGAAAAATTTCTTTACTTGTTCACAGCCCCCAAAAACTATTTAGATGAAAAAATCAGATTCCATAGATGTGCCAATTGCGTCGTTGCTCTTCTGCTAAACCATCGAGCAACTCAAGAGAGCGAATTTAAAAAAGAAACGATCTTGATGGCGAAGCAAGATATTCATTATATAGTCGCACTAATGAAAAGAGGCGAAGTTTTCAATAAGGACGACTCTAGAATAAGAAGGTTATTTCAAAATTTGAAACGGCTGCTTTTCAAAGACACAGAAATTCGTTTGGAAACTTCAAGATTGAACTATTTGGACCCCCGGATTACCGTTGCTTGGTGTAAGAAGTATGGTGTCCCAATTGGACGGATTTACACTAAGTCAGAAGAAATGAAGAAGTTTAAGTGGGCTATTGAGCTGGGGGATCAAGAGTATTGTTTTAGTGGCGAAAATGTATTACCCGATCAAGAATGAGTGTGACTGACATAGAACGACATTGTATTATTTATTACATTAAACTTATATTTAAGTAAGCGTATAAACTGTGACTGTCCTGGGTAGCTTATTATCACATCGACACACCATAGTCTGTGACGTCAGCACTATTATGTTCCTACTCGCTATTTATAACCCCACTCTTTTTTAATCATGTCTGACGCCTTTTCTCCGATCATCATGATGACCGCGTTGGTGTGCCCGGCCACCACGTTGGGCATTACGGACCCGTCCACCACCCTCAGTCCCCTGATACCATGGACCTTCAGCTCTGGGTCCACCACTGAGTCCGGGTCTGTCTTGGGGCCCATTTTGCAGGTGCCTACTTGATGACCCAAGGTGGTCGCGACGTGGCGGACCGCGCAAGACCAGTACTTGTCGCTGTTGAAGGGGGTGTTTTCGCAGCCCGGAAACGGGATCGGGTTAGGGGTGGCGTTGTATTTCTTGAAGTGTTCGGATTGGCTGATGGAAATTGCCTACAAAAAAATTAGTCGCTGTTATACAATTGTAATCTGTTTCCCGCTTCTGTCTGTCTGTCTGCCGTCCCGAATTTTTGTTTTAGTTGTCAAATTTTGTATTGTAGATGGTAAAACCCTAACCAAAATATATTTACTTATCCGCCAATTGATGACGTCAGCTCAAAATTTGGATGGCTGGGGCTTCTGGTTTGGTTTTTATTTTAATTAATACATTTAGTTTTCTTTGTATAACACGATTACTTAAGAACATATTTCACGTGGTAATTTCTCATAAAAAAGGATTTTACAATTAAGCTCCGCCCCTCGGCTTACGACGAATACAAAAAATCATCAGAATTGAGATAGGGCGGCTGGGCGGGGCTTATATTTTGCCTTTGAAACTTAAAATATGGTTAAAATGCTATATTTTTACAAGGAAATATTTATTTTACAATTATGGGGCGGAGTCTAATTCCAAAATTGATATATCCTTATACAAATTTACCATTTTAAACACATTTTAAGTTTCATGTTGTGAAAAGAAGTCTACATATATTAAAACAAAAAGGCAAAATGAAAGCCCGCCCGCCCGCCCTGTCTCAATTGTGACGATTTTTTTATTTGCCGTGAACCAATTTGGAAGATCGAAAAACGGTCAAAAATTCATAGGTTTATGGAAAATTGGAGCATTTTGAAAAGTTGCCTAAAAATCCTCAAAAAATTCTGAGAAATGCATTTCCACGAACTGATTCGCAAAACATAACGTGTTGGGGGTTCTGGATCAAAAGATTAGAAACATACGATTTGAAAATGAAATATTTTAAATATGTAATCTCATAAGCTCAAAAAACGGAAAAAAAATCGCAGATTTACTGAACAATTGATATTTTTGAAAAGTTTCTTAAAAATGGCGAAAAAAATCTGGGAATTACATTTCAAAGAGCTGATTCGAAAAATATGACGTGTGATGGTCCCAGACCAAGATTTTCGAAAAAATCGGTTTGAAACGGAGATTTTTTTACAAAAATTGTCATTATTCATTTTACGGAAAAGGGAAAAATGGTTGGAATTTTCGAAAAAAGGAAGCCGAAAATAATTTCCACTAGTCGAAACCTACAAGAAAATATTATTCAGTAATTTTCAAAAGATGCGTGACAAACTGTCGAAAAATTTATATGGGTGATAATGAAAAGTAGAAATTTTTGGAAAGTTAGCTAAAAATTCTCAAAAGATTATGGGAAATGCATTTCGACAAGCTAATTCCAGGACCAAAAATTTGGAAAAATACGGTTTGAAAATGAAATTTTTAAGTATCTAATCTTGAAAATTGAAAAAACGGTTTAAAAAATCATACAGGTATACTGATATTTTTGTACATATATATTTCGAAAATCATCATTGTTCATTTTACGGATTCTGAAAAAATGGTTGGAATTTTCGAAAAAATTAAGTCGAAAATAATTTCCACTGGTCAAAATCTACAAGAAAATGTCGTTCGGTAATTTTCGCAGGATGCTTGAAAACTATCAAAAAATTTATACGGAGAATAATGAAAAGTTGAAATTTTTGAAAATTTATCTAGAAATCCTCAAAAGATTCTGAGAAATACATTTCGACGAATGATTCGCAAAACAACGTATCCTGGAGCAAAAATTTCAGAAATTTCGGATTTTTGAAAACTTGCCTAAAAATCATCAAAAAATTCTGAGAAATATATTTCGACGAGATGATTTGCAAAACAAAACTTGTTGATGGTAATCTGGATCAAAAGTTTCGAAAAATTCGGCTTGAAAATAATTTTTTTAAGTATCTAATACCGAAAAGCGGAGAAACTCTCAAAAATCATACAGGTATATTAAAATTTTTGGAAAAGTTGCCTAACAATTATCAAAAAACTCTAGAAATGACAGTTCATGATCCCGTCCCAAGATTTTCGAAAAATTCGATTTGAAAATGGTTTTTGCTTTACATACGTATTTGGAAAATCGTCATTATTCATTTTATCGATTCTGAAGAAATGGTTGTCCTTTTCAAAAAAATGAAGCCGAAAATATTTCTACTAATTTTTTTGGAAAGTTAACTTTTATTTACTTTTATGTTTATATTTAATTTTTATGTCCTGGATCTTTTTGTTTCACTATTAATTGTATGTATCTTAAGGGGTATCCCGTTGAATAAATAAATAAATAAATAAATATATAAATAAATAAATAAATAAATATATAAATAAATAAATAAATAAATAATCGAAATCTACAAGAAAATGTCATTCGGTCATTTTCCAAACATGCTTGGAAAACTGTCAAAAAATTTATACGGGGGATAATGAGAAATAGAAATTTTTGAAAGGTTATCTAGAAATCCTCAAAAAATTCTGGGAGATACATTTCGACGAATGATTCGCAAAGCATAACGTATTGAGAGTCCTGGAGCAAAAATTTCGGAAAATTCGGTTTGAAAATGAAATTTTGTAAATATTCAATATGGGAAGCTCGAAAAAAGATCAAAAAATTCATACACATCTGCCGAAATATTCAGATTTTTGAAAAGTTGCCTAAAAATCCTCAAAAATTTCTGAGAAATATATTCCGACGAATGATTTTCAAAGCATAACGTATTGGGGGTCCTGGAGCAATAATTTCGGAAAATTCGGTTTAAAAATTAGTTTTTTTTAGTATCTAATCTCGAAAACTGAAAAAACGGTCGAAAAAATCATAAGGTATATTGATATTTTTGTAAAGTTGCCTAAAAACGATAAAAAAATGACAGTTCTTCGTCCCGTACCAAAATTTTCGAAAAAATCTGTTTGAAAATAATTTTTCTTTTACATACATATTTCGAAAATCGTCATGGTTCTTTTTATGGATTCTGAAAAAATGGTTGGAATTTTCGAAAAAATAAAGCCGAAAATAATGTCTCCTAGTCAAAATCTACAAGAAAATGTAATTCGGTAATTTTTGATGGATGCTTGAGAACTGTCGAAAAATTTATTCGGGGGATAATGAAAAGTAGAAATTTTTTAAAAGTTATCTAAAAATCCTCAAAAAAATTTGGGAAATGCATTTCGACGAATGATTCCCAGAACATAACGTGTTTCGAAATTTACCATTATTCATTTTACGGATTCTGGAAAATACTAGTCGAAATGTACAAGAAAGTGCCATTCGGTAATTTTTGAAAGATGCCTGAAATATTCTCAAAAAATATATATATATATATTAGCATTAGTGAAAATAGGAATTTTTGAAAAGTTATCCCAAAATCCTCAAAAAATTTTGGAAAATACATTTCGGCTAATGATTCTTACAACATAACGTGTTCAGGGCCTGGAGCAAAAATTTCGAAAAAATCGGTTTAAAAATGATTTTTTTTTAAATATTATTTTGGAAAGCTCGAAAAACGGTCAAAAAGATCATAGAGGTTTACTGAAACATTGGCAAAGCGGAAAATAATTTCTACTAGTAGAAATCTACAAGAAAGCGTCATTCGGTAGTTTTTGAAGGATGCCTGAAAATTTGTCGAAAGAATTATACTTAACGAAAATAAAATTTTTGAAAAGTAATGCAAAATCCCCAAAAAATTTTGAAAAATACATTTCCACAACTTGATTCGTAAAACATAACGTGTTGAGTGTTCTGGACCAAAAGTTTCGAAAAATTCTCGAAAGCTCAAAAAACGACCCAAAAAATCATGCAGGTTTGTAGAAATTTTTGAAGATTCGGCTAAAAATCATCAAAAAATTCCGAGAGTTGCATTTCATGGTCCCCGACCAAGATTTGAATGAGATTTTTTGAAATACACATACAGAATACAGAAATCAAGCCGAAGGGTTCTCTAAATTTAAATTTTATAATTAACGAAATAAAAAACGATACTTTTACCACTCCATCTGTTCGGTAAACGCAGTATATCATCTCCGGCTTTTTGCCTGTACTTATCGAGTTATTAATACAAACTTGAAAATTATCAAAATTACTCCTAGTAAAAAATTTCCTATTAAGTGATTTAATTTGATAGTTTTCAGAAACTTGCCTAGTTTCTTCACATATTCGACCATAATTACTGGGTTAACCTTATTTTAATATGTATGAGTTTTTTATTTATGCAGAAATTTGAAAAAATATTTTACCAATTGACTTCAAGGACGAGCCGCCACTGCCAACCACTGTGATTCACCGACATCCATAAACGATTATACACGTGCCCAGTGTAATTCATAGCAGTATTACCGATAACCTGCTATTAAAATTATCAACGCATTTTAAAGGTTAAAGCAATAATCTTGAAACTAAAACACAGTGCACCAGAAACCGTAACTTTCAAGTTCAGTAGTGAAATAGCTGAAATAGCTTCATTTAGAATAAATTGGTTTAATATATTTTTAGTTTTTTGACTTTTGTTGAGCTAAAACAGAGGGTGATAATCCAGTTACCGCACTAGTGTGCTAGTGAAAATCATTACCCAACTCACGAGTGAAATCTCAACAATATTATGCAACTATCAAGGTCGTGTTGTCTATGGGTGTGATCTCCGTTTACTTTTATAATAATAACACGCAGTTGCATTTCATATTTGCGTTATCCAAAGGTCAACATTCCAGACTGACAAATTTTGCCTTTGCTATAAAATGGTGATTGAACAAAAATTTAGTGGATTATTTTGTCAAGTTCGCCAACATGTTAAGGAAAAATCTGCAAAATCAATAAACCTATCTTTCTTACCTTATCAGTATTTATATTAATACTGCGTCAGTCTCGTTCACCCACTTCTTCAATATGTGTGAAAATCAAACCTACAATCAAACCCCTAAAAATGAAGAAAACATAAACGATCAAGACAGTCCAAAACGAAGAAAAACGTAAGTAACCCTTTAGTACACACTCAAATCACCTCAATCTTCTCACAGCGGCCCCAAATGGACAATCTTCCAACACAACGGCCCTTTATTCCCCCCACCATACGAACCCCTCCCTGACCACATACCCTTCAAATACAACAAAATAACAAGAACATTGTCACCACAAGCCGAAGAAGCGGCAACTTTTTACGCCAAAATCACCAATAAAAGACTCCTTAAAGACGACACCTTCATCAGTAATTTCTTCAAAGACTGGCGAAAGGTCATGACCGAAGAAGAAAAACTGACAATAACGGACTTCAGCAAGTGCGACTTTCGCTACGTGCGCAACTATTTCAAGCACAAGAGAAAAGAAGAGGCCTTTGAACACCGGAAGAAACAAATCGAAGAACAGAACGCCTTTTTTAAAGAACACTACGGATTTTGTGTCGTGGATGGGGTGTCCCAAGAGATTGAAAATTATAAAATAGATAGTGGGATTTTCGAGGGGCGTCGTTACCATCCGAACACCGGAAGGATCAAACGAAGAATACAACCTGAAGATGTTGTGGTCAATTGTAGTGAGGATGGAATCCCGGAAGCTCCTGAAGGACACTGTTGGAAGAAGGTGGTTCATGACAATACCAGCACGTGGTTGGCGAAGTGGAAAGATGACGTTCTTGGTGAAGATAAGTACGTGCAGTTGAAGGCTAGTGCGACGTTGAAGATGGAAGAAGATAAACGCAAGTACGAAACGGCGAAAGAGTTGAACTTGAAGATCGTTGAGATACGGAAAGAATATTGGGAAAATATGTTCTGTGACGATGTCTCAGTTAAACAAAGAGCAGTTGCTTTATACTTCATTGACAACTTTTTGTTTTCGACTGGCAATGACAAGAATGGAGATAAAAAAGCGGACACTGTAGGAACTTGCTCTTTGCGTGTGGAACATGTTCAATTACAAGAAAAAGGTCACATTGTTGTGTTCAATTTCTTGGCGAACTCCTCAATTCGCTACTACAATGAACTCCCAGTTGAAGAACAAGTGTTCAAAAATCTACAACTCTTCCAAGAAGACAAATCTCCGGACGACAGACTCTTCGACGTTTTGACACCACAGGACCTCAACTGCTATCTCAACAAACAGATGCCAAATCTCACAGTCAGAGTTATTCGAACCTACAGCGCCTCATACATTTTTGAAAAATTTCTTTACTTGTTCACTGATCCCAATAACTACTTAGATGAAAAAATCAGATTCCATAGATGTGCCAATGGTGTCGTTGCTCTTCTGCTGAACCATCGAACAACTGAAGAGAGCGAATTTAAAAAAGAAACGATCTTGATGGCGAAGCAAGATATTCATTATATAGTCGCACTAATGAAAAGAGGCGAAGTTTTCAATAAGGACGACTCTAGAATAAGAAGGTTATTTCAAAATTTGAAACGGCTGCTTTTCAAAGACACAGAAATTCGTTTGGAAACTTCAAGATTGGACTATTTGGACCCCCGAATTACCGTTGCTTGGTGTAAGAAGTATGGTGTCCCAATTGGACGGATTTACACTAAGTCAGAAGAAATGAAGAAGTTTAAGTGGGCTATTGAGCTGGGGGATCAAGAGTATTGTTTTAGTGGCGAAAATGTATTACCCGATCAAGAATGAGTGTGACTGACATAGAACAACATTGTATTATTTATTACATTAAACTTATATTTAAGTAAGCGTATAAACTGTGACTGTCTCTGGGTAGCTTATTATCACATCGACACACCATAGTCTGTGACGTCAGCATTATTATGTTCCTACTCGCTATTTACAACCCCACTCTTTTTTAATCATGTCTGACGCCTTTTCTCCGATCATCATGATGACCGCGTTGGTGTGCCCGGCCACAACGTTGGGCATTACGGACCCGTCCACCACTCTCAGTCCCCTGATACCATGGACCTTCAGCTCTGGGTCCACCACTGAGTCCGGGTCTGTGTTGGGGCCCATTTTGCAGGTGCCTACTTGATGACCCAAGGTGGTCGCGACTTGGCGGACCGCGCAAGACCAGTACTTGTCGCTGTTGAAGGGGGTGTTTTCACAGCCCGGAAACGGGATCGGGTTTGGGGTGGCGTTGTATTTCTTGAAGTGTTCGGATTGGCTGATGGAAATTGCCTATAAAAAAATTAGTCGCTGTTATACAATTGTAATCTCTGTTTCCCGCTTCCGTCTGTCTGTCTGCCGTCCCGAATTTTTGTTTTAGTTGTCAAATTTTGTATTGTAGATGGTAAAACGCTAACCAAAATATATTTACTTATCCCCCAATTGATGGGTGGGGCTTCTCTTTTGGTTTTCTTTTTTAATTCATACATTTAGTTTTCTTTGTGTACCACGATTACTTAAGAATTTTTCACGTGGTAATTTCTCGTAGAAAAATAAGTATTTTACAATTAAGTTCCGCCCCTCGGCTTACGACGAATACAAAAAATCATCAGAATAGAGATAGGGCGGGTGGGCGGGGCTCATATTTTGCCTTAGAAACTTAAAATATGGTTAAAATGATACATTTTTGAAAGGAAATATTTATTTTACAATTATGGGGCGGAGCCTAATTGCAAAATCGAAATTTTCTTATACAAATGTACCAAACGCATTTTAAGTTTCACTTGTGAAAAGGAGTCTACATATATTAAAACAAAAAGGCAAAATGAAAGCCCGCCCACCCGCCCTGTCTCAATTGTGATGATATTTTTTATTCGCAGTTAACCAAAGGGGTGGAGCTTAACTGCAAAATGCTTATTTCTTTACAAAAAATTAAAAACATGTTTTTGAGTATCGTGTTCTTCAAAGAATATTATGAATATTAAGAACAAAAATTAACCCCGCCCACCCACCCCTTCTCAATTGTGATGAATTTTTTATTCTTAGAAACTTAAAACACGTTCAAAATGGCAAATTTTTGTAAGAAAAATGGATTTTGCGATTAGGCTCAGCCCCTAGGTTTGACAACGAATGAAAAATTCATCACATTTGCGACAGGGCGGGTGGGCGGGGCTTTTGTTTTGCTTTTTCTTCGTAATGTGCCTAGTTTTCTTTTCACAATAAGAAACTTAAAACCTGTCTTGTAGACAAATGTGGATCTGGCAATTAAGCTCCGCCCCTCGATCTGACAACGAATGAAAAATTTATCACAATTGAGAACTGAGATCAGGGCGGGTATGGGTGGGGCGTAATCTTTGGCTTTATGTTTTTCTTACTGTACATAGTATTCTTTGGAGAACACGGTAATCAAAAACATGTTTTTAATTTTTCCTGGAGAAATGAGGATTTTGCAGTTAAGCTCCGCCCTCTTGACTCACGATGAATAAAAAAAATCATCAGAATTGAGATAGGGCGGGTGGGCGGGGCTTATATTATGCCTTTTTTCTTAATATGCATAGCCATCTTTTCACAACAAGAAACTTAAAACACGGTTAAAATGGTACATTTTTGCAAGGAAATATTTATTTTACAATTATGGGGCTAAGCTTAATTGCAAAATCGATATTTTCTTATATAAATTAACCATTTTAAACATATTTTAAGATTCATGTTGTGAAAAGAAGTCTACACATATTAAGAAAACAAGGCAAAATGTAGCCCCGCCCACCCGCCCTATCTCAATTGTGATGATTTTTTTTATTCGCCGTGAACCAAGAGGGCGGAGCTTAACTGCAAAGTATTTTTTCTTTACAAGAAATTAAAAACATGTTTTTGAGTATGTTGTTCAAAGAATACAATGTATATTAAGAAATAAAGACAAAATATTAACCGCGCCCACCCACCCTGTCTCAATTGTAATGAATTTTTTATACTTAGAAACTTACAACACGTTTGAAATGGTAATTTTTGTAAGAAAAAATGGCTTTTGCGATTAGGCTCAGCCCCTAGGTTTGACGACGAATGAAAAATTAATCACATCTGAGACAGGGCAGGTGGGCGGGACTTTAATTTTGCCTTTTCTTCGTAATCTACCTAGTTTTCTTTGAAACTTAAAACATGTTTGAAATGATAAATTCTTGTAGACAAATATGAATCTTGCAATTAAGCCCCGCCCCTCGATCTGACAACGAATGAAAAATTTATCACAATTGAGAATTGAGATTGAGGCGGGTATGGGTGGGGCCTAATCTTTGGCTGTATTTTTTCTTAATATACATAGTATTCTTTGAATAACACGATACTCAAAAACATGTTGTTAAATTCTCGTAGAAAAATCAGGATTTTGCAGTTAAGCTCCATCCCATTAGCTCACGACGAATAAAAAAATCATCAGAATTGGGATAGGGCGGGTGGGCGGGGCTTATATTTTGCCTTTTTTCTTAATATATATAGCCATCTTTTCACAACGAGAAACTTAAAACATGGTTAAAATGGTACATTTTTGTAAGGAAATATTTATTTTACAATTATGGGGCGGAGCCATTTTAAACATATTTTAAGTTTCATGTTATGAAAAGAAGTCTACATATATTAAGAAAACAAGACAAAATGTAGCCCCGCCCACCCACCCTGTCTCAATTGTAATGATTTTTTTTATTCGCCATGAACCAAGGGGGCGTAGCTTAACTGCAAAATACTTTTTCTTTACAAGAAATTAAAGACATGCGTTTGAGTATCGTGTTGTTCAAAGAATATTATGATATTAAGAAAAAAACGCAAAATATAAACCCCGCCCACCCATCCCATCTCAATTGTAATGATTTTTTTTATTCTTAGTAACTTGAAACACTTTGAAAATGGTAAATTTTTGTAAGAAAGTATGGATTTTGCAGTTAGGCTCCGCCCCTTAATCTGCCAACGAATGAAAACTTCATTACTATTTAGATCAGGGCAGGTATGGGTGGGGCTTAATCTCTGGCTTAATTTTTGCTTAATTTAATATACACAGTATTCTTTGAATATCACAATACTCAAAAACATGTCTTACTTGGTAATTTCTTGTACAGAAATAATAAGGATTTTGCAGTTGAATTCCGCTCCTTTAGCTCTCGACGATTAAGAAAATTAATACAATTGACATAGGGCGGGTGGGCGGGGCTTAAATTTTACCTTTGTTTTCTTAATATACGTAGTTGTCTTTTCACAACAAAAAATAAGGACTTTGCAGTTAAGCTCCACCCCCTTGGCTTACGACGAATAAAAAAAATCATCAGAATTGAGACAGGGCGGGTGGGCGGGGCCTATATTATGTCTTTTTTTTCGTAATATAGATAGCCATCTTTTCACAACAAGAAACTTAAAATATGGTTAAAATGGTACATTTTTGCAAGGAAGTATTTATTTTACAATTATGGGGTGGGGCCATTTTAAACATATTTTAAGTTTCATGTTATGAAAAGAAGTCTACATATATGAAGAAAACAAGACAAAATGTAGCCCCGCCAACCCGCCCTGTCTCAATTGTAATGATTTATTTTATTCGCCGTGAACCAAGGGGGCGTAGCTTAACTGCAAAATACTTTTTCTTTGCAGAAATTAATGACATGCTTTTGAGTATCGAGTTATTCAAAGAATACTGTGATATTAAGAAAAAAACGCAAAATATAAACCCCGCCCACCCATCCCATCTCAATTGTCATGTTTTTTTTTATTCTTAGTAACTTGAAACACTTTGAAAATGGTAAATTTTTGTAAGAAAATATGGATTTTGCAGTTAGGCTCCGCCCCTTGATCTGCCAACGAATGAAAACTTCATTACTATTTAGATTAGGGCAAGTATGGGTGGGGCTTAATCTCTGGCTTTAATTTTTGCTTAATTTAATATCCATAGTATTCTTTGAATATCACAATACTCAAAAACATATCTTACTTGGTAATTTCTTGTACAGGAATAATAAGGATTTTGCAGTTGAATTGCGCTCCTTTGGCTCTTGACGATTAAGAAAATTAATACAATTGACATAGGGCGGGTGGACGGCGCTTAAATTTTACCTTTGTTTTCTTAATATACGTAGTCGCCTTTTCACAACAAAAAAATAAGGACTTTGCAGTTAAGCTCCACCCCCTTGGCTTACGACGAATAAAAAAAGTCAACACAATTGAGATGGGGCGGGTGGGCGGGGTTACGTTTTGCCTTGTTTTCTTAATATGTGTAGACTTATTTAGACAAGAAGAAACTTAAAACATGTCGAAAATGGTAAATTTTTGTAGTAATCAGCATCAAAGTTACTATCAATGGCAACTTGGCAACGCAGTCTATAAATGACAACTGCAACAGGAACTTCAACGTCAACAACAAGTTATACAGTGGGGGTCAAAAAAATTTTGCAATTTAACTTTGAGACTTCAAAAATTTTTCCGAATAAATTCTATTTCAACTCTGCAAAATATAATGACTCTACAATAAGACGTTGGTGAGCGGAGAAAGATAAGCGGCGTCGTGGTCTAGTGGTCAAGGCACCCGCCCGGCAATTGGGAGACGTTGGGTTCGATTCCCACCAGGGCAGCAATATTTTTCTTCGCTTACCTTCATTGGTGACCACGGACAGGCATAGTTTTTAGAGTTACTTATATAATGGTTTTTCGAGAATCGTCCTTTGAAAAGTACAAATCTATGCAAAGTACGACCAATTTTCGACCAATTTTCAACGAAATTTTCGAAATTTCACTAAAATCATTTTCTTGTAGATTTAGGGCTGTAGAAGTCATTCCCGCTTTCATTTCTTCGATAACTCCAATGGTTTTTCCACAATCGCCCTTTGAAATGTACAAATCTATGCAAAATACAACCAATTTTCGACCAATTTTCAACCAAATTTTCGAAATTTCACTAAATACATTTTCTTATTGATTTAGGGCCGTAGAAGTCACTCCCGCTTTCATTTATTCGATAAATACAATGGTTTTTCCAGAATCGTCCTTTGAAAAGTACAAATTTATGCAAAATACGATCAATTTTCGACCAATTTTTAACGAAATTTTCGAAATTTCACTAAATACATTTTCTTGTAGATTTAGGGCCGTAGAAGTCACTCCCGCTTTCATTTCTTCGATAACTCCAATCGTTTTTCCAGAATCGTTCTTTGAAAAGTACAAATCTATGCAAAATACGACCAATTTTCGACCAATTTTCAACGAAATTTTCGAAATTTCACTAAATACATTTTCTTGTAGATTTAGGGCCGTAGAAGTCACTCCCGCTTTCATTTCTTCGATAACTCCAATCGTTTTTCCAGAATCGTTCTTTGAAAAGTACAAATCTATGCAAAATACGACCAATTTTCGACCAATTTTCAACGAAATTTTCGAAATTTCACTAAATACATTTTCTTGTAGATTTAGGGCCGTAGAAGTCACTCCCGCTTTCATTTATTCGATAACTACCATGGTTTTTCCAGAATCGTCTTTTGAAAAGTACAAATCTATGCAAAATACGACCAATTTTCGACTAATTTTCAACGAAATTTTCGAAATTTCACTAAATACATTTTGTTGTAGGTTTAGGGCCGTAGAAGTCACTCCCGTTTTCATTTATTCCATAACTCCAATGTTTTTTCCAGAATCGTCCTTTGAAAAATACAAATCTATGCAAAATACACCAATTTTCGACCAATTTTCAACGAAATTTTCGAAATTTCACTAAATACATTTTCTTGTAGATTTAGGGCCGTAGAAGTCACTCCCGCTTTCATTTATTCGATAAGTACGATGGTTTTTCCAGAATCGTCCTTTGAAAAGTACAAATCTATGCAAAATACGACCAATTTTTGACCAATTTTCAACGAAATTTTCGAAATTTCACTAAATACATTTTCTTGTAGATTTAGGGCCGTGGAAGTCACTCCCGTTTGCATTTATTCGATAACTACAATGGTTTTTCCAGAATCGTCCTTTGAAAAGTACAAATCTATGCAAAATACGACCAATATTCGACCAATTTTCAACGAAATTTTCGAAATTTTACTAAATACATTCTCTTATAGATTTAGGGCCGTAGAAGTCACTCTCGCTTTCATTCCTTCGATAACTCCAATGGTTTTTCCAGAATCGTCCTTTGAAAAGTACAAATCAATGCAAAATACGACCAATTTTTGACCAATTTTCAACGAAATTTTCGAAATTTCACTAAATACATTTTCTTGTAGATTTAGGGCCGTAGAAGTCACTCCCGCTTTCATTTATTCGATAACTCCAATGGTTTTTCCAGAATCGTCCTTTGAAACGTACAAATCTATGCAAAATACGATCAATTTTCCATCAATTTTCAACGAAATTTTCGAAATTTCACTAAATACATTTTCTTGTAGATTTAGGGCCGTAGAAGTCACTCCCTCTTTCATTTATTCGTTCACTGCAGTGGTTTTTTTCAGAATCGTCCTTTAAAAAGTACAAATCTATGCAAAGTACGACCAATTTTCAACGAAATTTTCGAAATTTCACTAAATACATTTTCTTGTAGATTTAGGACCGTAGAAGTCACTCCCGCTTTCATTTCTTCGATAACTCCAATCGTTTTTCCAGAATCGTTCTTTGAAAAGTACAAATCTATGCAAAATACGACCAATTTTCGACCAATTTTCAACGAAATTTTCGAAATTTCACCAAATACATTTTCTTGTAGATTTAGGTCCGTAGAAGTCACTCCCGCTTTCATTTATTCGATAACTACAATGGTTTTTCCAGAATCGTCCTTTGAAAAGTACAAATCTATGCAAAATACGACCACGTTCAGAACGACAAATTAATAATAAAATGAAGGAGTAATGCAATAATTGTATTGATTAAATTAAGAACCACTCACTCCATTCACCAAAATCAAATGATTTTTGAAAAAGTGGACACGGATTCATACACCACAAGTGCAGTGGTACCTTATTTTAAGTGGACAGTGAGTGGGTGGGAAAACATTGCTTCCCTTAGACGTTTCAAAAATTCCCAAAACGTCAAAATCCGGGTAATTTTTAATAATTGACGCAAAATAAAATTTGACTACGTGTTGGGAATAAGATAAAACTTGCTTAACATTCCTGAGACGACGCGAGAGTGTTTTCCGATGAAGAATAGGACATGTGTCGGGAATTACGTAGCTTTTATATTTATACACTATCTTTTAAGTTTGCAGATTTTTTGAACTTTCGACCTAATTTTCCAGTTTACAATACATTTACCATCCATGCCACGGTCGAAGCAATTATTAGACTATTTTTAAATGCACATAAATAAATAAACTTCCGAATCGTGATTATATTATATTAGTGAAGGTTCAAAAAATACCTGCGTACTTAATTGCCTAATTTCTCTTCAGCGCGATTATATCCGGCCTTTTAGCGCCTAGAAACACACTAGATAATGGATAGTACCCATTTAGATAAAAAAATTCACACATGATTATTAACCATTACATAACCACAATCTTGTGTATTATGAGGTCAATAACAACCGACTCACACATGACCGTCTGTTTACCTTCACCTTACTTTCGTGTAAATATTTAGTGACCAGAGTGACGATCGGCAGAAAAGCGAGACCTTTTACCCGCTTTTGTAACACAATTTTTTCCAAACCGGTTAATTTACTCAATAGTTACAAGATTTTTCAGCAAACTACGAAGTGAAAGTTTTACATAACTTAAAAATATTCTGGTTAACGTAAATTTATTCTTGCAGGAGATTGACCAATTCATATTTCTTTACGGTAGTTATGGTACCCAAATCTTACCATTTTGATCCCCTCAACCATAACCTTCACATCTTCCTCCTTTTCAAAGTAGTTGGGTACTAGGACCGGCCAATGAAACGGGTTTCCATCTTTGAGTACCACCCTGCCGCGACTTTTCGGCCTCATCAGTACCACCGCGATACTAAACGCTGGTACTTGCATAAAGGGCCGGTACACCCGATCGAACAAACCCTGCGGAATCCCTAACAGACTCCTCAGACTCCCAAAGACATCCCCATTCAGCGCCCCCGCTCCTAGAACCAGCTCCACGTCTGGATAATCCTCGACCTTCGACAGCTTCGTCTGCACAAACCCCAAAGCTTCGGCACCCCCGGGAATCGTATAAGGTCCTCGACCGTTTAACAAGTAGTTGAAGATGTCCACCGGGTTCTGGACACTGCGGTCGGACACCGTCACCGACTCATTTAGTAAGAAGGCCAGCGTAGACATAGCCATGTGATCCTGGAGGTTGTACCCCACTTTCAAATTCTGGATAACGGGAATTCGCACCTTTGTTAGAACATCTTCGGGACCTACCCCCGAAAGCATAAGCAAGTGGGGGCTGTTGATAGCCCCCGCCGCCAAAACCACCTCCTTGGTAGCCCTCACCACGTGTTTGCGGCGATTCTTATAGAATTCCACCCCCACGGCTTGTTTAGTGTTAGGGTCGATCAAAATTTTTGTCACCCGGGACCGGATGGAGACGTGGAGATTGGGTCTGGAGGTGATGGGTTTAAGAAAGGCTTTGGAGGCGCTGCAGCGGGTTCCGTCGCGCATGGTAGCCAGCACCTGCAATGGTACTTGAGTAAAATCAAGGGTTAATGGGTTAAGTGAGCACCTTCGAAAAACCCAACGCCGTTCGTCCACTAGGGTCTACGTTCTTGTAACCTAAATCCTCCCCTGCCTTGATAAATTGTTTAACTAGGGGCGACTCGTACCCTGGGTGTTCCACATTCAAGTAGCCGTTCTTTCCATGGTACCTTTCGTCGATTTCGTTACATTTGGTACAATTTTCCGACTTTATAAAGTATGGTAGTACGTCGTCGTAGCTCCAGTTAGGGTTCCCGAGCTTCTCCCACTCATCAAAATCTTTTTTGGTCCCTCTGGTGTACAAAAGAAAGTTGATGATGGAGGTACCACCAAGCCCTTTGCCTCTAGGCATGTTGCACCGTCCCTCCACCAACCCCAAGCACGCCGTTTTCATCCTGACACTCTTGTACCCCCAGTTGTACCCCGTAATCGACTGAAGCGACGCAATGAGAGGCACATCCGTCAGAAAAATCTCGTCGTTTCCGGCTTCTAGTAACAAAACCGACCATCGAGGGTTTTCGGTGAGACGATTCGCCACCACGCTGCCTCCAGAACCAGCCCCGACCACCACAAAGTCGTACTCTGGTTGCAGTGCGGGATCTGGGATAGTACCGTCGCGGAAGATCGACCGCAAGTTCGTCACTTGGGCACTAGCACTGGTGAGTACCGCAAGCCACAATAACGTCCGAAGACACATTTTGAGCGCGGTACTACTAAGTACTGGGTAACCTTGACTGTGTTGCATAAGTGTTAACTTGCCGAATCGCCGAATGAGACTAAATGGTTATGCAGACAATATGGAGAAATGGTTAAAATGGGGCGGTTGGAGTCAAGGACGACTCCTTAAGTGGTACTATTGCACATCTTGGATTAATTAGTGATGTAAATAGAGAGGGAATGTGTACGTGAATAGTTGAAGCTTTCTCGGTTAAACTGGCGATTTGAATGCGTGTTGGTGGTACCACGATGATTAAAGTTGTAATAGTGCGTTTTATTTGTTTATTTACAATAAATAACTACAAGCTAGACATAAATTAACTATTGTGGCTAAACAGTAGCGTGATGAAGCTCAAGAGGAGCACTGGTGGTACTGCGAAGTCTTTTAGTCTCGATGTGCTTGAAGGAGTACCGGAATTGGTACCTATGCACTGGCCGTTTTCTTCGGTGTAATTTTCCCCGCATTTACATTGTCCATCTGAGCACACTAACCCATTCATGGTCTCCTGATCTGATCGACTGCAGTCATCAGAGATATCGCAACGAGTACCCAAAACGGTACCTACAATAAACATGAAAAATTAACGTTACAATAAACCGTGACTAACTATATAAAAAAGTTATGACGTTTTGATATTTACAATAGATAACCAACAATAAATATCGATACGCATCAAATTACGTTGCTTGCGTAATAGTTTAACGCACTTGTTGTCTGATGACGTCTTTGAAGGTGGGGCCGAGTAATTTTCGTGACTCATAAAATTTTTACACTCAAGAACTGTTACTTAATTTTTATTTTACTGGTTTAAAATGACCGCCGAGTTGACGTGATTTAGCTCAGACATACGTTCAATTATCTTGCATGTCATGCACACATACACTATACTTATCGATTGTTTTACTTCATTATAAAATATAATTAGATGATTAATTTTTGTTTACCGCTCTTTAATTAATCATCAATTTGTCATTCTCTGAGAACACGTTAATATTCATCCGAGAAAATAACAATTCATTTCCTGCGAGTTTCCTTGGCAATTAGCCTAAAAAGATTTTCTATTTTTATTAGTAGTAAGCTTATAATAAACAATTGCTGACATTAATTGTGTTATGCTCTGCTCATGTCACCAACATGACTTGTGACCTTGACGGTTTTAATTATCAATTGCTGGTTACCATTAACAGATAGCTAATCTCTAAGGAAACCTTCTCTCTTCCTTAATGAATAATTGTCGACTGATAAACCAAGATTAATAAATTTCATTTTTTAAATTTAAAGTGGGATTTATAAACTTGCTTGTTGTCGAAATAAGTCTATATGTATTAAGAAAACAAGGCAAAATGTAGCCCCGCCCACCCACCCTGTCTCAATTGTGATGATTTTTCTTATTCGTCGTGAGCCAAGAGGGCGGAGCTTAACTGCAAAATCCTTATTTCTTATGTTTTTGAGTATCGTGTTGTTCAAAGAATACTATGTATATTAAGAAAAGATTAAAGTCAAAAATTAGGCTCCACCCATACTTGCCCTAATCTAATAGTACTGAAATTTTCATTCGTTGGCAAACCTAGGGGCGGAGCCTAATTATTACAAAATCCATATTTTCTTACAAAAATTTACCATTTTAAACGTGTTTCGAGTTTCTAAGAATAAAAAAAATCATCACAATTGAGACAGGGCGGGTGGGTGGGGCTACATTTTATCTTGTTTTCTTAATATATGTAGACTTCTTTTCATAACATGAAACTTAAAATATATTTAAAATGGCTCCACCCCATAATTGTAAAATAAACATTTCCTTGCAAAAATGTACCATTTTAACCATATTTTAAGTTTCTTGTTGTGAAAAGATGGCTATGTATATTAAGAAAAAAAGGCATAATAGAAGCCCCACCCACCCGCCCTATCTCAATTCTGATTCAACCTTAACTGCAAAATCCTTACTTCTCTACGAGAATTTAAGAACATGTTTTTGAGTATCATCTTGTTCAAAGAATACTATGTATATTAAGAAAAAAATACAGAAAAAGAATTGGCTCCACCCATACGCCCCCTATCTCAAATTCTCAATTGCGATAAATTTTTCATTCGTTGTCAGATCGAGGGGCGGGGCTTAATTGCAAGATCCATATTTGTCTACAAGAATTTATCATTTCAAACATGTTTCGTATTGTGAAAAGAAAACTAGGCACATTACGAAGAAAAGGCAAAACAAAAGCCCCTCCCACCCGCCCTGTCTCAAATGTGATGAATTTTTCATTCGTTGTCAGATCTAGAGGCTGAGCCTAATCGCAAAATCCATTTTTTCTAACAAAAATTTATCATTTTAAAAATGTTTTAAGTTTCTAAGAATAAAAAATTCATCACAATTGAAACGGGGAGGGTGAGCGGGGTTAATATTTTGCATTTTTTTCTTAATATATATAGTATTTTTTGAACAACACGATACTCAAAAAACACGTTCTTAATTTCTTGTAAAAAAAAGTATTTTGCAGTTAAGCTCCGCCCCCTTGGTTCACGGCGAATAAAAAAAATCATCACAATTGAGAGAGGGCGGGTGGGCGGGGCTACATTTTGTATTGTTTTCTTAATATATGTAGACTTCTTTTCACAACATGAAACTTAAAACATGTTTAAAATGGAAAATTTGTATAAGGAAACATCGATTTTGCAATTAGGCTCCGCCCCATAATTGGAAAATCCATATTTATTTGTAAAAATGTACCATTTTAACCATGTTCTAAGTTTCTTGTTGTGAAAAGATGGCTAAGTATATTAAAAAAAAGGCAAAATATAAGCCCCACCCTATATCAATTCTGATAATTTTTTTATTCGTCGTAAGCCGAGGGGCGGGGCGCAATTGCAAAATCGATATTTTTCTATACCATTTTAAACGTGTTTTAAGTTTCTTGTTATAAAAAGATGACTGCACATATTAAAGAAAAAGGCAAAATGTAGCCCCGCCCACCCGCCCTATCTCAGTTGTGAAAAGATGGCTATGTATATTAGGAAAAACAAAGGCAAAATCTAAGCCCCGCCCACCCACTCTATCTCAATTCTGATGATTTTTTTAATCGCCATAAGCCGAGGGGTGGAGCGTAATTACAAAATCAATATTGTCTTACACAAATTTACCATTTTAAACATATTTTAAGTTTCTTGTTCTGAAAAGACGCCTACATATATTAAGAAAACAGACAAAATATAAGCCCCGCCCACCCGCCCATGTCAGTTGTGATGATTTTTTTAATCGTCGAGAGACAAAGGAGCGAAATTTAATTACAAAATCGTTATTATTTCTCTACAAAAAATTACCGTAGACATGTTTTTGAGTATCGTGTTATTTTAAAAAAACTATGTATATTAAGAAAAGATTAAAGTCAAAAATTAGGCTCCACCCATACTTGCCCTAATCTAATAGTACTGAAATTTTCATTCGTTGGCAAACCTAGAGGCGGAGCCTAATTATTGCAAAATCCATATTTTCTTATAAAAATTTACCATTTTAAACGTGTTTCGAGTTTCTAAGAATAAAAAAATCATCACAATTGAGATAGGGTGGGTGGGCGGGGTTTATATTTTGCCTTTTTGTCTTAATATACATAGTATTCTTTGAAGAACACGATACTCAAAAACATGTTTTTAATTTCTTGAAAAGAAAGAATTGTTATTTTGCAGTTAAGCTCCGCCCCTTTGGTTCACGACCAATAAAAAAAATCATCACAATTGAGACAGGGCGGGTGGGTGGGGCTACATTTTATCTTGTTTTCTTAATATATGTAGACTTCTTTTCATAACATGAAACTTAAAATATATTTAAAATGGCTCCACCCCATAATTGTAAAATAAATATTTCCTTGCAAAAATGTACCATTTTAACCATATTTTAAGTTTTTTGTTGTGAAAAGATGGCTATGTATATTAAGAAAAAAAGGCATAATAGAAGCCCCACCCACCCGCCCTATCTCAATTCTGATTCAACCTTAACTGCAAAATCCTTACTTCTCTACAAGAATTTAAGAACATGTTTTTGAGTATCGTCTTGTTAAAAGAATACTATGTATATTAAGAAAAAAATACAAAAAAAGAATAGGCTCCACCCATACGCCCCCTATCTCAAATTCTCAATTGCGATAAATTTTTCATTCGTTGTCAGATCGAAGGGCGGGGCTTAATTGCAAGATCCATATTTGTCTACAAGAATTTATCATTTCAAACATGTTTCGTATTGTGAAAAGAAAACTAGGCACATTACGAAGAAAAGGCAAAATAAAAGCCCCGCCCACCCGCCCTGTCTCAAATGTGATGAATTTTTCATTCGTTGTCAGATCTAGAGGCTGAGTCTAATCGCAAAATCCATTTTTTCTAACAAAAATTTATCATTTTAAAAACGTTTTAAGTTTCTAAGAATAAAAAATTCATCACAATTGAAACGGGGTAGGTGGGCGGGGTTAATATTTTACATTTTTTTCTTAATATATATAGTATTTTTTGAACAACACGATACTCAAAAAGACGTTCTTAATTTCTTGTAAAAAAAAGTATTTTGCAATTAAGCTCCGCCCCCTTGGTTCACGGCGAATAAAAAAAATCATCACAATTGAGACAGGGCGGGTGGGCGGGGCTACATTTTGTCTTGTTTTCCTTAATATATGTAGACTTCTTTTCACAACATGAAACTTAAAACATGTTTAAAATGGAAAATTTGTATAAGGAAACATCGATTTTGCAATTAGGCTCCGCCCCATAATTGGAAAATCCATATTTATTTGTAAAAATGTACCATTTTAACTATGTTCAAAGTTTCTTGTTGTGAAAAGATGGCTAAGTATATTAAAAAAAAAGGCAAAATATAAGCCCCGCCCTATCTCAATTCTGATCATTTTTTTATTCGTCGTAAGCCGAGGGGCGGGGCGCAATTGCAAAATCGATATTTTCCTATACCATTTTAAACGTGTTTTAAGTTTCTTGTTATAAAAAGATGACTGCACATATTAAAGAAACATGCAAAATGTAGCCCCGCCCACCCACCCTATCTCAATTCTGATGATTTTTTTTAATCGCCGTAAGCCGAGGGGCGGAGCGTAATTGCAAAATCAATATTTTCCTATACAAATTTACCATTTTAAACATATTTTAAGTTTCTTGTTCTGAAAAGACGACTATGTATATTAAGAAAACAGGCAAAATATAAGCCCCGCCCTCCCGCCCGATCTCAGTTGTGATGATTTTTTTAATCGTCGAGAGACAAAGGAGCGAAATTTAATTACAAAATCGTTATTATTTCTCTACAAAAAATTACCATAGACATGTTTTTGAGTATCGTGTTATTTTAAGAAAACTATGTATGTTAAGAAAAGATTAAAGTAAAAAATTAGGCCTAATCTAATAGTACTGAAATTTTCATTCGTTGGCAAACCTAGGGGCGGAGCCTAATTATTGCAAAATCCATATTTCCTTACAAAAATGTACCATTTTAATGTACCATTTTAAACGTGTTTCAAGTTTCTAAGAATAAAAAAATCATCACAATTGAGACAGGGTCGGTGGGCGGGGTTTATATTTTGCCTTTTTGTCTTAATATACATAGTATTCTTTGAACAACACGATACTCAAAAATATGTTTTTAATTTGTTGAAAAGAAATGCGTATTTTGCAGTTAAGCTCCACCCCTTTGGTTCACGACGAATAAAAAAAAAACATCACAATTGAGATAGGGTGGGTGGGCGGGTTTTATATTTTCCCTTTTTGTCTTAATATACATAGTATTCTTTGAAGAACACGATACTCAAAAACATGTTTTTAATTTCTTGAAAAGAAAGAAGTATTTTGCAGTTAAGCTCCGCCCCTTTGATTCACAACCAACAGAAAAAATAATTACAATTGAGACAGGGCGGGTGGGCGGGCTTAGGTTTTGCCTTTTTGTTTGAACATGTGTAGACTTCTTTTCACAAGATAAAACTTATAGGGCCGGTTGCATAAACGCAAATCAAATTTAATCTCTGATTAACTCCATAGTAACGATTGTTATTATCATAGTTACAATTGTTCTTAATCAGAGATTAAATTTGATTTGCGTTTATGCAACCGGCCCATAATATGTTTAAAATGGAAAATTTGTATAACTATACATATTAAGAAAAAAAGGCAAAATGTAAACCCCGCCCACCCGCCCTATGTCAATTGTGACGATTTTTTTATTCGTCGTGAGCCAAGGGGGCGGAGCTTAATTGCAAAATCCTTGTGTTTCTACAAGAAATAAAAAACATGTTTTTGTGTGTCGCCATTTTAAACAAGTCAAGTTTATAAATCGACGCGTTTTATACTTGAAATATTAAAAGGCGTGGCGACATCATAGACAATTTGTGCGGTTTTTCATCAGAGAATTCCAAGAAGTGACAGCTGCACATAGTGAGTCAATTTTAAGCAACTGTGGCCATTATCAGTGTACAAAGAACTGAAAATTGCATTCAGACAATTATTTCATTTCTTCTTGGTGACTATTTTGGTTTGACATTAAAGCTGATTTTTGCACAGCCGCAGGAATCCACTTCGTATAAACATTATCTAATAATTGTCAAAAACCACACGTTTGGAAGTAATTGTTTATTTCGATGTTTTTATTGTGCCGACTTTTCTTAGAAAAACTTCACTTTCTGAACCACTCGGTAAATATTGTCTAAACAAATATGACGGTTTTGGTCAATCCTGTAAGCTCTGTTTACTTTGGAAGATTCGTCAATACCGCAATTAATCCGTACGCGGCGAGTTTACTCAGTAAACATGTTATCTTTTTTAGTCACTGTAGTGAACTTGTCTGGTTTTTGTTGTTTCGGTTGACTATGAAACCGTCAATCACCACGAATGTTTATTTTTACCAAGCTGTGGAATTTAAAATTTAATCAAATATTATTTGTTTTGACAAAGTTTTACGTCTATCACTTGCACAATTATTTGTTTAAATAACTATGACGCAATATATTACAGCTTTACGAAATTTTGGCTTCATTATCTAATATATTTGTTATTGCACAATGCATATTTATCGCTGTGTGGGAGTCTGGATCTTTATTTTTCAAAGTTTTTTAAATTTTTACTTCCCGAGCGTAAGCAAAGGAAGTATTGTAATCGAGTCCGTCGGCCCACTCTCTACTTTTACGTTTTCTCGATCTTTCATGACCCCTAGAAGACGAAGAAATAGGTCTCCCATTTCCGTCTGTCTGTCCGTCTGTCCGTCCGTCTGTCCGTCTGTCCGTCTGTTGTCCCGGATTTTTATTAGACAGATAATCTCCGAAAGTACTTGACCGATTGTTGTGAAATTTTGTACTTATATTAAGAATATCATGTAGATGGTAAAACGCTAACCAAAATTTGTCTAATCATCCCCACCACTAATGCGATGACGTCACTTTAAAATTGTACATAGTAAATGGGTTTTCAATTGTATAAAATAACATAGTCCTACACATGTAGTTTACAACTCTGAATCGACTTTTCACCCGAAACGTCCAGATTTTTGGAAAAAAAAATCAAAATTATAAAACAACATTTTGAAATTTATTTTTAATCTGCTAACCAGAATGCTTCGAAATGTTGCAGATGTTTTAAGGCTATAAAGAGCATCATAAATCTTTAGTCAAAAAATATTTGCTTATCCCCTCCAAAAACTTGATGATGTCAGCTCAAAAGTTTGTGGAATAAATTATATCTAAAATGTACAAAATATGATGAGTCTGTACTTGTGATCTATCACTCCATTCATATTTTTTGGATTTGCATATACAGGGTGACTCAAAAAAATTAATGAATGCGTAAATATATTTTATTGATTTAATCAGGAACTACAAAACGGAATGCTCTGACATCTTGCAGATGTTTTAAGGTCATAAAGAGCATAATAAATGTTTAGTCAAAATATATTTGCTTATCCCCTCCAAAAACTTGATGACGTCAGCTCGAAAATTTGCCGAATAAATCATATCTAAAATGTACAAAATATGATGAGTCTGTACTTGTCATTTATCACTCCATTCATATTTTTTGGTTTGCATATACAGAGTGACTCAAAAAAATTAATGAATGCGTAAATATATTTTATTGATTTAATCAGGAACTACAAAACGGAATGCTCTGACATCTTGCAGATGTTTTAAGGTTATAAAGAGCATAATAAATGTTTAGTCAAAATATATTTGCTTATCCCCTCCAAAAACTTGATGACGTCAGCTCAAAAATTTGCCGAATAAATCATATCTAAAATGTACAAAATATGATCAGTCTGTACTTGTGATCTATCACTCCATTCATATTTTTTGGATTTGCATATACAGGGTGATTCAAGAAAATAAATTAAAGCGTAAATTTATTTTACTGATTTACTCAGGAACTACAAAACCGAATGCTCCGAAATCTTGAAGATATTTTAAAATTATCATAAGCATGGTAAATTTTTGATCAAAATGTATTTGGTCGTCCCCCCTAAAAAATTTATGACGTCACCACAAAATTTTGCTGAATAAATCCTATCTAAAATGTACAAAATATGGTGAGTCTCTTCTTGTGATTTATCATTCCATTCAAATTTTTTCGATTTGCATATACAGGGTGACTCAAAAAAATTAATGAATGCGTAAATTTATTTTATTGATTTAATCAGGAACTACAAAACCGAATGCTTTGAAATCTTGCAGATGTTTTAAGGTTATAAAGAGCATAATAAATTTTTAGTCAAAATATATTTGGTTATCTTCTACAAAAAACTGATGACGTCAGCTCAAAAGTTTGCCGAATAAATCGTATCTAAAATGTACAAAATATGATGAGTCTGTACTTGTGATTTATCATTCCATTCATATTTTTGGATTTGCATATGCAGGGTGACTCAAAAAAATTAATGAAGGCGTGATTTTATTTTATCGATTTAATTAGGAATTACAAAACCGAATGCTTTGAAATCTTGGGAATATTTTAAAGTTATTATAAGCATGGTAAACTTTTGTTCAAAATGTATTTGTTCATCCCTCCTAAAAAAATTGATGACGTCACCCTTAAATTTTGCTGAATAAATCCTATCTAAAATGCAAAAAATATGATGAGTTTGTACTTGTGATTTATCATTCCATTTATATTTTTTAGATTTTCTTAAGAGGTGGTTCAAAAAAATTAATGAAGTCAATTTATTTTATTGATTAAATTAAAGGCAACACTTATTATTAGTATTACACCTCAACCAACCCAATTTGGTAAACACAAAATTTGTTAAAGGAAAAACTCGGTTGAAACATAAGGGTAGCACGCTTATTTACATCGACTTTAACATTACAGACCTGCATTTGTTTTATGCGATCACTTGGTTCCGCCAATGTGAAATAGACATGTTTATAATCAACCAATTGTGAATTTCACCGTCAAGAATTAAAATAAAACCCAATGTTTTATATAATAAGCGGAAGTCGAAGCAATAAAACCGATGGTCGTTTTGTTTACAGTTTCTCTGTTTGACTCTCACGTATGCTGTTACGCTTGTCATCTTAAATTAAGAATGTTTATACATAAACGATTTTCAGTTGCCGTATACGTGAGTAAATTGTTTCGTTATTTTATTGATTATAAAAAATCAATATTCAAAACGACCCAATTCATTTTCCCGAAAATTTGGGAATACAATAATTTTATTCTTAGTATTACACTACATCTATCCCAACTGATATACGTGTCCTTGCAAAAATGTTGACGTCATCGCAATTTTTTTTAAATTCCCACTACAAAAATGTAATGAGAAAAAACACAATAGCCATGCAGTCGTCAAGTTTCCGACAGTGAGGGAAGTACTGTCTAAACTCTTTAGACCAATTTTTTACATTCTGTTGGTTTTATTCAGTTGGCGCAATTATATTTCCCTAGATGTAAATGTCAGATTTATTGAGGTTGACAACAATGTGATGTTTTTACAACTTTAGCGAGCAAATAGGAACGTCAGACAAGTTTTTTTTATAAAATTTCCTAGCAACGTCAAACTAGACTTTCTATATTAACCTTAAAAAGATTGTTAAGTCAATTAAATGCAATATCTTGTTTTGTCAAGTCAACACCGGCTGTCACTTAAACCACGTGATGTCACAGCTTGCTATTAATAAAAATTTTAAAACAATAATTCACTTGACAAGAAAATACGTATTGACTTACCAACGCTCCTCAAGCACTTTTTCTTGCTCTTCGCGGCAATAAATCCCTCCTTGCAGGGGCAAGCCAAGAATTCGCCCCCGCAATTGCAAAACTCGTTCACACAGGTTGCATTCACAATTTTATCGCAATCCGCGTCGGCCTTGCACGGGGCCAACCCTGAAACCAAAGCACATTTTATGCCTCGTGTATTTCAAGCACTGACTCATTCATTCATAAAGCACTCGCCCGAAGAACGAGTAATTGAGTAATTGCTGGACAGTCGAGTACTCACAAACTTGCTGTGCGCTGCTTATTATGGTTTCCGCCGACAGCACCAACACTACACACACGAGGAACTTCATTGCGGCGGATTTTCGTTCGATTTTGCAGTCTTGCAAGAAGCGACTGCCAATTTATAGTCGGTTTCCGTATCTATATCCTCAGGATGTTTGCGTAGAGTACACACTGACGAGTTGTGACGTCAAAGATGCGCTTAATGAGTAGAGCGATTCATTTTTTTTTTAGTTATTTAAGTTACTTTGGATGGTGAGGTGGGGATTGGGGGGGGGGGGTTAGTGTGGCTTTTGCGGTGGTTGTTAATTAATGACTTTAGTGTCAACTGGGTTGTAACCATCAGGAAAAAAGAACCCGAAATGTGTGGATTTCCCCCTGTATAGCTGCAGGTGATACCATGAGTCAAGATGATTGTGAATCTTATGAATGGAGAAACTCAAAATACACACCTATTTAAATTTATAATTTACCGGTGTACTAAAATTACAATCGAATCGTGTTTTTTATTTTTTGTGTATACTATTTATATTTACACAGGATACTTTATGAAAAGTTTATCGCGGTTGAGATTTTCTAAGCAGAACGCTTATCTAATCTAAGACTCGATAATCCTTCCACGTATTCTTATAAATATTTTTTACACCGGTCTAAATTCAAAACAACTTGAATCGTAAAAAAATTAGGTCACAAATATTTGACATATGGTACACCTTAAGTAAGCGCTGTGTCAATTGAACGACAATTTATTTGTAAGAACGTTTTTGTGTGGGGAGGCGACCCAGATTGTTCCGGTTATTAACAAAATTCCGGGATTCTCTGGTTTATGAACTCGTATAGGAAAAACCATGCTGTACTGTTACAGCGCAAAATATTTGTTCTGTGGGTCGAACAAATCAAAGATTGTTTTTATAGTCTGAGCTATTCTTGATTATAAATCCAGTTAAACTGGACTTTTTTAATTATAGTGGGTATTTCTAGTGTAATTAGAGTTATTTTAAAATAAACGATGCTGCATACGCGTATAGCGTCATATTAAAGTACAACGCAATTAAATTTGATGATTATGGTGCGAAAATGATCCTTAAATTAACTAGATTTTTCTAATTATAGTGAGTATTAGACTGCTCCGCCTCTTCACTGGGGGTTTCCATAATCAAAAGGATCAAAATTTTCTGGTTTGATTAGGGTGTCTGGAAAATGGCGGATTAACTCTCCGCTACGGAAAAATAGTAAAAAAAATCCTTTTCACTTTTTGGTGGAGTTATGATGATTTTACAATTTCTTCTTTTGCTACGTTTACCTTCAAACTTTTAGCTGATATTTCTCTCGCCTATAATCATGTTTAATTATCATTTCAGTTATATTTTGCAAAGCCATGGCTGTGTTGTTTTTGTAATAATTTGATAAAATTCCATTTGACAACACTGTTTATCTGATATACAGCTGTCAAAGTTTTCAAAACCCTACGTTAATTTTAGGTTTTCTTGTGTGTTTTTTTTTTTTTCGGATAAAGCTAAAGGAATCTGGTGTTTTCTTGCTGGATGAACCTGAAAAAATCTTTGAGCTTTTAGTGTATTATTTTTTACGAATTTGAAAGTCTTGAGTGCCGAATTATTTTTTTTTAATTCAGGAGACGCTGGTACCCATGGTGTATTATTTTGGAAACCCATGGAGATTGTTTTAATAAATTATTTAAAACAATTTTGGGGGACTTCAGTGTTCTTTCTATTTTTGGAAAATTCTGACCTGTTTTTGAAAAATTTAAAACAATTTTGAGGTTCTAGGTATTCCTGTTTTGAAAAAGAGTTTGATAAAATCAGTCTTATCTTAGCAGATACTAGCCACCCGCCCGTCCTCTATTTTCTTAGAGGGTATGTCATTTGCCAAAATCAGTCTTATCCAATTAGAGGGTAATACCCCCCCCCCACTCACACTCTCTTTTCTTGGAAGGTATGTTATTCGCCAAAATCAGTCTTATCTTAAAAGGTACTACCCCCGCCCACCCACCCGCTATTTTCTTAGAGGGCAAGACATTTGCCAAAACCAGTCTTATCTTAGTAGGTACTAGCCCAACCCGCCCGCCCTCTATTTTCTTAGAGAACAGAGGTCATTTGCCAAACTACAGATTTTAAAGATTCTACAGGTTCAAAAATTTCTAAAGATTCCAAAAGTTTTAGATTCTGAAGATTTTAGAGATTCTATAGGATCTAGAGTTTCACTATCCAGAGGTCCCAAAGGTTCTAGTAATTCAAGAATTGTACAGAGTCTAGAGAGATTCTAGATTCTAGGATTGTATAACTTTCAGATTCTAACGATTCTCAAGCCATTCTAGAGATTTCAAAGATTCTAGTAACTCAAAAAATTTTACAGAATCTAAAAATTCTAGAAATTCTACAGATTTTAGAGATTCTGGAGATTCTGAAGAAAGGCTGTGGACACTAAAAATTGTAAAAATTCCAAAGATTCCAAAAGTTTTACATTCTAGAGGTTTCAGCAATTGTAGAGATTTTAAAGATTCTAGGGATTCTAAATATCCTAGAGACCCTAAAAATTCGATAGATTCTGAAGATTATTCTAAAGTTTCCAGGTTCTCTAAAGATTCTAGAGATTCCATAGGATCTAGAGATACAGAGATTCCAGAGATTCTAGTAATTCAAAAAATTATACAGAAACTAGAAATTCTAGAAATTGCACGAGTTTTGGAATCCAGCGGCTCCACCCATTATAGTGATTCCAAAGATTCTATAGATTTTAGAATTTTTAGAGATTCTAGAGATTCTGAAGATCCTGGAGTACTAAAAATTTTGGAGAATCTAAAAATTGTAAAAATTTTTAAAAATCCAAAGATTCCAAAAATTTTAGATTCTAAGGATTCTATGTATCCTAGAGACAAAAAATTTCGTTGAATTCTGAAAATTGTAGAGATTCCAAAAATTCCAGACGTTCTAAAGATTCTAGAAATTTCATAGTACCTAAAGATTCAGAGTTTCCAGAGATTCCAGCCATTCTAGAGACTCTAGAGGTTCTGGAGATACTAAAAATTGTAGACACTCTAAAAATTGTAAAAATTTAAAAAATCACTAAAGTTTTGATTCTAGGGGCTCCAGAAATTGTAGGGATTTTAAAGATTCTAGAGATTCTAAAGACCATAGAGACCATAAAAATTCGGTAGATTCTGGAGATTATTCTAAAGTTTCCAGATTCTAAAAGCTCTTGAGATTTCATAGGATCTAAAGATACAGAGATTCCATAGATGCCAAAGATTCCAGTAATTCAAAAAATTATACAGAATCTACAATTTCTACAGATTTTAGGGATTCTAAATATCCCAAAAATTCTAGATCCTGAAGATTTTACAGATTCTAAGAATCCAGGTTTACTAAAGATTCTAGAAATTCCAAAATTTCTAGAGATTCTAAAGATTTTAGAAATTCTACAGATTTTAAAGATTCTACAGGTTCAAAAAATTCTAAAGATTCCAAAAGTTTTAGATTCTGAAGATTTTAGAGATTCTATAGGATCTAGAGTTTCAGTATCCAGAGATTCCAAAGATTCTAGTAATTCAAGAATTGTACAGAGTGTAGAGAGATTCTAGATTTTAGGATTGTATAACTTTCAGATTATAACGATTCTCAAGCCATTCTAGAGATTCTAGAGTTTCTGGAGATTTGGGAAACACTAAAGGTTGTGGACACTCTAAAGGATTCTAGAGATTTCAAAGATTCTAGTAACTCAAAAAATTTTACAGAATCTAGAAATTCTACAGATTCTAGAAATTCTGGAGATTCTGAAGACTGTGGACACTCTGAAAATTGTAAAAATTCCAAAGATTCCAAGAGTTTTAGATTCTAGCGGTTTCAGCAATTGTAGAGATTTTAAAGATTCTAGGGATTCTAAATATCCTAGAGATTCCATAGGATCTAGAGATACACAGATTCTAGTAATTCAAAAAATTTTACGGAATCTAGAAATTCTAGAAATTGCACGAGTTTTAGAATCCAGCGATGCCAGCCATTATAGAGATTCCAAAGATTCTAGAAATTCTACAGGTTCTAAAAATTCAAAAGATTCTATAGATTTTAGTGTTTTTAGAGGTTCTGGAGATTCTGGAAATACTAAAAATTTTTGACAATCTAACAATTGTAAAAATTTTTAAAAATCCAAAAATTCCAAAAATTTTAGATTTTAGGGATTCTATGTATCCTAGAGATAAAAAATTTCATTGAATTCTGAAAATTTTAGAGATTCCAAAGATTCCAGTCTTATCTTAGAAGATACTAGCCCCGCCCACCCACCCTCGTTTTTCTTAGAGGGTATGTCATTTGCCAAAATCAGTCTTATCTTAGAAGGTAATAGTCCCCCCACCCACCCTCTCTTTTCTTGGAAGGTATTTCATTTGCCAAAATCAGTCTTATCTTAAAAGGTGCTAGCCCCGCCCACCCACCCACGCTTTTCTTAGAGTGTAAGACATAGGCCAAAATCAGTCTTATCTTAGTAGGTACTAGCCCCACCCGCCCGCCCTCTCTTTTCTTACAGTGTATGTCATTTGCCAAAATCAGACTTGTTTTAAAAGATACTAGCCCCGCCCACCCACCCTTTCTTTTCTTAGAAGGTATGTCATTTGCCAAAATTAGTCTTATCTTAAAAGGTAGTAGCCCCGCCCACCCACCCTCTCTTTTCTTAAGAGTATATTTCATTCGCTAAAATCACTCTTATCTTAGCAAGTACTAGCCCCGCCCACCCACCCTCTCTTTTCTTAAAGAGTATGTCATCTGCCGAAATCGGTCTTATTTTAGCAGCCACTAGCCCCTGATGACTAAATTTTACAAAAAGTGATCAAAATTTGGAAATATTACGAGCTTACTTAGATGCACAAAGCGGAAATTTTGAACATCTTCTCTACCTTCCAAGAAAAGAGAGGCTGGGTGGGGGGGCTATTACCTTCTAAGATAACACTGATTTTGGCAAATAACATACCTTCCAAGAAAAGAGAGGGTGGGTGGGGGGGCTATTACCTTCTAAGTGAAGAGTGATTTTGGCAAATAACATACCTTCCAAGGAAAGGGAGGGTGGGTGGGGGGGCTATTACCTTCCAAGATAAGACTGATTTTGGCAAATAACATACCCTCTAAGAAAATTAAGGGTAGAAGGGGGTATATTATTTAGGAAGATCAGTCTTGTCTCGGCAAGTATTGGCCCCGCCCACCCACCCTTTATTTTCTTCGAGGGTATGCCATTTGGCAATGTCAGTTTTATCTTAGTAAGTACTAGCCCCGCCCACTCGCTCTTTATTTTCTTAGAAAGTAAGTCATTTGCCAAAATCGGTCTTATTTTGACAAATACTAGCCCCACCCGCCCGACTATTATTTTTTTAGAGAGTTAGTAGCTGTCAAGATAAGACTGATGTTGGCAGATGACATTCTCTAAGAAAAGAGAGGGTGGGTGGGCGGGGCTAGTACCTGCTAAGATAAGACTGATATTGGCAAATGACTTACCCTCGAAGAAAATGAAGGGTAGAAGAGGGTATATTATTTGGGAAGATCAGTCTTGTCTCGGCAAGTATTAGCCCCGCCCACCCACCCTTTATTTTCTTCGAGGGTGTGCCATTTGGCAATGTCAGTTTTATCTTAGCAAGTACTAGCCCCTCCCACTCGCTCTTTATTTTCTTAGAAAGTAAGTCATTTGCCAAAATCAGTCTTATTTTGGAGTACTAGTCCCACCAGCTGATAGACTGATTTGAGCAAATGAAATATCCTCTAAGAAAAGAGAGGGCGGGTGGGCGGGGCTAGTACCTACTAAGATAAGACTGATTTTGGCAAATGACAAAATTGTTAAACGTAGCAAAAAAAAACAGTTTTAAAATCATTATAACTCTAGCAAAATGTGAGAGGGATTTTTTTTACTATTTTTCCCAGACTTACCAGTTAATTGTTAAGAGCGTAGGGGAGAGTTAATCTGCCATTTTTCAAACACCCAGTATATGCAAATTTCGACCCATTTTCGACGATTTTCGAAATTTAACTAAATACATTGTCGTGTTGATTTCGGATCGCAAAGTCACTTCCGGCCTCATTTCTTCGATCACTCCAGCCGTTTTTCTACGATTGAAATATCGCAATTTTTATCAATTTCAAAAAATTCGAATTTCACCCTGAATATTCCGAAAATATTGCTCCATCACCCTAAACACACTATATTTTTAGAATCAGCACGTCGGGATCTATATCCCTGAATTTTTTCAAAATTTTTAGACGACTTTTTCAAAAATGAAATTTTCCACCATGTAGGCAAATTTCGACACATTTTCGACGATTTTCGAAATTTAACTAAATACATTTTCTTGTAGATTTCGGGCCGCAAAGTCACTTCCGGCCCCATTTCTTCGATCACACCAATCGTTTTTCCAGGATTGAAATATCGCAATTTTTAAAAAATCCGATTTTCACACCAAGTATTCCGAAAATATTGGTCCGTTATCATAAACACGCTATATTTTTTCAGAATTTTAAGACAACTTTTTCAAAAATGAAATTTTCCACTGCAAATTTCGACCCATTTTCGATGATTTTCGAAATTTAATTAGAAACATTTTTTGATATAGTTTGGGCCACAAAGTTACTTCCGGCCTCATTTATTCGATGACTCCAACCGTTTTTCCAAAAGCGTTCACTGAAATATCCCGATTTTATAAATTTCAAAAAATTCGAATTTCACCCCAAACACGCTATATTTTTGGAATTAGCTCAGAATTTTTAACCGACTTTTTCAAAAATGAAATGTCCAAGTTCCTACAATTTGTGAAAATCATACAAATTTATGAAGATCTCAACATGAAAGTCCTAAAATTAAGTGGCCGAATTAGAAAATAATAAAAATGATGCAAAAAATTATTAATGAAGAATTATTGGAGAAGTTCTTAAAAACCATAAAATCCAGGAACAAGTGTTTAACATCAAAATTTGAAATCCCCAAAAAGCCTTTAATATAATGATATTTAAATATACAAGTGCACCCTATATATCCTTAAATAATTTAATTGATCATTTCATACAATGCGACGTTGCCACGTTATTCTAATTTTCTTGAAATTTTTAGCAATGGAAGGATTCAGAAAAAAATTACAGCAGGGTTATTTTTAAAATCTGTTACAACATTTTGTGGAGAGATAAGGAGCGGTACGCCCTTTGTTGTGGTATAAATGATATTAACTTTTCATATATAAAGTGTTTATAAAAAAAATTCAAATAGAACACCCTGCATTTTATTACTTTATTCTATTTTTTGTTCTCTTTCTTTTTTGCTGATAAAAAAGTGAGAAACATTAACCGGAATTTCAAAAGTAAACTGTGGATGTAAAGCCTACCTAAAAAAAGGTCAATCAAAACATGTAGGATTTTTTAATATAAAATTCAGTCAGTTATCTTTCAAAGTTGACATGCTTATGCAGAGAGAATGAAAGAATCTACTCAGGCTATTTTCAAATTTTTACACTTTGGTTTTACTTTTAGATATAGAAAGAATGAAACTACATTTTCGTGCCTAGAAATGTAATACAAGAATTAAATACTACAAACAGAAAAACAAAATCAAATCAAAAAAATAAAAGATGTTGAAAGCTTACTCATTCATACACTACCTACTGAAAACACGTTTTCAAATATATGTTATACAGTCTGATATGAATACGTAATGACGACCTGTTATTACAGGATTTCACTAGTAGAGCCTTGTGATAATGAAAACAAACTCCGGATCATAGAAAAACCTTTTAATCTGAAGTATTTATTATTGTTTATTGACTTCTCCTAATTCCATAGAAATTTTCTAGTATTTATTAAATAAACAACAGATACAGTGGATAACAGTAAACTCGGCATTTCTTCCACAATCAATCTAAATAAAAATTTATAGAAATATAGAAAACTGGGCAGCATTGAACTATCGCAATTTTTAAAAATTTCAAAAAAATCGAATTTCACGCCGAAAATGTTACTGCAGAGTTTTTGTTCGGATTAAGGAGACATCGACTTCAAGTAGCCTCTGTTCGGACTACAGAATGTTCGGATAATCGTGGCTTCGGATTATAGAGGTTATACTGTATCATTTTATCTTAGAATAAAAAAAATTGGCGGACCCTCACTAGACGGACAGACAAAGGGCAAGAAAACGAAATAAATGTTTTTTTTTTTAATCTAAACTCGGCTTTGTAAAAAAACTCACATTTTAAAAACTACTTTAGATCATCGAAATATTTTTGGGCTTTACGAACAAGTAAGGAAATTGGTGTATTTCGGTTTAAAATTACTCAAGACATGGGGATTCCCCATTCTCTGAAAAATATGGGATCCACTGAAACTATTTTAAGCCATCCAGGAAATGTCATCTGATGCATTCATTTCTTAACTGAGTAAGCGGAGAAATGGTTAATGATAAAGATAATGTTAAATGAGGTTTCTAGTAATCTTTTTTTATGAAATAAGTCACGTTTGACCATGGTACAGAACGAAAAACACATCTCTCTACATATCCCTTGTGAAAGACAATGACGTCACGTCAAATTCTGTCGAACATAATACACATTATGTAAAGGTGTTTCCCAAATTCCTATTATTTTGCGGCTCTTCTAAAACCTCCACAGTTCCCGCTTAATCAAAAAATAGCGCCTCACACCGGACATAAAATTAAAACTGATTAAAAACTCACACCGATCGCAACCGCAATCCGCGTTCCGCACAAACCGCAACTTCCCTTCTATGAATCAATTTTTGCATCACTCTTTGAACAGACAACGATCACCCAAATAACCCACCGACAACCAGGGTTCAAAGCGGTTCATACCGTGCTTGACACCGCTACCGGATTTCCCATATTCACCGCTTGTACGTCACGCCAGGCATAACCTATTCCAAACGCAAATGACGTTGGCATCCTTGACATTCCGTGACACATAACCTCAAAGACGCAACATGTGGACGCTAAAAAACAACTAACAAGCCGTTTTTGGAACATTACACAACGAAATGACGAAAGGGGACCATTTTTATCGTGATTGCCTCACGGAGTTTGAGGCAGTGACGAAAAAGCCGACGCATTTCCTGCAGTAAGTTTTCCAATAATAATTTTAGTGAAAATAACGTGGTTTTGTAGAGCGAATGGGGAGTTTTGTGAGCGCGTTAAAACTCAGGTGAAGGAGATTTACGATTTTGCGAAACGCGAAGAAACGAAGGGGTGGAAAAATGGGGCCTTGCGCGAATTGGTGACGCAGAATTTTGATTTGGAGCAGATTTGGCAACAAATTGAGCTGCAGAATGAGTCTTTGTTGACTTCAGCGTTAATTAGCGTTAGCAAATTGGTCGTGAATAAGTCGGGGCTCACGTTTGGGGTTGATCATAAATCTGAATCCAGTGACTATGATAATTCCGAAGACAACTCTAGTGCAGACAAGAGTGACAATGAAAGTGTGCGTAGTGACACCAATGAAGAAGAAGAAGAAGAAGAAAACGCCCCCTTGATTGGGAGCCCCAAACCCGCCAAAACCTCCGTTGTAGACGACGACTTTTTCAACTTAAACGAAATGGAAAAATTTCTGGAGGCAGAAGAGAAAAAACTGTCTAAATCACAAAGTGATGATGACGACGATGAATCCGAGTCTGAAGCAAGTATAGACTTATTTGAAGGTAGTGACAGTGAAGATGATGCCAAACAAGCCAAATACAAAGATTTTTTTGTGGCTCAAGACCCCGTAAAGTCCTCCCATGAATTAAAACAAACCAGACTTAATAAAAAAATTGAGGAGATTGAAGAAAAAGCGGTTGAAGAAAAATCGTGGCAGTTGAAAGGAGAAGTCACGGGGGAGAGTCGCCCCCAGAACTCTCTTCTTGAAGAAATAGTAGAGTTTGATTTAACTAGTAGACCGGCTCCTGTTATCACTGAACAGACTACAATGCAACTGGAAGATATAATTAAACAAAGAATTAAAGACAAAGTGTTTGATAGTGTGGAACGGAAAGCTAAACCTGTGGAGACCCCTCTAGAATATAAAAAGAAGCTCGTTTTGGAGCAGGAGAAAAGTAAAGAGTCGTTGGCTCAAATCTATGAGAAGGAATTTCTACAACAACAGGCGTCACTAGCTGGTGATACCCCAGAAGAAAAGGAGCCAGAGCTTCACACAGAGATTAATTCTTTGATGAAAGATTTATTTACGAAGATGGACGCTCTATCTAATTTCCATTTCACTCCAAAACCTGCAGTACCTGAACTCAAAATTATTAGTAATCTTCCGGCTATTAGTATGGAGGAAGTCGCTCCTGTTGTGGTCAGCGATGCGACGTTATTAGCCCCCGAAGAAATTAAAAACAAAACTAAAGGCGACATTGTGGGTAAGAACGAACGTACAACTACTGATAAAAAACGGGAAAGGAGGAAAAAGAAGCTGAAACAGAAAATACACGCTAAAGAGAGGGAGAAGAGAGGACAGCTAAATAAAACTGGAGTTAATAGGAAGAGCAAGAAAGACAAAACTAATAACGTATTTATTGTGTTTAAGGAAGCGATTTGTGTTAATTGTTGTTGTTTTTAGGAAACTTCTTCAGATGCTGGAGCTCTTAAATCATCAAAGACGTTTTTCACGCAGTTGGAAGAACAAGTAAAAACGCAGATAAAGAGGAAGACTGTGGATGAAGTGGGGAAAAAGGATGCACGCGTGGTCAGTGCCAAACGACTAAAATTGTAAATACATTTAGGTTTGAAGTCTCGAAATTTTGAGGTTATGTTCACTAATTTTAATTGTTTTTAGCAAATACGTAAAAAATTAAGTAAAATTGTAAATAAATTGTTTATTTGTGTTAATTCTTCAACAAAACTCCCCATACTTTATTATAATAGTTATTATTTAGTTAAAAACTGATTATAGTGTCATAATGTCATTGCCATTGCTGCCAACAGCACGGCAGTTATTAGCTTTTACGTGTGTTAATAACCACGGTTAGATACGAAAATCCTGTGCGAAAAAATTTTAAAGCGCTTTAGGAACCCTTGGTGTATTATATCTGTGATTATATCGTGTGATCAGAAATGATTGAGTCTGTTGGCAGTACTTTTTACACAAAAATGTAAACTTTTCTTGTGTTTATGTTGGCATAACAGAAGTACTTGCATGACAGATATATGTCAATAGTGACATGCGATAAATTTAGATTATTTTCGATGCATTTTACACCAGTTTTACACGTTAAAAATGTCAACAATCCGTCAATCTTGACAGCTGACAACAGGAAATTATTGAAAACATCGTGATACCATTTTCAAATAAAAATCCAGGGTTGCCAACTGACTCAGTTATTTCTAATCACGCGGTATTTGGAGAAATTTAATGAATAACAAGAGCCTCTAGTCTGTGCTCTAGTGTTTTATATTTGAAGAATTTTTAAAGAATCTCAGAGTAACTTGACGTTTTGGTTTAGCACAAAATTTAGAAGATCTTGGGTGTTTAAAATGTTTTATAATTGAAAGAATTCTAAGGAATCTCAACTCGACGTTTTGATTTTGAAACAATGTTGAAAAATATTTCGAGCCTTCGGTGTTTAGACTTTAAAAAACATGTGGAGCACCTGACGTTTTGGTTTCAAAGGAACTTTAAAATTATCTTGGGGATTCCACGTGTTTGATAGCTGAAAGTGTTTAAAGGAATCTTGGGAACCTTTGGTGTTTTATATTTGCAAAAATTTAAAAGATTTTGGGGCCTTGTGGTGTTTTATTTCTGAAAAACTTTCAAAATATCTCAAGAGTACCCAACGTTTGGATTTAGAACGAAATTTAAAGAAACTTCGAGTTTATTCGTGTTTTATATCTGAAAGATTCTTGGAGGCATCCGTATTTTATATTAGAAAAAAGAAAGAGGAAAAATTTTAAAGAATCTCAGAGGCACTTGACGTTTTAGTTTGGAACAAAATTTAAAGAATCTTTGAGGGTTCTACGTGTTTTATACCTGAAAGTGTTTTAAGGAATCTTGGGGACCTTTGGTGTTTTATATTTGCAACAACAATTTTAAAGGATTTTGGGACCTTCTGGTGTTTTATATTTGAAAAGCTCTAAAGAATCCTAAGATGGATTATATTTGAAAATTTTTAATCCGTGATTTTAATGAATAGTCTGGTGTTTTATATTTGAAAAATTTTTTAAAAATCTTCAGGACCACCCGACGTTTGGATTTAGAACAAAATTTAAACAATCTTGGTGGTTTTTCGTGTTTTATTTCTGAATGAATTTTAAAGATTCTTCGGGGCATCTAGTGTTTTATATTTTAAAAAAGAAAGAGGAAAAATTTTAAAAATCGCAGAAGCAACTTGACGTTTTGGTTTAGAACAAAATTTAAACAATCTTGAGTGTTCAAAATGTTTTATATTTTAAACATTCTAAAGAGTCTCAGGGCAACTCGACGTTTTGATTTAGAACAAAATTGAGAGGATCTTGGGTGTTCAAATTGTTTTATAATTGAAAGAATTCTAAAGAATCTCGTCGGTGTTTAATATTTGAAAAACTTTAAAAAATCTGTGGAGCACCTGACGTTTTGGTTTAGAACGAAATTTAAAACATCTTGGGAATTCCACGTGTTTGATACCTGAAAGTGTTTAAAGGAATCTTGGGGACTTTTGGTGTTTTAGATTTGCAAAAATTTTAAAAGATTTTGGGGCCTTCTAGTGTTTTATTTCTGAAAAACTTTCAAAAAATCTCAAGGGCGCCCTACGTTTGGATTTAGAACGAATTTTAAAGAATCTTCAAGGTTCTAAAGATTCTTGAGGGCATCTGGTGTTTTATATTTGAAAAAAGAAAGAGGAAAAGTTTTAAAGAATCTAGAGGCATCTGACGTTTTAGTTTAGAACAAAATTCAAAGATTCTTGAGTGTTCAAAATGTTTTATATTATTATATTTGATAGAATTCTAAGGAATCTCACCTGAACTCGACGTTTTGATTTTGAAACAACGTTCAAAAACATTTGGGGCCATGGATGTTTAATATTTGAAAAAGTTTAAAAAATCTGAGGGGCACCCGACGTTTTGGTTTAGAACGAAATTTAAAAAATCTTGGGGGTTCTAGGTGTTTTATACCTGAAAGTGTTTTAAGGAATCTTGGGGATTTTTGATGTTTTATTTATATTTGCAACAATTTTAAAGGAGTTTGGGGCCTTCTGGTGTTTTATATTTGAAAAACTAAAGAATCTTAGGAGCCTCTGGTGGGTTATATTTGAAACATTTTAATGATTATCAGGAGCTTCTGCTGTTTTATATTTGAAAAAAGAAAGAGGAAAAGTTTTAAAGAATCGCGGGGGCAACTTGACATTTTGGGTTAGAACAAAATTAAAAAAATCTTGAGTGTTCAAAATGTTTTATATTTGAAAAAGTTGAAAGAATCTCAGAGGCATCGACGTTTTGAGGCCTTCTGGTGTTTTATATTTGAAAGAATTCTAAAGAATTTCAGGGCAACTCGACCTTTTGGTTTAGAACAAAATTTAAAGAATCTTGAGTGTTCAAAATGTTTTATATTTTAAAGCATTCTAAAGAGTCTCAGGGCAACTCGACGTTTTGATTTAGAACAAAATTGAGAAGATCTTGGGTGTTCAAATTGTTTTATAATTGAACGAATTCTAAGGAATCTCGTCGGTGTTTAATATTTGAAAAACTTAAAAAAATCTGTGGAGCACCTGACATTTTGGTTTAGAACGAAATTTAAAACATCTTGGGGATTCCATGGGTATGATACCTGAAAGTGTTTAAAGGAATCCTGGGGACTTTTGGTGTTTTATATTTGCAAAAATTTTAAAAGATTTTGGGGCCTTCTGGTGTTTTATTTCTGAAAAACTTTCAAAAAATCTCAAGGGCGCCCAACGTTTGGAATTAGAACGAAATTTAAAGAATCTTCGAGGTTCTAAAGATTCTTGAGGGTATCTGGTGTTTTATATTTGAAAAAAGAAAGAGGAAAAGTTTTAAACAATCTTAGAGGCACCTGACGTTTTAGTTTAGAACAAAATTTAAAAAATCGTGAGTGTGCAAAATGTTTTATATTATTATATGTATTTGATAGAATTCTATAAGGAATCTCAGCTGAACTCGCTGTTTTGATTTTGAAACAATGTTGAAAAATATTTCGAGCCTTCGGTGTTTAATATTTGAAAAATTTTAAAAAATCTGTGGGCCACTTGACGTTTAGGTTTAGAGCGAAATTTAAAAAATCTGGAGGGTCCACATGTTTTATACCTGAAAGTGTTTTAAGGAATCTTGGGGACCTATGGTATTCTATATTTGCAAAAATTTTAAAGGATTTTGGGCCTTCTGGTGTTTTATATATAAACACTCTAAAGAATCCTAAGATCCTCTGATGGGTTATACATATTTGAAAAATTTTAATGAATAACAGGAGCTTCTGGTGTTTTATATTTGAAAAATTTTCAAAAAATGTTAAGGATCACCCGACGTTTGGATTTAGAACGAAATTTAAAGAATCTTGGAGGTTTTTCGTGTTTTATATCTGAATGAGTTTTAAAGATTCTTCGGGGCATTTGTATTTTATATTTTAAAAAAGGTAAGAAGAAAAATTTTAAAGAATCCTAGAGGCACTCGACTTTTTGGTTTATAACAAAGTTTAAAGAATCTTGAGTGTTCAAAATGTTTATATTTTAAACATTTTAAAGAGTCTCAGGGCAACTCGACGTTTTGATTTAGAACAAAATTGAGAGGATCTTGGCTGTTCAAAATGTTTTATAATTCTAAGGAATCTCTTCGGTGTTTAATATTTGAAAAACTTTAAAAAATCTGTGGACGTTTTGGTTTATAACGAAATTTAAAACATCTTGGGGATTCCACGTGTTTGATACCTGAAAGTGTTTAAAGGAATCTTGGGGACCTTTGGTGTTTTATATTTGCAAAAATTTTTAAAGATTTTGGGGCCTTCTGGTGTTTTATGTTTTAAAAACTCTAAAGAATTATAGGACCCTCTGGTGGGTTATATTTGAAAAATATTAATGATTAGCAGGAGCTTCTGGTGTTTTATTTCTAAAAAACTTTAAAAAATTCTCAAGGATATCCAACGTTTGGATTTAGAACGAAATTTAAAGAATCTGCGAGGTTGTTCGTGTCTTATGTCTGAAAGAGTTTTAAAGATTCTTGGGGGCATCTGGTGTTTTATATTTGAAAAAAGAAAGAGGAAAAATTTTAAAGAATTTCAGAGGCACCTGACGTTTTGGTTTAGAACAAAATTTAAAGAATCTTGAGTGTTCAAAATATTTTATATTTGAAGGAATTCTAAGAAATCTCAGCTCAACTCGATGTTTTGATTTTGAAACAACGTTCAACAACATTTGGGGCCTGGTGTTTTATATTTGAAAAACTCTAAGGAATCCTAGGAGCCTCTAGTGGGTTAAATTTGAAACATTTTAATGATTAGCAGGAGCTTCTGGTGTTTTATATTTGAAAAAAGAAAGATTAAAAATTTTTAAGAATCGCAGGGGAACTTGACATTTTGGGTTAGAACAAAATTTAAAGAATCTTGAGTGTTCAAAATGTTTTATATTTGAAAAAATTCTAAAGAATCTCAGGACAACTCGACGTTTTAATATTTAGAGCAAAATTTAAAAGATCTTGAGTGTTCACAATGTTTTATATTTGAACGAATTTTAAAGAATCTCAGGCCAATTCGACATTTTGGTTTAGAACAAAATTTAAAGAATCTTGAGTGCTTAAAATATTTTATATTTGAAGGAAATCTAAGGAATTTCAGCTCAACTCGACGTTTTGATTTTGAAACAACGTTCAAAAACATTGGGAGCCTTGGGTGTTTCATATTTGAAAAAGTTTAAAAAATCTGAGAGGCACCCGACGTTTTGTACCTGAAAGTATTTTAAAGAATCTTGGGGACCTTTGGTGTTTTATATTTGCAAAAATTTTAAAGGATTTTTGGGTCTTCTGGTGTTTTATATTTAAAAACTCTAAAGAATCCTAAGATCCTCTGATGGGTTATACATATTTGAAAAATTTTAATGAATAACAGGAGCTTCTGGTGTTTTATATTTGAAAAATTTTCAAAAAATCTCTGGGGCACCTAACGTTTGGATTTAGAACGAAATTTAAAGTATCTTGCAGGTCCTCCGTGTTTTATATCTGAAAGAGTTTTAAAGGTTCGTGGGAGCATCTGGTGTTTTATAGTTGAAAAAAGAAAGAGGAAAAATAGAGTTTTGGTTTACAATAAAATTTAATGAATCTCGAGTGTTCAAAATGTTCTATATTTGAAAGAATTCTAAACAATCTCAGGGAAACTCGACGTTTTGATTTTGAAACAATGTTGAAAAATATTTCTAACCTTCAGTGTTTAATATTGCAAAAACTTTAAAAAATCTGTGGTCCACTTGACGTTTAGGTTTAGAGCGAAATTTAAAAATCTTGAGGGTCCACATGTTTTATACCTCAAAGTGTTTTAAGGAATCTTGGGGACCTTTGGTGTTTTATATTTGCAAAAATTTTAAAGGATTTTGGGCCTTCTGGTGTTTTATATTGAAAAACTCTAAAGAATCCTAAGATCCTCTGATGAGTTACACATATTTGAAAAATTTGAATGAATAACAGGAGCTTCTAGTGTTTTCTATTTGAAAAATTTTCAAAAAATCTCAGGGGCACCTAACGTTTGAATTTAGAACGAAATTTAAAGTTCTTGGAGGTCCTTCGTGTTTTATATTTGAAAGAGTTTTAAAGGTTCGTGGGAGCATCTGATGTTTTATAGTTGAAAAAAGAAAGAGGAAAAATAGAGTTTCGGTTTAGAATAAAATTTAATGAATCTTGAGTGTTCAAAATGTTTTATATTTGAAAGAATTCCAAAGAATCTCAAGGAAACTCGACGTTTTGATTTTGAAACAATGTTTAAAAATATTTCGAATCTTCGGTGTTTAATATTTGAAAAACTTTAAAAAATCTGTGGGCCACTTGACGTTTAGGTTTAGAGCTAAATTTTAAAAATCTGGAGGGTCCACATGTTTTACACTTGAAAGTGTTTTAAAGAATCCTGGGGACCTTTGGTGTTTTATATTTGCAAACATTTTAAAGGATTTTTGAGTCTTCTGGTGTTTTATATTTAAAAACTCTAAAGAATCCTAAGATCCTCAGATGGGTTATACATATTTGAAAAATTTTAATGAATAACAGGAGCTTCTAGTGTTTAATATTTGAAAAATTTTCAAAAAATCTCTGGGGCACCTAACGTTTGGAATTAGAACCAAATTTAAAGTATCTTGGAGGTCCTTCGTGTTTTATATCTGAAAGAGTTTTAAAGTTTCGTGGGAGCATCTGGTGTTTTATAGTTGAAAAAAGAAAGAGGAAAAATATAGTTTTGGTTTAGAATAAAATTTAATGAATCTTGAGTGTTCAAAATGTTTTATATTTGAAAGAATTCCAAAGAATCTCAAGGAAACTCGACGTTTTGATTTTGAAACAATGTTGAAAAATATTTCGAGCCTTCGGTGTTTGATATCTGAAAAACTTTAAAAAATATGTGGGCCACTTGACGTTTAGGTCTAGAGCGAAATTTAAAAAATCCGGAGGGTCCACATGTTTTATACCTGAAAGTGTTTAAGGAATCTTGGGGACCTTTGGTGTTTTATATTTGCAAAAATTTTAAAGGATTTTGGGGCCTTCTGGTGTTTTATATTTAAAAACTCTAAAGAATGCTAAGATCCTCTGATGGGTTATACATATTTGAAAAATTTTAATGACTAACAGGAGCTTCTGGTGTTTTATATTTGAAAAATTTTCAAAAAATCTCTGGGGCACCTAACGTTTGGATTTAGAACGAAATTTAAAGTATCTTGGAGGTCCTTCGTGTTTTATATCTGAAAGAGTTTAAAAGGTTCGTGGGAGCATCTGGTGTTTTATAGTTGAAAAAAGAAAAAGGAAAAATAGAGTTTTGGTTTAGAATAAAATTTAATGAATCTTGAGTGTTCAAAATGTTTTATATTTGAAAGAATTCCAAAGAATCTCAGGGAAACTCGACGTTTTGATTTTGAAACAATGTTGAAAAATATTTCGAATCTTCGGTGTTTAATATTTGAAAAACTTTAACAAATCTATGGGCCACTTGAGGTTTAGGTTTAGAGCGAAATTTAAAAAATCTGGAGGGTACACATGTTTTATACCTGAAAGTGTTTTAAGGAATCTTGGGGACCTTTGGTGTTTTATATTTGTAAAAATTTTTAAGGATTTTGGGCCTTCTGGTGTTTTATATTTGAAAAACTCTAAAGAATCCTAAGATCCTCTAATGGGTTATACATATTTGAAAAATTTTAACGAATAACAGGAGCTTCTGGTGTTTTATATTTGAAAAATTTTCAAAAAATCTCTAGGGCACCTAACGTTTGGATTTAAAACGAAATTTAAAGTATCTTGGAGGTCCTTCGTGTTTTATATCTGAAAGAGTTTCAAAAGTTCGTGGGAGCATCTGGTGTTTTATAGTTGAAAAAAGAAAGAGGAAAAATAGAGTTTTGGTTTAGAATAAAATTTAATGAATCTAGAGTGTTCAAAATGTTTTATATTTGAAAGAATTCCAAAGAATCTCAAGAAAACTCGACGTTTTGATTTTGAAACAACGTTGAAAAATATTTCTAGCCTTAGGTGTTTAATATTTGAAAAACTTTAAAAAATCTGCGGGCCACTTGACGTTTAGGTTTAGAGCGAAATTTAAAAAATCTGGAGGGTCCACATGTTTTATACTTGAAAGTGTTTTAAGGAATTTTGGAGACCTTGGGTGTTTTATATTTGCAAATATTTTAAAGGATTTTTGGGCCTTCTGGTGTTTTATATTTCCACATGTTTTATACCTGAAAGTGTTTTAAATAATCTTGGGGACCTTTGGTGTTTTATGTTTCCAAATATTTTTAAGGATTTTGGGCCTTCTGGTGTTTTATATTTAAAAACTCTAAAGAATCCCAAGACCCTTTGATGGGTTATACATATTTGAAAAACTTTAATGAATAACAGGAGCTTCTGGTGTTTTATATTTGAAGAATTTTCAAAAAATCTCTGGGACACCTAACGTTTGGATTTAGAACGAAATTTAAAGTATCTTGGAGGTCCTTCGTGTTTTATATCTGAAAGAGTTTTAAAGGTTCGTGGGAGCATCTGGTGTTTTATAGTTGAAAAAAGAAAGAGGAAAAATAGAGTTTTGGTTTAGAATAAAATTTAATGAATTTTGAGTGTTCAAAATGTTTTATATTTGAAAGAATTCCAAAGAATCTCAAGGAAACTCGACGTTTTGATTTTGAAACAATGTTGAAAAATATTTCGAATCTTCGGTGTTTAATATTTGAAAAACTTTAAAAATTCTGTGGGCCACTTGACATTTAGGTCTAGAGCGAAATTTAAAAAATCTTGAAGGTCCACATGTTTTATACCTGAAAGTGTTTTAAGGAATCTTGGGGATCTTTGGTGTTTTATATTTGCAAAAAATTTTAAAGGATTTTAAGCCTTCTGGTGTTTTATATTTTAAAAACTCTAAAGAATCCTAAGATCTTCTGATGGGTTATACATATTTGAAAAATTTTTATGAATAACAGGCGCTTCTGGGGTTTTATATTTGTTTGGATTTAGAACGAAATTTAACGGATCTTGGAGGTCCTTCGCGTTTTGTATCTGAAAGAGTTTTAAAGATTCTTGGGAGCATCTGGTGTTTTATATATAGTTAAAAAAAAAGAGGAAAAATAGAGTTTTGGTTTAGAATAAAATTTAATGAATCTTGAGTGTTCAAAATGTTTTATATTTGAAAGAATTCTAAAGAATTACAGGGCAACTAGTCGTTATGGTTGAGAACAAAATTTAAAGATCTTGGGTGTTCAAAATGCTTTATATTTTAAAGAATTCTAAGTAATCAGGAATCTCAGCTCAACTCGACGTTTTGATTTTGAAACAACGTTGAAAAACATTTCGAACCTTCGGTGTTTAATATTTGAAAAAGTTTAATGTTAGGGCCCTCTGGTGTGTTATAGTTGCAAAAACTTTAAAGGATTTTGGGGCCTTCTGGTGTTTATATTTGAAAAACTCTAAAGAATCCTAGGACCCTCTGGGGGGTTGTATTTGAAAAATTTTAATGAATGGCAGGAGTTTCTGGTGTTTTATATTTGAAAAATTTTGAAAAAATCTGCTGCATCAAACGTTTGGATTTAGAACGAAATTTAAAGAATCTTGAAGGTTCTTCGTGTTTTACACAATTTAAAGAATCTTGGAGGCTCTTCGTGTTTTATATTTGAAAGAGTTTTAAAGATTCTTGGGAGCATCTGGTGCTTTATATTTGAAAAGCTCAAAGGAATCCTGGGACCCTCTGGGTTATATTTGAAATATTTTTAAAGACTCTCAGGGACACCTGACTTCCCGGTTTAGAATATGATATAAAAAATCATTTGGGTTTCGGGTGTTTTATATCTGAAGTTCTTAAATCGTCAAAAGCAGTTGGAAGCCTGGTTAGAACAAAAAGTAAAAACCAAAATAAAGAGGAAGACCGTGGATAAAATGGGTAAAATTGCACGCGTGTTTAATGTCAAACGATTAAAACTGAGGTTTTGTTCAATCAAAAAGTCAGTTTTGGCAAGCAGGTAAAAAAACTAAAATTGTAAATAAATTGTTTATTTGAAGACCCACCACTGACCCAAAACTCCCCCATATTTTATTATAACAGTTAAATATTTAATGAAAACCTACTATAGTGAAATTATCACTGCTGCCAACACCACGGCACTTAATACATGTGCGAAAACACGCACAGCCCCACCGCTTCCACCTTCTGGTGGCTGTGGATCACCATCTCCTTCACCAGGGTTTTCTTCACCAGGGTTTTCTTCACCAGGGTTTTCTTCACCAGGGTCTTCTTCACCAGGATCTTCCTCACCATTTTCCAGATCCTCTGGAGGTATTATATTTTCGTCTGGTAATTCCGCTCTCAACTGATCTCTCACCTACAACACTCGTTTTTTAACCGCAGACCACATATCATACGCAATTACCGCCTCCACAGCTTTGAACACCCTGTGCAGGTTCCTGCCTGCCAATTTCTCCAAGTTTTCTATAGTCCAAACGTCAGGGTTTGACGATTTCAGAAGATCAAACAAATCGGGGTACTTTGACACGTCTTCCAGACCTTTTGGAACACTGCTAACACCGTCGTAATCCGAACCAATACCGACGTGGTTCACTCCCGACACGTTCGCAATATGGTTAATGTGTTCTAAAATCGTTGCAATTTTTATTTTTGCTTTTAACAAACCTTGTAGGACTTACTGACGACATCGTCTATTGTAACATTGCCTTGTCCTATAAATGCGCTGTAAAAGTTTACCATGACTACGCCATCGTTTTCTCTCTGTAACACAGTACGAGACTCTGGAATGACGTCCGATGTCGCTGACGACTAATTTGTGCTTACCACTTTTTCCAGGACGTCGTCTTGTACGTTTCGGTGATGAGCGTACACGGAATATGCAGACGAATGCGAAAAAATAACAGGGGCTTTGGAGGTTTCAATAGCTTCTACCATTACGCCGTGGGAGACGTGAGATAGATCCACCATCATTCCGAGACGGTTCATTTCGAGAACGATTTTCTAAACAATGTAAAGAGTAGTGAAAACGGATTTTAATCAGAGTTATTAAAGAATTACTTTTCCGAACTCGGTTAAATTTACTACTGGAGCGGTGTCGTCTACTGGGGATGCGTCTGCCCTAAAATCCAAAACCACGTCTAAATTAAAAGAAAAACAAGTCTTGAGTTGTACCAAGGAAGATTGCAGGAGTGTGTTAGTGTCATGTAGCGGACACCCATGTCGTAGTACTGTCGTAACAAAGACATTTTGCTGTCGATGGAATGTCCTCCTTCCAGTCCTATCATACTTGCAATTTTACCCTCCTTAAAAGCGTCCACGATTCCTGTATAATTATACAAATAAATAGATATGCAACCAATTATACACGCAACGTGAATTTACCATCTGCAGTTGTCACGAATTCTAAATCGTTTGGATACTTTGCAATCAGCCTCCTAATTACGTCCACCTGTTCCACACTACGTGACACCGTAGTGTTGTAATTAACAGGATTACACGAAACATAGGCGACCCAAAACTAAATAAAATACAAAATATAGAAAACTCAAGTCAATTTTTTACCTGTGCTCCGAGTTTCCCCTGCCTTGCTCGCACCAAATCCGTGAAACACGAGCTACAATTCGATCCGAAGAGAGGATCTTCACTCAAATCTGCGTCAAACGAAAAATTATATATCTTGTTTTGTAAAATCGTGTACAAGTTGAACGGTAAATCGTTGTGTCTGCAAGCAAATTAATTTTTAATTATGACGAGACGACACATTGGGAGCTTACCCATCGATTAGGGGAAAGTTGTCCAGGGCTCTGCTTCCAGGAATGTCATCTCTAGGTGCTTGCGAACTATCGGAAAACAGTAAAAGGAAAATTACGAAGAAAAACGTCTGTTTTAACATTTTTGGGATTTTGCTGCTGGAACTATATTTAGCTACGCGATAAGTGTGCACGCTTACTCTTTATTGAGGTGTAATGACTGGGGTATTATAGTAGGGATTAGAGCTAGACGAATTAGAAAGTTTGTAAATTTGATAAAAGATTATTAAGTCGTTCTGTAGATTAAGAATGATTATCACTACAATTGGGTCTATTTGAGCAATTACGTGTGGCAGTATCTAGGCAAATTTTTTACAACTTTAATTAGGTGGAGGGAAATGAAAAAGCGTTGGTAACTTTGGCATTGGGCTATTTTTGTAGCGGGAGTGTGGGTTTGTGTTTGCTGGAAAAATAAAAAAATGGGAATGTGGGTGATTGTTGAGAGATGGTGTCTGCAATTTAAATAAAGGCTTCAATTCTTTCGTCTTTTGTGTACGTGCGAAGTGGGTGGGTGAAAAAAGTCCTAAGAGGTTTATAATTACACAAATATTAAAATGTTTCATGTTTTTTGAAACAACGTTGTGATAAGTACATTTATTTTGTATGCAACACCGTCCGGTCGAAAATAAAGAAGTTTAAAGTAGGCTGTGAGGCGAATTATTTAGGTGGTACTACTGCGCAACTGACAGATAACATCAGTGGAGGCTTGGTTTACTTTACTAGAGCGTCAGGTTAGGTCGGGTCAGATTTATTCTTTTTTTTTTAAGAATTTTTAACCGACTTCATCTCTTCCATAACTCCAACCGTTTTTCCAGGATCGCCCATTGAAATATCGCAATTTTTAAAAATTTGAATGACATTTCGAATATTTATAAATATCCCTGAATTTTTTGATAATTTTGAGAGGACTTTTTCAAAAATGAAATTTAACTAAATACATTTTCTGGTAGATTTCGGGCCGCAGAAGTTACTTAGATTTTTAAATTCTTCAGTTTTTCTTTTTTTTCAACTTTTAGATTTTGCAATTATTCGAACTGAGTTTCTCGAGTTCTCAATTTATAATTTTACAGTTTTTCGATTTTCAGTTTTTAGTTTCAATTTTTTAGTCTCTTTATTTCATCAATTATTCGATTCTTGAGTTTAAAATTTTCTAATTTTTTGTTGTTTCAATTTTTCCTTTTTTTTGTTTCTTTGAGTTTGAATTTCACTTTGTTACGTTTATTTTCTTTATTTCTTAAAATTTTCGGTTTTTCATTGTCCTGATTTTATAATTTTCCTTTTTTTTTGAATGTGAAAATTTTCAATTTTTGGATTTTTCAATTTTTCGGTTTGGAATTTGATGATTTTCATTCTAAGTATGGAATAATAATTACAATTTTTAAAAATTTTCCACTTTTCAGTTATTAGGTTTTTAAACTTTTTCATTTATTCAGCTTTCCATTTTTTCAATTTTTAATGTTTCGATTTTTAATTTTTTAATTTCTCGATCTTTACAATTTTTGGATTTTCCCAATTTTTGATTGGATTCGTTTTTCCTTCTTAGCAATTTTTCGATTAATTTTTTCGAGTTTTAAATTTTCCACTTTTCAATTATTGGGTTTTTAAACTTTTTCATTTATTCAACTTTTCATTTTTTCAATTTTTTAATGTTCCGATTTAAAATTTTTCAGTTTATCGATACATAAGTAACTTTTCAATTTTTCGATATTACAAAGTTAGTTTTTCAACTTAACAATTTTTTGATGTTACAATTTTTGGGTTTTCCTATTTTTCCATTCGATTCTCTTTTTCTTCTTAGCAATTTTTCGTTTCATTATTTTTTTCGTTTTCTAAGTTTCTCGATTTTTTTCTTAGACGGTATATCAATTTTCAAAATCAGTCTTATCTTCGCAAATACTAGCCCCACCCACCCACCCTTTCTTTATTTTCTTGGAGAATTGTCATTCTCCAAAATCGGCCCTTTATTTGCAAGTACTATGCGAATTTCGACCCATTTTCGACCATTTTCGAAATTTAACTAATTACATTTTCTTGTAGATTTCGGGTCCCAGAAGTCACTTGAATTTTTCAATTCTTCGATTTTTCATTTTTTTTCAGTTTTTCGATTTGCAATTTTTCGAGTTTTCCAGTTTCAGTTGTTCAGTTTTCCAACCTTAAAATTTTTCAGTTTCTGGTTTCAATTTTTTGTTTTTTCATTTTTTTATTTCCCCAATTTTTCGATTTCCAGTTTTTAATTTTTTTTTTTGTTTCTTTGAGTTTGAGTTTTCACTTCGTACATTTTTTATGTTTTATATTTTTAAAAATTCTCGGTTTTTCATGGTCCTGATTTTATAATTTTCCCATTTTTGAATATGAAACTTCAATTTTTGGATTTTTCAATTTTTCGGGTTGGAATTTTACGATTTTCATTTTAAGTATGGAATAATAATAATTATAGTTTTAAAACATTTTCAATTTTTTAATTATTGGGTTCCAAAACTTTTTCATCTATTCAGCTTTTCATTTTTTCAATTTTTAATGTTTCGATTTTTAATTTTTTAATTTCTCGATACATATATTTAATTTTTCAAATTTTCGATCTTTCAAAATTATAGTTTTTCAACTTTACAATTTTTCGATGTTACAATTTTTGGGTTTTCCAATTTTTCGATTCGATTCGCTTTTTCTTCTTACCAATTTTTTCGATTTTTAAGCTTTTCTTAGAGGGTATATCAATTGCTAAAATCAGTATTTTCGTAGCAAGTACTAGCCCCGCCCACCCACCCTTTATTTTCTTTTATTTTGTTAAAGGATATGTCATTCGCCAAAATCAGTCTTCTCTTGCCAAGTACGATGCAAATTTCGATCCATTTTCGACGATTTTCGAAATTTAACTAAATACATTTTCTTGTAGATTTAGGGCCGCAGAAGTCACTTCCGGCCTCAAGACTTTTTCTAAACTGAAATTTTCCACTATGTATATGCAAATTTCGCCCCTTTTTGACGATTTTCGAAATTTAACAGAATACATTTTCTGGTAGATTTCGGGTGGCAGAAGTCACTTGAATTTTTCAATTCTTCAATATTACTGTTTTTTTCAGTTTTTCAGTTTTTCAGCTTTAAAATTTTTCAGTTTTTCGTTTCAATTTTTTATTTTCTTTATTTTATCAAGTATTCAATTCTTGAGTGTTTGGATTTTATAATTTTTTTTTCTTTTTTTTTTTTGTTTCTTCAATTTTTCGATTTGCAATTTTTTAATTTTTCACTTTTTTTTGTTTTTTTGAGTGTGAGTTTTCACTTCGTTACGTTTTCTATTTTCTTTATTTTTTTAATTTCCGGCTTTTCATTGTCCTGATTTCATTCATAATCTCCCTTTTTAAATTTTTTGATTGGTCAATTTTTCGGTTGGGAATTTTACAATTTTCAGTTTAAATTTGGGAAATAATTATAATTTTTAAAAATTTTCCACTTTTTCAAGTATTGGGTTTTAAAAATTTGTCATTTATTCAACTTTTTATTTTTTCAATTTTTAATGTATATTTCGATTTTTAATTTTACAGTTTCTCGATTTTTCAAAACTACAATTTTTCAACTTTACAATTTTTCGATGTTACAATTTTTGACTTTTGATTTACCGCAATTTGAAAATTAAAAAAAAATCGAATTTATGTCCGAAAATTTTGAAAATATTGCTCCGTGACCCTAAATACGCAATCTTTTAGGAATCAGCACGTCAAGATCTGTAATCCCGAATTTTTTTTGAGAATTTTTAGAGCACTTTTCGACGATTTTGGAAATTCAACGAAACACATTTTCTTGTAGATTTTGTAGAATTTTATTTTTATTATAATGTAATATCTTTATGTAGAATTTTCTTTTAGTACTTGATCTCCAACTGAAAATTTTGACGATTTTTGAGATAATCAATATCAAATTTCAAAGCAGGTTTGTCACTTTTTAGTGTCAACAGTGTTTAGGTAAATACATCATGGCATTTACGGTCCGTAACAAAAAACAGTTTTCAAGATTTACAAAATTTTGACGAATTTTTGAAAAATTAAATAAAAATTGACGTCTGACTGTGTCACATTTTTTCACACTGATCTTGATTAGAAAGTCCAGAAGTGTTACCCATTTTTTTAACTTCCACAACCTCAAGATCTCAACATACAAGAAAATATATCACTTTTTTTTGTAATGAGATTAGTTATTCCTTTTATAATTTTTTTGTTTATGTCTAATTAACTAAAAAATTCTATTACCTATACAAGAAATCAATGATTGTGTTACATTTTTTTTGCCTAAATGAAAGGCTTTTGTTTAGAAAAATTTCATGGAAAGGAGTTTTTCTTTTTGTTGTAGACATGGGATTTAAAGATGGGTGGGTGGGCGATTTTTCAAAACTATAGTTTTTCAACTTCACAATTTTTCGATGTTACAATTTTTGGGTTTTCCAATTTTTCGATTCGATTCGCTTTCTCTTCTTGCCATTTTTGTGATTTTTAAGTTTTTTTCTTAAAGAATCTATCAACTGCCAAAATCAGCCTTATCTTCGCAAATACTAGTAACGCCCATCCGCCCTCTATTTTTTTCGAGGGTATATCAATTGCCAAAATTACTCTTTTCGCAGCAAGTACTAGCCCCGCCCACCCAACCACCCTTTCTTTATTTACTTGGAGGATATGTCACTCGCCAAAAATCGTCAAAATTTTCGGTTGGAGAACACGTACTAACAAATTTTCTACATCTTCTCTATCTTCGTCGTAATTAAATTATTTCCAGATCAGTCATCTATAAAATTCAACTTCCATAAAGATACTTCATTATAATAAAAATAAAAGTTCCCCGCCCACCCACCCATCTTTTCATCCGATGTCCACAACAAGAAGAAAAACTCCTTTTCATAAAATGTTTCTAAACCAAAGCCCTTTATTTAGTAAAAAAAAGTAACATAATTAGATGTCATTTTTTATTTAATTTTTCAAAAATTCAGCATGTCAAGATCTATATTCCTGAATTTTTTGAGAATTTTTAAACGACTTTTTCAAAAATGAAATGTTCCATCATTCTTCCAAAATCGCCCGTTGAAATATCGCAATTTTTAAAAATGGACCATCAGTGAAAATAATAATACATATTATAATTGCATTTTTACAATGTTAAAGATTAATTTTCTTAATAAAAATGATTTGGACAGTTGACCTGTGAAAAAAAAAACACTGTAATTTTCACCACTGATTTTTACCTTAGATCATATTTTTTACCACGAAAATTATATTTGGATCAGCCTTGGAGTACTATCGCCACCTAATGAATTCAAATACTTCAAACACTTTTGGAACGTATTTATAAATTCAAATTACGTGCCTCTAATGGATAAGTTTTTGCGTTGTAAATACCTAAAATAAATGGGCAATCGTAATTTCTGTATTACGTGGATTACAGTTTATTTACGTTGATAATTATACAAGGCATCCGTATCTTGTTAAGTAAACATCAATCATTAAATCGCCCAATATTTATTTATCATAAATATAGACATAAAGTAACCTCGTCGATTGATAGATAAGCACATTAAAGATTATTGGTAATTCTCACGAAAATCACAATAACAGACACAAACACTCGTATTTTATCAATTTTTGGAGAGGCCCGAGACCACCGAAAATTCGAACTAATCACTTCTCAATGTCAACACAACCTCTTTTTTGTCACGTTGTTCTATGTTCATTTTTTTAAATTGACAGGTGTCAGAATGGCCAGTTGTGCAGTCGTACCACCTATACCACACTGGTTTCAAAGCCAACTCGAAGTCGCTTTATTTTCGACTGCTCTGTTTAAAAATAAAATTTAACTAAAATAAATAATCAAAAATGGTACCATAGCAGAATGAATTTAAGATTACTGTTAGAGTTAGACGAAAACTTGAAAACTTTTCTGCCTAAACGATATAAAAGGGGCACCCTGCAATTAGTAAGGCCTCACAAACAACAGCAACCTAATTAGTACCCCCCCTTTCCTTATCCACAACACAAATTTCATTACTGATAAGCTCAGAACTAACTGCATATTTGTATGTGTATTATTAACCAACAATTGACTCCCTGATAAGCCCCGATATGGAACCGAATAATTAAACAGTCTCCAAATATTAAAACCCGAACTGCCAAAAATCTCGATTGCCAGATACCGTCAACCTAACCTCAAACCTTGCCGACGAGAAAAATGAAACTACACCTTTAAGCCAAAACAACCTTCACCATGCATATGTTCTTCTGGTGGGACTACAAAATCACCGACTTTTTGTTCCACGGCCTCACAACAACCTCAGTGGGGAGTTTATTCGGTGTCTGCATAGTTGTAAGTGCTATGTCATTTCTCTTCGAAGTGTTGCGGTACTTCCAAGCCAAACACCGACAAAAGGAGCTCATGCTCAGGTCCCAGCAAATCAGAACTATCTGTCCGACTGAAACTTCCACTCTGTTGACTGAGAATAGCCAAAGCGCCACCCGTCCTCACATTAAAATCACCAGAATCGATAGGTGTTGCGAGTGAGCAAAGAAAACAATAATTACAGTGGTTTACTTGTAGAACGTTTCTATTTGGAACGGAAATTTCGCTATGGTTCTCCTTACAAAACCTCGGATACATTTTGATGCTTTCAGTAATGGGGTACAATGGATGGGTGCTAATTTCTGCCGTCGTGGGAGGCGGGGTGGGGTACTTTGTATTCGGGCAGATGTTTATGAAGATTAATTTACAAAATTGTCAAATTATTAGGGATACGTGGTGCATGCAAAAATGTGGAGAACCAGGTAAGTTTGATATAATACTAAAAAAAAAGTCCTGATGACTTTCCAGATCCTGATCCTGATCCTGACTCTGATACCCAGTCCTCGCTTATTGTGAGTCCTTCAACTGTCGTAATCCCGTACTTAGAATTTTCTTTGCAGAAAACTACCCAACTAGCAGAGACGGAGAATCCACTCCAGCCCTAGAGAGTTCCGCTGCTTCCAGAAGTGCCTTAGACTGTCACGAAGTAGTGACAGCGAGTATCCATGCAGAATGCCACACATCCACCTAACTTGTTCTGTTATACTATTTTTATAGACTTTATAATTATCATGTTAAAACAAAATATCGTCAAACTATATAAGTTCTAGTTGGTTTTGCAACACAGTCTTCATTTCCTTCTTTTTTTGGCACTGCGCGTTGTGCTGATCCAAAAATTGCGTCATTACTTCAACATAGCACTCCACGCTGGGGAGTGACGTCAGGAAGTTTTTCTTGTTTTCGGATAAGACAACCGCTTGACGGGGCTCCGGCGACGTCACACTTCTAAAACACTTAAAATCAGAGGCTGTAAAAGGGCCACTAAATACGCCTTACTCGTCTTGCTTCTTCTCTAAAAATTCTAGGTAGTTTTGGATCTCGGCTTTCAATTTGTCGCTGTAACTCGGATCTGGAACATCACCGGTCATTTTGTACGACAACAAACCTAACCTGAAAACTTACTTCCGCTGTTGCGTCTAAACAAAGAGCAGCGTCTGGGTTTTTCTGGTTTCATTGTGGGGCTGTTTTTTATTTTTTCAATTAATGTTTGTTGCTTTAAATTCGTTACAAGATTTAAAAATTTAAATACATGATGAGGTGGGGACTAGGGGATTAAACGTCACAGTGGTGCCAATGTTGGCATGGCTTGGAACTAGATAAACGATCATTGGATAAAGGTGATTTAGAAGTTGCCTACGTCTAATTTTTAATTTAACTTTTTAAAAATTCCTTAAAATTTTATAAATCTTGAAAGATGTTTCTGCTGACACTACTAAAAAATGAAAGAGGCTTTTAAATTTTCAGTTGGAGATCAAATTTTTGAGTTCATTAGACATTAAAAAAATTTTTGATAAAGGGAAAAACTAATCTCATTACACAAAAAAGTGATGTATTCTTGTATGTTGAGATCTTGAGGTTGTCGAAGCTAAAAAAATGGGGAACACTTCTGGACTTTCTAACAAGATTAGTGTGCAAAAATGTGACACAGTTTGGTGTCATTTTTATTTAATTTTTCAAAAATTCGTCGAAATTTTGTAAATTTTGAAAACCGTTTTTTTGTTATGCATCGTAAATACCATAATGCATTTACCTAAATACTGTTGAGACTAAAAAGTGGAACACCAGCTTTGAAATTTGATTTTGATTATCTCAAAAATCCTCAAAATGTTCAGTTGGAGATCAAGTACTAAAAAAAATCTACATTTTCTCTATCTTCGTCGTAAGCAAATTATTATTTCCAGACCAGTCATCTATAAAAATCAACTTCCATAAATGTATTTCATTATAATAAAAATAAAAGTTCCCCGCCCACCCACCCGTTTCTTAATCCGATATCTACAACAACAAGAGAAACTCCTTTCCATGAAAATATTTTTCTAAACAAAAGCCCTTTTTTAGAAAAAAAAGTAATATAATCATTGATTTCTTGTATAGGTAGTGGAGTTCATTAGCCATTACAAAAATTTTTAATAAAAGGAAAAATTAATCTTGTCACTACAAAAAAAATGTATTTTCTTGTTATGTTGAGATCTTGAGGTTGTCAAAGCTAAAAAATAACACATCTGGTCTTTCTAAACAAGATCAGTGTGAAAAAATGTGCCACAGTTAGACGTCATTTTGATTTAATTTTTCAAAAAATTCGCCAAAATTTTGTAAATCTTGAATACTGTTTTTTTGGTACGGAACATAAATGCCATAATGTATTTACCTAAACACTGTTTACACTAAAAAGTGGCAAACCTGCTTTGAAATATGATTTTGATTATCTCAAAACGCGTCAAAATTTTCAGTTGGGGATCAAGTATTTACTAAAAAAAAAAATTCTACATCTTTTCTATCTTCGTCGTAAGCCAATTATTTCCAGATCAGTCATCCATGAAACTCAATTTCTGTAAAGATATTTCCTTCTAACAAAAATAAAAGTTCCCCGCCCACCCACCCAGCTTTTAATCCGATGTCTATAACAAAGAAAAAAAATTCCTTTCCATGAAAATTTTCTAAACAAAATCCCTTTATTTAGGGAAAAAAAGTAACATAATCGTTGCATTGGTAATCAAATTTTTTAGTTCAATAGTCGTGAAAAAAATTTTTGATAAAAGAAAAAACTAATCTTCCCATTATAAAAAAAGAAATGATGGATTTTCGTGTACGTTGAGATCTTGAAGTTATCAAAGCTAAAAATAACACTTTTAGACTTTCTAAGCAAAATCGCTGTACAAAAATGTGCCACAGTTTGGCGTCATTTTAATTTAATTTGTCAAAAATTCGCCAAAATTTTGTAAATCTTGAAATAGTATATTATTAGCCAAGGTTGCAAGGCCAAGCGTTCTAGACCGAGCGCAAATTAGAACCCGAGACGCGCAGCGTCGAGGGCTCTGAAGCGCGAGGTCTAGAAAGTGGCTTTGCAACCGTGGTTAATATACTATTTTTTTCACTAGTAGAAACCATAAAACAATAAATTGAAAACATAAACGTTCAATTTTTTGACGCAACATGATTTTGTTCTGATTTCTAATCAAACTTAATCTAAATCTTCAACACAACGAAAACCGTTTATACTTGTCGCTGAGTTAATCATTTTATCTTCTACCGTCTACCAACTACCATGCGTATACTCAAGTAATGTTTGTAGCACACATTTGTTCATTTTTTAAGAAATAATCACATCAAACATTGCGTACATAACCTCAATTTTACTTTTTGAACCCGTGGTAGCAAAAGTTGAATTTGCTACCGCTAAATGAGTCGACATTTGCATACGTCCTGGCTGCTAGTGAAAAAACAGTTTTTTGTTGCGGCCCCTAAATGCCATAATGTATCTTCCTAAACACTGTTGATTCTAAAAAATGAAAGACCTAAAGTCGCGATCTTTTCTATAGAACCACTCCCTAGTGTAAATTTTCAAAATTTGTTTGGTGTAAGTGACCTTGACGGGTTTCTGGGGGAAAACATATGTGTCAAAAATTTGACAGGTTAGATGGCCCCATTGTTAATGTAGATATTTTATTTTAATAAATAGATGAACAGAACATACAGTCTGCACAGGATACAGTGCGGCATATTTGAGGGCAACCAAAACATTCGTGTTGTGCTAGTTTCGATTGCCATATCACTACCGCTACCAACCGCCTCCGGCGTAAAGTACTAGATGACAGGGCTACCAACCTGACTTTTTATCGAGTGGTTCCGTAGAAATGACCGCTACTGTACTTCAAAATTTGCTCTTGATTATCTCAAAATTCGTCAAAATTTTCAGTTGTAGATGAAGTATTTACTAAAAAGAAAATTCTACATCTTCTCTATCTTCGTCGTAAGCAAGTTATTTCCAGATCAGTCATCTATAAAACTCAATTTCTATAAAGATATTTCGTTCTAATAAAAATAAAAGTTCCCCGCCCACCCACCCATCTTTTAATCCGATGTCTAGAACAAAGAGAAAAACTGCTTTCCATGAAATTTTCCTAAACAAAATCCCTTTATTTAGGAAAAAAAAGTAACATAATCCTTGATTTCTTGTATAGATAAACGAATTTTTGAGTTCATTAGAAATTTAAAAACAATTTGATAAAAAGAAAAACTAATCTTCGCATTACAAAAAAAAAGAAATGATGAATTTTCTTGTATGTTGAGATCTCGAAGTTATCAAAGCTAAAAAATAACACTTCTAGACTTTCTAAACAAAATCGATGTACAAAAATGTTGGATGTCATTTTAATTTAATTTGTCAAAAATTCGTCAAAATTTTGTAAATCTTGAAAATTGTTTTTAGTTACGGACCGTAAATGTCATAATGTATTTACCTAAACACTGTTTACACTGAAAAATGAAATACCTGCTTGGAAATTTGATATTAATTATCCCAAAAATTGTCAAAATTTTCGGTTGATGATCAAATACTAAACAAAAATTCTACATCTTCTCTATCTTTGTCATAAGTAAATTATTTCCACATCAATCATCTATAAACCTCGATGAAGATATTTCATTGTAAAAAAATTAAAGTTCCCCGCCCACCCACCCATATTTTAATCCGATGTATACAACAAGAAAAAAAAACTCCTTTCTATAAATTTTTTCTAAGCAACAGCTCTTTATTTAGGAAAAAAAATAATTAGTGATTTCTGCTATAAGTAATCTAGTTTTTGAGAAAAAAAAATTTTATAAAAGGAGAAACCAATCTTCTCATAACAAAAAGAATTGATGTATTTTCTTGTTATGTTTAGATCTTGAGCACTCTTGAGGTTGTGGAGGCTAAAAAATAACACTTCTGGACTTCTTAAACAAGATCAGTGTGAAAAAATGTGACACAATACAGTAGCGGTCATTTCTACGGAACCACTCGATAAAAAGTCAAGTTGATAGCCCTGTCATCTAGTACTTTACGCCGAACGCGGTTGGTAGCGGTAGTTGATATGGCAATCGAAACTAGCACAACACGAATGTTTCAGTTGCCCTCAGTTATGCCGCACTGTATCCTGTGCAGACTGTATGTTCTGTTCATCTGTTTATTAAAATAAAATATCTACACTGACAATGGGGCCATCTAACCTGTCAAATTTTTGACACCTATGTTTACCCCCAGAAACCCGTCAAGGTCACTTACACCAAACAAATTTTGAAAATTTACACTAGGGAGTGGTTCTATAGAAAAGATCGCGACTTTAGACGTAATTTTTTATTTAATTTTTAAAAGATTCGCCAAAATTTTGTAAATATTGAATACTGTTTTTTGTTACGGACCATAAATGCCATAATGTATGTACCTAAACACTGGTTGACACTATCAAGTGACAAATCGGCTTTGAAATTTGATGTTGTCAAATCGTCAAAATTTTCAGTTGGAGATCAAGTACTAAAAAAAAAGTTCTAGATCTATCTATCTTCGTCGTAAGCAAGTTATTTTCAGATCTGTCACGTTTATAGAACTAAACTTCCACAAAGATATTTCATTATAATAAAAATTTTGATTTAAACTCCGCCCCCTTGGTATACGACAAATAAAAAAAAATATCATTACAATGGAGATAGGGCGGGTGGGCGGGGCTTGTATTTTCCCTTTTTTCGTAACGACTAGCTACGTCTTTTCCCAACAAGAGACTTCAAACATGTTTAAAATGGTACGTGTTTGTAGGGAAATATGGATTTTGCAATTAAGCTCCGCCCCTAGGTCTGACAACGAATGAAGAATTTATTACAATTGAGATAAGGGGCAGGTATAGGTGGAACTTAAGCTTTGGCTTTATTTTTTACTTCTAATACATATACTTCGTTCTCTTTAAACAACACGAGCACTGAAGAATATTTTCACATGGTCATTTCTTCTAGAAAAATAAATATTTTGCAATTAAATTCTGCCCCCGACTCACGACGAATAATAAGAAAATAATCACAATTGAGATAGGGTGGGTGGGCGGGTTTTATATTTTCTACAAAATATAACGTGTGAAAATGCATTAACAAGTTCAACATTTGACAGGTAGTGCATTAAAATTCTACTTGCTATATATTTTTTTGTAGCAATAATGTCTTTGAGATCTCCACAATCTTTTTTATTGTTTCTTTTTTTGTGTGTGAATTGAATCATACGTGAAACGTGAAAACAATCTATGAACGCATTTTCTAAAAATCTTCATACCACAGTTTTTTTTCTAGAAACTTGTCGCCCGATGTAAAACTTGAAGGCAGATTGATGATCACCACGAACTAACCTTAGTAAAACCTACCTTTTCCATTTCATTTCTTCAATAAAATCAAATGTAGCCCAAGCCGGGGACTAATTTTTCATTTATTTTATTGTTTCATTACTTGCTCTACTGTGGCAACTGTCACTCTCAATTTTGAGCCACCGCGCAACAAAAATTAGAAATAGGACATGTGGCAACTTCCTGCCCCGTGTACAACCACAACAACCCACAAAAAATAATCCAAAATATGAAAATACCGACAAAAACTAAGCCTCGTCACGATACGAAGGTACCCCCAAGCTGTCATAACCTCACTTTTGCGTTTAACAATTTGCAAATTGTAGACGATTCTAATCGACTAAGAATGGCCCACGAGCGCTACTCTCCACCCGAAATCAAAATCGCTCAAATCAGCCTCTGGGATAGCCTCCAGCGATGCAATCAGTGCCAGTTCATGGCCGACACAAAAGTCAGTCTTGAAGATCACATTCAAAAGTTCCACCCGAAAGTGTGGTTCAGTTGCGCCCTGTCAACACTTGAACTGTACAAATGCAGTAAATGCGGCTTTGAAACAAGTGTAGTCGTCGATTTTCATAAACACAGGCAGCAACATAGCACTGGAGGAAAGTTAGATGGTTGTTTACAAGACCATCAGAGTTACAACTGTCGCAATTGCCATTTTCAAACGTATTCTCAGTTGGTGTTTTTAAAACACGCGTACTGGGCTTGTCGTACCATTAAAAACAGGAAGTGGGGAAGATTCAAGTGTTCTCGGTGTAGTTTTATTACAATTAGTAGAAAGTCGCTACGATGGCACAAACTGTATAAACATACAGTTCTCAGAAACGTGGAGTGGGTGCAGTGTAACGAGTGCAACTACAGAACTAAGTTTAAACACCTTTTGATTAAACACAAAATTAATAAACATAGGGTTAAAAGTGATGTGCTAAAGTGTGATTATTGTATGTTTAAAACGTCACACTATTATGACTTGTGTAAACATATACGGACTAAACATTTACCAGCCTTGTCAACTACTTTGTATCAGTGTAGATACTGCATGTTCCAGACTAAATGGAAGTCCTATTTGAAAAAACACGTTCTGTCACATCAAATTCCTAAAAATATCAAATGGTTTGAATGTGCACAGTGCATGTTTAAGACTCGTTACGAAGGTTATTTCAAGCGCCACCTCCAGAACCACGGCGCCGACGTAGAAATCACCTGGTTAAAATGTGAGCAGTGTTCCTACCAAGCTAACCACCCCACGAGTTTACAAAGACACATCCTTGAAGGTCACCGTCCCGAAAACATCGAGTGGTTAGACTGTGACCAGTGCTCCTACCGAGCTAAGTGGAAATTCCTCCTTAAAAAACACATCCTAGTAAAACACACCGCCTACGAAGACATCCAGTGGTACTTCTGCGACAAGTGCCCCTTCAAAACTAAATGGAAACCCAACCTCACCACCCACTCCCAAAAAAAACACACCAACCCTGAAGATTTCATCGCCTGTCAACAATGTCCGTTCAAAACCATCTCCAAACACATGTTAAACCGCCACATCCAAAGCGAACACACCCCCATCGAAGACATGAAGTACTTCAAGTGCGACCATTGCACGTACAAGGCGAAATTTAGGGCCTATTTGAAAAAGCACGTGCAGAATATGCACACAGCTCCGGAGGATATCAACTGGTTTTGTTGCGAAGAGTGCGACTATAAGACGAAGCGCAAACCGGATTTGAATAATCACGTGCGGTTGAAGCATTCAGAGGTGTCTAGGGTCACTCTGTTCAAGTGTGAGCAGTGTCGGTATATTACTAAGCGGAAGTACCATTTGCAGAATCACGTTTTGGCTAAACATACTGAGTCTAAAGATGTTAAGTGGTTTCAGTGCGAGTTTTGCCCCTATAGGGCTAAGTTTAGCGTTAACTTGAAGAGGCACGTGGAGAGTAACCATAGTACTCCGGAGGATGTTAAATGGTTGAGGTGTGAGCGGTGCTCGTACAAAACTAGGTGGAAAAGGTGCTTGAAGATACATTTGGCGAACCACGAAATGAGAAATGAGGTGGATGTAGATGTTTGATTTATGTATTTGTTGTTTTTGATGTTTGGAGGATTATAATGATGTTGAATAAAGTGTAATATTGATTGAGTCAAAATTGTCCTTTTTTTTGTTTGTTTGTTGAACAAAGTGTGTGAAGATGGTGTAATTTCATGCACTCCGATTATTAAATACATCCCTTCAAAACATATTTAGCATATCTTTTTTATTAATCATAAAAAACGCAGAATTATATTAGTGTATTCTTGGTTATGCAACCAAGAATACACTACTAATTTTATAAATTTTCAACCCGAAGAAAACTATACTAGACAATGTAGGTATAACAAAGCCAATGACCAACAAAGAGTTAAAAGTCTCTAGTTTGACCCTTTTTTGCCAAAGTTCTGTTAATTAGTAACGCTATTCTACGACTAACACAATGGCCCGAACGCACCATGTGACTTTTTCATAACCTCAAATTCCCTTTTGTTTTTGTGCGTCAGCTTCACTAAACTTATTTCCCAATTTAAAACCGCAAAATGGTAAAAAACTCGAGCAGAGAAGGCAGTGGAACTTTAATTACACCCAAATTGTACATCTTCTTTCTGTTTTTTTTACGGATCGTAAATGTCATAATGTAATTAAATTAAAATTTGTTCTTGATTATCTCAAAAATCGTCAAAATTTTCAGTTGGAGATCAAGTACAACAAAAAATTCCACATCATCTCTATTTTCGTCGTAAGCAAATTGTTTCCACAAAAGTCATCTATACAACTCAACTTTCAAAAGATATTCCATTATAATAAAAATAAAAGTTCCCCGCCCACCCACCCATCTTTTAATTCAAAATTTATAACAAAAAGAAAAACTCCTTTGCATGAAATTTTTCTAAACAAAAACCCTTTATTTAGGAAAAAAAGTAACATTATCTTTGATTTCTTGTATAGGTAATCGAATTTTTGAGTTCATTAGACATTAAAAACTTCCATAAAGATATCTCATTATAACAAAAATAAAAGTTCCCCGCCCACCCACCCATCTTTTAATCCAATGTCTACAAAATCGAGAAAAACTCCTTTTCATGAAATTTTTCTAAACAAAAGCCCTTTATTTAGGAAAAAAAAAAGTAACACAATTATTGATTTGTGGTATAGGTAATTGAATTTTTGAGTTCAGTAGACATTTAAAAAAAAATTGTTAAAAGGGAAAATTTATCTTCTCATTACAAAATAAATTATGTATTTTCTTGAATGTTGAGATCTTGAGGTTGTCAAAGCTAAAAAATTACAATTCTGGGCTTTCTAAACACGATCAATGTGAAAAAATGTGCCACAGTTAGGCGTCGTTTTTATTTAATTTTTCAAAAATTCGCCAAAATTTTGTAAATTTTGAAAACTGATTTTTGTTACGGATCGTAAATGTCATAATGTATTTACCTATACACTGTTGACACTAAAAAGTGAAGGACCTGCTTTGAAATTTGTTCTTGATTATCTCAAAAATCGTCAAAATTTTCAGTTGGAGATCAAGTACAACAAAAAATTCCACACCTTCTCTACTTTCGTCGTAAGCAAATTGTTTCCAGAAAAGTCATCTATACAACTCAACTTTCATAAAGATATTTATTCCATTATAATAAAAATAAAAGTTCCCCGCCCACCCACCCATGTTTTAATTCGAAATTTCTAACAAAAAGAAAAACTCCTTTCCATGAAATTTTTCTAAACAAAAACCCTTTATCTAGGAAAAAAAGTAATATAATAATTGATTTCTTGTATAGGTAATCGAATTTTTGAGTTCATTAGACATTAAAAACTTCCATAAAGATATCTCATTATAACAAAAATAAAAGTTCCCCGCCCACCCACCCATCTTTTAATCCGAAGTTCACAACAGAAAGGAAATCTCCTTTCCATGAAACTTTTCTAAATAAAAATCCCTTTATTTAGGAAAAAAAGTAACATAATCATTGATTTCTTGTGTAGGCAATCGAATTTTTGAGTTCATTAGATATTGAAAAATTTTTTGATGAAAGGAAAACTAATCTTCTCATTACAAAAAAAAAATATGTATTTTTTTGTATATTGAGATCTTGAAGTTGTCAAAGCTAAAAAATAACACTTCTGGACTTTCTAAACAAGATCAGTTTCAAAAAATGTGCAACAATTGGGCGTCATTTTCATTTAATTTTTCAGAAATTCGTCAAAATTGTATTAATATTAAAAACTGTTTGTTGCTACAAACCGTAAATGTCATAACGTATGTACCTAAACACTGTTAACACGAAAAAAAATGCTAAAGACCTGCTTTGATATTTGATATTTGATTATCTCAAAAATCGCCAAAATTTTTAGTTAGAGATCAAGTACTAAAAAAGAGTCGACATTTTTTCTATCTTCGTTGTAAGCAAATTATTTCCAGATCCGTCATCTATAAAACTCAACTTCCATAAAGATATTTCGTTATAATAAAAATAAAAGTACCCCACCCACCCACCCATCTTTTAATCCGAAGTTCACAACAGAAAGCAAATCTCCTTTCCATGAAATTTTTCTAAATAAAAGTCCCTTTATTTAGGAAAAAAAAAATAACACAATCATTGATTCCTTGTGTAGGCAATCGAATATTTGAGTTCATTAGATATTGAAAAATTTTTTGATGAAAGGAAAACTAATCTTCTCATTACAAAAAAAAAAAAAAATTATGGATTTTCGTGTACGTTGAGATCTTGAAGTTGTCAAAGCTAAAAAATAACACTTCTGGACTTTCTAAACAAGATCAGTTTCAAAAAATGTGCCACAATTGGGCGGAATTTTTATTTAATTTTTCAAAAATTCGTCAAAATTTTATTAATCTTAAAAACTGTTTGTTGCTACAACCCGTAAATGTCATAACGTATGTACCTAAACACTGTTAACACAAAAAAAAATGAAAGACCTGCTTTGATATTTGAAATTGATTATCTCAAAAATCGCCAAAATTTTTTGTTAGAGATCAAGTACTAAAAAAGAGTCGACATTTTTTCTATCTTCGTTGTAAGCAAATTATTTCCAGATCCGTCATCTATAAAACTCAACTTCTATAAAGATATTTCGTTATAATAAAAATAAAAGTACCCCGCCCACCCACCCATGTTTTAATCCGAAGTTCACAACAGAAAGGAAATCTCCTTTCCATGAAATTTTTCTAAATAAAAGTCCCTTTATTTAGGAAAAAAAAGTAACATAATCATTGATTTCTTGTGTAGGCAATCGAATTTTTGAGTTCATTAGGTATTGAAAATTTTTTTGATGAAAGGAAAACTAATCTTCTCATTACAAAAAAAAAAAAATGATGGATTTTTGTGTACGTTGAGATCTTGAAGTTGTCAAAGCTAAAAAATAACACTTCTGGACTTTCTAAACAACATCAGCTTCAAAAAATGTGCCGCAAAAGGGCGTCATTTTTATTTAATTTTTCAAAAATTCGTCAGAATTGTATTAATCTTAAAAACTAACGTATGTACCTAAACACTGTTAACACAAAAAAAATGAAAGACCTGCTTTGAAATTTTATATTGATTATCTCAAAAATCGCCAAATTTTTTTGTTAGAGATCAAGTACTAAAAAAGAGTCGACATTTTTTCTATCTTCGTTGTAAGCAAATTATTTCCAGATACGTCATCTATAAAACTCAACTTCCATAAAGGTATTTCGTTATAATAAAAATAAAAGTACCCCGCCCACCCACCCATGTTTTAATCCGAAGTTCACAACAGAAAGGAAATCTCCTTTCCATGAAATTTTTCTAAATAAAAGTCCCTTTATTTAGGAAAAAAAAGTAACATAATCATTGATTCCTTGTGTAGGCATTTAATTTTTCAAAAATTCGTCAAAATTGTATTAATCTTAAAAACTGTTTGTTGCTACAAACCGTAAATGTCATAACATATTTACCTAAACACTTAACAGCAAAAAAATGAAAGACCTGCTTTGAAATTTGATAACTATTATTTAAAAAATCGCCAAAATTTTCAGTTGGAGATCAAGTACTAAAAAAAAGTCTACATCTTATGTATCTTCGGCGTAATTAAATGATTTACAGATCGGTCATCTTATCTGTAAAACTCAACTTCCATAAAGATATTTCATTATAATAAAAATAAAATGGATTTTGCAATTAAACTCCGCCTCCCGGTCTGACCACGAATGAAAATTCGTCATGACAAAGATCAGGGGGGATATAGGTGGGGCTTAATCTTTGGGTTTCCTTTTTTACTTAATACATATAGTTTTCTTTGAACAACCCGATGATTGAAGAATTTGTGTAGCATAGTAATTTCTTGTAGCAAAATAAGGATTTTGCAATTAAACTCTGCCCCTAAGTCTGATTACGAATGAAAAATTCATCACAATTGTGACAGGGTGGGCGGGCGGGGCTTTTATTTTGCCTTTTTTTCGAAATATGTCTAGTTTTCTTTTCACAACAATAATCTTAAAACATGTTTAAAATAGTACATTATTGTAGGGAAATATGGATTGTGCAATTAAGCTCCGCCCAAGGTCTGACAACAAATGAAAAATTCATCACAATTGAGATAAGGGGCGGGTGTGGGTGTGACTTAATCTTTTGCTTTCTTTTTTAATTAATACATATACTTAGTTCTCTTTGAACAACACGGGTACTGAAGAATATTTTTCGCATGGTAATTTCTCGTAAGAAAATAAGGATTTTGCAATTAAGCTCTGCTTCCCGACTCACGACGAATAAAAAAATCATCACAATTGAGATAGGGCGGATGGGCGGGGCTTATAGTTTGTACTAAAGACAAAAATAGCACAGCACCAACTTACAAAAAAAAAAAAGAATAGAGACGACTGCCAGTTTAGGATGAAAATTCACATCAGTTATGAAATAAATGTGATTAGAAGGTGGAAGAGGGATTAAGACTTGACATCACTAAATTTCAATTTGACAATCATGTGTGCCACCATTTAAAACAGGGTGGGTGGGCGGGGCATCATTTTTTTTATAAAAATAGCACAGTACCGACTTACAAAATAAAAATAGGGGAGACTGCCATTTTAGGGTGAAAATTCAGATCTGTTATGGAATAAACGCGATTAGAAGATGGCAGATAGATTAAGACTTGACACCACTACTGTTCAATTTCACAATCATGTGTGCCACCATAAAAAAAAATGCGTGGGCGGGAATCATATTTTTTTATAAAAATGGCACTGCACCGACTTACAAAAAAAAAGAATAGGGATGACTGCCATTTTAGGGTTAAATTCACATCAGTTATGGAATAAACGTGATTAGAAGATGGCAGAAGATTCGACACCACTATTTTTCAATTTGACAGTCATGTGTGCCACTATAAAAAACAGGGTGGGTGGGCGGGACACGTTATTTTTTACAAAAATAGCACAGTACCAACTTACAAAAAAAAAAAATAGAGACAATAGCACAGTACCAATTTATAAAAAAAAAAAAATAGAGATGACTGCCATTTTAGGGTGAAAATTCGACACTGTTTTTAATTCACACATCCTAGTTATCAGTTATAAACGAAATGTGATTAGTAGATGGTGTCTACTGACTTGATAGCATAAATCTGAATTTAACAATCATTTATGTCACCATAAAAAGGGCGGGTGGGCGGGGCATTGTATTTTTACTTCCCGAGCGTTAGCTAAGGAAGTGTAGTAATCGAGTCCATCAGTAGAATTGTCGCTTTTATGTTTTCTCGACGTTTCATGACCCCTACAGTACGAAAAAAGTAATCCACCGTTTTCGTCTGTCTGTCTGTTTGTATCCATTTTTATTAGATACGTAATCTCCGAAACTGCTGGACCTATTGTTGTCAAATTTTGTATGTATGTTAGAAATATGTTAAAAGATCATTCCTACCAACAATTTGATGACGTCGTCTCAATGAACCGTATTTTACAATGAGTTTAATGTTAAACAAAAATACTCCTACACTTGTTGTATACGAATCCTGTTTCAGTTTTTTCGCTTAATGTTCAAATTTTCGCAAAAACAATTGTACAGTATAATAACGTTATCTTTGTTTTTTCTTTAATATATAGAGTTTTCCTTCAACAACAGAAGAGTTAAACATGTTTTCAGTTTCTTGTTGGAAAAACAAGACTTCGTATATTAAGAAAAAATGGACAAAATATAAGCCCCGCCCACCCACCCCTTCTCAATTGTGATGAATGTTTTCTGCATCATGTATATCTAGGGTCTCTAGTTTGTACTTCTCATTACAAAAGAAAAAAAGAAATATTTTCCAGTATGTTGAGATTTTGTTGTTGTCGAAGCTAAAAATAAAAAATCTGGACTTCTAAACAATTCTGTAAATCTTGAAAACTGTTTTTTGTTACGGACCGTAAATGCTAAATATAATGTATTACCTAAACACTGTTGACACTAAAAAATGAAAGACTGGCTTTGAAATTTGATATTGATTATCTCAAAAATTGTCAAAATTTTCAGTTCGAGATCAACTGCTGAAAAAAAATTCTACATCTTCTCTATCTTGGTCATTGGCAAATTATTTCCAGATCAGTCATTTACAAAATTCAACTTCCATAAAGATATCCCATTATAATAAAAATGAAAGTTCCCCGCCCACCCACCCATATCTTAATCCGATGATTATATCAAAAAGAAAAATTCCTCTTCATGAACATTTTCTAAACAAAAGCCCTTTATTTAAGACAAAAAGTAATAGAAATCAGTGAGTTCTTATATAGGTAATCAAATTTTGAATTCATTAGACATTAAAAACTTCCATAAAGATATCTCATTATAATAAAAATCAAAGTTCCCCGCCCACCCACCCATCTTTTAATCCGATGTTTACAGCAAAAAGAAAAACTCCTTTCCATGAAATTTTTCTAAACAAAAACCCTTTATTTATGAAAAAAAAAACAAATCAGTGATTTCTTGTATAGGTAATTGAATTTTTGAATTCATTAGGCATTAAAAAAAATTTTGAAAAAAAAAGAACTAATCTTCTCATTACAAAAAGAAATGATGGATTTTCTTGTATGTTGAGATTTTGAGGTTGTCCAAGCTAAAAATTAACACTTCTGGACTTTCTAAACATGATCAGAACGAATAAATGTGCTACAATTGGGAGTAAATTTTATTTAATTTTTTAAAAATTCGTCCAAATTTTGTAAACCTTGAAAACTGTTTTTTGTTACGGACCCTAAATGCCATACTGTATTTCCTAAACACTGTTGACACTAAAAAATGAAAGACTTGCTTTGAAATTTGATATTGATTATCTCAAAAATTGTCAAAATTTTCAGTTCGAGATCAACTGCTAAAAAAATTCTACATCTTCTCTATCTTGGTCGTAAGCAAATTATTTCCGGATCAGTCATTTACAAAATTCAACTTCCATAAAGATGTTTCATTATAATAAAAATAAAAGTTCCCCGCCCACCCACCCATTTTTAATCCAATCACTACCGGAAAGAGGAAGCTGTAGCATTACCTAAGAAGAACCTCATTGATTCAGAGGATACGTACGGGAGTGTTGCCCATAAAAACGAACCCAAGCAACCAATATCGAGGTTTGATATAAAAAGTCAAGATAAGGTCGCCGTAAGAAATCCAAAAAACAAAAATAAACAAATACCAACTGACATTACACAGCAAACAAAGGAGCCGTGGTTTCTAACGGATGATGAAGAGAACCATACAGATGCTAGTCATGAGAATCCCTGGATTGAACAAAAAACACGAAGACGAATTAGGAGCAAAAAACAACCAACTATAATCGGTATATCTAAAACCAACGATGTAAACACAGGCTTTAAATCTTCGTACGTAAAAAGGGCGTGGTACTATGTGGGTAAGGTGGACAATGACACTAACATTAACGAAATAAAAACTTATATTTCTCAAAAACTTTCCTCAGAAGATGTGATAGTTGATAAATTACCAACGAAAGGAACATTTCAGTCGTTCAGAATAGGAGTGAAATTTATCTATAAAGATAATTTACTTAAGGAAGACTTTTGGCCGGAGGGAATTATAGTGAGACGCTTTAATTTTAGTGGTAAAACTTTTTTAGAAGACCCAACCAAGAGTGCATAAGTGTGGATTCTCGTAGTGACTCAATGTCTCACGATAACTCCCGTGATGTTTCTTTAAATTATATGAACTTAAGTTGTTTCTACCAAAATGTTCGTGGTTTAAACACGAAAATAACTGATTTTTATAATTTCACCACTTCTACTGACTATGACCTCATCGGACTGACAGAAACATGGTTAAAACCTTCTGTTAATAGTTCTGAACTATTTAATCACAATTATCTTGTATTTAGATGCGACCGCAATGTACAGGCATTAGGTGTTTCAAAAGGTGGTGGCGCTCTGTTGGCAGTTACGAACCGTGTTTGTGCTACACCACTTGATCTTATAGGTTTAAGAAATTCTTTTAGCTCTATTGATATAGTTGGTTGTCAATTATCGCTTTCTAGCGGTGTTTTGTATATTTTTGTAATTTATGTACTACTCATATTTCATCATATGAGCTGGATCAATTTCTGGAGGATCTTGCGGTATTAGATTGTATGTGTAATAAGAATACTTTAATCATGGGTGACTTTAACGTTGCCAAATATGGTAGTAATGATTCCAACATCGCTAAATGCTTATCGCTAGACAACTATGCAAATTTTTTAAATCTAACGCAACACAATAACATACTCAATTGTTTGAATGTCTCTTTGGACCTAGTATTCTCCAATATAGATTGTTTTTCAGTACTACGCGCTGATCCTGCTGTAAAGGAAGATCCCTATCATCCTGCTCTTCAGTTTCTTTTTAAAGTATTCCATTCTCAGGCTAAATTTGCAATTAATAACAGCCATCCTTCATATAATTTTAAAAAGGCTGATTATGCACGCATGTACAACCTATTCCTATACGCTGACTGGAGCCCTATTTTGGAATCTACTGATCCTACTGAGGCATGTGAACTTTTCTACAAAACTATCTATGAAATATTCGATATTACTGTACCATTGCGTCATGTTAGTAAAGCTCAAAGTAAAAATCGTTATCCTTCTTGGTATTCACCACAATTAATAAGGGTTTTAAAACGTAAAACCAAAGCCCATAGTTTATATAAAAGGTATGGTACGTTGTTCTTTTTTAATAAATTTAAACGGTTGAGATCATTGTCTAAATATCTAATCGATACAGCTTACAAGAAATTCATAATTGACGCTGAGAATAACGTCTCAACTGATCCAACGAAATTATGGTCATTTGTTCAAAATAAAAAAAATCAAACTAGAATCCCAAATGTTATCAGGGACGCCGACGATGTATGTTATGACACTCCAGACACTATAGTAAATGCCTTTGCGCGCTACTTTGCAAGTGTTTATCAGCCTTCTAATCCCGGTAATCCGTCGTCTTCGCCGAACTATTTCCAGAACATTGATACCCCCTCGATAAGTGAAAGCGATATTCTTATAGCAATCAAGAATACTAAAAGTAAATTTACTGCAGGACCTGACCTTATTCCGAACTTTGTTATTAAAGATTGTGCGTGTGTACTAGCAGTACCGTTACTGCATATATATAATCAAATACTTAAATGTGCTACCTTCCCTTCTATTTGGAAACAGGCCAGAATTTGCCCAATTCTTAAAAAGGGTAATCCTGCACAGATTAGCAATTACAGGCCAATCGCCATTATTAATAACTTTGCAAAAATCTTTGAAATGATTCTATATAAACACATTTACAATAGCATTAAATCCTTTATCTCACCCTTACAGCATGGGTTTGTTGAAAAAAGAAGTACAGTCACCAACTTAGCTACCTTCACGCAGTTCACTGCCAACTGTGTAGATGCAGGGGGTCAAGTTGACGTGATTTACACAGATTTTTGTAAGGCCTTTGATCAAATAGATATATTCATCTTACTTGACAAGATGAATTTACTTGGATTTAATGATCATATATTACATCTTCTATCATCTTACTTATTTGATCGGGTTCTATATGTAGAATATATGGGGCATCAGTCACATCCATTCATGGCTACGTCGGGTGTCCCTCAGGGCTCAAATTTGGGACCACTATTGTTCCTTATGTTTATTAACGATCTGCCGGAAATTATTAGATGTAATAAGTTGATGTTTGCCGATGATTTAAAAATTTTTAACTCTGTAGCGTCTATAAATGATTGTCATCAATTACAACAAGATCTGGATAACCTATATCTTTGGTGTGTCAACAATAAACTGCATCTCAATGTAGCTAAATGTTATGTTATGACGTTTACAAAAAAGAAAATACATATCCTTTAATATGACTATTACATTAATAATTACACACTGAATAGACTTAAGGAATCTCGTGATCTTGGTGTAATATTTGATTGTGAATTAAATTTCACTACACATATAAATGAAATGGTTAAATCAGCCAATAAGACCTTAGGTTTCATATATAGAAATTGTAAGGATTTCAAAAGTTTGCATGTTCTGAAGGTTTTGTACTATTCTTTAGTTAGACCTAAGCTTGAATATGGTAGTCTAGTTTGGCATCCCATTTATGTAGTCCATAAACACCACATTGAGTCAATTCAAAGGAGATTTTTGAAATATCTCATGTTTAAAACTCATGGTTTCTACCCGCCTAGAGGAATCGACCATGGTGAGCTTCTGCAGATGTTTAACTGTGAATCACTCGAATTCCGTCGCATAACTGCAGCTGTTAAATTTTTGTACAACTTAGTTTGGGTTAAAATAGATTGCACTGACCTATTAGGCTCCATAAATTTTTTAGTTCCAAGAGCAGGAGTCCGTCTATACTTAAGTTTTTATAATCTTAAGGCAAGAACAAATGTACTTCGCAAAAGTCCAGTCTATTTAATGCATTGTTATTTCAATATAATTTGTCGTGACTGTGATTTATTCAGCGATTCTTTGCACTTTATTGTTAAGATTTTGTCTGGAAAATTGCATCCCTATGTGTTGTAACTTATGTTATGTAATTTAATTGTAATTGTAATTGTAATTTCCTGTTATATATGTATTTTGTATTTTTTTTCTCTTTTGCCTACTTGTGGCCTATACTGTTTGGCAAATATATACCTATTTATTTATTTATTTATTTATTTATTTACTACATCAAAAAGAAAAACTCCTTTCCATGAAATTTTTCTAAACAAAAACCCTTTATTTAGGAAAAAAAGTAACAACCATTAATTTTTGAATTCATTAGACATTAAAAAAATTTTTGAAAAAAGGAAAAACTAATCTTCTCATTACAAAAAAAAAAAAATATGGATTTTCTTGTATGTTCAGATTTTGAGGTTGTCGAAGCTAAAAATCAATACTTCTGGTCTTTCTAAACATGATCAGTTTGAAAAAATGTGCCACAATTGGGAGTAATTTTTATTTAATTTTTTAGAAATTCGTCAAAATTTTGTAAACCTTGAAAACTGTTTTTTGTTACGGACTCTAAATGCCATATTGTATTTCCTAAACACTGTTGACACTAAAAAATGAAAGACTTGCTTTGAAATTTGATACTGATTATCTCAAAAATTGTCAAAATTTTCAGTTCGAGATCAACTGCTAAAAAAAATTCTACATCTTCTCTATCTTGGTCGTAAGCAAATTATTCCAGATCAGTCATTTACAAAATTCAACTTCCATAAAGATGTTTCATTATAATAAAAATAAAAGTTCCCCGCCCACCCACCCATCTTTTAATCCAATGACTACATCAAAAAGAAAAACTCCTTTCCATGAAATTTTTCTAAACAAAAACCCTTTATTTAGGAAAAAAAGTAACAACCATTAATTTTTGAATTCATTAGGCATTAAAAAAAATTTTGAAAAAAAAAGAACTAATCTTCTCATTACAAAAAGAAATGATGGATTTTCTTGTATATCCAGATTTTGAGGTTGTCGAAGCTAAAAATTAATATTTCTGGACTTTCTAAACATGATCAGTTTGAAAAAATGTGCCACAATTGGGACTAATTTTTATTTAATTTTTTAAAAATTCGTCAAAATTTTGTAAACTTTGAAAACTGTTTTTTGTTACGGACCCTAAATGCCATACTGTATTTCCTAAACACTGTTGACACTAAAAAATGAAAGACTTGCTTTGAAATTTGATATTGATTATCTCAAAAATTGTCAAAATTTTCAGTTCTAGATCAACTGCTAAAAAAAAATTACATCTTCTCTATCTTGGTCGTAAGCAAATTATTTCCAGATCAGTCATTTACAAAATTCAACTTCCATAAAGATGTTTCATTATAATAAAAATTAAAGTTCCCCGCCCACCCACCCATCTTTTAATTCGATGACTACATCAAAAAGAAAAACTCCTTTCCATGAAATTCTTCTAAACAAAAACCCTATATTTAAGAAAAAAAGTAACAACCATTGATTTTTGAATTGATTAGACATTAAAAAAAAATTGAAGAAAGGAAAAACTAATCTTCTCATTACAAAAAGAAATGATGGATTTTCTTGTATTATGTCCCGATTTTGAGGTTGTCGAAGCCTAAAATTAACACTTCTGGACTTTCTAAACATGATCAGTTTGAAAAAATGTGCCACAATTGGGAGTAATTTTTATTTAATTTTTAAAAAATTCGCCAAAAATTGGTAAACCTTGAAAACTGTTTTTTGTTACGGACCCTAAATGCCATAATGTATTTCCTAAACACTGTTGACACTAAAAAATGAAAGACTTGCTTTGAAAGTTGTTATTGATTATCTCAAAAATTGTCAAAATTTTCAGTTCGAGATCAACTGCTAAAAAAAATCTACATCTTCTCTATCTTTGTAGTAAGCAAATTTTTTCCAGATCACTCATCTACAAAATTCAACTTCCATTAAGATATTTCATTATAATAAAAATAAAAGTTCCCCGCCCACCCACCCATCTTTTAATCCAATGACTACATCAAAAAGAAAAACTCCTTTCCATGAAAATTTTCGAAACAAAAACCCTTTATTTAAGAAAAAAAAGTAACAACCATTGATTTTTGAATTCATGAGACATTAAAAAAATTTTTGAAAAAAGGAAAAACTAATCTTCTCATTACAAAAAGAAATGATGGATTTTCTTGTATGTTCAGATTTTGAGGTTGTCGAAGGTAAAAATTAACACTTCTGGGCTTTCTAAACATGATCAGTTTGAAAAAATGTGCCAGAATTGGGAATAATTTTTATTTAATTTTTTAAAAATTCGTCAAAATTTTGTAAATCTTGAAAACTACTTTTTGTTACGGACCGTAAATGCCATAGTGTATTTCCTAAACACTGTTGACACTAAAAAATGAAAGACTTGCTTTGAAATTTGATAATGATTATCTCAAAAATCGTCAAAATTTTCAGTTCGAGGTCAACCGCTAAAAAAAAATTCTATATCTTCTCTATCTTGGTCGTAAGCAAATTATTTCCAGATCAGTCATCGACAAAATTCAACTTTCATAAAGATATTTCATAATAATAAAAATAAAATTTTTCTAAACAAAAACCCTTTATTTAGGAAAAAAAGTAACAACCATTGATTTCTTGTATAGGTAATTGAATTTTTGAATTCATCAAACATTAAACAAAAAAGAAATGATTTATTTTCTTGTGTGTTGAAATTTTGGTGTTAATTTTAAAAAAATTCGCCAAAATGTTGTATACTTTGAAACTAAAAAATGAACTTTGAAATTTAATAGTGATTATATCAAAAATCGTCAAAATTTTCAGTTGGAGATCAACTACTAAAATAATTCTGTATTTACACAAGATATTTCATTATAATAAAGTAGTTTGACATTTACTGTGGTTTGACTCTTTTTTGCCACAGTTCTGGACGATATTCCCGACTCGCACGATGGACTGCACGCACCGTGTGACTTTGTTTTCATAACCTCAAATTTCCGTTTGTTTTTGTGCGTCAGCACCCCTATAAACTTATTTCCCACTTTAAAACCGCAAAAATGGTGAAAGAATCGAGCAGAGAAGGCAGTTTGAAAAAGAAACGAAAAACCGCCGCCGCCGCCGACAGCGAAACGGACGTAGATATTTACAAAGTAAGACTCGCTTAACCTGTACCTCGAATTACCCCAAATTTCCAGAAATCGATCGAATTCGAAGAAAAGGAAGCCCTCGCCCGCCCCAACGATGCCGACGCACAAATCTACTTCAACACCTGCAAGGAAATCCGCCAATTATTCGGCGAAATAAGCGAACTGAAGACGAAAAACAACCCCGACGTAAACCACCCTAAAATCATTAAAACCCGATTGTTTTAATAGTACATTTACAGAACAAGATGAAGATAATGGAAAAAACCACGGACGTGTGCTTGTTGCTCGTTCTGTTGAAAAAATTGAACCGAATGGAAAAAGTGAGGTTAGTTTTCCCGAAGGAACAACTCGCGACGGAGAAACAAAAAGTCGATAGTATTAATTTGCAATACCAGAACTTGTTGTACGAAGCCAACCACTTAATTTCGGAGTACAGGAAGTGCTTCCAATTTAAGTAAGTAGCAGAAAAATAGCCCCCGGAACACCAATAATAGTAACGCCATTCTAGATCCAAAGACGAACACATTGAGTTAGTGCCCGTGGACGAGTTCCTCCTGGAAGCCCCTGAAAACCTCACGAAAAAATTCTTCAAAGTGAGTATCACCCAAATCAAGAATGTCCACTTAAACCCCAGTTCCAGTTTGACGAAAACGACGAAATGATGAAGCACGAACTGCGACTAGCGCGCCTGGAGTGGGAGCTCCAACAACGCATCCACCTCGCCGACATGTGCAAAAAGCTTGAAGAAGAGAAGAAAAAACTAGAAGCTGATATAACCGAACGCAAAAACAAGTTGGATAAATTGGGGCCCTTGTTGGCTACGGTTATGGAGGCGACCAAGCCGGTCCAGGAGCACCTAGGGCTCCACATTGACAAGACCCTAGCTGAGCATAAACTGGCGTCTTTGTTGCCCAACTCTTTGTACTTATTTTACGCCAATATTGACGCCTACAGGCAGGTTAATGATAAGAGTATGAACGTGGAGATCGTGGGGGACCAGGATGAGGCCATTCAATGGAAGGAAGTGGAGTTGAACGAGCCCGTTGTTGAGGAAGACGACTTGTCGGACGCTGAACAGGAAGCAGAGGCACAAGAGAGCGAGGAAATCGTCGAGACGAAGAAAAGGCGGCACAGGAAGTCGGTGCATGTGGATCCGCTGGAGGAGAGGAAGCGGAAACTCCTGCAGGTGCACCCGTTGTCGATCGAGGTCACCGTGAGTGTGAAAGACGGGCCTTCGATTAAAATCAAGTTTAGTTATTATGTGAAGTTGGAGATTGTGACGGTTTCGGCGACCGTGGATATTCCTAGTAATATTACAGGTAAAAAAGCATGAATTTAGCACAATTTGTACGCAAAAATATTGTCGGTACCCAGCAGCTGGGGGATTAAGCTCCTCCGCCTTCTCTCTACAGGTTGTCATAATTTCATAAACACTCAGGTAGAATAAAAAGGACAAGGGCTATTTTTTTTTTTAACAAAAATAAATATTTAAAATCTGACGAAAATTGACAATTCGAAAATCAAACAAGACGAAACCTTGGAATGAAATATATAGAAAAAATATTTTCTGTTTATCTTCTATCTGTTTGAATTTTGGGACTTTTAATACTTCGACTTTTAAATTTTTTGATTTTTTTCTTATTCGATTTCTTCAAATTTTTCGAATTTTTAAAGTTTAGGTTTTTCATGTTTTTGTTGTTTCGATTTCTCTGTATTTCAATTTTTTGCCTTCTTATTTTTAGATTTTTCTATTTATCGGTTTTCTTAAAATTGAACTTTTTCGATTTTGAATTTGCCCATTTTTCGATCTTTATTCGTCTTTTCGATTATTCGAGTTTCCTATTCTTCGACGTTTCAATTTTGGGCCGTATTTAAATTTTTCAATTTTCGATTTCTCATTTTTCTCCATTAATCGATTTTTTAATTTCCCATTTTTTCCATTTCTGTTTAAGTTTTGGGATTTTTCAAAATTTTGCGAGTTTTTAAATCTTACATTTTTCAACATTTTCATCTATTCGATATTTTAGATTTTTAAAATTCTCAATTTTTCAATTTTTTGGTTTTGACAATATTTTGATTCCTCCATTATTCGATTTTTCAATTTTCCGCTTTTCCGATTTCTCTATTTTTCCATTTCTCTGTTCAAGTTACGGGATTTTTTAATGTTGGCATTTTTCAAAATTTCTATCTTTAAATTTTTAGATTTTTCGACTTTATTTTGATCTTTTTCTTACTTGATTTTTCAAAATTTTGCGAGTTTTTAAATCTTACATTTTTCAACATTTTCATTTACATATTCGATATTTTAATTTTTGGATTTTTGATTTTTTTTCAGTTTTGCAATATTTTGATGCCTCCATGAATCGATTTTTTAATTTTCCGATTTTTCGATTTCTCAATTTTTCCATTCCTTTGTTGAAGTTTTGGGATTTTTAATTTTGGCATTTTTCAAAATTTTGCGAGTTTTTAAATCTTACATTTTTCAACATTTTCATTTATTCGATATTTTAATTTTTGGACTTTTGGATTTTTTAGATTTTTAAAATTCTCGATTTTTCAATTTTTCGGTTTCTCGATTTCCCGATTTTTCCATTTGTCTGTCGAAGTTTTGGGATTTTTTAATTTTGGAATTTTTCAAAATTTCGGTTTTTAAATTTTTATATTTTTCGACTTTGTTTTGATTTTTTTCTTACTCGATTTTCCAAAATTTTGCGAGTTTTTAAATCTTACATTTTTCAACATTTTCATTTATTCGATATTTGGATATTTGGATTTTTTAAATTTTGAATTTTTCCATTTTTTCGTTTTGACAATATTTTGATTCCTCCATTAATCGATTTTTTAATTTTCCGATTTTTCGATTTCACAATTTTTCCATTTCTCTGTTGAAGTTTTGGGATTTTTTAATTTTGGCATTTTTCAAAATTTCGATTTCTAAATTTTTAGGTTTTCCGATTTTTTACTAACCCGATTTTTCAAAATTTTGCTAGTTTTTAAATTTTACATTTTCATCTATTAATTTTAATTTTTGGGTTTTTTAGATTTTTAAAATTCTCTATTTTTTAATTTTTTTGGTTTTGACATTTTTTTCAATCCTCCATCAATCGATTTTTTAATTTTCCGATTTGTCGATTTCTCTATTTTTCCATTTCTCTGTTGAAGTTTTGGAATTTTTTAATTTTGGGATTTTTCGACTTTGTTTTTTCGATTTTTTATTTACTCGATTTTTAAATATTTTGCGAGTTTTTGAATCTTACATTTTTCTAAATTTTCATCTGTTTGATATTTTAATTTTTGGATTTTTTAAATTCTTAATTTTTCAATTTTTCGGTTTTGACAATATTTTGAGTCCTCCATTAATCGATTTTTTAATTTTCCGATTTTTCGATTTCTCAAGACAGAAATCGAAGTACAAAAAAGAGAAAAATCTAAAAGTTAAAAATTCGAAAAATTGAAAATTTACAAAATCGAGAATTCAAAAAATTGAAAAATCGAATAAGTAAAAAATCAAAAAAACAAAGTCGAAAAATCGAAAAATTTAAAAATCGAAATACATATTGAAAAATCAAAAAATCGAAAAATTAAAAAATCGATTAATCGGGAAATTGAAAGATCCAAAAATTTATAAACGCCAAAAACTGGAAAATCGAAAAGATGAATTATGGAAAAACTGAGAAATTGAAATCGAAAAATTGAAAAATCGCGAAATCGAAACATCAAGAGTAGTCGAAAAATCGAAAAATGGGAAAAGTCAAAATTGAAAAATTTTAACTTAAAAAAACTGAAAAAATTAATTCCAAAAAATCGAAAAACCGGAAAATTTAAAACGGAGAAGACGAAAAATCGAAATATCGAAAATCTCAAAAATTTATTCCGAAAAATTGAAAAATCGAAAAATCAAAAACGAGAAAGTAAAAAATCGAAAGATTGAAAATTTACAAAATCGAAAAATCAAAAAACTGAAAAATCGAAAAATGTAAGATTTAAAAAGTCACAAAATTTTGAAAAATCGAAATACATATTGGAAAATCTCAAAATTGAAAAATTCCAAAACTTAAACATTGAAAATCTGAGAAATCGAGAAATCGGAAAGACGAAAAATTAAAAAATCGATTAACCGAGAAATTGAGAAATCGCAAAATTTATAAACTGAGAAATCGAAATTGAAAAATCGAAAAATTGAAAAATTTTAACTTAGAAAAACCGATAAACCGAAAGATTTAAAAACGAGAAGGCAAAAAATCGAAAAAAAAAAGTTATCGAAAAACTGAAAAATTAATTCAGAAAAATTGAAAAATCGGAAAATCTAAAAGCGAGAAGGCAAAAAATCGAATAATTGAAAATTTAAAAAATCGTGCAATCAAAGCATCAATAAATCGAAAAATCAAAAAACTGAAAAATCGAAAAACGTAAGATTTAAAAAGTCGCAAAATTTTGAAAAATCGAATAAGTAAAAAATAAAAAAAAAACAAAGTCGAAAACTAAAAATTTAAAAATCGAAATACATATTGGAAAATTCCAAAGCTTAAACATTGAAAATTTGAGAAATCGAGAAATCGGAAAGACGAAAAATTAAAACATCGATTAACCCAGAAATTGAGAAATCGCAAAATTTATAAACTGAGAAATCCAAATTGAAAAATCGAAAAATTGAAAAATTTTAACTTAGAAAAACCGATAAACCGAAAGATTTAAAAACGAGAAGGCAAAAAATCGAATCATTGAAAATTTAAAAAATCGTGCAATCAAAGCATCAATAAATCGAAAAATCAAAAAACTGAAAAATCGAAAAACGTAAGATTTAAAAAGTCGCAAAATTTTGAAAAATCGAATAAGTAAAAAATAAAAAAAAAACAAATACGAAAACTAAAAATTTAAAAATCGAAATACATATTGGAAAATTCCAAAGCTTAAACATTGAAAATTTGAGAAATCGAGAAATTGGAAAGACGGAAAATAAAAAAATCGATTAACCGAGAAATTGAAAAAATCGCAAAATTTATAAACTGAGAAATCGAAATTGAAAAATCGAAAAATTGAAAAATTTTAACTTAGAAAAACCGATAAACCGAAAGATTTAAAAACGAGAAGGCAAAAAATCGAAAAAAAAAACGTTATCGAAAAACTGAAAAATTAATTCCGAAAAATTGAAAAATCGGAAAATCGAAAAGCGAGAAGGCAAAAAATCGAATAATTGAAAATTTAAAAAATCTTGCAATCAAAGCATCAATAAATCGAAAAATCAAAAAACTGAAAAATCGAAAAACGTAAGATTTAAAAAGTCGCAAAATTTTGAAAAATCGAATAAGTAAAAAATAAAAAAAAAACAAAGTCGAAAACTAAAAATTTAAAAATCGAAATACATATTGGAAAATTCCAAAACTTAAACATTGAAAATTTGAGAAATCGAGAAATCGGAAAGACGAAAAATTAAAAAACCGATTAACCGAGAAATTGAGAAATCGCAAAATTTATAAACTGAGAAATCGAAATTGAAAAATCTAAAAACTGAAAAATTTTAACTTAGAAAAACCGATAAACCGAAAGATTTAAAAACGAGAAGGCAAAAAATCGAAAAAAAACCCTTTATCGAAAAACTGAAAAATTAATTCCGAAAAATTGAAAAATCGGAAAATCTAAAAGCGAGAAGGCAAAAAATCGAAACATTGAAAATTTCAAAAATCGTGCAATCAAAGCATCAATAAATCGAAAAATCAAAAAACTGAAAAATCGAATCTTAAGATTCAAAAAGTCGCAATATTTTGAAAAATCGAATAAGTAAAAAATCAAAAACACGTAAAGTCGAAGTATTGAAAAGTCCCAAAATTGAAATAGATAGAAGACAATTTTTTTTAATTCCGAGGTTTCGTCTTGTTTTATTTTCCAATTGTCTAAATCAGGTTTATAAAAAAGAAACACTTCCCATTTAAAATCTACCCTTAAATTTTTGTTAATAAAAATAGTCCTTGTCAATTTTATTCTACCTGAGTGTTTAGGGAATTACGGCAACCCGCAGAGAGAGGCGGAGAAGCTTAACACCCCTCGCTGCTCACTACCGACTATACTTTTGCGTGCGCTAGTACCTACTATGATTTTGGCTAGGTAACGCCGCACGAGAAGTCCTTTCCAACGAAAACGTCCTAATCGAACTTGTGGAAGGCGACTTCGGTCTAGAAAGCCCCAATCCTTGCACTTCCTACCAGCTAAAACGGGTCGGGTTGGGTTCGTTCCAGTCTCTAGTCCCAGAGTTAGGTTACGTATACGGGTGGGCCCAGAAAGTCTGCGGCATAGACTACCTCAACAAACAAACCAACAAGTTCGTTACTAAGCAAACAGCCGACCACATGAGCCAAACCAACGTCGAACTGGTGATGAAAACGGTCAAAAAGCGGCTAAAATCGCGATATGCTTTGGCCAAACAGTTGGAAGATTTAGGTAACACTTGATCTAGTTTAGTTAGAAAAATTGCGTTTGATTTTGTACAGAAAGAAACGTCATTCCGACGTTACCAGCCACCGTGGATCTTCCACGCACGACAATTTCCTCTTTAACTAAGTGGAGTTCATCCACGTATCAGGATTTCTGTCAAGCCAAATTTACAGAGTCGTTGCTTGAAACGGACCTCATTTTTCCCAACGACATTTTTTACCTAGCAACCGTGACACGTGACAGCGGTAAATCAGTACAATTTTTGCATAGCCAACTTCATGTTTACGTTTTAGCCAACCTGCAAGCTTTTGTAGTTATTAAAAACGACTACCCGGTGGCGCCACCTATATTTTCGTTGTCATTGAACTACAAGGGGGCCAAAAATTCACAGAACGACGACAACATTAGGGTCAGTTTTGACGTTTCTAGCTTGACAGATTGCAAATTTTGTTTTTAGGATATGGAGCGGGCGATTAATGTCGATTGGAACCACGAATTTTCCAACGCCAATTGGTTATTGTCGGCGCAAATTACGTCATTGTGCGTTTGTTTGGATATTTATTTGGAAACGGACGACCCGTCGACGTTTCAGCAAAACACCATGTATATAAAATCATCGTGGTGAGTAAATCGGTTTCCGGGTGGTGCCGCCAGACCGATTTTTACTATTATTTTTTTAGCGGACGCAACAGAAGGAAGCCGTTCAAGTTCAGGAACATCGGAGTGGGCGTCTACACTCAATAATCATATAGTTTTTATAAAACATCATTTTAATAAAAATTTTCAAGTTTCGGAAACCTGATGTCCGTGTTTTTCAAATTGTGTTGGATCCATATTGACATATTTTTCATTCCTCCATTAATCGATTTTTTAATTTTCCGATTTGTCGATTTCTCAATTTTTCCATTTCTCTGTTGAAGTTTTGGAATTTTTTAATTTTGGGATTTTTCGACTTTGTTTTTTCGATTTTTTACTTCCTCGATTTTTAAAAATTTTGCGAGTTTTTGAATCTTACATTTTTCTACATTTTCATCTATTTGATGTTTTAATTTTTGGATTTTTTAAATTCTTAATTTTTCAATTTTTCGGTTTTGACAATATTTTGATTCCTCCATTAATCGATTTTTTCCATTTGTCTGTTTTAAGTTTTGAGATTTTTCAAAATTTCGATTTTTAAATTTTTAGAATTTTCGTTTGCTTTTCTGATTTTTTTCTTACTCGATTTTTCAAAATTTTGCAAGTTTTTAAATGTTACATTTTTCAACATTTTTGTCTATTTGATATTTTCATTTTTGGATTTTTTTTCCTCGATTTTTCAATTTTTCGGTTTGAAAATATTTTGATTCCTCCATAAATCGATTTTTTAATTTTCCGATTTTTTGATTTCTCAATTTTTTCTTTTCTCTGTTGAAGTTTCAAATTCATTTTTCAAAATTTCGAATTTGAAATTTTTAGATTTTTCGACTGTTTTTTTCATTTATTACTTGGCCGATTTTTCGAAATTTTGCGACTTTTTAAATCATACATTTTTCAATATTTTCATCTTTTCGATATTTTAATTTTTGGATTTTTTAAATTGATTAATTTTTTGATTCCTCCATTATTCGATTTTTAATTTTCCGATTTTTCGATTTCTCAAATTTTCCATTTCTTTGTCTAGGGTTTGAGATTTTTCAAAATTTTGATTTCTAAATTTTTAGTTTTTTTGAGTTTGTCTTTTCGATTTTTTACGTACCCGATTTTTTAATATTTTGTGAGTTTTTAAATCTTACATTTTTCAACATTTTCATTCGATATTTTAATTTTTGGTAGATTTTTAAAATTCTCTATTTTAAAATTTTTTCGGTTTTGACCATATTTTCATTCCTCCACTAATCGATGTTTTAATTTTCCGATTTCTCGATTTCTCAATTTTTCCATTTTTCTGTTGAAGTTTTGGGATTTTTTAATTTTTGAATTTTTCAAAATTTCGATTTTGAAATTTTTAGATTTTTCGGCTTTGTTTTTCTTATTTTTTCTTACTCGATTTTTCAAAATTTTGCGAGTTTTTAAATCTTACATTTTCCAACATTTTCATGTGTTCGATATTTTAATTGTTGGATTTTTTAGATTTTTAAAATTCTTGATTTTTCAACTTTTCGGTTTTAACAATATTTTGATTCCTCCATAAATCGATTTTTTAATTTTCCGATTTCTCAATTTTTGCATTTGTTTGATTTCTCTGTTGAAGTTTTGGGATTTTTATTTTGACATTTTTCAAAATTTCGATTTTTAAATTTTTAGATTTTTCGGCTTTGTTTTTCTTATTTTTTCTTACTCGATTTTTCAAAATTTTGCGAGTTTTTAAATCTTACATTTTCCAACATTTTCATCTGTTTTCGATATTTTAATTTTTCAATTTTTTAGATTTTTAAAATTCTCGATTTTTCAATTTTTCGTTTTGACAATATTTTGATTCCTCCATTAATAATTTTTTTTCCGATTTTCCGATTTCTCAATTTTTACATTCCTCTGTTGAAGTTTTGGGATTTTTTATTTTGGCATTTTTCAAAATTTCGATTTTTAAATTTTTAGATTTTTCGGCTTTGGTTTTCTGCTTTTTTTCTTACTCGATTTTTTTAAATTTTGCGAGTTTTTAAATCTTACATTTTTCAACATTTTCATCTATTCGATATTTTAATTTTTGGATTTTTTACTTTTAAAATTTTCAATTTTTAAATCTTTTGGTTTTGACAATAATACATATTTTTTTATTCCTCTATTATTCGATTTTTTAATTTTCCGATTTATCGATCTGTCAATTTTTCCATTTCTCTGTTCAAGTTTTGAGATTTTTCAATTTTGGGATTTTTCAAGATTTTGATTTCTAAATTTTTAGATTTTTCGACTTTCTGTTTTTTCGATTTTTTACTTACCCTATTTCTCTATTTTTAAATTTTTCGGTTTTGACAATATGTATTTTGATTCCTCCATTAATCAATTTTTTAATTTTCCGATTTGTCGATTTCTCAATTTTTCCATTTCTCTGTTGAAGTTTTGGGATTCTTTAATTTTGGCATTTTTCAAAATTTCGATTTTGAAATTTTTAGATTTTTCGGCTTTGTTTTTCTTATTTTTTCTTACTGGATTTTTCAAAATTTTGCGAGTTTTTAAATCTTACATTTTTCAACATTTTCATCTATTCGATATTTTAATTTTTGTTTTTTTTTATTTTTTCAAAATTAACGATTTTTCAATTTTTTGGTTTTGACAATATTTTGATTCCTCCATTAATAAATTTTTTAATTTTCAGATTTTTCGATTTTTCAATTTTTCCATTTCTCTGTTGTGGTTTTGGGATTTTTAATTTTGGCATTATTCAAAATTTTGATTTCTAAATTCTTCGATTTTTCAACTTTATTTTTTCGATTTTTTACTTACTGGATTTTTCAAAATTTTGCGAGTTTTTCAACATTTTCATCTATTCGATATTTTAATTTTTGGATTTTATAGATTTTTAAAATTCTTATTTTTTTAATTTTTTGGTTTTGACAATATTCCTCCATTATTCGATTTTTTCATTTTCTGATTTCTCAATTTTTCCATTTCTCTGTTTAAGTTTCGGGATTTTTCAAAATTTTTAGATTTTCCCACTTTGTTTTTTCGATTTTTTACTAACCCGATTTTTCAAAATTTTGCGAGTTTTTAAATTTTACATTTTCATCTATTAATTTATTTTTTGGATTTTTTAGATTTTTAAAATTCTCTATTTTTAAATTTTTTCGGTTTTGACAACATTTTTTTCATTCCTCCATTAATCGATTTTTTAATTTTCCGATTTGTCGATTTCTCAATTTTTCCATCTCTCTGTTGAAATTTTGGATTTTTTTAATTTTGGGATTTTTCGACTTTGTTTTTTCGATTTTTTACTTCCTCGATTTTTAAAAATTTTGCTAGTTTTTGAATCTTACATTTTTCAATATTTTCGTCTATTTGATATTTTAATTTTTGGATTTATTAAATCCTCGATTTTTCAATTTTTCGGTTTTGACAATATTTTGATTCCTCCATTAATCGACTTTTTAATTTCCCGATTTTTCGATTTCCCAAGACAGAAATCGAAGTACAAAAAAGAGAAAAATCTAAAAGTTAAAAATTCAAAAAATTGAAAATTTACAAAATCGAGAAATCAAAAAATTGAATAAGTAAAAAATCAAAAAACCAAAGTCGAAAAACCGAAAAATTTAAAAATCGAAATACATATTGAAAATCCCTAAAACTTAAACCTTGAAAATTTGAGAAATCGAGAAATCGGAAAGACGAAAAATCAAAAAATTTAAAAATTAAAAAATCGATTAATCGGGAAATTGAAAGATCCAAAAATTTATAAACGCCAAAAACTGGAAAATCGAAAAGATGAATTATGGAAAAACTGAGAAATCGTAATCGAAAAATGGGAAAAGTTAAAATTGAAAAATTTTAACTTAAAAAAACTGAAAAAAATAATTCCGAAAAATTGAAAAACCGGAAAATTTAAAAAGGAGAAGACGAAAAATTGAAATAAAACCGTTAAATCGAAAACCGAAAAATGGAAATATCGAAAATCTCAAAAATTCATTCCGAAAAATTGAAAAATCGAAAAATCAAAAACGAGAAGGTAAAAAATCGAAATATTGAAAATTTACAAAATCGAAGAATTAAAAAACTGAAAAATCGAATAAGTAAAGAATCAAAAAAAGGAAAATCGAAAAATCCAACCACGAATTTTCCAACGCTAATTGGTTATTGTCGGCGCAAATTACGTCATTGTGCGTTTGTCTAGATATTTACTTGGAAACGGACGACCCGTCGACGTTTCAGCAAAACACCATGTATATAAAATCATCGTGGTGAGTAAAATCGGTTTCCGGGTGGTGCCGTCCAAATTTAAAAACTGAAAAATTAATTCCGAAAAATTGAAAAACCCGAAAATTTAAAAACGAGAAGGCGAAAAATCGAAAGAAATCCGTTCAAGTTCAGGAACATCGGAGTGGGCGTCTACACTCAATAACCATATAGTTTTTATAAAACATCATTTTAATAAAAAATTTCAAGTTTCGGAAACCTGATGTCCGTGTTTTTCAAATTGTGTTGGATCCACTGGTCTGCGTCTTCGTTTAGGTCGCCCGTGAAATAGTCCCTCCAGCCCCCGCTTCGTCCCTTCCTTACGAAATCCTCTTCGTCGCTTCGTATGACCCCCAACTCCTTCAAACCCGTCAAATTCACGGACTTGTTGTTCCGAAAATTGTCGATTTTTAGGTGTTCTTGGAGTGTTTGGTGCTGTGCTTGGGTGTACCTTACCCCCAGGAAGTGTCACAGTTTGTTTGATTTCTCTGTTGAAGTTTTGGAATTTTTTATTTTGGCATTTTCCAAAATTTCGATTTTTAAATTTTTAGATTTTTCGGCTTTGTTTTTCTGATTTTTTTCTTACACGATTTTTCAAAATTTTGCGAGTTTAAAATCTTACATTTTTCAACATTTTCATGTATTCGATATTTTAATTTTTGGATTTTTTAGATTTTTAAAATTCTCGATTTTTCAATTTTTTGGTTTTGACAATATTTTGATTCCTCCATTAATTAATTTTTTAATTCTCCGATTTTTCGATTTCTCAATTTTTCCATTTCTCTGTTGTAGTTTTGGGATTTTTTAATTTTGGCATTGTTCAAAATTTTGATTTTTAAATTTTTAGATTTTTCAACGTTGTTTTTCTGATTTATTACTTAATTGATTTTTCAAAATTTTGCGAGTTTTGAAATCTTACATTTTTCAACATTTTCATGTATTCGATGTATTAATTTTTGGATTTTTAAAATCCTTGTTTTCCAAATTCTTGGGTTTTTACAATATTTTGATTCCTCCATTAATCGTTCTTCGTTTCCAGATTTTTCGATTTCTCAATTTTTCCATTTCTCTGTTTAAGTTTTGGGATTTTTCAAAATTTTGCGCGTTTTTAAATCTTACATTTTTCAACATTTTCATCTATTCGATATTTTAATTTTTTAGATTTTTAAAATTCTCGATTTTTCAATTTTTCGATTTTGACCATATTTTGATTTCTCCATTAATCAATTTTTTAATTTTCCGATTTTTTTATTTCTCAATTTTTTCATTTCTCTGTTGTAGTTTTGGGATTTTTAATTTTGGCATTATTCAGAATTTCAATTTTTAAATTTTTAGAATTTTCGTCTTTGGTTTTGGATTTTTTAGATTTTTAAAATTCTCGATTTTTCAATTTTTTGGTTTTCACAATATTTTGAATCCTCCATTAATCAATTTTTTAATTTTCCGATTTTTGATTTCTCAAGATTTCCATTTCTCTGTTGTAGTTTTGTGATTTTTTAATTTTGGCGTCATTCAAAATTTCGATTTTTAAATTTTTAGAATTTTCGGCTTTGTTTTTCTGATTTATTAATTTATTGGATTTTTGGATTTTTTAATTTTCAAAATTCTTGATTTTTGACAATATTTTGATTCCTCCATTAATGGATTTTTTCATATTCAGATTTTTCGATTTTTCAAGTTTTCCATTTCTCTGTCTTGGGATTTTTGAAAATTTTTTAAATTTTTAGATTTTTCGATTTTTTTCTTACTCGATTTTTTAAAATTTTGTGGGTTCTTAAATCTTACATTTTTCAACCTTTTCATCTTTTCGATATTTTAATTTTTGGATTTTTTAGATTTTTAAAATTCTCGATTTTTAAATTTTCCGATTTTTCAATTTTTCCATTTTTCTGTTGAAGTTGTGGGATATTTTAATTTTGGCATTTTTCAAGATTTCAATTTTTAAATTTTTAGAATTTTCGGTTGTTTTTCTGATTTTTTTTCTCACTCGATTTTTTTTCCATCTATTCGATATTTTAATTTTTGGATTTTTTAGATTTTTAAAATTCTCAATTTTTCAATTTTTTGGTTTTGACAATATTTTGATTCCTCCATTAATCGATTTTTTCATATTCAGATTTTTCGATTTTTCAAGTTTTCCATTTCTCTGTTTGTCTTGGGATTTTTCAAAATTTTGATTTTTAAATTTTTCGATTTTTCGATTTTTTTCTTACTCGATTTTTCAAAATTTTGTGGGTTTTTAAATCTTACATTTTTCAACCTTTTCATCTTTTCGATATTTTAATTTTTGGATTTTTTAGATTTTTAAAATTCTCGATTTTTAAATTTTCCGATTTTTCAATTTTTCCATATTTTAATTTTTGGATTTTTTAGATTTTTAAAATTCTCAATTTTTCAATTTTTTGGTTTTGACAATATTTTGATTCCTCCATTAATCGATTTTTTAATTATCCGACTTCTCGATTTCTCAATTTTTGCATTTCTCTGTTGAAGTTTTGGGATTTTTTAATTTTGGCATTTTTCAAAATTTCGATTTTTAAATCTTTAGATATTTCGGCTGTTTTTTTGACTTTTTCTAAGTCGATTTTTCAAAATTTTGCGAGTTTTTAAGTCTTACATTTTTCATTTTCATCTATTCGATATTTTAATTTTTGGATTTTTTAAATTGTTGATTTTTACATTTTTTGGTTTTGACAATATTTTGATTCCTCCATTAATCGATTTTTTAATGTTTCCATTTTTCTGTTGCAGTTTTGGGATTTTTTAATTTTGGCATTTTTCAAAATTTCTATTTTTAGATTTTTCGGCTTTGTTTTCCTGATTTTTTTCTTACTCGATTTTTCAAAATTTTGCGCGATTTTAAATCTTACATTTTTCAACATTTTCATCTATTCTATTTAGATTTTTAAAATTCTCGATTTTTCAATTTTTTGGTTTTGACAATATTTTGAATTCTCCATTAATCAATTTTTTAATTTTCCGATTTCATAATTTTTCCATTTCTCTGTGTAGTTTTGGGATTTTTTAATTTTGGCGTTATTCAAAATTTCGATTTTGAAATTTTTAGAATTTTCGTCTTTGTTTTTTTGATTTATTACTTATCGATTTTTCAAAATTTTGCGAGTTTTGAAATCTTACATTTTATTATTTTTGGATTTTTTAAATTCTTGATTTTTCAATTTTTCGGTTTTGACAATGTTTTGATTTCTCCATTAATTGATTTTTTCATATTCAGATTTTTCGATTTTTCAAGTTTTCCATTTCTGGTTTGAGATTTTTCAAAATTTTGATTTTTAAATTTTTCGATTTTTCAAAATTTTGCGAATTTTGAAATCTTACATTTTTCAACATTTTCAGCAATTCGATATTTTAATTTTTGGATTTTTCAGATTTTTAAAATTCTCGATTTTTCAATTTTTCCGTTTTGACAATATTTTGATTCCTCCATTAATCGATTTTTTAATTTTCCGATTTCTCAATTTTTCAATTTCTCTGTTGAAGTTTTGGCATTTTTCAAAATTCCGATTTTCCGACTTTGATTTTTTGATGTATTACTTATTCGATTCTTCAAAATTTTGCGAGTTTTTAAATCTTAACATTTTTCAACATTTTCATCTATTCGATGTATTAATTTTTGGATTTTTTAGATTTTTAAAATTCTTGATTTTTCAATTTTTCGGTTTTGACAATATTTTGATTCCTCCATTGATCGATTTTTTCATTTTAAGATTTTTCGATTTTTCAAGTTTTCCATTTCTCCGTTTAAGTTTTGGGATCTTTCAAAATTTTGATTTTTTAATTTTTAGATTTTTCGTTTTTTTTCTTACTCGGTTTTTCAAAATTTTGCGAGTTTTTAATTCTTACATTTTCGTACATTTTCATCTTTTCGATATTTTAATTTTTGGATTTTTTAGATTTTTAAAATTCTCGATTTTTTAATTTTCCGATTTTTCAATTTCTCAATTTTTCCATTTCTCTGTTGTAGTTTTGGGATTTTTTAATTTTGGCATTGTTCAAAATTTTGATTTTTAAATTTTTAGATTTTTCGACGTTGTTTTTCTGATTTATTACTTAATTGATTTTTCAAAATTTTGCGAGTTTTGAAATCTTACCTTTTTCAACATTTTCATGTATTCGATGTATTAATTTTTGGATTTTTAAAATCCTTGTTTTCTAAATTCTTGGGTTTTTACAATATTTTGATTCCTCCATTAATCGTTCTTCGTTTCCAGATTTTTCGATTTCTCAATTTTTCCATTTCTCTGTTTAAGTTTTGGGATTTTTCAAAATTTTGCGCGTTTTTAAATCTTACATTTTTCAACATTTTCATCTATTCGATATTTTCATTTTTTAGATTTTTAAAATTCCCGATTTTTCAATTTTTTGGTTTTGACAATATTTTGATTCCTCCATTAATTAATTTTTTAATTCTCCGATTTTTCGATTTCTCAATTTTTCCATTTCTCTGTTGTAGTTTTGGGATTTTTTAATTTTGGCATTGTTCAAAGTTTTGATTTTTAAATTTTTAGATTTTTCAACGTTGTTTTTCTGATTTATTACTTAATTGATTTTTCAAAATTTTGCGAGTTTTGAAATCTTACATTTTTCAACATTTTCATGTATTCGATGTATTAATTTTTGGATTTTCAAAATCCTTGTTTTCTAAATTCTTGGGTTTTTACAATATTTTGATTCCTCCATTAATCGTTCTTCGTTTAAAGATTTTTCGATTTCTCACTTTTCCATTTCTCTGTTTAAGTTTTGGGATTTTTCAAAATTTTGTGCGTTTTTAAATCTTACATTTTTCAACATTTTCATCTATTCGATATTTTAATTTTTTAGATTTTTAAAATTCTCGATTTTTCAATTTTTCGATTTTGACCATATTTTGATTTCTCCATTAATCAATTTTCTAATTTTCCGATTTTTTTATTTCTCAATTTTTTCATTTCTCTGTTGTAGTTTTGGGATTTTTAATTTTGGCATTCAAAATTTCAATTTTTAAATTTTTAGAATTTTCGTCTTTGTTTTTAGATTTTTTAGATTTTTAAAATTCTCGATTTTTCAATTTTTTGGTTTTCACAATATTTTGAATCCTCCATTAATCAATTTTTTAATTTTCCGATTTTTGATTTCTCAAGTTTTCCATTTCTCTGTTGTAGTTTTGTGATTTTTTAATTTTGGCGTTATTCAAAATTTCGATTTTTAAATTTTTAGAATTTTCGGCTTTGTTTTTGTGATTTATTAATTTATTGGATTTTTGGATTTTTTAATTTTCAAAATTCTTGATTTTTGACAATATTTTGATTCCTCCATTAATGGATTTTTTCATATTCAGATTTTTCGATTTTTCAAGTTTTCCATTTCTCTGTTTGTCTTGGGATTTTTCAAAATTTTTTAAATTTTTAGATTTTTCGATTTTTTTCTTACTCGATTTTTCAAAATTTTGTGGGTTCTTAAATCTTACATTTTTCAACCTTTTCATCTTTTCGATATTTTAATTTTTGGATTTTTTAGATTTTTACAATTCTCGATTTTTAAATTTTCCGATTTTTCAATTTTTCCATTTTTCTGTTGAAGTTGTGGGATATTTTAATTTTGGCATTTTTCAATATTTCAATTTTTAAATTTTTAGAATTTTCGGTTGTTTTTCTGATTTTTTTTCACACTCGATTTTTTTTCCATCTATTCGATATTTTAATTTTTGGATTTTTTAGATTTTTAAAATTCTCAATTTTTCAATTTTTTGGTTTTGACAATATTTTGATTCCTCCATTAATCGATTTTTTCATATTCAGATGTTTCGATTTTTCAAGTATTCCATTTCTCTTTTTTGTCTTGGGATTTCTCAAAATTTTGATTTTTAAATTTTTAGATTTTTCGATTTTGTCCTTACTCGATTTTTCAAAATTTTGTGGGTTTTTAAATCTTACATTTTTCAACCTTTTCATCTTTTCGTATTTTAATTTTTGGATTTTTTAGATTTTTAAAATTCTCGATTTTTAAATTTTCCGATTTTTCAATTTTTCCATATTTTAATTTTTGGATTTTTTAGATTTTTAAAATTCTCAATTTTTCAACTTTTTGGTTTTGACAAATTTTGATTCCTCAATTAATCGATTTTTTAATGTTTCCATTTTTCTGTTGCAGTTTTGGGATTTTTTAATTTTGGCATTTTTCAAAATTACTATTTTTAGATTTTTCGGCTTTCTTTTCCTGATTTTTTTCTTACTCGATTTTTCAAAATTTTGCACGATTTTAAATCTTACATTTTTCAACATTTTCATCTATTCTATTTAGATTTTTAAAATTCTCGATTTTTCAATTTTTTGGTTTTGACAATATTTTGAATTCTCCATTAATCAATTTTTTAATTTTCCGATTTCTCAATTTTTCCATTTCTCTGTGTAGTTTTGGGATTTTTTAATTTTGACGTTATTCAAAAATTTCGATTTTGAAATTTTTAGAATTTTCGTCTTTGTTTTTCTTATTTATTACTTATCGATTTTTCAAAATTTTGCGAGTTTTGAAATCTTACATTTTATTAATTTTTGGATTTTTTAAATTCTTGATTTTTCAATTTTTCGGTTTTGACAATATTTTGATTTCTCCATTAATGGATTTTTTCATATTCAGATTTTTCGATTTTTCAAGTTTTCCATTTCAGGTTTGAGATTTTTCAAAATTTTGATTTTTAAATTTTTCGATTTTTCAAAATTTTGCGAGTTTTGAAATCTTACATTTTTCAACATTTTCAGCTATTCGATATTTTAATTTTTGAATTTTTCAGATTTTTAAAATTCTCGATTTTTCAATTTTTCGGTTTTGACAATATTTTGATTCCTCCATTAATCGATTTTTTAATTTTCCGATTTCTCAATTTTTCGATTTCTCTGTTGAAGTTTTGGCATTTTTCAAAATTCCGATTTTTCGACTTTGATTTTTTGATGTATTACTTATTCGATTCTTCAAAATTTCGCGAGTTTTTAAATCTTAACATTTTTCAACATTTTCATCTATTCGATGTATTAATTTTTGGATTTTTTAGATTTTTAAAATTCTTGATTTTTCAATTTTTCGGTTTTGACAATATTTTGATTCCTCCATTGATCGATTTTTTCATTTTAAGATTTTTCGGTTTTTCAAGTTATCCATTTCTCCGTTTAAGTTTTGGGATCTTTCAAAATTTTGATTTTTTAATTTTTAGATTTTTCGTTTTTTTTCTTACTCGGTTTTTCAAAATTTTGCGAGTTTTTAATTCTTACATTTTCGTACATTTTCATCTTTTCGATATTTTAATTTTTGGATTTTTTAGATTTTTAAAATTTTCGATTTTTTAATTTTCCGATTTTTCAATTTCTCAATTTTTCCATTTTTCTTTTGAAGTTTTGGGATATTTTAATTTTGACATTTTTCAAAATTTCGATTTTTAAATTTTTAGAATTTTCAGCAGTTTTTCTGATTTTTTTCTCACTCGATTTTTTCAAATTTTGCGAGTTTTTAAATCTTACATTTTACATTCGATATTTTAATTTTTGGATTTTTGAATTTTTTTCGGTTTTTAAAATTCTCGATTTTTCAGTTTTTTGGTTTTGCTAATATTTTGATTCCTCCATTAATCGATTTTTTAATTATCCGATTTTTCTATTTCTCAAGATAGAAATCGAAGTACAAAAAAATTAAATTTAAAAATTTGAAAAATTGAAAATTTACAAAATCGAATAAGTAAAAAACCAAAAAACCAAAGTCGAAAAATCTAAAAATTTAAAAATCGAAATACATACTGAAAAATCCCAAAACTTAAACCTTGAAAATTTGAGAAATCGAGAAATCGGAAAGACGAAAAATCAGAAAGTCGAAAAATTAAAAACAAATCCCAAAATTTAAACGTAGAAAAATTGGAAAATCGAGAAATGGAAGTGGCTAAAAATCGAAAAATTTTAACTTAAAAAAAACTGAAAAATTAATTCCGAAAAATTGAAAAACCGGAAAATTTAAAAACGAGAAGGCGAAAAATCGAAAGAAATCCGTTCAAGTTCAGGAACATCGGAGTGGGCGTCTACACTCAATAACCATATAGTTTTTATAAAACATCATTTTAATAAAAATTTTCAAGTTTTGGAAACCTGATGTCCGTGTTTTTCAAATTGTGTTGGATCCACTGGTCCGCGTCTTGGTTTAGTTCGCCCGTGAAATAGTCCCTCCAGCCCCCGCTTCGTCCCTTCCTTACGAAATCCTCTTCGTCGCTTCGTATGACCCCCAACTCCTTCAAACCCGTCAAATTCACGGACTTGTTGTTCCGAAAATTGTCGATTTTTAGGTGTTCTTGGAGTGTTTGGTACTGTGTTTGGGTGTACTTCACCCCCAGGAAGTGCGACAGTCGTAAAATGCAGGCGTTCAAGTCCGCGGTCATGTCTTCATAGAACATGAAAAGAAGGTTGTCTTCGTGGCGTCGGGTCCAGCCTTCGTGGATGTGGGACCAATATGGCGTCCACGGTTCTAAAATGGCGCTCGATTAGATTTAATTTCGTCGTTTGTTTTCGTATTACGTAGGTTATTTTTGAAGTAGTGCCAGTACTGAGGGAAATTTCCGGTATATCCTTGAGTTCTGAACAAGCGATTGAGGTGGTAGAACGATACAGCGACATCTTTGGGGTTTCGCGCCAGGTACACCACCTGGAAGGGTCGTGTTACCAACTGACACACTAAAGTAACTAAAACGTACTTTGCATCCCACTTTTAGTAAGTTTGGGGGTAATAAGGAAAACGGGAGGTGGGTTTTAATGAAGCGGCGGTCACTCGATTGCATGAAGGTTTTCCAAGCCGGTGACGCGATTTCTTCAACTAGTAAACTTTTTTCTCTAGAGTGACTATTTTCCTGGAGGAATTCTTCTTTGACTAGAGGGTGAACGAAAGAACTGAACCTGTAAAACCAACTGGGGTTAGTGGTATTGGTAAGTGTTTATTAACGTTACTCCAGAAATGGGAATCGCGCGTCCAGCGGAGTCTGGAACGCCCGCTCGTAGTCCAGGTTGTTTGATAAAAGCCAAACAAGCTCTTGCGTCCATGTGGTACCTAAATCATTCAACAATCCATCAAAAAACCAATTATTGTCAGACAAACCTGATCTCGGAAAAGTGATGACCCACACATCCGACGGGCGCGCCTGGAAGTTGTAGTAAATTTCCGCGTTTTTCCTGTACCCGCTCGGGAAGAACCACTTTTTGGGGCCGACTTGGACGAACCCAGTGCGCTCCCCTCAAGAAAAATTAGTCAATGAACGCGCGATAATTGCGAAATCGACCCACATTCGGGGCACTCACCGGTGAAGTGGTTCAGTAGTTCCTCGTTGGTTTTGTCATCCAGGTCGTTTATTTGGAACGGGAATTTCAGCCACTCTACGTCGTTGTTGTTATGGAAGGCATCCTTGACTAGTTCTTCGTCCATCTTTGAACGGAGTGGTGCTGGTGGTTTCACGAATCGGACGATACCACCACTCGCCACGTGCTTATTGCGTTATTTTTATTGTTTGCGTGCTGCCGGGAGCTTTTCGTTGAGTGAAAGTGTAAATAAACGTGCTCTATTGCATGTAAATGTAGCCGCGACTGGCTTGGAATTACGACAGGTACCTAATGCAATAGCTAGAAAAAGTAAGAGGACGCTTGCTTCGTAATTAGGCAAGAGTGATAATTTTAATAGTCGGTACTATCCGTACCAATAAAGTTGTTAGAAATATAAAACTTCGGAAAAAACTCAAGCCAAGTGATAACATAATGACGGTGTTGAATAAAACATTGCTCGGTACTTAGTAAGTACTCGACGAATTGTCACCGGAGAAAGCAACAAAATAGACGTTTGTTTGCAGAAAATTTAGGACGCTTTCTTCGGTGCTTCGTGGTATATAGTTTTGTCTTTTGATTGTATTGATTGTGTATTGGGTCAAAGTAAATTCCTTTGTCAGTCTAATAATTATTGCGTTAACGTTTTACTTTCGTGATTATTTAGGCTAAATTATGTATAAAACACGAAAATTCCAATCTTGTGCGCTATGCTTAATTCGACGATAAAAAAGGAAATAAGAATGAGAAGCGATAGTGCAAAAAAACTCGGCGGCAGCTCTTTGTGCAGGTGGCTGCCTGGCTGCAAGTCATGAATTAGTGGAACGCTTCTTGTGAGTTTTTTAATTGGAAAAACATTTCGGCCCGGACACGTGGAGTGGTTGTCTTGTGACAAAAGTGACTTCGGCTGCGAAATTACGGATGATGAAACTATTGCCCAAGAAGCTTTAGAAGAACAAGAAAAAGTATCAAAAATGACGATACAGGGTTTCTATAAATGATTATCGGGTCGCAGTAGGTCATGTAAACGTGCCGCCTCTCAGATTTAATTACGGAGATCTATACTAACCGCATGGCAAAGATCACACCTGTGTATAACTGGTTGCCTAAACGCTTCATGTTTTTAAAAAATAAAACTAATTCATTACGATAAAAAGACACAAATTTATTGCGGTTAAACATCACAGTGAATGTTGAAAAATCATCAACAATTTCCTCAGATGAAGTCTTCCACGAGATACTGCCAGTTTGAACAAATCTGTCGATTACATCTCTAATGTGCCTTTAACGATGTTTCTTGAATTATTAAATCACGGTATTTGGCCAGATTTTCTTGCTTACAAGCGGTTACGGAATACACACACTCTTCGTTTACGAAGTCCCATTGCGATAACAACACATAACGATGAAAGTGTCTTGTTCAGCAGAATAAACAACGAAACGAAACTTACTTCCAAACTGGTACTAAAAAATTTAGAACATGTCTCTATGTAATGGGAAGATGACTCTGGTTACAGGGATGTGCCTGTCTTAATAAATATCAGAGACGACAGAACAAGCTGTTATTAAGAAAAGACACTTGAGACCCCAAAGCACTTTCAAATTTTTTCCAAACAGGAATACCTAGAACCTCAAAATTATTTTGAGCCACCTGTATAAGCAAATCTAAAAAATGTGAATGCTATGATAAATCCCAAGTAAAAACTCACCATATTTTGCACATTGTGGTGACCGAATTTGAATTAGAAAAAAAAAAATCAATCAAGAAAATCGTTAAACATAGGCAACCAGGTGCATGTTTAGTTTTTTCCTGGTAGATAGTAGTTCTACTAGGGAATTTTATTGAGAGAGTTGGTAGAAGTTGGCTGGCTTGGTAGATGAGTCATTCTGTTCGGTGGCGGTCACTCTTGGTGTATTCGTTATGAGAGTAACCACGTGGTGAGTTAGCTAGGTTAAGTTTAGCTGGTTTTCGTAGTTAATAAAAAGAGAAAACCTTTGTTTAACAAAAATTAATCGTAACGACGACGACGCCACAGTTTCCCCAACACGCGTAGCTAATTCTTGCGCTAACATGTGGTCTAAATTTGATTCACCGTTTGTAAATTCACAGTTCATGTTAGGATTTTAATCGTTAACTGGTTCTAACACAATTTAACAGTCAGGAGTTGGCTTAGATATGGCGCTTGCTAGATTTCATGAAATTTATTAGTCAGGACACATCTTATACTTAAGTGTTACATTATAACACATTTTAATTCCTCACACAAGATTGCTAATAGTTCATTTACGGCAGTTGAATCAATCTATCGTTGAACCACTCTGGAAAAAGACCGTGAAAGTACGGTAGAATTCATAATATCGTGTTCAGATTAAGACTGATTTTGGTAAACGACATAACCTCTGAGAAAAGAACGGGCGGGTGGGCGGGGCTAGTACTTGCCAAGATAAGACTGATTTTGGCAAATGCCAGACCCTCTGAGAAAACAGAGGGCGGGTGGGCGGGGCTAATAGCTGCTAAGATAAGACTGATTTTGGCCAATGAGATACCCTCTAAGAAATTTAATTAAATTATTATAAAAGAAGACACCAGAGGCCTCAAAGCACTTTCAAATTTGTTCCAAACAGGAATACCTAGAACCTCAAAATTATTTTGAGCCACCTGTATAAGCAAATCTAAAAAATATGAATGCAATGATAAATCACAAGTAAAAACTCACCATATTTTGCAGATTGTGGTGACTGAATTTGAATTAGAAAAAAAAAAAATCAATCAAGAGAATCGTTAAACATAGGCAACCAGGTGCATGTTTAGTTTTTTTCTGGTAGATAGTAGTTCTACTAGGGAATTTTATTGAAAGTTGGTAGAAGTTGGCTGGCTTGGTAGATGAGTCATTCTGTTCGGTGGCGGTCACTCTTGGTGTGTTTGTTATGAGAGTAACCACGTGGTGAGTTAGCTAGGTTAAGTTTAGCTGGTTTGGTAGTTAATAAAAAGAGAAAACCTTTGTTTAACATAAATTAATCATGAGGACGACGCCACAGTTTCCAGAACACGCGTAGCTAATTCTTGCGCTAACATGTGGTGTAAATTTGATTCATTGTTTGTAAATTCAAAGTTCATGTTAGGATTTTAATCGTTAATTGGTTCAAACACAATTTAACAGTCAGGACACATCATATACTTAAGTGTTACATTATAACACTTTTTAATTCCTCCAACAAGATTGCTAATAGTTCATTTACGGCAGTTAAATCCATCTAACGTTGCCCCACTCTGGAAAAAGACCGTGAAAGTACGGTAGAATTCATAATATCGTGTTCAGATTAAGACTGATTTTGGTAAACGCCATAATCTCTGAGAGCATAGAGGGCGGGTGGGCGGGGCTAGTACTTGCCAAGATAAGACTGATTTTGGCAAATGCCATACCCTCTGAAAAAACAGAGGGCGGGTGGGCGGGGCTAATAGCTGCTAAGATAAGACTGATTTTGGCTAATGAGACACCCTCTAAGAAATTTAATTAAATTATTATAAGAAAAGACACTAGAGGCCCCAAAGCACTTTCAATTTTTTTCCAAACAGGAATACCTAGAACCTCAAGATTATTTTGAGCCACCTGTATAAGCAAATCTAAAGAATATGAATGTAATGATAAATCACAAGTAAAAACTCATCATATTTTGCAGATTGTGGTGACCAAATTTGAATTAGAAAAAAAAATCAATCAAGAAAATCGTTAAACATAGGCAACCAGGTGCATGTTTAGTTTTTTTCTGGTAGATAGTAGTTCTACTAGGGAATTTTATTGAAAGTTGGTAGAAGTTGGCTGGCTTGGTAGATGAGTCATTCTGTTCGGTGGCGGTCACTCTTGGTGTGTTTGTTATGAGAGTAACCACGTGGTGAGTTAGCTAGGTTAAGTTTAGCTGGTTTGGTAGTTAATAAAAAGAGAAAACCTTTGTTTAACATAAATTAATCATGAGGACGACGCCACAGTTTCCAGAACACGCGTAGCTAATTCTTGCGCTAACATGTGGTGTAAATTTGATTCATTGTTTGTAAATTCAAAGTTCATGTTAGGATTTTAATCGTTAACTGGTTCAAACACAATTTAACAGTCAGGACACATCATATACTTAAGTGTTACATTATAACACTTCTTAATTCCTCACACAAGATTGCTAATAGTTCATTTACGGCAGTTAAATCAATCTAACGTTGCCCCACTCTGGAAAAAGACCGTGAAAGTACGGTAGAATTCATAATATCGTGTTCAGATTAAGACTGATTTTGGTAAACGCTATAACCTCTGAGAACATAGAGGGCGGGTGGGCGGGGCTAGTACTTGCCAAGATAAGGCTGATTTGGCAAATGCCATATCCTCTGAGAAAACAGAGGGCGGGTGGGCGGGGCTAATAGCTGCTACTATAAGACAAATTTTGGCTAATGAGACACCCTATAAGAAATTTAATTAAATTATTATAAGAAAAGACACTAGAGGCCCCAAAGCACTTTCAAATTTTTTCCAAACAAGAATACCTAGAACCTCAAGATTATTTTGAGCCACCTGTATAAGCAAATCTAAAAAATATGAATGCAATGATAAATCACACGTAAAAACTCACCATATTTTGCAGATTGTGGTGACCGAATTGGAATTAGAAAAAAAATCAATCAAGAAAATCGTTAAACATAGGCAACCAGGTGCATGTTTAGTTTTTTTCCTGGCAGATAGCAGTTGTGCTAGGGAATTTTAGTGAGAGGGTTGGTAGAAGTTGCCTAGTTTGGTAGACGAGTCATTCTGTTCGGTGGCGGTCACTCTTGGTGTGTTTGTTATGAGAGTAACCACGTGTGTGAGTTAGCTAGGTTAAGTTTGGCTGGTTTGGTAGTTAATAAAAAGGGAAAACCTTTGTTTAACAAAAATTAATCGTAACGACGACGACGCCACAGTTTCCCCAACACGCGTAGCTAATTCTTGCGCTAACATGTGGTGTAAATTTGATTCATTTTTTGTAAATTCACAGTTCATGTTAGGATTTTAATCGTTGACTGGTTCTAACACAATTTAACAGTCAGGAGTTGGCTTAGATATGGTGCTTGTTAGATTTCATGAAATTCATTAGTCAGGACACATCTTATACTTAAGTGTTACATTATAACACTTCTTAATTCCTCACACAAGATTGCTAATAGTTCATTTACGGCAGTTAAATCAATCTAACGTTGCCCCACTCTCGTGAAAGTACACTAGAATTCATAATATCGTGTTCAAATTAAGACTGATTTTGGTAAACGCCATAACCTCTGAGAACATAGAGGGCGGGTGGGCGGGGCTAATAGCTTCTAAGATAAGACCGATTTTGGCTAATGAGACACCCTCTAAGAAATTTAATTAAATTATTATAAGAAAAGACACTAGAGGCCCCAAAGCACTTTCAATTTTTTTCCAAACAGGAATACCTAGAACCTCAAGATTATTTTGAGCCACCTGTATAAGCAAATCTAAAAAATATGAATGCAATGATAAATCCCAAGTAAAAACTCACCATATGTTGCACATTGTGGTGACCGAATTTGAATTAAAAAAAAAATCAATCAAGAAAATCGTTAAACATAGGCAATCAGGTGCATGTTTAGTTTTTTTCCTGGTAGATAGTAGTTCTGCTAGGGAATTTTAGTGAGGGTTGGTAGAAATTGGCTGGCTTGGTAGATGAGTCATTCTGTTCGGTGGCGGTCACTCTTGGTGTGTTCGTTATGAGAGTAACCACGTGGTGAGTTAGCTAGGTAAAGTTTAGTTGGTTTGGTAGTTAATAAAAAGAGAAAACCTTTGTTTAACAAAATTAATCGTAACGACGACGCCACAGTTTCCCCAACACGCGTAGCTAATTCTTGCGCTAACATGTGGTGTAAATTTGATTCAGTTTGTAAATTCACAGTTCATGTTAGGATTTTAATAGTTAACCGGTTCTAACACAATTTAACAGTTAGGAGTTGACTTAGATATGGCGCTTGTTGGATTTCATGAAATTCGTGAGTCAGGACACATCATATACTTAAGTGTTACATTATAACAATTCTTAATTCCTCACACAAGATTGCTAATAGTTCATTTCCGGCAGTTAAATCAATCTAACGTTGCCCCACTCTCGTGAAAGTACACTAGAATTCATAATATCGTGTTCAAATTAAGACTGATTTTGGTAAACGCCATAACCTCTGAGAACATAGAGGGCGGGTGGGCGGGGCTAATAGCTTCTAAGATAAGACCGATTTTGGCTAATGAGACACCCTCTAAGAAATTTAATTAAATTATTATAAGAAAAGACACCAGAGGCCTCAAAGCACTTTCAAATTTGTTCCAAACAGGAATACCTAGAACCTCAAAATTATTTTGAGCCACCTGTATAAGCAAATCTAAAAAATATGAATGCAATGATAAATCACAAGTAAAAACTCATCATATTTTGCAGATTGTGGTGACCGAATTTTAATTAGAAAAAAAAATCAATCAAGAAAATCGTTAAACATTGGCAATCAGGTGCATGTTTAGTTTTTTCCTGGCAGATAGTAGTTCTACTAGGGAATTTTATTGAGAGAGTTGGTAGAAGTTGACTGTCTTGGTAGATGAGTCATTCTGTTGGGTGGCGGTCACTCTCGGTGTGTTTGTTATGAGTAACCACGTGGCGAGTTAGCTAGGTTTAGCTGGTTTGGTAGTTAATAAAAAGAGAAAAACTTTGTTTAACAAAAATTAATGGTAACGACGACGACGCCAGTTTCCCCAACACGCGTAGCTAATTCTTGCGCTAACATGTGGTGTAAATTTGATTCACTGTTTGTAAATTCACAGTTCATGTTAGGATTTTAATCGTTACCTGGTTCTAACACAATTTAACAGTTAGGAGTTGGCTTAGATATGGCGCTTGCTAGATTTCATGAAATTCGTTAGTCAGAACACATCTTATACTTAAGTCTTACATTATAACACTTTTTAATTCCTCACACAAGATTGCTAATAGTTCATTTCCGGCAGTTGAATCAATCTAACGTTGCCCCACTCTGGAAAAAGACCGTGAAAGTACGGTAGGATTCATAATATCGTGTTCAGATTAAGACTGATTTTGGTAAACGCCATAACCTCTGAGAACATTGAGGGCGGGTGGGCGGGGCTAATAGCTTCTATGATAAGACTGATTTTGGCTAATGAGACAACCTCTAAGAAATTTAATTAAATTATTATAAGAAAAGACACCAGAGGTCCCAAAGCACTTTCAATTTTTTTCCAAACAGGAATCCCTAGAACCTCCAGATTATTTTGAGCCACCTGTATAAGCAAATCTAAAAAAATGAATGCAATGATAAATCCCAAGTAAAAACTCACCATCTGTTGCACATTGTGGTGACCGAATTTGAATTAGAAAAAAAATCAATCAAGAAAATCGTTAAACATAGGCAACTAGGTGCATGTTTAGTTTTTTTCCTGGTAGATATTAGTTCTACTAGGGAATTTTAGTGAGAGAGTTGGTAGAAGTTGGCTGGCTTGGTAGATGAGTCATTCTGTTCGGTGGCGGTCACTCTTGGTGTGTTTGTTATGAGAGTAACCACGTGGTGAGTTAGCTAGGTTAAGTTTAGCTGGTTTGGTAGTTAATAAAAAGAGAAAACCTTTGTTTAACGAAAATTAATCGTAACGACGACGACGCCACAGTTTCCCCAACACGCGTAGCTAATTCTTGCGCTAACATGTGGTGTAAATTTGATTCATTGTTTGTAAATTCATAGTTCATGTTAGGATTTTAATCGTTAACTGGTTCAAACACAATTTAACAGTCAGGAGTTGGCTTAGATATGGCGCTTGTTAGATTTCATGAAATTCGTTCGTCAGGACACATCTTATACTTAAGTGTTACATTATAACACTTCTTAAGTCCTCACACAAGATTGCTAATAGTTCATTTACGGCAGTTGAATCAATCTAACGTTGCCCCACTCTGGAAAAAGACCGTGAAAGTACGGTAGAATTCATAATATCGTGTTCAGATTAAGACTGATTTTGGTAAACGCCATAACCTCTGAGAACATTGAGGGCGGGTGGGCGGGGCTAATAGCTTCTAAGATAAGACTGATTTTGGCTAATGAGACACCCTCTAAGAAATTTAATTAAATTATTATAAGAAAAGACACCAGAGGCCCCAAAGCACTTTCAATTTTTTTCTAAACAGGAATCCCTAGAACCTCCAGATTATTTTGAGCCACCTGTATAAGCAAATCTAAAAAATATGAATGCAATGATAAATCACAAGTAAAAACTCACCATATTTTGCACATTGTGGTGACCGAATTTGAATTAGAAAAAAAAAATCAATCAAGAAAATCGTTAAACATAGGCAACCAGGTGCATGTTTAGTTTTTTTCTGGTAGATAGTAGTTCTACTAGGGAATTTTATTGAGAGAGTTGGTAAAAGTTGGCTGGCTTGGTAGATGAGTCATTCTGTTCGGTGGCGGTCACTTTTGGTGTGTTTGTTGGAGAGTAACCACATGGTGAGTTAGCTAGGTTAAGTTTAGCTGGTTTGGTGGTTAATAAAAAGAGAAAACCTTTGTTTGATGAAAATTAATCATGACGACGACGCCACAGTTTCCCCAACACGCGTAGCTAATTCTTGCGCTAACATGTGGTGTAAATTTGATTCATTGTTTGTAAATTCACAGTTCATGTTAGGATTTTAATCGTTAACTGGTTCAAACACAATTTAACAGTCAGGACACATCATATACTTAAGTGTTACATTACAACACTTTTTAATTCCTCACACAAGATTGCTAATAGTTCATTTACGGCAGTTAAATCAGTCTAACGTTTCCCCACTCTGGAAAAAGACCGTGAAAGTACGGTAGAATTCATAATATCGTGTTCAGATTAAGACTGATTTTGGTAAACGCCATAACCTCTGAGAACATAGAGGGCGGGTGGGCGGGGCTAGTACTTGCCAAGATAAGACTGATTTGGCAAATGCCATATCCTCTGAGAAAACAGAGGGCGGGTGGGCGGGGCTAATAGCTGCTACTATAAGACTAATTTTGGCTAATGAAACACCCTAGAAGAAATTTAATTAAATTATTATAAGAAAAGACACTAGAGGCCCCAAAGCACTTTCAAATTTTTTCCAAACAAGAATACCTAGAACCTCAAGATTATTTTGAGCCACCTGTATAAGCAAATCTAAAAAATATGAATGCAATGATAAATCACACGTAAAAACTCACCATATTTTGCACATTGTGGTGACCGAATTTGAATTAGAAAAAAAATCAATCAAGAAAATCGTTAAACATAGGCAACCAGGTGCATGTTTAGTTTTTTCCTGGTAGATAGTAGTTCTACTAGGGAATTTTATTGAGAGAGTTGGTAGAAGTTGGCTGGCTTGGTAGATGAGTCATTCTGTTCGGTGGCGGTCACTCTTCGTGTGTTTGTTATGAGAGTAACCACGTGGTGAGTTAGCTAGGTTAAGTTTAGCTGGTTTGGTAGTTAATAAAAAGAGAAAACCTTTGTTTAACAAAAATTAATTGTAACGACGACGACGCAACAGTTTCTCCAACACGCGTAGCTAATTCTTGCGCTAACATATGGTGTAAATTTGATTCACTGTTTGTAAATTCAAAGTTCATGTTAGGATTTTAATCGTTACCTGGTTCTAACACAATTTAACAGTCAGGAGTTGGCTTAGATATGGCGCTTGTTAGATTTCATGAAATTCATTAGTCAGGACACATACTTAAGTGTTACATTATAACACTGTTTAATTCCTCACACAAGATTGCTAATAGTTCATTTCCGGCAGTTAAATCAATCTAACGTTGCCCCACTCTGGAAAAAGACCGTGAAAGTACGGTAGAATTCATAATATCGTGTTCAGATTAAGACTGATTTTGGTAAACGCCATAACCTCTGAGAACATTGAGGGCGGGTGGGCGGGGCTAATAGCTTCTAAGATAAGACTGATTTTGGCTAATGAGACACCCTCTAAGAAATTTAATTAAATTATTATAAGAAAAGACACCAGAGGCCCCAAAGCACTTTCAATTTTTTTCCAAACAGGAATCCCTAGAACCTCAAGATTATTTTGAGCCACCTGTATAAGCAAATCTAAAAAAATGAATGCAATGATAAATCACAAGTAAAAACTCACCATATTTTGCACATTGTGGTGACCGAATTTGAATTAGAAAAAAAAAACAATCAAGAAAATCGTTAAACATAGGCAACCAGGTGCATGTTTAGTTTTTTCCTGGTAGATAGTAGTTCTACTAGGGAATTTTATTGAGAGAGTTGGTAGAAGTTGGCTGGCTTGGTAGATGAGTCATTCTGTTCGGTGGCGGTCACTCTTGGTGTGTTTGTTATGAGTAACCACGTGGTGAGTTAGCTAGGTTAAGTTTAGCTGGTTTGGTAGTTAATAAAAAGAGAAAAACTTTGTTTAACAAAAATTAATCGTAACGACGACGACGCCACAGTTTCTCCAACACGCGTACCTAATTCTTGCGCTAACATGTGGTGTAAATTTGATTCATTGTTTGTAAATTCATAGTTCATGTTAGGATTTTAATCGTTACCTGGTTCAAAGACAATTTAACGGTCAGGACACATCATATACTTAAGTGTTACATTATAACACTTCTTAAGTCCTCACACAAGATTGCTAATAGTTCGTTTACAACAGTTCAATCAATCTAACGTTGCCCCACTCTGGAAAAAGACCGTGAAAGTACGGTAGAATTCATAATATCGTGTTCAGATTAAGACTGATTTTGGTAAACGCCATAACCTCTGAGAACATAGAGGGCGGGTGGGCGGGGCTAGTACTTGCCAAGATAAGACTGATTTGGCAAATGCCATACCGTCTGAGAAAACAGAGGGCCGGTGGGCGGGGCTAATAGCTGCTACTATAAGACTAATTTTGGCTAATGAGACACCCTAGAAGAAATTTAATTAAATTATTATAAGAAAAGACACTAAAGGCCCCAAAGCACTTTCAAATTTTTTCCAAACAAGAATACCTAGAACCTCAAGATTATTTTGAGCCACCTGTATAAGCAAATCTAAAAAATATGAATGCAATGATAAATCACACGTAAAAACTCACCATATTTTGCACATTGTGGTGACCGAATTTGAATTAGAAAAAAAAAATCAATCAAGAAAATCGTTAAACATAGGCAACCAGGTGCATGTTTAGTTTTTTTCCTGGTAGATGGTAGTTCTGCTAGGGAATTTTAGTGAGGGTTGGTAGAAGTTGGCTGGCTTGGTAGATGAGTCATTCTGTTCGGTGGCGGTCACTCTTGGTGTGTTTGTTGGAGAGTAACCACATGGTGAGTTAGCTAGGTTAAGTTTAGCTGGTTTGGTAGTTAATAAAAAGAGAAAACCTTTGTTTAACGAAAATTAATCATGACGACGATGCCACAGTTTCCCCAACACGCGTAGCTAATTCTTGCCCTAACATGTGGTGTCAATTTGATTCACCGTTTGTAAATTCACAGTTCATGTTAGGATTTTCATCGTTAACTGGTTCTAACACAATTTAACAGTCAGGAGTTGGCTTAGATATGGCGCTTGTTAGATTTCATGAAATTCATCAGTCAGGACGCATCTTATACTTAAGTGTTACATTAAAAAACTTTTTAATTCTTCACACAAGATTGCTAATAGTTCATTTCCGGCAGTTAAATCAATCTAACGTTGCCCCACTCTGGAAAAAGACCGTGAAAAGTACGGTAGAATTCATAATATCGTGCACTTGCTCAGATAAGACTGATTTTAGTAAACGCCATACCATCTGAGAACATAGAGAGCGGGTGGGCGGGGCTAGTACTTGCAAAGGTAAAACTTACTTTTGCAAATGACATAAATTCTGAGAAAATAGAAGGCGGGTGGGGGGGCTAGCACTTGCTAACTTGTTAAATTTAAAAAGTGTTAAATTGCATATTTCCATTGTAACGAGTTAAATTCCTAAATCTGATTGGATATTTATTTTTTAACAACTCAGTCATTAATTTTTCTGAGACACCCTGTATAAGCAAGAATTTTCCAAAAATAGAATACCAAAGAAAAATTGTTTTAAATAATTTACACACACTGTGGCACTCCAGACTTTTTCAAATTCGTAAATCCGTCACTTTCCAGACACCCGGTATTTTTTATACCGTATGATTTTTGAAAAACGTAGAGCTAGTTTAATTATTTTTATACAAGTGTCACTGTCATTCGACAAATTGAGGTTAAGCTCATTGAACTATGTCTTTCACATTTTTTGTTTCCAGAACCTCCTATGTCCAATTTGAAAAATCATACGTTCATCAAGTTAACTTTGAAATTTGCCTCGTTATGATTATTGATTACTACTCGCCAAAGTCCCTAAATTAGTACTAAATTTAGAGACTTTTTGGTCACTCGTGGCTTGACAAGTAAATGTCAATCATAACCAAACTTTTTAAAACTGGAAATAAAAATGCTGCGACCGATTTTCCAAAGCCATCTTGATTCAATTTAATTTATTGAGGAAAAACCCAATTTACAATGAGATAAACCATATAAATAGAAAATATTGCGTAAATACAAAAGAAAAAATATACAACATTCACTAAAATTTTCCTAAATAATTGAAAATGAATTGAACATCCTTGAATTTAGTTCTATTACAAACAAATAATAAAAATTTCATTCACGCTATGTAAGAACACATAATGGAGAAGATCATCATCATAAATAAAACGTGTTCACGTCTACAAGGAGCCGCTGAATCCAAGAAAAAGTTTTCGTATTTTCAGTACAAAAACCTTGGACGCTTTTTATGGATTATCATTGTGGAAAATGCGGAAAAAATTACAGACAACAATGCGTAAAACGCTGTTATAATCTGCCATAGAAGAATAACGAAGAATGCAGTAAGGAGTGTGTAAAATTCAACATTACACACCGCTACACTGAAGAAGTTATTAAGTTTTGTTAGGTTACAAGGCATAATCACATCCAACTATATTTATTGGTGCTGCAATTTGCAGACCTTGTAACTTCACAATTCCGAATTTCAATGGCACAGTGGCAGCTTCTGAAACTCGTCTTCCCCCCATACTTTGAAATAATATTTTTTTTAGTAAACATGAATGGAGTAAAAGATTTTTTTATTATTGTCACCAGTCGGACACCTTTTACTACGTTTGTTTTAATTTGTCAACATATTAAATATCTTCTGATTTTGCTTATCGTCAGCACATCATACCAAAGCGTACACAAATGTGGCTTAAATACCACGCAGAATAAAATACTTAGCCAATTTAATCATAGGACTTTGATCTCTCGACACGTCAAACATTGCCATCGTAGCTTGAAGAAACACGGACATTGGAAATCTAGCAAAGCACAAAAGTAAGTTAAAACATCCAAAACAGCACAAAACGCACCTTTTAACAAAATAACCAAACTAACTAGTTCGCCCTACATGTGCAAAGGTCAACATAATACACACATTCATGACGACTGTCGCACAACATAACCACAAAATTACATTAAACATGCTTTGTGGGGCCCAAAAACCGTTTGAAACGCATTAAACAACCATTTAAACAAGAAAAATTAATTAGACATAGTTGACGTTTCACGGAAAATGGCAGCACAAAATCGCTACCAACATAACCGCTACCAACCCAAAGCGACAAAATTACTACTAATAATAATAACAAACTCAAACAATAATAAATTTGTGTAAATTTATTGAGACATCTTCAATTCAAATCTTCCACAATCTCCAACACACAGTCACAATGATCATAATAAATTAATTCTTCACACATTACTATACACCGTCTCTACGTTTCAAACCGCCTATTATTAGTCCGTTTTCGTTTCATTTGCTTCGAAACCACCACAAACACGATTAGTACGACCACCGCCCCCAGTAGCGCTAGACCAACGTACATGCCAATGGTCTCCATTGCGGGATTCGGTCCTTCTTGATTTTCTTCGACGTGTTCGTGCTTCGGAGGCAGCGGCGGTTCTGTATCCTCCTCCACGACTTTTTTATTCACAGTTTGAATAGTCGCAGTATTTAGGGCTTTCGGGTGAAGTTCGACGCGCTTGGTGGTCGTGGTGGTCTTAGGTGTTGTTACTATAACTTGCTCCACAGGCGCTGATTCTAGATACGACAACAAAGGGGCGAAGAAGTCCACAAGCGGGGTTGCTGATAAGTCGTAGAAGCCGTGGTTGTTGACTATCAAAAGAGGCCAGTCTGTGACAGATCGTTCATGCAGCATCGTTCTACGAAATCAAGCATTACAACGATGAATAAAATGTAACGAAAATGGGCTACCGGAAGTTTTCGTCGTTGGCTATGTTTTCAGCGATGGTTTGATTGGGGGTTTGCCAGTCGGGTTTGTAGTAGTCGAGGAATTGGAACTCGAGAATGGTCCCTAAGAACTTACTAAAGACCACAATTAAGGGTCCAGTGGTGTTAAATGTACTTACCTCAAGTAAGGTTTGTTGGATGTTATGAATGGGTCACTGAGGAAGTCGCTCTCGTTGTTGAAAACTCCCGCAACACCTTGATATTCTTTCCGAAAGTTCCACCACTGCTTTTCCATGTCGCTAAACCCGTTCTCTAACAACTGCAGTCTCCATTTATCCGCAGCTAAGTAGAACGGTAATTTCGGTAGAACCCTCAAAGCGATTAAAAGCAACTCCGTCATGTCGTTATTCTGCAAATCTGAGTCATGTTTTTCGAAGAGACTACGACCCCAGACTTTATTTCTTAAATTTTTGACACCCAAAACCGACCCGAGTCCTTTAACAGCCTCATCCACCACACAGTATCTTAAGTCGGATCGTGCTAAGTTCAAGTAGTCCATATTTCGTAAAGCCACGTCTATTGCAACCTCGAAAGCGTCCAAATACGACGACCAAGTGGTTTTATCACAAGTGAACAACCTAAATTATCATTGTTAAGAGTCGTGATTACAATAGACAAAACATACTCGGAGTGTTGTTCCACGCAGAAACTGAGCACGTGATTTTCGCAAATTGACATATTGAAGAGGCTGTTGGACCAAAAGTCGGACCCCAAACTTCCTAGAGAGAGATTCTGGGTGAGTTGTTCAGCCACTTTGTAGACGTTTTGGATTTTCTGAAACGTCGTTAGTGATTATCGCTTTTATCAACTAGAGTTATTACCGTTTTGTTTAAGTAGGCTTCCGCTAAGTAGTGTAATTGGGGGTGTGGTAGGACTATCGGGGCCACTGCACTCCAATCATCGCCAAAATTCGAACCTTCAAAATCAAATTTGAAACGAAAAACCAACAACAGAAAATCGTTGTACCTAATAAATACACCGGAATTTCTGAGTCGCTAGTGCTTATATTATAAAAACGAAATAGTCGTGTTTTTACAAACTCCTGCAACTTAAAATAAATTGGTTTTATTTCATTCCAAAGCTCGTCTGCTAATTGGTACGCATCCTCCTTATCCGCTAACATCTCCCAGTACGACTTTGGATCCTCCTTCCCTAGAAACACGTAACTCAAAAACGACAAAAACCAACCGAGATACAACCATTTCGAGCTGCAGCGTCACTCAACAGTTTCAACACCCCCGGAAACTCCGATTTTTTTCTAGCCAATAGGGTCTGCCACGCACTCCACCCTTTTTTCAACAAACTCTGATTCCTAGAACTTCTCAGAATCTCGCCATAACCTTAAACAAATATCGCATCGTGTAAAACCGGCTTAGTTCCAAATCTGTCACACACCTTTTTTCACTAGAACGCAACCTTGAGTCCCGTTCTTGCAATGAACCGCGGCTGTGTGCACCAGCTCGTCGGTGCCAACCTCATAATCCACAAGCTAAAATTACTGTTTGAATCATCGCTAAATTTAGTAAAATTCGTTAGTTCACCTACAGTACTCCAGTCTTTTTCCGGGAGTAGGGCGTCTCCGGGGTTGACTAGGAGGGTCCAGTTGCGCAGAAACTCCGGCGGGACGTCTTCTTCCAGAGGCTTCAAAGTTTCAGATACGGTTTTTAAAAGTTTGGCGCGCTTTTTTTGTACTTCGTTCTATAGATGAAGCGTTTTATTGTTATTTTAGTGGTTATTTTGGTGTACTAACCCTTTCGGTGTAATTGTTTGTAAGTAGGGACGATTTGTGCGCTATTGCTACGTTTTCACAATCGTCTTGTAATTCTAGGGTTGCGATTTCTAGTTCAGCTAGTATTTTTTCTAGGTACATGTCTTGAGCGGTGGTTGTTAGAAGAAAGGAGAGAAGGAGAAGAGGTTTTAGAAGTGACATTTTGAGCTGAAAATGAAGCAAAGCATGTTATTTTGACTATATTTGTTGATTTGAATTGTGCGGGAATTTACAATTTAGATTGACAGATTAACCTTGATTTTCAATGACGGATTATTGACGTTAATTTGACGTTTATAATTCTGAGAGGCGGCAAATTACGTAACATTGGTGCAGTAAGCGGCACATTCATCTCCTATATGAACATGCTCCTTTTTTTCCAAAGATTAAATAACAAATAACAACCTCGACAATTAAATTATCACTACAGATATTTTCAATAACACCCATTTAAGATAATCAAATTTGCAGCCGAGTATGTACAAAGCCCGATAAAATTAATACCAATACTCACCTATTTGGAAAAGAACTGTACACTTTGAACACAACGTGCAAATGTGTACAATCCTTTTCAGGAAAGTTTCATAATTCCAAATATGTACTCAAAAGCACGCAACACACAAAACTGACCCAATTCATTCTATATTTACCTTTCGCAACGTTTACTCTGTTATAGAAACGATAGGTTCAAGGTTACGCTTAAAATTTTAACGTAAATAGTATGCAAATTCTTAATAATTAAACCTCAAAAGGTAATCCATTAATACTTTCTTACATCAATAACGATATTTCACTTCCACGTGGGCGATTTTTTCCACCAACACTGCACACAAAACAATGAACTATTGTCACAAGTTAAACTGTTTTTACCACACAAGTGAATCACAATGCATATTTCATGAACTAGCGTGAACTTTGGGCAACGGTCACCACAACGATTGGTTTCGATGTGTCACTGATAAGATTTTTTCCGGTATCTGTGCACACTAACCTCGCCAATTAGCACTTGATTTTTGCTTTTTCACTGAAGTGTGGGTTCGTGATGAGGTAACCAACCTGATTGTGCATACATTGTTTTGAACAAATGGAGATGCAGTCAAGGATGAAGGTAAATGGAAGTTGTGAAAGATACCATGAGTGCATTGAAGAAGCCGCTACGTGATAAGTACTAAATAACCCACGTTATCATAATATGTTTGTGACATGTTTTTTAATATAGTTTCAGGTTATGACACTACTATTTACATAAATTTGATATGGAAGCAAGCAGCAAACAAAGCCGTGTTTTTATAAACACCCAACTGGATGGAGAAAAAGCGTCAATGACACTTGTATGCTACACCCTGTATATGCTCTCTAGACGCACCCTTACCCAGTTAAAAACCAAACTTTCACAAAAGGCTGATTATTGAAAAAATAGGTTTACAAAATTACTACATGACAACTATTTCCACTACATTTGAACACCTTACGTACCCGATTACAGTCTTGTTTATCAGTCTTAGACAATAAAGCCGTGTTTACCCGACAATAACGTCGCGTTTACCCCACTGAGGCACGGCGACATAAAACCATTTGTATCTGTAAATTGTATACGGGCGAAAAATGGGAGCTTTTTGTTCACCTGTGCCCCATAGGAAAATCTGCATGTCCACCTTACTGTTAGCTTGGTTTCCACTACCGGCCATCTGCAAAAAAACGCATTAAACGACTGTGTTGTCGACAATTACGTGACGTTTACCGTTATGGTGACGCCAAGACGGGCTTTAGTCACGCAGTGGGGATGATGGTAAAGTCTGCGAATTAGCCGCTAAATTGCGAATTGGCGGTGATCTGTGTGGCGAAAATTCAACCATGGTCAAAAATGGGTGGACTTTCATTGATGGGTTCGATTTTACTTACCGGTTTTTGGGCAAAATTGTGGTAGCTGGAATCAAGCGTCAGAAGGAAGAAAGCGAGAAGAACCGTTAGGTCGTGATGGTTGTGTGGGGTGTAGGGGGCGCTTAAGTGGTGGGGAAGTTCGCGTTTTAAAAATAGGTTTTGTTTGTGGGAATGCATTTTTTGTTAATGTTGTTTTAATGTTTAAAATGGAGATAATGGATGATAAAAATTCGCGGTTGGCGGGTATGCAACCAGTTAAACAAGTGCTTTTACGGGTGCTCTATACACAATTGAAATATATTTTAAAAGAAGAGTGGAAAAGTGTTAAATAAACAAGTTTATGAAAAAATAACAACGAAAGGAGAACAGTGCAGAAAAAAAAGTAATAAATGAAGGAACGTTTTTTTCCTAAATCATTTCTCTTTTTGTCCTAATATACATATAAAACAACAACATGCAAAAAATTGTAGTAAAAATCGAAAACGAATTAAAAAATTATGACCGATTTTAATTACCATGACCTCAAATAAGAACCGAGGAAAGTGGAAAGAAATTAAAATTAAATTATAAAACTAGTCTAAGGAAATTTGCCATATTAATAAAGAACGAGCATTCAGTTTCGGTTTTTAACCATAAAATCCGTTCTGCTTAACATCGCAGATAATATCTCAGTCCCAACCAACTCAGTCCCATTATCGCCCACCAGCGCGAAAAACTTCCATCTCATTCCAGTAAAAGTACCTCCGAATCAATTAAGTTGTAAACACCGAAAATTCATCATCCAAAAGTGAAATTATGCCCACCATCCGAAAACCTGTTTCCTTCAACTTTCTCCAATTTTTTCATTAATAAACACGAAAGAAGAACAAGTTGATTCTCATTCCGCGCCGATTCCATTATGTATATGTGTTTCGAGGTAACCGTACCTTATATTTTATTCATCCCGATAGCGGCTACGTTTTTCCACAACCCACCGCAATTTGGCACTTTCCAGTTTCATAATTCCGCTCCAACTAGTGCACGTTTATTAATCAAACGCAGTGAAAGTCGTTATGATAATAATTAATAATAATTGAACGGATGGCAGTATGGTAATTCGGTGGGTTTTTGCGGCGGAATGTTGGTACGCGCACGTGACTGTACACACACGTGCGAGGAATGGTGGACACTCCCCGAATCCACGAGAGTGACAGTACAATATGCAAATCGCGCTAATTAGAAACCGCGGATTGAATTTGCGGGCTCTGGTTTCTGCAACGTGCAGTGGAATTGCTGTTTTGCGAAAAATGGGGGCTGTTCGGGGCGAATTCCACACACCTGTGGCGCTTTCTCATCCCACTTGATTAATGCGAGGCAAAAGCACGCGAAGGATAGAATGGGGATTTTTTTCTCGGCGAGGTTAATCGCGCCTTGATGATACGCTGGGTCGTTAAAATTTATGGGTGTATATGGGTATCTGGGTGATGTGGTGCTGATTTGGTTTGACAGGTTGTTTCGTAATGGAGACGGTGTCGTAAAGATTGTTGAGTGGCACCGTTTGAGCAAAATTCATTTATTTGTGTCGAGTAAGAGCAGAGAATAGCGTTTTGTTTACTATTATGAATATGGAAAGTGGCGATCGTGTTCATGTTTTCAAGCAGTTTGCATGTGTTAATGAAATTCAGAAAATTTATCTTTATTGCTTGGAAGAATTTGTATGTTAATTTTGATCGTATTAACTGTATAAATAGTAATTAATGTGTTAACTAAAGGTGTAGCGATAACCAACACTTTGTATTCGTTTTACAAAACGCCAAGAAAAGGAGGGTTTGGAAAATCGTGCCGTGAATTGGTCATTGCGAATTTCGATTTGGAGCAGACGTTGTAAAAAGAAAAGATTTTTTTAACTGTACGCAGAAAAATTTTGTCTACGGTTAGCTCATCACTTTTGCCTTGAAAATTCATATAATAATAAAGTAAATCAATTTCTTCTTGAAAATTTTGACAGAATCTTAAAGAATCAGCATCTGTTTTGTTTTTGAAAGAATCTGTAAGAATCTCAGAGGCACTCATATAAGAATCTTGAGGGTTCTTTCTGGTTTAGTTTGGAAAGAATTTGAAAGACCTAACCTAACTTGATTTGATTTAACCTGCGATTTGTTTTTAAAAAAATTTGAATGAATCTCAGGCTCATCTGGTGTTTTATTTTTGAAAGTTTTAAAGAATCTCAGGGGCAGTTACTGTTTTATTTTTGAAAGAACTTGTAAGAATCTCAGAGGGGCTCGGTGATTTCGTGTTCAATGAATCATGAGGATTTCTGCTGCTTTATTTTTGAAAGTTTTAAAGAATCTCAGGAATCTCAAGACAGCCACTGATTTGTTTTTGAAAGAATTTGTAAGAATCTCAGGGACGCTCGAATAAGAATCTTGACAGCTCCTTCTACTTTAGTTTGGAAAGAACTTGAAAGATCTGACCCAACTTGATTTGATTTAATCTGCGATTTGTTTTTAAAAGAATTTGAAAGAATCTCAAGCTCACCTGGTGTTTTATTTTTGAATGTTTTAAAGAATCTCAGGAATCTCAGGGGCGGTCACTGTTTTGTTTTTGAAAGAACTTGTAAGAATCTCGGAGGGGCTCGGTGATTTCTTGTTTAACGAATCATGAGGGCTTCTACTGTTTTATTTTTGAAAGTTTTAAAGAATCTCAGGAATCTCAAGACAGCCACTGATTTGTTTTTGAAAGAATTTGTAAGAATCTCAGGGACGCTCGAATAAGAACCTTGACAGCTCCTTCTGCTTTAGTTTGGAAAGAATTTGAATGACCTGACCTAACTTGATTTGATTTAATCGGAGATTTATTCTTAAAAGAATTTGAAAGAATCTCAGGCTCAACTGGTGTTTAATTTTTGAAAGTTTTAAAGAATCTCAGGAATTTCAGGGGTAGTCACTGTTTTTTTTTTGAAAGCATTTGTAAGAATCTCAGAGGGGCTCGCTAATTTCTTGTTTAACGAATCATGAGGGCTTCTACTGTTTTATTTTTGAAAGTTTTAAAGAATCTCAGGAATCTCAAGACAGCCACTGATTTGTTTTTGAAAGAATTTGTAAGAATCTCAGGGGCACTCAAATAAGGATCTGGAGGGCTCCTTCTACTTTAGTTTGGAAAGAACTGACCTAGCTTGATTTTATTTAATCTTCGGTTTGTTTTTAAAAGAATTTGAAAGAATCTCAGGCTCAACTGGTGTTTTATTTTTGAAAGTTTTAAAGAATTTCAGGAATCTCAGGGGCAGTCACTCTTTTGTTTTTGAAAGAACTTGTAAGAATCTCAGAGGGGCTCGGTGATTTATTGTTCAACGAATCATGATGGCTTTTGCTGTTTTATTTTTGAAAGTTTTAAAGAATCTCAGGAATCTCACGACAGCCACTGTTTTGTTTTTGAAAGAATTTGTAAGAATCTCAGGGGCACTCAAATAAGGATCTGGAGGGCTCCTTCTACTTTAGTTTGGAAAGAACTGACCTAGCTTGATTTTATTTAATCTTCGATTTGTTTTTAAAAGAATTTGAAAGAATCTCAGGCTCAACTGGTGTTTTATTTTTGAAAGTTTTAAAGAATTTCAGGAATCTCAGGGGCAGTCACTGTTTTGTTTTTGAAAGAACTTGTAAGAATCTCAGAGGGGCTCGGTGATTTATTGTTCAACGAATCATGAGGGCTTTTGCTGTTTTATTTTTGAAAGTTTTAAAGAATCTCAGGAATCTCAGGACAGCCACTGATTTGTTTTTGAAAGAATTTGTAAGAATCTCAGGGGCACTCAAATAAGGATCTGGAGGGCTCCTTCTACTTTAGTTTGGAAAGAACTGACCTAGCTTGATTTTATTTAATCTTCGATTTGTTTTTAAAAGAATTTGAAAGAATCTCAGGCTCAACTGGTGTTTTATTTTTGAAAGTTTTAAAGAATTTCAGGAATCTCAGGGGCAGTCACTCTTTTGTTTTTGAAAGAACTTGTAAGAATCTCAGAGGGGCTCGGTGATTTATTGTTCAACGAATCATGAGGGCTTTTGCTGTTTTATTTTTGAAAGTTTTAAAGAATCTCAGGAATCTCAGGACAGCCACTGATTTGTTTTTGAAAGAATTTGTAAGAATCTCAGGGGCACTCAAATAAGGATCTGGAGGGCTCCTTCTACTTTAGTTTGGAAAGAACTGACCTAGCTTGATTTTATTTAATCTTCGATTTGTTTTTAAAAGAATTTGAAAGAATCTCAGGCTCAACTGGTGTTTTATTTTTGAAAGTTTTAAAGAATTTCAGGAATCTCAGGGGCAGTCACTCTTTTGTTTTTGAAAGAACTTGTAAGAATCTCAGAGGGGCTCGGTGATTTATTGTTCAACGAATCATGAGGGCTTTTGCTGTTTTATTTTTGAAAGTTTTAAAGAATCTCAGGAATCTCAGGACAGCCACTGATTTGTTTTTGAAAGAATTTGTAAGAATCTCAGGGGCACTCAAATAAGGATCTGGAGGGCTCCTTCTACTTTAGTTTGGAAAGAACTGACCTAGCTTGATTTTATTTAATCTTCGATTTGTTTTTAAAAGAATTTGAAAGAATCTCAGGCTCAACTGGTGTTTTATTTTTGAAAGTTTTAAAGAATTTCAGGAATCTCAGGGGCAGTCACTCTTTTGTTTTTGAAAGAACTTGTAAGAATCTCAGAGGGGCTCGGTGATTTCGTGTTCAATGAATCATGAGGATTTCTGCTGCTTTATTTTTGAAAGTTTTAAAGAATCTCAGGAATCTCAAGACAGCCACTGATTTGTTTTTGAAAGAATTTGTAAGAATCTCAGGGACGCTCGAATAAGAATCTTGACAGCTCCTTCTACTTTAGTTTGGAAAGAACTTGAAAGATCTGACCCAACTTGATTTGATTTAATCTGCGATTTGTTTTTAAAAGAATTTGAAAGAATCTCAAGCTCACCTGGTGTTTTATTTTTGAATGTTTTAAAGAATCTCAGGAATCTCAGGGGCGGTCACTGTTTTGTTTTTGAAAGAACTTGTAAGAATCTCGGAGGGGCTCGGTGATTTCTTGTTTAACGAATCATGAGGGCTTCTACTGTTTTATTTTTGAAAGTTTTAAAGAATCTCAGGAATCTCAAGACAGCCACTGATTTGTTTTTGAAAGAATTTGTAAGAATCTCAGGGACGCTCGAATAAGAACCTTGACAGCTCCTTCTGCTTTAGTTTGGAAAGAATTTGAATGACCTGACCTAACTTGATTTGATTTAATCGGAGATTTATTCTTAAAAGAATTTGAAAGAATCTCAGGCTCAACTGGTGTTTAATTTTTGAAAGTTTTAAAGAATCTCAGGAATTTCAGGGGTAGTCACTGTTTTTTTTTTGAAAGCATTTGTAAGAATCTCAGAGGGGCTCGCTAATTTCTTGTTTAACGAATCATGAGGGCTTCTACTGTTTTATTTTTGAAAGTTTTAAAGAATCTCAGGAATCTCAAGACAGCCACTGATTTGTTTTTGAAAGAATTTGTAAGAATCTCAGGGGCACTCAAATAAGGATCTGGAGGGCTCCTTCTACTTTAGTTTGGAAAGAACTGACCTAGCTTGATTTTATTTAATCTTCGGTTTGTTTTTAAAAGAATTTGAAAGAATCTCAGGCTCAACTGGTGTTTTATTTTTGAAAGTTTTAAAGAATTTCAGGAATCTCAGGGGCAGTCACTCTTTTGTTTTTGAAAGAACTTGTAAGAATCTCAGAGGGGCTCGGTGATTTATTGTTCAACGAATCATGATGGCTTTTGCTGTTTTATTTTTGAAAGTTTTAAAGAATCTCAGGAATCTCACGACAGCCACTGTTTTGTTTTTGAAAGAATTTGTAAGAATCTCAGGGGCACTCAAATAAGGATCTGGAGGGCTCCTTCTACTTTAGTTTGGAAAGAACTGACCTAGCTTGATTTTATTTAATCTTCGATTTGTTTTTAAAAGAATTTGAAAGAATCTCAGGCTCAACTGGTGTTTTATTTTTGAAAGTTTTAAAGAATTTCAGGAATCTCAGGGGCAGTCACTGTTTTGTTTTTGAAAGAACTTGTAAGAATCTCAGAGGGGCTCGGTGATTTATTGTTCAACGAATCATGAGGGCTTTTGCTGTTTTATTTTTGAAAGTTTTAAAGAATCTCAGGAATCTCAGGACAGCCACTGATTTGTTTTTGAAAGAATTTGTAAGAATCTCAGGGGCACTCAAATAAGGATCTGGAGGGCTCCTTCTACTTTAGTTTGGAAAGAACTGACCTAGCTTGATTTTATTTAATCTTCGATTTGTTTTTAAAAGAATTTGAAAGAATCTCAGGCTCAACTGGTGTTTTATTTTTGAAAGTTTTAAAGAATTTCAGGAATCTCAGGGGCAGTCACTCTTTTGTTTTTGAAAGAACTTGTAAGAATCTCAGAGGGGCTCGGTGATTTATTGTTCAACGAATCATGAGGGCTTTTGCTGTTTTATTTTTGAAAGTTTTAAAGAATCTCAGGAATCTCAGGACAGCCACTGATTTGTTTTTGAAAGAATTTGTAAGAATCTCAGGGGCACTCGAATAAGGATCTGGAGGGCTCCTTCTACTTTAGTTTGGAAAGAACTTGAAAGAACTGACTTAGCTTGATTTTATTTAACCTGCGATTTGTTTTTAAAAGAATTTGAAAGAATCTCAGGCTCAACTGGTGTTTTATTTTTGAAAGTTTTAAAGAATCTCAGGAATCTCAGAGGCCGTCACTGTTTTGTTTTTGAAAGAACTTATAAGAATCTCAGAGGGGCGCGGTGATTTATTGTTCAACGAATCATGAGGGCTTTTGCTGTTTTATTTTTGAAAGTTTTAAAGAATCTCAGGAATCTCAGGACAGCCACTGATTTGTTTTTGAAAGAATTTGTAAGAATCTCAGGGGCACTCAAATAAGGATCTGGAGGGCTCCTTCTACTTTAGTTTGGAAAGAACTGACCTAGCTTGATTTTATTTAATCTTCGATTTGTTTTTAAAAGAATTTGAAAGAATCTCAGGCTCAACTGGTGTTTTATTTTTGAAAGTTTTAAAGAATTTCAGGAATCTCAGGGGCAGTCACTGTTTTGTTTTTGAAAGAACTTGTAAGAATCTCAGAGGGGCTCGGTGATTTATTGTTCAACGAATCATGAGGGCTTTTGCTGTTTTATTTTTGAAAGTTTTAAAGAATCTCAGGAATCTCAGGACAGCCACTGATTTGTTTTTGAAAGAATTTGTAAGAATCTCAGGGGCACTCAAATAAGGATCTGGAGAGCTCCTTCTACTTTAGTTTGGAAAGAACTGACCTAGCTTGATTTTATTTAATCTTCGATTTGTTTTTAAAAGAATTTGAAAGAATCTCAGGCTCAACTGGTGTTTTATTTTTGAAAGTTTTAAAGAATTTCAGGAATCTCAGGGGCAGTCACTGTTTTGTTTTTGAAAGAACTTGTAAGAATCTCAGAGGGGCTCGGTGATTTATTGTTCAACGAATCATGAGGGCTTTTGCTGTTTTATTTTTGAAAGTTTTAAAGAATCTCAGGAATCTCAGGACAGCCACTGATTTGTTTTTGAAAGAATTTGTAAGAATCTCAGGGGCACTCGAATAAGGATCTGGAGGGCTCCTTCTACTTTAGTTTGGAAAGAACTTGAAAGAACTGACTTAGCTTGATTTTATTTAACCTGCGATTTGTTTTTAAAAGAATTTGAAAGAATCTCAGGCTCAACTGGTGTTTTATTTTTGAAAGTTTTAAAGAATCTCAGGAATCTCAGAGGCCGTCACTGTTTTGTTTTTGAAAGAACTTATAAGAATCTCAGAGGGGCGCGGTGATTTATTGTTCAACGAATCATGAGGGCTTTTGCTGTTTTATTTTTGAAAGTTTTAAAGAATCTCAGGAATCTCAGGACAGCCACTGATTTGTTTTTTAAAGAATTTGTAAGAATCTCAGGGGCACTCAAATAAGGATCTGGAGGGCTCCTTTTACTTTAGTTTGGAAAGAACTGACCTAGCTTGATTTTATTTAATCTTCGATTTGTTTTTAAAAGAATTTGAAAGAATCTCAGGCTCAACTGGTGTTTTATTTTTGAAAGTTTTAAAGAATTTCAGGCATCTCAGGGGCAGTCACTGTTTTGTTTTTGAAAGAACTTGTAAGAATCTCAGAGGGGCTCGGTGATTTATTGTTCAACGAATCATGAGGGCTTTTGCTGTTTTATTTTTGAAAGTTTTAAAGAATCTCAGGAATCTCAGGACAGCCACTGATTTGTTTTTGAAAGAATTTGTAAGAATCTCAGGGGCACTCGAATAAGGATCTGGAGGGCTCCTTCTACTTTAGTTTGGAAAGAACTTGAAAGAACTGACTTAGCTTGATTTTATTTAACCTGCGATTTGTTTTTAAAAGAATTTGAAAGAATCTCAGGCTCAACTGGTGTTTTATTTTTGAAAGTTTTAAAGAATCTCAGGAATCTCAGGGGCAGTCACTGTTTTGTTTTTGAAAGAACTTGTAAGAATCTCAGAGGGGCTCGGTGATTTCTTGTTCAATGAATTATGAGGGTTTCTGCTGCTTTATTTTTGAAAGTTTTAAAGAATCTAAGGAATCTCAAGACAGAAACTGATTTGTTTTTGAAAGAATTTGTAAGAATCTCAGGGACGCTCGAATAAGAATCTTGACAGTTCCTTCTGCTTTAGTTTGGAAAGAATTTGAAAGACCTGACCTAACTTGATTTGATTTAATCTGCGATTTATTTTTAAAAGAATTTGAAATAATCTCAGGCTCAACTGGTGTTTTATTTTTGAAAGTTTTAAAGAATCTCAGGAATCTCAGGGGCAGTCACTGTTTTGTTTTTGAAAGAACTTGTACGAATCTCAGAGGGGCTCGGTGATTTCTTGTTCAATGAATCATGAGGGTTTCTGCTGCTTTATTTTTGAAAGTTTTAAAGAATCTCAGGAATCTCAAGACAGCCACTGTTTTGTTTTTGAAAGAATTTGTAAGAATCTCAGGGACGCTCGAAAAAGAATCTTGACAGCTCCTTCTACTTTAGTTTGGAGAGAACTTGAAAGATCTGACCCAACTTGATTTGATTTAATCTGCGATTTATTTTTAAAAGAATTTGAAATAATCTCAGGCTCAACTAATGTTTTATTTTTGAAAGTTTTAAAGAATCTCAGGAATCTCAGGGGCAGTCACTGTTTTGCTTCTGAAAGAATTTGTAAGAATCTCAGAAGGGCTCGGTGATTTCTTGTTCAATGAATCATGAGGGTTTCTGCTGCTTTATTTTTGAAAGTTTTAAAGAATCTAAGGAATCTCAAGACAGAAACTGATTTGTTTTTGAAAGAATTTGTAAGAATCTCAGGGACGCTCGAATAAGAATCTTGACAGCTCCTTCTGCTTTAGTTTGGAAAGAATTTGAAAGACCTGACCTAACTTGATTTGATTTAATCTGCGATTTATTTTTAAAAGAATTTGAAATAATCTCAGGCTCAACTGGTGTTTTATTTTTGAAAGTTTTAAAGAATCTCAGGAATCTGAGGGGTAGTCACTGTTTTTTTTTTGAAAGCATTTGTAAGAATCTCAGAGGGGCTCGGTAATTTCTTGTTTAACGAATCATGAGGGCTTCTACTGTTTTATTTTTGAAAGTTTTAAAGAATCTCAGGAATCTCAAGACAGAAACTGATTTGTTTTTGAAAGAATTTGTAAGAATCTCAGAGGGGCTCGATGATTTCTTGTTCAACGAATCATGAGGGCTTCTGCTGCTTTATTTTTGAAAGTTTTAAAGAATCTCAGGAATTTCAGGACAGCCACTGTTTTGTTTTTGAAAAAATTTGTAAGAATCTCAGGGGCACTCAAATAAGAATCTGGAGGGCTCCTTTTACTTTAGTTTGGAAAAAACTTGAAAGAGCTGACCTAGCTTGATTTTATTTAACCTGTGATTTGTTTTTAAAAGAATTTGAAAGAATCTCAGGCTCAACTGGTGTTTAATTTTTGAAAGTTTTAAAGAATCTCAGCAATCTCAGGGGCAGTCACTGTTTTGTTTTTGAAAGCATTTGTAAGAATCTCAGAGGGGCTCGGTGATTTCTTGTTTAACGAATCATGAGGGCTTGTACTGTTTTAGTTTTGAAAGTTTTAAAGAATGTCAGGAATCTCAGGACAGCCATTGATTTGTTTTTGAAAGAATTTGTATGAATCTCAGGGACGCTCGAATAAGAATCTTGACAGCTCCTTCTGCTTTAGTTTGGAAAGAACCTGAAAGATCTGACTTAACTTGATTTGATTTAACCTGTGATTTGTTTTTAAAAGAATTTGAAATAATCTCAGGCTCAACTAGTGTTTTATTTTTGAAAGTTTTAAAGAATCTCAGGAATCTCAGGGGCAGTCACTGTTTTGCTTCTGAAAGAATTTGTAAGAATCTCAGAGGGGCTCGGTGATTTCTTGTTCAATGAATCATGAGGGTTTTTGCTCCTTTATTTTTGAAAGTTTTAAAGAATCTAAGGAATCTCAAGACAGAAACTGATTTGTTTTTGAGAGAATTTGTAAGAATCTCAAGGACGCTCGAAAAAGAATCTTGACAGCTCCTTCTACTTTAGTTTGGAGAGAACTTGAAAGATTTGACCCAACTTGATTTGATTTAATCGGCGATTTATTCTTAAAAGAATTTGAAAGAATCTCAGGCTCAACTGGTGTTTAATTTTTGAAAGTTTTAAAGAATCTCAGAAATCTCAGGGACAGTCACTGTTTTGTTTTTGAAAGAATTTGTAAGAATCTCAGAGGGGCTCGGTGATTTCTTGTTCAACAAATCATGAGGATTTCTGCTGATTTATTTCTGAAAGTTATAAAGAATCTCAGGAATCTCAAGGCAGCCACTGATTTGTTTTTGAAAGAATTTGTAAGAATCTTAGGGACGCTCGAATAAGAATCTTGACAGCTCCTTCTACTTTAGTTTGGAGAGAACTTGAAAGATCTGACCCAACTTGGTTTGATTTAATCTGCGATTTATTTTTAAAAGAATTTGAAATATTCTCAGGCTCAACTGGTGTTTAATTTTTGAAAGTTTTAAAGAATCTCTGGAATCTCAGGGGCAGTCACTGTTTTGTTTTTGAAAGAAGTTGTAAGAATCTCAGAGGGGCTCGGTGATTTCTTGTTCAATGAATCATGATGGTTTCTGCTGCTTTATTTTTGAAAGTTTTAAAGAATCTCAGGAATCTCACGGCAGCCACTGATTTGTTTTTGAAAGAATTTGTAAGAATCTCAGGGACGCTCGAATAAGAATCTTGACAGCTCCTTCTGCTTTAGTTTGGAAAGAATTTGAAAGACCTGACCTAACTTGATTTGAGTTAATCGGCGATTTATTCTTAAAAGAATTTGAAAGAATCTCAGGCCCAACTGGTGTTTTATTTTTGAAAGTTTTACAGAATCCCAGGAATCTGAGGGGAAGTCACTGTTTTGTTTTTGAAAGAACTTGTAAGAATCTCAGAGGGGCTCCGTGATTTCTTGTTCAATGAATCATGAGGGTTTCTGCTGCTTTATTTTTGAAAGTTTTAAAGAATCTCAGGAATCTCAAGGCAGCCACTGATTTGTTTTTTAAAGAATTTGTAAGAATCTCAGGGGCACTCGAATAAGAATCTGGAGGGCTCCTTCTACATTAGTTTGGAAAGAACTTGAAAGAGCTGATCTAGCTTGATTTTATTTAACCTGCGATTTGTTTTTAATAGAATTTGAAAGAATCTCAGGCTCAACTGGTGTTTTATTTTTGAAAGTTTTAAAGAATCTCAGGAATCTCAGATTCGGTCACTGTTTTGTTTTTGAAAGAACTTGTAAGAATCTCAGAGGGGCTCGGTGATTTCTTGTTCAATGAACCATGAGGGTTTCTGCTGCTTTATTTTTGAAAGTTTTAAAGAATCTCAGGAATCTCACGGCAGCCACTGATTTGTTTTTGAAAGAATTTGTAAGAATCTCAGGGACGCTCGAATAAGAATCTTGACAGCTCCTTCTGCTTTAGTTTGGAAAGAATTTGAAAGACCTGACCTAACTTGATTTTATTTAACCTGCGATTTGTTTTTAAAAGAATTTGAAAGAATCTCAGGCTCAACTGGTGTTTTATTTTTGAGAGTTTTAAAGAATCTCAGGAATCTCAGATTCAGTCACTGTTTTGTTTTTGAAAGAACTTGTAAGAATCTCAGAGGGGCTCGGTGATTTCTTGTTCAATGAACCATGAGGGTTTCTGCTGCTTTATTTTTGAAAGTTTTAAAAAATCTCAGGAATCTCAGGGGCAGTCACTGTTTTGTGTTTGAAAGTATTTGTAAGAATCTCAGAGGGGCTCGGTGATTTCTTGTTTAACGAATCATGAGGGCTTCTGCTGCTTTATCTTTGAAAGTTTTAAAGAATCTCAGGAAACTCAAGACAACCACTGATTTGTTTTTGAAAGAATTTGTAAGAATCTCAGGGGCACTAGAATAAGAATCTTGACAGCTCCTTCTACTTTAGTTTGGAGAGAACTTGAAAGATCTGACCCAACTTGATTTGATTTAATCGGCGATTTATTCTTAAAAGGATTTGAAAGAATCTCAGGCTCAACTGGTGTTTATTTTTTGAAAGTTTTAAAGAATCTCAGGAATCTCAGGGGCAGTCACTGTTTTGTTTTTGAAAGCATTTGTAAGAATCTCAGAGGGGCTCGGTAATTTCTTGTTTAACGAATCATGAGGGCTTCTACTGTTTTATTTTTGAAAGTTTTAAAGAATCTCAGGAATCTCAAGGCAGCCACTGATTTGTTTTTGAAAGAATTTCTAAGAATCTCAGGGACTCTCGAATAAGAATCTTGACAGCTCCTTCTGCTTTAGTTTGGAAAGAATTTGAAAGACCTGACCTAACTTGATTTGATTTAATCGGCGATTTATTCTTAAAAGAATTTGAAAAATTTCAGGCTCAACTGGTGTTTAATTTTTGAAAGTTTTAAAGAATCTCAGGAATTTCAGGGGTAGTCACTGTTTTTTTTTTTGAAAGCATTTGTAAGAATCTCAGAGGGGCTCGGTAATTTCTTGTTTAACGAATCATGAGGGCTTCTACTGTTTTATTTTTGAAAGTTTTAAAGAATCTCAGGAATCTCAAGGCAGCCACTGATTTGTTTTTGAAAGAATTTCTAAGAATCTCAGGGACTCTCGAATAAGAATCTTGACAGCTCCTTCTGCTTTAGTTTGGAAAGAATTTGAAAGACCTGACCTAACTTGATTTGATTTAATCGGCGATTTATTCTTAAAAGAATTTGAAAAATTTCAGGCTCAACTGGTGTTTAATTTTTGAAAGTTTTAAAGAATCTCAGGAATTTCAGGGGTAGTCACTGTTTTTTTTTTGAAAGCATTTGTAAGAATCTCAGAGGGGCTCGGTAATTTCTTGTTTAACGAATCATGAGGGCTTCTGCTGTTTTATTTTTGAAAGTTTTAAAGAATCTCAGGAATCTCAAGACTGCCACTGATTTGTTTTTGAAAGAATTTGTAAGAATCTCAGGGGCGCTCGAATAAGAATCTTGACAGCTCCTTCTGCTTTAGTTTGGAAATAGCGTGAAAGGTCTGACTTAACTTGATTTGATTTAACCTGTGATTTGTTTTTAAAAGAATTTGAAAAATCTCAGGCTCAACTGGTGTTTTATTTTTGAAAGTTTTACAGAATCTCAGGAATCTCAGGGGCAGTCACTGTTTTGTTTTTGAAAGAACTTGTAAGAATCTCCGAGGGGCTCGGTGATTTCTTGTTCAATGAATCATGAGGGTTTCTACTGTTTTATTTTTGAAAGTTTTAAAGAATCTCAGGAATCACAAGGCAGCAGCTGATTTGTTTTTGAAAGAATTTGTAAGAATCTCAGGGACGCTCGAATAAGAATCTTGACAGCTCCTTCTGCTTTAGTTTGAAAAGAACTTGAAAGATCTGACCTAACTTGATTTGATTTAACCTGCGATTTGATTTTAAAAGAATTTGAAAGAATCTCAGGCTCAACTGGTGTTTTATTTTTGAAAGAATTTTGAAGAATCTCAGGAATCTCAGGGATAATGGCTGTTGTGTTTTTGAAAGAATTTGTAAGAATCTCAGAAGTTCTCGGTGAATTCTTGTTCAACGAATTTTGAAGGCTCCTGGTGTTTTATTTTTAAAAGTTTTAAAGAATCTCAGAGGCACCTGACGTTTTGTTTTTAAAAGAATTTTTAAAAATCTCAAGGGCACTCGAATAAGAATCTTGAGGACCACTTCTGCTTTAGTTTGGAAAGTTATTTTAAAAATATTGTAACATTCTCATGTGATTTTATTATTTTTTCTTTGTATTGTTTAAGGATGTTTTTCCGTCAATAAAGTAAGTAAGTAAGTAAGTAAGTAAGGAAAGAACTTGAAACACTTGACTTAAGTAGATTTGATTTAAGCTGCGATTTGTTTTTAAAAGATACTGAAAGAATCTCAGGCTCACCTGGTATTTTATTTTTAAAAGAATTTTAAAGAATCTCAGGAATCTCAGGGACAGCGGCTGTTGTGTTTTTGAAAGAATTTGTAAAAATCTCAAAAGTCCTCGGTGAATTCTTGTTCAACGAATTTTGAAGGCTCCTGGTGTTTTATTTTTAAAGTTTTAAAGAATCTCAGAGGCACCTGACGTTTTGTTTTTAAAAGAATTTTTAAAAATCTCAAGGGCACTCGAATAAGAATCTTGAGGACTACTTCTGCTTCAGTTTGGAAAGAACTTGAAACACTTGACTTAAGTAGGTTTGATATAAGCTGCGATTTGTTTTTAAAAGATTTTAAAGGAATCTCAGGCTTACCTGGTGTTTTATTTTTAAAAGAATTTTAAAGGATCTCAGGAATCTCAGGGACAGACAAGAATTTGAAAGAACCTCATTTGTACCTACATAAACTTCAGCAACTTCGGTTTCATAAGAAAGGTAAAACATAAAAACATTTCCATGGCAAAATGTTGTTGTCTAATGTTGCATTAATTGCTGCATTTGATGAATAAAATAAGTGAATTAAAAAGCGAAAAACGTAGAAAGAAAATCACATTAAGAACATAAAAAGATCAACTGCAATCTCGCATCGCAAGAAATTCCTCATACTCCACAAAAATCGCATTAATTACCAACACCATAATTAATATGAAATTCCTTGCATTTTCTGATCTTCTTGTCGTAGAACAAAACCCTACAAGGAAGTGATCGCCGCCGTTCCACCTTTCAAACCCCTATCCAGTTCCTCAAATCGTCGTAACGACCCATCGGCCAACAATTTTAGAGAAATCGTACCAAATCACTTACACTTTACCTAAGCTCCATTGAATTCAAATTACACATTTCGTTACCCCGTCCAAATAAAAATAAGAGTAGAATTTGATTAGATTTGGAACGAACCGAGACCAGCGAAAGACGTCTCGCAGAAAAAACACTATTGCGTAATCAGATCATTATATTCATTACTTGTAACGCGATTATCCGAATCCGTCGAATGGATATTATAATAAAACCGCAGCGATAGAATTAAGTAAAAGTTACGGGAAAATGCGAGCTATTATGCGAGCGGTAATTAGAAATATGAGAAACGCGAACCGTCGTTCTGGTGTGTCAGTACCGGTAAGGACGTTCAAATTGGAAGCAATCACTGAAACAATTAAGTGTCGCTCCACACCTAAAAATTCCGTGGATAATTCTTTTTTTTCTCTTGCTCGGGTACGTTCAAAGCGGTTAAATTGCAAAACAAAAAATGCGACTTGAATGTTGTTTTGCTTGTCTGTTTTATGGAGGCAATAAAGGCTCGTTGCTATTCTTGAAGCATTAAATTGGAAATTTTGCATATGGTGGATTTCTCCGGGTGATGTAATGGTTGCGACAATGAGACCGGTTGCACGCTGAAGCTGAGGAAAATATTAAGGTTTCGGTGGTTGGGGTCATCGGTGAGATGGTTAAAATTTATTCGCGCAATAGGTTGTGCCGATTTTTCGTTTGAATACAAACCGCATTTTAAATTTAGGTGTTACTGATCCGGAAACGTATTCAAGCAAGTCGTTGATTTTTTCGTGTTTTTCAATTATTATTATGTAATTGGCTCAGTCTTTCAAAAATAGAACATCGGGCAGAACGAGATGTTTTCAAGTTTAAAAAAAAAAAACAAAATAGCAGAGACCTCAAGTTTCTTTCAAAAAGAAAACACTGAGTGTAACAGATATTCTTAAAAATTGTTCAAATACAAAACACCAGGTGCCCCCCAGATTCTTTAAAATTTATTCAAAATAGAAGAGCAGAACAGGAGCCCTAAAGATTCTTTCAAAAAGAAATCACCGACTGCCCCTCAGATCTTTCCAAATTCGAAAAAAAATCGTAACTAGCGGAAGATTATCTACAATTTGACACCAATTTTCGGTCGATTGAACCAATTTTAACTACTCCTACTTTTTTGGAAAATTTTTGGAAATTTTGAATATACTTTGCGTGTTTACTGGACGAGATATCGCGGCGGCGATTTCAGAATCGCAACTAGCCAAAGATTATCTACAATTTGACACCAATTTTCGGTCGATTGAAATAATTTTAACCACTTTTTTGGAAAATGTTAGGAAATTTTGAATTCACTTTTCGTCTTTATTGGACGAGATATTGTGGTGGCGATTTCAGAATCGTAACTAGCGGAAGATTATCTAAAATTTGATACCAATTTTCGGTCGCTTGAAACAATTTTAACCACTTTTTTGGAAAATTTTTGGAAATTTTGATTTCATTTCACTTTGCGTGATTATTGCACCAGATGTCGTCACGGCGATTTCAGAATCGTAACTAGCGGAAGATTATCTACAATTTCACACCAATTATCTGTCGATTAAACCAGTTTTAACCACTTTTTTGGAAAATTTATTGGAAAATTTGAATTCAATTTTCGTCTTTATTAGACGAGATATCGTGGCGGCGATTTCAGAATCGTAACTACCGCAAGATTATCTACAATTCCATACCAATTTTCGTTCGATTAAACCAATTTTAACCCCTTTTTTGGAAAATTTTTGGAAATCTTGAATTCACTTTGCGTGTTTATTGCACCAGATATCGTCAGGCCGATTTCAGAATCGTAACCAGCCGAAGATTGTCTACAATTTCACACCAATTTTCGGTCGATTGAACCAATTTCAACCACGTTTTTGGAAAATTTTGGGAAATTTTCAATTCACTTTGCGTGTTTATTGTACGAGATATCGTGGCGGTGATTTCAGAATCGTAACTAGCGGAAGATTATTTACAATTTGACACAAATTTTCGGTCGATTGAACCAATTTTAACCGTTTTTTTAATTTTTGGAAATTTTGAATTCACTTTGCGTGTTTATTAGACCAGATATCGTGGCGGCGATTTCAGAATCGTAACTAGCGGAAGATTATCTACAATTTGACACCAATTTTCGGTGGATTGAACCAATTTTAACCACTTTTTTGGAACATTTTTGTAAATTTTGAATTCATTTTTCGTGCTTATTGGACCAGATATCGTCACGGCAATTTCGAAATCGTAACTAGCGAAAGATTATCTACAATTTGACACCAATTTTCGGTCGATTAAACCAATTTTAACCACTTTTTTGGAAAATTTTTGGAAATTTTGAATTCACTTCGCGTGTTTATTGGACAAGATATCGTGGCGGCGATTTCAGAATCGTAACTAGCGGAAGATTATCTACAATTTGACATCAATTTTCGGTCGATTAAATCAATTTTAACCAGTTTTTAGGAAAATTTTTGGAAATTTTGAATTCACTTTTAGTGTTTATTGGACCAGATATCGTCATGGCGATTGCAGAATTGTAACTAGCGAATGTTTATCTGCAATTTGACACCAATTTTCGGTCGATTGAACCCATTTTAACCACTTTTTTGGAAAATTTTTGGAAATTTTAAATTCACTTTTCGTCTTTATTGGACGAGATATTTTGGCGGCGATTTCAGAATCGTAACTAGCGGAAAATTATCTATAATTTCACACCAATTTTCGGTCGATTGAACCAATTTTAATCACTTTTTTGGAAAATTTTTGGAAATTTTGAATTTCCTTTTCGTCTGCATTGGAGGAGATATTGTGGCGGCGATTTCAGAATCATAACTAGCGGAAGATTATCTACAATTTGACACCAATCTTCTGTCGATTGAACCAATTTTAACCACTTTTTTGGAAAATTTTTGGAAATTTTGAATTCACTTCGCGTGTATATTGCACCAGATATCGTCACGTTGATTTCAGAATTGTAACTAGCGGAAAATTATCTACAATTTGACACGAATTTTCTCTCGATTGAACCAATTTTAACCACTTTTTTTGGAAAATTTTCGGAAATTTTGAATTTACTTTTCGTGTTTATTGGACGAGATATCGTCACGGTGATTTCAGAATCGTAACCAGCGGAAGATTAGCTACAATTTGACACCAATTTTCAGTCGATTGAACCAATTTTAACCACTTTTTTGGAAAATTTTTGGGAATATTGAATTCACTTTTCGTCTTTATTAGACGAGATATCGTGGCGGCAATTTCAGAATCGTAACCAGCGGAAGATTATCTACAATTTCACACCAATTTTCGGTCGATTGAACCAATTTTAACCAGTTTTTTGGAAAATTTTTGGAAATTTTGAATTCACTTTTCGTCTTTATTGGAAGAGATATTGTGGCGGCGATATCAGAATCGTAACTAGCGCAAGATTATCTACAATTTGACACCAATTTTCGGTCGATTGAACCACTTTTAGCCACTTTTTTGTAAAATTTTTGGAAATTTTGAATTGACTTTGCGTGTTTATTGGACCAGATATCGTCAGGGCGATTTTAGAATCGTAACTAGCGGAAGATTATCAACAATTTGACATCAATTTTCGGTCGATTGAACCAATTTTAACCACTTTTTTGGAAAATTTTTGCAAATTTTGAATTCACTTTTGGTCTTTATTGGACGAGATATTGTGGCGGGGATTTCAGAATCGTAACTAGCGGAAGATTATCTACAATTTGACACCAATTTTCGGTCGATTGAACCAATTTTAACCATTTTTTTGGAAAATTTTTGTTAATTTTGAATTCACTTTGCGTGTTTATTGGACGAGATATCGTCACGGCGATTTCAAAATCCTAACTAGCGGAAGATAATCTACAAATTGACACCAATTTTAGGTCAATTAGGTCATCGATTAACCACTTTTTTGGAACATTTTTGGAAATTTTGAATTCACTTTTTCGTCTTTATTGGACGAGATATTGTGGCGGCGATTTCAGAATCGTAACTAGCGACACCAATTTTCGGTCGATTGAACCAATTTTAACCACTTTTTTTGAAAATTTTTGGAAATTTTGAATTCACTTTGCCTGTTTGTTGGACCAGATATCGTGGCGGCGATTTCAGAATCGTAACTAGCGGAAGATCATCTATAATTTGACACCAATTTTCGGTCGATTGAACCAATTTTAACCACTTTTTTGGAAAATTTTTGGAAATTTTGAATTCACTTTTTCGTCTTTATTGGACGAGATATTGTGGCGGCGATTTCAGAATCGTAACTAGCGGAAGATTATCTACAATTTGATACCAATTTTCGGTCGATTGAACCAATTTTAACCACTTTTTTGAAAAATTTTTGGAAATTTTGAATTCACTTTGCGTGTTTATTGGACCAGATATCGTGGCGGCGATTTCAGAATCGTAACTAGCGGAAGATTATCTACAATTTGACACCAATTTTCGGTCGATTGAACCAATTTTAACCATTTTTTTGGAAAATTTTTGGAAATTTTGAATTCACTTTTTCGTCTTTATTGGACGAGATATTGTGGCGGCGATTTCAGAATCGTAACTAGCGGAAGATTATCTACAATTTGATACCAATTTTCGGTCGATTGAACCAATTTTAACCACTTTTTGGACAATTTTTGGAAATTTTGAATTCACTTTGCGTGTTTATTGGACCAGATATCGTGGCGGCGATTTCAGAATCGTAACTAGCGGAAGATTATCTACAATTTGACACCAATTTTCGGTCGATTGAACCAATTTTAAAAACTTTTTTTAAAAATTTTTGGAAATTTTGAATTCACTTTTGGTCTGTATTAGACGAGATATTGTGGCGGGGATTTCAGAATCGTAACTAGCGGAAGATTATCTACAATTTGACACCAATTTACGGTCGCTTCAACCAATTTTAACCACTTTTTTGGAAAATTTTTGGAAATTTTGAATTCGCTTTGCGTGTTTATTGCACCAGATATCGTGGCGGCGATTTCAAAATCGTAACTAGCGGAAGATTATCTACAATTTGACACCAATTTTCGGTCGATTGCACCAATTTTAACCACTTTTTTGGAAAATTTTTGGAAATTTTGAAATTACTTTTCGTGTTTACTGGACGAGATATCGTCACGGCGAGTTCAGAATCGTAACTAGCGGAAGATTATCTACAATTTGACACCAATTTTCGGTCGATTGAACCAATTTTAACCACTTTTTTGGAAAATTTTTGGAAATTTTGAATTCAAGTTTCGTGTTTATTGGACGAGATATCGTCAGAGCGATTTCAGAAACGCAACTAGCAGAAGATTATCTACAATTTGACACCAATTTTCGGTCGATTGAACGAATTTTAACCATTTTTTTGGAAAATTTTTGGGAATTTTGAATTCAGTTTGCGTGTTTATTGTATCAGATATCGTCAGGGCGATTTCAGAATCGTAATTAACGGAAAATTATCCACAATTTGACACCAATTATTATCGGTCGATTGAGCAAATTTTAACCACTTTTTTGGAAAATTTTTGAAAATTTTGAATTCACTTTTTGTCTTTATTAGATGAGATATCGTCAGAGCGATTTCAGAAACGTAACTAGCAGTAGATTATCTGCAGTTTGACACCAATTTTCGGTCGATTGAACGAATTTTAACTATTTTTTTGGAAAATGTTTGGGAATTTTGAATTCAGTTTGCGTGTTTATTGCACCAGATATCGTCAGGGCGATTTCAGAATCGAAATTAACAGAAGATTATCCACAATTTGACACCAATTATCGGTCGATTGAACAAATTTTAACCCCTTTTTTGGAAAATTTTTGGAAATTTTGAATTCTCTTTGCGTTTTTATTACACCAGATGTCGTCACGGCGATTTCAGAATCGTAACTAGCGGAAAATTATCTACAATTTGACACCAATTTTCGGTCGATTGAACGAATTTTAACCATTTTTTTGGAAAATTTTTGGGAATTTTGAATTCACTTCTCGTGTTTATTGGACTAGATATCGTCACGGCGATTTCAGAAACGTAATCAGCAGAAGATTGTCTACAATTTGACACCAATTTTCTGTCGATTGAACTAATTTTAACCACTTTTTTGGAAAATTTTTGGAAATTTTGAATTCACTTTTCGTCTTTATTAGACGAGATATTGTGGCGGCGATTTCAGAATCGTAACTAGCGGAAGATTATCTACAATTTGACACCAATTTTCGGTCGATTGAACCACTTTTTACAAATGTCTTGGAAAATTTTTGGAAATTTTGAATTCACTTTTCGTGTTTATTGGACCAGATATCGTAACTGCGATTTCAGAATCGTAAGTAACGAAAGATTATCCAAAATTTGATGCCAATTTTCCGCCGATTGAACCAATTTTAACCACTTTTTTGGAAAATTTTTGGAAATTGTGAATTCATTTTGCCTGTTTTTTGCACTAGATATCGTCAGGGCGATTTCAGAATCGTAACTAGCAGAAGATTCTGATATCAATTTTCGTTCGATTGAATCAAGTTTAACCATTTTTTTGGAAAATTTTTGGAAAGTTTCAATTCACTTTTCGTGTTTATTGGACCAGATATCTTCACGGCGATTTCAGAATCGTAACTAGCCAAAGATTATCTACAATTTGACACCAATTTTCAACACTGTACGCCCTTGAGTTTTTTACAAATCCTGTCAAAAAGAAAAAACCATGTGCCCCTGAGAATGTTTAAATTCCTTTCAAAAAGAAATCAGCAGTAGCCTTCAAGATTCTTTCAAAATAAAATCATCCAATTCCTCTGGGATTCTTACAAATTCTTTCAAAAACAAAACACCAGATCTTCTATAGATTCTTTAAATAATAATAAAACTCCAGGTGTCCTGGAGATTCTTTAAATTTTTTTCAAAAATAAAACAGCAGTACCCTTTAAGATCCTTTCGAATATAAAATACCTAGTGTCCCTAGCAAAACAAAATAGCAGCAGTCCTAGAAGATTCTTAACAAAAGAAATCAGCAACAACCCCTGAGATTCTTTAAAACTCTCAAAAAAAAAAATAGGAACCTACGCAATTCTTTCAAATTCTTTTAAAAGCAAAACACCGATGCGTCTGAGATACTTACTTTCATCTTTTTGCTAGATTGAACGTTCCTAAATATAATTTGAATCTGCTTATATTTTCAAACATTTTTGATGAGTAATGATTTTTTTAGCCCAAATGTCCTTATTTCGAATTCAGCAACACTGGGACAAAATCTTATGTTGGAAACAATTACGAATTGGGTCACTTTTTACACGTAAATTGAAAAAAAATCCTTCCAAAATTGAGTTAGAGATTAACTAGTTTCATTTCAGCAAATTATTGAAGTTGAGCTGGTAGCAATATATGTATTTTTTTATTCTCTCTTCGAGATTGGCACAAATTTGCTTAAATCGTCTCAGATTAGGAAAAAATATGCACTTCAGTGTTATTTAATCCGAAGTTAAAAACAAGCATAAAATATCGCACTTCATTCACAGTCTGGCACTGTATAATTTTCAGAAGTACATAATTATTACATAAATCAGAAGAAAGTGGAGAAAATCTCAAGAATGTTAGTCATACACGGTAGAAACTTCAAACCGTTTATGTTCAGACCATTGTTCTCAAAACACACAAACCACGCAAAAATGCCACCTCGAGAACAATCCCGTGTCATCTCCGCACGGCCTTCCGCAGCCACCTGCTCTGAAATCTGAATCGCTCCACCGTCCCACGCGTCGCCCCGACCCAAACCCCATCGACTTCCCATGGCCCCGTCCACCGCCTCAGCCCAATCCGATTTCCTCTTTCCGCGCTTCGTTCCACCGAATCTTATGAAATAATCCAATTTCACACCATCACTACCTGCTTTTTTGCCCGGTCGATCTTTCAATCACCAATTCTAGAAAACACAGTTCAACAATCGATGATTTACTAATAGAAAATTCTCGCCGAAGATGTAAAAAATCTTCATGTCCCCAATTGAACCCGCTATTAGCTTTCACCGATAGATGAAGAGAGCAGTCATAACAAACGCAAGTCCCGCTCCGAAGACAGTCGCATGCCGAGCCCCAGCGCGCGCGTTCTTCGTTCTTCGTTCTTCAATCTTGTGTGAAGATATTATGTGAACCGTGATTTGATTACAATGATGTGAAGATTGAGTAATGAGTATCTAGTGAGGAAATCGAATCAGAGCGAAGATGACGGAACAGAAAGACTGCGTCGAGGTGGTGGAGGAGAACAACAACGTGAACGATAACAAGAACTCGATGAACACGATTTCGTCCAAGCTGTCCACGGACCAGCTCATCTGCAAGTCGCCCCAGGAGTCCCCGGGGAGCTCGGTCCAGTCGGTGGAGAAGATCGTCGTGGGGGATGATGGGTCTCTGCTGTGTCTGGGGCTGCTGCAGTTCATTTTTGGGTTCTTCATGGTGGTCTTTGGGGCGCTGGTGATTCAGTATGATGCCAGTTTGGCGCAGGTTAGTGGGTTCGGGAGCGCGGTTGCGGTTTTTTGATGTTGTGGAATTGTGAAAGTCTGATTTGGCTTAATTCTATTACGGTTTTTTGGATAGCATGATCTGCATTTTATTTTAGGAATGTTGTTGGATTATTAATTTTTTTCGAATTAAAAAATGGGGCAATTATTTTGAATAATAAAAACAAATTTTGGTCAATTAATTTATCAGTTGTCAATACTTTTTTGATTTCACATTTGTATGTTGTTCAACTTGTCATTAAATTTATCTTTTACCGCATATCTGTATTGAGTTAATGAGGGATCATTTTCTAGTTAACGACCTTAATTGCTGTCGTATAACGCTTCGTTAACTACTTCAAAACTACTACCTGTTGTATCGGAAATAAATTAATTTCTGAAACAATTTAAATCTAACCTGATAGGACGTTTTCAAATTTAATTAAAAAAGAATTAATGACATAAATCTGGTGGAAATACCGATTTAGTAATTCAAATGAAACTAAAACGATATAAATTGTGGTAATTAGTGCAAGTGTTACCAATATCAATTAAATCAATTTTCCTATAATTGCAAAAGCAGTTTTTGACCCAAATGCGTTAAGAAAGCTCTAATTGTAGAAATTTTAATGTCTTTAAATGTGTCCAAGTTACAAAGTTTGGTAGATTTTGATTTTGGAAATTAAATATTGGAATAAAAATTTGGAAAACTGAAATATTTTGATCATGAATTCAAAAATGTTAAAAATATTGTACGAGTCATGGTAATAACTTCAAGTTTTCTTAATTATATTCGAAACCTGAAAATAGATTTTTTAAATTTTGAATCTAATTTGACGACTTTTGAAATATTAAGGTGATTTTTTAGAAAATTTTGAATGCATAAATTAAAAAAAAAAATCATGATCTGTTGTGTCAAAAGTCTTAAGTCCACGAATTAAAAAAAAACTTAAATATTTGAGAATTCTATTGCTCGATTGTATCCATTAAAGCAAATTTTAGTGTTACAAAAGTAACACAAAAAAAAACCCAAAATTTTGATTCAAATTTGGAATTTTTGGTTTTGTTGTGGAAGTTTCTTCATTCGCTGAATTAATACTTTGATTTAAGAATTTAAGGAGACTTAATTGTTCCTGTTTTGTAAATGTAATTTTTTTTTCATAAATTTCGAAATTCTAACGGCGCTTTTTCAGTTTTTACTTTTACCATTAACCCAGTAAGTCGTCAAAATCGGATTTGTTAATTTGGAAAATAATAACAATTCCTTAATTTTTTTTTTGTAAATTTACAGAATCTTTTACATGAAACTAACACTGTTTTTTCAGTGTTCATTTTTATCTAGCCTGATAAGTTGTTAAAATCGGATCCAATTCTCAGTTTCAAAATTGTGTTAAATTTCAAAATAAAAAACCTCTCCAATTTTTTTTTAGTATATTTAGAAAATCTGACACATGAAACTAAGACCGCTCTTTGAGTTTTTACTTTTACCTTTAACCTCATAAGGTCATAAGTCTTCAAAATCGGATCCAATCTTTTTTTAAAAATTTTGACAATTTTGAAGATAAAAATGTCTCCTCAAATATTTTTATAGTAAATTTAGAGAATCTAACACTTCAAACGAACACCACATTTTCAATTTTTAGTTTTGCCTTTAATCTCATAAGTCGTCAAAATCAGATATAAGTTTCATTTTCAAAATTTTGTTAGTTTTCGAAAAAAAAAAAAAAAATCGGAGTAGTATATTTTAAGAATCCAACATTTGAAACGAACATCACTTTTTCAGTTTAGTGTTTTCCTTTACATTTAACCTCATAAGTTGGATCCAGTCTTCATTTGCTGAAATTCGATTTTCGAAATTTTGTAAATTGTTTAACGTCACAAACTCCTCAATTTATTTTTAATAAAATTGGAGAATCTAACACCTGGAAATAACGCCGCTTTTTTACCATTGGCCCAATAAATCGTCAAAATCGGATTCAATTTTCATTGGCTGAAACCTCATTTTAAAAATTTTGTTAATTTTGAAAATAATAAAAATTCCCTGATTTTTTTTATAGAATCCTGCACTTCAAACAAACACCAAATTTTCAGCTTTCACTTTTCCCTTTAACCTTATAAGTCGTCAAAATCGAATCCAATTTTGATTTGCTGAAAATTGACTTTCAAAATAATGTTAAATTTCAAGATAAAAAAAATCTAATATTTTTTTAGGAAATTTTAGAGAATTTAGCATATGAAACGAACGCTGCTTTTTCAAATTTTATTTTTACATTTAACCTCATAAGTCGCTAAAATTAGACGTAATCTTCATTTTCAAAATTTTGTTAATTTTCAAAACAGAAAAAACCCTATTTTTTTTAGAAAATTTGAAGAATCTAACATTTGAAATGAACACCACTGTTTCAGTTTTTTCTTTTACCTTTAACCTCATCAGTTGTCAAAATCGGATCTAATCTTCATTTCCTGACTTCCGATTTTCAAAATTTTGTTAATTTTCGAAATAAAAGACTCCACGAATATTTTTTTTAGTAAAGTTTAGAAAATCTAGTATATAAAACGAACGCTGCTTTTTTAGATTTTACTTTTACCTTTAACCTTATAAGTCGTCAAAATCAGATGCAATTTTCATTTTCAAAATTTTGTCAATTTTCAAGATAAAAAAACTTCAATTTTTTTTAGGTAAGTTTAGAGAATCTAACACCTGAAACGAACACCGCTTTTTCAGTTTTTACCTTTACCTTGAGTCTCATAAGTTCTCAAAATCGGATTCAGTTTTTTTCGCTGAAATTCGATTTTCAAAATGTTGTCAATTTTCAAGATAAAAAAAACTCCTTTTCTTTTTAAATAAATTTAGAGAATCTAACACATGAAATTTACGTCGCTTTTTCAGTTTTTACATTTAGCCTTAATCCAGTAAGTCGTCAAAATCGGATCAAGTTTCATTGGCTGAAACCTCATTTTCAAAATTTTGTTAATTTTCAATACAATAAAAATTCCGTAATGTTTTTAGCAACTTTACAGAAACTAACACTTCAAACTTTAACTTTAAGAGTCAAAATCAGATGTAATTTTCGTTTTCAAAATTTCGTTATTTTCCAAAATAAAAAGAAAACAATTTCAATTTTTTTACTAATCTTAATGGTTTAATATTTGAAACAAACGCCACTTTTCAGTTTTTTCTTTTACCTTTAACTTCATAATTAGTCGAAATCGGATTTAGTCGACATTTGGTGAAACCAGATTTTCAAAATTTTGTCAATTTTCAAGATCAATTTTTTCTTTAGAAAATTTAGAGAATTTAACACTTGTAACTAACACCACTTTTTCAGTTTTTACTTTTACTTTTAGCCCCATAAGTTATCAAAATTGGATCTAATTTTCATTTGCTGAAATCCGATTTTCAAAATTTTGTCAATTTTCAAGATAAAAAATCCTCATTTTTTTTTAATACACTTAGAGAATCTAACGCATGAAACTAACGCTACTTTTTCAGTTTTTACTTTTACCATTAATCCAATAAGTTGTCAAAATCGGATCACGTTTCATTGGCTGAAACCTCATTTTCAAAATTTTGTTATTTTTCAAAATAATAAAAATTTCCTAATTTTTTTAGCAAGTTTACAGAATCTAACACTTCAAACAAACACGAAATTTTCAGTTTTTACTTTTCCCTTTAACCTTATAAGTCTTCAAAATCAGATGTAATTTTCATTTTCAAAATTTTGTTAATTTCCGTAATAAAAAAAAACAAATTTTTGCAGTAAATTTAAAGAATCTAATATTTGAAATGAACACCACTTTTTCAGTTTTTCTTTTGCGTTTAACCTCATAAGTCATCAAAATCGGATCAAATCTTCATTTGCTGAAATCCTATTTTCAAAATTTTGTCGATTTTTAAGATACGAAATTTTCTCAATTTAATTTTTAATAAATTTAGAGAATTTAATACATGAAACTAACGCCGCTTTTTCAGTTTTTACATTTACTATTGAGCCAATAAATCGTCAAAATCGGATCAATTTTTAGTGGCTGCAACCTCATTTTCAAAATTTTGTTAATTTTGAATATAATAAAAATTCCCAATTTATTTTAGCAAGTTTACAGAACCTAAAACTTCAAATAAACACCAAATTTTCAGTTTTTACTTTTCCCTTTAACCTTATAAGTCTTCAAAGTCAGATATAATTTTTATTTTCAAAATTTTGTTAATTTCCGAAATAAAATAAAACATTTTTTTTTAATAAATTTTAAAAATCTGTTATTTGAAACGAACACTTCTTCTTCAGTTTTTTCTTTTACCTTTACCTCATAACTCGTCAAAATCTGATTCAATCTACAAACATTTGGTGAAACCCGATTTTCAAAATTTCGTCAATTTTCAAGATAAAAAACTCCTTAATTTTTTTTTTATAAATTTGGAGAATCTAACACATGCTAACGCCGATTTTTCACTTTTTACTTTTACCATTAACCCAATAAGTTGTCAAAATCGGATCAAGTTTCATTGGATGAAACCTCATTTTTAAAATTTTGTTAATTTTCAAAATAAAAAGGACTCCTCATTTTTTTGTAAATTTAAACCGCTTGTTCAGTTTTACTTGTACCTAGCTTCAAAAATTCTCAAAATGGAATCAAATTTTCATTATCAAAAACCTCAATTTCAAAATTTTGTTAATTTTCAAAATAAAAAGGTCTCTTCATTTTATTTTACTAGTAAATGTACAGAATCTAACACAATAAACGACCACCACTTTTTCAATTTTTATTTTTACCTTTAATCTCATATCGTCGTCAAAATCGGATGTATTTTTCATTTTCAAAATCTTGTTAATTTTCAAATTGAAAAACTCTTCTCAAATTGTTTTTTGTAAATTTAAAAAATCTAACTTATGAAATGAACACCAAAATCGGATCTAATCTTCATATGCTGAAATTTCATTGTCAAAATTTTCTTAATTTTCAAAATGAAGAAGATTCCTCAAAAATTTTTAGAAGTTTACAGAAGCCCTGTTTCATAACAATTCCACTCGATTTTCCAACTACAAAATCGCCTGTTCTGTTACATAAATTAAATCCCCCTAGTAGTTACACGGGAATTATATTAATGTACACTTTCACAGCCTTTGTTTTATTGCGGTAGTGGATTTAATTATGATAAATTTGTCTGAATTCCAATTCTAACACACACCGACAACCGCAAACAAGTGTTCTTACGCCAGAATTAACTTTATTAACATGGGCGCTGAGCGTGAAATTCGAGCACTAGGCTCAAAATTCAAGCATGCACGGGTAAACGTACACATCCGCCGTCGCGCTCTTTGCCAACAGCAACCTTTAATTGGTCCAGTTGCATGTCAGAGCAGTTTTCCTCACAATTAAAACTCACACATTATTTCCAAATTGGGCAATCAGATTCGTAGATAAACTGTTATTATGTGTGTGATTGGTACACGCGGTAGTGAATGAGGAAGAACGCGAAATTGGTGTAATTTTGTCTTGTAGAGTTTCTGGTACTACTAGTACTAATTTTACCAGTCTTGAAATAAATAACTTTGGCTTCAATTTACATACTATCATTTCGAAAGTACTACTCCGTAGTAGTCTCAACTAGTGAAAGTACCCAGAGCAAACATCTACAAATCGGTACGACCTCAGAAACAAAACTCCTAATAATTTACCTAAACACCTCCTACAGTCTGTAATTTCAACAACCATTCAGCCATCCGGCCATGCTAATACGCATTAACCCACAGATCAAGTACCACCAGTACCAACACTCAACCCGTCGTGATAGGTCACCACAATCCACAAATCCCATTTTCCTTATTTACATCTCTAATTAATCCGCAATCACCCCATCGACTTTCCCCATCTTTCACTACCGAGACCTAAATCCTAGGTCCAATCCAGGTCAGACACAAAGCCACCTTTCCGAACAATTAATATAATTCGATCAATTAAGATGACATTTTGCGCATAGCTTGAATCAAGGTCAACAGCATATGGTACTCAGTCGTACTTTTGCAGCTGGGTGGTGGTATATGGGCTGGTTGCCTTTCCATGGCCACTGGGATCATCGGGATTCTGGCATCCGCAAGGGAGTGGTGTCCGTTGAAGTCCACGCCCCAGAAAATCACCCACACGATTTTCCTGGCTTTAAGTCTGGTCAGTCTGGCGATCGCGCAGCTGGTGGTGGCGCTCGCCGCCACAGGGGCGGCGAGGGACATCAACAACTCGGAGTACGAAGGGGACGACGAAGACGAGGTACGTTTTAGGTTTGACAAAATTTTCAATAGTGGTACTACATCGGGAAAAATTTTTCCCACCGGATCACCATATCGAGCAAAAATGCTAGTGACAGTTTGTCCTTCAAATACCAGAAACGGCACGTTTTCTAGAAGAATAAATCTCACCTTTAGAAACGTGCACGAACGGTTGAGCCATGTGGTTTCCTCCACGGCATGCGTAACCTACATCTACTCTCGTTTTCAACTGGTCGCCTCCGGCGACGAATTATTAACATATTTGTTTTTTACGCCATCTCCATACAAGAGTACTATCCGAGTTGAAGGTTTTTCGCGGTACTGACGCGCCTATCACTTCTGGAAGGTCAAAGTTAATTAGAAAACGGCTTCAGTACCCATAGTCTCACGATCATTAAAAAAAAAGAGCTAAATATAGGCTTGGTGCTATTTTAGTAGTACCACCCGGAAAATGGAATCACTTGAGGAGAAAAAACGTTAATTGTTGCTTTGGTACTGTTTTAGGTGGTGACCACGACTCCGGTACCACCCGGAAAAATCTCCATCATACTACCCCTCAACTACATGAGCATCCTGTGTAACTTGGGTCTTCTGGCTTTCTCAGCCGCCGAATTTATCGTGGCAGCTATAGCCTCGTACAAAAGCTCGAGAATCCTGTGTCCGTGCTTCCGAAGAAAAGAAGACTATATGGAAGACTTGAACACGCACAGGAATGCTTTGGTTAGTTCTTGGTTGGGTAAACAGAGTCCTCCTCCTCACCTGTACGTGGTTACGACAGGTTCCACGTCGACGTTAGGCAAAGGAAGCAAGGTGGGTACTTCTTCGTGGTAAAAAGTACTCATTTCTGACCATCCATGAAAATTGTGGTGATTTGGTAACCGGTTTCGTTCCTAATAACTTTTTTATAGACAATATTACGACACAATGACGATTTACATAATTTATGTTCCGTAATTGCTTGATTTTGATTGTTTTCTAATGGTACTAATTAAGAGTCAAATTAGCCGTATCTGAATTCCCGAAGGACACAAACAACAATTCGGTACCAATTTGAAGTGGTACCTCTAGGTTGCGCCATTTTTTCCGAACTCCTCTTTCACACGCCCGTGGTCGTACCGCTTCCAAACCAAATTCCAGACTCGAGGTGCGGTCGAGAAAAAGTCGGCCTCAGGCCGCGGCAAAAACTAGACCGAAATCGACATAAATTCATTAAAACCAGCAAGCGCGTGACCAAATCCCGATTGTCTTTAACATTTAAAAAAGTACCACCTAACTGTGCACCAAACTGGAGCTAATTTCACACTTGGAGTCGTCGGAATGTTGATGACACTTTTCTAACAGTACTCGCGTCGTTTTTCTTTTTCGAGTCAATGTAAAGGTGAAAGTTGGATCAATGAACTTAGTACCACATTTCGTACCTTATAATTGCTCGCGTCTTGATGAAAGTGGTTTCTGATTGCAGATGTCCGGTGGTTTACCGGTGCCGGTGTTCGCTATGCCGCACCACCAGGTGGTACCGCAGCGCGTGATGCACTACCCGCTGATCCCGGCGCCTTTGGGTACGATTCCGTCGCCGGTCATCCCGCCGTCGCCGCCGAGGAACAAAGAAATGGTAATTGTTTGCAAAGTAGTACCGGGGTACTGATTATAGTTGTGTAGATGCGGAGGAAGAAGAAGCACGCCTATGCCAAGTGTCCTTCGAGAGACTTAACGTCCAAAAAGGCGAAGTCGAGGTCCAAGTCCAGGAAGGAAAAAAGCGTGACTGAAGAAGACGTGGTTCGGACTTATACAGGGTTGGACAAGACAATCGCGGAGGAATTCATTGACATTTGCGATTCGAGAAATGTCAGCCTGTGTAGTGACTCGAGTTGCACAAGTAGTTGTCAGAGGAGTTGTAATGGGTGCAACACGAATAGCGATGTTGCCTCTAGGGATTATTTAGTCAGTAATAATAAAACGTGAACATGACGTCAGGTTGTCTGGTAACGAATCTGGGTTGTGTTTGCGGTTGGTACCTAACATTTGCTAACTTCTTACAGGTTGTACACTGTGGCTAATGTCTCTCTTATTGTTGTAACTTAAGATGTTGTATAATTTGTAAAAATGTATATGTGATATATTGTGTATATCTTTTTTTAATAAAACCATGAAATGACATTTTTGGTGATTTTGTAAGAATGGACATATATAAAGATCGAGTTCCAATGGAGATAAATAAACTATTGAAAATTTTGTCTTTCAGGAATGAATTAATATCTCCTGTTTTCTATGAGATTAAGAACCTCCAAACACATTTTTGATAAATTATTATATTTCCACAGGGTGTATAGATTGTTTCAGAAGCAACTTTGACCTAAATAATTTTATAGATTAAAAAAGTTGGCCCGCCCACCCACCCTTCTCCATTTCAGTGAACAAATTGCTTTGTCCTAAAATAAAACAAGGATTTCACATTATTAAAAACTAAAACCTCGTGTATTTCACTTCTTCTCCTCATTTCTCATGTCCTTCAGAGATTAGGAACGTTCGTTATCTGCAGTAAAACACCAAAGTTTCAAAAAAGCAAGCTCTAAATTCATTCTATTCAATTTTAAATTTTTTTACCAACTGAATTTGAAATTTAGCACTTTCAACTTTTAATCAATTTTTTATTGAAATTTGAGGACTTCAGAGAGTAAAAAAATTGGTACCTAGTTTCATGAGATTGTGAAAATTTTTTAGAAAATATGTTTATAAAGAGTATTTTATATTGGTTTTGCTTCTGAACCAACTTTGACTTAAATAATTTTATAGATAAAAAAGTTTTCCCCACCCACCCACCCCTTCTCCATTTTAGTGAACAAGTAAAACAAGGATTTTACGTAACCAGAAACAAAAACTTCGTGTAAGAGATCAGAGAAGTTCACATAAAAAAGATTAAATTTCAAATCTGGATCATGTCTGCAAAAATTTTATTTTTTTAAATAGAGTTGTAAATTTTTCGAAATTTTTCTCTTGAAATTCGCTTCAAATTATTTCACATTAAAAAAAGGACACTAGGAGGCCTCAAGATTCTTTTTAACTTTTTCATAGAGAGCCAACTTTAACATAAATAATTTTGTAGATTAAAAAAAGTTGGTAGAAAATGTTTTCGATTTTTGTTTTCTGATAATCTCCATAAAATAAAAACCAGTAGCCTAAGCAACATTTTTTGCTGTTTTGATTTGCAGTTTTTCAAGTTTTCAAGTTTAAATTTTGCAATTTTTCGTTTGGGTTTTTTATTTTTTTCCAGTTTTGCGTTTCTTCAGTTTTTCAATTTTTTCTTAAATTTTTAGATTTTGAAGTTTTTCGATTCAGTTTCTCGAATTTTCAATTTTTCAATGTTTCGATTTTTCACTTCTTCAGTTTCTTGATTTGCAATTATTCACTTCAATTTTTTATTGTCTTTATTTTATTCCATTTTTTGTTTTTTCAACTTTTAGATTTTTTAATTTTTTGTTTTTTCAATTTTAGGTTTTTCAGTTTTTCGATTTGCAAATTTTCCTAGTTTTATTCATTTTGAGTCTGTAATTATAATAATAATTAAAAAAAAAATACTTTTTATCTTTATGATTTTAGGATTTTCCACTTTTCAGTTACTGGATTTTAAAACTTTTTTATTTATTAGATTTTTCAAATTTTCCTAGTTTTATTCATTTTGAGTCTGTAATTATAATAATAATTAAAAAAAAAATACTTTTTATCTCTATGATTTTAGGATTTTCCACTTTTCAGTTACTGGATTTTAAAACTTTTTTATTTATTAGATTTTTCAAATTTTCGGTTTTTAATTTTGAGTTGGTCGATATTTAAGTTTTCAAATTTTCGGCACCTCAATGTTAGAGTTTTTCGAATTTATAATTTTGACAATTCTATAATAATTTTTTTCAATTTTACAATTTTCGGGTTTTCCAATTTTTCGCTTTCGCGTTTTTTCATCTTTCCGAATTTTCTATCCATTATTTGTTTCGATTTTTAATTTTTTAATGTTTCAATTTTTCGTTACTTCAGTTCTTCGAGTTGCAATTTTACGATTTTCGGTTTTTCTATTTTTTAAATTGAAAACTCAGTTTTTCGAATTTTTAATTTTTGAATTTTTCGATTTTTCATTTCATCAATTTCTTGATTTGTTATTAATTCTGGCGATTTTTTATTTACTTTATTTTATTCCATTTTTCGATTTTTCAGTCTTTGGATTTTTTAATTTTTTGTTTATTCGATTTTACATTTTTCGGTTTTCCGATTTGCAAATTTTCTTTGTTTTCATTTTAGATATGTAATAATAATGATTTAAAAAAAATTTCACTTATCAAATTTATGATTTTAGAATTTTTCCACTTTTCAGTTAGTGGATTTTAAACTTTTTCATTGTTCGATTTTACAATTTTCCGACTTTTGAATTTTTCAATTTTTTAATTTTTGAATTTTTCGATTTAAGCCTTTCGAGTTTTTAAGTTTAAATTTTTTAATTCTTCGATTTGCAATTTTACGTTTCGGTATTTTAGTCTCTTTTTTCAGTTTTTTTTTCATTTTTTTTCTTCAATTTTTCGATTTTTCAACTTTTAGATTTTTGAATTTTTTGTTTTTTCAATATTGAATTTTTCAGTTTTTGGATTTGCAAATTTTCCTAGTTTTCATTTTAAATATGTAATAATAATAATAATTTAAAAATTTTTTCACTATTCGATGTTATAATTTATCAAATTTTCGATCCTTCAATGTTACGTTTTTGAATTTACAATTTTGACAATTCTATAATTTTTTGATTTTATAATTTTAGAGTTTTCCAAATTTTTGCTTTCGTGTTTTTTCTTCTTTGCAGTTTTTTTCCTTATTTTTTTTTAATTTCTCGATTTTTAGTTTATCGTATTTGAGTTTTCCAATGTTTCAATTTTTCGTTTCTTCAGTTCTTCAATTTACAATTTTACGATTTTACACATTTTCAATTTGGCAAATTTTTCGTTTTTTAGATTTCCATTTTTCAGTTTTTCAAGTATTCATGTTTAAATTTTTCAGTTTTTCAATTTTCCAGCTTTTTGAATTTTTTTTAATTCTTCGATTTGCAATTTTTCGTCCCGGTTTTCTACCTCCTTTTTTTCAGTTTTTCGTTTTTTCAATTTTTCATTTTTTCCTCCAATTTTTAGATTTAGTTTTTCGATTTACAGTTTCTCGAATTTGCAACTCTTGATTTTTCAATTTTTCGATTTTTCATTTCTTCAATTCCTTGATTTGCAATTATTATTTCTTTTGAATTTTATTTTCTTTATTTTATTCCATTTTTCGATTTTTCAACTTTTATTTAGATTTTTGAAATTTTTGTTTTTTTGAATTTTAGATTTTGCAGTTTTTCGATTTGCAAATTTTCCTAGTTTTCATTTTAAATGTGTAATAACAATAATAATTTAAATTTTCACTTTTCAATTTTATTTATTTAGACTTTTTCCACTTTTCATTTACTGGATTTTAAAATTTTTTCATTTATTCGATTTTTCATTTCATCAGTCTCTTGATTTATTTATTAATATTAATTATTCCTTTCGATTTTTTATTTTCTTTATTTTATTCCATTTTTAGATTTTTCAACTATTAGATTTTTAAAATTTTTGTTTTTTCAATTTTAGATTTTTCAGTTTTCCGATTTGCAAATTTTCCTAGTTTTCATTTTAAATACCTATGTAATAATAATAAATTAAAAAAATTTCACCTTTCAGTTTGATGATTTTAGAATTTTTCCACTTTTCAGTTACTGGGTTTTAAAATTACTTCATTTATTCGATTTTTCAGTTTTACCACTTTTGAATTTTTCAATTTCTAGATTTTCTAATTTTTTTATTTGAGTCTCGAGTTTTAATTTTTTAGTTCTTCGAATTGTTATTTTTCGATTCGGTTTTTATTTTCTTTTTTCAGTTTTCCGTTTCTTCAATTTTTAAATTTTTCCGTTTTTTCTTGAATTTTTTGATTTGCAATTATTATTTCTTCTGATTTTTTACTTTCTTTATTTTATTTCATTTTTCGATTTTTCAACTTTGATTTAGATTTTTTTATTCTTTGTTTTTTTTTTTAAATTTAGATTTTGCAGTTTTTCGATTTGCAAATTTTCCTTGTTTTCATTTTAAATGTGTAATAATAATTATAATTTAAAAAATGTTTTACTTTTCAATTTTATTTGTTTAGAATTTTTCTTCTTTTCAGTTACTGGGTTTTAAAACTTTTTCATTTATTCGATTTTTCAGTTTTCTTACTTTTGAATTTTTCAGTTTTCCCACTTTTAAATTTTTCAATTTCTAGATTTTCCAATTTTTCGATTTGAGTCCCGAGTTTTTAATTTTTAATTTCTTAATTCTTCGAACTGTTATTTTTCGGTTTTTATTTTCTTTTTTCAGTTTTCCGATTCTTCAATTTTTAAATTTTTTATTTTTTTCTTCAATTTTTTAATTTGCAATTATTATTTCTTCTGATTTTGTACTTTCTTTATTTTATTCCATTTCTCGATTTTTCAACTTTTATTTAGATTTTTTATTTTTTGTTTTTTTGAATTTTAGATTTTGCAGTTTTTCGATTTGCAAATTTTCCTAGTTTTCATTTTAAATATTTAATAATAATAATAATAATAATACTGATTTAAAAAATTTTCACTATTCAATTTTATGATTTTATAATTTGTTTGCTTTTCAGTTACTGGATTTTATAACTTTTTCATTTATTCGATTTTTCAGTTTTCCCACTTTTAAATTTTTCGGTTTTTCCAGTCTTTCAATTTTTCAACTTTTCGAATTAAAAAAATGGAAAACTTACAAAACTGTAAAAGTGAAAAAATCAAAAATGTAAAAACGACAAAGTATAAAATTTGAACTTGAAAAATTGAAGAACCGAAAAATTGAAAAATCGAAAATTAAAAATTGACAAATTTTAAATCGGAAAAGTGCAAAATTGAAAAAGAAAAAACAAAATATTGTAAAATCGAAATATTGAAAATTCAAGAAATCGCTAAATCAACGAATTGAAAAATCAAAGATTGAAAATTTGAAAAACTGAATACACGAAAAATTATAAAATTCGAAGAAACATTGAAAAAATAAAGTATTTGAAAAAACAAAAAAATTGTGAAATAAAGTCGAGAAAATAAAAATTAAAAAATCCGGAAAATGCAAAATAAAAAACAAGAACTTGAAAAATTGAGGAAACGAAAAATTGAAAAAAGAAAAATTATAAAATCGAAGAAACAGAATAAACAAAAAAATCTGATATAAAAAAATTTTAAATTCGAGAAACTGAAAAATTAAAATATCAAAATATTGTAAAAATGAGGAACTGAAAAATAAAAATTAAGAATTTGAAAAATTTAAGAAACGGAAAATGACAAATCGAGAAATTAAAAACTGAGAAACTACAAAATCAAAAAAAAAAATCGAAAAAACGAAACATTATAAAATTGAAAAATTGCAAACCGAAACACTGAAGAAACGAAAAATTGAAAAATTTGAAAGTTGAGAAATTGAAAAATTGGAAAAAAAGTTTCCCGATTTTTTGTCTTAGAGGGTATATCAACTGGCAAAATCAGTCTTATCTTCGCAATACTAACCCCGCCCACCCACCCTCTCTTTTCTTAGGGGATATATCAAATGCCAAAATCAGTCTTTTCGTAGCAAGTACTAACCCCGCCCACCCGCCCTTTATTTTCTTAGAGGATATGTCATTCGCCATAATCAGTCTTCTCTTTGCAAATTCTAAATTCTAATAGCCTGTAGCGGCACAATAACACATGGGTAAGCAGAGCAAAGATAAGTTGTCTTGTGGTGTAGCGGTCAGCATACCAGCCCGGAATGCTTGGAGACGTGGGTTCGAATCCCACCGAGGCACAACATTTTTCTCTGCTTACCTATATTGGTGACCTCCGACAGGCAACGCCCACGCAACATCCTTCTGCCACCGCCCTGTGCCCGCTGTGTTCGGGGTCCGCAGCACCGCCAGGGTTCGAACAACGACCGTAAGAGTGGTAGGGGCGACGCCAGCATCTATCTCCTTCGCACCCCAGCACGACCGCGCGCTGTGTCGCTGGGGGGGGGGGGGGGGGAGTACTGTAGCGGCACAATAACACATGGGTAAGCAGAGCAAAGATAAGTTGTCTTGTGGTGTAGCGGTCAGCATACCAGCCCGGAATGCTTGGAGACGTAGGTTCGAATCCCACCGAGGCACAACATTTTTCTCTGCTTACCTATAAGCCCATTGATATACCGCAATTTTTAAAAATTTCAAAAAAATGGAATTTCACTGGGAATTTTTCGAAAATATTGCGCAGACACAGACAGACAGGCAGACTAACGGAAACGTGGAACCACTTTTCCGTGAAAGCTGAAGGAATCAGTTTGACATTGCTATATCTGAAGACCGTTCCACCACCAAAACGCCAAATTATTAAAAAAGTAAAATTTATTACTTCACTTGCTTACATCAATATACAATACATCAAAGCAGCGTTCTAACAGTAATTAAAACTCCTACCTAACGATCACATTTCGTATACTACCTATCCTAACACATGGAGCTTCCAGAGGTACTTAATCACCTAACAATAAATTCGTCATTTTCGAAAAACCTACTTATCTAAATTAAATTATCTGACTTAACTAACTTATCACAACACTTTCAATCTCACTAGTGGCTATCGTTAGTCTCCAACGAATTCGTCTCGGCTTTGCCCGAATACTGTTTCAACAACTCGTTTAGTTCGAAATACGTCTCACAATAGACGAAGTCTTTTGGCTGAACACCTTGGAACGTGTTGATCACACTTGGCTTGAGGTTATAAAAGAGGATCGGTTGCTTGCGCTTGTGGAAATCTTCAATGAGGGACTTGATACCCTGTAATAGTAACATTAGTAACACAAACACTAAAGTTAGGTTAGGTTACCTTAGCTGCTGTGAAATCCGCGCCCTGTATATGTCGAGCGTCTATGACAACAGGAATGGAGCTGGAACCTTGTTTGACTCCAGCTTTGGAGACTACAGTCCTAACGTACTCGACTGACGGGAAAGTCAGGCTTCGGTCGGGGGTGATGAGGAGGTAGTCGCAGCCTGAGTAAGCCTACAATTTTATTGTTGTCATAGTGTGTCATACAACCGGTGAAGCCACGTACCGAAACCTTTTCTACATTGACCGAAGGTCTGGCTGTAGCGTATAGAAGAAAGATCAAGTTGATTCCCACTCCTACCACGATCCCGATTTCCAGACGCAAGAACAAACAACAAACAAAAGTCGTGCAGGCCGGGATCAGGTCGGACTCTGGAACAACCAGGGTTAATTTTGGTTCGGCGCGGTTGTCCCACTTACTTTTCGTCCTCCACATGGGTTTGACAACATGAAACTCTACCATAAATACTACTGCAGCGATAATAACGGCAGCTAAAGAAGCTTTAGGAATGTAAGAAAAATAAGGAGTGAATAGATGTAAGGAGAGAATTACAATGATTCCAGTATAGATTCCACCGAAAGTTGTTTTGACACCGCTGGCGTGATTGACGGCTCCTCTTGACAATGCTCCTGACACTGGCATCGACTGGACGAAGGAAGACGCTATGTTGCACACACCCAAAGCTAACATCTCTTGGGTGGCGTCAATCGTCTTCCCATCAGCTGGAACAAGTCATGGTATAATTGTCAATAACATAGACAATGGGTCTTTACCGAACACTTTCGCCAGGGCGATGTTCTCCAAGATTGACAACAATGGTACGACGATGATCCCCGAGCCCAAAGCGGATGACATGTCGACGAAGTTGTACGTGGTGTTGTCAATGTGGGCTTCGAATGGTGGAGGTTTGAACTCTGGAAGTCCAGGTTTGATGTAGCCCGTCAAAATGAAGGGTTGGGACCCATGAAGCTCGAAAAAGTAGGCCAAAACGGCTGAAAAAACCACCACGAGGATGTTCCTGGCGGTCGACACCAACCAAATTATCTTCGTCAGGACTTTATGGATCCTTTTTCGCTCCTTGATGTCTTGGGGCCCGATCTTCACATCCTTGATGCTCTACAAAAACCGATTACTCATTATTAGAAGGTAGTGTTTTTGTGGATCTGGACTTCGTGCCAGTTAGTAGAAAGATTTTCATTGTTGGATGATTCACGCTTTAATCACGATACCATCGATAATTGATGCAGGATGTGGCAGTTTTAACAGTTTGATTGGGGAGAATTGGGGTAACAAACACCGAGGAATGCGAATGTGGTTCAAGCTTCAAGGATACAGCGAAAAACCGCACGGATCAAGATTTTAGGTAAATTAATAGAAAATAATAAAACCGCAGAATAATTAGCCGAGTGTGAGGTGATACCCGAGTAGGAAATGATGCAATACGAGACGCAAACAGGTGTTTCGGCTGATAAAAAATAACGGTACGACTTAATTGTTTTTATGGTTGATAAAAAAGCGGAAAATTTCTGGCCGGCTGATTGCTTTCGGAATCTGTTGTGGCACCTATTTGGCAAATGCTAATTTCAGTCGTAAATTAAAAAAGCTATAAAAAAATTATATAAAGTTCGCGATATCAGCGAAATCACTGCGGAATTTGTTAGACGGATTTTGAAGTGATTGTTGTTGACGGTGATGTGGAAAATTTCAGATTGCGAGTGTAATGATAGCGGCATTTTAATTGTCTTGTGGCTAATAATTTTGTTTTTCTTGTTTGTTGTCGTCTCTGTGTTCCGGGAATGCTGCGAGGAAACATTACGTGGTCGACGAAGATTTGGCAATTTAGGGATTTTAACGTACCCAGAAAAAAAAAACTATATTTCTTGTCGTTAATTATACGTAAAAGCATAATTTGATTACTATTTTCAATCTAACAATACTCAATTAATTAACACCGTTAAACTGACAATTCACTAGCTACACTTACACTTGAGGCATTCATGAAGTCCTCGAGTTCTTTCCAATTCTTTCCAAAACAAGACATGAGAGGTTCCTGACATTCTTTCAAACTCCTACGAAAACCAGACACAAGAGGTCCTCGAGATTTTTTCAAACTACTTCAAAAACAAAACCTGAGATTCTTTCAAACTTCTTCAAAAACCAGACACAAGGAATCCACGAGATTCTTTTAAACTACATACTTCAAACCAAAACATAAGGAGTCCCCGAGATTCTTTCAAACTACTTCAAAAATCAAAACAAAAGAAGCCCCCGAGATTCATTAAAACTACTTCAAAAACCAGACACAAGAGGTCCCCGAGATTCTTTATACCACTTCAAAAACACAACAAAAGGGGTCCGCGAGATCCTTTAAAATACTTCAAAAACCACGCATAAAGGGTCCCCGAGATTCTTTCAAACTACTTCAAAAACCACACACAAAGGTTCCTCGAGATTCTCTCAATCTACTTCAAAAATCACACACAAGTGGTCTCCGACAATTTTTCAAATGACTTCAAAATCAAAACAAAAGGAACCCCATATATTTTTTCAAACTACTTCAAAAACACAACAAAAGAAGTCCCCGAGATTCTTTCATACTACTTCAAAAACCACACACAAAAGGTCCCCGACATTCTTTCGAATTACTTCAAAAACCACACGGAAGTGGTTCCCGGAGATTTTTTCAAACTACTTCAAAAATAAAAGGAAAAGTGTCCCCACGATTCCTTCAAACTACTTCAAAAATAAAACGAAAAGTGTCTCCGAGATTCTTCCAAACTACTTCAAAAATAAAACGAAAAGTGTCCCCGATATTCTTTCAAACTACTTCAAAAACACAACAAAAGAAGTCTCCGAGATTCTTTCATACTAATTCAAAAACCACACACAAAGGGTCCCCGAGATTCTTTCGAACTACTTCAAAACCACGCGGATGTGGTTCCCGGAGACTCTTTCAAACTATGTATTTCAAAAATGAAACGGAAAGTGTCCCCGAGATTCTTTCAAACTACTTCAAAAACATAACAAAAAGTGTGCCCGAGATTCTTTCAAACTACTTCAAAAACCATACATAAGGGGTCCCCGAGATTCCTTCAAATTACTTCAAAATCAAAACAAAAGGAATCCCCGAGATTCTTTCAAACTACTTCAAAAACACAATAAAAAGAGTCTCCAAGATTCTTTCAAACTGCTTCAAAAATAAAACAAAAAAGGTTACCAAGATTCTTTCAAATTAATTCAAAAACAAAACAAAGGGGTCACCGAGATTCTTTCAAATTACTTCAAAAACAAAAAAAAAATAGTCCCCGAGATTCTTTCAAACTACTTCAAAAACCAGACATAAGGGGGCCCCGAGATTTTTCCAAACTATTTCAAAAACCAGACACAAGAAGCCCCCGAGATTTTTTCAAATTATTTCAAAATCAAAACAAAAGAGATCGGCTAGATTTTTTCAAATTACTTAAAAAATAAAGCAAAAAGTGTTCTCAAGATTCTTTTAAATTACTTCAAAATCAAAACAAAATGAGTCCCGGAGATTCTTTCAAACTACTTCAAAAACAAAACACAAGCGGTCCCCAAGATTCTTTCAAATTGCTTCAAAAACAATACACCAAAGTTTCTCCGATATATCGTCAAATAACTTCAAAGACAAGACGTCACAAATCAGGAGAGTTTGAGATTCTTTCAAATTGCTTCAAAAACAAAAAAGGGGTTCCGAAATTTTTCTAAACTACTTCAAAAATAGACACAATGGGTCCTCGAGATTCTTTCAAATTACTTCGAAAACAAAATACAAGCGATCTCGGAGGTTCTTTCAAATTATGTACTTCAAAAATAATACACTGAAATATCCCCGAGATTCTTTCTAATTACTTCAAAAACCAAATATAAGTAGTTTCCAAGGTTCTTTTAAGTTATTTCAAAAACAAGACCCTCAGGAGATTTCCGAGATTCTTTTAAATTACTTCATTTCGATTCTTTAAACTCTATTGTCAACATCACCTTCAGACGCCAATTTAACAATATTTAACTAGAAGTTTTATTTATTTATATTTAGTTAGTTGAAGTTGTATTATAATTATTTTTTTTAATAGATATTGATTCTTTTTTTTTGTATTACTATTATTTTTAATATATATTACTTTTGTTCTTTATAGATTTTCTGTGTTTGGGTTTGTAACCTGTTTCGAAATAACTCATTTATTTATTTATTTGTTTGTTTATTTATTCCTTCATTTATTTATGTATTTATCTTTCAAACTACTTCAAAAACCACACACAAAGGTTCCCGGAGTTTATTTCAAACCAGTACAAAAACACAACAAAAAAAGTTCCCGAGACTCTTTCAAATTACTTCAAAATCAAAACAAAAGTAGTCCCCGAGATTCTTCGAACTACTTCAAAAACCACACACAAAGGGTCTTCGTGATTCTTTCAAATTACTTCAAATTCAAAACAAAAAGTATCCCCGAGATTCTATCAAACTACTTCAAAAACAAAACAAAAGGGGTCTCTGAGATTCTTTCAAACTACTTCAAAAACCACGCATCAGGGGTCCCCGAAATTCTTTCAAATTACTTCAAAATCAAAACAAAAGTAGCCCCCGAGATTCTATCAAACTACTTCAAAAACAAAACAAAAAGCGTCCCTGGGATTCTTTCAAACTACTTCAAAAACTGCACACCGAGATTCTTTCAAAATTACTTCAAAATCAAAACAAAAGGAACCATCGAGATTCCTTCAAGCTACTTCAAAAATGCAACAAAAGGAACCCCCGAAATTCTTTCAAACTACACCAAAAACCACACACAAGAGGTCCCCCAGATTCTTTCAAATTACTTCAAAATCAAAACAAAAAGAGTTCCCGAAATTCTTCAAACTACTTCAAAAATAACACAAAGGTTCCCCGAGATTCTTTTAATTACTTCAAAAACAAACAAAGAGGTCCCTGGGATTCTTTCAAACTACTTTAAAAACCAAACGCATGGAATACCCGAGGTCCTTTCAAGCTACTTCAACAGCCAGGCACAAGAGACAAGTGGTTCCCTTGATTCTCCCAAACTACTTCGATTTTTCAAATATTGGATTTTAAAACTTTTTCATTTATCTACTCGATTTCAATATTTAATTTTCCATTTTTCAATTTTATCAATGTTACAGTTGAATTTACAATTTTTTGTTTTGGCGATTTTTCTTCCTTACAATTTTTATATTCATTAATTTTTTTCGATGTTTAATAATTTCTCTATTTTCAGTGTTTCAAATTTTCGTTTCTTCAGTTCTACGATTTGCAATTTTTTGTTTCTTCCATTTTTCGATTTTTCAAGTTTTCGAATAAAAATATAAAAATAACAATTGCCTTACGCTCAGGAAGTAAACAATGGAAAAATTGCGAAATGTAAAACTGAAAAATTAAAATGAAAAAGAGAAAACTTTGAAAAATCTAAACATTGGAAATTAAAAACATAAAAATCGAAAAAATGCAAAATCAAAACTACAAAAAAACAACTTGTAAAATCGAAATGCTGAAAATTAAAGAAATGGGAAAATCGGATAACTGAGAATTCCGAACATTGTAAAATTAAAAATTTGAAAATTGGTAAATCGACGAAGTGAAAATACAAAAATCAGACACAAGCGGTCCACCAGATTTTTTCAAACTACTTCAAAAACCAAACGCATGGGATACCCGAGGTCTTTTCAAATTATTTCAAAAACTAGACACAGAGAATTCCAGAGATTCTTCAAGCTATTTCAAAAGCCACACACAAAGGGTCCCCGAAATTCTTTCAAATTACCTCAAAATCAAAACAAAAGGAACCCTCGATATTTTTTTAAACTACTTCAAAAACCACACACAAGGGGTCCCCGAGATTTTTTTTAAATTACTTCAAAATCAAAACAAAAGGAGCTCCCGAGATTCTTACAAACTACTTCAAAAACAGAACAAAAAGTGTCCCCGAAATTCTTTCAAACTACTTCAAAAACTATACATAAGGGGTCCCCGAGATTCTTTCAAATTACTTCAAAATCAAAACAAAAAAGTCCCCGAGATTTTTTCAAAAAAGGGATTCCGAAATTTTTCTAAACTACTTCTAAAACCACACACAAGAGATCCTTGAGATTCTTTCAAATTACTTCAAAATCAAAACAAAATGAGCCTCCAAGATTCTTTCAAACTATTTTAATTATACAACAAAAAGGGTCCTCGAGATTCTCTTAATCTACTTCAAAAATCACACACAAGTGGTCCCCGACAATTCTTCAAATGACTTCAAAATCAAAACAAAAGGAACCCCTGAGATTCTTTCACGCTACTTCAAAAACCATACACAAGGGATCCCTGAGATTCTTGCAAACCACTTCAAAAACACAACAAAAGGAGTCCTCGAGATTCTTTCAAACTACTTCAAAAACACAATAAAGAGTGTCGTCGAGATTCTCTCAATCTACTTCAAAAATCACACACAAGTGGTCCCCGAGAATTTTTCAAATTACTTCAAAATCAAAACAAAAGGAGCCCCCGAGATTTTTTCTAACTACTTCAAAAACTACACACAAAGGGTCCCCGAGATTCTTTCAAACAACTTCAAAAACCACACAAAAGTGGTCCCCGAGATTCTTTCAAACTACTTCAAAAACCACACACAAAAGGTCCCCGAGATTCTTTCAAACAACTTCAAAAACCATATATAAGGGGTCCCCGAGGTTCTTTCAAATTACTTGAAAATCAAAACAAAAAGAGCCCCTGAGATTCTTTCAAATTATTTCAAAATCAAAACAAAAGAAGGCCTCGATATTCTTTCAAACTGCTTCAAAAACACAACAAAAAGAGTCCCCCCGACTCTTTGAAACTGCTTCAAAAACAATACAATAGGAGTCCCGAAGATCTTCTTTCAAACTGCTTCAAAGATAAAACACAAGCGGTCCCCAAGATTCTTTCAAATTGCTTCAAAAACAATATACACAAGTTTCCCCGATATTTCTTCAAATAACTTCAAAGACAAGACGTCACAGATCACGAGAGTTTGAGATTCTTTCAAATTACTTCAAAAATAATACATTGAAATATCCCCGAGATTCTTTCTAACTACTTCAAAAACCAAAGATAAGTGGTCCCAAAGATTCTTTTAAATTATTTCAAAAACAAGACCCTCAGGGGATCTCCGAGATTCTTTCAAATGACTTCATTTCGATTCTTTAAACTCTAGTGTCAACCAGGCGCCAATTTAAAAATATTTGACTAGAAGTTTTATTTATTTATATTTAGTTAGTTGAAACTGTATTATTATTATTTTTTAATAGATATTGATTCTTTTTCTTTGTAGTACTATTATTTTTAATATATATTACTTTTCTGTGTTTGGGTTTGTAACCTGTTTCGAAATAAATAATGTATTTATTTATTTGTTTATTTATTCGTTTATTCATTTATTGATTTATATATTTATTTATTAAAAAGACAAGATCACGGGATTTTGAGATTCTTTAAAACTACTTCAAACACATAACAAAAAGAGTCCCGAGACTCTTTCAAAGTACTTCAAAAACCACACACAAGGGATCTCCGAGATTCTTTAAAATTATTTCCAAATCAAAACAAAAAAAGCCCCCGAGATTCTTTCAAACTACTTCAAAAACATAACAAAAAGAGTCCCGAGATTATTTCAAACAACATCAAAATTAAAACAAAACGAGCCCTCGAGATTCTTTCAAACTACTTCAAAAACACAACAAAAGGAGACCTCGAGATTCTTTCAAACTACTTCAAAATGAAAACAAAAGGAGTCTCTTTCAAACTATGTACTTCAAAAATAAAACAAAAAGTGTCCCCCAGATTCTTTCAAACTACTTCAAAAATACAACAAAAAGAGCCCCCGAGATTCTTTTAAAGTAATTCAAAAACCACACACAAAGTCTTCCCGAGATTCTTTCAAACTATTTCAAAAACATAACAAAAAGTGTCCCCGAGATTCTTTCAAACTACTTCAAAAATCAGACATAAGGGGTCCCCGAGATCACACAAAGGGTCCCCAAGATTCTTTCAAATACCTCAAAAACATAACAAAAGTGTCTCCGAGATTCTGTGAATCTACTTCAAAAACTACACACAAGTGGTTCTCGAAAGTTTTTCAAATTACTACAAAATCGAAACAAAAGGAGATTCTTTCAAATTACTGCAAAATACGACATACAAGTGGTCCCCTTGAATCTTCAAATTACTTCAAAATCAAACAAAAGGAACCCCCGAGATTCTTTCACATTACTTCAAAATCAAAACAAAAGGAGCCCCCGAGATCATTTCCAATTACTTCAAAATACTATAGAAAAAGGGTTCCCGAGATTCTTTCAAACTACTTTAAAAACTAGGCACAAGTGATCCCCGAGATTTTCTCAAACTACTTCAAAAACAAACAAAATATGTTCCCGAGATTCTTTTAAACAAGTTCAAAATCAAAACGAAAGGGGTCCCCTAGATTCCTTTAAACTACTTCAAGAACTCCCCGAGATTTTTCAATTTACTTCAAAACCAAAACAAAAGTGGTCCCCTAGATTTTCCCAAACTACTTCAAAAACAAAACAAAAGAGGTCCCCAAGATTCTTTCAGACTACTTCAAAAATCAGATACAAGAGTTCCACGAGACTCTCTCAAACTACTTCAAAAACAAAACAAAAGAGGTTCCCGAGATTCTTTCAAATTACTTCAACTACAAGACAAGGGATCTCCGAATTTCTTTCAAACTACTTCAAAAACAAAACGCAAGGATTCCAAGATTCTTTCAAACTAGTTCAAAAATAAAACAAAAGAAGTCCCACTTTTAGAATTTTTCATTTTTCAATTATTATTGGATTTTAAAACTTTTTCATTTATCTATTCGATTTCAATATTTCATTTTTTACAATGTTACGGTTTTACGAATTTACAATTTTGACGATTTTGCAATTTTTGGGTTTTCTAATTTTTCATTTTGGCGATTTTTCTTCCTTACAATTTTTCTATTCATTAAATTTTTTCGATGTTTAATAATTTCTCGATTTTTAGTTTTTCAGTGTTTCCATTTTTCGATTTTTCAACTTTTCGAATAAAAATATGAAAGTAGCAATTCGTCCTCGGACTCGATTACTATACTTCTTCACCACACGCTCGGGAAGTAAAAAATGGAAAAATTGCGAAATGTACAACTGAAAAATTAAAATGATAAAATGAAAACTTGGAAAAATCTAAAAATTGGAAATAAAGAACGAAAAATTGTAAAACAAAACAAAAACGCATTTTCTTGTGGCATCAATTATATTAAATATTAATACATGTTTATAAAAAAATCTGAAACTTTCCAACTTTCAAAAATCGATATTTCTTTTAAATTTTTTGTTCTCATTTTTCTAGTAAGTCGATGTGTCTCTTAAAAAGTAAAAAATCGCAGGGGAACTATCAACTTTAAACATAGAAAATACTTAAGAAAAAGGAAATAAAACAAAAAAATAGAATAAGATAAAATTGTAATATGTAATAACATTTTTTGCCTTTATTTATCAACAAAATATTGTGGACAGATTTTAAAAATAACCCTAATACAATTTTTTTGTGAATCATTGCCAAAAACATCAAGGAAATTGGAATAACGTGGCAACGTCGCATCGGAATTTCAAACTTTGGTCTTTGACTTTTTTCTATGTGATGTGGTATATTTTTCATATTTAATTAAAATATTCCGAAAAATAAAAATATATGTTTAAAACGGTTTTATGTGTTCCACTGTCAATACCACAGTACTTGTCTTGGTCCTTGGACCAGCGTTGTATCTAATTTTGAAAGTCACGTATGGACCTCTCAGTTGTTACTGTTTCACATTAAATGCGACTTTCCCACACGCACGCCAATGTTGATAACATGGCCTCAGTTTCAATGCAAGAATATCGGATTATATCGTCCAGATTAATATTCACCGACTTTACCTGCCATTACCCGTTAGACTCATCTGACTAACAACTAAACAACCGAGATTACGCTACAAGCGCGTTTCACCATTTTTAGAAGCCGTCGACACCGTGTTCCGCTCCATTGCAATAGTGCACACCGGTAATTTTTAAAAATAATTTATTTCTCAATAGACACTTTCCCGCCCATCGCAGTTACGAAACCCTGCAAAAACCGCAGATAAAATAATTTAAACAACAACAACAACAACAAAGTGCCAAGAAATCAATTCTCCACTCCGCTTTTTGCCCGAATTCTGTCAACTCAGCACCACAACGCTGCACCTGCCACTAGCGCGCTTTTTTCCAATTTTTGGGAAGTACCTCGTCCAAAACCCACTGAACTTAATCCTGAAGGCCGCCACATTCGTAATCCGACTGTGCATAAAATCCCGGTGAATAATAGCAACTTCGCGATTTCGAAATCAGGAAGAGATCGGCGCAATTAGTAACAATAAAGCGTATTAATTATCGGCCCATTTTTAATGCATCAGGGAAACCGAGCAAAAAGCAGCTGTCTCCGTTATATAACTGATCATAGTAGGCGTCATTGCATCCAAGGACACTTACCCGCAGGATCAGCAGGACCACCATGCACGACAGCCCCAGGATGCAGTCCCAGAGCCTGGTCTCGGTGATGTGCTCGAAGATCTGCTCCCAAACTTGCAGGAATTTGCCCCCGGGGTAGCTCAAACCGAGCACGTCTTTGACTTGGGTAGTGGCGATGATGATGGCCGCCGCTGACGTAAACCCGATCGAGACCGGTCCTGATATGAAGTCGATCAGGAAGCCTGAAGAAAAAAGTTGTTATTAGGTCAGGAGTATTAATAGCCTTGTTGCATTCGTAGAGAAAATAGTGGCGGTACGGGTGACAAAAGGCGCTCCTCGAGTGGTACCGACGAGCGCTTGAGGGCGAAACCGCGCTCCGCTGTCCTCAATTCGGGTACTACTACGCACTACTATTACCGGTGATAATAAACGCAGACCATTTGCCCATTTAATAGCGACCACACAAGATAAACATTGGCAAATTCAACGGCGAGGAGGTCATCAGTAATATACATTTTAACGCAAGGATTTCGCAAATACCAAGTGGTACTAGCGGTTTACCTTAAATTTCTTTCCTCTTTGGTTGTTATCGAGTGCTGGTCTAGCGTATTTACCTACCTAGTTGGAGGAGACCCATGAGGAACTCGACGCAGCCGCTGAGGAAGCAGAGTAAGACGGCGCCGCTGACGCCGAAGCCGTGGTTGTTTTCGCGGGTTAGGAGACCGGCGATGGCGGTGGGGCCGATGGGGGCTTCCTTGCAGCTGCCGAAAATGGTGTAGACGAAGCAGGCCATGAAGGAGGAGTATAAACCTGGAGGAGAGTGGATAAAGTCACTTTATAATCCGCACAAATGGGTCAAAATTTTTTAAAAATTTTCAAAAATGTACAAAATTTCAGTAATTCATGAGTAATTAAAAATGGCGAAAATTGAAAAACCTATTCTGAATTACCAATGGCGTTCGAACTTGACCCTGACCTGATAATGGATAGTTAATTAGCCGAAACTAGGCGCTAAAAGCGCACCAAAAATTATGCTTGACTCGTCTGGAAAAAACCTCAAAAGTTTCCAGTAATTTGACTTAGAGCACCCTATATATTTTTACACAATTTCTTTTTTAAATTTCACTGCGACGTTGCCATGTTATTCCAGTTTTCTGGAATTTTTACTTCTCGAAAGTAAGCTAAGGAAGTATTCTAATCGAGTGCATCGGGTGACTAGATACTTTTATGTTTTCTCGACGTTTCATGACCCCGAGAATACGAAATAGTTAGACATGTAATCTCCGAAACTACTGCACCGATTGTTGTCAAATTTTGTAAATGTTATAAGGTAAGATACTCTTGCATTTCTGGTTTATTTGGGATTTTCACTTTGGGTTTTTCGAATTTTCGATTTTTCGATACTCTGATTTTCAATTTTTTAACTTCATTATCGATTTTTCAATTTTTCAATTTTTCCACTTTTCGATTTTTCGATTTTAGAATTTTCGGTTATTCGACTTTCTATATTTCGTTTCTTGGACTTTTCGATTTTTCAAAATTTCGATTTCAAATTTTTGAATTTTCGGTTTTTCCATTTTTGATTTTTAGATTTTCATTTCAAACATTATGTCACTGGATTTTCGATTTCTCAATTTTTTTTTTGATTTTTGGAATGCCTATTTTCGATTTTTCAGTTTTTCGACTTTCCGATTTTTGGAATTTTCGTTTCTGCAATTTTAGATTTTTCGATTATTATTTTGATTCAGCGTATTTTGATTATTTTACTTTCGATTTTCGATATTTCGAATTTTCGATGTTCTAATTTTCAAACTTCTTAATTTCGATGTCAGGATTTTTCAATTTGTCCATTTTTCGACTTAACGATTTTTCAAGTTTGGAATTTTAGATTATTCGACTTTTAATATTTCGTTTCTTGGAATTTTCGATTTTTATATTTTCGAATTTTCGACTTTTCGAACATTGGATTTTCAATTTTCAGAGTTTTTTTCGATTTTTGAAATTTCCTTTTTCGGTTTTTCGAATTTTTGATTTTCGATTTGTTCATTTTACAAAATTCCAATTTTCAATTTTTTACATTTCGCTTCTCCATTTCTCGATTTTTCGATACTGAGAATTTTCACTTTTCGAAATTTCCAATGTTCGATTTTTCAATATTCTAATTTTCAAATTTGGAGTTTAGAATTTTAAATTATTCAACTTTTGATATTTTGTTCCTAGGATTTTTCGATTTTCGGTATTTCGACTTTTCGATTTAGATCACTGGATTTCTTGAGAGTTTTTCGATTTTTGGAATTTCCATTTTCGGCTTTTCGACTTTTCTATTTTAGAATCGTTCATTTTCCGAAATCCGAGTGTTCAATTTTTTTACTTTTTGCTTCTTCGTTTCTCGATTTTTCAGTTTTTCGACTTTCTGATTTTTCAAATTTCCGTTTTCTCAATTTTCGAATTTTCGAATATTTGATTCGTCGAATTTTTGATTTCTCAATTTTCCATTTTTCAAAACTTTCAATTTCGACTTTTCGCCATTCTAACTTTCAAATTTTTTAAATTAAATTTCTCGATTTTTCAATTTTTCCCATTTTTCGACTTTTCAATTTTAGAATTTGCGGTTACTAGATTTTCGAAATTTCATTTTTTTCTATATTTCGTTTCTAAGATTTTTTGAAATCTCGATTTTAGAATTTGCGGTTACTAGATTTTCGAAATTTCATTTTTTTCTATATTTCGTTTCTAAGATTTTTTGAAATCTCGATTTTCGAATTTTTGATTTTTCAGTTTTCCTTATTATAATTTTTCGTCTTTTTTCGTCCTTATTCGTCCTTTTTGGTCCTTTTTCGTCCTTTTCGGCCTTTGTCGTCCTTTTTCGTCCTTATTATCCTTTTTCGTCCGTATTATCTTTTTTCTAACTTTTTCGTCTTTTATCGTCGTTTTCGTCCTTTTGCGTCCTTTTTCGTCCTTCTCGTCCTTTTTCGTCCTTCTTCGTCCTTATTGTCTTATTTCGTCCTTTTTTGCCCTTTTCGTCCTTATTATCCCGTTTCTTCCTTCTTCGTCCCTTTTCGTCCTTATTATACGTTTTTCGTCCTTCTTCGTCATTTTTCGTCCTTCTCGTCCTTTTCCGTCCTTTGTCAGTTTTTCGACTTCCTGATTTTTCAAATTTCCGTTTTCTCAATTTTCGAATTTTCGAATATTTGATTCGTCGAATTTTTTATTTTTCAACTTTCAATTTTTCGAAATTTCAAATTTTCCATTTTTCAAACTTTCAATTTTCCAAATTACGAGTGTTCGACTTTTCGCTATTCCAACTTTCAATTTTTTTTATTTCAATTTCTCGATTCTTCAATTTTCCCATTTTTCGACTTTTCGATTTTAGAATTTTCGGTTACTAGACTTTCGATGTTTCGTTTTTTTCTATATTTCGTTTCTAAGATTTTTCGAAATCTCGATTTTCGAATTTTTGATTTTCCAGTTTTCCTTATTATAATTTTTCGTCCTTTTTCGTCCTTATTATCCTTCTTCTACCTTTTTCGTCCTTTTGCGTCATATTTCTTTTTTTTTTGTCCTTTTCGTCCTTTGTCGTCCTTTTCGTCCTTTCTGTCCATTTTCGTCCATATTATCCTTTTTCGTCCTTTTTCGTCCTTATTTGTTCTTTTTCTTCCTTCTTCGTCCTTTTTCGTCCTTGTCGTCCTTTGTCGTCTTTTTCGTTTTTTTTCGTCCTTTCCATCTTTTTTCGTCCCTATTATTCTTTTTCGTCGTTTTTCGTTCTTTTTCGTCCTTCTTCATCCTTTTTCGTCCTTTTCGTCTTTTTTCGTCCATATTATCCTTTTTCGTCCTTCTTCGTCCTTCTTAGTCCTTATTATCCTATTTCGTACTTTTTCGTCCTTATTATCCTTTTTCGTCCTTTTTCGTCCTTTCCGTCCAAATTATCCTTTTTTGTCCTTCTTCGTTCTTTGTCCTCCTTTTTCGTCATTTTCGTTATTTTTCGTCTTTTCTCGTCCTTTTCGTCCTTCTTCGTCATTTTTCGTCTTTTCGTCCTTTTTCGTCCCTCTTCGTCCTTCGTCCTTATTATTCTATTTCGTCCTTATTATCCTTTTTCGTCCTATTTCGTCATTTTTTGTCCTTTTTCGTCATTTTCGTCCTAATTATCCTTTTTCGTCCTCTTGCGTTCTTCTTCGTCCCTTTTCGTTATTTTTCGTCTTTTCTCGTCCTTTTCGTCATTTTTCGTCCTTCTTCGTCTTTTTTCGTCCTTCTCGTCCTTTTTCGTCCGTATTATCCTTTTTCGTCCTTATTAACCTTTTTCGTCGTTTTTCGTCCATTTTCGTCCTTTTTCGTCCTTAGTATCCTTTTTCGTAATTTTTCATCCTTCTCGTCCTTTTCGTCCTCTTTCGTCCTTACTATCCTTTTTCATCCTTTGTCGTCCTTTTTCGTTCTTTTCGTTCTTTTCATCCTTTTTCGTCCTTTCTCATTATTTGAATATTTGATGCATCGGTTTTTCGTTATTCAAATTATCAATTTGTTTCTTTTTTGATTTACCGATTTTACTATTTTTCGATTTTTCGAATTTTTTTATTTATTTTTCAATTTTTTGATTTTTTCTCGATATTCCGATTTTTCTAGTTCTGACTTTGGGTGGATCGATTTTTCGATATTCGAATTTGTTTCTTTTTTTATTTTCCGATTTTTCAATTTTTCGTTTTTTCAAATTTTCGGTTTTTCGACTACTGATTTTTTGAGTTTTCGATTATTCAATTTTCTGATTCTTCAGTTTTTAAACTTTTCAAGTTTTTTATCTTTCGACCTTTTGATTTTTTCTCGATTTTTCGAATTTCGAACTTTCCACTTTTCGATATTCCGATTTTTCGAATTTTCGGTTTTTCCATTTTTCGGATTCTCATTTTTCGAATTATCAATTTGTTTGTTTTTGATTTTTCAAATTTTCAATTTTTTGTTTTTTCAAATTTTCGATTTCGAATTTTCGATTATGGATGTTTTAATTTAAAATTATACAATTTTCTCATTCTTCAGTTTTTAGACTTTTCAATATTTGTACTTTTCCGACTTTTTGATTTCATGAGTTCTCGATTTTTCAAAGTTTCCATTTTTCGGTTTCCGATTTTTAGATTTTCTAATTTTCGGTTTTCCGATGTTTCGGATTTTCATTGTTCAAATAAGAATTTGATGCATCGAATTTTCGATATGAGAATTATCGATTTGTTTCATTTTTATGTTCCCGATTTTTCAGTTTTTCATAGCTTCGTTTTTTCAAATTTTCGGTGTTTCGAATTTTTGATTCTACAAATTTTCGATTAGGTCCTGATTTTTTGAATTTTCGATAATTCGATTTTCCCATTCTTCAGTTTTTAGACACTTCAGTATTTTTACTTTTCAACCTTTTGATTTCTTGAGTTCTCGATTTTTCGAATCATCAATTTTTTCTTTTTTGATTTCCAGATTTTTAAATTGTTCAGTTGTTCGTTTTTTAAAATTTTCAACTTTTGGAATTTTCGATTACTGGTTTTTTGAATTTTCGATTATTCAGTTTCCCGTTCTTCAGTTTTTGGATTTTCATTTATTTTTCGATTTTTTGATTTGTTTTTAGATTTTTAATTAATCTAGTTTTTGATTTTTGATTTCTTGAGTTCTCAATTTTTAATTTTTGGACCTTCCGACTTATTTTTGAAATTTTGTTTGTTCAATTTCTGATTTTTGGAATATTTGCTTCATTGAATTTTTGATTTTCCGGTATTTAGAATTTTCAATATCCTAATTTTTGTCAAATTGAGTGTCAAAAATTTCGCAAGTGAGGAAATTTCAAAAACCGAGCTTGTCGAAAAGTTGCCTTAAAATTCGTCTTCAGCAGGACACAAGTGTGTGAACCCGTGGGACACCCTGTATAATAAAAAATGCTTTTAGCTAGTGCATTCCACCGTAAAAGTGAAAACTAATTCTGCATCATCGGACCGTTAAAACACCCTGTAATAAATAACAAACCCACAGTTAAATCGACCGATAAACACCTAATGGGTATTTAATTGGTTCTCCTGATATTTAAAAAATTATTTATGCATTACGCAAGACTAATGGCTTCTGGTTTATTGGCACTCCAAAATATTCCAATATTCGCCAATAATTAAGCACCACAATCTATCAACAACTCTTTGTGGGTGGATTATCAGACAACCAACACCCAATCACTCAAAAGAATGTCTGACTCACTTTTATTTATTTACATTCTTTTTTGCGTGAATATCTCCTGATAATAACCAGCCTGAAAGATGATAGAAGTTTTTATCCACATTCAATTTACTATTTTTTTCCCATCAGAATTAGCATAGCAATTTGTGTCAGCTTACCTGTAAAAGTGCAAAGTGCAGGTGAATGTATCCATGACTAACACTATATTTGACGTATTGTGTTTATTTGCTTCCGGTAAATTGTGCTCGAATGCATTTACGAATTAAATGCTGCATCAGTTAGTCAATTATTTATTTATTTATTTGCTGCCACACGTAATTGCCAATCTGATAAAAGTGGCATGGGCCGGTGGTAAATAAAACAAGCAAGGTTTTTTTGGCGTCCGGCTGGCTTTGGAGAAATGGAGAAATAAAAAGCTGACGGTAATAACCGCTTTGGAAAAACTAGTCTTTGACGTCACAACAGATTAATGTTGGTAAGTTACGTCTTGTAAAGCTTCAGATTTACATCGAGATACGAAAATCCACACCTAGACGTAGGTAGGACAAGCGAAATTATGGGAACACTGCGCTTTATTGTGTGTTAACAACACAGACACAATAAAAGAGTTTTGTAAACTACTAGTTTTTGTTGCTTTGTAGTCTGCTTACATCAAATTAAAAAAAAAAAACTGTTAGTTCGTGTGACGTGTGTATTATATGTGTTTATTTTTGAAGACAAGATAAAACATCGTGATGTAGGTCAGTCCAGTTTTTTACGAAATAAATATTGCCAATTGTGTTTTGCGATTTTATTTCAGACATAAAAATAAAAGAAACAATAAAAATGCAACACTTCATGTTCTAACCATTGAACAAAGGATAGCTGACGCTTTAATTCTGGAATTCCACATTCACATTACTAATTTGTTAAACTATGGAGAGAACAATAAAAACACGGTCAGACGGAGCCCTGGATTTTAGAAGGTTTGTCTTTGATCGTTGCATTTTCAATCCTACTTTCAAATTGATGATAAATCACTTAAGACGACAATTCTATCAAAGACAAATTTTCAAAAATTCATGGCTGGTTTTGATCGCGTTTTTTATTGCTGTCTCGGTATTTTGAACATGTGGTCTATTATAGGAATATTATACAGGGTGTTCCAACGGTTTGGAAGATACACACCGAAGTTGTATGTTTTAAAGCACTCAGTATATGTTTACACATCTACAACTTTTTTATGTAAGATACTTGTACTTAAAAACTGTCAAGGTCGCCATAATTAAAATGGAGGTCTCAAGTCCAGTACACCTGGTACAAAACAAAACTTACTTAATGACAACTTCTAAAAAATTCTAGGCTATAGATCTCGACGAGATGATTCGAAAAATAAAGCGTGTTACTTATTCCGGGGCAAAATTTTTGAAATATTCGGTTTGATAGCCAAATTTAACAAAAAAAATCAAAAAATTGCCAAATTTTCATATGGGTGATTGTGAAAAAATTGTAGAAATTTTCGAAGAAATAAAACTGAAGATAACTTGTGGAGGTCGAAATATACAAACAAATTTTATTAAGCAGTTTTCGAAAATGCCGGAAAAAGGAAAAATTTCATTGAAAAATTCAACTTTTTAAAAAGTTGCCTAAAAATTCACAAATAATTCTAGGATATATCTCGACGAGCTGATTCGAAAAATATAGTGTGTTTAGTGTTCTGGAGCAAAATTTTCCATATGTTCGGTTTGGTATTCAAATTTAAAAAAAAAATCGTAAAAATTGACATTTCGTTTGGCGAAACTAGAAAAATTGTAAAAATTTGCGAAGAAACAAAGTCTTGTGCAGCAATTTACAAAAAAATCGCTTTACGTAATTTTCGAAGGTATTCGGAAAAACGTCAAAAATTTCATTTAATTTTTCACACCGAATGGAAATTTTGAAAAAGTTGACTAAGAATTTGCAAAAAATTCTGGGATATGAAACTCGACGGGATGATTCGTGAAATAAACATGAAAATGATCCTGGAGCAAGATTTTCGAAATATGATAATAATCATATGTCATTTGGCGATTTTGGAAAAATGATAGCAGTTTGCAAAGAAACGAAGCCAAAAACAACTTCTGGAGGTTGAAATGAACTCAAAGAATTTCTAGGATTAATTTTCGAAGGTGGTCGAAACGAGGTACAAAATGTCAAAACGAGGGAGTATTGGAAATTTGAAGTTTTGGAAAAACTACCTAAAAATTTACACAAAAAAATTGTAACACATATTTCGACGAGATGAAAATTTTCAAAAAAAAATCTCTAGATCATTTTCGAAGGTGTGCGAAACAACGTCAAATATTTCATAAGAGAAATTTAGGAAAAGTTGTTTAAAAATTTACAGAAAATTCTGGGCTATACAACCGGACGAGATGATTCAAAAATAAAGTGTTAATTATTTCGGGGTAAAATTTTCAAAATATTCGGTTTGATAGTCAATTTTTTTTAAATTCAAAAATTTTCCATTGCGTAAAAATTTACAAAAAATTCTTATACAGGTTTGGAAGAGCTCATTCTAAAAATATAATGTGTTCATTGCACTGGAACAAGATTTTAAAAATGTCCGATTTGATAATTAAAAAAAAAAAAAACTGAAAATTTCCATATTTCAGTTGGCGATTTTGAAAAAAATGGTGAAAATATGCGAATAAATAAAGTCGTAAAGAACTGATGGAGGTCGAAAATCGGAATTTACAAAAAAAATTTCTTTAAGTACTTTTCAAAAGTATTCGAAAAATCGTCAAAAATTTCATTTCATTTTTCACACTGAAAAATCGAGAGTTTGGAAAAGTTGTCTAAAAATTTACAAAATATTCTAGGATGTATATCTCGATGAGATGATCGGAAAAATAAAGCGTGTTAATTATTCCGGAGCAAAATTTTTTAAATATTGGGTTTTTAAAAAATTCAAAAAATTGCCATATTTTCATATGGGCGATTGTGAAAAGAATTTAGGAATTTTCGAATAAACAAAATTGAAAATAAGTTGCGAAGGTTGAAATATACAAACAAAAAAATGTTCTTAGGCAATTTTTGAAAATGTTGAGAAAAGTCAAAAATTTCATTGAAAAATTGAACTTTTAAAAAGTTGCCTAAAAAACTACAAACAATCCTGGGATATAGCTCTCGAGGAGCTGATTCGACAAGTATAGTGTGTTTACGGAGCAAAATTTTCAAAATATCGGTTTGATTATCAAATTTTTTAAAAACTCAAAAAATTTCCATATTTCATACAGGCGATTCTAGAGCAATTGTAGGAATTTTCCAAGAAATGAAATCGAAAATAACTTGTGAGGATGAAATGCACAAAAAAAATCTCTTTACATAGTTTTCGAAAAAGCTCGAAAAAAGTGAAAAATTTCATAAGAGGATTTTGAAAAAGTTGACTGAGAATCCACAAAAACTTCTGGGATATAAATCTTAACCACCTGATTAGAAAAATATAGTGCGTTTATTGTTCCGGTACAATATTTTCGAAATTTCCGTTTTGATGGTAAAATTTTTTTAAAATCCTAAAAAATTACAAATTTCTTTTGGCGATTATAGAAAAATAGTAAAAACTTGCGAAAAAACAAAGCCGAAAAGAACTTGTCGATGTCGGAACTCGCAATTTATAAAAAAAAGTCTTTGGGTGATTTTCAAAAATATTCGAGAAAACGTCAAAAATTTCGTTTCGTTTTTAACATTGAAAAATCGAGTTTGGAAAAGTTGTTTAAAAATTTATAAAAATTAATTATGGGATATAGATGTCAATGAGATGATTCGAAAAATAAAGCGTGTTAATGATTCCGGAGCAAGAGCAAGTACATATTCGGTTTGATTATCAAATTTTTAAAAACTCAAAAAATTGACATTTCAAGCGGGTGATTCTGGAGAAATGGTAGGAATTTTCGAAGAAATGAAATCGAAAATAACTTGTGAGGACAAAATACAACAAATTTCTTTACATAATATTCGAAAATGCTAAAAAAAGTAAAAAATTTCATAAGGGAATATTAAAAAACTTAACTTTTGGAACAGTTGGCCAAGAATCCAAAACAAATTTTGGCATATAGATCTCGCGATCTGATTTGAGAAACATGGTGTGTTTATGGTCCCGGAACAAGAATTTCGAAATGTCCGGTTTGATAGTGAAATTTTTAAAAAATCCTAAAAATTGACCAATTTCATTTCGTGATTCTGGAAAATTGGTAAAAATTTGCGAAAAAACGAAGCCAAAAAGAACTTGTGGAGGTTGAAATCTACAAAAAAGAAAACAAATTTCGAAGGTCCTTGGAAAAAGTAAAAAATTTCATAAACGAGTAGTATTGAAAATTTCAACTTTTGGAAAAGTTGCCTAAAAATGATATATAGGTATCTCGACGAGATGATTTGAAAAATAGAGTGCAATTATGATCCCAGAGCAAGATTTTCGAAATGTTCAGTTGATGCCTACATTTAAAAAAAAAATCTAAAAGTTACTATATTCTATTTGGTGATTCTGGAAAAATAATAAGAATTTGTGAAGAAATAAAGCCAAAAAGAACTTGTGGAGGTTGGTCACAACTCGAAATTTACAAAAAAAATCTTTTTCGGTATATAATTTTCCAAGATATTCCAAAAAACGTCAAAAATTTCATAAAGGAAATTTTGGAAAAGTTGCCTAAAAATTTACAAAAGTTATGGGCTATAAAGCGTGTTAAAATACCCGGTTTGATGGTCAATTTTTTTAACGATACAACACGATTTTTTTAGTTAATTTTCGAAAATGCGTTGAAAAAGTTAAAAATTTTATATTGAAAAACTGAACTTTCGAAAAAATTCCATAAAAATAGTTGGATGCAGATCTCGACGAGCTGATTCCAAAAATATAGTGTGTTTATTGTACAAGAACAAGATTTTCGAAATGTCCGATTTGAGTCTCATTTTTTAAAAATCCTAAAAATTACCATTTTTCACTTGGCGATTCTGGAAAAATTGAGAATATGCGAAGAAACTAAACCGAAAAAAACTTAAGGAGGTTGAAACCCAAAATTTACAAAAACATTTCTTTAGGTAATTTTCGAAAGTATTCCAAAAATCGTCAAAAATTTCATTTCATTTGTCACATTGAAAAATTGAGTTTGGAAAATTTGCCTAAAAACTTACAGAAAATTCTGGGCTATAGATCTCAATGAGATGATTCGAAAAATAGACCGTGTTAACGATCCCGGAGCAAAATTTGCTAAAAATTCGGCTTGATTATCCAATTTTTTTAAAAATTCAAAAAATTGTCATATTTCATATGAAGAAAATAAAATCGATAATAACTTGTGGAGTATTCATAATAATCTCTTTATATAATTTTCAAAAATGTGGAAAAAAGTCAAAAATTTCATAAGCGGATATTGAAAAACTGAAATTTTGGACAAATTTACTAGGAATCTACAAAAAATTCTAGGATATAGATCTCGATAAACTAATTCGAAAAACATAGTGTGTTTATTTTTCCGGAGCAAGATAAAAGATTTTAGAAATAATGGGTTTGATAGTCAAATTTTTAAGAAATGCTAAAAATTAACATACTTAATTTGGCAATTTTCGAATAGTCGGTTTGATAGCAATTTTGTTTAAATCCAAAAAAGTGTCATATCTGAAAATTTCGCATTTCATTCTCGGAAAACCGTAAAAATTGCGAAAAACAAAGCCGTGGATATCGAAATTTACAAAAAAATTTCTTCAGACATTTTTAGAAAGTGCTCAAAAAAACGTCAAAAATCTCCGAAGTGAGTAAAAAACATTGAAAAATCGAGCTTTTGGGAAGGTCACTTAAAAATTTACAAGAAATTCTTGGATATAGATCTTGACTAGATGATTCGAAAAATACAGCGTGTTGATCCCGGGTCAAATTTTTTCAAGATTCAAAAAATGGTCTTATTTCTTTAGGCAATTATGGAAAAATGGCAGGAATTCTCAAAGAAACGAAATCGAAAATGACTTCTGGACTTCGAAATCTACAAAAAAATCTCTTTAGTTAATTTTCGAAAATGCTAGAAAAAAGAAAAAAATTCATAAAAGGAGAATATTGAAACCGTTGGAAAAGTTGCCTAAAAATCAACAAAAACATATGGGATATAGAACTTGACGAGATATATAGCCTGCTTATGACCCGGAGCGAGATTTTCGAAATATATAATAACATAATTTTTTAAACCCTAAAAATTGTTATATTGACGAATGACAAAAAATGATAGGAATTTGCCAAGAAACAAAACCAAAAATCATTTGTGAAGATTGAAATCGACAAAAAAATTTCTATAGGTAACTTCCACAATTGCTCGAAAAGAAGTCAAAAATTGCAAAATGAGGGAGTATGAAAAATTGATCTTTTGGAAATATTGCCCAAAAATCCACAAAAAATAATTATGTTCTTCTTATTAAGTACTAGCCCCGCCCACCCGCCCTCTATTTTCTTGGAAGATATGTTATTTGCCAAAATCATTCTTATCCTAGTACTTCTTATTCTAACGACTAATTTTATTTCTGTTCAGTATAAGATCATTCACTTCATTCAGATCGGATAAAATCAGTCGCTGAAAAGGAGATAAGGTGGGTGGGCGGGGCTAATAATGTTCTTCTGTCAAGGGATTCTATTTTTTTCAAAAACAAAGCATCGAAGGGTCCCTAGGGGTTTTTTAAATTGTTTTCGAATCAAATAAACATCAAGGACCTTCAGGACGCTGTCCAATTATAAAAAATTGCAGGAATTTCACGATTTTTTTTTTATTTTTTCAATGTTGAATTATTTGAGGAGTTGACCAAAATTCCACAAGAAAATCTGGGACATAGACCTCGACAAGCAGTTTCAAAAAATATATCGTGTTTGCCATCCAGGATCAAAATTTTCGAAATCTTCGGTTTGATGGTCAATTTTTTTAAAATCCAAAAAATTGCCATATTTAATATTGGAAAATTTCGTATTTCATTCTAGAAAAACTGTCGAAATTTGCGAAAAACAAAGCCGAAAACAACTCATGGATATCAAAATTTACAAAGAAATCTCTTCAGGTATTTTTCGAAAGTGTTCCAAAAAACGTCAAAATTTCATAGAAAAAACGAATTTGTGAAAAGTTGGTAGGAATTTCGCAAGAAACGAAGCCGAAAATAACTTCTCGAGGTCGAAATCTACAATTCTATACGAAATTTTCGAAGGTGTTCGAAAAAGTTTAAAAATTTCAAAATGAGAAAGTATTGAAATTTTGAATTATTGGAGAACTCGCCCAAAAATCCGCAAGAAAATCTGGGACATAGATCTCGGCAAGTTGATTCAAAAAATATATTGTGTTTATCACGATTTTCGAAATATTCGGTTTGATGGTAATTTTGTTTAAATCCAAAAAATTGTCATATTTAATATCGGAAAATTTCGTATTTCATAATAGAAATACCGTCGAAATTTGCGAAAAACAAAGCTGAAAACAACTCGTGGATGTCGAAAGTTACAACAAATCTCTTCAGGTATTTTTCGAAAGTGTTCCAAATATCGCCAAAAATATAGGAATGAGGAACATAGAAAAACCTGTTTTTTGGAAAAGTTACCTAAAAATTTATAAAAACGGCTGGAAATTTGCCAAGAAACAAAGCCAAAAACGACTTGTGGTTGTCGAAATCTACAAAAAAATCATAGGTAATTTTCGAAGGTGCTCGAAAAAAGGTCAAAAATTTCAAAATAGGGGACTCCTGAAAAATTGAACTTTTGGAGAAGTTGCCCATAAATACACAAGAAAATCTGTGATATAAATCTTGACGAGATGATTAAAAATATATATAGTGTTTATGATCCCGGATTAAGATTTGCGAAAACTTTGGTGTGATGGTCATTTTTTTTAAATCCAAAAAATTGCCATATTTAATATTGGAAAATTTCGAATTTCATTCTGGAAAAACCGTAGAAAATTGCGAAAAAGAAAGCAGAAAACAACTCGTGGATGTCGAAAGTTACAAAAAAATCTCTTCATGTATTTTTCGAAAGTGTTCCAAAAAACGTCAAAAAATTCATAAGGGATGAGCAACATAGAAAAAACGGGTTTGTGGAAAGTTGCCTAAAAATTAAAAAAAAGTCAAAAATTTCAAAAAAGGGGAATCTTGAAAATTGAATTGATTCAAATAATATATAGTGTTTATTATTAGAATCGGATTAAGATTTGCGAAATCTTCGGTTTGACGATTTTTTTTAATCCAAAAAATTGCCAAAATTCCAAAATTGCTGAAAATTTACTAAAAAACAAAGCCGAAAACAACTTGTGGTTGTTGAAATCTCTAAAAAAAAACATTTGGGTAATTTTCAAGGGTGCTCAGAAAAAAGTCAAAAATTTTAAAATATCGAGTACTGAAAAATTGAACCTTTGGAGAAGGAAAATCTGGGATATAGATCTCGACGAGCTGATTCAAAATCGTGTTTATAATTCGGGATCCAGATTTTCGAAACGTTCGGTTTGATGGTCAAATTTTTTAAAATCCAAAAAAATTCCAGACTTCATATTGGAAAATTGTACATTTCATTCTCGAAAAATGATGAAAATTTGGAAGAAACAAAGCTGAAAACAAAATGTTGATCTGGAAGTTTACAAAAAACCTCTTCCGGTAATTTTCGAAAGTGTCAAAATTTCCTAAGGAACCTTGAAAAATCAAGTTTTTGGAAAAGTTGCCCAAAAATTTACAAAACTGCTCGACGACATAATTCGAAAAAAAAAGACGTGTGAATGATCGTGGAGCAAGATTTTAGAAATATTCGATTTGATGTTCAAAGTTCGAAAAAACGCAAAAATTGTTATATTTCATTTCGACGATTCTAAAAAATGGCACGAATTTTCGAGGGAATTAAGTCGAATAACTTTTGGATGTTGAAATTCACAAACAACTTCATTAAGCAATTTTTAAAAGTGCTCAAATGAAAGTAAAAAATTTGATCATTTCATACTGAAAATTGTACTTTTGTCAAAATTGTCTAAAAAGTCATTGAAAATTCTGTGATACATTCAAATTTTTAAAATATCTCAAAAACAAAAACAAATTTCGAAAATTTTTAGACCTTCTTTAATCACCATAAAGGCCATGTTTAACGGCAAGTTTTGTAGTAATAAGAATAAAGTTTCTAATTTGTTCTGTTAATAAATATTGCAACGTATTCTAAGTTTTAATTTTTTTGTTAATGTTTTCTTGGAATCTCAGATAGAAAAATAATAACACATTATACTTCTGGAAAGTAGCCAATTTGATTTTCAAAACTTTCCCCGTGTCACAAACAAGCCAAAAAATACAGTTGAACCTAAATTGTGTTACCACAGTAATAAAAAATAATAATAGTTATAATAACACTGACTCATTGCTAATTACAGTGTGACTTTTCCAAGCATATTATTACTGTGCAGATTTCTCCGTTTTGTTTTAATTCTTTTAATAGTCGTCCAATTTGAACCCATCCACCCCCACTCACCTATTTGCGGCGGCAGCCCCGCCACATTCGAGTAGGCGATCCCTTGTGGAATCACCGTCAGCCCCACCGTCAACCCCGCCACAAAATCCGCCACCGCAGCACTGCCATTGTACTTCGGCAACCAAGTCACAATAGGAACTCTTTTAAACAACAACTTCCTCGTGCAGCCCCTCCGAGCCCTGTCCTTGATCCACTGCCCGAACCCCCTGGTCACGCTCGCGCTGAACCGCCTCTGCGTGTACTTCTCCTGGGGCAGGTCCAAAATGGTGTTCATCCCCTTTTTCGCGTGCTCGTGGTTGCTCCTGGTCGAGCCGTCCTCGTCCGTCTCCACGTTTTCGCCCACCATGTATGACGTCAGCGTGATCTGGCTACCGGTGGTCGAAACGCTGTCGTTGTTCATTTTGTATTTGGTCATGGTGTTATGTCACGAAGGTCGGGTTATTGGGGCATGTTTACGTGGGTTTCTGCTGCTGGTTCGGCATCGTCCTGCGAGGGTCTGGAACGAAGAAAGAGTAGAGAGTGAGGTGGGTTGTGAAAGAGGTGTTATGCGAGTGCTGGGGGGTAAAAATATCACGGTCAGTGTTAAGTGGCGTTGTGTAAGAGGAGCTGATGCAATACGTGAAAGATGCAAGGGTGGGGTACTACTCAAGGGGTACTTTTGGCGAGGATGGGTCATGGTTTTGGGGTTAATTGAATCGTGCTGGTCTAAATTTTGGGGACGGACGGTTCCAGAATCTAGGTGATGTAACAAATTGGTAGTGGGTTGTGTAATTTGGTTGGATAAGTTCTGGGTTTTCCCAAACGGGTTCAATTTCCAAAACGATTTGGGTTTGAAGAACGACAGTTGGTTCGGGAAAAATTGACTTCAAGGCAACTGATGACATGTTTGGGGTTTGAAGCACGTTTTTACTAGTTTTGTTGACATGATAGACAAAGTGGACACTTTTGTGTTTATTGTGGAACCATTTGGGGGTCACTTTTTACCATATGGTTTCGGTATTTTACAGTTGGGTCTTGAATAGAAATGGGTCTGCCACGGTGGTTTTGGGTTACGTAATACCCAGCATGCATTTTTTTTCTCTTATTCATCAACTAACACAGCGGTATTTCGGGTGAAGGCTTCGTGATTGAATCGTACAATACCGGCTCTGTCTAGTTAATTGTATTTCGAAGAACAGAGTGAAGAGTTTTTTCCTAGTGGAGACTGGAGAAGCGAGACATTGAAGAATGCGGCCATCTATAAGTTAGCGTTTTTAATGCGGATGTGTCCACCAAAACAGTTTGTTGTGTTTATAACTTTTTCTACCATAGAGTAATATTATATGTATTGGCAAAATTTCTTGGAATTTTTTAATAGATGACAGTAATCAGAAAGGTCAACTACATGACTTAACACCATTTATATAATGGAGAATAGAAATGGCTCAATGTGTGAACCCTGAGGCACCTCCACAAGTCATTTATTAGTACTGTTTGAATTCTTTCAGTTACAATTGAAATTTCGGAATGCAGTTTTCACCACTATTTTCAGCATGGTGATTTAGTGATTTGAGGATTTGGTGATTTGAGAAAAGCTACTCAGCCCCGCCCACCTCTGACTCTCTCTCCATTCCTCTGACTTATTTTATTTATTGTAAAATTGGAATTGGATTCTATTTTGACAAGCCAAAATAAGAAGTAGATTTACAATCTTTGGATTTGAAGAGAATAATTAACGGTATTACGAGTAATCACAATACAATGAAGAATGGGAGGGGCTATTGGTATTGTCTGCTTATAAAAGACTGTAAAAAAAGTTAACCTTAGCCCCGCCCACCTACCCGTTCTTTTTTCTTCTGAAATAAGAAATGCATTTTTTGTATCAAATAGTATAGGGTTGTCACTTTACAAAAGAACATATAATTAACTCCGCCCATTTTATCTGAATGAAAGGTGGGCGGGGCTAATACCTGCTAAGATACGACTGATTTTGGCAAATAACATCTTCAAAAAAAATAGAGGGCGGGTGGGCGGGGCTATCACTTGCCAAAACAAAACTGAACAATATTTGAAGTAGTCACTGGAATGAATTTTTTGAAAATTTTTAGACGATTTTTTCAAAAATGGGATTTTTCACTATATACATTTCTTCGATAACTGCAACCGTTTTTCCAGAATCGCCCATTCAAATATCGCGATTTTTGAAAATTTGAAAAAAATTAGAATTTTACAATAAGCTGAAAACAGTAGTGAAAATCGCATTTCGAAATTTTCAGAAATAATTGCGATAATGAATTTTAAAAATACGTGATGAAAAATTTCACAAACGCTTTAAAAAGGATCATGCTAGTAAACTGTGTTTAAAAAAACTGCTAATGTGTTATCAAGAGTGACTTGTGGACAATTTATATTTAAAATTTCATGGCAATAACTCTGTTAATAACGAAGATATTACAAGTGAAAAAGGTAAGGATTCGCCTTAATGAAGACAAGGTTTTTAAAGTAATTTGGAAGAATATTAGGGACCGCTTGTCTTTTGTTTTTGAAGTAGTTTGAAAGAATCACAAAGTCCCGTGATCTGTGACGTCTTGTGTTTGATATTATTTGAAAGAATCTCGGAGAAATTTTTGTGTATTGTTTTTGAAGCAATTTGAAAGAATCTCGGGGACCCATTGTATCTGTTTTTGAAGTAGTTTTAAAGAATTTCGGCATCCCTCGTTTTGTTTTTGAAGTAATCTGAAAGCATCTCGGAGACCGCTTCTGTTTTGCTTTTGAATTTTGGAGACCACTTGTATTTTGTTTTTGAAGCAGTTTGAAAGAATCTCGGGGATCCATTGTGTCTATTTTTGAAGTACTTTCAAAGAATTTCAGGATCCTTTGTTTTGTTTTTGAAGTGATTTAAAAGAATTCCGGAGACTGTGTCTGTTTTGCTTTTGAATCTTGGGGACCACTTGTAATTTGTTTTTGAAATAGTTTGAAAGCATCTCTGGAACCCCTGTGGGTCTTGTTTTTGAAGTGGTTGAAGAGAATCTTAGGGAACTCTTGTGTTTTATTTTTGAAGTAGTTTGAAAGAATCTTGAATACCCATTATGACTCTCTTTTTTGAAGTAATTTGAAAGAATCTTTGAACCCTTTTTGTTTTGAAAGAATCTCGAGGACTGAAAGGATGTTGAGGACCCCCAGTGGATCTTGTTTTTGAAGTAATTTTAAAGAATCTCGGGAACCTCTTTTGTTTTGTTTTTGAATTGGTGCGAAAGAATCTTAGGGATCTCTTGTGCCTAGTTTTTGAAGTAATTAGAAAGAATCACGGGGTCTGCTTGTATTTTGTTTTTGAAGTAGTTTTGAAAGAATCTCTGGGACCCCCTGCAGGTCTTGATTTTGAAGAAGCTTAAACCAATCTCGGGTACCTTTTGTGTGTTGTTTTTGAAGTAGTTTGAAAGCATCTCGGGAACCCCCTGTGGGTCTTGCTTTAGAAGTGGTTTAAAAGAATCTTAGGGAACTCTTGTGTTTTATTTTTGAAGTAGTTTGAAAGAATCTTGAATAGCCCCTGTGAGTCTAGTTTTTGAAGTAATTTGAAAGAATCTTTGAACCCTTTTTGTTTTGAAAGAATCTCGAGGACTGAAAGGATGTTGAGGACCCCCAGTGGATCTTGTTTTTGAAGTAATTTGAAATTATCTCGGGAACCCCTTGTGTTTTGTTTTTAAATTGGTGCGAAAGGTGTTTTTGAAAAAGTTTCAAAGAATCTCGGGTATTTCTGTGTATTGTTTTTGAAGCAATTTGCAACAATTTCGAGGACTCTTTGTATTTTGTTTTTGAAGTAGATTGATATAATGTTGAAAATCACTGTAGGTTTTGTTTTTGAAGTAATTAGAAAGAATCTCGGGGACTATTTGTATTTTGTTTTTGAACTAGTTTGAAAGGATGTTGAGGACCCCCAGTGGATATTGATTTTGAAGTAATTTGAAGGAATCTCGGGAACCTCTTTTGTTTTGTTTTTGAACTACTGCGAAAGATCTTGGGGATTTCTAGTGCCTGGTTTTTGAAGTAATTTGAAAGAATCTTTTGTATTTGAAGAAGTTTAAAAGAATCTCGGATATATTTGTGTGTATTGTTTTTGTAGCAATTTGAAAGAATCTTCAAGACTCTTTGTATCTTGTTTTTGAAGTAGTTTGAAAGCATCTCGGGGACCCTCTGAGTGTCTTGTTTTTGAAGTAGTTTAAAAGAATCTTGAGGTCCTCTTGTGTTTTGTTTTTGAAGTAGTTTCAAAGAATTTCGAAAACCTCCTGTGGGGTCTTGATTTTTAAGTAATTTGAAAGAATCTTTGCACCATTTTTGTTTTGTATTTGAAGAAGTTTAAAAGAATCTCTTCTATATTTCTGTGTATTGTAAGCAATTCGAAAGAATCTTCAGAACTTCTTGTATTTTGTTTTTGAAGTAGTTTGAAAGAATGTTGAGGATTATATGCGAGTCTTGTTTTTGAAGTAATTTGAAATAATCTAGGGAACCTCTTGTGTTTTGTTTTTGAATTACTGCGAATGATCTTGGGGATTTCTAGTGCCTGGTTTTTGAAGTAATTTGAAAGAATCTCGGGAACTACTTATGTTTTTTCTTTTGAACTAGTAAGAATGAATCTTGGGGAACTCTTGCGCCTGGTTTTTGAAGTAATTTGAAAGAATTTTTGAACCGTTTTTGTTTTGTATTTGAAGAAGTTTAAAAGAATCTCGGATATATTTGTGTGTATTGTTTTTGTAGCAATTTGAAAGAATCTTCAAGACTCTTTGTATCTTGTTTTTGAAGTAGTTTGAAGCATCTCGGGGACCCCCTGATTGTCTTGTTTTTGAAGTAGTTTAAAAGAATCTTGAGGAACTCTTGTGTTTTGTTTTTGAAGTAGTTTCAAAGAATTTCGAAAACCCCCTCTGGGGTCTTGATTTTTAAGTAATTTGAAAGAATATTTGCACCATTTTTGTTTTGTATTTGAAGAAGTTTAAAAGAATCTCGGGTATATTTCTGTGCATTATTTTTGAAGCAATTCGAAAGAATCTTCAAAACTTCTTGTATTTTGTTTTTGAAGTAATTTGAAATAATCTAGGGAACCTCTTGTGTTTTGTTTTTGAACTACTGCGAAAGATCTTGGGGATTTCTAGTGCCTGGTTTTTGAAGTAATTTGAAAGAATCTCGGGAACTACTTATGTTTTGTTCTTGAACTAGTAAGAATGAATCTTGAGGAACTCTTGCGCCTGGTTTTTGAAGTAATTTGAAAGAATCTTTGAACCAGTTTTGTTTTGTATTTGAAGAAGTTTAAAAGAATCTCGGATATATTTGTGTGTATTGTTTTTGTAGCAATTTGAAAGAATCTTCAAGACTCTTTGTATCTTGTTTTTGAAGTAGTTTGAAAGCATCTCGGGGACCCCCTGTATGTCTTGTTTTTGAAGTAGTTTAAAAGAATCTTGAGGACCTCTTGTGTTTTGTTTTTGAAGTAGTTTCAAAGAATTTCGAAAACCCCCTGTGGGGTCTTGATTTTTAAGTAATTTGAAAGAATCTTTGCACCATTTTTGTTTTGTATTTGAAGAAGTTTAAAAGAATATCGGGTATATTTCTGTGTATTATTTTTGAAGCAATTGGAAAGAATCTTCAGAACTTCTTGTATTTTGTTTTTGAAGTAGTTTGAAAGAATGTTGAGGATCACCTGTGAGCCTTGTTTTTGAAGTAATTTGAAATAATCTAGGGAACCTCTTGTGTTTTGTTTTTGAATTACTGCGAAAGATCTTGGGGATTTCTAGTGCCTGGTTTTTGAAGTAATTTGAAAGAATCTCGGGAACTACTTATGTTTTGTTCTTGAACTAGTAAGAATGAATCTTGAGGTACTCTTGCGCCTGGTTTTTGAAGTAATTTGAAAGAATCTTTGAACCATTTTTGTTTTGTAGTTGAAGAAGTTTAAAAGAATCTCGGATATATTTGTGTGTATTGTTTTTGTAGCAATTTGAAAGAATCTTCAAGACTCTTTGTATCTTGTTTTTGAAGTAGTTTAAAAGCATCTCGGGGACCCCCCGAGTGTCTTGTTTTTGAAGTAGTTTAAAAGAATCTTGAGGACCTCTTGTGTTTTGTTTTTGAAGTAATTTCAAAGAATTTCGAAAACACCCTGTGGGGTCTTGATTTTTAAGTAATTTGAAAGAGTCTTTGCACCATTTTTGTTTTATTTGGAGAAGTTTAAAAGAATCTCGGGTATATTTCTGTGTATTATTTTTGAAGCAATTCGAAAGAATCTTCAAAATTTCTTGTATTTTGTTTTTGAAGTAGTTTGAAAGAATGTTGAGGATCACCGGCGAGTCTTGTTTTTGAAATAATTTGAAATAATCTAGAGAACCTCTTGTGTTTTGTTTTTGAATTACTGCGAAAGATCTTGGGGATTTCTAGTGCCTGGTTTTTGAAGTAATTTGAAAGAATCTCGGGAACTACTTATGTTTTGTTCTTGAACTAGTAAGAATGAATCTTGGGGAACTCTTGCGCCTGGTTTTTGAAGTAATTTGAAAGAATCTTTGAACCATTTTTGTTTTGTATTGGAAGAAGTTTAAAATAATTTCCGGTATATTTCTATGTATTGTTTTTGTAGCAATTTGAAAGAATCTTCAGGATTCTTTGTATCTTGTTTTTGAAGTAGTTTGAAAGCATCTCGGGGACCCCCTGAGTGTCTTGTTTTTGAAGTAGTTTAAAAGAATCTTGAGGACCTCTTGTGTTTTGTTTTTGAAGTAGTTTCAAAGAATTTCGAAAACCCCCTGTGGGGTCTTGATTTTTAAGTAATTTGAAAGAATCTTTGCACTATTTTTGTTTTGTATTTGAAGAAGTTTAAAAGAATCTCGGGTATATTTCTGTGTATTATTTTTGAAGCAATTCGAAAGAATCTTCAAAACTTCTTGTAATTTGTTTTTGAAGTAGTTTGAAACAATGTTGAGGATCACCTGCGAGTCTTGTTTTTGAAGTAATTTGAAATAATCTAGGGAACCTCTTGTGTTTTGTTTTTGAATTACTGCCAAAGATCTTGGGGATTTCTAGTGCCTGGTTTTTGAAGTAATTTGAAAGAATCTCGGGAACTCCTTATGTTTTGTTCTTGAACTAGTGGGAAAGAATCTTGGGATCTCTTGCGCCTGGTTTTTAAAGTAATTTGAAAGAATCTTCAGAACTCTTTGTATTTTGTTTTTGAAGTAGTTTGAAACAATGTTGAGGATCACCTGCGAGTCTTGTTTTTGAAGTAATTTGAAATAATCTATTGAACCTCTTGTGTTTTTTTTTGAACTACTGCGAAAGATCTTGGGGATTTCTGGTGTCTGGTTTTTGAAGTAATTTGAAAGAATCTCGGGAACTCCTTATATTTTGTTCTTGAACTAGTGAGAAAGAATCTTGGGGATCTCTTGCGCCTGGTTTTTGAAGTAATTTTTAAGAATCTTGGAACCATTTTTGTTTTGTATTTAAAGAAGTTTAAAAGAATCTCGGATATATTTCTGTGTATTGTTTTTCAAGCAATTTGAAAGAATCTTCAGGACTCTTGGTATTTTGTTTTTGAAGTAGTTTGAAATAATGTTAAGGGTCACCTGCGAGTATTGTTTTTGAAGTAATTTGAAAGAATCTCGGGAACTCTTTATGTTTTGTTCTTGAACTAGTGAGAAAGAATCTTGGGATCTCTTGCGCCTGGTTTTTGAAGTAATTTGAAAGAATCTTCAGAACTCTTTGTATTTTGTTTTTGAAGTAGTTTGAAACAATGTTGAGGATCACCTGCGAGTCTTGTTTTTGAAGTAATTTGAAATAATCTATTGAACATCTTGTGTTTTTTTTTGAACTACTGCGAAAGATCTTGGGGATCTCTTGCGCCTGGTTTTTGAAGCAATTTGAAACAATCTTCAGGACTCTTTGTATTTTGTTTTTGAAGTAGTTTGAAACAATGTTGATGATCACCTGCAAGTCTTGTTTTTGAAGTAATTTGAAACAATCTAGGAAATCTCTTGTGTTTTGTTTTTGAACTACTGCGAAAGATCTTGGGAATTTCTGGTGCCTAGTTTTTGAAGTAATTTGAAAGAATCTTTGAACTATTTTTGTTTTGTATTTGAAGAAGTTTAAAATAATCTCTTTGTATTTTGTTTTTTTGAAGTAGTTTGCAAGAATGTTGAGGACCCAGTTTGGGTCTTGTTTTTGAAGTAATTTGAAAAAATCGAGGGAACCCTTTGTGTTTTGTTTTTGAACTCCTGCGAAAGAATCTTGGGTTCCTCTCGTATCTGGTTTTGGAAGTAATTTGAAAAAGTCTCTAGAACTTTTTGTGTTTTGTTTTAGAAGCAGCTTGAAAGAATCTCGGGAACCCCCTGTGGGTCTTGTTTTTGAAGTAATTTGAAAGAATTTCTGAACCCTTTATGCTTTGTTTTTGAAGAAGTTTAAAATAATCTCGGGGATCCTTTGTGTTTTGTTTTTGAAATAGTTTGAAAGAATTTCGGTAACCCCTGTGGATCTTATTTTTGAAGTAATTTGAAATAATCTCTGGACCCTTTGTGTTTTGTTGTTGAAGAAGCTTAAAATAATCTCGAGGACCCTTTGTGTTTTGTGTTTGAAGTAGTTTGGAGCAGTCTCGGGAAACCCTTTGTTTTGTTTTTGAAGAAATTTGAAAACACTCGCGGACCCCTTGTGTCTGGTTTTTGAAGTAGTTTGAAAGAATCTCGGGGATCCTTTTTCTTGGTTTTGAGGTAATTTGAAAAATCTCGGGAACCTCTTGTGTTCTATTTATGAAGAAGTTTGAAAAAATCTTGAGGACGTCTTGTGTTTGGTTTTTGAAGTAGTTTGAAGGAATCTTGGAGACCTTCTGTATTTCCCTGTCATTTTAAAGCCCGACCTAGCCTAATCTGACCTGGCCTGACTTGACCTGACTTAACTTAACCTGACCTGAGCTGACCTAACCTGACCTGACCTACACTAAGGTGCAATGCAGAGATAATTTTATTTTTAAAGTGCCATTCGATTATCTTTTGCCGTTTAGTAAAAAAAAATAATTTTTAGAATCAAAGCAAAGTTAGATTCTCAAACTCTTTATGGAGTGCCACGAAAGAAAAAATACCGAAAAACCTGTATTAGTATAGATTTCACTCTTTCTTCATTGTAATTCTTTAAGTCGGTGTTATTTGAAAAATGAAAACAACTACATTTTTTGACTTTGTTTACCGCTTAAAAAAATTACATAAATGTTAGGAAAGAAGCAACTATAAAAAGATGATATAAAAATTTTATTGTTGTTTCTGTTTTCTCAGTAAACAACACAATGCATTTGTTTATTATTTGTGTAAGTGTCGTTTTCATTGATTCATTGATTTATAGCTTATAAAAATAACCTCATAAAAATCAATAAACACTGAAATTGACGTGATGCTTGGGTCACGTTTGACTTTACGGAAATAGCGTCAACTTCTTGAAGTAGATTGGAGGGTATTTTTAAGCATCTTAAACACCTCGGGAAAGTCTTCAAGTTGACGATTCCCCTCTGCTCCCCAGTTTCTCACGAAATATGATTCATAGTTCATAAATGACAATAAAAACATCGTCACAAAAATCCAGAAGTCATCATTATTGTGTAACGGTTGCTGACGTCCGACCAAAAATACACCCATGTATTATTTCCGAGATAATTACACCTACATCATCGGAATCAAACAATGCTCAGATTAATACTTTATGATTCCAACGTTCAGGTGCACTGAGTTTAGCGCTCTTTTGTTATCGAAACTGGAAAGTTTCAAGAAATGACGCTTAAACAAAATTTGTCAAAAAAAGCAAAACCTAAGAGTGCACTTTCTTCGCATAAAGGTCACTCTTCTAATTAAGCCAACTTCTAACTTACGAAAGGTTTCTTCTTTCCTCGCAGCCATTAAATCGCCTAATTGGGAGTCGTCGATCAGTGAAAGCGCACTTTTCCAACACCCGTAATTAATTCCCGGTACGCCAAGCTCGAAAACAATAATTTCTCGACCTTGTCACCGCACTTATCGTTTCAAAGGCATTCTTCAAACGCCTGCGACGTGGGAACGCGAACTCCCTTCGAAAACCGCAAATGCAACTGACGCCGAAATTCTTCCACTATCGCGCCGATTACAATATTTATGAGCAAATCGGCAACAATTAACGGAATGACATCGATGGGGACCTTCACCGGTAGCAGAACGTGACAATTCCTCGTCCAAAAGCAAAGCCCAAAGCATCAGAAGCAAAATGCAGCCAGAAACCTTGCTAGACTACAGAATGCGGCAAACCTGACCGGAAAAAAGCGATAGAACCTAGACCCACTTACAAAAATAAAATCCTGCTTCCGACATCTCAATATTTTCTGCTAAATGTAGCGATTTATTTTAGGTGGGATCTGGTGGATTTTCTTCGCGGTGCTGGGGCCAGTCGAAAGTTTGCCGCACTGAAGAAATGACTTATGCGACGCGGGGAAAAAATGCACTGCACTTATTAATTTACTTTCACTCGGAGCAGATATTTGCAACGTTGGTATTTTAAACGGTTTTGAAATGGTTTTTCTTACGGTGTTGTGTTGCAAGGGTTGGGTTACGTTACGTTTTAGTCTGATAATCAGGGGCGGCGAAGAAGGGATCAAGCGATCGAGTGAGAAAAATTGCGGGTTTTGTTGGTGCGACGTGGTACGGTGTGGATTATAATTATTGTGGGTTTTTTAGTTACTGGTAGCACCGGTGCGGAATTGTTTATGTGAAAAAACATGAACAAAAAATAAATCACTTAATTATATGGCAACAAATTGGCGTTGCAGATACATTGTCGATTTAAAATGGAGTGTTGTATTGTAAATTAGAGTGCAGTTTTAAAATCCATTGTTGTTTTTTTTTTAAGCAAATTCGTTGTTGTAAACGAATAGTAGTAAACTATTGTAATAATAAATGACATAATTATCTTTTTATTGTACTGCAGTACACACTCATTACAATCAAAAAACGTAGTGTTCTGAGTCATGCGATAATTTTTATGTAAAACTGAAGTTTTATGTGTTCCAGGTTGTTAAGACAGATATTTGTGAAAAGAATTTATTGTCATTTATATTTCCTTTTAATTTAACACATATTTTGATTTTTTTATATTTTTCAATTTTACAGTCTACTTGAATTTGTTTCATAATTTTTCGGTTTTCGTTTATGTATCCATTCTCTCTTTCCAATACTTTGATTTTGACAGCATTTTATATCAGACTATTGTTTCACTGTTTATTTACAAAACTCTACTTTAAGGTTTTAAAATTTTTGTGTCTCTGTATTATGTTTATTTTAGTCTGATTATATACAAAATTATTTCATATACCATTTTCTCGCACTGACTTTGTCACTACCTTTAAGTAAATTTTAATCTAGTTTCATTCTTGTCCTAATATTTTTGTTTCGGTTTTTAATATATCTAATGTTTTTCCCCCGTTTTATAATTTTCTATTATACGTTATTTTTGTTATTATTATTTCTTATGTTTATTTTCTTTATCTCTTTTAGGTCATTTGTTATTTATAAGTAAAATTTTGTTTCACTTTGTAGATATCATATCCCATAATCGAGAAAAAAGTCGTCTAGCAAGCTTTGAAATTTAGTGTTAAAAAAGTTATGTTGGCAACATCTCGTCCCTTGTTGAGGTTAATCAGTTTGACATTTACGTGAAATAATTATTATCTAAGTGTCAAATAACAGTAGTGCCAACATCATTATTTAAAAAATAAATTTCCTGACTTAATATATAAGTTTTTAGATCGTATGGTATTTTCATGTTTTTTTTCCTTAATGGATTTATTGTTTTTTCAAGATTTTATAACCTTTTTCCGTTTATTATTTTTATTATTTGTCGGAAATTTGATTCGGTTGTATGTTATTGTTATTATTATTTTCTATTTTATTTTAATTTTTTTGTCTTTGTAATGGTGGTTGCCTGGGTTTTTAACAAGTTTATTCACTACCAGTTGATCTTTATTTGTAAGTATACTTTTAATTCACTTTGTAGACGAAAATACCCTATGATCGAGAAAAAAGTCGTCTAGAAAGCTTTGAATTTTAATGCGAAAAAAGTTATGTTGGCAACACCTCGTCCCTTGTTGGCGTTAATCAATTTGGCATTTACGTGAAATAATTATTATCTAAGTGTCAAATAACTGTAGTGCCAACATCATTATATAAAAAATAAATTTCCTGACGTATTATATAATTTTTTTTGATCGTATGGTTTTTCATATCTTTTTCTTTAATGGAATTGTTGTTGTTTTTTCAGCATTTTATAACCTTTTTCCGTTTATTATTTTTATTATTTGTCGGAAATTTGATTCTGTTATATGTTATTGTTATTATTATTCTTTATTTTATTTTGATTTTGTTTGTCTCCATAATGATGGTTGCCTGAGTTTTTATTTCGTTGCTTTGGTCACTACCAGTTAATCTTTATTTTTAAGTATAATTTTGGTTCACTTTGCCACCGATATGCCCTATGATCGAGAAAAAAATCATCCAGAAAACTTTGAAATTTGATGTTAAAGCAATTATTTTAGTAACACCGACACCTTTTTTCTTGGTGTCAATCCGTTTGACGTTTATGACGTGAAATAATTAATATCTAAGTGTCAAATAACTGTAATGCCAACATAATTATTTTAAAAATAATTTTCCTGACTTATTATATAAAATTTTCTATCGTGTGGTATTTTTTCATATTTTTTTCTTAATGGATTTATTGTTTTTTCGGCATTTTGTAACCTTCTTCCGTTTAGTATTTTTATTATTTGTCGGAAATTTGATTCTGTTGTATGTTATTGTTATTATTATTTTCTATTTTATTTTAATTTTTTGTCTTTATACTGGTGGTTGCCTGGGTTTTTAAGTCGTTTATTCACTATCAGTAAATCTTTATTTGTAAATATACTTTTAATTCACTTGTAGACGAAAATACCCTATGATCGAGAAAAAAGTCGCCTAGAAAGCTTTGAATTTTAATGCTAAAAAAGTTATGTTGGCAACACCTCGTCCCTTGTTGGCGTTAATCAGTTTGACATTTACGTGAAATAATTATTCTCTAAGTGTCAAACAACTGTAGTGCCAACATCATTATTTAAAAAATAAATTTCCTGACGTATTATATTAATTTTTTTGATCGTATGGTTTTTCATATCTTTTTTCTTTAATGGAATTGTTGTTTTTTCAGCATTTTATAACCTTTTCCCGTTTATTATTTTTATTATTTGTCGGAAATTTGATTCTGTTATATGTTATTGTTATTATTTTTCTTTGTTTTATTTTTATTTTGTTTGTCTCCATAATGATGCTTGCCTGAGTTTTTATTTCGTTGCTTTGTTCACTACCAGTTAATCTTTGTTTTTAAGTATAATTTTGGTTCACTTTGCCACCGATATGCCCTATGATCGAAAAAAAAATCATCCAGAAAACTTTGAAATTTGAAGTTAAAGCAATTATGTTGGTAACACCGACACCTTTTCTGTTGGTGTCAATCAGTTTGACGTTTATGACGTGAAATAATTACTATCTAAGTGTCAAATAACTGTAATGCCAACATAATTATTTTAAAAATAAATTTCCTGACTTATTATATAAGATTTTGTATCGTATGGTATTTTTTCATGTTTTTTTCCTTAATGGATTTATTGTTTTTTCGGCATTTTGTAACTTTCTTCCGTTTATTATTTTTATTATTTGTCGGAAATTTGATTCTGTTGTATGTTATTGTTATTATTATTTTCTATTTTATTTTAATTTTTTGTCTTTATACTGGTGGTTGCCTGGGTTTTTAAGTCGTTTATTCACTATCAGTTAATCTTTATTTGTAAGTATACTTTTAATTCACTTTGTAGACGAAAATACCCTATGATCGAGAAAAAACTCGTCTAGAAGCTTTGAATTTTAATGCTAAAAGAGTTATGTTGGCAACACCTCGTCCCTTGTTGGCGTTAATCAGTTTGACATTTACGTGAAATAATTATTCTCTAAGTGTCAAACAACTGTAGTGCCAACATCATTATTTAAAAAATAAATTTCCTGACGTATTATATAAATTTTTTTGATAGTATGGTTTTTCATCTTTTTTTCTTGAATTTAATGGAACTGTTGTTTTCTCAGCATTTTATAACCTTTTTCCGTTTATTATTTTTATTATTTGTCGGAAATTTATGTTATTGCTATTTTCTATTTTATTTTAATTTATTCGTCTTTATAATGGTGGTTGCCTGGGTTTTTAACTCGTGTATTCACTACCAGTTAATCTTTATTTGTAAGTATACTTTTAATTCACTTTGTAGGCGAAAATACCCGATGATCGAGAAAAAAGTCGTCTAGAAAGCTTTGAATTTTAATGCTAAAAAAGTTATATTGGTAACACCTCATCCCTTATTGGCGTTAATTAATTTGACATTTACGTGAAATGATTATTATCTAAGTGTCAAATAACTGTAGTATATGTCTTCAATTTTCCACGAAAATAACATTATCCTCGGTACGTTTTTTATTTCCTGTTTTATTTATTCTTCCTATTTTTTGTCAATTTTATTTTCCGCCTGAACGAAATAGTAGTCAGACGAGCTTAACATAACCTCAAACCATCAAAACCAAACCACTTTTAATAAACCCTCACAACCAATTCCTCCAGCTTGACCCAACCATAAATAACACTCCCGTACAAACATAAATATTCAAAGGACAGGTAACATTTAATGATTTTGGAAAAAATACAGACTATTATGAATCATTCTGCAAGAGGTTACTGACAAGGAATTGTAATTAAAATACAAAACTTCAATTTAAAAAAAAATAGCTACCAACAGTTAATTAGTGCTCTGACCTTCAAGTTTAGATAATTTTTTGCTAGAAATTATACACACACAACCCGCGGTCGTAAATACCAGCTGAATCATGCAGTTTTGATACTTAAGTTCAAATTTAATGAGCACCGGTCAAACTGACAGTCGGCACCACCTTGACAACAGCGCACTCTGACAGGCGCCGCCCTGACGTCACGCCGGCCTCATTTCTTCTGGACAAACTGTATATTTGCCACTGAGCTGAAAAAAATAGATGTTACCTCGAGTGGTCTTCGATGAATTACGGTGTCAACGTAATTAAAATAGCAGCAACAGTGTAATTAAAAAATAATAATAAACAAATCGCCGTCCCTTGGTACGACTGATTCATAAATTATGAAATTAATAACGATGTGGACGCTAGCCTTGAAGTGATTCAACTGAATTGTAACATTTTGGGAAACGGTTTGAGACACGTAATTGTTGCAACAACAACAAAACTAATTTTTCTAAATTAACACACCAAAAAAAATTGAAATGGAAATTTGTGATTAATTGACGGATTGACGTTGTTCCTGTAGTACTACCGTAGTAATGTACCTAACCTTACTCTACATTTTCCAGTTCCTATTAATATTATCTTTATTTACCCATTCATTTTATGGTCGCTTCGTCCCGACGCAACCTTTGCAAGACCATAACATCATTTATCGGTCATCAGCTATCGACCGAGGTTCGATCCATAAATGGCAACCATCAATTTGACGTTTCGTCGCTATTACCAACCCAAAAAAAATAATTTTCGCTGGACTGGCCCGAACTCAACAACTGTGATCCCTATGATTAACCCATTATGCGATTAGACCAGTAAAAAATTAGACTCGAACGGTAGCGCGAATTTCCACTTTAAATAATCCTCGACCTTCCGCTTAAGTGCAGAAGAAGGCTAGAGTTGCAATGTCGTGCAAATTCACACTATAACAGTTTTCTAACAAAACGAGAAAAAACGCTATAATCACGTAGTCGGGAGCCAGATGCACACGGTAATTTGGCGGTGTCCTCATTTTTTGCGCGGTGGTGTACAAAGCTGGCGCTATTAATTTGGTTTTTTTCGGCGCTTTGTTTTTGAAACGAGATATCCGTATTAGACCGGTTTGGGTAAGGTCTGGCGCCGTACTACCTTATTTTGAGGAGAAGATTTGCGGAGTACTAGTCGTGCTAGTACGGGTGTAAATGTCTGGGTCTGGCGGTGGACGTGGAGATAGCAAGGCTCTTACAAAAAGATCTAGAACGATTTTTACCTCGGCAATGTCGCAAACGGTTTTTGCGTACACGAACAGCACTCCCAGCTGATTCAGGTACTGTTAAAAAAGGAGAGGTGGGTTGGGAAGTGGAGGATTTATGGTGTTGTTGATGTGGAGGATTTTTGAACTTCAACGGGTTATTTTGGATGTTATTGATTACATTTCGAGGAGGTTTTTTTTTTCATTTGCCATTCTTTCAGACTTATGCATACTGATAAGTACACTAATAGTATTAAAATGGACGCCTTTCACAATCCATTAAGAACGGTTTTTTTTATTTAAAGGTGGTGCTACGAGGGAAATTGACGAATTTTATAAAAAGTAAAAGTTTATAAAAAGGAACTTTCAATTTATTATGTTTCTAATATTATTCTAAAAAATGAAAACGAAAATAACTTCTCCAAATCGAAGTCAAAACAAAACTCTTTAATTAATGTTCAAAAGTGCTGGAAAAAAAGTCAAAATTTTCATAAAATGGGGATATAGAAAATTTGAACTTTTGTCAAGCTTGGCTAAAAATCTTCAAAAAATTCTGACTAAAGATCTCGTCAAGCTGATTCGATAAACGTACCCTGTTACACGTCTAGACCCAGATTTTCGAAATACTAGTTTTATAATGAAATTTTTAAAAGATATCAAAAATGGACTTATTTTATTTTGGAGATTCAGGAAAATTGGTTGGTCTATACTAAAAAATGAAGACGAAATTAAGTTCTGCGTATCAAAATCAATACAAAAATCTACAAGTGACGTTCAAAAGTGCTAGAAAAAATTAAAATTTTCGTAAGAAAAAGAAAAAGAGAATTTGAGCTTTTGTCAAAGTTATCTAAAAATCCACAAAAAATTCTGGGTTAAAAATCTCGACGAGTTGATTCGATAAACATGACTATTTTGTAGATCCAGACCGAGATTTTCGAAATATTCGATTTTAAAATAAATTTTTTTAAATATCGCAAAAATGGCCAAATTTTATTTTGGAGATTCTAGAAAATTGGTTGGATTATTCTAAAAAATGAAGACGAAAATAAATTCTGCAAATCGGAATCAAAACAAAAATCTTTAAGTAATGTTCAAAAGTGCTTGAAAAAAAAGGTCAAAATTTTCATAAAATCAAAATATAGAAAATTTGAGCTTTTGTCAAGCTTACCTAAAAATCTTCAAAAAATTCTGACTTAAAGATCTCGACAAGTTGATTCGATAAACATACCCTGTTACACGTCTAGACCCAGATTTTCGAAATACTAGTTTTATAATGAAATTTTTAAAAGATATCAAACATGGACTTATTTTATTTTGGAGATTCAGGAAAATTGGTTGGTCTATACTAAAAAATGTAGATGAAATTAAGTTCTGCGTATCAAAATCAACACAAAAATCTCCAAGTGATGTTCAAAAGTGCTAGAAAAAAATCAAAATTTTCGGAAGAAAAAGAGAATTTGAGCTTTTGTCAAAGTTATCTAAAAATCCACAAAAAATTCTGGCTTAAAGATCTCGACGAGTTGATTCGATAAACATTACCATTTTGTTGGTCCAGACCAAGATTTTCGAAATATTCGATTTCAAAATCAATTTTTTTAAATATCCCAAAAATGGCCACATTCTATTTTGGAGATTCTAGAAAATTGGTTGGATTATTCTAAAAAATGAAGAAGAAAATAAATTCTGCAAATCGGAAGTAAAACAAAAATCTTTAAGTAATGTTCAAAAGTGCTAGAAAAAAAGGTCAAAGTTTTCATAAAATCAAAATATAGAAAATTTGAGCTTTTTTCAAGCTTACTTACAAATCTAAAAATTCTGACTTAAAGATCACGACAAGCTGATTCGATAAACATAGCCTGTTACACGTCTAGATCCAGATTTTCGAAATATTAGTTTTATAATAAAATTTTTAAAAGATATCAAAAATGGACTCATTTTATTTTGGAGATTTAGGAAAATTGGTTGGTCTATACTAAAAAATTAAGACGAAATTAAGTTCTGCATATCAAAATCAATACAAAAATCTCCAAGTGATGTTCAAAAGTGCTAGAAAAAATCAAAATTTTCGTAAGAAAAAGAAAAAGAGAATTTGAGTTTTTGTCAAAGTTATCTCAAAATCCACAAAAAATTCTGGGTTAAAAATCTCGACGAGTTGATTCAATAAACATCACCATTTTGTAGGTCCAGACCAAGATTTTCTAAATTTTCGATTTCAAAATCAATTTTTTTAAATATCGCAAAAATGGCCACATTTTATTTTGGAGATTCTAGAAAATTGGTAGGATTATTCTAAAAAATGAAGACGAAAATAATTTCTGCAAATCGGAATCAAAACAAAAATCTTTAAGTAATGTTCAAAAGTGCTACTAAAAAAGGTCAAAATTTTCATAAAATCAAAATATAGAAAATTTGAGCTTTTGTCAAGCTTACCTAAAATCTTCAAAAAATTCTAGCTTAAAGATCTCGACAAGCTCATTCGATAAACATTGCCTGTTACACGTCTAGACCCAGATTTTCGAAATTTTAGTTTTATAATGAAATTTTTAAAAGATATCAAAAATGAACTTATTTTATTTTGGAGATTCAGGAAAATTGGTTGGTCTGTACTACAAAATGAAGACGAAATTAAGTTCTGCGTATCAAAATCAATACAAAAATCTCCAAGTGACGTTCTAAAGTTCTAGAAAAAATCAAAATTTTCGTAAGAAAAAGAAAAAGAGAATTTGAGCTTTTGTCAAAGTTATCTAAAAATCCACAAAAAATTCTGGGTTAAAAATCTCGACCAGTTGATTCGATAAACATCACCATTTTGTAGGTCCAGACCAAGATTTTCGAAATATTAGATTTCAAAATAATTTTTTTTAAATATCGCAAAAATGGCCACATTTTATTTTGGAGATTCTAGAAAATTGGTTGGATTATTCTAAAAAATGAAGACGAAAATAAATTCTGCAAATCGGAATCAAAACAAAAATCTTTAAGTAACGTTCAAAGCGCTTGAAAAAAAAGGTCAAAATTTTCATAAAATCAAAATATAGAAAATTTGAGCTTTTGTCAAGCTTACTTAAAAATCTTCAAAAAATTCTGACTTAAAGATCACGACAAGCTGATTCGATAAACATAGCCTGTTACACGTCTAGATCCAGATTTTCGAAATATTAGTTTTATAATAAAATTTTTAAAAGATATCAAAAATGGACTCATTTTATTTTGGAGATTTAGGAAAATTGGTTGGTCTATACTAAAAAATTAAGACGAAATTAAGTTCTGCATATCAAAATCAATACAAAAATCTCCAAGTGATGTTCAAAAGTGCTAGAAAAAATCAAAATTTTCGTAAGAAAAAGAAAAAGAGAATTTGAGTTTTTGTCAAAGTTATCTCAAAATCCACAAAAAATTCTGGGTTAAAAATCTCGACGAGTTGATTCAATAAACATCACCATTTTGTAGGTCCAGACCAAGATTTTCTAAATTTTCGATTTCAAAATCAATTTTTTTAAATATCGCAAAAATGGCCACATTTTATTTTGGAGATTCTAGAAAATTGGTAGGATTATTCTAAAAAATGAAGACGAAAATAATTTCTGCAAATCGGAATCAAAACAAAAATCTTTAAGTAATGTTCAAAAGTGCTACTAAAAAAGGTCAAAATTTTCATAAAATCAAAATATAGAAAATTTGAGCTTTTGTCAAGCTTACCTAAAATCTTCAAAAAATTCTAGCTTAAAGATCTCGACAAGCTCATTCGATAAACATTGCCTGTTACACGTCTAGACCCAGATTTTCGAAATTTTAGTTTTATAATGAAATTTTTAAAAGATATCAAAAATGAACTTATTTTATTTTGGAGATTCAGGAAAATTGGTTGGTCTGTACTACAAAATGAAGACGAAATTAAGTTCTGCGTATCAAAATCAATACAAAAATCTCCAAGTGACGTTCTAAAGTTCTAGAAAAAATCAAAATTTTCGTAAGAAAAAGAAAAAGAGAATTTGAGCTTTTGTCAAAGTTATCTAAAAATCCACAAAAAATTCTGGGTTAAAAATCTCGACCAGTTGATTCGATAAACATCACCATTTTGTAGGTCCAGACCAAGATTTTCGAAATATTAGATTTCAAAATAATTTTTTTTAAATATCGCAAAAATGGCCACATTTTATTTTGGAGATTCTAGAAAATTGGTTGGATTATTCTAAAAAATGAAGACGAAAATAAATTCTGCAAATCGGAATCAAAACAAAAATCTTTAAGTAACGTTCAAAGCGCTTGAAAAAAAAGGTCAAAATTTTCATAAAATCAAAATATAGAAAATTTGAGCTTTTGTCAAGCTTACTTAAAAATCTTCAAAAAATTCTGACTTAAAGATCACGACAAGCTGATTCGATAAACATAGCCTGTTACACGTCTAGATCCAGATTTTCGAAATATTAGTTTTATAATAAAATTTTTAAAAGATATCAAAAATGGACTCATTTTATTTTGGAGATTTAGGAAAATTGGTTGGTCTATACTAAAAAATTAAGACGAAATTAAGTTCTGCATATCAAAATCAATACAAAAATCTCCAAGTGATGTTCAAAAGTGCTAGAAAAAATCAAAATTTTCGTAAGAAAAAGAAAAAGAGAATTTGAGTTTTTGTCAAAGTTATCTCAAAATCCACAAAAAATTCTGGGTTAAAAATCTCGACGAGTTGATTCAATAAACATCACCATTTTGTAGGTCCAGACCAAGATTTTCTAAATTTTCGATTTCAAAATCAATTTTTTTAAATATCGCAAAAATGGCCACATTTTATTTTGGAGATTCTAGAAAATTGGTAGGATTATTCTAAAAAATGAAGACGAAAATAATTTCTGCAAATCGGAATCAAAACAAAAATCTTTAAGTAATGTTCAAAAGTGCTACTAAAAAAGGTCAAAATTTTCATAAAATCAAAATATAGAAAATTTGAGCTTTTGTCAAGCTTACCTAAAATCTTCAAAAAATTCTAGCTTAAAGATCTCGACAAGCTCATTCGATAAACATTGCCTGTTACACGTCTAGACCCAGATTTTCGAAATTTTAGTTTTATAATGAAATTTTTAAAAGATATCAAAAATGAACTTATTTTATTTTGGAGATTCAGGAAAATTGGTTGGTCTGTACTACAAAATGAAGACGAAATTAAGTTCTGCGTATCAAAATCAATACAAAAATCTCCAAGTGACGTTCTAAAGTTCTAGAAAAAATCAAAATTTTCGTAAGAAAAAGAAAAAGAGAATTTGAGCTTTTGTCAAAGTTATCTAAAAATCCACAAAAAATTCTGGGTTAAAAATCTCGACCAGTTGATTCGATAAACATCACCATTTTGTAGGTCCAGACCAAGATTTTCGAAATATTAGATTTCAAAATAATTTTTTTTAAATATCGCAAAAATGGCCACATTTTATTTTGGAGATTCTAGAAAATTGGTTGGATTATTCTAAAAAATGAAGACGAAAATAAATTCTGCAAATCGGAATCAAAACAAAAATCTTTAAGTAACGTTCAAAGCGCTTGAAAAAAAAGGTCAAAATTTTCATAAAATCAAAATATAGAAAATTTGAGCTTTTGTCAAGCTTACTTAAAAATCTTCAAAAAATTCTGACTTAAAGATCTCGGCAAGCTGATTCGATAAACATAGCCTGTTGCACGTCTAGACCCAGATTTTCGAAATACTAGTTTTATAATGAAATTTTTAAAAGATATCAAAAATGGACTTATTTTATTTTGGAGATTCAGGAAAATTGGTTGGTCTATACTAAAAAAAGAAGACGAAATTAAGTTCTGCGTATCAAAATCAATACAAAAATCTCCAAGTGACGTTCAAAAGTGCTAGAAAAAATTAAAATTTTCGTAAGAAAAAGAAAAAGAGAATTTGAGCTTTTGTCAAAGTTATCTAAAAATCCACAAAAAATTCTGGGTTAAAAATCTCGACGAGTTGATTCGATAACCATCACCATTTTGTAGGTGGTCCAGACCAAGATTTTCGAAATATTCGATTTCAAAATCAATTTTTTTAAATATCGCAAAAATGGCCACATTTTATTTTGGAGATTCTAGAAAATTGGTTGGATTATTCTAAAAAATGAAGACGAAAATAAATTCTGCAAATCGGAATCAAAACAAAAATCTTTAAGTAATGTTCAAAAGTGCGAGAAAAAAAGGTCAAAATTTTCATAAAATGAAAATATAGAAAATTTGAGCTTTTGTCAAGCTTACCTAAAATCTTCAAAAAATTCTAGCTTAAAGACCTCGACAAGCTGATTCGATAAACATAGCTTGTTACACGTCTAGATCCAGATTTTCGAAATATTAGCTTTATAATGAAATTTTTAAAAGATATCAAAAATGGACTCATTTTATTTTGGAGATTCAGGAAAATTGGTTGGTCTATACTAAAAAATTAAGACGAAATTAAGTTCTGCATATCAAAATCAATACAAAAATCTCCAAGTGATGTTCAAAAGTGCTAGAAAAAAACAAAATTTTCGTAAGAAAAAGAAAAAGAGAATTTGAGCTTTTGTCAAAGTTACCTAAAAATCTTCAAAAAATTCTGGCTTAAAAATCTCGACATGCTGATTCGATAAACATAGTCTGTTACACGTCTAGACCCAGATTTTTGAAATATTAGTTTTATAATAAGATTTTTAAAAGATATCAAAAATGGACTTATTTTATTTTGCAGATTAAGGAAAATTGGTTGGTCTATACTAAAAAATGAAGACGAAATTAAGTTCTGCCTATCAGAATCAATACAAAAATCTCCAAGTGATGTTCAAAAGTGCTAGAAAAAATCAAAATTTTCGTAAGAAAAAGAAACAGAGAATTTGAGCTTTTGTCAAAGTTATCTAAAAATCCACAAAAAATTCTGGGTTAAATATCTCGACGAGTTGATTCGATAAACATCACCATTTTGTAAGTCCAGACCAAGATTTTCGAAATATTCGATTTCAAAATCAATTTTTTTAAATATAGCAAATTGGCCACATTTTATTTTGGAGATTCTAGAAAATTGGTTGGTCTATACTAAAAAATGAAGACGAAATTAAGTTCTGCGTATCAAAATCAATACAAAAATCTCCAAGTGATGTTCAAAAGTGCTAGAAAAAATCAAAATTTTCGTAAGAAAAAGAAAAAGAGAATTTGCGCTTTTGTCAAAGTTATCTAAAAATCCATAAAAAATTCTGGGTTAAAAATCTCAACGAGTTGATTCGATAAACATGACTATTTTGTAGGTCCAGACCAAGATTTTCGAAATACTCGATTTCAAAATCAATTTTTTTAAATATTGCAAAAATGGCCACATTTTATTTTGGATATTCTAGAAAATTGATTGGATTATTCTGAAAATTGAAGTTGAAAATAAATTCTGCGAATCGGAATTAAAACAAAAATTGTTAAGTGATGTTCAAAAGTGCTAGAACAAAAACCCAGAATTTTCATAAAATTGGAATATAGAAAATTTGAGCTTTTGTCAAGCTTACTTAAAAATCTTCAAAAAGAATTTTGAACCAGTTAGCGCCAATTCAAGGCAACAACTTGGCTCGTACCACACTTTTGCAGCCTACTCTACAAACAACAAGCTCCAACCTCATTCATCACTGCCTTAATCTGCTAATACATTACAACAAAAACAACAATGACGTACGAAAAAACCAGTACAAATTTTTTCGAAACATTCTTAAGCGAATTACCTTGTAAAAAAACTTAATATACCCATATTACTTGATTTTGCGTCATAACTCTCGCAAATTTATTATTCCAAGAACCTTTTTTCGGCAACTTTTGACGTCCGCGTCAAAACGCGCTTAGAATTCAGGTGTCACTCTCTTCGTGACCGAACTAAAAAGCGCGACTTAAATTGCAAATTTTCGCTTTTTATTAACAATATAACGTGAAAGCACTTACGTAACAAAAAAACACAACAATAAGAAAGACGGAATGTATAAAATATTAAGGAACAAGTAGAAACTAAGGTATGGAAAGTTGATTTTACGATCAGTTGATATAATCTAGCGTTCTTTGTTCGACGGATTTATGTCTCATTGGCAATTATGAGTTTTATAGCGCTTGTAAACGCGGCTGCTACATGTCGCAGCAGCGACGCTGACGCTTTAATTAGGTAAAACCCTGGAACAAAATATCTCGTGGCCATCTCAAAATCCCAAAAAATTTCACACTTGGGTGCTCGGTCTATTAAACCATCAAATTGGATCGCCACTGCTCATGAACAATCGAGGGAAAAAATTTTCATTAACTGTCGCTGGCAACTGTTGGAACACACGCTACGTCTCAAAATTCCATAAGTGTTAGGATAATTACTATTATTTTACGAGGTAATAACAGCGAAGTGTTTTTTATTTGTGGAGAATTAACGATAAAAAATCTAATCTGCAAAATAAACATTATATTCCAATTATCCTACCAGAATTTCTTAATAACTTGTTTATTTCTGTTTAATACGTATATTATTATTTATTTTTTATAATAACAATAGCAACTAATCTGTCCATTAAAGTTTTTTAAAATATTGACAATTTTTGAAAATCAGTTCAAATTTTTGGAGATATTTCGGATACAAAAGTTTTCTTACGTGGCATCAACAATGAGTCAAATGGGCAAACGCAGGTTATAAATAACTGTCAAAAGTGCCATCCGTCTACTGATTATTTAAAAATGACATTTGACATTTGACATGAAGTGTGGTACCAACTGTTTAGATGCTGCCAACATAAAGAAATATGTTCCTGTTAATTTGTAGATTTTACTTTTAAATGTATATTAACACAAGTACTGGAAACGCACTTTCAATATCTGTTTTACTATTGCGAGGAAGAGATTTTGATAAAAATTTGCTAATTTGGTACTAAAATTGTAGCTAAAATCAGAAGCACTTAGATTGTTTGGAACTTTCTTATATTTTTTTTATTTCTATTTGTTAAGTTTATTATTACTATTGTTTATTGTTAATAATGACCACAACAGCATTTTTTTTGTGGTCTAAATTTCCCGGAGATTTTGACAATTTTTCAAAATTCAGTTAAAATTTCTAGAGATATTTTAGATATGAAAAAGTTTTCTTAGATTGTTCATAAGCCAAAAAAGCATCAACAATGAGTCAAATGGGCAAACGCAGGTTATAAATAACTGTCAAAAGTGCCATCCGCCTACTGATTATTTAAAATTGACATTTGACGTTTGACATGAAGTGTGGTACCAACTGTTTCAATGCTGCCAACATAAAGAAATATGTTCCTGTTAATTTGTAGATTTTACTTTTAAATGTATATTAACCCAAGTACTAGAAACGCACTTTCAATATCTGTTTTACTATTGCGAGGAAGAGATTTTGATAAAAATTTGCTAATTTGGTACTAAAATTATAGCTAAAATCAGAAGCACTTAGATTGTTTGGAACTTTCTTATATTTTTTTTATTTCTATTTGTTAAGTTTATTATTACTACTGTTTATTGTTAATAATGACCACAACAGCATTTTTTTTGTGGTCTAAATTTCCCGGAGATTTTGACAATTTTTCAAAATTCGGTTAAAATTTCTAGAGATATTTTAGATATGAAAAAGTTTTCTTAGATTGTTCATAAGCCAAAAAAAGCATCAACAATGAGTCAAATGGGCAAACGCAGGTTATAAATAACTGTCAAAAGTGCCATCCGTCTACTGATTATTTAAAATTGACATCTGACGTTTGACATGAAGTGTGGTACCAACTGTTTCAATGCTGGCAACATAAAGAAATTTGTTTCTGTTAATTTGTAGATTTTACTTATAAATGTGTATTAACACAAGTACTACAAACGTACTTTCAATATCTGTTTTACTATTGCGAGGAAGAGTTTTTTATTAAATTTGCTAATTTGGTAGTAAAATTATATCTAAAATCAGAAGCACTTAAATTGTTTGTAACTTTCCTATATTTTTTTTATTTCTATTTGTTAAGTTTATTATTATTACTGTTTATTGTTAATAATGACAACAACAGCACTTTTTTTGTAGTTTAAATTTCCTGGAGATTTTGACAATTTTTCAAAATTCGGTTAAAATTTCTAGAGATATTTTAGATACGAAAAAGTTTTCTTAGATTGTTTATAAGCCAAAAAAAGCATCAGCAATGAGTCAAGTGGGCAAACACAGGTTATAAATAACTGTCAAAAGTGCCATCCGTCTATTAATTATTTAAAATTGACATTTGACGGTTGACATGAAGTGTGGTACCAACTGTTTCAGTGCTGCCAACATAAAGAAATATGTTTCTGTTAATTTGTAGATTTTACTTTTAAATGTGTATTAACACAAGTACTACAAACGTACTTTCAATATCTGTTTTACTATTGCGAGGAAGAGATTTTTATTAAATTTGCTAATTTGGTAGTAAAATTATATCTAAAATCAGAAGCACTAGATTGTTTGGAACTTTCTTATATTTTTTTTTATTTCTATTTGTTAAGTTTATTATTATTACTGCTTATTGTCAATAATGACGACAACAGCATTTTTTTTGTGGTTTAAATTTTTCGGAGATTTTGACAATTTTTCAAAATTCGGTTAAAATTTCTAGAGATATTTTAGATACCAAAAAGTTTTCTGGGGTTGTTTATAAGCCAAAAAATGTATCAATAATGAGTCAGGTGGGTTATAAATAACTGTCAAAAGTCCCAGCTCTCTACTGATTATTTAAAGTTGACATTAGACGATTGACACGAAGTGTGGTGCCAACTGCTTCAGTCTTGCCAAAACAAACAAACAAACATGTACCAGTTTAGTCCAAACACAAGAAAATCCCTAAATGGAAAATCTTGGAACCTACAGACCGAACTTTTCAAGCTCCTTCTGAGCCGCTCTGTGTATCTGTATATTCCCCGGTGTATTTCATTCATTTAGCGTCCTTTAACCTACTTTAGCGTCCTCGGCTTTGCATTCATTTTTTACGTTTTGGTGCTCTGTTCCGTCTAGCCGTGTTCTTTCCATGATGCACCTTGTACCGCTTAGTTTTTATCAGTGTTGTTAATCGAGCGCATCAGCGCAGCCACAATGGGTTCTTATTCCCAACAATGGAGAAAACTGCATGGACGCTAATGGGAAATGTCGCCAACCGCATGATGAAATTATCGGAAAATCGCGCCTAATGGGCGGACGAAACGGTGTGGAGAATGGTAAGCAGCGGAACGAAAGCGGATGATAAGAGGAGACAAAAGTAGGTGGAATTAAGTGGGCGGTTTGTAGGTGAAACGAAAGTCGGCGAGGATTTCCGTGCAAAAAGTAACATGGTGGTGGAGTTTTTGGGTTAAATCGATTCGGAAAAACCTTAATTTTTTTCGAAAAGGATCAGAGATTTATCGATTCGTGATCCTTTCATCCAATCCTGGTTGAAAAACCCGGTATAATAAATTACACCATAATTACCCAATGATCACTTTTTTATTCTTTAAAGTCCACCAGGAAGTCACGACACTATTTCCATATTTATTTATTTCAATTGCAAATTGTGCGGCGATTCTCCCTAAAACCACACAACTCACACTAATTTTTTTTTCTTGATTTTTTAATCCGTAAAAGTAAAATTTTATCTCAAGAGTGATAAACTCCGTCATGTAGTCATAAATTTGTATTTTTATTTTATTTTCTTTGCCACATTCAGGTTCATAACTGATATTTTATGACTCAGTTGTAAACCAGTTCTAGATTTCTGGTCTAGTGGACTAATTGTTACTTTTAATTTACAAAATTTTAGTTACACTGAGGGCTCTCTTCTTTCGTGCGAAATATTTAGAATGCCAGAGTTTACTCTGAATAAACTTACTTGGAAAAACCCACTGCAATCAAGCAGATAATAATTACCTAATTATCAGTTCTTTGTCATGTAGGCCATTATCCTTCAAATTTCACTACGAAAACAAAACGGTCATCACTTTTTCGTGTTTAGGTATATCAATTTCAAACCTAACGGCTTTTTCCCATTAGAACCACTATTTGTAGTGGGACATCTTCACGTTTCGACCAACTAGAGCACCATTGATTCAATCAATGAATCGAAGAGAATCAAAATTTTCTGTCCTTCTACAAAAATGTAAAACCAGTTCATACATAAAAACAGTGGATATTTCCAAGGTAATCCAATACAATCTTGATAAGAAACTTGTAAAATTAATACTTTCTTCCAATAATTTACACTAAGTGTGTGGTTACAAATTTGCATTTTTGTTGTCTATACTTCGTTCATTTTCATAAGCTGATGTTCTATAAAAATTAATTTCTACCCGAGACTATCTTGTGTGGAAAAATCCAACCCAGTCCATTACATTATAATTACTCAATTATCAGTTATTTGTTATATGTGCCAGTAGTCTCAAATTCCATTAGGAAACCGCAAAAGTCTACACAATCACCTTATCAAAGTAAACCAGGTGTACAGGGACATGTGTTCTTGTGTTAAAGCGGTGTTAAATACGTCGATTGAATACTTTCTATTGTTGAAATTTTGGATGACGATTTCCAATAAAATAATATAGACAACCCATTGTAATCGATTGCACCATGATCACCCATTTATCGGTGAATTGCCATGGGCTATTATTCTTCAAATTCCACCAGGAAGTCACGGAACCTCTTTCCGGTTAATCCCAAAGCACCAACACCAAATTTCATTGAAATACCACGAAACTCAATCAGAATTTCCCACCCAAAACCCATAGACCCAAAAATTTCCCGAATTTTTTTCCAAATCAAACCCGTTGAAATTTACATAACAACAAACAAAGTCGTAAACTTATTTTTCCTTCGAACCAATTCGTCTTTCTGCATGCATATTCATACCCAAAAAACGCATTCCTCGCATATTTCCGCTGAAATCCGACATGCCAAAGAGCCGCGATTCTGGTTCAAACCAGTCACTCCGAGCCACTCAAAAACCAACCACCACACAGTCCGTGCCCCAAAATTTTTCCAAAAACCCCCAAATCGACTTACCGTGCCAAAATTTCGCAAACTGGTGCACTCCACTAAAACGAAAAAAACTAGAACTGGTTTTGCGCGAATTCGCGAGCTATCGCAACCTACTAGAACCGAGCGTTCAGCTAGACTGAGCCGACCCAACTGGAAAGCGAACACATGGGAATTCTCTTCGCACCATGTACTTAGATTTTTTAATCCGGCTCGCTGTGCACCACGTTCTTCCGCCGGTCACATGACCGATTAATTTCGCCACTCGTTAACCTTTTTGAAGATTATCACTACGAAGTTGGGTGTTTTATCGCCATGGTAGCGGTCTGGAGGGGGCCGAAGCGCTGGGACAGCGGCGTAATTGCTCCATTTTTCGCAGCAAATGGGTCGCGGATAATGGGCGTTTTACGACGGGACGAGGAAATTTTTGATTGGAAATTTGTGGTGGGTGGGAGATTGTGGTTTTTGGGCTGGGTGAGGGTGGTGTGGGTTGAGGGTTTAGCACCGGAACAGTGATAATTGTGAAAAGTACGAATTCTAGGTACTTCGGTAATGTGGAATTGATGACCGGAAATGTGTCAATTTGATTCAGGGAAGACTTGATGGGTCGTAATTTCAAATGGCTATTAAGTGAAGGTGAACTTTATGGGTTTTTGAGTTTTCAGTGGGTTTTTTGGGTTTGTTACAGGGTTCTACGTTGTTTTTCTTTGTTTGTTTACGTTGTGGTTGTTTATGAATTTAGATGGATTTTGAGATGACGTAAACTATAAACGTGTTACATCAATTTATTTCAGAGGCGATTAAACTGAAATTATTTTATTTTTAGGTACAAAATGTATGTTATTATTAATGACCACAAACGCACGCTAACGTAACAGTTATAAGATCCAGCTAGAACAACTTGGATTTAAACAATTTTGACCAACATGATCAGACTGTTTATAGAACTGATTTGTGGTTTTGTGCGATTATTGATTCCTTTAAATTTTTTTTTCAGTTTGAATCCGATAATTTCAACTTACCATTTTGTCCAGTAAATGTTTTTCAAATTTATGAGTATTTTTGAGAGAAAAGTAATCGTGGTTAATTAATTAACCACTTCTCTGTTCTGCGTTGAGGAGACCAAATTAAATTTTCTTTCATTTTAACCGCTGATGGTCGTAATTTGAAATAGTCGATTTTTTTCGAAATATAAACATAAACAGTCTCTTTTTTTAATGAAAGTGAACCCTTCTCGGGAGGGCCCAAATGTTCTTTGTTTATAAGAATATGAAACCATTTCGGAGTCCCAGATGTGTTTATCGTTTTAAGAAAGTGTAATCTTCTTGGAGGTCCCAACTGTCTTTTTTTTAAGAAAGTGAAACCTTCTCAAGAGACTCAACTGTCTTTTTTTAAGAGTCTGAAACCTTCTAAGGGGCCAAAACTGTCTTCTTTAAGAATCTGAAACCTTCTCGGGGGTACAACTGTTTTTTTTTTTAACAAGGTGAAACCATTTCGGGGGCCCCAAGTGTCTTATTTTTTAATAAAGTGAAATCTTCTCAGGGATTCCGACTGTTTTTTTTTAAGAATGTGAAACCTCCTTGGGAACCCCAAATGTATTTTTTTAAAGAAATGAAACCTTACAGACCCTAACTATTTTCTTCAAAAATCTGAAACCTTCTGGGGGCTCCCACTGTCTTTCCTTTTAATAAAGTGAAACCTTCTCGGGGGACCCAAGTGTTCTTTTTTTAAAAATATGAAAGATTTTCGGGGCCCCAATTGCCTTTTTTTTAAAAAGTGTAATCTTCTCGGAGATCCCAACTGTTTAAAAATCTATAAAACCTTCTTGGGTGCCCCAACTGTTTTTTTTTTAGAAGTTGAAACCTTCTCGGAGGTCCCAAATATCGTTTTTTAAAGAAAGTGAAAATTTCTTAGGGCTGCTGCTGTCTTTTTTTAAGAAATTGAAATTTTCTCGTCGGTCTCAACTGTTTTCTTACAAAAAAGTGAAACCTTCTCTGGGCCCCGTCTTTTTTTAAGAAAGCGAAATCTTCTTGGAGGTCCTAGTTATCATTTTTTAAAGAATGCAAAACCTTCACACGGGCCCTCAACTGTCTTAACAAAAAGAATTGAAACCTTCTCGGAGGTCCCAACTGTCTTATTTTTAAGAATTGAAACCTTCTCCGAGGTCCCAACTGTCTTATCTTTAAGAATTGAAACCTTCTCGGAGGTCCCAACTGTATTTTTTTAAGAGTGAAATCTTCTCAGGGGTCCCAACTGTTTTTTTAATAATCTGAAACCTTCTTGGGGGCCCCAACTATCTTTTTTTTCAATAGGTGAAACCTTCTCGGAGGTCCCAAATATCGTTTTTTAAAGAAAGTGAAACCCCCTCAGGGCTGCTGCTGTATTTTTTTTTAAGAAATTGAAATTCTCTCATCGGTTTCAACTGTTTTTTTTTTACAAAAAAGTGAAACCTTCCCAGGGCCCCAACTGACTTTTTTTTTCACGTAAGTAAAATCTTCTCAGAGGTCCCAACTGTCTTTTTTTTTTTTTGGAAGCCCCAACTGTATTTTTCTTTTTTTTAAGAAAGTGAAACCTTCTCTGGGCCCCGTCTTTTTTTAAGAAAGTGAAATCTTCTTGGAGGTCCCAATTATCATTTTTTAAAGAATGTAAAACCTTCTCACGGGCCCTCAACTGTCTTATTTTTAAGAATTGAAACCTTCTCGGAGGTCCCAACTGTCTTAACTTTAAGGGTTCCCGCTGTCTTTTTTTTTTAAGAAAGTGAAATTTTCTCGTCGATTTCAACTGCTTTTTTAACAAAAAAGTGAAACCTTTTCAGAGCCCCAACTGTTTTTTTTTTAATAATGTGAAACTTTCTCGGGATCCCAACAGTTTTTTTTTAAGAAAGTGAAACCTTCTCGGAGGTCCCAAATATCGTTTTTTAAAAAAAGTGAAACCTTCTCAGTGCCCCAACTGTTTTTTTTAATAATGTGAAACCTTCTCATGGCCCCAACTGTTTTTTTTAATAATGTAAAACCTTCTCGGGATCCCAACAGTTTTTTTTTTTTTAAGTGAAACCTTGGGGGCTCCAACTGTCTTTTTTCAAGAAAGTGAAATTTTCTGGTGGGTTTCAACTGTTTTTTTTAAATAAAGTGAAACCTTCTCAGGGCTCCAACTGTTTTTTTTTTAATAATGTGAAACCTTTTCGGCGGTCCCAACATTTTTTGTTAAGAAAGTGAAACCTTCTTTGGGGCCCCAACAGTTTTTTTTGAGAAAGTGAAACCTTCTTGGGGACCCCAACTGTCTTTTTTTTTAATAGGTGAAACCTTGTCGGGATGCCAATTGTTTTTTTATAATGTGAAACCTTTCTGGGAGGTCCCAAATATCGTTTTTTAAAGAAAGTAAAACCTTCTCAGGGCCCCAACTGCTTTTTTTTAATGATGTGAAACCTTCTCGGGATCCCAACAGTTTTTTTTTTTAAGAAAGTGAAACCTTGGGGGCCCCAACTGTTTTTTTTAATAATGTGAAACCTTCTCGGAGGTCCCAGATATCGTTTTTTTAAGAAAGTGAAACCTTTTCAGGGTTCCCGCTGTCTTTTTTTAAGAAAGTGAAATTTTCTCGTCGATTTCAACTGCTTTTTTAACAAAAAAGTGAAACCTTCTCAGGGCCCCAACTGTTTTTTTTTTTAATAATGTGAAACCTTCTCAGGGTCCCAACTGTTTTTTTTTTAATAATGTGAAACCTTCTCGGGATCCCAACATTTTTTTTTAAGAAAGTGAAACCTTGGGGGCTTCAACTGTCTTTTTTCAAGAAAGTGAAATTTTCTCGTGGGTTTCAACTGCTTTTTTTAAATAAAGTGAAACCTTCCAGGACTCCAAATGTTTTTTTTTAATAATGTGAAACCTTCTCGGGGATCCCAACATTTTTTGTTAAGAAAGTGAAACCTTCATTGGGGTCCCAACAGTTTTTTTTTATTTTTTTGAGAAAGTGAAACCTTCTTGGGGACCCCAACTGTCTTTTTTTTTTAATAGGTGAAACTTTCTCGGGATGCCAATTGTTTTTTTATAATGTGAAACCTTCTCGGAGGTCCCAAATATCGTTTTTTAAAGAAAGTAAAACCTTCTCAGGGCCCCAACTGCTTTTTTTTAGTAATGTGAAACCTTCTCGGAATCCCAACAGGTTTTTTTTTTTAAGAAAGTGAAACCTTGTGGGCTCCAACTGTCTTTTTTCAAGAAAGTGAAATTTTCTCGTGGATTTCAAGTGCTTTTTTTAAATAAAGTGAAACCTCCTCAGGGCCCCAACTGTTTTTTTTTAATAATGTGAAACCTTCACAGGGCCCCAACTGTTTTTTTTTTTAATAATGTGAAACCTTCTCGGGATCCCAACAGTTTTTTTTTAAGAAAGTGAAACCTTGGAGGCTCCAACTGTCTTTTTTTAAGAAAGTGAAATTTTCTCGTGGGTTTCAACTGCTTTTTTTAAATAAAGTGAAACCTTCTCAGGGCCCCAACTGTTTTTTTTAATAATGTGAAACCTTCTCGGGGGTCCCAACATTTTTTGTTAAGAAAGTGAAACCTTCTTGGGGGTCCCAACAGTTTTTTTTGTTTTTTTGAGAAAGTGAAACCTTCTTGGGGACCCCAACTGTTTTTTTTTTAATAGGTTAAACCTTCTCGGGATGTCAATTGTTTTTTTATAATGTGAAACCTTCTCAGGGCCCCCGCTGTCTTTTTTTTTAAGAAAATGAAATTTTCTCGTCGGTTTCAACTGCTTTTTTTACAAAAAAGTGAAACCTTCTCGGGATCCCAACAGTTTTTTTTTTTTTAAGAAAGTGATACCTTGGGGGCTCCAACTATCTTTTTTCAAGAAAGTGAAATTTTCTCGTGGGTTTCAACTGCTTTTTTTAAATAAAGTGAAACCTTCTGAGGGCCCCAACTGTTTTTTTTAATAATGTGAAACCTTCTCGGGGGTCCCAACATTTTTTGTTAAGAAAGTGAAACCTTCTTGGGGGTCCCAACAGTTTTTTTATTTTTTTAAGAAAGTGAAACCTTATTGGGGACCCCAACTGTCTTTTTTTAATAGGTGAAACCTTCTCGGGATGCCAATTGCTTTTTTTTATAATGTGAAACCTTCTCGGAGGTCCCAAATTTCGTTTTTTGAAGAAAGTGAAACCTTCTCAGGGCTTCCGCTGTCTTTTTTTTAAGAAAGTGAAATTTTCTCGTCGGTTTCAACTACTTTTTTACAAAAAAGTGAAACCTTCTCAGGACCCCAACTGGGTTTTTTAATAATGTGAAACCTCCTCAGGATCCCAACAGTTTTATTTTTTAAGAAAGTAAAACCTTGGGGGCTCCAACTGTCTTTTTTCAAGAAAGTGAAATTTTCTCGTGGGTTTCAACTGCTTTTTTTAAATAAAGTGAAACCTTCTCAGGGCCCCAACTGTTTTTTTTTAATAATCTGAAACCTTCTCGAGGGTCCCAACATTTTTAGTTAAGAAAGTGAAACCTTCTTGGGGGTCCCAACAGTTTGTTTTATTTTTTTAAGAAAGTGAAACTTTCTTGGGGACGCTAACTGTCTTTTTTTAAGAGGTGAAATCTTCTCGGGTTGTAAATTGTTTTTTTTATAATGTGAAACCTTCTCGGAGGTCCCAAATATCGTTTTTTATAGAAAGTGAAACCTTCTCAGAGCTCCCGCTGTTTTTTTTTTTAAGAAATTGAAATTTTCTCGTAGGATTCAACTACTTTTTTACAAAAAAGTGTAACCTTCTCAGGGCCCCAACTGTTTTTTTTTTTATAATGTGAAACCTTCTCGGGATCCAAACAGTTTTTTTTTAAGAAAGTGAAACCTTGGGGGCTCCAACTGTCTTTTTTCAAGAAAGTGAAATTTTCTCGTGGGTTTCAACTGCTTTTTTTAAATAAAGTGAAACCTTCTCAGGGCTCCAACTGTTTTTTTTTAATAATGTGAAACCTTCTCGGGGATCCCATCAGATTTCTTTAAGAAAGTAAAACCTTCTCGGGATCCCAACTGTTTTTTTTTTTTTTATAATGTGGAATCTTCTCGGGGGTCCAAGTGTTCTTTTTTTAAAAATGTGAAACCGTCTCGGGGATCAAATTGTCTTTTTTTAAGAAATAAAAATCTTCTCTAAGGTCCCAACTGGCTTTTTTTAAAGAACGTAAAACCTTCTCAGGGGCCCCAACTGTCTTTTTTAAGAATATGAAACCTTCTCTGGTGTCCCAGTTGTCTTTTTTTTAAATAATGTAAAATCTTTTTTTTTGGGTCCAGAGAAAGTTATCACAAAAAAGAAAAGTCTTATAGTTTTTCAAAGAAGCAGAATTTGTTGGACTGCACCTCAATTTCCGTCTGTTAAAAAAACTCACAATCGATTTTTTTTTTCAGCTATTTGAAATTTATCCTCAAAAACGTAATTTCTTTTTATGTCAACTATACAAGAAAAAACTTAAACTCCTGTTTAGAGCACTTATTTTTTTATGAGTGATTTTTACGGTGTACAAAGAATTGAAAGTAAACAACTATAACGCCAAATAATATTAAATTTTTATTGCCTGTAATTGTTAAAAAGCAGAAACATTTGTTTACTATTTGCTAAAAACCCACAAAACAATGTTTTTTTGTCGACACAAAATCACACCTCTACTTGTCAAATTTTTTCACACCCTCCACCGAACACAACAAAACCAAGGTTCTGATACACTTTTTCTACTCGCTACACTTTCAACCGACCACTTTTTGCAGCGCAACCTAAACCGTTTTCTTTTTGGAAATTTCCATTACTTCAAACCGTTATTCCATTTTTTCTCGTAAAATTTCACGCTCATTTTACGCTCAAAAAGTGTCGCAATTTGTCACCAGAAACCGCATCTGCGCAAAAACTCGTGAAATATTGCTTTTCAGATTAATTAGCAGCGTTTTTGTAAAAATATTTAAATATTTCTGGGAGACGTAAATCCGCGATACCTCGATCTCCCATCAATTATGGCTTGATGGACCATAAAAACCACAAATTAATAAAGAATAGCGATTTTTTCGTCGCTCGGGTTGCTTGACTCTTGAAAGTGAGGTTAGGGGACAAAACCCCGCTCACAACACACAACTAATTGTGCGCTTCCGTTTTTTTTTATAACGACAAACACTGCTCGAAATTGGTGTTTACAGTGTAAATTACACCACTCTAACACTTTTAATTGTGTATAATGTCACGGCATTTGCGTTTTTTAACGGTTTATTATAAATGCGGGAGATTGTTATAACAGAATTCGCACAACATAAACAAATATTTTGCTATTTGTAAGTCTGAGTGCCGCAATTTGAATTTTATGAGCTATAAAACTGCGAATTTCGAGGATTCTGATGAACTGAAAATTGAAGGACTTTTTTTTATTCACTTTCACACTGGTTGTTATTGAGTTTGCGGAAAATTGGAAAAGCGACTTGGTGGAAATAATTGTTGGGATTTTTTTGGCAACAACAATCGACTATAGTAATTACGGGTTAATAAATCAGGCGAATTAGGACTAACTCGTGATCATTTAAATTTTAATTGGTTGTACTGGTGCTGTGTTGACGGGTTATGGAAATAGAGTTTTTGTAGTTTTGGTAATAGTGATTTTTGAATATGTAATTGGAACTAAATTCTAGAAACCGTAGCATATTTGTGGCTTTTTATTGGTTTTATAGAGCCTGGAACGAGAATTTTTAAAAATGTAATTTATTAAATTAATAAATATGTATGGGCTTATAGATAAGTGATAACAAAATAACAAAGTTGTAAAACTATAAAGTTGGAATGTTAATAAATATAAAGGTCACACTCGTGTCGTTTTGCAGGAAATGGAATCGTGTTTTCGTCCAAGATCTACAAAATTAAAAAAAGAGGGGTTATGTAGCAAGATGACGTCACCAATTTGTTAATGGGGTTGAACAAACAAATTTTGATTCGTTTATATTTGTTGCTGAGAGACCAAGAACCTAAAGAAATGGACAAATTTATTAAATAAAACTTCTAGTGACCACACACTGGACAAACAATTCGAAAAAAAGTAATTTGCGGTTGTGTCTGTCTATTCAAATGTGCATTTCAATTATTCAGATCTCATTCCAGGCATGATCTCTCAAGAGTAAAAATTATTTATCATTAGTATATACAACTTTTTTTAATAATCATTACGAAAGTAAGTCCCAATTACCATATATTTTTATAATTGTTACAAGAAAACGAAAAAAATTTTCACTTTGTTAGTTATGCAAGTGAATACCGCAAACTGCGTCCATAACCAGTTCGAACCAAAAACAATCAAAGAATTCTACATAAATTACGAACTTAACCCCAAAGCGGTAATTTCCGAACGAACAAAAACAATCAAAAAAACTTCCACGTCAAAAAAACCACGTTAATTTGTGCATTCCTGACCACTTTTTCACTCCGATATTCATCCGACGCGTTTAACTGGTTGCATCACAAAGCTCAGTTTTTCTCCTTCGTTACTTCCTGCTTTTTCTTTTTCTTTTCCTTCTCCACCTGCCTCTGAACGGCGTCACACAACAATAATTCCCCGTACCATAAAAACTTGACAATGAAACGAACAAAAAAATAATAATAACAATAGACCAGTCATTTACCATAATAGCAGCACAGAACAAACAAAAATCAAAAGAACATTAAAAATTCGGACAAAAACGGTGATGTCACCGCGCGATTCGCGACTCATCTCCTGCCCCAGAAACGACCCATCGTCCCATCAATGGGCGAATCGATAGACCAAAAAATCGCGGGCGATCAAGGTTAATGTTACGGTCGCTGTGGGTCGATGTGAATCGGCTGTAATGAAAAAATGATCCATTTGTGAGCGCACCATTAATTTTCCGGCCTTGGAGGCTTACATAACAGAAAATAGACCAATTTTGAGCAGGCAGTGACGGCGGTTGACGGATCTAGGGTTCCTGTGTGTTAATTGAAACCCCTGAAGAATTTTTAATGCAGGGACTTTAGTTGCAAAATCTCCAACTGGATGTTGTTTTTACATAGCGAGAAGTATTTGTACTCGTCTAGAGTGGAAGGAACCCCTCTTTCGTAGCGAGCCGCCCCTGCCAACATTCTTTAAACGTCTCTCATTGACCATAAACAATGCTTTGATTGGAAGTACACAGTGAAAGGCCAATTCCAAGCAATTTTCTGCATGAAATTTGTTGAAATCTCGTCCCTGGTAAGGCCGTTATGGTGACGGAGTCCATTTCTTCCGGATGAAAAATAACGAAAGGCCGCTTCTGAGTGATTGATGAGTCGTAATTGTGCAGATTTAAATACAATGAAACGGTGTTTTGCTTATGTAAGTGTCAGCGTTATGTAAGCTAGCGAGATTTGCTTTTTTACTCGGATTTAGTACAAACTGTTGTTGACAGTGTTGCTTAAGACGTAATTATGTATCAATAGGGTTTTTATTAGTGGTGCTATTAATTTTTTGTGGCGCAAGCGATTGATCTGGTTTTCTATTGTTCATTTTGAAAGACTTGCTGTTTTGTTTGGAGAAGGGCGTTCACCTTTTTTGGCGAAGAATGGAAAAATCACCGTTGGAATTCTAGTGGTGTGGTGCGGGTTGCATAAGTCAGTAGCGACGTGACCTTGAATGTCATATTGATCACAAAGAAACACTACTTCTTAGCAACCATCGACGACACAAACAAACCAAAAATGTCATACAGAGACGTCCGTAGTGAGTAATTTTTCTCACTTTTTCTAAATAATTATTAATAAATTTTCTCCATAGACTTTATAGAAATGACGAGGGCTCTAGGATACCCGACTCTAATCTCCATGGAGAGTTTCCGCAGCCCTAATTTCCCCCTCGTGGCGAATTTGCTAGTGTGGCTGTCAAAACGTTTCGACCCCGACGTCGACATTCCCTCAGACATCGAAACTGAAGATGACCGAGTCAAACTAATCCGAAACGCGGCTCAGTTCATGGCGCTCAAAGCCAACATTAAACTGAACACGAAACGACTGTACCAAGCCGACGGCTACGCAGTCAAGGAATTACTAAAAATAACCACCCTCTTATACGAAGCCCTAAATTTGAACCTAGACGACAAAGACAATGAGCAGTTCGACGAAGACATGTTTAACTTGAAGGACTACGATTTAACCGACAAGGTAACTAATTGTGGTTATGCAACCAGTAAAACTCACGCTTTTCTCCAGATCAACGAACTGAAACTATCCAGACAGCTCGCCAGCGAGATCACCACCACCGGCGCCACCCTCTTCGACCTCCTCGGCAAAGAAGTGGACCTTCGAGTAACCCCAAACCCCTCCCACTTCTTCACTCTCTTTGTTATTTCTTCAGGGCGCGCGCCACCGCAGCGTCAGCCGCCAGTACGAACTCCCTGACGTCGAATCCGGACTTAAATCCGCCATAGAAGCTATCAAGCAAGAAATCGAAGAAAGCAAGCAGATGATCGACAACGTCTCCGCGACTGAGGCAAACCTCGATACCAAAATCGAGCGAAGAAAGGTGGAAATCGACCGCTACGAAAAGCGCTTGCAGACTTTGAAGAAGGTCAGACCCGCCTTTCTGGAGGAGTTTACGGCTTTGGAGGCGGAGCTGGAGCAGCTTTTCGTCCAGTATTCTACCAGGGCGCGAATTTTGAACCAGTTGGAGCGTTTGGCGACCGAGGCGGAACGAGCGCAGCTGGAGAAGCAGCTGCAGATGGCGTCGCCGCGGATCGAAACTATACCGTTGGAAGGGGGCGAGCAGGGGGACGTGTTCTTGGAGACGGAGGAGGGGGAGGGGCGGCAGGGGGCGGTGAACAGACAGGAGAGGCCGCGGGCGAGCACTGGAGGTGCTAACGAAAATGTTTTTTTTTAAGGTTATGATTTGTTTTGTTTCAGGGAGGTCTAGGACTAGCAAAACCGCTAAAGTGTATGGGGGGATGCAACCCCCGTTGTCAGCGACACCCTCTCTGAGCTCCGACTCGGAAACCGACGAGTTGTTTATCGATAAGGACGAATCAGAGTTGATTCATTCCGACGACGAGTCGCTGGGGTTGGAGTTGTCGGGGATGGATGTGGTGAAAAGGGCGCAGTCGTCGAAACCGAGTAAAATGAACAGCAACAGCGATGATGATTTTTAAAAGAAACGTAATTGTAGTTAAACAATAAACAAAGACAACAAGCGTTTTATTTCATTAACCCACCATCTACCATGTATTACGGGTTGCATAACCCGAAAACTGAAAGATTTCAAGGGCTTTGATAATATGCTGCGTTGCATTTCAGGAAATATCTTGAGTCGATAAGCAGAAACTGACTCAATTTACGCATGTTTGTGTTACCAAGTGGACTAAAATGACCGAGGTAGGTGACAATTTTTATAATTCGGGGAAATACTTGACACATTTTTGTTCTAGAACAATCTCATCGCCATTATTGAAAGCAACGAAATCCAAGAATTCATTGGTTGCGACAGTGGTCAACAATTCAATCTCAATCATGTATTTGAAAGTGGGAGTACTTTGTTGTCGTGGGCGGTAAGAAAATCTAACTTAGAAAATGTTTCGTCCTTGGTTCGAAGAGGTGCCAAAGTCAATAAGCCGGAAAGAGGAGGTGCCACGCCTCTTTTACTCGCCGTTCACTTAAATCGTGCCGAAATCATGACATACTTGTTAAACCAAGGAGCGTCTGTTAACTTGGATGATTCATATGACACACCTTTAACAGTAGCCGTACGAAAGCAACATTTAGAAATCGTCAAAGTCCTAGTAGACAGTGGTGCCAAAATCAACGTTGTTAACATAGACGGATTATCACCGCTATTCTGGGCTATCAAACAAGACGATGTCAAACTTTTAAAGCTCCTTACAAGGAAAGGGATTCCCAAAAAGGCAAAAGACTCTTCCGGAGATTCACCTTTCATAGCCGCCGCCAAAAACGGTTGTTCGAGAGAAACCATCCAATGCCTGGTCAAAAACGGTGCCCATATTCACGAAACTGCGTTAATCTGTGCCGCTACGAAAGGACAGTTGGTCGTTATCCAAGTACTGATTGAAAACGGAGCCGATGGAAATATGGTAGGCCCTGATGGTAACACCCTTCTTGCTACTGCAGTTCGTTATCGACAAAACCCAGCCGCCAGATATTTAACTTCTTTAGGTGTCAACGTCTGTAAGGTTGGTAAAAATGGAAAAACCCCTCTCCTATGGGCTATCCAAAACCAAGATCTTGACATGATCAAGTGGCTCTTGGACAGGGGTGCCGCCTACATCCTTGACAGCGTTTTCCTGGATGCCATCGCCACCAAAAACTTGGAAATTGTCAAGATCTTGTACGACCGAGGGATCAACAAATCCCAGATTGTTAAAACGACGGGCAAAACTCCTCTGGTTCAAGCCCTGGATGTTGAAAGTACCGAAATCGTGAAATTTTTGCTAGCCAAAGGAGATACGCTCTTGGACGACCTCAAGGGCGCTGAAATATCGTATCTGCTTACCTTCATGGAGAAGAAAAACTACGAAATGGTCAAACTTTTAGTTGACAATGGAGCTGGATTGGATAAGTTTGGTGGTTGTGGAAACACTGCGTTGACTAAAGCTATAGAACTAGAAGATTTCGAGATGATCGAGTATTTTGTACGTTGCGGTGCCAATGTTAATCAGGCAAACAGAAACACATTAACACCACTGGTTGCAGCAGCGAGGGTGAGAGATTTTCGCACTTTTCAGTATTTGGTGGACTCGGGAGCGGTGATTCAGGTTGGTTCCATGTTACTTGACGAAACGTTGATGAGGCACTACCAAATAGCGCAAGAAAATATTTGGAAAAGGAAAATTGCGGACACGGGTAAGGTGGTACTTTTTGAAAGGGTTGGCGGTATATTGTTTTTCAGAATTGGGTTCTAATCAGGAAGAAGCAGAGCATGAAACTGTAGTAGAAGAAAATGCACGTGTTGAGACTCCTGTTGAAATTGTCAAGGAGAAAACTTTAGCTGAACGAAATTATTACATTATAGGTATGCATTGTAATGTGTAAGTGACTGACTTTAAGAATGTGTTTATATTTTAGAATTCGATTGATGCGCCATGAGATTCCAAGCTTATGATATTTTACAAAAGTTTGTTGTTAGAAAAGGAGATAACTTACATGTTTTCAATAAAAATTATGTTTCTTTATTGTGGTACTTATTGTGTAGTACTTGGAGTTTAACTGGTTGCATAGGTTGTATATAAACACTATGATATAGGTTATGTGAAGCGTGGGTAATTCACGAGATTTTGTGTGAAAAGTGCACTAATTCTAAATAAAACATACAACTAAAGAGGTGTACGTGTTTATTGTGTACGTAAAAATGGCAGTTAGTATTAAGGTGAGTGCATTGTTAAATGTCCAGTGGTTTAGTAGTACGATATCCCGTATTAATTAGTACAAAGAAAAATATCATTCTAGGAAGTATTCAAAAATCTAGAACGAAACGAACTGAAATATACCGAGGAACCTCAACGGTGTAGCTACGATATAAATGCTCAGCAGCAGATTAATGGTAGTACCAATTTCACATGGGCTGTGAGAAAAACAAACATAGACACCTTAACACTCTTACTGAAAAGAGGTGCTAGAATTAATCATAGAGAGACTGGAGGTGCAACGCCCCTATTACTCGCCATAACCTAAACCGTTTTGAGATGGTTAAATGGTTGTTAAAAAATGGTGCTGATATCAAATTGCGAGATTCATACGACACGCCTTTGACGGCTGCTGTACGAGAAGGAAACCTACAAATGGTGAAACTTCTCCTAAAAAAGGGTGCCGATGTCGATGATTGTGATTTCAAAGGAGTACCACCGATAATTCGCGCCAGCAAAGAAAATAAAAGTGATATTCTTGAACTGTTTCTAAAACAAACAGTAAATACGGACCTGGTAGATGGCGAGGGAAACACCGCACTTGTAGCTGCCGTAAGAAATGAGTCTTCCGATGTCATCCAGTGCTTGTTGAAATACGGTACTGATGTGAATGAATCGAAAAACGACAAAACACCTTTGGCTTGGGCCGCGGAAAAAGGAAGTGTGAATTCGCTCAAAGTTCTATTAAAGGCTGGAGCTGATATCAATATGTTAAGTACTGACGGAAACACTGCATTAGGTACTGCCGTACGTTTCAAACGTTTAGAAGCTGCTCGATATCTCACAAACAACAACGCCAACGTTTGTAAATTTGGAGCAAAGGGGAAAACGCCACTCTTGTGGGCAGTTCTCAACCAAGATATTGCTATGATTAACTGGCTTTTAGATCACGGAGCGGAATACATCATCGATTCGGTATTTTTACAAGCCATTGAAACCGGAAATTTACAAGTAGTTCAAGTATTGGAAAAACATGGAACTTTTGAACTCGAAGCTGATAAAGCGACATCATCTTTACACATGGCCTTAAACAGTGTCGATGTTGCAAAATACCTAATTAAACGCGGCGCGAAAGTGGCAGACATTCAAATTTCGACCATTACTGATCTCTTCAAACGAAATAATTTGGAGATGGTGAAATTGCTGATAGAGAACGGTGCTAGATTGAACGAGCTTGATTCCTGTGGTGAAACCGTTCTGACGACAGCTATAAAAAAAGAAAATTTTGGTATGGCGAAGTACTTTGTAGAACGAGGAGCCAATGTCAATCAACCTAATTCGAAGGGGTTAACACCACTAGTTATCGCCGAAGCTAATAATGATTTTCAGATTTTCCAGTTTTTGGTGGATAATGGAGCTAAGATTCCTGAGGTGGACCAAGAGGAAAGTCCGAAACTGGCCCGGTACTACCGAATAGCGCAAGAGAGCAGTTCGAGAAAAGGGAAAACAAGCGTAGGTAACGGGAAAAAGGTTAGTTAAAAAAGAGTATTTATATTTGTGTGGTTTTAGAAATTGGTTCGAATCAAGAAGATGCCAAAGAGTGAGCAGTGGTTTATAAGTTCAATTGTGTCATTTTTTTTAAATAAGTTTTTAATAGGAAGTTTTACAAGAATATAAATGTTAATCAGGTGTTGATTCTTTGATCTTATTACGTCATTGATGTGGGTACTTTTGGTGTAGTACCAAGTGTAACACTAGGAACGTGTTTTATTGCGAATGATGCCTACGTTGTTGACGAACTTCGTTGAAATAGTAAGTTTCTTGACGGTGAAAATTGCTCACACAGTTTTAATCAAATCATCGGAGGGAGGGAAAGAATTTTTTTTTAGAAGATAAAAACAAAAAGCTAAGGAGAAAAACGGAAAGGATTCAGAAGGGGGGAAAGAAATTTTTTTTAGAGGATGAATACAAGCTAAAGAGAGAAACGGAAAGGTTTTTAATATGGTATATGCGAATTTATTTTGTGAAATTTCTATAAAAATGATGTTTTTTCTGTTGGGTGCATTTTAACATTGTTGCATCAGCAGTTTAACTGGTTGTATAGTAATAACAATGCCCAGGATTTATTAGATTGTCGAATCCAGAAAATGACTAAATATTCAATGTTCTTAATTTCTTATATTTTGCCTTTTTTTTTCTTAATTATATGTAGTCATCTTTTCACAATAAAAACCTTAAAATCGGTATTTCCTTGTACAAATTTTCACGTTGTGAAAAGAAGTCAACACATATTAAAACAAAAAGGCAAAATGTAAGCCCGCCCACCCGCCCTATCTCGATTGTAATGATTTCCTTATTCGCCGTGAACCAAGGGGGCGGAGCTTATCTGCAAGATACTTATTTCTTTACAAGAAATTAAAAACATGTTTTGAACCCGTGGTCGCAAAAGTTGAATTTGCCACCTCTAAATGAGTAAAATGAACAGCAACAGCGATGATGATTTTTAAAAGAAACGTAATTGTAGTTAAACAATAAACAAAGACAACAAGCGTTTTATTTCATTAGCCCACCATCTACCATGTATTACGGGTTGCATAACCCGAAAACTCAAAGATTTCAAGGATTTTGATAATATGCTGCGTTGCATTTCAGGAAATATCTTGAGTCAATGAGCATGTTTGTGTTACCAGGTGGACTAAAATGACCGAGGTAGGTGACAATTTTTATAATTCGGGGAAGTACTTGACAAATTTTTGTTCTAGAACAATCTCATCGCCATTATTGAAAGCAACGAAATCCAAGAATTCATTGGTTGCGACAGTAGTCAACAATTCAATCTCAATCATGTATTTGAAAGTGGGAGTACTTTGTTGTCGTGGGCGGTAAGAAAATCTAACTTAGAAAATGTTTCGTCTTTGGTTCGAAGAGGTGCCAAAGTCAATAAGCCGGAAAGAGGAGGTGCCACGCTTCTTTTACTCGCCGTTCACTTAAATCGTCCCGAAATCGTGACATACTTGTTAATCAAAGGAGCGTCTGTTAACTTGGGTGACTCATATGACACACCTTTAACAGTAGCCGTACGGAAGCAACATTTAGAAATCGTCAAAGTTCTAGTAGACACTGGTGCCAAAATCAACGTTGTTAATATAGACGGATTATCACCGCTATTCTGGGCTATCAAACAAGACGATGTCAAACTTTTAAAGCTCCTTACAAGGAGAGGGATTCCCAAAAAGTCAAAAGACTCTTCCGGAGATTCACCTTTCATAGCCGCCGTCAAAAACGGTTGTTCGAGACAAACCATCCAATGCCTGGTCAAAAACGGTGCCCATATCCACGAAACTGCGTTAATCTGTGCCGCTACGAAAGGACAGTTGGTCGTTATCCAAGTACTGATTGAAAACGGAGCCGATGGAAATATGGTAGGCCCTGATGGTAACACCCTTCTTGCGACTGCAGTTCGTTATCGACAAAACCCAGCCGCCAGATATTTGACTTCTTTAGGTGTCAACGTCTGTAAGGTTGGTAAAAATGGAAAAACCCCTCTCCTATGGGCTATCCAAAACCAAGATCTTGACATGATCAAGTGGCTTTTGGACAGGGGTGCCGCCTACATCCTTGACAGCGTTTTCCTGGATGCCATAGCCACCAAAAACTTGGAAATTGTCAAGATCTTGTACGACCGAGGGATCAACAAATCCCAGATTGTTAAAACTTTGTTTTGTGTTATCTTTCCAAAGGCCGAAACGGTTTTTGAATCCAACGGATGGTTAATTTGATATATACCAATATCTACTCAAGTGCTGGCTGTTACCACGGGGACGTTTTTACGTACCGATAGTGTTTCTTTCATTAAGGTGAATGACTGCGGTCGTACAACATTTTTAATTAATCCTTTGTTCTCTTATGTTTTACCTCCCGTGGTCTTCCTGTTTGTCGAAAGTTAGCTACCCGAACAGACCCTTGGGTGTGAAGAACTTGTGTCCTTGTTATATCCTATATTCCACTTTTTTTTAATCATAATGAATAATATTTGCTTAAATTGTGGTATTGTATGCAAAGCTAATGCCCATACCATAACTTGCGATGGTTGTCAAGGAATATTGCATATTGCCTGTGTGGGGCTCTCCGAAAATGACGTGAAGATAACACGAGCTAAATCTAGGTCAATAAAAGTAGTGTGCTATACATGCAACAATAATATGGCTCAGTATAAAGATTTCAAAACCTTAATTTCATCGTTACAAATCGAGTTTACAACTGCCATAGAGAAACTGAAAGAAGACTTTGACACTCAACTAGCCACTCTTCGGTCCGCGCTTCATGAAGACCAGCGTAGCCCCAGCAATCAATTTGAAGAAATCGTTAACGAAGTAATGGAAAGGCAAAATCGAAAACAAAACTTAATCATATTTGGTGTTGAAGAGCAACCACAGATTTCTACTAATAATAATAATCAGCGTTCTGCAATAGATAAGTCTGCCGTTGAAAATATTTTACAATTAGTCCGGCCTGATGCTGATGTTTCTGGTATTAAGATTCAACGTTTGGGTCGCTTTTCTCAACAAAATCCCGGTAATAAACCTAGACCCATAAGAGTTATCTTGAATGATGAACTCGAGGTTCAAAAATTTATTCGTAATGCCAAGGTACTGAAAAGCAACGTAAACTATAACAACATTACTCTGTCCTTCGATCGCACTCCTAAGCAAAACGCATCCTACAGACAAGTCAAAGAACAACTTGGCATTAGAATAAGCAACGGGGAAACAAATCTGAGAATAAAATATATAAATGGCTCACCCAAAATTGTCTCGGTAAACTAAAAAGAACACCCAGTTGCACGTCTTCGTTGTGTTGTATTTACCAGAATGTTCGGGGCTTAAGATCCAAAATATCTAACTTTTACAATTCTGTTTCTGAATTAATCAATGTTGATATAATAGCGTTAACTGAAACTTGGTTGGCCAGTGATATTAGTAACACTGAATTTCTTCCTCATGATTTTGTTGTTTATCGGAAAGACAGGGATCTACAAGCGATGGGCGTCTCTCGAGGAGGTGGGGTACTTTTAGGTATTAATAATACATTGAAATCATCTGCTCTGGATCTTTCTTATTTAGGGGATATTGTTCCGACTATAGATGTTGTAGGAGTTAAATTGTTGAGTGTTAAGCAGGAATTAATTCTTATTGTCCTTTACGTACCTCCTCAGGTATCAGTACATGAATTTCAACTATTTCTTGAAGCCCTAAGTAGAATAGACATTCAAGAAAATAATAAAATTTTGATTTGTGGTGACTTTAACATTCCGGATTTCACCTTGGGTAAAATAAACCAATTCACTCTATCTCTTAATAATTTCCAATCTTTCCTTAATTTAGAGCAGCATAATAATGTGCAAAATAAATATCACCATATTCTAGACTTAGTTTTCTCTAATATCGAGTGTAAGGTAGAGGCTTCTGATTTCAATTTCGTCGATGATGATGTTCACCATCCTTCTCTTTGTATAGTTATAAAATCTGTAATCCCCCTTGATCAATCTTTCCCTATAAATAATCTAGAACAATATGACTTTAGAAAGGCAAACTTTCCAGTTCTTTATGATATGCTTTACTCTTGCAACTGGGATTTCCTAGATACCGATGGTAGCGTTGATGAAATTTGTTCTCTTTTTTATGCCAAACTCCATGAAATTTTTGATCTTGCTGTTCCTAAATTTAAAATCAAATTGAGTACTAACCGTCGACAATATCCTCCCTGGTTTAATCAGGAAATAAGAAATGCTATACGTACTAAATACTCATTGCACAAACTGTATAAAAAATATAAAACTGCTCATTACTATAATTTATTTAAATTCCATCGTTCCAAATGTAAAGTGCTTATTCAAAATGCTTATAGAATGTACATGCGTAAGATTGAAAATAATATTTCTATAGATCCTAAGTCATTTTGGATGTTTCTTCATAACAAAAAAGGTAGCACACGTATTCCTGGCTTAATGCGCTATGATGACAGAGAACTATCATGTCCACAAGCTATAGTTAACGCTTTTGCTCATCATTTTAGTAATGTTTATATAAAGTCCGATTGTTTAGCTCCTTTTTGCACTACGAATGAAACAGCAGCTCAGCTTTCAGTTACTATTACTTCACTGTCTGAAAAAGATATTCTCTTGGCCTTAAAAAACTGTAAGAACACATTTACATCCGGTCCTGATGGCATTCCTAGCTTTCTACTCAAGGACTGTGCATATATATCTTTGTGACTCCATTGCTTAGAATATTTAATCTTATTCTCAAAGATTGTCAGGTACCAGAACTTTGGAAAAAATCCTGCATTACTCCCATATTTAAGTCTGGGGATAAAGCTGATGTAAAGAACTACAGGTCCATAAGTTTATTATGTAATTTTGTGAAGACATTTGAATCAGTAATGTATAAGCTAATTTATTCATCTGTGAAATCTTTTATAACACCATACCAACATGGTTTCGTTGAGAAGAGGTCGACTGTGACGAATCTGGCTTGTTTTTCTCAATACGTATCTCAGTTAATCGATAGTAGAAGTCAAGTCGACGCGATATATATGGATTTTTCTAAGGCCTTCGACCAAATCGATTACTTTTATTCTCCTAGACAAACTGCGCCAATTTGGCTTCTCTGAGTCATTACTTAAATTATTCAAGTCGTACCTTATTGGTAGAGTGCAGTTAGTACGATATCGTAACTTCTATTCAGAAATATATTCACCGACATCTGGAGTTCCTCAGGGATCTAATTTGGGACCACTTTTGTTCTTACTGTTTATTAACGACATTGTTGAACATATATCTTCCGAAAAGTTGTTATTTGCAGATGACTTGAAATTGTTTTTTGAAATTAACACCATTGATGATTGTAGGATTCTTCAAACCAACATTAATACTGTAGTCGAGTGGTGCAACACTAATCGTTTATCACTAAATAAAAATAAATGTTTTGTAGTTTCGTATACTAAAAAACAGGAACCTATTATCTTCAATTATAATATCGATGCAGTTACCCTAAATCGTGGAGAAAAGTATAAAGACCTTGGAATCACCTTTGATAGTAGGCTAATGTTTAATGATCATATGACAGAAATAGTGTCAAAAGCTTACAGGATGTATGGTTTCATTTACAGAAATTGTAATGATTTTCTAAACATCTCTACTCTTTGCAATCTGTATTACGCATTAGTTAGATCTCAACTTGAATACGGAGTACTAATATGGTTTCCAATTTACGAAATTCAAATAAAAAATATAGAATCCGTCCAACGTAAGTTCCTGAAATTTCTGTCATATCGTTCATCTGGGGTATATCCTGACAGAGGGTGTGATCACTTACAACTGTTAAATCAATTCAACTTTATTTCCTTAGAAATTAGGCGTATTATTCATACCATCAGCTTTCTACATAAGTTAGTTAATAACAAAATAGACTGTATAATTCTTTTAGATAAAATTCGTTTCATTGTACCTCGTGTTCATTCTCGACAGTTTTTAACATTTTACTCATTAGCAACCAGAACAAATGTGTTACGTAGATCACCTATAATTCTCATGTGTGAACTATTTAATCATATATCTAAATTTTGCGACATAAATGCTGATAGTTTAGGTACTGTTATTCAAACCATTTATAAAGTCTACTGTAATAAATAATTTATTTTGTCTTTTGTTCCGATCATAATATTATAATTGAACCATTAATTAAAAGTTGCGTTTTTGGATTAAGTTTTCACTTGTGACTTATTTTTACTTAATTTTATTTGAGTTAATATTTTATACATATATATATTTTTTTTCTTTTTCTTTTTCTTTGTATTTACTGCACTACTTCATAATTATTGTTAATTTTTTTCCCTGTTACTGGGTGTATTATTACCTGTTGGGAATAAAGTATTATTATTATTATTAAAACTAAGGCCAAAACTCCTCTGGTTCAAGCACTGGTTGTTGAAAGTACCGAAATCGTGAAATTTTTGCTAGCCAAAGGAGATACGCTCTTGGACGACCTCAAGGGCGCTGAAATATCGTATCTGCTTACCTTCATGGAGAAGAAAAACTACGGAATGGTCAAACTTTTAGTTGACAATGGAGCTGGATTGGATAAGTTTGGTGGTTGTGGAAACACTGCGTTGACTAAAGCTATAGAACTAGAAGATTTCGAGATGATCGAGTATTTTGTACGTTGCGGTGCCAATGTTAATCAGGCAAACAGAAACACATTAACACCACTGGTTGCAGCAGCGAGGGTGAGAGATTTTCGCACTTTTCAGTTTTTGGTGGACTCGGGAGCGGTGATTCAGGTTGGTTCCATGTTACTTGACGAAACGTTGATGAGGTACTACCAAATAGCGCAAGAAAATATTTGGAAAAGGAAAATTGCGGACACGGGTAAGGTGGTACTTTTTGAAAGGGTTGGCGGTATATTGTTTTTCAGAATTGGGTTCTAATCAGGAAGAAGCAGAGCATGAAACTGTAGTAGAAGAAAATGCACGTGTTGAGACTCCTGTTGAAATTGTCAAGGAGAAAACTTTAGCTGAACGAAATTATTACATTATAGGTATGCATTGTAATGTGTAAGTGACTGACTTTAAGAATGTGTTTATATTTTAGAATTCGATTGATGCGCCATGAGATTCCAAGCTTATGATATTTTACAAAAGTTTGTTGTTAGAATAGGAGATAACTTACATGTTTTCAATAAAAATTATGTTTCTTTGTTGTGGTACTTATTGTGTAGTACTTGGAGTTTAACTGGTTGCATAGTTTGTATATAAACACTATGATATAGGTTATGTGAAGCGTGGTAATTCACGATATTTTGTGTGAAAAGTGCACTAATTCTAAATAAAACATAGAACTAAACAGGTGTACGTGTTTATTGTGTACGTAAAAATGGCAGTTAGTATTAAGGTGAGTGCATTGTTAAATGTCCAGTGGTTTAGTAGTACGATATCCCGTATTAATTAGTACAAAGAAAAATATCATTCTAGGAAGTATTCAAAAATCTAGAACGAAACGAACTGAAATATACCGAGGAACCTCAACGGTGTAGCTACGATATAAATGCTCAGCAGCAGATTAATGGTAGTACCAATTTCGCATGGGCTGTGAGAAAATCAAACATAGACACTTTAACACTCTTACTGAAAAGAGGTGCTAGAATTAATCAAAGAGAGACTGGAGGTGCAACGCCCCTATTACTCGCCATAAACCTAAACCGTTTTGAAATGGTTAAATGGTTGTTGAAAAATGGTGCTGATATCAAATTGCGAGATTCATACGACACGCCTATGACGGCTGCTGTACGAGAAGGAAACCTACAAATGGTGAAACTTCTCCTAAAAAAGGGTGCCGATGTCGAGGATTGTGATTTCAAAGGAGTACCACCGATTATTCGTGCCAGCAAAGAAAATAAAAGTGATATTCTTGAACTGTTTCTAAAACAAACAGTAAATACGAACCTGGTAGACGGCGAGGGAAACACCGCACTTGTAACTGCCGTTAGAAATGAGTCTTCCGATGTCATCCAGTGCTTGTTGAAATACGGTACTGATGTGAATGAATCGAAAAACGACAAAACACCGTTGGCTTGGGCCGCAGAAAAAGGAAGTGTGAATTCGCTCAAAGTTCTATTAAAGGCTGGAGCTGACATCAATATGTTAAGTACTGACGGAAACACTGCATTAGGTACTGCCGTACGTTTCAAACGTTTAGAAGCTGCTCGATATCTCACAAACAACAACGCCAACGTTTGTAAATTTGGAGCAAAGGGAAAAACGCCACTCTTGTGGGCAGTTCTCAACCAAGATATTGCTATGATTAACTGGCTTTTAGATCACGGAGCGGAATACATCATCGACTCGGTATTTTTACAAGCCATTGAAACCGGAAATTTACAAGTAGTTCAAGTATTGGAAAAACATGGAACTTTTGAACTTGAAGCTGATAAAGCGACATCATCTTTACCCATGGCCCTAAACAGTGTCGATGTTGCAAAATACCTAATTAAACGCGGCGCGAAAGTGGCAGACATTCAAATTTCGACCATTACTGATCTCTTCAAACGAAATAATTTGGAGATGGTGAAATTGCTGATAGAGAACGGTGCTAGATTGAACGAGCTTGATTCCTGTGGTGAAACCGTTCTGACGACAGCTATAAAAAAAGAAAATTTTGGTATGGCGAAGTACTTCGTAGAACGAGGAGCCAATGTCAATCAACCTAATTCGAAGGGGTTAACACCACTAGTTATCGCCGAAGCTAATAATGATTTTCAGATTTTCCAGTTCTTGGTGGATAATGGAGCTAAGATTACTGAGGAGGACCAAGAGGAAAGTCCAAAACTGGCCCGGTACTACCGAATAGCGCAAGAGAGCAGTTTGAGAAAAGGGAAAACAAGCGTAGGTAACGGGAAAAAGGTTAGTTAAAAAAGAGTATTTATATTTGTGTGGTTTTAGAAATTGGTTCGAATCAAGAAGATGCCAAAGAGTGAGCAGTGGTTTATAAGTTCAATTGTGCCATTTTTTTTAAATAAGTTTTTAATAGGAAGTTTTACCAGAATATAAATGTTAATCAGGTGTTGATTCTTTGATCTTATTACGTCATTGATGTGGGTACTTTTGGTGTAGTACCAAGTGTAACACTAGGAACGTGTTTTATTGCGAATGATGCCTACGTTGTTGACGAACTTCGTTTAAATAGTGAATTTCTTGACGGTGAAAATTGCTCACACAGTTTTGATCAAGTCATCAGAAGGGGGGAAAGAAATTTTTTTTAGAAGATGAATACAAGCTAAAGAGAAAAACGGAAAGGTTTTTAATATGGTATATGCGAATTTATTTTGTGAAATTTCTATAAAAATGATGTTTTTTCTGTTGGGTGCATTTTTACATTGTTGCATCAGCAGTTTAACTGGTTGTATAGTCAACAATGCTCAGGATTTATTAGATTGTCGAATCCAGAAAATGACTAAATATTCAATGTTCTTAATTTCATATATTTTGCCTTTTTTTTCTTAATTATATATAGTGATGTTTTCACAACAAGAAACTTAAAATCGATATTTCCTTATGCAAATTTTCAATTTAAACATGTTTTAAATTTCATGTTGTGAAAAGAAAGACTTCTTTTCACAACATGAAATTAGACACACGTATTAAAACAAAAATGCAAAATGTAAGCCCGCCCACCCGCCCTATCTCGATTGTAATAATTAGTCTCGTGTTGTCCTTTTTATACTGTGTATATTAAGAAAAAAAATGCAAAATTGTAATGAAAACTTCATTACAATTTAGATCCAAATTTTTGGCTTCAGTTTTTTTTTATATAAATAGTATTTTTTGAATAACACGATATAAGTATTTTGCAGTTAAGCACCGCCCCTTTGGCTCAGGACGAATAAAAAAAATCATCACAATTGAGATAGGGCGGGTGGGCGGGCTTACATTTTGCCTTTTTTTTCTGAACATGTGTAGACTTATTTCGACAACAAACTTAAAACATGTCTAAAATGGTAATTTTTTGTAGTAATCAACTTAAATCCTCCACTGTTCGTCTACAACCTCTTTAAATACGGCAAAAGTTGAACCTCAAAGTTATTATCAACGCCAACTTGAATTTATAAATGACAATTTTCACCTCTAAAAGCAACGTCAGCGGGAACAGCAACGGCAACAGTAAGTTTATAAATCCCACTTTACTTTTGTACACTGGACGCATTTTAATACAGATGTAGGCGTGTGTGTGGCGACAATTTTAATTATGGCAGTCACCAAGACAACAAAATTTTAATAAAAAACTATGCAGCGGCAGCGGCACCAGAGCGTAATAAGAGTGTGGCGATCGAATTATATCAGTTTCATTCTAGAACGCAGCAAAATTACCCATAGGGGGCGTTGTAGCACGAACGGAGTTTGGGGCTCCTGGTCGTGGCTGTTCTCCCCCCACGACGGTGATTCTAGCAACCCCTGCATTACGAACATGCCATACGAGCAGGACGTTACGGTCGCAAACTTGTGGTTGTGCAAATGGCGCGATTGTCAGCTCGACATGGAACCGTGCTCTCCGCTTCTGCCACGTGTTTCTGTGTTATTTGCGTCAATTCCATTTAAATGTTCACTTTCTAAAACTCTGATATTAAACGACAACTGAACAAGTGTTAAAGTTTCAAAAAGAACAATAAACAACATTTTAATTCGCCATACACTCGATTCACGATTCAAACAAAGAATTTACTTTTACATCTTCAATCCCCCCGTACCTCGGTCCACGATATTATGAATTCTACCGTGGTTTGTTACGAGCCAAACTCACAGCTCGTTGCCGGCCTGCTAGTGGAGAAGGGGTGAGTTCCTGCGGGTGCAAAGGGTCAGGTCGCTAGAGGTTCGCAAAGAAGAGAGAGCACACTGTTTTGTGTAGCGACGTCGCCAGGGCGCCACCAGTTTTTATTAAGACACAATTACAACAACAAAAAACCGGAAAAATATTTAACTATTGTAATTGCAAGCTGTTACTTAAATTATTGGTTACAATAAAACCTAAGGTCACTAATTAAAAAGAAAAACAAGTAAGGGTGAGAAATAACTAAATAATTAAGCAAAAGAAAATGAGTAAGATATTAATGATAATGATTTAATGCGACTAACTGTTTACGATAAATACGAGCAATACGAACGATAGTTTAATTACGAAAGGCGACGAACTAATTAACGATAAATACGAGCGATACGAACGATGTTTACGAAGCGAACAAATTAGTTGGAGTCGTAACGAATAACGATTTGATTAATTATTTCGAGGGCTATGAGATAAACGAAGTAGGCCACACGCTCGGTAGTCCTAACGAACGTACGAAGGTATTACGTAGAGCGGAGCGTCACAGTCTTACCGGTTGTTATTACTAGGTTATGTGCGAGTGCTAGTTACGCCAGACTTCGAAACGTTTTGCGATACAATAAAGAAAAAGGTAAGGCGACTAATACTTAAACTTAATGAGATGGAATGGAAGTACCATGGGCACCTGCCTCCTTCGATATCCACGACGAGATGTCGAAACACAGCGGCGTCGCAGCGAATTTCCAGTCGATGTCGAGTCGAGGTTTTTGGTGACGGCCTGTCCAACCGATGGTAACTCTCCAGCTGTTCTGGGAGGGCTCACAACTGCCCACGACAGTTGGAATTCATAGAATTCGTTCTCCCACTCAAAACTGGCTCCAATTCTCGATCACGGGAATAACAAGATCAGCGACAAAACAAAAAAAGCTGCAAGGAGAGCAAAGTCTGAGAAGATGTTCGAACTCAGTCAACCCCAAGGGTTCCACATGTCACATGCACTTGGTAAGTAGTAAAATATTATCGTTAACATGAAAATAACCATAACCACTGTTCGAAGGGATGCCAGGGAAAAGCTAATCAAAAGATTTACCTGCGGATCGACTGCAGCTTCTCCGATGTTAGCGGGATGGTCTAGTGCTCTTAATCAACAAAAAATCCGACGAAGTCGTAGTGCTCGAACGCACTATTTCTTTTACAGCTCACAAATGCGCTCCCAGCGATAGCACCTTTTAGGGGACCCAACAGATCCAACGAATGCGATTCCAAACGTAACGCCAAAGAAAAGGTTGCTAAAACGAACTGCAAAAGAGGAAAGCACTAACCCCCAACACCATTCAACACGGAGTACCAAAGCAAAATGGATTCCCTTCCACCTGCGATGACGTGGCAAGGTAACGAAGCGAGAGTTCACGGAAGTTTGGCCCTCTAGTGGCAAACTTACGAAACGTCGAATTCCGACGAAAATCCCTAATCGATGTAACTAATGAGTGGATGCGATGGTTATTAACAAAAGAAAAAAAAACAAACAAGGCTATCAAGATTCCAGAAATGACGAAGACTCTAGGGGACGCTCCACGGCGTTTGTTCCCACCTAGGTAAGCAAATGAAATTCGCGAACAAAAGTAACAAACAGAACGAAAATCGAATTTCAGAGTGAAGCTCTGGGATGGCGCGATCCATCCAGTTCCTTATAGCAAGAACCAAGCTGAAACGATCCAGAAGACCGATCTACAACAGCGAGGCTGAAACACTCATCTGAGCCCCTCCAAGCTCAGAATCATCGCGACAGTCTTGCGACTGGGGGAGTCAAAAGCTCGGGACGAACCCTCCACCAAAGTTGTCCTTCATTGCCACCGTGCCCAACCCAACCACCCATTGCACGAAATGACGAAACGAGAAAAAAAAAAACGAGTAAACAAAATGTAATCCGATCCGAGAATGCCAATAAAAACCGAAATAGCTACTGCGAATTTTCAATTCGTAACAGGTTTCGGGGTCTTTTCCCAGAGGGGGATAACGTCAGTGAATTTCATGACATCTCTTATCTAAATAAATTCCTGATTGTTAAATTGCGTTAGAACTAGTTAACGATTAAACTCCTAACATGAACTGTGAATTTACAAACAATAAAACAAATTTACACACGTTTTGGCGTCGGTCGAAAATTCACTTATTTCCGCTCGGAACAAACCGCAAGAATTAGCCACGCGTATTGGGGAAACAATGGCATTGTCGTCGTTACGATTAACTCTCGTTAAACGTTTTAATAACTAATAGTAGCAATATGAGGTTTAAATTCCTCTGTTCTTGGTGTGCACAAAAAGTTTGACCTTGAAACACGTCGGCCATTTTTCCAGGAAGTACGGGCCCGTCAAATTTGAATAGGATAGTTGTTGGTAAGAAAGTCAAATGTTTTCCTTTTAATGCCTTTATTTATAATACAGTTTATAATCTAAATTATAGTAGTTCTGATTAGAATTAACAATAATACAAGTTATCATCATAATGTTATTAATGTTGGTTTAAAAAAACTGAAAACTTATTAACATTGTTATGTATGTTAATTTACTATTCGTTTCGATGTTAAAGGTGGATTTATAAACTTGCCGCTAGACGTTGCTGTTCGGCGTTGCCGTTGTAAGAAAAATATGCAGCGAAGGTTTGCGTCGTTTATATCATCCGTTGATGTTGACGTTGGAACAAACCAAAAATTAAGCCTCACCCATATCCATCCCAAGCTCAATTGTGATGAATTTTTCATTTGTTGTAAGACCGAGGGGCGGAGCCTATTTGCAAAGTCGGTATTTGTATTTAATTATTCGATTTCCTTGTAACCGGAGAAGTGTAACTGGTTGCATAGACTTAAGAATATGTTCACAGTATTGTAATCATAACAATATTTGTTCGCTTATCAAAAATGCGATAATAGAATATGCAAAGTGTTCATAAAGGTGGGAATACCCTGGTGAAACGCTAATAGTGTCCTTCCTTCTTTTAAATACGTGATTAGAAAGCTCTTCGTTTTTCAGTTTGCAGTTAAAATGTCTAATATTGAGGTGAGTGTATTGTTGTTAATGTTCAGATTTGTAAAACTTGAACATAAGCTACTTAGTTCTCGCACTAACTTTACAATTTTAAATCGAAAACAATAAAACGAGAAACCGTATATGCGAGTGACCTCAAGTTACGCATGTCCGAGATTTAAAGTTGAAAATATCTTCAATAGGTACTTAACACCGACTGTATATGATTCAGAGCTGTTTAAATTGCTGGGGATTCGATTTTGTAGCTTGGAATAAATATTAATAAGAAATTGTATGCCATGACATTTTTGAGGTTACACAACTGTTTTGTATACTTTTTTAATCAATCGGTACTACTACTATGATACACGGTGATAAAAACCAAACATAGACTATTTAATTTTTATTTAACATTTTAGGAACTATTTAGAATTATAGAAAGAAACCAACTGGAATATCTTACGTCATTTCAGTATATTAACTACACCAACAGTTATGGTTGTACCACTTTAACATGGGCTGTGCGAAAATCGGACATAAACACCATAGAGTTGTTAATAACAAAAGGTGTTAATATTAATAAAAGAGAGTCGGGAGGTCTAACGCCCCTAATACTTGCGATAATTCTAAATCGTTTAGACGTGGTTAAATTGTTGCTTAAAAAGGGTGCTGATATCAAATTGCGAGATTCATACGAAACTCCTCTAACAGCTGCCGTACGAGAAGGGAATTTAGAAATGGTGGAAATTCTCTTGTACGAGGGTGCCGACACCATGGATTGTGATATAAAAGGAGTACCACCGTTAATCCTAGCCAGCAAAGAAAATAAATGGGACATTGTCGAACTGTTTCTAAAAAACAAAGTAGCTACCAATGTGGTAGACAACATGCAAAATACTCCACTTATAGCTGCGATTAGAAATGAGTCTTCCGATGTCATCCAGTGCTTGTTGAAATACGGTACTGATGTGAATGAATCGAAAAACGACAAAACGCCTTTGGCTTGGGTCGCAGAAAAAGGAAGTGTGAATTCGCTCAAAGTTCTATTAAAAGCTGGAGCTGACATCAATATGTTAAGTACTGACGGAAACACTGCATTAGGTACTGCCGTACGTTTCAAACAATTAGAAGCTGCTAAATGTCTCACAAACAACAATGCCAACGTTTGTAAATTCGGGACAGACGGAAAAACGCCACTTTTGTGGGCAGTTCTTAATGAAGATATCGCTATGATTAACTGGCTTTTAGACCACGGAGCAGAGTACATCATCGACTCGGTGTTTTCAGAAGCCATAAAGACCGAAAATTTACAAGTAGTGCAAGTATTGAGGAAACGTGGAACTTTTGAACTTGGAACTGACAAAACAAAGTCACCTTTAGCGGTAGCCATAAACTTAAACAGCGTCAACATCGCAAAGTACCTAATTGAAAGCGGCGCGAAAGTGGTAGACGAGCTTGAGTCGGAAATTTCGACTATTATTGATCTGTTGAAGCGGAATTATATAGAGATGATTAAATTACTGACAGAGAATGGAGCTAGATTGGACGAGTGTGATTCCGATGGCGAGACAGTTCTGACGACGACTGTAAAAAGGGAAAATTTTGACATGTCGAAGTACTTTGTAGAACGAGGGGCCAGTGTCAATCAAGCTAATGCGGAGGGGTTAACACCACTAGTTATCGCCGAAGCTAACAATGATTTTCAAACTTTCCAGTTATTGGTGGATAATGGGGCTAAGATTACTGAGGAGGACCAAAAGGAAAGTCCGAAACTGGCGCGGTACTACCGAATGGCGAAAGAGAACAGTTTGAAAGCGGGGAAGTCAAACCAAGGTATCGAGAAAAATGTTACTTTAAAAAAGTGATAATATTTTTGTGTTTTCAGAAATTGGTTCGAATCAAGAAGATGCGAAAGAATGAGCAGCTGTTTATAAGTTCAATTGTATCATTTTTTTAAAGCAGTTTTTACTATGAAGTTTTTACAATAATATAAATGTTTGTATCAGGTGTTGAATCCTTAGATCTTATTACGTCATTGATGTGGGTACGTTTAGTGTAGTACCATGTGTAACACTAGGAACGTGTTTTATTGTAAATGATGCATAAGTAGTTGACGAACTTCGTTGAAATAGTAGATTTCTTGACGGTGAAAATCGCTCACACAGTTTTGATCAAGTCATCAGAAGGGGGGAAAGAAATTTTTTTTAGAAGATAAAAACAAAAAGCTAAGGAGAAAAACGGAAAGGTTTTTAACATGGTATATGCGAATTTATTTTGTGAAATTTCTATCAAAATGATATGTTTTGTGTTGGGTGCATTTTAACATTATTGCATCAGCAGTTTAACTGGTTGTATAGTCATAACAATGCTCAGAATTTATTAGATTGTCGAATCCAGAAAATGACTAAATATTCAATGTTCTTAATTTCTTATATTTTGCCTTTTTTTTTTTTCTTAATTATATACTTATAGTCATCTTTTCACAACAAAAAACTTGAAATCTGTATTTCCTTGTACAAATTTTCAATTTAAACATGTTTTAAATTTCACGTTGTGAAAAGAAGTCAACACATATTAAAACAAAAAGGCAAAATGTAAGCCCGCCCACCCGCCCTATCTCGATTGTAATGATTTCCTTATTCGCCGTGAACCAAGGGGGCGGAGCTTATCTGCAAGATACTTATTTCTTTACAAGAAATTAAAAACATGTTTTTTGAGTATCGTGTTGTCCTTTTTATACTGTGTAAATTAAGAAAAAAATGCAAAGTAGTAATGAAAACTTCATTACTATTTAGATCCAAATTTTTGGCTTCAATTTTTTTTATATAAATAGTATTTTTTGAGTAACACGATATAAGTATTTTGCAGTTAAGCACCGCCCCTTTGGCTCACGACGAATAAAAAAAATCATCACAATTGAGATAGGGCGGGTGGGCGGGCTTACATTTTGCCTTTTTTTTCTGAACATGTGTAGACTTATTTCGACAACAAACTTAAAACATGTCTAAAATGGTAAATTTTTGTAGTAATCAACTTAAATCCTCCACTGTTCGTCTACAACCTTTTTAAATACGGCAAAAGTTGAACCTCAAAGTTATTATCAACGCCAACTTGAATTTATAAATGACAATTTTCACCTCTAAAAGCAACGTCAGCGGGAACAGCAACGGCAACAGTAAGTTAATAAATCCCACTTTACTTTTGTACACTGGACGCATTTTAATACTGATGTAGGCGTGTGTGTGGGGACAATTTTAATTATGGCAGTCACCAAGACAACAAAATTTTAATAAAAAACTATGCAGCGGCAGCGGCACCAGAGCGTTATAAGAGTGTAGCGATCGAATTATATCAATTTCATTCTAGAACGCAGCAAAACTACCCACAGGGGGCGTTGTAGCACGAGCGGAGTTTGGGGCTCCTGGTCGTGGCTGTTCTCCCTCCACGACGGTGATTCTAGGAACCCCTCCATTACGAACATGCCATACGAGCAGAACGTTACGGTGACAAACTTTTGGTTGTGCAAATGGCGCGATTGTCAGCTCGAATTCCATTTAAATGTTCACTTTCTAAAACTCTGATATTAAACGACAACTGAACAAGTGTTAAAGTTTCAAAAAGAGCAATAAACAACATTTTAATTCGCCATACACTCGATTCACGATTCAAAGAAAGAATTTACATTTACATCTTTAATCCCCACGTACCTTGGTCCACGATATTATGAATTCTACCGTGCTTTCACGGTCTTTTCCCAGAGGGGGATGACGTCAGTGAATTTCATGACATCTCCTAGTAAGTGTTCTACCTAAATAAATTCCTGATTGTTAAATTGCGTTAGAACTAGTTAACGATTAAACTCCTAACATGAACTGTGAATTTACAAACAATAAAACAAATTTACACACGTGTTGGCGTCGGTCGAAACTTCATTTATTTCCGCTCGGAACAAACCCCAAGAATTAGCTACGCGTATTGGGGAAACTGTGGCATCGTCGTCGATACGATTAACTTTCGTTAAACGTTTTAATAAATAAATTTCCGATTAATTTCGTGATTTGCTATTTATTGTCTGACAGTACCAAATTAATCTAAATTATTGTCTAAATTGCAATGATTGCATATAAAATTGGTTTTAATTAGTTTTTAAAGTACATAAGGCCCAATTCTGAATCAAACCCGTTAAAATTTAAAGGTTGTTAAAAAATAAACAGCCAATCAGATTTACGTATTTAACTCGTTACTATGGAAATTTGCAATTTAACACCCTTTAAATTTAACAACTTTGATTCAGAATTGCCCCTATAGACTTTGAAAAAACGTTTAACGTAGTCACAAAAAATTAATAAAAATATATAATTAAGATTAATTAAAATCATGTTTTAAATTTGGTGCCACAAAATTCACCAATCGACTATGGTGCTAAATTTAAAAGATTCATTGTTGCCAATCTAAATTTGACTTCGAACAACTAATACAATTTTTTTCACTTGATTAAAAGATTTATTTCTCTAACCTATTAAATAAATCTTGACGAATGGTAATGGAATATGTGTAATCGACATTGTTATCGTCATAAGCTCATTGTATGTTGGCAGCAGTGGATGTCATTCCTATCACAGATTCCTATGATTCCTATTTAAATCTTCAAATTTCATTTAAACATTTAATACAAGTCTTGTAATAATTATTTTCTTAAAAAAAGAAACAGCCGTATGAATTATGAAAAGAACAAAGACGCTACTTAGACGATTTCAGGGCCAACTTGGATAATTGCGGAGGCAAGGTTGGCAACACTGGAAGTAATGCGCAACTCTGGGCAGTTTCATTCTATCGTTTTCGTTAGGCAAAGGTGGGAATAACCTGGTGAAACACTTTAAACATTTATTTGTAAAGCGTCCAAACACCTCAAACATATTGCCAAAAGACGTTTCGTTCTTGAGGTAGCAGCTGAAATGGCTACTATTCAGGTGAGTGCATTGTGTAAAAAATGAGCATTAGCTATTTCTCGCATTAATTTTACAATTATGAATCGAAAGCAATAGAAGAAGAAATCGAGTATGGAAGCGACCCCAAGTTACGTTATTTAATTTAAAGCTATTTCAATTTCCAAAGACCTGATTTACTAACAGGAGATCAGTATTGATGCAGTAGAGACAAATAACTAACGTAAATAGTAGCAATATGAGGTTTAAATTCCTTTGTTCTTGGTGTGCACAAAATGTTTGACCTTGAAACACGTCGGCCATTTTGCTAGGAAGTACGGGCCTGTCGAATTTGAATAGGGTAGTTGTTTTTTTGCAAAATCGATATTTCCTTATACAAATTTCCCATTTTAAACATGTTTCAAGTTTCATGTGTTGAAAGGAAATCTACACATACTAAAATAATAAGGTAAAATGTAAGCCCGCCCACCCACCCTGTCTCAATTGTGATGATTTTTTTTATTCGCAGTGAACCAAGGGGGCGGAGCTCAACTGCAAAATACTTATTTTCTTACAGGAAATTAAAGACAGGTTTTTTTATCGTGTTTAAAGAATATTATTTATATTAAGAAAAAAATGCCAAATATTAACCCCGCCCACCCACCCCATCTCAACTGTGATGATTTTTTTTATTCTTAGAAACTCAAAACACGTTTAAAATGGTGCATTCTACTGTTGTAGTACTAGTGTTTAACTGGTTGCATATCCTTAACAATGTACATATTAGGTAATTCTTATCGCTTATCGAAAATATAATCATGGATTGTGCAAAGCTGGGAATAACCTAGTGAAACCTTTATAAAGACAAAGTTCTAAAACACATAACTAAATGTAACTTGTTCAGTTTGCAATTACAATGGCTACTCCTCAGGTGAGTTCATTGTTAAATGTTCAGCTTTGTAAAAATAAGCATCAGATATTTATTGCACTACACAATTGTTTTTATATATGTTTTTTAAAATCAATTGGTACAACAGTAAAAATGAGTATTACAACAAAACACAGACTATTTAGTTTTTATCATTTTAGGAGATATTCAAAAGTCTAGAAAGAAACGAACTGAAATATTTTGACGGACCTCAGCGCTCTAATCACGATGTAAATACTCTGCAATTTAATGGTAGTTCCATTTTCACGTGGGCTGTAAGAAAATCAAACATAGACATCCTAGCATTCTTATTGAAAAAAAGTGCTAGAATTAATCAAAGGGAGACTGGAGGTGCCACGCCCCTATTACTTGCCATAAATCTAAACCGTGTAGACGTGGTCGAATGGTTGCTAAAAAAAGGTGCGGATATAAACTTGCGAGATTCATACGACACGCCTCTGACAGCTGCAGTGCGAGAACGGAATTTAGAAATGATAGAACTCCTTCTAAACAAGGGTGCCGACGCCAAGGATTGCGATGTCAAAGGAGTACCACCATTAATCCGAGCCATCAACGAAAATAAAATGGACATTGTTGAACTGTTTCTAAAGAAAAAAGTGGATATGAACATAGTAGACGACGAGGGAAATACTCCACTTGTAGTTGCCATTAGAAACGAGTCTGCAGATGCCATACAATGTTTGCTGAAATACGGTACTGATGTGAATGAGTCCAAAAACGACAAAACACCTTTGGCTTGGGCCGCAGAAAAAGGAAGTGTGGACTCGCTCAAAGTTCTATTAAAGGCTGGAGCTGACATCAATATATTGAGTACTGACGGAAACACCGCATTAGGTACTGCCATTCGGTCCAAACAATTAGAAGCTGCTAAATTTCTCACAAACAACAATGCCAACGTTTGTAAATTTGGAGCAGACGGAAAAACGCCACTTTTGTGGGCAGTTCTTAATGAAGATATCGCTATGATTAACTGGCTTTTAGACCACGGAGCGGAGTACATCATCGACTCGGTGTTTTCCGAAGCCATATAGACCGAAAATTTACAAGTAGTTCAAGTATTGAGGAAACGTGGAACTTTTGAACTTGGAACTGATAAAACAAAGTCACCTTTAGCGGTAGCCATAAACTTAAACAGCGTCAGCATCGCGAAGTACCTAATTGAAAGCGGCGCGAAAGTGGTAGACGAGCTCGAGTCGGAAATTTCGACTATTATTGATCTCTTGAAGCGGAATTATACAGAGATGATTAAATTACTGACAGAGAATGGAGCTAGATTGGACGAGTGTGATTCCGATGGCGAGACAGTTCTGACAACTGTAAAAAGGGAAAATTTTGACATGGCGAAGTACTTTGTAGAACGAGGAGCCAGTGTCAATCAAGCTAATGCGGAGGGTTTAACACCACTAGTTATCGCCGAAGCTAACAATGATTTTCAAACTTTCCAGTTTTTGGTGGATAATGGGGCTAAGATAACTGAGGAGGACCAAGAGGAAAGTCCGAAACTGGCCCGGTACTACCGAATGGCGAAAGAGAATAGTTTGAAAGCGGGGAAGACAAACCAAGGTATCGAGAAAAGGTTACTTTAAAAAAGGGTGATAATATTTTTGTGTTTTCAGAAATTGGTTCGAATCAAGAAGATGCCGACGAGTGAACGCAAGTTTAATTTCAGTGTAATTTCGTTTTTGGTTTAATATAGAAGTAGATTTTTTGATTTGGTGTTTAAATTTATGTTGTACTTTTATTGTACCAACTGTTGAACTGTCAGTAATGTTACTAGCAGTTGAAGTTGTAATACCGTTTTAGTACTCGAGCTTAAAGGTTGTTGTTAGTACCACATGTGTTTAATTGGTTGCCAGAACTTTGGTTATCAGCATAAACAAAAATGATTGTGATAGCTACGAGAGGTTATGTGATGAAAACCATTGAAAACCTACAAAACAACAATTAAAAATATAAACTGTTCTAGTGGAACTTCGTCTGCGGAAAAATGTCAGTATCTAGCGAGGTGAGAAATTAAAATTAACACTGCATTACTGAAAAATTACTTTGTTTACCACTCAATTTTTCGAACTTCAGTTTAACGTTTAACCATAAAGTACCACTTTTGTTATTTCGTGGTAACATTTAATTTGGTCTTCACAAAATTGTGTGTTATTTCAGGAAATATTAAAAAGTCTAGAAAAAAATGATCCAACGTATTTTTCTAACTGCAGCGTAAATACTAAGTACTATGGCAGTGGTACTTTCAACGTAAACAGTCAGTGTAACAATGGTAGCACTTACTTCACGTGGGCTGTAAGGAAATCAAATTTACAAACAATAACTCATTTACTAGCAAAAGGTGCTGATATTGATAAGAGAGAACTAGGAGGTGCCACACCTCTCTTGCTAGCTATATATCTAAACCGTTTAGAAATAGTCCAGTGTTTAGTTAGAAGAGGTGCAGACGTCAAGTTGCGAGATTCGTACGAAACGCCTTTAACAGCCGCTGTCCAAGTAGGAAATCTAGAGATGGTAGAATTTCTAATAGACAACGGTGCTGACCCCAACGACTGCGATATCAGAGGAACACCGCCTCTAATTAAAGCCATCAAAGAAAATAAATTGGCCATCGTGGATCTTTTTTTCAAAAAACAAATAGGTGACGTCGTCGTCGACTCAGAAAGAAATACGCCTCTGGTGGCCGCTATTCGAAACAATTCTTCACTAGATGTTATACGGTGCTTGCTGGGGCATAACGTAATCGTGAACTTTACAAAAAATGAGAAGACGCCTTTAGCATGGGCTGCCCTGACCGGAAATGTCGAGGTACTCCAACTCTTGTTAAGCAACAAAGCTGACATTAACTTAGTGGACAGGGACGGCAATACGCCTTTAGCAACCGCCGTCCAGTATAAACAGTCTGAGGCTGCAAAATTCCTCACCAACAACAAAGCCAACGTTTGTAAAGAGGGCGAAAAGGGAAAGTCCCCGCTTTTTTGGGCAGTTTTGAACCAGGATTTTGAAATGATAACGTGGTTATTGGATCACGGGGCCGAATATATCGTCCATAAGGTGTTTTCAATTGGCATTGAGACGAAAAATTTGGAAATCGTGAAACTGTTGAAAGAAAGAGGAGGGTTCGACTTGGAAAATTATGACAACGGCGACGAGTTTCCACCTTTGGCGGTGGCAATAGACAGCGAATGCGTAGAAATTGCAAAGTACCTTATTGAAAATGGCCAAAATGTAATATACGATCTTCCACAAGTAGACAATCTGAAAGTAATCGAGTTTTTGCAAAGCGGTAATATTGACATGGTGAAACTGTTAACGGAAAATGGCGCCAGATTGAACGAATACACTTATTTTGGTGACACGGTTTTTACGACAGCTGTAGAAATGGAAAATTTTGATATGGTCAAGTACTTCGTAGATCAGGGGGCTGATGTTAATAAGGCGAACGAGAAGGGTTTAACCCCGCTAGTTCTTGCGAAATCCAGCAATAATTTCCAAATTTTTCAGTATTTGGTGGGATGTGGAGCTGAGATTAGCAAAGAGGACGAAAATGCAAATCCGACATTGGCTAGGTATTACCGAATGGCACAAGAAAGCATAGCGAAAAGAAGAAAAGTTTGTTATGGTATGGAAACTATATTTAGTTAAGTGTAAATTGTATCGTTATTTTGTTTTAGAGGGTAAATCTAACCAGGAAGAGGCACTGGACTAAATTTGAACGTATTTACAAAGTAGTGCGATGTTTTTTATGTTCTTTTTAATATAAAGCAACCAACTAGCAAAAATTGTATTTTTTTAATCAAAGTTCCTTGTCTGTGATGATGATTCCATTTGGTGATGGTGATATAACCTTGGCCACGCATAGGCAACCCACATTTCACAAGCAGCTTCAAGGTAGAACCTATTTTCGGAAGTTTGTTTTCTTCCTCAAGCAAATGAGGCACAAAAACTTCTTATCGACATTTTTTCTTAAAGTTCGACTAATTTACGTTCTGAAAAAATATTTTCGCTCATTCGTTTCACGCAACTTTGACTCATCAAGTTCGTTGTCACCAACGTTATATTTTTAGAACATGATTAGTTTTCAAACTTAGGTTCTTTACAGCTGTCTGTGATACCCAGTGTTGTGTCTAGTGTTAGGTTAGGGAGATCCTGAGACTTCTGAGAGATTCCTGGTGAATTAGCAGAGCCGAAATGGGAAGTAATGCTGATGTGAGTACCAAAAATCCACTTGTGATTTTTTTTCAAATCTTTGAGGTGGTACTTGCATCGTGAAGAATTAAATGCTTAATAAGTCAACATATCATGCATGGTACGACCTCACTGAGTACCAAATTATTCATGTGGACAAAGTACACGGTTTCTGTATTTGTTTTAGGAGATATTAAAGAGTCTGGAACGAAACGACCTGCAGTATTTTGAAGGGGGTCGCTATGGATACAACGTAAACAACCCGTGTGCTAACGGTAGTACCTATTTCACCTGGTCTGTGAGAAAATCGAATGAAAAAACTGTTACATGTTTAATAAAGTATGGTGGCAATGTCAACCAACGTGAAACTGGAGGCGCCACCCCGTTTTTACTAGCCGTTTACTTAAACCGTCTAGACATTGCTCAGTGTTTACTCAGAAATGGTGCCAACATAAAATTACGCGACTCATGTGAGACTCCACTAACAATCGCCGTGCGAGAAGGGAGTCTGAGTATGGTCGAGTTCCTTATTGATAATGGTGCTGATTGCAACGACTGTGACATCAAAGGAGTACCGCCTCTGATTCGAGCTATCAATGAAAATAAACTGGATATTGTAGAACTTTTTCTAAAGAAAGGTGTAGGTACGGATGTTGTGGATGATGCAGGAAACACGCCCTTGGTAGCTGCCATCAGAAACGACTCTTTAGATGCTATCCAATGCTTACTAAAACACGGTACTAACGTCGATGGATCAGAAAACGACAAAACACCACTGGCTTGGGCAGCCGAAAAAGGAAATTTGGACTTGCTGGAACTCTTACTAAACAGTGGTGCCAACATCAACAAGCTGGGTAGTGACGGAAACACCCCTCTAGCTACCGCAGTTCGGTACAAGCAATCAGAAGCCGCTAAGTACCTCACCAAAAATCACGCCAACATTTGTAAAGTTGGCGAAAGTGGTAAAACTCCGCTTTTATGGGCAGTTCTTAACGAAGACCTCGACATGATAACGTGGCTTCTGGACTCTGGTGCAGAGTACATCGTCGACACAGTACTGCTGGATGCCATTGGAACCAAGAATTTGAACGTCGTTCAACTATTGAAAGAAAGAGGAGGACTTGAGTTGGAAAACGACAAGCCTTCACCTCTTCTGGTCGCTGTCGACGCCAAAGACGTCAAAATTGCCAAGTACTTGATCGACAATGGCGCAAACGTGGTTAACGATCTTGAACAATTAGAAGTTTTGAGGATAATTGAATTCTTGGAAGCCAAAAATATGGAAATGGTGAAGTTGTTGACTGAAAACGGTGCTAGATTGAATGATGCCACACAATGTAACGATACAGTTTTAACGAAAGCCCTCGAAATGGAAAACTTCGACATGGTGAAGTACTTCGTGTCATGTGGTGCAGATGTGAATCAGGCTAACAAAAAGGGCTTAACACCTCTGCTTATCGCTGAATCTAACAACGATTTTCAGACTTTTCAGTATCTGGTAGACTGTGGGGCGAAAATGACCGAGGAGAGTCAAGCGACTAGCCCGAAATTGGCAAGGTACTACCGAAAAGCAAAAGAGAGCAGTTTAAGGCGAGGAAAAACAAGTCAAGGTATTGTGACTACGTTTCATAACTGTGTCACTTTTGCTTTTTTTGTAGATTTCGGTTCCAATCAAGAAGAAGCCGAAGATTAGTACTACTTCCGTACTAGTTTTTTTTGTTTGTCCATTTTTAAATAACGCGCGTTTAGAGTAAATTAACTTTATTATACCAAAATTTAAATATTGAAACAACAATAAATAATATAGATTATCAATCAATAAATAAAACGTCTAAGAAAGATACATAATACATATCACCCAGTATGGCAGTACTATAGCCGGTCTCAAACAATTTTAGTTCAAGATTTTCTACTCGTCAAAAGTTCCGTCGAAGTTCGTCAGTAAGTCAGTCAATGTATTGTCAGTCGTCGTACCGCGGAGTACTAATCCGCTCGTAAATGTCCGTTCAAGTCACTGTCACGTTACGTTCAGGTACTATCGTAAAGTTCGCAAGAAAACTTCCATTCAAAGGTCTAGGCAGCTCGTTCGTAGACGAAATGTTAACATTGACGTCAGGAATCTCCACCAGATCCATCAGTTCGTCAGTCGCGTTGTAAACCAACCATTTCGTCTCCCCCGGAACTACGTCGATGTCAACAAACCTAACATATTCAGTACTGTCTTCGTCAAGCTCTAGATCTCCTTCTCTTTGAGCCACATGCAGCTGCACAGTAGCCCCGCTCGGATCTAAGTACTCGTGCCCTTTAACACTCGAAATCTTGACGAATTTAGTCGGAGTCTGTCTGTTTTTAGTCACAAAGTCAAATTTGTCATATACTTCGTCAGTCGAAAGTTTCTCGACGTGTCCACTAGCGTAGACTTTAATGGGTCGTGGCATGTCTTGGTCGTGGTCAAAGTTCGCGTTATTGGAAGAGTAAACGTCACTGTATAGTTTGTCGTAGCTGTCGTCTCTGTCTAGGTCGTACTGAGGTCGTCTGTTAAAACCGTGATAGTCCGGAGTCGTCTTAGTCGAGTAAACGTAATTGTTAGAGTCTGGTCTGTACACGTAAGGTCTCTTCGAAGTCGCAACTGGTCTGTCTTCGTATCTACTACCGTAAAAATTGTCAACAGGAGGTCGTACCAAGTAAGTCGGTTTGTAAACAGAAAAGTCGTCGCTGTAAACGTTCGGTCGCGTAGTTATGTCGTAAGGTCTAGTCGCGTCGTACGTCTCAGTCGGTCGTCTGGTCCGTCTTTTTTTAGTACTGGAGGGTCTAGAAGTGGAAGGAGGGTAGTACTGGATCTTAATATTAACTTCAAAGGGTTTAGGAGTCCGCGGAGGAATAGGAGTGGTGGTTTCAGAAACCAACCCAAACAAGTAAGTCACGTCATTTCGTATCGTCGTCCGTTTGTCGTAATTGTCAAAAGTCGGTCTTTGTGGTATGTCAACAGGTACGTAACTATTCGTATTATAAGTCTGCTTAGTTTGCACTTTAACCGTGTGCGTCGCCACCTCATTAACCTGAACATTCACCGGCTTCACCTTCAACTTCGGCTTCCTCGTGGTCGTAGTAGTCGTACGCTTCACCTTCCGCTTCTTCTTCCTCTCCCTCCCGCTGCGCTCAATCTCGTCCCGAATCTCATTCCCCCCTTCCTCAATCCACGGCGACAAATCAAAATTATTAACAATACTACTCCCACACGAAACCCTCGAGTTCCTAAACCCATCAGCCATCAAAAACACGAAGGGCTGGATAGTCTCGATCTCCGTCAACGTCTGGCACAGCACGTGGGCGAAAGTCACGTGTCGGACTTGCTGCAGCTGCGCTGGCGTGAAACTCGACTCGAAACCCCCGTTTTCGTACCAAAACCGGTCACCTTTGCGCAAATTGAGGAACTGCTGGGCGATGATACAAGCGAATGTCGGACCTACGAGACCACCACGCACCGGCTTCTCGCCCAACCCTCCCGAAAACAAGTCTATATCGTCTACGTGTTGGAAAAGAGTCTGGAAGCGGTGGACGGTCTCAGGGTTCATGATTCGTTCAAGGTCTTGCCAGGACTGGATGGAGGAAAGGCCGCAGGGTTTGCGCCAGGAAGTGTAGGAGGGTAAGCCGTGGTCACGCCCTCTCTGGATATTAATCGCGGTGAGGTCCATACCGAACGGGAACCCCCTCGACTGGAACAAGTGGTTCGAGAGTTCGTCACAGACGAATTCGTCGCGACGTTGGGACGGCTGGTTGCAGAAACCTAGTAAAATCCGATCCAGAGAACCGAAGCTCCAAATGTTTTCGATGTTTTCTTGTTCTTCGTGGAGGGTAACATCTGGAAGACACGGGTTAGATAATGTTGTGACTAGATTCAGACTTACTGTTGAATAAGGGTCGGTGGTGGGTGTCAAACCTGACGTACGAGTTCTGGACTAGACTGTGTCCAAAGCGAAAGGCTGCAGTACCGAACGAGTTAGCAATGGCCGGGTTTACTCGTTTATCAAAACCTGAGTAGTACCCTTTTCGTTCCAACGTCAACCCGAACAACTCCATCACTTCTTGCCCAAGAACAATTGGAAGGAATTCTCGATAGGTGATGTGTTGGAATAGTGCGATGACAATCCGTCTGGTTTCTTGGTAGACTTTTTCGTCACTCCAGTGTCGGTTAACTTCGCTCAAAACCGTCGCCACTTTGTTGTGGTACCTCACCCAAATGGTATGCAGTGCTGTTAAACCCGGCTGCTCACTCAACCTCCCGTCGCCCCCTTGCAGACAATCGCTCGTGAGAGCCCCAGATCTGCACAACTCCCCTCCTGGAGGGTCGGGTGGTTGCAAAGGCTCTCTTCCTTGTACCCTCCCGTAGTGGATCTTCCCGTTCCGGAACGACCTCATCGAGTCCGACGTCTCCACGTCGCTCCCATAGATAGTAGAAGCATCTAGGAAACTCGTCGCTTGGTTGATTTGTTCCCGGTACCCTAAATCGCAGTCGATTCTTGTGGATGGGGCGCTTCGGATGAACTCGATGCAGCGGATGCCCATAGGTCCTAGGAACCAATCATCCCGGGGTACCTCAATGGGCAAACAACTAGGGTGCTGCAAATTGTACGTTAGTAGGTGTGTAGTGACGGTTAAGAGTTTACTAACCAAGAGGTCTGGTGGTAGGAAAGCTTGCCCGCCGCGGTGGCAACATCTGGGTACCGAACCATTGAAGCTTCGGGATTTTACGGTCGAAATGAGGTCGTGGTCCACGAGTTGGCCCCATTGCATGAACATGAGATTGACCGTGGGAATTTCGTGGTTCTTGTCGCGGTGGACGCGGGTGCTGACGGCGCGAGCCGACGGCAGAACAGTGTTGAAAACCGAGCGACGCACCTCTTGAATCCCTGCCGAAATTTCGCGAGTTAAATAAATCTAAAGCGAAGAGCGAACTCACCGTCGTCGTAGGCCGGGGGCAGGAACCTCTGCATGGGTAGCAACGCCGACCCCCTCCAGGGCTTGTTGAAGTTGTTGCACGTCCCGTCGGCCGTCCGGTAGCGTCGCGACGCGGCCGGGCACCGCGGCAGTCCGCGCAGCGGGCACTCATCCTGCAGGAGGCGGGTGTCGAAGAACCCGTTGGACTGGCGGCTCACATTTTCAGGGTAACTGAAACAGCGACTTTCAGTTTCTGTTCCACTGACCTTCTTCGCGTCTCTTCGAACACTGATCACGATCCGCCCGACTCCCAACTATAAAAAAGCGTCCCTCCTCTCCGTCCCCACCCAGAGGAAGAGGTACAGGAAGAGGGTCGGAAGACGCTTTCTCGGTTTCTTTACAAGGATCGGTTGACGAGTTTCGACGAATGGAATAGCGGCGCCTTTACGTAAAGCGTTTAATCCATAAATAATGGATCGATACGGTCACGACGAAAAAGCCGCTTTCTTCTTTGTGGGAAAATCGGAGCGTCGTGGTGCTCGCTCGAGCGAATTACCTTTCTGCGATTTTTTTCGCCGCTTGGACGGAGGCGTAGCCGAACTTTGAGAGTTCGAGGGCTTTCTTGATCGGGGCGCCGAAGTTGGCTACGTGCCGGGCGGGCTCGTCGGCGTCCAAGTACAACCCTGAAAGACAACAAGACCTGTTATTGTTGTCAAAAGTTTCTATACATATTTTAATAAATCACAGTGAAAGTGACCCACTTTTCGTCTTTAAATGTATGAATGTATTAGGACTAGAAGAGGGTCAATTTTACGAGATGAAAGTGTCCCGATTCCGGCAATAAAATCTCTGATTGTTCTCAATTCGTTCAAATCAGGTGAGTAAAAGTGGTGATAATGGAACCTGGGGGTACCTCTTCGTTTCTCCATTGTTGGACTTTACAAATTTATGTAATTTTTAATTAGTGGAGCACCTGTGCAACGGCTCTGACCTTTCCGTTCTTGATTTATAATTTTAGAACGTCGTGGACGCAAACTTCTGGAAAGTTGATTGATGTTGCGATCCTCATTCTAGTTCTTCGGACGACTAAATCAAGGATTACGCGTCGTTAAGGAAGAAATTGCCTTCGAAAGTTCACTTTTATAATGACAGTATTTATAGATTTGTGTTTGTATTGTTGAAGAGAAATTTTCTACAATAAACAATCCGTGGACGTGAAAAGTGCACTCGACTCGGGTTATGTAAAATAAACACACGTTGGAAAACAAGTGAAGAGTGAAAATAATAGTGGACGTGTGGTAATGGGAACTTTTACGCATCACTTGTTCGTGTAACGGTAATTTTAACGCTGTAAACAAGGCGGTTTCATCTATTACGGTGTTTGGATTCGAGTAAGTAAAAAGCTTCGAGTTCCTTGTCGGTAAAAAGTTCGCTATTAAAATTACAAGTTAATGCCGATATTCTGGGAAAAGCGTGTTGAAATTTCAATACGACCAATAATGAAACTCAGGCGGAAGTTTGAATCGAAACGCGCGATTAAAAGTGGAAATGTTGCCATGATTTGCAAAGTTCGGGCAAGTTTTAAGGAGTTTCTGGAAGCTGGATTTAAGCGTCGCAATGTTGCTGAAATGTATTATATTTTTATAGTCGTATTCAAAGCTACTGTTACAATTTTTTTAATTTGAATACGTAAAAAGTTTAAAAATCTAAGATCAAACAGTTTAATTTATCGTGAAATATTTGTTGAGGTTAGTGGTGCCAAAAAATCGACGTTATTAGTACCGTTATTGTAGGCTATCGAACAAAATTCTTCTGGAAATTCAACCTTCAGATGCTTGGTCAAAAATAGTACTGAAAAGACAGTTGGTTGTTATTAAAGTACTGATTGAAAATGGAGTTGATGGGAATATGGTACGCTTTGATGATAGTACCCTCCTTCGTTATCGATAGTGTGGGGGACAGATACTTTTAAAAGTATCTAGATACAGATATAGATATATGTAAGATAAAAGTATCTGGATGCAGATTGTTTTCGATTTTTTCGAAATGTATCTAGATACAGATACAAGAAAACAGATACTTTTTGAAGCTTTGGCGAATAAAATAACTGAAAACATGTTTATGTATTTTTCACAATTTCTGAGAATATATCATGATAAATTATTATACCGAGGGTTGTAAACATATTAATTTTATTGTCCAAGATTTACACTTAAACATAATCGGCACATTCTAGGGCAAAACGGACCTGCCAAGCCCGCCTCACGTTAGGTCCAACAATGAAAAAGTGAAGAAATGACACATGTGGCAACAGGAAAACATGCTACTTTGCTCCTCGGTTTTTCAATTTTGAAACATTTACTTTTACAATTTTTGGATTTCCAGTTAGAAAATTTTCCGATTTCCTTAATTTTCAACATTTCGATATTTCAATACAAATTCGGTTTTTTCTATTTTGCACTTTATCGATTCTAATGTTTTAATTTTTCCTTTCTACAATTGTTCAAATTCTTGATTTTAAATTTGTAGATTTTTCAAAGTTCGTTTTAGACATTCTCAAAAAATTGAATGAAAAATTTTAAAATTAAAACTGGAGTTTGTTATCGTAAAATTTAAGTAACAACGAAAAATTGAAAAATTCCAAATCGAAAATTGCAGAATTACAAATTGGAAAGTTAAAAATTGACTCGTGAAATTTTTAATGAAAAAATTGCAAAAATGTAAGAATTGAAGAAATGAAAAATTTTAAGAATGAAAATCGAATCGAAAAACTATAAAAAAAGCCAAAAATTGTAAAATCAAACAATTATAGAATCGTCAAAATTGTAAAGTCGAAAGACTATAATTGAAAGATAAAAAAATTGGATAAAAAGTCTTAAAATTAATAATCGAAAAATGGAAAAATTATAAAATCGTAAAATTGAAAAAGTGAAAAATGTTAAAAACCAATAATTACTAGATAGATATTTCAAATGAAAACTAGAAAAATTTCAAATCATAAATTAAAGAACCATAAAATTGGAAAATTGAGAAACTCAAAAATTTAACATTGAAAAGCGAAAAATTGAAAAAATAATGGTAAAAATTATTAAAAGTTGACAACCCAAAATCTGCAACTCAGAACATTGAAAATCGGAAAAATTGAAAAAATAAAGAACTCAAAAAATTGCAAAATCAAAAAAATTGAAACATCGAAAGTTCGAAAATCGGATAACTGAAAAATTGCGAATCTAAAAATTGAAGAAACGAAGAATTGAAAAAATTACAAAATCGGAAAAGTGAAACATTTTAAAAATTATAATTATTATGCATATTTAAAATGGAAACTAGAAAAATTGCAGATCGAAAATTGAAGAAACGAAAAATTTCTAAATCGAGAAACTGAAAAAACGGACAATTAAAAAAATCATTGAAAAAAATATATATATAAAGTAGGAACATGGAAAAACCGAAAAATTGGAGACATGAAAAACTTAAAAGTCGAAAATTTGGAAATTTGGATATTCCAAAATTTGGAAAATCGTAACATTGAAAAATTTTAAATCGAAAAATTGCAAATTCTAGAAACTGAAGAAACAAAATATGAAAAATTGAAAAATCGCAAATCGAAAAATTGAAAAAACGTAAAACTGAAAAAATTTAAATTTAAAAAACAAAAAATTATAAAATCGCAATATTGAAAAATTGAATAGTTGAAAAAATAACCAAAATAAAAAACCGAAACGAAAAATTGAAAATTTCAAAACTTGGGAAATTGAAAAACTAAAAATCCAGAAACCTAAAAATCTAAAAAAATTAATGAATCGAAAAATTGGAAAAGTAAAAAATTTAAAAACCGAGGAGCAAAAAATCTAAAATTGAAAATCTGAAAAACTGATTAAATAAAATCGAGAGAAACATTGAAAAAATGAAACATTTTTTAAAAATTATAATAACAATTATTGGGTATGTATGAAAATGAAACTAGAAAAATTTCTATTCAAAAATTAAAGAAACGAAAGATTGAAAAATTGAGAAACTGAGAAATTTAACATTGAATAAAAAAAATTATACAATAAGAACATTGAAACTCCGAAAAATTGAAAAAATAAAAAAAATGAAAACCAAAACGAAAAATTTAAGAAATGAAAAATTGAAAAATCCAAAAAAATTGCTAATCTAAAAAAAATTGAAACATCCGGAAGTTGCCAAATCGGATAACTGAAAAATTTTAAAATGAAAACTGTAGTTGGATATCGGAAAATTTAAATAACAAAAAAAGTGAAAAATTCCAAATCGAAAAATTGAAGAATTGAAAAAACTGAAATAACGAAATAAAAAAATTGAATATCGAACATTGGAAAATTTAAAATTTGAAGAAAGTACAAATTGGAAAAATAAAAATTGAAAACTCGAGAAATTTTTAATCGGAAAATTGCAAAATGTAAGAATCGAAAAAATGAAAAAATTTTTAAATGAAAATCGAAGAAACAAAAAATTATAAAATCGAAACATTGATAAATTAAAAATCGAGAAAATACAAAAAATTGGAAAATAGAAAAAACGAATCAAATCGAAAAATTGTAAAATCGAAAAACTGTAAAACTCCAAAAATTGTAAAGTCGAAAGACTGTAACATTGAAACATCGAGAAATTGAGAAATTAAAAATCGAATGAAAGCCTTAAAATCTAATAATTGAAAATTGAAAAAATTCTAAAATCCTAAAATTGTAAAAATGAAAAATGTTAAAAACTATAATAATTGTTAGATATTTAAAATCAAAAATTAGAAAAATTGCAAATCAAAAATTTAACATTGAAAAAATCAAATATTCAAAAATCTAATAGTTTAAAAATTAATAGTTGATAACCGTAAAACTTCAAATAAGAACATCCAAAGTTGGAAAACGGGAAGTTCTAAAATGAAAACTTGAGTTGCATATCTTAAAATTGAAAAAACGAAGAATTCAAAAAATTCAAATTGAGAAACAAAAAATGAAAAAATTGAAAAATCGCAAAAATGAAAAATTTAAAATAAAAACTCGAAGAGCTGCATGTCGTAATTTTGAAGAAACAAAAATAAATGAAAAATTTCAAATCGAAAAATTGAAGAAAAGAAAACTTGAAAAATTCGGAATTGAAAAAACAAAAAATTAAAAAATCGGAACATTGAAAATCGAAAAATTGTAAAAATCCAGAAAATAAAAACCTGAACTACCAATTTCAAATCGAAAATCTATTTTTGTTTATGTGACCAAAATCACCAACATGAAGTATCAAAAATTACTACTAGTATAACTCAACTAATAAATACTAAAAAAAAAGTGAAATAAATAAATGTATCTGTATCTACGGCATTAATTTTGTATCTAGATACAGATATTTTGTGCTTAAATTCGATTTTATTTAGATACAGATACTAAATACCCAAAAATGTATCTAGATACTTTATTTAGATACAAGTATCTAGATACTGCCCAACACTGGTTATCGACTAAACCCAGTCTACAAATGTTTGACTTCTTTGGGTGTCACCGTCTGTAAGACTGGTAGAAATAATGATCAAGTGGCTCTTGGAAACGGGTACTACCTACATCCTTGACCGGTGATACTGAGGAGTACAACCTCTGATTCAAACTATCAATGAAAATAAACTGTTGTTGAACATTTTCTGAAGAAAGGTGTAGGTAACGACTCTCTAGATGCCATCCAGTGCTTACTAAAACACGGTACTAACGTCGATGGATCAGAAAACGAAAAAACCCCACTGGCTTGGTCAGCCGAAAAAGAAAATTTGGACTTACTCGAACTCTTACTAAACAGTAGTGCCAACATCAACAAGCTGGGTAGTGACGGAACACCCCTCAGCTACCGCAGTTCCGTACAAGCAATCAGAAGCCGCTAAGTACCTCACCAAAAATCACGCCAACATTTGTAAAGTTGGCGAAAATGGTAAAACTCCGCTTTTATGGCAGTTCGAAGACCTCGACATGATAACGTGCTTCTGGACTCTGGTGCTGAGTACATCGTCGACACAGTACTGCTGGATGTCATTGGAACCAAGAATTTGCGCGTCGTTCAACTATTGACAGAAAGAAGAGGACTTGAGTTGGAAATCGACAAACTTCACCTCTCCTGGTCGCTGTCGACGCCAAAGACGTCAAAATTGCCAAGTACTTGATCGACAATGGCGCAAACGTGGTTAACGATCTTGAACAATTAAAAGTTTTGAGGATAATTGAATTCTTGGAAGCCAAAAATATGGAAATGGTGAAGTTGTTGACTGAAAACGGTGCTAGATTGAATGATGCCACACAGTATAACGATACAGTTTTAACGAAAGCCCTCGATATGGAAAACTTCGACGTGGTGAAGTACTTCGTGGCGTGTGGTGCAGATGTGAATCAGGCTAACAAAAAGGGCTTAACACCTCTGCTTATCGCTGAATCTAACAACGATTTTCAGACTTTTCAGTATCTGGTAGACTGTGGGGCGAAAATGACCGAGGAGACTCAAGCGACTAGCCCGAAATTGGCACGGTACTACCGAAAGGCAAAAGAGAGCAGTTTGAGGCGAGGAAAAACAAGTCAAGGTATTGTGGCTACGTTTCATAACTGTGTAACTTTTGCTTTTTTTGTAGATTTCGGTTCCAATCAAGAAGAAGCCGAAGATTAGTACTACTTCCGTACTAGTTTTTTTTGTTTGTCCATTTTTAAATAACGCGCGTTTAGAGTAAATTAACTTTATTATACCAAAATTTAAATATTGAAACAACAATAAATAATATAGATTATCAATCAATAAATAAAACGTCTAACAAAGATACATAATACATATCACCCAGTATGGCAGTACTATAGCCGGTCTCAAACAATTTTAGTTCAAGATTTTCTACTCGTCAAAAGTTCCGTCGAAGTTCGTCAGTAAGTCAGTCCATGTATTGTCAGTTGTCGTCAGGTCAGGACCGCAGAAATGTCCGTTCAAGTCACTGTCATAAACCAACCATTTCGTCACTGTATGGTTTGTAATAGTTGTCGTCTGTGTCTAGGTCGTACTGTGGCCGTCTGTTAAAACTGTACTAAGTAAGTCGGTCGTCTAATCCACCTTTGTTTTTAGTACTGGAAGGTCTAGAAGTGGAAGGAGGGTAGTACTGGATTTTAATGTCAATTTCAAAGACAAAAAAAGTCAAGAAACTGTGACTACAAATAAAAAAAACGTACAGTTGAATCCAAAAACGTTCCATCGTAGTGGATGATAAAGAGAATTTGAATTAAACACAGATTTGGATCTCTGATCCACTTTCTTAACCAGTCAAAAATCATTTAATTTATTTATGAGAGAATGCTTAATTATAATTATTCATATATTTAATACAACCACTTAATTCGAACCGTTTAATTCATGCATCTGGCGCTATTGTGGTTGATGATTTTCTAAAGGAGAAACTTCGACTGGATGAAATTTTACGTTAGTCGTTTATACCGTGTGTTCCAGTTTATTTGTAACAGTTCGGTACTCACCCATCTGGTACCACTTCGGCTCCTTCACCTCCAGCAGCTCCTGCATGGCCCTCAGCCCGTGCTCCACCGCGTCGTCCAGCTCCCTCTTCCGCCCCTCCTCCAGCACACTTTCCGTTTCCTTATCGGCAGACTCCAAATAGTCACTTTCTTCATTTTCGAGTTTGGTCAAGTAAAGTGGGTCAGTTTCGTCGGTCAGTCCGTCGTCTGTCATCGTCATCGTCAGCAGTAGCACGGCCCATTTCGCAATTCTGCAAGCGCACAAAGGGATTAGAGAAAAGCGATTACCTCGACACGCGAAATCAATTAAAGGAAAACCCGCTGCGAATTTCCACGTACCGCATTTCTGCACATGAGATGTCGGGTGCTTGTCGCAGTATTAAAAACTGAACGGAGGAGGCGAGATTCTCGAGTTGTATTGAGGAATACAGTTATAATTGTTAATTTATATGGCTTGAGGTCGTTTGGGTCTTTTTTTGCGAAGCGGCTTTTCGGACTTGTCACGAACGGAGAGCTCCTGTTGGCTGGAGATTTTTCCCGCTGGGCTGCGATGGGAGAGATAAATTGCAGCTGGATGGAGTTTTTGTGGGCAGATGCTCGTTTGCATAATTTAGGCGGATTGGGAACAGGTGATTTAGGGGATAAGGTGTTACGTATGAGTGCTGGTCATTAATTTAAATCGTTCATGGAACTTTACTTTTTACGGACATACAGAAATGGAGACCCTACTTTTTCATATTCTAGCAGCTACAAAACATCTAGAAAACCTACTAGCACTGAATCAAACACAAATCAGACAAACCAACAAGACCACAAACAGAAAAAACCGCGAGAAATCTCTTTTCTAAGCCTCAACAAGTTGCGGTAACAACAGCAAAAAGTTCAATCAATTATGCGATCTTCTAAGTCCAACAAAAAATAGTGAACGGTTTATTAATGGCTCTAATGGAGAACAAAAAATCTCATCTTTAAAAGCGATGATGTTCATATTCGAGTTCGTTGAATTCTGCGCGGTTGACACCTGTCATGCGAGAAAATTATTGCTGAATAATACGTAATAATGTGCAACGTAACATCACCATAAATCATGAATGCTCGCACTCTTGCGTAAAGTGTGTTGCATAGTCGACTATAATTAAATTCATTGTTGCAGTGGTATTTTGTCACTTGCATTTTTTGTTGGTCAAACTACATTCCCCTAAACGTAAATGTCATCGGGGTTTGTGAGGTTATAAAACCGCCATTACTGTCACCTGTGGTTACCAACCAAAATTCGTTGGCGTGTTTAAAAAACGAAAAAAATCGCCACTCCATTAAAAACCTGCTTTTATTTCAAGTAATTTAACCCAGCAACAATCCTCCACTACTGTATCTCGTTTTCGTTAAAGGTTAATGGTTAAAAACCAAAGTGAATGTAAATAAAACACAAATCAACACTGCAATAAATAAAATACCACATCTCGTGCACCCATCGCACGTCTACCAGATTCTGCGAATCCGAATAGCTCGAAAGTGTTTCGTGCTTGATAAGACACAAAGAAGCCACAAATGGAAAGGCACAATTCACAATCTGGCGTTGAAAGTCATGGCTGCATCCTATCATCGTTATTGTATTGTAGAGTTGCATTTAGAAAGTTCAAGAATAATATTTTTACAAGGGTGTTGTTATTTAAGGTCAGTTTCACAAAATCAAGGTTAATCTGTTGAGTGGACAAGTGCAAAAGAAAGTTGTTTGACCCATACTGATAAAAGAGAAAGCAAAGCGAATAATGGCACATAAGAACAATTAGAAATCGACACGTGGAGGAGAGAATAGGAGGGTGAATGAGCCTACGAGTGTGGAGCGACGGTTTTTTGCCAGATATGGAGGAGAAAGACGGAATAAAATGTAAATAAGAGTAAATAAAAGCAGGACGAACACGACTTTTACTGTGCGGACAAAATAAATCATGGAAAGATTGATGACGTTTCTGCCTTTTCCATTGTGCAAGACGTGAATTTGGGTTTAAATGAAGGCCTAGAGCTAAGTTTCTGTAAGAATGGTGCGTTCAATAACCTTAGAAAAAGTGAAAACGTTCTTTCGAATTTGCGCTTTTTGTTATAATAAATACGAATTAAAATAAATTTTTGAATATTATTTTTATAGAGTTGTGGTCGTTCCAGAATTACACGGTTTAATTGAGAACGAATGGATTATGGGATTAATCAAGCAAATCTAAACCGAAATCTATTAAATGATTTTTAATTTTATTTCTTTTTAAAACACTTTGACAAATAAAACACTAGGGGTCCTCGAGATTTTATAACTCTTCCAAAAATAAAAAATCTAGGGTTTTCCAAGATTTTTAAAATCTTTTTCAAAAATAAAACAACAGGGATCCCCGGAATTATTAAAACCATTTAAAAATAAAACACTGGGTGCTCCAGATTTTTAAAGCTCTGTCAAAAGTAAAACACTAGAGATTTTAAAAATGTATCGACAATAAAACATCAGACCCCCCAAAATTCATTCAAATTCTTCCAAGAATAAAACACCACATTTTCTAAAACATTTTTAAATATAAAACCCTAGGGGTCGCCGAGAGTTGTTAAAATTTCACACTTTAAACTCAAAAATAAAACTCTTTGTAAAACTTTTATAAATCTCTTTCAATAATAAAATATCAGACCCCCTCAACATTGTTTAAAAAAATAATAAAACACTTCAAGGTTTTTGTTAGACTTATTCAAAAATTAAACAAGAGGGATTCTCCAAATTATTAAAACCCTTTCAAAAATAAAACACTAGCGGGGCCCAAGATTCTTTCAAACTCCTCCAAAAATGAAACACCAGATTTTTTAAAACTTTTTCAAATATAAAACACTTGGGGTCCGACCGATTTTCAAAACGTTTTCGAAAATAAAGCACTAAGAGCTCCCAGGATTCTTTCAAACTTTTTCTGAAAAAAAATACTAGGGGTGCTTGAGATTTTTAAAACTCTTTCAAATATAAAACACTAATAATCCGTGAAATTTTTAAAACCCTTTCAAAAATCAAACACTAGGAACTTCCAAAAGTCTTTCAAAATCTTTCTAAAATAAAAGAGTGGAGGTCCCCGAGATTTGTAAAACTCTTTCAATATAAAACATTCGAAGATCCTAAGATTTTTTCAAAAATAAAACAACAAGTCCCCGAAAATTTTAAAATCCTTTCAAATATAGAACACCACTAGCTCGCAAGATTCTTTGAAAAGATTTAAAAAATGAAGTAGTAGGAATCCCTGAGGTTTTTAAAACCCTTTCAAAAATAAAACACTAGTTTTTTTAAAACTTTTTCAAATATAAAACAATTGGAGTTCGCCAGATTTTAGAAACACTTTCAAAAATAAAGCACCAGGAGCTCCTAAAATTTTTTCAAACTTTTTCTGAAATAAAACTCTAGAGGTCGCTGACATTTTTAAAACCATTTCAAGTATAAAACACTAAAAGTACGTGAGATTTTTAAAACCCTTTCAAAATTAAAACACCAGGAGCCCCAAGATTCTTCTTCTTCTTTCAAATTTTTTTAAAATATCACACTAGAGGTCCCTGACATTTTTTAAACTTTTTCAAGTATAAAACACTAAAGGTACGTGAGTTTTTTAAAACCCTTCCAAAAATAAAACACTAGGAGCCCCAAGATTCTTCTTCTTCTTTCTTTCAATTTTTTTCTAAAATAAAACAACAGAAGTCCCCGAGATATTTGAAATCCTTTCAAATATAAAACACTCCTAGCTTCCAAGATTCTTCCAAAAGTATTAAACAGTAAAATAACAGGATTCCCAGAGATTTTTAAAACCCTTTGAAAAACTAGGGGACAACAGTATTAATTTAAACTTTTTCTGAAATAAAACACTAGGGGTTCTTGAAATTTTTGAAACTCTGTCAAATATAAAACACTAAAGGTACATGAGATTTTTAAAACCCTTTCAAAAATAAAACATTAAGAAGCCTCAAGGTTCGTTCAAACTCTTTCTAAAATAAAACACTGGATGTCCCCGAGAATTTGAAAACTTGTTCAAATATAAAACACTAGTGGTCTGCGAGATTTTTAAAACCCTTCAAAAATAAAACAATAAAGTCCCCAAGATTTTTAAAACCCTTTCAAAAATAAAACACCATGAACTCTCGAGATTCTTTCAATTTTTTTTCTAAAATAAAACAACAGAAGTCCTCGAGATATTTGAAATCCTTTCAATTATAAAACACCACTAGTTCCCAAGATTCCTCCAAAAGTATTTAACAGTAAAACAACAGGATTCCCCGAGATTTTTAAAACCCTTTCAAAAACTAGGGGCTCCCAATATTAATTTAAACTTTTTCTGAAGTAAAACACTAGGGGTTCTTGAAATTTTTGAAACTGTTTCAAACATAAAACACTAAAGGTACATGAGATTTTAAAACCCTTTCAAAAATAAAACATTAGGAAGTCTCAAGATTCGTTCAAGCTCTTTCTAAAATAAAACACTGAAGTCCCCGAGAATTTGAAAACTCTTTCAAATATAAAACACTAGTGGTCAGCGAGATTTTTAAAACCATTCAAAAATAAAACACCAAAACTCCCAAAATTTGTTCAAACTCTTTCAAATATAAAACAATAAAGTCCCCAAGATTTTTAAAACCCTTTCAAAAAAAAAACACTAGAAGCTCTCAAAATTCTTTCAATTTTTTTCTAAAATAAAACAACAGAAGTCCCGGAGATATTTGAAATCCTTTCAAATATAAAACACTCTTAGCTTCCAAGATTCTTCCAAAAGTTTTTAACAGTAAAACAACAGGATTCCCGAGATTTTTAAAAATCCCTTTCAAAAACTAGGGGCTCCCAATATTAATTTAAACTTTTTCTGAAATAAAACACTAGGGATTCTTGAAATTTTTGAAACTGTTTCAAATATAAAACACTAAAGGTTCATGAGATTTTTAAAAACCTTTCAAAAATAAAACATTAGGAAGTCTCAAGATTCGTTCAAACTCTTTCTAAAATAAAACACTGAAGATCCCCGAGATTTTTAAAACCCTTTCAAAAATAAAACATTAGGGATTCCCAAGATTCTCTCAAATTCTTTCAAAAATAAAACACTAGATTTTTCAAAACACTTTAAAAAATAAAGCACTATGAGCTCCCAAGATTGTTTCAAACTTTTTCTGAAATAAAACACTAGAGGTCCTTGACATTTTTTAAACTCTTTCAAGTATAAAACACTAAAGGTACTTGAAATTTTAAAAACCCTTTCAAAATTAAAACACCAGGAACTTCAAGATTCTTTCAAACTTTTTCTAAAATAATACAGTAGGAGTCGCTGAGATTTTTAAAACCCTTTCAAAATTAAAACAGTAGGAGCTGACAAAATTTTTTCAAACTTTTCCTGAAATAAAACACCAGGAGTCCTTGAGATTTTTAAAACCCTTTCAAAAATAAAACACTAGGAGTTCCCAAAATTCTTTAAATTTTTTTCTAAAATAAAACAAAAGAACTTCCGTATGTTTTTGAAAACTTTTCAAATATAAAACACTACTAGCTCAAAAGATTCTTCCAAAAGCTTTTAAAAATAATACAACAGGAGTTCCCGAAATTTTTAAAACCTTTCAAAAATAAAACACAAGGCTCTCCCAAGAATCGTTGAAACTCTTCCAAAAATAAAACACTAGAGGTGGCCGAGATTTTTAAAATCCTTTCAGAAATAAAACACTAGGAGCTCTCAAGATTCTTTCAAACTTTTTCTGAAATAAAACACTAGGGGTTCCTGAGATTTTTTTAACTATTTCAAATATAAAACACTAGAGGTTTGCCCGATTTTTAAAATCCTTCAAAAATAAAATACTAGGAGCTGTCAAGATTCTTTCAAACTTTTTCTAAAATAAGACAGTGGAGGACGCCGAGAATTTTAAAAATCTTTCAAATATAAAACATTAGGGGTCTGGAAGACTTAAAACCCTTCAAAAATAAAACACCATAGCTCTCAACATTTTTTCAAACCCTTTAAAAAATAAAACACTAGCAGCTCCCAAGATTCTTTAAAATTTTTTCTAAAATAAAACAACAGAAGTCCCCGAGATTAAAACCTTTCAAAAATAAAACACTAAGGGTCTCTGAGATTTTTAAAACTCTGTCAAATATAAAACAGCAGGAATTCCTGATATTTTTAAAACCTTTTCAAAAATAAAGCACAAAGAACTCGTAAGAGTTTTTTAAACGTCTTCCAAAATAAACCACTAGGGGTCTCCGAGATTTTTAACTCTCAAGAATAAAACACCAGGAACCTCTAAGATTATTTCAAACTCTTTCAAAAATAAAACAAGACGGATTCCTGAAAATATTAAAACTACTTTAAAATTAAAAGGCTAGGGGCTCCGAGATTTTTAAAACTCTTTCAAATATAAAACATTAAAAGTTCGTGAGATTTTTAAAACTATTTCAAATATAAAACACTAGGAGCTCCCAAGATCCTTTCAAATTTTTTCTAAAATAAAACAACAGAAGTCCCGGAGATTTTTAAAATCCTTTCAAATATAAAACACCACTAACTCCCAAGATCCTTCCAAAAGCTTTTAAAAATAAAACAACTTTTTTTTTTAGAGTTTGTAAAAGTCCTCAAGATTTTTAAAACTCTTTCAAAAATAAAACACTATGAACTCTCGAGGTTCTTCCAATTTTTTTTTCTAAAATAAAACAACAAAAGTCCCCGAGATATTTGAAATCCTTTCGAATATAAAACACCACTAATTCCCAAGATTCTTCCAAATGTTTTTAGCAGTAAAATAACAGGATTCCCCGAGATTTTTAAACTTTTTCTGAAATAAAACACTAGGGGTTCTTGAAATTTTTAGAACTCTTTCAAATATAAAACACTAAAGGTACATAAGATTTTTAAAACCCTTTCAAAAATAAAACATTAGGAAGTCTGAAGATTCTTTCAAACTTTCTAAAATAAAACACTGGAGGTCCCCGAGAATTTTAAAACTTTTTCAAATATAAAACACTAGTGGTCACCGAGATTTTTAAACCCTTTCAAAAGTAAAACACCAAAGCTCCCAAAATTTTGTCAAACCCTTCCAAAAATAAAACACCAAAGGTCCCCAAGATTTTTAAAACCCTTTCAAAAAGAAAATACTAGAAGCTCTCAAAATTCTTTCAATTTTTTTCTAAAATAAAACAATAGAAGTCCCCGAGATATTTGGAATCCTTTCAAATATAAAGCACTCCTAGCTCCCAAGATTCTTCCAAAAGTTTTTAACAGTAAAACAACAGGATTCCCCGAGATTTTTATAACCCTTTCAAAACCTAGGGGCTCCCAATATTAATTTAAACTTTTTCAGAAATAAAACACTAGGGGTACTTGAAATTTTTGAAACTCTTTCAAATATAAAACACTAAAGGTACATGCGATTTTTAAAACCCCTTCAAAAATAAAACATTAGGAAGTCTCAAGATTCGTTCAAATTCTTTCTAAAATAAAACACTGGAGGTCCCCGAGAATTTGAAAACTCTTTTAAATATAAAACACTAGTGGTCTGCGAGATTTTTAAAACCCTTCAAAAATAAAACACCAAAGCTCCCAAAATTTGCTCAAACCCTTTCAAAAATAAAACAATAAAATCCCCAAGATTTTTAAAACCCTTTCAAAAATAAAACACTAGGAGCTCTCAAGATTCTTTCAATTTTTTTCTAAAATAAAACAACAGAAGTCCCCGAGATATTTGAAATCCTTTCAAATATAAAACACTCCTAGCTTCCAAGATTCTTCCAAAAGTATTAAACAGTAAAATAACAGGATTCCCAGAGATTTTTAAAACCCTTTGAAAAACTAGGGGACAACAGTATTAATTTAAACTTTTTCTGAAATAAAACACTAGGGGTTCTTGAAATTTTTGAAACTCTGTCAAATATAAAACACTAAAGGTACATGAGATTTTTAAAACCCTTTCAAAAATAAAACATTAAGAAGCCTCAAGGTTCGTTCAAACTCTTTCTAAAATAAAACACTGGATGTCCCCGAGAATTTGAAAACTTGTTCAAATATAAAACACTAGTGGTCTGCGAGATTTTTAAAACCCTTCAAAAATAAAACAATAAAGTCCCCAAGATTTTTAAAACCCTTTCAAAAATAAAACACCATGAACTCTCGAGATTCTTTCAATTTTTTTTCTAAAATAAAACAACAGAAGTCCTCGAGATATTTGAAATCCTTTCAATTATAAAACACCACTAGTTCCCAAGATTCCTCCAAAAGTATTTAACAGTAAAACAACAGGATTCCCCGAGATTTTTAAAACCCTTTCAAAAACTAGGGGCTCCCAATATTAATTTAAACTTTTTCTGAAGTAAAACACTAGGGGTTCTTGAAATTTTTGAAACTGTTTCAAACATAAAACACTAAAGGTACATGAGATTTTAAAACCCTTTCAAAAATAAAACATTAGGAAGTCTCAAGATTCGTTCAAGCTCTTTCTAAAATAAAACACTGAAGTCCCCGAGAATTTGAAAACTCTTTCAAATATAAAACACTAGTGGTCAGCGAGATTTTTAAAACCATTCAAAAATAAAACACCAAAACTCCCAAAATTTGTTCAAACTCTTTCAAATATAAAACAATAAAGTCCCCAAGATTTTTAAAACCCTTTCAAAAAAAAAAACACTAGAAGCTCTCAAAATTCTTTCAATTTTTTTCTAAAATAAAACAACAGAAGTCCCGGAGATATTTGAAATCCTTTCAAATATAAAACACTCTTAGCTTCCAAGATTCTTCCAAAAGTTTTTAACAGTAAAACAACAGGATTCCCGAGATTTTTAAAAATCCCTTTCAAAAACTAGGGGCTCCCAATATTAATTTAAACTTTTTCTGAAATAAAACACTAGGGATTCTTGAAATTTTTGAAACTGTTTCAAATATAAAACACTAAAGGTTCATGAGATTTTTAAAAACCTTTCAAAAATAAAACATTAGGAAGTCTCAAGATTCGTTCAAACTCTTTCTAAAATAAAACACTGAAGATCCCCGAGATTTTTAAAACCCTTTCAAAAATAAAACACTAGGAGCTCTCAAGATTCTTTCAATTTTTTTCTAAAATAAAACAACAGAAGTCCCCGAGATATTTGAAATCCTTTCAAATATAATACACTCCTAGCTCCCAAGATTCTTCCAGAAGTTTTTAACAGTAAAACAACAAGATTCCCAGAGATTTTTAAATCTCTTTCAAAAATAAAACTTTAAGAAGTCTCAAGATTCTTTCAAACTTTTTCCAAAATAAACCATTAGGTGTTCCAGAAGTTTTTAACTCTCGGGACACGAGGGACATCTAAGATTTTTTCGTACTCTTTTAAAAATAAAGCAAGGATCCCCTGGGTTATTAAAGCCATTTTAAAATTAAAAGGGTATGAGTCACTGGGATTTTTAAAACTCTTTGAAAAATAAAACACTTGGGCTGATTTCCGAGATTTCTTCAGCTTTTCTCAAAAATAAAATCCAAGTGTCCGAAAACTCTAATACAGCCTTCTAAAAATTGGTCTAAAGTCATTTAAACAGAACTTCCCTTATCCCTGAAGTACAAACAATTTTATTTTTTATTAAATTATAGGTAGAGAAGTATGCTGTGCGTATTTTTCAAGTGAAATTTACTAAATAAAGTTTTATGACGTCATCAAATTTTTAGTAACTAGAGACAAATATATTTGAATTAGAACATTTTGTTAATGCTTGAACACTTTACCTACAACAAAATTAAAAGTAGGTCGAAAAAAAAGAGAAAGTAAAATCATACAAAAATAGCTTGAGATAATAAAATCGACACAGTTAAGATGTGAACAAATTTTAAATGAAGAGGGATAAGATCAGTATTATTCAATTTAAGGGAAAAGAAAAAAAAAGTGAAAACTCTGTTCGGTATATTTTTTACATATTTTCAGATAAGTACGTTCTCAGAACGAAAAGAAAAACGCATGAGAACAAAAAACAACAAAAAAGAAAATGATAAAAGTAAGGCGTCTGGTAAATGTTCCATAAAAGCTATTTTGAATTTAACTTCTCATGAATTAGCGATGAAAGCACAGTTAAACTCGAATGTTACGATCTAAGATCATAATTTTTTCAGATATTTCCAACTTTAAAAACAAGACAAAAACTGATGAAGGTTAATGTTAATATAATTCGAGACTGCTAGTTACACAGAACCACAGTTGACAAAAAAGCTGTTTAAAGTAGTATTACTTTAGAAAAATAAAACGCAAATATCATTTCTTGCTTACTTTATTTATTTTTATTTTGTTGGCATTCTTCGAATTAAAGCCGGTTTCACACTTGAAAAAATTGACAATTCCGAATAAGTGCGCACTTTCAGTCCCCTCTCCCCTGAAAAATCAATCCTTTTTGCAAACCGGCCCTCGCAGCCCCCATAAAAATATAAGAAGCATAACCCCACTCACATTAAATTCTTTTATTCTCCTTCGCCGCCTTCTCCTCCTGCTTCAATCTGCTAATAGCGTGCACCGAACCGAAGAGGACTTTGGCAGTAACTTGTATGTTCCTCTGCTTGTTTCCCTGCGGATGGTTCCTTTCTGCTATTCCAGCTGTTATTGGGGCAGGATAAGTGTTATTGTTCGCGTCTCTCAGCGTGCATGACTTACAGTTCTCGGGCATCTTCATTTGCGTTTTGAACACTTGCCTGAAATTGTAACGCTGTTTTTTAACCCGGCTTTAACGACGAGGGAATGGTTTTATCGCGTTCATCGGATAAATTATGTTTGGATTTTTTCGGGCGTAATGACGCTGCGAGCTTCCGCTCGATTATTTTCTTTGTTTATGGAGGAAATTTCTTGGATGACCTGAATTGGGATCGCTGATGGAGGGCCGTGTTTTGATGGGTTGTTTGGGTAATGAGCTCGGCGGATGAGTGGACGAGAGGAAATTGCGACGTTTGGGTGGTGGTGAAATGGGGTGGTGCGTGGGTGCGGGAGGCGGATTTTACGTGTTTTGGGTTTCTGGGTCTTTGATTTCGTTTTTGCGCTGAGTATGAACTCTGGCACTCATTTTTGGTACTTGTGTTCAAAAACGAATTTTGTTTACTTCGAAATTGGGGGTGGTTTTAGTTTTTGTTTATAGAGTCCATACTAAGATTAAAATTAAAATCATGTCAGGTACCAGTTTGTAGTAGGGGTTCTAGGTGTTCTTGTTGGCGGGAAATTTTGAATTTCGGTCCACTTTGGCCAAAGTCGATTCATTTCGGTGATTGTTTTGCATAGGGCCATAAAAAAGCAACAAAAAACATGATAAAAAACAAAAAAAAAACGCTACAAAAATTGCACAAAAAAATGTGTCAAAAAAGGCATCAAATTCGATAAAAAGACCAAAAAAATGCAACAAAAAAAGAGACAAAAATGACAAAAAAAGTCTTCAAAAAAAGGACACAAAAATGTGTCAAAAAAGATAATAAAAAAGTCACAAAAAAAACGAACTAAAAATAGAACAAAAAAGAGACAAACATTGTTCAGGCACAAAAAAGCGAAAAAAAAGGAAGAAAAAAAGTGACAAAATATCTCCCAAAAAAGAGTAAAAAAAAAAATTGTACAAAAAAATGTCACAAAAAAAGGGAAACAAAATGCAGAAAAAGTCCACAAAAAGTGAAAAAAAGCGATAAATAATTGTATCCGACAAAAAGTTGTAAAAAAAACAGCAAAAACATCCACTAAAAAATGCGACAAAAAAGAGATAAGAAAGGGAGTAAAACACGAGAAGACAAAAACCCCAAAAACACAAAAAAAGGCGACAAAAAGGTGACAAAAAGAGCGCCAAAAAGAGCACAAAAATTGCATAAAAAAAAAACGAACAAACTAGCTATAAAAGAAGTCAAAAAATCCGAAGAAAAGGTGACATTAAAGACCTCAAAAATATGTCAAAAAACTGGCAAAGAAGGTCTCAAAAAATGCTACAAAAAGTTTATTAAAAGTGACAAAATAACGGCCACCAAAAAAAAGTCCTACAAAAAAGGGGCGAAAAAAGCGATAAAAAAAGGACAAAAATGTTCACACAAAAGCAACAAAAAAGCAAAAAAAAACTCCACAAAGGTCACAAAAAAGTGTCAACACAACTGATGATAAAAGAAAGATTTAAAAATTGGCAAAAAAGGGCGACAATAAAATCCACAAAAAATGCATTAAAAAGTGACAAAAAAAACAGCAAAATGCCATAAAAAGTACAAAAAATCTAATAAAAAAAGGGGGACAAAATGCGGAAAAAAGTCCATAACAAAAAAGAAAAAAGTGACAACAAATGTGACCAAAAGGGTGACAAAATAAGTGAAAAAGGGGCTAAAAAATGCAACAAAAAAGAATTCAAAAAATGTGTCAAAAAAGGCAATTATTAAAAGCGACAAAAAAGCTACGAAAAATGGGACAAAAAAGAAACAAAAATATTTAACGATAGCTATAAAAAAGCGACAAAAAGCAAGAAAGAAAGGGTGACATAATATGTACCAAAAAAAAAAGAGTCAAAAAGGCCTCAACAATGCGATAAAAATGTAACAAAAACAAACCACAAAAAATACGACCAAAAAGGGACAAAAAAGAAAAAAAAGCAATTACAAAAGTAAAAAAAGTGACAAAATTGGTATCAAAAAAGAGTAAAAATGCACAAAAAAAGCGGTAAAAGAAATCTCAATAATGTGAGAAAAAGTAATAAAAAAAGGGAACAAAAAATGGGGAAAAGTCCACAAAAAGAGAAAAAGCGACAAATAAATGTATCTGACAAAAAGTTGTCAAAAAACGCTGAAAAAAGGACTCAAAAATGCGACAAAAAAGTTATTAAAACACAGCAAAAAATCCACTAAAGTCGAAAAACAAGAGACAAAAAAGGAAATAAAAAACAAAAAGACACAAAAACTCCAAAAAAACACAAAAAAGGCGATGAAAAGGTGACAAAAGAGCGCCAAAAAGACCACAAAAATTACACCAAAAAAAAAAAAAAAACGAACAAACTGGTTATAAATGAGGTCAAAAAATCCAAAAAAATGGCGACAATAAAGGCCTCAAAAATATGTCAAAAAGGTCCATTTGGAAAAGAGTAAAAAAAGCCATAAAAATTGCAGAAAAAAAAGTGGCAAAGGTCTCAAAAAATGCTACAAAAAGTTCATTAAAAAAGTGACAAAATAATGGCCACTAAAAAAAGTGCGTCAAAAAAGGGTCGAGAAAAGCGATAAAAAAGGATAAAAATGTTCTCAAAAAGCGACAAAAAAAGCAAAAAAAAAATAAAAAGGTCTCCAACAAGAAAGTGTCAAAAAAAAAGGGCGATAATAAAATCCACAACAAATGCATTAAACAAGTGACAAAAAAAGGGGACAAAAATGCGGAAAAAAAGTCCATAAGAAAAAAGAAAAAAGTGACAACAAATGTGACCAAAAGGATGAAAAAATAAGTGAAAAAGGGGTCAAAAAAATGCGGCAAAAAAGAACTCAAAAAATGTGTCAAAAAGGCAATTAAAAAAGCGACAAAAAGGCTACCAAAAATGGGACAAAAAAGAAACAAAAAAATTCTTAATCATAGGCATAAAAAAGCAAGAAAAAAATGGTAACATAATATGTACCAAAAAAGAGTCAAAAAAGGTCTCAACAATGCTATAAAAATGTAAGAAAAATAGACCACATAAAATGCGACAAAAAAGGGACAAAAAAGAAAGAAAAAAATACAATAAAAAAAATGAAACAATACACAAAACAAACTTCAAAAAAGCAAAAAAAGTGACAAAATTGGTATCAAAAAAGAGTAAAAAAATGCACAAAAAAGCGGCAAAAGAAATTTCAATAATGTGAGAAAAAGTAACAAAAAAAAGGTCAAAAATGCGGGAAAGTCTACAAAAAGAGAAATAAGCGACAAATAGATAGATGTAGTCGAAAAAAGGTGTCAAAAATATGTGAAAAAAGAGTCAAAATGCGACAAAAAAGACTATTAAAAAACAACAGAAAAAGCCACAAAAATATGACAAAAAGGAAGTAAAAAACAATAAAAAAGGCACAAAAAGAACCGAAAAAGCACAAAAAAGGTGACGAAAATGGCCCATTTGGAAAAGAGAGAGAAAAAGGCCACGAAAAGTGAAAAAAAGCGACTAATAAATATGTCCGAAAAAAGGTGCCAAAAAATGCGGGAAAAAAGACTAAAAAAAATACGATAAAAGGTTATTAAAAAACCCAAAAAAAAAATACAAAAATGCACCAAAAAAATAGACAAGGGAAAAAAGTGATAAATAATTGTTCACTAAAAAAAGTGTCAAAAAATATGGAAAAAAGTATCCAAAAATGTGACAAAAAACTAGTAAAAAAAATGCGACAAAAAAGAGACAAAAAGGAAGTAAAAAAAAATAATACAATATAGCCAAAAAAGGGTACAAAAATTACACAAAAAAGTGGCAAAAAATGAACAAATTGGCAATAAGACGTCAAAGAATGCGCAAAAAAGGCGACAATAAGGGCCTTAAAAATGTGTGAAAAAGGTCAATTTGGAAAAAAGGAAAAAAAGGCCCATTTCGAAAAAAGAGAAAAAAAGGTCCATTTGGAACAAAGAGGAAAAAAGGCCCATTTGGGAAAAAAGAAAAACAAAGGCCCATTTGGAAAAAAGAGAAAGAAGACCATTAAAATTGCACCTAAAAAGATGACAGAAAATCTCAAAAATTGCGACAAAAAGTTCATTAATCAAGTGCAAAAAAGGTCACCAAAAAAAGTGCGACAAAAAGGAGAGACAAAACGATAAAAAAACACAAAACGGTTCACAAACGATAAAAAATGAGCAAAAAGGCACAAAAAGGCTTAAAAAATGCGACAAGAACTTCATCAAAAAAGTGACAAAAAAGTAACCAAAAAAGCAAAAAAAATGTGATAAAAGAGATTCCTAAAAAAGGCCACAAAAAGTGGCAAAAATACTGACGATACAAGAGAGGTCTAAAGATTGGCAAAAAAGCGACAAAAAAAATCTTTAGAAAAATAAGTCAGAAAGGCCACAAAAATTGAATTAAAAAAACTCGAAAAAAAGCCTCAAAAAATGTAACAAAAAAGAAGCGAGAAAAGCGATAACAAAGGGATCACAAAAGTTCTCAAAAAAGCAACAAAAAGCAACAACAAAATGGGTGATAAAAAGCGACAAAAGTGGGCCAGGAAAATGCGAAAAAAGGCTGCAAAATAAAGGTCTCAAAAATGCGAGAAAAAGTTCATTAAAAAACTGGCAAAGGGCATAAAAAAAGTGCGCCAAAAAAGGAGAGAAAAAACGGTAAAAACAAAGGGCAAAAAAGTTTACAAAAAAAGAGACAAAAAAAAGTAATAAAAAAAAAGAGAGTCTCAAAAAAAAACCACAAAAAGTAGCAAAGGAATGAAAAGTTGACTGTAAAAGAGAGGTTTAAAGATTGATAGATAAAGGGTTATAATAAAATACGACAAAAAGGGCCATAAAAATTGCATAAAAAAAGTCGGCAAAAAAACCTTAAAAAATAAGCGATACCAAAGGAGACAAGATAAGTTCTCAAAAAAAAACAAAGGAAGCAAGAAAAAAGGGGACAAGTAGACGAAAAAAAAGCAACAAAAAATGGGACAAAAAAAACAAAAAAAAGTGAAAAAAGAAAGCGCTAAAAGGGGGCCAAAAAGAACCAAAAAATGGGAAAAAAGAGCAATTATAAAATTGGCAAAAAAATGTTACTTACAAAAAAAACGGAAGAAAAAACTACAAAAAAAACTATTAAAATGGAACAAAAAGTTCACAAAAAAACCGCCAATAAATCAACAAAAAATGTGTCAATAAAAACAAGAAAACTGGCTAAAAAAGAGTTCAAGAGATATTCAAATAAGGGCGAAAATAAAGGCCTCAAAAAATGAGACAAAAGAGGCCAAAAAATTGCACAAAAGAAAGTAGCCAAAAAAGCCTTTAAAAAGCGATAATAAAAAGGCAAATCATTGTGATAAAAAAACCTACAGAAAGGCAACAAAAATTCCACTGAAAACATGGCAAAAAAAGTAAAAAAACAGCGATAAAAAAGGCACATTTAAAATAAGACGCGACAAAAAACAACAAAAAACATGGTAGCAAAGGCGAAAAAAATTGCTGTGAAGAGGTCAAAAATATGAAAAAAAACGACAAAAAAGGAGTAATTTAAAAACATCAACGTCACTAAAAACGACAAAGAAGGCAAGAAAAAAGTGACAAAAACAACAAAAAAGACTAAATTATTCTACAATGAATTGGGTGAGTCGATTGTGTCCGAAGTAAACCGAAATTCAAATTTTCCTGCCAACAAGTGGTCTAGAACCCCGAAGGGGTCAACTGAGGTCAAAGTGGCCTAGAAGCCTCACTACATAACTGTATCTGGTTTTAATCCTGGGTGTGAATGTAACAAAACCTCTGTTTTTGCTTAACAACATAAATTTGATTTTTAGTTTAATATTAGTTTTTTCTGAAAAGATCAATAAAACGAATAGGTAAATACTGGCAAATCAAATTTAAAGTTATTTTATGAAAAAAAAAGTACTTTAATGACATTAATCGAAAAACTGGCACAGTAGCTGGAAATTTCAAACTGTATATTAAATTTCTACTTGTGGGTAATTTTCAGAACCGATAACAATTTTATTTATTTTTTTTTTTCAATGTGCAATCAAAATTCTGAGAAATTTTTTGAATATTGTATGAGATTAAATTTTGAATCATGATTATTAAAATATTTAAAACTACTTCTATTTTAGTAATATTAATCGAGAAAAATGGCCTCTTAATTAGCTATAAAAATCAACGTGATATAAAAATTCTGAATTATTTTCATATTTTAACAACATGAAGTTTTTTATAAACATTGAAAATAACCAACAGAAAAATGAACTCTCAGAAACTATTATTGAGTATTATTTCCTTTTTTAATTAATCGTCGTTCTTTCACTTATTTCGTCCAATGTCCAAAGGATCCACAATTTAATTCCTGACGTAATCTTCTAGAAATTTTAATAATTTAAATATGTTGATATTTAAAAGTACAAGCCGTGACTCTCCTACTTTAATTGACTCAAATAATTATACGTTCCTCGTTGCATAAAATCACTTAACATCAAAATTAATTTTTTACTACGCAGTTACAACAAACGTTTTTTTAAATTTGAATATTTTCCACGAAAATAAACACCATCCTCAAAATCACCACATCAACAGTTATAACATCTCCATTATTAATTCCGAAACCAAAAAAATGACAACTTCATTAGAATAAAAAACTCCGTGATGAACAGTGTAAAATAGTCAATTATTAAAAGAACAAAAAATAAGGTAACGGTACCACCTATAGATCGACTGCATTATAATAATATGCACAACGTCCCATAAATTTGTCGCAGCTAGAGGTAGATTTCTAAACCCATTGACCTGTAAAGCCCCCCATTAAAAAGGCGAATCAAGCACGGAAAAAATAAAAATTGCTTGGTACTCCCGGATAAAGTGCATTTAAACGCTAGTTAGGAATCCGCGCAATCTTGCCTAGATACCGGAATGCATTAACCTGAAAAATCCAAACAAAGAAATCCCGATGTCACAAAACGCACGATAACGCGATGCATTTACATAATACATTTTGCATGCAACACGCACCGACTAATCGCTATGAGGTAAGAAATGACGAAAGTTCGGTACTTACGCTTATCAGTACTCAGTGTGTTGAAACTTCCTCGACTAACACAGCAAACTTCATATCCAAAGCAGCAGCGAAATGTGTAACAGGGACAGGATAGCAAGTATTGAGAATGAGGCGGGTACTACCGACACACTGACTGAATGAACTGGTACCGCTCTGTACGTACGACGTCTAGTCTGCGATATTTCGTATACGGGTTCAATTCTTCGGTTTTGTCTGCACTCTCTATTTTCTGGACAGAGGTGAAAGGTTCAGGCGCAAGGTGCGTCGAGTTCGGCACCATCTGCTGGGGTACTGATCTGGAAACGGCGTTTTTGCGAGAAAGCAGCTCCTGGTTGAGCCACCTGTCCACAGGTGCGCTTTTTGTCAGTACCTAAACCTAGCCGGCGTGGAACGCCAAAAAACCTCTTCCTCTCTAATTATTATTACTCATTGACGTCACCAGTTCATTGCCCAAAAACCGTAATCCTAACAATGCGCTTTTTGTGGGACCCAGTACACCCATCAAGCATAACCAGTAGCCCAATTAGATGGTCATCGGCTGGAATCTGCTCTACTGGTGTGTCCAACAGTAGCCGAACTCGAATAAACCCATTATTTACATGCAGAGAGTAGAGTTGACGGTACTACCATGATTGCGTGGTGGGAGTACCGCCTGACCCAACGATGACTAACCCCGTGACCTACTAATTTAATCCGCGATCGGTTTGTGTAGCTGTTCTAAGCGAAATTGGTTAACGTTTGTTTGAGGGTTTTCGTTAATTGCGAGGTGGCTTTGGTACTTTCATTTATATGCAGATTGGTGCATTGAAGCAAGTGGGTTAGTGGGTTGGTTTTTTTGATTGGTTGAGGTTGAGGTGGGTTGTGCTGTGGTGGTTCTATGCACTAGTAAGTTCAAAGGTCGGTTTTTCTGGGTACTAATTGCTTGTTAACATAGATGTAGCGGAACGGTGCGGTTTCGAAGAATGGGTACTGTTTTACGGTTACACTGTGGGTAAATGCGGACCTGATTTAGATGGGAGTAGTGGAAATGGAAGACAATTGCTCAGATAATAGCCGGAATGGATACAGCTACGATAGAACAATTTAGGAATGATGGTACCGAAATGAAGAGTCAGAATTAACATTAGTTGTCGTGCAAAGCGGGTTATGTAAAAGTAGATCTGGAACACGAAATAAAATTTAAAAGATATACCAAGCAGGTTCAAAAATCAAAAAATTGCGTCTTATAAAAATTCGAGTACCACATTGTCAGAGTCGAAAAAAAGTCATAAAAAACCTTAGCTTGGGAAAATGTAACAAGACTTCAAAATTAAAGCAAAAAGTGCTAGAAAAATTAAATACAGCGAAATAGACATGACAACATTGCAAGGGATTTTAACAAATTTTGAAATATGATGGAGAATAAAGAAAATAAAATGGAAATAAAACAAAGAATAAAATTTGTGAAACGTTGCAAAATAGGCGGCTTCTTTACTTGGGGGTCATAAGGGCACTGTATTCGTTGAATTAGTTCGTCGAGATCTATATTTCAGACTTTTTTGACGATTTCTTCAAAAATTTAATTGAGTTTTCAGAAATTATTTTCGGCCTCATTTCTTCGAAAAATTTTACCATTTTCTCGGAATCGCTCCATAAATATGGAAATTTTTAGAATAAAAAAAAAATCAAATTGGATATTTCTACAATTAAGCTTCGTGACGATTAAGATCCTATATTTTTCAAATCTGTACGTCCAGTTCCACATTTTAGAATTTTCTGCGTATTTTAAAACAATTTTTTGAAAAGCTCTTTTTCCCAAAATGAAATGGTTTTCAAACTGAATCCTTACAGTCGAGCTCCGGGACCATAAGGACGCTATTGATCTAAATCTCAGATTTTTTGGCAAATTTTCAGACAACTTTTTCAAAAGCTCAGTTTTCTAAAAAAAGGCCTTTATTCGACGTCTTGAAAAATAAAATATATAAACTTTTTCGTTGATTTCGAGTTCCAGAGGCTACTTTCGGCCTCATTTTATCAAAAATTCTTACCATTTTCTCAAAATCGCTTCATAAATATGGAAATTGTTAGAATAAAAAAAAAATACAAATTGGATATTTCTACAATTAAGCTTCGTGACGATTAAGCCCCTATATTTTTCAAATCAGTACGTCCAGTTCTACATTTAAGATTTTTTTGGGAATTTTAAAACAATTTTTTAAAAAGCTCATTTTTTCAAAATGAACATTTTGATCTTTTGCGAATAGATTTGAAAATGAACTAGATATATTTTTGATAGATGTCGACCCCTAGAAATTATCTTCTGTCTCATTTCTTTGAAATCGCTAACTACTTTCCCAGAATTGTTAAATAATATATGGAGATTTTCAAAAATAAAAAAGATATTTAAATTGAATATTTCTATGTATAATCAAGCTTCCGGACCATAAAGTCGCTATATTTTTTGAATTAGTACGTCGAGCTCTATATCCTAGAATTTTTAGGCAACTTTTTCAAAAGTCAAGTTTTTAAAAACGAAAATTTTGACCATTTTCGAAAATGAACTAAACATACTTTTTTGTAGATTTCGTCTTCCAGAAGTTATTTTCGGTCTCATTTTTTCGAAAATTCTTACCATTTTCTCAGAATCGCTCGATGGATTATGGAAATTTTTAGGATGTTTTAAAAAACTGGTTTTCAAATTGAATCCTTACCGTCAAGCTCTGGGACCATAAGGACGCTATTGATTTATATCTCAGATTTTTTGGCAAATTTTCAGACAAGTTTTTCAAAAGCTCAGTTTTCCAAAAAAGGCCTTTATTCCACAGTCTTGAAAAATAAATTATATAACTTTTTTGTAGATTTCTTCCTGAAGCTACTTTCGGCTTCATTTTATCAAAAATTCTTACTATTTTCTCAAAATCGTTCTATAAATATGGAAATTTGTAGAATAAAAAAAAATTTAATTGAATATTTGTACAATTAAGCTTCGTGACGATTAAGACTCTATATTTTTCGAATCAGTACGTCCAGTTCTACATTTCAGTATTTTTGCGAATTTTAAAACAATTTTTTGAAAAGCTCATTTTTTCAAAATGAAAATTTTGACTTTTTGCGAGCAGATTCGAAAATGAACTAACTATACTTTTTATAGATTTCGACCCCTAGAAATTATATTGGGCCTCATTTCTCTCAAGTTTTTACTATTTTCCCAGAATTGCTAAAAGAAATATGGAAATTCCCAGAACTAAAAGAGAGAGATATTTAAATTGAATATTTCTATAATCAAGCTTCTGGACTATAAAGACGGTATATTTTTTTAATTAGTACGACGAGTTCTACATCTCAGATTTTTTGGCGAATTTTTAAACAGTTTTTTCGAAAGCTCAGTTTTCCAAAACAAAATTTTTACCTTTTTTCGGTCATCTTAGAAAATGAACTAAACATACTTTTTTGTAGATTTCGATCTTCAGAAGTTACTTTCGGCTTCATTTCCTCGGAAATTCTTACCATTTTCGCAGAATGGCTTAATGAAATACGAACATTTTTGAATATAAAAAAAATTCATATTCAAATTGAATATTTCTACAATCAAGCTTCGGGACCATAAAAGCACCATATTTTTCAAATCAGTACGTCGAACTCTACATCCCAGACTTTTTGGCAAATTTTTAGGCCATTTTTTCTAAAGCTCAGTTTTTCAAAACGAAAATTTTGACCTTTCTTCGAGCATTTTCTAAAATTAAATAAATAGACTTTTTTGTATGAACATCTCTACAACGAAGCTCTGAGACCATAAAAACAATATATTTTTCAAATCGGTACATCCAGATCTACATTTCTGATTTTGTGCGAATTTTTAGATAACTTTTTGAAAAGCTTATTTTTCCGAAACGAAAATTTTGACCTTTTGGAGCATCTTTGAAAATGAACTAAATATACTTTTTTCTAGATTTCGACCCCTATAAATAATTTTGGGCCTCATTTCTTCCAAAATTTTTGCGATTTTTTGAGAATTGCTAAATGAAAAATGGAAATTCCCAGAATTAAAAAAGAAAGATATTTTAATTGAATATTTCTATAATCAAGTTTCCGGACTATCAAGACGCTATATTTTCGAATTAGTACGACGAGTTCTATATCCCAGATTTGTTGGCGAATTTTTAGACAATTTTCCTCAAAAGTTGTTTTTCAAAACGAATATTTTGGATTTTTTCGAGAATCTTCGAAAATGACGTAAATAGATTTTTCTGTAGATTTCGATCTTCAGAAGTTACTTTTAACTTCCATTTCTTCAAAAACTCTTACCATTTTCCCGGAATCGCTCAATAAAATGGGGAAATTTTTACAATTAAAAAAAATTTGCTTTCAGATTGAATATTTTTACAATCAAGCTTCGGAATCATAAAGATACTATATTTTTTCGAAACGGTACGTAGAGTTCTATATTCCAGTTTTTTTTGGATAATTTTTGGACAACATTTTCAAAAGATTAGTTCTGCAAAGAGAAAATTTTGACTTTTTCGACTTCCAGAAGTCATTTTCGGTCTCATTTCTCCGAAATCTCTTATGGTTTTCCCAAAATGGCTCATTGATATGGGGTAATTTTTTAGAATTTAAAAAAAATGACATTCAAATTAATATTTTTATAATTAAGCTTCGGGACCACAAAGAAGCTTCGAATCAGTACATCGAGTCCTACATCTCAGATTATTTGACGAATTTTTAGAGAATTTTTTTCAAAATTTCAGTTTTTCAAAACGAAAATTTTGACTTTCTTCGAAAATGACGTAAATGGACTTTTTGTAGATTTCGATCTTCAGAAGTTACTTTTGACTTCATTTCTTCAAAAACTCTTACCATTTTCCCGGAATCGCTCAATGGAATGGGGAAATTTTTACAATTAAAAAAAAATTGGCTTTCAGATTGAATATTTTTACAATCAAGCTCCGGAATCATAAAGATACCATATTTTTTCGAAACAGTAAGTCGAGTTCTATATTCCAGATTTTTTTGGATACTTTTTGGACAACATTTTCAAAAGATTAGTTCTGCAAAGAGAAAATTTTGACTTTTTTTTCTAACGTTTTGGAATATAAAGTAAATAGTTTTTTTGCAAGTTTCGACTTCCAGAAGTCATTTTCGGTCTCATTTTTCCGAAATATCTTATCGTTTTCCCAAAATCGCTCATTGATATGGGGTAATTTTTTAGATTTAAAAAAAATTGACATTCAAATTAATACTTTTACAATTAAGCTTCGGGACCATAAAGAGGCTATATTTTTTAAATCAGTACATCGAGTCCTACATCTCAGATTTTTTGGCGAATTTTGAGACAATTTTTTCAAAAGCTCAGTTTTTCAAAACAAAAATTTTGACTTTTTTCGAGAATCTTCGAAAATGACGTAAATACTTTTTTATAGATTTCGATCTTCAGAAGTAGCTTTTGACTTCATTTCTTCAAAAACTCTCACCGTTTTCCCAGAATCGCTCAATAAAATGGGGAAATTTTTACAATTAAAAAAAATTGGCTTTCAGATCGAATATTTTTACAATCAAGGTCCGGAATCATAAAGATACTATATTTTTCGAAACAGTACGTCGAGTTCTATATTTCAGATTTTTTGTATAATTTTTTTTTCAAAAGATTAGTTCTTCAAAGAGAAAATTTTGACTTTTTGTTTCGAACATCTTGGAATATGAACTAAATAGATTTTTTGCAAGTTTCGACTTCCAGAAGTCATTTTCGGTCTCATTTTTCCGAAGTCTCTTATCGTTTCCCCAAAATCGCTCATTAATATGGAGTAATTTTTTGGAATTAAAAAAATATGACATTCAAATTAATATTTTTAAAATCAAGCTTCGGGACCAAAAAGGGGCTATATTTTTCGAATCAGTACATCGAGTCCTACATCTCAGATTTTTTGGCGAATTTTTAGACAATTTTTTTCAAAAGCTCAGTTTTTCAAAACGAAAATTTTAACTTTTTTCGAGAATCTTCGAAAATGACGTAAATAGACTTTTTGTAGAATTCGATCTTCAGAAGTTACTTTTGACTTCATTTCTTCAAAAACTCTTACCATCTTCCCAGAATCGCTCAACAAAATGGGGAAATGTTTACAATTAAAAAAATTGGCTTTCAGATTGAATGTTTTTACAATCAAGCTCCGCAATCATAAAGATACTATATTTTTTCGAAACAGTATGTCGAGTTCTATATTCCAGATTTTTTTGGATAATTTTTGGACAACATTTTCAAAAGATGAGTTCTTCCAAGAGAAAATTTTTACTTTATTATTCGAACATCTTGGAATATGAAATAAATAAATTTTTTGCAAGTTTCGACTTCCAGAAGTCATTTTCGGTCTTATTTTTCCGAAATATCTTATCGTTTTCCCAAAATTGCTCATTGATATGGGGTAATTTTTTGAAATTAAAAAAAAATTGACATTCAAATTAATATTTTGACAATTAAGCTTCGGGACCATAAGGAGACTATATTTTTCGATTCAGTACATCGAGTCCTACATCTCAGATTTTTGGCGAATTTTTAGACAATTATTTTCAAAAGTCCAGTTTTTCAAAACGAAAATTTTGACTTTTTTTGAGAATCTTCGAAAATGACGTAAATAGACTTTTTTGTAGATTTCGATCTTCAGAAGTTACTTTTGACTTTATTTCTTCAAAAACTCTTACCATTTTCCCAGAATCGCTCAATGAAATAGGGAAATTTTTACAATTAAAAAAAATTGGCTTTCAGATTGAATATTTTTACAGTCAAGCTCCGGAATCATAAAGATACTATATTTTTTCGAAACAGTACGTCGAGTTCAATGTTCCAGATATTTTAGATAATTTTTGGAAATTTTCAAAAATTAGTTCTTCAAAGAGAAACTTTGACTTTTTTTTCGAACATCTTGGAATATGAACTAAATAGGATTTTTTCAGTACGTGGAGGCCTACATGTCAGATTTTTTGGAAAATTTTTAGATAATTTTTCCAAGGATTCAGGTTTTCAAAACGAAAATTTTGGCTTGTTTTCAAATAATGTCAAAAATTATCCACAAATTAGTCATAAGAAACACAACCCTCTGATGTAGATTTAATGGTTTCGTTGACCTTGAGCCTGAAATTCCTTCAAATTTAATGTCCTACAAAGTGTTTAGAAATTAACAATCAGAAACTAATTAAAAATAAGCACATAATAAGGAAAAACTGAACAAATGTACATCTGGTTTAAATGTGAACATATGACTGCTAATCCTATAAACATAGTATTAAAAACCAAAAATACATGGAAAACAGATCTAATAAATAATACCGGGTGTGAAAACAATTAAACAATAATTAAGCCAAAAACCACTTCAGCGTGTAATCAGCAATATATATTTTAGATACACAAAAAGCAATAAAGCAAGCTCTATTTTTGTAGGTTTTTATTATAGTAAATACATATGGTGTAGCTTCTAGTTGTTGAACATCATAAAAATAGCTTCGACCTTACTTATACAGGTGTTCCTGTCAATGTTCTTTATTTATATAGGTGTAAAAGTAGACGATTATTCGAACCTGCAATGTGTTTTGAAAACAACAACAAAAAAAAAATCCGTAATGTTTAGCCAACCATCTTATTTAGTTTAAAATTATTAATAAATCCTTTTTATCTTTGGGTGTGTTAATAGAGTTTTTAACAAGAGTAGATACAATACAACTACGACAACTACACTAGACTTACTTTCGTAAGGTGACGTTTCATTAATTTAATAATACAGAGACCAGACAGAGTTCCATCAAGTCTTAATAAGCTACCGTGGGAAGTCAACGACGGAGTAAGAATTAGAAACGTCACTTTATGAAATTAAATGAGGTGTAAGTATATGTGGAGTGGGATGTGCGTCGAACCTTTCCATTAAAATCTCCCCTATCTATTTATTTACCATCTCGAAGAGTGTCACAAAGCGGCAATATCGTGTGCGTCAGACCAGACACTTCCACTGATCCAATTTCGCCAGTCGATTTGTTTCATTGGAAAACTTCAAAGAAACGAAATTATTTTGCATCAAGAGAGACGTGATCCAGAAAGTCTCGGGACCTCATCCATATAGCGTTTTCTATCGGTTTGATCCTCGAAACTTTATTAACCCGCTATTGTCAACAAGAGCAAAGTTTTTCATTGGAGTTTATTATCTCAATTACCACATTACATATTTAAAATTACAAGGTTTAATTGAAGTATTTTCGCTAATATTAATTTGTATAAATAAAAAGAAATCTTGAAGAGTCACAACCAACGCTCGACGACACGACGTCCCTGAAATGAGTGCGAAGAGAGAAATTAAGTCCCTTTCGATAATAACTTACTTAACGATAGGAAATTAGTCTAGCTAAGAAATAACAATTAAGACATAGTGTTACACTTTTATCTAGACGAAGGTGATATTTTTGGTGGATTACTGAACGCACTTTGATTAATAGACATAGAACCTATACTAATCCAAATGATCAACTTTGATTATCATATATATAGTTTAACTACCGTCTATTTTAGTTTGATAATATTTTAAAAAACACGCCGCGGCGTGTCTAAATTTAGTTAGTCTAAATTTAATAGTAACAATCATTAAAACTATCCAATAACTGGAGTAGATACATTTAAAATTCAAATGTCCCGCGTTACACGCAACGCCATCTCGGGAAGACATCGGGGAACCAAAACAAGCTACAAGCTCTTAAGTTAAATGTTGAGTCAAAGTCGAGTTAGTCTTGACAGTCATCTATCTCTCTTAATTATTAGTCGTCGTTTTTATCGCGTTTTCCTTTATTAAAGTTGTGGCCAGGAAGGACGACGGCGTCCGTCCTGGTCACGTGACGTATCAGTTTAGTGCGGTTTGCCCGCGAAATTTAAAAGTCGGTTTATTTACACTGTCAGACCGTTGGAAGTGTCAAGATTGGAGCAAACCCCGGCGTACAGGTGGCAGTAGTATCGAAGAGGTGTCAAGATGGTAAACGGAAGTTGCTCTCAATCGTAGTCGTCTTCGACACGCGTACGCTCCGCCTGCTTCAACCTTGAGTGGATAGAGGGCGCGTGTCGCTGTTGGTTGTCATTTTCCAAAAATTTCGTATTGACTAGACTAAGTCCTAAAGTTACATTTGATTAAAATTAAGTCAACAAAAATAGGAATAACAAGTCAGACTTGAACTCAAAGCGAACGAAAACTCTCGCTTGTAAAAAAATTCTTGATTGTTTTTTTACACCGCCCCGAGGGGCCACGATGAAATTTAATTCACACTTCATTACATGTAGACAAAACTGTGAGTATGTTTAAACTACATAACAATAATGTTAACAATTTTCCGTTACAAGACGCTCGAAATCGTTCACAAACTTTCGATTTTGGAAATTTTAAAGGTGTAGAACAGTGTAGTCAGCCCATCTAACATCAAACTGTTGAAATTAAGGTAGATGAACAGAAGTAATGGGAAAATCAATAAGACAAAACTAATAAGTAACTGCATGAAATTCTACATGATGACGCATTTGCCTTTCTCTGCCCAAGGGTTGTTTTTCTTGTCGGGGGCGTGGATGAGTGGGTCGTTCTTCTCGTTTTCTTCCACGTACTCCCGCATGCTGGAAACAGAAAACACTAATTAATCTCTGATAAAACGCGCAAGTTACACGAAATCATCCCTTGTTTATTAACCGTTTTTACGCCAAGGGAGGCCGTTTGGGCGTCGTTTGCGAGTGTTTGTACATTAATTTTGCAACAGGCTCCAAGGGAAGTGGCGTATAAATCTATCAAAACGGGGGATTTATTACACTAGCAATCGGAGAATTGGCCAAGGCTATAAAAAAACAGGCGCGCGATTATACGCAGAACGCAGATTACCGTAACTATAAAAAAAAAATATTTTCTGAAACTGAGAGAAAAAAGAAAAGTAAATTCTCAGGAATTGTATTCTGCAATTGTGAGGGATTAAAATTATAGAGCAGTTAAATCATTTATTAGATAGATACATATGGCAAAAAAAAAAACTCCCAGAGACGTTATTAGATTTATACTTAGTTATAAGATATAAAGTAAAAAATGTATAGCATGATCAAGGTTTAAGAAATAATTTGTTCTTTCTAAAATTAACGTAAGACCAAGTTTTTTAGGATAAACAACTTTCCATTAGAGAATGCCGACTTTGTTTTCTCTATATGAAAATTTTGACTTTTTCTCTAGTACTTTGGAAATTTTCCAAAATCGATTCTTTTGTTTCTTTTGTTCGAGGATCGTCAAAATAAAACATTTTTAAAGTTTTTGACTTTTTCCCGAATACTGTTTTTTAACTTAAAAAATTCCTACCTCTTTCCGAATCGTAAAAACAAAACGAGAATTTCCGAATTTTTAAAAATTTATATTTTAAACTGAATATTTTGAAAATGTTTATGAACTATCAATAATTTTTTTTCGATTCAGATAGTCAAAATCTAAATTCCAAAATTTTGGTTTGATTTTTAAATAACTTCGCCACAAGGTCAAATTTTCGGATGATAACTTAAAAAAATATTTCAAGATTTTCGAGTACCTCGTAAAATTTTCAAAAAAGATTTTTTGTTTATTTAGACCTCTGGAAAAAAATCCTACCTCTTGTCCAGAATTTTCAAAATAAAATGTCATATTTTGAGATTAATAAAAATTTCAATTTTATACCGAATATTCTGAGAATTTTGATGGACGACCATCAACAAGCTGTTTTTCGATCCAGCTGGTTAAGATTTGTGTCCCAGAATTTTTGTTGATTTTTAAACAACTTCGCCAAAAGTTCAATTTTTCAATACAAAATGTACGAATTTTTTTACTTTTTCTCAAGTACCTTGGAAATTTGCAAAAAAGCTTTTTTTGCTTATTTAGATCTCCAGAAGTTCTTTTTAGCTTTATTTCTTCAAAAATTCCTTCCTTTTTTCCATAATCGTCAAAATTAAACATGGCTTTTTTCGAATTTTTAAAAACTTCAATTTTAAACAGAGTATTTTCAAAATCTTGATGAATAAGTTAGTTTTTCGATTCAGCTAGTAGAAATCTATTTCCTAATTTTTTTTCTAAATTTTTATGCAAATTCGCCAAAATCTAACTTTTCAATACGAAATATATGTGTCAAATTTCTGAGTTTTTCTCGAATACCTTGGAAAATGACCAAAAGAGACTATTTTGTCTACTTCGACCTTCAGAAGCTTTTATTAGCTTTATTTCTTCAAAAATTCCTACCTTTTTTCGAATCCTGAAAATAAAAGTCAATTTCCGAATTTTAAAAAAATCAGTTTTAAACCGAATATTTTGAAAATATTGTTAGGGAACTATCAACAAATTAGTTTTTTCGATTCAGATAGTTAAGATCCAAATCCCAGATTTTTTGTTTATTTTTAGACAACTTCGCCAAAAGCTCAATTTTTCTATTATGATAAAATTTTTGACTTAAGTTTTTCGAGTCCTTTGGAAAATTTTCAAACGGGATTTTTTTGTTTATTTAAACATTTGGAAGCTATTTTTGGCTTTATTTATTATTAAATTACTAGTTTTTGTTCAGAATCGTCAAAATATAATGTTAATTTCTGAGATTTTTAAAAATTCGAGATTTATATCCTAGAATTTTGTGTTTTTTTTTTTGGATAATTCGCCAAAATTTTAATTTTTTAATACCAAATGTACGAACTTTTATATTTCTTCCCAAATAACTTATTATTATTAAATAAATTATTTGGTTTTTTTTTTTTCAAAAATTGTTAAAATATAACACGGCATTTTTGGGATTTTAAGTATGTAATTTCAATTTTAAATCTAGATGGGGACTATCAACAAGTTATGTTTTTCAATTTCGCTTGTCGAGATTTATATCCTAGAATTTTCTGTAGATTTTTAGACAGATTCGCCAAAATTTAATTTTTCAATACGAAATGTACGAAATTTTTGACTTTTTCTCGGATAGCTTGGAAAATTACCAAGAGATTTTTTTTGTCTGTTTTGACCTCCAGAAGTTCATTTTTAGCTTTATTTTTTCCAGAATCGTCAAAATCAAATATGGAATTTTTTGAGGTTTTTAAAAATTTCAATTTTAAACCGAGAATTTCCAAAATTTTGATGGGGGAACCATCAACAAGTTAGTTTTTCGATTCAATTGGTAGAAATCTATTTTACAGAATTTTTGTAAATTTTTAAGGAAATTCGCCAAAATCTGATATATGTAATATATCAAATTTTTGACTTTTTCTCGAATACCTTGGAAAATTACTAAGATTCTTTTGTCTATTTCGAACTTTAGAAGCTCTTATTAGCTTTATTTCTTACAAAAAGTCATACCTTTTTCCAGAATCGCCAAAATAACATAAAGCATTTTTTGGGATTTTAAAAATTTCTGTTTTAAAGAGAATATTTTCAAAATCTTGATGGGGCAACCATCAGCAAGTTATGTTCTTCGATTTAGCTGGTTGAAATTTATTTCCTAGATTTGTTTGTACATTTTTGACAAATTCGCCAAAATTTAATTTTTCAATACGAAATATATGACAATTTTGACTTTTTCTCAGGTAGCTTGGAAAATTCCAAAAGAGATTTTTTTGTCTGTTTCGACGTTCAGAAGTTCTTTTTAGCTTTATTTTTTCAAAAATTCCTTCCTTTTTTCCAGAATAATCAAAATAAAATGTCATTTTTAATAATTTCAATTAAAACCTAGTATTTTCAAAATCTTGATGTGCAACCATCAATAAGTGGTGTTTTTCGGTTTAGTTGGTTCAAATTTCTTTCCTAGAATTTCAGTCAATTTCGCCCAAAACTTTTTGACTTTTTCTCTAACTTGGAAAAATACCAAAAGACTTTTTTTGCCTATTTCGACTTTCAGAAGTTGCTTTTAAGGTAATTCCTTGAAAAAGTCCTTCCTTTCTTCCAGAATCGTCAAAATAAAATATGGATTTTTTGATGTTTTTGAAAATTTCAATGTTAAGCATAGTATTTTCAAAATATTGCTGGGGCAACTATCAAAAAGTTATATTTTACGATGCAGCTGGTCGAAATAAGTATATTTTCTACAATTTTTGTGGATTTGTAGCAAATTCGCCAAAATCGTAATTTTTCAATATGAAATGTACAAAATTTTGTATGTCTTTCCAAATAACTTGGAAAATTACCAAAAAAAGTTCGTTTGTTTAGTTGGACTTTCAGAAGTTCTTTTTAATTTTATTCTTTCAAAAATTATTTCCTTTTTTTCAAAATCGTCAAAATAAAATTTCGCATTTTTGGGATTTTTAATAATTACTATTTAAAACCGACTATTTTCAAAATCTTGATGGGGGACCATCAACAAGTTATGTTTTTCAATTCAGCTGGTCGAGATTTATATCCCAGAATTTTTTGTAGATTTTTAGACAAATTCGCCAAAACTTAATTTTTCAATTGGAAATTTTTCACTTTTCTTCGGGTGCTTGAAAAATTACCAAAAGAGATTTTTTTGTCCGTTTCGATCTTCAGAAGTTCTTTTTAGCTTAATTCCTTGAAAAATTTCTTCCTTTTTTCCAGAATTGTCAAAATAAAATATGGAATTTTTGAGGTTTTTGAAAATTTCAATTTTAAACCGAGTATTTTCAAAATCTTGCTGGGGAAACTATCAAAAAGTTATATTTTACGATGCAGCTGGTCGAAATAAGTATATTTTCTACAATTTTTGTGGATTTTTAGCAAATTCGCCAAAATCTTAATTTTTCAATACGAAATGTACAAAATTTTGTATTTCTTTCCGTATAACTTGGAAAATTACCAAAAGAGGTTCTTTTGTTTAGTTGGACTTTCAGAAGTTCTTTTCAATTTTATTTCTTCAAAAATTATTTCCTTTTTTTCAAAATTGTCAAAATAAAATTTCGCATTTTTGAGATTTTTAATAATTTCTATTTAAAACCGACTATTTTCAAAATCTTGATGGGGGACCATCAACAAGTTATGTTTTTCAATTCAGCTGGTCGAGATTTATATCCCAGAATTTTCTGTAGATTTTTAGACAAATTCGCCGAAATTTAATTTTTCAATCCGAAATTTTTGACTTTTTCTCGGGTGCTTGAAAAATTACCAAAAGAGTTCTTTTTGTCCGTTGCGATCTTCAGAAGTTCTTTTTAGCTTAATTCCTTGAAAAATTTCTTCCTTTTTTCCAGAATTGTCAAAATAAAATATAGAATTTTTGAGGTTTTTGAAAATTTCAATTTTAAACCGAGTATTTTCAAAATCTTGCTGGGGCAACTATCAAACAGTTATATTTTACGACGCAGCTGGTCGAAATAAGTATATTTTCTACAATTTTTGTGGATTTTTAGCAAATTCGCCAAAATTTTAATTTTTCAATGTGAAATGTACCAAATTTTGTATTTCTTTCCGTATAACTTGGAATATTACTAAAAGAACTTCTTTTGTTTAGTTGGATTTCCAGAAGTTCTTTTTAACTTGATTTCTCCAAAAATATTTCCTTTTTTTCAAAATCGTCAAAATAGAATCCCGAATTTTTGTGATTTTTAATAATTTCTATTTAAAACCGACTATTTTCAAAATCTTGATGGGGGACCATCAACAAGTTATGTTTTTCAATTCAGCTGGTCGAGATTTATATCCCAGAATTTTCTGTAGATTTTTAGACAAATTCGCCGAAATTTAATTTTTCAATCCGAAATTTTTGACTTTTTCTCGGGTGCTTGAAAAATTACCAAAAGAGATTTTTCTGTCCGTTTCGATCTTCAAAAGTTCTTGTTAGCTTAATTCCTTGAAACATTTCTTCCTTTTTTCCAGAATTGTCAAAATAAAATATGGAATTTTTGAGGTTTTTGAAAATTTCAATATTAAACCGAGTATTTTCAAAATCTTGCTGGGGCAACTATCAAAAAGTTATATTTTACGATGCAGCTGGTCGAAATAAGTATATTTTCTACAATTTTTGTGGATTTTTAGCAAATTCGCCAAAATTTTAATTTTTCAATGTGAAATGTACTAAATTTTGTATTTCTTTCCGTATAACTTGGAAAATTACCAAAAGAGCTTCTTTTGTTTAGTTGGATTTCCAGAAGTTCTTTTTAAATTGATTTCTCCAAAAATATTTCCTTTTTTTCAAAACCGTCAAAATAAAATTTCGCATTTTTGAGATTTTTAATAATTTCTATTTAAAACCGACTATTTTCAAAATCTTGATGGGGGACCATCAACAAGTTATGTTTTTCAATTCAGCTGGTCGAGATTTGTATCCCAGAATTTTTTGTAGATTTTTAGACAAATTCGCCAAAATTTAATTTTTCAATTGGAAATTTTTCACTTTTCTTCGGGTGCTTGAAAAATTACCAAAAGAGATTTTTTTGTCCGTTTCGATCTTCAGAAGTTCTTTTTAGCTTAATTCCTTGAAAAATTTCTTCCTTTTTTCCAGAATTGTCAAAATAAAATATGGAATTTTTGAAGTTTTTGAAAATTTCAATTTTAAACCGAGTATTTTCAAAATCTTGCTGGGGAAACTATCAAGAAGTTATATTTTACGATGCAGCTGGTCGAAATAAGTATATTTTCAACAATTTTTGTGGATTTTTAGCAAATTCGCCAAAATCTTAATTTTTCAATACCAAATGTACAAAATTTTGTATTTCTTTCCGTATAACTTGGAAAATTACCAAAAGAAGTTCTTTTGTTTAGTTGGACTTTCAGAAGTTCTTTTTAACTTTATTTCTTCAAAAATTATTTCATTTTTTTCAAAATCGTCAAAATAAAATTTCGTATTTTTGTGATTTTTAATAATTACTATTTAAAACCGACTATTTTCAAAATCTTGATGGGGGACCATCTACAAGTTATGTTTTTCAATTCAACTGGTCGAGATTTATATCTCAGAATTTTTTGTACATTTTTAGACAAATTCGCCAAAATTTAATTTTTCAATCCGAAATTTGACTTTTTTCGGGTTGCTCAGACAATTACCAGAAAAGATTTTTTGATCTGTTTCGATCCTCAGAAGTTCCTTTTAGCTTTATTTCTTCAAAAATTCCTTCTTTTTTTTCCAAAATCGGCAAAATAAAATATGGCATTTTTAAAAACTTCAATTTCAAGCCTAGTATTTTTAAAATCTTGATGTGGCAACCATCAATAAGTGATGTTTTTCGATTTAGTTGGTCCAAATTTCTTTCCTAGCATTTTAGACAATTTTGCCCAAAACTTAGTTTTTCAATCCGAAATGTATGAATTTTGACTTTTTCTGTAATTTGGAAAAATACCAAATGAGATTTTTTTGCCTATTTCGACCTTCAGAAGTTCTTTTTAGCGTAATTCCTTGAAAAATGTCTTCCTCTTTTCCAGAATCGTCAAAATAAAATATGGATTTTTTGAGGTTTTTGAAAATTTCAATTTTAAACCGAGTATTTTCAAAATCTTGATGGGGCAACTATCAAAAACTTATGTTTTACGATTTAGCTGGTCGAAATATATTTTCCACAATTTTTGTGGACTTTGGCAAATTCAATAAAATTGATTTTTCAATACGAAATACATACATGAAATTTTTGACTTTTTCCCGAATACCCTGGAAATTACCAAAAGATTTTTTTTTGTATATTTTCATCTCTAGAAGTTACTTTTGGATTTATTTATTCATAAATTCATTTATTTTTTCCAGAATTGTCAAAAATTAAATATGGCAATTTTTGGAATCTTAAAAATTTTCAGTTTTAAACTAAATGTTTTGAAAATTTTAATCGGGGACAATCTGCAAGTTAGGCGTTTCGGTTCAGCTGGTTCAGATCTGGATTCAGAATTTCTATGCATTTTTTGACAATTTTGCTAAATTAAAGTCTTGAATACGAAATATGTACATACATGAAATTTTTGACCTTTTGCCGAGAATTTTGGAAAAATTCCTTAAGAGATTCTGTAATTAATTTGGATGGCTTTATATCTTCATACATTTACACCTTTTTTTCCAGAATTGTTGAAAATTAAGTATAGCGATTTTTGTTATTTTGAAAATTTAAATTTTAAATTGAATATTTAGAAATCTGGATGGGAAATCGTCGACATATTGTTTTTCAGTCCCCCTGGTAGTATGGATTATTAAAAAACGAAGACATGTCTTTCAAAAATTACGCAAGTATAACTCGCTTCGCTCCCTTAAAAAATATTCATTTTACGTAATTGAGCTCTTAGCAGAAATTTATTTCAAGGTCCCTAATTTTATATAACAAGCAAAAATATGTTATTGTAGTACAGTACAATACAGTAGAGGTGTTTTTTCAGTGCTCAACCCTCTATTATGTTGGCTTATATTAGACCTAAGTCAACTTTCAACGAGTTAATAATAATTTTAGCTCTGAAGTTCGACGAAGAGACTAATTTTTAGCTCGATATTATCCACGACGGAACTCATTCTCTTATAATAAATATTCGTTGTTTCTTCTCGTCGTCGTAAGAAACACAAATCCCTTTCTCTCGGCTTGACGTCGTTCATTGTTCAAGATAAGTCACCGCCAATTCCAGATTACAATTAAATATTTGTTATCAAGTCAGCGAACAGTGGCATCGACCTTGTGATAAATCCGTCGCGTCAAAACTCCGCGTTCTGAATTTAACGCCACCCCTGCACATTAATCACACATTAAGGCGTTATTTCCAATTGAACCTCCACATCAATACTATTGCCATGCAGACCCACACCGTCGCCCATAAAAATTCCATTAAAAACCTGCCATTTTCACAGCCTCCGTTTCAATCATCCGAATTATTTCATTCGCAGCTAATTAAAAAATTGGCGAGAAATGGCGTTCCTGGAACCGCAAGGACAACTGTAAATATTGCCACAATCTGCGTAAATAGCGACTCGAGATTTATTCACCGTTATATATAACGCAAGCCGGGTACGGTTCGATAAGCTGTGGGTTGAAGAGGAAAGAGACTTAAAAGAACGAAATAACAATAGTGGAATCGATAAGTGCATTAAGTAAGGGAAGAACTACGGCGAGGGTTGAATCAAAAACGAGCGCTCACGAGAGGTAAACTTTAATTAGGGACAAATCTCGAAATCTGCTCGGGAGCTTTTATCTCTAAATTTCATCAAGCAAGAAGTTCATTGAAACTAGTAGCGAGCTTTACATTTCTCTCACTTCACCAAACAACTTCCACCAGTCTGACGCTGATTTAAGTAATTACATGCCTTAATCTTGAACTTCCTACATCTTCGTTGATTATTCCGACTTGCTCTTCGTTAGTTCTGTATTATTTACAAGCAATTAACGTAAACTTGATATTCTGGCGTTCTTCCGTCGAGGGCATGATCCGCATTGGAATCGGAAGGTCGGGGATGTTATAGATGGCAAGGCCGCAGGTGCGCGGAACGACACACCGAACGTAACCGGATTCTGAAAGCGACCCTTTACCGATTCCGAGGAACGAGCGCGCAGAGATTTTAAGCACTTTTAGGACAAAGAAGAGATACGTTATTGCGATTAAGAACGAAAATGGTGAATGTTTATGATATGAAACGACACAGCTGTCAAATGCGGAATAGAGGGTTAGAGAGTACTTTACTAGCACCCGAAACACGCAGTTCACAGTCAAAGCGAAGAAGGAATTATTTCTCAAAATGAGGTCAACTAAGCATACAGTAAAACGTTTCCAGAATGGAGTTTTTAGAATTAAATATATTGTACGTTCTAGGACGAAGCAAGAACCGACGATATAATCTGAAGTTCAAAGTAATCAATTGTTATAAATTTTAAATAAAATCGACATGTCAGATTTGATACGTGGTATTCACAAAGTCATTTAAGGCACAGGGACCAAGAAACAAAAAAAAATTTGATGCTGATGTCAAAAATTTCACACATTTCGTATTGAAACATGAAGATTTTGGCGAAGTTGTTCACAAATCCTCAAAAATTCTCGCCCCTGTCAAGATTTTCAAAATATTTTGATTTGAATCTAAATTTTTTTAAAATTCGAAAAATGCCATATTTTGATTCGAAGATTTGACTTCTGGAGATTGAAATATAGAAAAAAATCACTTTTGGTAATTTTAGAAGGTGTTCGGGAAAAGGCCAAATATTTCGTACATTTGGTTTTCAAAAGATTCGGCTTCAAGTAACAAGTAAAGCTAAAAAAACTTGTGGTGGTCGAAATACAGAAACAGATCTTTTGGAAATTTTCCAAGTTACCCTAGAAAAAGTCAAAATTCATACATTTCGTATTGAAAAATTAGGATTTTGGCGATTTAATCTAAAAATCCACAAAAAAATTCTAGGATTGAATCGAAAAACATAACTTGTTGATGGTTCCTCATCACGTTTTGAAACCATTCGGTTTGGCATTAAAATTTAAAAAAATCCCAAAAACTAGCATAATTTATTTTGACGCTTCTAGAATAAAGGAAGTATTTTTTTTGAAGAAGCAAGGCTAAAAATAAACTTCTGGCAGTGGAAGTATGCGAAAGAATCTTGTTCGTTAATTCTCCAAGCTACTCGGGAAAGGTCAAAAATTTTACACATTAATTTCGTATTAAAAAAATATGATTTTGATGAATTTCCTTAAAAACCCATAAATAATTCTAGCCTATAGATCTCGATCGGCTAAATCGAAAAACATAACTTGTTGATGGTTCTCCCATCAAGATTATGAAAATATTTTCTTTGAAAATAGAAAATTTTAAAATCTCAAAAAATGTAATTTATTTTGACGATTCTTGAAAAAATAAGGAATTTTTGATGAACCAAAGTTAAAAAGAACTTCTGGAGATCGAAATAGGCAAAAAAAATCTCTTTTCTTAATTTTCCAAGCTACCCCAGAAAAAGTCAAAATTCGTATTGAAAAATTAAGATTTTGGCGAATGAATCTAAAAATTCACAAAAAATTCTAGGATATAGATCTCGACCACCTGAATCGAAAAACATAACTTGTTGATGGTTCCTCATCACGTTTTGTAACCATTCGGTTTGGCATTAAAATTTTAAAAAGTCCCAAAAACTAGCTTAATTTATTTTGACGCTTCTAGAATAAAGGAATTATTTTTTTTGAAGAAGCAAGGTTAAAAATAAACTTCTGGCGGTCGAAGTGTGCGAAAGAATCTTGTTCGTTAATTCTCCAAGCTACTCGGGAAAAGTCAAAAATTTTACACATTAACTTCGTATTAAAAAATTATGATTTTGGCGAATTTGTCTAAAAACACACAAATAATTCTAGCATATAGATCTCGACCGGCTAAATTGAAAAACATAACTTGTTGATGGTTCTCCCATCAAGATTTTGAAAATATTTTCTTTGAAAATAGAAAATTTTAGAATCTCAAAAAATGTAATTTATTTTGACGATTCTTGGAAAAATAAGGAATTTTTGATGAACTAAAGTTAAAAAGAACTTCTGGAGGTCCAAATAGGCAAAAAAATCTCTTTTCTTAATTTTCCAAGCTACCCCAGAAAAAGTCAAAATTCGTATTGAAAAATTAAGATTTTGGCGAATGAATCTAAAAATTCACAAAAAATTCTAGGATATAGATCTCGACCACTTGAACCGAAAAACATAACTTGTTGATGGTTCCTCATCACGTTTTGAAACCATTCGGTTTGACATTAAAATTTTAAAAAATCCCAAAAACTAGCATAATTTAATTTGACGCTTCTAGAATAAAGGAAGTATTTTATTTGAAGAAGCAAGGCTAAAAATAAACTTCTGGCGGTCGAAGTATGCGATAGAATCTTGTTCGTTAATTCTCCAAGCTACTCGTGAAAAGTCAAAAATTTTACACATTAATTTCGTATTAAAAAAATATGATTTTGGCGAATTTCCTTAAAAACCCACAAATAATTCTAGCATATAGATCTCGACCGGCTAAATCGAAAAACATAACTTGTTGATGGTTCTCCCATCAAGATTTTGAAAATATTTTCTTTGAAAATAGAAAATTTTAAAATCTCAAAAAATGTAATTTATTTTGACGATTCTTGAAAAAATAAGAAATTTTTGATGAACTAAAGTTAAAAAGAACTTCTGGAGGTCGAAGTAGGCAAAAAAAATCTGTTTTCTTAATTTTCCAAGCTACCCCAGAAAAAGTCAAAATTCGTATTGAAAAATTAAGTTGAATCCAAAAACATAACTGGTTGATGGTTTCTAATCACGTTTTGAAACTATTCGGTTTTACATTGAAATTTTTAAAAATCCTAAAAACTAGCATAATTTATTTTTAGGATTCTGGAAAAAGGGAAATAATTTTTGAAGAAGTAAAGCTAAAACAACTTCTGGAAGTCGAAATATGCAATGGAATTTCTTTCGGTAATTTTCCAAGCCACTCGGGAAGAATTTAAAAATTTTATACATTTCGTTTAAAAAAAAAATAGATTTTTCGAATTTGTCTAAAAATCTACAAATAATTATAGGATATCAATCTCGAGCAGCTAAATCGAAAAACATAACTTGTTGATGGTTCTCCCATCGAGATTTTGAAAATATTCACTTTCAAATTTGAAATTTTTTAAAATCCCAAAAACGCCGTATTTAATTTTGACAATTCTGGAAAAAAGGAAGGACTTGTTGAAGAAATATAGCTAAAAAGAACGTTCGAAGTTCGAAATAGACAAAATAATGTTTTCGTAATTTGTCAAGCCATCCGAAGAAAGTCAAAAATTTCGTATTAAAAAATTAAGTTTTGGCGAATTTGTCTAAAAATCTACAAAAAATCTAGGAAATACATTTCGACCAGCTGAATCGAAAAACATAAGTTATTGATAGTTCCCCGTCACGATTTTCAAAGTACTCAGTATAAAATTGAAATTTAAAAAGAACTCAAAAAATACCATATTTTAAATTGACGCTTCTGAAAAAAAGTTATTTTTCAAGAAGTAAAGTTAAAAAGATTTCTCTGGTCGAAATAGACAAACAATCTTTTTGGGGAATTTTCCAAGCTACCCAAGATAAAGTCAAATTTCATACCTACACTTCGTATTGAAAAATTGACCTTTTCGGGGAAGTTGATGAAAATTCTCAAAAAAATTCTAGATTCTTGATCGCCAATAGATCAATTGAAAAAGATAACTTGTTGATATTTCCCCATCAAGATTTTGAAAATACTGAGTCAAAAAATCAAAATTTTAAAAAATCCCAAAGTGTTATATTTTATTTTGACAATTCTGGAAAAAGGAAGGAATTTTTGAAGAAACAAAGCAAAAAAGAATATCTGAAGGTCGAAATAGACAAAATAATGTCTTTTAGTAATTTTCCAAGCCACCCGAAAAAGTCAAAAATTTCGTATTGAAAAACTAAGTTCTGGCGAAGTTGTCTAAAAATTATTTTTTTTTGAAAAAACTCAAAAATAACATTTTAATTTGACGATTCTGAAAAAGTTATTTTTCAAGAATTTCTATGGTCGAAATAGACAATCCTGTTGTGAAATTTTCCAAGCTACCCAAGAAGAAGTCAAATTTCACCTACATTTCGTATTGAAAAATTGAACTTTCTGGAGAAGTTGACGAAAATTCACAAAAAAATTCTGGACTCTTGATAAAAAAAAAAAAAAATAGATCAATCGAAAAACATAACTTGTTGATAGTTCCCCATCAAGATTTTGAAATCGAAATTTTTAAAAGCTCCATATTTTATTTTGACAATTCTGGAAAAAGGAAGGCATTTTTGAAAAAATAAAGCCAAAAAGAATTTTTGGTATTTTCCAAGCTACCTGAGAAAAAGTCAAAAATGTCATGGATTTCGTATTAAAAAAAGTCAAAATTCATAAATTTTCAACCGAAAAATTAAGATTTTGGCGAATTAATCCAAAATCCACAAAAATTCTGGATGTAGATCTCGACCAGGTGAACCGAAACAGCCAACTTGTTGATTATTATCCTTGATTAATATTTTCAAAATGTTCGGTTTAAAACTGAAATTTTGAAAAATTCCAAAAATTACCATAACTAATTACTTTTGACAATTCTGGAAAAAAGAAAGATATGAATTTCTGAAGAAATAAAGCCAAAAGGAGCTCCTAGATGTTGAAATAAACAAAAAAAATCGTTAGGTAATTTTCAGGGTATTGGGGAAAAGTCAAAAATGTCATGTACACATTCCGTATCAAAAATTTGAGAATTTGGCTAGTTGTCTAAAAATTCACAAACATTCTGGGATATGGATTTCGACCAGTTGAATCGAAAAACATATTCATTGATGGTCCTCCATCAAGGTTTTCAAAATATTTGATTAAAAATTGAAATAAAAAAAAAAACAAAAATTGCTATATTTTATTTTGGCGATTCTTGGGAAAAAGGAAGCAATTTGTGAAGAAATAAATTCAAAAGGAACTTGTGGAGGTCGAAATCTGCAAAAAGAATCTCTTGTGGAAATTTTCGAACCTACTCGGAAGGAGGCCAAAAATTTCATGTACAAATTTCGTATCGAAGTTTTGAGAATTTACCGAAGTTGTCTAAAAATCCACAAAAATTCTGGATGCAGATCTCGGCCGGGTAAACCGAAACAGATAACTTGTTGATTGTCCTCGGTTAATATTTTCAAAATATATTCGGTATAAAATTGAAATTTTGAAAAATTCCAAAAATGACCATATTTAATTTTTGCCAATTCTGGAAAAAAGGTATGAATTTATGAAGAAATAAAACCAAAATCAGTTTCTAGAGATCGAAAAAAAAATGTTTTGGAAATTTCCAGGGTATCCGGGAAAAGTCAAAAGTTTCGTGTACATATTTCGTGCCGAAAATTTGAGAATTTGGCGAGTTGTCTAAAAATCCACAAAAATCCTGGGATATGGCTTTCGACCAGTTGAATCGAAAAACATAAATTTTTTATGGTCCCCCATCAAGGTTTTCAAAATATTTGATTTAAAATTGAAATAAAAAAATAAACAAAAATTGCTATATTTTATTTTGGCGATTCTTGGGAAAACGAAGCAATTTGTGAAGAAATAAATTTAAAAGGAACTCGTGGAGGTCGAAATCTGCAAAAAGAATCTCTTGTGGAAATTTTCGAAGGTACCCGGAAGGAGGTCAAAAATTTCATGTACATATTTCGTATCGAATTTTTGAGAATTTACCGAAGTTGTCTAAAAATCCACAAAAATTCTGGATGTAGATCTCGGCCGGGTGAACCGAAACAGATAACTTGTTGATTGTCCTCGATTAATATTTTCAAAATATATTCGGTGTAAAATTGAAATTTTGAAAAATTCCAAAAATGACCATACTTAATTTTTGACAATTCTCGAAAAAAGGTATGAATTCATGAAGAAATAAAACCAAAATCAATTTCTAGAGATCGAAAAAAAATGTTTTGGAAATTTCCAGGGTATCCGGGAAAAAGTCAAAAACTTCGTGTACATATTTCGTGTCGAAAATTTGAGAATTTGGTGAGTTGTCTAAAAATCCACAAAAATCCTGGGATATGGCTTTCGACCAGTTGAATTGAAAAACTAAAATTGTTGATGGTCCCCCATCAAGGTTTTCAAAATATTTGATTTAAAATTGAAATTAAAAAAAAAACAAAAATTGCGATATTTTATTTTGGCGATTCTTGGGAAAACGAAGCAATTTGTGAAGAAATAAATTCAAAAGGAACTTGTGGAGGTCGAAATCTGCAAAAAGAATCTCTTGTGGAAATTTTCGAAAGTACTCGGAAGGAGGTCAAAAATTTCATGTACAAATTTCGTATCGAAGTTTTGAGAATTTACCGAAGTTGTCTAAAAATCCACAAAAATTCTGGATGTAGATCTCGGCCGGGTGAACCGAAACAGATAATTTGTTGATTGTCCTCGATTAATATTTTCAAAATATATTCGGTATAAAATTGAAATTTTGAAAAATTCCAAAAATGACCATATTTAATTTTTGACAATTCTGGAAAAAAGGTATGAATTTATGAAGAAATAAAACCAAAATCAGTTTCTAGAGATCGAAAAAAAAATGTTTTGGAAATTTCCAGGGTATCCGGGAAAAAGTCAAAAATTTCATGTACACATTTCGTATGGAGAATTTGAGATTTTGGCGAGTTGTCTAAAATCCACAAAAATCCTGGGATATGGCTTTCGACCAGTTGAATCGAAAAACTAAAATTGTTGATGGTCCCCCATCAAGGTTTTCAAAATATTTAATTTAAAATTGAAATAAAAAAAAAACAAAATTGTAGGAATTTTTGAAACAACAAAGCTAAACGGAATTTCTGGAGGTCGAAATAAACCAAGAAAAGTTGGTAATTTTTCAAGGAGCTTGGGAATAGGTTGAAAATTTCTTTTTTTGCGAAAATCTGGATGTGTAGGGAAAAAAATCTTGAGTTGCAATAGATTATTTTGTGAAATTTAAATCACACATACTAAGCAAAATTTTGAGGTGACGTCATGAAATTGTTGGGTGGTGGTTAACGTTTTAGCATTTACACGATCGAATATGTGTCTTTAAAACGATAATCGACAATCGACAGACCGATCCCAGATGACACTCAGACAGAAACGGGTTAACCTCTAAAATATTCAACAATGAGACGCTCACTCCGCACAAATGTTAAATTTAAAGCTCAATATTCTTTAATTACGTTTTTATTCACATTATCTACAGAATTGGAAACTTTCTCCGTACAATATCAAAGGAAACATCGCAAAGTCGAACAAAGTTTCATATAAAAAAAAAAAAATGAAAAAGAATGAAGCGTCACGTCCGAGAACCGAGTTTAAGTTAAGAGGCTGAAATATTAGTTTCCAAGTCCTACATCTGATTAATGATCCTCTTTCGACGAGTGAAGCGAGCCGTACACAAAACAAAAGATAAAGAAAATTGTTTTCTATTTATTTCGTCTGAAATGTGGTCCCACCATCCCATTATTGCACGATATAATCTCGTTGTCTCCTCTGTCAAAAACCACCCCTAACACCCAAGACAAAACAACTAAACTAAAGTCTAGTTACGCTTTCCGCACTGCTTATCAATTCCTGTAGGAGCACACATCCTCCTCTCGCACGTGTCTCCCCCCAACAAACCCGCTCACCGCCAACTCTCCCAAGCCTCCAAGTCCCGTTCCGGCTAGCGCCAGTTCCTGTGCTCTGCAAACATTTCCACCAGGACAACAATGGTTCAGATACAGTGCGCTATTTAATTGCGTTCGGTGGTGATGTCTATTTGGAAATTTGCCAGATGGGGTAGGGACGGGGAGGAAATTTACTGAGAAGATACGTGCCGCAGATCCAAACATCCCAAGCAGTGCGACTTTAAAGATTTCTGGGACGCCGGCGTCCTAGACGCCACATGACTGGAGAAAAGTTTACGAGATGACATCCGGAGAAACGTTATCGCGAAAATCTGCACTTGATAAATCAGCAGGGTGGATCGTGACGCTCCAGACGAGGAGTGGGTGGGAGAAAAATGACGCCGGGGAGGAGATTTATGGGGTGTAGTGTGGCGGGAGTGACACGTTGAGTTCGTACGGCGAAGACAATTTTTCTGGAGTAATTCACGGGGGGAAGAACAGTTATCGCTGAGGAGGGTCTTTCCTGTCGTGTCCCTCGTCACCTGATTGGGAGAAGGGAGGAAAATAGCGCTGGGGGAGGAGATTAGGGGGTGGGTAGTGCCGGCAACGACATGTTTAGTTTGTACGGAGATAAATGGATGAAAGCCCAAAGGAGACAAAAAGGGGTTGGGGAAATCTGAGGGGTTTAGAGGATTGTGGGCTAAAAAGTTTGTGGGCTGTGTAGAGGAGTTAAAAGCGATGTTGTTTTTTTTTTTTTTGAAGAATTCTAGACGAAGTTTATAGCGAACATGTGTTGTTTAGAAGTGGCGGCAGCTTTTAGCCCGACTGAATCAATATTGTATAAAATGATTAGTTTTAAAAGCTGGTTTGGTCCGAAAACAGGATTTAATTTCATTTATCAATTACCGGACGAAATTCATCAAAGGGCATAATTGAAACGAAGTGAAGCGTTTATGCATTAAACAAAAATCGCCGGAATTAATTTTGTGGCTCATTCAACGTTACTCCGCATAATTGAATGACGTCAGCCAATTTTTAGTGGGGGTGACGCGCTCGCCGAATGTTGACACGATCAGAGATAAGTTTAACAATGACAGGCTCAGGTCAAATCAACCCAGGTCAGGTCAGCAGATCACATAAAATTGACAAATTTGTTGTTTGAAGTCCAAAAAAATTAAAAATTGAGAATTCGAAAAATGGATAAATTTAAAAATGCAGAATCGGAAAATAGTGAAATTGCTAATCGGGAAATCGAAATGCAAATGTCAAAAAATGCAGAATCAAAGATTTTAAAAATTGAGAAATTGTGAAATCGAGAAAGCGTGAAACTGAGAAATCAAAAACTATAATTCAACTCAAAAAATTGAAACATCGAAAAACCCAAAATACGAAAAAATTAGAATTCGAGAAACCAAAAAAGCAAAAATTTGGACAAATCGAAAAATCGGAAAATCAAACAATTGAATAAACGAAACACTGAGAATTCGAAAAATCACAAAAAATCGAGAATTGGGAACTCGAAAAATGGAAACATTAAATTGAAAAATTGAAAATTTGCAAAATCCAAAAATCAGAAATAAAAAAAAAACAAAAATCGATAATTCGAAAAATCGAAACAAATTCGAGAAATCGAAATTTGAAAATTCTAATACTAGAAAAAGTCCAAAATTTATATTTCGACTCGAGAAATTGAAAAATGATAGATCCAAAAATGCAGAGTCAGTAAATGTAGAAATTGAGAAATTGAGAACACGAGAAATTGAAAAATTGAAAATTCGAAAAATCTGCACCTTAAAAAATCGAAAATTTCATCGAAGAGCAAAAATTTAAAAAATCCAAAAGTCGAAAATCGAGAAATTGAGTATTCGGAAATTTGGAAAACCAAAAATCCAAAATTAGAAAAATCGAAAAATTGCTAATCGGGAAATCGAAATGCAAATGTCGAAAAATGCAGAACAAAGAATTTGAAACATTGAGAAATTGTGAAATCGAGAAAGCGTGAAATTGAGAAATCAAAAACTAGAATTCAACTCAAAAAATTGAAACATCGAAAACCCGAAAATACGAAAAATTTAGAAGTCGAGGAACCAAAAAAGCAAAAATTTGACAAATCGAAAAATCGGGAAATCAAACAATTGAATAAACGAAACACTGAGAATTCGAAAAACCGAAACATTCGGAAAATCACAAAAAATCGTGAATTGAAAACTCCACAAAAAAAAAGGAAAAAACGGAAAATCGAAAATTGGGAACTCGAAAAATGGAAACATTAAACTGAAAAATTGAAAATTTGCAAAATCAAAAATCAGAAATAAAAAAAGCAAAAACCGATAATTCGAAAAATCGAAAAACCAAAATGAAAATTCGAGAAATCGAAAATTCTAACATTCGAAAAAGTCCAAAATTTATATTTCGACTCGAGAAATTGAAAAATGATAGATCCAAAAATGCAGAGTCAGTAAATGTAGAAATTGAGAAATTGAGAACACGAGAAATTGAAAAATTGAAAATTTGAAAAATCTGCACCTTAAAAAATCGAAAATTTCATCGAAAAGCAAAAATTCCAAAAATCCAAAAGTCGAAAATCGAGAAATTGAGTACTCGGAAATTTGGAAAACCAAAAACCCAAAATTAGAAAAATCGAAAAATTGCTAATCGGGAAATCGAAATGCAAATGTCGAAAAATGCAAAACAAAGAATTTGAAACATTGAGAAATTGTGAAATCGAGAAAGCGTGAAATTGAGAAATCAAAAACTAGAATTCAACTCAAAAAATTGAAACATCGAAAACCCGAAAATACGAAAAATTTAGAATTCGAGGAACCAAAAAAGCAAAAATTTGACAAATCGAAAAATCGGAAAATCAAACAATTGAATAAACGAAACACTGAGAATTCGAGAAATCGAAACATTCAGAAAATCTAAAAAAATATAGAATTGAGAACTCAAAAAAACGACAAAAACGGAAAATCGAAAATTGGGAACCCGAAAGATGGAAACATTAAATCGAAAAATTGAAAATTTGCAAAATCCAAAAATCAGAAATAAAAAAAACAAAAACCAATAATTCGAAAAATCGAAAAACCAAAATGAAAATTCGAGAAATCGAAAATTCTAACATTCGAAAAAGTCCAAAATTTATATTTCGGGTCGAGAAATTGAAAAATGATAGATCCAAAAATGCAGAGTCAGTAAATGTAGAAATTGAGAAATTGAGAACACGAGAAATTGAAAAATTGAAAATTTGAAAAATCTGCACCTTAAAAAATCGAAAATTTCATCGAAAAGCAAAAATTCCAAAAATCCAAAAGTCGAAAATCGAGAAATTGAGTACTCGGAAATTTGGAAAACCAAAAACCCAAAATTAGAAAAATCGAAAAATTGCTAATCGGGAAATCGAAATGCAAATGTCGAAAAATGCAAAACAAAGAATTTGAAACATTGAGAAATTGTGAAATCGAGAAAGCGTGAAATTGAGAAATCAAAAACTAGAATTCAACTCAAAAAATTGAAACATCGAAAACCCGAAAATACGAAAAATTTAGAATTCTAGGAACCAAAAAAGCAAAAATTTGACAAATCGAAAAATCGGAAAATCAAACAATTGAATAAACGAAACACTGAGAATTCGAAAAACCGAAACATTCGGAAAATCACAAAAAATCGAGAATTGAGAACTCAAAAAATGGAAACATTAAATCGAAAAATTGAAAATTTGAAAAATCCAAAAATCAGAAATAAAAAAACAAAAACCGATAATTCGAAAAATCGAAAAACCAAAATGAAAATTCGAGAAATCGAAAATTGACAATTCTAACATTCGAAAAAGTCCAAAATTTATATTTTGAGTCGAGAAATTGAAAAATGATAGGTCCAAAAATGCAGAGTCAGAAAATGGAGAAACTGAGAAATCGAGAACACGAGGAATTGAAAAATTGAAAATTCGAAAAATCAGTACCTTGAAAAATCGAAAATTCGATCAAAAAGCAAAAATTTCAAAAATGCAAAAGTCGAAAATCGAGAAATTGAGTACTCGGAAATTTGGAAAACCAAAAATTGAAAATTAGAAAAAACGATAAATTGGAAAATTCAAAAAATGGAGAAATTAAAAATCGACAAATTGAAAAATGCAGAATCGGAAAATAGTGAAATTGAGAAACTGGGCAATCGAGAACCCGAGAAAACAAAAAATCAAAAAACTGAGATCTCGAGAAATCGAGAAATTGCTAATCGGGAAATCGAAATGCAAATGTCGAAAAATGCAGAACCAACAATTTGGAAAATTGAGAAATCGTGAAATCGAGGAAGCGTGAAATTGAGAAATCAAAACCTAGAATTCAACTCAAAAAATTGAAACATCGAAAAACCGAAAATACGAAAAATTTTGAATTCGAGAAACCAAAAAAGCAAAAATTTGGACAAATCGGAAAATCGAAAAATCACACAGTTGAATAAACCAAAAATCGAAACATTCGGAAAATCAGAAAAAATCGAGAATTGAGAACTCAAAAAAAACGAAAAAAACGGAAAATCTAAAATTGGGAACTCAAAAAATGGAAACATAAAATTGGAAAATTGAAAATTTGAAAAATTCAAAAATCTGAAACAAAAAAAAAGCAAAAACCGATAATTTGAAAAATCGAAAAACCAAAATGAAAATTCGAGAAATCGAAAATTGAGAATTCTAACATTCGAAAAAGTCCAAAATTTATATTTCGAGTCGAGAAATTGAAAAATGATAGGTCCAAAAATGCAGAGTCAGAAAATGGAGAAACTGAGAAATCCAGAACACGAGAAATTGAAAAATTGAAGATTCGAAAAATCAGCACCTTGAAAAATCGAAAGTTCGTTCGAAAAGCAAAAATTTCAAAAATCCAAAAGTCGAAAATCGAGAAATTGACTACGCGGAAATTTGGAAAACCAGAAATTGAAAATTAGAAAAATCGAAAAATTGGAAAATTCAAAAAATGGGGAAATTAAAAATCGACAAATTGTAAAATGCAGAATCGGAAAATAGTGAAATTGAGAAATTGGGCAATCGACAACCCGAGAAAACAAAAAATCAAAAGTTAAGAACTCGAGAAATCGAGAAATTGCCAATCGGGAAATCGAACTGCAAATGTCGAAAAATGCAGAACCAAAAATTTGAAAACTCGAAAAATTGTGAAATCGAGAAAGCGTGAAACTGAGAAATCAAAAACTAGAATTCAATTCAAAAAATTGAAAAATGCGAAAAAATTTTAATTCGAGAAACCAAAAAGAAAAAATTTCGACAAACCGAAAATCGGAAAATAAACCATTGAATAAACGAAACACTGAGAATTCGAAAAATCGAAACATTCGGAAAATTAGAAAAAACCGTGAATTGAGAACTCAAAAAAAAGGAAAAAAATGAAAAATCAAAAATTGGGAACTCGAAAAATGGAAACATTAAATCGAAAAATTGAAAATTTGAAAAATCCAAAATCAGAAATAAAAAAAAAACAAAAACCGATAATTCGGAAACTCGAAAAACCAAAATGAAAATTCGAGAAATCGAAAATTGAAAATTATAACATTCCAAAAAGGCCAAAATTTATATTGGGAGAGTCGAGAAATTGAAAAATGATAGATCAAAAAATGCAGAGTGTAATGGAGAAACAAATTGAGAACACGAGAAATTGAAAAACTGAAAATTCGAAAAATCAGCACCTTGAAAAATAGAAAATTGGATCAAAAAGCGAAAATTTCAAAAATCCAAAAGTCGAAAATCGAGAAATTGAGTACTCGGAAATTTAGAAAACCAAAAATTGAAATCGAAATGTCGAAAATTGCAGAATAAAAAATTTGAAAAATTGAGAAATTGGGGAATCGAGAACCCGAGATGAAAAATGAAAAAAAATGAAAAATAAAAAAATTGAGAAATTCGGCAATCGACAAATTGAGAAATTGAGAAAATTAGAATTCGAAAGATTGAACAACTGAAAAAACGAAATTCGAGAAAACGGGAAATTGAGAAATCGGAAAACTGAAAATTTTAAGACTGATTTTGACACTCAAGAGAAGAGAGGGTGGGTGGGCGGGGTTAGTAACTGCTAAGATAAGAGTGATTTTGGCAAATGACCTATCCTTTAAGAAAAGAGAGGGTGGGTGGGCGGGGCTAGTACCTTCTAAGATAAAACTGATACTAGCAAATGACCTACCCTCTAAGAAAATGAAGGGTAGAGGGTATATCATTTGTGCAAAATAAGTCTTATTTTGTCAAGTATTAGCCCCGCCCACCCACCCTTTATTTCCTTGGAAGGTATGCCCTTTGGCAATATCAGTTTTATCTTATCAAGTAGTAGCCCCGCCCACCCGCCCTTTATTTTCTTAAATGGCCAGTACCTGATAAAATAAGACTGATTTAGGCAAATGAGATACGGTCTAAGGGAAGAGAGGGTGGGTGGGAGGGGCTAGTATCTGCCAAGATAAGACTGATTTTGGCAAATGACATATCCTTTAAAAAACGAAAGGGTGGGTGGGCGGGGCTAGTAGCTGCCAAGATAAGACTGATTTTGGTAAATGACATATCCTCTAAAAAAAAGAGAGGGTGGGTGGGCGGGGCTAGTACCTACTTAGAAAACTGATATTGTAGAAAAAATAAAGTATGAATTTACGAAGACATAAAGCCAAAAAAGAGCTTCTGTAGGTCGAAATAAATTAATAAAATATTTTTGGTAGTTTTCCAAAATACTCAGGAATGGTCAAAAATTTCATGTTCATATTTCGTTATCAAAAATTTGAGATTTTGGCGAAGTTTTTCACAAATTCCAAAAATTCTGAACTTTGGTGCAGAAAATTGAAACTGATTGTGGAGATTATAGAAAGTAAATAACTGAAGCACGGAAAACAGTGTCAAGAAATGTCCGGTTCTGCAGATGGCTAAAATGAAGTAACGAAAAATCCACTTTCCACTTAATAAGTGGCTGAAATCGAAGCTTTCAGTAAAAATCCACAACCCCAAAACTTCATAAAACTGAAAATTCACGTGAAATCGATAAATTTGTTTCAGAGGAAATGAACAAAGCAAAAACCGCGCAAAACATTTCCACAAAAATTAAAACAAATCCCGCCTGAATGTTAAAAATGAAACGACCGACAATGAAAGACCGCGTATTATCCATCCGCAAGCGTTTCAACACACTAATGAAAGTAATTTGTTCGGAAACCTTGATGGTGTACGCACTCCTCGAAAATCCAGCGGAATTATTGATATCTAATTATGAGAAGCCGGGTTATGTCGATATTAAAATTACGATTGAGTCAGCGAGCACTTCATTAGCCTGTCTAATCTCCCACCAGATGTCCCATATTTGCCCTTCTGGATTATGTTTTATTAACATCAAGTGCGTTTTCCCGCAGCCAAATCCGGCAGCCAATCGCAAAAATAATGAACGCTGCCCCATCAAATATCTTGCCTCAAGTGAAGCGGAAATGTTTACCTCATTCCCCAGTCTCCGCATTCCTCTCATTATGCTAACAATATTAGTAAAATACCTCCGCTACACATTATTAAAATTTCACCCAACTAGCGCGTCGGTTTTCATCGGGGATTCCGTGTGCATTATTGATCCTCCACGCTATTTCCAACCACCATTGTTTACCTTTTTTTTATAATTTTCCGCTCGAAAACCCCTCCACACAGCGTATTAAACTCGCAGCTAATTCTTCCCTCCTTTTGCGTTTTTATTCCTTGTAACTCGCTGCTAATGGAAGCAGAACCCTTCGATCCCGTTTAAAAGACTCGCTAATCCTTGGACCGCATCGACAAACTAATTTAACAAGTCAAAGTTGATTAACTCCACCCGACTTATTAAAATTTATAGATTTACTAACTGTGGGAGTCATTAATAACTTGCATTTATTCCGTGCATTGTTCGGGACTTGTGTAAACACCAATTTAACTTCGGTAATTGAGCCCGGCGTGGAGGGCAGCAATTTTACCCTGCAGTGAGGGCAGCAATTTGCTGTCCGAAGCAACTTTCGGAATTTCAGCGAGATACCAACACGATTTACTCATCCCCCTGTAGAGTCCATGACGTCATCGCAAACATTAAAAAAAGTGCGTGCTAAACGTGAAACAATCCTGGAACGCTTCTCATAAAAGTTGGGTCGATTTAATGAGAGGATTTTGCGTGTAAAATTTTACAAAACTTTGTTAACCGCGATTCTTGTGAAGTTTGAGTACGAAGACGAGGTGCATTTTTTTATTTAATAACCAATTTGCGATATGGAGATGAGCGCCGAGGGCCCAGTTTGCCCCCGCATTCAGGTCAGACCGCATTAATTTGGCTTGCAAAAGCGGGATTCGAAAGCAAAAAATCCCTTCGACTTTTGGCACGCATCCCGACATTTGCATTATGTAATCCCGCTAGCAGTATGCACGAGTCGGAAATCCGAGCTCCGGGCTTTTTTAATTGGAAGCTTGCGCCCGTCGATCGGAATTAATTGCACCGTTAAATTAGCCTGATTTGTGCTTGCCAATATCCTGACTAGTTAAAATCGCTCGGTTTTATTAATCCCGTTTGAATGATTAGGGGTCGTTAGGATAGTTAAGACGGGGTGTTTGAGCGGCAAACAAAATTGCGAGAATCTTTACGATTCGTAATGTTGTAATCCGTCAATAGAGAAACTTTATTATTATATTTGCTCGAATGTTAGCGGAGCTGTCTGACATGTCTCCTAGGATAATATGGTCGATTCTTGTTTGCTTTTCCTCGCCGGAGCTCCGAAAAGGAGAGAAATAGTCATTACGAGGGCTCGGAAAGCAAATAGTTGCTAAACTGTTAGCTGTTGCGAAAGTATTTGATGGAATTGGTTTTGTCAGGTCGTTTCGCAACGGCAAACTTTGGCTGCATCTTCGGGAGCGAGGAGGGGGTTTGATTGAGTTTGACTGACGCGGACTGGGGGGCTTGAACTTAATGTGCCTGGAAACGACAAAGGTGCAATGAGAAATGGCTTCTTTACAACAAAAGCACTGATGTTTTGGCTGTAACAAAATAATTACAGGTAACCAATGTGAAACGATGTATTCTCAGTATGTGGAAAGAATTCAACTACTAAGCACAAAAAAAAATTGACATTACTTCACGCTATTTTCCATTGCTAAGTTTAACTTTTTCTTAGAGTCTTTTATACACGAGCAATATTGTTCAGTCATTTACCAAAATCAATCTTATCGTAACAAATACTAGCCCCGCCCACCCGCCCTCTCTTTTCTTAAAGTGTATGTAATTTGCCACAGTCAGTCTTATCTTAGCAAGATTAGCTCCACCCACCCGCGTTGTTCTCATTCTAACAATTTTATTTCTGTTGTTATACTCCACCTTTAATCAGATAAAACGATTCACTAAAATGGAGTAGTGGTGGGTGGGCGGGGTTAGACTTGTTCACAAATGAAATTTCCCATTCTAATCGTTTTTCTAGAATCGCCCAGTGAAATATCGCAAATATACTGACCTAAAACACGATTTATTTTTGGAATCAATACCTCAAGATCTATGACTCTGAATTTTTTGAGAATTTTTGAACGACTTTTTCAAAAATGAAATTTTCCACTATGTATACCGGGTGTAGTACTTGCTAAGCTAAGAGTCCCCCAAAATTGTTTTAAATAATTTACAAAAAAATCTCCATGGGCTCCCAAACTAAATAATAAACCATGAGTACCCACCCAAGAGCCTCCCGTGTGGATTTTTCGTTACATGGAAGTGAAAATTTGAAAAATTTGACATTTCCTCACACTATTTTTCGTATTTCACGTAGCAATTTCTCGTAGACAAACAAGGATTTCGTAATTCAGCTCCGCCCGACGACTTACGACGGTTAAAAAAAATCATGCCGATTGATATAGGGTAGGTGGGTGGGGCCTATATTATTGCTTTTTTTTTTAATATACGCAGTCATCTGTTTTAAGTTTTTGTTGTGAAAAGATGACTACGTATGTTAAGAAAAACAAGGCAACGTGTAAGCCCCGCCCACCCACCCGACCTCAATTCTGATGATTTTTTTATTCGTCGTTAAGCCAAGAGGGCGGAGCTTAATTGCAAAATCGTTATTTCTCTAGAAGAAATTACCACGTAAGACATGTTTTTAAGTATCGTGTTGGTCAAAAAATACTAGGTATATTACGTAAAAATTAAAGCCAGATTGAGTTCGAGACGGATGGGTAGGGCTTATCTTTTGCTTTTCTTTTTTATTTAATAAGTATATTAGTATATATGGTTTTCTTTAAACAGCATGATTACGCAAGAAAATGTTTCACATAGCAATTTCTCGTAGAAAAACGAGGATTTTGTAATTAAGCTCCGCCCGACGACTTACGAGGGGTCAAAAAAAATAATCACGATTGAGACCGGGTGGTGGGCGGGGCTTATACTTTGTCATTTTTTTCTTAACATATGTAGTCATCTGTTTTAAGTTTGTGTTGTGAAAAGATGACTACGTATGTTAAGAAAAATAAAGCAACGTGTAAGCCCCGCCCACCCACCCTACCTCAATTCCGATGAATTTTTTTGTTCGTCGTTAAGCCAAGAGGGCGGAGCTTAATTGCAAAATCGTTATTTCTCTACAAGAAATTACCATATAAGACATGTTTTTGACTATCGTGTTCTTCAAAAAATTCTAGCTATATTAAGTAAAAATTAAAGACAGATTGTGATCGAGACGGATGGGTGGAGCTTATCTTTTGCTTTTCTTTTTTATTTAATAAGTACATATGGTTTCCTTTAAACAACATGATTACGCAAGAAAATGTTTCACATAGCAATTTCTTGTAGAAAAACGAGGATTTTGTAATTAAGCTCCGCCCGACGACTTACGACGGGTCAAAAAAAATAATCACGATTGAGACCGGGTGGGTGGGGCTTATATTTTGTCATTTTTTCTTAACATATGCAGTCATCTGTTTTAAGTTTTTGTTGTGAAAAGATAACTACGTATGTTAAGAAAAATAAAGCAACGTGTAAGCCCCGCCCACCCACCCTACCTCAATTCTGATGATTTTTTTTATTTGTCGTTAAGCCAAGAGGGCGGAGCTTAATTGCGAAATCGTTATTTCTCTACAAGCAATTACCACGTAAGACTTGTTTTTGAGCATCGTGTTGTTCAATAAAATACTAGGTATATAAGTAAAAATTAAAGCCAGATTGAGATCGAGACGGATGGGTGGGATTTATCTCTTGTTTTTTTTTACTTAATAAGTAAGTACATAGTTTGCTTTAATCAACACGATTACACAAGAAAATGTTTCACTTAGCAATTTCTCGTAGAAAAACAAGGATTTTGCAATTAACTCCGCCCCACGAATTACGACGGGTAAAAAAAATAATCACGATTGAGACCGGGTGGGTGGGCGGGGCTTATATTTTGTCATTTTTTTCTTAACATATGTAGTCATCTGTTTTAAGTTTGTGTTGTGAAACGATGACTACGTATGTTAAGAAAAATAAGGCAACGTGTAAGCCCCGCCCACCCACCCTACCTCTATTCTGATAATTTTTTTTTATTCGTCTTAAGCCAAGAGGGCGGAGCTTAATTGCAAAATCATTATTTCTCTACAAGAAATTACCATGTAAGACATGTTTTTGACTATCGTGTTCTTCAAAAAATTCTAGCTTATATTAAGTAAAAATTAAAGACAGATTGTGATCGAGACGAATCGGTGGAGCTTATGTTTTGCTTTTCTTTTTTATTTAATAAGTACATATGGTTGTCTTTAAACAACATGATTACGCAAGAAAATGTTTCACATAGCAATTTCTCGTAGAAAAACAAGGATTTTGCAATTAAGCTCTGCACCAGGGTTTACGACGGGTAAAAAAATCATCACGATTGACGTAGGGTGGGTGGGCGGGGCTTATATTATGTCAGTTTTTCTCAATATACGTGGTCATCTATTTTAAGTTTTTCTTGTGAAAAGACGAATACATATATTAAGAAAAAAAAGGCAACGTGTAAGCCCCGCCCACCGACCCTACCTCAATTCTGATGATGTTTTTTATTCGTTGTGAGCCAAGAGGGCGGAGCTTAATTGCAAAATCTTTATTTTTTTTCAAGAAATTACCATATAAGACATGTTTTTGACTATCGTGTTCAAAAAATACTAGGTAAATTAAGTAAAAATTAAAACCACTTGAGATCGAGACGGATGGGTGGGGCGTATCTTTTGGTTTTTTTTTTTATTTAATAAGTACATATGATTTGCTTTAAACAACACGATTACGCAAGAAAATGTTTCACATAGCAATTTCTCGTAGAAAAACGAGGATTTTGTAATTAAGCTCCGCCCGACGACTTACGACGGGTAAAAAAAAATCATCACGATTGAGACCGGGTGGGTGGGCGGGGCTTATATTATGTCATTTCTTCTTACTATACGTAGTCATCTGTTTTCAGTGTTTTTTGTGAAAAGATGACTACGTGTATTAAGAAAAAAAAGGCAAAGTGTAAACCCCGCCCACCCACCCTACCTCAATTCACATGATTTTTTTTTATTCGTCGTTAAGCTATGAGGGCGGAGCTTAATTGCAAAATCGTTATTTCTCCTCAAGAAATTACCACGTAAGACATGTTTTTGAGTATCGTGTTGTTCAAAAAATACTAGGTATATTACGTAAAAATTAAAGCCAGATTGAGATCGAGACGAATGGGTGGGGCTTATCTTTTGCTTTTCTTTTTTATTTAATAAGTATATATGGTTTTTTATTTAATAAGTATATATGGTTTTCTTTAAACAGCATGATTACGCAAGAAAATGTTTCACATAGCAATTTCTCGTAGAAAAACGAGGATTTTGTAATTAAGCTCCGCCCGACGACTTACGACGGGTCAAAAAAAATAATCACGATTGAGACCGGGCGGGTGGGCGGGGCTTATATTTTGTCATTTTTTCTTAACATATGTAGTCATCTGTTTTAAGTTTTTGTTGTGAAAAGATGACTACGTATGTTAAGAAAAATAAGGCAACGTGTAAGCCCCGCCCATCCACCCTACCTCAATTGTGATGATTTTTTTTATTCGTCGTTAAGCCAAGAGGGAGGAGCTTAATTGCAAAATCGTTATTTCTCTAGAAGAAATTACTACGTAAGACGTGTTTTTAAGTATCGTGTTGGTCAAAAAAAATAGATACATTAAGTAAAAATTAAAGACAGATTGAGATCGAGACGGATTGGGGGCTTGTCTTTTTGTTTCCTTTTTTATTTAATAAGCACATATAGTTTGGTTTACACAACACGATTACGCACGAAAATGCTTCACATAGCAATTTGAAAGGAAATAAATGTACAACCTTTTCGTTGTTAGATAGTGCCATTTGTAAAATTTGGCATTTCTTAATACTATTCTTCATTCATCAATAAGACACATTCTATAATTTCCACAATCGGTAACTATTTTTTTTGCAGCGAAGTTCAAATTTTTCTCTACCAGACAAATTTTCTCAAGATCGTCTTTTATTGTTGGATATTTTTGGACTTCAACAACAAACTACTTAATTTAATGTGATGCTTCTGGCTTTTGAAGCATTAATTTTCAACTTCGTGTCGATTTTTATTTGTTTCTTCTAAATTTCAAGCACTTCTTCAGTGGAAGCCGATCTTTAGCCATCAACGTTCACTGATACATAAGTTCTGGAAACTCCTGCTTTGCTTTAAGTTCTTTTAAAGGGGTATATGGGAGATTAATGTATGACCTTTTCGTTGTTAGGTAGTGCCATTTGCAAAATTTGGCATTTCTTGATACTATTCTTTATTCATCGATTAAACACATCCTGCAATTTCTACAATCGGTTACATTTTTTTTTTTGCAGCGAAGTCGAAATTTTTCTCTACCAGACAAATTTTCACCAGATCTTTTTTTAATTTTGGATATTTCTGGACTTCAACAACAAATTACTTAATTTCAAGTTCTGCTTTATTTAAAATTTTGTAAACATTACTTTAAAGGAAATAAGGTAATGATGCTTTTTGTGTCTATATTAGTTCACTATCTTAGTGTTGGAGAGCATCTTTTGCATGTTTCCTACCCGGAATAAACCATTTTTTCAGAACCCGGAACAGTTAATTCGCAACGCTGTTCCTCAACGTCAAGTACAAACCGCTTCTACAATTTGCACACCTAATTCTACAAAGACCTCTCAAGACCAGGTAATTAGTTCAAGTGTTTGAAACTTCCCCAATTAATCACACACGTGGCAACTTGGCGCTGTTCCGCTCCAAATGATACACTTCATAATCGCCAGTCCGTTCCATTTAAAAATCAAACAATGCTAACAGTTTACAACAGCCTCGACGAGTTACATCAGACTGATTTTCAGCTGAATTAAAATAATGGATTGCAGATGACTAATCGCCGAAGCATTCACGACGGAGATCAAAAACAAGAAACGCGAATAAGGAGCTCCTCTGTTTGCACAAACGCTACATCCCTTTTGTATACTTTGCTATAAAACGTCTCTTTTATCTCTTGACATGAGAGGAGCACCAGCCGTCCAATAACTACCAGGTCACGGGTAGTGGCGTCGCAGACAAAAGAACTACGATAAAGCGAAACAGCTCCAGACGTAACTCCTTTTAAAACTAGCAGAAAAGTTAAAATAAACATTTCGTACGTGGCGCTGGATAGATCGCCCGGTTGCTACCCGGCGCTCATAATTTGTTACGTCGGTGGTCGACTCCAGCAGTCAATAAATCGAAAGACGCGTCAACGTCATTCATTTCCATAATTTGATAAAGGCCACTCTTGATTATGGTAATCGAGCGTCGGTTTTAGTTAATTACTCCTGAAAGTGTGAACGCACTCCCGAGACGTCAGAAAGAAAAGAAAATTTATGCCGGGGTTGAACCAATACGATACTTCGGGGAAAACGAAAACCGCTTAGGTAATATAAATTTATAGCTCTACATTACTCACGTAAATATTTTAAAAGGAAAATGAAACAGGACCCGCCGCCGCCATAAAAATATCGAGTTTTGTTATTCCAAGCTGAATAAATAACGACGTCTCAATCAATCCGGAATTCAGATTTTCGCGATCCTGCGGGACCTAATCTTTTAAAAGTTGATAAATTATTCATGGGGGAACGCACGTATTACGTCGGCCCGCGATAAACTACCGGAAATTAACCGATAAACTTTTAGCACTTTCTTTTAAGTGAAATACGGGGAATTTCGCGCCGCGTCGACACTGGCCGTATTGCTGTTTTTCCGTTCGATTTGTCCTGTTTAAGGATAATCCTCGTAAAGGGCGGACGTGCGTTTTACATCGATCATAAATATTTTACTCGCATGCTTGCTGCAGACATAATCCTGAGGAATCGAGAATCGATATAGGTGCAGAGCTTTTACCGACAGACTTTGCCACTCGAAACTATCACTCGCCGACAGACTTAGAAGCATCAATACTCGCTAATTGCGTGTATGTAGATTTTCAAATAATTTTAGCGATTTTTTAAAGTTTGATTGTAAAAATAAATTGGTAGCTCAATGTTACAATGACGCCTGTGTAATGGCAGGGGACTGAATGGCTTCAAGCAAAAGTTAAAAGCTTTATATCCATTTGCTTTATTTACCCGTTGTTGTGGCGATCGGTTAATTTGGTTTTGCCCTAAAGCAGAAATTCTATTTCTAAATGTAGCTTTAATTTTGCCACCTTATTAGCTATTCCCTCATTTTTTCGACAAAAAATAACTAATGTTTTAAACGATATAATTGATAAAAAATCGAAACACGTTGGTGCTACGTTCCAAAATTTAAGTCTAAAGTCTAGGAGCTGGAAAGAAGAACTTCAGCCAAGTATTCAAAGGAATTATTAATGATTCGACATCTGGAGCAGAATCAGTTCGCATAGTTCAAGGGTTCTTAAAAAGTTTTTCCGACTTCGAATTTGCTTTATTAACTACAATATTTCACAATATATCACTCACAGACACACTACATATTTCAAATTCTACAGGCTAACTTTTTAAACATTTCATATTGTCAACATTATAATATTAACAACATAAAAACTGCATTGCATAGCGGTTTTTTTTAATAACCTAACCCCGCCCACCCACCCGGTCCCCATTTCAATGATTCATTTTATTGGGCCAGAATGAAGGGTGGACTTTATACCACTAAGGTAAGACTGGTTTTGGTAAATGACATGCCACCAAAAAAATAAAGGTTAGCATTCAGTTTTGCAGGTCCTGCTTAAATCGATAAAATAAATTGACGCATTCGTTAATTTTTTTGAGTCACCCTGTATAAGCAAATCAAAATGATATAAATGAAAAGATAAATCATAAGTATATTTCCCAAAATATCAATTATGAAATATGTATAGCAATATGTTTTGAAAATTTGAATTTGGGCAAAGTTTGTTTTCATAATTTTCCCCCCGAATTTTTTGTAATTTTTTTAACAAATTCGCCCAAATTTCAACATTTCAAATTACCATTTTTGACTTTTTCCCAGGCATCATGATTCTACTGAAATTAATAAGAGGTTTTTGGTTCATTTGGGCTTCAAGAGTGTTTTACAGCGTCATTTCTTTAAAAATATTCACCAATTTCCCAAAATCGCCATTATGAAATATGGCAATTTTTGATATATCTTGAAAATTTGAATTTGAAAAAAATAGATCGAAAATCAGTCGTCGTTTAGGCTTGAGATTACTTTTACTCATAGATTTATAATGCCTTGGACAGCACGATTTTTTCATTACTTTCTTTTAGAATTTTTTGTTGATTTTTAAATGAATTCGCCAAAATTTCAACATTTTAAACGAAATTTTTTACTTTTTCCCAAGTATCGTCAGAAATTACAAAAGGAGATCTTTGGATTGGTTGGATTTTCAAAAGTGTCTTCAAGCTTTATTTCTTCGAAATTTTCACACATTTCCCAAAATCTCAATTATGAAATATGGCAATATATTTCGAAAATCTGGATTTGAGCAAGATTTTTTTTTCATACTTCTTCCCCAGAATTTTTGGTAAATTTTTAACAAATTCGCCAAAATTTCAACATTTCAAATTACCATTTTTGACTTTTTCCAAGCACCATGGTTCTACAGAAATTACTAAAGGAGATTTTTGGTTCATTTGAGCTTTTAAGAGTGTTTTACAGCGTCATTTCTTTAAAAATACTAACCAATTTCCCAAAATCGCCATTATGAAATATGGCAATTTTTGATATATTTTGAAAATTTGAATTTGAAAAAAATAGTTCGAAAATCAGTCGTCGTTTAGGATTGATATTACTTTACCTTATAGATTTACAATTCCTCCGACAACATGATTTTTTCAGTATTTTCTTACAGAATTTTTTGCTGATTTTTAAACAAATTCGCCAAAATTTCAACATTTTCAACGAAATTTTTTACTTTTTCCCAAGTATCGTCAGAAATTACTAAAGGAGATCTTTGGATTGGTTGGATTTTCAGAAGTGTCTTCAAGCTTTATTTCTTCGAAATTTTCACCCATTTCCCAAAATCTCAATTATGAAATATGGCAATATATTTTGAAAATCTGAATTTGAGCAAGATTTTTTTCATACTTCTTCCCCAGAATTTTTGGTAAATTTTTAACAAATTCGCCAAAATTTCAACAATTCAAATTACCATTTTTGACTTTTTCCAAGCACCATGGTTCTACAGAAATTACTAAAGGAGATTTTTTGGTTCATTTGCGTTTTTAAGAGTGTTTCACACCGTCATTTCTTTAAAAATACTAATCAATTTCTCAAAACCGCCATTATGAAATATGGCAATTTTTGATATATTTTGAAAATTTGAATTTGAAAAAAATGTTTCGAATATCAGTTGTCGTTTAGGCTTGAGATTACTTTTCCTCATAGATTTTTAATTCCTCCGACAATACGATTTTTCATAATTTTCTTTTAGAAGTTTTTGCTGATTTTTAAACAAATTCGCCAAAATTTCAACATTTTAAACGCAATTTTTGACTTCTTCCAAGGCATCATGATTCTACACAAATTACTAAAGGAGATTTTTGGTTCGTTTGGGCTTTCAAGAGTGTTTCACAGCGTGATTTTTTTTTTTTTTAATTTTCACCAATTTCCCAAAAACGTCATTATGAAATATGGGAACTTTTGACATATTTTGAAAATTTGAATTTAAAAAAATAGTTCGAAAATCAGTCGTCATTTAGGCTTGAGAATTTTGTACTTTTTCCCAAGTATCGTCAGAAATTACCAGAGGAGGTTTTTGGATTGGTTGGATTTTCAAAAATGTCTTCAAGGTATTTCTTGAAATTTTCACCCATTTCCCAAAATCTCAATTATGAAATATGGCAACATATTTTGAAAATTTGAATTTCAGCAAGATTTTTTTTCCATAATTTTTCCCCCGAATTTTTGGTAAATTTTTTCACAAATTCGCCAAAATTTCAACATTTCAAATTAAAATTTTTGACATCATGATTCTACAAAACCGCCATTATGAAATTTGGCGATTTTTGATACATTTTGAAAATTTGGATTTGAAAAAAATACTTCGAAGTATCTTCAGAAATTACCAAAGGACATCCTTGGATTGGTTGGATTTTCAAGTGTCTTCACGCTTTATTTCTTGAAAATGTTCACCATTTTTTTTTAAATATATATTTATTTTCGAAATTTGAATTCGAAAGCGAATAGTTCGGAAACCAGTCGTTTATGTTTAGGCTTGGGAGTACTTTTCCTCATAGATTCATAATTCCTGCAGAAACACGATTTTTGCATAATTTTCTCCCAGAAAATTTTGTGGATTTTTAAACAATTCGTCAAAATTTCACCTTTTCGAATGAAACTTTTGACTTTTCCCAAGTATATTCAAAAATTACTAAACGAGATAATATATTTTGAAAATTTGAGTTCGAACAAATTTTTTTTCATCATTTTTCCCCAGAAATTTTGGAAATTCGTGAAAAAATTCGCCAAAATTTCAACTTTTCGAATTAAAATTTTCGACTTTTTCCCAAAACTACTAACAAAGATCTTTGTTTTATTTGGGCTTCCAAAGTATTTTACAGCTTCATTTCTTTGAAAATATTCACCATTTTCCCAAAATCGTCATCATAAAATATCGCAAATTTTGATATTTTTTGAAAATTTGTAAAAGTAAAGAGTCGGCCGACGGACTCGAATACAAGAATTTTGCTAGAAATTGGGAGATCTGTCCCGACCCTAAGACTGATTTTGGTAAATCACATACACTCCACAAATATAACGGGTGGGTGGGCGGGCATAGTATTTGCTAAGATAAGACTTGATGTATTTAGTTTATTATGCTTATCCTAACTTTAAAACATCTGCAAGATTTCAAGACATTCGGTTTTGCAGACTCAAAATTAAATCGCATAGTGTTGTTTTATAATTTTGAATTTTTTTTCCAAAAATCTGGGCGTTGCGGGTAAAAACTCAACACGGAGTCATAAACTACATGTATAGGACTATGTTATTTTATACAACTTAAAACCCATTTACTATGTACAATTTTGAAATTCGACCAATTTTACAGATTTGTAGAAAATACAAAAAAAATTATTGTAAACTATATTTAAAAAACTGTCCTGTATTATAATATAATAGAGAAAATTGTGGATAAGCTACATTTGAAATTTCATACAACAATGAGTGTGTTAAAATTAGTAATTAGTAATCCTATTGTTAAAGCTAGCGTGGTTTTCAATAACCTAACCCCGCCCACCCACCCCTCCCCCATTTCAACGATTCATTTTATTTGGTCAGAATGAAGGATGGATCTTATACTGCTAAGGTAAGACTGACTTTGGTAAATGATACACCTTCCAAAAAAATAAAGGGTGGGTGGGAGGGGCTAGTAGGTACTTGATAAGATAAGACTGAACAATATTAAAACCAGTCACTCGAATGAAGAAGGGGTGGGTGGGCGGGGTTAGTACTTGCTAAGACATAACTTGATGTGGCAAATCACATACTCTCAGAGAAAATAAAGGGTGGGTGGGCGGCTAGTACTAGTTAAATTTAAAGTGAAAAAGAATTTATGAAATTTAAAGGAAAGACGAATTGATTTCATTTATAAAACATAAAATTATGGAAAATGTATTTATAACCATAATATGTAGGCATATTTTTTTGTTTCGTTTATTGAAATTACAATTTTATTTTAGATATTTAAGTTTAAAGAATTTTGTTTATATTTATGTTGAAAAAAAAAACAATTTTTGATTATTTTATATTAATTTTTGAGAATAATTATATAATACAATCAAAAATTCATTGTTTACTTCAAATCAATATTAAAAAGAAAGACAATATGGTAGCACGTCACAGGAATGGCGCCTATGACGGGGAGGGTTTGCTCGGGCGCCAGCTCCCCAAAAAAACCCAGTTTTACCCTTCCAGATGTCACCAATCCTGTTGATAAATATGTCCCCGTTGCGCTCACCCCCATCCTCATTAATTCTGGATTTTTGGGGGCGGCTGCTTCGCGAAGAGTTAATGAGGGTTGGCAGGTTTAATGAGACGCTCGTCAATTAACGTGACACGAACACGTTTACAGGTGTAACGAGGGTTGCAGGAACGTCGTCCCGCGAAAAAACGGGAGCGAGCACACATTCCGCACCCAGACTCCAGCAGTTTGATTGAGTGAGTGTTTAATTGACGGTTATTAAGCATAACGAACTCGTTTACAAGCAAATATTTACGAGACACTAAAAACACTTTAGAAATAAACAAACGCAGATTTCAACAGTCCGCGAGCGACGGCTTCGGAAGTTCCTTTCAAGACCCAACTTGCGGCTCGTGTAGTTTACGGGCCAGTAAACAGGATTCGTCTGTTGGTTTAGTTACTAATTTCGTTGAAGTCTCGGGAATTTTATGGCTAAATGGGGCACAGTTTCACTTGGAGTTAAATTAGAAAAGTAGATTTAGGTCTGGGTATTTTAACCAGAAAAAAGACGAGAATGCGGGTCTACTTCATCAAATTTTATTTGTTATTAGTTATATTTCTAAGAAACTTCTCAAAACCGTTTCGTCAAACCTCTCTTAACAACGTTATTACCCAAGGATGTCCCTTCATGCTTCACTTCCACGCCACGACTCGCCAAACCCGATAATGTTCAAGGATAGCGTAAACACCACACAAGGTAAAAACCCGATTTTTCTCGACTTCGCCTCGCACAACTATTGTTTATCGCGAATAAAACCACCCACTTCGCTCCTCCGCCTTCAATACTCCCGCCCAACTTACACAAATTCAATTTCGCCAAATAAAAGCAAATAATTGCCTCTGCTCCGTCACCAATTAAAGAACACAACGACTGCCTCAAACATTTTCATTAATTAATTTATTCCTGCAGTTGTAGTTCTTCGGCGCAATCAATACCGCTTGGAAAATGTGGCGGAAATTGCGGAAAATATTAACATTTCGATCGGAAACGCGCGCTCGACGCCGTGAGGAGACCAATCCTTCAGAAAAGACGTTTAATAATGGGGGAGATCGATGGTGAGGAGGCAAAGACAAATAAAAGAGGGCGCGGGCAAAAAGAAGCCGAAGAATTCAATCTGAAGGATCAATCTTAACGTGCGGATTAGAGAAATGCGGTGAAACGAGGAAGCAAAAAGGACTTATCGAAAATTTAATTACGGTACATCGGTGGACAAGCTGGAGGAGATTAAGGCGGAAAAAGAACGAGATTTGACGGGTCAAGGCGGCTTAAAGAAAGTCGGGGGAAGGGAGTTTCTGGAAGAAACGACGCCAGAGTAAAGTAACCAAGCATGATAATGCCTAAAATTTTTGTAAAGATTTTAAAATTTTTTCAAACGAAAATACAAATGAAAATGAGTCTAACTCTTCTCAAATAGAAGTAGGAACCGAAACAGAAAAAGATGACGTTCAGGTTCAAGATTTGAATTTTAGATTCCAGATGATTTAAATGTTTAGCTTGTCTAGATTGTCTACAATTTTTAGACACCATATTCTCTAGACACATCAGACTCTACACATTTTGAAGGCTTTTTAAATACCCTATATTTTCTATAATCAGGAGCCCCCACGACTCTGTACATTCTCTGGACGATATACATTCTAGAGTTTCAAAGTAGTCTAGATAGCCACTATTGGGACGTTCTCTCTATTTTGTACATTCCCCATACTTTCAACATTCTAAAAACTCTTACACTCTAGAGATAGACTATAGAGGACAAATTTTCTAAAGTTTCTAAATACCATAGATTCTCTAAACCTGCTAAAATTTCTAAATTCCCTAGATATTTGGAGGCCTTCTAAATTTCGTAAACTCTACATCCTTTCTCGATTCTGCAATCCCTAAAATGCCTAGGAGGGCTAAATTGTTTCCATATTCTGCAAGATCTGTACTAGATTTGCTAGATTTTATAGATCTTGTGTGCCTAGATTATCTAGGTTGTCTAATTTATTGACACTATTTTCTGTAGATTCTTCAGGCTCTATATTAAATTACATAGATTTTAGAACTTATAGTTATAGAGATTTTCAAGATTCCGGAGATTGTAGAAGTGTTGGAATTTTGAGAGGTTTTAGAACTCTCAAACACTCACACTATGTTGCAATTTTTTTATGTAAAGACTTTAGAACGTAGACCATCTAGAATTTTGGATATTGTTGAAATTCCAAATTTTCTAGAATTTTAGAAATTGCCGAAATTCTAGAGCTTCTCGAATTTCACAGAACTTAAATCTCCTAGAATAATTCTCAATCAAGACATGGTAACTCAATACAAGTCAGACCAAGTTATGTCAGGACAAGTCAAGCCAGATCAAGTCAAGTCAAGTCATGTCAGGTTAAAAGATTCTATAATCTATAACATTATACGTTCAGAAGATCTTAGAAATTTTAAAATTTAATGAATTCAAGAGATTTTAAAACTTATGCAGATTTTCAAGGTTCTCGAGGTTGTAGTTGTAGTGAAAATTTGAGCGATTTTAGAAATTTTAAAAAGTCACAACAGGCTAGACTTTTTGATACAGATCTTAAATATCATATAATAATTATCATTCTAATTTTTACAATTACTATTATTTTGGTATATTATATCCATTAATTAATCCAGATAATTTTTTTAAGTCTTTGTTCGATTCTGTCGTGATGATTTTCTAGATTTAAATCCATTTAGATAGACTTGATATATTTTATAGAATTTTTGGATTTCTATCTTCTGTAACCTCTTTAGAATCTTTAGATTCTAGATGATTTAAATGTTTAGCTTGTCTAGATTGTCTACAGTTTTTAGACACCATATTCTGTAGACACATCAGACTCTACACATTTTGAAGGCATTTTAGATACCCTACATTGTCTATAATCAGGAGCCCTCACGACTCTGTACATTCTAGAGTTTCAAGGTACCCTATATACCCACTAATGGGACGTTCTCTCTATTTTGTAAATTCTTCATACTTTCAACATTATAAAACCTCTTAAACTCTAGAAACAGACTATAGAGGACACATTTTCTAAAGTTTCTAAATACCATAAATTCTCTAGACCTGCTAAAATTCCCAAATTTCTTAGAAATCTGGAGGCCTTCTAAATTTCGTAAACTCTACATCCTTTCTAGATTTTGCAATCCCAAAAGTGCCTAGAAGGGGTAAATTGTTTCCATATTCTTCAAGATCTGTACTAGATTTGCTAGATTTTATAGACCTTCTGTGCCTAGATTATCTAGGTTGTCTAGTTTATTGACACTATTTTCTGTAGATTCTTCAGGCTCTATATGTTTTATAGGATTTCTAGATGCTCTAGATTGGCAACAATCATACTTTCTTCAACTAGGGTTTCTAGACACTCTAGGTTCCCCAGATTCTAAACTTTAGACTAAAGAGACCAAAACTTTCTAAATACTCTAGATTTTTTATGCCATGGAAACCTTCTAAACCTTAGAAAGCATCACTAGTTTCTGCAATCCCTAAACTGCCTAGACTCTCTAGGTTCTCTAAAGTCTTAATATTCTTCAAAATCTCTAGACTCTTGCTAGAGTTTCTGGGCCCTCTAGCTACTGTAAGCTCTCTAAATTCTTTAAATTCCAGACGATTTTAATTATCTAGATTCCCTTGGTTGCCTATATTTTCTCGACACTATACTCCATAGATATACACATTATTGATATTTTGGACTCTTTCGAAACTCTCAATTTTTGAGAAAATTTGAAGATCTTGGGGTTCCAACGATTCTGAAAATGTTTTAGAAATTCCAGAGTTCAGAAATTTCGTTTTTTCCAAAGATTCTTAAACTTTATATGTTCGGGAAATTTTAGGAAATTTTAAAATTTCACGAATTGTATAGATTTTAGAACTTATAGTTATAAAGAATTTCAAGATTCTGCAGATTGTAGAAGGGTTGGAATTTTGAGAGGTTTTAGAACTCTCAAACCCTCAAACATGTTGCAATTTTTTTATGTAAAGACTTTAGAACATAGACCATCTAGAATTTTGGATATTGTTGAAATTCCAAATTTTCTAGAATTTTAGAAATTGCCGAAATTCTAGAGCTTCTCGAATTTGACAGAACTTAAATCTCCTAGAGTAATTCTCAATCAAGACATGGTAACTGAATACAAGTCAGACCAAGTTATGCCAGGTCAAGTCAAGCCAGATCAAGTCAAGTCAGGTCATGCCAGGTTAAAAGATTCTATAATCTATAATATTATACGTTCAGGAAATCTTAGAAATTTTAAAATTTAATGAATTCAAGAGATTTTAAAACTTATGCAGATTTTCAAGGTTCTCGAGGTTGTAGTTGTAGTGAGAATTTGAGCGACTTTAGAATTTTTAAAAACACAGAACAGACTAGACTTTTTGAAAGAGATCTTAAATATCCTATAATAATTATCACTCTAATTTTTACAATTACTAATATTTTGGTATTTCATAGCCATTAATTAACCCCGATAATTTTTTTAAATCTTTGTTCGATTCTGTCGTGATGATTTTGTAGATTTAAATCCATTTAGATAGACTTGCTATATTTTATAGAATTTCTGGATTTCTAGCTCCTGTAACCTCTTTAGAATCTTTAGATTGCAGATGATTTAAATGTTTAGCTTGTCTAGATTGTCTACAGTTTTTAGACACTATATTCTCTAGACAAATCAGACTCTACACATTTTCTAAAGTTTCTAAATACGATAGATTCTCTAGACCTGCTAAAATTTCTAAATTCCTTAGATTTCTGGAGGCCTTCTAAATTTCGTAAACTCTACATCGTTTCTAGATTCTGCAATCCCTAAAATGCCTAGAAGGGGTAAATTGTTTCCATATTCTGCAAGATCTGTACTAGATTTGCTAGATTTCTGTGCCTAGATTATCTATGTTGTCTAGTTAATTGACACTATTTTCTGTAGATTCTTCAGGCTCTATATGTTTTATAGGGTTTCTAGATGTTCTAGATTAGCAACAATCATAATTTCTTCAACTATTGTTTCTAGACACTCTAGATACTCACTACTCGGGAAGCTTACTCTATCTTCTAGGTTCCCAAGATTCTAAATTTTAGACTAAAGAGACCAAAACTTTCTAAATACTCTAGATTTTTTATGCTATGGAGACCTTCTAAACCTTAGAAAGCATCTCTCGATTCTGCAATCTCTAAACTGCCTAGAGTGTCTAGGTTCTCCAAAGTCTTAATTGATATTCTTCAAAATCTCTAGATCCTAAACTTGCTAGATTTTCTAGGCCTTCTAGCTACTGTAACCTCTCTAAATTTATTAGATTTCTGACGATTTTAATTATGTAGATTCTCTTGGCTGTTTATATTTTCTTGACTCTATATTCCGTAGATATTTCAGGCTCTCGAGGCTCTTTAAGGTTTCTAACCTCTCTAGGCTCTTTGTATGCATTGTTGGGTTTCTGGATACCCTATATTGTCTATAATCACCAGTATAAAAATCTGAACGACTCCGGAGCTTCAATAAATTACCTACATTATTGATATTTTGGACTCTTTGGAAACTTTCAATTTTTGATAAAATTTGAAGATCTTGGGGTTCCGACGATTCTGAAAATCTTTTAGAAATTTCAAAGAGTTCAGAAATTTCGTTTTTTCGCAAAATTCTTAAACTTTATATGTTCGGGAAATTTTAGGAAATTTTAAAATTTCACAAATTGTATAGATTTTAGAACTTACAGTTATAAAGATTTTCAAGATTCTGGAGATTGTAAAAGTGTTGGAATTTTGGGAGGTTTTAGAACTCTCAAACACTCACAATATGTTGCAATTTTTTATGTAAAGACTTTAGAACGTAGACCATCTAGAATTTTGGATATTGTTGAAATTTCAAATTTTCTAGAATTTTAGAAATTGCCGAAATTCTAGAGCTTCTCGAATTTCACAGAACTTAAATCTCCTAGAGTAATTCTCAATCAAGACATGGTAACTCAATACAAGTCAGACCAAGTTATGTCAGGTCAAGTCAAGCCCGATCAAGTCAAGTCAGGTCATGCCAGGTTAAAATATTCTATAATCTATAACATTATACGTTCAGAAGATCTTAGAAATTTTAAAATTTAATGAATTCAAGAGATTTTAAAACTTATGCAGATTTTCAAGGTTCTCGAGGTGGTAGTTGTAGTGAAATTTTGAGCGATTTTTGAAATTTTAAAACGTCAGAACAGGCTAGACTTTTTGATACAGATCTTAAATATCCTATAATAATTATCATTCTAATTTTTACAATTACTATTATTTTGGTATATTATATCCATTAATTAATCCAGATAATTTTTTTAAGTCTTTGTTCGATTCTGTCGTGATGATTTTGTAGATTTAAATCCATTTAGATAGACTTGATATATTTTATAGAATTTTTGGATTTCTATCTTCTGTAACCTCTTTAGAATCTTTAGATTCCAGATGATTTAAATGTTTAGCTTGTCTAGATTGTCTACAGGTTTTAGACACCATATTCTGTAGACACCATCAGACTCTACACGTTTTGAAGACTTTTTAGATACACTACATTGTCTATAATCAGGAGCCCCCACGACTCTGTACATTCTAGAGTTTCAAGGTAGTCTAGATACCCACTACTGGGACGTTCTCTCTATTTTGTAGATTCCTCATACTTTCAACATTCTAAAAACTCTTAAACTCTAGAGACAGACTATAGAGGACACATTTTCTAAAGTTTGCTAGATTTTATAGACCTTCTGTGCCTAGATTATCTAGGTTGTCTAGTTTATTGACACTATTTTCTGTAGATTCTTCAGGCTCTATATGTTTTGTAGGGTTTCTAGATGCTCTAGATTGGCAACAATCATACTTTCTTCAACTAGGGTTTCTAGACAGTCTAAGTCCCCAGATTCTAAACTTTAGACTAAAGAGACCAAAACTTTCTAAATACTTTAGATTTTTTATGCTATGGAAACCTTCTAAACCTTAGAAAGCATCACTAGTTTCTGCAATCTCTAAACTGCCTAGACTGTCTGTCTAGGTTCTCTAAAGTCTTAATATTCTTCAAAATCTCTAGACCCTTGCTATAGTTTCTGGGCCCTCTAGCTACTGTAAGCTCTCTAAATTCTTTAGATTCCAGACGATTTTAATTATATAGATTCCCTTGGTTGCCTATATTTTCTCGACACTATACTCCATAGATATACACATTATTGATATTTTGGACTCTTTCGAAACTTTCAGTTTTTGAGAAAATTTGAAGTTCTTGGGGTTCCGACGATTCTGAAAATCTTCTAGAAATTTCAGATAATTCAGAAATTTCGTTTTTTCGAAAGATTCTTAAACTTTATATATTCGAAAAATTTTAGAAATTTTAAAATTTCACGAATTCTATAGATTTTAGAAGTTATAGAATATAGAAGAATTTCAAGATTTTGGAGATTGTAGAAGGGTTGTAATTTTGAGAGGGTTTAGAACTCTCAAACACTCACAGTATGTTGCAATTTTTTTATGTAAAGACTTTAGAACATAGACCATCTAGAATTTTGGATATTGTTGAAATTCCAAAATTTCTAGAATTTTAGAAATTGTCGAAATTCTAGGGCTTCTCAAATTTCACAGAACTTAAATTTCCTAGAATAATTCTCAATCAAGACATGGTAACTCAATACAAGTCAGACCAAGTTATGTCAGGTCCAGTCAAGCCAGATCAAGTCAAGTCAGATCATGCCAGGTTAAAAGATTCTATAATCTATAACATTATACGTTCAGGAGATCTTAGAAATTTTAAAATTTAATGAATTCAAGAGATTTTAAAAGTTATGCAGATTTTCAAGATTCTCGGGGTTGTAGTTAAAATTTGAACGATTTTAGAAATTTTAAAAAGTCACAACAGTCTAGAATTTTTGATACAGATCTTAAATATCCTAGAATAATTCTCATTTTAATTTTTACAATTACTATTAATTTTGGTATATCATATTCTAGTTAATCCACATAATTTTGCAGATTCTAGCGTTTAAAAAAAATCTAGAAATTTTAGACTGTTCAGGAAGTTAATAAATTTAACAATCTTTGGCGGTTTTAGTGATAGAGATTATACAAATTTAGAACGTTTTAAAATTTCAAGATATATATTCAAGCTTTATAATTTTGAGCATCGTGGAGATTCTGAAGGTTTTAATAAAAGTCTAAAAGCTATAGAGTTTCTATAAATTATGTACATTGAATATTGTGGAGATTTTGGGGTATTTAGAAATTAAAACTGAACATGGTGTTAAATGTAAATTATTATTAGTCGCAATAAATAGAACGTGTTTGAACTTTATTTAGTTCTAAAATCATAGTTTTACCTATTCGAAGTCGTCAAGTCAAGTCAGATCAGGTGAGGTGAGTTTGGGTCACGTCAAGTCAGGTGAAGCTAAGTCAAATCAAGTCAGGTCAGGTTAAGTCAAGTCAGGTCAGGTCAGGTTAAGTCAGGTCAGGTCAGACCAAGTCAGGTCAAATTAAGTTAGGTCATGGCAAGTCAAGAGAAATCAGACCAAGTCATTTTAGATTTCAAAAATTTCGTTTTTCAAAAGATACTATCATCTAAGTTTGGGAGATCTTAGAAATTTTAAAATTTAATGAATTCTAGAGATCTTGAAACTTAAGCAGATTCTCAGGATTCTGTAGGTTGCATACTTGTTTGAAATTTGAGAGATTTCAGAAAGTTCAAAAAGTTAGAACAATCTGAACTTTTTGATATTTTTCAGACTCTAAAACTTCTAGGATTTTAGAGGTTGTCAAGATCTAAGAACTTCTAGAATTTCACATAATAATTTTCAGTCTAATTCTTAGAATTATTGTTAATTTTGGGATATCATGTTCAAGTTAATCCACATCATTTTGCAGATTCTAGAGTTTAAAAAAAATCAAGAGATTTTAGACTGTTCAGAAATTTAATAAATTCGACAATCTTTGGAGGTTTTAGTGATGTGGGGTATCGTACAAATTTAGAACGCCTTAGAATGTAAATATTTTCAAACTTTAGAATTTTGAACATCGTCGAGATTTTAGAGGTTTTAAAGATTATAAAAATCTGAACGACTATGGAGCTTCCATAAATTACATACATTGCACATTGTTGATATTTTGGACTCTTTGGAAACTTTAAATTTTTGAGAAAATTTGAAGATCTTGAGGTTCTGACGATTTTGGAAATGTTTTAGAAATTTCAAAGACTTCAGAAATTCAGTTTTGTATAGATTTTAGAACTTATAATGATAAAGATTTTCAAGATTCTGGAGATTGTAGAAGTGTTGTAATTTTAAGAGATTTTAGAACTCCCAAAAACTTAAATTATGTTGCAATTTTGTTATTTAAAAACTTTAGAACATAGACAATCTAGAATTTTGTATATTGTTGAAATTCCAAAATTTCTAGAATTTTACAAATTCAACAGGTCAAGTTAAGTCAGATCAAGTCAAGTCAGTTCAGGTTAAGTCAGGTCATGGAAGGTCAAAAGATTCTACAACATTATACGTTCAAAAAATCTTATAAATTTTAAAATTTAATTAATTCAAGAGATTTTAGAACTTATGCAGATTTTCAAGTTTCTAGAGGTGTAGACTTTTTGATACAGATCTTAAATATCCTAGAATAATTCTCATTCCAATTTTTACAATTACTATTAATTTTGGTATATCATATTCTAGTTAATCCACATAATTTTGCAGATTCTAGCGTTTAAAAAAAATCTAGAAATTTTAGACTGTTCAGGAATTTAATAAATTTAACAATCTTCGGCGGTTTTAGTGATAGAGATTATACAAATTTAGAACGTTTTAGAATTTCAAGATATATATTCAAGCTTTATAATTTTGAGCATCGTGGAGATTCTGGAGACTTTAAAGATTATAAAAATCTAAAAGACTATAGAGTTTCCATAAATTATGTACATTGAATATTGTGGAGATTTTGGAGTATTTAGAAATTAAAACTGAACATGGTGTTAAATGTAAATTATTATTAGTCGCAATAAAGAGAACGTGTTTGAACTTTATTTAGTTCCAAAATCATAGCTTTACCTATTCGAGGTCGTCAAGTCAAGCCAAATCAAGTCACGTCAGGTTAAGTCAAGTCGGGTTAGGTTAGGTTAAGTCAGGTCAGGTCAGACTAAGTCAGGTCAAATTAAGTTAGGTCATGGCAAGTCAAGAGAAATCAAACCAAGTCATTTCAGATTTTAAAAATTTCGTTTTTCAAAAGATGCGATAATATTCTAAGTTTGGGAGATCTTAGAAATTTTAAAATTTAATGAATACTAGAGATTTTGGAACTTAAGCAGATTTCCAGGATTCTGTAGGTTGCAGACTTGTTTGAAATTTGAGAGATTTCAGAAAGTTCAAAAAGTTAGAACAATCTGAACTTTTCGATATTTTTCAGACTCTAAAACTTCTAGTATTTTAGAGATTGTCGAGATCTAAGAACTTCTAGAATTTCACAGAATGATTTTCAGTTTAATTCTTAGAATTATTATTAATTTTGGGATATCATGTTCTAGTTAATCCACATCATTTTGCATTTTGCAGATTCTAGCGTTTAAAAAAAAATCAAGAGATTTTAGACTGTTCAGAAATTTAATAAATTCGACAATCTTTGGAGGTTTTAGTCGTACAAATTTAGAAAGCATTAGAATGTAAATATTTTCAAACTTTAGAATTTTGAACATCGTCGAGATTTTAGAGGTTTTAAAGATTATAAAAATCTGAACGACTATGGAGCTTCCATAAATTACGTCCATTGCACATTGTTGATATTTTGGACTCTTTGGAAACTTTAGACTTTTGAGAACATTTGAAGATCTTGGGGTTCTGACGATTCTGGAAATGTTTTAGAAATTTCAAAGATTTCAGAAATTCAGTTTTATCGAAAGATTCCTAAACTTTGTAAGTTCGGGTAATTTTAGCAATTTTAAAATTTCACGAATTGTGTAGATTTTAGCACTTATAATTATAAATTTAATCTAATTATATTAGATTTTGGAGTATTTCGAAATTTTAGTACAGTAAGGAACAAATTAGATGACGAAAGTTTCGAGTCATTGTTATTTTTAAACATAACAAAGAGTTGTAATTAATATAAGATATTTTAATTTTGGTGAAGTTTTTTACTGTTTTTATTTATTTATACTTACTTTACTTTACACAGAAAGTAAAAAAGTATTTAACCATTTCATAACTACTCTAACACTGCGTAGTTAGAAATGTAGTTAAATATATTTGATAAGAAACAGACAAAGTCATCTATAGCCCCATAATAAGCAACGTGGTCAATGACCACGTCCCTCCGAAGATCACCGAATTCCGTTCGGCAATTACGTGACTACACACGACGATTGGACGATTTTTGCCCTTCGTGATCCATCAATCCCCGAATTTGTTCCCTTTCACGAAAAATCGACTCGGTAGTTCGCTGTTTCCGTTCACTTTAAAAGACTTTAGCATGTGGGGTGAAAAGTGCCCCATCCATCTTATAAATAATGTTTCGGTTCAGCTGGCAGTGACAGCAACTCGCGTGTTAGCAAAAAATCTCCAATCTCGTCCCGTCTGCACGTCACGTGGTCACACATGCAGCCGATTGGGCGAAATATGGATAAATATATCGTAATCGAAGTCGGCTACAAAGTCGCCGTCTAACCGAAACGCACTAAACTTAACAGCCACACAAATCATAAAGTCAGAAGTCGAATCCCAATAAAACCGCCGTAAACCGATGACTGAAGGCTTCGCTGAAAGATATTCGTTACAGAAACAAATGTCAAACAGTATTTTAATGAAACTATAAATTTCCTCGACAATAAAAACTTGTCCTCAAGCGCTCATAAATAATTCAGCAAGTTTGAAAAATGTTAAAGTCGGTTTAGGATTATGCAGGCCGAGAGGAAACAAGAGTTAAGAAAATGCGCCGGGAAATTTACATAAAAATAAATTGGATTTTAATGTTTGATAACAATACAGTTGTTAAGGGTTTTTCTGCTTTTATAGAGCCTGTTCCGCTGAGAAAACGTGCATTTTTTATTAATACGGGTCGCTGATGGCACGTTAGCGCAAAAACGTGGTTAATGAAAAGATTATTAAGTAAGTAAGTAGGAAGACTTTATCAGCAGCAGACGCCACGTTTTGATCATAATCTGAAATTAAATTGGTTTAGATTATGAGGATTATAAATCAGATCTGGCAAGGCTAAATCTGGACTAGTCTGCGTAGATGTAAAGATAAACAGAGTTGGTTTTCTTAATGGTTTTGTTAACTTGCAACGAAAGGAAGAAGTGCCTGATAAAGGACTAGATTGCTGTATAAATAAACTAGCAGTGACGGTACTACGAATTTCTGACGAAATGTGACCGCAAAAGCCGCAGTTTTGTCCCCGAAAAGAATGATGTTTCATGACGGAGTGTCGTCAACATTTTCTCGAAATCGACGGTATCTGTTATTATAACGTGCAGTGTGTTATTAAATGGTTTAATGGCGCGTTTTAACATGCACTTCTTTTCCGGGTTACCAACCTCGACATCGAATAATCAGACGAAATTTATTTGGCATACTTCTATTAATATCGAGCAAAAATGCTATTTAATATCGATTGTACTTGAACAAGCTGGTTGTTCGAGAGTGTATTAACGATTTCCAAGAAATGTTTATATTAAAATTAGCACTCGGTGCATCAGAATGGCCAAGGCTATTATGTTATGCTTAACCTAGGTAAAAATAATATGGTATTAACTGTAAATTATTATTAGTCGCAATAATTAGAACGTGTTGAAAGTTGTTTCGACACAACTTCCCTCGCAATTAAAGTATCCAGTATTTTCGAGTTGAGTTTTTAATTTACAAAATTTTGTGATGACGTCATCAACATTTTTGCAAGGACAAGTATATCAACTTGGATTGGTGCAGTGCAATACTAAAAATGACAGTATTGTATTCCCAAAATTTTCTGGGAAAATCGAGTGAGCCATTCCTGATTTAATCAATAAAATAAATTAACTCATTCATATTTTTGAGCCACCTGTGTTAGCAAATCTAAAAAATATGAATGCATTGATAAATCGCAAGTAAAACTCGTATTTTGCACATTTTGGGTACAATTTATTCGGCAAAATTTTGAGATGACGTTATCATTTACCATGTTTAGAATAACTTCACGCATTCATTAATTTTTTTGAGTCACGCTGTATAAGCAATTCCAAAAAATATGAACGCAATGATAAATCACTCATAATTTGGATATTTTGGATAGATTTTTATTCAGCAAAATTTTGAGCTGACGTCATCAGTTTTTTGGCGGGGAACTAAAAATGAAAAATTATAAATTAAGAGCTTGAAGAATTGGAGAAACGAAAAATTGAAAACGAAAAATCAAAAACCGAAAAATTGTAACATCGAAAAAAGCAAAATTGAAAAATTGTCAAGTCGGGAAATTGAAAGATTGAAACAATTAAAGTTGAAAAAACGAAAAATTATGACACCAAAACATGGAAAAATGAAAAAATTGGAAAAAAAACTGAAAAATTGTGAGATCAAAAATTGTAAATTCTAAAAATTAAAAAAATTAATAATTCTAAGAACGAAAAATTGAAAAATCAAAAAATTCAAAAATTGGGAGATCGAAAAGTAAATATCAAGTTCGAAAAACGAAAAATTGTAAACTCGAAAACTTGCAAAATTGAAAAATTGAAATAATTAAACTTGAAAAACTGAAAAATTTTGAAACCGAACTAATTAAAAACTGAAAAATAAAAGAAAACCAAAAAACGAAAAACTGTGATATCAAAAAATTGGTCCAAGATTACTTCGACAGAACTTCCCTCGCCCTTAAAATACGGCTTGTCAGGAACGAAAAATTGAGAAGTTGAAAGATTCTAAAATTGGGAAATTGCAAAATGAAAATTAAGAACCTCAAGAACTGAAAAAACCAAAAATTGAAAATTTTTAAAACTAAAAATTGGGAAACTTCGAACAACAAAAAATCAAAAAACGAAAAATTGTAAAATCGAAAAATTGCAAAACTGAAAAATTGCTAATCGAAATGAAGAAAAAAAATTGAAACATTTGGAAGTCGAGAAATTGAAAAATTGAAACAATTAACGTGGAAAAACCGAAAAATTATGACACCAAAACATTAAAAAATGAAAAAATTGAAACATTAAAGAAAAATTGTAAAACTGAAGAAAAAGGAAAACTGGAACGTCATATCAGAAAATTGTAAACTCGAAGAATTAAAAAAACTAAAAATTGCAGGAACGAAAAATTGAGAAATCAAAAAATTCTAAAATTTGGAAGTTGAAAAATGAAACTTAAAAACCTCAAGAACTGAAGAAACGAAAAATTGATAAATTTGAAAAACTGGGAAATTTCGAAACTGAAACCATTAAAGTTGAAAAACCAAAAAAAAATGAAACCGAACCATTGAAAAACAGAAAAATTCAAAAACAAAAGAAAACTGGAACGTCATATCAAAAAATTGTAACCTCGAAGAATTAAAAAAATAAAAAATTGTAGGAACGAAAAATTGAGAAATCAAAAAATTCGAAAATTTGGAAATTGAAAAATGAAAATTAAGAACCTCAAGAACTGAAGAAACGAAAAATTGAAAAATTTGAAAAATTGGGAAATTTCGAAACTGAAACCATTAAAGCTGAAAAACAAAAAAAAAATGAAACCGAACCATTGTAAAACAGAAAAATTGAATAATAAAATGAATGAAAACACGAAAAATTGTGATATCAAAAAATTGTAAAATCGAGGAAAACGGGAAAACAAAAAATTGGAAAACTGAAGAAAAAGGAAAACTGGATCGTGATATGAGAAAATTGTAACCTCGAAAAATTAAAAAAATAAAAAATTGTAGGAATGAAAAATTGAGAAATCAAAAAATTCTAAAATTTGGAAATTGAAAACTAAAAATTAAGAACCTCAAGAACTGAAGAAACGAAAAATTGAAAATTTTGAAAAATTGGGAAATTTCGAAACTGAAACCATTAAAGTTGAAAAACCAAAAAAAATGAAACCGAACCATTGAAAAACAGAAAAATTGAAAAATAAAGGAAATGAAAATACGAAAAATTGTGATATCAAAAAATTGTAAAATCGGCCAAAGCGGGAAAATAAAAAATTGTGGTATTGAAAAATTGTAAAACTGAAGAAAATGGAAAACTGGAACGTCATATCAAAAAATTGTAAACTCGAAGAATTACAAAAATAAAAATTGTAGGAACGAAAAATTGAGAAATCAAAAAATTATGAAATTTGGAAATAGAAAAATGAAAATTAAGAACCTCAAGAACTGACGAAACGAAAAATTGAAAAATTTGAAAAATTGGGAAATTTCGAAACTGAAACCATTAAAGTTGAAAAACCACAAACAATGAAACCGAACCATTGAAAAACAGAAAAATTTAAAAATAAAAGAAAATGAAAGCACGAAAAATTGTGATATCAAAAAAGTGTAAAATCGACGAAAACGGGAAAACAAAAAATTGTGATATCAAAAAATTGTAAAACTGAAGAAAAAGGAAAACTGGAACATCATATCAAAAAACTGTAAACTCGAAATTTAAAAAAATTAACAATTGTAGGACCGAAAAATTTAGAAATCAAAAAATTCTAAAATTTGGAAATTGAAAAATGAAAATTAATAACCTCAAGAACTGAAGAAACGAAAAATTGAAAAATTTGAAAAATTGGGAAATTTCGAAACTGAAACCATTAAAGTTGAAAAACCAAAAAAAAAATGAAACCGAATCATTGAAAAACAGAAAAATTGAAAAACAAAAGAAAATGAAAACACGAAAAATTGTGATATCAAAAGATTGTAAAATCGACGAAAACGGGAAAACAAAAAATTGTGGTATTGAAAAATTGTAAAACTGAAGAAAAAGGAAAACTGGAATGTCATATTAAAAAATTGTAAACTCGAAAAATTAAAAAAATAAAAAATTGTAGGACCGAAAAATTGAAAAATCAAAAAATTCTAAAATTGGAAATTGAAAAATGAAAATTAAGAACCTCAAAAACTGAAGAAACGAAAAATTGAAAAATTAAAAATTGGGAAATTTCGAAAAATGAAAAATCAAAAAAACTAAAAATAAAACCGAACCATTGAAAAACAGAAAAATTGAAAAACAAAAGAAAATGGAAACACGAAAAATTGTGATATAAAAAATTGTAAAATCGACGAAAACGGGAAAACAAAAAATTGTGTTATCAAAAAATTATAAAACTGAAGAAAATGGAAAACTGGAACGTTATATCAGAAAATTGTAACCTCGAAAAATTAAAAAAATAAAAAATTGTAGGAACGAAAAATTGAGAAATCAAAAAATTCCAAAATTTGGAAATTGAAAAATGAAAATTAAGAACCTCAAGAACTGAAGAAACGAAAAATTGAAAAATTAAAAATTGGGAAAGTTCGAAAAATGAAAAATCAAAAAAACTAAAAATAGAACCAAACCATTGAAAAACAAAAGAAAATAAAAACATGAAAAATTGTGATATCAAAAAATTGTAAAATCGACGAAAACGGGAAAACAAAAAATTGTGGTATTGAAAAATTGTAAAACTGAAGAAAAAGGAAAACTGGAACGTGATATCAGAAAATTGTAAATATTAAAAATTTGAAAACTTCGAACAACGAAAAATAAAAAACTAAAAATTGCAAAACTGAAAAATTGCTAACCGAAATGAAGAAACGAAAAATTAATCTGGAAGTCGAGAAATGGAAAAACTGAAACAAAGTTGAAAAACCGGAAATTTATGAAACCGAACCATTGAAACACCGAAAAATTGAAAAATAAACGAAAATGGAATAATTAAAAAATGTTAAAATCGCCGAAAACAGGAAAACGAAAAATTGTGATATTAAAAATTGCAGAACCGAAGAAAACGGGAAAACGAAACGTTCAACAAAAAATAGTAAACTCGAAAAATTAAAAAATAAAAAATTATAGGAACGAAAAATTGAAAAATAAAATTAAGAACCTCAAGAGCTGAAGAAACGAAAAACTGGGAAAGTTGGAATCACGAAAAATCAATAAATCGAAAAATTGAAAAATTTGGAAGTCGAGAAATGAAAAAATCCAAACAATGAAAGTTGAAAACCCCAAAAAATTATGAAACCAAAACAACGACAAATAAAAAAATTGAAAAATACAAGAAAATAAAAAACGAATAATTGTGATATCAAAAAATTGTAAAACCGAAGAAAAAGGAAAAACGAAACGTATATCAAAAAACTGTAAACTCGAAAAATAAAAAAAAAAATTAAAAAACTGAGAAAACGGAAAATTGAAAAACCAAAAATTGGGAAATTTCGAAACTGAAACCACTAAAGTTGAAAAACCAAAAAAAAAAAAATTAAAACACGAAAAATTGTGATATCAAAAAATTTCAGAGAGAATGTTGAGATGACGTCATCAATTTATTGGGAGGGGATGAGCAAATAAATTTTGATCAACGATTTATCATGATTACGATAGTCTTAAAACGTTTGCACGATTTCAGAGAATTCGGTTTTGCAGTTTTAAACTTTCAAACGACAGACAGACGGACGGACGGACGGAAACGGGAGACCAGGAAGTAAAAAATAAATTGTAGACATTTCAAAGTTTGAGTAATTATGACGGTTGAACTTCGGTCGGCATGGAGACGGTTATAACTTACAAGTGGTACCAACATTAGCGTGCCTCCGTTCGTAAGCGGCAAATTCGAGTGGGTCGTGGAAAATACGGCGCCATAATTCAAACGGCGATCGAAATAAAACGCATTAAATCTTGCCTTGAAACGACTTCGTTATGTCTGAACTATCGTAAATGTCGCTTTAATTGTCTCCGTTGATATCTGCGTTGTTTACGATGTTTTTTTCATATTTCGCTCCGACATAAAACGTGGCACTTCCCTCGCATTAACACATTTATTACTTATCGACACGATACTCTGTAACCTAGTAACGGACTTATTGCCTCAGTGCCGCCAAGCCAGCGCAAGACGTTTTTTATCTCATAAAGAGATCACGTTTCTGGATTTCCAGGTGGATGTTCTTGTCGCAAAAGCAGAGACTTCCTGTCTCTTATATTAAATTTACTCGGAACACTACTTCGCTGATATATCGAGTTTAATAAAGTTTGAGCTTCCACCGGGGGCCAATTATGATCCCCTTCTTTTATTAGCCGAAGATGTTGGCCCCCGTGTGGGTATTTGTACGGCTATCGATTCCGCACCTGCTTGTTGACATTTACTTTCCGATGATTATGTTTTATTTATGTTGCGTAAGGGGCGGCAGAGCTGGAAAGTGGCGAAGAAACTGGTATTTATTGAAAGAGGGTTGTCGAAGAGGGTTATAGCGAGTGAAAAGCAGACGGAGTGCCAGAAATGGATTTTGCATGTTTGCATGGACGAAACAAGCTTTGCTTTGCCGGGATAAAGCTCTACTTCATTCATATGACACTCGTGGAAGTGTCGCGAGGAGCGAATCATCGGAACGAGGAGGAGAGAAACGGAATTTCGGGTTTTATGTACGAGTTGAGTGGGAGTCGGAGGAACGGGACTAATTTCGTTGCAACACACGCGATGTTAAAAAGACGCTAAAATGGAATTTGGATGCTCGGGAATAATTGATGTGCCGGGTTTTTGCAGAGAATTGTTGCTGGAAATTTTAGTTGGCCGTTCACCCGATTTTCTCGCACTCCGCGCCAGACCAAATATAAACAAGTTAACGGTGCGTGTTTTCGTAATATAGTTCGGATCAAAGGCAGTATTAATTTAAACGTTCGAGTATTTTCTAATAAAACACTAATATTTTCATTTCGAAGTTTCTCCAACAATGTTTTGTTTAACCGCACTGCCATTAAATTTATGGACTCATTTCGAATTTTATGACCAACGCATTCGGGTAGACGCTCGTTTTTATTTTTGCTGGGGTCTTCCTTCTTAAACACGTAGATACAAGGGGATCGAACTTCAACATTTTTACTAGTTTTAAAGAACTACCAGTCCATACTTTGTAATACACCGGATAATTTTACTTCAAGGTAAATTAAACAAGAGCCATTAATTTTTGTGATTTTCTGTATATTTCACCGCTCAGAATATTGAAATCCCATGACTTAAATTAACTTGATTTAACTTAATTTGACCTGGCTTGACATGACCTGACCAGACCTAACCTGATTACACCTAACCAGCCGTGACCTGACTTAAGATAGTGCCACTTGTCTTGACCTGCCATGATCTGACTTAACTTGACGTGACCTGATCTGATTTAATTTGGTCTGGACCATAACCAGACATGACTTAACCTGACCTTACTTGACTTGATTTGCCATGATCTGCCTTAACTAAAGTCTTATTTATCTTAACCTGACTTGATTTGATCTGGTTTCACTTGATCTGACCTACCATAACCTGACCTGATTTGATCTGACTTAACTTCAGCTGACCACATCTAACCTGACCAGTCTTGACCTTCCATAACCTGGCTGACAACTATTTACGGTAAGTCAATACAAGTCAGACCAAGTTATGTCAGATCATGTTGTAGTTAGGTTAGGTCTGATCAGATCAAGCCAAGTCAGAGCAACTCAAGTCAGTTCAGGTTAAAGTCAGGTCAAAGCATTTTAGAAATGTCATAATTACTAAAACCTTAAAATGTCTAACATTAATTTTTTATTTCCTGGTCTCCCGTTTCCGTCCGTCCGTCCGTCCGTTTGTCTGTCGTATCAACTTTTATTAGACACATAATCTTCGAAACTACTGGACCAATTGTTGTCAAATTTTGTATGTATATTAGGAATGTAGACGGTGAAACGCTAACCAAAATTTAATTAAACAATTTTCCAGTTTAACTTTGAAACTGCAAAAATGAATGCTCTGAAATCTTGTACACGTTTTAAGGTTATCGTGGCAAATTGTTAATCAATTTTAACTTAAAAAGGTTCTCATAAAAAAATAAAAGTCGAAAAATCAAATCCTATATTTGTTCGAAAAATCTGGACTTATTTAGACCAATTCTTTGACATAACGTTCGTTTTTTCTTTAATTGTTAAATTAATTTTTCAATTTTTCGTTTCAATCCTTCAAATTCTTGTTTTTTATTTTTACTTTTCAATTTCTTCATCTGTAATTTTTCCTGTTCTCGATTTTTGCAACTTTCCGATTTTACAATTTTTTGATATTAAAATTTTTCGTTTTTGCTTTTTTTTCTGACTATAAATTTCGATATCGCAGTGTTTTGTTTTTCATTTCCTTTATTTTTAAAATTTTTCGATTTTTACATGTTTCTTTTTTGAACTTTAATTTTTTTCAATTTTTCAATTCGCAGTTTTTGAATTTTGCAATTTTTCGATTTTACAATTTTTGAAATTCTTGATTTTTATTTTTCAAATTTTTTGATTTTTCAATTTTTCGTTTCCTCTATTTGTCAAGTTCTTCATTTATAACGTTTCATGTTCTCGGTTTTTTCAGTTTTTCGATTTTACAATTTTTTTACATTAAACTTAATCGTTTTCCTTTTTCTTTGATTGTGTAATTTTTTAATGTTTCGGTTTTATAATTTTTCTTAATTGCAACTTTAATTCCTTCTATTTTTCAATTTCTCGATTTCCAACTTTTTCAATTTTTCGTTTCTTCGATGTTTCAGGTTCCAATTTTTTAGTCTGGAAGTTTTTCGATTTTACAATTTTTCGTATTTAGATTTTTTAATTTCTCAATTTTAATTTTTCGGTTTTTCAATTTTTCGTTTCTTCAGTTCTTCAAATTCTTGATTTTTATTTTTCAATTTCTCAATTGTAAATTTTTTTGATTTTTCAATTCGTTTTTTCCATTTTTCAAGTTCTTCATTTGCAATTTTTCATGTTCTCGATTTTTTTCTGTTTTTCGATTTTCAACTTTTTGATATTAACATTTTTCGTTTTTCCTTTTTCTTTGATTGTATAATGTTTCGCTTTTTCATTTTCCTTATTTTTTGTATTTTTTCGATCTTTTGATATTTCAGTTTTATAAATTTTCTTTGTTGCAACTTTAGTTTTTTCAATTTTTCAATGTCTGGACTTCCAAATTTTTCAGTTTTTCGTTTCTTTAATTTTTTGTTTTTCGTTTTTCGAATTGTTTTTTCTCAATTTTTAATTTTTCGTTTCTTCAATTCTTCAAATTCTTGATTTTTATTTTTCAATTTCTCGCTTTTAAAATTTTTTCATTTTTCAATTTTCCGTTTCTTCCATTTTTCAAATTCTTCAATTACAATTTACTATTTCCTCGATTTTACAATTTTTTGGTATTAAAATTTTTCGTTTTTTCTTTTTCTTTGATTGCATAATTTTTTGATATCGGAATGTTTCGGTTTTTCATTGTCTTTATGTTTTGATTTTTTTTATTTTTTAATATGTTTCGGTTTTATAATTTTTCTTTTTTGCAACTTTCATTGTTTCGATTTTTCAATTGTTCGTTTCCTCTATTCTTCAAATTCTTCTTTTTTATTTTTTAATTTCCTAATTTTAAATTTTTTTTATTTTTCAGTTTTTCATTTCTTCCATTTTTTAAATTCTTGTATAATAATTTTTCACGATCTGGATTGTTTTCAATTTTAGATTTTTCGATATCACGATTTTCCGTTTTTAGCCCTTGCTCGATTGTATCATTTTTTGATACGCAATTTTCCCTTATTTTTTTCATTTTCTTTATTGTTTTCTATTTTTCGGTTTTTTAATGTTTCTGTTTTATAATTTTTCTTTTTTCAACTTTAATTGTTTCAATTGTTCAGTTTCTCGACTTCCAAATTTTTCAATTTTTCGTTTCATCAATGTTTTGGTTTCCAATTTTTCAATTTTTCGATTTTACCATTTTCCGTTTCTTGATTTTCCATATTTGAATTTTTCAATTTTTCAAATTTTCGTTACTCCTATTTTTCAAATTCTTAATTTTTATCTTTCAATTTTATTTTTTTTTATTTTTCAATTTTTCGTTTCTTTCGTTTTTCAAGTTCTTCATTTATAATTTTTCATGTTTTCGATTTTTTTTCATTTTTTGATTTTATAATATTCCATATTAAGCTTTTTCGTTTTTACTTTTTCATTGATTGTATAATTTTTTGATATAGCAAAGTTTCGTTTTTTCCATTTCTTTGTTTTGTCAATTTTTCGATTTTTTAATGTTTTGGTTTTATAATTTTTCTTTTGTCAACTTTAATTGTTTCAATTGTTCAGTTTCTCGACATCCACATTTTTCAATTTTTCGTTTCTTCAATGTTTTGGTTTCCAATTTTTCAATTTTTCGATTTTACAATTTTCCGTTTTTTGATTTTCCGTATTTGAATTTTTTAATTTTTCAATTTTCCGTTCCTTCTGTTTTTCAAATTCTTAATTTTTGTCTTTCAATTTTATTTTTCTTATTTTTCAAGTTTTCGTTTCTTTCATTTTTCAAGTTCTTCATTTATAATTTTTCAGTTTCTCGATTTTTTCAATTTTTCGATTTTATAATTTTATCATATTAAACTTTTTTCTTTGATTGTAATATTTTTTGATATCGCAATGTTTCGTATTTTTCATTTTCTTCATTTTTTCAATTTTTCGGTGTCATAATTTCGCTTTTTTGCAACTTTAATTCTTTCAATTTTTCAATTTCTCGACTTCCAAATTTTTCAATTTTTCGTTTCTTCAATGTTTCGGTTTCCTATTTTTAATTTTACAATTTTTCGATTTTAAATTTTGTTTTTTGACATTTCCTTTTTCGATTTTTTAAATTCTCAATTTTTAATTTTTCGCTGCTGAAGAATTCTTCAAATTCTTGATTTTTATTTTCCCGTTTCTCAATTTTAAAATTTTTTGATGTTTCAATTTTTCGTTTCTTTCATTTTTCAAGTTCGTCATTTATAATTTTTCATGTTCTCGATTTTTCCAATTTTTCGATTTTACAATTTTTTCATATTAAACTTTTTCGTTTTTCTTTTTTCTTTGATAGTATAATTTTTGATAACGCAATCTTTCGTTTTTTCATTTAATTGTTTTTTAAATTTTTCGATTTTTGAATATTTCGGTTTCCAATTTTTAGATTTTGGATTTTTTGACTTCTCAATTTTTAACTTCTCGATTTTACAATTTTTCGTTTCTTCTATTCTTCAAATTCTTCATTTTTATTTTTCAATTTCACTTTTTAATTTTTTTTTTATTTTTCAATTTTTCGTTTCTTTCGTTTTTCAAGTTCTTCATTTATAATTTTTTATTTTCTCGATTTTTTAATTTTTGGATTTTACAATTTTTTAAATTAAAATTTATAGTTTTTCTTTGAATGTATAATTTTTTGATTTTTTGATAAATTCTCGTTTTTTCATTTTCTTTATTTTTTCAATTTTTCGATGTTTGAATTTTAGGGTTTTTAATTTTTCGTTTTTCCAAATTTAAATTTTTTAGTTTCATTAGTTTTTAATGTTTCGTTTCTTCAATTTGTGATTTGCAATTTTTCTAGTTTTTATTATAAATATGTAATGACAATAACTTTTAAAATAGTACACTTTTTCAGTGATACGATTTTAGAATTTTTCCATTTTTTAATTAGTAGATTTTAATTTTTTTATTTATTCAAATTTTCAATTTTTCGATTCTTCAATTTTTCGATTTGTAGCTTTTTGTTTGCTTTATTTTTACAAGTTTTTGATTTTCAGTTCCATTTTTTTCCATTTGTCCTTTCTTCATTCCTATTTTTCATTTTTTTTCAGTCTAACGATAAGTACGAAATTCTTCGAGATCGCATTTTTAAATTATGCAATTTTTCTTTTCCGTTATTTACTTTCTACATTGTTTAATTTTTCGGGTTTTCAAAGTTCTGATTTTATAATTTTTCTTTTTCCAATGTGAGATTTTTCAATGTTTCGGTTTCCGATTTTTCAATTTCTCAGTTTTACTTTTTTTTGATTTTTCAATTTTTCGTTTCTCCCATTTTTCAAGTTCTTCATTTATAATTTCTTGTTTTCTCGTTTCTCATTTTTTTAATTTTTCGATTTTACAATTTTTTTGATATTACAAGTTTCGGTTTCATAATATTTCTTTTTTCAACTTTGATTTTTTAATTTTTCGTTTATTCAATTTTTTACTTTTTTTTATTTTGGAATTTTTGGAAGTTTTAATTAGCCGATTGCGAAACTGGAGAAACGAAAAAAATGTATTAACAGAAAAAGTGGAAAGAAAAAAATTGTAAAATCAAAAAGACATAAAATCGTCAAAATGATAAAGTCGAAACACTGTAATATTGAAAAATCATGATAAAGTAAGAATGGAGAAATTGAAAAATTATAAAAATCGAAAAATCCAAAATCTGAAAATTTCCACACTCGAGAAAAGAAAAACTATACTAAACTCACTTGACATACACCTAGCAAAACTTTTGACTTAAGCGGCTTTAGCCAAACCACCCTTATAAGTCAAACTAGCTATTGTAAGCTTTATGGACCCGAACCACAAGGATTATTACTATCTATTGTTACCATAATGGAGCTGTAAAGTTTTACTAGGTATATGTCAACTGGGTTAAGTTATACAATAGCTAGTTTGATTTATAAGGGTGGTTTGACTTAAGCCGCTTAAGTCATAAAAGTTTTACCAGGTGTATGTCAAGTGAGTTTAGTGTATAAAATCAGCCCACTGAAAAACCGAAAAATTGCAATTTGAGAAAATGAAAAATGAAAAACTCCAGAAATCAAATCGAAAAATTCTAGGATGTTCTGCCGAAATAAGGTTCGACAATTTTTTTTATTAATACAGTATTAATATACTTTTTAAATTGCTCAGCAAACTTTCGCCGTGACGTCATCAAACTTTCAACAACCACCACCCCCACTTCGCCCTAATAAAACCGTCCCTTTTAATCGCCATTACGCAAAACATCTTTCCTCGTAAAACGCGCCCTTAAATTTTAATTACACTTTTCAATTCCGCTTAATTTAATTTAAGAATTAGCATGATAAAGCCGCGATTTCGGCTAAACACGGCCGCAAAAAGATGTACAAGAAATACCCCAAAGTCAATTAGTGGAAACTTTCGGCCTAACCCAGCCCTGCTTGCATAGCCTTCATAAATATTCAATTAATCTACTGATTACAATGATTAAACAAAACTTTAGACTGTAAATCCACAAAATAGAGGTTAGACCGAACAGCACGACTTTCACTCGTCGAAACTTCACCCAAACAGTAGTCGGTCTGACCTTCGGACACCCGAATCTAGAACGTCAATTACGGTGGCAAGTTTATTTTCGGCAAAAACGCCAAATTGGGCCAAAGTTTTCGGTTTGCGAAAGAAGTTTTAGTGCGAACAATCGGTTTATTGTTGCGTGGAAGAGGCGACAGGGGCGGACTCAAAAAAAAGTGGCGTGAGGGATAACGAGTTGAAATTTTTTAAGAGTTTGGGTAATTTGGGATTTGTCACGCTACGTCCGGTCGATCGTGGCACACTGACATAGAGATTGCGGAGGTGTAACTACTTTCGTGTTTATTAACCGACCTTACGTGATAACACTGATAAAAATGGTAATAAACACAAATTTTAGCGCATACACCTACAACGTAAAAATATCAGAAAGCCATAAAATGCACCAAAATGGAACGTATCAAACAAACCATAAAATAATGTGATAAGATTGATTATTTAGAGGAGTTTACCGAATTAGTAATCTGGCTAATGAACTATTTTTGACAAGTTAAAGTATATAGGTATAGGTATATAGTGTTTGTTTTAATATCAGAAATGGGATCGCGTGTGTAACAAGCACAGCATAATCAAAACGAAACTTACACTAACCTCAAACTAATACGTGTCAATCTAAAACCGGCTTTAAAAAATATAAACAGTTTGTTTTCTGTTTGAAATTACATAATAACCCTGAACCGCGTGGGCCCCTCGAACCTCACTCCGTCTCTGCACAAGTGTCTGACCTTCTCAACCGAACATCTAGAACACAAAAAATAACCACAAACCATCAAGAAACAATGGCAAAACATCTCGCGAAGTTTTCCGCGGGCGGCCCCCCGCGCCCTCCAGGGCCGTATCAACATAAACACAGCGCGAAATTTCCGATTTTTTCGGAACAGCTAGTACAAGCGAAATGTTGGCATCGCGACGCTCGATACGTCCACCGGCGCCTATTTTCGCAAAAAATACGCACAGAATGTGAGGATTCGGCCGAAATTAGAATGTGAAAGTGTTGGGCTACTTACGCGGCGATGGATTTCGAGAGGGGCCAGCGCTCCATTGATGCCTGGTATTTCATGTTCTCTATCTGCTTCTTGAGAGCGTCCTTATCCATGGTTGCGAGCGTACTGGCGTCCATCGGGCGCGGTTACGAGCGCCGCCGTTCACGCAGGCGTCGAAGAGTAGTTGGGGCGGACGGTGCAAGATGGCGGTGCGGTGGGGGCGCCTTTAATTGAGGAAGAAGTTGTGAATGGGTGGCTGATCGATGCTCGAAAGCGATAGGCGACATGGAATTTATTTTTTGTTTGGTTGTTTGTTGTTGTTTTTCTGGCTAGTTTATTGTGTTATTTTAAAGAGACAAGGAAAATATTGTTAATACCTCGTAATTTCTATTCATGTTTGTTTGCGTTCTGGGATAGGAGGTACCCCCCAGAAAAGTGTCAACTTTCTTGTAATATAAAGTGATAATATAATCTGTGGAACTGTCATCTTTGTGCTGTTAAAATAAAATAAATTTTCAAAATTCATTAAAAAAAATAGCTGCCATCATTTTCTATACTGTAGCCTTCTGTCAGTACTTATTCACTGTTAAAGATAGTTCTCTACGCTTAAATCAACAAGATTTATTGCTATTCATGTCAAAAATAGAACACTAGGTATTATATTATTCTCGTAGCAAAATAAGGATTTTACACAACAAGAAACTTAAAACATTGTTAAAATGGTACATTTTTGCAAGAATATTATGGATTTTGCAATTATTACATTTTAGACATGTTGTCAGTTTCATGTTGCGAAAAGAAGTCTACACATATTAAAACAAAAAGACAAAATGCACATCCGGCCAACCGCCCTGTCTCAATTGTGATGATTTTTTTTACTCGCCGTGAACCAAGAGGGTGGAGCTAAACTGCAAAATACTTATTTCTTTACAAGAAATTAAAAACATATTTTTGAGTATCGTGTTGTTCAAAGAATAGTATGTAAACTAAGAAAAAAACAAAAGGAAAATATAAACCCCGCCCACCCACCCCATCTCAATTGTGATGATTTTTTTTATTCTTACAACCTAAAATTGGTTTAAAATGGTACATTTTTGTAAGAAAATATGGATTCTATAATTAGGCTCCGCCCCTCGGCTTATGGCGAATAAAAAAATCATCAAAATTGAGATAGGGCGGGTGGGCGAGGCTTATATTTTGGCCTTTTTTTCTAAATATACGCAGCCATCTTTTCACAACGAGAAACGTAAAACATGGTTAAAAAGACACATTTTTGCAAGGAAATATAGATTTTGCAATTATAGGGTGCAGCCTAATTGCAACATCGCTATTTCTTTATACAAATTCTTCATTTTAAACATGTTGTAAGTTTCATGTTGTGAAAAGAAATCTAAATATATTAAAACAAGAACGAAAAATGTAAGCCCGCCTACCCGCCCTGTTTCAATTGTGATGATTTTTTTTATTCGCTATGAACCAAGCGGGCGGAGCTTAACTGCAAAGTACTTATTTCTTTACAAGTGATTAAAAACATGTTTTTGCGTATCGTGTTGCTCAAAGAATAGTATGTATACTAAGAAAAAAAAAAGAAAAATATGAACCCCGCCCACCCACCCCATCTAAATTGTGATGACTTTTTTTATTCTGAGAAACGTAAAACTGGTTTAAAATGGTACATTTTTGTAAGGAAATATGGATTCTACAATTAGGCTCCGCCCCTCGGTTTATGGCGAATAAAAAAGTCATCAGAATTGAGACAGGGCGGGTGGGCGGGTTTTATATTTTGCTCTTTTTTTCTAAATATACGCAGCCATATTTTCACAACAAGAAACTTAAAACATAGTTAAAATGACACATCTTTACAAGGAAATATAGATTTTACAATTATAAGGTGCAGCCTAATTGCAACATCTATATTTCTTTATACAAATTCTTCATTTTAAACATGTTGTAAGTTTCATGTTGTGAAAAGAAATCTAAATATATTAAAACAAGAAGGAAAAATGTAAGCCCGCCCACCCGCCCTGTCTCAATTGTGATGATTTTTTTTATTCATTGTGAACCAAGAGGGCGGAGCTTAACTGCAAAATACTTATTTCTTTACAAGAAATAAAAAACATGTTTTGATTATCGTGTTTTTCAAAGAATAGGTACTACGTATACTAAAAACAAACGAAAAATATAAACCCCGCCCACCCACCTCATCACAATTGTGATGATTTTTTTTATTCTTAGAAACGTAAAACTGGTTTAAAATGATACATTTTTGTAAGGAAATATGGATTCTACAATTAGGCTCCGCCCCTCGGCTTACGGCGAATAAAAAAGTCATCAGAATTGAGACAGGGTGGGTGGGCGAGGTTTATATTTTGCCCTTTTTTTCTAAATATACGCAGCCATCTTTTCACAACAAGAAACTTAAAACATAGTTAAAATGACACATCTTTACAAGGAAATATAGATTTTACAATTATAAGGTGCAGCCTAATTGCAACATCGATATTTCTTTATACAAATTCTTCATTTTAAACATGTTGTAAGTTTCATGTTGTGGAAAGAACTTTAAATATATTAAAATAACAAGGAGAAATGAAAGCCCGCCCACCCGCCCTGTCTCAATTGTGATGATTTTTTTTATTCGCTGTGAACCAAGCGGGCGGAGCTTAACTTCAAAGTACTTATTTCTATACAAGAAATAAAAAATATGTTTTTGAGTATCGTATTATTCAAAGAATACTATGTATACTAAGAAAAAAAAGAAAAAATATTAACTCCGCCCACCCACCCCATCTCAATTGTGATGATTTTTTTTATTCTTAGAAACTTAAAATAGGTTTAAAATGGTACATTTGTGTAAGGAAATATGGATTCTATAATTAGGCTCCGCCCCTCGGCTTATGGCGAATAAAAAAATCATCAGAATTGAGACAGGGCGGGTGGGCGGGGTTTATATTTTGCCCTTTTTTTCTAAATATACGCATCCATCTTTTCACAACAAAAAACGTAAAACATAGTTAAAATGACACATTTCACAACGAAAAATAGATTTTGCAATTATAAGGTGCAGCCTAGTTGCAACATCGATATTTCTTTATACAAATTCTTCATTTTAAACATGTTGTAAGTTTCATGTTGTGGAAAGAACTCTAAATATATTAAAATAACAAGGACAAATGAAAGCCCGCCCACCCGCCCTGTCTCAATTGTGATGATTTTTTTTATTCATTGTGAACCAAGCTTAACTGCAAAATACTTATTTCTTTACAAGAAATAAAAAACATGTTTTGAGTATCGTGTTGTTCAAAGAATAGGTACTACGTATACTAAAAACAAACGAAAAATATAAACCCCGCCCACCCACCTCATCACAATTGTGATGATTTTTTTTATTCTTAGAAACGTAAAACTGGTTTAAAATGGTACATTTTTGTAAGGAAATATGGATTCTACAATTAGGCTCCGCCCCTCGGCTTATGGCGAATAAAAAAGTCATCAAAATTGAGACAGGGCGGGTGGGCGGGGTTTATATTTTGCCCTTTTTTTCTAAATATACGCAGCCATCTTTTCACAACAAGAAACTTAAAACATAGTTAAAATGACACATCTTTACAAGGAAATATAGATTTTACAATTATAAGGTGCAGCCTAGTTGCAACATCGATATTTCTTTATACAAATTCTTCATTTTAAACATGTTGTAAGTTTCATGTTGTGGAAAGAACTCTAAATATATTAAAATAACAAGGACAAATGAAAGCCCGCCCACCCGCCCTGTCTCAATTGTGATGATTTTTTTTATTCGCTGTGAACCAAGCGGGCGGAGCTTAACTTCAAAGTATTTATTTCTATACAAGAAATAAAAAATATGTTTTTGAGTATCGTATTATTCAAAGAATACTATGTATATAAGAAAAAAAAAGGAAAAATATTAACCCCGCCCACCCACCCCATCTCAATTGTGATGATTTTTTTTATTCTTAGAAACTTAAAATAGGTTTAAAATGGTACATTTGTGTAAGGAAATATGGATTCTATAATTAGGCTCCGCCCCTCGGCTTATGGCGAATAAAAAAATTGGTCTAAAGAGTTTAGACAGTACTTCCCTCGCTGTCGGAAACTTGACGACTGCATGCCTATTGTGTTTTTTTTTCTCATTACATTTTTGTAGTGGGAATTTAAAAAAAAATTGCGATGACGTCATCAACATTTTTGCAAGGACACGTATATCAGTTGGGATAGATGTAGTGTAATACTAAGAATAAAATTATTATATTCTCAAATTTTCGGTTTGAATATTGATTTGTAATAATCAATAAAATAACGAAACAATTTACTCACGTATACCTACGTATCAGAGGCAACTGAAAATCGTGTATGTATAAACATTGTTAATTTAAGATGACAGGCGTAACAGCATACGTGAGAGCCAAACACAGAAACTGTAAACAAAACGACCGTCGGTTTTATTGCTTCGACTTCCGCTTATTATATAAAACATTAGGTTTTATTTTAATTCTTGACGGTGAAATTCACAATTGGTTGATTATAAACATGTCTATTCAACATTCGCGGAATCAAGTGAACGCATAAAACAAATGCAGGTCTGTAATGTTAAAGTCGATGTAATTAAGCGTGCTACCCTTATGTTTCAACCGAGTTTTTCCTTTAACAAATTTTGTGTCTACCAAATTGGGTTGGTTGGGGTGTAATACTAATAATAAGTGTTGCCTTTAATTTAATCAATAAAATAAATTGACTTCATTAATTTTTTTGAACCACCTCTTAAGAAAATCTAAAAAATATGAATGGAATGATAAATCACAAGTACAAACTCATCATATTTTTTGCATTTTAGATAGGATTTATTCAGCAAAATTTAAGGGTGACGTCATCAATTTTTTTAGGAGGGATGAACAAATACATTTTGAACAAAAGTTTACCATGCTTATAATAACTTTAAAATATTACCAAGATTTCAAAGCATTCGGTTTTGTAATTCCTGATTAAATCGATAAAATAAATTCACGCCTTCATTAATTTTTTTGAGTCACCCTGCATATGCAAATCCAAAAATATGAATGGAATGATAAATCACAAGTACAGACTCATCATATTTTGTACATTTTAGATACGATTTATTCGGAAAACTTTTGAGCTGACGTCATCAGTTTTTTGTAGAAGATAACCAAATATATTTTGACTAAAAATTTATTATGCTCTTTACAACCTTAAAACATCTGCAAGATTTCAAAGCATTCGGTTTTGTAGTTCCTGATTAAATCAATAAAATAAATTTACGCATTCATTAATTTTTTTGAGTCACTCTGTATATGCAAATCCAAAAAATATGAATGGAGTGATAAATGACAAGTACAGGCTCATCATATTTTGTACATTTTAGATATGATTTATTCGGCAAACTTTCGAGCTGACGTCATCCAGTTTTTGGAGGGGATAAGCAAATATATTTTGACTAAACATTTATTATGCTCTTTATGACCTTAAAACATCTGCAAGATTTCAGAGCATTCGGTTTTGTAGTTCCTGATTAAATCAATAAAATATATTTACGCATTCATTAATTTTTTTGAGTCACCCTGTATATGCAAATCCAAAAAATATTAATGGAGTGATAGTTCACAAGTACAGACTCATCATATTTTGTACATTTTAGATATGATTTATTCCACAAACTTTTGAGCTGACGTCATCAAGTTTTTGGAGGGGATAAGCAAATATTTTTTGACTAAAGATTTATGATGCTCTTTATAGCCTTAAAACATCTGCAACATTTCAAAGCATTCTGGTTAGCAGATTAAAAATTAAATTTCAAAATGTTGTTTTATAATTTTGATTTTTTTTCCAAAAATCTGGACGTTTCGGGTGAAAAGTCGATTCAGAGTTGTAAACTACATGTGTAGGACTATGTTATTTTATACAATTGAAAACCCATTTACTATGTACAATTTTGAAGTGATGTCATCGCTTTAGTGGTGGGGATGATTCGACAAATTTTGGTTAGCGTTTTACCATCTACATGATATTCTTAATATAAGTACAAAATTTCACAACAATCGGTCGAGTACTTTCGGAGATTATCTGTCTAATAAAAATCCGTGACAACAGACGGACAGACGGACAGACGGACGGACAGACGGACAGACGGACAGACGGACAGACGGACAGACGGACAGACGGACAGACAGACGGAAATGGGAGACCTATTTCTTCGTCTTCTAGGGGTCATGAAAGATCGAGAAAACGTAAAAGTAGAGAGTCGGCCGACGGACTCGATTACAATACTTCCTTTGCTTACGCTCGGGAAGTAAAAATCATCAGAATTGAGACAGGGCGGGTGGGCGGCGCTTATATTTTGCCCTTTTTCTCTAAATATACGCATCCATCTTTTCACAACAAGAAACGTAAAACATAGTAAAAATGACACATTTTACAAGGAAAAATAGATTTTGCAATTATAAGGTGCAGCCTAGTTGGAACATCGATATTTCTTTATACAAATTCTTCATTTTAAACATGTTGTAAGTTTCATGTTGTGGAAAGAACTCTAAATATATTAAAATAACAAGGACAAATGAAAGCCCGCCCACCCGCCCTGTCTCAATTGTGATAATTTTTTTTATTCGCTGTGAACCAAGCGGGCGGAGCTTAACTTCAAAGTACTTATTTCTATACAAGAAATGAAAAATATGTTTTTGAGTATCGTATTATTCAAAGAATACTATGTATACTAAGAAAAAAAAAAAAATATTAACACCGCCCACCCACCCCATCTCAATTGTGATGATTTTTTTTTTATTCTTAGAAACTTACAATTGGCTTAAAATGACCATTTTTATAAGAAAATATGGATACTAAAATTAAGCTCCGCCCCTCGGCTTATGGCGAATAAAAAAATCATCAGAATTGAGACAGGGCGGGTGGGCGGGGCTTATATTTTGCCATTTTTTTCTAAATATACATAGCCATCTTTTCACAACAAGAAACTTAAAACATAGTTAAAATGACACATCGTTACTAGGAAATATAGATTTTGCAATTATAAGGTGCAGCCTAATTGCAACATCTATATTTCTTTATACAAATTCTTGATTTTTAAACATGTTGTAAGTTTCATGTTGTGGAAAGAAGTATAAATATATTAAAACAATAAGGAAAAATGAAAGCCCGCCCACCCGCCCTGTCTCAATTGTGATGATTTTTTTTATTCGCTGTGAACCAAGCGGGGGGAGCTTAACTGCAAAGTACTTATTTCTTCACAAGATATTAAAAATATGTTTTTGAGTATCGTGTTGTTCAAAGAATAGTATGTATACTAAGGAAAAAAAAGAAAAATATAAACCCCGCCCACCCACCCCATCTCAATTGTGATGATTTTTTTTTATTCTTAGAAACTTGCAATTGGTTTAAAATGACCATTTTTATAAGAAAATATGGATACTAAAATTAAGCTACGCCCCTCGGCTTATGGCGAATAAAAAAATCATCAGAATTGAGACAGGGCGGGTGGGCGGGGCTTATATTTTGCCCTTTTTTTCTAAATATACATAGCCATCTTTTCACAACAAGAAACGTAAAACATGGTTAAAATGACACACTTTTGCAAAGAAATATAGATTTTGCAATTATAAGCTGCAGCCTAATTGCAACATCTATATTTCTTTATACAAGTTCTTCATTTTAACCATGTTGTAAGTTTCATGTTGTGGAAAGAAGTCTAAATATATTAAAACAAAAAAGCCAAAATGTAAGCCCGCCCACCCGCCCAATCTCAATTGTGATGATTTTTTTTATTCGTTGTGAACCAAGAGAATGGAGCTTAACTGCAAAATACTTATTTCTTTACAAGAAATAAAAAATATGTTTTTGAGTATCGTGTTGTTCAAAAAATAGGTACTATGTATACTAAGAAGAAAGGAAAAATATAAACCCCGCCCACCCACCCCATCTCAAATGTGATGACTTTTTTTATTCTTAGAAACTTAAAATAGGTTTAAAATTATACATTTTTGTAAGGAAATATGGATTATACAATTAGGCTCCGCCCCTCGGCTTATGGCGAATAAAAAAAATCATCAGAATTGAGACAGGGCGGGTTGCGGGGCTTATATTTTGCCCTTTTTTTTTAATATACGCAGCCATCTTTTCACAGCAAGAAACGTAAAACATAGTTAAATTGACACATTTTTACAAGGAAATATAGATTTTGCAATTATAAGGTGCAGCCTAATTGCAACATCTATATTTTCTTATACAAGTTCTTCAATTTAAACTTGTTGTAAGTTTCATGTTGTGAAAAGAAGTCTAAATGTATTAAAACAAAAAGGCAAAATGTAACCCGCCCTGTGTCAATTGTGATAATTTTTTTTATTCGCTGTGAATCAAGAGGGCGGAGCTTAACTGCAAAATACTTATTTCTTTACAAGAAATTAAAAACATGTTTTTGGGTATCGTGTTGTTCAAAGAATACTATGTATATTAAGAGAAAAAAAGGAAAGATGTTAACCCCGCCCACCCACCCCATCTCAATTGTGATGATCTTTTTTATTCATAGAAACTTAAAACACATTTAAAATGGTAAATTTTTCTAACGAAATATGGATTCTACAATTAGATAATTTCTTGTAGAGAAGTAATAAGGATTTTGGAATTAAATTCCGCTCCTTTGGCTCTCGACGATAAAAAAAAATCATCACAGTTGAGGTAGGGTGGGTGGGCGGGGATTATGCATATTTTGCCTTTTTTCTTAATATACGTAGTCGTCTTTTCAGAACAAGAAACTTAAAATATGTTTCAAAGGGTAAATTTGTATAGGGAAATATCGATTTGGAATTACGCTCCGCCCCTCGGTCTGACAACGAATGAAAAATTCATCACGATTGACATCGAGACGGATGGGTGGGGCTTTTTTAAATAATACATTAGGTTTTCTTTGTCTTTTCTTTCTTCATGGTAATTTCTCGTAGAAAAATAAGGATTTTACAATTAAGCTCCGCCTCTCGGCTTACGGCGACTAAAAAGATCAGCAGAATTGAGATAGGGTGGGTGGGCGGGGCTTATATTTTGCCCTTTTTTTTCTTAATATACATAGCTATCTTTTCAGAACATCTCAATCGTGTTGATTTTTTTATTTTTAGAATGGATTCTACGTTTAGACTACTATTTAGATCAGGGCAAGTATGGGTGGGGCTTAATCTTTGGTCATAATTTTTTTCTTAATATATGTACATAATAATAAATATTTTTGCAATTAAATTCCGCTCCTTTGCTCTCGACGATTAAAAACAAAATTATCACAATTGACATAGTGACGGCAGACAGACGGACAGATAAACGGACAGATAGAGGAAACGGGAAACCTATTCCTTCGTACTCTAGGGGTCATGAAAGGTCGAAAAAACGTAAAAGTATTGAGTCGACCGCCGGACTCGATTACAATCCTTCCTTTGCTTACGCCTATGAACTAAAAATGAAAAATTAAAATAATCAAAAATTTTAAAAATCAAAAAATCTAAACATCGAAAAACCGAAAAATGGTAAAATGGAAATATCGAAGAACTGAAAATCGAAAAATCGAAACATCAGAATATCGAAGGAATGTAAAATTCAAAAATCTAAAATTTAAAAACTGAAAAATGAAAAATCGAGAAATCGAAACTCCACAATTTAAAAATCGAAAAATTGAAAAATAGGATAACTGAAAAATCGAAACTTTGAAAAACTGGAAAATCGAAAATCCGAAAATCCGGAAAGTAAAAAATCGAAAAATCAAAAGATCGGGAAATCGAGGATTCGAAAAGTCGAACAATTGAGAAACCGAAATAAGCCAAAATCGAAAAATCGAAAAGTAAGTTAAAAATTGAAAAATTAATAAATCGAGGAATTGACAATGAAAACATCAATAAATCTAAATTTCGATAAATCGAGAAATCAAAAAATTTAAAAATTCGAAAAATTGAAATGTTGAGAAATCGAAAAAAAAGAATGTTAAAAGTTGAAAAATCGGAAACGCGGAAAAATAAAAAACCAAAAAAACGGAAGAATGGGAAAACTGAGAAACCAAAATAGACCAAAATAAAAAATCGAAAAGCTATAAATATATCTATATATTGTTGAAAAACTGATAAATAGAAAAATTGAACTATCAAATCTTGATAAATCAAGAAATCAAAACATTGAAAAATCTAAAAATTTTAAAAATGAAAAATTAAAAAATCGAAAATTTGAGAAAACGAATAATTGATAAACAGAAAATCTAAAAACTGAAATGAAAAATCAAGAAATCGAAAAATCTAAAATTTTAAAAATTGACACATCGAAAAATTAAGGACTCAAAAATCGAAAAGTCGAAGAATCGAAATATTGAAAAATCCTAAAACTGAAATATCAAAAAACTGAAAAATGAAAGAAAAACTGAAATATCCAAAAACTGAGAACCTAAACAATCGAAAAACTGTGAAAGTGAAAAATCAAAAAAGTGAAGGCGGAAAATTGAGGAATTGACGAACAGGAAAACCGAAACACTCGAAAGTCAAGAATTGTGAAAATCAAAACATCGACTAATTGATAAATCAAAAGTCTAAAAAAACGACAACTGAAAAACAGAAATTCTAAAACTGGGAAGCCGAAAAATCGAACGTTTAAGAAATCAAAACATGGGAAAAATTCGAAAACTTGAAAAACTGAAATATCTAACAACTGAAATGAAAAATCGGGAAACCAAAAAATCTAAAATTTTAAAAATGGAAAAATTAAAACCTCAAAAAATTGAAAAATCTGAAATTTAAAAATCTAAAAATTGGAAAATCAAAAAAATTAAAAAATCGACTTATCGAAAAATCCAGGAGTCAAAAATCGGGAAGTCGAAGAATCGAAATATTGAATAATTCCAAAACTGAAATATGGAAAAAATGGAAAATGAAAGAAAAACTGAAATATGCAAAAACTGAAAGATCCAAAAACTCAGAATCTAAAATACTGAAAAATTGAGAGAACAAAAAATCAAAAAAATTGAAGTCGAAATGTCGAAACCTTAGAAAAATTGCAAAATCAGTTGTCTGAAAAATCTAAAAATTGAAGAATTGATGAACTGGAAAATAGAAACAGTTGAAAGTCAAGAAATGGGAAAACATCGATTAATTGAAAAATCGTAAAATTGAAAATCGAAGTTGAAAAATTGAAAAATTGTAAAATCGAAAAGTTGAATAATAAATAATCTGAAAAATCTCTAAGCTGAAATTTCGAAAAATTGAAAAATTAAAGAAGAACTGGAAAATCTCAAAACTGAAATATCCAACAATGAGAAATTAAAAAATTGAAAAAATTGAAAAATCCAAAACCTAAATTGAAATTGAACAATTGAAGAATTGAAGAAATGAAAAATCGAAAAACTGAGAGTTTATAAGTCAAATTTGAAAAAGCGAAAAATTGAAATATTTAAAAATCGTAAGATTGAAGAGAAAAATTGGGAAAACGTAAAATTGAAACTTCGGAAAATTGAGAAATCGAAAAATTGAAAATTGTGTAATTGAAGAATTGAGAAATTGTAAAATTGAAAATTTGAATAATAAATAAATTCAAAAATCCCAAAATGTTCAAAAACTGAGAAATTAAAAAATTGAGAAACCGAAAAATCAAAAAGTGAAGTTGAAAAATCGAAACCTTGAATAATTGAAAGACCAAAAAACCTGAAAAATCGAGAGTTTATAAAAGTCAAAAATTGAAAAATCGAAATTTTTAAAAATCGTAAAATTGAAGAGGAGAAAAACTGAAAATCGAGAAATTAAAAAATTGAGAAATTGTAAAATCCAAAAATTGAATAATTAATAAACTGAAAAATCCCAAATTAAAATTTCGAAAAACTGAAAATTCGAAAGTTGAAAAAAAGCAAAAAATCGAAAAGTCGAAAAATCGAAAAATCTCAATGTCGGGGATAAAAATTCAACTCCGATTCTTAAACCACAATTTCAAGACAATGTTACTTTTTAAAATTTAAAGTAGTTGTCAACTTATTTTATTTTATTTTTGAATTTTAACCCTATTTTTGGAAATTTTTAAAAATTTTGAGCTCACTTTTCGTGTTTATTGGACAGATATCCTGACGGCGATTTCAGATTTGTAACTAGTGGAAGATTATCTAAAATTCGACAGCAATTTTCGGCCGAATAAACCAATTTTAACAATTTTTTTTTGAAAATTTTGAAATTACTTCTCGTATTTATTTCAATAGATATCGCGATGGAGGTTTCAGATTTATAATTAGTAGAAGGTTATCTACAATTTGAAACAAATTTTCAGTGGATTGAACCAATTGTGACCATTTTTTTTTTTGGAAATTTGAAATTTTTTTAAAATTTTGACACCACACGCCGTGGAGACAATTTCGGATTTGTAACTGGTGGAAGATTACTTACAATTTGACACCAATTTTCGGTCGATGGAACCAATTTTAACAATTTTTTTGTAAAATTTTTGAGAATTTTGAACTCAGTTTTCGTGTTTATTTAGAACAGATATCCTGAAGGTGATTTCAGATTTGTAACTAGCGGCAGGTTATCTATAATTTGACACAAATTTTCAGTCGATGGAACCAATTTTAACCATTTTTTTGGAAAATTTTTAAAAATTTTGGAATCATATTTTACTTTATAACAATAGATGTTGTGAAGGTGACTTCGATTTGTAACTGGCGGAAAATTATCTACAATTTGACACCAATTTTCAGTCGCCTGGACTAATTTTTAACCATTTTTTGGAAAATTTTTGAAAAATTGAGAAATCCACAAACTAAAAGATCGGAAAAAATTGAAAAATCGAAAGACTGAAGCAACGAAAAATTGAAAGATTGAAAAACCAAAAATCGAGAAAAAAAATAGTTTTCCGAATTGTTTTATTTTAACATAATATTTTTTTGTTGGAATGTTACAAAAATCCGCCTGGTATTAATTCGGTTTAATAACTCAAAAACAATAACTTAAAAACCACTGCGATAATGCAGTCATCGTCGAGTACATTTGCAATTCATATTTAGTGCAATTTTAACTGAAAATTGACCGAACTTTGCCCACTATCATAGAAATGAAAGCCAATTAATAACACGTGTTTGGTCGATATTACATTCTCAAAAAAATTGCTTGACTTAACATCGCCCCGCTGCGTGCAAGCCCCCCTCAAATCACTATTCCGCTCGAATAATGTAATTATCATCAGAAATTACCAAGTCAGCTCTAACAATAATAACGTGTTAGGTAATTTATCAACATACAACTTACACGTGACACTTGGAAAAAATTCCAGCTTCTGTCTCAACCGCTTACTCACACTGCAAATTGCCTCACTGGAAATAATAAATAACGGAAAAAAATTACTCTCGAGTCGCTCGCTGGCCGTAAACTAAGTCAAAGACATGTAAAATGTAACCGACAGGTACCTATTACTAAGGTGTAAAAATAGGAAAGTAATATTGATAACGGAGATAAAATTATGAGGTCTGTGATTAGGTGCTGCCAGTATATTTACCTTGCTAGTTACTATCTACTTGCTTTTTGATAATACGAAGGCGCTATGAAAGGTCTAGGTGTCCCACCATGGTAAAAAGTGACAAGAATTGTGAGTCATAGTAAATGTCGGTAATCCTTTTTTTGGATTATTTGCAATGCAAATTGGTGATAAATGGAGATAAATGTGTTTCTTTTGTGATAATGTTGCCAAAATTGTGTCAATAATGTGTTCCTGAAGCCGTCTCGGTGCCCGAACACTTACAAGTGCCGGCATTTTTATGGTAATTAGGAGACTTGTTGTGGCCGAATAATGGTTTTTAGCTGGATTTGGACGTACTGATGTACTTGATGTTTACGAGTGAGAGAACAGTGAAGAGAAATCGCTGCAATTGTTTTATTTGTTGTTATTGTTGGTGTTGAAGACATTGCAGGATAGGCAACCAACATTACACGTACTTTTTAAAATGCCAAAATTTCTGGGGTTTTTTCATTTATATGAATTGTATAGTCACTAAATAGACTCTTCACCTGTATCAATGATTTAAAAAAAGACGGAATTACATTTTAACGTAGTTTGAATGCACCAACAACCAAGATTTCATGGTTGTAAATAGTATTGTATACATCGAAGACATAAATTGGTTTATTACTCAAATTCCTGAGGCATCATTTTTAGTACACATTTATTCAATAATTTGACATGTCATTAACTTTCTAAAAGGGATGAATAATTAATTTCAAAGTCGGTTTTATCTTCTAGAACAATCTCTGATTGCACTTTTCCCGAAACCATTAACAACGAATTTGTCGGTCGAATTGTCTTATTCATGAAATTATTTTCAAATTAAAAGTCAATTTTTTAAGCCATCGTCACGACCTGTCCATAATTCACACTCTAATAACCCACGACCTAAATAATTCCCCAGTTTATTTACCAAACGACAAAATAACAAGATTACTCAGCCCGAGCTCATGCATCACCCCAACACCCTGTGCCATCACGTTTTTCCTCCCCATTAAAAAAATCGCCCGCCAAAGCCACTTGGCGTATCGATTTCAGATTTACCCCTTTTTGTTGTTCTTCCGTTAGCAACACCTGCAAGAAATGCCCCATTTGCGCACGCTTGAACTACAAACTATAACACTAAAACCGGCACGATTGTTTTATCTGAAGAGAATAGATTAAGTTTGGCACTACTTTGTTACCATGAATAATGCATCGAGGAGCGAAAATTGTGCTGTTTTTGAATCGACGGCTGTAAAATGCGACGTTTTCTTATTTAAAATTCCATTTAAATCCGGCCGGGTGGACTCGTTTCGGGTATAAATAATGTTATTTTAAGATATTCGTTTCAAGTTTAAGGTGAGATGGAAACTACACAAAGACGAGATGAGGAGCGAAAGATCAAAAGGGGCGATCCTAAATAATCTCGGGCTCAGATTTCGGGAGCTTTGTTGGGTACTTGTCGTGTTAGAGATTCGTTGGAGAGGTCCGGATTTATGGAATGGGAGAAAAGTGCGGATTGGGGGAGGATTATAGAAACCTAAATTAGTGACGGGTTGACGTCGTTTAGACGCAGGATTTAAAAGTTTGACAGGTTATTGAAGGCTTTCGTTCTATATCGCAAAACAAACAAGTTGTCGATATTAAAGTCGGATGGTCCTAAATCAGTCAGTTCAGACTGAATATTTCTAAAATCTTGCTGCGGGTAATAAACAAATTATACTTATTTTTTTAATCAATACGTCGAGATATACTTCTCTCAATTTTTTGTGGATTATTATTAGACAACATTTTAAAAAGTCACTTTTTTAATACTTTTTGCCTTGAACTAAATTTCTTCGAAAATTTGTACCATTTTCCAGAATATGACTTCTTAGCTCTCAAAAAACATCTTTTTATATTTATCTGTCCAATACCGACACCGACACCGACACCGATACCGACACCAAGCTCGTGGCTGGAACTCGACATTCCTATTCCAGCAACATACGTGTTCTATATTACGACAAGAAAGGAGTTAAAACTCCAAAAATGATATCTTCGTATATATTTGTCTCTGCGACCTAAACAGATAGAGTAACCGATCGGAAAATTCGCCCCTAGGACTAGAAAACTTCAAGAAATTGAATGCTTCAAACCGAAACGCTGTTTTTTGGGTCGTTGGTGAGGTATATCTCATTAAATTTGAAAAAAAAAAAAACTCTTTTTAACTGAAAAAGGATATCTTCCTATATATTCGTCTCTGCGATCTACACTGATAGAGCATCCGGTCTAAAAATTTGCCTCTGAAACTAGAAAACCACAAGGAATCTAATGCTTTCGACCATGATCTGGATTCTTGTCCCTTTTTGGAGTTATTTCTCGTTAATTTTGAAGAAAGTTTGTTTTTAACTTAAAAATGACATCTTCCTACAAATTGCTGCTTGCGATCTAAACAGATTGAGTGTCCGATCTGAAAATTAGCCCTTAGAACTAGAAAACTTCATGGAATCGAGTGCTTGAAACCATGATGTGGATTTTTATGCGGTTTTGGAGTTATTTCTCGTTAAATTTGAAAAATGCCTGTTTTCGGTTCAAAAACGACATCTTCCTATATATTTGTCTCTGCTATCTAAACGAATAGAGTATTTGGTCTGAAAATTTACTTCTATAACTAGAAAACTTCAAGGAATCTAATGCTTGAAATTGCAATGCCGATTCCTCTGCCGTTTTAGAGTTATTTCTCGTTAAAATTGAAAATATCCAATTTTTTATTCAAAAATAACATCTTCCTATCCTTTTGTGTTTGCGATCTAAACAACTACAGTGTTCGGTCTGAAAATTAGTTTCTAGGACTAGAAAACTCAAGGGATGGAGCGTTTCAAACTACAATGTGACTTCTTGAGTCGTTTGGGAGTAATTTCTCCTTGAATTAAAAAAAATCTTGATATCTTCCTATATATTTTATCTCTGCGACCTAAACAGATAGAGTATCTGATCTGAAAATTCGCCCCTGGGAGTAGAAAACTTCAAGAAATTGAATGCTTCAAACCGAAACGCTGTTTCTTGGGTCGTTTGTGAGTTATATCTCATTAAATTTGAAAAAAAACCTCTTTTTAACTGAAAAATGATATCTTCCTATATATATTCGTCCCTGCGATCTACATTGATAGAGCATCCGGTCTAAAAATTTGCCTCTGAAACTAGAAAACCACAAGGAATGTAATGCTTTCGACCATGATCTGGATTCTTGGCCCTTTTTGGAGTTATTTCTCGTTAATTTTGAAAAAAGTCTGTTTTTGACTTAAAAATGACATCTTCCTACAAATTGCTGCCTGCGATCTAAACAGATTGAGTATCCGATCTGAAAATTCGCCCTTAGAACTATAAAACTTCAAGGAATCGAGTGCTTGAAACCATGATGTGGATTTTTAAGCGGTTATGGAGTTATTTCTCGTTAAATTTGAAAAATGCCTGTTTTCAGTTCAAAAATGACATCTTCCTATATATTTGTTTCTGCTATCTAAACGAATAGAGTATCCGGTCTGAAAATTTACTTCTATAACTAAAAAACTTCAAGGAATCTAATGCTTTGAATTACAAGGCCGATTCTTGTGCCGTTTTAGAGTTATTTCTCGTTAAATTTGAAAATAGCCAATTTTTTATTCAAAAATAACATCTTCCTACACATTTATGTTTGCGATCTAAACGACTACAGTGTTCGGTCTAAAAATTAGTGTCTAGAACTAGAAAACTCAAGGGATGGAGCGTTTCAAACCATAATGTGATTTCTTGAATCGTTTGGGAGTAATTTCTCTTTGAATTAAAAAAAAATCTTGACATCTTCCTATATATTTATCTCTGCGACCTAAACAGATAGAGTATTCGGTCTGAAAATTAGCCTCTAGAACTAGAAAACTTCAAGAAATCGAATGCTCTAAACCGAAACGCTGATTCTAGGGTCGTTTGTGAGTTATATTTCACTAAATTTGGAAAAAACCTCTCTTTAACTCAAAAATGATATCTTCCTATATACAGGGTTAGTCACGAGAGAATTACTTCTGAAAATTATTTTTACGCAACCCAAAATACGAATACCATGTACCATTTGATACTAACTGAATTTAAAATGAAATGCTTAATCCATGATTGCTTTGAGTTTGACAATCTCATTTTGACAATTGTGGAAAAGGAGGTTACGCGAGTGTCCATGGTAGTACCGCAGCCAGTCGGAAATCTCCGGCGCCGCTAATAAATTTGTCAGTGTGCCTCTTGATCTTTTGCAACCGATTAATCACGAGAAAATTATTTCTAAAAATTCCTTTTACGGCATTTTATTCAAAGGTTACAACACAAACTCAAACAAGTAAGTAAATAATTTAACTACTAATCTGTTGAAAATGTTGGGCATTTTGGGGGGATGCTACGGCAATTTTGTAAATGGATGGCCGAAGAAGTCCGAAGGTTGCAAATTTGCACTTCGAAGAGGCTCTAGGTGACGCAGAGATGGCGAATTAACACATGCACATTAGCGGGGGACAACATTGGTAGAGCACTTACGGCTTCAGTATAGCCCAGATTGATCTGACTGTATGTCGTCGATCCAATGGGGCTCTAGAGGAGAGTCAACGATGAAAAAAATTGTTAAAAATTAATTAACGTCAAAGTGACACTTCCAAAGTCAAAGCAATAATGGATTAGGCATTTCATTTTAAATTTAGATAATATCAAGTGGTACAGGGTATTAGTATTTTGGGTTGAGTAAAAATAATTTTCAGAAGTAATTCTCTCGTGACTAACCCTGTATTTGTCACTGCGATCTACACTGATAGAGCATCCGGTCTAAAAATTTGCCCTTGGAACCAGAAAACTACAAGGAATGTAATCCTTTCGACTATGATGTGGATTCTTGTGCCGCTTTGGAGTTATTTCTCGTTAAATTTGAAAAAAGCTTGTTTTTGACTTAAGGATGACATCTTACTACATATTTCTGTCTGCGAACTAAATAGATAGAGTATCCGGTCTGAAAATTCGCCTCTAGAATTAGAAAGCTTCCCGGAGTGGAACGCTTCAAACCGAAATGTCATTCTTTATGTCATCTGTATGTTATATCTCATGAAATATGAAAAAATCTTCTTTTTACTTAAAAATGACATTATCCTATATATTTGTCTCTACGATCTACACTGATAGAGCATCAAGTCTGAAGACTTGCCTCTGGAACTAGAAAACTTCAAGAAATCCTACGCTTTAAACCATAATGCGGATTCTTTTACAGTTTTGGAACTATTACTGGTTAGATTTGAAAAAAAGCCGTTTTTTTCCTCAAAAATGATATCTTCCTAGAAATTTGTCTCTGCGATCTAAACGGATTGAGTATGCGGTCTGAAGATTTATTTCTAGAACTAGAAAACTTCAAAGAATCGAGCGTTTCAAACGGCAATGCGGTTTCCTGTGTAGTTTGGGAGTTATTTCTCGCTGAATTAAAAAGAAACTCTTTTTAGCTCAAAAATGACATCTTCCTACATACGTGTTTCTGCGACCTAAACAGATAGAGTATCCGACCTGAAAATTCATCTCTAGATATAGAAAACTTCAAGGAATGGAATGCTGGAAATCGAAGCGCTTTTTCTTGGGTCGTTTGTGAGTTATACCTCAATAAATGTGAAAAAAGCCTCTCTAAAACTCAAAAATCATATCTTCCTATGTATTTGTCACTGCGATCTACACTGTTAGAGCATCCGGTCTAAAAATTTGCCCTTGGAACCAGAAAACTACAAGGAATGTAATCCTTTCGACCATGATGTGGATTCTTGTGCCGTTTTGGAGTCATTTCTCGTTAAATTTGAAAAAAGGTTATTTTTGACTTAAGGATGACATCTTCCTACATATTTCTGTCAGCGAATTAAACAGATAGAGTATCCGGTCTGAAAATTCGGCTCTAGAATTAGAAAGCTTCCCGGAGTGGAGAGCTTCAAACCAAAATGTCGCTCTTTATGTCATCTGTAAGTTATATCTCATTAAACATGAAAAAACCTTCTTTTAACTCAAAAATGACATTTTCCTATATATTTGTCTCTACGATCTACACTGAGAGAGCATCAAGTCTGAAGACTTGCCTCTGGAACTAGAAAACTTCAAGAAATGCAACGCTTTAAACTGTAATGCGGATTCTTTTACAATTTTGGAACTATTACTCTTCAGATTTGAAGAAAACCCGTTTTTTTCCTCAAAAATGACATCTTCCTATAAATTTGTCTCTGCGATCTAAACGGATTGAGTATGCGCTCTGAAGATTTATTTCTAGAACTAGAAAACTTCAAAGAATCGAGCGTTTCAAACCGCAATGTGGTTTCCTGTGTAGTTTGAGAGTTATTTATCGCTGAATTAAAAGAAAACTCTTTTTAACTCAAAAATAATATCATCCAACATATGTGTCTTTGCGACCTAAACATATAGATTATCCGGTCTGAAAATTCATCTCTAGATATAGAAAATTTTAAGGAACGGAATGCTGGAAATCAAAGCGCTTTTTCTTGAGTCGTTTGTGAGTTATACCTCCTTAAATGTGAAAAAACCCTCTTTAAAACTCAAAAATCATATCTTCCTATATATTTGTCACTGCGATCTACACTGATAGAGCATCCGGTCTAAAAATTTGCCTCTGGAACTAGAAAACTATAAGGAATATAATGCTTTCGACCATGATGTGGATTCTTGTGCCGCTTTCGAGTTATTTCTCGTTAAATTTGAAAAAAGCTTGTTTTTGACTTAAGGATGACATCTTCCTGCATATTTCTGTCTGCGAACTAAACAGATAGAGTGTCCGGTCTGAAAATTCGGCTCTAGAACTAGAAAGCTTCCTGGAGTGGAACGCTTCAAACCTAAATGTCGTTCTTTATGTCGTCTGTGAGTTATATTTCATTAAATATGAAAAAAATCTTCTTTTAACTCAAAAATGACATTTTCCTATATATCTGTCTCTACCATCTACACTGATAGAGCATCAAGTCTGAAGACTTGCCTCTGGAACTAGAAAACTTCAAGAAATCCAACGATTTAAACCATTATGCGGATTCTTGTACAGTTTTGAAACTATTACTCGTTAGATTTGAAAAAAAGCCGTTTTTTTCCTCAAATATGATATCTTCCTATAAATTTGTCTCTGCGATCTAAACGGATTGAGTATGCGGTCTGAAAATTTATTTCTAGAACTAGAAAACTTCAAAGAATCGAGCGTTTCAAACCGCAATGTGATTTCTTGTGTAGTTTGGGAGTTATTTCTCGTTGAATTAAACAAAAACTCTTTTTAATTCAAAAATGACATCTTCCTACATATTTGTCTCTGCGACGTAAACAGATAGAGTATCCGATCTGAAAATTCGTCTCTAGAACTAGAAAACTTCCAGAAGTGGAATGCTTCAATCAGAAATGTCGTTTTTTGTGTCGTTTGGGTGTTATATCTCATTAAATATGAAAAAAATCTTGTTGTCAACTCAAAAATGAAATCTTCCTATATATTTGTCTCCACAATTTACACTGATAGAGTCTCAAGTATGAAGAGTTGCCTCTGTATCTAGAAAACCTCAAGGAATCTAACGTTTTAAACCGTAATCGGCATTTTTTTGCAGTTTTGGAACTATTTTTCTTTAAATTTGAAACAAAGCCTGTTTTTGACTCAAAAATGATATATTTCTTTGTATTTGTCTCTGGGATCTAAACGGATTGAATATACGGTCTGAAAATTTGTGTCTTTAATTAGAAAACCTCAAGGAATCGAGCGTTTCAAACCGCGATAAGGTTTCTTGTGTCCTTTCGGAATTATTTCCCGTTATTTTTATTCAAAAATTACGTCTTCCTATGTATTTGCCTCTGCGACCTAAACAAAAAGAGTAACCGATCTGAAAATTAGTGTCTAGAACCTGAAAGCTTCAAGGAATCGAATGCTGCAAACCGAAAAGCTGTGTCTTGAGTCGTTTGTGAGTTATATTTCATTAAATTTGAAAAAAGCCTCTTTTTGTCTCCAAAAAGATATCTTTGTATATATTTGTCTCTGCGATCTGAAGTGATAGAGCATCAGTTCTAACAATTTGCCCCTGGAACTAGAAAACCACAAGGACTATAATGCTTTCGCCCATGATGTGGATTCTTGTGGCGTTTTAGAGTTATTTCTCGTTAATTTTGAAAAAAGTCTGTTTTTGACTTAAAGATGACATCTTTCTACATATTTCTGCCTGCGAACTAAACGGATAGAGTATCCGGTCAGAAAATTCGTCTCTAGAACTAGAAAACTTCCAGAAGTGGAATGCTTTAAACCGAAATGCATTTTTTTGCGTCGTCTGAGAGTTATATCTCATTAAATATGACAAAATCTGCTTTTTAACTCAAAAATGACATCTTCCTTTATATTTGTCTCCGCTGTCTGAACGAATAGAGTATCAAGTCTGAAAATTTACTTCTAGAACTAGAAAACTTCCAGAAATCTAATGCTTTAAACTACAAAGCGGATTCTTGTGCAGTTTTAGAGTTATTTCTCGTTAAATTTAAAAAACCTAATTTTTTACTCCGAAAACAGCACTTTGCTATATATTTATGTCTGCTGTCTAAACGAACACATTTTCCGATCTGAAAACTTGTTTCTAGATCTAGAAAACTTTCAGAAATCGAATATTATAAGCCACAATGCGGTTTCTTGGGTCGCTTGGGAGTTATATCTCTTTCAATTAGAAAAAATCTTCTATTTTACTCAAAAATGTCATATTCCTATATATCTCTCTGCGATCTAAACTGATAGAGCACCCAGTCTGAAAATTTGCTTCTAGAACTAGAAACCTTCAAGGAACATAATGCCTTGAACCATAATGTTGATGCTTGTGCTATTTGGAAGTTATTGTTCCTTAAATTTGGCAAAAGTCTGATTTTGACTTAAAAATGACATCTTCCTATCGTCTCACGATCTAAACGGATAGAACATCTGGTCCGAAAATTTACCTCTAGAACTAGAGGACTTCAAGGAATCGAGTGCTTGAAACCATGATATGGATTTTTATGCCGTTTTGGAGTTATTTCTCGTTAAATTAGAAACATGCCTGTTTTTGGCTCAAAAACGACATCTTCCTTTATATTTGTCTCTGCTATGTAAACGAATAGAGTATCTTGTCTGAAAATTTACTCCTAGAACTAGAAAACTTCGAGGAATCTAATGCTTTAAAGTATAAAGCGGATTCTTGTGCAGGTTTAGAGTTATTTCTGGTTAAATTTAAAAATAGCTAATTTTTTACTCAAAAATAACGTCTTGCTATATATTTATGTCTGCGATCTAACGAATACAGTATCTGGTCACAAAATTTGTTTCTAGAACTATAAAACTTGAAGTAATCAAGCGCTTTAAGCCAGAATGCGGTTTCTTGTGTCGCTTGGAAATTATTTCTCCTTCTATTAAAAAAGTGGGTTCTTTTTCAATCCTCTATATATTTCTCTCTCTAATCGACACTGATAGAGTATCTGGCCTGAAAATTTGTCTCTAGAACTAGAAAACTTCAAGAAATGAAGTGCTTTAACCCGAAATGCTGTTTCTTGTTTGGTTTAGAAATTATATCTCATTAAATTTGGAAAAAAATTTTTAACACATTACATCTTCCTATTTATTTGCGATATACACTGATAGAGCAGCCGGTCTGAAAATTTGCCTCTGAAACTAGAAAACTTCAAGGAATCGAGTGTTGAAACCATGATTTGGATTTTTATGCCGTTTTGGAGTTATTTCTAGTGAAATTTGAGAAATGCTTGTTTTTAACTCAAAAGTGACATATTCCTATATATTTGTCTTTGCGATCTAAACGGATAGAATTTCCAGTTTGAAAATTTGCTGCAATACTTCAAATTCTTGCTCATAAAACTCGAATTTCCAAAGAATCCAGTGTGAATTTTTGCACAACTTTTCCAAAAACGTAATTTTTTAGTACGTCCTGACGGAAATTTTGCACCACCTTCAAAAACAACCTAAAGAGATTTTTTTGTAGATTTCGACCTCCAGAAGTAGCTTTCGGCATTTTTGACATCATCGAATGAAACTGCAATTAATTTAAATTAAACAGATAAGCAAAAAGAGCGGAATTCGAAAAAATGCCGTAGCGAGGTCGGCGCTCGTTCGCTAGAAGGCGATTTTTAATTTTCGAGACCCATTTACGCTAAAACGTGCAAAAAGCGTTCATTGTGTGCAAAAATAAGTAACCTCTGCACAAATAAACAACTTTTGCAATTTCTCCCAGTCGGTGCCACATCTGAACAATAGCAAGGTCAAAACCGAACCATGAACCGTCAAATAACCTGCTCCAAGTACGTAATTAGGCCACAAATTGCCAACAATGCAGTTCTCAAGCACGAGTCGACCACACTTAGAAGAGTTGTGACACCCATCCGCCTAATTGTCGCTGTTTTAATAGAAACCGCAAGAAAACCCGACTCTAATTAGCCCCCAAACGACAAAACGAAATAATAGAAATTCACAAGCCTACGCTACAAATCGTTCCAACAATACCTCCTCATTAAATTGTGCAGAAAAGAGCGACCCAATTCTCCAATTAGACAATAACACCAGCCGGGTTTCTTTATATTTAAATGTGCTTATCGCCCGATCGGGACAACAATCATTTTTCTGGAGAAAAGCAAAAAAGGAAAAGATCGTATCGAGGTTTGTTATGATTCGTTGCATCATCGAGAGTCTAATAATAAATCAGCAGGTGGAAGTTTCGGTTTCGGCGTGTGTGGTAACAGGTGGATGTCGTACCATGGGCGTATGAATGAAGTTATTGAGAAGATTGCCGATATTCGGTGCGGTGGTACCCTTTAACGCATGCACTTTCACTTGGAACTTTCACTAGACGTGAGACAAAAAGTGGCATTTGCAAAAAACGGAGACTTGGGTCGACGGTTGATGCGTACTGCGGAGGTACTACTGATCTAGATTCGTGGAAGATCGGCGGATGGTGGGTGGTACTCGATGGAGCAGATCCGTACTTGTCAATCTGACCGAAACAAATCAGACAAACAATAGTCGTACGACCTGAATGTGGCAAAAGATAACGCGATGGTAACACACGAAAAGAGCAAATGCTGATATTTGGCTGTAATGTCTGGAGTCACGCAAAATTTTTACTTAAGTGGATTTTAATGGACGCTTTGAGGGAGCATTTTCGAAATGATTGAAAGGTTTGTTTCGACATCACTAGACGTAATTGGCGCATATTTTAATTTTGAGTTAGCATCTGGTGTTAAAACAATTTCAACTCTGAGTACATGATTAGTTTTTTAAGTGATAGTAAACTTTAATTTTTTCGAAAAATCGTGCCAAATTTACAAAAAAAAAATCTAATTTTTCCACACTACGTAGTAATCGATTGTATAAATTATTTACAATATCTACGCTTTCACTTAAATTTAGACCTTTGGATTCCGGTGTTTTTATTGCAAACAAAATCGCTGCACACTAACTGATTTACCTAGAATAAGAGGTAAAGAGATTGTAATTAGAACTATCAAATTTATTACGAAATTTTTGATTTATCAAAATGTTGACATAAAAAATCTACTGAGCTTTTTCCTACCACTGTTGAGTTTTTTTCTCCAAATGAGTTTCAGTAGTCAAATGTTGATCCAACTGGAACTTTTCTATTAGAATTTGTAGAAATAAACAAAATAAGCCAACGTTTTTGACTTCATTTTTACTTTTTTTTTGTAAATGGTGGAATCTACGATACCATGTACCTTTTTGGGGAAAATTTACATAATTTCAGGGGTCTCTTGCGTTCTGTTTTTGAAAAAATATAAAGAATCTTCAAGAGTGGTGATGTTTCGTTCTAAAAAACCTCCAGGGCATAATTTATTTAAGGGACTCAAAATAACCTTGAGTGTCCCTGATGTTCCATTTTTCAACGAGTTAAAAGACTGTCGGGAGCTTCTGGTGTTTTATTTTTGAAAATATTTCGTTATGTTCTTGTGTTTTATTTCTCAAAAAGTTTGAAAATAATCTAACCAGAAGTGGTGTGATTTTTAAAAGAGTTTGAAAGAATCTTCGAGGCTGCAGTTTTTATTTTTGAAAAAAATTTAAAGAACTTTGATGCCTTCTTATATATCAAATTTGAAAAATTTTTAAAGAATCTTGAGGGCCGTTGGTGTTTTTTTTTCAACGAGTTTGAAAGATTATCGGGAACTTCTGGTGTTTTATTTTTGAAAGATTTTGAAATAAATCTCAAAAACTTCTTGTATTTTATTTCTCAAAAATTTTAAAAAATATTGAGGTCCTTTGATTTGTTATTTTTGAACGAATTTTGAAGGCCCTTAGTGTTTCATTTTTCAACGAGTTTGAAAGATATCGAGAATTTCTGATTTTTTATTTTTGAAAAAAATTGAAAAAATCTCGAGGTGCCTTGCTAATCTTTTAACAAATTTGAAAAAAACTTGAGGTCCCCTGATATGTTATTTTTGAAAGAATTTAAAAGGTTTTGAGGGCCCTTGGTGTTTCATTTTTGAACGAGTTTGAAAGATTATCGGAAACTTATGGTGTTTTATTTTTGAAAAAATTTGAAAAAATTTTCGAGACTTTTTGTATTTTATTTTCCAAAAAGTTTGAAAAAATCTTGTGATTATCTCTTGTGTAATTTTTGAAAAAATTTAAAGAATCTAAAGAGCCCCAGACGGTGGATTTTTGAAAGAATTTAAAAGAATCTTGGGGGCCCTTATTGTTCCATTTTTCAACCAGTTTGAAAGACTATTTGGAGCTTTTGTTGTTTTATTTTTGAAAGAATTTGCAAAAACTTTATAGATTTTTTGACCTCTATTTCACGAAAAGTTTGAAAAAATCTTGAGGTCTCCTCATACGCTATTTTTGAAAGAATTTAAAGAATCTGAACCCCCAGGCGATGGAATTTTGGAAGAATTTAAAAGAACCTTGAAGATCCTTGGTGTTTCATTTTTCAACGAGTTTGAAAGAATATCGAAGTTTCTCGTGTCTGAATTTTTGGAAGAATTTGGAAGAATTTTGAGGACCTTTGGTGTTTCATTTTTCAACAAATTTGAAAGACTATCGGGAGCTTCTGATCCTTCCTTTTTGAAATCATTGGAAAAAACTCTCGAGAACTTCTGGTGTTTTAATTCTCAAAAATTTGAAAAAAAGCTTGAGGATCCCTGTTATTCATTTCTCTAATTTTGAAAAAATCTTGACGTTTCCTGTTATCTTATTTTTGAAAAAAATTTAAAGGATTTTTCAATTTTTCAACAACTTTGAAAGACTATTTGAAGCTTCTGGTGGTTTATTTTTAAAAAAATAAAAAAAAACTCTAGAGACTTCTTGTATTTTGTTTCTCGAAAAAAAAAATAACTTGAGGTCCCTTTGTATGTTATTTTTGAAAGAAATTAAGGAATTTGAAGCCCCTTAGGCGATGAATTCTTGAAAGAATTTAGAAGAATGTTGAGGACTCTTTTTCAACAAGTTTGAAAGACTATTGATAGGCTGTTTGGAGCTTCTAGCGGTTTATGTTTGAAAAAAATTAAAAAACTCTAGAGACTTCTTGTATTTTGTTTCTCGAAAAGTTTGAAAACATCTTGAGGTCCCCTTATATGTTATTTTTGAAAAAATGTTAAAGAATGTTGAGAACCCTTGGTGTTTCATTTTTCAACAACTTTGAAAGACTATTTGGAGCTTCTGGTGTTTTATTTTTGCATGAATTTGCAAAAACTCTCGAGACTTTTTATCCTTTATCTCACGAAAAATAAAAAAAAATCTTGAGATCCTTCATGTGTTATTTTTGAAAGAATTTAAAGAATCTGAAGACCCCCAAGTGATAGATTTTTGAAAAAAATTTAAAAGAATCTTAGGGATCCTTTATGTTTCATATTTCAACAATTTGAAAGACTAGCTGGAGCTCCTGGTGCTTTATTTTTTAAAGAATTGGAAAAAGCACTCGAGAACTTCTTGTGTTTTAATTTTCAAAACTTTCAAAAAAATCTTGAGGTCCTCTGATAAGTTATTATTGAAAAAATTTTAAAGAATCTTGAGGGTCCTTGGTGTTCTCTTTTTCAACAACTTTGAACAACTATTGGGAACTTCTGTTGTTTTATTTCTCAAAAATTTGAAAAAATCTTGAGGACCTCAATTGCCCTTTTTTATAAATTTGCAAAAATCTTGAGCTATCCTGATGTTATTTTTGAAAGAATTTGAAACGATCTTGAGAAATACTTACTAGTGTTATATTTTTGAAAGAATTTGACGACTCTGAAGATACCCGGATGGACTTTTGAAGAAATTTAAAAGAATCTTGAGGACTCTTTGTATTTCATTTTTCAAGGAGTTTGAAAGAGTATCAGGAGCTGCTGTTGTTTATTTTTTAAAGAATTTTTTTGAAAGAATTTGAAAAAACCCTCGAGAACCCTTGTGTTTTAAAAATTTGGACTCCCATGATGTTATTTTTGAAAAAATTTAAAGCATCTTGAGGGTCCTTGGTGTTTCATCTTTCAACAAATTTGAAAGTTTATTGAGAGCTTCTGGTGTTTTATTTTTGCCAGAATTTGAAAAAAAAAATTATTACTTATGTTTTAATTCTCAAAAATTTGAAAAAATTTTGAAGATCTCTGTAGTTCTTTTCCCTAACTTTGAAAAATTCTTGAGGTTCTCTTTATAAATTATTTTTGAAAAAAAATTAAAGGATCATGAGGGCCCTTGGTGTTTCATCTTTCAGCAACCTTGAAAGATTATTGAGAGCTTCTGGTGTTTTATTTTTGAAAGAATTTGAAAAAAAAATTGATTACTTATGTTTTAATTTTCAAAAATTTGAAAAAATTGTGAAGATCCTTGTTATTCTTTTCTCTAACTTTGAAAAATTCTTGAGGTTTTCTTATAAGTTATTTTTGAAAAAAATTTAAAGGATCATGAGGGCTCTTGGTGTTTAATTTTTCAACAATTGTGAAAAACAATTGGGAACTTCTGATGTTTTATTTTTGAAAGAATTTGAAAAAATTTTGAACTCCCATGATGTTATTTTTGAAAAAATTTAAAGGATCTTGAGGGCTCTTGGTGTTTCATCTTTCAGCAACCTTGAAAGATTATTGAGAGCTTCTGGGGTTTTATTTTTGGAAGAATTTGAAAAAAAAAATTGATTACTTATGTTTTAATTCTCAAAAATTTGAAAACATTTTGAAGATCTCTGTAGTTCTTTTCTCTAACTTTGAAAAATTCTTGAGGTTCCCTTAAAAGTTATTATTGAAAAAAATTTAAAGCATCATGAGGGCCCTTGCTGTTTAATTTTTCAACAACTTTGAAAAACAATTAGGAGCTTCTGGTGTTTTATTTTTGAAAAAATTTGAAAAAATTTTGAACTCCCATGATGTTATTTTTGAAAAAATGTAAAGGATCTTGAGGGCCCTTGGTGTTTCATCTTTCAACAACTTTGAAAGATTATTGAGAGCTTCTGGAGTTTTATTTTTGAAAGAATTTGAAAAAAAATGAATTCTTGTGTTTTAATTCTCAAAAATTTGAAAAAAATTTGACTATCTCTGTAGTTCTTTTCTCCAACTTTGAAAAATTCTTGAGGTTCCCTTATAACTTATTATTGAAAAAAATTTAAAGCATCATGAGGGCCCTTGGTGCTTAAACAACTTTGAAAAACAATTGGGAGCTTCTGGTGTTTTATTTTTGAAAAAATTTGAAAAAATTTTGAACTCCCATGATGTTATTTTTGAAAAAATTTAAAGGATCTTGAGGGCCCTTGGTGTTTCATCTTTCAACAACTTTGAAAGATTATTGAGAGCTTCTGGAGTTTTATTTTTGAAAGAATTTGAAAAAAAAAATGAATTCTTGTGTTTTAATTCTCAAAAATTTGAAAAAAATTTGACTATCTGTGTAATTCTTTTCTCCAACTTTGAAAAATTCTTGAAGTTCCCTTATAAGTTATTATTGATAAAAATTTAAAGCATCATGAGGGCCCTTGGTGTTTAATTTTTCAACAACTTTGAAAAACAATTAGGAGCTTCTGGTGTTTTATTTTTGAAAGAATTAGAAAAAATTTTGAACTCCCATGATGTTATTTTTGAAAAAATTTAAAGGATCTTGAGGGCCTTTGGTGTTTCATCTTTCAACAACTTTAAAAGATTATTGAGAGCTTCTGGTGTTTTATTTTTGAAAAAATTTGAAAAAAAATGAATTCTTGTGTTTTAATTCTCAAAAATTTGAAAACAATTTTGAAGATCTCTGTTATTTTTTTCTCTAACTTTAAAAAATTCTTGAGGTTCCCTTATAAGTTATTACTGAAAAAAAATTAAAGCATCATGAGGGCCCTTGGTGTTTAATTTTTCAACAATTTTGAAAAACAATTGGGAGCTTCTGGTGTTTTATTTTTGAAAAAATTTGAAAAAATTTTGAATTTCCATGATGTTATTTTTGAAAAAATTTAAAGGATCTTGAGGGCCCTTGGTGTTTCATCTTTCAACAACTTTGAAAAAAAAATGAATTCTTGTGTTTTATTTCTCAAAAACTTGAAACAAATTTTAATATCTCTATAGTTCTTTTCTCTAACTTTGAAAAATTCTTGAGGTTTTCTTATAAGTTATTTAAAAAAAAAATTAAAGGATTATGAGGGCCCTTGGTGTTTAATTTTTCAACAATTTTGAAAAACAATTGGGAGCCTCTGGTGTTTCATTTTTGAAAGAATTGAAAAAAATGTGAACTTCCATGATGTTATTTTTGAAAACATTTAAGGGATCTTGAGGGCCCTTGGTATTTCATCTTTCAACAACTTTGAAAAACAAATGAATTCTTGTGTTTTAATTCTCAAAAACTTGAAAAAAATTTTAATATCTCTATAGTTCTTTTCTCTAACTTTGAAAAATTCTTGAGGTTTTCTTATAAGTTATTAAAAAAAAAAAAAATTAAAGGATTATGAGGGCCCTTGGTGTTTAATTTTTCAACAATTTTGAAAAACAATTGGGAGCCTCTGGTGTTTCATTTTTGAAAGAATTGAAAAAAATTTGAACTCCCATGATGTTATTTTTGAAAAAATTTAAAGGATCTTGAGGGCCCTTGGTGTTTCATCTTTCAACAACTTGGAAAGATTATTGAGAGCTTCTGGTGTTTTATTTTTGGAAGAATTTGAAAAAAATATGTATTACTTATGTCTTAATTCTCAAAAATTTGAAAAAATTTTGAAGATCTCTGTTATTCTTTTCTCTAGCTTTGAAAAATTCTTGAGTATCCATGATAAGTTATTTAAAAAAAAAAAAAATAAAGGATCTTGAGGGCCCTTGGTGTTTCATCTTTCAACAATTTTGAAAATTACGAATTTGAAGAACCGCAGTGAATGGATTTAAAAAAAAATTAAAAGAATCTTGAGGACCCTTAGTATTTAATTTTTCACGGAGTTTGTAAGAGTATTAGGAGCTTCTGGTGTTTTATTTTTGAAAGAATTTGAAAAAATTTTGAGGACCACTGTTGTTCTTTTTTCTAAATTTTCAAAAATCTTGAAATCCCCTGATGTGTTATTTTTTAAAGAATTTTAAAGGATCTTGAAAGTTGCTGGCGTTTTATTTTTTAAACAATTTTACGAATCTGAAGATCCTCAGTGGATGGATTTTTGAAAAAATTTAAAAGAATCTTGAGGACCTTTCGTGTTTCATTTTTTAAGGAGTTTGAAAGACTGTCAGGAGCTTCTGGTGTTTTATTTTTGAAAGAATTCTTTGAAAGAATTTGAAAAAACTCTAGAACTTCTTGAGTCTTGCTCAAAAATTAAAAAAAAATCTTGAGGTACCCTGATGTTATTTTTGAAAAAATTTGAAAAAACTTTAGCGATCTCTGGTATTTTTGTTTCTCGAAAAGTTTGAAAAAATCTTGAGATCCCCTCATGTGCGATTTTTGAAAGAATTTATAGAATCTGAAGATCCCCAGGCAGTTGATTTTTGAAACAATTTATAACAAACACCCAGTGTTTTTTTCAGAATATGGAAGAATTTTGATTATCTCTGGTGTCTTATTTTTAAAGGAGTTTGAAAAAAATCTTGGGTACCTACCTAGACAGTTTTTTTTAAGTTTGCTGTTTTACTTTTGGAAGAATTTTACAGAAGTTTTGTCAGGTTTCAAGTTTACGTTTTAAAATTTCATATATGTTCAGGTTTTGTAATTGTTCAAGAAGACTGATAATAATAGTCAATAAATATTACTCATTAATAATGCTTAATTAATAACGTAACCGTAGTTTTTAAAACCTTGAGCTGCCTATAAAAGGTATTTTAATTAATTGCATACTTTCGTTTAATTCTGTTAAGATAAATATTTTATATTATTTTACAATTCCAGTGCTACTCAATAACAATTTTTCTTTTTTAATAAAAGCGACAAACTTTAGTTCAAAAAGATTATCGAACACTATAAAACCAATACAGTTAAATTCAGGTAAAAATTTCCACATTTCACTGTTACCCTTCATCCGTATTATTTACATCCCTTGAGATAAAAAAGGGAGCAAAACACATCGTGAAATTTAGTATCTTTTTATACCGTCGAAGTCGACTTCCCCAGTAAAACTTTTCCAATCCTCTCCACATCATTATTATATTCGTTTTCCTCCTCACACATAATTAACTTTCTCCTCGCTCATCCAACTTATTTATGCGACTTTTAGTGCCGTCTTATTAATTAACACTCCCACGAAACCCATCTAATTGCAGTTATAGTTTGACCCATAGCCGACTGTTTTGTTTCCAAGCATTGACCTTCGAGACCCGATTCCTGCCACTTTCGCAGACCGAAATCCCGCATCCTGCTGGCCCATCCATAAATAATGCGTACAAGTGCGTAATTCTCACACGAGCTATGGCGCCTACGCTCTGATATCGATAAAATTTCAATAATTCTTTTCGGGCGAAAAATACGAGCCGGAGCCGTCATTCGTTATGTGTGTTTTGAGCTGCCGCCGACCTTCCATTACTGAAATGAGCCGAAGATGACGCATTGGCTGTTGATAAGCGAGAAGTCGCAGGTTTTTCGAGTTGTCGGACGCACCTGTGTGAGATGGTTTCGAGGTGCATCATGTGGTGAAGGAATATGGTATAAATAGATGGAAATTGAAGCGACTTGAGCATTTTTGCTTTCTGAGCGTAATCCTGACTTGTAGAGTACGAGAAAAGTTTCCGTCTGTCTGTCTGTTTGGTGTGTGTACCCATTTTTATTAGACACAATACATAATCTCTGGAACTACTGAACTGATTGTTGTCAAATTTTGTATATACATATATGTAATATAGGAATATCATGTATATGGTAAAACGTTAACCAAAATATGGCAATTATCCTCAGCACAAATGGGATGACGGTATCTCCAAAACTTATAACAATATTTTTTAACATAAAAAGCATTAATTGGTAAAATCAAATTTTATAATTTTTCGAAAAATCTGGATTTATTTACCTCTAACCTGTTTTTTGATATTGCATTTTTTTATTTTTTCATTTTCTTCCATTTTTTAATTTTTTTGTTTTTAAAATTTTTCCCAATTTTATATCATAATTTTTCGTTTATTCAAGTTTTCAGTCTTTGAATTTTCAATTCCTAGATTTTCCAATTTTTGAATTTTTTAATTTTGCAATTTTTGGATTTATCCGATTACTCGATTTCTTTCATTTTCAATATTTCGATTTTACAACACGTAATTCGTTTTTTTGATTTTACACTTTTTCGGCTTTTAAATTTCTCAATTTTTTATCTTCCAATTTTTGAATCTTTCATTTCTTCAATTTTTCAAGTTTTTTTTCCAATTTTAAAGTTCTTCCAAGATTTCATTTTATACATGTTCATTTTTTCATTTTTTAGTTTTACAATTTTGCAATTTTTCCAACATTTCATTTAATACTTTTTCGTTTTTTCATTTTTCATTTTTCAATTTTACAATTTTGCAATTTTTCCGTCTTTTTGATTGGAAAAGTTGAAAAATCGAAAAATCGAAAAACTAAAAAATCAGAAAACAGTGAAAATTTTTTCGAAAATTCTGCAAAAATTGTGATATCAAACAATTGGCCGAATTGTTTGATATCACAATTTTTGGTTCTTCTTTTTTCCGATTTTACAATTTTTTTATTCGTTTTCTCATTTTTCTTTCATTTTGTAATTTTCTCAGTTTTCAATGTCTCGGTTTCATAATTTTTCGTATTTTCAACTTTAATTTTTTCAATTTTTGAATTTCTCGACTTTCACATTTTTTAATTTCTCGTTTATTCAGTTTTTCGATTTATCATTCCTCAATTTTGCAATTTTTCTTGTTATAATTTACAATTTTCATTTTCTCGATTTTAAATCACAATTATTTCGTTTTTTCGTTTCCTTTTTTTTTCAATGTTTCTTTCGATTTTATAATTTTTCAGTCTTTAATTTTTCAACTCCTAGATTTTCCAGTTTTTAAATTCCTTAATTTTGTAACTGGATTCCCAGTTATCCGATTTTCCGATTTTTTAAATTTTCAATATTTCAATTTTAAATACATATTCTTTGGATTTTTGAATTTTTCGTTTCTTCAATTTTTTCAGTTCTTGATCCAACTTTTAGATTTTTCATTTTCATTTTTTCATTTCTGATTTTTCAATTTTACAATTTTTCATGTTTTTTATTTAAAAGTTGAAAAATAGAAAAATTAAAAATAAAAAAACAAAAAAACCTGAAAAAAATTGAAAAATCTTTCGAAAAATCTACTTATTTACCTTCGACCAATTTTTTCATATCATCGTTTTTCCTTTTTCTTCGATTTTACAATTTTTTTGATGCCAATTTTCGTTTTTTCATTTTTTACCATTTCTCAATTTTTTTCATTTTTCAAAGTTTCGATTTGATAATTTTTCGTATTTTCCACAATAATTATTTCAATTTTTCCGTTTCACGACTTCCACCTTTTTGGATTTTTGGTTTCTTTAATTTTTCGAATTTTCATTAATTTTTCCTTATTACAATTTTCATTTTTCTATTTTTCAGTTTCTTAATTTTTAACTTTTTGATTTTTCAATTTTTCGTTTCCTCAATTTTTCAAATTTTTGATTTTTCTTTTTCATTTCACCGATTTTTTAATTTCCTTTTTCTCTATTATATATCACAAGGTTTAGTATTTCATTTTCTTGATTTTTTCAATGTTTGTTCGGATTCGATTTTATAATTTCTCATTCATTCAACTTTTCAAATTTTCAATCTTTGATTTTTCGATTCCTCGATTTTCCAGTTTTTAAATTTTTCAATTTTACAATTTTTGGATTCCCAGTTATACGATTTTCAGATTTTTTAACTTATCAATATTTCAATTTTACATAACATATTTCGTTTTTCGTTTTGCATTTTTTTTATTTTTGAATTTATCAATTTTTGAATTTTTCGTTTCTTCAGTTTTTGATTTCCAATTTTTAGATTTTTCATTTGCGTTTTTTCATTTTTACAATTTTGCGAATTTTCCATTTTTTTATTAGAAAAGTTTAAAATTAAAAATCGAAAAACTAAAAAATCAGAAAAAATTGAAATTTTTTTCTAAAAATCTGGACCTTCGACCAATATTTGGGTATCACAATTTTTCGATCTTTCATTTTCTTTCATTTTTTAATTTTTCTTGTTTTCAACGTTTGGGTTTCATAATTTTTCGTATTTTCAACTTGTTGATTTTTATTTTTTATTTTCCCGATTTGTTCATTTTCATCTTCTCTATTTTATATCACATTTTCCAATTTTCCAATTTTTCTAATTTGTAATTTTTGGATTTCAATATTTCAGTTTTACAATACATATTTCGCTTTTTTGTTTTGCACTTTTCCGATTTTTAAGCTTCTCGTTTTTCCAATATTTTGAGTTCCTAATTTCCAATTTTTGAAGTTTCCATCTTCGTTTTCTCATTTTTGATTTTTCGATATTACAATTTTGCGGTTTTTCATATTTTTTATCTAAAACTTGAAAAATCGAAAAATTAAAAACAAGAACAAAAAAAAACGGGAAATTCTGAAAAAGTTTTCGAAGAATCTGGATTTATTTAAGTTTTTTGATATCACTAACTTTCGTATTTCCTTTTTGATGACAATTATTCGTTTTTTCATTTTCGTTCATTTTTCAATTTTTCCATTTTTCAATGTTTGGGTTATGATTTTTCGTTTTTTCAATTTTTAATTTTTCGTTTGTTCAATTTTTTATTTGAATTTTTTAATTTTACACTTTCTCAATTTCCGATTTTCCGTTTCCTCAATTTTTCAGTTTCTTGATTTTTATTTTTAATTCTCCCGATTTTGAAATTTCTTATTCTCGATTTTCTATCCCAATTGCTTCATTTCCTTTCTTTATTTCATTTTTTTTTTTAGATTTTATAACTTTTGTTTTCCGATTTTTCAAAATTTCAAGCCTTGATTTTTCAATTCCTCGATTTTTCAATTTTTTATTTTTGGATTTCCAGTTATCCGATTGTCCGTTTTCTTTAATTTTCATTATTTCAACTCTAAATTTTTTATTTCTTTAATTTTTCAAGTTCTTGGTTGGACTTTTCGATTTTTCATTTATGGTTTTTCAAAGTTTTGCAATTTTTTTATTTAAAAGTTGAAAAATCGAAAAAATAAAAATAGAAAAACATAAGAATCGGAAAATTTTTGGAAAAATCTGAGTTTATTTACCTTCTACCAATTTTTTTATATCACAAATTTTCGTTTTTCCTTTTTCTTCCATTTTACAAATTTTTGATGACAATTTTTCATTTTTTCATTCTCTTTCATTCTTCAATTTTTCCATTTTTCAATGTTTCGGTTTCATCGTTTCTTCAACTTCAATTTTTTCAATTTCTCAATTTTTCGATTTGTTCAATCTTCTTTTCATTTTCAGATTTTTCATTTTCACGATTTTTTAATTTTCATTTTCTCGATTTTATATCACAATTTTTCGTTTTTTCATTCCCTTTATTTTTTCAATGATTTTTTAGATTCCATAATTTTTTTCCAATTTTTCAAATTTTCAATTTCTGATTTTTCAGTTCCTCGATTTTCTCATTTTTAAATTTTTAATTTTGCAGTTTTTGGATTTCCAGTTATCCGATTTTCCGATTTTTTTAACTTTCAATATTTCGAGTTCACTTTTTAATTTTTTGTTTTTTCAAATTTTCAAGTTCTAGATTTTTCGGTTTTTTCTATAATTTTTCGTTTTTTCATTTCTGATTTTTCAGGTTTATAATTGTGCATATTTTTCAATTTTTTTCATTCGAAAAGTTGAAAATCGAAAAATTGAAAAACAAAAAAATGGCAAAAAATTGAAAAACTGAAAAATCACAAAATCGAAAAATTGAAAATCGAAGAATTGAAGAAACGGAAAACTGAAACACTGCAAAACTAAAAATCGAGAAACTTAAAAATCGAAAAAATTAAGGAATCGAAAAATTGGAAAGAGGAAAAAACGAATGGAATCGAAAAATTAGAAAACCCAAAAATTGTAAAACCGAAAAATTACGGAATTGTCAAAATTGTAAAATCGAAAAATCGTAACACTGAAAGATTTTAAAACTTTTTCATTTATTCGATTCGACGATTGAAAAATTCAAAAATATTTAAAATGAAGACTAAAAAAATTGCAAATCAAAAATTGAAGAATAGAAAAATTGAAAAATCGGGAAACTGAAGAAACGAAAATTAAAAAATCTAAAATTTAAACATCGAAAAATTAAAATATGAAACTAAAAAATTGAAAATTGAAAGAACGAAAAATTAAAAGATCTAAAATTCAAATATCGAAAAATTTGGAAACCGAAAAATTGAAAACTCCAGAAATTGAAAAATCTCACATTGAATAAAAAGGAAAACTACATAGAAAAACCGAAAAAATTAAAAAATATACTTAGAAAACAAAAAAACAAAACGAAAAAATGCAAATCGAAAAATTGAAAAATTAAAAATTGAAAACTCGTGAAATTGCACTCGAAAAAAGTATAAAAATTACAAAATCTAAAAACTGAAACATACAAAAGTTGGAAAATCGAAAAAACGAATGATTTGAAAATGAAATCTCGAAGAATTTCGAATCGCAAAATTGAAGAAAAAAAATGAAAAATCAAAACATTGTAAAAAAAGCAAACAAAAAACCGAAACGAAAAATTGCAAATCGAAAATTTGAAAAATCGAAAAATTGAAAAGTCGAATAAATAACCGAATTTTAAAATCCAATAATTGAAAAATGGAAAAATTCTAAAATCGTAACATTGAAAAAGTGTAATACGTGTAAATATAAAAATTTAAAAATCCAAAAATTGAAACATTTCACGTTGAAAAAAAGAAACATAAAATCAGAGCAGTGCAAAACAGAAAAATTGAAAAAATAAAAATTGAAAACTCCTGAAGTGACAAAATCTAAAAACTGAAACATCCATAAATTGAAAAGTCGAAAAACTGAAAAATTTAATAATAAAAAGTGGAAAAGTGCATATCCAAAAATTGCAGAAACAAAAATAAAGAGGAAAAATTGAAACATCGCAAATCGAAAAATTGAAGAAACGAGAAACAGAAATTAAAATTGAGAAAATCGAAACATGAAAAATCGAATAATTGAAAAAATAAAAAAATAAAAAACCGAAACGAAAAACTGCAAATCTGAAAATTGAAAAATTGTAAAATTGGAAAAAATGTAAACTGAAAAACTCGAAAAATCGCAATAAATTTTTATAATTGTTTAAGGAAGCCGAATTTGTTTGGCTACATTTCAGCGGCGAAGGGAGAAGTTCTATCGAAATCAACCAGTCGAACAACTTTTTAGTACTGTTAGTACCTAGTAGTAGAATAATTTTTGAAATCTTGCTACATCACTAATTTTTATAAAAACTTTACAGTCAATAGCAAAAAGAGGAATCATTAGAAACGAAGATCATTGACACTAAAAGTACTTCTTTGAGAGTACCGACAAGATATTATCGCATGTCTAGCTAAAATTAAATTATATTCTGTCATTATCATTTTTGTTTACACTGCACGTCCAACCTTATATCTTCTCAAACGAATCCAAACCGTCTCGATTCTTTATCAGCCATCAAAACCACGACCATCTCGTTAACATTCGTAACCTAGATCTAAATCTCCATAACTTTCTTTTTCATTTTTTTCTAAATCAGTAAACATCCAACCCACCAACCAAAAACACCTTCAACCCATGTAATCCTAAAATTATATAACAAGATGTACCGTTACTCGTAATTAAAATGCACCCAAACAAAACGTCCATTTCGTAACACTGTCCGTTAACCCATTGAATTCCCGTCGAATTTCAAGCCTCCAACAACCCGAGTTATTAAAAATTGCCAAATACCTAAACGATTCTTGTTACCACCTACCTCGTCGGCTAAACACTTATAAATCCAGCCAAACTTAATGCCGTCGCCTCCAGCACTCAAATATCTTTCAATCCAGTTCTCGCATTTTCGCTTTCCAGCGATTCGTTTTTACTAGCTTGTGACCCAGTGGCGGCGAAAATGGTACCAGCGAAGTACCGCGAAATTGTGATTCCACGCAACGAATGACTTCGATCAAACCGTGAAAGACTCTCCGGAAACCCGTCGTTAGTGATGCAACGTAACCTTCTCTAATTAAAATTTGGTGGTACCGATAGCGCTAATTGAGGAAAACGGGGCGATTTGGAGTACCGAGGTTGCGTTTTCCTAATTTTGGCAAGGAAATCCGGTACGCTTTTTGCTGGACGCTCGGTTCCAGCGGCGCTTTGGACCCTTTTTTCTGCGGTACCACAAAATTCTCCTCCAGCTCGAAACTAGGAAAAGAAAGGTTTCGAGTCCTTCGGCGAGCGAGACAAGACTACGTTCAAAGTGTGTCAAACAAAGACACCGATTCATAACTTTCGAATTGAGTGTGCTATATGTTGGTTGTGGAGTGAGACGGAGCGAGGGTCTGAGGGGGGCAAGACAAAGATGGGGGGCTATTGGTAGGGGCCTTATCGAGCGAAATTCATACACTGTTTGAATTCAGAGTGGCAGTTTAACGCTGAGGCGGTGAGTTGTTTTCGAATTATAGCGCGTTGTGGAGAAGAGGTTGATGTTTACATGAGTGGCAGTGAAGTGCCCTACTTGGTGAGGTTTATATAGTGACGGTGTAAGAACTTGTGACATTTTGGTTTTAATTTAGAAAAAATGGTGAGTTTGTAGTTGTAGATTGTTGAGTGCTAGTTTCGTAACAGCGGGCGCTGACCACGATTTGTGACATTCGCGAAATGGTAAAGTGGTACTAGTTATAAGTAGTACGTTTACTTGGATTTGATTTTTACGGGGTTTGTGGGAAGTGTGTAGACGAAATGAATAATGACGGTGTGGTAATAAATACAAGATCGGTTGGGTAATGCTACAGGGTTTCTCAATAGCGGAATATGGTACTGCATTTTAGTACCGAAATGAACAATTACGAGATTTAAGGAAACGGATAATTACAATAACGTCGGTGACCGGAAGCGGATTTTGACTGTAATTACTTTTGACTTTGGATTTTACCTTAAATGGAGCGTTTCAACTTTTTTCGCTCAAGTGGAAAAATCCGTACCACAAATCTACACTTCTTGATTTCTGTCAACGATATTTTCTGACTAATTATTATTATATTATGTAACACTGGGACGCCTGGTATAAACCAAACTGCTCCACTCGGTGTATATTTTCAACGTGCTTATATAAGTTGCACTTATTTTCAAACATGGTGAAGTGGGGCAACGTCGAAATTTTGCATAACATATTTTCATACAGAATCTAATTAATTTAACAAAAAAACTAGAAATCCTTCTGCGGTGTTATGACACCTTATCTTCTTTTATAACCAAAGCCACTGCGTCAATTTTAATACTATGCAAACCGACGTCGTCAGTTCCGAGACTATACCACTGTTTCACCTCAACTACTTAATTAATTTTTGATTTTTTATCTACAGGAAACCGAAAAACGCATGTAGGTGACCTAATAACAAAGTTATCCAATTAAGCACCGACATTACTAATTTTAAAATTTATTAGTCAGAATTCTTTATTAAGGTCAACTTTGAAAGGAGTTCCGACTGTGAATCAAAGAAAAACCATTTTTATAGCTTTATTGTTGGTTTTTGAGCCGAACCGATCGGGTGTAACGGCCAAGTGGAAAATAAAATATCAATTTAGAGTAATTGTTATTCTGCGTACATAATTTGCATATTTTGCTGTTATTTCCTGGATTTTATTGTTATACGTAACAAGGTGAACCTCTAACCTGTCCTCCAGGTATCACTTTCTTGAATATAGAACATATAAATATCGTGGTCATGAGTAATCTCCCTGTTCTGGTTTTCTAGGTGTTTGGCAGTTTACGCTTTTACCGAGTTTTAATTTTTTATTCAGTTTTTGAGAAATTTGTAAGGTAGAAAGCTTGCAAGTGAAGATGTTGAATTTTCTCTTCTTAGACACCTATATATTGTCTTGTCACGAATACGGGGAACAGGATTCGTTTATGGTCACTAAGTGACAACTGGGGAAAAATTGGCAAAAATGCGGCATCGAGGCAAGTCTGCGTGGTTTCGCGCCCGGTCCCATTCAAGGTTGCTAAGCCCGATCGACGTAGCATTTGGCTATTATTTATAAAATAAACATTTTCAATATAAAAAGTTAAAAAGCGCTGAAGGAATTTAATTAAACTTGAAAAAAATTTTATGTGTAAAGAACGTGTTTCTAAAATATTTGGTAGCTGATTCGTGATAGTTATTATCCCAAATCATGAGACTACCGTTTTTTCCACTGGAATGTTCACGAACTTTCACGAAACTGCGTCAATTATCTTTTTTTTGACTTCAATCCTTGTTTTTGTTAACTTTTTTTTAAGTTCGCTCTAGTCCTAAAGCTTTTGTTTCTGTATGTTCTATAACCCTTTTGAGTTTCCAATTTTGTAACGAAGTCTGATTTTTGTTTCAAATGAAATTGTTTTCTAATGTCGCTCCAGTTCCTGTCTTCTAGAAATTTCTCATCTTGAACCGTTTCACGACGATGGAATTATTTATCCAATTGTAGAGTCTCCACGAATATACTGGTAATTGCTTTTTTTCGAGAATAAATCTAGAAAGTTGTTAAATTACAACTAAGTTCGAAATTCTCTTTTAGTGTAGGAACAAAAAACCTTCTAGAATCTGTGAGGATTCACGTCACTAAAGTTTTTTCTGCAACCTCATTTTCGCACAAAGTCAAAATGTATCTTTTCTCTTTTCTACAGATAATCTTCTTTTTTTGGAAAAAACAAACCTTGTAGAACTTTGTTCATATGGTTTCAAAGTTAAGTCCAAAATTTCGTATCGCTGTTTGTATTTGAATAGAATTGTTGTAGAATTTCATGAAAACTTCCGGTATTGAAGTTTACATTGTCTTCTAGAATCTTCTTGAATTCGCATTAACTATATTCTTTCTTGATACATGATCTAGCACTGAGGCCTAATCTTCTCCCTTTTGTCCCTTCAGTCTGTCTTCAACTCATTTTATTTAACTCATTTCTTTATTCACAATCTTGTACTGTAGTCAGTCTAATTCTTCTCCGTTTCTATTTCAAAATCTTATTTTTGTTAAATTCTTTCAGATTTAATGTTACTTTATATTTAGACAGGTCTTCAACATCACTCGGGAGGTTTCTATATCCTCTGATTTCTAAGTAGAATTCTTGTAGAATTTCCCTCTTCTTTTTTCAATTCTTCTTAAGTCTTTAAAATCTGTTTCTTCTAACTCTATTTCTTTCAATTATTGGGTGTGGTTGTTTTCACAGAGATCAGGACCTCTCTGTCACGCCTATAGAATCTTCTAAAAATTCACTGTTTTTTCTCGAATTATATTGTTCTAGAATATTCGCGGAGCTCTAGATTTTCAAGGAAACTTCCAGTTTTACGTTGTTTCATGTTCACATCATTCCAACGTCTTTTCTCAGTGGAAAATTATAGAGCTTTGACGATCTTCTAGAATTTCTTCAATTCAAATCAGCTAAAGGCCTAAATTTTGCCTTCAAATTCCAGAACAAAAGCGTTGTAGAATCTTCTAGAATATTCTGACTTCCTACTTTAAGCACAATTCCACACTGAAATTTTAAATTCTTGTTTGTTTCTATTTCAAAATATTATTTTTGGAGAATTCTTTCAGACTTAGGTATGGTATAGAATGTTCTAAAAATTCCCTGGGAACCCTTTTTCGAACTCTTTATTTATCAGTGGAAGTTTTTCACTGTTCGTTCTCGAATAGAATTGTTCTAGAATAGCCACAAAACTCTAGAATTTCATGGAAACTTCCAGTTCTAGTTCTTCCAAATTCACATCATCCCATCCCGCTAGAACAGACGTCCTTTCCCAGTGGAAAATTATAGAACTTGGACGATGTTCTAGAATTTCCTTGAATTCAAATCAATTAACTTATTCCTTGAGGCATAATCTAACACTGAAGCCTAAATTTTGCCTTCTAATTCCAGAATAAAAGCGCTGTAGAATCTTCTAGAATTCACATTATCTAACTTCTTTCGTTAATCTCAATTCCACAGTGAAATCGTAAATTCTTGTTTGTTTCTATTTCAAAATATTATTTTTGGAGAATTCTGTCAGACTTAGGTTATTTAACTATAAGCTTTAACATCCCTCGAGATTTTTCTATGTCTGCTATTTCCTAAGTAGAACTCTTCTAGAACCTTCTTCATTTTTAATTCTTCTCCAAACTTTCTCATCTGCTTCTTCTAACTCCACTTCTTCCAATTCATACACGAGGTTTTAGCCTAGTTATTTTCACAGAGAAGTCCTGATGTCACTCCTGTAGAATGTTCTAAAAATTCCCTGGGAACCCTTTTTCGAACTCTTTATCTATCAGTGGAAGTTTTTCACTGTTCGTTCTCCAATAGAATTGTTCTAGAACACCCACAAAACTCTAGAATTTCATGGAAACTTTCAGTTTTAGGTTCTTCCATATTCACATCGTCCCAACTCGCTAGAACAAACGTCCTTTCCCAGTGGAAAATTATAGAACTTGGACAATGTTCTAGAATTTTCTTGAATTCAAATCAACTAACTTATTCCTTGAGGTGTAATCTAAGATTGAAGCGTAAATTTTGCCTTCTAATTCCAGAATAAAAGCGTTGTAGAATCTTCTAGAAATCACATTATCTAACTTCTTTCGTTAATCTCAATTCCACAATGAACTCGTAAATTCTTGATTATTTCTATTTCAAAATATTATTTTTGGAGAATTCTGTCAGACTTAGGTTATTTAACTATGACCTTTAACATCCCTCGAGATTTTTCTATATCTGCTATTTTCTAAGTAGAACTCTTCTAGAACCTTCTTCATTTTAAATTCTTCTCCAAACTTTCTAATCTGCTTCTTCTAACTCCACTTCTTTCAATTCATAGACGCGGTTTTGGTATAGATATTTTCTCAGAGAAATCCTGATGTCACGCCTATAGAATGTTCTAAAAATTCCCTAGGAACCCTTTTTCGAACTCTTTATTTATCAGTGGAAGTTTTTCACTGTTCGTTCTCGAATAGAATTGTTCTAGAATACCCACAAAACTCTATAATTTCATGGAAATTTCCAGTTTTAGGTTCTTCCAAATTCACATCATGCCATCTCGCTAAAGCAAACGTCCTTTCCCAGTGGAAAATTATAGAACTTGGACAATGTTCTAGAATTTTCTTGAATTCAAATCAACTAACTTATTCCTTGAGGCATAATCTAACACTGAAGCCTAAATTTTGCCTTCTAGTTCCAGAATAAAAGCGTTGTAGAATCTTCTAGAATTCAGATTATCTAACTTCTTTCGTGAATTTCAATTCCACAGTGAAGTCGTAAATTCTTGTTTGTTTCTATTTCAAAATTTTATTTTTAGAGAATTCTGTCAGACTTAGGTTATTTAACTATGACCTTTAACATCCCTCGAGATTTTTCTATATCTGCTATTTTCTAAGTAGAACTCTTCTAGAACCTTCTTCATTTTTAATTCTTCTCCAAACTTCCTCATCTGCTTCTTCTAACTCCACTTCTTCCAATTCATACACGAGGTTTTAGCCTAGTTATTTTCACAGAGAAGTCCTAATGTCACGTCTAAAGAATGTTCTAAAAATTCCCTAGGAACCCTTTTTCGAACTCTTTATCTATCAGTGGAAGTTTTTCACTGTTCGTTCTCGAATAGAATTGTTCTAGAATACCCACAAAACTCTATAATTTCATGGAAATTTCCAGTTTTAGGTTCTTCCAAATTCACATCATGCCATCTCGCTAAAGCAAACGTCCTTTCCAAGTGGAAAATTATAGAACTTGGACAATGTTCTAGAATTTTCTTGAATTCAAATCAACTAACGTATTCCTTGAGGTGTAATCTAAGATTGAAGCCTAAATTTTGCCTTCTAATTCCAGAATAAAAGCGTAATAGAATCTTCTAGAATTCACATTATCTAACTTCTTTCGTTAATTTCAATTCCACAGTGAAATCGTAAATTCTTGTTTGTTTCTATTTCAAAATATTATTTTTGGAGAATTCTGTCAGACTTAGGTTATTTAACTATGACCTTTAACATCCCTCGAGATTTTTCTATATCTGCTATTTTCTAAGTAGAACTCTTCTAGAACCTTCTTCATTTTAAATTCTTCTCCAAACTTTCTAATCTGCTTCTTCTAACTCCACTTCTTTCAATTCATAGACGCGGTTTTGGCATAGATATTTTCTCAGAGAAATCCTGATGTCACGCCTATAGAATGTTCTAAAAATTCCCGAGGAACCCTTTTTCGAACTCTTTATCTATCAGTGGAAGTTTTTCACTGTTCGTTCTCGAATAGAATTGTTCTAGAATACCCACAAAACTCTAGAATTTCATGGAAATTTCCAGTTTTAGGTTCTTCCAAATTCACATCATGCCATCTCGCTAAAGCAAACGTCCTTTCCAAGTGGAAAATTATAGAACTTGGACAATGTTCTAGAATTTCCTTGAATTCAAATCAACTAACTTATTCCTTGAGGCATAATCTAACACTGAAGCCTAAATTTTGCCTTCTAGTTCCAGAATAAAAGCGTTGTAGAATCTTCTAGAATTCAGATTATCTAACTTCTTTCGTTAATCTCAATTCCACAGTGAACTCGTAAATTCTTGATTATTTCTATTTCAAAATATTATTTTTGGAGAATTCTGTCAGACTTAGGTTATTTAACTATGACCTTTAACATCCCTCGAGATTTTTCTATATCTGCTATTTTCTAAGTAGAACTCTTCTAGAACCTTCTTCATTTTTAATTCTTCTCCAAACTTCCTCATCTGCTTCTTCCAACTCCACATCTTCCAATTCATACACGAGGTTTTGCCTAGTTATTTTCACAGAGAAGTCCTGATGTCACTCCTATACAATGTTCTAAAAATTCCCTGGGAACCCTTTTTCGAACTTATAGAGCTTTAAAATTCCAAGGAAATTCCCATTTTAGATCCTTTCGTGTTCACATTATCCCATTTGACTGGAACAACCTCCTTTCCTAATGGAAAATTATAGAATTTTAACGATTTTCTAGAATCTTATTCAATAATTCAAATCAGCTAATTTCTTCTTTGAGGCATAATCTAACATTGAAAACCTAAATTTTGCCTTCTAATTCTAGAATGAAGGTGTTGTAAAACCTACTTAAATTCACATCATCTAACTTCTTTTTTTAATCACAATCCCGCACTTAAGTCCCAATTCTTCTTTGTTCCTATTTCAAAATATAATTTTTGGGCTATTCTTTCAAACTTATGTTATTTAATTATGACCTTTAATATCCCTCAAGATTTTTCTATATCTGCTATTTTCCAAAAGTAGAACTCTTATAGAACCTTTTCTATTTTCAATTCTTCTTCAATCTGCCTAATCTGTTTCTTTTAACTCCACTTCTTCTGATTCATAGATGCGATTTCGGCTTAGATTGTGTTCACAGAGAAGACCTGATACCATGACTATAGAATGTTCTAAAAACTCACTGGAGACCCTTTTTCGAACATTTTCACTGTTCCTTCTCCAATAGAATTGTTCTAGAATACTCACAGACCTCTAAAATTTCAAGGAAACTGCCAGTTTTAAGTCTTTTCATAATCATGTTATCCGATTTGACTGGAACAACGTCCTTTTCTAATGGAAAATTATAGAATTTTGACGATATTCTAGAATCTTATTCAATAATTCAAATCAGATAATTTCTTCTTTGAGGCATAATCTAACATTGAAAACCTAAATTTTGCCTTCTAATTCTAGAATGAAGGCGTTGTAAGACCTACTTAAATTCACATCATCTAACTTCTTTTTTTAATCACAATCCCGCACTTAAGTCCCAATTCTTCTTTGTTCCTATTTCAAAATATAATTTTTGGGCTATTCTTTCAAACTTATGTTATTTAATTATGACCTTTAATATCCCTCAAGATTTTTCTATATCTGCTATTTTCCAAAAGTAGAACTCTTATAGAACCTTTTCTATTTTCAATTCTTCTTCAATCTGCCTAATCTGTTTCTTTTAACTCCACTTCTTCTGATTCATAGATGCGATTTCGGCTTAGATTGTGTTCACAGAGAAGACCTGATACCATGACTACAGAATGTTCTAAAAATTCACTGGAGACCCTTTTTCGAAAATTTTCACTGTTCCATCTCCAATAGAATTGTTCTAAAATACTCACAGACCTCTAAAATTTCAAGGAAACTGCCAGTTTTAAGTCTTTTCATAATCATATTATCCGATTCGACTGGAACAACGTCCTTTTCTAATGGAAAATTATAGAATTTTGACGATATTCTAGAATCTTATTCAATAATTCAAATCAGATAATTTCTTCTTTGAGGCATAATCTAACATTGAAAACCTAAATTTTGCCTTCTAATTCTAGAATGAAGGCGTTGTAAAACCTACTTAAATTCACATCATCCAACTTCTTTTTTTAATCACAATCCCGCACTTAAGTTCCAATTCTTCTTTGTTCCTATTTCAAAATATAATTTTTGGGCTATTCTTTCAAACTTATGTTATTTAATTATGACCTTTAATATCCCTCAAGATTTTTCTATATCTGCTATTTTCCAAAAGTAGAACTCTTATAGAAACTTTTCTATTTTCAATTCTTCTTCAATCTGCCTAATCTGTTTCTTTTAACTCCACTTCTTCTGATTCATAGATGCGATTTCGGCTTAGATTGTGTTCACAGAGAAAACCTGATACCATGACTATAGAATGTTCTAACAATTCACTGGAGACCCTTTTTCGAAAATTTTCACTGTTCCTTCTCCAATAGAATTGTTCTAGAATACTCACAGACCTCTAAAATTTCAAGGAAACTTCCAATTTTAAGTCTTTTCATATTCATATTATCCCATTTTACTGGAACAACGTTCTTTGCCAGTGCAAAATTATAGAACTTTGGGGATCTTCTAGAATCTTCTTCAATAATTCAAATTAGCTCATTTCTTTTTTGAGACATAATCTAACACTGAAGACCTAAATTTTGCCTTCTAATTCTAGAATAAAGGCGTTGTAGAACCTACTTGAATTCACATTATCTAAGTTCTTTTTTTAATCACAATCCCCCACTGAAGTCCTAATTCTTCTTTATTCCTATTTCAAAATATAATTGTTGGACTATTCTTTCAAACTTATGTTATTTAATTATGACCTTTAACATCCCTCAAGATTTTTCTATATCTGCTATTTTTCATAAGTAGAACTCTTATAGAACCTTTTTTATTTTCAATTCTTCTTCAATCTTCCTAATCTGTTTCTTCTAACTCCACTTCTTCTGATTCATAGATGCGATTTCGGCTTAGATTGTGTTCACAGAGAAAACCTGATACCATGACTATAGAATGTTCTAAAAATTAACTGGAGACCCTTTTTCGAACATTTTCACTGTTCCTTCTCCAATAGAATTGTTCTAGAATACTCACAGACCTCTAAAATTTCAAGGAAACTTCCAATTTTAAGTCTTTTCATATTCATATTATTCCATTTTACTGGACAATGTCCTTGGCCAGTGGAAAATTATAGAACTTTGACTATCTTCGAGAATCTTCTTTAATCATTCAAATCACCTAATTTCTTCTTTGAGGCATAATCTAACATTGAAAACCTAAATTTTGCCTTCTAATTCTAGAATAAAGGCGTTGTAGAACCTACTTGAATTCACATTATCTAAGTTCTTTTTTAATCACAATCCCCCACTGAAGTCCTAATTCTTCTTTATTCCAATTTCAAAATATAATTGTTGGACTATTCTTTCAAAATTATGTTATTTAATTATGACCTTTAACATCCCTCAAGATTTTTCTATATCTGCTATTTTTCATAAGTAGAACTCTTATAGAACTTTTTTTTTTCAATTCTTCTTCAATCTTCCTAATCTGTTTCTTCTAACTCCACTTCTTCTGATTCATAGATGCGATTTCGGCTTAGATTGTGTTCACAGAGAAAACCTGATACCATGACTATAGAATGTTCTAAAAATTAACTGGAGACCCTTTTTCGAACATTTTCACTGTTCCTTCTCCAATAGAATTGTTCTAGAATACTCACAGACCTCTAAAATTTCAAGGAAACTTCCAATTTTAAGTCTTTTCATATTCATATTATTCCATTTTACTGGACAATGTCCTTGGCCAGTGGAAAATTATAGAACTTTGACTATCTTCGAGAATCTTCTTTAATCATTCAAATCACCTAATTTCTTCTTTGAGGCATAATCTAACATTGAAAACCTAAATTTTGCCTTCTAATTCTAAAATAAAGGCGTTGTAGAACCTACTTGAATTCACATTATCTAAGTTCTTTTTTAATCACAATCCCCCACTGAAGTCCTAATTCTTCTTTATTCCGATTTCAAAATATAATTTTTGGACTATTCTTTTAAACTTATGTTATTTAATTATGAACTTTAACATCCCTCAAGATTTTTCTATATCAGCTATTTTCCATAAGTAGAACTCTTATAGAACCTGTTCTATTTCCAATTCTTCTTCAATCTTCCTAAACTGTTTCTTCTAACTCCACTTCTTCTGATTCATAGATGCGATTTTGGCCTAGGTTGTTTTCACAGAGTAGATCTGATACCATGGCAATAGAATGTTCTAAAAATTTACTGGAGACCCTTTTTCGAACATTTTCACTGTTCCTTCTCCAATAGAATTGTTCTAGAATACTCACAGACCTCTAAAATTTCAAGGAAACTTCCAGTTGTAAGTCTTTTCATATTCATAATATCCAATTTCACTGGAACAACGTCCTCTGCCAGTGGAAAATTATAGAACTTTGACGATCTACTAGAATCTTCTTTAATAATTCAAATCAGCTAATTTCTTCTTTGATGCATAATCTAACATTGAAGACCTAAATTTTGCCTTCTAATTCTAGAATAAAGGCGTTGTAAAACCTACTTAAATTCACGTTATCTAACTTCTTTTTTTAATCACAATCCCGCACTGAAGGCCTAATTCTTCCTTGTTCCTATTTCAAAATATAATTTTTAGACTATTCTTTCAGACGTACGTTATTTAACTATGACCTTTAACATCCCCAAGATTTTTCTATATCTGATATTTTCCATAAGTAGAACTCTTCTAGAACCTTCTCCATTTTTGATTCTTCTTGAATTTTCCTAATCTGTTTCTTCTAACTCCACTTCTTCGAATTCGTGGCAACGATTTTGGCGTGCGTTGTCTTCACACAGAATTCCTTATGTCATGCTTGTAGAATGTTCCAAAAATTTATTGAAAATCCATTTTTGAGCCCTTTATCTTTTTTTTCCAAAATTAGATGTTTCAGAACTCAAAATTGATGTTGCAATGAAGTCTAAATATTTCAAAGACTACTAGAATGGAGTTGTTCTACATTATAAGTATTTCAACATATCATAGAATGTTTCCTTTCGTCAGGGTAATTTTTTCCAAGGAAATGTTCTAAAACCTTCTCAGGTACAATCTTCCTTGGTTTCAGTCCTGGATATTATTTACTCCTCTGTCTTGATCAATCCACCAATAAAAGTTTCTCAGATCTACTTCTTGCTAATGATGGAGCAACAAATAAAATGTAAACGAAAGAAATAACAAAAAAGCAAAATTTGAGCTCATTAATTTATAATTCAGCTTTCTAACATAAAGTAGGCAAACCAACACTTATTTAAATTTTTCAATTATTCTTCGAACAAGCGCGCTCCATCCCAGATTCAAATTCCCACAAACTCGGCATACAAAACACCCAACTCTCGAAAATTCTCTCAATACCAATCCTCCCACAAATTCACCTCGTGTACACACAAATAAACCAAGAAACTGCATAACAAGTGAATGCCGCTGACCCGAAACTGTGTTATCAGCTAAAATCGGTCGAACGTGCGTCGAGAACAAAATTTCAATCCAAAACCGAGTTTTACCAACAGGTGTATATGTTTCCATTTGCAGAAAATTTCAAGGTTGCAATAGTGAAATGAAACGATCAAGAACAGTTACCGCTGACACAACACTTCCTAAAATAAGACATAACGGATACACCCGAAGGTCGAAGACTAGACGTCAACAATTAAACACCATTCCGACAATAGCTTTTTCAAAAGTGCTCCAACACCCAGTCGAAACTTATAAGGACCGCGTCATTACCAAATGTCAATATTTAAATGTCGCGCATTTTTAGAGCGACACCACTCCACTTCCACGTTACGTAAAGCGTGCAATAGCGTTTCGTAATGATTATTGATAATAATTAGAAAATACCCACTTGAAATTGCAAATATTAATTCTGGTAGGATAATACGCCGCTTTCTCATTGTCTGGACACGTAATTTCTCCACATATACACACCGTAAGCGGTCTTAAACGGTGAGGTTATGTAACGTTTGAGATGCACTGGTTCGGAACAGGTGTTCCAGCTGGTGCGTAAGTGTAACATTCGCACCCTGTATAACTTTTCAATGGAGATTCGTGTCAAGAGGCTATCAGATTACGGGGAAACGCTGGGCGGATACAAAGCGACTTTTATGCACTGGTTTCGATCGTAAAAGCGGATCCTTTGCGATTTTACGATTGCCGTTATGCTGCGGTATTGTTAATAAATGTCGTTACGCTTGCCTTATGTGAAGCCGAAGAGGGATTGAATTGCGTTACGGCGGTGATGACTCGTTGACGAAGCCGCTGAGTAGGGGAAACGTTCCTGAAAGTGCACGCATCACAAAAAAATAGTTGTTTTCTTCACCGAAAACAAACATTACAAATATTTATTTTTACCAGTCAAACCTATTATATAAATGCATTTTTTTTCTAACAACAACTTTGTCGTCCACCGAAAAACAAGCTCCAAGGTCTCCCAGTCAATAAATTCCAAAACCCTCTCTTATCTCACAATATTCCGCTGGTCTCGACCATAAACACACCCACCTCACCCTTTTCCAATTTCGCCCATTTTATCTTCCAAATCCAGTCGACTTTTTTAAATTTGCTATTATAATGGATCGCATGCATCACCCAGGTCGCACCGACACAAAACCCATCTCCCGGTATCGATTCGCGCCAACTGTTTCGAATACATTACCATATTTACCATAACTCACAACCATCAGTGCTCGCAACTAAATTACAAACTACAGAAGAGTCGCTCGAAAAAAAGCTGATTTGCATTGAATGGCGACGATTACCGCTCGCAAAAAGAAAGATAAATAAAACGTAATTAGTATCGTCGTCTTGTTCGGAGCGGCCTTAATGCGCTCGAAGGCCGCATCGGGATGCAAATAACACGAAGAAAACGCGGGAAGGTTTGAATTATTCATCGAGGCGTCAGCGATATGTCAATTTTCTTGAGCGCTCTTTCATTAGGAGACCTTAACATTGTATGGTAATCTGGAGTTTTGGCTCGGGGAGTGCAGCTGCCTTGACACGGTTTTTAACTCTGGAAAACTAGAGCAGATTTTCGCGGTATGGAAACTCGTAGGAAATGAAAAAAAAATGGTGGCGACTAATTACATAGTAACCATCCCGGAAACTGGTTATTTATGACTAATTACAACTGATTAATTAGTACAGTACAACACAAGGTCTATTTCGTTGGCCCGCGTGGCATAATTGCGGTTAATGTTCTGTGTACTTAATTAATTATAAGTAATTACTTAAAAATCTATTAACACAATTTAAGTATTTTCAAAGTCTAGTTCCATACTTAGGTTATTAATCCATTTATTTGTTTTTAAAACTTATACAGGTGTTCCAAAAGTTGTCAGAAGATCATGCATTTAACATAATAGAACTCATTTAAGGGTACAGATTCAAACTATTTTCAAAAGTATAGCTTAAACTGAAAACAGTAGATATTTCTTTGAGATAACATTTCCATAATTAATCTAATTAATCCCTCGTTGAATAAATTAATTGATTAATTACATTTAATTAACTGGATAACACAATGTATTTTCTTCATAGAAATAATAAATTAATTAGTGCATGTATGGTAAAACAGGGTCGGCTTCCTTCGCCCGCTTTGTATAATTACAGTTAATTCCTTGGCGAAATTACACTCAATTTCCTGTGCACCTAATTAATTATAAGTAGTTGTAATTGGGCGATAATTAATCAATTAAATATTAATATAAGTAAAAAAGTAATAAAATCGATATTCCAGACCCAAATTATTTTCCCCAATATTAACCCAATTATGTATTTTTTAAATTTATACAGGTTGGACTGACAAACGATGTCGATATTTTTTTGAGAATAATTTTTCGATTATAATTAATGTAATTATCGCAATGCACATTTATCACAGACTAGCTCGATACAAATAATATTTAGTTAACGTCCTGTCAACTGATTAATTAAGACTAATTCAAATTAATTAATTAGGGCATGTGAGGTAGAACACAGGGTCTGTTTCCTTCACTTGCATTGTATAATTACAGTTAATTTCTTACGAATCTAATTAGTTATAATTGCCAATAATTAGGTCGTAGTTAATTAGTATATTTTGCAACAAAATAATTTTGGGCGCTGTTTTCATAATCTGATTCCATATTCAGAACATCGTTACTTTACCCTTTGAAGCTTAACTGATTCTTCATATTAAACCATTTTATTTATCATTTAAATCTATAGAGGGTCCCAAAAACACCACGCATTTCATTAAAAATAATTAACGCATAATATTAGGGCCATACAAAGAATAATCAGATAATATCCTGTCGACTGGTTAATTATGACAAATTAAGATGAATTAATTAGTGCGCTGCAACATAGGGTTCGTTTCGTTGGCTCGCGTGACGAAATTACACTTAATTTCCTGTGCATCTACTTAGTTATAAGTGGTTGTAATTAGACCATAATTAATTAATTGACTATTAATATAATTTAAAAAGGAATAAAATGATCTTCGTTAACTGTTTTCAAAATCTCATTCTGTACTCAGGTAATTATTACTTTACTATCGGAGACTGAAATAATTCTTCAACATTAACTCAATTATTTATTTTTTAAACTTATACAGGTAGGTCTGAAAAACAGTGTCCATATTTCTTTGAGAATAACTTTTCGATAATAATTAATCTAATTAATTATGAAGTATTCATTTAATAAATTAATAAAAATAATTAGGACACGCAATGCACATTTATCACAGACTGGCCCGATACAAATAATATTAAATTAACCTCCTGTCAACTGATTAATTAAGACTAATTCAAATGAATTAATTAGGGCACGTGAGGTAGAACACAGGGTCTGTTTCCTTCACTTGCATTGTAAAATTACAGTTAATTTCTTACGTATCTAATTAGTTAGTTATAATTGCCAATAATTAGGTCGTAGTTAATTAGTATATTTTGCAACAAAATAACTTTTGTGCTCTGTTTTCATAATCTGATTCCATATTCAGAACATCTTTACTTTATCCTTTGAATCTAAACTTATTCTTCATATTAAACCATTTTATTTATCATTTAAATCTATAGAGGGTCCCAAAAACACTACGTATTTGATTAAAAATAATTAACGCATAATATTAGGGCCATATAAAGAATAATCAGATAATATCCTGTCAACTGGTTAATTATGACTAATTAAGATGAATTAATTAGTGCGCTGCAACATAGGGTTCGTTTCGTTGGCTCGCGTGGCGAAATTACAGTTAATTTCCTGTGGATATACTTAGTTATAAGTGGTTGTAATTAGACCATAATTAATTAATTGACTATTAATATAATTTAAAAAGGAATAAAATGATCTTCGTTAACTGTTTTCAAAACCTCATTCTGTATTCAGGTAATTATTATTTTCCTATCTGAGACTGAAATAATTCTTCAACATTAACTCAGTTATTTAATTTTTAAACTTATACAGGTTGGTTTGAAAAACGGTGTCGATGTTTCTTTGAGAATAATTTTTCGATAATAATTAATCTAATTAATTATGAAGTATTCATTTGATTCCTTGATAAAAATAATTAGGACACGCAAAGCACATTTATCACAGACTAGCCCGATACAAATAATATTAAGTTAACGTCTTGTCAACTAATTAATTAAAACTAATTCAAATTAATTAATTAGAGTAGGTGAGGTAGAACACAGGGTGTTTCCTTCGCTTGCATTGTCTAATTACAGTTAATTTCTTACGTATCTAATTAGTTATAATTGCCAATAATTAAGTCGTAGTTAATTAGTATATTTAGCAACAAAATAATTTTGGTGCTCTGTTTCATAATCTGATTACATATTCAGAACATCTTTACTTTATCCTTTGAATCTAAACTTATTCTTCATATTAAACCATTTTATTTATCATTTAAATCTATAGAGGGTCCCAAAAACACTACGTATTTCATTGAAAATAATTGACGCATAATATTAGGGCCATATAAAAAATAATCAGATAATATCCTGTCAACTGGTTAATTATGACTAATTAAGATGAATTAATTAGTGCGCTGCAACATAGGGTTCGTTTCGTTGGCTCGCGTGGCGAAATTACAGTTAATTTCCTGTGGATATACTTAGTTATAAGTGGTTGTAATTAGACCATAATTAATTAATTGACTATTAATATAATTTAAAAAGGAATAAAATGATCTTCGTTAACTGTTTTCAAAACCTCATTCTGCACTTAAGTAATTATTATTTTCCTCTCTGAGACTGAAATAATTCTTCAACATTAACTCAATTATTTATTTTTTAAACTTATCCAGGTTGGTCTGAAAAACAGTGTCGATATTTCTTTGAGAATCACTTTTCGATAATAATTAAATCTAATTAATTATGAAGTATCCATTTAATAACTTTAAAAAAATAATTCGGGCACGCAATCCACATTTATCACAGACTAGCCCGATACAAATAATATTAAGTTAACGTCCTGTCACCTGATTAATTAAGACTAATTGAAAATAATTAATTAGGGTACGTGAGGTAGAACACAGAGTCTGTTTCCTTCACTTGCATTGTATAATTACAGTGAATTTCTTGCGTATCTAATTAGTTACAATTGCCAATAATTAGGTCGTTGTTAATTAGTATATTTTGCAACAAAATAATTTTGGCGCTCTGTTTTCATAATCTGATTCCATATTCAAAACATCTTTACTTTACCCTTTGAATTTTAACTTATTCTTCATATTAAACCATTTTATTTATCATTTGAATCTATAGAGGGTCCCAAAAACACTACGCATTTCATTAAAAATAATTAACGCATAATATTAGGGCCATACAAAGAATAATCGTAAAATATCTTGTCAACAGGTTAATTATGACTAATTAAGATGAATTAATTAGTGCGCTGCAACATAGGGTTCGTTTCGTTGGCTCGCGTGGCGAAATTACAGTTCATTTCCTGTGCATCTACTTAGTTATAAATAGTTGTAATTAGACCATAATTAATCAATTGACTATTAATATAATTTAAAACGGAATAAAATGATTTTCGTTGACTGTTTTCAAAATCTCATTCTGTACTCAGGTAATTATTATTTTCCTATCTGAGACTGAAATAATTCTTCAACATTAACTCAATTATTTATTTTTTGAACTTATATAGGTTGGTCCGAAAAACAGTGTCGATGTTTCTTTGAGAATAACTTTTCGATAATAATTAATCTAATTAATTTTTAAGTATTCATTTAATAAATTAAAAAAAAATAATAGGACACGCAATGCACATTTATCACAGACTAGCCCGATACAAATAATATTAAGTTAACGTCCTGTCAACTGATTAATTAAGCCTAATTCATATTAATTAATTACAGCACGTGAGGTAAAACACAGGGTATGTTTCCTTCACTTGGATTGTATAATTACAGTTAATTTCTTACGTATCTAATTAGTTATAATTGCCAATAATTAGGTCGTAGTTAATTAGTATATTTTGCAACAAAATAATTTTGGTGCTCTGTTTTCATAATCTGATTCCATATTCAGAACATCTTTACTTTACCCTTTGAATCTTAACTTATTTTTCATATTAAACCATTTTATTTATCACTTAAATCTATAGAAGGTCCCAAAACACTACGCATTTCATTAAAAATAATTAACGCCTAATATTAGGGCCATACAAAGAATAATCAGATAATATCCTGTCAACTGGTTAATTATGACTAATTAAGATGAATTAATTAGTGCGTTGCAACATAGGGTTCGTTTCGTTGGTTCGCGTGGCGAAATTACAGTTAATTTCCTGTGCATCTACTTAGTTATAAGTGGATGTAATTAGACCATAACTAATTAATTGACTATTAATATAATTTAAAAAGGAATAAAATGATCTTCGTTAACTCTTTTCAAAACCTCATTCTGTATTCAGGTAATTATTATTTTCCTATCTGAGACTAAAATTATTCTTCAACAGTAACTCAATTATTTTTTTTTAAACTTATACAGGTTGGTCTGAAAAACAGTGTCGATGTTTCTTTGAGAATAACTTTCGATAATAATTAATCTAATTATTATGAAGTATTCATTTAATAAATTAATAAAAATAATTAGGGCACGTGAGGTAGAACACAGAGTCTGTTTCCTTCACTTGCATTGTAAAATTACAGTTAATTTCTTACGTATCTAATTAGTTAGTTATAATTGCCAATAATTAGGTCGTAGTTAATTAGTATATTTTGCAACAAAATAATTTTGGTGCTCTGTTTTGATAATTTGATTCCATATTCAGAATATCTTTACTTTACCCTTTGAAGCTTAACTGATTCTTTATATTAAACCATTTTATTTATCATTTAAATCTATAGAGGGTCCCAAAAACACTACGCATTTCATTAAAAGTAATTAACGCATAATATTAGGGCCATACAAAGAATAATCAGATAATATCCTGTCAACTGGTTAATTATGACTAATTAAGATGAATTAATTAGTGCGCTGCAACATAGGATTCGTTTCGTTGGTTCGCGTGGCGAAATTACAGTTAATTTCCTGTGCATCTACTTAGTTATAAGTAGTTATAATTAGACCATAATTATTTAATTGACTATTAATATAATTTAAAAAGGAATAAAATGATTTTCGTTGACTGTTTTCAAAATCTCATTCTGTACTCAGGTAATTATTATTTTCCTGTCTGAGACTGAAATTATTCTTCAACATTAACTCAGTTATTTATTTTTTAAACTTATACAGGTTGGTCTGAAAAACAGTGTCGATATTTCTTTGAGAATAACTTTTCGATTATAATTAATCTAATTAATTATGAAGTATCCATTTAATAAATTAATAAAAATAATTCGGGCACGCAATACACATTTATCACAGACTAGCCCAATACATAGTATGAAGTTAACGTCCTGTCAATTGATTAATTAAGACTAATTAAAATTAATTAGGGCACGTGAGGTACAACACAGGGTCTGTTTCCTTCGCTCGCATCATATAATTACAGTTAATTTCTTTCGTATCTAGTTAAGTTTAATTACTCATAATTAAATCGTAATTAATTAGTAATGAAAAGCAGATTAAAAAGAGACAAAGTAATGTCTAAGAAATGCAATAATAAAACGATGAAAAAATGTGAACTTTTCTTGCTTTTGTGTTGGCTTAACGGAAGTATTTGTGTGACAGTTATGTCAGTTGTGTGCGATAAATTTAGGTGATATTTTGGATACATTTTGTAATTAAAAATGTCAACAATCTATCAATCTTGGCAGCTGAAAACCGGAAATTATAGAAAACACCATGACACCAATTTCAACTAAAAATCTATAATTGCCAATAGACTTAGTCATTTCTGATTACGTGGTATATACAGACTGAACATAAAAAAAAAACAGAAAAAGTTTTATTTAAAGTGTGAGAAGAATCAGACAAAAAGACAAACAAAAAGGGAATGTGGAATGAAAAATATATGTAGTTGGAAATCATTTGGTAAAACACATGTAAAAACAACCAAAAAAAAAAAGGAGTGCTATAAACTCTGTTGCTACTTCATGTTAAACTCAGTTTATGGTTTATTCCAGTTCTTGAACCGTGAATAAATTGCTCAATCATATTGACCTCTTCTACTTTTTCACAATACGCGAATTTTTTCCAGCCGACTATAACAACACAATTACAAAAGCAGCGCCACATTCTTTACATAAACAGCTAATAGCTACACCACAACTAAACAACAACATTTCAAAAACACCTCAAGATAATAATTCCTTTCTCAATCCTTTATCAATCAAGCCTTGCCCTCCCCCACAGGATGTCTCAACCGGAAATTCATTAAAACAATTGCGCCTTATCCTCCGTCGAAGAAAATCCTCAAACATCTCCACTCCGAAAAGAAATCGCGCCAATTAACCTTGACATTTGCGAACCTCCATTACGTAAACCCCTTCTTCTATTAATTAATTTCAAAAGACAAACCGACTCCGGTGTCCCAGCGGCCCCCAAAAGCGCCGAAAAAAAGTAAAAGTGCCAATAAATCCGCTCGCACCGCGTCATAAATTAAATCAAATTAAATTTTACGTAATTATTCATTTGAATACGTTTCACATGTGGCTGACGTAACAGCCCTTCGACAGCGCAAAACGGTAATAAATGGTTGGCAGGCCGTGCACGTTGTGCATGGAGCGTGCACAACGTTGGGCAAGAAAATTTTTATACCATTATGGGAGCAAATGTCAGGAGAAACCATGGACTGGTTTGGGCAGCGGGAACAGGAAACTGCGGGTAATTGCGGGCTTTTTGGCGCTGAAGTGAAAATTTGGTACTGAGTTGGGTGCCCGGGGGGGGGTAATTAGCAATTACGTTGCGGAATGATGGGTATGGGCGGATTTGGTAAAGCTGCTGCAATAGGTGAAGAGAAACGGTTTGCGAAATAATGTGAAAAATTTTTCCAAAATTTTGGGCTGATCAAAATTCGTAATTATTAGAAACACCGACATTCACTTGGAATGTCACATATTTAACATACGGGCTCTTTTACGGCGGAATTTTTTAATGACTTGCGTTACTTAGAAGGAAATATCATTAGCTTCACAAATGTAATTACAATTACACTAGTTTCTCGGTTGGTCAGTGGCATTGGGCCCCTTAATAAATAACAATAACGACCCATCATTAAGTCAAGTCGCACCTGTCAATTTCTCGGCATCTATTAACAATTATAATTTAGATAGTTGCTATCTCTGATCACGCCTCCCATATTCATTGTATACGTGTCCAGCGATTTTTTTAAATGGAAACCTGACCGTTAGCGCGTGCTTATCGTCGGAAGTGAAAAAATATTCACTCAGACCAAATTAACTCAAAATAAAACTAAAATACTTGAATACATTTGTGAGAAAATTCCACTGGTGTTACAATAATTAATTATCTGAAACACCTTCACAAAGACTAATCAGCACAGTCTTGTCAAGTAATCCAGAACGCGGAATTTCTGGTTATAAAATAAAGCTTAATTAATATGATCCTACATATTCTTTACAAATCTGGAGCATCGAAACACCGATCCATACTTTCAACAAACAATCTAATTTATGTTAACACGACACCGGTGAATGAATATTCCAATTAAAAATTATCAACACGTAAAAGCTCTATTCCCATGTTTTCTTGCTTTTTTTCTCACCTGTCGCCGGTTTTCTCCACTCGACTCTAAGAAACTTGCTAAATTACAAATATTTAGGTGTTACTGCTACAACTACAGAAAATTTTTGAATTTAGAAATTTAAATTATAAATAAATGGTTTAATATTGCAGAATAAGTTTACTCTCAAAGGATAAAGTCCAAGATAATCGGAATGTGGAATCAGATTATGAAAACAAAGCTCCAAAATTATTTTGTTGCGGCGATATTATTTTGTATTAATTGGTTACTGATTAATTACAACTTAATTACGTAAAAAATTAACTGTCATTATGTAACGCAAACGAACGAAACAGACCCTCTGTTGTACCTCACGCGTACTCTTTAATTAATTTGAATCAGTTATAATTAACCACTTGACAGGACGTTAATTTATTATTGTTTACATCCGGCTAGTCAATGAATACTTGTGTTAATATTTATTTAATTAATTATAGTCTAATTACAACCACTTATAATTAGATGCATACGAAATTAACTGTAATTTCGCCACGCGAGCCAACGAAATGGGCCCTATGTTGCGCGGCACTAATTAATTAATTTTAATTAGTCATAATTAACCAATTGAAGGATATTATCTGATTATTCTTTGTTTCACTCTAACATTTGCGTTGATTGTGTTTAATGAAATGGTTTAAGGTGGTCACTACAAGGCACCATTTCATCGTAGCAACAGCCTTAACTCTACTAGTCTTCCTTCTTCTTTAATACATTGACATTTTCAACGAGAATTTTCTCTTATTTGAGTTTATTATATTCCAATACTATATTTCTAAATTACTTATTTTTATGTTTTTTCTCTTCTTACCGCCATTTTGTCTTTAAAATGTATTTCTTATATATTACATTGGATATATTTTGCTGCTTTTTTCGTCTATTTCTTGGCCTAAGATCATTTCATGTCCTTTTATTACCTTTCTTCTTCATAGTCTGTTCGTCTTCATTTTTCTTAATTTTCTACATTCAAGCAGTTCTTTCTTTTCGATTCACAGTTTGTTGAACAGAATCTTTCATTTTCTTCTGCAATAAATCCTTTTTTAAGGTTGTTGCTACATGAAATCGGCAAAAAATTGAGCCAATTGATTTTCCACGAGAATTTTAGGTAAAACAGCGATTTGCAAGACTTGGCAGAAAAATTCATTGCTGCTTTATTATCCATTATTTCTCGAGAATTTATGATAATTTTGAAAGAGAAAACATCAAAATATGTTTCTATAGTTTTATTTTTTGTAATAACAATAAATGAATTGGTGAAAATATTTGTCAAAAGTTTGACACGAAATTATGAAATTATTTTATTTCAGAGAAAAAAAATTTCCTATAAAAACCTCCTTTAATCGTTCCTTTTTCAACGCTATAAAACACAGTTGTGAAATATTGGAAAACAAGAAAGCAATTAGTTTTTTAGGTAATCACTACAAGTCACTATTTGACTTTGGATTCTTATGAAGCTTAGGGAGTCACTGTTCTTGTCCATTTCATCGTAGCAACAGCCTTAACTCTACTATTCTTCCTTCTTCTTTAATACATTGACATTTTCATCGAGAATCTTCTGTTATTTGAGTTTATTATATTCCAGTACTGTATTTCTAAATTACTTTTTTTTATGTATTTTCTCTTTTTATTGCCGTTTTGTTTTTAAAATGTATTTGTTATACATAACATTGCATATATTTTGCTTCTGTTTCTTTCTGTTTCTTGACCTAAGATAATTTCATGTCCTTTTATTATCTTTCTTCTTCATAGTCTGTTCGTCTTCATTTCTTCTTAATTTTTGTACATTCAAGCAGTTCTTTCATTTCGATTCAGTTTGTTGAACAGAAACTTTTATTCTTCTACAAAAAATCCTGCTTTAAGGTTGTTGCTACACTGAAATCGGCAAGAATTTTTGGTAAAATAGCGGTTTGCAGGGCTTACGAAAAGAACTAATTGATATTTTATTATACATTCTTTCTCGATAATTTTTGATGATTTTGAAAGACGAAGGACCAAAACATGTTTCTATAGTTTTATTTTTTGTAATAACAATGAATGAATCGGTAAAAATTTTTGCCAAAAATTTGGCCCTAAATGATGAGATTATTTTACTTCAGAAAAATGTTGTTCTCCTGTATAAACCTTATTTAATCTTTTCTCTTCCAACACTGTAAGACCCAGTTGTAAAATATATTAAAACAGAAAATCGGTTACTTTTTAAGGTAGTCACTACAAGGCACCATTTCATCATTGATTCTTATGGAGCTTAGGCAGTCATTATTCTTGTCCCCTTCGTTGTAGCAACAGCCTTAACCTTGCCAATCCTTCTTCCTTTTTTAATACATTTGGCACTTTCATCTAGAAACTTTTGTTATTTAAGTCTAGTTAAATCATTCGTTTTATTTTGTCTTTTCTCTTCTTATAACCATTTTGTTTTTAAAATGTATTTCTTATGTACATTACATTGCATATATTATGCCTCTTTTTTATCTATTTTTGTTCTAAAATCACCTCATGTCCGTTTATTTTCTTCTTTCTTTATAGTCTGTTCGTCACAGTTTTTCCTTATTTTTTTTATATTTAAGCTGTCACTTATTGTCAATTCACAGTTTCTTCAACATTGTCTTTTAATCTCATCTGTAAAAATTTTTCTTTAAGGTTGTTGTTACACTGAAATCGACAAGAAATGTGGCGACAGGTCTTCCATAAGAATCAATAGTGAATTAGCTGTTTGCAGGGCTTACGAAAATAACTAATTGCTATTTTATTATACATTCTTTCTCGATAATTTTTGATGATTTTGAAAGACTAAGGACCAAATTATGTTTCTATAGTTTTATTTTTTGTAATAACAGTAGTTGAATCGGTAAAAATTTTTGCCAAAAATTTGGCCCTAAATGATGAGATTATTTTACTTCAGAAAAATGTTGTTCTCCTGTATAAACCTTATTTAATCTTTTCTCTTCCAACACTGTAAGACCCAGTTGTAAAATATTGTAAAACAGAAAATCGGTTACTTTTTAAGGTAGTCACTACAAGGCACCATTTCATCATCGATTCTTATGGAGCTTAGGCAGTCATTATTCTTGTCCGCTTCGTTGTAGCAACAGCCTTAACCTTGCCAATCCTTCTTCCTTTTTTGATACATTTGACATTTTCGTCTAGAAACTTTTGTTATTTAAGTCTAGTTAAATCATTCATTTTATTTTGCCTTTTCTCTTCTTATCACCATTTTGTTTTCAAAATGTATTTCTTATGTACATTACATTGCATATATTTTGTCTCTTTTTTATCTATTTTTGTTCTAAAATCACCTCATGTCCTTTTATTTTCCTCTTTCTTTCTAGTCTGTTCGTCACTGTTTTTCCTTTTTTTATTTATATTTAAGCTGTCACTTATTGTCAATTCACAGTTTCTTGAACATTGTCTTTTAATCTCATCTGTAAAAATTTTTCTTTAAGGTTGTTGTTACACTGAAATCGACAAGAAATGGGGCCGACAGGTCTTCCATACGAATCAATAATGAATTAGCGGTTTGCAGGGCATACGAAAAGAACTAATTGCTATTTTATTATACATTCTTTCTCGATAATTTTTTATGATTTTGAAAGACGAAGGACCAAAATATGTTTCTATAGTTTTATTTTTTGTAATAACAATGAATGAATCGGTAAAAATTTTTGCCAAAAATTTGGCCCTAAATGATGAGATTATTTTACTTCAGAAAAATGTTGCTCCCTTGTATAAACCTTATTTAATCTTTTCTCTTCCAACACTGTAAGACCCAGTTGTAAAATACTGTAAAACAGAAAATCGGTTACTTTTTAAGGTAGTCACTACAAGGTACCATTTCATCATCGATTCTTATGGAGCTTAGGCAGTCATTATTCTTGTCCGCTTCGTTGTAGCAACAGCCTTAACTTTGCCAATCCTTCTTTCTTTTTTAATACATTTGACACTTTCATCTAGAAACTTTTGTTATTTAAGTCTAGTTAAATCATTCATTTTTATTTTGCCTTTTCTCTTCTTATCACCATTTTGTTTTTAAAATGTATTTCTTATGTACATTACATTACATATATTTTGCCTCTTTTTTATCTATTTTTGTTCTGAAATTACCTCATGTCCGTTTATTTTCTTCTTTCTTTATAGTCTGTTCGTCACAGTTTTTCCTTATTTTTTTATATTTAAGCTGTCACTTATTGTCAATTCTCAGTTTCTTCACCATTGTTTTTTAATCTCATCTGTAAAAATTTTTCTTTAAGGTTGTTGTTACACTGAAATCGACAAGAAATGTGGCGACAGGTCTTCCATAAGAATCAATAGTGAATTAGCGGTTTGCAGAGATTACGAAAAGAACTAATTGCTATTTAATTATACATTCTTTCTCGATAATTTTTTATGATTTTGAAAGACGAAGGACCAAAATATGTTTCTATAGTTTTATTTTTTGTAATAACAATAAATGAATCGGTAAAAATTTTTTTCAAAAATTTGGGACTAAATGACAAGATTATTTTATTTCAGAAAAATGTTGTTGTCTTATATAAAACTTGTTTAATCATTCTTCTTTCAATACTATAAAACACAGTTATGAAATATAAAGCAGAAATCTAGTTCGTTTTTGTTAGTCACTCCAAAACACTATATAGATATATATGTGCATTACAAACGAAAATTCCTCAAACTAAAAAATGTTTCCATTTTATAAAACCCTTCACGTCCTCATTCCCCACCTTCCCGTCTAAAATTGTTTTCGAAAGACTTCTGAACTTCATTTCCCGAAAATACTCGCCAACACGCCCTCAGAATAATAGATCCCACCCTGCCGAACTTTCCCGTTGCACACTCCAGCGCCGGATGTTTCCAAAATCGTCGCTAAAAACTCGCAAACTTTCTAAAAAGAACCGAAACACTAAGACCTTTTAAACTACCATCTGTGCGCGTTTCCTCTTACTTGCCCATTAATAACTCAGAAATTTTAATAACGCATAAAATCGCTCTTTCCCAACCGATCCAAGGCAAATCGCTCCAGTCGAACAAACACAGCTCTAATTACCACTAGTCCACTGGGCGATCGCATTTCGCATTATCAATCAAGCGTTAAGTTCGATTCGGTGTAAGGCGAATTTTTACGTTTTATTATAATTAAAGTGAAACTTTTTCTATGTTTTTCGCCAAATCGCGAAAAGGTTTAGATGAACGGCTGCAACCTAGTGACCTGGAAATCGCTCCAAAGGAGTCTCGCTGGCTGGGACTTGATGCAACTTATTCGTGACGGTGTTATCGCGCCATTTTGCATAAATAACAGGGAAAAAGTGCTAGAAACAGTAGTAGAAAGCTGGCGTAGGGGGAGGGCGAAACATGCAATTTACGACATACTGCATCCAGCAATCCGTGACATGTTTTGAGGTTAAATCGCACACAGAGTCGATTTTAGTTGTATGAAAAACGAAGAATAAAAATTCCACTTGTCATCACCCCGCCACACTAAAAGCACCTTAAACTCCTCTTCACGCTCCACGGCTCCAAATTATCCGCTCTTCCCCTACTAAGCGCCCATTTCCGGCGCTCGCTTCGAAAATCCCGCAGATCTAAGAGCTTCAAATCCGTGATCTTTGCGTTAATTGCACGTTTCGAGTGGTATTTTAGCGGAAATCACGGTTTGTAGACGAGGATGACGGTCACCGGTCTGGTTGCATCGTGATGAGGCAATTACGAGGAAGAAACGGAGTTATGTCACATAATTGGGGGATTAGCATTCCTGGGTGGGGCTGTGATTAGATTTGGTAATTAAAACGAGGCGATAAAAATGTTTTATGGATGATTGGGATTTCGGAGTAAGTGCATCCGGATGGCGAGTTCTGGTGTTCCGTATTGTAGTGGAATGCGTGTGATTATGCGGGCTCGTGTGACGAGAGCGTGGTGTCGAAGTGTTCATTTTTCTAGTGAGTATTCATGTTTGGTTTTAATGAGGGTACTAACTTTAACAAGACGGAACGAGGCGTAACACTTTTGACATGATTATGCTGGAGTGGAGGTACATAGTGTGTGGTTAAATACCAGTGTTGATATTTTTAGCGAAGCGCGATCAAGATTTCTTTAAGGAAAGCCACTCCTGTAGCAAATGCTAAAAGTGATCCTGTAAGACGTAATTGTGTTAAGTTGCGAAGAACGACAGCGAAATTGCTAAAGCGTGATGAAGATGAACCCTTTTAAAGTTGAAAGACAGGCAGTCGTGCTTTCGGTTGGTATTTATGGTTGTGTTTAAAGTCACAGGGGTCATGCAAGCGTAGCGAGTTTAACGGAGAGAGCGAAGCTCGGGGCTAAAAACTGTCACAACTGGCGCTATCTTTTAACAAATTGTATTTTCCGCTAGTTCTCATCAGTTTTTTAAGTATCTGTGAAGTTTACTACCATACAAAATTTTTTACATAATATATTTTATACTCGTACTAAAAGACACACTTTTCAAGATTTTTCTAACATTTTCAGTGATTTTCTTTAGAGAACTGAGATACCCATTTTCCAAAAGACTCCAAAAATTTTTAAAAAATCTACGATAGTAGATTCAGGTCCAAGGAAACAATTTAAAAAGTCAGTCCTTTAACATTTCGTCTCATTTTTAAAATTTCGTACAAAAACCAATTTAACAAAATTTTGAGCTAAGAAACCTCAAGTTTAAAAAATCATATTTTTCGAATCGGGACTCCGATCTCAAAGTAAGTTGATTTTTATGGTACTACAAGCTTTCTTTATCCTGGGCATAACCGAAAGTACCACCATATGTACCGACAACTCAAAATTTGCCCAAATCTCTGACATAATTTCATTCATGGGTTTCGTAGGTCCTTAAATCTTACAAAAATCGTTTCCTCTGGTTTCAAAACAGCAGTTTGTCAAGTTTTATACATTTTCGACTCCTGATTTGGAAATTCGCATTTTCTAATTTGTTCACCGCAAAACACTCTGGAAGACTGAACTAAAAAAATTTCACAGGTCTTCGAAGGTTCCTAAAAAATTTGTGGAAGTAGATTCGGATCGTGGAAAGCAATTTCCGAAGCCAGATTTTTGAAATTTCCTCTCCTCTTTGAAATATCGTACGAAAACCAAATTAACAAAATTTTGAGTTTGGAAACGTCAAGTTTAAAAATTCATATTTTTCGAACCGGTAGCCCCACTTCGAAGTGAGTTGATGTTTCTGGTAGCTACAACCTCTCTTTAACGAAGAAAAAATCAATGTCTTTCTAGGAGTCGGTGCTTCCTCTGGACATAATCTATAGTACCATCATGTACCGTCAGCTAAAAATTTGCCCAAATCTCAGCCCTAATTCCATTCGTGGGTTTCGTAGGTCCTTAAATCTTACAAAAATCGTTTCCTCTGGTCTCAAAACAGTGATTTGTCAAGTTTTATACATTTACGACTCCTGATTTGGAAATTCGCATTTTCTAATTTGTTCACCGCAAAACACTCTGGAAGACTGAACTAAAAAAATTTCACAGGTCTTCGAAGGTTCCTAAAAAATTTGTGGAAGTAGATTCGGATCGTGGGAAGCAATTTCCGAAGTCAGATTTTTGAAATTTCCTCTCCTCTTTGAAACATCGTATGAAAACCAAATTAAGAAAATTTTGAGGTAGCAAACGTCAAGTTTAAAAATTCATATTTTTCGAACCGGTAACCCAATTTCGAAGTGAGTTGATGTTTCTGGTAACTACAACCTCTCTTTACCCAAGAAAAAATCAATATCTTTCTAGGAGTCGGTGCTTCCTCTGGACATAATCTATAGTACCATCATGTACCGTCAGCTAAAAATTTGCCAAAATCTCAGCCCAAATTCCATTCATGCGTTTTCTAGGTCCATAAATCTTACAAAAATCGTTTCCTCTGCTATCAAAACAGTAATTTGTCAAGTTTTATATATTTACGACTCCTGATTTGGAAATTCGCATTTTCTAATTTGTTCACCGCAAAACACTCTGGAAGACTGAACTAAAAAAATTTCACAGGTCTTCGAAAGTTCCTAAAAAATTTGTGGAAGTAGATCCGGATCGTGGGAAGCAATTCCCGAAGTCAGATTTTTGAAATTTCCTATCCTCTTTGAAATATCGTACGAAAACCAAATTAACAAAATTTTGAGCTAAGAAACCTCAAGTTTAAAAAATAATATTTTTCGAACCGACACTTCGATTTCGAAGTGAGTTGACTTTTCTGGTAGCTACAACCCTTCTTTATTCAAGAAAAAATCAATGTGTCTCTGAGAGTCGGGGCTTCCCCTGGGCATAACCGGAAATACCACCATACACCGCCAACTCAAAATTCGCCCAAATCTTTGACATAATTCCATTCACGGGTCTTAAAAATCCTTGAATCTTACAAAAATCGTTTCGTTTGGTCTCAAAACAGTAATGTGTCAAATTTTGTCCATTTTCGACTTCCACTTTAGAAAGTCGTATTTTTTTTGGTTCTTCTAACGCAAACATCTCGAGGGCCGAGATAATCACTTTTCAGAAGCTTTCGAAAAATTCTTAAAAATTTACAAAAGTATATTTCGGTCCAGGGAAATCATTTCCAACGTCGGACTTTTGCAATTTCGTATCGTTTTTAAAATACCTTATCAAAACCAATTTAACAAAATTTTGAGTCAGGAAAAGTCAAGTTTGAAAAATCATATTCTTCGAACCGGTACTCCGATTTCGAAGTGAGTTGACTTTTCTAGTAGCTACAATCTTTCTGTATTCAAGAAAAAATCAATGTCTCTCTGGGGGTCGGGGCTTCCCCTGGGCACAACCGGAAATACCACCATATACCGCCAACTCAAAATTTGCCCAAATCTTTGACATAATACCATTCAAGGGTCTTAAAAATCCTTGAATCTTACAAAAATCGTTTCGTTTGGTCTCAAAACAGTAATGTGTCAAATTTTGTACATTTTCGACTTCCACTTCAAAAAGTCGTATTGTTTTATTTCTTCTGGCGCAAACATCCCGAGGGCCGAGATAATCACTTTTCAGAAGCTTTCGAAAAATCCTTAAAAATTTACAAAAGTAGATTTCGGTCCAGGGAAACAATTTCCAACGTCAGACTCTTGACATTTCGTGTCGTTTTTAAAATACCTTACCAAAACCAATTTAACAAAATTTTGAGTTAGGAAAAGTCAAGTTTGAAAAATCATATTCTTCGAACCGGTACTCCGATTTCGAAGTGTGTTGACTTTTCTGGTAGCTACAACCTTTCTTTATTCACGAAAAAATCAATGTCTCTCTGAGAGTCGGGTCTTCCCCTGGGCATAATCGAAAATACCACCATATACCGCCAACTCAAAATTTGCCCAAATCTTTGACATAATTCCATTCACGGGTCTTAAAAATCCTTGAATCTTACAAAAATCGTTTCGTTTGGTCGCAAAACAGTAATGTGTCAAATTTTGTACACTTTCTTCTTCCACTTTAGAAAGTCGTATTTTTTTATTTCTTCTAACGCAAATATCTCGAGTGCCGAGATAATCATTTTTCAGAAGCTTTCGAAAAATTCTTAAAAATTTACAAAAGTAGATTTCGGCCCAGGGAAATAATTTCCAACGTCAGACTCTTGAAATTTCGTGTCGTTTTTAAAATACCTTACTAAAACCAATTTAACAAAATTTTGAGTTAGGAAAAGTCAAGTTTGAAAAATCATATTCTTCGAACCGGTACTCCGATTTCGAAGTGAGTTGACTTTTCTGGTAGCTACAACCTCTCTTTATTCAAGAAAAAATCAATGTATCTCTGAGAGTCGGGGCTTCCCCTGGGCATAATCGAAAATACCACCATATACCGCCAACTCAAAATTTGCCCAAATCTTTGACATAATTTCCATTCACGGGTCTTAAAAATCCTTGAATCTTACAAAAATCGTTTCGCTTAGTCTCAAAACAGTAATGTGTCAAATTTTGTCCATTTTCGACTTCCACTTTAGAAAGTCGTATTTTTTTATTTCTTCTAACGCAAACATCTCGAGGGCCGAGATAATCATTTTTCAGAAGCTTTCAAAAAATTCTTAAAAATTTACAAAAGTAGATTTCGGTCCAGGGAAATAATTTCCAACGTCAGACTCTTGAAATTTCGTGTCGTTTTTAAAATACCTTACTAAAACCAATTTAACAAAATTTTGAGTTAGGAAAAGTCAAGTTTGAAAAATCATATTCGTCGAACCGGTACTCCGATTTCGAAGTGAGTTGACTTTTCTGGTAGCTACAATCTTTCTTTATTCAAGAAAAAATCAATGTTTCTCTGAGAGTCGGGGCTTCACCTGGGCATAATCAAAAATACCACCATATACCGCTAACTCAAAATTTACCCAAATCTTTGACATAATTCCATTCACGGGTCTTAAAAATTCTTGAATCTTACAAAAATCGTTTCGTTTGGTCTCAAAACAGTAATGTGTCAAATTTTGTACATTTTCGACTTCCACTTTAGAAAGTCGTATTTTTTTATTTCTTATAGCGCAAACATCTCGAGGGCCGAGATAATCATTATTCAGAAGCTTTCGAAAAATTCTTAAAAAATTTACAAAAGTAGATTTCGGTCCAGGGAAATAATTTCCAACGTCAGGCTCTTGAAATTTCGTGTCGTTTTTAAAATATCTTACCAAAACCAATTTAACAAAATTTGGAGTTAGGAAAAGTCAAGTTTGAAAAATCATATTCGTCGAACCGGTACTCCGATTTCGAAGTGAGTTGACTTTTCTGGTAGCTACAACCTTTCTTTATTCAAAAAAAAAAAATCAATGTATGTCTGAGAGTCGGGGCTTCCCCTGGGCATAATCGAAAATACCACCATATACCGCCAACTCAAAATTTGCCCAAATCTTTGACATAATTCCATTCACGGGTCTTAAAAATCCTTGAATCTTACAAAAATCGTTTCGTTTGGTCTCAAAACAATAATGTGTCAAATTTTGTACATTTTCGACTTCCACTTTAGAAAGTTGTATTTTTTTATTTCTTCTAGCGCAAACATCTCGAGGGCCGAGATAATCAGTTTTCAGAAGCTTTCGAAAAATTCTTAAAAAATTTACAAAAGTAGATTTCGGTCCAGGGAAACAATTTCCAACGTCAGGCTCTTGAAATTTCGTGTCGTTTTTAAAATATCTTACTAAAACCAATTTAACAAAATTTTGAGTTAGGAAAACTCAAGTTTGAAAAATCATATTCTTCGCACCGGTACTCCGATTTCAAAGTGAGTCGGCTTTTCTGGTAGCTAAAACCTTTCTTTATTCAAGAAAAAATCAATGCCTCTCAGGGAGTCGGAACTTCCTCTCTCATGTACCATTAGCTCAAAATTTTCCAAAATCTCTGACATAATTCCATTCATGGGTTTTGGAGGTCCTTGAATCTTACAAAATCGTTTCCTTTGATCTAAAAACAATAATGTGTAAAGTTTTATGCAATTTGAATTTCTCATTTAGAAAATAATATTTTTTACTTCTTCCAGTGTAAACACTCTGGAGCACCAAAATAAAAATTTTTCGAAAGTCGTCGAAATTCAGGTCCAGGGAAACTATTTCCAACGTCAGTAAAATATCGTACGAAAACCAAACCAACAAAATTTTACTCTAGAAAACCTTGAATTCGACAAATCAAATTCCTATTCCTGCTTAGACAGGATTTGATTTTTCTTTCAGCTAAAACTTTCTTCAGCTTTTCGGCATTTTTCCAAGTTCCACTACCACCTAGATAGCATAAAATTTTCGTGTATTTAAAAAAAATCTCGTCAGATTCATTTTGTTCGCATATGTAGCAGCACATTTTTTCCACGATCGTCAAGACCACCTCACGGAAGTCCAAACCTGCCCAACTCCTTGTAAAACCGTCAAACCTTTCAAGACCTCGCACCTCCATAAAAACCACTTCAGCACTCTATCCATATTTTACCGTACAATTAGCTCAACAATCGCACAATACCCCCCTGTAGCTACCACAGAAGGTTAACAACTAAATCAAGGCGCGGCCCAGTAGAGCACTTACCCAACCGGTACATTGTTTAAGTCAAAGACAGCACAAGTAGCGACAACCTCACCGGAAGTCGGAATAATCGCCTCGCATCCTAATTATTCCGCCTTTTTTTTAGAAGAAGACTTTCTCTTATCACATAGATAAATAAAGTGCGGCCTCGTGTGACTTACGCGTTTTAGGCCGGCAATTACAATGAAATTTCACTCGTCTTTGGCGTTTTTTCGCGACGAGAAAGTTTTCAGCGCCTTTGCAAACAATTATTATGATTCATGCGGAGTTAATATTCAGGTGGTTATTAGGTGGGGTTGGTTGTGTAATGGAGAAGACAAAGGGAAATTGATGGGTGAGCACCATGTGGAATTTTCACTTTTTGCACGGGCTTTCATTAAACTGCTGCAATTAAGCTGAGATGTTATTAGCGTTAATTGGGAAAATTTCAAAGGAAAAAATTAATCGAAAACTCCAAGGAGATTATAAGGATAATTTTTTATACAGGCTGTTTTACTAAAACTTTATGAAAATTAAGAATGACATTCTTAATTTTTTTTTAGTCTTCTTTGGAAACGTTTCTGGTCGGTTGTGGCTTCCTGCCCCTAACTGTGTCGCAAGACATAAAGCAACATTCACACAGCAAAATTTATGCTAATCTTTCCAAGCTGCCTTTAATTAAGATGAATTTCTACACCTCCCACCTGACACCGACCAGACACTCAACAATGCCTCCTCTGAATGAAAACGAATTCGTGAATCGAATTAGAATCTAAATTAGCGGCCGTTACATAAGCCCGATTTTATTAATTTATGGTTTTAGAATGAACGTCTGTTTCCAGTTGTGTCTATAATTAAAATCCGCCGTTTTCCGTGTTTACTCAGTGAAAGGTTAACGATTCGCACGGGATCGGTAATTGCTTGTTATCATTGCTTATCTCCTCGCCGAATATTTTGTCTAATGTGCAAATGAGGCGAAGTGAAAGGTCCGCAAATATTTGATCGATGATTGATAATGATCGGCGATTAAGTTTCTTGGACACTTTTCGAATTTGCTGGTAATTCGACCTTCTGATGCATTATAGTAATTATTTTTAAATTATGACTAATAATTAGGAAATCGTTTATTTAAACATGGACGTGGTTTTTATCGAGGGTCATGGAGGTTCAGCGATTTTACTTTCTTTATTTATTGGACTGGGTATTTTCCGGGCGCTGGTTTAAACGTGTTGGTAAAGGATAAAATTTTTTTAAAACAATAAAATAACTAAGGGGATTTTTGTTTTCTAAAGGGGAAATTCCACGGTATGCGGTTTAGCAAGCGACACGTGGCAGCGATTCCAAAGTTTTTATTTTTGGTAGCATATTGTAAGAAAATAAATATTTAAAATAATGACATAGTTGAGTTTATTTTCACTTATGAAAAGCGAAAGTTGAAAATCGACGAGTGAAAATCCAGGAAAAACTGAGGCACGAAGTACTCGTTCTATAATTGACTGGAAGAAAGTGGAAAAATTTGTAGATTTATAAAAATCGAAGGACATCTGGGCTATCAAACCATGGGAAAGTACAAAACTACAAAAAATTAACGAGTGACAAGCAAGAATTAAGTCATTAATAGGAAAAATAAATAAACTGAAAATGAAGAAACAAAAAGTGGGTAGTGGAGCGAAACAAATAGATGAAAGTGCAAAGTCTGTAAAAAATTGAAAATTACTAATCATAAAGAATTTATGGAAAAAAGGTGTACAAATCTGGAATTTGAAAAATAGCGATGAAACTAGATAGAAAGGGAATTAAAGAGTTTTGAAGTAAATATTAACTCGAGGCAAAGTGAAATGGTTAAAATGTGAACATAGAAGATTTTTTTTTGAGTTTCTTGTAGTGAAAAAACTACTTATATTAAGAAAAACGAAAACAAAATATATGCCCGCCCACCCACCCTGTCTCGATTGTGATGATTTTTTTTTATTTGTCGTGCGCCAGAGGGCGGAGCTTAATTGCAAAATACTTATTTTTGTACAAAAATTACAATCATGTTCTTACAAAATCGTGTTCAAAGAAATCTGTTATCATCAAGTACAAAAGAAAGCTAAAAATTGAAAGATTGAATTATCGAATAAACAAAAATTTTAAAATTCAAAAATTCAAAAAACTGATAATGTTGAAATAATTGAGAAATCGAAATCTTAAAAAAATCGAAAAATTGGAATTAGAACTATTGAAGAACTGAAAAATCGAGAAATCGAAAAATCTAAAATTTAAAACATTGGAAAATTCAAATATCGAAATATTGCAAAATCGAAACTAGATAGAAAGAGAATGAAAGGGTTTTGAAGTAAATATTAACGGTGGAAAGAAGGCAAAAATTACATGAACTTAAAAATAGTGAGACTAGAAGGAAAAAGAAAGAGACTATTGAAGGTAACTCTAAAAAAATGGAATGAAAGAAGAAGATTTACGGCAATGAAGAAATAAAGGTGAAGATATGTTCAAAAGAAAATTATAAAAAATAAACATTAAAGAGTGAGAAAAATATAAAAATAAATAAAAAGCTATTGAACAAAAAAATGACTTGATATTTGAAAATAACGACATATTAAGAGGTTAATATGAATACAAAGAAAATTAAAGAGAAATGAAAATCAGAAGTAGAAAAGGACACAGAAATTTACAAATATAGGGAAGAATTTATTTGGAAAAAAAGTCAAAGAAAACGAAAAATCAAACAAAAATAATTGAAAGAAACTTCAATTCGAGGCAACGTAAAGTGCTTAAAATGTGAATAGAGAAGATTTTTGACAAAAATTTTGACAGAAAATGAAAGAGAAAGAGCAAGAATGAATCAAATGTAGGAAGACAACGATTCACAAAGAATTTATTTGAAAAAAGGACAAAGAAAAAGCAAGATTAAATAAAAATCATTGAAAAAAATTCTAACCCGAGGCAAAGTGAAATGGTTAAAATGTGAACATAGAATTTTTTTTTTAAGTTTCTTGTAGTGAAAAAAACTACGTATATTACGAAAAACAAACATAAAATATATGCCCCGCCCACCCACCCTAGCTCAATTGTGATGATTTTTTTTTATTTGTCGTGAGCCAGAAGGCGTATTTATTTTTCTACAAGAAATCACCATCATATTCTTACAAAATTATGTTCAAAGGGAACTATAATTATCCAGTAAGAAACGAAGCCAAAAATTAAGCCCCACCTATACCCGCTCGTATCTCAACTATGATGAACTTTCTATTCGTTGTCACACCAGGGGGCGGAGCATAATTGCAAAATCCATATTTCCCTGCAAAAATGTACCATTTTAAACAAGTTTTAAGTTTCTTGTTGTGCAAATAAGTCTACACATTCTAAGAAACAAACAAAAACAAAATATATGCCCCGCCCACCCACCCTATCTCGATGGTGATGATTTTTTTTTATTTGTCGTGACCCAGAGGGCGGAGCTTAATTGCAAAATTCTTATTTTTCTACAAGAAATCACCATCATCTTCTTACAAATTTGTGTTCAAAGGAAACGATAATTGAAAAATTGAATTATCGAAGAAACAAAAATTTTAAAATTCAAAGAATTTAAAAAAACGTAAATTGAAAAATTCCCAAAACGGATAATGTTGACAAAATTGCGAAATCGAAAACTTAAAAAATCGAAAAGTCGAAAAACCATAAAAATCGAAAAACCAAGACGGCAAAATTAAAAAATCGAAAAATTGAAACAGAAATACTGAAGATCTGAAAAATGGAGCAATCCACAAATCAATAAAATAAAAATCGGATAATTGAAAAATCGAAACATTGCAAAATTGGAAAAATTGAAAAACCTAGAATTTTAAAAATTGATAAGTTAAAATGTCGAAAAGTTGAAAAATTGAGAAATCTAAAGTTTAAAAAGGGAAAAAGTGAAAATCCAAAGCGTTAAAAATCGACAAATCGAAAAATCCAGAACTCCAAAACTCTAAGTACTAAAAAATCCCAAAACTCAAATATCGAAAAATTTAAAAACAGAAGAAAAATTGAAGAATCGAAAAACTTAAAAATTACAAAATTGAACGAAATATCCAAAAATTGGGACGTTAAAAAATTGAAAAATTGAGAAATCGAAAAGTCAAAAAAGCAAAGTCGAAAAATCGCAAAATTAAAAAATCGAAAAATTGAAAAATCTAAATGAAAAATTGAAAAATTTAAGAACTGAAGAATTGAAAAATCGAAACTTTGGGAAGTCGAGAAATGGGAAAATCAAAAAATTGTTTAATTGAGAAATCGGAAAACTGAAAATTCAGAAATGTCAAAACTTGAAAAATTAAAAAATATTAAAGTAGAAAAATCGAAGAATCGGAACGTCTAAAACTTAAAACATTGAAGAACTAAAATATCTGAAAATTGAAAAATGGAGAAATCCAAACATTAAAAAAAATAAAAATTCGAAAATATAAAATTTAAAAATCGAAAACTGAAAAATCAACAAATCGCGAAATTAAAAATCGAAAATTTAAAAATTCGGAATATTGCAAAATTACAGTATAAAAGAATTAAAAACTCGAGAAATCGGAAAACCCAAAATTTTAAAAAATGAAAAATTAAAATATCGGAAAGTTGAAAATGTGAGAATTCGAAATAGAAAGCAGTCGAAAAATTGAAAATTCTAAAGTTAAAAAACGAAAAACTGAAAATCCAAAAAATAAAAAATCTAAAAATCCAGAAAGTCCCAAATTGAAAGAAATATCCAAAAATTAAAAACTGGAAAATTGAGAAATCAAAAAACCAATAAAACAAGGCGAAAAATAATCGAAGAATTGAAGAACTGAAAAATCGAAACTTTGCAAAGTCGACAAATGGGAAAATCAAAAAATAGATTAATTGAGAAATCTGAAAATTTAGCATCGACAAAATTTGAAAAATTGAAAAATTGAAAAATCGAAATACTGAAGAACTGAAAATTCAGAAAATCGAGAAATCGAAAAATCTATAATTTAAAACAGTGAACAATTAAAATATCGCAAAATTGAAAAATCAAAAAATAAAAATTCGAAAATCTAAAATTTAGAAAAACTGAAAAATCGACAAATCGAGAAATCGAAACCCCAGTATTAAAAAACTGATAAAATGAAAAATTCAAAAACTGAAAAGTCGAAAGAAAATCAAAAAGCTGAAAAGCCCAAAAGTAAAATCGAAACTGAGATTTCGAGAAATCGAGGAATCGAAAATCGAGAAGAAAAATTAAAAAATTGAAAAATTGATAAATCGAGAAAATGAACAACCAAAAACATCGAAATATCTGGAATTCGATAAATCGAGAAATCAAAAAATTGAAAAATCGAAAAATATAAAGAAAAATTGGAAAATCGAAATACTGAAGAACTGAAAATTCAGAAAATCGAGAAATCGAAAAATCTATAATTTAAAACAATGAACAATTAAAATATCGCAAAATTGAAAAATCAAAAAATAAAAATTCGAAAATCTAAAATTTAAAAAAACTGAAAAATCGACAAATCGAGAAATCGAAACCCCAGTATTAAAAAAATGATAAAATGAAAAATTCAAAAACTGAAAAGTCGAAAGAAAATCGAAAAGCTGAAAAGCCCAAAAGTAAAATCGAAACTGAGATTTCGAGAAATCGAGGAATCGAAAATCGAGAAGAAAAGTTAAAAAATTGAAAAATTGATAAATCGCGAAAATGAACAAACAAAAACATCGAAATATATGAATTCGATAAATCGAGAAATCCAAAAATTGAAAAATCGAAAAATATTATAAAGAAAAATTGGAAAATCGAAAATTTAAAAATTCGGAAAATTGAAAAATTGAAATAAAGAACTGAAAATTCGAGAAATCGAAAAACTTAAGAGTTTTAAAAATTGAAAAATTAAAACATGATAAAGTTGGAAAATTGAGAAATCGAAGCATAAAGAGTCGAAAAATTGAAAAATTTAAAGTTTAACGAAAACTTGAAAATCCAAAAAGTAAAAAATCGAGAAATTAAAAAAATCCAGGAGTCCAAAAATCGAAAAGTCCAAATACTGAAAAATCCCGAAACTGAAAGAAATATTCAAAAACTGAGAAATTAAAAAATTGGAAAATTGAGACATCGAAAACTAAAAAAGCAAAGTCGAAAAAAGTAAGTTTAAAAAATCGAAAAATTGAAAATCAAAAACATGCAAAATCGAAACTTTGAGAACTCGAGAAATGGAAAAATAAAAAAAATACTTCAGAAATCGGAAAACTGAAAAGTTAGAACATCAAAATTTGAAAAATTGAAAAATCGAAATTTTTGAAAATCGTAAAATTGAAAATTCGAAAAATAAAAAATAGAGAAATCGAAAATTTGAAAAATGGAAAAATTGAAAAAGCCCAAAATTGAAATATTAAAAAATTGAAAAGAAGAAACGAAAGGAAAGAAAGATGAAAAGAGGACAACAAAGCGATAGAAAGAGAGGACGATAAATTAAAAAGAGCCAAACTAAAGCATATAAGTTACAAATGGAGGAGAAGTTTTCAAAAAGGCGAAGAATTTATTTGAAAAAAAGACAAAGGAATTCGAGGCAAAGTAAAATGGTTAAAATGTGAACATAGAACAATTTTGACATACATTTAGACAGAAAATGAACGAAAAAGAACAAGAATGAATAAAATGCTCTTAAAAGTGGAAGATTGTGTACAAAATTGGGACAGGAAATAAGGAAAAAATTGTTTTAAAAGGTCAGAATGTGATTCTTAAATGACGAGTAAATGTACTTACACAAAATATAAACATAAATAGCTTCCAAGGAAACTAAAAGTCAAGCTGTAGTAAACACTTGAATAAAGAGTATGCGTAGAGTAAATCTCGGTGAGAAACAAATCAAGAACGAAAAAATATTGCAAAAAATATTGTTCCGACAGTGAAAGTGGAAAGGAATTCTGTAGATATGTATAACAATATTGTTCAATTATATGTAAAAAGAGAACCGAAGTATGTGACAGAAAGCCCCAGATGTGAAAGTTAATAGACTGACAACTAACCAAGTAATAGTAAAGAAAAACAGCCGCTGTTGAAAACATCTAAAAGAAGACCTACAAGAGCGAAAAAATTAAACTGGACATAAAAGAAAAACAAAACTAGTCAGACCAAAGCCAATTTTTGCCACCTCAAGGTACTCCGTACTCTTGAAACTTGAAAACCACATTACCCAAATAACTTTCATCACGCCGCCGTCTCGTGCTTGTCGCCCTTGAATCCAAACTCCACCAACATTTTTGCCAATTTCCCCGACCATCAATCGCCACTGTCCCAAATGCAAATTTCCACCATTTCAGTTTTCTTTCCTTGAAAGCACCACCCAGCATTCGTCCGCTCTAATTAATTCCTACTCACTTCAAAAATCGCACTTATCCGCCTCAAGTTCCATAAATCGTGTCTAGGCGTGGCGGCTAAATTTTTTCCGGTTCGATATCATTGTATCGGCAACCTTTCGAACCCGACCGGATTGTCCCTAATTGGGATTTACGAGCTTTGTCCGAAACCGCACAAATTAAACATTTTCGGCGACATTTGAGAAATCGTGCGTGCTTGTCATCAACCTTGATATTTAAGAAACGTGTGTTTTTCTAATCCGATGTAGTCCAGCATGCTCTATTTGGCTTAGAAAATGCACAGAAGCGATGTTTCACGGTGGTCAGAGCCGAGAAAACTCCCTTCGAATTCCTCCAAAATCGAGTGAAAGCCGCTGTTACCTAAGTACCCGAAATGTCTGTTAAGTAATAAATATAGAGTGATTAGGTAAAAATGCGCGGAATGCGCGGATTCGCGTTCTAAAAGCTTTGACTTGTACAATTAAGTGCGTCTGTTCGAAAAAATTCGGGCCTTTCTCCGGGTTACGCAAGTGACAATGCCGACCTTGGCGTTTGTCAAAATTTTGGCTATGAAAGTGCGAAATTAATGAAACGGGCGCAGAGAAACCGAATCGGAATTAAGCATTTTCGATTACGGCTCTGACAGCAAGCGGAGTCATTAATTACGGGCCGTTTTTTGGCAAAATGGGTACTTTGCACACTGATGTGGGAGTTATTTACATTTTAATTGCCGCTAGACGCGCAAGATTTATGGGCGGCTTTTTTCCTGCCGGAATACAAGCGTCAGATATTTTAATTGAGGCTGCTGAGGATGATTTCAATTATTTATCATTGGCTATTATTTTTACAATGCGATAAATTAGTGAAGGTCGGAGTGACGGAAGACGTGGACGGTATTCGCAAAAAGTGAATTATAATAACGTTATGAAGAAAAACGAGAGGAAAATTTTTTGTTTCAAGATCGTAAAGTTGAAAGACAGTTCAAGGTTCTGGTTATTTACGAGAAGTGATTTTTTTGGATGTGGCTTTATTTGGTTTACGAAAGTTTATTCAGATATTACGAATGCAAAATGCTGGATTTACATAAGTGGGTTTTTTTCGATGGCAGATGAACGATTTGGGTTCGATCAAAATCAGAATCAGTGAAACCAACTGTGTCAAAACTGTGTAAATTTATTCACGATTTTGCGAATTTTCGCAAATTAATAGTGTTACATGTTGAAATTTGTCGGTTCATCCCCACCAAACATTTAATGACGTCAATTCAAAATTTTGCTACCTATAAATCAGACCACGTTACTTTTATTACTGTTGGAGGTAGAAAAGTCGACAAATAAACTTTTAGGTTGGAACATACTGTATATTTTTACATGCACTGAATGGCGTGTTCTTAGCTTCAACAAGTCTATTTTATTCTTGAAAATTCTATGCATCGTTGCCAAGATATTTCAATTTTATGGTATTTATTTTTTTCCAATGCAAATGTTCACATAAAAAATCGCGTCAAGGTTACTTTTGGCACGTGTTGCAATATTTTATGAATCAATAACAAATGTATGAATAAAATTGAGTTTTAAAATACACAGAGTTCATAAAAAATCTAAAATATAGTAGTTCTTTTAGATATAACACACTGTATTTTTTGACTGTCTGTACCATACTCTATTTTTATTGTTTTTGTTTTTTGTTCAGTTTTCTTAACAAATTTTCACCACACAGGTGTCAAAATATGCCTGTTGTACTTTTTTGGTAACCTTGACATTCCTAAAAAAATTCAAATAATGGAACAACCTGGCAACGTTGTTCGGATTTTCAAGAATGAAAAAATATGCTTTTGAAGCCTAAGAAGAAATTAATTAGAACATGCAACAGTAGAAGGTCCTGGGTTTATATTGAAAAAATCAAAATTTATGTTTTTTGGAAACTTCACAGTCTTAAAAATTCAAAAAATTATAACAACTTGACAACATTGCTCAAAGTATAGGGGAGTTCTACTTAAGAAACAATTTTTATTTTTTTGGAACCATTAGTAGTCTTCTAAGACTGAAGGTTCCCAAAAAATTCACAAAATTTATTATTATTTTTTTTTATATAGGATCCCTTCCTATACTGTCGAAAGTTTTACCGAGCAATGTTGCCAAATTGTTTAATTTTTTTTTTATTTTCATAAGAGTAAAGTTTCCAGAAAAACCAAAACCATAAATTTTGATTTTTTCCTTAATGTTACATGGTCTAATTAGTCTCTTCTTAGGTTTCACAAGCGTATGTTTCTATTCTTGAAAATTCAAACATCGTTGCCAATTTGTTACATTTTTTTTTTTTTATTAAGAATGTAAAAGTTCCAAAAATATATATAACATTTGTTTTCTTTTTAAATAGGACTTCCTTATATTGTTGCATGTTTTATTTAATTTCTGTCGAGCAGTGTTGTCAACTTGTTACAATTTTTTTGAAATTTTTAAGACTTCCAAAGTTGCAAAAAAACAAAAAATTGACACAAATATTTTGAATTTTTTTTAAATGTGAAGTTTAACCTTCACTGTCTTAAAAAAAATCGAAGAAAATTTAACAATTTGGCAACATTGCTCTGATTTTCCAGAACAAAAAAATATGCTTGTAAACCCTAAGAAGAGACTAATTAGGACATTCAACAGAATAGGGAGTTCTATTGAAAAAAAAATCTAAAAGAATTTTTTTTGGAATATTTACAATTTTAAAAAAATTCAAAAACATTTTAACAACTTGGCAACATTGCTTGGAAGAGACTAATCAGAACATGCAACAGTATAGGGGAGTTCTATTTAAAAAAATAACATTTTTTTTGTTTTTTTGGAAACCTTCAGTGTCTTTAAAAAAATTCCAAAATGTGCCTATTGTATTTTTTTGGGAATGTTTACCGCCTTAAAAATTTTGTCAAAATTGCTGACTAAAGACTAAAAAATATGCTTGCCAAGACTAAGAACAGACTAATTAGGGGCCTTTCTATTTAAAAGTCAAATTTTATGTTATTTTCGGAATCTTTACAATTTAAAAAAAAAACGAAAAAAAATTAACAACTTGGCGACGTTGCTCTAATTTTCAAGAAGAAAAAAATTTGCTTGCAAACCTTAAGAAGAAACTAATTAGAACATACAACAGTATAGGCGAGTGCAATCGAAAAAAATCAAAATTAATGTTTTTGGAACCTTCAATTTTTTGGAAAATTCAAAGAAATTGTAACAACTTGGCAACTTTGCTTGGAAGAGACTGACAAAAACATGCAACAGCATATGGAACTTCTATTAAAAAAAAAAAAACAAATTTTGTTTTTTGCAAACTTTATACGGTTTTAAAAAATTCAAAAAAATTGTGACAATTTGGCAACATTGCTCGAATTTTTAAAAATAAAAAATATGCTTGCATAGCCCAAGAAGAGACTACCTAGAACATGTGACAGTAGGACAGGGGAATTCTATTGAAAAAAAAATACAATTTTTGAATGTTTTTGAACTTTCATAGACTTCAAAAATTCATAAAAATTGTAGCAACTTGGCAACGTTGCTCGGATTTTCAGGAATTACAAAATATGCGTGTGAAGCCTAAGAAGAGACCAATTGGAACACGCAACAATATAGGAGAGTGCTGGCCAAAAAATCAAAATTTATACATTTTTTTGGAACCTTCAGTCTTAAACAAAAATTAAAAAAAATATAACAACTTGGCAACTTTGCTTGGAAGAGACTGACAAAAACATGCAACAGTATAGAGAACTTCTATAAAAGGAACAAATTTTGTTTTTTGTAAACTTTATACGGTTTTAAATTTTTTTTTAAATAAGTGACAGTACAGGGGAATTCTATTGAAAAACAATAAAATTTTTGGGTGCTTTTGACCTTTTTAGACTTCAAAAAATTCAAAGAAATTGTAACAATTCGGCAACTTTGCTTGGAAAAGGGAGACAAAAACATGCAACAGTATAAGGAACTTCGATAAAAAAAAAATTTTGTTTTTTGCAAATTTTGCGGTTTTAAAAATTAAAAAAATTGTAACAATTTGGCAACATTGCTCGGATTCTAAATAATTAAAAAATATGCTTGCGAAGCCTAAGAAGAAACTACCTAAAACATGCAACAGTATAAGAGACTTTTATTGAAAAACGTAAAATTTTTGGGTATTTTTGGAACCTTCAAAAATTAAAAAAAAAATCATAAAATTTGTAACAACTTGGCAACATTGCTCGGATTTTCAAGAATCACAACTAGGGCTACCTAGGACATGTAACAGTACAGGGGAATTCTATTGAAGAAAATAAAATGTTTGGGTATTTTTAGAAACTTTATAAACTTCAAAAAATTTATAAAAATTGTAACAATTTGCCGACGTTGCTCGGATTTTCAAGAATAAAAAAATATGGTTGTGTAGCTTAAGATAAATGAATTAGAATCTACAACAGTACAGGGGAGATTCTATTGAAACAAATAAAATTTTCTGTGTTTTTTGGAATCTTTAGAATCTTAAAAATTTTCAAAAAAATTGTAACAACTTGGCAACATTGCTCGGAAGAGACTAACTAAGACATTTAACACTATTTAAAAGTTCTATTGAAAAAAATCAAATTTTATGGTTTTTTTTTGTCTTAAAAAAATCAAAAAAAAATTTAACAACTTGGCAACTTTGCTCTGATTTTCAATAAGAAAAAAATTGTTTAGGAAGCCTAACAATCGATTAATTAGGACATACAAAAGTATAGGAAAGTTGTATTAGAATAAAAAAAACAAGTTTTATGTATTTTTTTTTTAGAAACATCAGTCTTAAAAAATCAAAAAAATTGTAGAAACTTGGCAACATTGCTCGGAAAACACTAATTAAGACATGCAACAGTATATGAGAGTGATTTTAAGAAAAAACAACTTTTATGTTTTCTTTAAACCTTTACAGTTTTAAAAATTCAAAAAAATTTCAACAACTTGGCAACATTGCTCGGATTTTCAATAATAAAAAAATATGGTTGTATAGCTTAAGATAAATGAATTAGAATCTACAACAGTACAGGGGAGATTCTATTGAAACAAATAAAATTTTCTGTGTTTTTCGGAATCTTTAGAATCTTAAAAATTTTCAAAAAAATTGCAAGAAATTGGCAACATTGCTCGGAAGAGACTAACTAAGACATTTAACAGTATTTAGGAGTTCTATTGAAAAAATATCAAATTTTATGATTTTTTTTTGTCAGTATTCCACTCTTAAAAAAAATCAAAAAATTTTTAACAACTTGGCAACATTGCTCTAATTTTCAGTGAGAAAAAAATTGTTTATGAAGCCTATCGAACGATTAATTAGCACATGCAAAAGTATAGGAAAGTTGTATTAGAATAAAAAACAAGTTTAATGTATTTTTTTAGAAACATCAGTCTTAAAAAATTAAAATTTTTTGTAGAAACTTGGCAACATTGCTCGGAAAACACTAATTAAGACATGCAACAGTATATGAGAGTGCTATTAAGAAAAACCAATTTTTATGTTTTTTTAAACCTTTACAGTCTTAAAAAATTTAAAAAAAAATCAACAACTTGGCAACATTGCTCGGATTTTCAAGAATAAAAAAATATGGTTGTTTAGCTTAAGACAAATTAATTAGAATGTGCAACAGTACAACGGGGATTCTATTGAAACAAATAAAATTTTCCGTGTTTTTTGGAATCTTTAGAATCTTTAAAATTTTCAAAAAAATTGTAAGAACTTGGCAACATTGCTCGGAAGAGACTAACCAAGACATTTAACAGTATTTAGAAGTTATATTGAAAAAAATCACATTTTATTTTTTTTTCAGTGTTCCACTCTTAAAAAAAATCAAAAAAAATTTTAACAACTTGGCAACATTGCTCTAATTTTCAATGAGAAAAAAATTATTTATGAAGCCTAACGAGCGATGAATTAGCACATGCAAAAGTATAGGAAAGTTGTATTAGAATAAAAAACAAGTTTTATGTATTTTTTTAGAAACATCAGTCTTAAAAAGTCAAAAAAATTGTAGAAACTTGGCAACATTGCTCGGAAAATACTAATTAAGACATGAAACGGCATATGAAAGTGCTATTAAGAAAAACCAATTTTTATGTTTTTTTTAAACCTTTACAGTCTTAAAAAATTAAAAAAAAAATCAACACTTGGCAACATTGCTCGGATTTTCAAGAATAAAAAAATATGGTTGTGTAGCTTAAGATAAATTAATTAGAATCTGCAACAGTACAGCGGAGATTCTATTGAAACAAATCAGATTTTCTGTGTTTTTGGAATCTTCAGAATCTTAAAAATTTTCAAAAAAATTGTAACAACTTGGCAGCATTGCTTGAAAAAGACTATGTTACGTGGCTCTCGACCGCGACTAGGCTCAACCGGGAAGGCCGTGGGTGATGGTACAAAAAAAAAATAAAATAAAATTGGAGCCTACAATTAATTAAATTTATTTAGAACGGGGGAGGTGAGTGACTGTGTGACTGAGTACAAACTATCGATCTAAATATAAAAAAGAACCTAAATAAGTTACTATTCTAACCCTATGAGTACTTCGCGTCCGTACCGCAACAGTGCCGTTCCTGGCGGTGGCGAAGATGCCGAACGCGAATATACTTAAATAATAAAAAAAATACAAGAAAATAAAATAATACCTAATACCCTATAACTAACGCCTCTCCTTCTTTCCGGAGTCCAACACGGCGTCCTCACTTAGAAAATGGGGTGGGGCGGGGCGGCTAGTTGACCTTCGTCCAAACTTCACACAGAAAAAAAACCTTTCCACGCCAAGAGCGCAAAAAGATGGCAACACGTAGAAAAGAGGAGGGAAAAAAAAAAACCCAACGGTAAAAGTAAAGCGAAGACGAAAAAGAAAAAAGGCCTGAAAAGAAGATTGACTAAATTTTCGATCCAGAACCCAATCCAGTAATTACCTCTGATGGTGTGCGGCCTTAAAGTAGATTTTCGGGGGTCTCAAAAACACAGGACACACGTCCTCGTTCCCAAATGCGGTGGCCTCAAATCGTCTCTAACGCAATTTGGAGAAGAGTAATGCCACAACTGGCTAAAATAAGGGCTCTACCTCCAAAAATGGCCCCTTCGCACTGGATACCCTGAAAACACTTGCACCCGTTCCCAACGACTCGAAAAATCAAAATGGAGTCCCTCCTGGTTTTTTTTTTCCTTTCTGTGGCATGCGCGGTCTGAAATACCCAAATTGATTGAGGGAGGGGAAAATATCGATACCCCGAATCAATGAGAGCTGTCAACTAACCTCACAAACTCATGTAAATAAACAAAATCAACCAAAATCGTATCAACTAATTAAGACATTCAATAGTATTTAGGAGTTCTATTGACAAAAAATCAAATTTTATGTTTTTTTTGGACGCGTTCCAATCTTAAAAAAAAATCCAAAAAATGTTAACTACTTGGCAACATTGCTCCGGTTTTCAATAATAAAAAAAATTGTTTATCAAGTGTAACAAGAGACTAATTAGGACATGCAGCAGTATAAGGAAGTTGCTTTGGAAAAAAAAGTTTTATGTATTTTTTTTTTTTGAAACATTGAGGTGGTCTTAAAAAATCCAAAAAATTGTAACAACTTAGCAACGTCGATCGGATTTTCACGAATAAAAAAATAAGATTGCTTAGCTTAAGAAGAGACTAATTAGCATATGCAATGGTGTAGCGAAGTTCTATTGAAAAAAATCAAATTTTATGTTTTTTTTTGGAAGCGTTCCAATCTTAAAAAAAAATCAAAAAATGTTAACTACTTGGCAACATTGCTCCGGTTTTCAATAATAAAAAAATTGTTTATCAAGTGTAACAAGAGACTAATTAGGACATGCAGTAGTATAGGGAAGTTGCTTTGGAAAAAAAAAGTTTTATGTATTTTATTTTGGAAACATGGAAGTAGTCTTAAAAATTCAAAAAAATAGTAACAACTTAGGAGCGTCGATCGGATTTTCACGAATAAAAAAATAAGATTGCTTAGCTTAAGAAGAGACTAATTAGCATATGCAATGGTATAGCGAAGTTCTATTGAAAAAAATCAAATTTTATGTTTTTTAGAATCTGTAATCTTATTTTTTTTTAATTCTAAAAACTTGGCAACATTGCTCGAATAAGACTAATTAAGACATTCAACAATATTTAGGAGTTCTATTGACAAAAAATCAAAGTTTATGTTTTTTTTTGGAAGCGTTCCAATCTTAAAGAAAAATCAAAAAAATGTTAACTACTTGGCAACATTGCTCCGGTTTTCAATAATAAAAAGAAATGTTTATCAAGTGTAACAAGAGACTAATTAAGACATGCAGCAGTATAGGGAATTTGCTTTGGAAAAAAAAAGTTTTATGTTTGAGGTAGACTTAAAAAATAAAAAAAATTGTAACAACTTAGCAACGTCGATCGGATTTTCACGAATAAAAAAATAAGATTGCTTAGCTTAAGAAGAAGCTAATTAGGATGTGCAATGGTATAGCGGAGTTCTATTGAAAAAAATCAAATTTTATGTTTTTTAGAATCCTTAGTCTTATTTTTTTTTTCTTCTAAAAACTTGACAACACTGCTCGGAAAAGACAAGTTAAGATATGCAACAGAATATGGGAGTTCTACTAACAAAAAATCCAAATTTTGTGTTTTCTTAACCTGTATAGTCTTAAAATTTTTTTAAAAATTATAACAACTTGGCAACGTTGCTCGTATTTCAAAAAATAGAAAGATATGCTTGCGAAGCCTACGAACCGACTTATTAGGATACAATAGTACAGGAGACTTCTATTGAAAAAATCAAAATTTATGTTTTTTTTTGGAACCTCCAGTCATTTTTAAAACTGAAGGTTCCAAAAAAAAACAAAGAAATTGGAACAAGTTGGCAACGTTGCATATCGAAAATTGCATAACGCGCGGTGTTACGAAAAAATTAACTTGTTAGATATTTTTAGAGGAAACCTTTGTGGTGTTGGTCACATTTTAATGGAAGCAAAGCATTGTCTAAATTCTTCTGATTAATTTCTATCCTTTGTTAAAACCTTGTTGTTGTTAGCATAAACGAACCTTCACCGACTACAAACCACTCAACAAAATCTCTCAATCTCCCATACACTCTTGCTAACAATTTTTTTCCACACTTACATAGCCCACACCACTCAAGGTCCACCTCTTGCATATTATGTCATTCCCGATAAGATTAACTCAGCCATTCCGCTGCACACCTTGAAATACCGTTTATAACAGTTTCTCTATTTTTCCGCAATGCCAATCACAATGCTAACAACACCAATTGACAAAACCTAATCTCTTCCACAAACACCGACGTAAGGTCATTTCCACACTTTCTTCCCATCCCGATTTCACAAACGTACAACTTATAGAAACCACGAACAAGGTAATAAACCAATCGCGCTAAAAAACGAAAGTCAAACTATCAATAAAACACTAATTGGCGAAGTTCGACGACCTTGCCAAAAATAGCTGAAGATCTTCTGCTTGCAGATACCTCGGCCTTGCTGCAAACTGCGAACGATCGTGTTCCTGTGCCTCGTAGTCTTCCTTTTAGTACAAATATCGTCAACAGAGAGATGTAAGTAGTCAAACTATTGTCTGTGTCAAAATGTCTACATGTGTTGTTTTTAGCTACACGCCGCCGCCTGCGCCGCCCCCTCAAATCCGTCTCTCACAGCGTATCGGTGTCCAAAGACCAAGAAGTCTCCTCCAGCGTCAACAGATTTAGATTGCGGTCAAGACCGAACCACCGAAAAACCGACAACTCGTTGACCACCACGGCCAAGAAGGACAAAGATGGGTACAAAGTGGTTTGTTACTACACCAACTGGTCGCAGTACCGCGTCAAGATCGGGAAATTCACCCCTGAGGATATCATCCCGGATCTGTGCACCCACATCATCTTCGCTTTCGGGTGGTTGAAAAAGGGGAAATTGTCGTCGTTCGAGAGCAACGACGAAACGAAGGATGGAAAAGTGGGGTTGTATGAGAGGATCCAGAAGCTGAAGAAGGCGAACCCGAACTTGAAGACGTTGCTGGCTATTGGTGGATGGTCCTTTGGTACCCAGAAGTTCAAAGATATGGCGTCTACGCGCTACGCCAGACAGACCTTTATCTTCAGCGCTATCCCGTTCCTGAGGGATCGAGGGTTCGACGGGTTGGACATCGATTGGGAGTACCCGAAAGGTTCCGACGATAAGAAGAACTACGTTTTGTTGCTGAAGGGTAAGCTGGTTTTTGGTCAAACTGGTTTGGGTTTTCAGCGCTTAGTAACAAGGTTCTTGATCTAGTTTTAATGGTTCTTTGGGTTCGACGAAACAACAGAGGTTCACAATGGTGATGAATTGATGATTAAGCGAGGAACTCATCCGTGCGTAGGCGTTGCTTGAGTTATTATAATAAGAATACAAATTATACAGTTAGTCGAGGCAGACAGTGACCCATATTATGAACAAAGATTTATTATCTAGAGAAAATTACATGGTTCAAGCGTGTGGAACAAATTTGTTGACAGAACGTGTTATTTTTTTTAATAAGATGATCGTTTTATTAGAGAGGAAGATTTTTTGCTGATTACTGTTGCGTATTTTTGAACCAAGGTTGCGAGATTGCTTCTGTTTGATATCTTCTCATTAATGTTTTCATTAAGCAATCGTTTTGACATTTAGCACTTTTATTATTAGCCGCTTGAACGCTGGTGGAAAATATAACACCATAAAACGCGACTTTCAAGAAGAGAAACTAATTTTGCACGCCACATTCGCATAAAAGGTTTAATATCTAAATCATGACCTAAGGTAATTATTGTACACAGATTTGTTTTTATTAATTAGCCGCTCTAAAAAGCAGGTCGTTATCGTTAGAAGGCTCGTTTTTGTTTCCTGAGTGTAAGCTAAATTAGATTTTTTTTTTATTTTATAAAATAAGGTACTCGTGTATTTGTGATTTATGAATCCGTGTTGAGTTTTCACAATTGACGTCCAGATTTTTGGACAAAAAAATCAAAATTGTATCAGATGCCGCATGCCCTGAAATATTGAAATGTTTCAAGGTTCATTTTTTGATATCACAATTTTTCGTTTTTTTATTTTCTTTTATTTTTCAATTTTTCTTTCGATTTTATAATCCTTGGTTTATTCAATTTTTCAAATTTCATTCTTCAATTTTCGATTCCCCGATTTTCCAATTTTTAAATGTTGTAATTTTGGAATTTTCGGTTATCCGATTTTCGTATTTCTTCAATTTTCAAGTTCCGGATTTCCAAGTTTGAGTTTTTCAAAGTTTTCATTTTATAGTTTTTAATTTTTTGATTTTTGATTTCTCATTTTTACGGTTTTGCAATCTTTTGAAACACTGAACAACTAAAACTCGAGAAACTTGAAAATCCAAAAAAATTAATGGATCAAAAAATTAGAAAAAAGAAAATACGAGTCGAATCCAAAAATTGGAAAACCCAAAAATTGTAAAAACTGAAAAATCATGAAACTGAAAAATCTAAGACTGAGAAAATTAAAAAATCGAAACATTGAAAACCGAAAAATTACAAATAGAAAAATTGAAAAATCCAAAATTGAGAAATTTCACCCTGGAAAAAAACAGAATTATAAAATCAGAACATCGAAAAACATAAAAATTTTAAAAATAAAGAAAATAGAAAACCGAAACGAAAAACTGCAAATAAAAAAATTGAAGGACCGGTAAATGTAAAAATGAAAGACCGATAACTGTGAAAATGAAAACTCGAAATCGAAACACTGAAAAATACAACAATTGGAAAAATAAAGAAAATAAAAAAGTGAAACGAAAAATTGCAAATCCAAAAAATGGAAAATTTCACACTAAAAAAAAAATTATAACCTCAGAAGATTCAAAAACTGAAAAATTGAAAAAATAAAGAAAATGAAAAACTGGAACGAAAAACTGCAAATCTAAAAATTAAAAAAATTACAAAGGAAAACTCCTGAAATTGCAAATAGAAAAATTTGGAAAATCGAAAAGTGAAGAAATTAAAAAAGAAAAAAACGACGTAAAATTTAAAAACAAAAAAATGGAAAATTAAAACATCCAAATCTTAAAAAATCGAAAACTCAAGAATTTAAAAATGAAAAAAATTAAAGAAACAAAAAAAATGGAAAATTGAAACATTGCAAATCGACAAATTGAAGAAGCGCAAAATTGAAAATATTGAAATTGAAAAAACAAAAAATTATAAAATTGAAAAATCGAAAAATTGTAAAATTAAATAAAAAAAACCAAAACGAAAAGTTCCAAATCGAAAAATTGCAAAATTAAAAATTGAAAATTCGACAAGTTCAAGTCAAAAACTACGGAGTCTAAAAATTGAAAAATTCGGGAGTTGGAAAATTCAAAAACCGAAAATTTCAAAATTAAAAACTGGAAAAGTTGTAAATTCGAAAAATTATAAAAACGAAAAATTGAAAAATCATGTAACTGAAAAAACCTGATTTCCAATTTTAGGTTTTTCAAAGTTTCCATTTTATATTTTTTAATTTTTTCATTTAAGATTTCTCATCTATACGATTTTGCAAGTTTTTCCATTTTACTTATTCAAAAAGTTCAAAATTGAAAAAATAAAAAAAAATGGAAAAAATTGGAATCGAAAACTGAGGAACGAAAAATTGAAAGACTAAAACTCCGGAAAATTGAAAATCCAAAAAAAAATAATGAATCGAAAAATTGGAAGGAAGAAATTATGACTTGAATCGAAAAACTGTAAAATTGAAAAATTGAAAATCATGAAAGTGAAAAATCTAAGTTTGAAAAAATTAAAAAATCGAAAAATTGAAAAATTTCACCTTGAAAAAAGAAGAATTATAAAATCAGGACATTGAAAAACAGAAAAATTTTAAAAATAAAGAAAATGGAAGAACGAAACCAAAAATTGAAGGCGAAAAACTGAAAAATTAAAAATTGAAAGGTTCCACACTGAAAAATGGAAAATTTTCAAAATATGAAGAAAACGAAAAATTTAAAAATGGAAAACAAAAAGTTATAAAATCAGAACATGAAAAATTAAAAAATTACAAATCGAAAGTTTGAGAAAACTAAAAATTAAAAGACTAAAAATTGGAAACTCGAAAAATTTTAAATCAAAAAATTCAAATATCTAAAAAATGAAGAAACAAACAAAGGAAGAACTGAAAAATCGCAAATCGAAAAATTACAGAAATAAAAAACCGAAAAAATTAAAATTGAGAAAACAAAAAATGATAAAATCGAAACACTGAAATAAATCGAATATTTGAAAAATTAAAGAAAATAAAAAATCGAATTGGAAAATCTAAAAAATGAAGAATCGAACAATGGCAAATCGAGAAATTGCACAAGTGAAAAGCCGAAAAAATTAAAATTGAGAAAACGAAAAATTACAAACTCATAACAATGAAAAACTGAACAATTGGCAAAATAAAGAAAATGAAAATCTGAAACGAAAAACTGCAGATCGAAAAGCTGAAAACGAAAAGTTATAAAATCAGAACATCAAAAAAAAAATGTAAAAATAATAAACCGAAACAAAAAATTACAAATCGAACATTTGAAGAACCGAAAATTAAAAGATTAAAAATTGAAACTCGAGAAACTTTAAATCGAAAAATTCCAAAACCTAAAAAATGGAGAAACAAACAAATGAAGAATTGAAAAATCGCAAATCGAAAAATTACGGAAATAAAAAACCGAAAAAATTAAAATTGAGAAAACAAAAAAATGATAAAATCGAAACTGAAAATTCGAATAATTGAACAATGAAGAAAACAAAAAATCGAAATGAAAAATTGAAAATTCAAGAAACAAAAAATCATAAAATCAGAAGAACTGAAAAGTGGCAAATCGAAAAACTGCAGAAATGAAAAAGCGAAAAATTTAAATAGACAAATCAAAAAATTATAAAATCAAAACGCCGAAAAGTAGAATAATTGAAAAAATAAAGAAAATATAAAATCGTAATGAAAGATTGCAAATCGAAAAATTCAAGAAACTCATATTGAAAAATTCCAGAATTTAAAAATTGAAAAATTTCACATTGAAAAAACAAAAAATTATAAAATCATAATACTGAAGCTCCAAAAATTAAAAAAAATTAAAATTGAAAACAAAAAGTTATAAAGTCACAACACAAAAAAATTGAAAAATTGTAAAAATAATAAGCCAAAACGAAAAATTACAGATCGAAAATTTGAAGAAACGAAAAATTAAAAAATTAAAAATTGAAAACTCGAGAAATTTTAAATCGAAATTTTCAACATCTAAAAAATGAAGAAACAAAGAAATGAAGCATTGAAAAAATCGCAAATTGAAAAGTTGCAGAAATGTAAAACAGAGAAAATTAAAACTGACAAAACAAAAAAATTATAAAATCGAAACAATGAAAAATCGAATAATTGAAAAAATAAAGAAAATAGAAAATCGAAATGAAGGATTGACAATTCAAAAAACTCAAATCGTTACAAAATTTCAAAATTGAAAAATTATAAAAAATGAAAGATTTCACACTCAAAAAGCGAAAAATTATAAAATCAACACTGAAAAATTGAAAAATAAAGAGAATGAAAAATTTAACGAAAAACTGCAAATCGAAAAATTAAAAAATTTAAAATGAAAACAAAAGTTATAAAATCAGAGCAACAAAAAATGAAAAATTGTTAAAATAATAAACCGAAACGGAAAATTACAAAAAGAAAATTTTACGAAATGAACAAAAATTTTAAATCTAAAAATTGGAAAATCTAAAAAATGAAGAATTGAACAATCGCAAATCGAGAAATTGCACAAATGAAAAACCGAAAAAATTAAAATTGAGGAAACAAAAAAATTATAAAATCGAAATACTGAAAATCTGAAACGAAAAAGTGCTGATCGAAAAACTGAAATCGAAAAGTTATAAAATCAGAACATCAAAAAAATCAAAAAATTGTAAAAATAAGAAACCGAAACAAAAAATTACAAATCAAACATTTGAAGAAACGAAAATTAAAAGATTAAAAATTGAAACTTGAGAAACTTTAAATTGAAAAATTGTAAAAACCAAAAAATTAAGAAACAAAAAAATGAAGAATTGAAAAATCGCAGATCGAAAAAATTGAAGAAACGAAAAACTGAAAAAATTGAAATTGACAAAATAAAAAAATTATAAAGTCCAAACAGTGAAAACTTGCAAATCGAAAAATTGAAAAATAAAAATTGAAAACTCAAGAAACTCAAATCGAGAAATTCAAACATTAAAAACAGATAATTGAAAACTCTTGAAATTGTGAATCGAAAAATTCCAAATTCAAGAAATTTAAACATCCAAATATTGGAAAACCAAAAAACTGAAAATTGTCAAAATGAAAACGCTAAGACAAATCACAAATCGAAAACTTGAGGAAATGAAAAATTAAAGAATCGAAAACTGAAAAATTAAGAATTGAAAACTCGAAAAATTCAAGTGAAAACAAATATAAGAGCTGGAATTGTTGAGTTCTGTCGAAATAACCAATAACCTTCGACCAGTTTTTTCTGAAGTTTTAATACAATTGTGTTTATTCATTTATGATGAAAATCTTTCACCTCATTTTCATTCAACTCTAAACCTGTACTTGCTTACACGAAAATACATTTCATTATCTATATCATTAACGCACCTACACTTATAGCTTATATCATGATCACCACACGCTTTATCTTTTATCTTAACACCCCTATCACTCTCCTGACTCCCAATTTTTCCAGAACTCCGCGAAGCCTTCGAAGCCGAAGCCCAAGAAATCAAAAAACCCGTCCTCCTCCTATCCGCCGCCGTCCCCGTCGGCCCCGACAACATCAAAGGCGGCTACGACGTCCCCGCCGTTGGGACCTACTTAGACTTCATCAACTTGATGGCTTACGACTTCCACGGTAAATGGGAACGGGAAACCGGCCACAACGCCCCATTGCACTCACCCAGCAGCGACAGCCAGTACCAGAAACAACTCAACGTGGAACACGCCGCCAACCTATGGGTGAAACTGGGAGCCCCTAAGGAAAAAATGGTCATCGGGATGCCCACGTATGGACGCTCGTTCACCCTGTCCAACACTGCGAAATTCGGGGTACATTCGCCCGCCAGTGGCGGCGGAAAAGAAGGAACGTACACTAAAGAGTCCGGGTTTTTGGCGTACTACGAGGTACTAAGTAGCTTGACGGGTGGATTTTGGTTGGTTGTAAACGTGGTGTGTTTTTGGTGTAGGTGTGCGAGATGCTCCATAATGGTGCTACGTACATCTGGGATGAAGAGATGAAGGTACCGTATGTGGTGAACGGGGATCAGTGGATTGGGTTCGACGACGAGAAATCAATTAGGCATAAGATGAAGTGGATTAAAGATAATGGGTTCGCTGGGGCGATGGTTTGGACCATCGACATGGACGATTTCAGTGGTACTGTGTGCGGTGGCGAAGTCAAATATCCGTTGATCGGAGCCATGAGGTAAGTCGTACCGTTGTGGTACCACGAAGACAATTTGTGTTTTGTTTTTAGAGAAGAACTGCGCGGAATTTCGCGTGGTAAGAACGCCAAAGACATGGACTGGCAGAAGATCGCCGGCGCGGTGGAAGAAGAAGACGAAGACGTTATCGAGAAACCGGCTCCCGTCAAGATTTCGGTACAGGAAGTACTTAACAGAGTTAGGAAACCCACGAAGAAACTACACTTGAAAAATTCATCAGCCGTTAGCAAAAAAGGTAAGTGCAAAATCGAGCGCATGTAGTGTTACGTAAAACGTGTCGACGACTTTGGAATAAAATAACACGTGTAAAAAATAAAGCAGCAAGTGACGGGATATTCGATTACCGAGACGACGGCTTCGGGCTATTTTGCGTGTTATGCAATAAGTAGGTGAATGAATGAGCAGGCTGCAGGTTGAAACGTGACCAGTTAATTCTTTCGCTACTGGACTAATAATGCTGGAACAGCTGTGGAGCTGCAAGAGAACGGCGGTACTTGAGTGAAATGTCACTGGATTGTGTGCGGGTTGGGTCCACAATTCAAATACTTGGAATTTTTTGCAAAGTACCACCTAAATGTTGGTACTTCGGAGACTGATTTGTCTACTTATTTAGAGAACAAACTTTGTTGTGACAATTTCAAAGTTGAATCATTACCAAAAAGGGAGAATGCCAAGAGCATTGCATACAAGGTCACCGTGGATAGTAGTATTGTCAAGAATTTAATGGATGCTAGTGCTTGGCCAGAGAACGTTATTGTCAAAAAATTTTATTTTTTAGCGAAAAAAGGAGAGAGACTAGACCTAAAAGAAAAGAAAGAAAAGTCGATAAGTCCAGCAAATTAGAGGATGGTACATTCTCTGTGTATTACCAAAATGTACGCAGTTTACGCAGTAAAATAAAGGACTTTAACTGTGGGGCATTAGCAAATGAGTATGATGCTATAGCTTTAACAGAAACCTGGTTATCATCTGATTTTCACAATAACGAAATTTTATATCCTAGATACTTGATATTTAGAACCGATAGGAGTAGTCTTAACAGCACAAAGGAATTAGGAGGCGGTGTAATCTTAGCGGTAAGCGCTAAATATAAGTGTATCCAGTTAACCTCTCCTATATCATCAGTCGAAGAAGTGTGGGTAAAAGTGCTTACGGGAGTGCGTGATCTAATACTGGGATGCGTTTACATACCTCCACGAAGTGAAATTTGTAGGTATACTAATCACATTCATACCCTTAAATCTATATTATTTTTCGCGAAAGGTTGTAGGCGCTGCGATCGTGTGTGCTCTCATATTTTAGTGAAAATAGTGCGTTTTTTTTTCCACTATTGCAAGTGTATTTGGTACCAAATGGAAGACTTCAGTGTCCTTTATTGATGGTATAAATTTCATCTCTCCTTATTCTGTCTCACTGGATTAATTAACACTTTTTACCGCCGCGAAATTACTTATCACCAGAGTTTTTCTCACCCACATAAGGTCGAGCAATCAATTAGTTTTTCAGTTTATGGATATTAACCTCTGTGAATTCCTCTCAGACACCTTTCCGTGGCCTTCTTGTGTTGTCTTTGTTAGCCACCTTGACGGGCCCCTAGGTGCGAAAATTTGTATCCCCGTTTATTTCCCTATTTAATTAGTAATTAAAAATACTGGTAGAATGACCCTTTGTGTAAATTGCGGCACAATATGTGCAACAAACGCTGGCAAGACACAATGTGATGGTTGTCAAGGTACGGTTCATCTGTCATGCATTGGTATCTCTGAAAAGGAAGCAACAATGACGAGATCTAAGTCCAGATCCATAAAGATTGTATGCAATCAGTGCAATAACAATATGTCCTGCCTTAAAGATCTCAGAACACTTATTACATCTCTTCAGCATGAGTTGTCATCTTCAATTAACCAACTTAAAACTGAGTTTCAGTCCCAACTTGATGACATTAACGTCAAACTCACCGAGTCATCACAACAACGTCAGTCCACACCTGTACTGGAAGAAGTTGTCCAAGAAGTATTGGAACGCCAGAAACGTGCCAAAAATATTGTTATATTTAATTTACCTGAGCAGTCCAATAAATCTTCTGATGAGATAAGAAAGGAAAATGATAATCTTCTAGTTAAAAATGTTTTGAACATCACCAACCCCAATGTCGATTTCGAAAATTTCAGTGTACGCAGAATGGGTAGATTTAATGAATCTCGCAATCGACCCATTAAGGTGTTTTTTAAGAACGAATCTGACGTTTTCAGTGTAGTCCGGAGTTCTAAAAATCTCAAAAACGATCTGCGGTTCAAAAACGTCAATATTTCTTTTGATAGGACACCTAAGCAATTAGAATTATATAATCAACTTAAAACAGAGATGAACGGCCGTATTGCTAGAGGCGAATCTAATCTAAAAATTCGATATTACAATGGCACTCCTAAAATTATACGTTTAAACTGAAAGCGCCACCCAGTTACACTACTCCTCTCAATTGTTTTTACCAAAATGTCCGAGGTTTGCGCTCAAAAGTTAACTATTTTTATAACAATATATATATATGTGCAATTATAATTTTATAGCTTTAAGTGAAACCTGGTTAAGCGACGAAATTCAGAATAGTGAACTTTTTCCTGATAACTTTGTTGTCTTTAGAAAAGATAGGAATCAACAGTTGACGCATGTTTCAAGGGGCGGTGGAGTTCTTTTCGCTGCGGAAAGTAAATATATGTGTTCTCAATTGGACCTCTCCCCCATTACTAATACTCTACCATTTATCGATATTGTTGGCGTGAAGATCTCTTTTGATACTAGTACTTGTTTATTTGTTTTTGTTCTTTACATAACCCCATCTGTGTCCGTTAATGATTACCAATTATTTCTTGACATACTTAGTAATATTGAGGAAACTCACAACGACAGAGTTATAGTATTGGGTGATTTTAATGCGCCAAATTTTTGCCAAAAGTCCAACGATAGTATAAGTACACACTTAAATAATTTTAGTCACTTTTATAACTTTACCCAATTTAATAACGTGCCAAACAAATTCAATTGTACCTTAGATTTAGTTTTCGCTAATCTTAATTGTAATGTGACCCGATCGGAGCACGCTCTTGTCATTGAAGATGACTACCATCCAAGTTTAGATTTAAGCTTTGAGGTAATAAAAAAGCCATTTGTTAATTTCAGCACGAACACCGATTCAGAACAATTTAACTTTATGAAAGCTAATTTTTTGTTATTGTATCAAGACCTTTTATCTGCAGATTGGTCTTTCTTGTATGACATTAAGGATGTAAACGCTGCTTGTTCTTCTTTCTACAACGCTTTGAACAAAATTTTTACCAAGTCTGTTCCCAAATATAGAATTAATTCCAACAATTGTCGCAAATACCCTCCATGGTTTGATCGTGAGATAATTGACTCGCTAAAGTTGAAATATTCTTTTCATAAAAAATATAAACGTTTCAAAACTGAACATTATTTGATCAAATTCAGATACTACAGATCACTCTGTAAGACACTCATCACATCTGCATACCAACATTAATTAGTAATATTCAACATTCGCTCTCAACCGATCCGAAGAAGCTCTGGGAATATATTCGTAAGAAAAAGGGTCACACAAGAATTCCAGGGGTAATGTACTACAACGATAGTGAGCTGTCCAGTCATTCCGCTATTATAAACGCGTTCAATGATTTCTTCAATTCCGTATATATTGCTTCCGATTTTAGCCAGCAGTGCGCTGTAACAAAATGTTTCTCTAGTACTCCCATATCTGTTACATCTATCTCAGAGGATGAAATTCTAGAAGCCTTAAAGCGATCTAAGAATTCACTTACAGCCGGCATAGACGAAATTCCAAGTTTTATTTTAAAAGACTGCGCTTGTGTTTTGGTCAAACCGTTACATGTCCTGTTCAATCTAATTATAAGAAATTCACAGTTTCCTGAAATATGGAAAAAAGCCAGTGTCACCCCTGTTTTTAAGAAGGGCGATCCAACATTAATTCCTAATTACAGAGCAATAGTTTTGCTTTGCAATTTTTCTAAAATATTCGAGTCAGTAATTTATAAACACATCTATTTTCAAATAAAAAGTTTGCTAGCAACTGAACAACACGGTTTTGTCGACAAACGATCTACTGTTACAAATCTCGCCTGTTTTAGCCAATTTGTATCCGAAGTCATTGATAAACAAGGTCAAGTAGACGTTGTCTATACAGACTTTCAAAAAGCTTTTGATCAAATTGACTATTACATTCTTCTTAACAAATTACAGTCGTACGGCTTCACTCAGTCCTTATTATCACTGCTCGAATCTTATTTACTCAACAGAGTACAATTTGTCAGATACTGTAACTTTTACTCCTCAAGCTTTTATTTCTCATATTCATCAATGATATAGTTGATGATATCTCTTGTGGTAAATTGTTATTCGCCGATGATATGAAACTTTACCTTGAAATACGTGCTCCTGGTGACGCTCTCACTTTGCAAAAAAATCTTGACATCATCTCAAACTGGTGTGCACAAAATCGCTTAACCCTTAACGTATCCAAATGCAATGTAATGACTTTCTCGAGAAAATCTAAATTATTACTACATGATTATTCGTTAAATGGAGAGGTTATAAATCGTGTTGATTCAATCAAGGACCTCGGTGTTCTATTTGATCAAAAATTCTATTTCACTGATCACATTTCTGATACTTTGGGCATGGCTTACAAAACTTATGGTTTCATTTATAGGAATTGCAAAGATTTCACCGATGCATCTGTTCTGCTACTCCTTTATGCATCATTGATTAGATCCAGGCTGGAATACTGTGCATTGATATGGTACCCTATATACAATATTCATAAAGATCACATTGAATCGTTGCAAAGGAAATTCCTTAAATTCATTTCTTATGTTGTTGATGGTGTTTATCCCCCTATTGGTCTTGATCATTCGCTTCTTTTGGCAAGATTTAACTTAACAACCTTAAATACCAGACGTGCTATAAGTGTTATTCGCTTCCTTTACAATCTTGTCAACTACCGAATAGACTGCATTTATCTTTTAAATAAACTTAGTTTTTTAGTGCCTCGCATGTGCGCAAGGAACTCACGTACTTTTTATTCTGCACCTAAAAGAACTAATGTTTTAGTTAAGTCACCGATAGCGCTGATGATGGATTTATTTAATAGCTTAAACAGTGTATGTGATATTCATTTTGACTCCATTTACAGAATTTCGGAAATTGTTATTACGGTTTTTGAGAAATAACTTTTTCTTTTTTACCTTCCCTTGTTTCTTTTTCACTTTAATATATTTTTTTCTGGTTAAATAAGTTTAATTTTAAGTTTATGCCTACATTCTTTGTTAGAACTAAGTATTTTATTGTTTCCAGTAATTGGGTGTAATTTGCCTGTTGGAAATAAATTATTATTATTATATTATTATTATTATTATTATTATATGTGAGAAGCACAAAGATTGTGACATCGTGGTGCTCGGTGATTTTAATCTACCAAATATTAGCTGGATAACATCTGAAAACTCACCTGGTCTGATTCCGCATAGGTTAACTCTCCAAAGTGAGATATATCTTTGTGACAGCTATTTCAGTCTTTGTTTTGACCAATTAAATAATATTAGGAATTTACATAATCATATTTTAGATCTTTGTTTTGTTAATTGTGACAATGTTGAAGTTAAATGCTGTGAAAATTTAACTAAACTTGATATATGCCATCCCACTTTTAGTGTTAATATCAGCATCTTAGATAATAGCGCCATCTTTAATGATAAAGTGTGGTATTATGATTTTAAAAATGCCAGATATGATAGTATTGTTGAATATTTCAAAAATATCAACTGGGCAGATCTTTTCAACTGCCAATTGCTTGATGAATCAATTTGTAAATTTTATGAACTTATGTATGTCGCCATTGATATGTATGTTCCACTTAGATGTAAACGTTCCTCAACCTTCCCATCCTGGTTTAACAGCGAACTAATAGAGCTATTAAGACATAAAAAGATTGCTCATAAGCGGTATAAAAACACGCGAAGTATCGAAGATTACTTAGAATTCTCTAATTTACGCAAACAGTGTAAATACAAAATTTCTGAGGCGTATGATAGGTACCTATGTCATATTGAACGTGACCTATTAATTAATCCAAAAAATTTTTGGCAATTTATTCGAAATAAATCTTCTAAGGCATCCATTACACTTCCTATGACTTATAATGATACACTTTTGTCAGATTTACAACAGGTTGTTGATGCTTTTGCTGTTCATTTCTCACTCATATATAATAAAGCTAGTTGTCCCAATTCAAACTTTCATTCTGAAATTAAAATTAATACAAATTTTATTGACATCAGTGTGGAAGATGTTGATCGTTGTTTAAGTGCTCTTAATACAAACAAGGGGCCTGGTCCGGACGGAATACCTCCATTATTCTACAAAAAGACTCAATCAATTATAGCTTGGCCATTACAGTTACTGTTTAGCAAATCTTTAAATCAGGGTATTTTTCCTAGTAAATGGAAGCACACTTTTATCATACCTATTTTCAAATCAGGTGCTACCAGCAAAGTTGACAATTATCGTCCAATAACTATTCTATCTGCTGTAAGTAAAATATTTGAATCTTGCTTGATCACAAAACTAACACCTATCTTTAATTCTTTAATTATTCCTGAACAGCATGGTTTTTATAAACAACGTTCAACAGTTACTAACTTATTCAGCTACGTCAACCTCATTTTAACAGCGTTAGGTAGAGGTTCCGAGGTTCACTCAATATATATGGACTTTTCTAAAGCATTTGATAAAGTGAACCATTCCATCCTTATTCATAAATTGGAAGAGTATGGTGTATCAGGGTCCCTACTTACATGGTTTATCTCGTATATTTCCAATAGATCGCAACAGGTTAAGATAGCCAATTGTCTGTCACATATGGTGAATGCAACCTCGGGAGTTCCCCAAGGGTCAATTCTGGGGCCCCTATTATTTTTGATATTTGTTAATGACATAGGATACAAATTTGAAAGTCCTTATCGTCTATTCGCTGATGATTTAAAAATTTTTAGAATTATAAATTCTAGAAATGACGTTACAACTCTACAACGAGATCTTGGTCATCTGGAAGAGTGGTGTGTTTCTAACAATATGTTTCTAAATGAAGATAAATGTCACGCAATAAACTATAGTAGGAAGATTGTATCATGCAAGGTTAAATACATTTTAAATGGCCAAATACTTAACTTTGTTTTTGAAGTTAGAGACTTAGGTATCACTCTGGACTCGAAGTTGACATTTATACCACATTACGAAAAAATTGTGTGTAGAGCTAATAAAATCTTAGGGTGTGTAACAAGATACGGTAGTGAATTCAAAAATTTACAAACAATAAAAACTTTGTATGTTACACTAGTTAGATCGGTAACGGAGTATGGATGTATACTTTGGTCACCTCAATATAAAATCCATATCGACAGATTAGAGGCGATACAACGAAAATTTCTTAATTGTGTTAAGCATAAATTGCCTAACAATTTACAAATAGACTTCAATTACAATTTAAGTTTGAGCTATCTTGGAATGACAACATTACGTACTAGACGAAAATACTTTCAACTTTGCTTTGTTTTTAGAGTCATGAACAATCTTTTGGACTGTAACGAAATTCTGCATTCCCTATTTTTTTATGTTCCGCAGTTTGCTGTGAGGAGAAGTTCATTGTTTAGTATAGAAAGCTGTAGGAGAAACTATACTTTAAATTCTCCATTGAACACAGCACTCCGTACTTGCAATGAGTTCTCTGATTCATTGGATTTTTTTAATTGTCAATCTTATGCTGTTTTTAAAAATCGTGTCCATCATTTACTGTGTTCTTAAAGTTACTGTAAATGTAATCTGTATCATTATTATTGTAAATGGGATACTTACTTGCCCGTGAATATAGATTATTATTATTATTATTAAGAAGTATTACTGATGCTAATAATGGTTACATCAACCGCAAAAAATTATTTATTTAGGTCTTCTAAATCGGTTTTAAGAATCAAATTATTTTATTATCGACATTAGGTTTTGTGGTGTGCTAATATCTACATCAAAGAATGTTATATCCAGTTTTAGTTTTAGTTTTATTTCATGTACATCTTAAATTTTTAGTTATAAGTTATTTAATGAATTGCTTTCTTGTTTTATGTAAAAGGAGTTTCTTTTCCGTTAATAAACTATTAAACTATTTATTAAACTAAACTAAACTATAAATTTTTCTTGTCTTAGTTCGCCCGCCCCAAATCTTCTGCTACGTGACGTCGTGGTCGGCCAAGCGCCCGGGTGCCGGGAAATTCACCCCTGAAGACATCAACGCCAACCTGTGCACTCACATCATCTACGCCTTCGCCACCCTCAAAGACCACAAACTGGCGGAAACCAGCGACAAAGACCCGGATATGTACGACCGCGTGGTGGCTCTACGGGAAAAAAACCCCGACCTTAAAGTACTCCTAGCCATAGGAGGCTGGGCCTTCGGGTCCACCCCTTTCAAAGAGCTCACCAGTAACGTGTTCCGCATGAACCAGTTCGTCTACGACGCGATTGACTTCCTGAGGGAGTACCAATTCAACGGGCTGGACGTGGACTGGGAGTACCCTCGTGGCGCCGACGACAGAGCCGCCTACGTTAACCTACTCAAAGAACTGCGAGTGGCCTTCGAAGGCGAGGCCAAAACCAGCGGCCAGCCTAGATTGCTGCTCACAGCGGCGGTACCGGCGAGCTTCGAAGCCATAGCTGCCGGGTACGACGTGCCCGAGATCGCCAAGTACCTCGACTTTATCAACGTGATGACCTACGACTTCCACGGACAGTGGGAGAGGACGGTGGGGCACAACTCGCCGCTGTTCCCGCTTGAGAGCGCCACCAGCTACCAGAAGAAACTGACGGTGGTAAGTACGGTACGACTTTTGGATTTTTGTGATGACGGTACTGGGGTAGGATTACTCGGCGAGGGAGTGGGTCAAGCAAGGAGCGCCTAAGGAGAAACTGATGATTGGTATGCCTACGTATGGACGAAGCTTCGAATTGGTGAATACTACGCAGTTCGATATCGGGGCTCCGGCCAGTGGAGGTGGTACCCCTGGAAGGTACACGTCGGAGGCCGGGTTTATGAGCTTCTACGAGATCTGTGACTTCTTGCACGAAGACAACACGACTCTAGTGTGGGATAATGAGCAGCAGGTGCCTTTTGCCTATAGGGAGAACCAGTGGGTGGGCTTTGACGATGAGCGCAGTTTGAAAACTAAGGTGGGTACTTTTTGCAATTTAATGTTGAAATTGATGACGTGATCTCAAAATTTACTTCAACATTACATAGATAACTTTATTTTAACTTATGAAAAAATAAAATTCGCAAAATCAGAAATCTTTTGATATCACAGTTTTTCGTTTTTCATTTTTCTTCGATTTTACAATTTTTTGATTTCGCAGTTTTTCTTTTTTTAAATAAAGAAACGACAAATTGAAACAATAGAAAACGAATTGAATTCAAAACTTGGAAATCAAAAATTGAAAAAACGAAAAATTAAAAACTCTATTGTCTGTTTAAAAATTAAAAGACCACTCAACCGACGACATTATCTAGGGAGAAGAATTGAGGTTAGGGTGAATTTAGTTTTTATTCAAAAGGCGTTGTTGTCATGTATTTTACTTTGACATTTTTTTTGATGAAATTTCAAATTTGAAGTTTCTTGTACTACCAACCTGTTAGTGTAAAAATAAGCCCTAGAGAAGTTTTATTTGGTACCAACTTAATTCAACAGGTGGTGGTTTTTTAATTTTTGAGTAAATTGAAAAAAAGTAAAACTAATAAATCGGAAAACTGAAAACAAAAATTTTAAATGTTAATACTGAAAAAAAAAGGAAAATTTAAAATCAGGACTTTGAAAAACCAAACAATTGAAAAAATTAATGGAATAAAACACCGAAACAAAATTGCAATTTTTCGTTTGGGTGTTTTAGTTTCTTTATTTTTTTAATTTTTAGATTTTTCAAATTTTTGTTTTGCAATTTTTCGGTTTTCAAGTTTCTAATTTTTCATTTTTAGATTTTTTACTTTCAAAATTTTAAGGAATGGAAAATTAAAGAATCGAAAAATTGAAAAATAAAAAACTCAAAAATAAAAATTGTAAAATCAAAAATTTAAGAAACGAAAAATTAAGAATCGAAAAATTGAAAAACTCAAGAAAATTTAAATCCGAAAATTAAAAAATCGAAATTTTTTGAAAATAAAGCAAATTAAAAAGCTAAACAAAAATTTACAAACCGAAAATTTGAAGAAATGAAAAAATTGAAAAATTTCACATTGAAAAAAGGGAAAAATGATAAAATCAGGATATTGAAATACCGAAAAAATTGAGAAAATAAAAAAAATAAAAAAACCGAAACAAGAAATTGCAAAATAAAAATTTGAAGAAACGAAACCTTGAAATGAAAAACTGAAGAATCGAAAAATTGAAAAATCAGAAACTGAAAATTGTAAAATTGAAAATTCGAAAAAGTGAAAACCGAAAAATTTTTCGAAAACTTGAAAAATCCAAAAATTTCACATTCACATTGAAAAAAAGAAAAATTATAAAATCAGGACATTGAAATATTATAAAATTGAAAAAAATTAAGAAAATACAATATTGAAACGAGAAATTGCAAAACGAAAATTTGAAGTAATGAAAACTTGAACAATCGAAAAAATTGAAAAATTTAAAACTCGAGAAATTTTAAATTGAAGAAAAAACTAAAATTGAAGAAACAAAAATTATAAAATCATATGAAAAATCGAAAAATTGCAAAAATGAAGCAACTGAAAGACCGAAACTAAAAATTGTAAACCAAAAATTTGAAGAAATGAAAACTTGAGGAATCGAAAAATTGAAAAGTCGAATAAATGAAAAAGTTTTAAAATTTAAAATCTAAAAAATAAAAATTTTACATTGAAAAAAGGGAAAAATTATAAAATCAGGGCATTGAAATAACGTAAAATTGAAAAAATAAAGAAAATAAAAAACCGAAACGAGAAATTGGAAAACGAAAATTAAAGAATCGGAAAATCTACAAATTAAAGAAAAAATGAAATTGAAAAAACAAAAAAATTATAAAATCGGAACATTGATAAATCGAAAGATTTCAAAAATTAAGCAAATGAAAAATCGAAACAAACTGCAAACCGAAAATTTGAAGAAATAAATAACTGAAGCATCGAAAAACTGAAAAATCGAAAAACTAAGATAATAATACATAAATAAAAATACAACATTAGAAAACAAAAAATTGACTAATTTTAACAAAAAATCCAAAAGTTGAAAGATTTCACATCGAAAAAAGGGAAAAATTGTAAAAATCAGGACATTGAAATACCGTAAACTTGCAAAAATTAAAAAAAAAATTAAGAAACCGAAACCAGGAATTGGTAAACGAAAATTTGATTTTCGAAAGAAGAATAAAAAAATTGAAAAGCTCAAGAAAAGTAACATCAAAAAATTGCAAAATCTACAATGTAAAGAAAAAATAAAATTGAAAAATACAAAAATTGTAAAATCGGAAGATTGAAAAATCGAAATATTTTAGAAATAAAGCAAATGAAAAACCGAGATGAAAGATTAGAAACAGAAAATTTGAGGAAATGATAAATTGATGACTCGAAAATTGAAAAATCGGAAAACTGATTTTTTTCAAAAAAGTAGAAAATTTAAAAGTAAAAATCTGAAATTGAAAAATCGAAAAATTGAAAACGGAAAAAAGAAAAATTATAAAAATAGGACATTGAAATACCGTAAAACTGAAAATAAAGAAAATAAAAAACCGAAACGAGAAATTGGAAAACGAAAATTAAAGAATCAAAAAATTGCAAAATCTACAAATTAAAGAAAAAATAAGATTGAAAAAACAAAAAATTATAAAATCGGAACATTGAAAAATCGAAACATTTTAAAAATAAAGCAAATGAAAATCCGAAACGAACAATTGCAAACCGAAAATTTGAAGAAATGAAAAACTGAAGAATCGAAAAATTGAAAAATCGAAAAACTGAGATAACAATAAATAAATAAATATACAATATTAGAAAACAAAAAACTGAAAATTTTAAGAAATTTTAAGAAAAAATCCAAAAATTGAAAGATTTCACATCGAAAAAAAGGAAAAATTACGAAATCACGAAATCACGAAATTGAAATATCGTAAAACTAAAAAAACAAAGAAAATAAAAACCGAAACGAGAAATTGGAAAAAGAAAATTGAAGAAACGTAAACTAAAGAATCGAAAAATTGAAGAACTCAAGAAAATTTAAATCGAAAAATTGCTAAATCTTCAAAATGTAGAAAAAATAAACTTGAAAAACCAAAAAATTATAAAAACCGAACATTGAAAAATCGAAAGTTTTTAAAAATATTTAAAACAAATGAAAATTCGAAACGAACAATTGAAAACCGAAAATTTGAAGAAATAAATAATTGAAGAATCGAAAAATTGAAAAATCGAAAAACGAAGTTAATAATAAATAAAAATACAATATTAAAAAACAAAAAATTGATTAATTTTAACAAAAAATTCAAAAATTGAAAGATTTCACATCGAAAAAAAGGAAAAATTATAAAATCAGAACATTGAAATACCGTAAAACTGAAAAATAAAAAAATAAAAAACCGAAACGAGAAATTGGAAAACGAAAATTTAAGAATCGAAAAATTGAAAAACTAAAGAAAAATTAAATCGAAAAATTGCAAAATCTACAAATTAAAGAAAAAATAAAATTGAAAAAATAAAAAATTATAAAATCGGAACGTTGAAAAATCGAAACATTTTAAAAATAAATAAATAATAAATAATAAATAAATAGAGCTTTATTCCAACAGATAATTAGTTTTTAGTGGAAACAAATAACATAAACAAAAGTATTCAGAGAAAAAAATATCAAAAAACATCAAAAATAAAGCAAATGAAAATCCGAAACGAACAATTGCAAACCGAAAATTTGAAGAAATGAAAAACTGAAGAATCGAAAAATTGAAAAATCGAAAAACTGAGATAATAATAAATAAATAAAAATACAATATCAGAAAACAAAAAATTGACTAAATTTATGAAAAAAAACAAAAATTGAAAGATTTCACATCGAAAAAAAGGAAAAATTAAAAATCAGAACATTGAAATACCCTAAAATTGCAAAAATAAAGAAAATAAAAAACCGAAACGAGAAATTGGAAAGCGAAAATTTGAAGAAACCAAAATTAAAGAATCGAAAAATTGAAAATGTCAAGAAAATTTAAATCGAATAATTGCAAAATTTTCACATTGAAAAAATTTAAACTGAAAAAATATATTATAAAATTAAACAAATGAAAAACCGAAAATTTGAAGAAATGAAAAACTGAAGAATCGACAAATTGAAAAATCAGAAACAGAAAAATGTAAAATTAAAAAAACGAGAAATTAAAAATCTAAAATTGTTAAATCCAAAAATTGAAAAATTTCACATTCGCAAAACAAAGGAAAAATCGTAAATTTGAAATAACGTAAAATTGAAAAAATAGATAAAATAAAACACCTAAACGAGAAATTGCAAAAGGAAAATTTGAAGAAATAAAAAATTAAAGAATCGAAAAATTTTAAGTCGAAAAATAGCAAAATCTAAAAATTGAAAAAGAATTAAAATTGAAAAAAAAAACAAAAATTTTAGAAATCGCAAAAAGGAAAAGTCGAATAAATGAAAGTTTTAAAATCTTAAAACTGAAAAATAACAAAATATTTAAATCCTAATACTTCCAGTATTAGTATATTAAAAATCAAATCAAAAATTTTAAAATCCTAATACTCCAGTATTAGGATTTTAAAATTTTAGAGAGATATTTTAAGAATTATTATTATTACATATTTAAAATGAAAATTAGAAAATTTGCAAATGTAAAATTGAAAAAAACCAAAAATTGAAAAATCATGAATCCGTCTAATCTGGAATTGAAAAAAGAAAAAATTTTAAAATCTGAAAGTTGAAAAATTGAAAACAGAAAAACTGAAAAATCCAAAAGTTCAAAAATTTAACTTTGAAAAAAGAGAAATTATACATCAGAACATTGAAAACTGAAAAATTGAATAAATAAAGAAAATGAAAAACTGAAAGGAAAAATTGCAAATCGAAAATTTACAAAATTTAAGAATTGAAGAAACAAAAAAATTGAAAAATCACAAATCGAAATTTTGAAGAAGCGAAGATCTCGGGAAATATATAAAATAGAGCCATTGAAAGTTGTATTATTTTCAATATTATTATCTTTGTAACATATTTAAAATGAAAAAAAAAAATGCAAATCAAAAATTTAAAAAGCGAAAAACTGAAAAATCATGAAACTGAAAAATCTAAAATTGAAACAACGAATAATTAAATATATAAAAATTACAAATCGAAAATTGGACAACCCAAAAATTGAAAAATTTCACATTGAAAAGAAAGAAAAATTGAAAAAGTAAGGAAAATAGAAAACCGAAACGAAAAATTGTAAATCGAAAAATTGAAAAATCGAATAACTGAAAAATTAAAAATTAAAAACTCGTGAAATTACAAATCTAAAAATTGCAAAATTTAAAAATTAAAAGCTCCAAAAGTTGAAAAACTGGAAAATATTAAAATGAAAACTTTATAGAGTTGCATGGCGTAAAATTGAAAGAAACAAAAAAACATGAAAACTTAAAAAATTGAAATTGCTAACACAAAAAATTATAAAATCGGAACATTGAAAATCGAAAAATTACAAAACTAAAGGAAATAAAAAACCGAAACGAAAATTTGAAGAAACGAAAATTTCAGGAATTGACACAATGAAAAGCGAACTATTAAAAAATTAAAAAAAAAATAAGAATGATTATTATTACATATTTAAAATGAAAACTAGTAACATTGCAAATCTAAATGGAAAAAAATTTAATTAAAAAAAATCATGAACGATTTGGAACTGAAGAAAGGAAAAATTAATTTAGAAATGTAAAATTTGAAAAATTGAATATAGAAAAACCGAAGAATCCAAATATTGAAAAATTTCTTATTAAACAAAGAGAACTTATAAAATCAGATCACTGAAGAACTGTAAACCAGAATAAATAAAAAAAAGTAAAAAGCCGAAACGAAAAATTGCAAATCGAAAAATTACAAAACTAAAGGAAATAAAAAACCGAAACGAAAATTTGAGAAACGAAAATTTCAGGAATTGACACAATTAAAAGCGAATTATTAAAAAGTTTTAAAAAATAAGAATTATTATTATTATTACATATTTAAAATGAAAACTAGAAACATTGCAAATCTAAATGGAAAAAAATATAATTAAAAAAAATCATGAACGATTTAGAACTAAAGAAAGGAAAAATTAATTTAGAAACGTAAAATTTGAAAAATTGAATATAGAAAAACTGAGGAATCCAAATATTGAAAAAATTCTTATTAAACAAAGAGAACTTATAAAATCAGATCACTGAAGAACTAAAAACCAGAATAAATAAAAAAAAAATAAAAAGCCGAAACGAAAAATTGCAAATCGAAAAATTACAAAATTTAAAATGTGAAGAAAAAATCACAAATTGAAAAACTGAAGAAAAAAACTGAAAAAATTAGAATTGAAAAAAATATATAAAATCTAAATATTGAAAAATATATTAACTGAAAAAATAAAGAAAATAAAAAACCGAAACGAAAAATCGGAACCTAAAAATTTGAAAAAAGGAAAAACTAAAGAATCGAAAAATTGAAAAATGAAAAACTCGAAAAAATGTAAATCGAAAAATAAGATGAAAATTTGAGGAATTGAAAAATTGAGAAGTCAAATAAATGAAAAAGTTTTAAAATCTCCTAAATATCTTAGGCATTAAAACGAAAAACTGCAAATCGAAAATTTGAAAAAATGAAAAATTTGAGAATCGAAAAACCGAAAACTTAAAAATTGGAATTTTAAATCGAAAAATTACAAAATCTAAGAATTAAAGAAACAAAAAATGAAAAATTTTGAAAACATTTTTGATACTATTGTATATTTGCAGATGGCGTGGCTCAAAGAAGAGGGCTTCGGCGGCATCATGATCTGGTCGGTCGACATGGACGACTTCCGCGGCTCCTGCGGCAGCGGCAAGTACCCCCTCATCAACGCCATGCGGCAAGAAATCGACGGCTACAAAGTCAAACTCGAATTTGACGGCCCCTACGAAACGTCAATTTCTTCCGGCCAGTACACAACAAAAGACCGTAAGTCCACCACCCCTTCCTTTCAAACCCTAACTCCACCACTTGCAGCCAACGAGGTGACCTGCGACGAGGAGGAAGGCCACATCAGCTACCACCCCGACAAGGCCGACTGCAGGATGTACTACATGTGCGAAGGGGAGCGAAAGCACCACATGCCCTGTCCGTCCAACCTCGTCTTCAACCCCGATCAAAACGTATGTGATTGGCCCGAGAACGTGGAGGGTTGCATGCAGCACACAGCGGCGCCCCCCACTAGACGATAATGTAACTAAATTTTGTAAATAATTTGGAGAGTTAGGTTGTTTAAGTTTTGAAATTAACGTTTGATTTTAATTAAGTGATGTTACTGCCATCGACTGAAAGGATTCTTTGATTGTGGAACTGCCATAAGAAAAGACAGTTTTATGCACTTTAATGGGATCATTTTTAAATCGTTTTATCATTATTTAACTCTATTTTATATATTTATAAATTATGCATGTAGAGTAGGACGAATATTTTTATATGGTATACATTTGTATATTTCGTAGGTTAGCGTGTAAAATAAGTAACTGTAAATATACACAAACAAAGAAAGTTGTGTTTTATTTGGACGCTTGTCCGGCTGGACTTTCAGAGTAAATTTTCTCCCAGAAAAGTACCCTTTCGGGGATGCAGCTGGAGTTAAAAGACAACTCTTGACCTATGTCGAGAAAGTCAAAATTGTCTCCCGTTACCGGTTTCCACTCCACTTTCAACAAACCGTCGTTTTTTTCGGGAGTCGGATTTCCAAATTTTGCAAAATTGGTCCATAGTTTGACAAATCTGCGAATTGACACATCTTCGGTAGTACCTGGTTGTATCTCAGGAGTGGCGAAAGTCTTAAACAAGTATCCGACGTCGTCGCAGTGGCACGCCCCTACAAAACCAAAGGTAGTACCCATTAGACACACCTCCACCTTACCAGGAGCTTCAATCTTCAGGTACTTCTTCAAAAAATTGAGACTGGTCTCCACCGACATCTGATACAAGTAAATCGGGGTACTCAATACCGCCAAATGACTCCTCACCGTGACGTAAATCCCATGCACAAACTGACTATCTGAAAACAACTAAAACCAAAACCTGAACACTCGAGTACCGCAGTACTAACATCATACTTTTTGCTGAGAAACTTGTCCGAATAGTCTTCCCCCTCAAAGTAGAAGTTCTTAATTTTGTCTACAAGAGTGCGCGTTTTGGGGGTTCCAACTTCACAATGGTAGAACCAAGGTATCACGTCTTCTATGGGCAACATGTCTTGGTTCGGGTCCCTATGGAACTCAAAAATCATCCCTTCGCTTGACGTGTACCCAATTATCAGTGGTACTGGGTGGAAATTACCCGACCGCATCACTTCCATGGGTTCTTTGTCCAGAAAAGGCTCCTTCGAGTTTGTTTCAACGACCAAACCAAAGGGTCTGCGAATACTCGGGATACCCTCCTGGAACAACCACTTAAGAGAAAATCCGGTGAAGATCTCGACGTACATCGCCTATTGCTTTCTGGATTTCGTAAATTTCGTCTACCGACTTTTGCATTAGAGTGTTGTAAATGGTTGTTTCGTCGGACCCAACGAGGTCCATGGCTTTGGCCAGAAGAGCGGTACCTTTGGTGCCGTCGACCCATGGGTTAAGCACGCACCCACTATGGGCTATACCCTTGTGAAACAAACCCTTTCCCATGGGAGACAACATCAACAGATGGACTGAGGCACCACCTGCGCTTTCACCAAAGATTGTGACATTATTTGGATCCCCACCAAACTTATCAATGTTCTTCTGGACCCATTTCAAGGCCATTACTTGGTCTTTCAAGCCGGCGTTCCCAGGTATGTCCAAAGAGGGGTCGTCAAAACTTACAAAACCTATAAAAATCAACACTCTTAATAAAGCCAAACACCATCATGACGTACCAAGTAGTCCAAGTCGATAGTTGATCGTGACTAGAACCACGTCTTCAGTGATAAGAAACTCAGGACCGTACAAGTCTTCATTGCCAGACCCGAACACAAATCCTCCTCCGTGGATCCAAAACAGGACCGGACTTAGTTCTTTTCCGTCTTGGGGGAGCTGAGTTAGGTAGTACTAGCACAAGTGCGACAAAGGTACTTACTTTTTTCGTGTAGACGTTCAAAACTAGGCAGTTTTCGCTCCCGGAAACTTCCTTTTTGAGGGGGTCTTCGGCGTAGCAAACGTCTCCTTGTTTGGTGGCATCTAAAACTCCTGTCCATTTTTCAGGAGGGACTGGGGCCTGGAAATACATTGTCACCCGACTGGGGTTACCTTAACACCCACCTACCTTGAATCTGAGTTCCCCTAGGGGCGGCTTCGCGTATGGTATCCCTTGGAACTTGAGGAACGAGCCGCCATGGCGGTCTGTTGAGGTGGAACCTTGGAGGGTTCCTTGGTCTATTGTTACCTCGGGTTTGGACATTTTACACTGTTTGTTTTATTGTGCGACAAATGCAGTTGTTACCAGTTTACCAGGTTCATTAAAGTGTACCGGTTGATGGTTCTACTGATAAAATGTTGCGGAGGTTGTTTATAGCGACCACTCGAATGGCATGCGCCACATTATTTTTAGATAGTTTTGTTTGGCGGGTTCACCTTGAATGAGTAATAAACGCGATAGCTGTGTGTATCTGGCGATATTGTCGAGATTTATAAGTTGGTAATATATCTTTAATGACAAGCACTTTTATTAACATCGGTTAAATTTAGCGACACTGGTTTCGAATCTGTTTGTAGAAATCTCAGCGCAAATCCCGGTACTTTAAAAATTACAAAAATTGTTTCCCGCTGAATTTTACAGTTCTTCAATTTTTCTTTCTTTTAAGTTTTCGGTATGCAATTTTCAAATTTTTAAGTTTATATTTTTCAGTTTACAATTTTCCAACTTTCCAATTTTTCAGTTTTTGGGTTTGGCAATTTTTCGATTTGAAATTCTTGAGTTATCGATTTTCAATTTTTCAGTTTTTCGGTTTGCAATTTTTCGTTTCGGAATTTTGTTCTCTTTTCTTTAGATTATTCGGTTTTTTATTGTCTCGATTTAATAATATTTTCTTCAAAAATTCAAAATACCATAATCCTCAAAACCTCAAACGCCATTATCCTGAAATCCTCAAAACATCGTTATCCTCAAATCCTCACAATGTCAGGCGCCATTATCCTAAAACCCCCAAAACACCGTAATCCTCAAATCCTCAAAACATCGTAATCCTCAAATTCTCAAAACATCGTTATCCTCAAAACCTTATAACTCCATAACCCTCAAATCCTCAAAACACCGTAACACACAAATCCTCAGAACACAATAATCCTCAAATCATCAAAATATCGTAAACCTTAAATCACCATAATCCTCAAATTCTCAAAACTTCATTATTCTTAAATCCACAAAATATCGTAATCCTCAAATTCTCAAAACATCGTTATCCTCAAAACCTTATAACTCCATAACCCTCAAATCCTCAAAACACCGTAACACACAAATCCTCAGAACATAATAATCCTCAAATCCCCAAAATATCGTAAACCTTAAATCACCATAATCCTCAAATCCTCAAAGCTTCATTATCTTTAAATCTACAAAACATCGTAATCCTCAAATCCTGAAAACATTGTTATCCTCAAATCCGCAAAACATCATAATCCCCACTTTCTCAGAACACTATAATACTCAAATCTTCAAAACTTCATAATACTCAAATCCTCAAAACACCGTAACCCCCGAATCCCCAGAACGCAATAATCCTCAAATCCTCAAATCACCATAATCCTCAAATCCTCAAAACTTCATGACTCTTAAATCTACAAAACATCGTAATCCTCAAATCCTCAAAACATCGTTATCCTCAAATCTTTAGAACACCATAATCCTCAAATAATGAAAACATCAGAATCCTCAAATCCCCAAAATATCAGAATACTCAATTCCACAGAACATCCCTTGTCTTGTTTTTGAAGTAATTTAAAAGGATCTCCGGGTGAAAGGAAGGAAAGGACGAAGGACGAAAAGGACGAAGGACGAATAGGATGAAGGATGCAAAGGACGAAGGACAAAAAGGACGAAGGGCAGAAAGGACGAAGGACGAAAAGGACGAAGTACGAAAAGGACGAAGGACGAAAAGGACGAAGGACGAAAAGGACGAAAGACGAAAAGGACGAACGACAAAAGGACGAAGGCTGAAAAGGACGACAGACTAAAAGGACGAAGGATGAAAAGGACAATAAAGGACGAAAATGGACGAAAATGAATAAAAAGGGACGAAAAAGGACGATAAATGACGAAAAAGGACGAAGAAGGACGAAAAAGGACGAAACAGGATAATAAAAAACGACGGAAATGGACAAAAAAGGATGAAACGGACAAAAAAGGATGAAAAGGACAATGAAGAACGAAAAAGGACGAAACGTGAAGAAAAAGACGAACAAGGACGAAAAAGGACTAAAAGGACATGAAGGACGAAAAAGGACGGAAAAGGACGGAAAATGACGAAAAGGATGAAGAAGGACGAAAAAAGACGACAAGGATGAAAAAGGAGGAAAAAGAACGAAGAAAGACGAAAAGGACGAATACTGACGAAAAAGGACGAAAAGACGAAAAAGGACGAAACAGAAGGATAAGAACGAAAAAGGACGAAACAGGACAATAAAGACGAAAAAAGACGAACCGAGAGGAAAATGACGAAAAGGGACAAAAAAGGACGACAAGGACGAAAAAGAACCAAATGGACGAAAAGAACGAAAAGGGACCAAAAGGACGAAAACGGACTAAAAGTAAGTAAGTAAGTAAGTAAGTAAGTAAGTAAGTAGTTTATTTACGGAATAGAACTTTCCATTAGTACAAATAAAATAATACAATAAATAATAAGATATTACCAGCGTACAAAAATATTAAGAAATATAAAACAGTATACAACACTCCAGATGGGTACACAAAAACACTTAAGACAAATATAAAACAACCATTACAAATGACTTATCTTATGACTTAATTACTAGTTCGAATTAATTATGAGTCTTCTTGCTTGGAACTTAAAGGAAGCGTATGACTTACCAGAAAAAAAATCTAATTTGTCACCATACTTATTACATGCATGGCATATTGCGTTTAACGGGCAGTTAAGTGCATAGTTGGTTTTGGCGGATGCAATCTTAAATACAGGCATATTCCTAGTAGGATATTGAGGGACATACAGCTGAATGTTGCCTAATATGTCCTGTGAATCAATCAAATTGTTGAATAACTTGTACATAAAGCATAGAGCAAAAAATTCTCTCCTTCTCTTTAGCAAAGAGAAGCCGAGGTAGTCCCTGCATAGGGCAATATCTTGGCGTACAAATGAAGGTAGTCTACTTTTTATGAAGTTAATAAATTTAATTTGCACAGATTCGATTCTCCCCTCATGTGTGCGATAATATGGAGACCATATTAAGCAACCGTATTCGAGAATAGATCTTACATTAGACACATATAAGGTCGAGAGCGTTGCGATATTCCGAAAGCCTCTGCAATGTCTTTTAACTGCACCCAGTGATCGATTTGCTTTGTTAACAATGAAGTCATAGTGCGATCTAAACGAAAGTTTGTTATCAAGTAGAATACCTAGGTCTTTAACCACCGGCTTCAAAGCCAAATTTATGTTATTGAGCATATATTTAGGAATTGATGAAGAGAGTTTCCTACTAAAATTTATTGCAAAGCATTTGTCTGAGTTTAGTGACATGGTATTAAGCGTGCACCATTTATGTAATGCATCGATGTCAGATTGTAGCGCTTGGACGTCGCGATCTGAATGTATAACATTATATATTTTCAGGTCATCGGCGAACAATCGGAAGTTACATCTAAAATTGTAGCCGATATCGTTAATAAAGACCGAGAAAAGGATGGGGCCAATTACTGAGCCCTGAGGCACTCCGGACGGCACTGTTTGCACGCGCGAATAACAACTCCCAATTTTGACCTGCTGGGTTCTTTCGCTCAAGTAACTCTTAAACCATTCAAGTAAATTTCCGGCAATATCATAAGCTTGTAACTTTTGAATAAGGATATAGTGATTCACCTTGTCGAATGCTTTGCTAAAATCTGTATATATCGCATGTACCTCAGATCCTTTGCCTATCGCGTTGATGATAAAATTGACATAGCCGATTAAGTTAGTAATTGTAGATCGACGTTGAAAAAACCCGTGTTGTTCTTCCACTAAAACATTTCTCAAAAGGGGAGTAACCTTCGAACAAACAACTCTCTCGAATACCTTGCTAACAGAAGAGAGAATCGAAATAGGGCGGTAATTGACAATTTCTGTTATTGATCCAGATTTGAAAATCGGGACTAAATAGGCATGCGTCCATGCTGCCGGGAAAATGCCTGAACTTAATGACATATTGAATAAAACATGCAATGGTAGTACTAGACTGTCCTTACAATTTTTGAGTAAAACAGGTGGTACGCCGTCAGGACCGCAGCCTTTGCTGACATCTAGATTTCGCAAGGCAAGATCTATTTCGCAAGCGTGTATAGTGATAATACTAAGATCTACAGAAATGTCCGACTTTAAGTGAGATTTTACAAATTTGGAGTCGTCATACACCGAGTAAAAGTAGTCCATAAAGGCATTGCTAATATCAGTTTCACTAGTTAAAATGGACTCTCTATATTTCATCTGTGGAGGTAAAGATGTTCGCGTTTTAGTTCTGATAAATCTCCAGAATTTCTTTGGGTGCCTTTTTAAAATGACGAAAAAGAACGAAATGGACGAAGGAGGACGACAAAGGACGAAATAAGAGGATAAGAACAAAAAAGGACGAAACAGGACAATAAAGGACGGAATTGTAAAGTAAAAAGGAGATTTCCGTAAATAAATACTAAATACTAAAAGGACGAACCGAGAGGAAAACGACGGAAAGGGACGAGAAAGGAAGAAACAGGACGAAAAAGGACGGAAAGGACGAATAAGACCGAAAAAAGGACGAAACAAGAGGAAAAGGACGAAAAAGGACGAACAACGACTAAAAGGACATGAAGGACGAAAAAGGACGGAAAAGGACGACAAGGACGACAAGGACGAAAAAGGACGAGAAATGAAAAAAAAAAGACGAAGATTATGGAAAATACAAAAAAGAACGAAAAAAGGACGAAAGGGACGAAAAAAAACGAAAAAGGACGAAAAGGACAATAAATGCCGCAAAGCATGAAAAAGGACGAGAAAGGAGAAAACAGGACGAAAAAGGACGAAACGGGAAGGAAAGGACGAAAAAGGATGAGGAAGACAATAAAGGACGGAAAAAGACGAAAAGGACAAGAAAGGACAAAGAAGGACGAAAAAGGACGAAAAAAAAACGAAAAGAACGAAACGGACAATAAAGGACGAAAAAAGACGGAAAAGGACGGAAAATGACGAAAAGGATGAACAAGGACGAAAAGACGACAAGGACGAAAAAGGACAAAAAAGGACGAAGAAGGACGAAAAGGACGAATACTGACGAAAAAGGACTAAAAGGGACAAAAAAGGACGAAAAGCACATGAAGGCCGAAAAAGGACGAGAAGGACGAAAAAGGACCAAAAGGACGAAAAAGGATCAAAAGGACGAAAATAGACCAAAGTGACGAGAAAAGACAAATGGACGAAAAAGTACCATAAGGACGAAAAAGGACCAAAGTGACGAAAAAGGACGAAACGGACGAAAAAGAACCATAAGGACGAAAAGGACGAAAAAGGACCAGAAGGACGAAAACGGACCAAAATGACGAAAAAGGACACGAAAAAGACGAAAGAGGACGAAATGGACGAACGAGGACCAAAAGGACCAATAAGGATGAAAAAGGACGAAAAGGACAAAAAAGGATCAAAAGGACGAAAAAAGACCAAAGTGACGAAAAAGGACGAAAAGGACGAAAAAGGACCAAACGGACGAAAAGGGATAAAATAGACGCAAAAGGACCAAATGGACGAAAAAGGACTAAAATGACGGAAAAGGACGAAAAGGACGAAAAAGGACGAAAAGGACGAAAAAGGACCAAAAAAATGAAAAGGGATAAAATAGACGCAAAAGGACCAAATGGACGAAAAAGGACTAAAATGACGGAAAAGGACGAAAAGAACGAAAAAGGACCAAAAGCTCGAAAAGGACGAAAAAGAACCAAAAGAACGAAAAAGGACGAAAAAGGACCAAAAGGATGACAAAGGACCAAAATGACGAAAAATGACGAAAAGGATGAAAAAGGACGAAATAAACGAAGAGGGACCAAAAGGACCAATAAGGATGAAGAAGGACGAAAAGGACGAAAAAGGACTAAAAGGACTAAAAAGGACGAAAAGACGAAAAGGACGAAAAGGACGAAAAAGGACGATAAAGGACGAAATGGACGAAAAAGGACCAAATGGACGAGAAGGAGGAAGAAGGGCGAAAAGGACGAAAAAGTACGAAAAGGACGAAAAAGGACGACAAGGACGAAAAGGACAATACGTGTTACCATTGTTTTTGACTAGGAGTATAATTTAAAAGGAGTCGCCAAATATAAATATGTGTTTACAACAAAAACACGTTTTATGAAATTCTAAAAGTGGTTATCTTTTTGTGCAACGAACTTTTATGATGATACACTATTTCCAGAAAACCAGTTTTTGGATAAACACAAATTTTAAAAATTAATGTCTTGCAAAATGGGGCACACTAAACTAAATTAAAATATGACCTAATTATAAATCAGTTGGTTTTTACGACCCAGTAACACAACGTAACATTTGTTGCAATTTTAGGGACATGATATATATACTTATTGTTCATCAGCATGCTAATTTTATTTTGTCTTGCTATATCTACATTTATCGTCACAATAGCGACCTCCTTTTTATTCTTTTTCCATTGTTGATAATCTCGTTGAGAACAAACAACTTCATTACAAATTCCTTTACCAGCGCAACGTGTTTACAAGACATCGTTAAGAACACTGAAGAAATAACACTAAAACTGAATACAGTATGTACAGTCCAAATACAATAAATAAACCAAAAATCGCTTTTCAGATGATCGTGACGATATTTATCGTCATAATTATATCAGCAACATTTTTGTTCACGATTTTCCGTGACAAAAAATGTCTTCCAGGACCGTGGAATTTGCCCATTGTAGGTTACCTACACAAACTGGATCCAGCAGCACCATACTTAACTTTCACAAAACTAGGACAAGAATATGGACCTGTTTACAGTGTCAAACTTGGTTCTGTTAACGCCGTCGTTATAACTGACGCTAAAATACTAAAAAAGGTGTTAGCGAAGGATGAAACACTTCAAAGACCGCAGCTCTATCTTTTAGATTGTGTATTTAATCGGAAAGGTACTAGATTCCGGATAAACTATATAGAAAACTTTACAGTCATTGTAGGGATTTTAATGTTGCCTGTCGACGTATGGAAAGATCAACATAAGTTTTTGATACATTTTTTGAGAATAATAGGGGCTAGTAAAGTTTCCCCAAATAAGAAAACTTTTGAGGCGTTAATAAGAAAATATTTGGAAGAATTTGTACAAGTAAGTGAGTTAAACAGAACCACGATTCTTTGATAAATTTCCTTCCACTGTTCAGCTTATTAGAAGTCAAGATCATTGTGCAGCGATGGATCCTACAAAATATATAGCCCATTGTGTTAATAATATCGCTGGCATGATGCTTCTGGGCAAATCATATTCCTGGGACGACAAGACGGTTACCGACTTAACACAGAATCTTGATGAGGTAGTTAAACACGTGGCATTTGGAGGTCCATTGAACTTCATGCCACTTCTACGGTATGTGAATGGTTTAGAGCCAAAACACGAAAATTTTAAATGTGAATTTTCCAGTTTCATACCAACGTTCAAAAAATCACTAGCTTCGTTAAAAAAATCCCTTCATGTCGTTCGTGATATTCAAAAGAAACTTATAAAAGAATGCCAAGAATCCACGTCTAGTAGCAAAATAGAAGTTCCGTCAAATCTCATTCAGGCATTTCTTCTTCAGATGTCTAAGGGCAGCCCTGAGCACATTTACAACCATGACCAACTACGCTGCCTTTTATTCGACCTTTATGTTGCCATCACTGAAACTGTCAAAACCTGCTTTCGTTGGATTTTGTTATATTTGGCCCAGTACGAAGAAGTACAAAATAAAGTACGACAAGAACTACTAGAGGTAGAAACGGATGACTTTGCAGACTTACACTACACCAAAGCGACTCTCGCTGAAGTGGCCAGAATCAGAACTGTAGTACCAATTGGAGTACCACAGTTGGTTTCCGAAAATATTTGCGTCGAAGGATTTGCCATTCCAAAGGACGCAGTGATAATGCCGATGTTATGGGCGATTCACATGGATCCGAAAGTTTACGAAGAACCGGAAGAATTCCGTCCTGAAAGATTTCTAAACAACGACGGAAAATTTTTCAGACCGGAATCGTACCTTCCTTTTCAGACCGGTAAGACGAAAAACGCGTAAAACGAGAAGTGTAGAAATTTGTTTAAGGTAAAAGAATGTGTATTGCTGAAGACATGACGCAGATGATGGTGTCGATGTTTGTTGGTGTTGTGTTGAAGAATTTTAAACTTGCACCTAGTGACTCTTCCCCGATAGATTTCACTGGCATTTGTAATTCTACTCTGTCTCCTAAACCCCAAAAAATTGTGTTTAAACCGATATAAGGTAGCAAATAGGGTTTTCGTGTGTTAGAGATTTTACCAATAGTTTTATGGTGTACCAAGGTGGATTTGTTTATTAAATGGAGTGGTGACACTAATCAATAGTGCCAAAATAGCTAATTTATTTTGTCCTGCAAGAGTTTAACAGCCTGAATTTTATTTATATTTAGTTTATCATGTTTACGGATTTTTCCACAAACAGAGATTATTTGCAGACATTATTAGTAACGAATGTGAACATAGTGCTTATTAATATCGGACGAGTTAAAGTGCATTATTCGGTTCAAATACAATAATTATTATAAATGAAAAAATCTGTTCAGATGGCCACAATTGTATTCGTCTTAATAATAATAATAATACTGCGACTTTATCAGTGCTGACTGCATGTTATTAACAACCAATTTCGAAAAAACTCGGCCATTTTCGGAAAAATATCCACTTTCCTTCGTGTTCACAGCACTTTTGCTAATATTTATTAACAATAAATTAGAAATTTGCGAACACGTGCTACTTTTAACCCAACACGGAGCCTGCAAAATTTATTTTTCATATTTTGGCCATGAAAATGCACATTTTCGGGGATAATTTAACATTGTTTAAACAAATTGATTTGTTTTTAATAATTTCGGGATTGTAGGAAAACGAGTTTCGGTTTAATTATCGTATATTGATGCTCATCATATTTAAACATTATAAATGATATTAATTATGTTTAAAATTTATATATTTATATTGTGAAAATATATAGCTTTGATCAACCAATTTCAATCGTTTCGAAAATCTTCCCACAATTTAAACATTGTCGAGTAAACGAATCACCGAACTCAATAAATTAAAACTGAAATCGTACTTACCCTGTTTTCGGTTCTATTCGGAAAACTACCCATTTTCGTTCGTTTCTATCAAAAAATCGACAAATTGAAAGAGCGCAAAAATCAAAATTTTTAAAATCGAAAAATTGAAAGAGTGAAAAATCTAAAACCGTGAAGTCGAAAAATGGAAAGATCGTGAGATTGGGAAATCGAAAAATCGAAAGTCTAAAATTTAAAAATTCAAAAAACAGAAATAGCAAGTCCTAAAAAACAAAAAAAAAATATTGAAAAATTGAGAAATCGAAAAATCAAAAAATCGAAAAATCCCACAGGTGAAACATCGAAGATTTAAGAAATCGAAAAATTTTAAATCAGGAAATTGAAAAGTCGAAAAAACGTAAAATCGAAAGTTTAAAAAATGAGATTGTTGAAAAATCTAGCACCTGAAAAACCGAAAATTTGAAAAATTGAATAATTGAAGAATTAAGAAATCGACAATCCGAAGCAACAAAAAGTCGAAAAACTGACAAATTGAAAAATTGAAATACGAGTATGTATCAGGAAATCAAAATAGTCTAAACGAAGAATTAAAAATTGAAAAATCCGTATATCGAATAATCGAAAATTTTAAAAATGGTCAAATTGATCAATAAAAAAGTTAAAACGAAATCTCGATAAATCGGAAAATCAAAAAATGGAAAAATCGAGAAATTGAAATATCAAAAAATCGAGAAATTGAAAAAGCATTTTATTTGCCAAAAGTGGTCTTATCTTAGCAAAATCTGCCCCCAACTTCCCGTCCTCTATTCCCTCACAGGACATATCATTCGCCAAAATCAGTCTTATCTTGGCAAGTACGGGCCCCGCCCACCCACCTGTTTTGCCAAAATCAATTGATTGCAAATCGAGAAATAAAAAAAACGACGTTTAAAAAATCGAAAAATTAAAATATAGAGGAACAAAAAACTTAAAAAATTGAGAAATTGAAACATCAAAAAATTGAAAAATCCCACAAGAGAACATCGAAAAATTGAGAAATTGAAAAATTTTAAAACGAGAAATCGAGGTTGAAAAATTGAAAAATCGAAAGTTTAAAAAATCAAATTGTTGAAAAATCAAACATGTGAAAAGTCGAAAATTGGAAAAATTGAAAAATTGAAGAACTAAAAAATCGAGAGTCCGAAATACTCCAAACGAAGAATGAAAAATTGAAAATTTTAAAAATGGGGAAATTGATCAATAAAAAAATTGAAACATCGATATCTCGATAATTCGGGAAATCAAAAAATGGAAAAATCGAGAAATTATAAAATCGAAAAAATTAAAAATTCTAAAGGTCGAAAAATTGAAAAACTGGAAAATCTAAAACCATGAAGTTGAAAATTGGAAAGATCGAGAAATTGAGAAATCTAAAAACTGAAAGTATTAAATTTCAAAATTCGAAAAACTGAAAACAGAAATAGTAAGTACTAACCCCCCTCACCCGCCCTTTATTTTCTTAGGGAATGTCATTCACCAAAATCAGTCTTATCTTAACAAGTACTAGCCCCGCCTACACGCCCTTAATTTTCTTAGAGGTTATATCATTTGCCAAATCTGTCTTATCTTAGCAAGTACTGGCCCCGCCCTCCCACCCTCTATTGTTTCAGAGAATATGTCATTCGCCAAAATCAGTTGATTGGAATTGAGCAATCAAAAATTTAAAATTCAAAGAATTGAAAAATTAAAATATCGATAAGTTGAGGAATCAAAAAACTGAAACAATAGATAAACATCAAAAAATCGAAAAATCCCACAACTGAAACATCGAAAAATTTTAAATCGAGAAATCGAAAAGTCGAAAAATCGAAAGTTTAAAAAATAAAATTGTTGAAAAATCGAAAATTTAAAAAATTGAATTGAAGAACTAAAAAATGGGGAATTCGAAACAACGAACAGTCGAAAAAACGAGAAATGGGAAAATCTAAAGCTCAAAAATCAAGAAATCGAAAATTCGAAAAATCGACAAATCGAAAACTTAGAAACGTCAAAAATTGAAAATTTGAAAAATGGAAAAATTTAAGAGGTCGAAAAATTGAAGAAAAAAAAAATTTAAAATCGTAACACTGAAATATCAGAAAATCGAAAAATCAGAAATCGAAAAATTTCAAGAATCTGGAAATTGAAAAATTGAAAAATCCAGAAACTGAAACATCGAAAAATTGAACAATCAAAAAACTGAAAAATCCCAAAACTGAAATATCGAAAAAATGAGAAATCAAAAAATTGTTATACAATTTTGATTTTTTTTTTCCAAAAATCTAGACATCTACAATAAAACATTTAAAAAACGTTTATTCGACAAAAATTGCAAGTCACCATCAATCCTGGGGGACACGAACTGACAACTTTGGACGATTTACCATGCTGACGATAACCTCAAAACATTTCAAGATTCCAAAGCTTTTGATTTTGCAATTTCAAAGTCAAATTGTAAAATATTGTTATGTAATTTTTTTTTCCAAAAATCTGGACGTCATTTCATAAAATTTAAACAACATTTACTCATTCCATAGTTAGTTAATCATGGGTCCTTTAATTTCAGGTATCTGAGGTCTAATAAAAATCGATACAGACGGTGGATAAATAGACAAACGGAAACGAGAGATTTATTCATACTCTAGGAGCCATGAAACGCTGAGAAAATATGAAAGTAGCAAGTGAAAATCATAAAGAGGGTTTCATTCTTGTTGACATACCATAACCTAGATTTCTATGTTTAGAAAAAGTAACCCATATTCCGGCTGAGTTGTGAAATGAGATTAAGCAAAACTTACTCCTCTACGTACAAATTTAGAAGGTCTACTACCTACTCCTTTAAATAACCGAATGCGCGAAAATTAGTTAAAAGGATTTGCAACAGATGGAGTCAAGTACTGTACGGTTTTTTTAGGTTAGCAGAATCAATCAAAGCGCAGTGGAGCTAGATTAAATTGGCCATGCTACTCTTGACTTTTAGGACAATGAGTTTCGGTTTAATTATCATATATATTTATGCTTATCATATTTAAACATTATATGTGATATTAATTATGTTTAAAATTTATTAATTTTTATCCTGCAAATGTATAGCTTTGATCAACCGACTTCAATCGTTTCGAAAATTTTCCCAAAATTTAAACATTGTCGAGGAAGGAATCACGGAATCCGATAAATAAAAACTGAAGAAAGCAAGAACCACGGGAATGTCAAGAGCAGATCTCGCTAGGAAAGGAGAGGGCTAGGATTTGTTAATGAGGGATAGAACGTTATACAGTACAATACAAGGAAAATACAATACAGGTACCTACAATCTAACTACAAGATTATTTTGAATAAAAATTTATTATGCTTATCATATGTTTAAAACGTCTGCAAAATTTCAAAGCATTCGGTTTTGCAGATTCAAAATTAAATTGTAGGTGAAACGAAGTTCACGGGGTCAGCTAGTAATTAATAAAATTAGTAATATTGATCAATATCTTTTTACTTATTTTATGGTGAAAGAAAATGGCGCCAAGGTTAAAAGTTAAACTTGCACCTGGTTGCTTCCAGTCTCTTGTTCTTTTTAAAAAATAAACCAGTCCGGTCGGACGAAAACCGGCTGACTAATAACTTTATAAAAGAAATATTTGCTTCTTAGTTAAACAAATAAGTGTGCAATTTTAAAAACGTAAGTATATTATTTAACTCACTTAAATAATCTTTTGTTTATTAAAACTGAAAACATCCATGTTGTTAATATCGAGTGGTGCTAAAGTCACATTTTATACTCAACTAGTCTGGTGTATATATTTTATGTTAATTGCTGTATGAAACGTAATTATCATGATAATTCAAAAATTGTTTTTCAGATGGCCACCACTATATTTATCATAATGATTATAGTAATCCTGCTTTTGGTGAAAATTATCCGGGACAAAAAATATCTTCCAGGACCTTGGAATTTACCAGTGATTGGTTACTTACATAAACTGGATCCAACAGCACCTTACTTGACTCTAACCGAACTTGCCCAAAAATATGGACCGATTTACAACATCAAACTTGGCATGCTTAATGTAGCAGTCTTAGCTGACGCTAGAATATTAAAAAAGGTGTTGGCAAAAGACGAAACACTTGAAAGATCGCCTCTCTTTTTGATTGATACTGCATTTGAAGGCAGAGGTACCATTTGTAACGAATCATACAACAAATCTTGTCTATTATTGTAGGTCTTGCACATGCTAATATTGATCTATGGAAAGACCAACGTAAGTTTGCGGCAAATTTTTTGAGAACAGTAGGAGCCGCTAGAGTTTCTCCTAACAGGAAAACTTGTGAATCATTGATAAAAAAACATGTTGACGAATTTGTACAAGTAAGTTAGAAACGAAGAAAAAAACCCACAGATGCATTTTTTTCACTACTTAGATTGTAAAAAATCAAGCTCTTGGTAAACCACTGGATCCTTCAGAACTTATCATCCATTTGATAAGCAGCACCGGTAGCAGTTTATTTTTGGGCCAACCATTTTCTTTGAATGACAAAAAAGTTTCTGATTTAGCACGAAATATTCACGTATTCATTAAATTATTAATGATTGGAACTCCATTGAACTTCCTGCCATTCCTACGGTACGGTTTGTAACATAATTATAATAATTTAAACCACCTTGTTGCAGTTTTTTGCCTCCATACAAGAAAAAATTAGCGTTGCTAAAACAAGCCGTTCGCACAGGTCGTGACATTCAAGGAAAACTGATACATGAATGTGAAAAATCGACGAATTCTCGGCCAAATCTCCTTAAGGCCTTTCAGTTACATATATCCGAAAGCAAATCCGACCAAGTTTACACTCTTGATCAACTACATCGCCTTTTCTTTGACCTTTACATTGGTTTTACGGAAACCACTATAACTTCCTTGCTTTGGATTTTGCTATATTTAGCCCAACACGTTGAAGTTCAGACTAAAATTCGACAAGAACTCTTTTGGGTGTTACAAGGTGAATCACTGGAGTTGGCGGATTTCGAAAATTTGCATTACACTAAAGCAGCTCTTGCCGAAATTGCCAGAATTAGAACTGTATTACCACTAGGGGTACCGCACTATGCCTCCGAAAATATATACCTTGATGGGTTGACGATTCCAAAAGGCACGATGATAATGCCGTTGTTGTGGGGAATTCATATGGATCCCAAAGTTCACAAAGACCCGGAAGAGTTTCGCCCTGAAAGATTTATAGACAGCGATGGGAAGTTTTTTAAACCGGAATCATTCCTTCCATTTCAAAGCGGTAAGATAATGTGGGTTAAGAAGCGAAAAAACAAATTTTTGCTTTAGGTAAACGGATGTGCGTTGGCGAAGACATAGCAAACATGGTAACGACAATATTTATTGCTGGTGTTTTACAGAATTTTAGAATCGGGGCTGTTGACTCTGTACCGATAGATTTTACTGGTAGTTGTGGTGCCGCACTTACCCCTAAACCGCAGAAGCTTATCTTTACGAAGATCTGATGGGATATTTAAAAATGTAAAATGTAGAATGTAGAATATAGAAGTTTATTTATATTTTCATTTTGTGTATATTTTTTGTACAATTATTATTATTATATTATGACAGTCGAGAGAGCGAGAAACAAAGAGCAGTAGAACAAGGACACAAGATATTTACACTCATCTCTTCAGACGATAAACTGGGGTCAGTGTCATGGGCGTTCGAGTGTTTGATAAATCAAATTTTTTGGGATAAAATTATGTCAATGTTAAAGAGATATCTATCTAAAATTCAGTTGTGTTAAAAACGTATTTCGAAGCTTCAGTTACCAACACGAAGGTAAAAAAATACTTATATTTATTTAAGTAAAATGCATCTACTTTTTAGATGTTAATTCCAATATTAATCGTAATTATACTGTACATTTATTATAACAACCGGAGCGATCTCCCAGGTCCTTGGAGCTTGCCCATTATAAGCAAGACACCCAACTTGGATTTAACGCAACTTTGTTACAAAAGGTGAAAATTGAGTGATATTGTTCAGACCCACTAAGAACTATAAGAAAATTTTCTGCATAATTCAGGCGAACACTTTATAGGGCCTGATATCTCGCCTCGGGACTTGTTTGATCTACAGACCAGAGCGCAATCAGGCCAATGCCGACTCTAAAGGCGTACCGAAACGACTTGATCTATAAGCCATGTGCCCTTTCTCAATTTTTCAATTTCTCTATTTTCAGTTTTTCCCCTTCAATTTTACCATTTTGTAAATATTTCGATTGTTCTATTTTTGACTTGTATAAACTCAATTTATCGATTTTTCAGTTAATCAATGTTTTGATTTTCCCATTTCTTGACTTTCGACTGTTTCGATTTTTCGACTTCACTTTTTTGATTGTCCGGTTTCTCAATTTTTCAGTTTTTTAATTTCTAAATGTTTGTATATTTCAGTTTTGGGATTTTCTAATTTTTTCTTGTTTAATTTGACGATTTTTAAATATTTTGATTTTTCAGTTTTTCAAATTTGACTTTTATAACTCTCAGTTTTTCGACTTTTCATTTCTTCAATTCTTTAATTTTTCAATTTATAAAATTTTGATTTTCGACTTCACTTTTTTGACTTTTTGATTTCTCATTGAGGTTTTTCGGTTTTTCCGTTCTTCAGTTCTTCTTTCATTTTTCAGTTCTTCGAAATTTTAGTTTTGGGATTTTTCAGATTATTATTCAATTTTTCGATTCTACAATTTCTCGATTTTTAATTAGTATTTCGGTTTTTCGATTTTTCAATTAATCGATGTTGATTTCCCATTTTTTGACTTTCGACTGTTTCGATTTTCCAGTTTTTGAATTCTTCAACTTTTCTACTTCACTTTTTTGATTTTTCAATTTTTTAGATTCTCAACTTTTGGATATTTCAGTTTTTCCATTCTTCAGTTTTTCTTTCACGTTTCAGTTTTTCGATATTTCAGTTTTGGAATTCTTTAATATTTCGATTCTTCGATTTTTGACTTCTGGATGTTTCGATGTGTCGATTATTTTACTTTTTCGATTTTTAAATGTTTGATTTCCCGATTTATCGAGATTTAGATGTTTCGATATTTTGATTCTCTAGTTTCTCGATTTATCAGCTCTTCAATTTCCGTTTCTCAGTTCTTCCATTTTTCCGCCTTGCCGTTTTTTTAATTTTCCGCTTTTTGATTTTTCGAATTCTCAATTTTTCAGTTTTTTAATTTCTAAATTTTTGTATATTTCAGTTTTGGGATTTTCCAATTTTTTCTTGTTTAATTTGACGATTTTTAAATATTTTGATTTTTCAGTTTTTCAAATTTGACTTTTATAACTCTCAGTTTTTCGACTTTTCATTTCTTCAATTCTTTAATTTTTCAATTTTTAAAATTTTGATTTTCGACTTCACTTTTTTGAGTTTTTAATTTCTCATTGAGGTTTTTCGGTTTCTCCGTTCTTCAGTTTTTCTTTCATTTTTCAGTTCTTCGAAATTTTAGTTTTGGGATTTTTCAGATTATTATTCAATTTTTCGATTCTACAATTTCTCGATGTTTAATTAGTATTTCGGTTTTTCGATTTTTCAATTAGTCGATGTTGATTTCCCATTTTTTGACTTTCGACTGTTTCGATTTTCCAGTTTTTGAATTCTTCAACTTTTCTACTTCACTTTTTTGATTTTTCAATTTTTTAGATTCTCAACTTTTGGATATTTCAGTTTTTCCATTATTCAGTTTTTCTTTCACTTTTCAGTTTTTCGATATTTCAGTTTTGGAATTCTTTAATATTTCGATTCTTCGATTTTTGACTTCTGGATGTTTCGATGTGTCGATTATTTTACTTTTTCGATTTTTAAATGTATGATTTCCCGATTTATCGAGATTTAGATGTTTCGATATTTTGATTCTCTAGTTTCTCGATTTATCAGCTCTTCAATTTCCGTTTCTCAGTTCTTCCATTTTTCCGCCTTGCCGTTTTTTTATTTTTCCGCTTTTTGATTTTTCGATTTCTCAATTTTTCAGTTTTTTAATTTCTAAATTTTTGTATATTTCAGATTTGGGATTTTCCAATTTTTTCTTGTTTAATTTGACGATTTTTAAATATTTTGATTTTTCAGTTTTTCAAATTTGACTTTTATAACTCTCAGTTTTTCGACTTTTCATTTCTTCAATTCTTTAATTTTTCAATTTTTTAAATTTTGATTTTCGACTTCACTTTTTTGACTTTTTGATTTCTCATTGAGGTTTTTCGGTTTTTCCGTTCTTCAGTTTTTCTTTCATTTTTCAGTTCTTCGAAATTTTAGTTTTGGGATTTTTCAGATTATTATTCAATTTTTCGATTCTACAATTTCTCGATTTTTAATTAGGGTTTCGGTTTTTCGATTTTTCAATTAATCGATGTTGATTTCCCATTTTTTGACTTTCGACTGTTTCGATTTTCCAGTTTTTGAATTCTTCAACTTTTCTACTTCACTTTTTTGATTTTTCAATTTTTTAGATTCTCAACTTTTGGATATTTCAGTTTTTCCATTCTTCAGTTTTTCTTTCACTTTTCTCAGTTTTTCGATATTTCAGTTTTGGAATTCTTTAATATTTCTATTCTTCGATTTTTGACTTCTGGATGTTTCGATGTGTCGATTATTTTACTTTTTCGATTTTTAAATGTTTGATTTCCCGATTTATCGAGATTTAGATATTTCGGTATTTTGATTCTCTAGTTTCTCGATTTATCAGCTCTTCAATTTCCGTTTCTCAGTTCTTCCATTTTTCCGCCTTGCCGTTTTTTTATTTTTCCGCTTTTTGATTTTTCGATTTCTCAATTTTTCAGTTTTTTAGTTTCTAAATTTTTGTATATTTCAGATTTCGGATTTTCCAATTTTTTCTTGTTTAATTTGAGGATTTTTAAATATTTTGATTTTTCAGTTTTTCAAATTTGACTTTTATAACTCTCAGTTTTTCGACTTTTCATTTCTTCAATTCTTTAATTTTTCAATTTTTAAAATTTTGATTTTCGACTTCACTTTTTTGACTTTTTGATTTCTCATTGAGGTTTTTCGGTTTTTCCCTTCTTCAGTTTTTCTTTCATTTTTCAGTTCTTCGAAATTTTAGTTTTGGGATTTTTGAGATTATTATTCAATTTTTCGATTCTACAATTTCTCGATTTTTAATTAGTATTTCGGTTTTTCGATTTTTCAATTAATCGATGTTGATTTCCCATTTGTTGACTTTCGACTGTTTCGATTTTCCAGTTTTTGAATTCTTCAGCTTTCCGACTTCACTTTCTTGATTTTTCAATTTTTTAGATTCTCAACTTTTGGATATTTCAGTTTTTCCATTCTTCAGTTCTTCTTTCACTTTTCAGTTTTTCGATATTTCAGTTTTGGAATTTTTAATATTTCGATTCTTCGATTTTTGACTTCTGGATGTTTCGATGTGTCGATTATTTTACTTTTTCGATTTTTAAATGTTTGATTTCCCGATTTATCGAGATTTAGATGTTTCGACATTTTGATTCTCTAGTTTCTCGATTTATCAGCTCTTCAATTTCCGTTTCTCAGTTCTTCCATTTTTCCGCCTTGCCGTTTTTTTATTTTTCCGCTTTTTGATTTTTCGATTTCTCAATTTTTCAGTTTTTTAATTTCTAAATTTTTGTATATTTCAGATTTCGGATTTTCCAATTTTTTCTTGTTTAATTTGACGATTTTTAAATATTTTGATTTTTCAGTTTTTCAAATTTGACTTTTATAACTCTCAGTTTTTCGACTTTTCGTTTCTTCAATTCTTTAATTTTTCAATTTTTAAAATTTTGATTTTCGACTTCACTTTTTTTACTTTTTGATTTCTCATTGAGGTTTTTCCGTTCTTCAGTTTTTCTTTCATTTTTCAGTTCTTCGAAATTTTAGTTTTGGGATTTTTCAGATTATTATTCAATTTTTCGATTCCACAATTTCTCAATTTTTATTTAGTATTTCGGTTTTTCGATTTTTCAATTAATCGATGTTGATTTCCCATTTTTTGACTTTCGACTGTTTCGATTTTCCAGTTTTTGAATTCTTCAACTTTTCGACTTCACTTTTTTGATTTTTTAATTTTTTAGATTCTCAACTTTTGGATATTTCAGTTTTTCCATTCTTCAGTTTTTCTTTCACTTTTCAGTTTTTCGATATTTCAGTTTTGGAATTTTTAATATTTCGATTCTTCGATTTTTGACTTCTGGATGTTTCGATGTGTCGATTATTTTACTTTTTCGATTTTTAAATGTTTGATTTCCCGACTTATCGAGATTTAGATGTTTCGATATTTTGATTCTCTAGTTTCTCGATTTATCAGCTCTTCAATTTCCGTTTCTCAGTTCTTCCATTTTTCCGCCTTGCCGTTTTTTTATTTTTCCGCTTTTTGATTTTTCGATTTCTCAATTTTTCAGTTTTTTAATTTCTAAATTTTTGTATATTTCAGATTTGGGATTTTCCAATTTTTTCTTGTTTAATTTGACGATTTTTAAATATTTTGATTTTTCAGTTTTTCAAATTTGACTTTTATAACTCTCAGTTTTTCGACTTTTCATTTCTTCAACTCTTTAATTATTCAATTTTTAAAATTTTGATTTCCGACTTCACTTTTTTGACTTTTTGATTTCTCATTGAGGTTTTTCGGTTTTTCCGTTCTTCAGTTTTTCTTTCATTTTTCATTTCTTCGAAATTTTAATTTTGGGATTTTTCAGATTATTATTCAATTTTTCGATTCTACAATTTCTCGATTTTTAATTAGTATTTCGGTTTTTCGATTTTTCAATTAATCGATGTTGATTTCCCATTTTTTGACTTTCGACTGTTTCGATTTTCCAGTTTTTGAATTCTTCAACTTTTCTACTTCACTTTTTTGATTTTTCAATTTTTTAGATTCTCAACTTTTGGATATTTCAGTTTTTCCATTCTTCAGTTTTTCTTTCACTTTTCAGTTTTTCGATATTTCAGTTTTGGAATTCTTTAATATTTCGATTCTTCGATTTTTGACTTCTGGATGTTGCGATGTGTCGATTATTTTACTTTTTCGATTTTTAAATGTTTGGTTTCCCGATTTATCGAGATTTAGATGTTTCGATATTTTGATTCTCTAGTTTCTCGATTTATCAGCTCTTCAATTTCCGTTTCTCAGTTCTTCCATTTTTCCGCCTTGCCGTTTTTTTATTTTTCCGTTTTTTGATTTTTCGATTTCTCAATTTTTCAGTTTTTTAATTTCTAAATTTTTGTATATTTTAGTTTTGGGATTTTCCAATTTTTTCTTGTTTAATTTGACGATTTTTAAATATTTTGATTTTTCAGTTTTTCAAATTTGGCTTTTATAACTCTCAGTTTTACGACTTTTCATTTCTTCAATTCTTTAATTTTTCAATTTTTAATATTTTGATTTTCGACTTCACTTTTTTGACTTTTTGATTTCTCATTGAGGTTTTTCGGTTTTTCCGTTCTTCAGTTTTTCTTTCATTTTTCAGTTCTTCGAAATTTTAGTTTTGGGATTTTTCAGATTATTATTCAATTTTTCGATTCTACAATTTCTCGATTTTTAATTAGTATTTCGGTTTTTCGATTTTTCAATTAATCGATGTTGATTTCCCATTTGTTGACTTTCGACTATTTCGATTTTCCAGTTTTTGAATTCTTCAACTTTTCGACTTCACTTTTTTGATTTTTCAATCTTTTAGATTCTCAACTTTTGGATATTTCAGTTTTTGCATTCTTCAGTTTTTCTTTCACTTTTCAGTTTTTCGATATTTCAGTTTTGGAATTTTTAATATTTCGATTCTTCGATTTTTGACTTCTGGATGTTTCGATGTGTCGATTATTTTACTTTTTCGATATTTAAATGTTTGATTTCCCGATTTATCGAGATTTAGATGTTTCGATATTTTGATTCTCTAATTTCTCGATTTATCAGCTCTTCAATTTCCGTTTCTCAGTTCTTCCATTTTTCCGCCTTGCCGTTTTTTTATTTTTCCGTTTTTTGATTTTTCGATTTCTCAATTTTTCAGTTTTTTAATTTCTAAATTTTTGTATATTTCAGTTTTGGGATTTTCCAATTTTTTCTTGTTTAATTTGACGATTTTTAAATATTTTGATTATTCAGTTTTTCAAATTTGGCTTTTATAACTCTCAGTTTTACGACTTTTCATTTCTTCAATTCTTTAATTTTTCAATTTAAAATTTTGATTTTCGACTTCACTTTTTTGACTTTTTGATTTCTCATTGAGGTTTTTCGGTTTTTCCGTTCTTCAGTTTTTCTTTAATTTTTCAGTTCTTCGAAATTTTAGTTTTGGGATTTTTCATATTATTATTCAATTTTTCGATTCTACAATTTCTCGATTTTTAATTAGTATTTCGGTTTTTCGATTTTTCAATTAATCGATGTTGATTTCCCATTTTTTGACTTTCGACTGTTTCGATTTTCCAGTTTTTGAATTCTTCAACTTTTCTACTTCACTTTTTTGATTTTTCAATTTTTTAGATTCTCAACTTTTGGATATTTCAGTTTTTCCATTCTTCAGTTTTTCTTTCACTTTTCAGTTTCTCGATATTTCAGTTTTGGAATTCTTTAATATTTCGATTCTTCGATTTTTGACTTCTGGATGTTTCGATGTGTCGATTATTTTACTTTTTCGATTTTTAAATGTTTGATTTCCCGATTTATCGAGATTTAGATGTTTGGATATTTTGATTCTCTAGTTTCTCGATTTATCAGCTCTTCAATTTCCGTTTCTCAGTTCTTCCATTTTTCCGCCTTGCCGTTTTTTTATTTTTCCGCTTTTTGATTTTTCGATTTCTCAATTTTTCAGTTTTTTAATTTCTAAATTTTTGTATATTTCAAATTTGGGATTTTCCAATTTTTTCTTGTTTAATTTGACGATTTTTAAATATTTTGATTTTTCAGTTTTTCAAATTTGACTTTTATAACTCTCAGTTTTTCGACTTTTCATTTCTTCAATTCTTTAATTTTTCAATTTTTAAAATTTTTATTTTCGACTTCACTTTTTTGACTTTTTGATTTCTCATTGAGGTTTTTCGGTTTTTCCGTTCTTCAGTTTTTCTTTCATTTTTCAGTTCTTCGAAATTTTAGTTTTGGGATTTTTCACATTATTATTCAATTTTTCGATTCTACAATTTCTCGATTTTTAATTAGTATTTCGGTTTTTCGATTTTTCAATTAATCAATGTTGATTTCCCATTTTTTGACTTTCGACTGTTTCGATTTTCCAGTTTTTGAATTCTTCAACTTTTCGACTTCACTTTTTTGATTTTTCAATTTTTTAGATTCTCAACTTTTGGATATTTCAGTTTTTCCGTTCTTCAGTTTTTCTTTCACTTTTCAGTTTTTCGATATTTCAGTTTTGGAATTCTTTAATATTTCGATTCTTCGATTTTTGACTTCTGGATGTTTCGATGTGTCGATTATTTTACTTTTTCGATTTTTAAATGTTTGATTTTCCGATTTATCGAGATTTAGATGTCTCGATATTTTGATTCTCTAGTTTCTCGATTTATCAGCTCTTCAATTTCCGTTTTTCAGTTCTTCCATTTTTCCGCCTTGCCGTTTTTTTATTTTTCCGCTTTTTGATTTTTCGATTTCTCAATTTTTCAGTTTTTTAATTTCTAAATTTTTGTATATTTCAGATTTGGGATTTTCCAATTTTTTCTTGTTTAATTTGACGATTTTTAAATATTTTGATTTTTCAGTTTTTCAAATTTGACTTTTATAACTCTCAGTTTTTCGACTTTTCATTTCTTCAATTCTTTAATTTTTCGATTTTTAAAATTTTGATTTTCGACTTCACTTGTTTGACCTTTTGATTTCTCAATTTTCAATTTTTTAATTTCTCAGTTTTTGGATATTTCAGTTTTGAGGTTTTTCGGTTTTTTCGTTCTTCAGTTTTTCTTTCATTTTTCAGTTCTTCTAAATTTTAATTTTGGGATTTTTCAGATTATTATTCAATTTTTCGATTCTACAATTTCTCGATTTTTAATTAGTATTTCGGTTTTTCGATTTTTCAATTAATCGATGTTGATTTCCCATTTCTTGACTTTCGACTGTTTCGATTTTCCAGTTCTTGAATTCTTCGATTTTTCGACTGCACTTTTTGATTTTTCAGTTTTTTAGATTCTCAACTTTTGGATATTTCAGTTTTTCCATTCTTCAGTTTTTCTTTCACTTTTCAGTTTTGGAATTTTTCAATATTTCGATTCTTCGATTTTTGACTTCTGGATTTTTCGATGTGCTGATTATTAAATGTTTGATTTCCCGATTTATCGAGATTTAGATGTTTCGATGTTTTGATTCTTCAGTTTCTCGATTTATCAGCTCTTCAATTTCCGTTTCTCAGTTTTTCCATTTTCCGCCTTTTAGTTTTTTTTCCTCTTTTAGATTTTTTGATTTTCCAATTTTTTTAACTCTCAACTTTTTAATTTTGGCCTTTTGATTGATCTTTCGATTTCTCAGTATTTCAATTTTTCCATTTTTTACATTTTGGACTTTCGATTTTTCGTTTTTCGGGTTTTAAATTTTAGATTTTCAAATTTTTTGAAGCCGAAAATCGAAAAATCAAAAAGCGAGTAAACAAAAAATTGAAACATCCAAAAATTGAAAAACTAAAAAGTCGAGAAATCGAAAAATTGAGAAGTAGAGAAGTTGAAAAATGTCGAAAAACAGAAATACTCCAAAATCGAAAAATGCAAAAGTTAAAACTTGAAAAATTGAAAATTTAAAACTAAAAAAAGTGAAAAATTTGAAATGTTTAAAATATCGATAAATAGAAAAAGCGAAAAATTGAAAAATCAAAAATTTAAAAATCCAAAAATTGAAAATCCGAAAAATCAAAAACTAAGAAGTCGAAAAATCGAAAGATGCGGAAATCGAAACAAAACCCTGAAAAATCTAATATTAAAAAATTAGAAAAATTAAAACAAATGCTGAAAAACTGAAAAATCAAAAAATCGAAAAATCTTAAATTTGAAAAATTGAAGACCTGAAAACTGAAAAATCCAGAAATGGAAAAAGTGAAAAATTGAGAAACCGAAAAGTCGGAATATCGAAAAATTGGAAAATTTAGAACAATTAAAAAATCTAAAAACTGAAAAATCCCAAAACTGAAACATCAAAAAATTGAGAAATCAAAAAATTGGAAAATCAAAAAACCGAAAAATCGAGAAATCGAAAAATTCAAAATTTAAAAAATTGAAAATTTGAAAAATTGGAAAACTGAGGAGTCAAAAAAACAAAAAATGGATACATTAACAACACCAAAACTGAAAAGTCGAAAAGCGAGAAATTAAAAAATCGAAAGTTAAAAAAATTTAAGTGCTTGAAGATATTATCAGAATGTTGAATTAGCGTTAAATTTTAGTACACACTTCGCTGTGAGAGGAGTGTTCGAAAATAAATACTCAAGATTCAATTTCTAACACCTTGTGTTTTACCTTAACATTTACATCGTAACAACAAGTATTTCAACGGAAAAACAAATCTGACTAAAACATTTTAAAATCACATTTACAAGTGTGTCAAAGCTTCAGGTCGTACTTTCAGTAAAATACAGAACTAAAACTAAGATAAATGTCCTTAGTTTTCAAAAACTCCATGGTTTAATAAAATGTGAAGTAAGTAGAACTAATTAGAAAGAAAGGGAATCAGAGAAGATCAGGTCAGATCAAGACGAATAGGAATCTAACGATGTCAGAGGGAACACAAAAAAAACTACGTACAAGTTATCAGGTTGAGCAAATTAGCAGTTCAAAAGTGAAAGTATAATTTAGAGTTTGGTGTACAAAGAAAGTGTTTCTTCAGCTGTTTTCCACTATTCCTTTTTTAAGATCCTTAGAATATTTTCTAGCGTTCTATGTCACTTAATTTTTTTAGTTGTCTGGCCATAAAAATTTGTAGTACGCAATAATTTAATAAATTTAAATACGGTAATTTTAAACTGATTACACTGATAGTGTCGTGCATAAAAAAGCCATTGCTAAAGCCGACCTAGAGAACTCATAACGTGTGTAAAATTAGCCTAACAACAATAAAAATAAAATATTTATTTATTCATATGTTAACAAATAACAGTTGTTTATGGCATAATTTTCGTAAAATTTAAGACTGAGTGCAGTATTGTAATTAGTTGGTAAACAAAGTAAACCTTTCAAAGGTCTCAGACTTTATTGGTCGAAAGTAAACTGAAAATTGCACCTTAAGCCACAAAAATCTTCAAATCTCAAACCACAATGGTTTGTGGAGTTAAAGCAAAAATAAGCACAAATTATTGATTCTGAGAAAATTTCCGATAAGATAAGCGTTCATCCGTGACGATTCGAGAAGTTTCAAAATTTCGTCAAAAATGGTAGAGGCGACTGGATATATCCGCGATTTTCTAAGCTATTTGTGGAGATAAAGCAAAAATAAGCAGAGATTTGTGATCCTGAGAATATTTCCGATAAAATTGGCGTTTCTCCGCGACGATTTGACTAGTTTTAAAATTTCGTCAAAAATGGTGGAGGCGCCGGGATATATCCTAAATTTTCTAAGTTATTTGTGGAGGCACAGCAAAAATAAGCACAAATTCGTGATCCTGAGAAAATTTCCGATAAGATAAGCGTTCATACGTGACGATTTGAGAAGTTTCAAAATTTCGTCAAAAATGGTGGAGGCGCTCGGATGTTTTCACGATTTTCTCAGTTATTTGTGGAGGTACAGCAAAAATAAGCACAGATTTCTGAGAATATTTCCGATTAGATAAGCGTTCATCAGTGACGATTTGAGAAGTTTTAAAATTTCGTCAACATTGGTGGAGGCGCCCGGATGTATTGGTGATTTTCTTAGTTATTTGTAGACGTACAGCAAAAATAAGCACAGATTCGTGATCCTGAGAAAATTTCCGATAAGATAAGCGTTCATTTGTGACGATTTGAAAAGTTTTACAATTTCGTCAAAAATGATGGAGGCGCCTGGATATATCCGCGATTTTCTAAGTTATTTGTAGAGGTACAGCAAAAACAAGCACAGATTCGTGATTCTGAGAAAATTTCCGATAAGATAAGTGTTTCTCCACGACGATTTGACTAGTTTTAAAATTTCGTCAAAAGTGGTGGAGGCGCCTGGATTTATCGGCGATTTTCTAAGCTATTTGTGGAGGTGCAGCAAAAATAAGCAGAAATTCGTTATCCTGAGAAAATTTCCGATAAGATAAGCGTTCATACGTGACGATTTGAGAAGTTTCAAAATTTCGTCAAAAATGGTGGAGGCGCTCGGATGTTTTCACGATTTTCTCAGTTATTTGTGGAGGCACAGCAAAAATAAGCACAGATTTCTGAGAATATTTCCGATTAGATAAGCGTTCATCAGTGACGATTTGAGAAGTTTTAAAATTTCGTCAACATTGGTGGAGGCGCCCGGATGTATTGGTGATTTTCTTAGTTATTTGTAGACGTACAGCAAAAATAAGCACAGATTCGTGATCCTGAGAAAATTTCCGATAAGATAAGCGTTCATTTGTGACGATTTGAAAAGTTTTACAATTTCGTCAAAAATGATGGAGGCGCCTGGATATATCCGCGATTTTCTAAGTTATTTGTAGAGGTACAGCAAAAACAAGCACAGATTCGTGATTCTGAGAAAATTTCCGATAAGATAAGTGTTTCTCCACGACGATTTGACTAGTTTTAAAATTTCGTCAAAAGTGGTGGAGGCGCCTGGATTTATCGGCGATTTTCTAAGCTATTTGTGGAGGTGCAGCAAAAATAAGCAGAAATTCGTTATCCTGAGAAAATTTCCGATGAGATAAGCGTTCATCCGTGACGATTTGAGAAGTTTTAAAATTTCGTCAAAAATGGTGGAGGCGCCCGGATGTATTCACGATTTTCTAAGTTACTTGTGGAGGTACAGTAAAAATAAGCACAGATTCGTGATCCTGAGAATATTTCCGATAAGATAAGTGTTTCTCCTCGACGATTTGACTAGTATTAAAATTTCTCCAAAAATGGTGGATGCGCCTGGATATATCCGCGATTTTCTAAGTTATTTGTGGAGGTACAGCAAAAATAAGCACAGGTTCGTGATCTTGAGAAAATTTCCGATAAGATAAGTGTTTCTCCATGACGATTTGACTAGTTTTAAAATTTCATCAAAAATGGTGGAGGCGCCTGGATATATCCGCTATTTTCTAAGCTATTTGTGGAGGTACAGCAAAAATAAACACAAATTCGTTATCCTGAGAAAATTTCCAATAAGATAAGCGTTCATCACTGACGATTTGGGAAGCTTTAAAATTTCGTCAAAAATGGTGGAGGCGCAAAGATGTATTCACGATTTTCTAAGCTATTAGTGGAGGTACAGCAAAAATAAGCACAGGTTCGTGATCTTGAGAAAATTTCCGATAAGATAAGTGTTTCTCTACGACGATTTGGTTAGTTTCAAAATTTCGTCAAAAATGGTGGAGGCGCCCAGATGTATTCACGATTTTCTAAGTTATTTGTGAGCGTCCAGCGAAAATAAGCACAGATTCGTGTTCCTGAGAATATTTCCCATAAGATAAGCGTTTCTCCACGACGATTTGACTATTTTTAAAATTTCGTCAAAAATGGTGGAGGCGCCTGGATATATCTGAGATTTTCTAAACTATTTGTGGAGGTACAGCAAAAATAAGCACTAATTCGTGATCCTGAGAAAATTTCTGATAAAATAAGCGTTCATCCGTGACGATTTGGGAAGTTTTAAAATTTCGTCAAAAATGGTGGAGGCGCCTGGATATATCCGCGATTTTCTAAGCTATTTGTGGAGACACAGCAAAAATACGCACAAATTCGTTATCCTGAGATAATTTCCGAAAAGATAGGCGTTCATCCGTGACGATTTGAGAAGTTTTAAAATTTCTTCAAAAATGGTGGAGGCGCCCAGATGTATTCACGATTTTCTAAGTTATTTGTGAAGCTACAGCAAAAATGAGCACAGATTCGTGATCCTGAGAATATTTCCTATAAGATAAGCGTTTCTCCACGACGATTTGACTACTTTTAAAATTTCTTCGAAAATGGTGGAGGCGCCCAGATGTATTTACGATTTTCTAAGCTATTTGTGGAAGTACAGCAAAAATAAGCACAGATTCGTGATCCTGAGACAATTTCCTATAAGATAAGCGTTCATCCGTGACGATTTGAGAAGTTTTAAAATTTCGTCAAAAATGCTGGAAGCGCCCAGATGTATTCACGATTTTCTAAGTTATCTGTGGAGGTGCAGGAAAAATAGGCACAAATTCGTGATTCTGAGGAAATTTCCGACAAGATAAGCGTTTATCCGTGAAGATTTGAGACGTTTTAAAATTTCGTCGAAAATGGTGGAGGCGCCTGGATATATCCACGATTTTCTAAGTTATTTGTGGAGCTACAACAAAAATGAGCACAGATTCGTGATCCTGAGAATATTTCCGATAAGACGAGCGTTCATTCGTGACGATTTGACTAGTTTTAAAATTTCTTCAAAAATGGTGGAGGCGCCTAGATGTATTGACGATTTTCTAAGTTATTTCTGGAGGTACAGGAAAAATAGGCACAAATTCGTGATTCTGCAGAAATTTCCGACGAAATAAGCATTTATCCGTGACGATTTGAGAAGTTTTAAAATTTCGTCAAAAATGGTGGAGGCGCCTGGATATATCCGAGATTTTCTAAGTTATTTGTGGAGGTACATCAAAAATAAGCACAGATTCGTGATCCTGAGACAATTTCCTATAAGATAAGCGTTCATCCGTGACGATTTGAGAAGTTTTAAAATTTCGTCAAAAATGGTGGAGGCGCCCAGATGTATTCACGATTTTCTAAGTTATTTGTGGAGGTGCAGGAAAAATAGGCACAAATTCGTGATTCTGAGGAGATTTCCGACAAGACAAACGTTTATCCGTGAGGATTTGAGAAGTTTTAAAATTTCATCAAAAATGGTGGAGGCGCCTGGATATATCCACGATTTTCTAAGTTATTTGTGGAGCTACAACAAAAATGAGCACAGATTCGTGATCCTGAGAATATTTCCGATAAGACGAGCGTTCATTCGTGACGATTTGACTAGTTTTAAAATTTCTTCAAAAATGGTGGAGGCGCCTAGATGTATTGACGATTTTCTAAGTTATTTCTGGAGGTACAGGAAAAATAGGCACAAATTCGTGATTCTGAAGAAATTTCCGACAAAATAAGCATTTATCCGTGACGATTTGAGAAGTTTTAAAATTTCGTCAAAAATGGTGGAGGCGCCTGGATATATCCGAGATTTTCTAAGTTATTTGTGGAGACACAGCAAAAATAAGCACAAATTCGTGATCCTGAGACAATTTCCTATAAGATAAGCGTTCATCCGTGACGATTTGAAAAGTTTTAAAATTTCGTCAAAAATGGTCTAGGCCCCAAGATGTATACACGATTTTCTAAGTTATGTGGAGGTACAGCAAAAATAAGCACAGATTCGTGATCCTGAGAATATTTCCGATAAGATAAGCGTTTCTCCACGACGATTTGACTAGTTTTAAAATTTCTTCAAAAATGGTGGAGGCGCCTAGATGTATTGACGATGTTCTAACTTATTTCTGGAGGTACAGCAAAAATAGGCACAAATTCGTGATTCTGAAGAAATTTCCGACGAAATAAGCATTTATCCGTGACGATTTGAGAAGTTTTAAAATTTTGTCAAAAATGGTGGAGGCGCCTGGATATATCCGAGATTTTCTAAGTTATTTGTGGAGGTACAACAAAAATAAGCACAGATTCGTGATCCTGAGACAATTTCCTATAAGATAAGCGTTCATCCGTGACGATTTGAGAAGTTTTAAAATTTCGTCAAAAATGGTGGAGACCCCAAGGTGTATTCACGATTTTCTAAGTTATGTGGAGCTACAGCAAAAATAAGCACAGATTCGTGATCCTGAGAATATTTCCGATAAGATAAGCGTTTCTCCACGACGATTTGACTAGTTTTAAAATTTCTTCAAAAATGGTGGAGGCGCCTAGATGTATTGACGATGTTCTAAGTTATTTCTGGAGGTACAGCAAAAATAGGCACAAATTCGTGATTCTGAAGAAATTTCCGACGAAATAAGCATTTATCCGTGACGATTTGAGAAGTTTTAAAATTTTGTCAAAAATGGTGGAGGCGCCCAGATGTATTTACGATTTTCTAAGCTATTTGTGGAAGTATAGCAAAAATAAGCACAGATTCGTGATCCTGAGACAATTTCCTATAAGATAAGCGTTCATCCGTGACGATTTGAGAAGTTTTAAAATTTCGTCAAAAATGCTGGAAGCGCCCAGATGGATTCACGATTTTCTAAGTTATTTGTGGAGGTGCAGGAAAAATAATCACAAATTCGTGATTCTGAGGAAATTTCCGACAAGATATGCGTTTATCCGTGAGGATTTGAGAAGTTTTAAAATTTCGTCAAAAATGGTGGAGGCGCCTGGATATATCCACCATTTTCTAAGTTATTTGTGGAGCTACAGCAAAAATGAGCACAGATTCGTGATCCTGAGAAAATTTCCGATACGATAAGCATTCATTAGTGACGATTTGAGAAGTTTTAAAATTTCGTCAAAAATGGTGGAGGCCCCCAGATGTATTTACGATTTTCTAAGTTATGTTGAGGTACAGCAAAAATAAGAACAAATTCGTGATCCTGAGAATATTTCCGATTAGATAAGCGTTTCTCCACGACGATTTGACTAGTTTTAAAATTTCTTCAAAAATGGTGGAGGCGTCCAGATGTATTTACGATTTTCTAAGTTATTTGTGGATCTACAGCAAAAATGAGCACAGATTCGTGATCCTGAGAAAATTTCCGATAAGATAAGCGTTCATCCGTGACGATTTGAGAGGTTTTAAAATTTCGTCAAAAATGGTGGAGGCGCCCAGATGCATTCACGATTTTCTAAGTTATTTGTGGAGGTACATCAAAAATAAGCACAGATTCGTGATCCTGAGACAATTTCCTATAAGATAAGGGTTCATCCGTGACGATTTGAGAAGTTTTAAAATTTCGTCAAAAATGGTGGAGGCGCTCAGATGTGTTCACGATTTTCTAGGTTATTTATGGAGGTACAGCAAAAATAAGTACAGATTCGTAATCATGAGAATATTTCCGGTAAGATAAGTGTTTCTCCACGACGATTTGACTAGTTTTAAAATTTCCTCAAAAATAGTGGCGTCTGGATATACGCGCAATTTTCAAAATATCCTAATCCTCGAATCCTCAAAACACGATAATCCCTTAAATGCTTAAATCCTCAGAACACGATGATCTTCAAATCCCCAGAAGACCATTATCGTCAACTCCTCAAAACACCATTATCTTTAAATCCTCAGTAAATCGTAATCCGCACATCCTCAGAACACCAAAATCCTCAAATCTTTAGAACACCGTAACCCTCAAATCTTTAAAAGCACATAATCCTAAAACCCCCACGTCTTATATTGTGTTTTAGTTATATCGTGGAAAAGGTTTTATGACTCGAAGCTCCGTTAGTGTCTTAAGGGGGGTGTACATAGTGAAAAATTTCATTTTTGAAAAAATAGTCCAAAATTATCAGAAATTTCTTGGTTATAGATCTTGACGTACTGATTCCAAAAATATAGTGTGTTTAGAGTGACGTGAAATTCTTTTCCTGGAAAAACAAATCGTTGTGTACGGAGGTTTCGGGAGTTCTAATAAAATAAATAAAAAGGTCTTTATAAGGAAGTTCCTAATGTTTCCTAATTTTGATCATATTTTGTAAAAGTTAGTCATCACTACTAACTTGCTAAGATAAAACTGATTTTGGTAATGACATACTCTGTAAAGAAAGAGAGGGTGGGTGGGCGGGGTTATTAATAGCTAAGATAAGACTGATTTTGAAAATCTAGCGTAATGAGTTTGTTAAATAAATAGTCATTATTGTTAAAAAAAATTCACCCTACTGTTCCACTTTTAATGTCTCTATATTATTTGGTGGACATTTTAAAACCAGTATTCATTTCATCATTAAATTTATTTCAAGTATTGGATTTTTCAAATTGCTAGACTAAACCAAATCACTACAACATGTACTACAAAAACCGTTTCCACATTTAAATTTTCACAAAAACAACTTTCTGCGGTTTGGGCACCAACGACAGCCCGCAAACCCCTGAAAAATCGATAGGACTGGATTCACACGGCTCAACTTTGAAATTCTTGACCAGAACAGCGACAAATAGGTACATCATCATTTTTGCCAAGTCATATCCAACGCACATTCTTTTACCTAAAACACACCACTTAACTTCACCCTCGCTTCCAAACCACTCATTTACCAGACTGAAACGGAAGAATCAACTCCGAGGAAACAAATTTTTTCTCGTCGTCTAAAAACCTCTCGGGGCGAAATTCTTCAGGCCGGTCCCAAACCCTAGGATCCATATGAATAGCCCACAATAACGGCATTATCATTTGCCCCTTGTCGATTTTCACGCCGTCCACGTACACATCTTCATCAGCAAGGTGGGGAAAACCCAGCGGTATTATAGTCCTAATTCTGGATACTTCAGTAAGTACCGCTTGCGTGTACGGGAGTTTCGGTACGTCACTCATTTCCAGTGTTTTTTCTTGTAAAACATCTACAATTTCTTTGCGTACTTTATCTTGGACGTCTTGGTACTGCGCTAAGTAGAGAATGATCCATTTCAACGAAGTTAGTGTGGTTTCGGTACTAGAAATAAACATATCAAACAAAAGGTGAATGAGTTGATCCATGTTGTAAATTTCGGGTGGACCTCCCTTAGACCGTTGCAACAAAAACGCTTCAATTAAATTCGTAGCAGAAAAGTCGCTAGAAATTGGCTTTTCGTATTCGTTAATGTAGACGGTTAGACATTCCCGAATTTTGTCCACCGTGTCGCTAAAAGTGGTTAACGTTTTCCTATATTTTGGCAAAAACCTGAAAAAACACTTGCATCGGTTTTGCAAAATGTTTATCATCGTACCGTAAAAATGGTAAAAAGTTTAGAGTTCCTCCAAGCTGAGCTTCTTGCAATATTGTCTCAAGATTGTGCATCAAGCTTTTGCGAACTTGGTCATCACGCGAAAAGGATTTGCCCAAGAGTAAAGTACCAGCGACGCTGGTGATATAGTGTACCAAAGCCTCTGAAGGGTCTAGAGTGACGTGGTTACCCCGAGTCTCTACAAACTAGTTAAAAAGTAGTAAATAATGAAACCAATTTACCTTAATGGAACGAACTTACATCTACAAAGTCGTCAGCATAATTCTTTATAACATCTTCTAATTGTTTTCTGACTGGTGAAAATTTTGTGGCTCCAACTAGTTTTAAAAAGTTGATAGTGAATTTACGTTGATCCTTCCACAGACTGAAGGGGGCGTATGCTAACCCTATCAAGAAAAGGACAAGTGAAAAAAATTGGTATTTTTACGTTTTATGTGGTACCTTTGCCACCACACAACACACCCATCATAAAAAGTGGCGGTCTTCCCAAAGTTTCGTCTTTGAGCAAAATTTTGTTCAGCAATTTTGCGTCAGAAACCACTGCAATGTTCAGTAAACCTAGTTTGATTTGAAAAATTGGCCCATATTTTTGGGCAAGTTTGGTCAAAGTCAAATGGGGTGACACTGGGTCCAACTTATGTAAGTAACCTATTATTGGTAGATTCCATGGTCCTGGGAGATGGTTTCGGTTGTCGTAGTAGATATATAAGACGATAGTCAAAACTAGTATAGCTAGGGCAGCCAAAATCATCTAAAATAGTTTTCAAAATTTAATTTAATTGTCAAAGTTTATAGTCCGTTCACTTACGTTTTTGGTTTGGAAATGACTAAAATTGCACTGACTGGTTTTTTAAATGCAGTACAGTCAAAAACAAATGTAATGATTAATTAAAGTCGCGACTTTACAAGAATATCAGCTCTATAAATCACAAAGGAAGTAGAACACAGTCCACGCTTGCTTGAACATAAACAAATACAATGTAAAACACCATAAACGATTTGTTTTTAAACCTGTCTCCAAGGCTGTCCTTGATTTTCAAAAAAAGCAAAAAAAAATACTAACGAACACAGAAACACGTGCCAGAAGCGGAGGGCGCGGTTCCTAGTCGAGCGAAATCAAATTTTATAATTTTTCGAAAACGCTGGATATGTTTCATTGCACTTCAGGAGCGAGGGAAGTTCATGGAAGGTAAAACTCAAACATTCATACATCACAAGTATAGGAGTATCTTATTTTATAAAATTTAAGAAACATATTTAAAATATCAGTTTGTTTAGATCTAATCTAATTTATTTTACAACATAAAAATTTATCGTATCCACTTCATCGAAATAAAATGGTTAGGCAACACATTAAATGAGAATTGGTACAAAATGTATACTGAAAAAATTCATAAAGATCCATTGGCGATTTTTCCCGCTGGACTGTCGCTAAACAGCTGTTTCCAGAAGCTGATTCTTTCCGAATCAGGATTCGACATCTGGGTTAAAGTCTTTCCAATGTAGAGAAAATCGAGATTTGTGTCCGTCACAGGCTTCCATTCGCTCTGCAGCAACGGGTCGTACTCCTCGGGGGTGGGATTCCCAAACTTGGCAAAGTTTGACCACAATCTCAGAAATTTCCGAAGAGAGATGTCTTCGACACTTCCCGTTCGTATGACTGGAGTGGTAAAATTTTTGAACAGGTAACCGATTTCGTCGCAGTGGTACGGCCCTAAAACGCACGCAAACCAAACAAATATTTATATAATTCAAGCGAAAAAAGTTCCTACCAGGTACTTTAATATCTAGGAGATTTTTGAAGAAGTTTAGCTCCGTTTCTAGAACGAGTTTATAGAGAAAGAGGGGCGATTTGGCGTGGTTGATGTGACTGATGACCGTCACGTAGAGACCGTGTAAGAAGTGGGCGTCCGTCAGAAGCTACAAGTGTATTTTTAGTCACGACAAGTACCACCTGCGGTACTTACAGTAAACTTCTCGGATTGAGTCTTCTTCGAATATTCTTTCCCCTCAAAGTAAAAATCTTTGATCTTGTCAGCCACAACCTGTGCTTCAGGAGAGTCATTGTCATACCCGAAGTACCACGGAATGGTACTTTCAATAAGCGGCATCTCGGGAAGCTCACCAGCTTCAAAACACCATAATCTTCAAAACGTCAAACACCATTATCCTGAAATCCTCAAAACATCGTTATCCTCAAATTCTCACAACTCCCTACTCCTCAAATCCTCAGAACACCATGATCCTAAAATCCCCAAAACACCGTAATCCTCAAATCCTCAGAACACCGAAATCCTCAAATTCTCAGAACACCATAATCCTAAAATCTTCAAAACTTTATAATCCTCAAATCCCCAGAACACCATAATCCTCAAATCCTCAAAACTTCATAATTCTTAAATCCTCAAAACGTCGTGATTGTCAAATCCTCAAAACATCGTTATCCTCAAATCCTCAGAACTCCATAACTCTCAAATCGTCAAAACATCGTAACCCTTAAATCCTCAGAACACAATAATCCTCAAATCCTCATAATATGGTAAACCTTAAATCCCCAAATCACCATTATCCTCAAATCCTCACAACTTCATTTTCCTTAAATCTACAAAACACCGAAATTCTCAAATCCCAGAACACCTTAAGTCTCAAATCCTCAAAACTTCATTATCCTTAAATCTACAAAATATCGTAATCCTCAAATCCTCAGAAAGTTGTTATCCTCAAATCTGCAAAACATCATAATCCTCAATTTTTCAGAACACCATAATCCTCAAATTCTCAGAACACCTTAATCTTCATATCCTCAGAACACCAAAAGCATCAAATCCTCAGAACATCAAAATCATCAAATCTTCAGAACACCATAATCGTCAAATCTTCAAAGCTTCATAATCCTCATCAAATCCTTAAAACATCGTAATCCTCAAATTCTCAGAACACCATAATCCTCAATCCTCAAAACTTCATAATTCTTAAATCCTCAAAACATCGTAATCCTCAAATTCTCAGAACACAATAATTCTCAAATCCTTCAAATATCGTAAACCTCAAATCCCCAAACCACCATAATCCTCAAATCCACAAAACATCGTTATCCTCAAATCCTCAGAACACCATAATCCTCCAATCATCAAAACATCAGAATCTCAAATCCTCAAAACAACATAATCCTCAAAACATCGGAATACTCAATTCCACAGAACATCCCTTGTCTTGTTTTTGAAGTAATTTGAAAGGATCTCCGGGTGAAAGGAAGCAAAAGCCGAAGGACAAAAAACGAAAAGGATGAAGAACGAATAGGACAAAGGATGCAAAGGACGAAAAGGACGAAGAACAAAAAGGACGAAGGACAGAAAGGACGAAGGACGAAAGACCAAAAGGACGAAATACGAAAGGACGAAGGACAAAAAGGACGAAGGACGGAAAGGACAGAGGACAAAAAGGACGGCAAAGGACGAAAAAGAACGAAACGGGAGGGGAAGGGCGAAAAAGAACAAAAAAGGACGAAAAAGGACCAAAATGACGAAAAAGGACGAAAATAACGAAGAGGACGAAAAAGGACCAAACATACGAAAAAGGACCAAAAGGACGAAAAAGGACCAAAATGCCGAAAAAGGACGAAAAGGACGAAAAAGGACGAAATGGACGAAAAAGAACCAAAAGGACCAAAAAGGATGAAAAAGGACGAAAAGGACGAAAAGTACGAAAAGGACGAAAAAGGAATAAAATGACGAAAAGAACGAAAAAGGACCAAAAATATGAAAAAACAACCAAAAAGACGAAAAAGAGCCAAAATGAAAAAGAACGAAAAGGGCGAAAAATGACGACAAAGGACGAAAAAGGACGAAACGGGAGGAAAAGCACGAAAAAAGACGAAAAAGGACGAAATGGACGAATAAGGACGAAATGGACGAAAAAGGACGTAATGGATGAAAAAGGACCAAAAGGGACAAAAAGGGCGAAAAAGGACGAAAAGGACGAAAAACTACCAAAAGGACGAAAATAACGAAAAGAACAAAAATTACGAAAAAGGACCAAAAATACGAAAAAGGACCAAAATGACGAAAAGGGACCAAAATGACGAAAAAGGACGAAAAGGGCGAAAAAGGACCAAAAGGACCAATAAGGACGAAAAAGTACGAAAAGGACGAAAAAGGACGAAAGACCAAAAGGACGAAGGACGGAAAGGACAAAGGACGAAAAGGACGAAGAACGAATAGGACGAAGGATGCAAGGGACGAAGGAGGAAAAGGACGAAAGACGAAAAGGACGAAGGACGAAAAAGAACAACAAAGGACGAAAATGGACGAAAATGGACGAAAAAGGACGAAAAAGGGCTATAAAAGACGAAGAAGGACGAAAAGGATGAAAAATTACGAAAAAGACGAAAAAGGACGAAAAGGACAATAAAGGACAAAAAAGGACGGAAAAGGACGAAAAAAGACGAAAAGGACGAAGAAGAACGAAAAAGGACGCAAAGGACGAAAAAGGACGAACCGAGAGGACAAGGACGAAAAGGGACGAAAAAGGACGAAAAGGACAATGAAGGACCAAAAAGGACGAAAAGGACATGAAGGACAAAAAAGGACGGAAAAAGACGAAAAGGACGAAAACTACGAAGAAGGACGAAAGACGACGAAAAGGACGAAAAAGCACAAAAAGGACGATAAAAGACGAAGAAGGACGAAACAGGACGAAAAGAACGAAGAAAAACGAAAAAGACGAGAAATGACGAGAAAGGACGAAAAAGGACGATCAAAGACGACAAGGACAATGAGGGACGAAGAAGGACGAAAAAGAACGAACAAGGACGAAAAAGGACAGCACAGGACGAAAAGATCAATAAAGGACGAAAAAGGACTAAAAGGAAAAAAAAGGACGAAGAAGGACAAAAAAAAACGAAAAAGACGAAAAAAGACGAAAAAAGGACAAAAAGGACAATAAAGGACAAAAAAAGACGAAAAGGACGAAAAAAGACGAAAATGGACGACAAAGGACGAATACAGACCAAAAAGGACGAAATAGGAGGATAACGACGAAAATGGACGAAACAGGGCAATAAAGGACGAAAGAGGACGAACCGCGAGGAAAAGGACGAAAACAGACGAAAGAGGACGAAAAGGACAATGAAGGACGAAAAAGGATGAAAAGAACATGAAGGACGAAAAGGACGAAAACCACGAAGGACGAAAAAAAAACGAAAAGGACGAAAAATGACGAAAAATACGAAGAGGACAATAAAGGACGAAAAGGACGATAAAAGACGAAAAATGACGAGAAAGGACGAAAAGGACGAAAAATGACGAAAAAGGACCAAAAGGACGAAAAAGGACCAAAGTGACAAAATAAGACGAAATGGACGAAAAAGGGCCAAAAGGGGCGAAAAAGGACGAAAAGGACGAAAAAGGACCAAAAGGACGAAAAAGGACCAAAGTGATAAAATAGGACGAAATGAACGAAAAAGGACCAAAAGGGGCGAAAAAGGACGAAAAGGACCAAAAAGGACCAAAAGGACGAAAAAGGACGAAAAGGACGAAGAAGGACAAAAATGACGAAAAAGGACGAAAAACACGAAAATGGACCAAAAGGACGAAAAAGGACGAAATGGACGAAAAATGAGGAAATGGATGAAAAAGGACCAAAAGGACCAAAAGAAGCGTAAAAGACAAAAAGGATGAAAAAGGACAAAAAGGACGAAAATGGACCAACATGATGAAAAAGGACGAAAAGGGCGAAGAAGGACCGAAAGGACAAGAAAGGACGATAAGGACGAAAGAGAACCCAAAAGGACGAAAAGGACGAAGGACGAAAAGGACGAAAAAGGACCAAAACGACGAAAAAGGACGAAAAGGACGAGGACGAAAAAGGACGAAAAGGACGAAGGACGAAAAGGACGACGGAAGAAAAGGACGAAAAGGACGAAGGACGAAAAGGACGAAGAACGAAAAAAGACGAAGGTCGAAAAGGACGAAAGACGAAAAGAACGAAAGACGAAAAGGACGAAGGACGAACAGGACGAAGGTTGAAAAGGACGAAAGATGAAAAGGACGAAAGACGAAAAGGACGAAAGACGAAAAGGACGAAGGACGAAAAGGACGAAGGACGAAAAGGACGAAGGACCAAAAGGACGAAGGACGAAAAGAACGAAGCACGAAAAAGGCCGAAGGACGAAAAGGACGAATGAAGAAACGAGCGATAAGGACGAAGGAAGAAACGAGCGATAAGGACGAAGGACGAAAAGGACGAAGGAAAAAAAGGACGAAAAGTATGAAGGACGAAAAGGATGAAGGACGAAAAGAACGAAGGACGAAGAGAACGAAGACGAAAAGGACGAAGGAGGAAAAGGACGAAAAGGACGAAGGACGAAGTAACAAAAAGACGAAAATGACGAAGGACGGAAAGTGTCATAACCACCTTACGTTGGACACTGTTATTTATATATCAGTACCATGACGTGTAAAATAAAATTCGACAAGAAATTCTATTGTACGATAAAACAGTGGAAATGGAGGACATCTGACGTGTTTGCTACTTTCAGTGAAACTACTAACTCACACAGAAACACGTGGCAGTAGCGGAGGGCGCGGTTCCTAGTCGAGCAAAATCAAATTTTATAATTTTTCGCAAACGCTGGATATGTTTCATTCCACTTCAGGAGCGAGGGAAGTTCATGGAAGGTAAAACTCAAACATTCATACGTCACAATTATAGGAGTATCTTATTTTATAAAATTTAAGAAACATTAAAAATATCAGTTTGTTTAGATCTAATCTAATTTATTTTACAACATAAAAATTTATCGTATCCACTTCATCGAAATAAAATGGTTAGGCAACACATTAAACGAGAATTGGTACAAAATGTATACTAAAAAAATTCATAAAGAACCATTGGCAATTTTTCCCGCTGGACTGTCGCTAAACAGCTGTTTCCAGAAGCTGATTCTTTCCGAATCGGGATTCGACATCTGGGTTAAAGTCTTTCCAATGTAGAGAAAATCAAGATTCGTGTCCGTCACTGGCTTCCATTCGCTCTGCAGCAACGGGTCGTACTCCTCGGGGGTGGGATTCCCAAACTTGGCAAAGTTTGACCACAATCTCAGAAATTTCCGAAGAGAGATGTCTTCGACACTTCCCGTTCGTATGACTGGAGTGGTAAAATTTTTGAACAGGTAACCGATTTCGTCGCAGTGGTACGGCCCTAAAACCCACGCAAACCAAAAAAATATTTATATAATTCAAACGAAAAAAGTTCCTACCAGGTACTTTAATATCTAGGAGATTTTTGAAGAAGTTTAGCTTCGTTTCTAGAACGAGTTTATACAGATAGAGAGGCGATTTGGCGTGGTTGATGTGACTGATAACCGTCACGTAGAGACCATGTAAGAAGTGGGCGTCCGTCAGAAGCTACAAGTGTATTTTTAGTCACGACAAGTACTACCATCGGTACTTACAGTAAACTTCTCGGATTGAGTCTTCTTCGAATATTCTTTCCCCTCAAAGTAAAAATCCTTGATCTTGTCAGCCACAACCTGTGCTTCAGGAGAGTCATTGTCATACCCGAAGTACCACGGAATGGTACTTTCAATAGGCGGCATCTCGGGAAGCTCCGGTTTCTTGAAGAGCTCATAAGCAGTACCTTCATTCACAGTGTACCCCATCATCAGCGGCACCCGAGCAAAATCCCCCGCTAACACCATAGCTAAAGGTTCCTTCTCCAGAAACGCTTCCCTTGAATTTTTCTCAATGACAACCCCAAATGGTTTGAGTTCGCTCGCCAACAACCTCTACAAACACACAATCTAGACAGCTACACACCCATCACTCGTACCCACATCTCGAATCTTCTCCTGGATCTCGAAAATCCCTTGGGCTGTTTTCTGCATTAGGGCGTTGTAAACGGTACGATCGTCCGCCTCGTGCAGACCCATGGCTTCTGCTACCACGTGGCAGCCTCTGACCCCGCGCACCCATGGGTTTAGGGCGCACCCGCTCTGGGCGATCGCTTTGTGGAAAAGCCCTCTGCTCATGGGGGACAGCATGAGGAGGTGGACGAAGGCCCCGCCAGCGCTTTCGCCGAAGATGGTGACGTTGTTGGGGTCGCCGCCGAATTTGGAGATGTTCTTTTGCACCCATTTCAAGGCCATGACTTGGTCTTTGAGGGCGGCGTTGCCGGGGATGTCCAAGGAGGGGTCTTCGAAGCTGAGGAAGCCTAAGAGTCCGAGGCGGTAGTTTATGGTGACTAGGACCACGTTTTCGGTGACGAGGAAGTCAGGGCCGTACATTATTTGACTTCCGGAGCCGAAGACGTAGCCGCCGCCGTGGATCCAGAAGAGGACGGGGCGGAGGTCGTCGCCGGGTTTTGGTAGCTGGAAGACAATTTTTAATCGGTTTAAGACGATAATTAAAATAGTAGATAATTTAGAATGTCTACAAAAAATGCATTTTGTAATACAGTCAGATTAAACCCTTAAGATTGCAACATTTGATCTTGATATCGAGTCACGATAATAATAATTGAAATCAATTATGATAAAAAAGTTAGTCACTAATTATTATGATCTACTGACCTTTAATTAATGGTTTGTAATTTTTGCTACGAGGTCAATATAAAAATCATTCCACGATACAAAGTACATCCAGTTGTTTATGACGTCATCCTCATCTTTCCAAAGTACAGTTTAAAACAAAAAATCTCCAAAATTAAAAATAATAATTTTTATTTTAAATTTATAAAATCAGACACCCTAGACACCCAGACTTTTGGGGAAAAAATCAAAATTGTACAACACGATTTTTCGTTTTTCTTTTTCGTTCGATTTTACAATTTTTTGATATTAGAGTGTTTTGTTTTTTCATTGTTTTTAATTTTTCAATTTTTCCATTTTTCATTATTACCGTTTCAATTTTTTTATTCGATTTTTCAACTTTAATTTTTTCAGTTTCTCTACTTCCAAACTTTTCAATTTTTCGATTTTCATTTTTTCGATTTTGGACTTTTTGAAATTAATTGAAATTATAGTTTTTCATTTTTCGATTTTTCAGTTTCTCAATTTAACTGAATTGATTAATTTATTTTTTATTTTCCCGATTTTTAATTTTCTTTTTCCCGATTTTATATCACAATTTTTCGTTTTTTTAATTTTTCAAATTTTCAGTCTCCTTCGATTTTAAGTTTCTCAATTTTTAATCTTTCGATTTTCGAATACTTCGTTTCTTCAAATTTTCAAGTTCTAGATTTACATTTTAGTATTTTTTAGGTTTTGGTTTTCATTTTATTTTTTTTATTTGAAATGTTGCAAAATTCCTAAATCGAAAAACCGAAAATCGAAGAACTGAAGAAACGAAAAATTGAAACACTGAAAAACCAAAAATTGAAAAACTTAAAATTCCGGAAAAACGAAAAATTATAAATTTTCATTTTTTCAACTTCAATTCTTTCAATTTTTCTGCAATTTTTCTGCTTAACAATTTGTCGATCTTACAATTTTTCATTTTTTTGAATTTTCACTTTATCTTTTTTTAATTTTACGATTTTTTAATTTATCGCTTCCTCAATTTTTCAAGTTCTTGATTTTTGTTTTGCATTTTCCCGATTTTATATCGTTTTTTCATTTCTTTTATTTTCTCAATGTTTCTTTAAATTGCACAATTTTCGTTTATTCACTTTTTCAAATTTTCAATCTTCGATTATTCAATTTCAGTTTCATTAATTTTCAATATTTCAGCACAATAGATATTTCGTTTATTCAATTTTTAAGTTTCTCAATAATTATTTCGATATTTCGATTTTTTTACTTTTCGGGTTTTACATTTTTTCCCACTTTTTTTTTTTCATTTCAGTCTTGGACTTATTCAACTTCTCCATTTTTCAGTTTTTCTTTCGACTCTTCAATTTTCCGAGTTTTCAATTTTTTCAACTCTCAATTTTTGGATTTTCCGACTTTTCGGCTTTTGGATTTTTAAATTTTCGATTTTTCAATTCTCTTTTTTTTTGAGATGTTTTGATTTCTCGATTTTTAAATTTTCCATTCTTCAGTTTTTCGAAATTTCTATTTGGCAACTTTTCGAATTTTTAAATTTTGATTTTTCGGTTTGTTTTTTCAATTTCTTCGATCTTTTAAATTGCAATTTCTCAATTTTTCGAGTTTTCAATTTTCCTTTTTTCAAGATTTCAGTTTCTGTCGATATTTTAATTTTTCGATTCTTTAATGTTTCGATTTTTCGACGTTTCGGCTTTCAGATTTTTTTCCTAATTTTCTTCATTTCAGTCTTGGACTTTTTCAACTTCTCGATTTTTCACTTTTTCGAATCTTTAATTTTCCGATTTTTCAGTTGACCGAAAAATTTTCCGATTTTCCGGCTTTTCGATTTTTAATTTTTAAATGTTCCGCCATTCATCAATTTTTCGAAATTTCTATTTTACAATTTTTTGAATTTTTAAATTTTTATTATTCAGTTTACTTTTCAATTTTTTCTTTTTTTTTAAATGTACTTATTTCGACTTTTCTCGATTTTTATGTTTTTTGTTTTTTCAAGCTTCCGACGTTTATTTTTATTTTTCAATTTTTCAATTTTTCCATATTTTATTTTTAAATTTCTCAATTCCTCAATTTTTCAGTTTTTCTAAATTTCAATTTTTCAATTCTTCGAATTTTTCAATTTTTATTTTTCAATTTGTTTTTCAATTTTTTCGATTTGTTAAATTGTACATTTTTCGACTTTTCGATTTTCAAGTTTTCGATTTTTATTTTAATTTTTCGATATTTTGATTTTTCGGTTTTTCAATTTTTAGATTGAGTTTTTCGATATTGTGATTTTTTTAATTTAAAATTTTTCCATTCCTCAATTTTTCAGTTTTTCGAAATTTCATTTTTCAATTTGTCCAATTTTGGAATTTTTATTTTTCAGTTTGTTTTTCAATTTTTTTGATTTTTTGAATTGTACATTTTTCGACTTTTCGATTTTTGGGTTTTTCGATTTTACAAGTTTTCGATTCTTGCAGTTACCGATTTTTTAATTGTTTTAATTTTAAATTTTCCCATTCCCCAAAACAGTTTTTCGAAATTTCTATTTTTCAATTTTTTTCAAGTTTATAAATTGTACATTTTTCGAATTTCCGAGTTTTAGGTTTTTCGATTTTTCAAGTTTTCAATTTTAATTTTTATTTTTCGATTTCTTTGTTTCGATTTATTCAGTTTTTCGATTCTCGAGTTTTTGGATTCTTGAGTTGTTCGATATTTTGATTTTTTTAATTTAAAAATTTTCCATTCAATTTTTCAGTTTTTCAAAATTCTTATTTTTCAATTTTTTTTTCAAAATTTTCGATTTTTTAAATTGTACATTTTTCGACTTTTCGATTTTTAGGTTTTTCGATTTTTCAAGTTTTCTATTCTTGCAGTTACCGATTTTTTAATTGTTTTAATTTCAAATTTTCCCATTCCCCAATTTTACAGTTTTTCGAAAGTTCTTTTTTTTTAATTTTTTCGAATTTTTTTATTGTGCGTTTTCCGACTTTTCGATTTTTCGAAAATCGAAAAATTTTTCGATTCTCGTTTTTCGATATTTTAATTTTTTTAATTTTAAAATTTCCCATTTCTCAATTTTTCAGCTTTTCGAAATTTCTATTTTCAGTTTTTCAGATCTTAAATTTTTTATTTTTCAGTTTGTTTTTCAAGTTTTCCGATTTTATAATTTGTACATTTTTCAACTTTTCGATTTTTGGGTTTTTTTATTCTTCATGTTTTCGATTTTTAATTTTAATTTTTCAACTTTTTATGTTTCGATTTTTTCAATTTTTCAATTCTTGAGTTTTTCGAAAATTTAACTTTATTAATTTTAAATTTTTCCAGTCTTCAATTTTACAGTTTTTCGAAATTTCTATTTTTCAATTTTTTTCGATTTTATAAATTGTACGTTTTTCGAATTTCCGATTTTTAGGTTTTTCGATTTTTCAAGTTTTCAATTTTAATTTTAATTTTTCGATTTCTTAATGTTTCGATTTTTTCAGTTTTTCGATTCTTGAGTTTTTCGATATTTTAATTTTTTTAATTTAAAATTTTTCCATTCCTCAATTTTTCAGTTTTTCAAAATTTTTATTTTTCAATTTTCTTTTTTCAAATTTTTCGATTTTTTAAATTGTACATTTTTGGACTTTTCTATTTTTAGATTTTTCGAGTTTTCAAGTTTTCAATTTTGAATTTAAATTTTTTGATATTTTGATGTTTCGGTTTTTCAATTTTTCGATTTTTTAATTTTAAATTTTTCCATTCCTCAATTTTACAGTTTTTCGAAATTTCTAGTTTTCAATTTTCTTCGATTTTATAAATTGTACATTTTTCGACTTTTCTATTTTTAAGTTTTTCGATTTTTCAAGTTTTCAATTTTAATTTTAATTTTTCGATTTTTTTGTTTCGATTTTTTCAGTTTTTCGATGTTTTAATTTTTTTAATTCAAAATTTTTCCATTCCTCAATTTTTCAGTTTTCCAAAATTTCTATTTTCAATTTTTTTTTCAAATTTTTTGATTTTTTAAATTGTACATTCTTCGACTTTTCGATTTTTAGGTTTTTCGATTTTTCAAGTTTTCAATTTTGAATTTTAATTTTTCGATATTTTGATGTTTCGGTTTTTCAATTTTTCGATTCTTGAGTTTTTCGATACATATTTAAATTTTTTTTATTTTAAATTACCCATTCTTCAATTTTTCAGTATTTCAAATTTCAATTTTTCAATTTTTTTCTATTATTTAAATTGTAAGTTTTTCGACTTTTCCATTTTTAAATTTCTCGATTATTCAAGTTTTCAATTTCCCTTTTTTTAACATTTCAGTTTCTGGATTTATCTGTTTCGATTTTTCGACTTTTTTTCGGATTTCCAATTTTTAGATTTTTCAGTTTTCACTTTTTCGTTTTTCCGTGTTTGATTTTTTAATTTCACAGTTGTGCAATTTCACTGATTTTGATTCGAAAAATTCAAAAATCGAAATATTAAATACATACTAAAAAACTAAAAAAAAACGAAAAAAAAAAATCGAAAAAGTGGAGAATCGAAAAATCGAAAATCGAAGAAATGAGGAAATGGAAAACTGAAATACTGAAAAACTAAAAGTCGAAAATTTAATGACTCGCAAAATTGGAAAGAAGAAAAAACGAATAGAATCGAAAAATTGGAAAACCCAAAAATTGTAAATTCCAAAAGTATAAAATCGTCAAAATTGAAAAGTCAAAAAACTCTAATAGTGAAAGTTCGAGAATGTGAAGAACCAAAAAATGAAAATGAACAAACAAAGTTATTAAAAAAAAGTGCACACGTGAGTAATGATAAGCAACACTCGACGTTAATTGCCACAAACACTTATCAGATTCAAGTACCAAGATTAAAAAAAAGCGAACTCACTCGCACGTGGATCTAATAAATAATCGTGTAGCAATTACGCCAAATTAATAAAAGTCCAAACTCCCAAAGGCTAAAATTACCCAACCAAATCTCATAATCTAGCCACGTGTGATAACCCTACTACTAACCTTTTTCGTATAAACATTCAAAACCAGGCAATTCTCGCTCCCAGTAATGGCCTTATTCCTCAAAAAGTCCCTCTGGTAGCAGGGATCCCCCTCCTTCGTAGCATCCAGCACACCCACCCACCTCTCCGGAGGCAAAGGCGCCTGAAATCACCCATCACCCAAAACGCAACCAACACCACCACATTTACCTTAAACCTCAAACTCCCCAGAGGCGGCTTAGCGTACGGAATCCCCAGGAACTTACAAAACGTGTTCCTGCGAATATCCACACCACTGGAACCCCTCAGGGTCCCTTGACTGATGGTCACCACAGGCGCCGGCTTGGACATTTCACCCAACTAAAAATTGTCAAGGGCTGCTTCATTTAAATACCACCCAGTATCCAAAAAAATTAATGGGTGATTAAATTTTACGGTTATGGGTATGGGGCGGCTTGATTAAACAGAGACGATTGATAGTCAAAGTTCAACTTTTATTCGTTCAAACAAAGTACAAAGATTTTATTTGTGGTGGGTTTTGTGAGCGGCGGGACTCTCGGAGAAGAGTTGCTTCCAAAAATTGATTCTTTCGGGGTCTGGGTTCACCAAAGCCACTAGATCTTTGCCAATGTCCAAGAAGTCAAGGTTTGAGGTATTGGTGACAGGTTTCCAGACCGCTTTCAATCGAGGGTCGTTAACATCAGGAGTGGGATTGCCAAATTTTGCGAAATTGGTCCACAACTTTACGATTTTTGTAAGACAAAGATCTTCGGTACTACCCGGAGTTATGTCTGGGGTGGCGAAATGTCTAAACAAGTAACCCACGTCGTCGTAATGCGACGTTCCTAAAATACTACAATGATAGTACCAAAAATTTAATGAAAGTCAACTAACCTGGTACTTCAATTTTTAAAAAAATTTTTAGAACGTTGAGACCGCTTTCAACCGACATTCTATACAAATAGGTTGGGACTTGTGAAACCGCAACCTGATTTATTATGGTGACATAAATACCGTAAAGAAACTGGACGTCTGTGAGACACTAGAATTAGAAACAACGTCAAAATTGGAAAATTTTTCTCATCTACTAACGTTGTATTTTTGGGTGACAGTTTTTGGCGAAACTTCGTCATCTCCGAAGTAGAACTTCTTAATTTTGTCGGCTATGGTCCGGGTCTCTGGAGCATCACGCTCGTACCCAAAAAACCACGGTACCACGTCTCTAAAATCCTTAAGTTCTCTTCGCATAAGATCGAAAATCATCCCCTCGCCTGTTGTGTACCCGACCATGAAAGGAACTTGATTGAATCTCCCACTGGTGATAATATTCATGGGTTCGTCATCCAGGAACGGCTGGGACGAATTCGTCTCGACGACGAAACCCACAGGTCTATGTCCACTCAGTACTAACCCCTACAAAATATAATCTACAGGAACCGTTTAACTCGATTCCTTCTTACACTCATTAGAATGTCTTGAATTTGAAAAATTTCTTCAACCGATTTCGTCATCAAGATGTTGTAGATGGTTTTTTCGTCAGAGGGTTCAACCCCCAAAGCCGGTCCCAAAAAAGCGCAACCTGTGGTACCCCGAGCCCATGGGTTCAACGCACACCCACTTTGAGCAATCGCTTTATGGAACAAGCCTTTGGTCATGGGTGATAGTACCAACAAGTGGATGGCAGCACCACCAGCACTCTCCCCAAAAATCGTCACATTATTTGGGTCCCCACCAAACTTGCTAATGTTGTTTTGCACCCACTTCAACGCCAGTACTTGGTCTTTGAACCCCGCGTTGCCAGGTACATCCAAAGACGGGTCTTCCAAACTAAGAAACCCTAAAACCCCTAGACGATAATTAATAGTGACAACCACCACGTCTTCAGTTATTAGGAAATCGGGCCCGTACAAGTCTTCGTTCCCTGAACCAAAGTAAAAGCCACCACCGTGAACCCAGAACAGGACGGGGCGTAAAGTTGTATTTGCATGGTCTGGGAGCTAAATCTAGGTTAGATTGATACAAAATGGTACCAAGTACTCACTGTTTTCGTGTAAACATTCAAATATAAGCAGTCTTCGCTTCCAGAAATTAACCCTTTGCGGAGAGGGTCCCTGTGGAAGCAAACCGGGCCTTGTTTAGTGGCGTCGAGGATGCCTGTCCATGGTTCAGCGGGAACAGGTGCCTGGAAACATCTTCCATTTCTGGTACTTCGTACGATTGTGGGTTTACCTTGAAGCGTAGTTCACCGATGGGTGGTTTGGCGTAGGGGATTCCTTGGAATTTGAAAAAGGAGTTACCACGAAGGTCCGTGGACGTGGAACCGCGAAGAGTCCCTTGGTCTATAGTTAGCTCAGGTGGTACCATTTTTACTCGATTAACAGAGAAACTTCGTCGTGTTTATTTTATCTACGATTAAACAACAACAAAGTTATCTTATCAACTCTTGTTTCAAGGATTTAATGCATCAAATCGGGTCAGCAACACAGAGACAAATTTTACTCCAAATGGTTTATTTATTTATTTGTGCAGCTGGACTTTCGTCATACAGTTGCTTCCAAAACTTCATTCTTTCGTGGTCTGGGTTTACCATAGCAACTAGGTCTTGACCAATGTCTAGAAAATCAACTTTCGTACTTGTAACAGGTTTCCAGACGGTTTTCAAAAGTCGATCTTTGTTGTCAGGAGTAGGATTGCCAAATTTTGCGAAATTGGTCCACAATTTGACAAACCTACCAATCGACAGGGTTTCAAAGCTTCCACGTTTGATTTCGGGGGTGGCAAAATGTTTAAACAAGTACCCCACGTCGTCAAGATGTGACACTCCTAAAATCTAAATTGGTAGTACCACGCATTAGTAAAATTCCACCAACCTGGTACTTCAATTTTTAGAAACTTCTTCATAAAATTGAGGTCGCTTTCAACCGACACTCGATACAAATAGGTTGGGGCTTTAGAAACCGCGCACTGACTTATTGCAGTCACGTATATACCATAAAGAAACTGGACGTCTGTGAACAACTAGAATTGGAAACTTCAGAAAGGGAAAATTTTTCGCACCTACTGACATTGTACATGTGGCTGACAGTTTCTGGAGAAATTTCGCCATCTCCTAAGTAGTACTTTTTAATTTTGTCAGCTGCGGTTTGTGTGTCGGGAGCGTCCCGCTGATATCCAAACAACCAAGGTACTACATCTCTGAAATCTTTAAGTTGTCTTGCCATAAGATCGAAAATCATCCCTTCGCCTGTCGTGTACCCCACCATAAAAGGAACTTGGTTAAATCTACCACTAGTAATAATATTCATGGGTTCGTCATCCAGAAACGGGTCTGGCGAATTTTTCTCAACCACGAAACCTACAGCTCCACGTCCACTCAGTACCAAATTCTAAAAACATATTCTTGAGGACCTCTCAAAGCGACGTTCGTTCATACATTCATGAAAGTTTCCTGAATTTCAAAAATTTCGTCAACCGATTTCGTCATCAAGGTGTTGTAGATGGTTTTTTCGTCGGAGGGTTCAATATCCAAAGCCGGTCCCAAAAATTCGCAGCCTGTGGTTCCTCGAGCCCACGGGTTCAACGCACACCCACTTTGAGCAATCGCTTTGTGGAACAAGCCTTTGGTCATGGGTGATAGTACCAACAAGTGGATGGCAGCACCACCCGCACTCTCCCCAAAAATCGTTACATTGTTTGGGTCCCCACCAAACTTGCTAATGTTGCTTTGCACCCACTTCAAAGCCAGTACTTGGTCTTTGAACCCCGCATTGCCGGGTACGTCCAAGGACGGGTCTTCCAAACTAAGAAAACCTAAAACCCCTAGACGATAGTTTATAGTGACAACCACTACGTCTTCGGTTATTAGGAAATCGGGCCCGTACAAGTCTTCGTTCCCTGAACCCATGTAGAAGGCACCACCGTGAACCCAGAAGAGTACAGGACGCAAAACGTTATTGTCGTTGCTGGGGAGCTAAAATCGACTTTCTGTAGACGAAACAAGCTACAAGGTACTCACCGTTTTGGTGTAAACATTCAGAAATAAGCAATCTTCGCCTCCGGAAAGTACCCCGTTTTTGAAAAGGTCTCTGTGGTAGCAAACCTGGCCTTCTTTAGTGGCGTCGAAGACGCCTGTCCATGGTTCAGCGGGAACAGGTGCCTGTAAAAATCTTCCACTTCTGGTACTTCGTATGATTGTGACTTTACCTTGAAGCGTAGTTCACCGAGTGGGGGTTTGGCGTAGGGGATTCCTTGGAATTTGAAATAGGTGTTACCACGAAGATCCGTGGACGTTGAACCACGAAGGGTTCCTTGGTCTATAGTTAGCTCGGGTGGTACCATTCTTGCTTTATTAAGAAATTTGACCGAAATATCGCTTCTTACGAATAAAATTGATTAGTAGAGAGTGTTCACGTTGTTTATTTTTGTTATCGTTGTTATCTCTAATCAGGTTAATGTGTAAATACGTTAAAAAGAAAAGTCAGATCAGAGAAACATGTATATTTATGACCTTTAAGCTAAAACCTTGGCTTTTTGTCCAGCTGGACTTTCGTCGAACAACTGCTTCCAAAATTTCATTCTTTCGGAGTCTGGATTGTCCAAAACAACCAGTTCTTTACCGATGTCCAAAAAATCAACATTTGCAGTTGTAACAGGTTTCCAGAGAGTTTTCAAAAGTCGATCCCTGTTATCAGGAGTAGGATTTCCAAATTTGGCGAAATTGGTCCACAACCTAACAAACCTACTGAGACTTAGGTCTTCAACGCTTCCAGGTTTGATTTCTGGGGTGGCAAAATGGCTAAACAAGTAACCAATGTCGTCCAGATGCGAAACCCCTAAAACCTAAAGACTGGTACCAGAATCAAAAAATTCTTATTACCAACCCGGTACTTCAATCTTCAAAAGTTTTTTCATGAAATTGAGTTCCGTTTCAACCGTCATTCTATAGAAGTAGATGGGGGCTTTAGAAAGTGGGTACTGGGTTAACACAGTGACGTACAGACCGTGGATGATTTGACTGTCGGACACCAGCTACCATAAAACATGTTCGAATTAGAACTAGATCTAAATGACATCCAGGTACTAACATCATATTTTTTGCTAATATTTTTCGAAGGAGTGTCGTCACCGAAGTACAATTTCTTAATTTTATCTGCAATGATCTTCGTTTCGGGCGCATCACGCCGATATTCGAACGACCAAGGTACTACATCTTGGAAATCCACAATTTCTCTTGGTAGAATCTCGAAAATCATACCTTCACCACTTGTGTACCCTGTCATAAAAGGTACTTGCTTAAATCTACCAGTCAACATAAGAGTTAAAGGCTCCTCTTCCAAAAAAGCTCGTGCGGAATTTGTTTCAACCACGAAACCCAAAGCTCTAGGTTCATTGGGTACGAACTCCTGAAACACACAATTTAGACGAAAAACTCGCCACACTTTTCGAAGTTTCACTTTTATGATTATATCTTGTATTTGACCAATCTCCTCCAACGTTTTTGTCTTTAAAGCCTCGTAAATGGTTCTTTCGTCAGCCCCTTCCAGCCCCAAAGCCGGGGCTAAAAATTTACAACCTGTGGTACCCCGAGCCCATGGGTTCAGCGCGCACCCACTTTGCGCGATCGCCTTGTGGAAAAGACCGTCTGCCATGGGCGATAGTACCAGAAGATGGACGGACGCACCACCTGCGCTTTCACCAAAAATGGTTACGTTGTTGGGGTCCCCCCCGAACTTGCTAATGTTTTTTTGCACCCATTTCAAGGCCAGTACTTGGTCTTTAAGGCCTGCGTTTCCGGGTACTTCCAAAGAGGGGTCTTCGAAGCTGACGAAACCTAAAATCCCCAGACGATAATTGATTGTGACGATTACTACGTCTTCGGTTATCAGAAAATCGGGACCGTAGAGTTGTTCGCTGCCAGAACCATAGAAAAAGCCGCCTCCATGAATCCAGAATAGTACCGGACGCAAAATTTTATTGTCGTTGCTTGGAAGCTGAAACCCATTTGGTGATTTTACAACCACACGACGACAACTAAGTACTCACTTTTTTGGTGTAAACGTTCAATAATAGGCAGTCTTCGGCTCCGAAGATTGTATTGTTTCTGAGGAGGTCTTTGTGGTAAGAAACGTGGCCTTCTTTAGACGCGTCAAGAATTCCGGTCCAGGGTTCAGGGGGTACGGGTGCCTGCAAGATTTTAGTACTGTGGGTACTTTCAAGTTGAATTTACCTTGAATCGTAGATCGCCTAGTGGTGGCTTGGCGTACGGAATTCCTTGGAATTTAAAAAAAGGGTTTCCGCGGATGTCTCTCGAGGTGGTACCGCGGAGCGTACCTTGGGTTAAGGTTACTTCAGGGCCAGCCATGTTTGTTCTACTAGGTTACACATTGGAAACTTGTTTTAAAGCTTATAGTTGACCATGACCTCAGCACATTGATATAATTTATTTTAGGATTGATAAGATATCTTGTAGTTTTTGTCATTAGAAAACAAGATTTGAGCTGAGTAACGACTTTATTATCTTTTCACACCATTTTCAATAATAATAACAATAGAAACGTCTTCAGTTAGGGGGTTAGCGTTTTTCGACCAGTAGGACTTTCAGCGAAAAGTTGCTTCCAAAATTTTATTCTGTCGCTATAAGGGTTTCTCCTAGCCACCAAAAATCTACCGATATCTAAGAAATCGAGATTGTCATTAGTGACGGGTTTCCAGACAGTCTTCAACAAAGTATCGTTTTCATCGGGAGTTGGGTTTCCGAATTTGGCAAAATTGGTCCATAGTTTGACAAATCTACTGATGGAAATGTCTTCAAGAGAATCGGGTTCTATCTTCGGGGTACTAAAGTTCTTAAACAAATAACCAACATCGTCAAGATGGCAAGCTCCTGGTACTTCAATTTTCAAAATATTTTTGAGAAAGTTTAGTCGGCTTTCTACAGACATTCTAAACAAGTATGTTGGGGCTTTCGAATTGGAATATTGACTCAAAATGGTCGTATACAGTCCAAATATAAAGTGGGCATCAGAAAGCATCTAAAATCAACATAGTCAAATACCCCTAAATATGTTTATCAAGTTGCTCACGTCGTATTTTTGGGCTTTAGTCGTCGGAGAAATATCCTCATCCCCGAAATAAAACTTCTTAATTTGATTAGCCACAACTTTAACGTCCGGGTGTCCAGGTTCATATCCAAAGTACCAAGGTACGACACTTTCAAAGTCGCTGATGGTTCGTGAAAACATGTCAAAAAGCATTCCTTCCCCTGACGTAAACCCAAGCATGAAAGGTACTTGATTGAACCTTCCCGTCTTCATAAGAGTTATGGGTTCTTCGTCCAAAAACGGGTTCGACGAGTTTTTCTCAACCACGTAGCTAAAAAGTCGACGTTGACAAGGTACCATCTCCTGAAACACCAATCAGTTGCAAAACCCTAACTTCATAGTCACCTACTTTTAGAATTCTTTCTTGAATTTCAAAAATTTCGTCCACTTGCTTTTGCATCAAAGTGTCATAGATTATTTTGTCGTCGACCCCTTCAAGCCCCATGGTTTTCGCCAAAAGGGTACAACCTCTACGCGCACTTGCGTTTAAAGCATACCCACTCTGCGCTATCGCTTTATGGAACAGACCCTTGGTCATGGGTGACAGTACCAGAAGATGAACCGAAATAGCACCCGCACTCTCGCCAAAAACGGTCACGTTGTTGGGGTCGCCGCCAAACTTGCTAATGTTGGTTTGGACCCATTGCAAAGCCATGACTTGGTCTTTGAAACCTGCGTTTCCTGGTACTTCCAAAGAGGGGTCTTCGAAGCTGACAAAACCTGAAACACAGTGAACGGATCTGCACACTATAGTATTAAGTACCCAAAATGCCTAGACGGTAGTTGATAGTGACCAGTACTACATCTTCAGTCATTAGAAATTCAGGTCCGTACAAGTCTTCATTGCCTGAACCCGAAATGAACAAACCACCATGAACCCAAAACATCACGGGTCGTAAAGGTGGATTTGGGTCATCTGTGGGTACTTTTTTTGTAAAAACGTTCAAAAACAGGCAGTTTTCTCCCCCGCAGACCATTCCTTTTTGGAAAGGGACTCTTTGGTAAGAAATTTGTCCCTCTTTAGTGGCATCGAGGACCCCGGTCCAAGGTTCCGGGGGTACAGGTGCCTAAAACGTAGTTGAATTCGGGCTAACTTGGCTATAAATTTACCTTGAATCTTAGCTGACCCAGAGGTGCTTTGGCGTACGGAATCCCTTGAAACTTGAAGAAAACTTGTCCACGAAGGTTTGTGGAGGTGGAACCACGAAGGGTTCCTTGGTCTAGGGTTACTATAGGGTCACCCATTTCACACTTCAAAATTTATGATCGTCGTCAAACTTATATACTTAGTTATCTTGCTTATCTTGTTTATAATAGAGTGTTTAAAAAAAAAACTATGGATTATTTTTGTTTTACTTGTATTAGGAGTGCAACTTTGTTACAATAGAAAAGTGACAAATGAGGTCTATGACGTGTGAACTAAGAATAAACCTGAAGGACACGTTTACTTCGACTTTTTCTGGCCACCTGGACTGAGTGCGAATAAGTTCTTCCAAAATTTCATTCTATCCGCGTAGGGATTTCTTCGGGCCACTAAAAGTCTGCCGATGTCTAAAAAATCTAGATTTTCGTTAGTGACAGGTTTCCAGACCGTCGTCAACAAAGAATCTTTCTTGTTAGGGGTTGGGTTTCCAAATTTGGCAAAATTGGTCCACAATTTAACAAACCGATTGACTGAAGTCTCTTCAATAGTACCGGATTTGATCTCCGGGGTGATGAAGGTCTTAAACAAGTAACCAATGTCGTCAATGTGGCAAACCCCTAAAAGTCGGAATGGTTATACTGGAAATGAACAAGTACCGTCATACCGGGTACTTCAATTTTTAGAACTTTTTTCAGAATGTTTAGTTCGCTTTCTACCGACATTCTATACAAGTACGTGGGGGCGTCCGATTTCGAATATTGGGTCAAAATGGTCACATACATTCCATATATAAAATGGGCATCTGAAAGCATCTACCACACCCAACTAACCCCAAAAATATTTAATCAGTTTGCTTACATCATATTTCTGGGCTTTAGTCGTCGGAGACAGGTCCTCATCCCCAAAATAAAACCTCTTAATTTGTTCACCCACAATCTTAGTGTCTGGTTGACCATGTTCATACCCAAAATACCAAGGTATCACGCTTTCACAATCACTAACCCCTCCACCAAAAAGATCAAAGAGCATCCCTTCCCCAGTCGTAAACCCTAGCATAAAAGGCACTTTATTAAACCTTCCCGTCTTCATAATAGTCCTAGGCTCGTCATCCAAAAACGGGTTAGGCGAGTTTTTCTCAACCACACAACCCAAAGGTCTCCGTTGACAAGGTACCACATCCTACAACATCACCATCAAAAATCGTCAACACTCACTAAACCCCTACTTTTAGCATTTTTTCTTGAATTTCGAAAATCTCTTCCACTTGTTTTCCCATCAAGGTGTTATAAATTGTTTTTTCGTCTGCTCCGTCTAGACCCATAGTGGTTGCCAAAACAGTACAACCGGTACTTGCCTCCACACCCGGGTTCAAAGCGCAACCACTCTGAGCTATCGCTTTGTGGAAAAGACCCTTGGCCATGGGTGAGAGTACCAGAAGGTGAACCGAAATACCGCCCGCACTCTCCCCAAAAATCGTTACATTATTTGGGTCCCCACCAAACTTGCTGATGTTGGTTTGCACCCATTGCAAAGCCATGACTTGGTCTTTGAAGCCTGCGTTTCCTGGTATTTCTAAAGAGGGGTCTTCGAAGCTGACAAACCCTGAAACGGAGTGAATAAATCTTCACACTATAACATAAAGAGTACCTAAAATCCCTAGGCGGTAGTTGATAGTGACCAGTACTATATCTTCAGTCATCAGAAACTCAGGTCCGTACATATCGCCATTGCCGGACCCAAAAATCAAGGCGCCACCATGAATCCAGAACATCACGGGTCGTAGAGCCTTGTTTTGATCGGCTGGAAGCTATTCACGATTTATATATAGATAGTACCGACAAAGTACGTACTTTTTTGGTGAAAACGTTCAGAAATAGGCAGTTTTCTCCCCCGGAAATTGCTCCTCGTTTCAACGGGTCCCTGTGGTAGCACACTTCTCCCTCTTTAGTGGCATCGAAGACTCCCGTCCAGGGTTCGGGAGCGACAGGTGCCTGCAACACCCGTCAGTACTGGTTAACCTATAGTTACGCAGTTACCTTGAATCGTAGTTCACCCAGTGGTGGTTTGGCGTACGGAATCCCTTGAAATTTCAAGAAAGGGTTACCCCGAAGGTCCGTGGCTGTGGAACCACGAAGGGTTCCTTGGTTTAGGGTTACAGTAGGTTCGACCATTTTCACGTCAAGCACTACTATTCACTTACTCAGCACTACTTATATCGTTCTTTTTTATTGTTATCGTTGATAACTTATCTCATTTATTGCAGGTATGTTTAAAAAATGTTGACGGGATTATTTTTGCTTTATTTATGTTGATACTTGTTGGTTACAATAAAAATGACAAAACTTGGAGATACATGTTTACGTTGGTTTTCCCTGTCCAGCTGGACTCTCGGCGAATAGTTGCTTCCAAAACTTCATTCTGTCAGGGTACGGATTTCTCCTTGGTACTAAATCTCTGCCGATGTCTAAGAAATCCAGATTCTCATTAGTGACAGGTTTCCAGACCGTGGGCAACAAAGGGTCGTTTTGGCCAGGGATTGGGTTTCCAATTTTAGCGAAATTGGTCCACAATTTTACGAATCTTCTAACAGAAGTGTCTTCGATACTATTAGGTACTATCTCTGGAGTGGTAATGTTTTTAAACAAGTAACCAACATCATCGAGATGAGAAACTCCTAAGATCGACGATGATAAAACGTGGATTGAGTTAACTATCGACTTACCAGGTACTTGAATTTTCAAAAATTTCTTCAAAAAATTTAGTTCGGTTTCAATTGACACTCGATACAAGTAGGTTGGGGTTTTCGAAACCGAAGCGTGAGCCAGCGCAGTCGTACAAATCCCATAAATAAAATGACAGTCAGAAAACATCTACAACCAACTAAATCAAAACCAGATTTCGTTTCAAACCTCCACTAACGTCGTATTTCTTGCTGACAATTTTCGAAGAGTATTCTTCATCACCAAAATAGAACTCCTGAATTCGATGCGCCACTAAATCGGTTTCGGGAGCGTCCGCCTCATACCCAAACGACCACGGAACTATTTCTCTAATATCACCCAGTTCTTTGAAAAAAAGATCAAAAAGCATGCCTTCCGCTGTCGTGAAACCCAGCATAAAAGGCACTTGGTTGAATCTACCAGACGAAATAAGTTTCATTGGTTCGTCATCTATGAAAGCTTCGGGACAACTGCGTTCAATTACGTAACCCAAAGGTCTGTGTTCACAAGGTCCCGACCTCTAAAACACCCCCTGTAAAAAAGTCGCCACACTTTAGTAACTACCTTCATCAAATCGTGTTGAATTTCAAAAATCTCTTCGACCGATTTCGTCATCAAAGTGTCATAAATCGTCTTTTCGGTGGCACCTTCGAGTCCCATAGATGGGGCTAGATGCTTGCAACCTCTGGTCCCTCGCGGCCATGGGTTAAGAGCGCACCCACTTTGGGCAATCGCTTTGTGAAAAAGACCTTTCGTCATGGGTGACAGTACCAACAAATGGGTGGAAGCACCACCCGCGCTTTCACCAAAGATGGTCACATTGTGTGGGTCGCCACCAAACTTGCTAATATTCTTCTGGACCCACTTCAAAGCCATCACTTGATCTTTAAAACCTGCATTTCCAGGTATTCCCAACGAAGGGTCTTCGAAATTGACAAAACCTGAAACGAACTGGTCAACACAAGAGTTTGGTTTGTCGAACAAGTACCTAATATTCCTAGACGGTAATTAAAAGTGACTAGAACTATGTCTTCGGTTATCAGAAAATCAGGTCCGTATAGATCTTCGTTTCCTGACCCGAAAAAGAAACCCCCTCCGTGTACCCAGAAGAGCACTGGGCGCGGTTTGTGGTTGCCAACACCTGGAAGCTACTTCCATTTTGGGTATAAAAACGAAAAATAAGAGTGCATACCTTTTTGGTGTAGACGTTCAAAAATAGACAGTTTTCGCTTCCCGAGGGTCCTCCGGGTTTAAAAGGGTCTCTGTGGTAGCAAACCTCTCCCTCTTTAGTTGCGTCCAGGGTTCCAGTCCATGGATCTGGAGCAACCGGTGCCTGAAAATTATCAAGTAACATTTGAAATCTCGGGATGACTTTTACCTTGAATCTTAGTTCACCGAGCGGCGGTTTGGCGTACGGAATCCCTTGAAACTTAAAAAAACTATCCCCTCGCAAGTCTGTCCCTACGGAACCACGAAGCGTCCCTTGGTCTACTGTTACCTCAGGCCGGACCATATTTTCTCTGGCAACCTTGACACTGAGCGATTTTGATCAGAACTTGCGCTTTTTATTGACAGCGGCTCTATTGTCAACAGTTTTCGATAGAAGCCTCGTGTTTCTCTTATCACCGATAACGCAAAATCTGTTATCTTTTATCGGATCTGGCACGAGGAATACATGGATTTTTCCAAGTTGCAGAAATGCATTTATTTTTAGATTAGTTAATAATACATGTCATGTCAATTTCTGTCCAGCTGGACTGTCAGCAAACAGATTTTTCCAAAACGCGATTCTTTCTTGGTCGGGGTTGACCATAGGTACTAGGTATTGACCGATGTCCAGAAAATCGAGATCCGGTCCAGTCACAGCTTTCCATACTATGTTGAGCACGTCGGTGGCATCTTCAGGTGTCGGGTTTCCATAGTTGGCGAAGTTCGTCCACAACCTGACGAATCTGGACACCGAAATGTCCTCCAAGCTCCCGCGCCGGATTTTCGGGGTGGCAAAATTTTCGAAAAGGTGGTTGACGTCATTGCTTTGAAAAGTCCCTACAAACAGACTGAGTACAAGAAATCGAAACCCAGAAACCTACCAGGTTTATTAACCGCCTTGTTTTTAAACAAGTTTAAGTCGGTTTCTACGGTGACCCTGTAGAGGAAAATCGGTTGTTGGGAGACTTTGACCTGAGTGATTACAGTGACGTAAATTCCATAAATAAAGTGACAGTCTGACCACAACTGCAACGAAAAGGTCACACCAAGAAGCTATTTAATAAACACTAACGTCAAACTTGTCGATCTTTCCTGAGTACTCTTGATTGTCGAAATAAAATTTGCTGATTTTTTTAACTGCGGCGTCTGCCTCAGGACTCCCGTATTTGTACCCGAAGTTCCAAGGGATTGCTTTTTCAACGTTACCCCCTTCAAGGTTGACAAATTTTTGGAAAATTTTGGAATATGTTGTGTCGTTTAGCGTGTACCCGATTATAAAGGGTACTTGGTTGAAGTTTCCAGACGACATGATGGCTAAAGGTTCGTCGACCAGAAACGGTTCTTTCGAATTCTTCTCCAAGACGATACCGAAAGGTCTAATTTCGCTGGCGTTCAAACTCTGAAAACTATTTTCAGAGGATTTTGTTGCTAGGTTTTACTTACATCGACAATTTTCTCTTGAATGGTGTACAATTCTTCGACCGGTTTCGTCATTAACGCGTTGTAGATGGTTTTCTCGTCAGATTCTTGTAAATCTAGAGCTGCCGCCACTCTTTTAGTACCTTTGGTACCACGTACCCACGGATTTAACGCACACCCGCTTTGAGCTATCGCTTTATGGAAAAGACCTGCAGCTGAGGGCGACAGCATCAATAGGTGGACCGACGCACCACCCGCTCCTTCCCCAAAAATGGTCACATTGTTGGGGTCGCCCCCAAAAGCACTAATATTTTTCTGGACCCACTTCAAAGCCATCACTTGGTCCTTCAAACCCGCATTTCCTGGTACGTCGAGACAAGGATCGTCAAAGTTGATGAAACCGAGTAACCCAAGGCGGTAATTTACCGTCACTAGTACCACCCCATTGGTGATCAAAAACTCGGGACCATACAAGTTTTCGCTGCCCGAACCCGCAATGAATCCGCCTCCGTGGATCCAGAACATCACAGGTTGTAGTTCTTTGTTGGTTGTTGGGAGCTACAATGTTGCGTTTTTTGGTGGATTTCAATCAAAGTACTTACTCTTTTGGTGTAGACGTTTAAGTACAAACAGTCTTCGCTCCCGAAGTAGCCGTCGTCTTTGAAAATGTCTTTTTGGTAGCAAGCTTCTCTCTCCTTGGTTGCGTCTAAAATTCCTGGCCAGTGTTCGGGAGGAACGGGTGCCTGGAATGGGATTTCGTGAAAAGTGTTAGGGTTAAGTGGATAGTACTTTGAATCGTAAGTCTTGAAGTGGTGGTTTCGCGTACGGGATACCCTGAAACTTGAAGAAGGCATTCTTGCGAATGTCTGTGGCGGTGGAACCGCGAAGGGTTCCTTGTTCGATTGTTACTTTAGGTAGTACCATCGTACTGTCGGCAGAATTTCTTGTTGACTCATTATATCTGCGGCTTGTTTTAACAGTCATACTTAATTTTTTCTAATGCAGTTGTTATGTAACGTAATGGTGGAATTACAGTGCAATTAAATGCAACTAGCGACTTTGGAATTATTTATTTGCGTGTGGTTGATTTTTACTGCACTTTTTTGCACAGTTGTTTATTGTTACCAACGTAGTAGTAAACACAGTAATTACAGCAACATGGTAATCATTGTAACGTAAAAATGTATTTGCGTGACGTCGATTGCCTGTTTGCTAAATACATATCTTTTATGGTTTACTGCGTGTGTTCACTCAAGTACTACGTAAGTACTAAAATAAAACAACAAACTTCTAAATGTTCGTTTATTTTGTATCAAAGACATTTATTTGGTACCGCTTTTCTGGTTTTTTCCAGTTGGACTGTCAGCAAAGACCTGCTCCCAGAGCAGAATTCGTTTAGTCACCGGGTTTGACTTGGCAACTAATTCTTTCCCAATGTCAAGGAGATCCACGTTGGCATCCGTTACCGGTTTCCACACCACTTTCAACAAATCGTCTTTGTCATCAGGAGTCGGGTTTCCAAATTTGGCAAAATTGGTCCACAACTTGACGAACCGAGTTAAACCGACGTCTTCAACACTACCCGGTACTATTTCTGGAGTGGCAAAATGCTTGAACAGGTACCCAATGTCGTCACAATGACAAACCCCTGAAAAATACATCAAAACACGTTTTCTGAAGACACATCAACGCACCAGGAATTTGCAAGTTCAGAAGTTTCCTCAAGAAGTTCAGGTTGGTTTCGATGGACATCCGGTAGAGATAAGTGGGTGCTTTGGAAACAGGGAATTGAGTCATTATGGTAACGTAGGTACCATAAATGAATTGAATGTCAGTCAAAACCTGGAAAGGAAGATTGATTTTTGGGTAAACTCGTGTGTGATACTAACGTCGTATTTCTTTCTTAGAAGCTTCCGGGAGTATTCTTCGTCCCCGAGATAAAGTTGTTTTAATTTGGCAGCCACGGCTTTAGATTCGGGAGAAGCAAATTTATAACCAAAGTACCATGGAATAAGTTCCTCGAAATTTGGGGCCTCAGGTTTTGTCGGTTTTGTCAGCAGGTCGAAAACCGCGCCTTCTAGAGCGCAGCACCCAGTCATGAATGGTACGTGGTTAAAGCTACCAGACATCATGATTTTAATGGGTTCTTCAACCATGAACGCTTCCTTCGAGTTTGTTTCTAGGACTAAACCTATGTATCTGGGTTTGTAGGGTATTATTTCCTCGTCCATTTTTCTTTGAATTTCGAAAATCTCTTCAGTTGATTTCTTCACTAGAGCGTCAAAAACGGTCCTATCCTCTGCCCCTTCAAGCCCCATTGCTTCAGCCACACGTTCCACCCCTTTGGTCGCTCGAACCCATGGATTTATAGCACACCCACTCTGGGCTATAGCTTTATGGAAAAGCCCCTTGGCTAGAGGTGACAGTACCATCAAATGCACCGAAGCACCACCAGCACTCTCGCCAAAGATGGTAACATTAGTAGGATCCCCGCCAAACTTGGCAATATTCTTCTGGACCCATCGTAAAGCCATGACTTGGTCTTTCAACCCGGCGTTCCCTGGTATTTCCAAAGACGGATCGTCAAAACTGATAAACCCGAAAAGACCCAGACGATAATTGATGGTAACCACAACCACGTCTTCGGTAATCAGGAAATCGGGACCGTAGAGGTCTTCGCCGCCGTGCCCCCAAACGAACCCTCCACCGTGGATCCAGAACATGACCGGACGCAGATCTTTTTCGTCTTTGGGGAGCTAAAACTTTTCGATTTTTGGCAGACCGGGACTATTTTTTACCTACTTTTTTCGTGTAGACGTTCAGGACCAAGCAGTTTTCGGTTCCAGCGATGACGTCCTTTTTGATAACGTCTCGCTGGTAGCAAATACTGCCTTCTTTGGTGGCGTCGAACACACTGGTCCATTTTTCGGGAGGAACGGGGGCCTAAATTTTGTGTAAATGTTTAAGTGAAACGGATTTAGTAAAACTGTTTACCTTGAATCTAAGATCACCTAGTGGAGGTTTGGCATAGGGAATTCCCTGGAATTTCAGGAACGGGTTGCCACGGAGATCAGTACCTGTAGAACCACGGAGGGTTCCTTGAGAGATTGTAACTTCGGGTTGAGCCATCGTCTGTTAAGGACAGAGTGTGGGGCGGCACGCAAGGCTCCACTTGTCACATGACACTCAAATATGAAATGCCAAAAAACCGTTGATGATTATTTTTAATCTAAATTGATATCTTATTTACTTAGCACGATACACATAAGTAAACATGTTTTTCTCATTCAGGTAGAAAAATTTGTCTTGGGAAGGACAGTTCAATTCGGGTTAACCTTGAGCTCAGAAACATGATCATTCAATTGTACGACAGAATAAACAAAATAATATCGAAACTGAAACGTTTTGAACTTGTTTTTTGTACGTTTTATACCAATTGAATGCCATTAACTTTTTTTTTTTGACAACTTTATCAACCCACGGATATTAGTCATCCAAACAACTATAGAATCAGTTATTTTGTTTCTGTTTTCGACACAATATCTGTCTGCAAACGATATCAATATTGTGTGAGATATGTCGTAAAATTAATAACAACATAACATTATTATCTAACGACAATACAATCTTGTGGTATCGTTATATTGTCAGTTCTTGTGATTATAAAAATTATAAACAACCACGTAATTGTACAATGATACAGGTTGAATACATGAATGCTATATTACTGATAACAAGGTGCAACGTAATAAAAAATCGGCTAAATCAAATATTGTCGAGATTTAAAAACTTAGGATTTTAAAAATTGTGATTAATGTTCTTCTTATATTATTTATAATAAATACAACTAATTTCCGATGTTACATAACTTTTTTCACAAATGAACAAATTTTAAACGTGTATATTGTGTTGCATAACCTACAATTCAAGAACTAATTAAATAGGATTTATAAACTTGCTGTTGACGTTGAAGTTCCCGTTTACGTTGCTTTTACAGCTGAAAATTGTCATTTATAAACTACGTTGCCAAGTTGCCGCTGATAGTCACCTTGTGTGGTGGATTTAAGTTGATTATTACAAAATTACCATTTTAGACATGTTTTAAGTTTCTTGTTGTCGAAATAAGTCTACACATATTAAGAAAAAAAAAGGCAAAATGTAGGCCCGCCCACCCACCCTGTCTCGATTGTGATGATTTTTTTTATTCGTCGTGAGGCAAGAAGGCGGAGCTTAACTGCAAAATCCTTATTCCTCTGCGAGGGAATTAAAAACGTGTTTCTAAGTGTCGTGTTGTCCATAGAATACTAATATATTAAGAAAAAAAATAAGAATTAAAAAAAATCATCACAACTGAGATGGGGTGGGTGGGCGGGGTTAATATTTTGCTTTTTTTTTAATATACATGGTATTCTTTGAATAACACGAGATTCAAAAACATATTTTTGATTTCTTGTAAGAAAATAAGTATTTTGCAATTAAGATCCTCCCCCATAGTTTATGGCGAATAAAAAAATCATCACAATCGAGATAGGGCGGGTGGGCGGGCTTACATTTTGACTTTTTGTTTTAATATATGCACACTTCTTTTCACAACATGAAACTTAAGACATGTGTAAAATGGAAAATTTGTACAAGGAAATATCGATTTTGCAATTAGGCTATTACTATTTCATGAATTTTTCATTCCCTATACAAATTTACCATTTTAGACATGTTTTAAGTTTCTTGTTGTCGCAATAAGTCTGCACATATTAAGAAAAAAAAGGCAAAATGTAGCCCCGCCCACCCGCCCTATCTCAATTGTGATGATTTTTTTATTCATCGTGAGCCAAGAAGGCGGGGCTTAACTGCAAAATCCTAATTCCTCTGCGAGGGAATTAAAAACATGTCTTTGAGTATCATGTTGTCCATAGAATACTAATATATTAAAAAAAGAAAATAAGAATAAAAAAATCATCACAATTGAGACTACTTAGATGGTATGTTATTTGCCAAAATCGGTCTAATTTTAGCACCTACTAGCACCACCCACCCACCCGCCCTCTTCTTTTTTTAGAGGGTATATCAACTGCCAAATCAGTTTTATCTTAGGAGCTACTAGCCCCCCCCACCCACCCTCTTTTTTCTTAGGGGTTTGTCATTTGCCAAAAACAGTTTTATCTTAGCTAGCTAGTACTTGCTAAGATAAGACTGATTTTGGCAAATCACATGCCCTCCAAGAAAATAGAGGGTGGGTGGGCGGGGCAAGTATTTGATAAGATAAAACTGATTTTGACAAATCACATGCCCTCAAAGAAAACAGAGGGTGGGTGGGCGGAGCTAGTACTTCATAAGATAAAATAAATTTTGGCACTTGACCATTGAACTATTTTCGAAAATTAGTGGAAATCATGAAATCATTTTCTAGCCCCAGCCCCCTCCCCCCGCCCTCTACTTTCCGAGAGACTATGTCATTTGCCAAAATCGGTCATATTTAAACAGGTATTAGCCCCGCCTACCCGCCCTCTATTTTCTTAGAGAATACGTGATTTGCCAAAATCAGTCTTATCTCACCAAGTTTATATTTTGCTTTTTTTTTCTTAATGCACATGGTATTCTTTGAACAACACGATACTGAAAAACATGTTTTTAATTTCTTGTGAAGAAATAGGTATTTTGTAGTTAAGCTCCGCCCTCTTGATTTACGGCGAATAAAAAAAATCATCACAATTGAGACAGGGCGGGTGGGCGGGCTTACATTTTGCCTTTTTCTTTTAATATGTGTAGACTTCTTTTCACAACATGACACTTAAAACATGTAAGCCCCACCCACCTACCCTATCCTAATTCTGATTATTTTTTTTTATTCGTCGTAAGCTAGGGGGCAGAGCTTAATTGTAAAATCTTTATTCTTCTACGAGAAATCACCATGTGAAATAGGTTCTTAAGTAATCGTGTTATACAAAGAAAACTAAAAGTATGAATTAAAAAAAAAACAAAAGAGAAGCCCCACCCATCCGTCTCGATCTCAATAGTGATGAATTTTCATTCGTTGTCAGACCGAGGGGCGGAGCGTGAGTGGAAAATCGATTTGTGATGATTTGCACGGCGACGTCAACGGCGAACAGCAACGGCAAGATTATAAATCGACCTTTAGTGGTGTGTGTATAAAATTTTAATGTTTCAATTTTTCATTAAATTTCAAGTGACAAAATGGTGGATTCGCCGGGATAATATTGAAATTCGAAATTTTTCCAAGATCCTGTATTCCTCAAAATTCAATACCTATAAATCACTATATTGAAAAATATTTATTTGGAGCCCCTCAAATAAATAGTAACATTTTGTTTCTTTCCAGCTGGACTTTCGGCAAACACCTGCTTCCAGATCAGTAGTCTTTCAGTCACCGGATTCGACTTGGCCTCTAATTCTTTCCCAATTTCCAGAAAATCAACACTATCATTCCTCATAGGTTTCCACACAACTTTCAGCAAATTATCATTCTTATCAGGAGTCGGATTTCCAAATTTGGCAAAATTGGTCCACAACTTGACAAACCTAGTCAGACAGACGTCCTCAACACTACCTGGTACTATTTCTGGCGTAGTAGAATGCTTGAAAAGGTATCCAACATCATCACAATGACAAACACCTGAAAAAATGTATCCAGACATAGTTTTGACAATCCAGTCAACGTACCAGGCATTTGAATGTTTAGAAGTACTTTATAGAAGTTCAGATTAGTCTCGACGGTCATCCTGTACAGATAAATGGGTGCCTTTGAAATGGCGAATTGAGTCATTATTGTAACGTAAATACCAAAAATGAAGTGAGTATCACTCAAAACCTACAAACGGAGATTGATTTTCAATCAAATTCGTACGTGATACTAACGTCGTATTTTTTTCTTAAAAGCTTCTGAGAATAGTCTTCGTCCCCAAAGTAAAATTTCTGCAATTTTGCAGCCACGGCTTTAGATTCAGGAGAACCCACTTCGTAACCAAATGACCATGGAATAAGTTGCTCGAAATCTGGGGCCTCAGGTTGTCCTGGCTTTTTCAACACGTCCAGAACAGCGCCCTCTAAAGTATTGTACCCTATCAAAAATGGTACCTGGTTGAAGTGTCCAGATATCATAATATTAATGGGTTCTTCAATCATGAACGGTTCTTTGGAGCTGGTTTCAATGACAAAACCTACGTATCTAGGTTTGTAGGGTATTATTTCCTGTAAAATCACAAACAAGGAGGGCTGCTCAATCAATCTGTCTCGAACATAAATACCTCTTCCATTTTTTCTTGAATTTCTAAAACCTCTTCAGTTGATTTCTTCGCTAGAGCGTCAAAGACGGTCTTATCGTCTACCCGTTCAAGACCCATTATTTCAGCCACACGTTTCACCCCTTTGCTAGCTCGAACCCATGTATTTAAAGCACACCCACTCTGCGCTATAGCTTTATGGAAAAGCCCCTTCGCTAGAGGCGACAGTACCATCAAATGGACCGAGACACCACCAGCACTCTCACCAAAGATCGTTACATTATTACGATCCCCACCAAACTTGTCAATATTCTTCTGAACCCATCTTAAAGCCATGACTTGGTCTTTCAAACCGGCGTTCCCTGGTACTTCCAAAGACGGATCGTCAAAACTGACAAACCCGAAAAGACCAAGACGATAATTGATGGTAACCACAACCACGTCTTCGGTAATAAGATAATCGGGACCGTAGAGTTCTTCGCCGCCGTGCCCCCAAATAAACCCTCCACCGTGGATCCAGAACATGACCGGACGCAGATCTTTTTCGTCTTTGGGGAGCTAAAATTTTTCGATTTTTGAGAGCCCAGGACTATTTTATACGTACTTTTTTCGTGTAGACGTTCAGGACTAAGCAGTTTTCGGTTCCGACAAGGATGCCTTTTTTGATAAGGTCTCGCTGGTAGCAAATGCTGCCTTCTTTGGTGGCGTCGAAAACGCCGGTCCATTTTTCGGGAGGAACGGGGGCCTAATTTTTTTGTAAAATTTTAAGTATAGCGACGTTGGTAGAAAATTTTACCTTGAATCTAAGATCGCCCAGTGGTGGTTTGGCATATGGAATTCCCTGGAATTTCAGGAAGGGATTGCCATGGAGATCAGTGGCTGTAGAACCACGCAGGGTTCCTTGTTGGATTGTAACTTCAGGTTGAGCCATTCTTTATAGAATAGCAAGTATGGTTTGACACACAAAGCTAAACTATTACCTAGTAATCTAATATCAATGGTCAAACAAACATAACTATTTTTAGTTTTAAATTACACTAATTTTTACTTAATGCGATGTACAGAACGTGGTTTTGCCATTAATTTGGAAAAAAATACTTATAATTGGACCTAAACAATTACATTTTTTTATATCAGTTGTATATTATAGGTGAATAGTGTTGGTTGAACTTGGCTTTTCGTACATTTTAGCCCATTGTATGCTATTAATTTCTGGTTTTTGACGAGTTCATCAATCATCAGCCAGCGAATTTTATTTCTGTTTTGGACACTAATCTGTTTATAAACGATATCAACATTATGTACGATGTGTGATAATATAAATAAAAACATCACATTATTGCACAACATTAATATTGTTCTATTTTTATAAACTTTTGGTCATCGTGCTGTTGCTAGTTCTTGTGATTATTTTTAAGTTTTGTTTACACCTTTTTTCAACTAAAGGGATATTATTTTGAAAATTGTAGTCTGAAAGTAACGAAATATTTGCTAATTAAACAACAGAAGGTTATTTTTAATCTACCTTTATTTGTTTGTTTGAATACCGACCTTAAACTGGGTAGGTAATTACAACAAAAAATTTTATAATTCAAGAAAGCAAACAAGTGCGTAATTCCAGAGTACTTGTTTTAATGCATACCTATCTTTTAAATTATGCTTAATGGCTCGTATAAAATCAGTTCCATGTAGTTTAGTCTAAGGAGTTATATCTTAATTCTTAATTATACATATAATAACCTCAATTGTACCTATTTCAATAGTGAATATTGTGTTGCATAACCTATATGGCAGAGTGTTTGAAGATGGGTAGGTTAGTACTGAAAAAAAAAAATCTGGGGTATTTTTCAATCATGTATGTGTTGTAAAGACATTCTTTTAGCAAACACATGTTTCCAGAGCAGCAAATTTTCAGTCACCGGATTTGACCTGTCTTGTAATTCTTTCCCAATTTCAAGACAATCCATATTACGATCCGTTATGGGTTTCCACACCACTTTCAGCAAATCGTCATTCTTATCAGGAGTCGGATTTCCAAATTTGGCAAAATTGGTCCACAACCCGACAAACCTAGTTACACCGATGTCTTCAACACTACCAGGTACTATTTTCGGAGTGCCAAAATTCTTGAAAAGGTAAAAAACATCATCACAATGACAAACACCTGAAAATCAACTCAAAACATGGTTCTTGAATTTGTACAATCAACGCACCTGGCAACTTAACGCCTAGAAGCTTTTAAACAAGTTCAGCTTGGTTTCAAGAGTCATCCAGTACAGATAAATGGGAGCTTTGGAAACAGCGGATTGAGTCATTATTGTATCATAAATACCATAAATGAAGTAAATATCAGACAAAGCCTACAAAAGAAGATCGATTTTCGAATAAATTCGTCTGTGATACTAACGTCGTATTTTTGTTTTAAAAGTTTCCGGGAGTATTCTTCGTCACCAAAGTAAAATTTCTTCAATTTTGCAGCAACGGCTTTAGATTCTGGAGAACCGATTTTATAACCAAGGGACCATGGAATAAGTTTCTCGAAATCTAGGACCTCAGATTTGACCACCAGGTCGAGAGTAGCGCCCTATAGGGAAGTGTACCCAGTCAAAAATGGTACCTGGCTGAAGTTTCCAGATTTCATAATATTAATGGGTTCTTCAGTCATGAACGGTTCTTTGGAGTTTGTTTCGATGACTAAACCTATGTATCTGGGTCTATAGGGTTCTAAATTCTGAAATATCAATAAAAACGTGGTGCTGACTTAATCAAGAACATAAACACGTCGTCCATTATTTCTTGAAGTCCTAAAATCTCTTCTTTTGATTTTTTCGTTAGAGTGTCAAAGACGGTTTTGTCGTCTGCCCCTTCAAGACCCATTACTTCTGCTACACGTTTCACCCCTTTACGAGCTTGAACCCATGGATTTATAGCACTTCCACTCTGGGCTATAGCTTTATGGAAAAGACCCTTTGCCAGAGGCGACAGTACAATCAAATGGACTGAAACCGCACCAGCGCTCTGACCGAAGATCGTAACATCGTTAGGATCCCCACCAAACTTGTCAATATTCTCCTGGACCCATTTTAAAGCCATGACTTGGTCCTTAAAACCCGCGTTCCCGGGTATGTCTAAAGAAGGATCGTCGAAACTGATAAACCCTAAAAGACCAAGACGATAATTGTGGGTAACCACCACCACGTCTTCGGTAATCAGGAAATCGGGACTGTGGAGTTCTTCACCGCCGTGCTGCAAAATGAACACTCCACCATGGATCCAGAACATGACGGGACGCAAATCTTTTTCGTCTTCGGGAAGCTAAAACTGTTTCAATTTTGGATAGTCGAAAAAAAATCTAAGTGGAACAGTCGAGAGTGACAGACGTGTTCACTTCGCTCCTCACTTATTAGTGACTTTTTGCGTAAGCATTTAATTATTATAAACTATAAAGATGCCGTCCTCGTGTAAAAAGTGTAACACAGCAATTACGCCTACAGTTCCGAGTTTGAAATGTTGTATTTGTGGTGTGCATAATCATATCAAATGCTTGGATATATCAAAGGCCCAGTTTGAATTAATGAAGACCATATCAGGCTTGGACTGGAAATGTCTGGAGTGTCGTGGACTCAACTCTACTAATGCCAATGCATCCAAATGCAAATGTTGTGAAATTATCCCAGAATTAAAGATTATAATCGATAAGTTATCACAGTCCGTGGAATTATTAAAAAACCAGCTATCGCGAGTTAAAGAAACACCATCTGCTATCGAATTTGAAGAAGTCGTGCAGGAGGTCACCGACCGCCAAATTCGAAAATCCAATTTGATTATGTTTGGAGTTCCTGAACAGGCTTCTAAAATGTCCTCTGCAGACAGAAAAGTTAGTGATGAGAGCTACGTAAACAATTTCTTATTTCAATTTGGTGAAACTTCAGATATTATTTCTTCCAAATGTAATCGAATAGGCAGATTTGAACCCACTCGTGCTGCCCCACGTCCGATGAGGGTTTACCTAGAAAATGGTGAGCAAGTGGTAAAGCTTTTACGCGGGATAAGGAAAAATCGTGATATCATTAATGAAAATCAAATTTATAAAAATGTTAGAGTGTCACTGGACAAAACACCAAAACAACGTAGTTACTACAAGAAAATCAGACAAGAATTACAAGAAAGAAAAAATGGGGGTGAGGAAGGTCTTATTATAAAATATATAAGGGGAATTCCGCGTGTTATGGTAGCGAACAAACGTTCCAATGACAGAGATTCAAATAATTTAAACAAGTAAGGCCCAACTTTTCTATATCACTATATTACCAAAATGTGCGTAGTATAAGAAATAAATCAAATGAATTTTTTAATGCCACGTTAGATTTAAGTTATGACATCATCGCCATATCTGAGACTTGGTTATGTAGTTCTATCTCAAATTCTGAAATTGTTTCTTCTCACCTATATAATATCTTTAGAAACGATCGTAATTATCAAGAGTTAAATATATCTAGAGGTGGTGGTGTCCTTTTAGCACTGCGATCTCACATAATTGCCGAAGTTGTTGACTTATCTCAATTACGTAAGAATATAGACATAATTGAAATTGTAGGATGTAAATGTTGGCTTAAAAATTCGATATTTTATTTATTTGTTGTATATTTCTCAAGAACTCCAACATGTGATGATTTGATGATATTTTGTAACTTTTTTGAGGAGTTTTTCAACAAAGAAGATAATATTTTGATCTTAGGACACTTTAACATCCCCCAATTTATTCAAAATAATGACAATATCTTGGTACATACCCTCAATAATTTTTGTAGTTTTATGAATTTTATTCAATATAATTGTGTGAAAAACGGCTCAAACAAATTACTGGATCTTGTATTTTTCAATGTCCATTGTCGGGTTGAACATGATTGCAGTCCTGTGGTTGCGGAAGACACCCATCACCCGGCTCTTTCGATTTTGATTGACTTCACTGTTGACAACTTTAGTAACTTCCCTTCCACTAGACCAAATGGTGTAAAACTATACAATTTTAAGAGAGCTGATTATCCTTCTTTATATCAGGAATTATTAAATATAGATTGGTCCTTTCTAAATAATTGTGTTGATGTCGATAGTATGGTAGATCAATTTTATAACGCCCTATATCATATTTTTGATAAGCATGTCCCAATTTATCCAAATAAATTCAATAAGATTCAGTTTCCGCCATGGTTCAATTCTGTGATTATCAGTAACATTAAATTAAAAGGTTATTGTCATAATAAATATAAGCAAACTAATGATAGCTCCTATTACGTCAAATTTAAACATTATCGTACTATTACTAAAAATCAAATATCTCTAGCTTATAAAGAATATCTGAATTCCATTCAAAATAATCTATCCCAGGACCCAAAAAAATTCTGGTCGTATGTAAAATCAATGAAAGGTCAAACACGCATACCCGGAAAAATGACTTTTAATAACGTTTCTTTAAATTCTCCAGAAGACATTGTCAACGCATTTGCCACATTTTTTCAGTCGTCCTATGTTTGTTCTCAGAATTCAACAGATTTTCCAGTGCCTTCATCTGATTATCTTTCTTTATCTATATCCAGCATTACTCACAATGACGTTTTAGTTGCTTTCAATAAAATCAAAAATTCTTTTACTGCTGGGCCTGACCAAATCCCAGGTTTTGTGATACACGATTGTAAAAATATTTTTGTTCAACCTTTATTAGCAATTTTTAATGTTGCCCTTACTACTGGTACATTCCCAAAAAAGTGGAAGACCTCTAAAGTCACACCAATCTTCAAATCAGGTAATAATGCTGAAATAGATAAATACCGTCCTATATCAATAATAAATAACTTTTCAAAAGTTTTTGAAGTTGTTCTGTATTCGTTTATCTATCCTCATGTTCGAAAATATATCTCTCCGCAGCAGCATGGATTTGTTGATGGGCGCTCAACGATAACCAATTTAGCTTGTTTTTCCCAATTTCTGACAGAAGCTATTGATAATGCGTCCCAAGTAGACGTCATTTATACAGATTTTGCGAAAGCTTTTGATCGCCTTGATCACTTAATGTTATTATCTAAACTTCAGGTATATGGTCTCTGTGGCAATATTTTCAATTTACTTCGCTCATATTTATCAGACAGATCGCAATATGTTTTTTATAATAGTCACTCTTCTCATATCTACGATGTCACATCAGGAGTTCCACAAGGAGCTAATCTTGGTCCGCTACTTTTCATTTTATTTGTGAATGATTTGCCTACCATTTTCAAGAGTCAATCATTAATATACGCAGATGATGCTAAAATATATCACATTATTAGAACAACTGAGGATGCACATCAGCTTCAAAGTGATATGAATCAATTCAACAATTGGTGTTCCTTAAATAAAATTACCCTGAATGTCACTAAATGTAAAGTCATATCATTTACTCGTAAGAAAACATTACACAAATTTGATTATTCAGTCAATAACGAAATCATACCTCGATGTAATGTCATAAAAGATCTGGGAATCACATTTGATTCAGAACTTACATTTCAATGCCGTATCAACAATATTGTTGCACGTTCGTTTTCTTTACTTGGGTTTATAATAAGGCAATGTAAAAACTTCAATAATTTAAATACTATTAAGATATTATTCGAGGCATATGTTATCTCATGTTTGATGTATGGTTGTCTTATTTGGAATCCATTATATCAATGCTACATAAATGTCATTGAGTCCATTCAAAGAAAATTCATGAAATACGTATGGTTTAGAAAATACGGTACTTATCCTGATAGAGGAATTGATAATGCTTTGCTGCTAAGTGAATTCAACATGTTATCATTAGTTAGCAGAAGAGAAGTTGCCATTACTTTATTTTTCTTTAAATTAATTCATTCAAGGATTGATTGTGCCGAGTTATTGGGAAAAATTTGCTTTCATGTTCCACGCTTAAATTGCAGAAGTGATTTGCCTTTTTATGTGCCTTTAGCTCGTACAAATATTTTAATGAAATCACCTTTAAATATAATGTGTTTCCTTTTTAATAAGAACTTTAAGGCTTTGGATATCTTTTCACACAGTTTCAAACAATTCAAAATGAAGGTAATAGCTTTTTATTTTAATAGTAGTTAATTAAATTATTACACCTATTAGTTGTTGTTTCTACTAATTTGAATTTGTGTCAAATACTGTTTTTACTATTATTATTATTATTTAAAGTTGGTTTGTTATTTCTTTTGTTCTGTTATTCATTTATATATAAGCACACATACTTTTATTTAACCTTCATGGAAAGTGTAGTTTACAGTTTCGGTTTTCTGTTTTTTTTTTTTCTTGTCACTCTAGAATAATATTAGGTTATTAGGTTATATTCATTCATTGCTCTGTAATTGGTTCGCTTGAACTGTTGGGCAATAAACTTATTATTTTTATTATTATTATTATTAAAAAAAACTCAGGCCACCACTGCTACCTACCTTTTTTGTGTAGACGTTCAGGAACAAGCAGTTTTACTTCCACCATAGTCGCACTTTTTGAAAAGGTCTCGTTGGTGGCAAATGCTGCCTTCTTTGGTCGCATCGAAAATCCCGGTCCATTTTTCGGGAGGAACGGGCGCCTAATTTTTTAATAAATTTTTATGTGAAACGGATTGGATAGAAAATTGTACCTTGAACCTAAGGTCGCCAAGTGGAGGTTTGGCATATGGAATTCCCTGGAATTTGAGGAAGGTGTTGCCACGGAGATCAGTACCTGTAGAACCGCGCAGTGTTCCTTGATGGATTGTAACTTCAGGTTGAACCATTGTGGAACACTAAGTATGGTTTGACACACAATACTAAACTGGTCACGCCATCACTATGGGTAAAACAGTGACCTTCAGGAACGACCCAGCGATAGCCCATTTATATTCAACAACACATACTGCAATTGTCCCAGACTAAAATTACCATACTCCTTGCCATCGTTTAAGGTTACCAGACAGTCGTAGTAATTTAGTGTTGCGGATCGTCGGCCTGAGACTTGCCAAACTTGTTATTTTCAATAAATAATGACCGGATTGTAGCGCTGACATAAATGATCTCACTAAGGTTCACTGTCAGGGTTGTCCTGCATGAAGTATTTAATAAAGTAATAGTCTAATACATGACGTCATCAAATAGCCTAATTACTAAAAATTTGTATTCGTTAAGTTCAAAACAATTAAATCAGTACAATGTAAGGACATTAATTTGGAAATCTTCAAACAGCTGCTTTCTGTTTCTTTCCAGCTGGACTTTCATCAGACAGTTGTTTCCAGAGCAGCAGTCTTTCATTCACGGGATTTGTTTTAGCTTCTAATTCTTTCCCAATGTCAAGAAAATCCACATTGGCATCAGTTACAGGTTTCCATACGACTTTCAACAAATCGTCATTCTTATCGGGAGTCGGATTTCCAAACTTGGCAAAATTGGCCCACAGCTTGACAAAGCGAGTAAGACAGACGTCTTCAACACGACCAGGTACTATTTCCGGAGTGGCAAAATGCTTGAATAGGTATCCAACATCATCACAATGACAAACACCTGAAAAAACATGTCAAAACTAGCCCCAGCCACACACCCACTCTCTTCTTTTTTAGAGGGTATGTCAACTGCCAAATCAGTTTTATCTTAGGAGCTGCAAGCCCCGCCCGCCCACCCTCTTTTTTCTTAGGGGGTATGTCATTTGCCAAAATAGTTTTATCTTAGCTAGCTAGTACTTGCTAAGATAAGACTGATTTTGGCAAATCACTTGCCCTCCAAGAAAACAGAGGGTGGGTGGGCGGGGCTAGTATTTGATAAGATAAAACTAATTTTGGCACTTCACCACTCAACTATTTTCGAAAAATAGTGGAAATCATGAAATCATTTTCTAGCCCCCCCACCCGCCCTCTATTTTCTTAGAGAATACGTGATTTGCCAAAATCAGTCTTATCTTACCAGGTTTATATTTTACATTTTTTTCTTAATGTACATGGTATTCTTTGAACAACACGATATCAAAAATATGTTTTTAATTTCTTGTAAAGAAATGGGTATTTTGCAGTTAAGCTCCGCACTCTTGATTCACGGCGAATAAAAAAAATCATCACAATTGAGACAGGGCGGGTGGGCGGGCTTTCATTTTGCCTTTTTCTTTTAACATGTGCAGACTTCTTTTCACAACATGACACTTAAAACATGTAAGCCCAACCCACCCACCCTATCCTAACTCTGATGATTTTTTTTATTCGTCGTAAGCTGGGGGGCAGAGCTTAATTGTAAAATCTTTATTCTTCTACGAGAAATTACCATTTGAAATAGGTTCTTAAGTAATCGCGTTATACAAAGAAAACTAAAAGTATTAATTAAAAAAAAAAACAAATGAGAAGCCCCACCCATCCGTCTCGATCTCAATAGTGATGAATTTTCATTTGTTGTCAGACCGAGGGGCGGAGCGTGAGTAGAAAATCGATTTGTGATGATTTGCACGGCAACGTCAACGGCGAACAGCAACGGCAAGATTATAAATCGACCTTTAGTGGTGTGTGTATAAAATTTTAATGTTTCAATTTTCCATTAAATTTCAAGTGAGAAATTGGTGGATTCGCCGGGATAATATTGAAATTCGATTTTTTTCAAGATCCTTTATTCCTCAAAATTCAATACACTATATTGAAAAATATTTATTTGGAACCCTTCAAATACATAGCAACATTTTGTTTCCTTCCAGCTGAACTTTCAGCAAACACCTGCTTCCAGAGCAGTAGTCTTTCAGTCACCGGATTCGACTTGGCTTCTAATTCTTTCCCAATTTCAAGAAAATCAACACTATCGTTCCTTACAGGTTTCCACACAACTTTAAGCAAATCGTCATTCTTATCAGGAGTCGGATTTCCAAATTTGGCAAAATTGGTCCACAACTTAACAAACCTAGTCAGACAGAGGTCTTCAACACTACCTGGTACTATTTCTGGAGTGGTAGAATGCTTGAAAAGGTATCCAACATCATCACAATGACAAACACCTGAAAAATATATCAAAACATAGTTTTGACAATCTAGTCAACGCACCAGGCATTTGAATGTTTAGAAGTACTTTATAGAAGTTCAGCTCGGTCTCGACGGCCATCCTGTACAGATAAATGGGTGCCTTTGAAATGGCGAATTGAGTCATTATTGTAACGTAAATATCAAAAATGAAGTAACTATCAGACAAAACCTACAAACAGAGATTGATTTTCAATCAAGTTCGTACGTGATACTAACGTCGTATTTTTTTCTTAATAGCTGCTGAGAATAGTCTTCGTCCCCAAAGTAAAATTTCTGCAATTTTGCAGCCACGGCTTTAGATTCAGCAGAACCCACTTCGTAACCAAATGACCAAGGAATAAGTTGCTCGAAATCTGGGGCCTCAGGTTGTCCGGGCTTTTTCAACAGGTCAACAACAGCACCTTCTAAAGTATTGTACCCTATCAAAAATGGTACCTGGTTGAAGTGTCCAGATAACATAATTTTAATGGGTTCTTCAATCATGAACGGTTCTTTGGAGTTTGTTTCAACGACTAAGCCTACGTATCTAGGTTTGTACGGTTTTATTTCCTGTAATATCATAAATAAAGAGTGCTGCGCAATAAATCTAGAAGATAAGTACCTCTTCCATTTTTTCTTGAATTTCTAAAACCTCTTCGGTTGACTTCTTCGCTAGAGCGTCAAAGACGGTCCTATCTTCTGCCCCTTCAAGCCCCATTACTTCAGCCACACGTTTCACCCCTTTGCTCGCTCGAACCCAAGTACTTAAAGCACACCCACTCTGGGCTATAGCTTTATGGAAAAGCCCTTTCGCTAGAGGCGACAGTACCATCAAATGCACCGAAGCACCACCAGCACTCTCACCAAAGATCGTAACATTATTACGATCCCCACCAAACTTGTCAATATTCTTCTGAACCCATCTCAAAGCCATGACTTGGTCTTTCAAACCGGCGTTCCCTGGTACTTCCAAAGACGGATCGTCAAAACTGACAAACCCGAAAAGACCAAGACGATAATTGATGGTAACCACAACCACGTCTTCGGTAATAAGATAATCGGCACCGTAGAGGTCTTCGCCGCCGTGTCCCCAAATGAACCCTCCACCGTGGATCCAGAACATAACCGGACGCAGATCTTTCTCATCTTTGGGGAGCTAAAATTTTTCGATTTTTGACAGCTCGGGACTATTTTCTACGTACTTTTTTCGTGTAGACGTTCAGAACTAAGCAGTTTTCGGTTCCGATGAGAATGCCTTTTTTGATAACGTCTCGGTGGTAGCAAATACTGCCTTCTTTGGTGGCGTCGAAAACTCCGGTCCATTTTTCGGGAGGAACGGGGGCCTAATTTTTTTGTAAATTTTTAAGTCTAGCGGCATTGGTAGAAAATTTTACCTTGAATCTAAGATCGCCCAGTGGTGGTTTGGCATATGGAATACCCTGGAATTTCAGGAAGGGGTTGCCACGGAGATCAGTAGCTGTAGAACCACGCAGGGTTCCTTGTTGGATTGTAACTTCAGGTTGAGCCATTCTTTATACAATAGCAAGTATGGTTTGACAAGCAAAACTAAACTGGTTACCTAGTAGTCTATGGTCAAACAAATACCGCTATTTTTATTTTTAAATCACACTAGTGTTTACTTAGTGCGATATGCAAAACGTGATTTTGTCATTAATTAAGAAAAAAATACTTATAATTGGAAGTAAACAATATATCAGTTGTACATTATAAGTGAATAGTGTTGTACTATCCTTGATGTCACAAAGTTCATGGGACATGATGACGTCATTGAGTAGCCTCGTTGTTATTGGTTTATATGTATTTTCACGGTTTGAACTTGGTCTTTTTGTCCATTTGAGCCCATTGTGTGTTATTAATTTCTGGTTTTTGACGGGTTCATCAGCCAGCGAATATTAGTCATACAACAATTATCGAAACAGTTATTTTATTTCTGTTACTTTATGTAAGATGTGTGGTAATATAAATAAAAGCATCACATCATTGCACAACATTAATATTGTTCTATTTTTATAAACTTTTGGTCATTGCTCTATTGCTAGTCCTTGTGAACTTTTTTTCAAATAAAGGGATATTATTTAGAAAATTGTAGTCTGAAAGTAATGAAATGTCTGTTTGCTAACTAAACAACAGAAGGTTATTTTTAATCTACCTTTATTTGTTTGTTTGAGTACCGACCTTAAACTGGGTAGGTAATTATAACAAAACAACTTTATAATTCAAGAAAGTAAACAACTGCGTAATTCCAGAGTACAATCACTTGTTTTAATGCATACCTATCTTTTAAATTATGCTTAATAGCTCGTATAGTATGAGGAATTATATCTTAATTATTATTATACATATAATAACCTCAATTATTATTGTACTTATTTAAATAGTGCATATTGTGTTGCATAACCTACATTGCTGAGTATTTAAAGATGGGTAGGTTAGTACTGAAAAAAAACAATCTGAGGTATTTTTCAATCATGTATGTATTGTAAAGACATTTATTTGGATCCCTTCAAACAGCATCATTCTGTTTCCTTCCAGCTGGACTTTCAGCAAACACTTGTTTCCAGAGCAGTAGACTTTCAGTCACCGGTTTTGACCTGGCTTGTAATTCTTTCCCAATTTCAAGACAATCCATATTACGACCCGTGATGGGTTTCCACACCACTTTCAGCAAATCGTCATTCTTATCAGGAGTCGGATTTCCAAATTTGGCAAAATTGGTCCACAACCTGACAAACCTAGTAACACCGATGTCTTCAACACTACCAGGTACTATTTTCGGAGTGGCAAAATTCTTGAAAAGGTAAAAAACATCATCACAATGACAAACACCTGAAAATCAACTCAAAACATGGTTCTTGAATTTATACAATCAACGCACCTGGTATCCTAACGCCTAGAAGCATTTTAAACAAGTTCAGCTTGGTTTCGAGAGTCATCCAGTACAGATAAATGGGAGCTTTGGAAACAGCGGATTGAGTCATTATTGTATCATAAATACCATAAAGGAAGTAAATATCAGACAAAGCCTACAAAAGAAGATCGATTTTCGAATAAATTCGTGTGTGATACTAACGTCGTATTTTTGTTTTAAAAAATTCCGGGAGTATTCTTCGTCACCAAAGTAAAATTTCTTCAATTTTGCAGCAACGGCTTTAGATTCAGGAGAACCGATTTTATAACCAAGGGACCATGGAATAAGTTTCTCGAAATCTAGGACCTCAGATTTGACCATAGATGTTAAATTAAGTTACCTAGATACCCGACTACCTAACCCTGCGCTGCAGAGAGAAGTGAAGCTTCAAGGTCGAGTGGCCGCCATTTGTCAGAAAGGCAAAACATTGCTGTCAATGTATGATCGCTTGGTAATATATTAGGAAAATAGTGCTAAATATATGCTATATATATATGTATATATGAATTAAAGTATAGTTCCAAAAAGTGTTGGTTTATTAAAAGCGAAATATGCCGGCATCGTGTTCCGCATTTGGGTGTACAAATCGGTTTAAACCAGGAGGAAACGTCCAGTTTTTTGGGTAATTTGCGGTGGATTGCTAAATCGGTTTGTCTTTTTATTATGTGATTTTGTCTTTGGATTTCCCCTGAAAAATGAAAAGCTCTTGGAACAGTGGGTTAGAGTAATGAAAAGAAAAAAAATTACACCAACAAAAGCCAGTAAATTGTGTAGTGACCCTTTCACTGAAAGTGATTATTTGGTGCGTCCTGGCACGTATTTACTGCTTAGGTATTTTTTTTTTTATTTTAATGACTTCTGATTTATGTAAGAATTGGAAAACTATTTTAATTATTTTTCCTCAATAACGTAACATTTGTAGTATATTTTAAGTTATATGTTCTTTTGTTGTATGTCAGGATTGGCAAGCTAACAATAAAATGTGCACCTGATTTCCTTAGAACAAATAAATAATATTTTACCCTTACTTTTACCATTACCGTAATACGATTCTACAGTATTTTGCCTCTTTGACAAATGGCCGCCATAGGCTTCACTTTACGCGACGCAGTTGCGCATCTAGTAGAGTATAAGGTTAAAATCTATGGATTTGACCACCAGGTCGAGAGTAGCGCCCTCTAGAGAAGTGCACCCAGTCAAAAATTGTACCTGGCTGAAGTTTCCAGATTTCATAATATTAATGGGTTCTTCAGTCATGGACGGTTCTTTGGAGTTTGTTTCGATAACTAAACCTATGTATCTGGGTGTATAGGGTTCTAAATTCTGAAACATCAATAAAAACGTGGTGCTGACTTAATCAAGAACATAAACACGTCGTCCATTATTTCTTGAAGTCCTAAAATCTCTTCTTTTGATTTTTTCGTTACAGCGTCAAAGACGGTTTTGTCATCTGCCCCTTCAAGACCCATTACTTCTGCTACACGTTTCACTCCTTTACGAGCTTGAACCCATGGATTTATAGCACTTCCACTCTGGGCTATAGCTTTATGGAAAAGACCCTTTGCTAGAGGCGACAGCACCATCAAATGGACTGAAACCGCACCAGCGCTCTGCCCGAAGACCGTAACATCGTTAGGATCCCCACCAAACTTGTCAATTTTCTCCTGGACCCATTTTAAAGCCATGACTTGGTCCTTCAAACCCGCGCTCCCGGGTATGTCTAAAGAAGTATCGTCAGAACTGATAAACCCTAAAAGACCAAGACGATAATTGATGGTAACCACCACCACGTCTTCGGTAATCAGGAAATCGGGACTGTGGAGTTCTTCACCGCCGTGCTGCAAAATGAACACTCCACCATGGATCCAGAACATGACGGGACGCAAATCTTTTTCGTCTTCGGGAAGCCAAAACTGTTTCAGTTTTGGATAGTCGAAAAAAAAACTCAAGCCACCACTGCTACCTACCTTTTTCGTGTAGACGTTCAGGAACAAGCAGTTTTACTTCCACCATAGTCGCACTTTTTGAAAAGGTCTCGTTGGTAACAAATGCTCCCTTCTTTGGTGGCATCGAAAACGCCAGCCCATTTTCGGGAGGAACGGGCGTCTAATTTTTTAATAAATTTTTATGTGAAATGGATTGGGTAGAAAATTGTACCTTGAACCTAAGGTCGCCAAGTGGAGGTTTGGCATATGGAATTCCCTGGAATTTGAGGAAGGTGTCGCCACGGAGATCAGTACCTGTAGAACCGCGCAGTGTTCCTTGATGGATTGTAACTTCATGTTGAACCATTGTGGAACACTAAGTATGGTTTGACACACAATACTAAACTGGTCACGCCATCACTATGGGTAAAACAGTGACCTTCAGTGTTGTGTATTCCGTATATCACAGGTATAAAACTCAATAAAAAGACGTCAGATTATTGTAGGTTTATTCACCACGTTGGTTCCACGTGTGTATCGACATGGGGTCCATGACACCCTTGCCTTGGCTATTGCTGGTTGCATATATAACACTTCTCCCTCTTTAACTTACAACTACAAAATATTCCTCCTAACAATGAAATTTACCTAAACTAACTAAAATAATATTTACAGGTTGAAATCTTACATACTAACAATAAAATCATCTAGGATCTTTGGGGTTTTCCTAATTCTAGATGGTCTAATACATTCATGTGCTGCGGGAGGACACATTGGCTCGGTGGCTGGTAAAGGATGAGTGTCCTGACGTGTGTTGTTCATACCTGCTGGTACAGGATCCAGATTAGTGGAAGTGCTACGTACTGGGGCAGGGATGGGTAGTTGTGGTAACGCAGGATCGTAATTTATGGGCATTCCGATTTTCACATTGCAATGTCCTCTGTGCTGTTTAATGGCGGTGCTTTTAGTCAATACTGATTCGCAACCCTCACTCCTTTTCTTTATTTGATTTGGGTGACGTTTCCACACCGTTCCAGATGCGAGCTGGCATAAATGAGTGGCGTTGCCAATTGTTTTTATTATTTTCGCATCAACCCATTTCCTCTCAGTTGTCCGATAGTCTCTGATTATGACTTTGTCGTTGATTTTAAAAGTTCGACTTGTAGTTGGTTCGCGGGGTATTTTTTTTGAGACATGGTCAGTACGAGTCATTAGATGAAACCTTGTACGTAATTCTCGACCAAACATAGCACTAGCTGGAGATATTTTGGTCGTCGTATGCGGTGTGTTTCTATAAACTAGCAGGAAACGGGAAAGTATCGTCTGGATGGTGGCATTTTTATTTTGTTCATCTGCCAATGCCGACTTCAGCTTGTTTTTTACTATTTTAACACCGTTTTCAGCAAGGCCGTTACTTTGAGGGTTGTATGGCGAGATTGTCATGTGTTTGATTCCGTTCCGGTAAAAGAAAATCTCCATTTCTTCGGAGACGAAGGAAGGTCCGTTATCGGAGACAACTGTTTCTGGCAGCCCAAATCGAGAGAAGCAGTCTCTAAGCATTTCTACAGTACTCTCGCTTGTAATGTTTTTCATACTGTAAATTTCTAACCATTTAGTGCAGCTGTCTACTATGATCAGGTATTGTCTTTGCAGGAACGTGAAAAAGTCCATGTGGACTAATTCGAACGGATTAGAAGATTCCGGCCAGGATACATAGGTTTTTGGGGGATGAGATGTGACAGACAGACAAGCTTTGCACGATTTGCATATCTGTTCAATTTCTTTGTCGACTCCAGGAAACCATAAGAACGATCTCGCCATAGCTTTCATTCGCACGATGCCTTCATGAGTAGAGTGTAGTTCGTTTTTTACTATTTCTCGCATTGTGGTTGGTATCACGATACGGTCTCCAAACAACAAACAGCCATTTACCACGTGGAGGTCTAATTTGCGATTATAAAATGGTCGATAATTTTCATCGATCTCGTTTGGCCATCCCGATCGAACAAATTCTATAACCTTAGTTAAGATAGCGTCATTTGCTGTTTCTTCTTTTACCATTGTATTGTCTATCGGAATATCTACATTGGAGAAATATATGCTATTGTATTCTACTTCGTCAACTGTAAATTGCTTGTCTAGTGGTAATCGCGACAAACAGTCTGCGACTGCGTTGTCACGTCCCTTTATATGTTCAATTTGGAAATCAAAGTTTGAAAAATACAGTGCGTAGCGCTTTATTCGATTAGCATATGTCTGATTTATTTCCTTTTGTTTCCCAAACAAGTAGACCAACGATTTTTGATCTGTTCGCAAAATAAATCTCTGTCCATATAAGTATTCTTGGAATTTGTTTATGGCGAAATAGCATGCTAAACTTTCTTTGTGCACTACTGAGTAGTTCTGTTCAGCTTTAGTGTAAGTTCTTGATACACATGTCACCATTTTTTCAGTGTTGTCTGTCATCTTGTGTGCAAGAACTGCTGCTATGCCACGTTCAGAAGCATCACATGTTACAATGATGGGTAGATTAGGATCGAAGTAAGTTAGAACCGTATCAGACGCAATCTTTTGCTTAATACTTCTGAACGCTGTATCACATTTATCTGTCCATTGATATTTAACATCCTTTTTTAGTAACTGATAGAGGGGTGCTAGAGTTTCTGTAATGTTGGGTATAAATTTGCTATAATAATTAACCACTCCAATAAACGATTTAAGTTCGGTAATATTATTTGGCGGTGGAGCAGATGTTATTGCTTCGATCTTATCTTTGCTTTTACTTAAACCGTTTTCTGATAAGTCGTATCCCAGATACGAGATTTTGCTTTGGAGAAACTGACATTTATCCAGGTTTACCGTTAGCCCTGCGTTTTTTAATATGGTTAGGGCTCGTCTCAAAATATCCAGGTGGTTTTCGCCACGTTTATGTCCGATTAAGATGTCATCCTGGAAGGTGAATACATTGTCGATGCCTTGAAAAAGTTGGTCAATATGTTTTTGGAAGTAAAAGCTTGCACACTTAATCCCAAAGGGCATTCGGTTAACCATGTATAATCCTTTGTGCGTGGATATAGTGACCAGCTTTTTTGACGCATATGAGTTCGAACTGCATATACGCGTCGCTTAGATCTATTTTGGAAAATTTGTAATTTCCTTTCAGATTAGCATAAATCTGATCTATGCGTGGTAATGGATAATACACATCTACTAGATTTTTGTTGAGATTTATATAGCTACCACATATGCGTACGGTGCCATTTTTTCGCAGAACCGGGACAATATGGGAACTCCATTCTGCTGTTACGGTTGGTGTAATGATTCCTCTTTGAATCATCCTCTCTAATTCGTACTCGACTTTGGATTTAAGGGCTAAGGGTACAGGTTTCGGAGAATGGTGCTTTGGGACGGCGTTAGGCTTTAACTTCAAAGAAATCTTACCGTGTTTAAAACATCCGAGAGCTGAAGTACACACATCAGGAAACTCCCCCCTTAACGTAGTCTTCACGTCCACCACCGAGTCAATGGCGTTTATTCCTGCTGGAGTGAAAATAATGTTAAAATTATTGATGAAATCCCTGCCTAACAATCCTGTCATAGCATTTTCAATTACAAATAGTTTTAACTCACTTGCCATATCTCCATATTCTACTATAACATTTATGAATCCTAGTGGTACAATTGATTCACCTGTGTAACCTTTAAACGACATTACTGTTGGATGAATTTGGTAAGTGTTCAAATTATTTACATAAAACTTGTTGCTTATTGCAGATATGCCGGAACCTGAATCTAACTGCATGCAATATTTTTTGCCATCTATTAACACGGAGAGTTCGATTGGCTTAAGAGTGTTGTTAATGTTATATATAGAGTTTAGATAATGTCCTTCGTCATATATACTAACCTCGCTTCCGCTTCCTTGTTCACTTTGTAGGGTCTCCACTGCGTTGATCTGCCTTGCCCTGCAGACACTCTGTAAATGTCCCTTTTTGCCACATGCATTGCAGGTATAATTCTGGAACTTGCACGTTCCAGCATGTGTTTTGCCACAGCACTTACATTTCACGGTGGTTCTGCTTTGGTTCTTCACTCTTCCCATGTCATAACTTTCTTTATACTCTTCATTTGCATCTGGTTTTCTGGGTTTGTGTTGGTTTCTTCCCCGGAAGTTGCCTAGTTTACGGTGACCACTGTATACTGCCTGAATTCTGTCCTCGCTTCCTTTACCAGTGGTGTATGCTAACGCCAACTCCTTGCTGTTGGCAATTTCGATTAACTTCTCGAGACTTTGACTGACTGGTTCTTCCACTAGTCGGTCCATAACGGGTCCCTCTCGCATTCCCGACACGAACCGATCAACCAGTGTCTCTTGGAGGTGCTCAAACTTACAGTTGACCGCGAGATTTTTTAATCTTGCATACCACTCATTAGAACTTTCTTCGGCGGTTTGGTGGGCTCGGAAGAACTGAATTCGTTCCCTAAACACGTTTACTTTTGGACTGAAATGCTTTTGGAGCTCCTTTTTCAGCTCTTCTAAAGACTTGTCCTTGGGTGGAATTGGAAATGATAAATCGCGAAGTATCTTGTATACATCCGTTTCCATCTGACTTCGCAACAGGGCAACTTTGCATTTTTCGTCCACGATTTTGTTCACGAGGCAGAACTGTTCGAACCTTTCTTCGAAAATCGTGAAGTCACTGTCCGGTGTGAATGTAGGGATAATGCCGATGTAACTAGCCATGCTTGAAAGTGCTTTTCAGAACGGTTAGACTTTCTCACCTTTTCCTCCCGTTCTTGCGTTGAAAGTTACTCCCTTGTATTCATAATTTGCTCGTCGCCATATGTTGTGTATTCCGTATATCACAGGTATAAAACTCAATAAAAAGACGTCAGATTATTGTAGGTTTATTCACCACGTTGGTTCCACGTGTGTATCGACATGGCGTCCATGACACCCTTGCCTTGGCTATTGCTGGTTGCATATATAACATTCAGGAACGACCCAGCGATAGCCCATTTATATTCAACAACACATACTGCAATTGTCCCAGACTAAAATTACCATACTCCTTGCCATCGTTTAAGGTTACCAGACAGTCGTAGTAATTTAGTGTTGCGGATCGTCGGCCTGAGACTTGCCAAACTTGTTATTTTCAATAAATAATGACCGGATTGTAGCGCTGACATAAATGATCTCACTAAGGTTCACTGTCAGGGTTGTCCTGCATGAAGTATTTAATAAAGTAATAGTCTAATACATGACGTCATCAAATAGCCTAATTACTAAAAATTTTTATTCGTTAAGTTCAAAACAATTAAATCAGTACAATGTAAGGACATTAATTTGGAAATCTTCAAACAGCTGCTTTCTGTTTCTTTCCAGCTGGACTTTCATCAGACAGTTGTTTCCAGAGCAGCAGTCTTTCATTCACGGGATTTGTTTTAGCTTCTAATTCTTTCCCAATGTCAAGAAAATCCACATTGGCATCAGTTACAGGTTTCCATACGACTTTCAACAAATCGTCATTCTTATCGGGAGTCGGATTTCCAAACTTGTCAAAATTGGTCCACAGCTTGACAAAGCGAGTAAGACAGACGTCTTCAACACGACCAGGTACTATTTCCGGAGTGGCAAAATGCTTGAATAGATATCCAACATCATCACAATGACAAACACCTGAAAAAACATGTCAAAACTAGCCCCACCCACCCACCCACTCTCATCTTTTTTAGAGGGTATGTCAACTGCCAACTCAGTTTTATCTTAGGAGCTACAAACCCCGCCCACCCACCCTCTTTTTTCTTAGGGGGTATGTCATTTGCCAAAATAGTTTTATCTTAGCTAGCTAGTACTTGCTAAGATAAGACTGATTTTGGCAAATCACTTGCCCTCCAAGAAAACAGAGGGTGGGTGGGCGGGGCTAGTATTTGATAAGTTAAAACTAATTTTGGCACTTCACCACTCAACTATTTTCGAAAAGTAGTGGAAATCATGAAATCATTTTCTAGCCCCCCCGCCCGCCCACTGTCTTCTTAGAGACTATGTCATTTGCCAAAATCAGTCTTAGCAGGTACAAGCCACTCCCGTCCATCCTCTCTTTTCTTACAGGGTATGCCATTTGCCAAAATCGGTCTTATTTAAACAGGTATTAGCCCCGCCCACCCGCCCTCTATTTTCTTAGAGAATACGTGATTTGCCAAAATCAGTCTTATCTTACCAGGTTTATATTTTGCTTTTTTTTCTTAATGTACATGGTATTCTTTGAACAACACGATACTGAAAAACATGTTTTTAATTTCTTGTAAAGAAATAGGTATTTTGAAGTTAAGCTCCGCCCTCTTGATTCACGGCGGATAAAAAAAATCATCACAATTGAGACAGGGCGGGTGGGCGGGCTTTCATTTTGCCTTTTTCTTTTAACATGTGTAGACTTCTTTTCACAACATGACACTTAAAACATGTAAGCCCCACCCACCCACCCTATCCTTATTCTGATGATTTTTTTATTTGTCGTAAGCTGGGGGGCAGAGCTTAATTGTAAAATCCTTATTCTTCTACGAGAAATTACCATGTGAAATATGTTCTTAAGTAACCGTGTTATACAAAGAAAACTAACTGTATTAATTAAAAAAAAAAAAACAAAAGAGAAGCCCCACCCATCCGTCTCGATCTCAATAGTGATGAATTTTCATTTGTTGTCAGACCGAGGGGCGGAGCGTGAGTAGAAAATCGATTTGTGATGATTTGCACGGCAACGTCAACGGCGAACAGCAACGGCAAGATTATAAATCGACCTTTAGTGGTGTGTGTATAAAATTTTAATGTTTCAATTTTCCATTAAATTTCAAGTGAGAAATTGGTGGATTCGCCGGGATAATATTGAAATTCGATTTTTTTCAAGATCCTTTATTCCTCAAAATTCAATACACTATATTGAAAAATATTTATTTGGAACCCTTCAAATACATAGCAACATTTTGTTTCCTTCCAGCTGAACTTTCAGCAAACACCTGCTTCCAGAGCAGTAGTCTTTCAGTCACCGGATTCGACTTGGCTTCTAATTCTTTCCCAATTTCAAGAAAATCAACACTATCGTTCCTTACAGGCTTCCACACAACTTTAAGCAAATCGTCATTCTTATCAGGAGTCGGATTTCCAAATTTGGCAAAATTGGTCCACAACTTAACAAACCTAGTCAGACAGAGGTCTTCAACACTACCTGGTACTATTTCTGGAGTGGTAGAATGCTTGAAAAGGTATCCAACATCATCACAATGACAAACACCTGAAAAATATATCAAAACATAGTTTTGACAATCTAGTCAACGCACCAGGCATTTGAATGTTTAGAAGTACTTTATAGAAGTTCAGCTCGGTCTCGACGGCCATCCTGTACAGATAAATGGGTGCCTTTGAAATGGCGAATTGAGTCATTATTGTAACGTAAATATCAAAAATGAAGTAACTATCAGACAAAACCTACAAACAGAGATTGATTTTCAATCAAGTTCGTACGTGATACTAACGTCGTATTTTTTTCTTAATAGCTGCTGAGAATAGTCTTCGTCCCCAAAGTAAAATTTCTGCAATTTTGCAGCCACGGCTTTAGATTCAGCAGAACCCACTTCGTAACCAAATGACCAAGGAATAAGTTGCTCGAAATCTGGGGCCTCAGGTTGTCCGGGCTTTTTCAACAGGTCAACAACAGCACCTTCTAAAGTATTGTACCCTATCAAAAATGGTACCTGGTTGAAGTGTCCAGATAACATAATTTTAATGGGTTCTTCAATCATGAACGGTTCTTTGGAGTTTGTTTCAACGACTAAGCCTACGTATCTAGGTTTGTACGGTTTTATTTCCTGTAATATCATAAATAAAGAGTGCTGCGCAATAAATCTAGAAGATAAGTACCTCTTCCATTTTTTCTTGAATTTCTAAAACCTCTTCGGTTGACTTCTTCGCTAGAGCGTCAAAGACGGTCCTATCTTCTGCCCCTTCAAGCCCCATTACTTCAGCCACACGTTTCACCCCTTTGCTCGCTCGAACCCAAGTACTTAAAGCACACCCACTCTGGGCTATAGCTTTATGGAAAAGCCCTTTCGCTAGAGGCGACAGTACCATCAAATGCACCGAAGCACCACCAGCACTCTCACCAAAGATCGTAACATTATTACGATCCCCACCAAACTTGTCAATATTCTTCTGAACCCATCTCAAAGCCATGACTTGGTCTTTCAAACCGGCGTTCCCTGGTACTTCCAAAGACGGATCGTCAAAACTGACAAACCCGAAAAGACCAAGACGATAATTGATGGTAACCACAACCACGTCTTCGGTAATAAGATAATCGGCACCGTAGAGGTCTTCGCCGCCGTGTCCCCAAATGAACCCTCCACCGTGGATCCAGAACATAACCGGACGCAGATCTTTCTCATCTTTGGGGAGCTAAAATTTTTCGATTTTTGACAGCCCGGGACTATTTTCTACGTACTTTTTTCGTGTAGACGTTCAGAACTAAGCAGTTTTCGGTTCCGATGAGAATGCCTTTTTTGATAACGTCTCGGTGGTAGCAAATACTGCCTTCTTTGGTGGCGTCGAAAACTCCGGTCCATTTTTCGGGAGGAACGGGGGCCTAATTTTTTTGTAACTTTTTGAGTCTAGCGGCGTTGGTAGAAAATTTTACCTTGAATCTAAGATGGCCCAGTGGTGGTTTGGCATATGGAATACCCTGGAATTTCAGGAAGGGGTTGCCACGGAGATCAGTAGCTGTAGAACCACGCAGGGTTCCTTGTTGGATTGTAACTTCAGGTTGAGCCATTCTTTATACAATAGCAAGTATGGTTTGACAAGCAAAACTAAACTGGTTACCTAGTAGTCTATGGTCAAACAAATACCGCTATTTTTATTTTTAAATCACACTAGTGTTTACTTAGTGCGATATGCAAAACGTGATTTTGTCATTAATTAAGAAAAAAATACTTATAATTGGAAGTAAACAATATATCAGTTGTACATTATAAGTGAATAGTGTTGTACTATCCTTGATGTCACAAAGTTCATGGGACATGATGACGTCATTGAGTAGCCTCGTTGTTATTGGTTTATATGTATTTTCACGGTTTGAACTTGGTCCTTTTGTACATTTGAGCCCATTGTGTGTTATTAATTTCTGGTTTTTGACGGGTTCATCAGCCATCGAATATTAGTCATACAACAATTATCGAAACAGTTATTTTATTTCAGTTACGTTATGTAAGATGTGTGGTAATATAAATAAAAGCATCACATCATTGCACAACATTAATATTGTTCTATTTTTATAAACTTTTGGTCATTGCTCTATTGCTAGTCCTTGTGAACTTTTTTTCAAATAAAGGGATATTATTTAGAAAATTGTAGTCTGAAAGTAATGAAATGTCTGTTTGCTAACTAAACAACAGAAGGTTATTTTTAATCTATCTTTATTTGTTTGTTTGAGTACCGACCTTAAACTGGGTAGGTAATTATAACAAAACAACTTTATAATTCAAGAAAGTAAACAACTGCGTAATTCCAGAGTACAATCACTTCTTTTAATGCATACCTATCTTTTAAATTATGCTTAATAGCTCGTATAGTATAAGGAATTATATCTTAATTATAATTATACATATAATAACCTCAATTATTATTGTCCTTATTCCAATAGTGCATATTGTGTTGCATAACCTACATTGCAGAGTGTTTAAAGATGGGTAGGTTAGTACTGAAAAAAAAACAATCTGAGGTATTTTTCAATCATGTATGTGTTGTAAAGACATTTATTTGGATCCCTTCAAACAGCATCATTCTGTTTCTTTCCAGCTGGACTTTCAGCAAACACTTGTTTCCAGAGCAGCAGACTTTCCGTCACCGGTTTTGACCTGGCTTGTAATTCTTTCCCAATTTCAAGACAATCCATATTACGATCCGTGATGGGTTTCCACACCACTTTCAGCAAATCGTCATTCTTATCAGGAGTCGGATTTCCAAATTTGGCAAAATTGGTCCATAACCTGACAAACCTAGTTACACCGATGTCTTCAACACTACCAGGTACTATTTTCGGAGTGCCAAAATTCTTGAAAAGGTAAAAAACATCATCACAATGACAAACACCTGAAAATGAACTCAAAACATGGTTCTTGAATTTATACAATCAACGCACCTGGTATCCTAACGCCTAGAAGCATTTTAAACAAGTTCAGCTTGGTTTCGAGAGTCATCCAGTACAGATAAATGGGAGCTTTGGAAACAGCGGATTGAGTCATTATTGTATCATAAATACCATAAAGGAAGTAAATATCAGACAAAGCCTACAAAAGAAGATCGATTTTCGAATAAATTAGTGTGTGATACTAACGTCGTATTTTTGTTTTAAAAAATTCCGGGAGTATTCTTCGTCACCAAAGTAAAATTTCTTCAATTTTGCAGCAACGGCTTTAGATTCAGGAGAACCGATTTTATAACCAAGGGACCATGGAATAAGTTTCTCGAAATCTAGGACCTCAGATTTGACCACCAGGTCGAGAGTAGCGCCCTCTAGAGAAGTGTACCCAGTCAAAAAGGGTACGTGGCTGAAGTTCCCAGACATCATAATAGTAATAGGTTGTTCAAACATAAACGATTCTTTCGAGTTTGTTTCAATGACTAAACCCACCTGTCTGGGTTTATAGGGTATTATATCCTGTAATATCAAAAAAAGAATTGCTGCTGAGTTAATAAGAACATAAATACGTCGTCCATTTTTTCTTGAATTTCTAAAATCTCTTCTTTTGATTTGTTCGTTAGAGCGTCAAAGACGGTTTTGTCGTCTGCGTCTTTAAGACCCATTACTTCTGCCACGCGTTTTACCCCTTTGCGAGCTTGAACCCATGGATTTATAGCACTTCCACTCTGGGCTATAGCTTTATGGAAAAGACCCTTTGCTAGAGGCGACAGTACCATCAAATGGACTGAAACCGCACCAGCGCTCTGCCCGAAGATCGTAACATCGTTAGGATCTCCACCAAACTTGTCAATATTCTCCTGGACCCATTTTAAAGCCATGACTTGGTCCTTAAAACCCGCGTTCCCGGGTATGTCTAAAGAAGGATCGTCAAAACTGATAAACCCTAAAAGGCCAAGACGATAATTGATGGTAACCACCACCACGTCTTCGGTAATCAGGAAATCGGGACTGTGGAGTTCTTCACCGCCGTGCTGCAAAATGAACACTCCACCATGGATCCAGAACATGACGGGACGCAAATCTTTTTCGTCTTCGGGAAGCTAAAATTGTTCAGTTTTGGATAGTCGAAAAAATTTCAACCCACTACCTTTTTCGTGTAGACGTTCAAAAACAAGCAGTTTTCACTTCCACTATAGTCGCCCAATTCGAAAACGTCTTGTTGGTGGCAAATGCTGCCTTCTTTGGTGGCATCGAAAACCCCGGTCCATTTTTCGGGAGGATCGGGTGCCTATTTTGTAAATTTTTAAGTGAAGCAAGTTTAGCTGAAAGTTTTACCTTGAACCTCAGGTCGCCCAGTGGAGGTTTGGCGTACGGAATTCCTTGAAATTTCAGGAAGGGGTTGCCACGAAGATCAGTACCTGTAGAACCACGCAACGTCCCTTGATGGATTGTAACTTCAGGGTGAGCCACTGTACAACACTGAGTATAGTTTGACACTCGAGAGTAAGCTGGTTACTTACGACTATGAACTGCGTTCAGAAAAATCACCAGGGGTAAAATTGTGGCGGCCAAGCTTGCAGAAACCACATAGTGATCGACCATTTTCAGCAACACACGCCGAAGTTGTCCCAGAGTGACCAAAAGTACCGTTCTACTAGACAATGCGAGAGCTGCCAAACTTGTTTTTCGTAATGAAGAAGGACCGGAATATAGCGCTGCTACGTAAACTAGCTCACTAGGGTCATTGATTCAAACAGACAAAAAAATGTACATAATTTATCTAGTTATGTGTAAGGTCGTTAGTAACTTTATTGTGAAATTTATTACACCATCAACAAAGAGAGGCTACGAAAATTATTACTTATAATCGGAAAATAATAAAATACTCTAGTATTTGGAGCCCTTCATCTTAGCAACATTCCGTTCCTTGCCAGTTGGACTCTCATCAAACACGCGTTTCCAGAGCAGCAATCTTTCAGTCACCGGATTTGACTTGGCTTCTAATTCTTTCCCAATTTCAAGAAAATCCACACTGGCATCCGTTACAGGTTTCCACACCACTTTCAGCGAATCGTCATTTGTATCAGGAGTCGGATTTCCAAATTTGGCAAAATTGGTCCACAACTTGACAAACCGATTAAGACAGACGTCTTCAACACTACCAGGCACTATTTCCGGAGTGGCAAAATGCTTAAAAAGGTATCCAAGATCATCACAATGACAAACACCTAAAAAATACATCAAAATATGTTTTCTGGAGATACATCAACGCACCTGGAATTTGAATCTTCAGATGCGTTTTTAAGAAATTTAGCTTGGTCTCGACTGACATCCTGTAGAAGTAAGTAGGTGCTTTAGAAACGGCGGATTGAATGATTGTTGTAATATAAACGTCATAAATGCAGTAAATATCAGACAAAACCTGTAAAGAAGATTAATTTTCGAGCAAATTGGTGTGAAATTCTAACCTCGTATTTGTTTCTTAGAAGCTTCCGGGAATATTCTTCGTCGCCAAAGTAAAATTTTTTCATCTTGGTAGCCACAGTTTTGGATTCAGGAGAACCCACTTCATAACCAAACGACCATGGAATGAGTTTTTCGAAATCTGGGGCTTCAGCTTGAGTTTGTATTTTCAACATGTCAAGAATAGCGCCCTCTAAAGTAGTGTGCCCTATTATAAATGGTACCTGGTTGAATTTGCCAGACATCATAATTTTAACGGGTTCTTCTACCAGGAACGGTTCTTTCGAGTTTGTTTCTATGACAAAACCTACATACCTCGGTTTGTAAGGTATGATTTCCTGTAATATCAAAAAAACTACTGCTGCTGAACCAATCTAGGACATACATACCTCGTCCATTTTATTTTGAATTTCTAGAACCTCTTCGGTTGATTTCTTTACTAGATTGTCATAAACAGTTTTATCGTCTGTCCCTTCAAGACCCATTACTTCAGCCACACGTTTCGCCCCTTTGCTCGCTCGAACCCATGGACATGTAGCACACCCACTTTGCGCTATAGCTTTATGGAAAAGCCCCTTCGCTAAAGGTGACAGTACCATCAAATGGACTGAAGCACCACCAACGCTCTGACCAAAAATAGTTACATTATTAGGATCCCCACCAAACATGTCGATATTCTCCTGGACCCATCTTAAAGCCATGACTTGGTCTTTCAAACCGGCGTTCCCTGGTATTTCCAAAGACGGATCGTCAAAACTGACAAACCCGAAAAGACCAAGACGATAATTGATGGTAACCACAACCACGTCTTCCGTGATCAGGTAATCGGGACTGTAGAGGTCTTCGCCGCCGTGCCCCCAAACGAACGCCCCACCGTGGATCCAGAACATGACCGGACGCAGATCTTTCTGGTCTTTGGGGAGCTAAAATTTTTCGATTTTTGACAACCCAGGACTATTTTCTACGTACTTTTTTCGTGTAGACGTTCAGAACTAAGCAGTTTTCGGTACCCACGAGGATGCCTTGTTTGATAACGTGGTAGCAGATGCTGCCTTCTTTGGTGGCGTCGAAAACCCCGGTCCATTTTTCGGGAGGAACAGGGGCCTGATTTTTTGTAAATTTTTAAGTCTAGCGGCGTTGGTAGAAAATTTTACCTTGAATCTAAGATCGCCCAGTGGTGGTTTGGCATATGGAATTCCTTGGAATTTAAGGAAGGTGTTGCCACGGAGATCAGTGGCTGTAGAACCACGCAGGGTTCCTTGTTGGATTGTAACTTCAGGTTGAGCCATTCTTTATACAATAGCAAGTATTGTTTGACACGCAAAACTAAACTGGTTACCTAGTAGTCAATGGTCAAACAAATACTGCTATTTTTATTTTTAAATCACACTAGTGTTTACTTAGTGCGATGTACAAAACGTGATTTTGTCATTAATTTGGAAAAAAATACTTATAATTGGAAGTAAACAATATATCAGTTGTACATTATAAGTGAATAGTGTTGTACTATCCTTGACGTCACAAAGTTCATGGGACATGATGACGTCATTGAGTAGCCTCATTGTTATTGGTTTATATGTATTTTCACGGTTTGAACTTGGTCTTTTTGTATATTTGAGCCCATTGTGTGTTATTAATTTCTGGTTTTTGACGGGTTCATCAACCAGCGAATATTACTCATACAACAATTATCGAAACAGTTATTTTATTTCTGCTACGTTATGTAAGATGTGTGGTAATATAAATAAAAGCATCACATCATTGCACAATATTAATATTGTTTTATTTTTATAAACTTTTGGTCATTGCTCTATTGCTAGTCCTTGTGAACTTTTTTCAAATAAAGGGATATTATTTCGAAAATTGTAGTCTGAAAGTAATGAAATGTCTGTTTGCTAACTAAACAACAGAAGGTTATTTTTAATCTACCTTTATTTGTTTGATTGAGTATCGGCCTTAAACTGGGTAGATGATTATAACAAAAAAACTTTATAATTCAAGAAAGCAAACAACTGCGTAAATTCCAGAGTACAATCACTTGTTTTAATGCATACCTATCTTTTAAATTATGCTTAATAGCTCGTATAGTATAAGGAATTATATCTTAATTATAATTATACATATAATAACCTCAATTATTATTGTACTTATGTCTATACTGCATATTGTGTTGCATAACCTACATTGCTGAGTATTTAAAGATGGGTAGGTTAGTACTGAAAAAAAACAATCTGAGGTATTTTTCAATCATGTATGTGTTGTAAAGACATTTATTTGGATCCCTTCAAACAGCATCATTCTGTTTCTTTCCAGCTGGACTTTCAGCAAACACCTGTTTCCAGAGCAGCAGACTTTCTGTCACCGGTTTTGACCTGGCTTGTAATTCTTTCCCAATTTCAAGACAACCCATATTACGATCCGTGATGGGTTTCCACACCACTTTCAGCAAATCGTCATTCTTATCAGGAGTCGGATTTCCAAATTTGGCAAAATTGGTCCACAACCTGACAAACCTAGTAACACCGATGTCTTCAACACTACCAGGTACTATTTTCGGAGTGCCAAAATTCTTGAAAAGGTAAAAAACATCATCACAATGACAAACACCTGAAAATCAACTCAAAACATGGTTCTTGAATTTATACAATCAACGCACCTGGTATCCTAACGCCTAGAAGCATTTTAAACAAGTTCAGCTTGGTTTCGAGAGTCATCCAGTACAGATAAATGGGAGCTTTGGAAACAGCGGATTGAGTCATTATTGTATCATAAATACCATAAAGGAAGTAAATATCAGACAAAGCCTACAAAAGAAGATCGATTTTCGAGTAAATTCGTGTGTGATACTAACGTCGTATTTTTGTTTTAAAAAATTCCGGGAGTATTCTTCGTCACCAAAGTAAAATTTCTTCAATTTTGCAGCAACGGCTTTAGATTCAGGAGAACCTATTTTATAACCAAGGGACCATGGAATAAGTTTCTCGAAATCTAGGACCTCAGATTTGACCACCAGGTCGAGAGTAGCGCCCTCTAGAGAAGTGTACCCAGTCAAAAAGGGTACGTGGCTGAAGTTCCCAGACATCATAATAGTAATAGGTTGTTCAAACATAAACGATTCTTTCGAGTTTGTTTCAATGACTAAACCCACCTGTCTGGGTTTATAGGGTATTATATCCTGTAATATCAAAAAAAGAATTGCTGCTGAGTTAATAAGAACATAAATACGTCGTCCATTTTTTCTTGAATTTCTAAAATCTCTTCTTTTGATTTGTTCGTTAGAGCGTCAAAGACGGTCTTGTCGTCTGCCCCTTCAAGACCCATTACTTCTGCCACGCGTTTCACCCCTTTGCGAGCTTGAACCCATGGATTTATAGCACTTCCACTCTGGGCTATAGCTTTATGGAAAAGACCCTTTGCTAGAGGCGACAGTACCAACAAATGGACTGAAACCGCACCAGCGCTCTGACCGAAGATCGTAACATCATTAGGATCCCCACCAAACTTGTCAATATTCTTCTGGACCCATTTTAAAGCAATGACTTGGTCCTTCAAACCCGCGTTTCCTGGTATATCTAAAGAAGGATCGTCAAAACTGATAAACCCTAAAAGACCCAGACGATAATTGATGGTAACCACCACCACGTCTTCGGTAATCAGGAAGTCGGGACCGTGGAGTTCTTCGCCGCCGTGCTGCAAAATGAACACTCCACCATGGATCCAGAACATGACGGGACGCAAATCTTTTTCGTCTTCGGGAAGCTAAAATTGTTTCAGTTTTGGATAGTCGAAAAATCTCAAGCCATTACCTTTTTCGTGTAGACGTTCAAAAACAAGCAGTTTTCACTTCCACCATAGTCGCCCTTTTTGAAAATGTCTCGTTGGTGGCAAATACTCCCTTCTTTGGTGGCATCGAAAACCCCGGTCCATTTTTCGGGAGGAACGGGTGCCTATTTTGTAAATTTTTAAGTGAAGCAAGTTTAGCTGAAAGTTTTACCTTGAACCTCAGATCGCCCACTGGAGGTTTGGCGTACGGAATTCCTTGAAATTTTAGAAAGGGGTTGCCACGGAGATCGGTACCTGTAGAACCACGCAACGTCCCTTGATGGATTGTAACTTCAGGGTGAGCCACTGTACAACACTGAGTATAGTTTGACACTCGAGAGTAAGCTGGTTACTTACGACTATGAACTGCGTTCAGAAAAATCACTAGGGGTAAAATTGTGGCGGCCAAGCGTGCAGAAACCACATAGTGATCGACCATTTTCAGCAACACACGCCGAAGTTGTCCCAGAGTGGCCAAAAGTACCGTTCTGCTAAACAATGCGAAAGCTGCCAAACTTGTTTTTCGTAATGAAGAAGGACCGGAATATAGCGCTGCTACGTAAACTAGCTCACTAGGGTCATTGATTCAAACAGACAAAAAATTTACATAATTTATCTAGTTATGTGTAAGGTCGGTAGTAACTTTATTATGAAATTTATTACACCATCAACAAAGAGAGGCTACGAAAATAATTACTTATAATCGGAAAATAATAAAATACTCTAGTATTTGGAGCCCTTCATCTTAGCAACATTCCGTTTCTTGCCAGTTGGACTCTCATCAAACACGCGTTTCCACAGCAGCAATCTTTCAGTCACCGGATTTGACTTGGCTTCTAATTCTTTCCCAATTTCAAGAAAATCCACACTGGCATCCGTTACAGGTTTCCACACCACTTTCAGCAAATCGTCATTTGTATCAGGAGTCGGATTTCCAAATTTGGCAAAATTGGTCCACAACTTGACAAAGCGAGTAAGACAGACCTCTTCAACACTACCAGGCACTATTTCCGGAGTGGCAAAATGCTTGAAAAGGTATCCAAGATCATCGCAATGACAAACACCTGAAAAATACATCAAAATATGTTTTCTGAAGATACATCAACGCACCTGGAATTTGAATCTTCAGATGCGTTTTTAAGAAATTTAGCTTGGTCTCGACTGACATCCTGTAGAAGTAAGTAGGTGCTTTAGAAACGGCGGATTGAATGATTGTTGTAATATAAACGTCATAAATGCAGTAAATATCAGACAAAACCTGTAAAGAAGATTAATTTTCGAGCAAATTGGTGTGAAATTCTAACCTCGTATTTGTTTCTTAGAAGCTTCCGGGAATATTCTTCGTCGCCAAAGTAAAATTTTTTCATCTTGGTAGCCACAGTTTTGGATTCAGGAGAACCCACTTCATAACCAAACGACCATGGAATGAGTTTTTCGAAATCTGGGGCTTCAGCTTGAGTTTGTATTTTCAACATGTCAAGAATAGCGCCCTCTAAAGTAGTGTGCCCTATTATAAATGGTACCTGGTTGAATTTGCCAGACATCATAATTTTAACGGGTTCTTCTACCAGGAACGGTTCTTTCGAGTTTGTTTCTATGACGAAACCTACATACCTCGGTTTGTAAGGTATGATTTCCTGTAATATCAAAAAAACTACTGCTGCTGAACCAATCTAGGACATACATACCTCGTCCATTTTATTTTGAATTTCTAGAACCTCTTCGGTTGATTTCTTTACTAGATTGTCATAAACAGTTTTATCGTCTGTCCCTTCAAGACCCATTATTTCAGCCACACGTTTCGCCCCTTTGCTCGCTCGAACCCATGGACATGTAGCACACCCACTTTGCGCTATAGCTTTATGGAAAAGCCCCTTCGCTAAAGGTGACAGTACCATCAAATGGACTGAAGCACTACCAACGCTCTGACCAAAAATAGTTACATTATTGGGATCCCCACCAAACATGTCGATATTCTCCTGGACCCATCTTAAAGCCATGACTTGGTCTTTCAAACCGGCGTTCCCTGGTATTTCCAAAGACGGATCGTCAAAACTGACAAACCCGAAAAGACCAAGACGATAATTGATGGTAACCACAACCACGTCTTCGGTGATCAGGTAATCGGGACCGTAGAGGTCTTCGCCGCCGTGCCCCCAAACGAACGCCCCACCGTGGATCCAGAACATGACCGGACGCAGATCTTTCTGGTCTTTGGGGAGCTAAAATTTTTCGATTTTTGACAACCCAGGACTATTTTCTACGTCCTACTTTTTTCGTGTAGACGTTCAGAACTAAGCAGTTTTCGGTACCCACGAGGATGCCTTGTTTGATAACGTGGTAGCAGATGCTGCCTTCTTTGGTGGCGTCGAAAACCCCGGTCCATTTTTCGGGAGGAACAGGGGCCTGATTTTTTGTAAATTTTTAAGTCTAGCGGCGTTGGTAGAAAATTTTACCTTGAATCTAAGATCGCCCAGTGGTGGTTTGGCATATGGAATTCCCTGGAATTTAAGGAAGGTGTTGCCACGGAGATCAGTGGCTGTAGAACCACGCAGGGTTCCTTGTTGGATTGTAACTTCAGGTTGAGCCATTCTTTATACAATAGCAAGTATGGTTTGACACGCAAAACTAAACTGGTTACCTAGTAGTCAATGGTCAAACAAATACTGCTATTTTTATTTTTAAATCACACTAGTGTTTACTTAGTGCGATGTACAAAACGTGATTTTGTCATTAATTTGGAAAAAAATACTTATAATTGGAAGTAAACAATATATCAGTTGTACATTATAAGTGAATAGTGTTGTACTATCCTTGACGTCACAAAGTTCATGGGACATGATGACGTCATTGAGTAGCCTCATTGTTATTGGTTTATATGTATTTTCACGGTTTGAACTTGGTCTTTTTGTATATTTGAGCCCATTGTGTGTTATTAATTTCTGGTTTTTGACGGGTTCATCAACCAGCGAATATTACTCATACAACAATTATCGAAACAGTTATTTTATTTCTGTTACGTTTATAACCCTCTTTCGGAGGGTTTTACAGCGAACGGCAGCTCTTTAGCCGGGGCGGGTCGCGGTTCGGAGAGTTCTTATTATTTTTTTTTGTATTGGGCGCCACGTAGCTTCCTGTTGGGGTAGTTTACTCCGCTACGTCGAGTAAACAGTCGAGAAGAATCAAGCCACAAGAAAACACAGGAAAAAAAAACTAAAAATATATTCAACGGATAATAAAATTGACAAGTGTTGATTAAATGAAATTCTTCTAATATTTCACAAAAAAAAATACCATTAACGTCCAGAAGGGACTATCACTGAAATATATTAACGTAATATATTAGAAAATGAAATGTATTCATGTGTCCTCGTTCAAAACTATTTTGCGATATGATAAATTAAAAAACAAAAAAAAACTTCCAAGAATTTCGATAAAGATAGCTGTGACCGGGCGACTAAATGGAAAATTAGAACTATAAGGCGTTAGAGTGGACTTAGCTCGTAACCGTAGTTATCAGCAGCTCCTCTTCGTCTGGATTGGGATTGATAAAGAAACAGCGGCGTCACAGACCTCTGGATCCGAAGAAAAACTTCAAGGTTAGCGGCGGCTCCGCAGGAACAACAGCGAAAATCAAAGTCGTCGGCTCGATATGGTCTCTTCAAGGGAACAACAGGGACGACAATAAGCTACTCACTGCAACGGCATCACGATAAGCTTGGTTCTTCCAGGAACTCTTCACTTGGGTGCGGTGATAAAAAAACGAACGATAAAATTCCTCTTTTCTGTGGTGGACGATACGAAAACGGCTCAAATAAACCTCTTGCTTCGAACAAAACGATAAAAATCTCTATCTTGAGTACTTCCTCTTCGTCCTTCCACTTCCTTCCTTCAGAAACTCCACCAAAATCGTCTTGAAAACTTCTTTCCTCCTCTTCGGCTACGTCTTAGCACTTCCTTCTTCCAGGATCTTCGCCAAAACCTTCTCGAAAACTTCTTTTCTCCTCTTCGGCTACGTTCTAGCACTTCCTTCTTCCAGGATCTTCGCCAAAACGCCTCACGAGAACCTCTCTCTTCCCCTATCAGGTCGATACTCTCTCGAATATTCTTTTTCGCGGGGTGGGAGTACCAGCGCATTAGCAGTGCCACGACGTCGTTTGACACTCCCCATAGGCAACCATGATGTCTTAGATGTCGGCACGTAAAATATTGCATCCCCAATAAAACAACCCCTTTTTTTTTAAGAAGGGATGAAACAAAACAATTGGAACGTTTATCTCTTCAACAAAATTGAAACGTTACACGTTATGTAAGATGTGTGGTAATATAAATAAAAGCATCACATCATTGCACAACATTAATATTGTTTTATTTTTATAAACTTTTGGTCATTGCTCTATTGCTAGTCCTTGTGAACTTTTTTCAAATAAAGGGATATTATTTCGAAAATTGTAGTCTGAAAGTAATGAAATGTCTGTTTGCTAACTAAACAACAGAAGGTTATTTTTAATCTACCTTTATTTGTTTGATTGAGTATCGACCTTAAACTGGGTAGATGATTATAACAAAAAAACTTTATAATTCAAGAAAGCAAACAACTGCGTAAATTCCAGAGTACAATCACTTGTTTTAATGCATACCTATCTTTTAAATTATGCTTAATAGCTCGTATAGTATAAGGAATTATATCTTAATTATAATTATACATATAATATGCTCAATTATTATTGGACTCATTCCAATAGTCCATACCTATTGTGTTGCATAACCTACATTGCTGAGTATTAAAAGATGGGTAGGTTAGTACTGAAAAAAAACAATCTGAGGTATTTTTCAGTCATGTATATGTTGTAAAGACATTTATTTGGATCCCTTCAAACAGCATCATTCTGTTTCTTTCCAGCTGGACTTTCAGCAAACACTTGTTTCCAGAGCAGCAGACTTTCAGTCACCGGTTTTGACCTGGCTTGTAATTCTTTCCCAATTTCAAGACAATCCATCTTACGATCCGTTATGGGTTTCCACAGCACTTTCAGCAAATCGTCATTCTTATCAGGAGTCGGATTTCCAAATTTGGCAAAATTGGTCCACAACCTGACAAACCTAGTTAGACCGATGTCTTCAACACTACCAGGTACTATTTTCGGAGTGGCAAAATTCTTGAAAAGGTAAAAAACATCATCACAATGACAAACACCTGAAAATCAACTCAAAACATGGTTCTTGAATTTATACAATCAATGCACCTGGTATCCTAACGCCTAGAAGCATTTTAAACAAGTTCAGCTTGGTTTCGAGAGTCATCCAGTACAGATAAATGGGAGCTTTGGAAACAGCGGATTGAGTCATTATTGTATCATAAATTCCATAAAGGAAGTAAATATCAGACAAAGCCTACAAAAGAAGTTCGATTTTCGAGTAAATTCGTGTGTGATACTAACGTCGTATTTTTGTTTTAAAAGTTTCTGGGAGTATTCTTCGTCACCAAAGTAAAATTTCTTCAATTTTGCAGCAACGGCTTTAGATTCAGGAGAACCAAATTCATAGCCAAAGGACCATGGAATAAGTTTCTCGAAATCTGGGACCTCAGATTTGCTCAATAGGTGGAGAATAGCGCTCTCTAGAGAAGTGTACCCAGTCAAAAACGGTACCTGGCTGAAGTTTCCAGACTTCATAATATTAATGGGTTCTTCAGTCATGAACGGTTCTTTCGAGTTTGTTTCAATGACTAAACCTATGTATCGCGGTGTATAGGGTTCTAAATCCTGAAATATCAACAAAAACATGCTGCTGAATTAATCAAGAACATAAATACATCGTCCATTTTTTCTTGAAGTCCTAAAATCTCTTCTTTTGATTTTTTCGTTAGAGCGTCAAAGACGGTCTTGTCGTCTGCCCCTTCAAGACCCATTACTTCTGCCACGCGTTTCACCCCTTTGCGAGCTTGAACCCATGGATTTATAGCACTTCCACTCTGGGCTATAGCTTTGTGGAAAAGTCCTTTCGCTAGAGGCGACAGTACCATCAGATGGACTGAAACCGCACCAGCGCTCTGCCCGAAGATCGTAACATCGTTAGGATCCCCACCAAACTTGTCGATATTCTTCTGGACCCATTTTAAAGCCATGACTTGGTCCTTAAAACCCGCATTCCCTGGTATATCTAAAGAAGCATCGTCAAAACTGATAAATCCTAAAAGACCCAGACGATAATTGATGGTAACCACAACCACGTCTTCGGTAATCAGGAAATCGGGACCGTGCAGTTCTTCACCACCGTGCTGCAAAATGAACACTCCACCATGGATCCAGAACATGACGGGCCGCAAATCTTTTTCGTCTTCGGGAAGCTAAAATTGTTTCAGTTTTGAATAGTCGAAAAAAAAACTCAACCCACTACCTTTTTCGTGTAGACGTTCAAAAACAAGCAGTTTTCACTTCCACCATAGTCGCCCTTTTTGAAAACGTCTCGTTGGTGGCAAATACTCCCTTCTTTGGTGGCATCGAAAACCCCGGTCCATTTTTCGGGTGCAACGGGTGCCTATTTTTAAATTTTTAAGTGAAGCAAGTTTAGCAGAAAGTTTTACCTTGAACCTCAGGTCGCCCACTGGAGGTTTGGCGTACGGAATTCCTTGAAATTTTAGGAAGGGGTTGCCACGGAGATCAGTACCTGTAGAACCACGCAACGTCCCTTGATGGATTGTAACTTCAGGGTGAGCCACTGTACAACACTGAGTATAGTTTGACACTCAAGAGTAAGCTGGTTACTTACGACTATGAACTGCGTTCAGAAAAATCACCAGGGGTAAAATTGTGGCGGCCAAGCGTGCAGAAACTACATAGTGATCGACCATTTTCAGCAACACACGCCGAAGTTGTCCCAGAGTGACCAAAAGTACCGTACTGCCAGGTACTGCTAGACAACGCGAGAGCTGCCAAACTTGTTTTTTGTAATGAAGAAGGACCGGAATATAGCGCTGCTACGTAAACTAGCTCACTAGGGTCATTGATTCAAACAGACAAAAAAAATTACATAATTTATCTAGTTATGTGTAAGGTCGTTAGTAACTTTATTATGAAATTTATTACACCATCAACAAAGAGAGGCTACGAAAATAATTACTTATAATCGGAAAATAATAAAATACTCTAATATTTGGAGCCCTTCATCTTAGCAACATTCCGTTTCTTGCCAGTTGGACTCTCATCAAACACGCGTTTCCAGAGCAGCAATCTTTCAGTCACCGGATTTGACTTGGCTTCTAATTCTTTCCCAATTTCAAGAAAATCCGCACTGGCATCCGTTACAGGTTTCCACACCACGTTCAGCAAATCGTCATTTGTATCAGGAGTCGGATTTCCAAATTTGGCAAAATTGGTCCACAACTTGACAAAGCGATTAAGACAGACGTCTTCAACACTACCAGGCACTATTTCCGGAGTGGCAAAATGCTTAAAAAGGTATCCAAGATCATCACAATGACAAACACCTAAAAAATACATCAAAATATGTTTTCTGGAGATACATCAACGCACCTGGAATTTGAATCTTCAGATGCGTTTTTAAGAAATTTAGCTTGGTCTCGACGGACATCCTGTAGATGTAAGTAGGTGCTTTAGAAATGGCGGATTGAATGATTGTTGTAACATAAACGTCATAAATGCCGTAAATATCAGACAAAACCTGTAAAGAAGATTAATTTTCGAGCAAATTGGTGTGAGATACTAACCTCATATTTGTTTCTTAGAAGCTTCCGGGAATATTCTTCGTCGCCAAAGTAAAATTTTTTTATCTTAGTAGCCACAGCTTTGGATTCAGGAGAACCCACTTCATAACCAAACGACCATGGAATAAGTTTTTCGAAATCTGGGGCCTCAGCTTGAGTTTGTATTTTCAACATGTCAAGAATAGCGCCCTCTAAAGTAGTGTGCCCTATTATAAATGGTACCTGGTTGAATTTGCCAGACATCATAATTTTAACGGGTTCTTCTACCAGGAACGGTTCTTTCGAGTTTGTTTCTATGACGAAACCTACATACCTCGGTTTGTAAGGTATGATTTCCTGTAATATCAAAAAAACTACTGCTGCTGAACCAGTCTAGGACATAAATACCTCGTCCATTTTATTTTGAATTTCTAGAACCTCTTCGGTTGATTTCTTTACTAGAGTGTCATAAACAGTTTTATCGTCTGTCCCTTCAAGACCCATTACTTCAGCCACACGTTTCGCCCCTTTGCTCGCTCGAACCCATGGACATGTAGCACACCCACTCTGCGCTATAGCTTTATGGAAAAGCCCCTTTGCTAAAGGTGACAGTACCATCAAATGGACTGAAGCACTACCAACGCTCTGACCAAAAATAGTTACATTATTAGGATCTACACCAAACTTGTCGATATTCTCCTGGACCCATCTTAAAGCCATGACTTGGTCTTTCAAACCGGCGTTCCCTGGTATATCTAAAGAAGCATCGTCAAAACTGATAAACCCGAAAAGACCTAGACGATAGTTGATGGTAACCACAACCACGTCTTCGGTAATAAGGTAATCCGGTCCGTAGAATTCTTCGCCGCCGTGCCCCCAAAGGAACGCTCCAGCGTGGATCCAGAACATGACCGGACGCAGATTTTTGTCGTCTCTGGGGAGCTAAAATTTTTTCATTTTTTGATAGACGGGGAAAATTGTCTACGTACTCTTTTGGTGTAGACGTTCAGAACTAAGCAATTTTCAGTTCCTACAAGGACTCCTTTTTTGAAAAGATTTGATTGGTAGCAAATACCGCCCTCTTTGGTGGCATCGAAAACGCCGGACCATTTTTCGGGAGGAACGGGTGCCTAATTTGTAAATTTTTAGGTGAAGTGGAGTTATTAGTAAATTTTACCTTGAACCTAAGGTCGCCTAGTGGAGGTTTGGCGTATGGAATTCCCTGAAATTTCAGGAAGGGGTTGCCATGGAGATCCGTGGCTGTAGAACCACGCAACGTTCCTTGAGGGATTGTAACTTCAAGTTGAGTCATTCTTTGTACTGTTTGACACGCAAAACTATGTTTACCTAGTATTCTGATATCGATGCTCAAAGATAGATATTTTTAATTATAAGTCGCTTCGTGTTTACTTATTAGTACGATATACAGGTTTTTCTTATTTATTTAGCAAATAATTACTTATAATCGATTCATCCTTTTTAATTGAACGCATTAATAAGTTGACCTCATGTTTTCTACTTCTCCGAACATCATACATGTAGTTAATGAAGTAAATGGGGGTCAAAAGTGGAGCAAAAATATCATTCTATGTATAATAATCTCAATTGAACTTCTATCAATCGTGTATATTGTGTTGCATAACCTACAATGGAGAGTGTGTCGTCTGATAATAAAATATTAATGTTTCAGTTTTCCGTTAATGTTTGAGGTGGAAAAATTCATATTAATTGCTTTAGTACTAAAAATCAACCAATTTAAGCAATTCGAAATGTCACTTCTGGGGTATTTTCAGAATTTTGGTACCAACATGATTCTCTTGATTTTTTTTTTTATTTTGATAAATATACCTATGTATTTGGCGGATTCGCCGGGATAATATTTATTGTTTAAAATCCAATCAATGTATGTGTTGTAAAGACATTTATTTTGAGCCCTTCAAATAGCATCAGTCTGTTTCTTTCCAGCTGAACTTTCAGCAAACACCTGTTTCCAGAGCAGCAGTCTTTCAGTCACTGGATTCGACTTGGCTTCCAATTCTTTCCCAATTTCAAGAAAATCCACATTGGCATCCGTTACAGGTTTCCACACGACTTTCAGCAAATCGTCATTCTTATCTGGAGTCGGATTTCCAAATTTAGCAAAATTGGTCCACAACTTGACAAAGCGAGTAAGACAGACGTCTTCAACACTACCTGGTACTATTTCTGGAGTGGCAGAATGCTTGAAAAGGTATCCAACATCATTACAATGACAAACACCCCTTTGCTAATCATTGTGGAACACTAAGTATGGTTTGACACACAATACTAAACTGGTCACGCCATCACCATGGGTAAAACAGTGACCTTCAGGAACGACCCAGCGATGGCCCATTTGTATTAAACAACACACACTGCAGTTGTCCCAGACCGAAATTACCATACCCCTTGCCATGGGTGAAGGTTACCAGACACTCGTAGTAATTTAGTGTTGTGGATCGATGACCTGAGACTTGCCAAACTTGTTACTTTCAATAAATAATGACCGGATTGTAGCGCTATGACGTAAATGATCTCACTAAGGTTCACTGTCAGGGTTGCCCTGCATGAGGTAGTTAATTACTTCTAATCAGAATTTAATAAAAGTGAAGTGAAAATTACTACAAATCTTTATTCGTTAAAGTTCAAAACAATTAAATCAATACGGTGTAAGAACATCAATTTGGAAATCTTCAAATAGCTGCATACTATTTCTTTCCAGCTGGACTTTCTTCAAACAGCTGTTTCCAGAGCAGCAGTCTTTCATTCACGGGATTTGCTTTAGCTTCTAATTCTTTCCCAATATCAAGAAAATCCACATTGGCATCAATTACAGGTTTCCATTCTACTTTCAACAAATCGTCATTCTTATCAGGAGTCGGATTTCCAAATTTGGCAAAATTAGTCCATAGTTTGACGAACCGAGTAAGACCGACGTCTTCAACACTACCAGCTACTATTTCCGGAGTGGCAAAATGCTTGAATAGGTATCCAACATCATCACAATGACAAACGCCTGAAAAAACACGTCAAAACAAGGTTTTCGTAAACAGTCAACTCACCAGGCACTTGAATGTTTAGAAGTATTTTAAAAAAGTTTAGATTAGTCTCGACGACCATCCTGTAGAGGTAAGTGGGTCGTTTTGAAATGGCAAACTGAGTCATTATTGTAACGTAAATGTCGTAAATAACGTAAACATCAGAGAAAACCTATAAAAGAAGATTGATTTTAAATGTTAAATGCGAAAATTTTGTTGAAATATTTTTGACTGTTTCAAAGCACGATTCTGGAAAAACCAATGGAGTTATCGAAGAAATGAAAGCGGATATGACTTGTGCGGCCCGAAATCTACAAGAAAAAGTATTAGGTAAATTTTCGGAAATTTTGTTGAAAATTGGTCGAAAATTGGGTTATTTTGCATATTTTTGACTGTTTCAAAGCACGATTCTGGAAAAACCAATGGAGTTATCGAAGAAATGAAAACGGAGATGACTTCTGCGGCCCCAAAACTACAAGAAAAAGTATTAAGTGAATTTTCGGAAATTTTGTCGAAAATTGGTCGAAAATTGGGGTATTTCGCATATTTTTGAATGTTTCAAAGGACGATTCTTGAAAAACCAGTGGAGTTATCGAAGAAATGAATGCGGATCTGACTTCTGCGGCCCGAAATCTACAGGAAAATGCATTTTGTGAAATTTCGAAAATTTTGTTGAAAATTGGTCGAAAATTGGGGTATTTTGCATATTTTTGAATGTTTCAAAGGACGATTCTGGAAAAACCAGTGGAGTTATCGAAGAAATGAAAGCAGATATGACTTCTGCGGCCCGAAATCCACAAGAAAAAGTATTAAGCGAAATTTCGAAAATTTTGTTGAAAATTGGTCGAAAATTGGGGTATTTTGCATATTTTTGAATGTTTCAAACGACGATTCTGGAAAAACCAATGGAGTTATCGAAGAAATGAAAGCGGAGATGACTTCTGCGGCTCGAAATCTACAAGAAAATGTGTGAAGTGAAATTTCGAAAATTTTGTTGAAAATTGGTCGAAAATTGGGGTATTTTGAATATTTTTGAATGTTTCTAAGGACGATTCTGGAAAAACCAGTGGAGTTATCGAAGAAATGAAAGCGGATATGATTTCTGTGGCCCGAAATCTACAACAAAAAGTATTAAGTGAATTTTCGGAAATTTTGTCGAAAATTCGTCGAAAATTGGGGTATTTTGCATAATTTTGAATGTTTCAAAGGACGATTCTGGAAAAACCGATGGAGATACCGAAGAAATGGAAGCGGATATGACTTCTGCTGCCCGAAATCTACAAGAAAAAGTATTAAGTGAAATTTCGAAAATTTTGTTGAAAATTGGTCGAAAATTGGGGTATTTTGCATATTTTTGAATGTTTCAAAAGACGATTCTGGAAAAACCAATGGAGTTATCGAAGAAATGAAAGCGGATATGACTTCTGCGGCCCGAAATCTACAAGAAAATGTAGTAAGTGAAATTTCGAAAATTTTGTTGAAAATTGGTCGAAAATTGGGGTATTTGCATATTTTTGAATGTTTCAAAGGACGATTCTGGAAAAACCAGTGGAGTTATCGAAGAAATGTAAGCGGATATGACTTCTGCGGCCCTAAATCTACAAGAAAAAGTATCAAGTGCATTTTCGAAAATTTTGTTGAAAATTGGTCATAAATTGGGGTATTTTGCATATTTTTGAATGTTTCAAAGGACGATTCTGGAAAAACCAGTGAAGTTATCGAAGAAATGAAAGCGGATATGACTTGTGTGGCCCGAAATTTAGAAAAAAAAGTATTAAGCGAAATTTCGAAACTTTTGTTCAAAATTGGTCGAAAATTGGGGTATTTCGCATATTTTTGAATGTTTCAAAGGACGATTCTGGAAAAACCAGTGGAGTTATCCACGAAACGAAAGCGGGAGTGACTTCTACGGTCCGAAATCTCCAAGAAAATGTATATAGTGAATTTTCGGAGATTTTGTTGAAAATTGGTCGAAAATTGGGGTATTTTGCATATTTTTGAATGTTTCAAAGGACGAGTCTGGAAAAACCATTGGAGTTATCCGAAGAAATGAACGCGGATATGACTTCTGCAGCCAGAAATCTACAAGAAAATGCATTTTGTGGAATTTCGAAAATTTTGTTGAAAATTGTTCGAAAATTGGGGTATTTTGCATATTTTTGAATGTTTCAAAGAACGATTCTGGAAAAACCAATGGAGTTATCGAAGAAATGAAAGCGGATATGACTTCTGCGGCCCGACATCTACAGGAAAAAGTATTCAGTAAAATTTCGAAAATTTTGTTGAAAATTGGTCGATAAATGGGATATTTTGCATTTTTTTGAATGTTTCAAAGGACGATTCTGGAAAAACCAGTGGAGTTATCGAAGAAATGAAAGCGGATCTGACTTCTGCCGTCCGAAATCTACAAGAAAAAGTGTTAATTGATATTTCGAAAATTTTCTTGAAAATTGGTCGAAAATTGGGGTATTTTGCATATTTTTGAATGTTTCAAAGGACGGTTCTGGAAAAACCAATGGAGTTATCGAGCAATTGAAAACGGATCCGACTTCTGCTGCCCGAAGTTTACAAGAAAAAGTATTAAGTGAATTTTCGAAAATTTTGTTGAAAATTGGTCGAAAATTGGGGTATTTTGAATATTTTTGAATCTTTCAAAGGACGATTCTGGAAAAACCAATGGAGTTATCGAAGAAATGAAAGCGGATCTGACTTCTGCCGTCCGAAATCTACAAGAAAAAGTGTTAATTGATATTTCGAAAATTTTCTTGAAAATTGGTCGAAAATTGGGGTATTTTGCATATTTTTGAATGTTTCAAAGGACGATTCTGGAAAAAGATGTAAATTCGTGTGTGATACTAACGTCGTATTTGTTTGTTAGAAGCCTCCGGGAATATTCTTCGTCGCCAAAGTAAAATTTCTTCAACTTGGCAGCCACAGCTTTAGATTCAGGAGAACCCACTTCATAACCAAATGACCATGGAATAAGTTTTTCGAAATCTGGGGCCTCAGGATCGTTTGGTTTTTTCAACAGGTCAAGAGCCGCGCCCTCCAAAGAAGTGTACCCAATCATAAATGGTACCGGGTTGTACTTCCCAGACACCATAATATCAATGGGTTCTTCAACCATGAACGGTTCTTTCGAGTTTGTTTCAATGACCAAACCGACGTACCTAGGTTTGTAAGGTTGAAAAACCTGAAATACAAAGAAAAAAACGCGCTGTTGAATTGATCAAGAACGTACATACGTCGTCCATTTTCTCTTGTATTTCTAAAACTTCTTCGGTTGTTTTCTTGTTTAGAGCGTCAAAAACGGTTTTGTCGTCTGTACCTTCAAGACCCATTACTTCAGCCACACGTTTCACCCCTTTGCTAGCTTGAACCCATGTATTTAAAGCACACCCACTCTGGGCTATCGCTTTATGGAAAAGCCCCTTCGCTAGAGGCGACAGTACCATCAAATGGACTGATGCACCACCAGCGCTCTCACCAAAGATAGTAACGTTATTAGGATCCCCACCAAACTTGTCAATATTCTTCTGGACCCATCGTAAAGCCATGACTTGGTCTTTCAAACCGGCGTTCCCTGGTATTTCTAACGAAGGATCGTCAAAACTGATAAACCCGAAAAGACCAAGACGATAATTGATAGTAACCACAACCACGTCTTCGGTAATCAGGTAATCGGGACCGTAGAGGTCTTCGCCGCCGTGCCCCCAAACGAACGCTCCGCCGTGGATCCAGAACATGACCGGACGCAGATCTTTGTGGTCTTTGGGGAGCTAAAATTTTTCGATTTTTGGCAGACCAGGAAAATTGTCTACGTACTCTTTTCGTGTAGACGTTGAGGACCAGGCAGTTTTCAGTTCCTTCAAGGACGTCCTTTTTGATAACGTCTCGGTGGTAGCAGATGCTGCCTTCTTTGGTGGCATCGAAAACACCGGTCCATTTTTCGGGAGGAACGGGTGCCTAATTTTTGTAAATTTTTAGATGAAGTGGATTTAATAGTAAATTTTACCTTGAATCTAAGGTTGCCCAGTGGAGGTTTGGCATATGGAATTCCCTGGAATTTCAGGAAGGGGTTGCCACGGAAATCAGTGGCTGTAGAACCGCGTAGGGTTCCTTGTTGGATTGTAACTTCAGGTTGAGCCATTCTTTGTACAATACTAATTAAGGTTTCAAACACAAAACTAAACTGGTTATCTAATACTCCAATATCAGTGGTCAAACAAGCATGTCTATTTTTAGTTTTGTTGACTCAACAAAACAATATCTACATCATGTAACACCAATAAACATATCACGGTTACGTAATTCTAATAATAACGGTACAAGTGGAATACTGGTTGCATAACCAAGTGTTAACTAATATCTATTGGATGAAAAAACAACAATTAATATCACTAAAAGTAATTTAAACATTCAAAAAAAAACATTTAAACTGTAAAAATGCGGACGACAAAGGTCAATTATCACTAACTAAAATTTAATCCGTGCTCCACGTGTGACCATTTATATAGGTTCAAGGCTACAATTAATCGGATGAAACTATTCCCTCCCAGATAAACTTCAGTACCTGAATGACAAAAACATGTTTACATCCTCGACATTATCGTCCAAAGCTAAACACCGATAGTGAATTAAAATTAAAATAGCCACTTTCGTTTGACCATTGATCCTCAAATACTCCCAACCAGTGTCTCAAAAAAAATGCCACAGCCTGAAGTTACAATCCAACAAGGAACCCTTCGTGGTTCTACAGCCACTGACCTCCGTGGCAACCCCTTCCTGAAATTTCAAGGGATTCCATATGCCCAACCCCCACTCGGTGGCCTTAGATTCAAGGCACCCGTTCCACCGGAAAAATGGACTGGGGTCTTCGACGCCACCAAAGAAGGCAGCATTTGCTACCAGCGAGACCTTATCAAAAACGGCATCCTTGTTGGAACTGAAAACTGCCTATTTCTGAACGTCTACACCAAAAAGGTACGTACAAATTTCCTGGTTTGTCAAAAACTAAAGAAACTTTAGCTTCCCAAAGACACCAAAGATCTGCGACCGGTGATGTTCTGGATCCACGGTGGAGGATTCATTCTAGGGCACGGCGGCGAAGAACTCTACGGTCCCGATTACCTTATTACTGAAGACGTGGTTGTGGTCACCATCAACTATCGTCTTGGTCTTTTCGGGTTTGTCAGTTTTGAAGACCCGTCTTTGGAAGTACCAGGGAACGCGGGTTTTAAGGACCAAGTCATGGCTTTGAGATGGGTCCAAAACAATATTGACAAGTTTGGTGGGGATCCTAATAATGTTACCATCTTTGGTGAGAGCGCTGGTGCTGCTTCAGTCCACGTGTTGGTGTTGTCACCTTTAGCCAAAGGTCTTTTCCATAAAGCTATAGCCCAGAGTGGGTGCGGTATAAGTCAATGGATTCGCGCAGCCAAAGGGTCCAAACGTCTGGCCAAAGCAATGGGGCTTGAAGGGGCAGACGACAAAACCATCTTTGACGCTCTAGCCCAGAAATCAACCGAAGAAGTTTTACAAATCCAAGACAAAACAGAAGAAGTATTAACTAAACTAATTCATTAACATTTTTCCACATAAAAACATATATTTCAGGATTTAGACTTCTACACACCTAGACTAACAGGTTTGGTCCTAGAAACACACTCCAAAGAACCATTTATGGTTGACGAACCTATCAACATTGTGGCGTCTGGGAACTTCAACCAAGTACCGTTTATGACCGGGTGTACTTCTCTAGAGGGCGCCGTCGTCGAACTTTTCAAAAAACCGAACGATCCCGAAGCCCCAAATTTCCAAAAACTTATCTCACACTCGTTTGGTTACAAAGAGGGTTCTCCTGAAACTAAAACCGTGGCTGACAAAGTGAAGAAGTTTTATTTCGGCGACGAAGAATATTCCCACAAGCTTTTAAGAAAAAAATACGACGTTAGTATGACACTCAAATTTGCTTAAAAAACACTGTTTGTTGTAGCTTTTCTCCGATGTTTACTTTCTTTATGACACATACGTTAGAATAATCGCGCAGTCTACAATTTCTAAAGCACCTACTTACCTGTACTGGATGACAGTTGAAACCAAGCTGAACTTCTTCAAAATGTTACTAAACCTGCAAATGCCTGGTGCGTTGATTGTGTTCGGAAAACACGTTTTGATGCATTTTTTCAGGGGTTTGTCATTGCGACGATATTGGATACCTTTTCAAGCATTTTGCGACACCAGAAATAGTAGCTGGTAGTGTTGAAGACGTCTGTCTTACTCGGTTCGTCAAGTTGTGGACCAATTTTGCCAAATTTGGAAATCCGACTCCTGATAAGAATGACGATTTGTTGAAAGTGGTGTGGAAACCTGTGACAGATTCCGATGTGAATTTTCTCGAAATTGGGAAAGAACTAGAGGCCAAGTTGAATCCAGTGACTGAGGGACTTCAGCTCTGGAAGCAAGTGGCTGCTGAAAGTCCAGCTGGAAAGAAATAAATTATTTTCCAGATTTCTGTTACACGATGGCGTAATAAATTTCATAATAAATAAAGTTAGCAGAGGATGTAATTACATCGATTCATTATTACAACACCAGTAACAGTATTTTTCCAGTTTAGCTCACAATGTCGCCACAACATATTCTCCTACTCGTACTATGGACAAAATTAAAACTGACCCACACTTGTCAACTTCAAAATTCTATCGAATACACGATTTTTACAAGAACGGATTCCGATTTAAAAACAGACCAAATTATTTCGACAACCACAAGCGCCGATTATCTTTTTATCGACATGAAAAGCGGCACAACGCTGTGCAAAGACATGTTTAATATAACCCATCAGATAAATATTCTCACAATTAAAGCTCCAAATCTTCACACAATCGAAAGCGATTTTTTGAAAAATCAACCAATCACTGGAGATGTGACTATAGACGACACAAAACTTGAAATTATAAAAAAACATACATTCAGAAATCTCGATATATCAACAATATATTTGATTTTCAACCAGATCAAAATAATCGAAAATGAAGCATTCGTAGATTTAAAGAACTTCTACCATCTCGATTTGAGGAACAACAAACTTACAATCATAAATGCTAAAGCTTTCGTTCATGTACCAAGCTTGAACTCACTGGGCTTCAGTTACAACAGGATACAAAAGCTTGGAAAGAATGTATTTAATTTCGTCGAAAACAAGGACATTCATATCCACTTGTCACACAACGAGATTGAAATTTTGGACGAAAAGGCATTCAATGGACTAAAACAAATCTATTTGGATCTTAGCCACAATTCGATCGAGTATTTCCCTAGTGGTGTTTTCGAAAATCGGCGCTTCGAGGACATAAAGTTAAATTACAATCCGATCAAACACGTTTCGGATGACTTTTTTGGAAAGAATTGCAACATTCATACTTTTTACATCGACTACAATTTCCTGGATTCCGACACAGTTGCTAAGTTTAAGAAATGGTCGGTTGAAAATAAAGTTAGGTTAACGCTTTCGCTGAATTCTGGTAGTGCTAACTGGAAAAAATCAGTTCTTGTGGTTATTATAGTGAACATATTTTGTTGTTAACTGTGGGTTTGAAACTATTCGTGGTAAATGTGAAAGTTGTAACATAGTTACAGTTAATAATGTTCTTCATTCTTTTTGTTTTAAGGCCACTTGCAAAGTTGTGAAATATTACGGCACGCGAGCTCTTGATAAGTTATAATACGGTTTTTGATTGGATTATAATGCGGTAATTGGGAATCATAAAAATTGATTTTAGTTTAATATAAGGAACTGTCAGTGACAGTGACTGCATCCGATGAACTGAGTTTTCGAAATAAACCATCCGTGTCTCAAATAAATATTAAACGTAATTTCTGCTAATTTTTCTTAATTAAATATTTAATTTATCTTAAAATATAACTGCGAAAAGCAATTATAAGCTAGTTACACACGTTTTGAATAATTTAGGTCACTCTTGTTAGGGACTTTTAACCCATACAAGTGGCTGCATACGTCAAAGTAAAGTGTCATTTTTCCTGACTTAACCTAAAAACTGTTTGTTCGAAAAACGCAAAAAATACACAACACCATGGTTATCTGCAAATTCTTTTTACAAGGAACGTGCAAATTCGGCGACAATTGCAAATTCGAGCACCAAATGAACGGTAATTAAATTATGTAACATAACAATTTCCACAAACTTTGTCGACAGACCACAACTATGGCACCAGCTCGGTCCTCCTCCGGCAAAACTACCCCAGCAAGCCCCCACCCGCCTCCAACATCGACACCACCACCCTAGTCAAAGCCGTGGTCAACGACATGACCAGCGCCGAAAAAGGGGGCCAGTGGCTGCTCTCCTCGTACGCCCCCTTCAAGGAAAAACCCGCCTTCCCGGGCTTCGAGGACCACAGCATGGAGGAAGTGCGCCACCTCTTCTACGAATCAGTGAAAACCGGAGGCATTGACCAGTACAAACAAAACCTGCAGATGATGCTCCAACAAGCCATGATGAAGATCAAGGCGCTGCAAAACCCGTCACCGGAGGCCGTGGCCATCCTTAAGGGCATCTACGACACAGCCCCAAGCTCCTCGAACCAGAATCAGAGTCCGTTTGGGGCTTCAGTTTTCGGACAAACGCAACCACAGAGTCAGAACGTGTTCGCGAACACCACGAACAATAAGGGGATTTTCGGGGGCGCGGCGCCGCAACAGAGCGTGTTCGCCAACACGAACCCGATTTTCGGAGGAGGGCAGGCCTCCGGTGGCTCCATATTTGCCAGTCAGAACCAAAGTAAGTCGATTTTTGGGGGGGCGCAGGCTTCTAGCGCGTCGGTGTTCGGGGGGGCGCAGCCCAGCGGGAGCTCGGTTTTCGGAGGGGCGCCGGTGTTTAGCGGGGGTGCACAGCAGCAACAGCAGCAGCAGTCGATATTCGGAAAGCAGCAGCCACAACAACCACTTCAAGGCAGCCCCTTTGGACAGCAGTTGCCTTTCGCCCCACAACAACAACAACAACAAAATGTTTTTCAGCAACAAAGTATCAACCCGCAAGCGTCCACCCCTGCGGCGGTGAGTCCATTTGGGGCCCCTCCCAATGCCACTTTTAGTAACACGCAGGGTCCGTTTGGGGCTCCACAGAGTGGCTTTGGGGTTCCGCAAGCCGCAACGCAAGTGGTGGCCCCCACGCCACAAAATAAACCCTCCTATCAGCACACGCAGAATATTTTTGGAAATTTGGGGCTTCAAGCTAATACCACAAACGTGTTTGGGAACACCGTTCAAGCTAAATCAAACGAGAATTTCTACTCAAAATTGGAAGATTTGACCGAAGACGAAATAAAGTGGTTTCAGACTGATGATCTCGATATATTGAAGATTCCTGAGAAGCCACCAACGTATGAAATGTGTTTCAAGGTGTAATGACTCACGTAAGACAACTATTATTTTTTTTAATTTTTATTTACAAATAAAGATTGTCCATGTTATGCCAAAGGTGAGTCAACTAATTGTACAGTTTCAAGTTCTTTTGATTTTTCCCATCCTTTTTCGAAATCAAAGGTGCTTTCAATTCCCGGTTGGTCCACTAAATGGGGCTTCATTTTGAAGGATTCTTGTAACTCTAAAAGTGCTTGCTTTTCGTCATAGTAGTAGCCGGTGATGGATTTGAAAAGTTCCTCGGGGGTAGCGACCCCTGGCACTTTTTTCTTGGAGAAAAACTGAAAAAAAATTGCATCTGTCAATCAAAGTGTCAAATAGCGGCACTGCCAACATTATTATTTTAAAAAGAAATTCCATGGCCTACTAGCCTATTTGGCACGTGCTAGATAGGCAACCAACAATTCAACTTACATTAACGACGTTACCGCAGTCCCTCATCAAAAAATAAAAGGCATTTTCGTGCGCCAACAGCACCGACTGACTCACATCAATAAAATAACACTGTCCTTGGTGCCACAGAATATTATACTCCGACAAATCGGCGTGTATCAACTCAGCCTTATCAAACAATGTCTTCATGGTGTCAACAACTTGATCATAAGCCACAATATAATCCGCATCGGTCATTATCGCATCCTTCAACTTAGGCGCAGGCTTGTTATTCTCCCCGATGAAACTCATAACCAAAACGTGCTTCTTTAGCGTCACCACCTCCGGACAAGCAACTCCCGCATTCTTCAACCTATTCAAATTGTGCATTTCTTTCTCAGCCCACAAATGAACGGTCTTCCGGGCTGTTTGATTCCCTATCCTGCCTTTAAACCTGTGGTCGTCCTTTATGTACTTGTCCCTCTGTTTAAACTCCGAAAGAGTCGTTTTAAACACTTTAATAGCACACTCGTGCGGGAGAGGTTGCTCCTCATAATTGGGGTTAGCGTCAGCATGAAGAATCACCGCCTCTTTCCCTATACTGATGACCCCGTTGACGTTCTCGAGTATTTCTTGTTGCACGATTTTGAATATTACAAGTCTGGTGTACTCATCCAAGCCGAACTCTTGAGTGGCTCTGTCTTCTTTTTTGTCGCGGACTTTATGGCGGCGCGCTTCTTCGTGCTTCGAGTGCAACTTCAAGCTGTTGAAGACTTTGTTGGATAGCTTGAGGTCGAAGTTCTCCCCGTCGCCGGTTTGGAAGTCCGGCGGGAAGGACAGGAGCTTGCAGGCGTTCTTGCGGCCGTTCATGGTCACGTCGTGCTTGGTGACCATGCTGCCGTTCTCCATTTTGTAGCCACAAGGGGGGATGGAGTCAACTTGCCTCTTGAGGGTGTCAAAGCGGTCCCAGTCGCGACGGTCGCGAATATCTGGAATTTCGTCCTCTTCGGACTCGCTTTCAAAGTCTGCAATAAAAATACGTAAAAACTGCAACCTAACATTTACACTTTTCGTACCAAAATTATGTGGAGCCCTCCTGTAATTCTCGAACGACACCGAAACCTTCGACGCCCCGTTGTACTTCTCCTCGGTCCTTTTCAAATTTTCGTCGTACTCTTTGTCGAATTGCATCTGCAGCATTCTGGCGATCATCTCGTCGGATTGGCACGTGGCATCCTGTGAAATGGCCTCGAGGACTTCGGGGGGGATCTCGCCTTCTTCTTTCGACGACGACTGCGTCATTTCGGCGTACTTTTTGTCTTCTTTGGCTTGAAGATCCCGGGCTACTTCTTCTGACATTATCTCGTCCAGGTTGACGGGTTCGGGTTTTTCGATTTTTCCCCACGGGCACGACATTTTCGTGTTTTCTTACGCTAAATTACTCTAAAACTACGACGAATATCACAATGGTTTCAATTTAAAGGTAAATAGTGGTCTAATGTTGTGCAACTGAATGAAAAATGAGTGTGCGGGGTGGTGGAAGACAGGTGACATAAGGTTGACGGGCAATGTTATGCAATGTGGCAGGGGTGCCAATGGCGGCACGTAAATTACTAGTAAGGGAAAAATAATTATTTTTATACCTGTAATAAATCGAAAAGGATTGGTTTTCGTCTGTTGTTTGTGTTGTTTTTATTATCTGCGTCTTTTATAATAGTCGTTTGTGTATTGCAATTATTTTTATCACAGGTTATGCAACCGGATATACACAGAAGTAAATAGAACGGTATTCCTATTTCAGTCTTGTGACGCTCTAGAAAATTAATTTGTGGTCCATACCACACCAACCGATTTCTGATGGCTAATTCAAACTTGTTAAAGTCGTTACAAGATGCCAAAATTAGGCAAAACGCCGACCCATCTTGCGCCTTCATTTTAATAGTTGAAGAGCAGGATGATGCATGTACGTGCTGATGACATGCAAATATTTAAGGATGATAAGATAAAAAAGACAGTTTTGGGACCCCCGAGAAGGTTTCACATTAAAAAAAAAAGACAGATGGGACCCCCGAGAAGGTTTTACATTAAAAAAAAAACAGTTTTGGGACCCCCGAGAAGGTTTCACATTAAAAAAAAAGACAAATTGGAACCCCAAGAAGGTTTTACATTTTAAAAAAAGACAGTTTTGGGACCCTCAAAAAGGTTTCATATTAAAAAAGACAGTTGGGAATCCCGAGAAGGTTTCACATTAAAAAAGAAGACAGTTGGGAATCCCGAGAAGGTTTTACATTTAAAAAAAAGACAGTTTTGGGACCCCGAGAAGATTTTACATTTTTAAAAAAGACAGTTTTGGGACCCCCGAGAAGGTTTCACATTAAAAAAGAAGACAAATGGGAACCCCAAGAAGGTTTTACATTTTTAAAAAAAGACAGTTTTGGGACCCCTGAGAAGGTTTAACATTAAAAAGAAGACAGATGGGAACCCCGAAAAGATTTTACATTTTTAAAAAAGACAGTTTTGGGACCCCCGAGAAGGTTTCACATTAAAAAAAAAAACAAATGGGAACCCCAAGAAGGTTTTACATTTTTAAAAAAGACAATTTTGGGAACCTTAAGAAGGTTTCACATTAAAAAAGAAGACAGTTGGGAATCCCAAGAAGGTTTTAGATTTTTACAAAAAGACAGTTTTGGGACCTCCGAGAAGGTTTCACATTAAAAAAAAAAGACAAATGGAAACCCCAAGAAGGTTTTACACTTAAAAAAAAAGACAGTTTTGAGACCTCTGAGAAGGTTTCACATTAAAAAAGAAGACAGATGGGAACCCCGGGAAGATTTTACATTTTTAAAAAAGACAGTTTTGGGACCCCCGAGAAGGTTTCACATTAAAAAAAAGACAAATGGGAACCCCAAGAAGGTTTTACATTTTTAAAAAAGACAGTTTTACGACCCTCAAGAAGGTTTCACATTAAAAACGAAGACAGATGGGAACGCTGAGAAGGTTTTACATTTTTAAAAAAAGACAGTTGAGTCCCCCGAGAAGGTTTTACATTAAAAAAAAAGACAGTTTTGGGACTCCGAGAAGATTTTACATTTTTAAAAAAGACAGTTTTGGGACCCCCGAGAAGGTTTAACATTAAAAAAAGACAAATGGGAACCCCAAGAAGGTTTTACATTTTTAAAAAAGACAGTTTTACGACCCTCAAGAAGGTTTCACATTAAAAAAGACAGTTGGGAATCCCGAGAAGGTTTTACATTAAAAAAAAAAAGACAGTTTTGGGACCCCGAGAAGATTTTACATTTTTAAAAAAGACAGTTTTGGGACCCCCGATAAGGTTTCACACTAAAAAAAAGACAAATGGGAACCCCAAGAAGGTTTTACATTTTTAAAAAAGACAATTTTGGGACCCTCAAGAAGGTTTCATATTTAAAAAGACAGTTGGGAATCCCGAGAAGGTTTTACATTAAAAAAAAGACGGTTTTTGGACCTAGAGAAGATTTTACATTTTTAAAAGACAGTTTTGGGACCCCCGAGAAGGTTTCACATTAAAAAAAAAAGACAGTCGGGACCCCCAAGAAGGTTTTACACTTTAAAAAAAGACGGTTTTTGGACCCCTGGAAGGTTTCACATTAAAAAAGAAGACAGATGGGAACCCTGAGAAGGCTTTACATTTTTAAAAAAAGACAGTTGAGTCCCCCGAGAAGGTTTTACATTAAAAAAAGACAGTTTTGGGAAGCCCGAGAAGGTTTCACATTTAAAAAAAAGACAGATGGGACCCCCGAGAAGGTTTTACATTAAAAAAAAGACAAATGGGAACCCCAAGAAGGTTTTACATTTTTAAAAAAGACAGTTTTGGGACCCTCAAAAAGGTTTCATATTAAAAAAGACAGTTGGGAATCCCGAGAAGGTTTCACTTTAAAAAAGAAGACAGTTGGGAATCCCGAGAAGATTTTACATTTAATAAAAAGACAGTTTTGGGACCCCGAGAAGATTTTACATTTTTAAAAAAGACAATTTTGGGACCCCCGAGAAGGTTTCACATTAAAAAAAAAGACAGATGGGACCCCCGAGAAGGTTTTACATTTTTAAATAGGACAGTTGTGGGACCCCCAAGAAGGTTTTACATTTTTAAAAAAGACGGTTTTGGGACCCCCGAGAAGGTTTCACATTAAAAAAGAAGACAGATGGGAACGCTGAGAAGGTTTTACGTTTTTAAAAAAAGACAGTTGAGACCCCCGAGAAGGTTTTACATTAAAAAAAAAGACAGTTTTGGGAAGCCCGAGAAGGTAAAGACAGTTTTGGGACCCTTAAGAAGGTTTCACATTAAAAAAGAAGACAGTTGGGAATCCCAAGAAGGTTTAAATTTTAAAAAAAAGACAGTTTTGGGACCTCCGAGAAGGTTTCACATTAAAAAAAAAAAGACAAATGGGAACCCCAAGAAGGTTTTACATTAAAAAAAAAGACAGTTTTGAGACCTCTGAGAAGGTTTCACATTAAAAAAGAAGACAGATGGGAACCCCGAGAAGATTTTACATTTTTAAAAAATACAGTTTTGGGACCCCCGAGAAGGTTTCACATTAAAAAAAAGACAGATGGGACCCCCGAGAAGATTTTACATTTTTAAAAAAGATAGTTTTGGGACCCCCGAGAAGGTTTCACATTAAAAAAGAAGACAGTTGGGAATCCCGAGAAGATTTTACATTTTTAAAAAAGACAGTTTTGGGACCCCGAGAAGATTTTAGATTTTTAAAAGAGACAGTTTTGGGATCCCCGAGAGGGTTTCACATTTAAAAAAAAAGACAGATGGGGCCCCCGAGAAGGTTTTACATTTTTAAAAAAAGACAGTTGGGACCCCCGAGAAGGTTTTACATTTTTAAAAAAAGACAGTTGAGACCCCCGAGAAGGTTTTACATTTTTGAAAAGGACAGTTTTGGGACCCCCGAGAAGGTTTCACATTAAAAAAAAAAGACAGATGGGAACCCCGAGAAGGTTTTACATTTTTAAAAAAAGACTTTATGTCGGCGCGCTTCTTCGTGCTTCGAGTGCAACTTCAAGCTGTTGAAGACTTTGTTGGATAGCTTGAGGTCGAAGTTCTCCCCGTCGCCGGTTTGGAAGTCCGGCGGGAAGGACAGGAGCTTGCAGGCGTTCTTGCGGCCGTTCATGGTCACGTCGTGCTTGGTGACCATGCTGCCGTTCTCCATTTTGTAGCCACAAGGGGGGATGGAGTCAACTTGTCTCTTGAGGGTGTCAAAGCGGTCCCAGTCGCGACGGTCGCGAATATCTGGAATTTCGTCCTCTTCGGACTCGCTTTCAAAGTCTGCAATAAAAATATGTAAAAACTGCAACCTGACATTTACAGTTTTCGTACCAAAATTATGTGGAACCCTCCTGTAATTCTCGAACGACACCGAAACCTTCGACGCCCCGTTGTACTTCTTCTCGGTCCTTTTCAAGTTTTCGTCGTACTCTTTGTCGAATTGCATCTGCAGCATTCTGGCGATCATCTCGTCGGATTGGCACGTGGCATCCTGTGAAATGGCATCGAGGACTTCGGGGGGGATCTCGTCTTCTTCTTTCGACGACGACTTCGTCATTTCGGCGTACTTTTTGTCTTCTTTGGCTTGAAGATCTCGGGCTACTTCTTCTGACATTATCTCGTCCAGGTTGACGGGTTCGGGTTTTTCGATTTTTCCCCACGGGCACGACATTTTCGTGTTTACTTACGCTAAATTACTCTAAAACTACGACGAATATCACAATGGTTTCAATTTAAAGGTAAATAGTGGTCTAATGTTGTGCAACTGAATGAAAAATGAGTGTGCGGGGTGGTGGAAGACAAGTGACATAAGGTTGACGGGCAATGTTGTGCAATGTGGCAGGGGTGCCAATGGCGGCACGTAAATTACTAGTAAGGGAAAAATAATTACATATTTACGTGTAATAAATTGAAAAACTTTGTTTTCTTTTGTTGTTTGTATTGTTCTTGTTATCTGCGTCTTTTATAATAGTCGTTTGTGTATTGCAATTATTTTTATCACAGGTTATGCAACCCGATGTTCACAGAAGTAAATAAACGGTATTCCTATTTCAGTCTTGTGACGTTCTAGAAAATTAATTTGTGGTCCATACCACACCAACCGAGTTCTGATGGCTAATTCAAACTTATTAAAGTCGTTACAAGATGCCAAAATAAGGCAAAACGCCGACCCATCTTGCGCCTTCATTTTAATAGTTGAAGAGCAGGATGACGCATGTACGTGCTGATGACATACAAATATTTAAGGATGATAAGATAAAAAAGACAGTTTTGGGACCCCCGAGAAGGGTTCGCGTTAAAAAAAAGACAGATGGGAACCCCGAGAAGGTTTTACATTTTTAAAAAAAGACAGTTGGGACCCCCGAGAAGATTTTACATTTTTAAAAAAGACAGTTTTAGGACCCCCGAGAAGGTTTCACATTAAAAAAAAAGACAGATGGGACCCCCGAGAAGGTTTTACATTTTTAAAAAAGAGGGTTTTGGGACCCTCGAAAAGGTTTCACATTAAAAAAGAAGACAGATAGGAACCCCGAGAAGGTTTTGCATTTTTAAAAAAAGACAGTTGGGACCTCCGAGGAGATTTTACATTTTTAAAAGACAGTTTTGGGACCACCGAGAAGGTTTCACATTAAAAAAAAGACAGATGAGACCCCCGAGAAGATTTTACATTTTTAAAAAAGCCAGTTTTGGGACCACCGAGAAGGATTCACATTAAAAAAAAAACAGAGATGGGGCCCCCGAGAAGGTTTTACATTTTAAAAAAAGACGGTCTTGGGACCCCCGAGAAGGTTTCACATTAAAAAAGAAGACAGATGGGAACCCAGACAAGGATTTACATTTTTAAAAAAAGACAGTTGATACCCCCGAGAAGGTTTTACATTTTTAAAAACGACAGTTGTGGGACCCCCGAGAAGGTTTGACATTAAAAAAAAAGACAGATGGGACCCCGAGAAGGTTTTACATTTTTAAAAAAGACAGTTTTGAGACCCCCGAGAAGGTTTCACATTTTTAAAAAGATAGTTTTGTAACCCCCGAGAAGGTTTCACATTAAAAAAAAGACAAATAAGAACCCCAAGGTTTTACATTTAAAAAAAAGACAGTTGAGACCTCCGAGAAGGTTTTACATTTTTAAAAAAGGCAGTTTTGGGACCCCCGAGAAGGTTTCACATTTTTAAAAAGACAGTTTTGGGAACGCCGAGAAGGTGTCACATTAAAAAAAAAGACAGATGGAACCCCAGAGAAGGTTTTACATTTTTAAAAAAAGACAGTTGAGACCTCGAGAGGGTTTTACATTTTTAAAAGACAGTTTTGGGATCCTCAAGAAGGTTTCACATTAAAAAAGAAGTCAGTTGGGAACCCAGAGAAGGTTTCATATTAAAAAAAAAGATTTTTGGCGTCCCCGAGAAGATTTTACATTTTTGAAAAGGACAGTTTTGGGACCCCCGAGAAGGTTTCACATTAAAAAAAAAGACAGATGGGAACCCCGAGAAGGTTTTACATTTAAAAAAAAAACAGTTGGAACCCCCGAGGTTTTACATTTTTAAAAAAGACAGTTTTGAGACCCTCAAGAAGGTTTCGCATTAAAAAAGACAGTTGGGAATCCCGAGAAGGTTTTACATTTAAAAAAAAGACAGTTTTGGGACCCCTGAGAAGGTTTCACATTAAAAAAAAAGACAAATGGGAACCCCAAGAAGGTTTTATCTTTAAAAAAAAGACAGTTTTGGTACCTCTGAGAAGGTTTCATATTAAAAAAGACAGTTGGGAATCCCGAGGAGGTTTTACATTAAAAAAAAAGACAGTTCTGGGACCCCGAGAAGATTTTACATTTTTAAAAAAGACAATTTTGGGACCCCCGAGAAGGTTTCACATTAAAAAAAAAACAGATGGGGCCCCCGAGAAGGTTTTACATTTTTAAATAGGACAGTTTTGGGACCCTTAAGAAGGTTTCACATTAAAAAAGAAGACAGTTGGGAATCCCAAGAAGGTTTTAGATTTTTAAAAAAAGACAGTTTTGGGACCTCCGAGAAGGTTTCACATTAGAAAAAAGACAAATGGGAACCCCAAGAAGGTTTTATCTTTAAAAAAAAGACAGTTTTGGTACCTCTGAGAAGGTTTCACATTAAAAAAGACAGTTGGGAATCCCGAGAAGGTTTTACATTAAAAAAAAACACAGTTTTGGGACCCCGAGAAGATTTTACATTTTTAAAAAAGACAGTTTTGCGATCCCCGAGAAGGTTTCATATTAAGAAAAAAATACAGTTGGGAATTCCGAGAAGGTTTTACATTAAAAAAAAGACAGTTTTGGGACCCCGAGAAGATTTTACATTTTTAATTAGGACAGTTTTGGGACCCCCGAGAAGGGTTCATATTAAAAAAAGAGACAGATGGAGCCCCCGAGAAGGTTTTACATTTTTAAAAAAAGACAGTTGGGACCCCCGAGAAGGTTTTACATTTTTAATTAGGACAGTTGTGGGACCCCCGAGAAGGTTTTACATTTTTAAAAAAGACGGTTTTGAGACCCCCGAGAAGGTTTCACATTAAAAAAGAAGACAGATGGGAACCCTGAGAAGGTTTTACATTTTTAAAAAAGACAGTTGAGACCCCCGAGAAGGTTTTACATTAAAAAAAAGTCAGTTTTGGGAACGCCGAGAAGGTGTCACATTAAAAAAAAAGACAGATGGGACCCCGGAGAAGGTTTTACATTTTAAAAAAAAGACAGTTGAGACCCCCGAGAAGGTTTTACATTTTTAAAAAAAGACAGTTTTGGGACCCCCGAGAAGGTTTCACAAAAAAAAAACCAGATGGGATCCCTGAGAAGGTTTTACATTTTTAAAAAAAGACAGTTTTGGGACCCCTGAGAAGGTTTCACATTAAAAAAGAAGACAGATGGGAACCCCGAGGAGATTTTACACTTTTAAAAAAGACAGTTTTGGGATCCCCGAGAAGGTTTCACATTAAAAAAAGACAAATGGGAACCCCAAGAAGGTTTTACATTTTTAAAAAAGACAGTTTTGGGACCCTCAAGAAGGGTTCACATTAAAAAAGAAGTCAGTTGGGAACCCCGAGAAGGTTTTACATTTTGAAAAGAAGAGAGTTGGGACCCCCGAGAAGGTTTTACATTTTTGAAAAGGACAGTTTTGGGACCCCCGAGAAGGTTTCACATTAAAAAAAAAAGACAGATGGGAACCCCGAGAAGGTTTTACATTTTTAAAAAAAGACACGTGGATTGGAACCCCCGAGGTTTTACATTTTTAAAAAAGACAGTTTTGGGACCCCCGAGAAGCTTTCACATTAAAAAAAAATACAAATAAAAACCCCAAGAAGGTTTTACAAAATCAGTTTTATCTTAACAAGTACTAGCCCCGCCCCCTATCTTCTCAAAGGATATGTTATTTGCCAAAATCACTCTTATCTTAGCAGGAACTAGCTAGGAATGTTTTTGAGTGTCGTGTTGTTCAAAGAATACTATGATATTAAGAAAAAAATAAAGGCAAATGTTAGGCCCCACCCATACCCGCCCCGATCTCAATTCTCAATTATGATGAATTTTTCATTCGTTGTCAGATCGAGGGGCGGGGTTTAATTGCAAGATCCATATTTGTCTACAAGAATTTACCATTTAAACATGTCCTAAAGTGTGGTGGAGCCTTGCTTGGTCCGCACCACACTAACCGCGCACTTGCAATAAAACGCCCCAAATACGAATTAAAAACTTTATTATACAAGAACACAACAACATATAATCAACCTTAATTACTATCTACACAACTACAAAGAATATAACGAAATGTACAAAAATACAATAATAAAATACTCCTATAACAGAAAAAAGCACGAGCCTTGACGTCAATTATGTCTCCATCGTTTCGCTCATTAGCCGTGATCACCAGCCGAAAAAATGGCCTCATTTTTCCGCCTGTACCAATCAGGCATTTGAACTTGCTCATAAGCTCGTGGACTCCTCGAAGTCACCCGAAATTCCGCAGGAGGTATACTGTAACATTTACAAACACAACACGAAGGAAACCGAAACCAGTCGGAAAAGATCCCACGACATTCGTTATTGGGGTCGTAGGCCAAAAGTCTGTGGAGCCGGTACTGCTGCTCGCACCTACACCCGTCCCTACAGTACATCTGGCGGTGCTCGTGGGTGCACTTCTCCCAGTGCACGTACTGCTCGAACGGGTACATGTTGAGAAGGGCTAGGACTTCGCCCCGGGTGTTGTTGGCCCAGAAGGGTGCCACGACCTCCTCTTTCACAGGGCAGGCGTTCCTACAAGAAAACGCTACATAAAGGGCTAGACTTACTAGTACGTAACGTACACCCCCTTCATCTGGTAGTTGATTTGCACCTTGTGGGCGTTCTTGTTCTCGTCTAAATCCTGGAATAGGACAGCCCCCCCGCCTGAACTTTCCTTGTCGCTGAAACTACTGGTCTCCGTGGGGTTGGTGTTAGTACTAGTGTCGGTTTTGGCGTTCTGGTTGGTGGTGGTGTCCGTGGTTAGCTCCATGGTGGTGGTTTCCGTCTGCGTGGTGGACTCCTCCACCGTGGTAGTCCTAGGAGCTTCCGCCGTGGTGGACTTGTGTGTAGTGGGTCTGAAATGGGGGGCAGTCCGGAGGTCCGCCAACTTGATACTAATAGCGGGTTCCTCCGAGTACACGAACTTGGTATTGAGGACGTCGTCATTGCTGATGTCTTCTTCGCGGAGGAAGCGTGGCTCTGTGGCGTCACGACCGAGTTCATTATCGACGTTGAAATGGAATTCTTGTTTGGCGTACACTGAAACCATCAATTTGGGCGTAATGAGGTTGCCGTAATTGCATGGTTGCGGAAAAAATGCATGAACTTTGTGGTTATCGATGGGTTATTACCGTTGGGTTTGCGAAGAAATGGGAGATTGGGCTGTCTAGACGGGCGGGTCATTTTTGGGGTTATCTGTGTGATTAATGACTAGTCGTGTTTGAAAGCAATTAGTGGGACTAGAAGTGATATTAGTTTATCTAGATACAACGGTGAGTAATGACTTGATTTCTCCCAAGTGCATTATAATAAGTAAATATGAAGACTGAAATGAGGTGTTTACTTTTTCTGTCGTCGTATCGGCTGCGGTAAAACTCGTCACTGATTGGTTGGAGCGCCAAATCCTCTAGCTCCGCCTTGAGTACTTGTCCGTGCCTCTGGTCCCCGTACATGCGTCTCATCAACCCTTGATTCTCTCTCACGAATCGCTTGACGGCGTGCCAGGGGTACGCCGCCCCCGCCGAGGTGCAGTACCCTGAGGCCAAGTCGCACGGCGGCCTGTGCATTTTCCCAGCCCTGTACTGCCTCCCACAGGCCCCCTGGTCGCCTCCCGAATCAAAACCATAGGCCAGACATCGACAAGCGTACAACTAAAGAAAAATTTATTATCACTATAATTATCATTGAAAACTGTCAAACAATTAATTGCATATAATATCTAGCCAAAATTGCGCGCATACAAATCCGCTCCTTAATATTAATACGACTCCCAGTCAGTCAACGTAGACGAAGAACTGCTAGAATTTTAATAACGTTTCATTACCCAGAATCTACTAGCTAAACAATGGACACACAAATATTTTTCGATCATCGGAATGAATTAAAATTTCACTTCTTTTGATGACCGGAAGGGAAAGGTGGAACTGATGATGGTTATTAGATAGGCTCTTATAGGGAAAAGAAAGTTGTCGCCGACCTTCATTTCACGCTTTTTATGACCTCTAAAAGTTCATTGGCGGAGGTGAAATTTCATTTCGTTTCGGTAGGTGTGAGGCAGTGGCGGCTCGTGAGTTTTAAGAAGAGCAAAATGTAAGTTTCTTGTTCTAAAAAGATGGCTATGTATGTTAAGAAACAAACAGGCAAAATATAAGCCCCGCCCACCCACCCTGTCTCAATTGTGATGATTTTTTTTTAATCGTCGAGAGCCAAAGCAGCGGAATTTAACTGCAAAATCCTTATTACTTCTCGACAAGAAATTACCACGTATCGTGTTATTCAAAGAATGCTATTATGTTTATTAAGAAAAAATTAAAATCCCAAGCATACCTGCACTGATCTAAATAGTAATGAAATTTTCATTCGTTGGTAGACCCAGGGGCGGAGCCTAATTGCAAAATCCATATTTTCTTAAAAAAAATACCATTTTAAACGTGTTTCAGGTTTCTAAGGATAAAAAAATCATCACAATCGAGATGGGGTGGGTGGGCGGGGTTAATTTTTTTTTTCTTAATATACATAGCATTGTTTGAATAACACGATACTCAAAAACGCGTTTTTAATTTCTTGTAAAGAAATAAGTATTTTGTAGTTAAGATCCTCCCCCTTAGTTTACGGCGAATAAAAAAATCATCACAATTGAGATAGGGTGGGTGGGCGGGGCTACATTTTGCCTTTTTGTTTGAATATGTGTAGACTTCTTTTCACAACATGAAACTTAAAACATATTTAAAATGGAAATTTGTATAGGGAAATATCGATTTTGTAATTAGGCTCCGACCCATTATTGCAAAATCCATATTTCCTTGCAAAAATGTATCATTTTAACCATGTTCAAGTTTTTGTTGTGAAAAGATGACTATGTATATTAAGAAAAAAAGGCAAAATATAAGCCCGCCCACCCACCCTATCTAAATTCTGATGAATTTTTTTATTCGTCGTAAGCCGAGGTCGGAGCTGAGCAGTAAAATCGATATTTCTCTATACAAATTTACCATTTTAAACATGTCTTAAGTTTCTCGTTGTGAAAAGATGACTACACATGTTAAGAAAAAAAAAGGCAAAATGTAGCCCCGCCCACCCACCATATCTAAATTGTGATGATTTTTTTATTCGTCGTGAGCCAAGAAGGCGGAGCCTAACTGCAAAATCCCAATACGAGGGAATTAAAAACATGTTTTTGAGTATCGTGTTGTCCATAGAATATTAGTATATTAAGAAAAAAAAGAATAAAAAAAAATCATCACAATTAGGACGGGATGGGTGGGCGGGGTTTATATTTTGCTTGTTTTTCAAAATATACATAATATTCTTTGAACAAAACGATACTCAAAAACATGTTTTTAATTTCTTGTAAAGAAATAAGTATTTTGCAGTTAAGATCCTCCCCCTTAGGTTACGGTAAATAAAAAAAAAAACATCACAATTGAGATAGGGTGGGTGGGAGGGGTTTATACTTTGCTTTTATTTCTTAATATACAAGTATTTTTTGAATAACACGATACTCAAAAATATGTTTTTAATTTCTGGTAAAGAAATAAGTATTTTGCAGTTAAGATCCTCCCTCTTAGTTTACGGCGAATAAAAAAAATCATCACAATTGAGAGAGGGTGGGTGGGCGGGGCTACATTTTGGCGTTTTGTTTTAATATGTGTAGACTTCGTTTCACAACCCCCATAATTGTAAAATCCATATTTTCTTGCAAAAATGTACCATCTTAACCATGTTCTAAGTTTCTTGTTGTGAAAAAATGGCTATGTATGTTAAGAAAAAAAAAGGAAAATATAAGCCCCGCCCACCCGCCCTATCTCAATTGCGACGATTTTATTTTATTCGTCGTTAGCCAAGAAGGTGGAGTTTAACTGCAAAAAAAAAGAATAAAAAATCATCACAATTGAGATTGGGTGGGCGGGATTTATATTTTGTGTGTGTGTTTTTTTTTTGTTAATATACATAGTATTCTTTGAATAACACGAGACTCAAAAACATATTTTTAATTTCTTGTAAGGAAATAAGTATGTTGCAGTTAAGATCCTCCCCCTTAATTTACGGCGAATAAAAAAATCATCACAATTGAAACAGGGTGGGTGGGCGGGGCTACATTTTGCCTTTTTGTTTGAATATGTGTAGACTTCTTTTCACAACATGAAACTTAAAACATATTTAAAAATGGAAATTTGTATAGGGAAATGTCGATTTTGCAATTAAGCTCCGCCCCATAATTACAAAATCCATATTTCCTCGCAAAAAATGTATCATTTTAACCATGTTCAAGTTTTTGTTGTGAAAAGATGACTACGCATATTAAGAAAAAAAGGCAAAATATAAACCCCGCCCACCCACCCTATCTCAATTCTGATGAATTTTTTTATTCGTCGTAAGCCGAGGGTCGGAGCTTAATTGTAAAATCGATATTTCCCTATACAAATTTACTATTTTAAACATATTTTAAGTTTTTCGTTGTGAAAAGATGACTACACCTGTTAAGAAAAAAAAAGGCAAAATGTAGCCCCGCCCACCCACCCTATCTCAATTGTGATGATTTTTTTATTCGTCGTGAGCCAAGAAGGCGGAGCTTAACTGCAAAATCCTTATTCCTCTGCCAGAAAATAAAAACATATTTTTGAGTATCGTGTTGTCCAAAGAATGCTATGCATATTAAGAAAAAAATAAAGCCAAAGATTATGCCCCAACCATACCCGCCCCGATTTCAATTCTCAATTCTGATGAATTTTTTATTTGTTGTCAGATCGAGGGGCGCGGTTTAATTGCAAGATCCATATTTGTCTATAAGAATTTACTATTTTAAACATGCTTTAAGTTTCTTGTTGTGAAAAGATGACTACACATATTAAGAAAAAAAAGGCAAAATGTAGCCCCGCCCACCCACCCTATCTCAATTGTGATGATTTTTTTTATTCCTCATGAGCCAACAAGGCGGAGCTTAACTGCAAAATCCTAATTCCTCTGCGAGGGAATTAAAAACATGTTTTTGAGTATCGTGTTGTCCATAGAATACTAGTATATTCAGAAAAAAAAATAAGAATAAAAAAAACCCTCACAATTGAGATGGGGTGGGTGGGCGGGGAATATATTTTTCTTTTTTTTCTAAATATACTAAATATACATATGCTTTGAATAACACGAGACTCAAAAACATATTTTTAATTTCTTGTAAGGAAATAATATTTTGCAGTTAAGATCCTCCCCCTTAGTTTATGGCGAATAAAAAAATCATCACAATCGAGATAGTGTGGGTGGGCGGGCTTTCATTTTGCTTTTTTGTTTTAATGTGTGTAGACTTCTTTTCACAACATGAAACTTAAAACATGTTTAAAATGGAAAATTGTATAGGGAAATGTCGATTTTGCAATTAGGCTTTACCCCGTACTATTTCATGAATTTTTCATTCCCTATACAATTTTACCATTTTAAACATGTTCTAAGTTTCTCGTTGTAAAAAGATGACTAAACAAAACATATTAAGAAAAAAAGGCAAATTATAAGCCCCGCCCACCCGCCCTGTCTCAATTGTGATGATTTTTTTATTCGTCGTGGGCCAAGAAGGTGGAGCTTAACTGCAAAATCCAGCATGTTTTTGAGTATCGTGTTGCCCATAGAATACTAGTACATTAAGATAAAAAATAAGCCCCGCCCACCCACACACCCTCTTCTTTTTTTAGAGGGTATGTCAACTGCCAAATCAGTTTTATGTTAGGAGCTACTAGCCCCGCCCACCCACCCTCTTTTTTCTTAGGGGGTATGTCATTTGCCAAAATCAGTTTTATCTTAGCTAGTTAGTACTTGCTAAGATAAAACTGATTTTGGCAAATCACATGCCCTCCAAGAAACAAGAGGGTGGGTGGGCGGGGCAAGTATTTGATAAGATAAAACTGATTTTGCAAATCACATGCACTCCAAGAAAACAGAGGGTGGGTGGGCGGGGCTAGTACTTGATAAGATAAAACTAATTTTGGCACTTCACCACTCAACTATTCTCGAAAATTTGTGGAAATCATGAAATCATTTGCTAGCCCCCCCCCGCCCGCCCTCTATTTTCTTAGAGACTATGTCATTTGCCAAAATCAGTCTTAGCAGGTACAAGCCACGCCCGCCCATCCTCTCTTTTCTTACAAGGTATGCCATTTACCAAAATCGGTCTTATTTAAACAGGTATTAGCCCCGCCCACCCGCCCTCTATTTTCTTAGAGAATACGTGATTTGCCAAAATCAGTCTTAACAGGTATTAGCCCCACTCACCCAGCCTCTCTTTTCTTAGAGGGTACCTCATCTGCCAAAATCAGTTTTATCTTAGCAGGTATTAGCCCCGCCCACCCACCCTCTCGTTTCTCAAAGTATATCCCATTTGCCAAAATCAGTTTTATCTTAGCAAGTACTAATGACCAACTTAAAAAAAAAAAATCAAAAATACAACTGGAAAGATTGTAAATTATGTCATTTAAAAATCAACTAACATCGCAATTTTTTCGAAAATACCACGTGATCAGAAATGACTGAGTCTATTGGCAGCACTTTTTAAACAAAAATATAAACTTTTCTTGCGTTTATGTTGGCATTACGGAAGTAATTGTGTGACAGATGTCAATCGTGACATGCGATAAATTTAGGTTAAATTTTGGATACATTTTGCGAATTAAAAATGTCAATAATCTGTCAATCGTGACAGCTGACAACCGGAAATTATAGAAAACATCATAATACCAATTTCAACTAAAAATCCAGGATTGCCAACAGACTCAGTCATTTCTGATCACGCGGTATATGTTATTGCAAAGTTGCCTTTTCAAATAACTGAAATATTAAGTCAAATTATTAAATATGTTATTCAAAAATCAACCAATATCACTTTTTTTTTCAAAATACAACTGGCAACATTGTCAGTGTCAGTTTTAGTGATTTATTCTATTTCGAACTAATTTAAGCTTGTGTTTATTGACAGTTTCTCTCCATTTTCAAACTTCAATTTGTAAAATCCGTGACAAGAAGCTGTCAAACTTTGTAGTACCAATCGTAGAACAATTTAAACTTATTAGACTTTTTATTTTTTAAACTGAAATCAACAGGTGGTGCATTTTTGATTCTGGAATCCACTCGAGGAAATTATCACCCAATTCAAGTGCGAAGTTCGTGAAAAAATTTGATTTCTGTTCAAACGATTAGTTTGAAATTTTAAACCTCATCCAAAAAATTGATGAGGGCATTCCAAAATATTGTCAAGTAAATCTCTGTGTTTTTTGTTTTAATATGTGTAGACTTCTTTTCATAACATGAAACTTAAAACATGTTTAAAATGGAAAATTTGTAGAAGGATATATCGATTTTGCAATTAGGCTCCGCCCCATACTATTTCATGAATTTTTAATTCCCTATGCAAATTTACCATTTTAAACATGTTTTAAGTTTCTCATTGTGAAAAGATGACTACACATCTTAAGAAAAAAAGGCAAAATATATGCCCCGCCCACCCGCCCTATCTCAATTGTGATGAATTTTTCATTCGTTGTCAGACCGAGGGGCTGAGCCTAATTGCAAAATCGATACTTTCATACAAAAATTTACCAATTTATAAATATGTTTTACCTTTCTTGTTGTGAAAAGAAGACTACACATGTTAAGAAAAAAGGGCAAAATGTAAGCCCTTGTAGTTATAATACCTAATATGTTGACTTAACCGTCGAGAACTATCTTTAACAATTCATTCAGAGGATTTTCCTTCAAGTTGGCAACACTGCACACTACCGCAATTTGATTGGCTGAAAACCCAACGTCAACGACAAGTTTATAAGTCAACCTTTAACAAAAAAAAAAAAAAAAACGTTGAAATAAATAGACGAGCCGCCACTGATATAAAGTGTAAACGAAGACTTTTGCTCGTTGGGTATTTACACGATCCGGGTGTTTGGCTCCTTGGGCAACGTTTCCCATGATTTATATTTTTCGTAATTGCAGTGACGTCGACGACGTTGCTGATTTGCATACTGGATTCGCATCGGCGGGAACAATGCCGGTATCTGATTTCGGACGTGATTGTGACAAATTATTTGGGTGGTTGATGGGAGATTAGGTTTATAAATTTCAGGGGCCACCGTAAGTGCTGACCTGCCTAAACCTGTTACGGTACCGCCGAAAATTTGAGGTTTCTTTGGTCGTGTTTGAATAGAGTTCGTACCAGGAAGTTAACAGTTGGTTTTTATTTTTCTAACTGACAATGATGCTCACAAGAATGGGTGTTGTATTTTCCGGTGTTGGTTTTGCTAACTGCGTGCTGAAATACAAGAATATCGACAAGTTTTTTTAGGTTAAAGAAGGTTAAAAATGTGCGTGACGTCACGTCGACCTTTCGCCGATTTATTGTCACTCAAATGCAGTCTTGTGAAGTGTGTTTTTTAAGCTGACATTTCTGGCGGCACAAGTGTTTGAACATCAAGGAAATTTCAATCATCTTCGTTTAGAGATTCAGCTTAATTGGTTCGGCAGTAAAAATAAACCATAATTTTGGTGAATTGATCATTACCTTAAGGAGATGGGATGAATATGCATATTTTGCTTCCTGCTTTGATTGTGTGATGGACTATAATAATCTAAATTGATGGCAAAAAAGAGATCCCTATCGAGCTACATCTTTCAATAATCAATGCAAATCCGCAAAAACAGAGATAACTTTTAAGATAAAACTTACGTAAAGTATAACTGTAGCTAACAAAAATTAACAAAATTAATTAAAAAAATGTAACGGCTTTTTGCAAAACTGGTATTTCGGGCCGGGCTAAGTCAAAAATTGAAAAGGCGTTTTATTTGTGTTAAGAATGCCGCACAAATAATGTGCTTTAATTTAATTTGTTTACCACTTTTTACAGTTGTCACACTTTCGAATCTAATTCATTCCACATAAAAATAACTGCACTACAAACTTCGCTTTTATATAAATGCAAAATGGTATTTGCGGAGGTGTCATTTTCTGGGAATTCAGTGAAAGTAGTGGCAATAAAATGAGATGAAATGTGGTCGTGGAAAACTCTACCGGAAAGTGACACATTTTTTTTGTTTAGAGAAAAACAAGCTGGAGTATAATTAATTAATCAACTAATTTCTCAGTTGAAGGCACATTCTGTCAAAATTTTGACAATGACGTTTTATAAGCCAAAGTTTTAAGTTATTTATTAGTGATTTAAGGTTATGTTTCATTTTTATTGTCAGTTGGTTGATGAACGTCTCTATATTAAAATAGAAATGATACGCCACTGGTCAAATTCTAAGTGATACGTGTCAGTCACGTGGTTTTCTCATAGTATCATCGTGCCATATGACCGAATAAAAAAGTCCTCTAGTGGGCTATGAAATTTAAATTTCATGACCTACTAGAGAACTGTTTTTTTTCTCGATCATATGGTGTGTTGAAATTTGATGAGATATTTTGTTCCAAGATAATAATTTATGTAAAAATCAAACACAGAGATTTACTTGACAATATTTTGGAATAACTTCATCAATTTTTTGGATGAGGTTTAAAATTTCAAACTAATCGTTTGAACAGAAATCAAATTTTTTCACGAACTTCGTACTTGAATTGGGTGATAATTTCCTCGAGTGGATTCCAGAATCAAAAATGCACCACCTGTTGATTTCAGTTTAAAAAATAAAAAGTCTAATACGTTTTAATTGTTCTACGATTGGTACTACAAAGTTTGACAGCTTCTTGTCACGGATTTTACAACTTGAAGTTTGAAAATGGAAGGAAACTGTCAATAAACACAAGCTTAAATTAGTTCTAAATAGAATAAATTGCTAAAACTGACACTGACAATGTTGCCAGTTGTATTTTGAAAAAAAAAAGTGATATTGGTTGATTTTTTAATAACATATTTAATAATTTGACTTAATATTTCAGTTATTTGAAAAGGCAACTTTGCAATAACATATACCGCGTGATCAGAAATGACTGAGTCTGTTGGCAATCCTGGATTTTTAGTTGAAATTGGTATTATGATGACATATCTGTCACACAATTACTTCCATAATGCCAACATAAATGCACGAAAAGATCACATTTTTTTTTCAAAAGTATTGCCAACAGATTCAATCACTTCTGATCACACTATACAACCTCTTTATTTATCCATACGCACAAATATTCTTTCAATATATTGGGTGTTCCATTGAACTAGTTTCATTTCATATCTCAGTTAATTGAAAAGACAATTTTGAAATTTAGACTGATTAATTTCAACAAAAAAAAAATCTATAAAATCAACCGACACCGGCAACGTTGTATTTTCGATTTCTTTTTCAAGTTGGTCATTAGTACTTGCTAAGATAAAACTGATTTTGGCAGATGAGGTACCCTCTAAGAAAAGAGAGGGTGGGTGGGCGGGGCTAGTACCTGGTAAGATAAGACTGATTTTGGCAAATGGGACATACTTTGAGAAAAGAGACGGTGGGTGGGCGGGGCTAGTAGCCAAAATATTGGGTGTTCCATTTTACTACTTCCACTTAATTAATATCTCAGTTATTTGAAATGACCAGTTGGAAATTTAGACTGATTAATTAATAAAAATATCTCTAAAATCAACTGGTTGCCAGTTGTATTTTCGATTTTTTTTTTAAGTTAAGTTTAAGCTGATTTTGGCAAATGAGATATCCTTTATGAAAAGAGAGGGTGGGTGGGCGGGGCTAGTACCTTGTAAGATAAGACTGATTTTGGCAAATGGGATATACTTTGAGAAAAGAGAGAGGGTTGGGGGGCAGGGCTAGTAGCTAGCAAAATAAGACCGATTCTGGCAAATGATATACCCTCTAAGAAAAGATAGGACCAGTGGGTGGGGCTAATACCTGTTAAGATTGATTTGGCAAATCACGTATTCTCTAAGAAAATAAAGGGCGGGTGGGCGGGGCTAATACCTGTTTAAATAAGACCAATTTTGGCAAATGGCATACCCTGTAAGAAAAGAGAGGATGGGCGGGCGTGGCTTGTACCTGCTAAGACTGACTTTGGCAAATCATGTAGTCTCTAAGAAAATAGAGGGCGGGCGGATGGAGCTAAAAAATGATTTCCACTAATTGGCGAAAAAAGTTGAGTGATCAAGTGCCAAAATTAGTTTTATCTTATCAAGTACTAGCCCCGCCCACCCACCCTCTGTTTTCTTGGAGGGCATGTGGTTTGCCAAAATCAGTTTTATCTTATCAAATACTTGCCCCGCCCACCCACCCTCTCTTTTCTTGGAGGGCATGTGATTTGCCAAAATCAGTCTTATCTTAGCAAGTACTAGCTAGCTAAGATAAAACTGTTGTTGGCAAATGACATACCCCCTAAGAAAAAGGAGATGGGCGGGGCTAGTACCTGCTACAATAAGACTGATTTTAGCAAATGGCGTATCTTCTAAGAAATTTAATTAAATTATTATAAGAAAACAAATTTTTTGCAAGCATGAATACCTAGAACCTCAAGATGGTTTTAAATAAAAAAAAACAGGGTCCCAAAATGGAGCCAAAAACAGGTCAGGTCAGAATTTTCTTATAATAGAACACAAAAGTCTCCCAAAATTCTTTTAAATAATTTACAAAAAATCTTCATGGTCTGGGTACCCAAACACTGCGGAACTTAAGACTTTTTCAAAAAATAAAACTCTAAAAGCTCAAAAGATTTTTTCATCCAGCAACAAATCACCAGATTCTTTTAAATTTATCCGAAAATAAAATACCAGGAGATCTAAAATAAACTGTGAATATTTTAAACGTAGGGTTTTGAAAACTTGACAATTTTTGATACGTCAAACATTTTTAAGTGCTTTTGTACCTTGGCTTTATATCAGGCAAACATTGTTGTCAAATGGAATTTTATCAAATTATTTTTACAAAACAACACAACCATATCTTTGTACATTCTAACTGAAATGGTAATTAAAGATGGTCATGGGCGAGAGAAATATCAAATAAAAGTTGTATTACTAGTTATTGTAATAAAGAACAAATTTTAAAATCATTATAACTCCACCAAAATGTGAGTAGGATTTTTTTTACTATTTTTCCCACCCTCACCGGTTGATTGTTAAAAGCGTCAACTAGAATTAATCCGTCATTTTCCAGACACCCGGTAGTACATTTTAAAGGTAATTAAAAATTTTTAAAAATGTGGAACCAATTTGATGAGTAACCAACTTCATTTTTTTAATATTTCGTATCTCGTATCTACTACATTTCTATGTAACCCATCTGTTTCGCCCACTGGCGATTCTCTCAGCATGGGATAATCGCCAAAACTAGCGAACTCATTACTTTAAAATTTGAATATATGTATGTTAAGGTTCATTTGACACGACACGAAAATTTATTACTGTTTCGTACAGTTACATATTTTGGAGAATCAATATTGTCTTTAATATTTATCCCCACCGAAAAATTAATGACGTCATTCTAAAAATTATCAAACAAATTTTGTCGGTTGAAATAACCAACTCGTTCCACCCATTCACAAAATTTATTTGACACATTAAACATGTAAATAAATACTGATTAACATTTGACGTCTGACAAAAAGGCAAAACAAATTTTACTTGTATTGTTCGTCCTACGCCCTCCCACAAAACACAAAACACTTTCCCGTTAGACCACCTTCTAATTCAAGAACCCCCACATCAATTTTCGTTCCTCGTTTTCCCACAAGTCGAAATTCGTCTAAGCTCCACTGACCTTCCACTAAATACAAAACCAAACAAGAAAAAATCTTCGCTCACAATACATCTAACTGTTCATTCATGAATTAACGATTTCCATTTATTACGTGTTTCGATGTTATCTGGCTTTTCATTCACTAAAACAAGAACACGGCCTCGGGTGTCAGTCATTCACACGTCCATCCAGCTAGAAAAAGCCCCCAAAGCCCAATTCTCGTTTTGGTTTTTTCGGAAGCGCGTTAATCCGTCCGAAATCAATAATCGCCGAGTTTAATGAATTGTGAAAGCAATAGTGCATCACATGCATAAAAACAAGACCGCCCCACTGACCCAGAAACTTTAGTCTTGACCATTTGCATACAAGGCCAGGCTGATCTGTTCCTCCTATGTAAATTACGTCACAGATGTGCACAGACGCGGAGAAAGTAGAGATTTTAGACGCTAATTGACGGCTCCACGCCGAAACCGAAAAAAGCTGGGCCATTAAGTAACTCGAAAATACGAGGTCGGATGAATCTGGCCTACAGACCCAGACTGGGCGACAACGAGAGAACGGTACCTGGAGGTCTTTCCCACATAACAATTACGCCGGTGAAGGTAGCTGGGTACTTACGAGCAGCAGGGCCAACCGGGACATGGTGCATAGTTCTTTCGCAGGCACCGTTCAGATGGGTGTTGGGCACGCACGGCACTGGCCGAAATGGGCGCACATGGTCGCGATGGGTTTGTTTTCTTGCGCAGAGCGATGTTGACCGACAGAGAGGCACCGCTGAACTGTTCCAAGCGGACCCTCCTGTTTACGCGAGAAATGAGGTTTCTACTGTCAGATGCTCGGAACCGTAAGAAAAAGTTGCTGGAAGTGGGTTACTGCCAGTGGTGTAGGTGCGAATTGGCGGAGGTGACGGGATGGGAGTGAGGGGGAGGCGGTGACGCATGTGAGGTAAATTAAGGAAGAGTGGCTGTTTGTCAAATAGCGTAAATAGCTGAAGTGAAATCTGGACTTTTCTGGTTTTGGATACTCATAAAATTTTATGGCTGGTGGGTGGCATTGAGGGCAACGCTGCAAGACTATTCCGTATTCTTTGGTAAAGATTAGCGTTGTTGTGTGACAGGTGCAAATTTTGAGATATTTTAAAAATTTTATTTTGAAACCGAATATTTCGAAAAGTGACTGGCGTATCGACTTAGGATTAGTTCAACCGATAGACGTATCATTCCTGGGTAACTACGATTTTTTTCATAATTTTTCGCAGCCCAGTTTTTCCGAAGTTGTGCCAAACCAATCATTACAAAATTGTCGCCCATTAAAATATCGCCATTTAAAAAAAATTCAAAACATTTAAATTTCACACCGAATATTCTGAAAATATTGCTCTGTGACCCGCTATATTTTTGGAATCAGCACGTCAAGATCTATAACCCTGAATTTTTTTCAAAAATGAAATTTTCCACCAAGTACGTAACTTTTGGATTTCTTTTTTACTTAAAAATACATATAGTTTGCTTTAAACAACACGATTACTCAAAAACACGTTTCACATAGCAATTTCTCGAGAAAAACAAGGATTTAGCAATTAAGCTCCGCCCCACGACTTACAACGGATAAAAAAAATCATTACGATTGAGACAGGGCGGGTGGGCGGTTCTTATATTATGCGTTTTTTGCTTAATACACTTAATATCTGTTTTAAATTTTGGTTGTGAAAAGATGGCTACGCATATTAAGAAAAAAAAAGGCAAAATATAAGATCCACCCACCCGCCCTGTCTCAATTGTGATGATTTTTTTTATTCATCGTGAGTCAAGAGGGCGGAGCTTAACTGCAAAATCCTTATTTCTCTACAAGAAATTACCATATAAGATAAGTTTTTGAACATAGTGTTGTTCCAAAAATACTATGTATATTAAAAATTAAAGATAGATTGAGAACGAGACGGATGGGTGGGGCTTATCTTTTGGCTTTTTTTTCCTTAATACATATAGTTTGCTTTAAACAAAACAATTTCACATACCAATTTCTAGTAGGAAAACAAGGATGTAGCAATTAAACTCCGCCCCACGTCTTATGACGGGGAAAAAAATCATCACGATTGAGATTGGGCGGGTGGGCGGGGCTTATATTAAGCCCTTTTTACTTAATATACGTGGTCATCTGTATTAAATTTTGGTTGTGAAAAGATGACTACGTATACTAAGAAAAAAAGGGAACATATAAGCCCCACCCACCCGCCCTGTCTTAATTGTGATATTTTTTTTTATTCGTCGTTAGCCAAAAGGGCGGAGCTTAATTGCAAAATCGTTATTTCTCTACAAGAAATTACTTTGTAAGACATGTTTTTGAGCATAGTGTTGTACAAAAAATACTATATGTATATTAAAAATTAAAGCTAGATTCAGATCGATGATTTCTTTTTTACTTAATACATATAGTTTGCTGTAAACAACACAATTTCTCAAGAACGTGTTTCACATAGCAATTTCTAGTAGGAAAACAAGGATTTTGCAATAAAGCTCCGCCCCACGACTTACGACGGATAAGAAAAAAATCATCATGATTGAGATTGGGCGGGTGGGGGGGCTTATATTATGCGTTTTTTGCTTAATACACGTAGTCATCTGTGTTAAATTTTGGTTGTGAAAAGATGACTGTGTTAATATTCGCAGCCATCTGTTTTAAATTTTTGTTGCGAAAAGACGACTGCGTATATTATGAAAAAAAGGCAAAATATAAACCCCACCCACCCGCCCTGTCTTAATTGTGATATTTTTTTTTTATTCGTCGTTAGCCAAAAGGGCGGAGCTTAATTGCAAAATCGTTATTTCTCTACAAGAAATTACTTTGTAAGACATGTTTTTGAGCATAGTGTTGTACAAAAAATACTATATGTATATTAAAAATTAAAGCTAGATTCAGATCGATGATTTCTTTTTTATTTAATACATATAGGTAGTTTGCTTTAAACAACACAATTTCTCAAGAACATGTTTCACATCGCAATTTCTAGTAGGAAAACAAGGATTTTGCAATTAAGCTCCGCCCCACGAGTTACGACGGATAAGAAAAAAATCATCATGATTGAGATTGGGCGGGTGGGGGGGGGGCTTATATTATGCGTTTTTTGCTTAATACACGTAGTCATCTGTGTTAAATTTTGGTTGTGAAAAGATGATTACGTATACTAAGAAAAAAAGGCAAAATATAAGCCCCACCCACCCGCCCTGTCTCAATTGTGAAGATTTTTTTTATTCATCGTGAGTCAAGAAGGCGGAGCTTAACTGCAAAATCCTTATTTACTACAAGAAATTACCATATAAGACATGTTTTTCAGCATAGTGTTGTTCAAAAAATACGATGTATATTAAAAATTAAAGCTAGATTCAGATCGATGATTTCTTTTTTACTTAATACTTATAGTTTGCTTTAAACAACACAATTTCTCAAGAACGTGTTTCACATGGCAATTTCTAGTAGGAAAACAAGGATTTTGCAATTAAGCTCCGCCCCACGACTTACGACGGATAAGAAAAAAATCATCATGATTGAGATTGGGCGGGTGGGGGGGCTTATATTATGCGTTTTTTGCTTAATACACGTAGTCATCTGTGTTAAATTTTGGTTGTGAAAAGATGACTACGTATACTAAGAAAAAAAGGCAAAATATAAGCCCCACCCACCCGACCTGTCTCAATTGTGAAGATTTTTTTTTATTCATCGTGAGTCAAGAGGGCGGAGCTTAACTGCAAAATCCTTATTTTCCTACAAGAAATTACCATATAAGACATGTTTTTCAGCATAGTGTTGTTCAAAAAATACGATGTATATTAAAAATGAAAGCTAGATTAAGATCGATGATTTCTTTTTTACTTATTACATATACTTTGCTTTAAACAACACAATTCCTCAAGAACATGTTTCACATAGCAATTTCTAGTAGGAAAACAAGGATTTTGCAATTAAGCTCCGCCCCACGACTTACGATGGATAAGAAAAATATCATCACGATTGAGACAGGGCGGGTGGGCGGGGCTTATGTTATGTTGTTGAAACTAGGTATATATTAAGAAAAAGAAGACAATAATTAAGCCCTTCCTGCCGCCCCCTCAGTCGTGATGAATTTTTTATTCTTTGTCAGATAGAGGGGCGGAGTTTAATTGCAAAATCCATATTTCTCTACAAAAGTGTACCACTTTAAACATGTTATAAGTTATAAGTTTCTTCTTCTCTTCAATTCTTAAGAAGTTACCTAAATTGAAGTGCATTTGATATTTCTTTTCTCAATCTTATTTCACTGAAAATAACGTTTAAAAAGTACTCCTAAAGATCTAAAATAGTTAAAAAAAATAATTTCTTGCAAAAATGTCAAAGTCTTTTTGTATTCACGTAAATTAGATTTGTTAATAGACGAAATGAGGAATTAGGTGTTTTGAGGATCTGAGGAATTAGGTGTTTTGAGGATCTGAGAAGTTTAATGTTTTGAGAACTTTGAAAACAAAATATCCGGGGCTTTTCTCAAAGAGAAAAAAGTCTTCAGATTATTTCGAACTCTTTCAAAAATAATACACCAGAGACCTCTAAGGTTTTTCTAAGCCCTCCAAAAATAAAACACCAAAACCCCTAAGAGCTTGGAAAAATGTCAAAAGATCTTGGGGTCCAGGTGTTTTATTTGTGAAGGAGTTTGAAATAAGCAAAAAGTCCTGTGTTAATTAACAAATTCACATGTTTTGTTTGAGAAAGAATTAAAAAAATCTCGCGAGCCCCGGAATTTTCGTTTTTAAAAAAATCCTGCGGACGCTAGTGTATTTAACTTTTTAATTTTGAAACCATTTTGAGGGCCCCTGATTTGTTTTTGAAATAATTTGAAAATGATGTTGGAGGTCCTGGTGTTTTATTTTTGGAGGAGTTAGAAAAAATCTTAGAGGTCTCTGGTGAATTATTTTTGAAAGATTTCGATTTGGGTTTTTATTATTTAAAAAAATCTTGGGACTCCCGGATGTTGTTTTTTTTTGGCAAAAATTTGAAACATTTCCGAGTTCCTGGTGTCTGGTTTTTGGGAAAATTTGAAAAGATCTCGGGGTTCAGGTGTTTGAAATAAGCCAAGGGCCTTTTTTAATAAAAAAATCAAGATATTTTGTTTGAAAAAGAATTAAAAAAAATCTCGCGAGCCCCGGATATTTCGTTTTTAAAAAAAATTCTGGGGACCCTAGTATATTTAACTTTTTAATTTTGAAACCATTTTGATGGCCCTTGATTGGTTTTTGAAATAATTTGAAAATGATTGGAGGTCTTGGTGTTTTATTTTTGGAGGAGTTAGAAAAAATCTTAGAGGTCTCTGGTGAATTATTTTTGAAAGATTTCGATTTGGGTTTTTTTTATTAAAAAAAATCTTGGGACTCCCGGATGTTGTTTTTTTTTGGCAAGAATTTGAAAACATTCCCGAGTTCCTGGTGTTTGGTTTTTGGAAAAATTTGAAAAGATCTCGGGGTTCAGGTGTTTTATTTTTGAAGGAGTTTGAAATAAGCCAATGGCCTTTTTTAATAAAAAAAATCAGATATTTTGTTTGAGAAAAAATTAAAAAAAATCTCGCGAGCCCCGCATATTTCGTTTTTAAAAAAAATCTGGGGACCCTAGTGTATTTAACTTTTTAATTTTGAAACCATTTTGATGGCCCTTGAATGGTTTTTGAAATAATTTGAAAATGATTGGAGGTCTTCGTGTTTTATTTTTGGAGGAGTTATAAAAAATCTTAGAGGTCTCTGGTGAATTATTTTTGAAAGATTTCGATTTGGGTTTTTTTTATTAAAAAAAACCTTGGGACTCCCGGATGTTGTTTTTTTTGGCAAGAATTTGAAAACATTCCCGAGTTTTTGGTGTTTGGTTTTTGGAAAAATATGAAAGAAGTTTGAAATAAACCAAGGCCCCTTTTTTAATTAAGAAAAAATCAGATGTTTTGTTTGAGAAAGAATTAAGAAAAATCTTGCAATGTCCGGATGTTTCGTTTTTGAAAAATCCTGCGGACCCAAGTGTATTGAACTCTTTATTTTGAAAAAAATTTGATGGCCTGATTTTTTTTTCTGGATAAGTTAGAAAAAATCTTTTCTGCTATTCTTGCGTTAACACGATTTCATTTCACAATTTTCCGTATGCCAGTTTTCCCGAAGTTGTTGTAAACAAATCACTACAAAATCACCCAATAAAACCACCACCCTCTTTCAGCGACTTATATTTTTTCATCAATAAAATAAAATAAATATACAAAAAACAAATCACACTTAACGTAACCAAAATCTTTTTTCCAATCACTAAAAAAACTAACCAACATCACTTAAAATCAAACAATGTTTTCAGATCTTGCAAACTGAGCTTATTATCACTGACCCTCTTCGACCCCGTCAACATCGACTCGGCAATTTCCATCTTCTTCTCTTGCAAATTCTTAATTCGCTCCTCGATCGTGTCCTCAGCCATGAATCTAAAAAACTCCAATAAAACCCAGCACGACCCGAGAAACCCGACACCTACTTGTACACAAAAATCTGCTTTTTTTGCCCCATCCTGTATATTCTGTCCTGCGCTTGGCTTTCCAGTTGCGGGTTCCAGTGCAAATCCAACAGGAATAGGTGGTTGCCGCCCACTAGATTCAAACCCACGCCGCCGGCGGTCAGAGAAAGAAGTAAAACTCTGGTGTCACTGTTCGGGTCGTTGAAGTTATCCACGATCGGCATTCTCTTGTTCGAGGGGATTTTGCCGTTGAGGGAGTCAAAACCGATCCTAGCTTGTCTGATGTGGAGGGCTATCAAGTCTAACATACTCGTCCATTGGGAAACGACTACGACTTTATCGCCAGAGCTGACTTTTTCTTTTAGTACTTTTATTAACGTCTTGATCTAAATAATAATAATAATAATAACAATAAGTTTTTAATTTAGTGTCACACTCAAAATAAACTAATACCTTACTGCTTGCCCGTTCCGGATTAAACACCGGATTGGACGGATTCAAATACCCCCTAGACGCCTCCTTCAACCCCACTCCCCCCTCACTCAACCCCTCAGCCGGGTGTTCATTATTGTCATTAATATTCAATTTATTCAACTGGTCCAACAAATTCATTTCTTCAGTGTCTTCATACTGATCAGCCTCCCCCAAATCCTCGTCGCCCTGTAACATCTACACCACCATCAACCCCCTCCCCACCCCCCTCCACTCTCTCTTACCTGTACTATCAGACAAGGATGGCAACAAATCTGCCTCAGCCTCAACAAAAGCACTAGAATTTCGTGCTGGCTGACTTCCTTCACCCTGTTCATCTTCAATAACTTGTTCCTCATCTTGAAATACTCCCCGTTTGGGTCATCTGCAAACAGAATTTGGAGAATCGCAAGGTTAATAAACGGAGGTCCTACGTGGTGTTCCCTCGTATCGTATGTTGATGCCGTCTTGATTTTTTTCGGCGCGTTGGTGGAGGAATTGTGCGAAGAGGGCTTTCGAGAAGAGTAGGATTTTCTGGTAGACGTCCATTTCGTCTTGGTCTAGTTTGACGGGTACTAGTTGCCAGTTTCTTTCGGGTAAGTTTTCTAAGATGCCTTTTTCCATTAGTTCTGATTTGGTTCGTCTTAGCATTAGGGAGGAGATGACGGCGTGGAGGCGCATGCTACCGCCCGTGCTCTTGTCCGACATCCAGCGTTTCCACACCTGGTTTTTGGATTTTTTTTTTAATGATATATAAATTATGAAAAAATAGGATTCTTGTTTTCGACTGTCTCTCGCGTGTTGTCTGTTGGCGAATTTATGAAATAGATAATTTCCAAAACTACTGGACTGATTATTGTACAGTTTTAGGCGTACTTTAAGAATATTGTGTGGACGGTGGGATACCAAACAAAATTTCTCCAACCATCTTTTTAACGTTAAACATGTAGATTTTTGAAAAATATAAAAAAAAAGAATTTTAAGGGAACATTATTTAACGATTTAGCTTAGAAACTACAGAACCCACTACTCTGACGTCATCTCAAAATTTTTCGTAGCAAATATTATTTAAAATGTGCAAAATAATATGGTTCTACACTTGGAATTTATTGTTCTTTAAGCTGAATATGTTTCTGGTTTCCGAAAAAAAAACCTTAACAAACTTTAAAAATCGAAAAATATTTTTTTTTAAAAATTGAAAAACCGAAAAAGTAGAAAAACAGAGTAATCGAAACGTTAAAAATTGAAAAATCAAAATATGAACAAATTGAAAAATCCAGAAGTTGAAATGTTGGAAAATGTACAATTTAAAAAATTGAAAAAGCAAAAATTTAAAAAATTAAAATATAGAAAAATTGAAAAGCCCGAAAGTCGAAAAATCGAAAAGCTGAAAAATTCCAAAACCGAAATGAACTGCGAGATCGAAAAATGGGAAATCAAAACTTGAAAAATTGAGAGAGCAAAAAAAATCGAAAAGTCGAAAAATGTATAGTTTAAAATTTCGAAAAACTGAAAAATTGAAAAAGGAAAAATCTAAAATTTAAAAAATTAATTTAAAAAGACGAAAAATGTAGAATTCAAAAAATCGAAAACAAAATAATTGACTGAAAAGAAATTAAAATATAGAAAGATTAAAAAATCAAAAAATTTTGAAAAAACGGAAAGCCCGAAACTCGAAAATACGAAAAACTGAAAAATGGAGAAGTTGAAAAATTCTAAAACCGAAATGAATTGGGAGATCGAAAAATTTAAAATTTTGAAAATTGAAAAATCCAGAAATTGAAATGTTGAAAAATGGGAAATCGAAAAATCGAGAGACCAAAAAATTGAAATGGAAAAATCTAAAAAATTCATTTAAAAAGACGAAAAATGTTGAATTCAAAAAATCGAAAACAAAAAAACTAACTGAAAAAAATTTAAAATATCGAAAAATAAAAAAATCAAAAAATTGTGAAAAAACGAAAAGTCCGAAACTCGGAAATACGAAAAATGGAAGAATCGAAAAACTGGAAAATCGAGAAGTTAAAAAATTCCAAAACCGAAATGAATTGGGAGATCGAAAAATCGAAAAATGTAGTTTAAAATTTCGAAAAACTGAAAAATTGAAATGGAAAAATCTAAAATTTAAAATATTAATTTAAAAAGACGAAAAATGTAGAATTCAAAAAATCGAAAACAAAAAAACTGACTGAAAAAAATTAAAATATCGAAAGATTAAACAATCAAAAAATTTTGAAAAAACGAAAAGTCCGAAACTCGGAAATACGAAAAATTGTCTTTTCGGAAAATTGAAGAGTCGAAAAACTGAAAAATTGAGAAGTCGAAAAATTCCAAAACCGAAATAACGAACAATTGGGAGATGAAAAATTAAAAATTTTGAAAATTGAAAAATCGAAAAATTGAAAATCCCAAAACCGAAAAATTCGAAAATTGAAAAAACTATGGAAAATTGAAGAATCGAAAAATTGAAAAATCCATAAATTGAAATGTTGCAAAATGGGAAATCGAAAAATGGAGAAACCTAAAAATCGAGGTCGAAAAATGTAGTTTAAAATTTCGAGAAACTGAAAAATTGAAATAGAAAAATTTAAAATTTAAAAAATTAATTTAAAAAGACGAAAAATTTACAATTCAAAAAATCGAAAACATTGAAAAAACAAACTGAAAAAAAAATCGAAAAATTAAAAAATCGAGAGGTTTAAAAATTACAAAATTGAAACGACAAAAAATTGGGAAATCGAAAAATTGGAAATCGAAACATCAAAAAAATTGGAAAAATCAAAAATAAAAAAAATTCGAAAATTGAAATGTTGGAAATTGGGGAATCGAGAAACCTAAAAATCCAAAAGTCGAAACATGTACAATTGAAAAAAAACTGAAAAATCAAAAATTTTAAAAATTAAAATATCGAAAAACTGAAGAATCGCAAAATCGAAAAATTGAGAAACCTAAAAATAAAAAATTCGAAAAATGTACACACAATTTTGGAAATCGAAAAAATTTAAAAAACAAACTGAAAAATCAAAAATTTAAAATATCGAAAAATTGAAAATTCAAATATCAAAAAATAAATCGAAAAGCCTCGAAAGTTGAGAATCGGAAAATCGAAGAGGTGAAAAACCGAAAAATCGAGAAGTTGAAGAATTCCAAAATCGAAATAACAAAAAATTGGAAAATTGAAAAATTGACAATCCCAATCCCAAAACTGAAAAATGCGGAAACTGAAATGTTGAAAATGGGAAATGGAAAAATCAAGAAACGGAGAAACCTAAAAATCGAAAAATGTACAATTCAAAAAACAAACTGAAAAATCAAAAATTTAAAAAATTAAAATATCGAAATACTGAAGAATGGAAAAATTGAAAAATCGAAACAACAAAAAATTGAAAAATTAAAATATTGACAAATTGAAACGGAAAAAATGGGAAATCAAGAACTTGAAAAATCGAGAAACTTAAAAATCTAAAAGTCGAAAAATGTACAATTGAAAAAGTCGAAAAAATTGAAATAACAAACTGAAAAATCAAAAAATTTAAAAATCGGAACATCGAATAATTGAAAATCCCAAAACTGAATTGAAAAATCAATGGAAAATTGAAGAATCGAAAAATTGAAAAATGCAGAAATTGAAACATTGAAAAATGAGAAATCAAAAACGACAAACTTAAAAATAGAAAAGTCGAAAAATGTACAATTCAAAAAATCGAAAATATTTAAAAAACGAACTGAAAAATCAAAAATTTTAAAATTCGGGAAATTGAAATTTCGAATAACTGAAGAATCGAAAAATCTAGACATTGAAAAGTTGAAAAAGGTACAATTCAAAAAATCACAAAAATTGAAAAAATTAAAATTTTAAAAATGAAAATATCGAAAAATTGAAAAATATGAACGTTAAAACTCAAAAAATTGAAAAATCGAAAGCCCGAAAGTCGAAAAAAATTAAAAAGAAACTGAAAAATCAAAAATTTATAAAATTAAAACATCGAAAAATCTAAAATTTAAATATAAAAAAATTGAAAAATCGAACAGCCCGAAAGTTCGCAAATCGAAAAGTTGAAAAATTTCAAAATTGAAATTACAAAAATTGAAAATCGAAACATCGAAAAAATTGGAAAATCGAAAAATAAAAAATTAATTCAAAAATCTATGGAAAATTGAACAATCGAAAAAACAAACTGAAAAATCAAAAATTAATAAAATCAAAGCATCAAAAAATTGAGAAATCGGGAAGTCGAAAACTTCCAAAATTGAAATAACAAAAAACATTGGGAAATCGAAAAGTTGAAAATCCCAAAACTGAAATATTTGAAAAATTGAAAAATCCAGAAACCTAAAAATCAAAAAGTCGTAAGATTGGAAAATCGAATAATTGAAATGACAAAAAATTGGGAAATAGAATGATTGAAAATCGAAACATCGAAAAATTAAAAAAAAAAAAATGAAAATTGGAAAATCGAAAATACCAATACTGAAATATTGGAAAACTTAAAAATCTAATGAAAATTGAAGAATTGAAAAATCCAGAAACCGAAAAACCGAAAAATTCAAGTCAAAAAATTGAAAAATCCAGAAACCTAAAAATCAAAAAGTCGTAAGATTGGAAAATCGAATAATTGAAATGACAAAAAATTGGGAAATAGAATGATTGAAAATCGAAAATACCAATACTGAAATATTGGAAAACTTAAAAATCTAATGAAAATTGAAGAATTGAAAAATTGAGAAACCGAAAAACCTAAAAATTCAAGTCAAAAAATTGAAAAATCAAAAACTTGCAAAATCAAAAATTTGAAGAATTGAAAAATGAAAGAATCAAAAATTTGAAAAATCGAAAAACCAAAAAAATCGAAAGTCGAAAAGTTTACAATTTAAAAAATCGAAAAAAATTGAGTCGAAAAGTTTACAATTTAAAAAATCGAAAAAAAATTGAAAAAACAAACTGAAAAATCAAAAATTTATAAAATGAAAACATCGAAAAATCTAAAATTTAAATATCAAAAAATTGAAAAATCTAAGAGCCCGAAAGTCCGAAAATCGAAAAATTGGAAAGTCGAAAAGTTGAAGTCGAAAAACTGAAAAATCGAGGAGTTGAAAAATTCCAAAATTGAAATTATAAAAAATTGAAAATCGAAACATCGAAAAATTGGAAAATCGAAAAATAAAAAATTTAGAAAATTGAAAAATCTATGGAACATTGAAGAATCGAAAAATTGAAAAAACCAGAAATTGAAATCTTGAAAAATGGGAAATCGAAAAATCGAGAAACCTAAAATCGAAAAAATCGACAAAATGAAAAATCCAAAAATTGAAATTTTGAAAAATGGGAAATCAAAACTTGAAAAATCGAGACACCTAAAAATCGAAAAAATTTACAATTTAAAAAGTCGAACAAAATTGAAAAGACAAACTGAAAAATTAAAAATTAATAAAATTAAAACATCTAAAAATCTAAAATTTAAATATGAAAAAATTGAAAAATCGAAGAGCCCGAAAGTCCGAAAATCGAAAAACTAAAAAATCGAGAAGTCGAAAAATTCCAAAATTGAAATGACAAAACATTGGGAAATCGAAAAATTGAAAATACCAAAACTGAAATATTTGAAAAATTGAAAAATCTAGACACCTAAAAATCAAAGGGTCAAAAAATTGGAAAATCGGAAAATTGAAATGAAGAAAAAGTGGGAAATAGGAAAATTGAAAATCGAAACATCGAAAAATTAAAAAAAAAATGAAAATTGAAGAAAAATTGAGAAACCGAAAAGCCGAAAAATCGAAGTCAAAAAAAGTGAAAAATCAAGCACCTGAAAAATAAAAAATTTGAAGAATTGAAAAATGAAAGAATCAAAAAATTAATAAATCTGAACACTGAAATATTCAAAAATTGAAATTCGAGAAATTGAAAATCGGGAAATTAAAAAATCGAAAAATTGAGAAATGTAAAAAATAGAAAACTCCACGGATCGAAATTTTGAAAATCCCAAATCTGAAATATCGAAAAATTGAAAAATCGAAAGAACATTTAACAATCGAAAAATTGAAAAATCCCTGAACTGAAATATTGAAAAACTAAGAAATTGAAGTCCAAAAATTGAAAAATCAAAAACCTGAAACATCGAAAAATTGGGAAATCAAAAGTTAAAGAATTGGAGAAAATCCCAAAACTGAAGTATCGACAAATTGAAAAATCGAAAAAAAATTGAAGACCTGAAAAATTGTGAAATCCTTAAATTGAAACACCGAAAAATGAATAAATCGAAAAGTCGAAAAATCGAAGTCGAATAACTGAAAAATCAAAAATCTGAAAAATCGAAAAACCCCAACACTAAAATATGGAAAAATTGAAAATCGAATTATTGAAATTAAAGAAATCGAAAGTGAGAAATGGAAAAATCGTTATACAACAGACTACAATTACATTTTTTTTTTCAAGAAATCTCGATGTCTAGGAAAAAAAATCTGGATGCTTTTAAACTAATAAAAACTCGACACCGATTCATAAACCACAAATGTAGGAGTACGTTATTTTATAAAATTTAAATAACACTTACTATTGTAACATTTGGAGACGAAGTCAGTCCAGTGTTGGTGGGGATGAGCAGACAAATTTTGATTAGCGTTTTGTCATCTACATGATATTCCTAACACACATACAAAATTTGACAACAATCGGTCCGGTAGTTTCGGAGATTATCTGTCTTACTATAAGTCAGACATAAATGGGAGTGTCATATTTTCGGGGCATGAAACGTCAAGAAAGCATAAAAATAGCCAGTCGCTCGATAGACTCGATTACAATACTTCCTTGGTATGTTATTTTTATAAATTACTTCTTGAGCAGGCAGAAATCGTATTATTTGACAGTTATTTACCGCAATTGTCAAACCGGACAAGGATGTTGGTATTACCAACATTATTATTTTAAAAATAAATTTCATAACCTACTAGAAGGCTTTTCTATGGAACAGTACTGCCATCAGTTTAAAAAAATAACCCGTAAAAGCCAAATTCAATGACAACTTGCACTCACCGTCAGATCATCAAACGGCGCGCACCTCAAAAACTTCAAAATGGCGTACATATCCAGCTCCTTGTTATGCACCGGCGTCCCCGTCAGCGCCCACCTCGACCTCGCCGAAAGCTGAAAAACGGCCTCGGCCGTCTGCGACTTGTAGTTCCGGATCTGGTGCGCCTCGTCCAAGATAACCCTCCGCCACCTCACCCCGAACGCCACCCGACTCTTGTCGTTGAGGATGAGCCCGTACGTCGTCACCACCACGTCGTGCTTGGCCAAACTAGAGCACCTTCCATACATTTGACCAAATTTATATATCAAACTTACCGCTTGGACTTGGTCTCCCTCTTCGGCCCGTGAAACAGCTCCACGTCCAGCAGCCCCCTCTTGGTCCTCCGCTCGATTTCCAGCGACCACTGCCCCATCAAGCTGGCCGGACAGATGACCAAGGTGCCTCCGGGGTACTTCTCTCTGTAGGTTTCTTTCTCGCGGTCTTCATCGGGGTTGACTTCGCGCGATTTGAGCACTAGGGAGATCATGGTCAGGGTTTTGCCCAGACCCATGTCGTCGGCCAAGAGCCCCCCGGAGGGTTTTTGCTTCTCGCGCCATAGCAACCACGCGAGGGCGCTTTTCTGGTGATCGAGCAAAGGGACCTTGAGGCCCTTGGGGTCGTCGACGAAGTCGTTGGCGGTGGGGCAAGTGTCCAGGGATTTGTGGAGGGAGTCGAGGGTTTCCACGGCCAGCTGCTTTTCGGCGTTGAAGCGCTGCACAACTAGAATATCGCTCTAGTTAGAGATGAAAATTATTTGTTAGGTTAGGTTTTAGGGATTTTTGTGATATCACCAAATGTCTAAATTAACCTCAAAATTAGCGATGAGTGATTAACTGAGTTAGTAGCAATGTTAAAATTACCTGTAGTTTCAGTTTTTACAACTGCACAATTGCTTTTTGAATAAAACAACGACATTATATATCGCAAAATCCAAAAACACATCGCAATAAATTGTCACACTGTGATTACACAGGTGGTTCCCAGATAAGAAATTTCCTGGCATTCCCAGCCCTGATATCACCAGTGGCGTAGAAACCCGTTTCCGGTTTTCTTTATCAAAAATAAATGACTAAATACCTTTCTTTCCCATTGTTCTTGGCCCAACTGCATCCACACCAGCCTCAATTTCATCCCAGGCTACCTCAATCTTTTGTTTTACCCCTAGAGGCTCTTTCTCTTCTACTATCATATTTTTAAATATATTTCTCTCTTGTTGCAACATTACGTCCAACGCCCTCTCCTTCGCCACGAGAGATTTGCCCTTATCAGGCAGATTTTCCATTTTTATAATTCTCATGGCATTCTAAACATAAATATTTATTAAAAAAAAAAAAAAAAAATGGTCGAAAGTTATTTTGACAGAACTTCCCTCGCCCTTGAGTACCAGTCCACTTTTTCGAAAATCATTTGATTTTGCGAAAATTTTTCCAATACAAAATTTTGTGATAACGTCATTTTTCATTAATAAATAAACAAAAAAAAAAGAGATACCCTCTAAGAAAAGAGAGGGTGGGTGGGCGGGGCTAGTATCTGCTAATATAAGACCGATTTTGGCAAGTGAGTGATCTCGATTCGATGAATCGAGAACTCAAGAAATCAAAAAAACGAAAAGTAAAATAAATTGAAAACCACAAAGAATGAGAACTCGGAAAACCAAAAAATCGAAAAGCAAAAAAGTTGAAAAATCGGCAAGTCGAAAAGGAAACAAATTGAAAATTCGAATATTGAAAAATCGGAAAACCGAAAAGTAGAAAATCTAAAAATCAGGAATCGAAAAACCAAAAATTCTAAAATCGAAAAGTCAAAAAACGGAAAAAATGAAAATAAATAGAGAAATTGACATTGAAAAAATTGAAAGGCAGATGATCGAAAATTCGAAATTTCGAATGTTGAAAATGAGACAAAATCGAAATATCGAAAAATCAAAAATTCGGGTTAGTGTCTGTTAAAATAAGATCGATTTTGGCAAGAGAAAAGTAAAAAAAAATTAAAAATCGAAAAACTGGAGTATGGAAAAGTTGAAAATTCAAGAATTCGAGAATTAAAAAAACTGAAAAGTCTAAAAATTTAAGAATGTCATTGTAATATCGAAAAATCAAAAGTCGAAATGTACAAAGATCGGAAATTCGAGTAACGAAAATCGAAAACTCGAGAAATCGAAAAGTAAAAAAGTTGAAAAAGCAAAAAATTGAAGCATCGAAAAACTGAAAATTGAAAAGTCTTAAGAACTGAAGAATAGAAAATAGAAAAATCGGGACATCAAAAGGAAACACATTGAAAATTAGAAATTTGAAAATCGAGATTTCGAATAATTGAAAATTCTAAAAGCGAAAAGTCGAATGATGGAAAAATCGAGAAGCTGAAGTTTAAAAAATTCAAAACTCGTGGAATCAAACAATGGAAAAGTAAAAAAGTTGAAAAATCGAAAAACTGAAGAATGAAAGAATTGAAATCGACAAATCGGGGAGGACACATTTGAAAATTCGAATATCGAAAAATCGGAAAACCGAAAACTGGAAAATCTAAAAATCGGAAATCGAAAAGCAGAAAATCTAAAATCGGGAATCAAAAAACCGAAAAACCAAACATTCTAAAATCGAAAAGACGAAAAACGGGAAAAAATAGAGAAATTGACATTGAAAAAATTGAAAACCAGAAGATCGAAAATTCGAGAGTTGAAAATGAAAAAAAAATGAAAATTTGAAAAATCGAAAAACTGAAGCATGAAAGAATCGAAATATTGAAGAACTGAAAAATGAAAAATCGAGAAGTCGAAAAGGAAACAAATTGAAAATTCGATGAATAAAATATTCAAAAAGAGAAAATCGGAAAACCAAAAATTCTAAAATCTAAAAACCGAAATCTAAAAATTTGAAAAATCGAAACATGAAAATTCGAATAACGAAAATCGAAAACGCGGGAAATCAAAAAATCGAAAAGTAAAAAATTTGAAAAAACGAAAAATTGAAGAATGAAAGATTTGAAAAATCGGCAAATCGGGGAGGAAACATTTGAAAATTCGAATATCGGAAAATCGGAAAACCGAAAACTGGAAAATCTAAAAATCGGAAATCTAAAAACAGAAAATCTAAAATCGGGAATCGAAAAACCGAAAAACCAAAAATTCTAAAATCGAAAAGACGAAAAACGGGAAAAATAGAGAAATTGACACTGAATAAATTGAAAACCAGAAGATCAAAAATTCGAGAGTTGAAAATGAGAAAAAATTGGAATGTCAAAAATCGAAAAGTAAAAAAGTTGAAAAATCGAAAAACTCAAGAATGAAAAATTGAAATTTCGAAGAACTGAAAAATGAAAAATCGGGAAAACGAAAAGGAAACAAATTGAAAATTCTATGAATAAAATATTCAAAAACTGAACATCGGAAAACCGAAAATTAGAAATTTGAAAATCGAGAAATTGAAATTTAAAAAATCGAAAACTCGGGAAATCAAAAAATCGAAAAGTAACAAAATTGAAAAATCGAAAAACTGAAGAATGAAAAATTGAAAAATCGACAAATCGGAGATGTAAAAAATGAAAGTAAAAAAGCTGAAAACTCGAAAAACTGAAGAATGAAAGAATTGAAATATCGAAGAACTGAAAAATCGGGAAATCGAAAAGGACACAAATTGAAAATTCGATGAATAAAATATTCAAAAAGCTAAAATCGGAAACCGAAAATTCTAAAATCTAAAAACCGAAAATCAAAAATTTGAAAATCGAGATTTCGAATAATCGAAAATTCTAAAATCGAGAAGTCGAATGATGGAAATTTAAAAAATTCAAAACTCGGGGAATCAAAAAACCGAAAAGTAAAAAAGTTGAAAAATCGAGAAACCTGAAAATCGAAAAGTCGACAAAGGTACAATTTAAAAAAACACAACAATTGAAAAAATAAAAATTTTATATCGAAAAATTGAAAAATATGAACGATGAAAAAAAAATTGAAACGACAAACAATTGGGAAATCGAAAAATTTAAAAAACAAACTCAAAAATCAAAAATTTTAAAATTCGAAAAATTAAAATATCGAAAGACTGAAAAATCGAAAATTTGAAAAATAGGGAAATCAAAACATTAAAAAATCGAAAAATCAAAATATCGACAAATTGAAAAACCCAAAAAGTGAAATTTTGAAAAATGGGGAAATCAAAAACTTTGAAAATCGAGAAACCTAAAAATCGAAAAGTCGAAAAATTTACAATTTAAAATGTCAAAAAATTGAAAAAACAAACTGAAAAATAAAAAATTTATAAAATCAAATCATCGAAAAATCTAAAATTTAAATATCAAAAAATTGAAAAATCGAAAAGCTCGAAAGTCCAAAAATAGAAAAATTGGAAAATCGGAAAGTTGAAGTCGAAAACCGGAACAATCGAGAAGTTGAAAAATTCCAAAATTGAAACTAAAAAAATTGAAAATCGAAATTAAAAAAAATTGAAAGTCGAAACATCGAAAAAATTGTAAAATCGAAAAATCTATGGAAAACTGAAGAATCGAAAAATTGAAAAATCCAGAAATTGAAATGTTGAAAAATGTGAAATCGAAAAATCGAGAAAGCTAAAAATCGAAAAGTCGAAAAAATGTACAATTGAAAAAACGAACTGAAAACATAAAATTAAAGCATCAAAAATTGAAAAATCGAAAAGCCTGAAAGTCGGAAAATCTAAAAATTGGAAAATCGAAAAGTTGAAGTCGAAAAACTGAAAAATCAAGAAGTTGAAAAACTACAAAATTGAAATAACGAATAATTGAAAATAGAAAACATCCAGAAATCTAAAATTCGAAAATAACGAAATTAAAAAAAAATTGAAAATCGAAAATACCAAAACTGAAATATTAGAAACGTTAAAAATCTAATGACAATTGAAGAATCGAAGAAAAATTTGCAGAATTGAAAAACTGAGAAACCGAAAAGCTGAAAAATCGAAGTCAAAAAATAGAAAAATCCGAACACTGAAATATTCAAAAATTTAAATTCGAGAAATTGAGAAATCGAAAGTGGAAAAATAAAAAAAAATCAAAAGCTTGAATAATTAAAAAAAAAAATAAAAAATAGAAAAAATCCAAGAATCGAAATTTTGAAATTCCCAAACTAAACTATTGACAAATTGATAAATCGAAAGAAATTTAACAATCGAAAAATTGAAAAATCAAAAACCTGAAAAATCGAAAGTTGAAAGATCGGATAAAATCCCAAAACTGAAATATCGACAAATTGAAAAATCGAAGAAAAATTGGAGAACTGAATCTAGAAATCGAAATGTTGTAAAATGGGAAATCAAATCTTGAAAACTCGAAAAACTGAAGAATAAAAGAACTGAAAACCGAAAAATGGAAAATCTAAAATCGAAAAGTCGAAAAACGGAAAAAATGACAAATACCGAAAAATCAAAAAATCGGGTTAGTGTTTGCTAAAATAAGATCGATTTTGGCAAATGTTATACCCTCTAAGAGGGGGCGGGTGGGCGGGGCTAGTAGCTTGCAAGATAAGACTGATTTTGGCAAATGAGATTCCCTCTAAGAAAAGAGAGGGTGGGTGGGCGGGGTTAGTACCTGATAAGATAAGACTGATTTTAAAATCATTATAACTCCACCAAAATGTGGGAAGGAAATAAAAACTCAATACAGAACCATAAACTACATGTGTAGGACTATGTTATTTCTTACAATTTAAAACCCATTTACTATACACAATTTTAAAATGACGTCATCACATTATTGGTGGGGATGACTAGACAAATTTTAGTTAGCGTTTTAGGACGGCAGACGGACAGACAGACAGACGGAAACGAGACATTTCTTCTATACTAGATTACAATAAGAAAACGACAAAATAAACCTACTTTAGCTCGAAACAAGTCCATCTCAACTGCAGCCACCTTTTTCCTTTGTTCTTGATATTCTTCCCTGGTTACAATTTGTAGAGGCGGTGGCTGGGGAACTTGAAAGCTTGACATAAATGACTTAATGTTGGTTTGTTTAAGCCGAACAGGGGGCGCCTCTTCATCACTACTAACTTCCACAATACTGTAAGACTTTTCCACTAGGTCTACGGAACTTTCACTGTCCACTGTGGAACCATAATCGTGTTCATTATCACTAGTTGCCACAGCATTTATTATATTTTTAGGCGAATTTGATGTTTCCTCAGGGAAACTCAAATCATCAATATTAGACTTTTCCGAAACTATTTCTTCATTTTTATTTGTGTTAGGAGTTGCGTTTGTCTTATAAGCGTCATCACTGCTAGTTACAACGTCTGAACGATTTTGTGGCGAGTTAATTTTAGTTTTTATTTGCGTAGTTGTTTCGATTTCTTCATCAGTGCTCTCAACGATATCACCCGCTCTTGCTTCATCATCACTACTTTCGTCGTCTGTTATTTTCGTCTGAGAGAACTGTTTTGAACTATAATCGGGGTCTTCATCGTCCGTCGCGTATTCCTCCTGTGGGGGCGATTCTTTTGTCGCAATTTCTTCTTCATGAAGAGAATCCTCAAGATCCGATTCTTCATTAAAAGTGTTAAATGAGGGAAGCGACTCTTTGGAGTCATCACGACTGGAAGAAAGTGCTTCATCTTCGTCTTCGCTCGAGTCTATTATGGCATTTTTTTTCGTTCTCATGACTGAAAAAAAATTATAGAAAAAATTACAACGAAACGACGAACTTACCACGAAAGGAATCCTCAGATTCGCTATTCACACCTGATTTGTTCATAATTGCAAAAAATTGTCAAATAAGTAGGTAACACCGGCGAGGAGCAGTATTGTTACAGAAAATAAAAAAAATAACTGAACTGAGTTAAACTATAAAACTATAAAAAAAGTGTCTTGATTTTACTTCTAGAGTGATAAAAACCACAAAAACAACACAATTTTTACACAAAAAACGAAACTGTTTGAAACCGTTACAAACCGAAAACGCCACTTTTCCAACTGTCAAAATTGCTGCCAACCTGAAAAACACAAAAGTCACTGCGCAATTAGTGACTATTGCTCTAGATCACGGTGGTATAAATCGACTGTTCCCTTATTACTTATTACAAAATCAAAATGAATAAAATCAGCATAGAAAAACGCGGTCATTAAAGCCCTTTTGTTCAACGCTGTGACATATTAAAGCAAAAATCCCTGTCGTCCATTGGCAGCCCTGCCCCACTTCCACACATAACCTCACTCGTTCAAACTCCAAATTACCAGTATCAATGTAAAATGAACAAAGACCCCGTAGTCCTCAGCTACGATGAAAGCTTGCTAAGAAAATCCGACGTGGAGCTCCTCCACGGCCCCTACTGGCTCAACGACAACATCATCTCCTTCTACTTCGAGTACCTCAAGAACACGTTCAAGAACGCCCCCCAGATGCTCTTCGTCTCCCCGGAAGTCACCCAGTGCATTAAAATCATCCCGGGTAGCCAGATGAAGGTGTTCCTGGACCCCCTGGACGCTGCCAACAAGCACTTCATTTTTTTCGCGCTGAACGACAATGAGAAGCCGCAGTCAGTCGGGGGCACCCACTGGAGCTTATTGCTGTATTCACGGTAAGACGAGGCGCGGTGGTGACACGTTTTAAGTCTGTTTTGTAGTGCTGATCAGACTGTGTACCATTATGACTCGTCGAGGGGGTCTAACAGCGAGCAAGCTGAGAGCTTTGCTAGGAAGTTATTTGCCTATTTTGATGTTCGGGGGCAGTTTAAGGAGGAGGTGTCGCTGCAGCAGGACAATGGGTACGACTGCGGGATTTACCTGATTTGCAACGCCGAGTGTTTGGCGAAGCACCTGGCGAGGTATAATTCGGTGGAGAGCTATGATAATTTGAATGGGGAGTTGCGAGATAGCGTGGGGGGGATGCGGGGTGAGATTGTTAATGTTATTGAGAAGTTGAGGGTGAGTAGTTGATGGGGGTGAGTCAGGAAATTATTAATTTATTAATTGGGGTAAGTTTGGTAAGCAGAAGAAACTAAGTAGACTGATTTACATTTATAAAATATATTCTTACAAACTGTAGTGTCCATGTGTTGATTTTTTTCGTTACAAAAAACGGAGTTTTTGGCTTATTGAAGAGTTTCACTAATATTAATATAAAATTAAAAGGGTAATTGATCTTAAAAATAATCAGTGATTAATTATTTAAACATGAATTTAACCAAAAAAAAAAAAAAAAACTAGGGAGTATAAACTGGCTTTTTGTAGAAGTCAGGAAATGAAATAATGAAATAAGATGTATACACTTGAACACCAAAAAAGTCTCCAAGTAGTATTAAATGTAATCCTGACACTGTATTAAAAGCCAAAATGTGTCTTCATGTAAATAAAAATATTAATTTTTGCTTTAGTTGGTGATTATTTATTTTTCGTGTCCGTTGATTTTTAAAATTTATGCTCTAGTTGGCCATGACGCTTATGTCAGCGGTGAAATTGAAACGGCTGACGTAGGCGTCATGGCCAACTAGAAAAGAAATTTAAAAATCACCCAAATAAAAAACTGACTTTCCAGTGAGCTAAGCTTTGTTAAAAAAAATAACTACAGCTGGAATTGTTAAAAAAAGATTATTCATATTTTTATGAAGTGTGAGTCAGTGTACTCCAAACCGTTTAAAATGCAGTAAACACCTCGTTTACTTTCATGAGTTGACGTTTCACTGATTCAGAATTTCGGAGCGTATTAATTAGTGGCAGGGAAACAAATATACAATTCTAATCTACTAGATAATAAATTATTATCAGCTGCATATGATTTACATCAATTTCGACACGATCCTGGTGAATTTCCATAAAGGAAAGCCGTTCCATTTGTGGTGGATATGTCATGCTTGAGGTAAACGATTCAACGAATACATTTTTTTTTATCGAAGAATTGATGTCGAAATAAACATCTGGGGGTCGAAATCTACAAGAAAACGTATTTGGGTGATTTTCGATTATGGTCAAGAAATGCTCAATATTTTCACAAAGATGTAAGTATCGAAAATTTAGCTTTTGAAAAAGTGGCGTAAAAGTACACAAAAAATTCCGGGATCTTGACCTCCTGATCCGAAAAATATAGCTTGCTTACAGTCTGGGAGTAACATTTTACAAAATATTCAATTCAGTTTTTTAAAAATCTTGAGAACCGTCATATTTTGATTGGCAATTCCAAAAAAATACTAGGAGTTATCGAAGAAATGAGGCTGAAATTAACTTCTGGAGGTCGAAATCTACAAGAAAATGTCTTCAGGTCATTTTCGAAAATGTCGAAAAATTGAGTGTTTAAAAAAGTTGCCTGAAAATTCCCAAAAAATTCGGGAGTGTATATTTTGACTTGCTGATTCGAAAAATATAGCGTGTTACAGTCTAGGAGCAACATTTTACAAAATAGTCAGTTTGAAAATTTTTTTTTTTTAATTTTGAAATCCACGATATTTCGATTGACGATTCCGGAAAAATGGTGGGAGTTGTCGAACAAAAGAGGCCGAAATTGACTTCTAAAGGTCCAAATGTACAAGAAAATGTCTTTGGGTAATTTTCGAAAATGACCGAAAATGGGTCAAAAATTTCATAAAGAAAAATCGAGCTTTTGAAAAAGTTGCGTAAAAATCTCATAAAAATTCAGGGTTGTAGATCTAATTCGGAAAATGTGCCTCGTTTACGGTTCCGGAGCAACATTTTTAAAATATTCGGTTTGAAATTCAATTTTTTAAAAAATGTTTTAAGTTGCCCTTTTTCGATTCGCGATTCTGGAAAAATGGTAGGGATTATTGAAGAAATGAGGCAGAATTAACTTCTGGAGTTCGAAAACTACAGGAAAATGCCTCTAGGTAATTTTAGAAAATCGTAGAACAATGCTCAAAATTTTCATAATTGACTTTTTGAAAAAGTTGCCTAAAATCTGCAAAAATTCAAGGATGTAGGTCTCGATGTGTTGATTCGAAAAACCTAGCGTGTTTACGGTTCTGGAGGGACGTTTTAGAAGTACTTGGTTTGAAATTCCATTTTTCAAAAAATGTTTTAAATTGTCATTTTTCAATTAGCGATTCCAAAAAAAAACTAGGATTTATCGAAGAAATGAGGCTGAAATTAACTTTTGGAGGTCGAAATCTACAAGAAAATGTCTTCAGGTTATTTTCGAAAATGGTCGAAAGAGTAAAAATTTTCATAAAGGGGAAGTATTGAAAAAATGAGTTTTTAAAAAAGTTGCCTGAAAATTTCCAAAAAATTCAGGGGTGTAGATTTTGACTTGCTGATTCGAAAAATATATCGTGTTACAGTCTAGGAGCAACATTTTACAAAATAGTCAGTATGAAATTATTTTTTTTTTTAATTTTGAAATCCATCATATTTCGATTGACGATTCCGGGAAAATGGTGGGAGTTGTCGAAGAAAAGAGGCCGAAATTGACTTCGAAAGGTCCAAATGTACAAGAAAATGTCTTTGGGTAATTTTCGAAAATGACCGAAAGTGGGTCAAAATTTTCATAAAAAAAATTGAGCTTTTGAAAAAGTTGCTTAAAAATCCGCAAAAAATGCAGAGATGTAGATGTCGACGTGCTGATTCGAAAAATATAACGTATTTACGGTCTCGAGGCAACACTTTAAAAATATTCGGTTTGAATTTGAGTTTTTACAAAATGGTTTCAATTGCCATTTTTCGATTAGCAATTCCGGAAAAATACTAGAAGTTATCGAAGAAATGAGGCTGAAATTAACTTCTGGAAGTCGAAATCTACAAGAAATATCATTTTTTTATTTTCGAAAATGGTTGAAAAATGCTCAAAATTTTCATAAGGGAATTGAAAAATTGAGCTTTGAAAAAGTTGCCTAAAAATCCTTAAAATTCAGAGATGTAGATCTCGACGTACTGATTCTAAAAATATAGCGTCTTTACGGTTCCGATGTAACAGTTTGGAAATATCTGGTTTGAAATTAATTTTTTTCAAAAATCTTCAAAATTGCCGCATTTCGATTGGAGATTCCGGTAAAATGGTAGGAGTTATCGAAGAAGTGACGTCGCAATTAACTTCTGGAGGTCGAAATCTGCAAGAAAATGTTTTTGGGTAATTTACGAAAATGGTCGAAAAAGAGCCAAAATTCTCAAAAAAAATTGAGCCTTTGAAAAAGTTGCTTAAAAATCCGCAAAAAATTCAGAGATGTATATGTCGACGGGCTGATTCTAAAAATATAGCCTGTTTAGAGTCCCGGGGCCACATTCTAAAAATATTCGGTTTGAAATTTGTTACAAAATGTTTTCAATTGCCATTTTTCGATTGGCGATTCCGGAAAAATAATAGGAGTGATCGAAGAAATGAAGCCGAAATTAACTTCTGGAAGTCGAAATCTACAAAAAATCTACATCTTTGGGTAATTTTCGAAAATGGTCGAAAAATGCTCCAAATTTTCATGAGGAATTGAAAAATTGACCTTTTGTACAAGTTGCCTACAAATGCTCAAAAAATTCAGAGATGTAGATCTCGACGTGCTGAGTCGATAAATATAGTTACTACATATTACAGTCCCGGAGCAACATTTTGGAAATATTCGACGTGAAATTAGTTCTTTTTAAATCTTGAAAACTGGCATATTTCGATTGGCGATTCTGGAAAAATGGTGGGACTTGTCGAAGCAAAAAAAGGCCAAAATGTACTTCTGAGGGTCCAAGTTTAGAAGAAAATGTCTCTGGGTAATTTTCAAAAATGGTCGAAAGAGTCAAAATTTTCATAAAGGGGAAGTATTGAAAAATTCAGATTTTGAAAAAGTTGCCTGAAAATTCGCAAAAAATTCTGGGATGTAGATTTACATTTGCTGATTGAAAAATATGGCTTGTTTACGGTCCTGGAGTAACATTTTAGAAGTATTCGATTTTTAAATTAAATTAAAAAAAAATGTTTTAAATTGCCATTTTCAATTGGAGTTTCCGGAAAAATAGTAGGAGTTATCTAAAAAAAGAGGTCCAAATTTACTCTTGAAGGTTGAACTCTACAAGAAAATGTTTTTCGATAATTTTCGAAAAGGTTCAAAATTATCGGAAGGGAATATTGAAAAATTGAGTTTTTGAAAACGTTGCATAAAAATCCGCAAAAAATTCAGTAATGTGGATCTGGACGTCTTGAGTCGAAAAATATAGTGTGTTTACAGTTCCGGAGCAACATTTTATAAATATTCAGTTTGAAATTATTTTTTTTTAATCTTGAAAATCGCCATATTTCAATTTGGGATTCCGGAAAAATGGTGGGAGGGTTCGAAGAAAAGAGGCCAAAATTTACTTCTGGAAGTCGAAATCCACAGGAAAATGTCTTTGGGTAATTTTCGAAAATGGTCGAAAAAGTCAAAATTTTCAAAAAAAAATTGAGCCTTTGAAAAAGTTGCCAGAAAATCCGCAAAAAATTCTGGGATGTAGAGCTACATTTGCTGATTGAAAAATATGGCTTGTTCAAGGTCCTTTTAGAAGTATTCGATTTTGAAATTAAATTAAAAAAAAAAGTTTTAAATTGCCATTTTTCAATTGGTATTTCCGGAAAAATAGTAGGAGTTATCTAAAAAAAAGAGGTCCAAATTTACTCTTGAAGGTTGAACTCTACAAGAAAATGTTTTTCGATAATTTTCGAAAAGGTTTAAAATTATCGTAAGGGAATATTGAAAAATTGAGTTTTTGGAAAAGTTGCCTAAAAATCCGCAAAAAATTCAGGGCTGTGGATCTGGACGTCTTGAGTCGAAAAATATAGTGTGTTTACAGTTCCAGAGCAACATTTTATAAATATTCAGTTTGAAATTATTTTTTTTAAATCTTGAAAATCGCCATATTTCAATTTGGAATTCCGGAAAAATGGTGGGAGGGTTCGAAGAAAAGAGGCCAAAATTTACTTCTGGAAGTCGAAATCTACAGGAAAATGTCTTTGGGTAATTTTCGAAAATGGTCGAAAGTCAAAATTAAAAAAAAAAAATTGAGCTTTTGAAAAAGTTGTCAGAAAATCCGCAAAAAATTCTGGGATGTAGATCTCCATTTGCTGATTGAAAAATATGGCTTGTTCAAGGTCCTTTTAGAAGTATTCGATTTCGAAATTAAATAAAAAAAAATGTTTTAAATTGCCATTTTCAATCGGAGTTTCCGGAAAAGTAGTAGGAGATATCTAAAAAGGAGGTCCAAATTTACTCTTGTAGGTTGAACTCTACAAGAAAATGTTTTTCGATAATTTTCGAAAAGGTTCAAAATTATCGTAAGGAAATATTGAAAAATCGAGTTTTTGAAAAAGTTGCCTAAAAATCCGCAAAAAATTCAGGGATGTAGATCTCCGTTTGCTGATTGAAAAATAAGGTTGTTTAAGGTCCTGGAGTAACATTTCAGGAGTATTCAATTTTGAAATTAAATTAAAAAAAAAATGTTTTAAATTGCCATTTTCAATTGGAGCTTTCTGAAAAATAGCAGGAGTTATCTAAAAAAAGAGGTCGAAATTTACTCTTGAAGGTTGAACTGTACAAGAAAATGTTTTTCGATAATTTTCGAAAAGGTTCAAAATTATCGTAAGGAAATATTGAAAAATTGAGTTTTTGAAAAAGTTGCCTAAAAATCCGCAAAAAATTCAGGAATGTGGATCTGGACGTCTTGAGTCGAAAAATATAGTGTGTTTACAGTTCCGGAGCAAGATTTTATAAATATTCAGTTTGAAATTTTTTTTTTAATCTTGAAAATCGCCATTTTTCAATTTGGGATTCCGGAAAAATGGTGGCAGGGTTCGAAGAAAAGAGGCCAAAATTTGCTTCTGGAAATCGAAATCCACAGGAAATTGTCTTTGGGTAATTTTCGAAAATGGTCGAAAAAGTCAAAATTTTCAAAAAAAATTGAGCTTTTGAAAAAGTTGCCAGAAAATCCGCAAAAAATTCTGGGATGTAGATTTACATTTGCTGATTGAAAAATATGGCTTGTTTACGGTTCTGGAGTAACATTTTAGAAGTATTCGATTTTGAAATTGAATTAAAAAAAAAAGTTTTAACTTGCCACTTTTCAATTGGAGTTTCCGGAAAAATAGTAGGAGTTATCTAAAAAACGAGTTCCAAATTTACTCTTGAAGGTTGAACTCTACAAGAAAATGTTTTTTGATAATTTTCGAAAAGGTTCAAAATTATCGTAAGGAAATATTGAAAAATTGAGTTTTTGAAAAAGTTGTCTAAAAATCCGCAAAAAATTCAGGAATGTGGATCTGGACGTCTTGAGTCGAAAAATATAGTGTGGTTACAGTTCCGGAGCAAGATTTTATAAATATTCAGTTTGAAATTATTTTTTTTAAATCTTGAAAATCGCCATATTTCAATTTGGGATTCCGGAAAAATGGTGGGAGGGTTCGAAGAAAAGAGGCCAAAATTTACTTCTGGAAGTCGAAATCTACAGGAAAATGTCTTTGGGTAATTTTCGAAAATGGTCGAAAAAGTAAAAATTTTCAAAAAAAAATTGAGCTTTTGAAAAAGTTGCCAGAAAATCCGCAAAAAATTCTGGGATGTAGATCTCCATTTGCTGATTGAAAAATATGGCTTGTTTAAGGTCCTGGAGTAACATTTTAGAAGTATTCGATTTTGAAATTAAACAAAAAAAAATGTTTTAAATTGCCATTTTCAATGGGAGTTTTTCGGAAAAGTAGTAGGAGTTATCTAAAAAAAGAGGTCCAAATTTACTCTGGTAGGTTGAACTCTACAAGAAAATGTTTATCGATAATTTTCGAAAAGGTTCAAAATTATCGTAAGGGAATATTGAAAAATTGAGTTTTTGAAAAAATTGCCTAAAAATCCGCAAAAAATTCAGGAATGTGGATCTGGACGTCTTGAGTCGAAAAATATAGTGTGTTTACAGTTCCGGAGCAACATTTTATAAATATTGTTTGAAATTATTTTTTTTTAATCTTGAAAATCGCCAATTTCAATTTGGGATTCCGGAAAAATGGTGGGAGGGTTCGAAGAAAAGAGGCCAAAATTTACTTCTGGAAGTCGAAATCCACAGGAAAATGTCTCTGGGTAATTTTCGAAAATGGTCGAAAGAGTCAAAATTTTCAAAAAAAAAATTGAGCTTTTGAAAAAGTTACCAGAAAATCCGCAAAAAATTCTGGGATGTAGATTTACATTTGCCGATTGAAAATTGTGGCTTGTTTACGGTCCTGGAGTAACACTGTAGAAGTATTCGATTTTGAAATTAAATTAAAAAAAAAGTTTTAAATTGCCATTTTTCAACTGGTATTTCCGGAAAAATACTAGGAGTTATCTAAAAAAAGAAGTCCAAATTTACTCTTGAAGGCTGAACTCGACAAGAAAATGTTTTTCGATAATTTTCGAAAAGGTTCAAAATTATCGTAAGGGAATATTGATAAATTGAGTTTTTGAAAAAGTTGCCTAAAAATCCGCAAAAAATTCAGGAGTGTAGATCTGGACGTCTTGAATAAAAAAATATAGTGTGTTTACAGTTCCGGAGCAACATTTTATAAATATTCAGTTTGAAATTATTTTTTTTAAATCTTGAAAATCGCCATATTTCAATTTGGGATTCCGGAAAAATGGTGGGAGGGTTCGAAGAAAAGAGGCCAAAATTTACTTCTGAAAGTCGAAATCTACAGGAAAATGTCTTTGGGTAATTTTTGAAAATGGTCAAAAAAGTCAAAATTTTCAAAAAAGAGCTTTTGAAAAAGTTGCCTGAAAATCCGCAAAAAATTCAGGGATATAGATTTTCATTTGCTGATTGAAAAATATGGCTTGTTTACGGTCCTGGAGTAACATTGTAGAAGTATTAGATTTTGTAATTAAATTAAAAAAAAGTTTTAAATTGCCACTTTTCAATTGGTATTTCCGAAAAAATAGTAGGAGTTATCTAAAAAAAGAGGTCCAAATGTACTCTTGAAGGTTGAACTCTAAAAGCAAATGTTTTTCGATAATTTTCGAAAAGGTTCAAAATTATCGTAAGGGAATATTGAAAAACTGAGTTTTTGAAAAAGTTGCCTAAAAATCAGCAAAAAATTCAGGAATGTAGATCTGGACGTCTTGAGTAAAAAATATAGTGTTTTTACAGTTCCGGGGCAACATTTTATAAATATTCAGTTTGAAACCAATTTTTTTAAATCTTGAAAACCGTCATATTTCGATTGACGATTCCGGAAAAATGGTGGGAGTCGAAGAAAAGAGGCCAAAATTTGTTTCTGGAGGTCTAAGTCGGGAAGAACATATCTTTGCATAATTTTCGAAAATGGTTGAAAAAGATTCAAAATTTTCAGTGTATTGAAAAATTAAACTTTTGAAAAAGTTGCTCAAAAATCCTCAAAAAATTCAGGGAGGTAGATTTCGACGTGTTGATTCCAAAAATATAGCAACATTTTGAAAATATTTGATTTGACATTTAATTTTTTTTTTATCTTAACTGCCATATTTCGATTTGCGATTCCGGTCAAACACCAGGAATTATCAAAAATTGTCAAAAACTGCCCAAAATTTTCTGAAACGAGTATGTATTGCAAAATCGAGCATTTGAAAAAGTCGCCTAAAAACCCTCGAAAAATTCAGGGACGTAGATCTCGACCTTCTGTTTAAAAAAATACAGCTTGCTTACGGTCCCGGAGTAACATTTTCGAAAAATTCGACTTGAAATTGAACTTTAAAAAAAAACTTAAAAATTGTCATATTTCCATTGAACATTTGGGAAAAATGATAGGAGTCATCGAAGAAATGAGGGCGAAATCAACTTCTGGAGGTCGAAATCTACAAAAAAATGTCTAGGTAATTTTCGAAAATAGCCAAACGATGAAAATTTTCATAAGTGTAAATATTGTGACTTAATGATTTATTCTATTTAAAAGAAAGGTTCGTGTTCTCAATTTTGACTAGATTCATGTATTTGTGTTACAGTATACATGTTGAAATTGTCTCCCACCACAAATTTGATGACGTCTTCAAAAAATTATTAATCTGAGATTCATTGTTTTGATTTTTGTTACTCCAGTTTTTGTTACTTTCAAATTGGAGCAGTGTGAATCGGGATGTGGGCGTGATTTCCAGGTCGTGAATGAATGCTTAACAGCAGAGAAAAGTTTTATTATAAAATTTAACATTTAGTTATAAAAATAATGCATAATCTGGTTGTAAATTGTATCAATCATAGAACGTGATTACACACCCACTGGCTTACACCGTACTGGTAAAAACATTTATAAAATATATGGGTCGTCTATAAAAGGGTTGGTACTTGAGCTGTTGCTCCTCTCAGTCTTGCGCACAATTCAATTGGCCACAATACTGCGAAGTGGCAAACGCCACTTGGTCACACCTACACCTATCACACTAATACCCAATCGCTTAAATAGAATACAAGAATTTGTACATCGCCATCCACACTCGAAAAAATGCGTTAAACTAAAGTGACACAAGGCATATTGGTTCCCCTTAAGCCTCCACGCTCGGGGGCACCCACCCCCCGAACGCCTTCTCCAGCTCCACTGCCACAGCCAAGCACAACCTGTCGTTCTTGGTGTTCGCCACCACCTGCACCCCGATCGGCAGCCCCTCGCTGTTCAACCCCATCGGGATGTTGGTCGCCGGGAACCCAAGAACGTTGATGATGGCAGTGTAGCTGAAATTGAACGGTTTAACCAGAGGCTCGTTATGGAAAGGCGCGGCCGTGGGGTGCGTGGGGTACAGGAACACCCCGTCATCCCCCAGCAAATCCTCCATCTCCCTCCTCAAGCGCCCCTTCTCCTCCACCAAATGCGTGTGCTTGTCGTCCCCGAACTTGCACCCCCCTTTATCCGCCAGCGCCGTCGCGATCCCGATGAAAGTGTGGTCCGACCTGCCGAAGCACCACTTCACCAGCTCCAGATACGGGTTGATCGACCCCTCCAGGTTGGCCGGCTGCTCCTGGAACGACGGGCCGTTCGGCGTCTTCATGTTGGCGAACCAGATCGGGCCGCTCTTGCGGAACCGCTGGATGGCCACCTTCTTCGTCTTGACCCCGTGGGCCTTCTCCAGGTGCACGCTGATCTTCCCGAACAGCTCCTTGATCTCGTGGTGCACCGGCGACACCGCCACCGAGCCCATGTCGACGTGCTGATTCGAAAAATATGGTGTGTTTAGGGGCCCAGGGCAACATTTTAAAAACACATATTCGCTTTGAAATTCACTTTTTTACAAAACGTTTTAAATTGCCATTTTTCGATTGGCGATTGTGGAAAAATACTAAAAGTTATCGAAGAAGTGAGGCCGAAATTAACTACTGGATGTTTAAATTGATAAGAAAATGTTTTTGGGTAACTTTCAAAAATGCTCAAAATTTTCAAAGGGAATTGAAAAATTGAGCTTTTGAAAAAGTTGCCTAAAAATCTTCAAAAAATTCAGGGATGTAGATCTTGACCTGCTGAGCCAAAAAATATAGCGTGTTTATGGTATCGGAACAACATTTTACAAAATATTCAGTTAAGTTTGAAATTCATTTTTTTTTAAATCTTGAAAACCACCATATTTCGATTGGCGATTCCCGACAAATGGTGAAATTTGTCGAAGAAAAGAGGCCGAAATTCAAATCTGGAGATCTTAAATCTACAAGAAAAAGTCTTTGGGTAATTTTCGAAAATGGTCGAAAAAGCGTCAAAATTTTCAAAAAAAATTGAACTCTGGAAAAAGTTGCTTAAAAATCCGCAAAAATTTAGAGATGTAGATGTCGGCGTGCTGATTCGAAAAATATAACGTTTTTACGGTTCCGAGGCAACATTTTAAAAATATTCCGTTTGAAATTCAGTTTTTTAAAAAATGTTTTAAATTGCGTTTTTCGATTAATGGTTCCGGAAAAATGGTAGGGGTTGTTGAAGAAATGAGGTTGAATTAACTTCTGGAGTTCGAAAAGTACAAGAAAATGCCTCTAGGCAAATTTAGAAAATGGTAGAAAAATGCTCCAAATTTTCATAAGGGGGTATTGAAAAACTGATTTTTTGAAAAAGTTGCCTAAAAATCCTCAAAAACTTCAGGGCTGTAGATCTCGACGTACTGATTCGACAAATATAGCGACTTTATGGTCCCGATGTAACAGGTTTGAAATATTTGGCTTGAAATTATTATTTTTTTTAATCTTTAAAATTGACACAATTTCGATTGGAGATTCCGGTAAAATAGTGGGAGTTATCGAAGAAGTGACGCCGCAATTAACTTCTGGAGGTCGAAATCTACAAGAAAATGTCTTTGGGTAATTTACGAAAATGGTCGAAAAAGAGTCAAAATAAAAAAAAAAAAAATTGAGCTTTTGAAAAAGTTGCCTAAAAATCCTCAAAAAATTCAGGGCTGTAGATCTCGACGTACTGATTCAAAAAATATCGCGACTTTATGGTCCCGATGTAACAGTTTTGAAATGTTTGGCTTGAAATTATTATTTTTTTTAATCTTTAAAATTGACACAATTTCGATTGGAGATTCCGGTAAAATAGTGGGAGTTATCGAAGAAGTGACGCCGCAGTTAACTTCTGGAGGTCGAAATCTACAGGAAAATGTCTTTGGATAATTTACGAAAATGGTCGAAAGAGTCGAAATTTTCAAAAAAAATTGAACTTTTGAAAAAGTTGCTTCAAAAATCCCCAAAAAATTCAGAGATGTAGATATCGACGTGCTGATTCGAAAAATATGGCGTGTTTATGCTATCGGAACAACATTTTACAAAATATTCAGTTAAGTTTTGAAATTAATTTTTTTTTTAAATCTTGAAAACCACCATATTCGGTTGGCGATTCCCGAAAAATGGTGAAAGTTGTCGAAGAGAAGAGGCCGAAATTTAAATCTGGAGATCCAAATCTACAAGAAAATGTCTCTGGGTAATTTTCGAAAATGGTCGAAAAAGCGTCAAAATAAAAAAAAATTGATTTTTGGAAAAGTTGCTCAAAAATCCTCAAAAAAATCAGGGAGGTAGATTACGACGTGTTGATTTCAAAAATATAACGTGTCTATGTTCCCGGAGCAACATTTTGGAAATATTTGATTTGACATTTAATTTTTTTTTTTTCAAATCTTAATTGCCATATTTCGATTTGCGATTCTGGTAAAACACCAGAAGTTATCGAAGAAATGAAGCCGAAATTATCTTCTGAAGGTCCAAATCTACAAGAAAATTTCTTTGGGTAATTTTCAAAATGGTCAAAAAATGCTCAAAATTTTCTTAAAGGAGTATGTATTCCAAAATCGAGCATTTGAGAAATTTGCCTAAATATTCGCACAAAATTCAGGGACATAGATTTCGAACTTCTGTTTCAAAAAATATAGCTTGCTTACGGTCCCGAAGTAACAATTTTGAAAAATTCTATTTGAAATTGAACTTTTTAAAACAATCTTAAAAATTTTCATATTTCCATTGAATATTTTGGAAAAATGATAGGAGTTATCAAAGATATAAGGCCGAAATCAACTTCTGGAGGTCGGAATCTACAAAAAAATTGAGCTTTTGAAAAAGTTGTCTAAAAATTCGCAAAAAATTCAGGGATGTAGATTTTCATTTGCTGATTGAAAAATATGGCTTGTTTACGGTCCTGGAGTAACATTGTAGAAGTATTCGATTTTGAAATTAAATTAAAAAAAAAAGTTGTAAATCGCCATATTTCAATTGGTATTTCCGGCAAAATAGTAGGAGTTATCTAAAAAAAGAGGTCCAAATTTACTCTTGAAGGTTGAACTCTACAAGAAAATGTTTTTCGATAATTTTCGAAAAGGTTCAAATTTATAGCAAGGGAATATTGATAAATTGAGTTTTTGAAAAAGTTGCCTAAAAATCTGCAAAAAATTCAGGAATGTAGATCTGGACGTCTTGAGTCGAAAAATATAGTGTATTTAGAGTTCCGGAGCAACACTTTATAAGTATTCAATTTGAAATTATTTTTTTTAAATCTTGAAAATCGCCATATTTCAATTTGGGATCCGGAAAAATGGTGGGAGGGTTCGAAGAAAAGAGGCCAAAATTTACTTGTGGAATTCGAGATCTACAGGAAAATGTCTTTGGATAATTTTCGAAAATGATCGAAAAAGTCAAAATTTTCAAAAAAAAAATTGAGCTTTTGAAAAAGTTGCCACAAAATCTGCAAAAAATTCTGGGATGTAGAGCTACATTTGCTGATTGAAAAATATGGCTTGTTTACGGTCCTGGAGTAACATTTTAGAAGTATTCGATTTTGAAATTAAATTAGAAAAAAATATTTTAAATTGCCATTTTGAATTGGAGTTTCCGGAAAAATAGTAGGAGTTATCTAAAAAAAGAGGTCCAAATTTACTCTTGAAAGTTGAACTCTAAAAGAAAATGTTTTTAGATAATTTTCGAAAAGGTTCAAAATTATCGTAAGGGAATATTGAAAAATTGAGTTTTTGAAAAAGTTGCCTAAAAATCCGCAAAAAATTCAGGAATGTGGATCTGGACGTCTTGAGTCGAAAAATAGTGTGTTTACAGTTCCGGAGCAACATTTTATAAATATTCAGTTTGAAATTATTTTTTTTAAATCTTGAAAATCGCCATATTTCAATTTGGAATTCCGGAAAAATGGTGGGAGGGTTCGAAGAAAAGAGGCCAAAATTTACTTCTGGAAGTCGAAATCTACAGGAAAATGTCTTTGGGTAATTTTCGAAAATGGTCGAAAAAGTAAAAATTTTCAAAAAAAATTGAGCTTTTGAAAAAGTTGCCAGAAAATCCGCAAAAAATTCTGGGATGTAGATTTACATTTGCTGATTGAAAAATATGGCTTGTTTACGGTTCTGGAGTAACATTTTAGAAGTATTCGATTTTGAAATTAAATTTAAAAAAAATGTTTTAACTTGCCACTTTTCAATTGGAGTTTCCGGAAAAATAGTAGGAGTTATCTAAAAAAAGAGGTCCAAATTTACTCTTGAAGGTTGAACTCTACAAGAAAATGTTTTTCGATAATTTTCGAAAAGGTTCAAATTTATAGCAAGGGAATATTGATAAATTGAGTTTTTGAAAAAGTTGCCTAAAAATCCGCAAAAAATTCAGGAATGTGGATATGGACGTCTTGAGTCGAAAAATATAGTGTGTTTACAGTTCCGGAGCAACATTTTAGAAATATTCAGTTTGAAATTATTTTTTTTAAATCTTGAAAATCGCCATCTTTCAATTTGGGATCCGGAAAATGGTGGGAATTGTCAAAGAAAAATTTACTTTCGGAAGTCTAAATGTAGAAGAAATGTTTTTGGGTAATTTTCGAAAATGGTCGAAAACGATTCAAAAATTTTGGTAAAAGAATTTTGAAACCTTGAGCTTTTGAAAAAGTTGCCTGAAAATCCGCAAAAAATTCAGGGATGTAGATCTCCATTTGCTGATTGAAAAACATGGCTTGTTTACGGTCCTGGAGTAACATTGTAGAAGTATTCGATTTTGAAATTAAATTAAAAAAAAAGTTTTAAATTGCCATTTATCAATTGGTATTTCCGAAAAAATAGTAGGAGTTATCTAAAAAAAGAGGTCCAAATTTACTCTTGAAGGTTGAACTCTACAAGAAAATGATTTTCGATAATTTTCGAAAAGGTTCAACATTATCGTAAGGAAATATTGAAAAATTGAGTTTTTGAAAAATTTGCCTAAAAAATTCAGGAATGTGGATCTGGACGTCTTGAGTCGAAAAATATAGTGTGTTTACAGTTCCGAAGCCACATTTTATAAATATTCAGTTTGAAACTATTTTTTTTAAATCTTGAAAATCGCCATATTTCAATTTGGGATTCCAGAAAAATGGTGGAAGGGTTCGAAGAAAAGAGGCCAAAATTTACTTCTGGAAGTCGAAATCCATAGGAAAATATCTTTGGGTAATTTTCGAAAATAGTCGAAAAAGTAAAAATTTTCAAAAAAAACTGAGCTTTTGAAAAAGTTGCCAGAAATTCCGCAAAAAATTAAGGGATGTAGAGGGATGTAGAGTTACATTTGCTGATTGAAAAATATGGCTTGTTTACGGCCCTGGAGAAGTTTTCGATTTTGAAATTAAATTAAAAAAAAAAGTTTTAAATTGCCATTTTTCAATTGGTATTTCCGGAAAAATAGCAGGATTTATCTAAAAAAAGAGGTCCAAATGTACTCTTGAAGGTTGAACTCTAAAAGAAAATGTTTTTCGATAATTTTCGAAAAGGTTCAAAATTATCGTAAGGGAATATTGAAAACCTGAGTTTTTGAAAAAGTTGCCTAAAAATCAGCAAAAAATTCAGGAATGTAGATCTGGACGTCTTGAGTCGAAAAATATATTGTGTTTTTACAGTTCCGGAGCAACATTTTATAAATATTCAGTTTGAAACCAATTTTTTTAAATCTTGAAAACCGTCATATTTCGATTGACGATTCCGGAAAAATGGTGGGAGTTGTCGAAGAAAAGAGGCCAAAATTTGCTTCTGGAGGTCTAAGTCGGGAAGAAAATATCTTTGCATAATTTTCAAAAATGGTTGAAAAAGATTCAAAATTTTCAGTGTATTGGAAAATTAAACTTTTGAAAAAGTTGCTCAAAAATCCTCAAAAAATTCAGGGAGGTAGATTTCGACGTGTTGATTCCAAAAATATAGCAACATTTTGAAAATATTTGATTTGAAATTTAATTTTTTTTTTAATTAACTGCCATACTTCGATTTGCGATTCCGGTCAAACACCAGGAATTATCGAAGAAATGAAGTCGAAATCTACAAAAAAATGTCTTCGAATAATTTTGAAAATTGTCAAAAACTGCCCAAAATTTTCTGAAACGAGTATGTATTGCAAAATCGAGCATTTGAAAAAGTCGCCTAAAAACCCTCGAAAAATTCAGGGACGTAGATCTCGACCTTCTGTTTAAAAAAATACAGCTTGCTTACGGTCCCGGAGTAACATTTTCGAAATATTCGACTTGAAATTGAACTTTAAAAAAAAACTTAAAAATTGTCATATTTCCATTGAACATTTCGGAAAAATGATAGGAGTCATCGAAGAAATGAGGGCGAAATCAACTTCTGGAGGTCGAAATCTACAAAAAAGTGTTTAGGTAATTTTCGAAAATGGCCAAACGATGTTCAAAATTTTCATAAGTGTAAAGATTGTGACTTATTGATTTACTGTATTTAAAAGAAAGGTTCGTGTTGTCAATTTCGACTAGATTCACATACTATAGAAGTATTTGTGTCACAAATACATGTTAAAATGTCTCCCACCACAAAGTCGATGACGTCCTCAAAAAATTATTAATCTGAGATTCAGTGTTTTGATCTTTGTTAATCCAGTTTTTGTCACTTTCAAATTGGAGCAGTGTGAATCGGGATATGGTCGTGATTTCCAGGTCGTGAATGAATGCTTAACAGCAGAGAAAAGTTTTATTATAAAATTTAACATTTAGTTATAAAAATAATGCATAATCTGGTTGTAAATTGTATCAATCATAGAACGTGATTACACACCCACTGGCTTACAGCGTACTGGTAAAAACATTTATAAAATATATGGGTCGTCTATAAAAGGGTTGGTACTTGAGCTGTTGCTCCTCTCAGTCTTGCGCACAATTCAATTGGCCACAATACTGCGAAGTGGCAAACGCCACTTGGTCACACCTACACCTATCACACTAATACCCAATCGCTTAAATAGAATACAAGAATTTGTACATCGCCATCCACACTCGAAAAAATGCGTTAAACTAAAGTGACACAAGGCATATTGGTTCCCCTTAAGCCTCCACGCTCGGGGGCACCCACCCCCCGAACGCCTTCTCCAGCTCCACCGCCACAGCCAAGCACAACCTGTCGTTCTTGGTGTTCGCCACCACCTGCACCCCGATCGGCAGCCCCTCGCTGTTCAACCCCATCGGGATGTTGGTCGCCGGGAACCCAAGAACGTTGATGATGGCAGTGTAGCTGAAATTGAACGGTTTAACCAGAGGCTCGTTATGGAAAGGCGCGGCCGTGGGGTGCGTCGGGTACAAGAACACCCCGTCATCCCCCAGCAAATCCTCCATCTCCCTCCTCAAGCGCCCCTTCTCCTCCACCAAATGCGTGTGCTTGTCGTCCCCGAACTTGCACCCCCCTTTATCCGCCAGCGCCGTCGCGATCCCGATGAAAGTGTGGTCCGACCTGCCGAAGCACCACTTCACCAGCTCCAGATACGGGTTGATCGACCCCTCCAGGTTGGCCAGCTGCTCCTGGAACGACGGCCCGTTCGGCGTCTTCATGTTGGCGAACCAGATCGGGCCGCTCTTGCGGAACCGCTGGATGGCCACCTTCTTCGTCTTGACCCCGTGGGCCTTCTCTAGGTGCACGCTGATCTTCCCGAACAGCTCCTTGATCTCGTGGTGCACCGGCGACACCGCCACCGAGCCCATGTCGCTGTCCTGGTAGTAGAAATTCAACTGCTTGACGTCGACGGGCTCGTCGAGGCGCAGCTCGGCCGCGTTCTTCCCGGCGATGATCTTCAGCAAGGGGAGGAGGTCCTCGGCGCGCCGGCACATGGGCCCGATCCCCAAGAAGCTCATCTGGTCGATGGTGATGGGGGTGGGGTACTGGCCGTTGTTGGAGACCATGAACTTGGAGGGCTTGTGGCCGAAGATGCCGTTGAAGAAGGAGGGCATGCGGATGGAGCCGCCGATGTCGGAGCCGATGCCGAAGGCCGAGCCGGCCGCCCCCTGGAGGCAGCCCTCGCCGCCGGAGGAGCCGCCGACGATGTGGTTGGTGTTGTAGGGGTTGGAGGAGCGGCCGTGGAGGGTGTTGGCGCTCTCCCACCTGCAACACAGAGGGGGTGAGTGAGTTGGGGACGGCGATAAAACGAATTAGAGTTGTTTGTGATGTTTGTTATTGATTTGAAGACTGCTGCTGGTTTTGGTTAGGCGGGGTGTTATTAATTGGGTGGGAATGGGGTAAGCCCAAGGCTGTAGTTTCAGGTTGGTAAACAATAAATATGTCAATACCTGCAGGTGGTGGAGTAAAATTAATGCGAGGTTTATTATGATAATTTATAAGAGTTAAGTTTACTTAAGTAAGTTAAATTATGGAGACATGGGTTTAAGTACACACTCTGAAATAACTTCGATTCTTTTTTTTATATACACAGGCTATTTTTAAAAGAAACTTTGGGTTTTTTGGCTTATGACGTCGGAGTTAGGGTTCCATGACCGAGCCTTTTGTCTACCTACTAGTGTGGTAAATTGTCTAAAATTAATTAGAAAGAATTTCCATTCAATTCAATCAAACAAATCCAACTCGTTAGATAAATAAAAAAAAAGAAAAAGATTTTGCAATTTTTTTTTGATAACCCCTATAAGTTAAAATTAAAACAGAGGGATGGGTTTTTAAATTACAGGTTATAAGCATGCTATCTGCATGTTTTGAGTGAGTCTTTCATAATAAAATTTTGTGATGACGTCATCAACCTTTTAAATGCAAGTTCTTGATTGCCAATTTTAAAATTTTTCAAACTTTTCATTTTACACTTTTTCGTTTTTTTATTTTCGATTTTTCAGTTTTACAATTTTGCAATTTTTCCATTTTTTTTATTCGAAAAGTTGAAAAATCGAAAAAATTAATGAATCTAAAAATTGGAACCAAGAAAAACGAATCAAATCGATAAATTGGAAAATCCAAAAATGCTAAAATCGAAAAAGTATAGAATCGTCAAAATTGTCGAAAAACTGAAAAATTAAATATCGAGAAACTAAAAACTTGAAAATTGAAAAATAGAAAGATTCTGAAATCGTAAAAATGAAAAACTGAAAATTGAGAAAAAATGCAGAAAAGGATGACAAAAAAAGCGAAAAAAGAGCCACAAAAAAGCCTGTAAGAAAACAGGAATAAAAAAAGGGAGTTAAAATTGGCCATAAGAAAAAGGACTAAAAAAAGTCAAAAAATGCTACCAAAAATGGTGAGATAAAAAGGGCGACAAAAAAACAGGCGACAAAAGACGATCGAAAATAGACAAAAAAAAAAAAGGCGAAACAAAAGACGATTGGTTAAAAAAACGAAAAGCAAAAAACGCGAAAAAACTGTTCAAAAATGATGAACAACAAAGCGATAAAACCAAAAAATAACGATAAAAAAGTGACTAAAAATGGTGTCAAACAATGCTACTAAAAATGGTGAGACAAAAAGGGCGAAAGAGCTAAAAAAGTAGGTGAAAGACGACCAAAAAAATGTAAAAAAAACATGGGAATTAAAAATGCAAAAAATCCCAACGAAAAACACAAAAAAATCGGTATAAAAATGGTGCGAAAAAAAAAGGACAAAAAAAAAAACGAAAAAAAAGGAGCCAAAAAGGGCGACCAAAAATGGTGAGATAAAAAGGGCGAACAGAAAATGGTTTCGTTTTTTCAATTTTTTGTTTCACAATTTTGCAATTTTTCGACATTACAATTTTCCATTTTTCGATTTTTCAATTTCTTGTTTTTTTTGACTTTTCTCTTTTTCGCAATTTTTTAATTTTCGTGTTTTCGATTTTAAATCACAATTTTTCGTTTATTCAATTTTTCAATTTCACAATTTTTTTTATTTTCAATATTTATTATATATTTTACCATACATATTTTGTTTTTTTTCATTTTCCATTTTTAAGTTTATTAATTTTAATATTTTCGACTTTTGCAAGTTCTTGATTCCCAGTTTTTCAATTTTTTTTATTCGCAAAGTTGAAAAACTAAAAAAAGAAAAAATTAATGAACCGAAAAATTGGAAAGAAGAAAAAACAAATCGAATTGATAAATTGGAAAATCCAAAAATGCTGAAATCGAAAAAGTATAGAATCATCAATATTGAAAAATCGAAAAACTGTAAGACTAAAAGATCGGAAAATAGAAAAATTAAATATGTATCGAGAAATTAAAAAATTAAAAATCGAATAAATGAAAAAGTTTTGAAATCCAATAATTGAAAAATGGTAAAATTGTGAAATCGTAAAATTGAAAAAGCGAAAATCGATAAAAAATGCGGAAAAAAAGACGACAAAAAAAAAAAACAAAAAAAAAAAAAGGACGAAAAAAAAGCGAAAAAAAGGGCCATAAAAAAGTCCGTAAGAAAATGGGAATAAAAAAATGAGTTAAAATTGGCCTCAAGAAAAAGGACTAAAAAAAAGGGAGTCAAAAAAGACGATCAAAAATTGTGAAATAAAAACGGTGTACAGAAAAAATGGTTTCGTTTCTTCAATTTTTTGATTCACAATTTTTCAATTTTTCGTTTCCCCAGTTTTTCAAGATCTTTTTTTTTTGACTTTTCTCTTTTTCGCATTTTTTTAATTTTCGTGTTTTCGATTTTAAATCACAATTTTTCGTTTTTTATTTCCTTTTTTTTTCAATGTTTCTTTTGATTTTCTAATGTATCGTTTATTCAATTTTTCAATTTCGCAATTTTCTTAATTTTTAATATTTTCGACTTTTGCAAGTTCTTGATTTCCAGTTTTTAAATTTTTCAATTTAACAATTTTGCAATTTTTCAATTTTTTTTTATTCGAAAAGTTGAAAAACTAAAAAAAGAAAAAATTAATGAATCGAAAAAGTATAGAATCATCAATATTGTAAAGTCAAAAAACTGTAACACTGAAAAATTGAAAAATCGAAAAAATGAAAAAGTTTTGACATCCAAAAAATGAAAAATGGTAAAATTCTGAAATCGTATAATTGAAAAAGTGAAAACTGGGAAAAAGCGGAAAAAAGGACGACAAAAAATGGGAAAAAATTGCCACAAATAAAGCCCGTAAGAAAATGGGAATAAAAGAGGAAGTTAAAATTGGTCTCAAGACAAACGACTAAAAAAAGGGGGTCAAAAAACACGACCAAAATTGGTGAAATAAAAAGGGTGAACAAAAAAAAATGCATTCGTTTCTTAAATTTTTGATTCACAACTTTCCAATTTTGCAAATTTTCGATAATCTTTAATTTTTCGATTTCTCAGTTTTTCAAAATCTTGTCTTTTGATTTTTCTCTTTCCCAATTTTTTTATTTTCGTTTTCTCCATTTTCTATCACAATTTTTTGTTTTTTCATTTTCTTTATTTTTTCAATGTTTCTTTTGATTTTATAATTTTTCGTTTATTAAATTTTTCAAATTTTCAATTTTTGATTTTCTATTCCTTGATTTTCCTATTTTAAAAATTTTCAATTTAGTAATTTTTGAATTTCCAGTTATCCGATTTTTCCATTTCTTTGATTTCGCAATACATATTTGGTTTTTTGGATTTTTGAATATATAAACCAAAAAATTGGTAAATTGAATAAGTGGAAAATCGAAAAATTCAGAATCGAAAAACTCAAGAAACGAAAAAAGAAACATTGAAAAACTAAACATTCAAAAAAATTAATGAATCGAAAAATTGGAAAGAAAAACTAATCGAGTCAATAAATTAGAAAATCCAAAAATGTTAAAATCGGAAAAGTATAAAAACATCAAAATTGTAAAACCAAATCGAAAAACTGGACGATCGGAAAATTGAAAAATGAAATATGTATCGAGAAACTAAAAAATCAAAAATCGAATAAATTAAAAAGTTTTGCGATCAAATAATTGAAAAATGGTAAAATTTTGAAATCCTAAAATTGAAAAAAATGCGGAAAAAAGAACGACAAAAAAGTACGGAAAAAAGGGACGACAAAAAAAATCGAAAAAAGGGCTACAAAAAGCCCGTAAAAAAATCGGAATACAAAATGACTACCAAAAATGGTGAAATAATGAGGGTGAACCAAAAAAATGGTTTAGTGTCTTCAATTTTTGATTCACAATTTACGAATTTTGTAATTTTTTGACATTACAATCTTGCATTGTTCGATTTTTCTATTTCCCAATTTTTAATTTTTCGATCTTTTCTTTCCTTATTTTTCAATTTTCGTTTTCTCGATTTTAATCACAATTTTTCGTTTTTTCATATCTTTATTTTTTCAATGTTTCTATCGATATTATAATTTTTCGTTTATTAAATTTTTCAAATTTTCCTTGATTTTCCTATTTTAAAATTTTTCAATTTAGTATTTTTTTTTACAATACATATTTCGTTTTTTCAATTTTTGAATTTGTCGTTTCTTCAATTTTACAAGTTTTGATTTCCAATTTTTAGATTTCATTTTACGTTTTTTTATTTTTGATTTATCAATTTTACTGAAGAAATTAAAAATTGAAACACTGAAAAACTAAAAATCGGAAAAATTAGCGAATCGAAAAATTGAAAAGAAGAAAGATGAATCGAATCGATAAATTGGAAAATCCTGAAGACCGGAAAATTGAAAACATTTAATATTGAGAAACTAAAAATCTAAAAATCGAAAAATTAAAAATTCTGAAATGGTAACAATGAAAAACTGAAAACTGAAAAAAAATGCAGAAAAAAAGGACGATAAAAAAAGGGAAAAAAAGGGGCCACAAAAGAGCCCCTAAGAAAATGGGATTAAAAAAGGGAGTTAAAATTGGCCACAAGAAAAAGGACTAAAAACAGGGAGTCAAACAAAAGGCGACCACAAATGGTGAGATAAAAAGGGGGAACAAAAAATCAGGAAAAAAAGAGGGAAGCAGGCTCCTAAAAAATCGAAAAAAAAATAGATAAATACGAAAATAAGTGAGAAAAAAAAAATCAACAAAAAATAAAAGACAATAAAAATCGACAAAAAATCTTTAAAAAAAAAGGTGGCGAGAAAAAAATGCGCAAAAAAAGAAACAGGCGCCAAAAGAAAGACGATAAAAAAAGAAGAAAAGTAATATGGAGAGTAAAAACTGCGGAAAGAAACTAGAAAAAAACAAAAGACAAAATAAAAGAGCATAAAAATCAAACAAGTCGTTAAAAAGAGGGACAAAAAGGGTCAAAGAATCCAAAAAAAGGTAACAAAAAAGGGAAAAAACAAATCGAAATAAAATTTGGGAAAAAAGGTGACAAAAATGCGGGAAAAAAGGACGATAAAAAAACAATAAACATAGAACTTAAAAAAATAAAAATAAAATAAAAAAGGACAAAAAAATGCTACAAACCAAAAGAAAAAAAAACAAAAATGGCAAGGGAAAGAGAAGATTAAAAATCGACAAAAAATGCGGAAAAAGGGATGAGAAAAAATACGAAAAATGGACGACAAAAAAGCCGCTAGAGCGACTTTTAAAAAGGGTGAAATAAAAAGGGGAATAAAAAATCGGCGGAAAACAGACGTAAAAAATGTGCCAAAAAAAAAACAGAACGATAAAAACGGGCCACAAAAAAAAATAAAAAAAAAAAACAAAAAAAGTCAACAAAAAAGCGACAAAGGAAAGCAAAAGCAAAAAACCGCCAAAAAAATGACCATAAAACAACAGAGAAAAAAAAAACGAAAAAATGCTAAAACGGCAAAAAAGCGACATATAAAAAAAATCAGCAGAAAATACGCGAAAAGCGCAAAAAATGCAAGATAAAAAGACGACAAAATGTGATTAAAAAATCGATAAAAAATAGAACCAAAAAAGTCAAAAAGCAATAAAAAAGGTAAATAAAGGTAAGATTAGCGATTTACCAATTTTCCGATAACCTTAAAACATTTGTGAGATTTCAAAACAGTCAGTTTTACAGTTTTGGATCCTAATTTTTTACAATTTTGTTTTTTTTTTTAATCCAAACGTCAAACGCAAAAAATAGTGGCCACAAAAGAACCGAGTTTTTTTTTTTCAAATCAGTTCCTTGCAGGGTTAGTTTTCCAATTTCTATGAAAATACATTATTATTTTTGAACACAAATGTTACGCCACTGCTCAAAACCAAAGTGACAGATTGTGACGACTTGACATGTTCTGCCCACAAAATTTCTACTCTAGTGTAACACAGATACAATTTATTTCCTCGTTCTGTCACTGCACACTTTATTTTTTCCGAATTTGCAGACATGTCACCCTGAACACTGCAGCATTTAATTGGAAATTAACAAAACAAAAATGAAACCTGAATGCCCAGACAGGAACCTTGAACAACAATATTTTTAATGAAAGTTTAACTACCTATAATAATCATTCACAACCTTTAATTATTTTCTTCATTTTTTATTTAATTACCCAAAAAAACAGCAACTGACCATGTTGCTACATTTAAATAACACAAACAACATCAATGCCACATTTCGTTGCAAGATAGTGCAACGTCCGAGGTCTCAAAATTCTTACGTATTATATGTAAAATATTCCATGTAAGTATTGTTGGCTGCATAACTCATCACGTCCTGTCAAAATAAACCGAACGAAGTAAGTTACGACAAACGAGTTTGTTTATGAATGACACCACAATTATTTTTCCTAGCGGCCAGAATAATCCACACCAGTGAAATAAGACATAAAGAAAGGTTTGCACACAACACGTGAAAAATACCACACTCTCCATAATTAATTTCGATTAGTTACAGCTGCCGAGGTCAGATAAGACGAAAAAATCAGCAACGACTTTACTTTTCCACTGCTTTGTCACCGCTATTGATATGAAACATGTAAATTACTGCTATAAATATGCGATTAGTCACACATTATTTCTGGTCCAAATCGTTTATAAACAAATAATAAAAAAAAAAATCATTGTTTTCAGGTATACACCGTAGCACCGACATGAGGCAATTTTAGGCGAAATTGCGAATCCACGGTTGTTACCATGGTCACGAGATAAATCATACCGGTGTCTACAAAACTACTACAATTGAAACGACAAAATTATATTTGCTTATTATCTCTTACTTAGTTGCTAAAAAGCAACATTACATAATTTAGTTTGTCATAAACAAGCAACACGTAGTCGTTCGAATACAATTACGAACTAATCAATACATGCCACAAGTCGTAATTAATTTTAATTAAAAATAAACAATGATTGTTCACATTTCATGGCACAATAAAAGGCGTTTGGCAACACGATAAAGTTCGAAATAAATTTACGGTTAACCACGACTCCGTGTGTACTCTTATCTATCATCAACGTCAAAACACCAACAATTTACACTTTTATCTCTGAATTATGATCAGCTGTTTTGTGAATCAAAAGCCATAGTTTTAAGTCCGCTTTATCAAAGTGCAATTTATCTGATTATCGCATTGATTGAACCTGAGCCTGTGTCTGCTGATATCAGGTCGTCGATCAATAACCCCCGTCGTGCCAAAATTATTATAATTAATTATCAAATTAATCGCTCGATTAAGATTCAATGTAGTGGATCTGCACTTTCGTGTTCCACTACCTGCCGAAACTTTCTCGACAATCAAGCGTGCCCCAGTTCACCTCGGCTAACTCGATTGAATTCGTAAGTTGTGATTCGCTTTCTTATCCGAGCCGATTATGAGCGCGAGTCTGAACTTTGACCCTGACCCGGCGATTTAAAGCACATTCGCCTAATTTATAAACACAGGGACTAATTTAGTCATTTCCCTCTTCCGGTGAAAGCGGGCAAATAATTAATTACCGGAAGCCATCCAGGGGGTTTTTCGCTCGCGTGTCGCGTGTTTGTGATCGTGCTAATGGAAATTAAGCTATTAGAATCGTCATGTGACACGGCTGGTAACTAGACGGGAATAAAAAATTGGTTTGACGTTATTTCGACAGAATTTGCCTTGCCCTTGACGTAAAATTTCGCTATTTTGAAAAGTTATCAAAAATTTTTGCGATTTTTGTTTTCTGAAAAACTCTAGATCTTTTTTGTTTCTTGAGTTTTTCGATTTGCATTTTTTCGAGTTTTTAAGTTTAAAATTTTCACGTTTTCAATTTTACAACTTTTGAATTTTTCAATTTCTCAATTCGTCAATTTTTCCAAATTTTCGATTTCTAGTTTTTCGTTTCGGTTTTAGCTTTGCTTTATTTTTACAATTTTTGTCAATTTAAAATTTTTCATTATTTCGTTTCATCAAATCGAGTTCGAGTTTCCATTTTAAAATTTGTATTTTTTCAATGTTTCTTTCGATTTTTACAATTTTTTAGTTTTATTTTTCGATTTTACGTTTTTTCGTCTTTCTAGTTTTTCTATTCATTAAGATTTTTCGATTTTCCACGTTTTCGGTTTTGCAATTTTTCAACTTTTCGAATCAAAAAACTGGAAACATTGCAAAATTGCAAGATTGTAAAGCTGAAAAATCATATACGAAAAAAATAAACAGTATAAAATCAAAAATTAAAGAAGCGGAAAATCGAAAAAATGAAATATGTATTGTAAAATCGAAATTTTGAAAATAAAAGAAACCGGAAACTTGATTGAAAATCCAAAAATTACAAAATTAAAAAAATTAACAATCGATTAAAGAAGAAATTATAAAATCGAAACAAACATTGAAAAATAAAAATAAAGGAAATTAAAAAACGAATTGTGATATAAAATAGAGGAAATAAAAATTAAAAATTGGGAAAGTGAAAAATAAAAATCAGGAACTTGATAAATTGGAAAAATGAGAAATTACAACATTGAAAAATTGCAAAATTGAAAAAAATAAAGCTAATGTAAAGAAAAACGAAAAATTGTGATAGCAAAAAATAGTAACATTGAAACTAACAATAAAAATCAAGAACCTGAAGAACTGAAGAACCGAAAAATTGAAGAAACAAAAAATTGAAAAATCGAAAAATTAAAAATTGAGAAATTGAAAAATAAAAATCAAGAATCTGAAGAAATGAAGATTAAGAATATCTGAAAAAACGAAAAATTAAAAACTCAAAAAATTGAAAAATTGTAAACCGAAACATTGAAGAAACGAAAAATTGAAAAATCGGAAGAAATATTGAAAAAATAAAGGAAATGAAAAAAACGAAAAATTGAAATCGAGAAAACAAAAATTAAAAATTCGGAAAAAGGGAAAAAATTAAACTCAGGAATTTAAAAAATTGAGGAAACGAAAAACTAAAAAATCGAAACATTAAAAATTGCAAACCGGAAAACTGAAGAAAGGAAAAATTGAAAAATTACAAAAAAAAATAAAACTGAAACTAAAAAATAAATATCTTATCTTAAGGCTTGAAGAAACGAAAAATTGAAAAATAGAAAAATTATTAAAACTTGGGGAACTGAAAAATTGAAAAACGAAAAATTGTAAAATCGAAAGAAAAATTAAAAAAATAAAGGACATGAAAAAACTAAAAATTGGGATATAAAATTGAGAAAACAAAAATTAACAAATCGGGAAAAGTGAAAAAAAAACTCAGGATTTCAAGTTCCTGAGGAAACGAAAAACTGAAAAATCGAAACATAAAAATTGAGATACTGAACAATCGAGAAAAATGAGAAATGTAACAACGAAAAAAATTGACAAATGAAAAAATTCTAAATTGAGAAATTAAAAAATAAAAATCAAGAACTTAAGACCTGAAGAAACGAAAAATTGAAAAATAGAGAAATTACAAATTGAGAAACTGAAAAATTGAAAAACGAAAAATCGAAAGGAATATTGAAAAAAAATAAAGAAATGAAAAAACGTAAAATTGTGATATAAAATCGAGAAGATAAAAATTAAAAAGTTGAGGGTGAAAAATAAAAATAAGGAACTTGATAAATTGGGGAAAGGAAAAATTGAAAAATCGAAAAACAAAAAAAATAAGGAAATGAAAAAACAGAAAATTGTGATATAAAAACGAGGAAATAAAAAATTGGGAAAATCAAATATAAAAATCAAGAATTTGAAAAATTGAGTAAAGGAAAAATTGATAAATTAAAAACTGAGAAACTGAAAAACCGAAAAACTAAAAATTCAAAAATTGGGAAAGTGAAAAATTCCTCAGAAAATGAGGAAACGAAAAACAAAGAATTGAGAAACTGAAGAACCGAAAAAATGAAAAACTAATATCGAAAAAATGGAAACTCCAAAAATTGCAAATCGAAAAACCGGAGAAACGAAAAATTGAAAAATTAAAAAATTGTAAAAATGTAAAATTGACAAATTGATAAATTAAAATCAAGGACTTGAAAAACTGAAGCAAAGAAAAATTGAAAAAACGAAAAACTAAAAACTGGAACACTGAAAAATCGAAAGTAAACGGTAAATTGTGATCTAAAATTGAGAAAATAAAAATTAAAAAAATTGGGAGTCAAAAATAAAAATCAAAAACTTGAAAAATAGTGATATCAAAAAATTATAAAATCGAAGGAAAAGAAAAAACGAAAAAAAGTGATATCAAAGAATTGAAAAATTAAAAATTGTAAAATCGAAAATTTAAAAACCGAAACTTTGAAGAAACGAAAAATTGTGAAACCAAAAAATTATAAAATCGGAGAAACAGAAAAAACGAAAAATAGCCATATCAAAAAATTGAAAATTGAAATAAACATTTGAAAAAATAAAGAAAAAAAAACAAAAAATTGTGATACAAAATCGAGAAAATAAAAACTAAAAAATCGGGAAAGTGAAAAATAAAACTCAGAAACTTGAAACTGAAGAAATGAAAAATTGGAATATTAAGAAATTGTAAAACGGAAACATTGAAAAATAAAAATCAAGAACCTGAAGAACTGAAGAAATGAAAAATTGAAAAAATCGAGAAATTAATAATTGAGAAACTGAAAAACCGAAAATTATAAGCCGAAACATAGAAAAAACGAAAAACTGAAAAATCGAAAAAAATATTCAAAAAATAAAGGAAATCAAAAAACGGAAAATTGTGATATAAAATCGAGAAAATAAAAATTAAAAAATCTGAAAAGTCAAAAATAAAAATCAGGAACTTGGAAAACTGAGGAAACGAAAAATTGAAAAATCGAAAAATTAAAAATTGAAGAAACAAAAAATTGTGAAATAAAATCGAGAAAATAAAAATTAAAAAATCGGGAAAGTCAAAAATAAAAACGAACTGGAAAAATTGGGAAAACGAAAAATAAAAAATCGAAGGTTAAAAATTAAGAAAATGAAAAATCGAAATAATGAGAAATTATAACATTGAAAAGTTGCTAAATTTAAAAACTGCAAATCGAAAAACTGAAAAATTTGGAAGTCGAGAAAAATGAAAAATTGAACATCAAAAAACTATAAAATCGAAGAAAAAGAAAAACTGACTGAAAAATTGAATAAACAAAAGTCAAAAATACGAAAAATTATGAAAACAAATTGAAAAATAGAAAAACTGCAAACGTCAAAAATATAAAAATTATAAAATTCAGAAATTGAACAATAAAAATCAAGAACTTGAAGGACTCAAGAAATGAAAAACTGAAAAATCAAGAAATTAAAATTCGAGAAATTGAAAAACTGAAAACGAAAAATCGAAAAATTGCAAACTAAAACCTTGAAGAAAACTGAAACACTGAAAAATTTAAAAATCAAAAGAAATATGGAAAAAATAAAGGTAATGAAAAACGAAAAATTGTAATATAAAATAGAGAAAATCAAAATTAAAACATTAGGGAAGACAAAAATAAAAATCGGGAACTTGAAAAACTGAGAAAACGAAAAATTCAAAATTAGGAAACGGAAAAATCCAAAACCGAAAAATCAAAACTTTGCAAACTCAAACATTCAAGAAACGAAAAATTGAAAAATCAAAAGAGTTATTGAAGAAAATAAAGGAAATGAAAAAAACGGAGAAAATCGCGATATAAAATAGAGAAAATAAGAATTAAAAAATCGGGAAACTCAAAAATAAAAATCACGAACTTGGAAAACTGAGGAAACGAAAAATTAAAAATTGAAGAAACAAAAAATTGTGAAATAAAATCGAGAAAATAAAAATTAAAAAATCGGGAAAGTCAAAAATAAAAACGAACTGGAAAAATTGGGAAAACGAAAAATAAAAAATCGAAAAATTGCTAAATTTAAAAGCTGCAAATCGAAAAACTGAAAAATTTGGAAGTCGAGAAAAATGAAAAATTGGACATCAAAAAATTATAAAATCGAAGAAAAGGAAAACTGATTGAAAAATTAAAAAATGGAAGTCAAAAAAACGAAAAATTATGAAAACAAAGCATTGAAAAATTAAATAAATTGAAAAATAGAAAAAATGCAAACGTCAAAAATATAAAAATTATAAAATTGAGAAATTGAAAAATAAAAATCAAGAACTTGAAGGACTCAAGAAATGAAAAACTGAAAACGAAAAATCGAAAAATTGCAAACTAAAACAATGAAGAAAACTGAAACACTGAAAAATTTAAAAATCAAAAGAAATATGGAAAAAATAAAGGTAATGAAAAACGAAAAATTGTAATATAAAATAGAGAAAATCAAAATTAAAACATTAGGGAAAACAAAAATAAAAATCGGGAACTTGAAAAACTGAGAAAACGAAAAATTCAAAATTAGGAAACGGAAAAATCCAAAAACGAAAAATCAAAAATTTGCAAACCCAAACATTCAAGAAACGAAAAATTGAAAAATCAAAAGAGTTATTGAAGAAAATAAGCGAAATGAAAAAAACCGAGAAAATCGTGATATAAAATCGAGAAAATGAGAATTAAAAAATCGGGAAAATCAAAAATAAAAATCAGAACTTGGAAAACTGAGGAAACGAAAAATTGAAAAATCGAAAAATTAAAAATTGAAGAAACGAAAAATTGTGAAATAAAATCGAGAAAATAAAAATTAAAAAATCGGTAAAGTCAAAAATAAAAACGAACTGGAAAAATAAAAAATCGAAAAATTGTAAAATTTAAGAACTGCAAACCGAAAAACTGAAAAATTTGGAAGTCGAGAAAAATGAAAAATTTGACATCAAAAAATTATAAAATCGAAGAAAAAGGAAAACTGACTGAAAAATTGAATAAATCAAAGTCAAAAAAACGAAAAATTATGAAAACAAAGCACTGAAAAATTAAATAAATTGAAAAATCGAAAAAATGCAAACGTCAAAAATATAAAAATTATAAAATTGAGAAATTGAAAAATAAAAATCAAGAACTTGAAGGACTCAAGGAATGAAAAACTGAAAAATCAAGAAATTAAAATTTGAGAAACTGAAAAACTGAAAACGAAAAATCAAAAAAATGCAGACTAAAACACTGAAGCAAACTGAAACACTGAAAATTTTTAAAATCAAAAGAAATATGGAAAAAAATAAAGGAAATGAAAAACGAAAAATTGCAATATAAAATGGAGAAAATCAGAATTAAAACATTAGGGAAGACAAAAATAACAATCGGAAACTCGAAAAATTGAGAAAACGAAAAATTAAAAACTGAGAAATTGAAAAATCGAAAAAATGAGAAATTGTAATATCAGAAAATTGTAAAATTCAAAAATCGCAAATCGAAAAATTGATAAAATAAAGGAAATAAAAAAACGAAAAATTGAGATATCAAAAAATTGAAAAATCGAGAAAATAAAAATTAATAAAAATCGGCAAAGTCAAAAATAAAAATCACGAACTTGAAAAATTGGGAAACGAAAAATTAAAAATCGAAATACATAATGAGAAATTATAACATCGACAAATTAAACAATTTGGAAGTCGAGAAATTGAAGAATTAAAAACGTAAAGAAAACGAATGTATGAAAGATTGTGATATGAAAAAATTATAAAATCGAAGAAAAAGGAAAACTGAACAATTGAAAAATTGCAAACCGAAATATTGAAGAAACGAAAAATTATGAACACAAAGCATTGAAAAATGAAAAAAATTGAAAAATAAAAAACAAACACAAAATTGACATCAAAAATTGGTCAAAGGTAAATAAGTCCAGATTTTCGAAAAGTTATAAAATTTGATTTTGCGAATTTTATATTTTTATGACAACCTTTATAACATGTAATTCTAAAAACTATGAGTGCACCGATACTAACAAATATAGTCATTTTTTTGAATATTTCGCAGAGGATTTATTCAGCAAAATTTTTTAGACGACGTCATCCATTTTTTGGGAGGGGATAAACGAATAAATCTTCATAAACTTAAAATGTTTGCAAGATTTCAGAGCATTCTGTTACGCACTTTCAAAGTAAAATTTCAAAATGTTATAAAATTTTGATTTTTTTCCAAAAAACTGCATGTCTTGGGTAGAAACTCAATACGGATTCATAAACCACACGTGCACGCGTATCTTATTTTATAAAATTTAAACAATATTTGACGCCATTCTACTGTCAGTGGGGATGACTAAACAAAATTTTAATCAGTAGTTATTTCAGAATCTACACTACATTCCCACCACACAAAATTTAACTCAGAAATGAAATAATTACCACATGCACAGCTCGGACACGTTGGTCAAGGCTATCGGATAAGCTCCAGTGGCTTTGAGGTAGGCGATCACGTCAGCGTCCTCTTCAGCAATACAATTCTTCCTCCTCGCCAAGCCGGAAGTGTGAATCATTCCTGCAACCGAACACGAACGCCGCGTTACTGGAAGGTCGACGTCTTTCTCGCATTCGGGTGTTTATTTTTAAATCCGACAAGCGGAACTGAGCAGAAACCCTGGCATTTCGAAAATAAACACCCCACGAAAATTATTTATACCCTTCACCGCGATGCAGTCCTTCGTGGTGAACGGGACCCCCAAGAAAGGCTTCTCTTTGGCTAGGGTTTCCTCGGGGATCGTCCCCGATTTGATGAGATCATCGATAGCTTGAGCTTCTTTCCGAGCTTCCGAGTATCTTTCGGCCACCACACAGTTCAGAATTGGATTCACTTCCTCTATCCGCTCGATGAAAGACTCCAGGACTTGCACGCTGGTTATCTGGAGCGAGATAAAAAGAAATAAAAAAAGTAAGTGCGTTTTAACGGGCTGTAAATTGGAGTGGTTAGTGCAGTGGCTTTGCTGCAGAGAGGAAGATTCTAAATTTAATTTGTCGAGGATGGGAACAAAGGTGGGTGGAAGCGTCTGTATTTATGTGACGAGACTCATTTGTGCATACTGGCAAAACTGTGATAAAGGGGACTTATTGTCTATAAAAATTTATGAGGCGTAACATTGAAATTGCCAAAACATGGGAGTATAAATTGTCACAACAAATGAATCACTTTACTTTCTTCCAACCATTGTGTCAAGTCTAATTTGGGCAAGTTTTAAAACGATTGATGAAATTCTAAAATGCGAGTTCTTATTGTTTTTTTAATAATTATTATGGTTGTACACTAATCAAGTACTGCCGAAAATTACTAACAATTATGAAAGTGCTATCAGTTGCAGACGACCTTAAAAATAAAACTTTCAATATAAACAAGTTGGAGGTCTGACCGAAGTGTGGAACTGTACTTAAAAATTAATATTAATACTCATAAATTAACCATCAGCTCCGTTAGTTTTTTGTGACGGTTGTGTATGAATAATTCTATAAAGCACCTGAAGCGCGATTTGCTTAACAAAATTTCGTCATTCAGTTTTTGAAAAGGACCTACTTTTTCAAATTCTAGGAACCATGCAACGTCGGGAACATGAAATTGTAATGATAAAATTCTGAATATTAGTAGCTATGGTTTTTTTTGTAGCGTAATAACACGAATTTAACGACCCGCAACTACTAGAACCATTTGTTTTGTTTTATTTATGGTGATCGACATTGCGATAACTGTTTGATTGCCTACCGACAATCAGTGTGTTAACGATTTGTCGTGTTAGCAACAGAAGTACACAATTTTCGTTTGTGACGTGATGACAATTACCTGTCCACAAAGTCTTTACTTGCATATTTATATTTTTAACCTAGAAATTATACAGCAAAAGTTCCTTATTATCAATAGCAAAACAAGTCTTTAATAATGTGTAGTACAGTATATATCGTTTTACAATCGTGATAAAAACTATAGATAATAGTAAAAAAATCATGTTAATTGGCTGAACTAACCATAACCTTGAAAGAAAATGCACCGATGGGAGGTACCTTCCGATAAATATACATGTATGACGATGACGATGTGCACAGGCGGGTCACTAATAATAATAATTGAGTTCATATCCTGTGTAATGTTGCAAAAATTTCAAGTGCTATGAAACGAAACATACACAAATGTCAAAATTAATATTTGTGATTTTTTGTCAGGTTGGCAACATATTTAAAATTGTGTGATGGTATATCTGACTGTCAAATTGACATTTACGAAACCCAGTCATGTCAGAACCGTGAATTGCCATTTTAGCGTGGCTGCCAATAATTCAGAGTTGCCAACACAAAAATTTGCTTCGATGGTTAATAGTCAGCCGGGATTATGGGACTACAATTTTTTTATCCCCCCCCCCCCCCCCCCTTCTTGTTATTTCTTTCAGCTTTTTTTGCAATTGTTTGCCTTTTTTGTCGCTTTTTTAGCGCCTTTTTAACTAATAGTTTTTCGTTTTCTTGTCGCCTTTTTTGGATTTTTTGTGGAATTTATGACCATTTTTGGCAATTTATTGTCGCTCCTTCGCAATTTTTGGTCTTTTTTTCTCTGTTGATTCCTTCCAGGGTCTTTGTTGTCGTTTTTAGCCGCTTTTTCCGCATTTTTTCATTTTTCGTTGTCTTTTTTTGTCGGCTTGCTTTTATCCCTTTTTTTGATCCCCTTTTTATTCGCTGTTTCTTTGTTGCCATTTTCTAAACTTTCTCTGGCTATTTTTTGTGCCATCTTTTGTTTTTTTCCGGCGCTTTATTGCATCGTTCCTTTTTTTGGCGTTTTTTTTGTCGTCATATTGTGTAGCATTTTCCTTCACTTTTTGTCGTTTTTTTTTTAATGAACTGTTTTTTGTTGCCCCTTTTTCGGTATTTTTTGGTCGCATTTTTGTAACCTCTTTTTCGCCTTCTTTTGACTTTTTTTGTCGTAATTTTTCTGGATTTTTTGTCAGATATATTTATACTCCTTCTAATCGTTTTTTGCAATTTTGGTTCATTTTTTTGGTCTTCTTTTTGTCACTTTTAAATCACCGTTTTTTCCTTTACTTTATTTTTTTGTGGCCCTATTTTTTGACATTTTTGTGAATATGTTTTTTGGAATTTTTCTTATCGGTTTTTCGGTGCCTTTTACATTGCATGCTTTGTTTCTTTTTTCGGCCTTTTTTTGTTGCATTTTTCTTTGTTGCCCTTTCGCCATTCTTTTGTTTTTTTGCATAACCCTTTTTTTGTTGGTTTTTCCATATTTTTTGTTGTCCTTTTTGTGGTTTTCGGCACCTTTTTTCATCGCATATTTCGTCCCCTATTTTGCCACGTCTTTCTTTCTGGCCCTTTTTTTTTTGCCAATTTTTCTACTTCTTTTACCATTTTTTTTAGTAATCATTCTTTTGTCGCTTCTTTATCCTGAACTTTTTGTCGCCAGTTTGCCTCTTTTTTGTCGAGCTTTTGTGACCTTTTTTTCGCCTTCTTTTGTCACTTTCTTTGTCGTCTCTTTTTTTTGTCGTAATTTTTGCGGACTTTTTATTGCCTTTTTCATAATTTTCCGTATATATTTTTTTCATCTTTCGTTTCGTCTTTTTTTATCAGCTATTTCTGTACACCTTTTAATCGTTTTTTCTCAAATTTTGTCCTTTTTTTTGCATTCTTTTGTATTTTTTTTTAAATAACATTTTTGTCGCTTTTTACTTTTTCTGGCCCTTCTTGGTAGCATTTCTGGAAATATTTTTTTTGTATTTTTCTTATCGTTCCTTTTTTTGGATTTACTTTGGTTGCATTTTTCTTTGTCTCCCTTTCGCCATTTTTCTGGTGGCTTCCTTTGTAACTTTTTTTTGGGTCCCTTTTTTGCCGTTCTTTTTTATGGATATTTTTGGCCGCATTTTTTCTACATCTTTTGTCGTCTTTTTTGTTCGCGTTTTTGTGGATTTTTATCTATTTCATGTTTTTTTTTCAGTCGCTTTCTTTTGTCTACTTGTTTTTTTGAGCCTTTTTTCATCGCATATTTCGTCCCCTTTTTGACATTTTTTGCTACGTCTTTCTTTGTGGCCCTTTTCTTACGCCAATTTTTGTACTCCTTTTGCCATTTTTTTTCAATGCTTTTTTGTAATTGCATTCTTTTGCTGCGCTTTTATGACATTTTGTCGCCAGTTTTTGTTACATTTTTCTCTTTTTGTCGCGTCTTTGTAGCCTTTATTCGCCTTCTTTTGTCACTTTTTTGTAGTCTCTTTTTGTTGTCGCAATTCTTCTGAAGTTTCCGTTGCCTTTTTGATCATTTTCCGCATATTTTTTTCATCTTTCGTTTCGTCTCATCATTTTTTGTTTTCCCTTTTTCGATATTTTTTGGTCGAATTTTTGTGATTTTTTTTCCTGTTTTGTCGTGTTTTCTTGTCCTTTGTCTTTCTTGTCATTAGCCTTTGCTACTTTTTTGTTGCATTTTCTTGTGCGTTTTTCGGTGCCTTTTATCATGGCATGCTTCGTCCCCTTTTTTTGTCGCGTTTTTGTAACTTTTTTTCAATTTCTTTTGTGACTTTTTTGTCGTACTTTTTCTGGACTTTTTGTCACCTATTTTTATACTTCTTTTAATCGTTCTTCGCCATTTTTGTTCTTTTTTTTTAATGCCTTCCGTTTGCCACATTTTTAGATCAACGATTTTTTGTCGTTTTTTATTTTTTTGTGGCCCTATTTGTTTAACATTTTTGTGAATATGTTTTTTGGAATTTTCCTTCTTGGTTTTTCGGTACCTTTTTCATTGCATGCTTCGTTCCTTTTGGGTTTCATTTTTCTTTGTCGCTGTTTCGCCATGTTTTTGGTCGCTTCCATTGTAGCTATTTTTTGGTCCTTTTTTGCCGTGTAACAACTCTTTTTTTGTTGGTTTTCCCATATTTTTTGTTTTTTGTTGCTTTTTTTGTGGTTTTCGGCACCTTTTTGATCCAATCTTTCATCCCCTATTTTACCACACATTTTTTTATGGCTTTTTTTTAAATTTTTTTTACTTCTTTTACCATTTTTCTTATCGGCACCTTTTTTCATTGCATGCTTTGTTCCTTTTTTTGGATTTATTTTGGTTGCATTTTTCTTTGTCTCCCTTTTTTGCGTCTTTTATTTGTTCGTGTTTTTGTGGATTTTTGTTTCTGTTTCATGGTCTTTTTTTCAGTCGCTTTCTTTTGCTACTTGTTGTTTATTTTTTCGTGTTTTTTTCAGTACCTTTTTTTCATCGCATATTTCGTCCCCTTTTTGCCGTTCCTTTGCCACGTCTTTCTTTGTGGCCCCTTTTTCCGCCAATTTTTGTACTCCTTTTGGCATTTTTTTCAATGCTTCTTTTGTAACCACTCTTTTGCTGATCTTTGATGACATTTTGTCGCCAGTTTTTTTTTTTACATTTTTGTCTCTTTTTGCCGCGTCTTTATAGCCTTTTTTAGCTTTCTTTTGGCAATTTTTTGTCGTCTCTTTTTGTTGTTGTAATTCTTCTGGACTTTCCGTTGCCTTTTTCATCACTTTCCGCATATTTTTTTCACCTTTCGTTTCGTCTTTTTTTATCATCTATTTTTATACTCCTTTCAATCGTTAGTTCGCCATTTTCGCCCATTTTTTATGCCTTCCTTTTGTCACCTTTTTTTATTGCTTTTTTCTTTATCGTACTTTCGCCATTTTTTTCTGTTGGTTTTCTTTGTTGCTTTTTTCCATATTTTTTGTTCACGTTTTTGTGATTTTTTTTGTCTCTGTTTTACCGTGTTTTTTTCAGTCGCTTTTTTTGCGGGTTTTTCGGTACCTTTTCATCGAATGTTGCCTTCCTTTTTGGCATATTTCGACAATTTTTGTCGCTTTTTTTTATCGCCTTTTTGTGGCATTTTTTACCCTTTTATTGCCTTTTTGTAACCATTTTCGGCATTTGTTGTCTGCTATTTTTTGTATCCTCTTTTTTATCGCTTATTTTGCCAGTTTTTTTGTCGTATCTTTTGGATCGTTATTTGTTGCCCTTTTTCGATTTTTTTGTAGCCTTTTTTTGTAATATTTTTTGTCCTTTTTTTAACGTTTTCTTTTGCCACTTATTTTGGTTGCATTGCTTGTGTTTTTTCAGCGCGTTTTTTTCATCGCAGGCTTTGTCATTTCTTTTGCATTCTTTCTTTATGACTTTTTTTTCTACACCTTTAGACTTCTTTTGGAGTGATTTTTTTATCGCCTTTTTTGTCGCATTTTTTGGATTTATTGTCATATTTTTATTGCTTTTTTCGATATTTTTATTCGCGTTTTTTGATCTTTTTTCTCCGTTTTATCGTGTTTTTTTCTTAATCGCTTTCTTTTGCTATTCTTTTGCCATTTTTTTTGCAAGGTTTTTTGTAATCATTCTTTTGTCACATTTTTCAATCGTTTTTTCTGCACTTTTTGTAGCCAGATTGTCGCATTTTTTTGTTTCTTTTTGTCACGTCTTTGTAGCTTTTTTTTAAACGTTTTTGTTGACCTTTTTTATAGCCGTACTTTTGTCATTTTTTAATTGTCTCTTTTTTGTCGTGTTTTTTACACTTTTTATTGCTTTTTAACATTTTTTGTAGCCATTTTCCGTATTTCTTGCCCATTTTTGACTTTTTTGTAGCATTTTTTTTGTCGCATTTTGTGTCTTTTTTAGGCGTTTTCTTAGCCATTTTTTTTTTGTTGCATTGCTTCTGTATTTTTTCATCGCAGATTTTGTCCCTTTTTTTGCAATTTTTTTTTTAAGATTCTTTCTTCGAAAAAAAGGTCACTTTTCGGCATTTTTTATTAGCTTTTTTAATTGATTTTTTGTCGTCTTCTTTCGGAGCGATTTTTTCTCGTCGCATTTTTTTGAATTTGTCTGCTTTTTTATTACTTTTTTCGATACTTTTGTTCGCGTTTTTTGATTTTAGCCTTATTTTTGACACTTTTTTGTCGTCTCTTCTTTGTCGCATTTTTTTTACACATTTTGTTGCCTTTTCATCAATTTTTTTTGTAGCCATTTTCCGCATTTGTTATCAGCTATTTTTACATCCTCTTTTTTATCGCTTTTTTGCCTTCTTTTGTCGCTTCTTTTGGTCCTTTTTTTTAATCATCGTTATTTGTTGCCTTTATACGACCTTCTTTGTAGCATTTTTGCAACATTTTTGCCCTTTTTAAGGCGTCTGCTTTTACCACTTTTTGTTTCTCATTTTTCTGGATTTTTTATCGCCATTTGGTATTTTTTCATGTTTCGTTTCGTCTTTTTACAAGAATATTCGCATTTTTTTTTGTCCTTTTTTGTCGTTTCTTTTGGTGCCTTTTTTAATCACTGTTTTTTCATTTTGTGATTTTTTTTATTGCATGTTTGTCTCTTGTTTGTCGCGTCTTGGTAGTCTTTTTTTTCATATTTTTGTAGCTTTTTTGCCATTTTGTCATATTTTCGTTTTTTTAGACCTTCTCTTGTGACACTTTTTGTTGTCGGTTGTTGTTTTTGCCGATAAATCACACGTATAAACTCAATATTTGCACGTTTCAGATTGGATTTATTTATTGAATAGCGATTTACCATGCCGACGATAACCTTGAAAACATTTCCAAAATTTCAGACCATTCGGTTTCGCAGTTTCAAAATCTAATTAATGGTATTATACAATTTTCACTGTGGATACTTTCAATAAAAAATCAAGACAGGTTCATAAACCACACATGTATGTTATTCTATAAAGTTGAAATAACCTTTACTATGTACAAGTTTGGGGATGAGGGCTGACTAGACTAATTTTGATTAGCGTTTTACCAACCAGAAGTTCCGTTTCAAAATAAAATGTAGGTGTGAGAACGGTAAGAAAAAAAAACAAAAAGAAAATTAAAACCATAAGATCTACTTAATAATCGTCAATATTTTGAAACAACATCAAGGTTATTGCAAAAAGATCTAGACGCAATAGCTAAGCGCTGTGATAACAAAATATGTTATTGAATAAATTGAACGAATAAATGTAAATTAATCTCGTTTTCTACCAAAGTTACTAATGTAGGAAATCGTGATATTTTGAATAAATCGCTATCGAAAAAAGCGTCTGAACTCAATGATCTAGATGTTATCGTAGACTGAATTCCTTTTTGATAAACAAATCGACAATGCTATCTGTAGAATACAGGGTTTGTGGCAAATTAGAGATTTTCATGGAATATACACAGTTTACAATTTATTTTTGACGAAGATAAAATTTGAAATTGGTTTGTAGATTTATTATTAATATAAGACAGCTGAAAATACGTTTGTTCGGTTTTACGACGCGAATATAAATAATAAATGTGAGCGAAAGGAAACGATAGAAGAAAAAAATCTCTTATATGGATTTTCAATACGGTTCGTGGGATGACACTTGTAAATAAAGTCCCCTATGTTTGCTATGTTTTGATAAAATTTGGTTTTCCCGGTTTCGAATACGTGTCTAGTTAAGGCCCCCTTTTTAGCACAATAGTGAAAGATAAGTCTAAATTTGTCGACTAATGTCACTAAAAATGGAACAATAGGAAACCGATTATACTCGACGCTCCAGCTGCAATCGCCTGTGATAAACCTACGAGCTCCTTAACGCCCCCTTAGCCTCACCGAACCTCTCAATCTCAGTTCACCTGCACACATTATTTGCAAGCAATAGCATAAACATCGCTGTTTACAGAACCTTGAGATTGACTCATCCGGCCACAATTAACCATCGTTAGACGAGCATTCCCCTCTGTCACCAGCCCACCTGTGTCCCGAAATCCGGAAGCCCCCCTGTAAAATTCCCCCATCGCCAAACAAAGAGCCGCAAAAATAAACCCATAAATTTCCAGCCGCATCTAATAACTCTTTTTTTGTTGTTTTTTCCATATTTTTTGTTTTTGTTGCTTTTTTTGTGGTTTTCGGCACCTTTTTTCATCCAAAAATTCATCCCCTATTTTACCACATCTTTCTTTATGGCCTTTTTTTCCGCCAATTTTTGTACTTCTTTTACATTTTTTTTCAAAGTTTTTTTAGTAATCATTCCTTTGCCGCGTCTTTCTTGTTACATTTTTGTCTCCTTTTGTCGGGCTTTTGTAACGTTTTTTTCGCCTTCTTTTGTCACTTTCTTCGTAGTCTCTTTTTTTTTTGTCGTAATTTTTGTGGACTTTTTGTTGCCTTTTTTAAGATTTTCCGTATATATTTTTTTACATCTTTCGTTTCGTCTTTTTTTATCAGCTATTTTTGTACACCTTTTAATCGTTTTTTCGCAAATTTTGTCCTTTTTTGCCTTCTTTTGTAATTTTTTTTTTTAATCACATTTTTGTCGCTTTTTACTTTTTCTGGCCCTTTTTGGTAGCATTTTTGGGAATATTTTTTTTTTGTATTTTTCTTATCGTTCCTTTTTTTGGATTTATTTTGGTTGCATTTTTCTTTGTCTCCCTTTCGCCATTTTTCTGGTGGCTTCCTTTGTAGCTATTTTTTGGGTCCCTTTCTTGCCGTTCTTTTTATGGATATTTTTGGCCGCATTTTTTCTACATGTTTTGTCGTCTTTTTTGTTCGCGTTTTTGTGGATTTTTGTCTATTTCATGGTCTTTTTTTCAGTCGCTTTCTTTTTCTACTTAGTTGTTGATTTTTTTTGTTTTTTTGGAGCCTTTTTTCATCGCATATTTCGTCCCCTTTTTGGCGTTTTTTGCTACGTCTTTCTTTGTGGCCCTTTTCTTCCGCCAATTTTTGTACTCCTTTTGCCATTTTTTTTCAATGCTTTTTTGTAATTGCATTCTTTTGCTGCGCCTTTATGACATTTTGTCGCCAGTTTTTGTTACATTTTTCTCTTTTTGTCGCGTCTTTGTGGCCTTTTTTCGCCTTCTTTTGTTACTTTTTTGTAGTCTCTTTTTGTTGTCTCAATTCTTTTGGAGTTTCCGTTGCCTTTTTCATCATTTTCCGCATATTTTTTTCATCTTTCGTTTCGTCTTTTATTGTCAGCTATTTTTGTACACTTTTTAATCGTTTTTTCGCCAGTTTTGTCCCTTTTTTATGCCTTGTTTTGTCATTTTTTTAAATCATCTTTTTTTCGCTTTTTAATTTCTTGTGGCCCTTTTTGTTAGCATTTTTGTGAATATTTTTTTTTGGTATGTTTCTAATGGGTTGTTCGGCGCCTTTTTTCATTGCATTCTTTGTCCCTTCTTTTAGGTTTTTTTAGTCGCATTTTTCTTTGTCGCCTTTTCGCCATTTTTTTGGTCCCTTTTTGCCGTTCTTTTTTATGGATATTTTTGGCCGCATTTTTTCCACATTTTTTGTCGTCTTTTTAATAACTCTTTTTTTTTTGTTTTTTCGGATATTTTTTGTTCGTGTTTTTGCGGATTTTTGTTTCTGTTTCTTTTTTTCAGTTGCTTTCTTTTGCTACTTTGTTGTTGATTTTTTTGAGTTTTTTTGGCACCTTTTTTTATCGCATATTTCGTCTCCTTTTTGGCGTTTTTTGCCACGTCTTTCTTTGTGCAATTTTTTTCCGCCAATTTTTGTACTCCTTTTGGCTTTTTTTTTTGCTTTTTTTGTAACCATTTTTTTGCTACTCTTTTATGACATTTTGTCGCCAGTTTTTGTTACATTTTTGTCTCTTTTTGTCGGGTCTTTGTAGCCTTTTTTCTCCTTCTTTTGTCACTTTTTTGTTGTTCTAATTCTTCTGGACTCTCCCTTGCCTTTTTATCATTTTCCGAATATTTTTTTCATCTTTGGTTTCGTCTCTTTTTTATCAGCTATTTTTTTTACTCCTTTTAATCGTTGGTTCGCCATTTGTGTCCATTTTTTATGCCCTCCTCTTATCACCTTTTTTTTTTAACCTTTTTTTATTTTTTTGTGGCCCTATTTGGTTATATTTTAGTGAACTTTTTTTTGTCGCTGTTTTCTTTGTTGCCCTTTGACATTTTTTTCTGTTGGTTTTCTTTGTAGCTATTTTTTGGTCCATCGTTGGCGTTCTTTTTTTGGAATTTTTTGTAGCATTTTTTTCTGGACTGGTGTCGTTTTTTGAAACTATTTTTTGTTGCTTTTTTCCATATTTTTTGTTCACGTTTTTGTGATTTTTTCAGTCATTTTTTTTGCTGCTTTGTTTTTGCTTTTTTTGCGGGTTTTTCGGTACCTTTTCATCTAATGTTTCGTCCCTTTTTGGCGTATTTCGCCAATTTTTGTACTCATTTTGAAATTTTTTAACCATTCTTTTGTCGCTTTTTTCATCGCGTTTTTTTTGTAGAATTTTTGTCATACTTTTATTGCCTTTTTATCACCTTTTTGTAGCCATTTTCTGCATTTGTTTTCGGCTCTTTTTCTATCCTCTTTTTTATCGCTTATTTTGACATTTTTTTGTCGCTTCTTTTGGTCCTTTGTTAATCACCTTTTTCGACCTTTTTTTGTAGCCTCTTTTTATCGCATTTTTGCGTTTTCTTTTTCCATTTTTTTGGTTACATTGCTTGTGTTTTTCTGCAGCGCCTTCCTTCGTGATCTTTTTTTTTGGCATTTTTTGTCGGCTCTTTTTTAATTGCCATTTTTTCCTAAACCTTTTGGAGTCACTTTTCAAATGCCTTTTTTGTCGCATTTTTTGGATTTTTTTGTCGTCTTTTTATTGCTTTTTTCGATATTTCTATTCGCGTTTTTTGATTTTTTTCCTCCGTTTTATCGTGTTTTTTTCAATCGCTTTCTTTTGCTACTCTTTTGTTGTCTCTTTGTGGGTTTTTCGCTACCTTTTTTTTCATTGAAAGTTTCATCCCCTTTTTGGCGTTTTTCGCCAATTTTTGTACTCCTTTTGGCATTTTTTTTCAAGGTTTCTTTTGTAAACATTCTTTTGCCGCGTTTTTTTGTTTCATATTTGTCTCTTCTTTGTCACGTCTTTGTAGGTTTTTTTTAATTGTTTTTGTCGACCTTTTTTTATAGCAGTTGTTTTATCACTTTTTGTCGCATTTTTTACACTTTTTATTGCGTTTTATCACTTTTTTGTAGCCATTTTCCGTATTTCTCGCCCCTCTTTTATTTTTTTGTAGCCTTTTTTTTTGTTGCATTGTTCCTATGTTTTTTCATCGCAGGTTTTGTCCCTTTTTTGCGATTTTTTTTTATGACCTCTTTCTTTGTGACCTTTTTTCGGCATTTCTTATCGGCTCTTTTTTTGAATTGTCTTTTTTTTTCTAGACTTTTTGTCGTCTTCTTTGGAGCGATTTTTTGTCGTCGCATTTTTCATCGTCCTTTTGTGTCGCATTTTTTTGGTTTTTGGTCTGCTTTTTTTTCTGTTTTATCGTGTGTTATTTTAGTCACCTTCTTTAGCTACTTTTTCGTTGCTTTTTTTTTGTGGGTTTTTCACCACCTTTTTTTTCATCGAATATTTCATCCCCTTTTAGGTGTTTTTCGCCAATTTTTGTACTCGTTTTGGCATTTTTTTTTTCAAGGTTTTTTGTTATCATTTTTGTGTCGCTTCTTATCTGCACTTTTTACCTTTTTTTTTATCGCGTCCTTGCAGCTTTTCTTCAAAGCACCTTTTGGCGACCATTTTAATAGCCGTACTTTTGTCACTTTTTTGTCGTCTCTTCTTTGTGGCATTTTTTACACTTTTTGTTGCCTTTTTATCAACTTTTTTTGTAGCCATTTTCCGCACTTTTTATCGGCTATTTTTACATCCTCTTTTTTATCGCTTGTTTGCCTTTTTTTGTAGCTTCTTTTGGTCCCTTTTTTAATCACCGCTATTTGTTGCCTTTTTTCGACGATTTGGTAACATTTTTGTCCTTTTTTTAGGCGTTTTTCTTTTCCCATATATTTTTTTTAGTTTTTTTTAAACATTTTTTTGTCGTTTATTTGTCGCGTCTTTTAGTGCCTCTTTTAATCTCCGTTTTTTCATTTTGTGAATTTTTTCTTTGCATTTTTTTGTCTCTTTTTTTGTTACGTCTTTGTAGTCTTTTTTCCAAATTTTTGTCGTTTTTTTATGGCATTTTGTCGTTTTCTTCCTTTTTTTTTTCGCTGATTTTATGTCGGCCTTATTTATAGCCCCACTTTTTTCACGTTTTTGTGGTCTCTTTCTTTTTGTCGTTTCTTTTGGTCACTTTTTTTAATGACCGTTATTTGTTGCCCTTTTTCGTATTTTTCTGGGCTTCTTTATAATTTTTTATTGTCGCCATTTTCGGTTTTTTTAATCATTGTTTTTTCATTTTGTGATTTTTTTATAGCATTTTTGTCTCTTGTTTGTGGTGTCTTTGTAGTCTTTTTTTCATATTTTTGTAGCTTTTTTGCCATTTTGTCATTTTTTCGTTGAGTTTATGTCAGCCTTTTTTTAGACCTTCTTTTGTGACATTTTTGGTGAGTTTTTATGGATTTTTTGTTGTCGGTTGTTGTTTTTTGCCGATAAATTACACGTATAAACTCAGTATTTGCACGTTTCAGATTGGATTTATTTATTGAAAAACGATTTACCATGCCGACGATAACCTTGAAAACGTTTGCAAAATTTCAAATCATTCAGTTTTGCAGTTTCAAAATGAAATTAATGCTATTATACAAGTTTCATTGTGGATACTTTCAATAAAAAATCAAGATAGGTTCATAAACCAACAAGCTTTCTAAAGATGGTGTTCGTAATTTTTGAACGACTTCAGTTTCAAAATAAAAGGTAAGAAAAAAAGTAAAAAAAACAAATAAAAAGAAAATTAAAACCATAAGATCTACTTAATAATCGTCAATATTTTGAAACAACATCAAGGTTATTGCAAAAAGATCTAGACGCAATAGCTAAGCGGTGTGATAACAAAATATGTTATTGAATAAATTGAATGTATAAATGTAAATAAATCTCGTTTTGTACGAAAGTTACTAATGTAGCAAATCGTTGCATTTTGAATAAATCGCTATCGAAAAAAGCGTCTGAACTTGATGATCTAGATGCTATCGTAGCTGAATTCCTTTTTGATAAACAAATCGACAATGCTATTTGTAGAACACAGGGTTTGTGGTATAATATACACAGTTTTTAATTTATTTTTGACAAAGATAAAATTTCAAATTTATTTTAAGACGTGAAAATAAATAATAAATGTGAGCGAAAGGAAACGATAGAAGAAAAAAAATCTCTTATATGGATTTTCAATACGGTTCGTGGGATGACACTTGTAAATAAAGTCCCCTATGTTTGCTATGTTTTGATAAAATTTGGTTTTTCCGGACTCGAATACGTGTCTAGTTAAGGCCCCCTTTTTAGCACAATAGTGAAAGATAAGTCTAAATTTGTCGACTAATGTCACTAAAAATGGAACAATAGGAAACCGATTATACTCGACGTTCCAGCTACAATCGCCTGTGATAAACCTACGAGCTCCTTTACGCCCCCTTATCCTCACCGAACCTCTCAATCTCAGTTCACCTGCACACATTATTTGCAAGCAATAGCATAAACATCGTTGTTTACAGAACCTTGAGATTGACTCATCCGGCCACAATTAACCATCGTTAGACGAGCATTCCCCTCTGTCACCAGCCCACCTGTGTCCCGAAATCCGGAAGCCCCCCCTGTAAAATTCCCCCATCGCCAAACAAAGAGCCGCAAAAATAAACCCATAAATTTCCAGCCGCTCTTTGTTCTAAACCCGCTCCTTTGTCCCGCTGGCAGGATGGGTAACAACGAAAAACTCACTTTCCTGGTCCTGATTTTCCGGGCGATGGAAGAGGCCGACTCCAGGAGCAGAAGGTCCTTGATCGGCGGCATCTGCTCCCCCGGGCCTCCATACACCAGCTTGAATAGGAAGTGAAACAGCACCTCCACAACCCCATGGACGACCCTGATCACCGCCTTGGTGAACTGTTTCATGTCAGTCATTTCGTCGCGACAATCAAGCGAAAACCGCTGAAACCGCCACACACATCACAAACACACTCGGAACTAAAAGAAATTCGAGCAATTCAGCTGCTGCTACGCGTAAATTGATATCCCCACTCACTGTCATCGACTGGAATAAATTTGTGGTTATGAACAAAAGTGAGGTTATGTCGGATTGTGCGGACTCGAAATCGTTAAAAAAGTGGGACGCGGCGGCGTGTGTGTGAAATAATACAGTTGTCTGATTGGAAAATCGAATCGAGGGATTGTGCCGGCCGCCCCGCCGGAAAGCGCGATTGATCCCCCAGCCCCCATAGCGAAAGTGAGGTTAGGTCAGCTGTCAAACCCGCGATTACCGGATTCCCGGTATCGGCGTAATTGTTCCACGAAACGGCTGCACCACGTCGATCCCCGTGCATTATTTAGCGCTTTATCGACCGGCAGCCCCCAGCACCCCAACCCAAATATTTACTTGGCAGACGCTCAATGTTTATGTTTTTACACAGTTCGGGGAATCAAGTCAGTCGGACAAGTGCATCTGCAGTGTAAGTTCCTCTAGAAGTCTCTCATTTATTTCATAAGTTTGGCAAATTCTACGGTATTGATTTTGCTTGTAGGGTACGGTGTGCCGTGAGTGCGCATGAGTGTTTTTGCTCGAGATGAATCCGAAGAGTAGTTCGAAGAGCCCCAGCAGGAGCGGCAAGCTGGGTTCGGACTTCGCCTCGCAGAGGGCGGTGGTGCCGCCGGTTTTGCGCGAGGTCGGGAAGTTGGCGGCGGGGGTGGCCTCGGTCAGCACGAATTCTGGAGGATCAGCAACAGGTAATTTTGTTATTGGGGTGGTGTGGGGCCGGCTTTCTGCGGAAATTGTGTTAGGGATTTTTTTGCTTGGTTGAAAGAGTTCGGCGGTGGGTTTTGAAGCGACATCTGTTGCTGGAGTTGGAAGATTTTTGCTAATTTCATTCAAGTTTCTAGTGCAAACAGTTGTTTAATATAAAAATCTGAACATCAAGAATTGTTATCTAATTATGTTGACCTTCAGATAAAGAATAGCGTGGTGATAAAGTTTACTGATATTAGTTAAGTTGAAGTATCATGAATTTCGACCGTACATCATATGATCTCAAGTGCAGAGATACTTCAAATTTGATTGTTCTCTGATTGAATTGTTGTATAACATTGTAGGCTCAAATATCTTTGATTATATTATTTTAATTGTTTATTAAAATGTAGGTTTTGCTAGTATTGTTCAACACGGATTCATACGTCACAAAACAATTAAAAAAATATATTACGTAGTGTAAATTTTAGTTACCGTTTTGCCATCTACTAATACATATACGTAAATACAAAATTTGACAACAATCGGTCCAGTAGTTTCGGAGATTACGTCTTCAATAAAAATTCATACAGACGACAGACAGACAGACGACAGGCAGACGGAAACGTCGAGAAAACATGAAAGTGGCAAATCGCCCGATGGATACTTATGCTTATGCTCAGGAAGTAAAAATCGAAAAATGGGAAATTTAAAAAAATTAAAATTCAAAAATTTAAAAATTCCAAACATTTAAAATAGACATAGGTATCGAAGATCTGAAAAATCGAGAAATCGAAAAATTCAAAATTTAAAAAATCGGGATATTTGTAAACAGGAAAATTAAAGAGTCGAAAAATTGGAAAATTGTAGAATCGAAAAACTGAAAAATCGTGAATTTGAAAATTTTCAAAACTGCAGTGACGAAGAATTGGGAAATCGAAAAATTGAAAAATCCAAAATTCGAAAAATCGAAAAGTTAAACATTTAAAAATTTACAGTTAAAAAAACTGAAAAATTCTAAATAAAAAAAAAACAATCCTAAATTTTTAAAAATAGAAGAATTGGAAAATCGAAAAATGCAGAAATCGAAACTTCCAAAATTGAAAAATTGAACAATCGATGAATGGGAAAGTGGAATTGAAAAACTGGAAAATTGAAAAATCCGAAAAATCTAAAAGCGAAAATTCGAAAAACCGAGAAATCGAAAAATCGAAAAGTAAAAAATTGAAAAAATTAAAATGAAAAAATCTGGAAATTGTAAAGTAAAACAAAAAATTGAAAAATTGAAAAATCGAAAAATCTGGAAATCACAAAGTCAAAAAATCGAAGTTAATCAATCCAGGTTGAAAAATCGAATTTAAAAAATCAAAAAATCGAAGTCAAAAACTTAAAAATGGAAAAATTGAAGTCAAAAACTGGAAAAATCGAAAAATTGAAAAAATGAAAAATCGAGAATTCGAAAGATTGAAATATCGAAATCTGTTAATTCGAGAATTTGAAAAATTGAAAAACTGAACAATCGTAAAATTTAAAATTTTAATAATTGAAAAATTGGAAAACCCGAAAACCGATAATTCGATACATCAAAAAACTGAAAAATCTAAAATTTAAAAAAGACATCAAAAAACTGAAAAATCGAAACAGCAAAAAATTGGAAAATTGAAAAATCTAAAATTGGAAAATTGAGAAATCGAGAAATCCAAAATTCGAAAAACCGAGAAATCGAAAAATCGGAAAGTTAAAAATTTAAAAATTTGCAATTAAAAAACTGGAAAATTCAAAATTAAAAAAAACAATCGATAAATCAAAAAATCGAAAAATTGAAACACCAGGAAATTGAACAATCGAAAGATCGAAACATCGAAATCTGGATAAATCAAAATATTGAAAAATCGAAAAATATAGAACTGAAAAATCGAAAAACCGAAAAATAAAAAAAAAAGAAAAATCCAGAAATCGAAAAATTCTAAAATTGCAGTGACGAAGAATTGGGAAATCGAAAAATTGAAAAATCCAAAATCCGAAAAATCGAAAAGTTAAAAATTTTAAAATTTACAATTAAAAAAAAACACGAAAAATTCAAAATTAAAAAAAGAAACAATTGAAATATCGAAAAATTGAACAATCGGAAGATCGAAACATCGAAATTCTAAAATTTTAAAAACAGAAGAATTGGAAAATCCAAAAATGGAGAAACCGAAAAATCCAAAATTGAAAAATTGCACAATTGAACAATCTAAAAATGGTAAAAATGGAATCGAAAAACTGGAAAATTGGAAAATCTAAAAAATCTAAAAGCGAAAAATCGAAAAACCGAGAAATCGAAAAATCGAAAAGTAAAAACTGAAAAATTTAAAATGAAAAAAATCTGGAAATTGTAGAATAAAACAAAAAATCGAAAAATTTGGAAATCGAAAAGTCAAACAATCGAAGTTAAGCAATTCAGGTCGAAAAATCGAATTTAAAAAATCAAAAAATTGAAGTCAACAACTTGAAAAATGCAAAAATTGAAGTGAAAAACTGGAAAAATCGAAAAATGGAAGTCAAAAACTGGAAAAATCGAAAATTGAAAAACAAAAATCGAAAAATCGAGAATTCGAAATATTGAAATCTCGTTAAATCGAGAAAATTGAAAAACTGAACAATCGTAAAATCCAAAATTTTAATAATTGAAAAATTGGAAAACCCAAAGACCGATACTTCGAAACATCAAAAAACTGAAAAATCTAAAATTTAAAGATTCCAAAAATTGAAAAAAGACATCGAAGAACTGAAAAATCAAAACAACAAAAAATCGGAAAATCGGAAAGTTCAAAAATTACAAAAATTACAATTAAAAAACTGGAAAATTCAAAATTAAAAAAAAAGTTGATAAATCAAAAAATCGAAAAATTGAAACATCGGGAAATTGAACATTCGAAAGTTCGAAACATTGAAATCTCGATAAATCGAAATATTGAAAAATCGAAAAATCTAAAAAACCGGGAAGTCGAAAAACCGAAAAATCCAAAATTTAAAAAATTGAAGAATCGAAAAATTAGAAAATTGAAAAATTCAAAAGTCTAAAATCCGAAAAATCGAAAAATCGACAAACTGAAACATTGAAAAATCTAAAAATCTGGAAATTGAAAAATTGAAGTCGAAAAATCAAATGTACAAAAATGAAAAAATTGAATTCAAAAACTTGAAAAATCTAAAAATTGAAAAACCGGAAAACTGAAAAATCGATAAGTCGAAAGATCGTTAATTGGAGAACTCGAAAAATTGAAGCGCTGAAAAATTTTAAAAATCGAAAAATTGGAACATCGAAAATCTATGACCGAGAATTCGAAATATCAAGAAAACGAAAAATCTAAATTTAAAGAATTCGAAAAATTCAAAAGTTGAAATATCGAAACAAAAGATTCGAAAAACCGAAAAATCCAAATTTAAAACGAAAAATTGTAAATTCGAAAAAAAATGAATCAAAAAATTGAAAAATCCCAAAACTGAAACATTAAAATATCGACAATTGAAAAATAAAAAAGTCAGAAGTTCAAAAATCGAAATCGAAAAATCGAATTTACAAAAACTCAAAAAATTGAAGTCAAAAACTTGAAAAATCTAAAAACTGAAAAACTGGAAAAGCGAAAAATCGAGAAGTCGAAAAATCGAAAAATTTAAAAATTGAAAACTCGAGAAACTGAAACATCGGAAAATTGAGAAATTGGCAAATGAAAAATTTGAAGAATCTAGAAATTAAAGAATCGAAAAATTGAAAAATCTCAAAACTGAAATATCAGACAACGAAAAGTCAAAAGTTGAATGAAAATCGAAAAAATCGAAAATTCGAAAAATTGTTATATCTATAATTTTTAAATTTAAATAACTTGAGTAGACAATTTTTGGTTAGAGTTTTACCATGTTCATTGTACTAAAATCGACACAGACAGAGAAACGGAGGACAAGTAGATAGGCAGACAGACGACAGGTACACGGAAATAGGGATCTACTTTTTTATAGTCTAGGTGTCATGAAACGTCGAGAAAAGATAAAAGTAGCCGTCCGTCCTGTGCTCCCTAGTACAATACTTACAATTTAATTCATTCATCCCCTCGAGAGAGTTGATGACGTTATCTCAAACAATTATTAAATAAATAAATCTCTCAAAAATTGCTCATCAAATTTTCCTAACATGTATTATGACAAAACGATGACATGCTTAAAGCTAAAAGTAACTTAAAAGAAATTTATGTCTTAATTTTGACACGATTCTTGCTATTCCAAGACCGACTTGGCACACTTACAACTGTGTAAGCATCCCTTAAGCGAATGCCACCACTCAAAACAGAAACCTAAAACCATCGTTAATGACCTCGGATTTCGTTCAATTTAGTCAGACAGACAAGATCAATGTCCGACATGCCTCGTAATTTCAGTTGCAGCGAAAATAAAGTGTTTGTAGTTAAGTGCGAGTGCAATAATTGTTCCATTGGTGTTTTAATGCTGTTGCTACGCTAAAATGAACCGAAAACGTCGGCGGTTGTTCCGAACCAATCAGTGATAATGAGTCCTAAAAAATTCATTGCTCCATTGTTTGACATTATTTCTGAATCTACTTAGTAATTTATTTTAGGTTGTTTTTTTTTAATTACTTAATTAATAAAATATTTTTTTTAATTTAACGTTTAACATTTGTGACAACCGAGTCTCCGATTGGATAGTTCAAATCGCACACCGCCTCAATTAATCATTTCACCTCCAAGATCCTTGCCAGCAAAAACCCAAAAACACCGTAATTCCCGCAAATCCCCCAAATCCGGTCGTTCATCCGGAAATCACCATTTAATTGCATACACGTGCCACTTTTTACACGAACCACCAACAAAGAGGCGATTTTATCAAAGCTCTCAAAGCCGTTTCTTTGATCTTCGTGCTTTCGAGGTCAGATGATAAAGAACAGATAGACGTCCGTGATGGCATCGTCGCTGATAGAAAATATCAAACGGCGATGTTTTCGTTCCGAGGGGTGAGTGCGACGAATCAGCCCTCGGCCTATTTGTATGTGACATTTTGCGCGTTCTCGAACCATAAACGTCAAGAATTCCAGATAAAACGATGGCATTTTTGCGAAACGCGCCGATAAAGCCGGCTCGGACCTGCAACGATGTGTCTAGAGCACTTGGGCTCTTGTCGAATGGGCTAATAATGGGTTTGTGGGGCGACGCTGAAGGGCCCGTGAATGGGGAGCGATCGAGAGGTCGCGGGCGTTTATTTTTGTTCTAATTATATGGAGGTTAAACAAACTGGCTATTTTTGACCGGTGATTTACGCGGAAGCGGGAGATTTTTGATATTAAAATTGGTAGGAGGTTTTTTCGACCGAACTTCCCTCGACTTTGAAGTGCAGCCCAACCAATTCCGATTCTTTGGAAAATGGTCAAAATGTTTGCGTTTTTTGTTTTATGATAACCTATGTGAAATTAAAACCAGTGGCGTAAATAACGGCTCCAGCCGCTTTTTTGATTTGCAATTTTTATAGTTTTCATATTAAATATGTGTGTAATAATGATAACTAATTTTTTTTCACTTTTTCAATTTTACGTTGTTAGAGTTTTTCAATTTTGGTTATTGGATTTCAAATTTTTTCATTTATTCGACTTTTCAATTTTTTAATTTTTAATTTTTCGATTCTTCAATGTTTCATTTCTTAAAATTTTCAATTAGCAATTTTACGGTTTGGTTTTTATTTTCTTCATTTTTACAATTTTCTGATTTTATAATTTTTTGTTTCTTCAATTTTCAATACAACTTCTCGAGTTTTCATTTTAAAATTTTTTAGTTTCTCTATTTTCAAACTCTTGAATGTTTAATTTTGACATGATTTTTGCTATTCCCCGATCCAGTTGGCAAACCTACGACTGTGTAAGCATCCCTTAAGATAAGCAAATGCAATTTTTGGATTTTGAGTTTCACGAGTTTTCAGTTTTTAATTTTTCAATTTTTCGATTTTTCAGTGTTTCGATTTTATATTTTTTCTTTTTTTCAAAGGAAAACTTCGATCTTTGGAATTTTCAGTTTATCATTTTTCCAACCTTTGAATTTTTCAGTTTTTCCCTTTGCAATTATGCGTTTCAGTTTTTTAAATTATTCGATTTTTCAATGTTTCGATTAAAAATTTTTTTTTCAATTTTAATTTTTGCAGTTGTTCGATTTGCGATTTTTCAATTTTTCATTTTTCCCGTTTATTTAATTTTTAGAATTTGCAATTTTTCGATTTAAAATTTCTCGAGTTTCCGATTTTTCATTTTTCAAGTTTTCCATTCTTTTATTTTTCATTTCCTTAGATTTTCTGATTTTATGATTTTTTTTTTTTCAATTTCAATTTTTTATTTTTTTACGATATAAAACCCATCGAGTTTGCAATTTTTCAGTTTTGCAATTTTTCCATTTTACAATTTTACGTTTTTCGATGTTTTAGTTTCTCAATTTTTAAATTTTTCGATTTTTCAATTTTAGATTTTTCACTGTCATGATTTTTCAATTTTTCGTTTCTTCAATTTTTGATTTGCAATTTTTATAGTTTTCATATTAAATATGTGTGTAATAATGATAACTAACTTTTTCACTTTTTCAATTTTACGTTTTTTGAGTTTTTCCATTTTAGTTATTGGATTTCAAATTTTTTCATTTATTCGACTTTTCAATTTTTTAATTTTTAATTTTTCGATTTTTCGATTCTTCAGTGTTTCATTTCTTAAAATTTTCAATTAGCAATTTTACAATTTTACGGTTTGGTTTTTATTTTTTTCATTTTTACAATTTTCTGATTTTATAATTTTTTGTTTCTTCAATTCTTCAATTTTCAATACAACTTCTCGACTTTTCATTTTAAAATTTTTTAGTTTCTCTTTTTCAAACTCTTGAATGTTTAATTTTGACATGATTTTTGCTATTCCCCGATCCAGTTGGCAAACCTACGACTGTGTAAGCATCCCTTAAGATAAGCAAAGGCAATTTTTTGATTTTGAGTTTCACGAGTTTTCAGTTTTTAATTTTTCAATTTTTCGGTTTTTCAGTGTTTTGATTTTAGTTTTTCTTTTTTTTAAGGTAAAATTTTTCGATTTTTGAAATTTTCAATTTTTACGAATCTACAAATTTTCTATTTTACAATTCTTGAGTTTTCCAATTTTTCGATTCGATTTCGTTTTTTCTTTTTCCATTTGTCGATTCGTTAATTTTTTTGGATTTTGAGTTTCTCGATTTTTAGTTTTTCAATGTTTAAATTTTTCTTTTCTTCGGTTTTTCGATTTTGCTATTTTTCGTTTTTTCACTTTGTCAATTTTCATTTTTTTGATTTTTCAACTTTTCCGTTCAAAGAAATGGAAAAATTGCAAAATTATAAAACAATTTTTCAGTTTTTAATTTTTCGGTTTCTTAATATTTAATGTTTCAATTTTTCGATCTCTCAATGTTAAAGTTTTTCCACTATACAATTTTGACGATTCTATAATTTTTCGATTTTGCAATTTTTGGTTTTCCGATTTTTCGCTTGCGCATTTTTCTTGTTTCCAATTTTTCTGTTAATTTTTTTTTTTCGATTTTTAAGTTTCTTGATTTTTTGTTTTTTAATGTTTCAATTTTTAGGTTTTTCAGTGTTTTGGCTATAAAATTTTTATTTTTTTTTCAATGTAACATTCTTCGATTTTTGGAAGTTTTAATTTTTCATTTGAAATTTTTCGATTTTCCAACTTACCGATTTTAAAATTTTTCGTTTTTTCAATTTAAAATTTTTCACTTTTTTGATTTTTGAATTTTTCGTTTCTTCAATTTTTGATTTGCAATTTTATAGTTTTCATATTAAATATGCATGTAATAATGATAACTTTTTTTTTTTCAATTGTATGATTTTAGAATTTTTCCATTTTGGTTATTGGATTTAAATTTTTTTTATTTATTCGACTTTTCAATTTTTTGATTTTTAATTTTTCGATTTTTCGATTCTTTAACGTTTCATTTCTTCAGATTTTTTTTACAATTTTCTAGTTTTATATTTGTTTTTTCAATTTTTCGTTTCAATTTTGAAATATACAACTCCAGTTTTAATTTTTTAATTTTTTAGTTTTTAGTCGATTTTCCAACTTTTGGATGTTTAATTTGACACGATTCTTGCTGTTCCCCGATCTACTTGGCAAACCTACGACTGTGTAAGCATCCCTTAAGATAAGCAAATGCAATTCTTGGATTTTCAGTTTCACGAGTTTTCAGTTTTTAATTTTTCAATTTTTCGGTTTTTCAGTTTTGATTTTAGTTTTTCTTTTTTTTTTTTTGGTAAAATTTTTCGATTTTTGGAATTTTCAATTTTTACGAATCTATAATTTTTTGTATTTTTAAATTTGTGAGTTTTCCAATTTTTCGATTTGATTTCGTTTTTTCTTTTTTCAATTTGTCGATTCGTTGATTTGTTTGGATTTTTAGTTTCCCGATTTTTAGTTTTTCAATTTTTCCCTTCTTCGGTTTTTCGATTTTGACATTTTTCGTTTTTTCACTTTTTCGATGTTCATTTTTTTGATTTTTCAACTTTTCCATTCAAAGAAATGGAAAAATTGCAAAATTATAAAATTTTAAATTAAAAATACAAAAACGAAAAAGTATAAAATGAAAATTTCGAAAAATCCAAAAATTGGAAATTGAGAAACTTAAAAATCGTTCTCGATTTTTCATTTCTTCATTTCCTTAATTTTTCTAGATTCGTTTTCATAATTTTTAAAAATTTTCACTTTGTTAATTTTACTATTTTAGAATTTTTCCATTTTTAATTACAGTATTTTAAAAACTTAAATTTATACAATTTTTCAATTATTAATTTTTCAGTTTCTTAATATTTAATGTTTCAATTTTTCGATCTCTCAATGTTACACTTTTTCCACTATACAATTTTGACGATTCTATAATTTTTCGATTTTACAATTTTTTGGTTTTCCGATTTTTCGCTTTCTAATTTTTCTGTTCATTTTTTTTTTTTCGATTTTTTGTTTTTTAATGTTTCATATTTTCGTTTCTTTAGTTTTCGATTTGCAATTTTTCGATTTTCCACTTTTTCGAGCTTGAAATTTTTCGTTTTTTCACTTTTTCGATTTTTCAACTTTTACATTTTTTAATTCTTCGCTTTTTCAAATTTAGATTTTTCGGCCTTTCCATTTTTAATTTTTCATTTCTTCAATTTTCGATTTGCAATTTTTTTCATTTTTCAATTTTAGCTTTGGAATGGAATGTTTCTATTTTTTAATTATAGTATTTTAAAACTTTTCCATTTATTCGATTTTTTCAATTTTTAAAATTTGCAAAATTGAGGAACTGAAAAATCAAACATTGAAAATTAGAAAAATTGAATAAACGAACAATTATAAAATCGAGAGAAACATTGAACAAATAAAGGAAACGAAAAAACGAAAAACTAAAAATTGAAAAAGTAAAAATTGAGAAACCGAAAAATCAAAAAATGAAAAATCGAAAACTTGAAGAAACGAAAAATTGAAAAATTTGGAAAAGATTAAGTTAGAGGGACGAAATGTGTTTAGTAATAAATTAATAATTAATACAGACGACAGATAGACGGAAACGGTAGTCAACTTCTGCCGTACTTTAGAGATTATGAAACGTCGAGAAAACATGAAAGGGGTAAGTCGCCCGATGGATTCGATTTCTACATTTACTTAGCTTACGCTCAGAAAGTAATAATAGGTTAATAACCACAAATAATGTGAGTAAAAACTTAATTCCAACGTTCAGATAACAGCAACCGTAAAATGTCTAATTAGCCACAATTAATACACAGACCCTAAACGTACGCCCCCTCGGCAAAAAACCAATTCCAAACACACATTTCCTCCAGCCTCAAATCCTCCCCCAAAAAATTCACCACTCCGACATTTCATAAAGGAAACAATAACAGCCTCCGGTTGTTTCACATCAAACGGATTTGGATGTTCAAAGGCTTAAATTCGCCACACAACAAACGTAGATATTCCACAATTTTACAAAAAAGACAGCTCGATTCGTCTTTACGGGTAGTTTAATCCCAAATCCATTTTTCCCCGGCGGAATAAACGAGATTTGAAAAAGCCTTGCCTTAAATTTATTTATCCGCAAAACATGACGACCTCAGCGTCCTCGGCGCTCCGAATTGCCAAGAATGCGGCTCCAGGTAATTAACAGCAATTAAGGCAATTGGAGGCGCTTCGTCACGAGTCCATCTGTTCAGTAAACGGTGAACAGACACTTCTGGTGCGCGATTTATATAACGTCGAGAATAATCCAGAAACAGACACAAAAATTAACGACCGTTGTTCGTGTGCCGGCTTCCACCATGTTTTAAATTAACAGCTTAATCCAACATGTCCTACCACAGGGAATTTAAAATAATAAAATTATCCCGGTCGGGTCCTGATTCAGTCAACTTCACTTTGGTTGCTCGCAAAATATAATTACTTCGGGCGGATAGTTGACATTTTTAATTATACCTCCGTATGTGCAAAGTTGAAGCAATTTTCACTTAATGTCGACGAGCGAACTGTTCTAGTCGGGCTGAAAATCAATGATTATTATCTACGCTTTATCGAATTTCCTCCGCGAATGTCGAGCGATAAGTATGTTGACGTTAAATTTCATTATGGGGGAACGATGAAGAATCGGTATTGGCGCAATAAACTAACTACGGAACGGCAATTTTCATAACCAGATCTGGGGTTTATTGGCTGAAGTCGCAATTGGCGTGTTCGCGGGTTTATTTATCGAGGCGAATGCCGAGACGGTTAACAACACGAGCAAAACATTTTTCACGCTGGTGTTATTTTTTTCTGGGACAAAGCGTAAACCTGGCATATCGAAGCCAAATTTCTACAGATATGTTTTTTGTTTTTATGTTCAATTAAGTAGTTTTTATTTTGCGTATCTTGTATATATTGTTGAATATTACTGATTTTTACTGCATACAAATCCATATTTAATTTTTAAACATTTTTTCAGTTTTTCAATTTTACAATTTTAGAATTTTTCCATGTTGCGGTTTTTCCGATTTAAAAACTTTTTCGACTTTTCAATTTTTCGATTCGTTAGTGTTTTTTTGCACTTTTTTACCAGTTTTCAATTTTTATTTTTCAATTTTTCATGTCTTCTAATTTTCGCTTTGCAATTTTTCGCTTCGGTTTTTTATGTTCTCTTTATTTTTCTCAATTTTTCGGTTTTTCCATGTTCTGATCTTTTTTTCATGGTAAAATGTTTCAATTTTTGTAATTTTCAGTTTTTCGATTTGCAGTTTTTCGCTTTTGAATTTTTCGATTATTCCGCTTCTAGATTTTTTAATTTTACATTTTTTCAACTTTGGATTTGCTATTTTTCTAGTAATATGTCAAAATAATTATAATTTTTTTAATTATTCACTTTTTCAATTTTACGATTTTAGAATTTTTCCATTTTTCAATTGTTGGATTTTTCATTTATTCTATTTTTCAGTTTTTCGATTTTTAATTTTTCAAATTCTCGATGTTTCATTTTTCAATTTCACGATATGTAATTTTTGAATTTTTCGACTTGACGGTTTTGACAATTCTATAATTTTTTTATTGTAGAATTTTCAGGTTTTCAATTTTTCGCTTTTGCGTTTTTTATTTGCAGTTTCTTTTTTCATTAATTTTTCTCGATTTTTAGTTTTTCCATGTTTCAATTTTTCGTTTCTTGGGTTCTTTGATTTTACACTTTGTCGATTTTTCAAGTTTTCGAATTTTTAATTTTTCGATAAAAAAAAATGGAAAAATTGCAAAATTGAAAAATCAAAAATGTAAAAACGAAAAAGTATAAAATAAAAAAAATATTGAAAATAAAACAAATTGGAAAATCCAAAAGTTGCAAAATTGAAAAAATTAAAAAATTTAATCGACGAATTGAAAATTTGAAAAATAGAAGAAAAGAAAAAATGAAGTCAAAGGAAAACGAAAAATTGTGTGATATCAAAAACTGTAAAGTCGAAAAATTGAAAAATTTAAAATCGAGAAATTCAAAAATTATAACGTATAAAACTTGAAAAATTGAAAATATAAAAAATTGAAAAATCAAAAAATTAAAAAATGATGTAATTGGAACACTAAAAAATGGAAAAATTAAAAAATTAAAGAAAATAAAAACACGAATTTGTAACATCCAAAAACTGAAATGGAAAAATTGAAAAATTAATAATCCGGAAAATGAAATGTTATCAATTAAGAACTTGAAAAATCGAAGAAACGAAAAACTGACAGATCAAAAAATTGTTAAATTAAGAAACCGAAAAATAAAAATCGTGAACCTGAAGAATTGAAGATACGAAAAATCGAAAAATTGTAAAATCGAAAAATCAAGGATTGAAAATTTGAAAAACTGAACAAACGAAAAATTATAAAATCGTAGGAAGCATGAAAAATAAAGAAAATTACAATATCGAAAAATTGAAAATCTGAGAAGTTTCAGATCGAAAAATTGAAAAATTGGAAGTCGAGAATATGAAAAATTGAAAAAAATTAAAGTTGAAAGAAAAAAATGTAAAACCTAAACTTTGAAAAATAGAAAACAAAAAAAATAAAGAATATGGAAAACGAAAAATTGAAATTATGAATTATGGATTGAAAATTGAAAAATCCAAAAGCTGAAAAAAAAAATTGAAAGGAAGAATTTAATCTTTGAAAAACTAAAAATCGGGAAACTAAAAATCCAAAAAAATTAACGAATCGACAAATTGGAAAAAGAAAAAACGAATTGAATCGAAAAATTGGAAAACTCAAAAATTGTAAAATAGAAAAATGGAAAAATTTTAACATCGTAAAATTGAAACAGTGAAAAATCTCAAAAATTATAAATTTTGTATTATATAAAAATTGAAGAAATGAAAAATTGGAAAATCGGGAAATTGAAAAATCTATAATAAAAAAAAACGGAAAATTGAAAAATCTAAAGGTGGAAACGGAAAATTGACAAAATTTTATCTTGAAAAAAAATTATAAAATCAGCACATTGAGAACCAAACAATTTTAAAAATAAAGTAAATAAAAAACCGAAACGAAAAACGGTAAAAAAATTGAATAAACAAAAAAATGATAAAATTAAAGGAAACATGAAAAAATAAAGAAACATTGAAAAAACTTAAGAAATATCAGATCGAAAAATTGAAAAACTGGAAGTCGAGAATATGAAAAATTGAAAAAAATTAAAATTGTAAAAAAGAAAAATTTTTAAACCTAAACTTTGAAAAATAGAAGAGAAGAAAAAATAAAGAATATGAAAAACGAAAAATTGTGAATCATGATATCGAAGAAAAAGCAAAATGAAAAATTGTGTAATATCAAAAAACTGCAAAGTCGAAACATTGAAAAATTTAAAATCGAGAAATTCAAAAATTATGAAGTATAAAATCTTGAAAAATTGAAAAAATAAAAAATTGGAAAATCAAAAAATTGTGAAATTGAAAAATCGAAAAATAAAACCTTGAGAAACTAAAACACCGAAAAACGTAAAATCGAAAAAACAAAGATTTTAAAATCGAAAAATTGCCAAATTGAAAAATTGCAAACCGAAACATTGAAAAAACAGAAAGAAAAATTTTTCAATAGCACATTTCTATTTGGAAGTCGAGATATTGAAAATTGAAAAAAAAAAATAAAATTGAAAATACGAAAAATTATTAAACCGAATCACTGAAAAATGGAAAAATTGAAAAATTAAACAAAACAAAAAAACGAAAAATTGTGTGTATTCAAAAAATTGTAAAATAGAAAAATTCGAAAATTGAAATTGAGAAAAAGAAAAATTGTAAATTAAGAACTTGAACAATTGAAGAAATGAAAATTTGAAAAATTGAAAATTGAGAAACGAAATAACGAAAAACGTAGAATCGAAAGAACGGAAAATTCTAAAATCAAAATTGCAACATTTAAAAAATTGCAAACCGAAACATTGAAGAAACGAAAAATAGAAGAATTTGGAGGTCAAGAAATTGAAACATTGAAATAATTAAAGTTGAAAAAATAAAAAATTATGAAACTGGAACACTGAGAAATGGAATAATTGAAAAATGAAAAATAAAAACACGAAAAATTGTAACATCAAAAAACTGAAAAATTAATAATCAAATTGACAAATCAAAAAATTGTTAAATTGAGAAACTGAAAAATCTAAAAATTGTAAAATCGAAAAAACTAAAACCGAGAAGTCGAAAAAAATGAAAAATCGAGCAAAAAATTGAAAGATCCAAAATTTGAAAAATTCCCAAAATTGAAATGTTGAAAAATTGAGAAATCGAAAACGTGAAAAATTGAAAAATCGAAAAGTCGAAAAATTTTTAAAATCGAAAAACCAAGATGTCAAGAAATCTAAAAATTGAAGAATCGAAACACTGAAAAATCGAGAAATTGAAAAATACTGAAACGACACAAAATTAGAACATCAAAAAATTGTAAAATTGCAAAATCGAAAAATCGAAAAATCGAAAAATGTAAAAAAATTAAAAATCGGTAAATTGAGAAATCCAAAAATGCAAAATTGAAAAAATAAAAAATTTAATCGACGAACTGAAAAATCAAAGATTGAAAATTTGAAAAATTGAATAAACGAAAAATGATAAAACCGAAGGAAACATGAAAAAATAAAGAAAAGTATAAGATCGAAAAATTGAAAAATTTTTTTGAGAAATTTTAGATCGAAAAATTGAAAAATTGAAAGTCAAGAATTGAAAAATTGAAAAAAATTAAAGTTGAAAACAAGAAAAAGTATAAAACTTAAACTTTGAAAAATAGAACAAAGGAAAAAATACAGAATATGAAAAACGAAAAATTGTGACACAAGAAATTATGATTTATGATATGGAAGAAAAAGGAAAACGAAAAATTGTGTGAGATCAAAAAAACTGTAAAGTCAAAAAATTGAAAAATTTAAATTCGAGAAATTCAAAAATTATGAAGTATAAAAACTTGAAAAATGGAAAAATAAAAAATTGTAAAACCGAAAAACTGAAAAATTAAAATTGAGAAAATGAAAAATTGTAAACTAAGAACTTGAAAGATGAAAACCAAGAACTTGAAGAAATGAAAAATTAAAAATTGAGAAACTAAAGAAGGAAAAACGTAGAATCGAAAGAATGAAAAACTGTAAAATCAAAAATTTCAAATTTTAAAAAACTGCAAAACGAAACATTGAATAAACGAAAAATTGAAGAATTTGGAAGTCGAAAAATTGAAAAATTGAAACAATTAAAGTTGAAAAAACGGAAAATTATGAAACCGAAACATTGAAAAATTGAAAAATTAAAGAAAAGAAAAACGAAAAATTGTGCTTTCAAAATTTTGGTCGAAGGTAAAATAAGATTTCTAGCCAAATTTTGATGGTTTCTTTAGTATTTTTGGATCAATAGGGACACATTTCTGAAGTTTCTTAATTTCTCGTTCTACAAACGCCATAATGTGGAAAATCAACCCAATCGTCTCCTTTTCGCAAAATAAGTCACTTCTGCATATCGCAAGTGAGTCATGACGATCGGAATGTTCGAAACAAGTGGAAATATACTTCAGAACTCACAAAATTTGACAGAAATACGATTTCTACATAAAATTTGATGGTTTCCTTGGTATTTTCGGGCCGGTTGAGTGCTGGAAACGCTAGAAAATACAAGAAAAAGCTTGAAAAGTAATGTTTCTGAACTTTTTAACGAACCCTTAAAAGTGGTAAATATACCCAATCGTCTCCTTTTCGCAAAATAAGTTTATTCCCCCATCGTTTATAAGTGAGTTAATGGTCTCCAGAATTTCATTTAACCCAGTTCGGCCGATCGACACTAATTTCATGTTTAGTATCCACTGTTTCCCCCATAATATGAGCCAAAGTTGGAGAAATTCGTTTAATATAAGTTAATGTGTTGACATAACTGTACCCTTGATACCGCGTTAGCTTTATTATAGGGACAAATATGGTCACTCCGGAAACGACGGCTTGGAGTAACAATTCGCCGTATTGAATCTCCAGAAAAAATTCTCTCTCTTTCGTGCTCGTTTCGTAATTATCTCGTTGACTTCACATGGTTCGCTTTAGTCACCTCTGTACTTAATATCACGAGGGAAAAGCAGTCGTTTGATGCAAACCCACACGTCGTGGGTGCACACGGCAAGAAAGTTGATTCATAACAGACGCTGACCTATTTACTGGGATGAAAAGACGAATTAAACACGTTAATTAAGGCCTTTTCCGGTTTTGTCGACGATAATAAGAGGCAATTTATCTTCTTGGAGTCGCTTGCTTGGCTTGTTTCGCACAAGAGGTGTGACACGTGGAAGTAAATTTAGATCTCAGAGGGTGATTTTTACAACGTGTAATATAGCGTTGTCCATTATAATCACGATTCATCCAAATTCGATATTAATGCGTCAGCTTTTATTTCTTTATGATCGTCCATTAAACTAAACGTAAATAATAATACAGCATGTAAAATAAGCGTTTTCGTCATAATGTTAGAGCTATATAACGTTTTAATGTTTCTGTTTTGCTTTCTAAACCTGCATTTATTTTGAGCTCGATCTGCACTAGGTTTTTCTCAATTTGATTTGTAATTTAAAACAAACATTCCGGCGAAGTTTGCAGTTATTTCTTTGGCCGTTTCATTAAACGCCGACATTGACGAATTTAATTCCGAGCTCCCTCATGAATTTTTATAGTTAAAGTTGAAACCTCATAAATAGAAAATAAATTTTCCGGGCGCAATTACCTCAATATTAAAGAAAACGAGAAAAACCGTCCCCTACTTAATTACAAAGAAAGTAATTAATTTGCGGTTGAAAATTTCCGCCCCCGGAAAATATCGTTCCATTGAAATTTCGCAGCTTCCCGCTTCTTCCCCGGCGCTTCACAGTCTATCTGTATAATTTTTAACAAGATTAAAACTCTCTCGTACAGGAATCTTCTCAAGAATAATCCAATTCCGGCAACATCTTCTCAACTTTGCCGGTATTTTAGGCGGCGTTTCGTCGGAGCGACGAAATCACTTTATTGTCATCAGTTTCGAGATAAAAATTAATTCGCAGAAACAACGGCGAGAGGAGAAAATCCGGGATTTGACAAACCGGATTTGGTCAGAGGAATTCGCACAAACAGGTCACGTTTGCACAGCGAAAGAACGAGACTAATGCGCGTGTTGTCCCCGGAGTTTCCGTGTCTTCCGGGCAAATACCTGCACAAGGAGCCGGCTCCGGCGACAACGTAAACAACCGACGAAGGAGGAAAATAATAGGGTCGCAGTGGCGCTGTCTTACAATTTTTGCTGTCTGTCTGTCTGTGTGTACCAAAATTTGGCTAATCGACCCTCTCTTTCTCTACGCTGTCTATTTGCGCGTTTTCGCCAAATAGAGTCGTAACGAATTCCGCGAGAATTTCCAACTTGGCAAAGTTCGGGAATGCTCTAGCCCGGTTTGTTCGGAACTTGAAAAAGAAAGCAGTCGAAACTCGGGAACATCTCTACTGAGGATTTTTTACATTTATTTTTGTTCGTAACTGAATGAGCTTAACTCCGAAGTTTTATCCTTGTGTTTCATTTTGGGATTAAGCTGTCTAAAGAAGTTCGGTGCGCTGTTATCATTATCCGACTGTCTACATTTCATTGAAAATTTTTTTACCGGACGTAATTTATGGAGAGAGATCGCACCCCGTTCATCAATGTAATTTTTAATTTAAAACTCGGGAACGTTTGAGTTGCCGGCAGGTGGATATTAAATTATCGGAAGAGTGGAGTTGACCTTCTTTAAATTTATGAAAAATTTGATTGGTTTTTTGTTTTTCTCGCGAGTAATAAGGCGCGGGAGCTGTTGTTTATTAAGCAAAATTGAGACCTTTTCTGTGTATATTCGGGTCGATGTTTGTTTGACGAACCTCTGGAGGCCAAAAATCCAACAAGGTTTTTACGCGTCTGTGATCAACCAAATAAAGCTACAAAACGTACACGACTTTGGAACGAATAAATTTTAGGCAATCTCTGGTTTTCTTTGAGGCCTACATTTATTTTATTATTTTAGATAATCAACAATCCTAATCTTTCTCAAAATTTGCATAAAAAATGAGATATTTTTGTAAATTTTCTACAGAAAAAAATTTTCTTTGTCTGTTAGGATATTTTTATACCTAGAGAAGGATCTCTCAATGTCACACTATGTTAAAGGAGAATATTTAAAATTAGAATTTCAGCGCGTTTCATTTTTAATCTTTTGTTACATTTTTTCATTAATAGAGGGTGGGTGGGCGGTTATAGTACCTCTTAAGATAAGACTAATTTTAGCAAATGACGTATCCTGTAAGAAATTTAATTAAATTATTATAAGAAAGGACACTAGAGGCTCCAAAGCACTTTCAAATTCTTTCCAAACAGGAATACCTAGAACCTCAAGATTGTTTTAAATTTTTCAAAAAAAAAAAAAAATCGAGTTCCCAAAATTAACTCAAAACCAGGTCAGGTCAGAATTTTCTAAAAGTAGAACACCCCAAAATTGTTTAAATAATTTACAAAAAAAATCTAAAATAAAACATCATGGGTACCCAAGAGTTTCCCGAAAAGCAAAAAACACTGCGGCACTCAGACTTTTTCAATTTCAAAAAAAATCGAAACATTAAAAAATCCAATCCAAAAAATGAAACATCGAAAAATTGAAAAATCGAGAAATCAAAAAATCAAAAAATCCAAAATTGAAAAAACTGAAACATTAAAACCTGAAAAATCGAAAAGAAGAATAATTTCAAGAAGTAGTTTATTAAAATATTAATTTTGGAGATTAACGATGAATTTATGTTCCTTTTTGATGTTTTCAAAGTTGAAGTTATTTTTTATTTTAACAACTAAAAAATCAAAACATTAAAAATTCGGGAAATTGAGGAATAGGAAAACCAAAAAATCGATTAATTGAAGAACTGAAGAATCGCTAAACTGAAAAATCCAGAAATCGACAAATTCCAAAGCTGAAATGTCGAAAAATTTAGAAATTGAAAAATTGAAAAATCAAAAATCTGAAGAACGGAAAAGAACAATAATTTCAAGAAGTAGTCCATTAAAATATTAATTTTGGAGATTTAAGATGAATTTATGTTCCTTTTTGATGTTTTCAAAGTTGAACTTATTTTTTATTTTAACAACTAAAAAATCAAAACATTAAAAATTCGGGAAATTGAGGAATAGGAAAACCAAAAAATCGATTAATCGAAGAATTGAAGAATCGAAAAACTGAAAAATCCAGAAATTCACAAATTCCAAAGCTGAAATGTCGAAAAATTTAGAAATGGAAAAATTGAAAAATCAAAAATCTGAAGAACCGAAAAGAACAATAATTTCAAGAAGTAGTCCATTAAAATATTAATTTTGGACATTAAAGATGAATTTATGTTCCTTTTTGATGTTTTCAAAGTTGAACTTATTTTTTATTTTAACAACTAAAAAATCAAAATATTAAAAATTCGGTAAATTGAGGAAAAGAAAAACCAAAAAATCGATTAATGGAAGAATTGAAGAATCGCAAAACTGAAAAATCCAGAAATTGACAAATTCCAAAACTGAAAAGTCGAAAAATTTAGAAATTGAAAAATTGAAAAATCAATAATCTGAAGAATGGAAAAGAAGAATAATTTCAAGAAGTAGTTTATTAAAATATTAATTTTGCAGATTAAAGATGAATTTATGTTCCTTTTTGATGTTTTCAAAGTTGAACTTATTTTTTATTTTAACAACTAAAAAATCAAAACATTAAAAATTCGGGAAATCGAGGAATAGGAAAACCAAAAAATCGATTAATCGAAGAATTGAAGAATCGCAAAACTGAAAAATCCAGAAATTGACAAATTCCAAAACTGAAAAGTCGAAAAATTTAGAAATTGAAAAATTGAAAAATCAAAAATCTGAAGAATGGAAAAGAACAATAATTTCAAGAAGTAGTTTATTAAAATATTAATTTTGCAGATTAAAGATGAATTTATGTTCCTTTTTGATGTTTTCAAAATTGAACTTATTTTTTATTTTAACAACTAAAAAATCAAAACATTAAAAATTCGGGAAATCGAGAAATAGGAAAACCAAAAATCGATTAATTGAAGAATTGAAGAATCGCAAAACTGAAAAATCCAGAAATTGACAAATTCCAAAACTGAAATGTCGAAAAATTTGGAAATTGAAAAATTGAAAAATCGACTATTCAAAAAGTCGAAAAATCCAAAATTTAATAAACTGAAACATCAAACCTGAAAAATCGAAATGAAGAATAATTTCAAGAAGTAGTTTATTAAAATACATATTAATTTTGGAGATTAAAGATGAATTTATGTTCCTTATTGATGTTTTCAAAATTGAACTTATTTTTTATTTTAACAACTAAAAAAACAAAACATTAAAAATTCGGGAAATTGACTAATAGGAAAACCAAAAAATCGATTAATCGAAGAATTGAAGAATCGAAAAACTAAACAATCCAGAAATTGGCAAATTCCAAAACTGAAATGTCGAAAAATTTAGAAATTGAAAAATTGAAGAATCAAAAATCTGAAGAAAGGAAAAGAACAATAATTTCAAGAAGTAGTTCATTAAAATATTAATTTTGGAGATTAAAGATGAATTTATGTTCTTTTTTGATGTTTTCAAAGTTGAACTTATTTTTTATTTTAACAACTAAAAAATCAAAACATTAAAAATTCGGGAAATTGACGAATAGGAAAACCAAAAAATCCATTAATCGAAGAATTGAAGAATCGAAAAACTGAAAAATCCAGAAATTGACAAATTCCAAAACTGAAATGTCGAAAAATTTAGAAATAGAAAAATTGAAAAATCAAAAATCTAAAGAATGGAAAAGAAAAGTAATTTCAAGAAGTAGTTCATTAAAATATTAATTTTGGAGATTAAAGATGAATTTATGTTCCTTTTTGATGTTTTCAAAATTGAACTTATTTTTTATTTCAACAACTAAAAAATCAAAACATTAAAAATTCGGGAAATCGAGGAATAGGAAAACCGAAAAATCGATTAATCGAAGAATTGAAGAATCGAAAAACTGAAAAATCCCGAAATTGACAAATTCCAAAATTGAAATGTCGAAAAATTTAGAAATTGGAAAATTGAAAAATCAGAAATCTGAAGAATGGAAGAGAACAATAATTTCGAGAAGTAGTTCATTAAAATATTAATTTTGGAGATTAAAGATGAATTTATGTTCTTTTTTGATGTTTTCAAAGTTGAACTTATTTTTTATTTTAACAACTAAAAAATCAAAACATTAAAAATTCGGGAAATTGACGAATAGGAAAACCAAAAAATCCATTAATCGAAGAATTGAAGAATCGAAAAACTGAAAAATCCAGAAATTGACAAATTCCAAAACTGAAATGTCGAAAAATTTAGAAATAGAAAAATTGAAAAATCAAAAATCTAAAGAATGGAAAAGAAAAGTAATTTCAAGAAGTAGTTCATTAAAATATTAATTTTGGAGATTAAAGATAAATTTATGTTCCTTTTTGATGTTTTTAAAGTTTAACTTATTTTTTATTTTAACAACTAAAAAATCAAAACATTAAAAATTCGGGAAGTCGAGGAATAGGAAAACCAAAAAATCGATTATTCGAAGAATTGAAGAATCGAAAAACTGAAAAATCCCGAAATTGACAAATTCCAAAACTGAAATGTCGAAAAATTGGAAAATCAAAAAATCGGAAAATCGAAATAGGCCAAAATCGAATAGTTAAAAATTGAAAATATTGAAATTAAAAAAAAATTGAAAATTCGAAAATTAAAAAATCGAAAAATAATAAATTTTAGAAATCGAAAAATTCAAAAACCGAAAAATCTAAAAATGAGAAGTTGAAACATCGAAAAATCGAGAAATCGAAAAATGGAAAAATGGAAAAAAAATTGATAAATCCCAAAACTGAAAGATCGAAAAATTAAAAATTGAAAACGGTTGATGAACGAATAAATTTTCAAATTAATGATTTACCATGCTCCCGATAAACTTAAAACGTTTCCAAGATTTCGAAGCACTCGATTTGCAAATTTAAACTTAAATTGTAAAATATTAAGCAATTTTGTACCTGTTAAGACCGATTTTAGCAAATGACGTATCCTCTAAGAAATTTAATTAAATTATTATAAGAAAAGACACTAGAGGTTCCAAAGCACTTTCAAATTCTTTCCAAACAGGAACATATAGAACCTCAAGATAGTTTTAAAATTAAAAAAAAAAAAAAAATGGAGTTCCCAAAATTAACTCAAAAACAGGTCAGGTCAGAGTTTTCAAAAGCAGAACACCATGGGTACTCAAGAGTCTCCCAAATTAAAAAAAAAAACACTGCGGCACTCAAGACTGTCAAATTCATAAAAAATTAAAACTGGAAAATCGAGTAAGTTCAAAATCGAATCCAAACCGCAACATCGAAAATGGTGGAATGAAGTGTGAGGTAAAAAAATGCAAAAAAGACACTCATGATCAAAAATAGACGAATCTGCAAAAACAAGTAGATCTCCAATAAAGGGATTTTCTCAAAATGAAAAGGCATTTGCCTTGAATCCGCTCTTTATTAATAAGACGCCTGAAAAGCGCAGTTCCAAGTCTGGCGCCCGGTGGTCCCCCGGCCGCTTTTTTCCAGCCTTCGATTTAAAGTAGGTCGCCGCCTCACCCCTATCACCACTCCCCTAAGGTAATCTTCCCGGTAATACCTTCGTTAGCTCAGCAATTACCGTGTGTAAAGCCTGGCGAACTCGTTCCACAGCAAATATTTGCAACCGAAATCAAACAGAAAGTAATTAGAAATGCACCGAATATAGGAAAAGCCCGAAAAATGATACCCGTGCCGAACATCGACCGAATTCCTCTCGTCCTTCGCCTCGGAATTGGAATTTTCACCCACTCGACTCGATCTCTTGAAAATTCATAGCGGATTCCTCTTTGTTCGGCACGTACGGATTTAATGTCGTCGTGGGCGGCCGCAAATTGAGCCCTTGTGGCTCATTACCAATATCAGAACAATAAAAAATATTACGGGGATAACACGAGGCGAAGCCGAGCTACGAGGGGCGTACAGAAAAAAAACGAAAATTCAATTAAGAATTTCCGCCTGCTTGTGATAGCAAAATGCGTTCCAGCATTCGATTTCGAGCTCAAACGAACTAAATATTTTAACCGGAATGACACCATTGTCTCCGCCGCCCACCTTTTATCGGTTGAAAATTTCTCAGGAGATTTCCCAACAATAAGATTTTCGTTTGTTTTTTTATCCAATGTACCGTTCCGAGTTGAATTATCATTTCAGTCTCCCACGAGCCATCTTGAGTATACAATCTCGAGGATTAAGCGAAATCGATAAGGCCGTAAATTGGCCCACTCCATCAAACGGGGAAAAATCCGCCGCGAATTTTTCACCCTTCCACTTAAAGCCGCCACAATTAAAATAATTGAGCGAATGCATAATTTCTCGTTTGCTCGCCTCAAAGGTTACTGATCTTCCCACGAATAATAAAGCGATCCTGAAATATTCGTAATGCGGCTTCCGAATTTCATCCTACTTTATCATACTCCCACAATGGCCATTTCTCTTCCCGAAACAGCGATTCATTCATGAATATGGTCATCAACTCGCGGATCAACATAATATATGCGCGCAATATCCGAAATGAAAACTGAAAGATTACCCCATGGCGTGACTCGGCGTTACATAAAACAGATCCACAAAGACCTGACACTCTCTAATCGTTCGTAATTATTCTTAGAAATAATGGGGGCTGTCTTCGGTGCACGTGATACAGTTAAAAATCTCATTTTACCAGCGAACAAAACCCAATCCGGCCAAGGATTTTGTTCACAATGGTTGTCTTAAGTACCGAAACGAAGCACAAGCTCTATTTTATCAAAGCCAAACAAATTTGAAGCGTATTTTGAAACTAGAAATATTTCAACAGTATTGAAATCGAATGGTAGTACAAGTTGAATACTCGAAGTAAAGATTGACAGTTCTCTGGAAGGATTGTGCTTTAATTTTTGCATTTTATCTAGATCTCTATTTAATATTATATTATATTCTTTATTTATCATGATCTGGAAGAAAAACGGTCTTTTGCAATTTTTCGAAAATCTCTGTGAATGTATTTATTTTTTATTTAAGTTTTCATGTAGTCATATCGAACTTTTTTCAAGTGAAAAATCCTTTATATTTTGGTAGTTAAAAAAAACTTACAATAGAGTTATTTTTAATACCTGTGTTGCAATATTTTATGGAAAGAGACACAAAGGTATTAAGTTGAATCCTAATATACAGAGTGTTTATAAAAAGTCTAAAACATTACAGTTTTTAAATATCGATATTTTAGCATTTTCAAATAGAATATCCTATTGCTGTATCATTCTCTGTTTTTTTTTTTATAATCTTTCTGTCGATATGTTGATGTCTTTTAAAAAAGTGAAAAATTTCAAAAATTATCAACTTTAGATATAGAAAATTCTCAACAAAAATGAACCAAGATTAAAAGTAAAGTAATAGCTCCATTTGAAAAATCCAAAATATTGAAAATTATATTTTAGAATTTTTTACGAGCACTTTGTATATTAGAATTCAATTTCAGATGCTGCTTGTAGTTTGTTTTTGAAAAATTTAAAAGAATCTTGGGAGCTCCTCCTGTTTTATTTTTGAATGAATTTGGAAGAATCCTGAGGCTTCTACTTTTGAAAGAATTTTAAAGAATTTCACGCATTACCTCTTTGAGAGATTCTGAAATAATCTTGGGGACCCTGTTTTATTTTTGGATATATTTTATGGAATCTTGAGGCTACCGTTTTTTTGAAAGAATTTGAAAGACTCATAGAGGCTCCTTGTGATTTGTAATGAAAGAGTTTGAAAGAATCTTGTCCTATTTTTGAATGATTTTAAAGAATCTCAGAGGTCCCTTGTGTTTTGTTTTCCAAACAGTTTGAAAGAATCTTGGAAGATCCTGTTAACAATTTTCGAAAAAATTTTAAACAATCTCGGAGGCTCCCTGTGTTGTGTTTTAGAAAGAATTTGAAAGAATCTTGAGGAACCCTTTTGTTTTAATTTTGAATGAATTTGGAAGAATCCCGAGGCTTCTACTTTTGAAAGAATTTTAAAGAATTTCACGGATTCCATATGGTTTGTCTTTGAGAGATTCTGAAATAATTTTGGAGACCCTGTTTTATTTTTGGACATATTTTATGGAATCTTGAGGCTCCCGTTTTTTTGAAAGAATTTTAAATACTCTCAGAGTCTCCTTGTGCTTTGTAATGAAAGAGTTTGAAAGAATCTTGTCTTATTTTTGAATGATTTTAAAGAATCTCAGAGGTCCCTTGTGTTTTGTTTTCCAAACAGTTTGAAAGAATCTTGGAAGATCCTGTTAACAATTTTCGAAAGAATTTTGAACAATCTCGGAGGCTCCCTGTGTTGTTTTTTAGAAAGAATTTGAAAGAATCTTGAGGACCCCTTTTGTTTTATTTTTGAATGAATTTGGAAGAATCCCGAGGCTTCTACTTTTGAAAGAATTTTAAAGAATTTCACGGATTCCATATGGTTTGTCTTTGAGAGATTCTGAAATAATTTTGTGTTTTATTTTTGGACATATTTTATGGAATCTTGAGGCTCCCGTTTTTTTGAAAGGATTTTAAATACTCTCAGAGGCTCCTTGTGCTTTGTAATGAGAGAGTTTGAAAGAATCTTGTCTTATTTTTGAATGATTTTAAAGAATCTCAGAGGTCCCTTGTGTTTTGTTTTCCAAACAGTTTGAAAGAATCTTGGAAGATCCTGTTAACAATTTTCGAAAGAATTTTGAACAATCTCGGAGGCTCCCTGTGTTGTTTTTTAGAAAGAATTTGAAAGAATCTTGAGGACCCCTTTTGTTTTATTTTTGAATGAATTTGGAAGAATCCCGAGGCTTCTACTTTTGAAAGAATTTTAAAGAATTTCACGGATTCCATATGGTTTGTCTTTGACAGATTCTGAAATAATCTTGGAGACCCTGTTTTATTTTTGGATATATTTTATGGATCTTGAGGCTCGCGGTTTTTTTGAAAGAATTTTGAAGACTCTCAGAGGCTCCTTGTGATTTGTAATGAAAGATTTTGAAAGAATCTTGTCTTATTTTTGAATGAATTTAAAGAATCTCAGAGGCCCCTTGGGTTTGTTTTCCAAAGAGTTTGAAAGAATCTTGGAAGATCCTGTTAACAATTTTCGAAAAAATTTTAAACAATCTCGGAGGCTCCCTGTGGTGTGTTTTAGAAAGAATTTGAAAGAATTTTGAGGAACCCTTTTGTTTTATTTTTGAATGAATTTGGAAGAATCCCGAGGCTCCTACTTTTGAAAGAATTTTAAAGAATTTCACGGATTCCCTATGGTTTGTCTATGCGAAATTCTGAAATAATCTTGGGGACCCTGTTTCATTTTTGGATATATTTTATGGAATCTTGAGGTTCCCGTTTTTTTGAAAGAATTTTAAAGATTCTCGGAGTCTCCTTGTGCTTTGTAATGAAACAGTTTGAAAGAATCTTGTTTTATTTTTGAATGAATTTAAAGAATCTCGGAGGTCTCTTGTGTGTTGTTTTCCAAAGAGTTTGATAGAATCTTGGAAGATCCTGTTAACAATTTTCGAAAGAATTTTTAACAATCACGGAGGCTCCCTGTGTTGTTTTTTAGAAAGAATTTGAAAGAATCTTGAGGACCCCTTTTGTTTTATTTTTGAATGAATTTGGAAGAATCCCGAGGCTCCTACTTTTGAAAGAATTTTAAAGAATTTCACGGATTCCCTGTGGTTTGTCTTTGAGAGATTCTGAAATAATCTTGGGGATCCTTTTTTATTTTTGGATATATTTTATGGAATCTTGAGGCTCCTGTTTTTTTGAAAGAATTTTAAAGATTCTCGGAGGCTCCTTGTGCTTTGTAATGAAAGAGTTTGAAAGAATCTTGTCTTATTTTTGAATGAATTTAAAGAATTTCAGAGGTCCCTTGTGTTTTGTTTTCCAAAGAGTTTGAAAGAATCTTGGAAGAACCTGTTAACAATTTTTGAAAGAATTTTGAACAATCTCGGAGGCCCCCTATGTGGTGTTTTAGAAAGAATTTGAAAGAATCTTGAGGACCCCTGTTGTTTTATTTTGAATGAATTTGGAAGAATCTGAGGCTTCTACTTTTGAAAGAATTTTAAAGAATTTCACGGATTCCCTATGGTTTGTCTTTGAGAGATTCTGAAATAATCTTCGGGACCCTGTTTTATTTTTGGATATATTTTATGGAATCTTGAGGCTCCCGTTTTTTTGAAAGAATTTTAAATACTCTCAGAGGCTCCTTGTGCTTTGTAATGAAAGAGTTTGAAAGAATCTTGTCTTAGTTTTGAATGAATTTAAAGAATCTCAGAGGCCCCTTGTGTTTTGTTTTCCAAAGAGTTTGAAAGAATCTTGGAAGATCCTGTTAACAATTTTCGAAACAATTTTGAACAATCTGAGAGGCCTCCTGTGTTGTGTTTTAGAAAGAATTTGAAAGAATCTTGAGGACCCCTGTTGTTTTATTTTTGAATGAATTTGGAAGAATCCCGAGGCTTCTACTTTTGAAAGAATTTTAAAGAATTTCACGGATTCCCTATGGTTTGTCTATGCGAAATTCTGAAATAATCTTGGGGACCCTGTTTCATTTTTGGATATATTTTATGAAATCTTGAGGCTCTCGTTTTTTTGAAAGAATTTTAAAGATTCTCGGAGTCTCCTTGTGCTTTGTAATGAAAGAGTTTGAAAGAATCTTGTCTTATTTTTGAATGAATTTAAAGAATCTCAGAGGTCTCTTGTGTTTTGTTTTCCAAAGAGTTTGAAAGAATCTTGGAAGATCCTGTGAACAATTTTCGAAAGAATTTTGAACAATCTCGGAGGCTCCCTGTGTTGTGTTTTAGAAAGAATTTGAAAGAATCTTGAGGACCCCTGTTGTTTTATTTTTGAATGAATTTGGAAGAATCCCGAGGCTTCTACTTTTAAAAGAATTTTAAAGAATTTCACGGATTCCCTATGGTTTGTCTTTGAGAGATTCTGAAATAATCTTGGGGACTCTGTTTTATTTTTTAAATATATTTTATGGAATCTTGAGGGTCCCGTTTTTTTGAAAGAATTTTAAAGACTCTCAGAGGCTCCTTGTGCTTTGTAATGAAAGAGTTTGAAAGAATCTTGTCTTATTTTTGAATGAATTTAAAGAATCTCAGAGGCTCCTTATGTTTTGTTTTCCAAAGAGTTTGAAAGAATCTTGAAGATCCTGTTAACAATTTTCGAAAGAATTTTGAAGAATGTCGGAGGCTCCCTGTGTTGTGTTTTAGAAAGAATTTGAAAGAATCTTGAGGACCCTTTTTGTTTTGTTTTTGAATGAATTTGGAAAAATCCTGAAGCTTCGACTTTTGACAGAATTTTAAAGAATTTCACGGATTCCCTGTGGTTTGTCTTTGAGAGATTCTGAAATAATCTTGGGGACCCTGTTTTATTTTTGGATATATTTTATGGAATCTTGAGGCTCCCGTTTTTTTGAAAGAATTTTAAAGACTCTCCGAGGCTCCTTGTGCTTTGTAATGAAAGAGTTTGAAAGAATCTTGTCTTATTTTTGAATGAATTTAAAGAATCTCAGAGGCTCCTTGTGTTTTGTTTTCCAAAGAGCTTGAAAGAATCTTGGAAGATCCTGTTAACATTTTTCGGAAGAATTTTGAACAATCTCGGAGGCTCCCTGTGGTGTATTTTAGAAAGAATTTGAAAGAATCTTGAGGACCCCTTTTGTTTTATTTTTGAATGAATTTGGAAGAATCCTGAGACTTCTACTTTTGAAAGAATTTTAAAGAATTTCACGGATTCCCTATGGTTTGTCTTTGAGAGATTCTGAAATAATCTTGGCGACTCTGTTTTATTTTTTAAATATATTTTATGGAATCTTGAGGGTCCCGTTTTTTTGAAAGAATTTTAAAGACTCTCAGAGGCTCCTTGTGCTTTGTAATGAAAGAGTTTGAAGGAATCTTGTCTTATTTTTGAATGAATTTAAAGAATCTCAGAGGCCCCTTGTGTTTTGTTTTCCAAAGAGTTTGAAAGAATGTTGAAGATCCTGTTAACAATTTTCGAAAGAATTTTGAACAATGTCGGAGGCTCCCTGTGTTGTGTTTTAGAAAGAATTTGAAAGAATCTTGAGGACCCCTTTTGTTTTGTTTTTGAATGAATCTGGAAAAATCCTGAGGCTTCGACTTTTGACAGAATTTTAAAGAATTTCACGGATTCCCTATGGTTTGTCTATGCGAAATTCTGAAATAATCTTGGGGACCCTGTTTCATTTTTGGATATATTTTATGGAATCTTGAGGTTCTTGAGGTTTTGAAAGAATTTTAAAGATTCTCGGAGTCTCCTTGTGCTTTGTAATGAAACAGTTTGAAAGAATCTTGTTTTATTTTTGAATGAATTTAAAGAATCTCGGAGGTCTCTTGTGTGTTGTTTTCCAAAGAGTTTGATAGAATCTTGGAAGATCCTGTTAACAATTTTCGAAAGAATTTTGAAGAATCTCGGAGGCTCTCTGTGTTGTGTTTTAGAAAGAATTTGAAAGAATCTTAAGGCACCCGCCTTTAAAAGAATTTTAAAGAATCTGGAAACTCCTGTTTTGGAGGAACTTTAAAGAATCTTAAGGGCTTCCAGTGATTCCTTTTTGAAAGAATTTGTAAGAATTTCAAAGCCTTCCTGTAGTTTGTTTTAGAAACCAGTTAAAGGACTTTTGGGAACCCTGATGTTTTATTTTTTAAACAATTTGAAAAAATTCCGAAGCGTCGGGTGTTTTTCTTTTGAAAGAATTTGAAAGATCTTTAGGATCCCTGCTGTTTTTTTTTTAATGAATTTGAAAGAATCTGGAGGCTTCTACTCTTGGAAGAATTTTAAAGAATCTCAGGGGCCCCGTGTGGTGTGTTTTTGTAAGAATTTGAAAAAAGTCTCGAGGGTTCCTGCTAACAATTAAAAAAAAAATGAAAGAATCTCAAGAACTTCCAGTGGTTTTTTTTTTAAGAGTTTTAAAAGGTCTTGGGGACTCTGCTGTTTAATTTTCGAATGAATTTTAAAGAATTTTTAAAGAATTTACAATCAATAATTTTTGAAAAGTTTTTAAAGAATTTGAGGGCTCCCTATGGTTTGTTGTTTGTTTGTGAAGGCATCTTGGGAACTCTGCTGTTTTAATATAAGATTTGATGTTGCGAATTTTATTTTTTTATGATAGGGCTGTATAAGTTAAAATAAAGAGATGTATGTAATGTTAAAGTAAATGTAAGTAAGTAAAAGTAAATATTAAATTTTTTCGTCAAAAACTGATCCAGAACCCGCACTATATTTGCCGACACACTATCCACTAAGTGGCTAAGAGCTCGTTTGACTGAATTAATTACACAGCCGTTGAAAGTTGGACAGTAATCAACCGAACGGGATATTGGATCGGACATTTTATATCGAACTATAACAATTTACGAACATCAAGCCGATGCTATCTGGAGGGCATACAAAAATAAACAGGTCGAATCGATAATTTTGATACCGAATAAGCAACGAGAAAAGGGTGAATCAGCTATTTTGGGACGCTCGGATTGGGTCAGAAACATTCCGGTCCTTGCTATCTTCATAAAAAAGAAAATAAAAGACCGGCCGGCTAAATGTACTGATTAACTCCGAAATTATTCGACGACTTCATTCGACTGCCAGAATCATAAATTACGAAGAAGTTGGCGCGGAGACCAGTTTATTCGTAAAATCAGGATCGGGGTTGTCGTCGTCTTCGATTAAACCAGCGTACTAATTAGCTCCTAATCGTGCTCCACCTGCGGCTCCCTTCACCTCTTCCAATCAAGGCCAGCTGAAAAATGCCGCCACAGACCGCACTCCGAAATCCCATCAACAACCCTTGATAATTCACGGCAACTAAATTAAACTTAGTACCTCCGCAAACCTATGTTAAACCCTCTCCATTTCACACCTCCATTCAAATCCCTCGGCTTTCTTATCATAAGCATTTAGACACTCGCAATGTTCATTTAGAACCCCGGGGAATTGTAACAATGCGCATTTGTGACTACGTCAGACGGCGACTGATAATAAGCTTGTTCGCTCGGAACTTATCTCGAGAGGTGAATGAAACGTTCTTACCTCCCATAAATCGAACCGAAATTGCGAGCCCGGAGTTCGCCAAGTTTTCCGGAGCGTGAAGGGCCTCCGACTTTATGAAAATTAGTTCCGAAGCTTTTGGCAGTTGGCTGACGGGAGGCGGCGTGGGATTTGACCGGGGCCTGTTTTTTCCGTGTCACTAGAGGCGACCTGCCCCTGAGTAATCTTGATTTAATTAAGTCGAATTCGAGTCGGCTCTAATTGCCGTAATTTACTAATTAGATTTGCGATAATTCGATCAAAGTAATTAGGGGTTAGGGAGGCGCCGGGCTGTGTGGGGGCGGTCTCGGCAGGCTCGACGTAATGATAATAGTAATGGATTTATTACCAACGGGCAGAAACTGTGTAAATTAGAAGTAGATGCAAAGTTAAAAACAGTAAACAAAAATAGTGAATTGAATGATTAAATAATACTAGAAGACATTAAAATTCAAATCAAACTCTGTCAAAAACCTAGCATTGAGCCCCTGAGATTCTAGCTACCGAGAATCTTTCAAATTATTTCGAAAACAAATTTACATTAAAAAATAAAACACCAGGGACTCTCTTGATTCTTTCAAACTCTCAATAATACACCAGAGGGAACCAATGAGATTTTTTGATTTTTTTTTTAAACCGGAGCCTCAAGATTCTTTAAAACTTTTTTAGAAACATACTACAGACAGTTGCTGAGATTATTTAAAATCTCAGTCACAGGAAGTCTTTGAGATTATTAAAAAAAAAAATCAAAAATTGTTAGCAGCAGGTGTCCCTGACAAGCTTTTAAAAAAGAAACATCCGGAACCCTTAAGATACTTTCAAACTTTTTCAAAAACAAACGACGAAAAATCCCTGAGATTCTTTAAAATTCTGTCAAAAGCAGAAACATCAAGATTTTTTAAAATTCTTTCAAAAACAGTAGCCTCAAGATTCTTTAAAATTCATGGGAAAATCCAACAACAAGACCTTCAATATTCTGTCAAACTCTTTCAAAAACAAACCACTGAGAGTTCCTGAGATTCTTTAAAACTTATTCAAAACACCCTCAAGATTCTATCAAAAACAAAGCACAGAATGCTCCTGAGATTCTTTCAAAAATAAAACAGCAGAGGTTTCAGGATTCTTTCAAACTGTTTCAAAAACAAAGCACAGGAAGCCACAGATTATTTAAAAAAAATTCAACAATTGTCAGCAGAAGCCCTCAGGATTTTCTCAAAATCAAAACACAGCTGTCCCTGATATTCTTCTAAAAATTCTAAGATTCTTTCAGACTCTTTTAAAAACAAGCGACGAAAAACCCCTGAGATTCTTTAAAAATCTTTCAAAAGCAGAAACATTAAGATTTTTTTAAATTCTTTCTAATGCAAATGTCTCAAGATTCCTTAAGACTCTTTAAAAATAAACACTGGGAGTCCCTGATATTCTTAAAAATTCTTTCAAAAACAGTAGCCTCAAGATTCTTTAAAATTCATGGGAAAATCCAACAACAAGACCTTCAATATTCTGTCAAACTCTTTCAAAAACAAACCACTGAGAGTTCCTGAGATTCTTTAAAACTTATTCAAAACACCCTCAAGATTCTATCAAAAACAAAGCACAGAATGCTCCTGAGATTCTTTCAAAAATAAAACAGCAGAGGTTTCAGGATTCTTTCAAACTGTTTCAAAAACAAAGCACAGGAAGCCACAGATTATTTAAAAAAATTTCAATAATTGTCACCAGAAGCCCTCAAGATTTTCTCAAAATCAAAACACAGCTGTCCCTGGGATTCTTCTAAAAATTCTAAGATTCTTTCAAACTCTTTTAAAAACAAACGACGAAAAACCCCTGTGATTCTTTAAAAATCTTTCAAAAGCAGAAACATTAAGATTTTTTTAAATTCTTTCTAATGCAAATGTCTCAAGATTCCTTAAGACTCTTTAAAAATAAACACTGGGAGTCCCTGATATTCTTAAAAATTCTTTCAAAAACAGTAGCCTCAAGATTCTTTAAAATTCATGGGAAAATCCAACAACAAGACCTTCAATATTCTGTCAAACTCTTTCAAAAACAAACCACTGAGAGTTCCTGAGATTCTTTAAAACTCATTCAAAACACCCTCAAGATTCTATCAAAAACAAAGCACAGAATGCTCCTGAGATTCTTTCAAAAATAAAACAGCAGAGGTTTCAGGATTCTTTCAAACTGTTTCAAAAGCAAAGCACAGGAAGCCACAGATTATTTAAAAAAAATTCAACAATTGTCAGCAGAAGCCCTCAAGATTTTCTCAAAATCAAAACACAGCTGTCCCTGATATTCTTCTAAAAATTCTAAGATTCTTTCAAACTCTTTTAAAAACAAGCGACGAAAAACCCCTGAGATTCTTTAAAAATCTTTCAAAACCAGAAACATTACATTTTTTTTAATTCTTTGTAATGCAAATGTCTCAAGATTCCTTAAGACTCTTTAAAAATAAACACGGGGAGTCCCTGATATTCTTAAAAATTCTTTCAAAAACAGTAGCCTCAAGATTCTTTAAAATTCATGGGAAAATCCAACAACAAGACCTTCAATATTCTGTCAAACTCTTTCAAAAACAAACCACTGAGAGTTCCTGAGATTCTTTAAAACTCATTCAAAACACCCTCAAGATTCTATCAAAAACAAAGCACAGAATGCTCCTGAGATTCTTTCAAAAATAAAACAGCAGAGGTTTCAGGATTCTTTCAAACTGTTTCAAAAGCAAAGCACAGGAAGCCACAGATTATTTAAAAAAAATTCAACAATTGTCAGCAGAAGCCCTCAAGATTTTCTCAAAATCAAAACACAGCTGTCCCTGATATTCTTCTAAAAATTCTAAGATTCTTTCAGACTCTTTTAAAAACAAGCGACGAAAAACCCTTGAGATTCTTTAAAAATCTTTCAAAAGCAGAAACATTAAAATTTTTTTAATTCTTTCTAATGCAAATGTCTCAAGATTCCTTAAGACTCTTTAAAAATAAACACTGGGAGTCCCTGATATTCTTAAAAATTCTTTCAAAAACAGTAGCCTCAAGATTCTTTAAAATTCATGGGAAAATCCAACAACAAGACCTTCAATATTCTGTCAAACTCTTTCAAAAACAAATCACTGAGAGTTCCTGAGATTCTTTAAAACTCATTCAAAACACACTCAAGATTCTATCAAAAACAAAGCACAGAATGCTCCTGAGATTCTTTCAAAAATAAAACAGCAGAGGTTCCAGGATTCTTTCAAACTGTTTCAAAAACAAAGCACAGGAAGCCACAGATTATTTAAAAAAATTTCAACAATTGTCAGCAGAAGCCCTCAAGATTTTCTCAATATCTAAACACAGCTGTCCCTGGGATTCTTCTAAAAATTCTAAGATTCTTTCAAACTCTTTTAAAAACAAACGACGAAAAACCCCTGTGATTCTTTAAAAACCTTTCAAAAGCAGAAACATTAAGATTTTTTTAAATTCTTTCTAATGCAAATGTCTCAAGATTCCTTAAGACTCTTTAAAAATAAACACGGGGAGTCCCTGATATTCTTAAAAATTCTTTCAAAAACAGTAGCCTCAAGATTCTTTAAAATTCATGGGAAAATCCAACAAAAAGACCTTCAATATTCTGTCAAACTCTTCCAAAAGTAAGCCACTCAAAGTTCGTGAGATTCTTTAAAACTCACTCAAAACACCCTCAAGATTCTATTAAAATTCCGTCAAAAATAAAACAGCAAGGCCTCCAAATTTTTTTCAAATCTCTTCAACATTACTAAATTCGTTCTGAAACAAGAAAACGGGACCCGTTTTTAATTTCCTTAAAAAACAAACCACCACTGGAATCGAAACGTCTTCTTTTAAAAGAAAGCCCACACACTGTAAATAATTTATGCAATCAAATATCACTGTCCGAGTAAATCAGATAAACTTCGTAGCAAATTTGACCCGACGTTACAAGCAAACACGAAATTAATCATCATAAAATTTAGCATTTCTTTTTCTCTCGTGGTTTAGTCACAATCCACGTCAGATGTGATAGTTTATCAGGACGCTGAAGCGGAAATGAATCAGTTATGATGTTCCCGTGTTTCCTATTTCGTAATGTGGGGAGCTATTTGTTACGAAGATTACTAACCACAGATAGCTGTTTGTGACAGCTTTAAAAGCTTCCAGTGCTCGAAAGCGCAGAAAGGCAAACTGTAACATGTATTCCACCTACCTACTGTAACCCTGGTCTGAGTGCTTTTTTTATAAAGTAAGTGTGGAAAATATCAGGTAGAGTTAGTCGGTGGGATAATTGCTAAAACTTCGCTTTCAACATCAGCAGACTGGATAATTATTATTGTTCTAGACTTACTACCTTAGAAAAAAATAAAAAAAAAATCACTAGTTTTTCCATTGCGTCATACAACATATTTTTTTCATGTAGTCGTAAATGTCTATTAACAGCAGATCTAAATTTAAATTCTGGTCGAGTGCACTGTGTGCTTTTTTGCACTCGGAAGCTTCGATGCCTCGACTGCGTATGTAAACTTGTACAAGCGACATTACCTGTTAATCGTGTTAATTAGTTTCCTGCGTTTTTCACTTTTATGCTCGTTTTATTACCTTCGTTTTACACGTTTCAGGAAACCCGAGCGTGAAACACGGTTCGAGTTAGTAGGTGCTGAAAAAACTAGCACGCTTTCCTGAAACTAGTGACGTCGTTCTGCGTCCCTCTTCGACATCAATATTGCATTTTCCTCGCAGTGTTTTCGCTCCAAAGTATACAAACTTGTTTAGCTTTAACTTTATAATTGTATTTTCATGTTCGTTCTTTGTCTCAAAGCTTCAAATATTAAACGTGCATCTGGAAGCTTCAGTTTTCAGTTCAATTATTTTTCCGATTCGAGTTTAAATGCGACTGTAAAAGACAAGTTAAACGTCCGTGGTTTATGGTGGTTGATGTTGGTATTTATTGTGTTTTGTTCCCCACATGAACGATTCGAAGACATTAATTTGGCTGAAAAAACAGCGAAAAAGTCTCGATTTTTTGGTTTTTCGATTTGGAATTTTTCGTTTCGGTTTTTGATTTCCTTTATTCTTTTAGTTTTTCAATTTTGGGGGTTTACAATTTGCGATTTGCAATTTTTCGGCTTTTCAAATTTTTGATTTTTCAAATTTTTGTTTTTTATTTTTTTGTTTCTTCAATTTTAGATGTTTCAGTTTCTCGATTTTTCAATTTTTCGTTTCAGAATTTTCGATTTGCAATTTTTCTAGTGTTCATTTTAAATATGTAATTTAAAAATATTAAAAATGTTCCCATTTTTCAATTATTGGTTTTTAAAACGTTTTTCGATTTTTCGATTTTTCAGTTTTTCTTTCAATTTTACAATTTTTGGATTTTCCAATTTTTCTGTTCATTAATTTTTTTTCGTTTTTGACTCTTGATTTTGTGTTTTCAATGTTTCAGATTTTCGTTTCTTCAGTTTTCGATTTGCAGTTTTGCGATTTTCCAATTTTTCAACTTTCTAATTTTTCGTTTCTTTAGTTTTCAGTTTCTCAATTTTTTCCGATTTTTTAGTTTTCCGACTTTTAATTTTTCGACTTTTAAACATTTCGAATCATAAAATGAAAAAACTGCAAAATTGAAGCATTGAAAATTCTGAAGAACCGAAAAATTGAAAATCGAAAGATTAAAAACTGAAATATATAAAATAAAACGGTTAAAATCGCATTCACTCTAAAAAACACCGGCCCACTACCTACAGACATAGTTAAAGAGACAAACTTTTTAGGGATAACACTAGACGCAAAAATGAGGTTTCATACACACGGTGAGAACCTAGCTAAGAAAATTTCTACAGGAATATTTGCGTTGAGAAATCTAAGTAGAAAGCTTCCGATAGAGACATTAAAAGTAGCTTATTTTGCATTATGCCATAGTAATATAAGTTATGGTATCTTAGCATGGGGTCACTCAAGCATGATGACTAACATATTTAGATTACAGAGACGGGCAGTCCGAATAGTGGGAAGTCTTGGCTACAGAGATGATTGTAAGTGTATGTTTCAAAAATTAAGAATTCTTACGGTACCCTGCGTATTCATTTTTAACAGCTTGATCAATCTGAGACTAAATATAAACACATACTCCAAACACAAAGACAACCATGAATACGACACACGACATAAGGAAAACTTATGTCTGAGACACATACGTTTAAAATCGTCACAGAACAGTACTCAATACTTGGGTATCAAATTTTTCAACAAACTTCCTGAGTCGATTAGAAAGTTAGATACAGTTAACTTTAAGAAGGTTGTAAAAAACTTTCTGATTAACAAAGCCTACTATAACTATGATCAGTTTCTGAACGACATCAATGTATCCATGCAATAATGTGTATCATGTTCTATATGTTTTCTTTCTTCTGTACAACTTTTCTTGATTTATTACTATCAAACATTGTAAATGACATTTATGTTATCTCTGTATTTTGACGAGTGTAAAATGTGTGTACATTTAAGCACAATAAATTGATTGATTGATTGATTGATTGATTGAAAAAAAAAAAAAATAAAGGAAATGAAAAAACGACGAATTGTGATATAAAATCGAGAAAATTAAAATTTAAAAATTGGGAAAATGCAAAATAAAATCAAGAGCTTGAAAAATGAAGAAACGGAAAAAATGAAGAATTGTAATACTTGGGGAGGAAAATGGGAAAACTACAAAACCGAAAAAGCAAATATCGAAATAATGAAATTTAAAGAAATCGGAAAATAGGATAATTGAGAAATCCAAAAATTGCAAAATTAAAAACCAACGATTGAAAATCTTAAAATTGAATCAACGAAAAATTGAAAAATTTAATGTTGAAATGAAATAAACAAAAATTGTGATAAAAAAAATTATAAAATTAAATAAAAAAAGAAAATGTAATGTACGAATAAATATATATTCATTAAATTAAGTCGAGAAATTGAATCATTGAAAAATTTTAAGTCAAAATGAAGATAAATTACAAGAAAAATGGAAAAATTGAGAAAAAAAGAAAACGAGAAAAACAAAAATTATAATATCAAACAAGTATAAGATCGAATAAAAAGAAAAAAGGAAAAATTGTTATATCAAAAAATTTAAAAATTAAAAATCGAGAGAATGAGAAATCATAAATTAAGAGCTTGAAAAACTGAAGAAACGAAAAAGTGAAATACTAAAACATTATGACATCAAAAAATTGAAAAATTAAAATCGAGAAAAAGACAAATTATAAGTTAAGAACTTGAAAAATTGAAAAAGCAAAAAAGTAAAAACCAAAAACTTGAAGAACTAAAGAAACGAAAAAATGAACATTCGAAAAATTAAAAATTAAAGAACTGGAAAATCGGAAAACGAAAACTTGTAGAATCGAAAAATTGCAAAACTGAAAAACTGTGAACCGAAATATTCAAGATACGGAAAATTGAAAAATTTGGAAGTCGAATAACTAAAAAATTTAAAGTAGAAATGAAGATTGAAAAACTAAAAGTTCAAAAAAGGAAAAATTATAAGACCGAAATAAAAAGAAAAACGAAAAATTGTGATACCAAAAAAAGAAGAATAACAATCGAGAAATGAAAAATTATAAATTAAGAACTTGAAAAGTGGAAAAAGTGAAAAACCAAAAAATTGTAAAATTGGGAAACTGATAAATAAAAATCAAGAACTTGAAGAACTGATTAAACGAAAAAATGAAACATTGAAAAATGAAAAATTAAACTAGAAAATCGAAAAACAAAGAATCGAAAAAACGGAAACTTGTAAAATGGAAAAATTGTAAAATTGAACAATTGAAATACTTAAAGTTGAAAAGAAAAAACTTATGACACCGAAAGTTTGAAAAATCGAAAAACTGAAAAAAAGAGAATGAAAAAACCAAAAATTGTGATATCAAAAAATTATAAAATCGAATAAAAAAAGGAAAAAAAATTGTGATATGTATCCAAAAATTGACAAGTTAAAAATCGGGAAAATGAAAAATTATAAATTAAGAACTTGAAAAACTGAAGAAACAAAAAGTGAAAAATCAAAACATGATATCAAAAAATTATGAAATCGAAAAAAAGAAAAACGAATAACTGTGATATCAAAAAATTGAAAAATTAAAATCGAGAAAAAGACAAATTATAAGTTAAGAACTTGAACAATTGAAGAAACGAAAAAGTGAAAATCAAAAATTTGAAGAACTGAAGAAACGAAAAAATGAACAATCGAAAAATTAAAAATTAAGGAGCTGGAAAATTGGAAAACGAAAACTTGTAGAATCGAAAAATTGCAAAACTGAAAAACTGTAAACCGAAATATTCAAGAAACGGAAAATTGAAAAATTTGGAAGTCGAATAACTAAAAAATTTGAAGTAAAAATGAAGATTAAAAAACCAAAAGTTGAAAAAAGGAAAAATTATAAGACCGAAATAAAAAGAAAAACGAAAAATTGTGATACCAAAAAAAAAGAATAAATATCGAGAAATGAAAAATTATAAATTAAGAACTTGAAAATTTGAAAAAATGAAAAGCCAAAAAATTGTAAAATTGAGAAATTGAGAAATAAAAATCAAGAACTTGAAGAACTAAAGAAACGAAAAAATGAAGCATCGAAAAATTAAAAATTGAACTAGAAAATCGAAAAAGAAAGAATCGAAAAAACGAAAACTTGTAAAATGGAAAAATTGCAAAATTGAACAATTGAAATATTTAAAGTTGAAAAGAAAAAACTTATGAGACCGAAAGTTTGAAAAATCGAAAAACTGAAAAAAAGAGAATGAAAAAACCAAAAATTGTGATATCAAAAAATTATAAAATCGAATAAAAAAAGGAAAAAAAATTGTGATATGTATCAAAAAGTTGAAAAGTTAAAAATCGGGAAAATGAAAAATTATAAATTAAGAACTTGAAAAACTGAAGAAACAAAAAGTGAAAAATCAAAACATGATATCAAAAAATTATGAAATCGAAAAAAAGAAAAACGAATAACTGTGATATCAAAAAATTGAAAAATTAAAATCGAGAAAAAGACAAATTATAAGTTAAGAACTTGAACAATTGAAGAAACGAAAAAGTGAAAATCAAAAATTTGAAGAACTAAAGAAACGAAAAAATGAACAATCGAAAAATTAAAAATTAAGGAGCTGGAAAATTGGAAAACGAAAACTTGTAGAATCGAAAAATTGCAAAACTGAAAAACTGTAAACCGAAATATTCAAGAAACGGAAAATTGAAAAATTTGGAAGTCGAATAACTAAAAAATTTAAAGTAAAAATGAACATTAAAAAACCAAAAGTTGAAAAAAGGAAAAATTATAAGACCGAAATTAAAAGAAAAACGAAAAATTGTGATACCAAAAAAAAGAATAAATATCGAGAAATGAAAAATTATAAATTAAGAACTTGAAAAATTGAAAAAATGAAAAGCCAAAAAATTGTAAAATTGAGAAATTGAGAAATAAAAATCAAGAACTTGAAGAACTAAAGAAACGAAAAAATGAAGCATCGAAAAATTAAAAATTGAACTAGAAAATCGAAAAAGAAAGAATCGAAAAAACGAAAACTTGTAAAATGGAAAAATTGCAAAATTGAACAATTGAAATATTTAAAGTTGAAAAGAAAAAACTTATGAGACCGAAAGTTTGAAAAATCAAAAACTGAAAAAAAGAGAATGAAAGAACCAAAAATTGTGATATCAAAAAAATTATAAAATCGAATAAAAAAGGAAAAAAAAATGTGATATGTATCAAAAAATTGAAAAATTAAAAATCGGGAAAATGAAAAATTATAAATTAAGAACTTGAAAAACTGAAGAAATAGAAAGTGAAAAGTCGAAACATGATATCGAAAAATTATAAAATCGAAAAAAAGAAAAACGAAAAATTGTGATATCAAAAAATTGAAAAATTAAAATCGAGAAAAAAACAAATTATAAGTTAAGAACTTGAACAATTGAAGAAACGAAAAAGTAAAAATCAAAAACTTGAAGAACTAAAGAAACGAAAAAAGGAACAATTGAAAAATTAAAAATTAAGGAACTGGAAAATTGGAAAACGAAAACTTGTAGAATCGAAAAATTGCAAAACTGAAAAACTGTAAACCGAAATATTCAAGATACGGAAAATTGAAAAATTTGGAAGTCGAATAACTAAAAAATTTAAAGTAGAAATGAAGATTGAAAAACTAAAAGTTGAAAAAAGGAAAAATTATAAGACCGAAATAAAAAGAAAAACGAAAAATTGTGATACCAAAAAAAAAGAAAGCTAAAAATCGAGAAATGAAAAATTATAAATTAATAATTTGAAAAATTTAAAAAGTGAAAAGCCAAAAAATTGTAAAATTGAGAAACTGAGAAAGAACTTGAAGAACTGAAGAAACGACAAAATGAAGCATCGAAAAATTAAAAATTGAACTAGAAAATCGAAAAACAAAGAATCGAAAGCGAAAACTTGTAAAACTGAAAAATTGCAAAATTGAAAGATTTAAATATTTAAAGTTGAAAAGAAAAAAATTATAAAACCGAAACATTGAAAAATCGAAAAACTGAAAAAAAAGAATGAAAAAACCAAAAATTGTGATGCCAAAAAATGATAAAATCGGGTAAAACGGAAATTGTGATATGTATCAAAAAATTGAAAAATTAAAAATCGAGAAAATGAAAAATTGTAAATTAAGAACTTGAAAAAGTGAAAAATCAAAAAAAGTGTAAAATTGAGAAAACGAATAAATAATCAAGAACTTGAACAACTGAAGAAACGAAAAATGAACAATGGAAAAATTAAAAATTGGGGAACTAGAAAATTGAAAAATGAAAAATCAAAAAAACGAAAAATTGTAAAATCGACAAATTGCAAACTGAAACATTGCAGAAATGCAAATTGATAAATTGAGAAATTTTAAGTTGAAAGAAAAAGAAAAATGAAAAAACCAAAAATTTTGACATCAAAATATTTTAACATCGAATAAAAAGGAAAAACGAAAAATTATGATATCAAAAAAGTGAAAAATTAAAAATCGAGTAAATCAAAAATTACAAATACAAAACTTCAAAAATTGGAGAAATGAAAAAGTGAAAAACCCAAAAACTGTAAAATTGAAAAATTGAAAAATAAAGATCAAGAACTTGAACTGAAGAAACGAAAAAACGAATAATCGAAAAATTAAAATTTAGGGAAAAAAACGAAAAATCGAAAAAACGAAATAATATGAAACCGAAACATTGAAAAAGGGAAAAATTGAAAAAGTAAATAAAAAACCAAACGTAAAATTGTGATATCAAAAAATCGTAAAATCGAAGAAAAATGGGGTGAGTCGTTCTTAATTTAATCCGTACGATAAACTGTCTTATTCTTTATTATTTGAGTCACCCTGTTGTTATACAATTGTTTTTTTTTTTTTAAATCTACACGTCTAGAGTAGAAAATCAGTATTTTATTTAGCCGACGCCTTAGCAAGTAAAAATCTATCGATTTTCTTTATTCCTTCAACGCCATCACGGAGTAATATTCCGAAAGAAGCCTAATTTCCTCTGATTAAAATATACGAGCACGAAATCTATAGACTAATAATGAAGACACTAAACAGCTCCAGATAAATAACACCGATAACCCTCCGTTTCGAACGCAGCGAAAAATAACCCTCCAACTCCGTATTTTATTCCTGGAATGCCGGAACTTCGATGCAATAGTCGCAACTTCTAACTTACTAACATTATTACGCAACGCTTACACGACACAAACACTTCAATTCTCCTTCGTCGTGAATCGTTACATAACAAATTCATTAAAAGTTCGTCGAACAATGAAGCCGGCGCGATTTTCCGGATTTTCATTGTTGGCGAGTCTGTTTTCCACGTTATTTTTCACAAAATTTCAAGTTTATTGGACGGAATGGGGCTTTATCTCCGGTTTTTAAACCTTTATTGATTGGATATTCCAGACATAAGCGAGATTAATCGCGCTTTTTGGGAGCCGAATATGAAAAATACGCATTGGCTGGGGTTCGGGGGAGAGGGAGGCTCAGGTCGTCTTTTCTTCCTGCGTCTGTGGAGATGTTAAAACATTGCGCCTACATTATTCTACACCAGTTTAATATTTCAAAGAGCTATTAATTCGCTTTTAATTAAATCATGAATTAATTTACAAAATAATTTTGTTTTTGTGCTAACCCAATGAACCATAATTGAATATGGCAAACCGGTCGATGAGTTTCTGTCTGGAAGGCCGAAGGGGTTTAACTGATAACCAAGTTCTAGACAGCGCGGAGAACTTCATAATAAATTTCTAACACTCGGTTTGGTTTTTGCGAAATGTGTAAAAATCGTAAAGTATCAGGCTGCAAAGTTAAATATTTGCGGCTTGGCAAGGGCGTATCTGATCCACTTGTTTAATTTAATTAGAGTCAATATATTAAACAATGTGCCCGCTTTGTGCAAACCTACATGCTGTTTATCTCATTTTCTACTTGACGGGTGCACTAAATCATACCCCATTTGAATCTAATTTATTCATCTGAAGTTTGCCGCTGGTGTTTTCTCAAAAAACTGATTTATGACGCGCTGTAATTTTATTGCCCGAATAAAATGTTTCAGCATAATTTGCGCTGAAATGTTTTGCTAGTCAAAATGTTTCCAAAAAAAATTTTTTTTTGTGAATTCGCGTTCAAAGCTGGAATATTTCTTTCGCGTGGAAGTTGTAATAATTAAGTTTGACTTTTGTCGCCTGAAACGGCGGCAATTAATGAATGACGACGCTAATTGAGGTTTGTTTAACACGCGATAATTGCTGTATTCGGGGAATAAGAAAACTGTTTTATTTATACTGAGTAGCGATGTGTACATTCTAATGACTTAGATGGTGATTAAATGCACACTACTTTGTCGTGTATTGACATTAATTTAACTTGAAGTTCCTATTTATGTTTGTTGTATTTCAGCTACAAAGTCAATACACTTTTAGATAGTCACTAAGAGGGAGAAAACCGGATGTTTGAAATTCATTTTTCAAAAACGGCGATTTTACAACTTTTCAATTTTTCAGTTTTAATTTTCTTTATTTTTTTAATAATTGGAGACGAAATGTTGTCAATTTTTTATTTTTTTATTTGTTTTTCGATTTGTCGAGTTTTCAACTTTTAATTTTTCAATTTTACGATCCATCAATTTTTCGTTTCGGTTTTTTATTTTATTTTAACAATTTTTTGATTTTTCAATGCTCCAATTTTGTAATTTGTTGTTTTTTCAATTTCAATTTTTTCAGTTTTTCGTTTCTTCAAATTTTTAATTTACAATTTTTCAATTTTCCATTTCTTTGTTTCTTCAATTTTTTGATTTGCAATTTTTCATTTCACATTTTTATTTTCTTTATTTTTTTAATTTTTCGGTTTTTCAATTTTTCCTTTTTCCAGTCTTTGGATTTTGCAATTTTTCGATTTTCAATTTCTGGGTATTCAGTTTTTCGATTTTTTTAACTTAAAAATTTTTTTTATTTTTCTTCTCAATTCTCGATTTTTCATTTCTTCGTTTATTGAATAATAATATATTGAATTATAATTTTTAAAATTTGTCTATTTTTCAGTGACTGGTTTTTAAAAACTTTCATTTATCCAATTCTTTTTTTGTTTTTACAATTTTTAGATTTTGCGGTTTTCCGATTTATAATTTCTCGAGTTTTCAAAACTTTTAATTTTTCAATTTTACGATGCATAAATGTTTCGTTTTGGTTTTTTATTTTCTTTATTTGAACAATTTTTCGATTTTTCAATTTTCATATTTTATAATTTTTTGTTTGTTCAATTTCAATTTTTTCAGTTTTTCGTTTCTTCAAATTTCCAACTTTTCATTTGATATTTTTATTTTCTTTATTTTTAAAATATTTTCAATTTTTCCTTTTTTCCAATGTTTGGATTTTTCAATTTTTCGATTTGCAATTTTTCGGTATTCAATTTTTCGATTTTTCAACTTCTGAATTTTTTAACTTTTCTTCTCAATTCTCGATTTTTCGGTTTCTTGATTTTTCATTGCTTGGTTTATTTAATTTTTCTAGTTTTCATTTCATTAAAAATTTTAAGAATTATAATTTTTAAAAGTTTTCCATTTGTCAGTGACTGGATTTTAAAAACCTTCATTTATTCACTTTTGGTTTTTAATTTTTCAGTTTTTCAATATTTAATGTTTCAGTTTTTCGATGTCTTAATGTTACACTTTTTCGACTTTACAATTTTGACAATTCTATAATTTTTTGATTTTACAATTGTTGGGTTTTGCGCTTTCGCGTTTTTTCTCATTTCCAATTTTTCAATTTTGTATTTTCCGTTTTCTTTTTATTTGAGATTTTGCGGTTTTTCGATTTACAGTTTCTCGAGTTTTCAACTTTTAATTTTTCAGTTTTACGATCCATCAATTTTTCGTTTCGGTTTTTTAGTTTATTTTAACAATTTTTTTTTTCAATGTTCCAATTTTATAATTTTTTGTTTTTTCAATTTCAATTTCTTCAATTTTTCATTTCTTCAAATTTTCAATTTGCAATTTTTCAATTTTCCATTTTTTTTGTTTTTAATTTTTTTAATTTGCAGTTTTTCGTGTCATATTTTTATTTTCTTTATTTTTAAAATTCTCTGGTTTTTCAATTTTTCCTTTTTCCAGTCTTTGGATTTTGCAATTTTTCGATTTTAAATTTCTGGGTATTCAATTTTTCGATTTTTTCAACTTCTAAATTTTTTCATTTTTCTTCTCAATTCTCGATTTTTCATTTCATCGTTTCTTTAATTTTTCTAGTTTTCATTTCATTTGAAATTTTAAGAATTACAATTAATGTAACATATTTAATAATAATTATAATTTTTAAAATTTTTCCATGTTTCAAGGACTGGATTTTAAAAACTTTCATTTATTCAAGTTTTCGGTTTTTAATTTTTCAGTTTTTCAATATTTAATGATTCAATTTTTCGATGTCTCAGTGTTACACTTTTTCGAGTTTACAATTTTGACGATTCTATATTTTTTCGATTTTACAATTGTTGGGTTTTCCAATTTTGCGCTTTCGCGTTTTTTCTCATTTCCAATTTTTCTATTCATTTTTTTTAATTTCTAAATTGCTTGATTTCATGTTTTTCAATATGTATTTCAGATTTTCCTTTCTTCAGTTTTCGATTTGTAATTTTCCAATTTTGTTTTTTTTGTTTTTACAATTTTTGATTTTGCGGTTTTTCGATTTACAATTTCTCGAGTTTTCAAAACTTTTAATTTTTCAATTTTACGATGCATAAATTTTTCGTTTTGGTTTTTTATGTTCTTTATTTTAATAATATTTCGGTTTTTCAATTTTCAAATTTTATAATTTTTCGTTTTTTCAATTTCAATTTGCAATTTTTCGATTTTCCGTTTTTTTTTGTTTCTTCAATTTTTCATTGCATATTTTTATTTTCTTTATTTTCAAATTTTTTCGGTTTTTCAATTTTTCCTTTTTCCAGTGTTTGGATTTTTCAATTTTTCGATTTGAAATATTTCGCTATTCAATTTTTCAATTTTTCAACTTCTAAATTTTTTAACTTTTTTTCTCAATTCTCGATTTTTCAGTTTCTTAATTTTTCATTTCTTCGTTTTTTTAAGTTTCCTAGTTTTCGTTTCAATTATAATTAATGTAACATATTTAATTATTATAATTTTTAAAATGTTTCCATTTTTCAGTGACTGGATTTTTAAAAACTTTCATTTATTCAATTTTTCGGTTTTTAATTTTTCAGTTTTTTGATATTTATTAATGTTCCAATTTTTCGATCTCTCAATGTTTCAGTTTTTCGACTACACAATTCTGACGATTCTATAATTTTTAGATTTTACAATTGTTGGGCTTTCCAATTTTTCACTTTCGCGTTTTTTCTCATTTCCAATTTTCTATTTATTAATTTTTTCAATTTCTAACTTGCTATTTCTTGTTTTCCAATATTTCTGATTTTCGTTTTTTCAGTTTTCGATTTACAATTTTTCAATTTTGTGTTTTGGTTTTACAAATTTTATATATTGCGGTTTTTCGATTTACAGTTTCTCGAGTTTTCCACTTTTAATTTTTCAATTTTACGATGCATAAATTTTTCATTTTGGTTTTTTATTTTCTTTATTTTAACAATTTTTCGATTTTTTAATGTTCCAATTTTATAATTTTTTGTTTTTTCCATTTCATTTCTTTCAGTTTTTCGTTTCTTCAAATTTTTAATTTACAATTTTTCAATTTTCCATTTTTTGTTTCTTCAATTTTTCGATTTGCAGTTTTCCATTTCATATTTTTATTTTCTTTATTTTTAAAATTTTTCGGTTTTTCAGTTTTTCCTTTTTCCAGTCTTTGGATTTTGCAATTTTTCGATTTTCAATTTCTCGGTATTCAGTTTTTCGATTTTTTAACTTCTCAATTTTTTAATTTTTCTTCTTAATTCTCGATTTTTCATTTCTTCGTTTCTTTTATTTTTCTAGTATTCATTTCATTCAAAATTTTACGAATTGTAATTAATGTAACATATTTAATAATAATTATAACTTTAAAATTTTTCTATTTTTCGGTGACTGGATTTTAAAAACTTTCATTTATTCAATTTTCCGGTTTTTAATTTTTCAGTTTTCGACTTTACAATTTTGATTTTTATTTTAATTTTTTCAATTTCTAAGTTGCTTGATATCTTGTTTTCCAATATTTCAGATTTTCGTTTCTTCAGTTTTCGATTTGCAATGTTTCAATTTTGTATTTTGTTTTTGTTTTTACAATTTCCAGATTTTGCGATTTTTCGATTTTTCAACTTTTAATTTTTCAGTTTTACGATGCATAAATCTTCCGTTTTGGTTTTTTATTTTCTTTATTTTTACAATTTTTCGATTTTTTAATCTTCCAATTTTATAATTTGTTGTTTTGTCAATTTCAATTTTTTCAGTTTTTTGTTTCTTCAAATTTTCGATTTGCAATTTTTCATTTCATATTTTTATCTTCTTTATTTTTAAAAGTTTTCAATTTTTCTTTTTCCAGTTTTTGGATTTTTCAATTTTTCGATTTTCAATTTCTCAGTATTCAGTTTTTCGATTTTTTAACTTCTAAATTTTATAATTTTTCTTCTCAAGTCTCGATTTTTCATTTCTTCGTTTCTTTAATTTATCTAGTTTTCATTTCATTAAAAATTTTAAGAATTATAATTAATGAAACATATTTAATAATAATTATAATTTTCAAAATTTTTCAATTTTTCAATTACTGGATTTTAAAAACTTTCATTTATTCAATTTTTCGGTTTTTAATTTTTCAGATTTTCAATATTTAATGTGTCAGTTTTTCGATGTCTCAATGTTACACTTTTTCGACTTTACAATTTTGACGATTCTATATTTTTTCGATTTTACAATTGTTGGGTTTTCCAATTTTGCGCCTTCGCGTTTTTTCTCATTTCCAGTATTTCAGATTTTCGTTTCTCAGTTTTCGATTTGCAATTTTTCAATTTTGTTTTTTTTTTACAATTTTTAGATTTTGCGGTTTTTCGATTTACAATTTCTCGAGTTTCCAAGTTTTAATTTTTCTGTTTTAAGATCCATCAATTTTTCGTTTCGGTTTTTTATTTTATTTTAACAATTTTTCTATTTTTCAATGTTCTAATTTTATAATTTTTTTTTCAATTAAATTTTTTCAGTTTTTCGTTTCTTCAAATTTTTAATTTACAATTTTTCAATTTTCCATTTTTTGTTTCTTCAATTTTTCGATTTGCAATTTTTCATTTCACCTTTTTATTTTTTTTTTATTTTTTAAATATTTCGGTTTTTCAATGTTTCCTTTTTCCAGTGTTTTTGGATTTTTCAATTTTTCGATTTGCAATTTCACGGTATTCAGTTTTTCGATTTTTTATCTTCTAAATTTTTTAATTTTTGTTCTCAATTCTCGATTTTTCATTTCTTCGTTTTTTTAATTTTTCTAGTTTTCATTTCATTTAAAATTTTAACAATTATAATTAATGTAACATATTTAATAATAATAATTATAATTAATAATAATAATAATAAATTATAAATAATAAATAATTATAATATTATAATATTATAATATTATATATATTATAATTATAATCAATTCATATCATTACTTGGTCTTAGTACCCGTAATGATAGAAGTCTTGCCTGAATGCCGGTCATTTCCGGGTCAGTGGTGGGTCTTAATAATAATTTAAAATTTTTTTTCCATATTTCAGTGACTGGATTTTAAAAACATTCATTTCAATTTTTCAAAATTTAATGTTTCAATTTTTCGGTGTCTCAATGTTACACTTTTTCGACTTTACAATTTTGACGATTCTATAATTTCTCAATTTTGCAATTGTTGGGTTTTCCAATTTTGCACTTTTTCTCATTTCCAATTTCTCTATTCATTAATTTTTTTCAATTTCGAAGTTGCTAGATTTTTTGTTTTCCAATATGGCAAATTTTCGTTTCTTCAGTTTTCGATTTGCAATTTTTCAATTTTGTTTTTACAATTTTGAGATTTTGCGGTTTTTCGATTTACTATTTCTCGAGTTTTAATTTTTCAATTTTACGATGCATCAATTTTTCGTTTTGGTTTTTTATTTTCTTTATTTTAACAAATTTTCGATTTTTTAATGTTTCAGTTTTATAATTTGTTGTTTTGTCAATTTCAATGTTTTCAGTTTTTCATTTCATCAAATTTTTAATTTACAATTTTTCAATTTTCCAGTTTTTTGTTTCTTCAATTTTTCGATTTGCAATTTTTCATTTCATATATTTATTTTCTTTATTTTTAAAAGTTTTCGGTTTTTCAATTTTTCTTTTTCCAGTTTTTGGATTTTTCAACTTCTAAATTTTTTAATTTTTCTTCTCAATTCTCGATTTTTCATTTCTTCGTTTCTTTAATTTTTCTAGTTTTCATTTCATTCAAAATTTTAAGAATGATAATAATTAATGTAACATATTTGATAACAATTATAATTTTAAAATGCTCCCATTTTTCGATGTCTTAAAGTTACACATTTTCGAATTTACAATTTTGACGATTCTATAATTTTTCGATTTTACAATTGTTAGGTTTTCCAATTTTGCGCTTTCGCGTTTTTTGTCATTTCCAATTTCTCCATTCATTATTCATTGTTCCAATTTTATAATTTTTTGTTTTTTCAATTTCAGTTTCTTCAATTTTTCGTTCCTTCAAATTTTCAATTTTCCGTTTTTTTTGTTTCTCCAATTTTTCGTTTTGCGATTTTTCATTTCATATTTTTATTTTCTTTATTTTTAAAATTTTTCTTCTTTTCAATTTTTCCTTTCTCCAGTGTTTGTATTTTTCGATTTGTAATTTTTCGGTATTCAGTTTTTCGATTTTTCAGCTTCTAAATTTTTTAATTTTTCTTCCCAATTCTCGATTTTTTATTTCTTCGTTTCTTTAATTCTTCTATTTTCATTACATTCAAAATTTTAAGAATTATAATTAATGTAACATATTTAATAATAATTACTCCTATAATTTTAAAAATTTCTCAATGACGCGATTTTAAAAACTTCCATTTATTCAATTTTTCGGTTTTTAATTTTTCAGATTTTCAATGTTTAATGTTTCAGTTTTTCGATGTCTCAATGTTACACTTTTTCGACTTTACAATTTTGACGATTCTATAATTTCTCAATTTTGCAATTGTTGGGCTTTCCAATTTTGCGCTTTCGCGTTTTTTCTCATTTCCAATTTCTCTATTCATTAATTTTTTTCAATTTCGAAGTTGCTAGATTTTTTGTTTCCCAATATGTCAAATTTTCGTTTCTTCAGTTTTCGATTTGCAATTTTTCAATTTTGTTTTTACAATTTTGAGGTTTTGCGGTTTTTCGATTTACAATTTCTCGAGTTTTAATTTTTCAATTTTACGATGCATCAATTTTTCGTTTTGGTTTTTTATTTTATTTATTTTTACAATTTTTCGATTTTTTAATGTTCCAATTTTATAATTTGTTGTTTCGTCAATTTCAATTTTTTCAGTTTTTCATTTCTTCAAATTTTTAATTTACGATTTTTCAATTTTCCAGTTTTTTGTTTCTTCAATTTTTCGATTTGCAATTTTTCTTTTCATATATTTATTTTCTTTATTTTTAAAAGTTTTCGGTTTTTGAATTTTTCTTTTTCCAGTTTTTGGATTTTTCAATTTTTCGATTTTCAATTTCTCAGTATTCAGTTTTTCGATTTTTTACCTTCTAAATTTTATAATTTTTCTTCTCAAGTCTCGAGTTTTCATTTCATTAAAAATTTTAAGAATTATAATTAATGTAACATATTTACTAATAATTATAATTTTAAAAATTTTTCCATTTTTCAATGACTGGATTTTAAAAACTTTCATTTATTGAATTTTTCTTTTCGGTTGATAATTTTTCAGATTTTCAATATCTAATGTTTCAGTTTTTCGATGTCTCAATGTTACACTTTTTCAACTTTAGAATTTTGACGATTCTATATTTCTTCGATTTTACAATTGTTGGGTTTTCCAATTTTGCGCTTTCGCGTTTTTTCTCATTTCCAGTATTTCAGATTTTCGTTTCTCAGTTTTCGATTTGCAATTTTTCAATTTTGTTTTTTTTTACAATTTTTAGATTTACAATTTCTCGAGTTTTCAAGTTTTATTTTTTCTATTTTAGGATCCATCAATTTTTCGTTTCGGTTTTTTATTTTATTTTAACAATTTTTTGATTTTTCAATGTTCTAATTTTTTAATTTTTTTTTTCAATTCAATTTTTTCAGTTTTTCATTTCTTCAAATTTTTAATTTACAATTTTTCAATTTTCCATTTTTTTGTTTCTTCAGTTTTTCGATTTGCAATTTTTCATTTCACATTTTTGTTTTCTTTATTTTTTTAATTTTTCGGTTTTTCAATTTTCCGTTTTCCAGTTTTTAGGTTTTGCAATTTTTCGGTATTCAGTTTTTCGATTTTTCAACTTCTATATTTTTTAATTTTTCTTCCCAATTCTCGATTTTTCATTTCTTCGTTTCTTTAATTTTTCCAGTTTTCATTTCATTCAAAATTTTAAGAATATTAATAAAAATTATAATTTTTAAAATTTTTCCATTTTTCAAGGACTGGATTTTAAAAACTTTCATTTATTCAATTTTTCGGTTTTTAATTTTTCAGTTTTTCAATATTTAATGTTTCAATTTTTCGATGTCTCAGTGTTAGTTTTTTGATTTTACAATTTTGATGATTTTATGATTTTTCGATTTTACAATTGGGTTTTCCAATTTTGCGCTTTCGCGTTTTTTCTCATTTCCAATTTCTCTATTCATTAATTTTTTTCAATGTCTAAGTTGCTTGGTTTCTTGTTTTTCAATATTTCAGATTTACGTTTCTTCAATTTTTCGATTTGGAATTTTTCATTTCATATTTTTATTTTTTTATTTTTAAAATTTTTCGGTTTTTCAATTTTTCCTTTTTCCAGGTTTTTGATTTTGCAAGTTTTCAATTTGCAATTTTTCAGTTTTTCGATTTTTTCAACTTCTAAATTTTTAAATTTTTCTTCTCAGTTCTCGATTTTTCATTTCTTCGTTTCTTTAATTTTTCAGTTTTCATTTCATTCAAAATTTTAAGAATTAATGTAAGATATTTAATAATAATTATAATTTTTAAAATTTTTCCATTTTTCAAGGACTGGATTTTAAAAACTTTCATTTATTCAATTTTTCGGTTTTTAATTTTTCAGTTTTTCAATGTTTAATGTTTCAATTTTTCCATGTCTCAATGTTACATTTTGACGATTCTATAATTTTTCGATTTTACAATTGTTGGGTTTTCCAAATTCAATTTTTTGATTTGCAGTTTTTCGTTTCATATTTTTATTGTCTTAATTTTTTCAATTTTTCTTTCTTCCGATATGAAAATTTTAAGTTTTCGGATTTTTCAATCTTTCGATTTGCACTTTTTCGGTATTCAATTTTCGGTTTTTCAACTTCTACGTTTTTTAATTTTTTTTCTTTCCAATTTTAGATTTTTCAGTTTCTCCATTTCTTCGCTTCTTTAATTTTTCTAGTTTTCATTTCATTCAAAATTTGAAGAATGTAATAATTTAATAATAATTATCATTGCTAAAATTTTTCACTTTTTCAATTTTACGATTTTAGAATTAACACGCTATATTTTTGGAATCAGCACGTCAAGATCTATAACTCTGAGTTTTTGGAGAATTTTGAAATGACTTTTGCAAAAATGGAATTTTCCGCAATGATACCTTGTGCAAATTTCGGCCTCATTTCTTCGATAACTCGAACCGTTTTTCCAGAATCGCCCATTGAACTGTCCCAGTTTTTATGAATTTCAAAAAATCCGGATTCACAGCGAATATTCCAAAAATATTGCTCTGTTACCATAAACAGGCTATATTTTTGAGAATTTTTGGGTTAATGGATGTTCGGATTATACTGTTTTACTGTAGTTTGAAAGAATCTTGATGGCGCCTGCTGTTTTATTTTTGAAAGAATTTAAAATAATCGTGAGAACTCTTGCTTTGATGTACGAAAATCCACATCAGCGCGAAACTAGAACGGATTTGAAAAATATTTATCGGAAAAATCGTCTTACATTCATACCGAACATCCGACAAAAATTGTTTCGGTTTACCTTTCAACATTCCCTCTCGTTCGCAGCTTTTAACGCTGTCACTCGCAGCCATCTGTTAACAATCTTCTCTAGGTAACAAATAAACGAAACGGGAGATACCGAAGCATCATTTCCGCATAACCCCCACTAACCCAGCCCGTCACATCTCCCCGCCAATAATTAATGAATCCGGCGAAAAAACGCGATTTTTGACGAAACTCCACCCCCAAAACTAAATATTAACTATCCCTTACGTATTCCGCTTGTAGTCCTCGGCGCCCCTTTTTTAATCTCGTGAAAAACGCCTCCATGAATATTAATCGCCATTACACCGTAAACTGACCTCACAACGCAATTTGTTATAATGTAGCCGTATCAGGTATCACTCAAGTTAAAAAGTCGCTATGATGGAAGCGTCACCTCCCCCCGCTAAAAGTTAAAGTCATCAATCATTCACCTAAATTGGATCCAATTACCGGATTGATTCGTTTTGTTCGCGGAAGAGCACCTGAAGCAACGGCGCTAGGACAAAAGGGCCCGAACAAAAATTAATACGCGCCAACCCTCATCGACAAGAAGGGCGATAAAATTGGCGATTACACGAGTACTCGTCGTGCACCATTAATTTTCATTGCTTGCTGCGATGTTTCACCGGATTCCCCCCTTTGTCCTGCGCTTATCCTTGTACGTGACGGAATGCGGTGATGGAATATGGGGCCCGGAAAGCGCGTTTTTAATTAAATAAATTATTTTCGGTGTACGAAAAATCGGATTTTTCAGAATTATTTAGTTAGTTGATAAATAATGACGTCGGTGCTCGCGGAATAAATCAAATGCGCTTTTGTTGGAATTATATTAATAGGGTGAAATAAATTGTTGCGATAAGCTTTCTAAAGCGCTGGGGTGAACTTCACGCTGGTAAACTTTTTTCAGAAATATTCCGCTTTGTATTAACCGATTTGTACGAGTCAAGGATGGCAACAGAACATCACTTTTCAGCGAGGGGTGTCAGATTTCGAATCTCGCGTACAAACGGACTTTTATCGAGTTTCTGAGTTGGCTTTTTAAGACAGAGCTGTCACTCAATTCATTTTCCGATTAATTCGATTCTGTGCTGTCGTTGAACTATATCTAATTTCAATAAAAGATCATTTTCAAATGTGCCAATTTCTATGAAGCCAAATCTCCAATATATATTTTTTGCCTTCGCTTAGCTTCCTTTGTCTCAAAAACACAGCGAAATGGAAAAAAATGGTCAAAGTTGGGCATGCACAAAATGTTGATTTATCAAATGTCAAGTTGACACTATTGAAGCTGAAACGATTTTTAGGTCATAAAATTTTACAAAATGTGCTGAAATTGTGGTCCATCGTTTTTCAGCCATGAGCGGATGCGTCGTTCAGGTTCTCAGAAACCCGGACGGGCATTTCAGGCGTAATAATTCCCAATTATCTGGCGATAGCCGTTTCCAATTCCCGCAAGTTTTGTGGTTGATTTTTGTATACATTATTCATGAGATAGGAAAAAGGGAAAAGTCGGGACCTGTTAAGTCTGGAAAACTGGATGGCCATAAATTTCAACTAATTATTCTGCTGTCGTAAACTTCGTTTAAAAAGTTCAAGGTCGGATTTGCTGTATCAGCTGTGGCATTATCTTGTTGGAAGAATGGATGTTACAGTTCTTCCTCCTCTAGCTGTTCCACGAAACCATCGAGACGAAACTACGCTTCATCGGCAAAAAATTTGATGCCCAAACTTTCATGGTTGAGATTGAGACCAGTTAGAATAATTTTTGAAATTTTCAAGGAATCTCGGGGATTCCTGGTGTGTTTTTTTTATAAATTTGAAGGATCTAGGAGGGTTCTGGTGTTTTAAGGAAAGTTCTGATTTTTGGTTAAATTTGAAAAGATTTCAAGGACCACTGGTTTTTTGATTTTCAAAAAGTTTTATAAGAATTTCGAGGATTCCTGGTGTTTGGATTTTGCAAAAGTTTAAAAAAATTTCGGGGACCCTGGGCTCTGGATTTTGAAGGAATTTTAAAGATTCTCGGGAGTCTCTGGTATTTTAAGGTTGAAACCGTCTCACAGAATCTCAGGAACCCGTACTGTGTTGATTTTGATTTTTTTTTAATTTCCAGGACCCTTGGGTTATTGATTTTGAAGGAATTTTAAAGATTGTCAGGTCAGGTCAGGTCCTTTAGTATTTTGATTTTGAAAAAGTTTAAAAGATTCTCGAAGACTCCTGGGCACTAGATTTTGAACGATTTTTAAAGAATTTCTGGGGACTGATGTTTTAATTTTGACAAAGTTTGAAAGAATCTCAGAAAACCTTGGTGTTTCAACTTTAAATAGGTTTGAAAAAATCTCGGCGATTCCTGGTGTTTTGATTTTGAAAATGTCTGAAAGAATCTCAGGGACACCTGGTGTTTTGATTTAGAAAAAGTTTAAAATAATCTCAGGAACTCCTGGTGATTTGATTATGAAAAAGTCTAAAAAAATCTTGGTTTTGAAAGGATTTCAAAGATTCTAGAGGGCCTCAGGTGTTTTGATTTTGAAAATATCTGAAAGAATCTCAGGAACACCTGGTGTTTTGATTTTCAAAAAGTTTAAAAGATTCTCGGACACTCCTGGGCACTAGATTTTGAAAGAATTTTAAGGAATGTTGGGGGTCTCTGGTGTCTCTTTTTTGAAGAAGTTTATAAGAATCGAGGGAACTCCTTTTTGAAAGAATTTTAAAGAATTTCTGGGGACCGATGTTTTAATTTTGACAAAGTGTGAAAGAATCTCAGAAAACCTTGGTGTTTCAACTTCAAACAGGTTTGAAAGAAACTCGGCGATTCCTGGTGTTTTGATTTTGAAAATGTCTGAAAGAATCTCAGGGACACCTGGTGTTTTGATTTTGAAAAAGTTTAAAATAATCTCAGGAACTCCTGGTGATTTGATTATGAAAAAGTCTACAAAAATCTTGGTTTTGAAAGGATTTCAAAGATTCTAGAGGGCCTCAGGTGTTTTGATTTTGAAAATATCTGAAAGAATCTCAGGGACACCAAGTGTTTTGATTTTCAAAAAGTTTAAAAGATTCTCGGACACTCCTGGGCACTAGATTTTGAAAGAATTTTAAGGAATGTTGGGGGTCTCTGGTGTTTCTTTTTTGAAGAAGTTTATAAGAATCGAGTGAACTCCTTTTTGAAAGAATTTTAAAGAATTTCTGGGACCGATGTTTTAATTTTGACAAAGTTTGAAAGAATCTGAGAAAACCTTGGTGTTTCAACTTTAAACAGGTTTGAAAGAATTTCGGCGATTCCTGGTGTTTTGATTTTGAAAATGTCTGAAAGAATCTCAGGGACACCTGGTGTTTTGATTTTGAAAAAGTTTAAAATAATCTTAGGAACTCTTGGTGACTTGATTATGAAATAGTCTAAAAAAAATCTTGGTTTAGAAAGGATTTCAAAGATTCTAGAGGGCCTCAGGTGTTTTGATTTTGAAAATAGCTGAAAGAATCTCAGGGACACCTGGTGTTTTGATTTTCAAAAAGTTTAAAAGATTCTCGGACAATCCTGGGCACTAGATTTTGAAAGAATTTTAAGGAATGTTGGTGGTCTCTGGTGTTTCTTTTTTGTAGAAGTTTATAAGAATCGAGGGAACTCCTTTTTGAAAGAATTTCAAAGAATTTCTGGGAACCGATGTTTTAATTTTGACAAAGTTTAAAAGAATCCCAGAAAACCTTGGTGTTTCAACTTTAAACAGGTTTTAAAGAATCTCGGCGATTCCTGGTGTTTTGATTTTGAAATTGTCTGAAAGAATCTCAGGGACACCTGGTGTTTTGATTTTGAAAAAGTTTAAAATAATCTTAGGAACTCTTGGTCATTTGATTATGAAAAAGTCTAAAAAATCTTGGTTTTGAAAGGATTTTACAGATTCTAGAGGGCCTCAGGTGTTTTGATTTTGAAAATATCTGAAAGAATCTTAGGGACACCTGGTGTTTTGATTTTCAAAAAGTTTAAAAGATTCTCGGACACTACTGGGCACTAGATTTTGAAACAATTTTAAGGAATGTTGGGGGTCTCTGGTGTTTCTTTTTTGAAGAAGTTTATAAGAATCGAGGGAACTCCTTTTTGAAAGAATTTTAAAGAATTTCTGGGGACCGATGTTTTAATTTTGACAAAGTTTGAAAGAATCTCAGAAAACCTTGGTGTTTCAACTTTAAACAAGTTTAAAATAATCTCGGCGATTCCTGGTGTTTTGATTTTGAAAATGTCTGAAAGAATCTCAGGGACACCTGGTGTTTTGATTTTGATAAAGTTTAAAATAATCTCAGGAACTCCTGGTGATTTGATTATGAAAAAGTCTAAAAAATCTTGGTTTTGAAAGGATTTCAAAGATTCTAGAGGGCCTCAGGTGTTTTGATTTTGAAAATATCAGAAAGAATCTCAGGGACACCTGATGTTTTGATTTTCAGAAAGTTTAAAAGATTCTCGGACACTCTTGGGCACTAGATTTTGAAAGAATTTTAAGGAATGTTGGAGGTCTCTGGTGTTTCTTTTTTGAAGAAGTTTATAAGAATCGAGGGAACTCCTTCTTGAAACAATTTTAAAGAATTTCCGGGGACTGGTGTTTTAATTTTGACAAAGTTTGAAAGAATCTCAGAAAACCTACGTGTTTCCACTTTGAACAGGTTTGAAAGAATCTCGAGAATTCCTGGTGTTTTGTTTTTGAAAATGTCTGAAAGAATCTCAATGATACCTGCTGTTTTGATTTTAAAAAAGTTTAAAAGATTCTCGGAGACCCATGAGCACTAGATTTTGAAAGAATTTTAAACAATGTTGGGGTCTCTGGTGTTTTGTTTTTGAAGAAGTTTATAAGAATCTAAGGAACCCATTTTTAAAGGAATTTTAAAGAATTTCTGGGGACCGATGTTTTAATTTTGACAAAGTTCGAAAGAATCTCAGAAAACCTTGGTGTTTCAACTTTAAACAGGTTTCAAAGAGTCTCAATGATACCTGGTGTTTTGATTTTAAAAAAGTTTGTAGGAACAACCGTTCCCACAAAATCAGGTGTTCTACCTGAGGGCATTCGTAATATTTGTATAAATGTAAATATTTCCTATCCTTCGTTTACCTGCCCTACACTTCTTCATACTTTCTCTTTTCGCTTCTGGAACTTTCTAAACCCTTCTTTACCTACTTCCACCTCTTCAAATCCGAGCTTACCTGTGTACCATTTTAAACACCCTTCCTTCTTCTCCCTGGCACCCTCGAACAGTAAACAACGAAATAAAATCTAAAAACCGTACCGTCGCTTTTAAATCACCAACGATACCCACAAGTTTAAAAGATTGTCGGAGCCCCCGAGCACTAGATTTTGAAAGAAGTTTAAACAATGTTGGGGTCTCTGGTGTTTTGTTTTTGAAGGAGTTTATAAGAATCCAGAAAACCCCTTTTTGAAAGAATTTTAAAGAATTTCTGAGGACTGATGTTTCAATTTTGAGAAAGTTTGAAAGAATCTCAGAAAACCTTGGTGTTTCAACTTTAAACAGATTTCAAAGAATCTCGAGGATTCCTGGTGTTTTGTTTTTGAAAATATCTGAAAGAATCTCAATGATACCTGGTGTTTTGATTTTAAAAATGTTTAAAAGATTCTCGGAGACCCCTGAGCACTAAATTTTGAAAGAATTTTAAACAATATTGTGGTCTCTGGTGTTTTGTTTTTGAAGAATTTTATAAGAATCCAGGGAACCCCTTTTTGAAAGAATTTTAAAGAATTTCTGGAGACTGATGTTTTAATTTTGACAAAGTTTGAAAAAATCTCAGAAAACCTTAGTGTTTCAACTTTAAACAGGTTTCAAAGAATCTTGAGGATTCCTGGTGTTTTGTTTTTGAAAATGTCTGAAAAAATCTCAATGACACCTGGTGTTTTGATTTTAAAAAAGTTTAAAAGATTCTCGGAGACCCCTGCACACTAGATTCTGAAATAATTTTAAATAACATTGGGGTCTCTGGTGTTTTGTTTTTGAAGAAGTTTATAAGAATCTAAGGAACCCATTTTTAAAAGAATTTTAAAGAATTTCTGGGGAACGATGTTTTAATTTTGACAAAGTTTGAAAGAATCTCAAGAAACCTTGGTGTTTCAACTTTAAACATGTTTGAAAGAATCTCAACGATTCCCGGTGTTTAATTTTGAAAATATTTTAAAGATTCTCTGGGAGCTCTGGTGTTTTGGTTTTGAAAATATCTGAAAGAATCTCAGGGACACCTGGTGTTTTGATTTTGAAAACGTTTAAAAGAATCTCAGGAACTCCTGGTGTTTTGATGTTGAAAAAGTCTAAAAGAATCTTGGTTTTGAAAGGATTTCAAAGATTCCAGGGGGCCTCAAGTGTTTTGATTTTGAAAATATCTGAAAGAATCTCAGGGACCCCTGGTGTTTTGATTTTGAAAAATCTAAAAGAATGTCGCCGACCGCCGGACTCTAGATTTTGAAAGAATTGTCGCGATTTTCGGTAAACTCTTATAGGTTAATTTCGAAAATTTCTGAAAGAATCTCGGGGACCTCAGCTGTCTTGATTTTCAAAAAGCTTAAAAGAATCTCGGGGACTTCTGGTGTCTAATTTTTGAAAGAATTTCAAAGATTCTCCTGGGCCTCTGGCATTTTGGTGTTGAAAATGTCTCAAAGAATCTCGAGGACGCCTGGGTTCTAGATTTTGAAAGAATTTTAAGGATATTCATTGGTTTCTGGTATTTTGATTTTGAAAACGTCTGAACGAATCTCGGGGATCCCGGGTGTTTTGATTTTAAAAAAGTTTAAAAGAATCTCAGGGATCCCTGGACTCTAGATTATGAAAGAATTTTAAAGAGTCTCTGAGCTTCTGGTGTTTTGATTTTGTAAATATCTGAAAGTATCTCGGGGTCACATGGTGGTCTGATTTTGAAAAAGTTTAAAAGAATCTCAGGAACTCCTGGTGTTTTAATTTTAGAAAGGTCTAAAAGAATCTCGAGCACCCTTGGACTCTCGATTTTGAAAGAATTTGAAGGATTCTTGTAGGCCTCTAGAATGTTAATTTTGAAAATTTCTGAAAGAATCTCGGGAACCTCAGGTGTTTTGAATTTGAAAAAGCTTAAAAGGATTTCGGGGACTTCTGGTGCCTAATTTTTGAAAAAATTTCAAAAACTCCAGTATTTCCATTTTGAAAATGTCTGAGAAAACCTTGGAGATCTCGGATGTTTTGATTTTCCAAAAGTTTAAACGAATCTCAGACTCCTGGGTTCTATAAATTTTGAAAGAATTTAAAGATTCACGGGGGCCTCTGATATTTTGATTTTGAAAATGTCTGAAGGAGTCTTGGAGACCCTATATGTTTTGATTTTGATAAAGTTTAAAAGAATCGGGGGGCTACTGGTATTTCGATTTTGAAAAAGTGAAAAGAATCTCGGAGACTCCTGGGTTGTAGATTTTGAGTTTAAAAATATCTGAAAGAATCTCGGGAACTCCAGGCATTTTGATTTTGTAAAAGTTTAAAAGAATCTCGGGGACTCTTCGTGTGTAATTTTCAAAAGGATTTTAAAGATTCTTAAGGGTATGTGGTATTTTGATGTTGAAAATGAAGAATCTCAGAGATCCCTTGTGTTGATTTTGAAAAAGCTAAAAGTATCTCGGGGACCCCTGAGTTCTAGATTTCGAAGGAAATTTAAACATTCTCGTTGATATTGATAAAGTTTAAAAGAATCTCGGGGACTCCTCGTGTTGGAAATGTCTGAAAGAATCTCAGGGATCCCTTGTGTTGATTTTGAAAAGTTTAAAAGAATCTCGGAAACCTCTGGGTTCTAGATATCGAAGAAATTTTAAGGATTTTTGTTGGTCTCTGATATTTTGATTTTGAAAATGTCTGAAACAATCTTGGGGATCCCGGGTGTTTTGATTTTGAAGAAGTTTAAAAGAATCTCGACGACTCCTCGTGTCTAATTTGTCAAATGATTTTAAAGATTCTCCGGGGTGTCTGATATTTTGATGTTGAAAATGTCTGAAATAATCTCAGGGATCCCTTGTGTTGATTTTGAAAAAGTTTAAAAGAATCTCGGGAACTCCTGGTATTTTGATCTTGAAAAAGTTTCAAAGAATTTCGGGAACATTCGTATCAATTTTTTTAAAGGATTTTAAAGATTATTGGAGGTCCTGGGATTTTGATGTTGAAAATATCGAAAAGAATCTCAGGGATCCCTTGTGTTGATTTTGGAAAAGTTTAAATAATCTCGGAGACTCCCAGTTTTTTGATTTTGAAAAAGTGAAAAGAATCTCAGACACTCCCGGCTTTTTGATTTTGATAAAGAGAAACGAATCTCGGGAACCCCTGGGTTTTAGATTTCGAAAGAATTTGAAGGATTGTCGTTGGTCTCTGATACTTTGATTTTGAAAATGTCTGAAAGAATCTCGGGAATCCCGGGTGTTTTGATTTTGTTAAAGTTTAAAGTAATCTCGGGGACTCCCGGTATTTTGACCTTGAAAAAGTTTCAGAGAATCTTGAGAACTCCTCGTTTCTAATTTTTGAAAGGATTTTAAAGATTGTCGAGGGTCCTGGTATTCTGATGTTGAAAATGTCGAAAAGAATCTCAGGGATCCCTTGTGTTGATTTTGGAAAAGTTTAAAAGAATCTCAGGAACTCCCGTTTTTTTTTTTAATTTTGAAAAAGTGAAAAGAATCTCGGGAATCCCTGTATTCTAGATTTCGAAGTAATTTTAAGGATTCTCTTTGGTCTCTAATATTTTGATTTTGAAATTGTCTGTAAGAGTCTCGGGGATCCCTTGTGTTCATTTTGAGAAAGTTTAAAAGAATCTCGGGGACTCCTGGTATTTTGATCTTGAAAAAGTTTCAAAGAATTTCGGGAACTTTCGTATCTATTTTTTTAAAGGATTTTAAAGATTATTGGAGTTCCTGGTATTTTGATGTTGAAAATGTCGAAAAGAATCTCAGGGATCCCTTGTGTTGATTTTGGAAAAGTTTAAAAGAATCTCGGAGACTCCCAGTTTTTTGATTTTGAAAAAGTGAAAAGAATCTAGGGAACCCCTGGGTTCTCGATTTCGAAAGAATTTGAAGGATTGTCGTTGGTCTCTGATACTTTGATTTTGAAAATGTCTGAAAGAATCTCGGGAATCCCGGGTGTTTTGATTTTGTTAAAGTTTAAAGGAATCTCGGGGACTCCCGGTATTTTGACCTTGAAAAAGTTTAAAAGAATCTTGAGAGCTCCTCGTTTCTAATTTTTGAAAGGATTTTAAAGATTGTCGAGGGTCCTGGTATTTTGATGTTGAAAATGTCAAAAAGAATCTCAGGGATCCCTTGTGTTGATTTTGGAAAAGTTTAAAAGAATCTCAGGAACTCCCGTTTTTTTTATTTCGAAAAAGTGAAAAGAATCTCGGGAACCCCTGGATTCTAGATTTCGAAGTAATTTTAAGGATTCTCTTTGATCTCTAATATTTTGATTTTGAAAATGTCTGAAAGAATCTCGGGAATCCCTTCTGTTGATTTTGAAAAAGTTTAAAAGAATCTCAGGGACTCCTTGGCATTTTGATCTTGAAGAAGTTTCAAAGAATTTCGGAAACTTTCGTATCTATTTTTTTAAAGGATTTTAAAGATTATTGGAGGTCCTGGTGTTTTGATGTTGAAAATATCGAAAAGAATCTCAGGGATCCCTTGTGTTGATTTTGGAAAAGTTTAAAAGAATCTCGGAGACTCCCAGTTTTTTGATTTTGAAAAAGTGGAAAGTATCTCAGGCACTTTCGGCTTTTTGATTTTGAGCAAGAGAAACGAATCTCGGGAACCCCTGGGTTCTAGATTTCGAAAGAATTTGAAGGATTGTCGTTGGTCTCTGATACTTTGATTTTGAAAATGTCTCAAAGAATCTTGGGAATCCCGGGTGTTTTGATTTTGTTAAAGATTAAAGGAATCTCGGGGACTCCAGGTATTTTGACCTTGAAAAAGTTTCAAAGAATCTTGAGAACTCCTCGTTTCTAATTTTTGAAAGGATTTTAAAGATTGTCGAGGGTCCTGGTATTTTGATGTTGAAAATGTCGAAAAGAATCTCAGGGATCCCTTGTGTTGATTTTGGAAAAGTTTAAAAGAATCTCAGGAACTCCCGTTTTTTTTTTTATTTTGAAAAAGTGAAAAGAATCTCGGGAACCCCTGGATTCTAGGTTTCGAAGTAATTTTAAGGATTCTCTTTGGTCTTTAATATTTTGATTTTGAAAATGTCTGTAAGAATCTCGGGGATCCCTTGTGTCGATTTTGAAAAAGTTTAAAATAATCTTGGGGACTCCTGTTATTTTGATCTTGAAAAAGTTTCAAAGAATTTCGGGAACTTTCATATCAATTTTTTAAAGGATTTTAAAGATTATTGGAGGTCCTGGTATTTTGATGTTGAAAATATCGAAAAGAATCTCAGGGATCCCTTGTGTTGATTTTGGAAAAGTTTAAAAGAATCTCGGAGACTCCCAGTTTTTTGATTTTGAAAAAGTGAAAAGAATCTCGGGCACTCCCGGCTTTTTGATTTTAAAAAATAGAAACGAATCTCGGAAACCCCTGGGTTCTAGATTTCGAAAGAATTTGAAGGATTGTCGTTGGTCTCTGATATTTTAATTTTGAAAATGTCTGAAAGAATCTTGGGAATCCCGAGTGTTTTGATTTTGTTAAAGTTTAAATGAATCTTGGGGACTCCCGGTATTTTAACCTTGAAAAAGTTTCAAAGAATCTTGAGAACTCCTCGTTTCTAATTTTTGAAAGGATTTTAAAGATAGTCGAGGGCCCTGGTATTTTGATGTTGAAAATGTCGAAAAGAATCTCAAGGATCCCTTGTGTTGATTTTGGAAAAGTTTAAAAGAATCTCAGGAACTCCCGTTTTTTTTTTTAATTTTGAAAAAGGGAAAAGAATCTCGGGAACCCCTGGATTCTAGATTTCGAAGTAATTGTAAGGATTCTCTTTGGTCTCTAATATTTTGATTTTGAAAATGTCTGAAAGAATCTCGGGAATCCCGGGTGTTTTGATTTTGTTAAAGTTTAAAGGAATCTCGGGGACTCCCGGTATTTTGACCTTGAAAAAGTTTCAAAGAATTTCGGGAACTTTCGTATCTATTTTTTTAAAGGATTTTAAAGATTATTGGAGGTCCTGGTGTTTTGATGTTGAAAAATATCGAAAAGAATCTCAGGGATCCCTTGTGTTGATTTTGGAAAAGTTTAAAAGAATCTCGGAGGCTCCCAGTTTTTTGATTTTGAAAAAGTGAAAAGAATCTCGGGCACTCCCGGCTATTTGATTTTAAAAAAGAGAAACGAATCCCGGGAACCCCTGGGTTCTAGATTTCGAAAGAATTTGAAGGATTGTCGTTGGTCTCTGATATTTTAATTTTGAAAATGTCTGAAAGAATCTTGGGAATCCCTGGTGTTTTGATTTTGTTAAAGTTTAAATGAATCTTGGGGACTCCCGGTATTTTGACCTTGAAAAAGTTTCAAAGAATCTTGAGGACTCCTCGTTTCTAATTTTTGAAAGGATTTTAAAGATTGTCGAGGGTCCTGGTATTTTGATGTTGTAAATGTCGAAAAGAATCTCAGGGATCCCTTGTGTTGATTTTGGAAAAGTTTAAAAGAATCTCAGGAACTCCCGTTTTTTTTTAATTTTGAAAAAGTGAAAAGAATCTCGGGAACCCCTGGATTCTAGATTTCGAAGTCATTTTAAGGATTCTCTTTGGTCTCTAGTATTTTGATTTTGAAAATATCTGTAAGAATCTCGGGGATCCCTTGTGTTGATTTTGAAAAAGTTTAAAAGAATCTCGGGGACTCCTGTTATTTTGATCTTGAAAAAGTTTCAAAGAATTTCGGGAACTTTCGTATCTATTTTTTAAAGGATTTTAAAGATTATTGGAGGTCCTGGTATTTTGATGTTGAAAATATCGAAAAGAATCTCAGGGATCCCTTGTGTTGATTTTGGAAAAGTTTAAAAGAATTTCGGAGGCTCCCAGTTTTTTGATTTTGAAAAAGTGAAAAGAGTCTCGGGCACTCCCGGCTTTTTGATTTTGATAAAGAGAAACGAATCTCGGGAACCCCTGTGTTTTAGGTTTCGAAAGAATTTGAAGGATTGTCGTTGGTCTCTGATACTTTGATTTTGAAAATGTCTGAAAGAATCTCGGGAATCCCGGGTGTTTTGATTTTGTTAAAGTTTAAAGGAATCTCGGGGACTCCCGGTATTTTGACCTTGAAAAAGTTTCAAAGAATCTTGAGAACTCCTCGTTTCTAATTTTTGAAAGGATTTTAAAGATTGTCGAGGGTCCTGGTATTTTGATGTTGAAAATGTCGAAAAGAATCTCAGGGATCCCTTGTGTTGATTTTGGAAAAGTTTAAAAGAATCTCGGAGACTCTCAGTTTTTTGATTTTGAAAAAGTGAAAAGAATTTCGGGCACTCCCGGCTTTTTGATTTTGAAAAAGAGAAACGAATCTCGGGAACCCCTGGGTTCTAGATTTCGAAAGAATTTGAAGGATTGTCGTTGGTTTCTGATACTTTGATTTTGAAAATGTCTGAAAGAATCTCGGGAATCCCGGGTGTTTTGATTTTGTTAAAGTTTAAAGTAATCTCGGGGACTCCCGGTATTTTGACCTCGAAAAAGTTTCAGAGAATCTTGAGAACTCCTCGTTTCTAATTTTTGAAAGGATTTTAAAGATTGTCGAGGGTCCTGGTATTTTGATGTTGAAAATGTCGGAAAGAATCTCAGGGATCCCTTGTGTTGATTTTAGAAAATTTTAAAAGAATCAGGGGGACTCCCTGTTTTTTGATTTTGAAAAAATGGAAAGAATTTCGGGAACCGCTGGATTCTAGATTTCGAAGTAATTTTGGGGATTCTCGTTGGTTGATTTATGCTTATAATAAACTAAAATAAAATAAATACATTTTTGGCATTAATTAATCGGGTACTAGTTTTTCATGTAACCTCACACTTATTTAATTGAAAAATGTGATTAATAAGTGTCCGCCATTTTTGCTTTTACAGTTGTCATTTCTTGACATTTATTAATGTGGTTTAATCGCCGACATTCTGAATCTTTGCCAAGGACGACTCGCTTACAAATTATGTTGCTTACCCGCGCCAGATATTTTCCATTGTCATTCTCTACATCCATACACGAATATTAAATCAAAGACACCTAATATAACATCCTCGTTTTTGAATAAAATGACGTCATCGCTCTCTCGAAGGAAACAATTAATAAATGCCATCACATTCTCCTTTTTAAAATGGACCGTCACACATATTTCCACGTATTTCATAAATGAGACACTCGACGACATTCCAATCCTGTCTTCGCCGAAATAAAAACCCAAAACCCGAACCCCCATCCGAGCGCCCCTTTTCGCTGCGCCTCCCGGAAGCAGCGTCGTTTCGGCTGACCTGGCCCGTGATGTTTGACGGCTGCAGGCGCCTCGACGCCGTTTTCTCCCCGTATAAAATCGCGCTTGCGGCACATCCCCGTCAGTCGGCCGTCGGCTTCGAGCGCGCCTGGATCGTCCTTCGCGATTATCCTGCATGCCTTATCGATCATCACGCGATAGATGAGTGCAGTGGGCACGGGGCTTAACGCATGGCGCGCAAACTGGCTACCCTCTGCTGCTACTGCTGCACCAAGAGCAACCAGCGCCAGGACGCCGACGACGACAAGAAGGAGCCGGCGCCGGTGCTGGAGAAGCCCGAAACAGGTTAATGACGCGGTGTGGATTTTGGGAATCGGGGATGCCGCCGGACGGGGGTTGGGGGTGGAGAGCACATGGTTTTATCTGGTTTTATTTTGGACACGTGAATGCCAACTCGCTCGTTTATCATCGTGCGGGGGAAAAAGTTTGGGGATGTTTTCATTTTGGGTTAATGGAGTGACGGGGAAGGTCGGGAGGTTTTTGCGGTTATTTGTATTCATTCATGTACGGGGTAGGGTTGTATTGAATAATTGTGCGAAGAGGCGGTAATTTTTTTCGAGTTGGGGAATGAGATAAAAATTGGCTACATTTGGCGGGTGAGACGTTTTTTTTTTAATACAAATTTGAACACAAATTTTAAATTTCTAAAAGAAGCACAGAATTATGGTCGCCTAAATCGTTTTTCAAAGTTCTAAATAATTATTTGCAGTCATGTTGTCGTTAAAAAAAAAAATTCCAATGAAGTTGAATTTTGACAAACATCTGCCATAAATGTTCAAAAAAACGTCATTTTACTTTTTCATTTTTTTTACTATGATTTTCATGTTGCTCATTTTTTGTTGTTTTAGTATAATTTTATTGTACTGTTTAGGCTATAAAATTAGTCACAGCACTCTTTTTGTTTTACCAATTAAGACAAGTTTTCCTTAATGTACAATGTTTGTTACTTCCCGGACGTAAGCTAGCTACTTATATGTGTTATTGATGCTTTATGGCCCCTAGAGCGTGAAAAAATAGGTCTCCCATTTTCGTTAATCGGTCGTATGTGTCCCTCTCTCTCTGTGTCTGTCTTCATGAAATTTGGGAATATCGTGTAGATGGTAAAATTCTAACCAAATTTGTCTGATCATCCCCACAAATAATTTAATGACATCACCTCAAAATTTTACTTAGTAAATGTAATTGAAATTTTCGAAAATAATGCTCCTTTGTTTGTTTTATTTCTTTTTTGTATTTTTTTGTACCTTTCTCTAGCCTTTTTTTTGTCGTTTTTTATCACTTTTATTTTTATTTTTTGTGTGTTTTCGGGGTATTTTTTGCCCTGTTTTTTTTAATCGTGTGTTTTGCCTATTTTTGTAGTCACCTTTTTTGTTTATTTTGAAATAAAGTGGAATCAGATTTATTAGTAGATATATAAATAAACGATTTATAGCAGAATTGCTCTTAATTTTTTTCTAAAATTGGTATCCTAATCATACATTTTTCTCACCTGTTTTTGACTCCCTTCCCTTCTTTTTTGTGGTCACTTTTTTCGCTTCTTTTTAATGATTTTTATGTCCTTTGTTTTCGCATGTTTTGTCACCTCTTTTTGTAAACTCTTTGTCCGTTTTTATTTTATTTTTGTGGCATATTTATCTGTTAGTAACTGGTTTTGTTTTTGTTTTTTTGTTTTTTGTCACCTCAATGGTCAATTTTTTTGTGGAATTTTTGTCGCTTTTTCGTAACCTTTTTTTGGACTCTTTGTTTTGTCGCATTTTTTCAATGATCTTTTTTGTTTTCTTTTTTTGACTACCTTCTTTTGGTCGCATTTTTTTTTTTTTTTTAATTAATTTTTGCATTTTTTTGACAAATGTTTTTGTCCTTTATTTTCGCATTTTTTTGTCGGCTTTTTTGTTATTTTATGTTCTTTTTATTTTCTTTTTTCTGGAATTTTTGTCTTTTTCTAGCCATTTTTATAGTTTGTTGTTTTATTATGAACTATTTTTGTCGATTTTTGTTGTCCTCTGTTTTTGTTGTCTTTCTTGGAGACTGTTGTTTTTTTTTTGTTGTTTTCTTTTGTCACCTTTTTGCTACCAATTTTTTTTTTCACTCTTGTCGCAATTTTTGGGACGTTTTTAGTCGGTGTTTTTGACTCATTTTACTCGCATTTTTGGTTCTCTTTTTAGGTACTTTTTGTCGTGACTTTTTCCATTATTTTGTGAGGCATTTGTCTCTTTCTGTATCCGTTTTTGGTTGTTCTTTCTCACTTCTTTTGTATTTACTTTTTTGTGTTTTTTTATGAATTTTTTGTTGGATTTTTGTCCTTTTTTATCGTCTCTTGTATAATTTTTTTAGACCCTTTTTTCTCACCGTTTTTTAACTCCCTTTTTGGCCACAATTGTTCTCGCACTTTTTGCCGCCTTTTTGTAAACATTTTGTGCTTTGTTATTTTATTCTTTCTGATGTTTTTTTGTCCCCTTTTCTAGTCGTTTTTAATTATTTTGATCTCACTTTTTTTGTACTTGGTTTTTTGTTGCTTTATTATGAACTTTTTTTATTTATTTTTTTGTCCTCTTTTGTGGTCTCTTGTTCACTTTTTGTAGTCGCCTTTTTTTTTTGTTGTTTTTTTTAATGAACTTTTTTGTTGAATTTTCTTGTCCTCTCCGTTTTGTAGCCTTTTTTATATGCTTTTTGTTGTTTTTTTGTTCTCTTCTTTCACCTTTTTTGACTCTTTTATGTCGCACTTTTTTAACCTTTTTACTCGGTATTTTTCACTCATTTTAATGGCATTTTTAGGTCCCTTTTTAGGTACTTTTTGTGGTGATTTTTTCACATTTTTTATGTTTTTTGTCCTGTGTTGCGGCATTTTGTTGCCTTTTTTGTGCATTTTTTCTGAACTTTTTTGGCTCTTTTTGTAGTCATTTTTGGTTGTTTTTTCTTACTTTTTTTGTAGTGACTTTTTTCTTCCTTATTTTGTGAATTTTTTTTAGTTGAATTTTTGTCTTTTTTACCGTCTCTTGTGTCATTTTTTGTAGTCCCCTTTTTCATTGATTTTGATTAGTTTTTATAACTTTTTTTGTGGATTTTTTGTCGCTTTTTTGTCCTCTTGTTTACAGATCTTTTTTAACTTTTGCGGCTTTGTTTGTCCCTTTTGGTAGCGATTTTAAGTTATTTTGTTGTTGCTTTTTTATAACCTTTTTTTTTGTTACTTTTTTTATGAACTTTTTTGTGGATTTGTTATAATCTGTTTCTTGTAGCCGTTTCTTATGGATTTTTTGACGTCTTTTTTTTCTCTTTCATGTTACTTCTTTGTCACCTTTTCTCTTTGTCGTTTTTGATTTTTTTTTGTGATGTTTGTTTCTTTTTTCATTATTTTAATCTCGCTTCTTTTTGTAGTCCTATTTTTTTTTGTTGAATTTTAATCGCGTTTTTATAACCTTTTTTGAACAATTTTTTTGTCGCATTTCTTGTGACCTTTTTTGTCGTCTTTTTTTGACTCGCTCCTTTTAGTCCCACTTTTGGCCCCCTTTTTAATTACGTTTTGTATTTTTTACGGACGTTTTTGTGTTTGTTTTCACATTTTTTGTCGCCCTTTTTTTGTGAATTTTTGCCCTTTTTATTTTTTTTGTGAATTATTTTGTTTTTTTCCCCTAGCACTTTTTATGCTTTTTGTAATTTTTTTAATGAAATTTTTTGTTGAATTTTCTTGTCCTCTGTTTTTTGGCCCTTTTTGTGGACTTTTTAGCGGTTTTTTAAGTTTCCTTTTTTTGTTCCTCCTTTTTTTATCATCGCTTTTTCACTCCCTTTTTTTCTCTTTTACTACTTGTCGTGGCCTTTTTTCGCATTTTTAATGGTTTTTAATCCTTTGCTTCGCATTTTTGCTCCTTTTTTGTAAACTTTTTGTATTTTTTTATTTTCTTTCTTGTGATGTTTTTTTCTTGTAACCTTTTTGTTATTTCTATCTCACTTCTTTTTGAATTCTGTTTTTGTGTTGCTCTATTATGATTTTCTTTGTCCATTTTGTCGTTTCTTGTGTCACTTTTTATAGTCGGCTATTTTTGTTAATTTTTTGTTCTCTGTTTTTGTAATCTTTTTGTTCTCCTTTTGTTATTGTCTTTTTTGTGGCTTTGTATGTCTCCTTTTGATAAGCCAAACCGGAGCTCCAATGTTGCTGCCATCAAACCGAAATCTAAACTGAACACAAGGGGCCGAAAAATGCGACCTTTGAACAGGTAGCTCACGTGACAGTGACGTCATCGTACGTCACGATGAGATTGCAAAAATTATCTTTCTTATTTTGGCCGGGAAATTGCAATTTTCGAGGTTAATTTAATAATATTTAAACAAATTGCTTTGTTTTTAGTAACTTTGCGTTTTTAAGAAAACGGTGTTCGATTTAATCATCATATATTAATACGTATCGTATTTAAACATAATAAATAATATTAATTATATTTAAATATTATTTAATTATATCGTGAAAATGTATAGCTTTGATCGACCAACTTCAATCGCTTCGAAAATTTCCCCAAAATTTAAACTTTGTCGAGTAAACGATGAGATTGCAAAAATTATTTTTCATATTTTGGCCGGGAAATTAGACATTGTCAGGATTAACTTAACAATATTTAAACAAATTGCTTTGTTTTTAATACCATCGTGTTTTTAGTACGACGGTTTTCGGTTTGATTATCATGTATTAATAGTTACTTACCATATTTGAGCATTATAAATAATAGTAATAATGTCTAAATTTTATTTAATTATATCGTGAAAATGTATAGCTTTGACCGATCAACTTCAACCGTTTCGAAATTTTTTCCAAAATTTTAACATTGTCGAGTAAACGAATCACGGAACTTGACAAATTAAAGCTGCAATCGCGTTTTTTGTCGTACTTTTTTCGCATTTTTTGTCTTTTTTTTCCCTTATTGCACCACCTTGTATATACCAAATTTATACAATATTGTCATTAAACAACAAACATAGAATTATTTTACCCTCTGCTGAAAGTAGCTACAAACTTATCATCAGAATATCATGCCAATTCCAAACGCCGATACATTTCCAACTTCCATTTGTGAACGCTGAATACTTTATGACAGTTTTTTCCACCAAAATTGCCCCCTTTCCACATAAATCTACACAGCAAAAAACGAATCAATACTTTCAAGCAAAATTGTCAATTATTTTTTCATTAAAGCAGGAAGTCGACCGAATAAGCTTTTGTTCAATCGACAAACACGCCAACGCTTTAAACCTGTCTATTTCGTTTTTAATAGTTTTGATTAGGATTTATCACCGAAAAATTTTGCATGAAATTACAGAGAAACACCTAAACTGGCCAATATTCGCCCACCCATCAAACACTAAAATGTGCCTAATCCAATAAAATAATCACAACTTCAACTTAAAAACTAATTTATCCATAATCTCGCGTGATTAATTTTGAACCAACTTTCTAAACCTTTTAGGCCTTGGAATTTGCGTGGATTAACAGCTGTGGTGCTGTCGAAGTTTCATGTAAGAGAGTAAACAATAATTACGTGTAACAAAGGCGGCTGGTTAATTTTCGTTTTATGAATTAAAAAAAAAAACACGCTGAAACGAGCAAACTCGAGCTCGAAATATTTTTGTTCGCTCTTACTAAAAAACCACGTGGATTATTTTAACATACATACATACCTACATTATTAATTAAGGCAACAAATCTTAAACAATTTAAAGTTAACATAAACATCGAGCGGGGAATCAAAATTTAAATTAAATTTCAACTCGAAACAAAACAAAACTTTTTGATTGTACGAAGCATAAAAAATAAACATTATGTAATCTTCTTGATTTTTTCAACAAAAATTGGGCGTGTCATTCCAGAGCAGCAGTTGTTGAATTAATCATAACTTCCAAAGTTTCAACCCACACATTTTTTTGTTGTTTTGATACCAATTCGAAAGTTAGCCGGACTTATAAAGGTCGCAGCTCTCAAGAAAACTTTTGAAAACATGCTCGTTTGTGATGGTTCGATGGAGTTTTCTGGAATGGGATTGCCGAAATCTGGTGAATTTATTGAATCATTTTTCAAGTGATAATGTTGTGTGGGTTGTCCAGAACTGAAAAATCTAAATCGGCGTAGAATTAGATAAAGAGAGATAAAGGTGAAGTGCGTTAATATTATGTTTTTTGACAATAATTTTATCTATAGTTTGCAAAAATTTGTTTGTTGTGTAAATAAGACTGGCGCAGTTTTTGTGGAAGCACTATTTTTGAAAGATTTACAACGTGCCATCAAATATTTATAAATAGGTTTTACTTAACGATTTCTGCTCATAAAAATTGGTCGAAGGCTATTTTGATATAACTTCTCCCGTTCCTGAAGTGTAGCCCAACAAATCCCCGTTCTTTTAAAAATTATAAAAATTTTGCGATTTTTGTTTTCTGGTAACCTTTGATTTTGAATTTTTGAATTTTTAATTTTTTTTGTTTGTCCAGTTTTCCAATTTGCAATTTTTCGAATTTTCGATTTTTAGATTTTACAATTCTTTGTTAAGTTTTAATTAAAATTCTTTTTTTTGTCTTCTATCCATTTAATCGATTTTTTGTCACTTTTTTGCAGTTCCTTTTTTTGTTGGTTTTTTAATGACCTTTTTTTGTTCATTTTTTTTTTGTCCTCTTCGTATGTGACCTTTTTTGACTCTTTTTTGTGCATTTTTTGTCTCTTTTGTAGCCGTTTTTGGTTGTCTTCTCATTTACTTTCTAGTCAATTTTTCTGTTGCTTTTTTTGTGAATTTTTTCGTTTTTTTTATTGGTGTTTGTCCTCTTTTTTTACTGACTTTTTTGAGATAACCTTCTAATTTGAATTTTTGAATTTTTCATTTTTTTGTTCCTTCAGTTTTTGAATTTGCAATTTTTCGAGTTTTCAAGTTTGAATTTTTCAGTTTTTCAATTTTCCAAAATTTGAATTTTTCAATTTTTAGATTTTGTAATTTTTCGATTTGCGTTTCTCGAGTTTTTAATTAATTTTTAATCAAACTTATGTTTTTTAATTTAGAAAATTTAATGAAGTTTTTTTCATTTCGTCAGTTTTTCGTTTTGCAATTTTTCGATTTTTCAAGTTCCAGATTTTTTTTATTTTTTGGTTTTTTCAATTTTAGATTTTTAGTTTCCCGATTTTCCAATTTTTCGTTTCTTCAATTTTTGACTTCCATGTTTTTTAGTTTTCATTGTAAATGTGTAGGTAATAGTTTTTTACATTTTCAATTTTTCGATTTTTCAATATTACCGTTTTTCGACTTTGCAATTTTTGGATTTTTCAATTTTTTGTTCTTTTCAGTTTTCCTATTCATTTTTGTTTTCGATGTTTGTGGTGCAATTTTTCATTTTTTCAGTTTTTCCATTTTTCATTTTTTTCCAATATTTTAGTTTTTCGATTATATAATTTTTCGATTTTTCATGTTTTCGCATCACAAATGAAAAGCCAAAGAGTATAAAAAGAAAAATTTTAGAAATCTAAAAATTGGAAATCAAGAACTTGAAAAATTAAGGAACCGAATAAATCGTAAAAACCAAAAAAACGAAATATTGTAAAATAAAAATATTGAAAATCACAAAAATCGGAAAATCTGATCATTCAGAAATCCAAAAATTGCTAAATTGAACATTGTTTGATCGAGAAATTGAAAAATCAAAGATTGAAAATTTAATAAAAGATCAATTTTAAAATCCGAAGAAACATTGAAAAAATAAAGGAAATGAAAAAGCGAAAAATAGAGAAAATAAATATAAAAAAATCGGGAAAACGAAAAATAAAAATCTTGAAAAATTCAGGAATTTTCAATTATTCGATTTTTCAATATTACCGTTTTTCGACCTTGCAATTTTTGGGTTTTTCAATTTTTTGCTTTGTTTTTTTTGTTCTTTTAAATTTTCCGATTCATTTTTTTTCGATTTTTGAGGTGCTATTTTTCGATTTTGCAATTTTTCATTTTTTCAGTTTTTCCATTTTTCATTTTTTCCAAGATTTTAGTTTTTCGATTATATAATTTTTCGATTTTTCATGTTTTCGCATCACAAATGAAAAGCCAAAGAGTATAAAAAGAAAAATTTTAGAAATCTAAAAATTGGAAATCAAGAACTTAAAAAATTAAGGAACCGAATAAATCGTAAAAACCAAAAAAACGAAATATTGTAAAATAAAAATATTGAAAATCACAAAAATCGGAAAATCTGATTATTCAGAAATCCAAAAATTGCTAAATTGAACATTGTTTGATCGAGGAATTGAAAAATCAAAGATTGAAAATTTAATAAACGATCAATTTTAAAATCCAAAGAAACATTGAAAAAATAAAGGAAATGAAAAAGCGAAAAATAGAGAAAGTAAATATAAAAAAATCGGGAAAATGAAAAATAAAAATCTTGAAAAATTCAGGAATTTTCAATTATTCGATTTTTCAATATTACCGTTTTTCGACCTTGCAATTTTTGGGTTTTTCAATTTTTTGCTTTCGTATTTTTTGTTCTTTTAAATTTTCCTATTCATTTTTTCTCGATTTTTGAGGTGCTATTTTTCGATTTTGCAATTTTTCATTTTTTCAGTTTTTCCATTTTTCATTTTTTTCCAAGATTTTAGTTTTTCGATTATATAATTTTTCGATTTTTCATGTTTTCGCATCACAAATGAAAAGCCAAAGAGTATAAAAAGAAAACTTTTAGAAATCTAAAAATTGGAAATCAAGAACTTGAAAAATTAAGGAACCGAATAAATCGTAAAAACCAAAAAAACGAAATATTGTAAAATAAAAATATTGAAAATCACAAAAATCGGAAAATCTGATTATTCAGAAATCCAAAAATTGCTAAATTGAACATTGTTTGATCGAGGAATTGAAAAATCAAAGATTGAAAATTTAATAAACGATCAATTTTAAAATCCAAAGAAACATTGAAAAAATAAAGGAAATGAAAAAGCGAAAAATAGAGAAAATAAATATAAAAAAATCGGGAAAATAAAAAATAAAAATCTTGAAAAATTCAGGAATTTTCAATTATTCGATTTTTCAATATTACCGTTTTTCGACCTTGCAATTTTTGGGTTTTTCAATTTTTTGCTTTCGTATTTTTTGTTCTTTTAAATTTTCCTATTCATTTTTTTTCGATTTTTGAGGTGCTATTTTTCGATTTTGCAATTTTTCATTTTTTCAGTTTTTCGATTTTTCATTTTCTTCCAATGTTTTAGTTGTTCGATTTTATAATTTTTCGACTTTCAACTTTTCGAATCAAAATCAAATCAAAAATGAAATACCACAAAGTATAAAAAGAAAAATTTTAGAAATCTAAAAATTGGAAATCAAGAACTTGAAAAATTAAGGAACCAAATAAATCGTAAAAACAAAAAAAAACCGAAATATTGTAAAATCAAAATATTGAAAATCACAGAAATCGGTAAATCTGATCATTCAGAAATCCAAAAAGTGCTAAATTGAAAATCGTTTGATCGAGGAATTGAAAAGTCAAAGACTGAAAATTGAAAAGGAAAAATAGAGAAACTGAGAAATTGAAAAATCGAAAATATTAAAAATTTTCAAATCGAAAAATTGAAAAATGTGGTAGTCTACAGAGAAATTGAAAAATTGAAAAAATCAAAGCTGAACAAAAGTAAAATTATAAAACCGAAGCATTAAAAAATCCAAAAATTGAAAAAAAAAAATTATGAAAATGAAATAAAAAATAAAAAATTGTGATATCAAAAATTTGAAAAATTGAAAATCGAGAAAATGGAAAATTATAAGTAATTTAAGTACTTGAGAAATTGAAGTAACGAAAAATTTAAAATGAAAAAAATGGAACATTGAGAAATTCAAAAATTAAAATCAAGAACTGAAAAACTGAAGTACCGAAAAAATAAAAATTGAGAAAATGAAAAATCGAAAAAGTACAAAATCGAAAAAACGAAATATTGTAAATCGAAATATTGTAAATTAATGAAATTGGAAAATTGCAAAACTGAAAAATTGAAAAACTGGAAAAACAAAGAATTATAAAATCCAAAGAAATATTGAAAAAATAAAGCAATTGAAAAAGCGAAAAATTGTGATATAAAATAGAGAAAATAAATATAATAAAAGATCGCGAAAATAATAAAAATCTTGAAAAGTTCAGGAAACGAAAAATAGAGAAACTGAGAAATTGAAAAATCGAAAATATGAAAAATTTTCAAATCGAAAAATTGAAAAATTTGGTAGTCTAAACAGAGAAATTAAACAATTGAAAAAATCAAAGCTGAACAAAAGTAAAATTATAAAACCGAAACATTAAATAATCCAAAATTTGGAAAAAAAATAATGAAAATGAAATAAAAAACAAAAAATTATGATATCAAAAATTTGAAAAATTGAAAATCGAGAAAATGGAAAATTATAAGTAATTTAAGTACTTGAGAAATTGAAGTAACGAAAAATTGAAACTGAAAAAAATAGAATATTGAGAAAGTCAAAAATAAAAATCAAGAACTGAAAAACTGAAGTACTGAAAAATTAAAAATTGAGAAACTGAAAAATCGTAAAAGTACAAAATCGAAAAAACGAAATATTGAAAATTAATGAAATTGGAAAATCGGATAATTGAGAAATCCGAAAATTGCAAAATAGAAAAATTTAAAAATTGGAAAATTAAGGAATAAAAAATCAAAAACTGAAAATGTGGAAAAACGAAAAATTATAAAATCGAAAGAAACATTGAAAATATAAAGGAATTGGAAAAGCGAAAAATTGTGTTATAAAATAGAGGATAAATATTAAAAAATCGGGAAAATGAGAAATGAAAATCAAGAACTTGAAAAATTGAGGAATCGAAAAATTAATAATCGAGTAATTGAAAAATCGAAAAATTGAAGAAACGAAAAATTGAAAAATGTGGTAGTCGTGAAAGAAATTGAAAAATTGAAAAAATTAAAGCTGAACAACAGTAAAATTATAAAACCGAAACATTGAAAAATCCATAAATTTAAGAAATTAAAGAAAATGAAAAAAACGAAAAATTGTGTCATTAAAAAGTTATAAAATTGAAGAAAAACGAAACACGAAAAATTGTGATACCACAAAAGTGATAAATGGAAAATCTAGAAAATGAAAAATGATAAATTAATTACTTTGAAGAAACGAAAAATGGAAAATTAAAAAACTTAATATTGAGAAATTGAAAAATATAAATCAGAACTTGAAAAATGAAGAAACTAAAAATTAAAATTTGAGAAAAACCAAGAAATCAAGAAAGCCCAAAATCGAAAAAATGGAATACTGTAAAATTGAAATATTTAAAATTAATGTAATTGGAAAATCAAATAATTGAGACATTCAAAAATCGTAAAATTGAAAATTTTAAAAATTGGAAAATTGAGGAATAAAATATCAAAGACTGAAAAAGTGGAAAAACGAAAAATTATAAAATCGAAAGAAACTTTGAAAAAATAAAGGAATTGAAAAAGCGAAAAATTGTGTTACAAAATAGAGGGTAAATATTAAAAAATGGGGAAAATGAAAAATTAAAATCAAGAACTTGAAAAATTGAGGAATTGAAAAATTAATAATTGAGTAATTGAAAAATCGAAAAATTGAAGAAACGAAAAATTGAAAAATGTGGTATACGTGAGAGAAATTGAAAAATTGAAAAAATTAAAACTGAACAAAAGTAAAATTATAAAACCGAAACATTGAAAAATTCAAAAATTGGAGAAATTAAAGAAAATGAAAAAAAAACGAAAAATTGTGATATTAAAGAATTATAAAATTGAAGAAAAACGAAACACGAAAAATTGTGATATCACAAAATTGATAAATTGAAAGTCTAGAAAACGAAAAATTATAAATTAAGTACTTTGAAGAAACGAAAAATGGAAAATTAAAAAACTTAATATTGAGAAATTGAAAAATATAAATCAAAGCTTGAAAAGTGAAGAAACTAAAAATTTAAATTTGAGGAAAACCAAGAAATCGAGAAAGCCCAAAATCGAAAAAATGGAATATTGTAAAATCGAAATATTGAAAATTAATGAAATTGGAAAATCAAATAATTGAGACATCCAAAAATCGTACAATTGAAAATTTTAAAAATTGGAAAATTGAGGAATAAAAAATCAAAGACTGAAAAAGTGGAAAAACGAAAAATTAAAAAATCGGAAGAAACATTGAAAAAATAAAGGAATTGGAAAAGCGCAAAATTGTGTTATAAAATAGAGGATACATATTAAAAAATCGGGAAAATGAAAAATAAAAATCAAGAACTTGAAAAATTGAGAAATCGAAAAATTAATAATTGAGTAATTGAAAAATCCAAAAATTGAAGAAACGAAAAATTGAAAAATTTGGTGGCCGTGAGAGAAATTGAAGAATTAAAAAAATTAAAGCTGAACAAAAGGGAAATTATAAAACCGAAACATTGAAAAATCCAAAAATTTAAGAAATTAAAGAAAATGAAAAAAAAAACGAAAAATTGTGATATTAAAAAATTATAAAATCTAGAAAACGAAAAATTATAAATTAAGTACTTTGAAGAAACGAAAAATGGAAAATTAAAAAACTTAATATTGAGAAATTGAAAAATACAAATCAGAACTTGAAAAATGAAGAAACGAAAAATTAAAATTTGAGGAAAATCAAGAAATCGAGAAAAATTGTAAAATTGAAATTTTTAAAAATTGGAAAATCGAAAGAAACACTAAAGGAAATAAAAAAGCGAAAAATTGTTATACAGAAAATAAATATTTAAAAATTGGGAAAATAAAAAATAAAAATCAAGAACTTGAAAATTTGATTCGATTTTAAAACTTTTCGAACTTTCAAATGTTTCAGTTTTTCGGCTTTGCAATTTTTCGATTTTCCACGTTTTCAATTTTGCATGTTTCGTTTTTTCAATTTTTGGGTTTTCCAATTTTTTTCAGATTTTTTAGATTTTCGATTTTTAATTTTTAGATTTTTCAGTTTTTTGAATGAAATTGTAAAATTGAACATCAAAAATATAAATAATAAATTTTAGAAAAATCTAAAAACTGAAAAAAAATTGAAAATTCCGAAGATAAAAATTGGGAAATTTAAAAATCGAAAAAACGCACAATCGAAAAAACGAAACACATATTATAAAACCGGACAAGCGAAAAAACCAAAAATTGTAAAATTGAAAAATTTAGGAATTGGTAAACAGTGGAATTGCAAAATCAAAAATTGAAAATTTGAAAAATTTAATCAACGCATAATAATAAAATCGAAAGAAACATTGAAAAAATAAAGTAAATGCAAAACGAAAAATTGTGATATAAAATTGTAAATTGTAAAATTGCAAATCGATAAATGGAAGGAATGAAAAATTGAAAAATTCGGAAGTCGAAACATTGAAAAATTGAAACAACTATATTATAAACAAAGATTACAAAACCGAAACCTTGAAAAATCCAAAACAAAAATCAAGAACTTGAATTAAAAAAACGAAAAACTGGAAAATGAAAAGTATTTTTGAAAAAAAAAAGAAGTAAAATTCGCGTCAGTTGCTTTTATTAAAGCGCCGATATTTGACGAATTTATTAAAATTGCGCTGAGTGGTTGACATTTTCTGACCCTTTGTGCGTTCACTAATGGTTTGCATGTGGTCATGTTTATAAATACAAAAATAATTACGGCTGCAGCGGCGTCAAATGGCAAAAGTTAACCGCATAGCATGAATAATTAATTACTTGTGTAATAGCCAATCAGGAGTTTACAAATTATTGTCGCAAACTTGAACGCTTGGAAGTCTAATTAATACTAAACTGTACACGTTTCTAAGGAAATTTGTTACCGGGGTTTACACATTACCTGTAATTATGTAGCAGTACACCGAAGTTTAGCAAAGGGTTATAAATCAGGTATTTGGGGGAAACACGTTAAGATGTCTGGAAGTGCAAGGCTTAACGTTAATTTAACTTCCACAACAATCCCGCCAAGTCAAACAAATTTTTTAACACATCCGTCAACGTGTCCTAGTACAAAAAAAATATCCGCTGCGAACACCCCCGAGAAATCCCGCTCCCAGCCGTCCACTAAAAAAATTCAAATTTTTTATTTCTCTCCATTCGCCAGCATTATGCCTCCCTCGAGCTCCTCCCTAGGATAAAATACGAACTTTTAACAAATTGCCCCACAAATTTAAAATCTGACGAATACGTCCCCGCGGACCCATACGATTTTTGCCCAGATTCGAAATTTATTTCGTCCGTATTGACACGCACTACAATTCGCATTCAATAAGCAGCTATTTTTCGGAATTGCCCCCGTTAAACTCCAACAAAGTGTATTAAACCAATCTATAACACCACTAATACAGATTTTAAAATACCATTAACGTTACTCGTTAGGCGGGAAAGCTCTCTCGCAAGCTTAATAGCCAAATTAAATTTTCATTACGAGTATAAAAGTTTACCTTCGTATTAGATTTGGCGGAATTTTACTACGTTTTGGTTAAATTGAGCACTTTTTTGTAGTAGGGTGAGATTTATTTTAAGGTTTTGGGAGTGCGGAACGCGAAAAATTCGACGAAGCGGGTTTAGTGTGGAGATGTGGCGTTGATGAGTGCTATTGTGTTTGATTAGTTTTATCGATGCAATTAAAGTAATTATCAGTTTAAATGAACGGGTTGTGCTAAAAACAATAAGAGCTTTCGTGGCTTTAATTGGATGTGTGTCTCGTTGCGAGGGAGAAGTAGTCAATATTAACTCTATTTTTTAACGAGGATAAAATTTTCATTGTATATATTTCATTAAGAATTTTATAAAAAGTACTTCAGTGGTAAATTTGATTTTAATTTTATAAAATAAGATACTCTTGCACTTGTTGTGTATGAATCCGTGTTGATTTTCACCCTAGAGAACCAGATTTTTGGAAAAAAAACAGTTTCTCAATTTTTCAAGTTCGTTTTTACACTTTTTCAGTCTTCAATTTTTGGGTTTCTCAGTTACGCGGTTTTCCGATTTTGCACTTTTTCGATTTTTTAGTTTATCAAATTTTAAGTTGTCATTTCTTCAGTTTTTTAAGTTCTTGATTTTTATTTTTCAATTTCTCAATATTACATTTTTTTTTTATTTTCAATTTTTCGTTTCTTTGATTTATCAAGAAATTAATTCTTAATTTTTTGCTGTCTCGATTTTCAATTTTTCAATTTTTTGATATCACATTTTGCGTTATTCGTTTTCCTTCGACTTTATAATTTTCTAATATCACAATTTTTCCATTTTTGTTGAGCTGAGTACCATATTTTTCATTATTCGTTTCTTAACTTTTTAGGTTTACAATTTTTCAATTTAGCAATTTTTTACTATTTCGATTTTTCAATTTTTCGTTACCTCTACTCAAGTTCTTGATTTTTATTTTTCATTTTCCCGATTTTTTAATATTTATTCTCTCAGTTTTATAGCATAATTTTCGCTTTTTCAATTCCATTATTTTTTCAATGTTTCCTTCGATTTTATAATTTTTCGTTTTTCCACTCCCTTCTCTACGAGAAATTAGCATATGACATGTTTTTAGAAGGGTAGAGTTTTCTAGAGAAATATTGATACAATTTTTAATTTTTACGATTTTTCAGATTCTCAAGTTTTTGTTTTTTATTTTTTATTTTCCTGATTTTTTAATTTCTGTTTTCTCGATTTTATATGACAATAATTTGTTTCTTCATTTCCTTTATTTTTTAAATATTTCTTTCGATTTCATTATAATTTGTTGTCAATTTTCCAAATTTTGAATTTTGATTTGGAATTTTTGGTTTTCTCGTTTATCAGATTTCTCTTATTTTCAATATTTCGATTTTACGGTATTTCGTTTTTTAGATTTTGGGCTTTATCGATTTTTAAGTTTGTGAATTTTTAATATTTCTTTTTTTTTCAAAATCTAAAAATTGAAAATCAAGGACTTCAATTTTTCAAGTTTCTGATTTTTAATTTTCATTTTCCAGATTTTTTAGTTTTATTTCCTCGATGTTTCATCACAATTTTTGGTTTTTTGTTTTCTTTGTTAATTCAATATTTCTTTCAATTTGATAATTTTTCGTTAACTCTGTGTTTAAAATTTGCAGTCCTTAATTTTTCAATTCATCGATTTACCAATTTTTTAGATCTTGATTTATAAATTTTTCCATTTCTCAATTATGCGATTTTCCGATTTATTTAATTTTCAATATATCGATTTTACAATATTTCCTTTTTTCGATTTTTCAGTTTTTTGATTTGCAGTTTTTCAGTTTTGCAATTTTTTGATATTACAATTTTTAATTTTTTCGATTTTTCAGTTTCTCAATTTTTAATTTTTCGACTTCTCAATTTTTTATTACCCAAATTTCTCAAGTTTTTGATTTTTACTTTTCATTTTCCAGATTTTTTAATACTGTTTTCTTGATTAAATATAACAACTTTTTGTTTTTTCATTTTCTTTATTTTTTCAATGTTTCTGTCGATTTTATGATAATTTCTCCTTGATTCAGTTTTTCAAATTTTCAATTTTTAGTTTTGAAATTCTTGGATTTACCAATTTCTAAATTTTTCAATTTTTCAATTTTTGTTTTTCTGGCTTATCCTTTAATTTTCAATATTTTGATTTTAGAATATTTCCTTTTTTCGATTTTAGGCCTTTTCGATTTTTAAGTTTTTTGTTTTCTCTATTATTTCAATCTTTCTTTCGATTTTATTTAATTTTTAAAATTTGCAATCCTTAATTTTTCAATTCGTCGATTTACCAATTTTTTAAATCTTTTAATTTTTTAATTTGTTGATTCCTCAATTATCCGATTTTCCGATTTATTTAATTTTCAATATTTCGATTTTACAATATTTCGTTTTTTTGATTTTGCGGTTTTTCAATTTTTAAGTTTCCTAATTTTTATTGATTTTTTTTTGTTTTTCAATTTCTCAGTTCTTCAATTTTTTTTCAAGTTCTTGATTTTCAATTTTTACAACACTTAAAAAAATCTAAAAATTGAAAATCAAGGACTTCAATTTTTCAAGTTTCTGATTTTTATTTTTCATTTTTCAGATTTCTTAGATTTTATTTTCTCTATCTTATATCACAATTTTTCAGCTTTTGTTTCCTTTATTTCAATATTTTGATTTGTTTATCCAGTTTTTAAAATTTTAAATCCTTAATTTTTTGATTTCTCAATTATCCGATTTTACAATATTTCGTTTTTTTAATTTTGCATTTTTTCGATTTTTAAATTGTCAATTTTCATTGTTTCGACTTTTCAATTTTTGGATTCTTCAATTTCTTGATTTCCAGTTTTTAGATTTTTCAAAGTTTTCATTTTATGCTTTTTCGGTTTGTTAGTTTTGTTGTTCAATTTTACAGTTTTGCAATTATTCCATTTTTTTGATACGAAAAGTTGAAGAATCGAAAATTTGAAAATTAAAAAAAATTGTAAAACCAAAAAATCGGAAAATATTGAAAAACTGAAGAAACGAAAACTGCATAATCGAGAAAGTGGAAAATCGAAAAATTGCAAATCGAAAAATTGCAAATCGAAAAATTGAAGAAACGAAAATTGTAAAAAATCATAAAATTGTAGAATCGTCAAAATTGTAAAATCGAAAAACTGTAACAAAGGAAAATATATAACAATTGAAAAATTAAATAAATGAAAAAGTATTCAAAGACAATAACTGAAAAATGCAAAAATTATAAAATCCTAAATTGAATAAGTCAAAATTAAAAAAAAGAACTTAAAGAATTGCAAATTAAAAACTGAAGAAAATAAAACATCGAAAATTTTAAAAATCGATTAAATGAAAAAGTTTTAAATTCCAATAATTGAAAAATGGAAGAATTCTAAAATCGAAAAATTGAAAGAGTGAATAATTTTTTTTAATTGTTATTACATATTTACAAAATTAGAAAAATCGAGAAACTGAAAAATCTAAAACTGAAACAAGGAAAAACTGAAAAATTAAAAAGTCAAAAAATCGAAAAACTGGAGATCGAAAAATTGAAGAAATGAAAAATTAAAAAATTAAAAATTGAAAACTCCTGAAATTGCAAATCGAAAAAACGCAGAAACTAAAAACACAAACATCCAAAAGTTGGAAAACCGAAAAACTGAAAAATTTAAACATGAAAACTTGATGATCACAAGATTTAAAAAAAAATGTAAAAAATTATAAAATTGTAGAATCGTCAAAATTCTAAAAAACTCTTAACATTGGAATTTTTAAAAACTGAAAAATTAAATAAATGAAAAAGTATTCAAATCCAATGACTGAAAAATGGAATTATTCGACACTTCTAAATTGAAAAAGTGAAAAATTTTAAAAATTATTACATATTTAAAATGCGAACTACAAAAATTGTAAATCAAAAACTGAAAAAATTAAAAAATTGATAATTTTAAAAATCGATTAAATGAAAAAGTTTTAAATTCCAATAATTCAAGAATGGAAAAATTCTAAAGTCGAAAAATTGAAAGAGTGATTTTTTTTTAATTGTCATTACATTTATTACAAGTAGGTATTTGAAATGAAAATTAGAAAAATCGCAAATTAAAAATTGAAGAAACGGAAAATTGAAAAATCGAGAAACTGAAAAAAGGAAAACAAAACTGAAAAATTAAAAAGATAAAAAAATTGAAAAACTGGAAATCGAAAAACTGAAGAAATGACAAATTAAAAAAATAAAAATTGAAAACTCGTAAAATTACAAATCGAAAAATCGCTGAATCTAAAAACTGAAACATCCAAAAGTTCGAAAACCGAAAAACTGAAAAATTTAAACATGAAAACTTGAAGATCATAAGATTTTAAAAAAATTGTAAATAATTATAAAATTGTAGAATCGTCATCGAAAAACTGTAACATTGGAAAGTTTAAAAATTGAAAATTAAATAAACGAAAAAGTATTCAAATCCAATAACTGAAAAATGGAAAAAATCTAAAATCATAATTGAAAAAGTGAACAAATTAAAAACTAAAAAATTAAAAATTCTCGTGAAATTGCAAATCGAAAATTTGAAGAAACGAAAAATTGAAAAAATTGCTAAAAAGTCGAATGAATAGAAAAAATGGAAAAACAAAAAATACGAAAGCGAAATGTTAGAAAACCCAAAATTATAAAATTCAAAAATTATAGAAAAGAAAATTTAAAAATTTCAAAATTAAATATAAATGAAAAAGTATTCAAATCCAATAACTGCAAAATGGAAAAATTCTAAAATCCTAAATTAAAAAAGCGAAAAATTTTAAAAATTATCATTACATATTTAAAATGCAAACTACAAAAATTGCAAATCAAAAACTGAAGAAACGAGATGAAAAATCTAAAATTTAAAAAATCGAAAAATTGAAAACCGAAGCAAAAATGCAATTGTAAAAATTAAAAAATTAAGAATTAAAAACTAGAGAAACCCAAATCCAGAAACAGAAAAATACAAAAGTTGGAGAATTGAAAAACAAAAAATTTAAACTTGAAAACTCGAAAAACTCCAAATCGAAAGACTCAAGAAACAAAAAAAAAAACAGTCAAAAAAGCTTGAGGAGTGTTACTATCGCCCCTGATTTGTATTTTATAGAAGTTATAGAAAACAAAAATCCCACAATATTTTATAATTTTTCAAACAAGCGCAATTTGTAGTAACGCTCGACCAATTTTTATTCAACACAACTTCGCCTCTCGCAATAAAACTCCGAGATTAAAACCGCCTTTACGCTTGCAATTTGCAGTATGAGTGACGTTGGCGCCATTATATGCCTTCTTTTATGTAAATGTGTTATTTTACTCCCCTAATGCAATTTTCATGAAACAAAAATAAAAAACACAAATACATATTTATGAACCATCAAACAGATAACGCTCCTAAATTTCCAGCGCTTTTAAAGTCGAGAGAGAACGCGATGCGGCGCTTTGAACGGCCGTTTTGCTTTATTTAGAGCGAGGATGTGGTCAGTGAATTAGTTACTTGTGTTTTCTTTCATTGCCTCTTCATGTATTATTTATGAGAGCAGCCATTACTTCTTTGTTTCGAGTAGTCCTTTAGGGGGATAAGTTGGCGTCGTGTCGGTGCTTGTGGTTACGGTTTGAAATTTTCGAAGTGTCGGAACATCCTCTGGTGTAAAGAATACGCCAAAGTTTTAATTCGCTCAGTGAGGACTAGGGTGTTGTTAGCAGCCGCTTGCTACAAAGTTTGGGGGATTTAATTGGATTAATTTTACGTTGGCAGTTGCAGGATAAGTGTCAAAATTAATGCCTTTCAATGGAGTAATCGATACGAAGTTCGGTGCGCCAACTTTGGTAATTAGTGTCAAAGGGAACAACGTTTTAGACGGTTTTTATTTCTCAGTTTGTAGAAGTTGGCTCACAATTCCATTTAAATAATATGGTCGGACGGTATTGTGGAGTACGGTTTGTCATTACTGCAATTGACACTTCATCGGCGCTGTTGGGCGTCGATTTCCCTTATATAGAATTTTATCTTTTCGTTGATTCTCACCCACACCACAAATCGCATGTACAGGAAAAATTTGAAAGAATGTGGATGGCCGCTGGTGTTTTAATTTTGAACATTTTGAAAGAATCTCAGGGACAGCTGTTATGTGATTCTGACAGTTTTTGAAAGAATCTCAGGAATCCTTAATGTGTTGATTCTGAATAAGTTTGAAAAAACCTCAGGAATCACTGTGTTGTGATTTTGACAAAGTTTGAAAGAATCTCCGGAATTCTTAGTGTTTCGATTTTGAATAAGTTTAAAAGAATCTCGGGGACAGCAGATGTTCTGATATTGACAATGTTTGAAAAAATCTCGGGAATCCTTAATGTTTTGATTCTGAATAACTTTGAAAGAATCGCAAGAATCCTTGATGTTTTATTTCTGAGTAAGTTTGAAAGAATCTCGTGGACTGCTGTGTTGTGATTCTGACAAAGTTTGAGAGAATCTCAGGAATCCTTAGCGTTTTGATTCTGAAGAAGTATGAAAAAATCTCAGGGACAGCTTGATGTTGTGATTCTGATAATATTTGAAATAATCTCGTGAATCTTTAATGTTTTGATTTTAAATAAGTTTTAAGGAATCTCAGGGACAGCTGGTATGTGATTTTGACACTGATTGAAAGAATCTCAGGAATCCTTAATGTTTTGATTTTGAATAAGTTTGAAAAAACCTCAGGAATCACTGTGTTGTGATTTTGACAAAATTTGAAAGAATCTCCGGAATTCGTAGTATTTTAATTTTGAATAAGTTTAAAAGAATCTCGGGGACAGCAGATGTTCTGATATTAACAATGTTTGAAAAAATCTCGGGAATCCTTAATGTTTTGATTCTGAATAACTTTGAAAGAATCACAAGAATCCTTGATGTTTTATATCTGAGTAAGTTTGAAAGAATCTCGTGGACTGCTGTGTTGTGATTCTGACAAAGTTTGAGAGAATCTCAGGAATCCTTAGCGTTTTGATTCTGAAGAAGTATGAAAAAATCTCAGGGACAGCCTGATGTTGTGATTTTGACAATGTTTAAAAGAATCTCATGAATCTTTAACGTTTTGATTTGAAATAAGTTTTAAGGAATCTCAGGGACAGCTGGTACGTGATTTTGACACTGTTTGAAAGAATCTCAGGAATCCTTAATGTTTTGATTCTGAATAAGTTTGAAAAAACCTCAGGATTCATTGTGTTGTGATTTTGACAAAGTTTGACAGAATCCCGGAATTCTTAATGCTTTGGTTTTGAATAAGTTTAAAAGAATCTCGGAGACAGCAGATGTTCTGATATTGACAATGTTTGAAAGAATCTCGGGAATCCTTAATGTTTTGATTCTGATTAACTTTGAAAGAATCGGAAGAATCCTTGATATTTTATTTCTGAGTAAGTTTGAAAGAATCTCGTGGATTGCTGTGTTGTGATTGTGACAAAGTTTGAGAGAATCTCAGGAATCCTTAGCGTTTTGATTCTGAAGAAGTATGAAAAAATCTCAGGGACAGCTTGATGTTGTGATTTTGACAATGTTTGAAAGAATCTCATGAATCTTTAATGTTTTGATTTTAAATAAGTTTTAAGGAATCTCAGGGACAACTGGTATGTAATTTTGACACTGTTTGAAAGAATCTCAGGAATCCTTAATGTTTTGATTCTGAATAATTTGGAAAAACCTCAGGAATCACTGTGTTGTGATTTTGACAAAGTTAGAAAGAATCTCCGGAATTCTTAGTGTTTTGATTTTGAATAAGTTTAAAAGAATCTCGGGGACAGCAGATGTTCTGATATTGACAATGTTTGAAAGAATCTCGGGAATCCTTAATGTTTTGATTCTGAATAAGTTGGAAAAACCTCAGGAATCACTGTGTTGTGATTTTGAAAAAGTTTGAAAGAATCTCCGGAATTCTTAGAGTTTTGATTTTGAATAAGTTTAAAAGAATCTCGGGGCAGCAGATGTTCTGATATTGACAATGTTTGAAAGAATCTCGGGAATCCTTAATGTTTTGATTCTGATTAACTTTGAAAGAATTGCAAGAATTCTTGATGTTTTATTTCTGAGTAAGTTTGAAATAATCTCGTGGACTGCTGTGTTGTGGTTCTGACAAAGTTTGAGAGAATCTCAGGAATCCTTAGCGTTTTGATTCTGAAGAAGTATGAAAAAATCTCAGGGACAGCCTGATGTTGTGATTTTGACAATGTTTGAAAGAATCTCGTGAATCTTTAATGTTTTGATTTTAAATAAGTTTTAAGGAATCTCAGGGACAGCTGGTATGTGATTTTGACACTGTTTGAAAGAATCTCAGGAATCCTTAATGTTTTGATTCTGAATAAGTTTGAAAAAACCTCAGGAATCACTGTGTTGTGATTTTGACAAAGATTGAAAAATCCCGGAATTCTTAGTGTTTAGATTTTCAATAAGTTTAAAAAAATCTCGGGGACAGCAGATGTTCTGATATTGACAATGTTTGAAAGAATCTCGGGAATCCTTAATGTTTTGATTCTGAATAACTTTGAAAGAATCGCAAGAATCCTTGATGTTTTATTTCTGAGTAAGTTTAAAAGAATCTCTGGGACTGCTGTGTTGTGATTCTGACAAAGTTTGAGAGAATCTCAGGAATCCTTAGCGTTTTGATTCTGAAGAAGTATGAAAAAATCTCAGGGACAGCCTGATGTTGTGATTTTGACAATGTTTGAAAGAATCTCATGAATCTTTAACGTTTTGATTTGAAATAAGTTTTAAGAAATCTCAGGGACAGCTGGTACGTGATTTTGACACTGTTTGAAAGAATCTCAGGAATCCTTAATGTTTTGATTCTGAATAAGTTGGAAAAACCTCAGGAATCACTGTGTTGTGATTTTGACAAAGTTTGAAAGAATCCCGGAATTCTTAGTGTTTTGATTTTGAATAAGTTTGAAAGAATCTCGGGGACAGCAGATGTTCTGATATTGACAATGTTTGAAAGAATCTCGGGAATCCTTAATGTTTTGATTCTGATTAACTTTGAAAGAATTGCAAGAATCCTTGATGTTTTATTTCTGAGTAAGTTTGAAAGACTCTCGTGGATTGCTGTGTTGTGATTGTGACAAAGTTTGAGAGAATCTCAGGAATCCTTGGCGTTTTGATTCTGAAGAAGTATGAAAAAATCTCAGGGACAGCTTGATGTTGTGATTTTGAAAATGTTTGAAAGAATCTCATGAATCTTTAATGTTTTGATTTTAAATAAGTTTTAAGGAATCTCAGGAACAGCTGGTATGTGATTTTGACACTTTTTGAAAGCATCTCAGGACTCCTTAATGTCTTGATTCTGAATAAGTTTGAAAAAACTTCAGGAATCACTGTGTTGTTATTTTTAAAAAGTTTGAAAGAATCTCCGGAATTCTTAGTGTTTTGAATTTGAATAAGTTTAAAAGAATCTCGGGGACAGCAGATGTTCTGATATTGACAATGTTTGAAAGAATCTCGGGAATCCTTAATGTTTTGATTCTGATTAACTTTGAAAGAATTGCAAGAATTCTTGATGTTTTATTTCTGAGTAAGTTTGAAAGAATCTCGGGGTCTGCTGTGTTGTGATTCTGACAAAATTTGAGAGAATCTCAGGAATCCTTAGCGTTTTGATTCTGAAGAAGTATGAAAAAATCTCAGGGACAGCCTGATGTTGTGATTTTGACAATGTTTGAAAGAATCTCATGAATCTTTAATGTTTTGATTTTAAATAAGTTTTAAGGAATCTCAGGGACAGCTGGTACGTGATTTTGACACTGTTTGAAAGAATCTCAGGAATCCTTAATGTTTTGATTCTGAATAAGTTTGAAAAAACCTCAGGATTCATTGTGTTGTGATTTTGACAAAGTTTGAAAGAATCCCGGAATTCTTAGTGTTTTGATTTTGAATAAGTTTGAAAGAATCTCGGGGACAGCAGATGTTCTGATATTGACAATGTTTGAAAGAATCTCGGGAATCCTTAATGTTTTGATTCTGATTAACTTTGAAAGAATCGCAAGAATCTTTGATATTTTATTTCGGAGTAAGTTTGAAAGAATCTCGTGGATTGCTGTGTTGTGATTGTGACAAAGTTTGAGAGAATCTCAGAAATCCTTAGCGTTTTGATTCTGAAGAAGTATGGAAAACCTCAGGGACAGCCTGATGTTGTGATTTTGACAATGTTTGAAAGAATTTCAGAAATCCTTAATGTTTTGATTCTGAATAAGTTTGAAAAAACCTCAGGAATGTGTGTTGTGATTTTGACAAAGTTTGAAAGAATCTCCGGAATTCTTAGTGTTTTGATTTTGAATTAGTATAAAAGAATCTCGGGGACAGCAGATGTTCTGATATTGACAATGTTTGAAAGAATCTCGGGAATCCTTAATGTTTTGATCCTGAATAAGTTTGAAAAAAATTTCAGGAACCGCTGTGTTGTGATTGTGGCAAAGTTTGAAAGAATCTGAGGAATCCTTAGTGTTTTGATTCTGAATAAATTTGAAAGAATCTCGGGAACCGCTGGTGTTTTGACTTTGACAAAGTTTAAAAGAATCTCAGGAATCCTTGGTGTTTTGATTTTGAATAACTTTTAAGAAATCTCGGGTACACATGTTGTTGTGAATCTGAATTAATTTGAAAGAATCTCAGGGACCCTTGGTGTTTATATTTTGAAAAAGTTTTGAAAAAATTTCGGGGACTCGTGATGTTTTGATTTTGAAAAAGTTTTAACTTATCTAGTGGACCCCTGGTGTTTTGATTTTGACTAGATTTGAAAAAATCCTGGGGACCTCTGAGATTTTGATTTGTCAAAGTTTAATAGAGTGTCAGGAACCCTGTGTATTTTAATATTGAATAAATTTAAAAGAATCTCATTTTTGAAAAAATTTCGGTGACCCATGGTGTTTTGATTTTGAAAGAATTTGAAAGAAGGTGGTGGATTTCTGGTGTTTTGATTTTGGAAATTTCGGAAAAATCAAGAAATATCGCATGAGAATGACTGACCGCTTACTTTTATTCTAAAATAGGATTCTATCGAGTAGGCGACCTAATTTGTAATCGAGTCATCCCTGGAACTTAATCGATAGCTTCAACTCTACGTCTAACGCTACGTCATAGAAATAATTTTGATAAAATTAACTTTATTTGTCGATAAACTAATATTTGAAATGGACACCGAAGACCTGACAAACTGATTTTTGTGTTGACTTATAGAGTCCGCCATTTTTACTTTTATGTTTGTCATTTGTTGACAAATGTGGTTTAATCTCCGACATAGTAAATCCTTTCCAATGATGACTCGATCACAAGTTACATTTCTCCCCCGATACACAAGGATACGTTAAGACACCTGAAATACGTTAGATTCTGTAGACTTACGATGATTTTCAGGTTCTATGTAGCCTATGCAAAAAACTCAACCGAATCCCCCGTCCCCGCTTCTAACTAAACTAATTAAGCCATCCCGGCTCGGAAGCGCGCGGAGGGCCGTCGTTGCGAATTAATTGCACCAATTCTGCGATTTTCAAACCGTCATTAACGCCCGGAGCCGCACCGGAGCGTCGCCCGAGGCCGCACCGGAGCGTCTCCGGAAAAATGGCGATAACCGACGGTTTAACTTGTTAAATGAGGGCCCGACCCGCCCTCCTTGATCAAAGTGCACGGTCCTTTGAGATGTTCGCGCGTTCGGCGGTGTCCTTTGTGCGAGGATCCGGGTTCCGGGGGTCACAATATCCGGAACTCGCGCCGGATCCCATTCGATCACGTCCCCGAGAAGGCGGATCGAGTCCGGGAATTTTGCAGTCTCGTACATACACGAAATCCGATTAATTAAAACCGCCGAAAGGGTGGGTGGGCGTGCGTGTATGTTTACAGGAACACGTGACTCGGTGCATTTCGGGGGTGATTGGTTTCAAGGGGTGGATTTTGGCTGGATGGGTGCGTGGGCGTGATGAATGGTTCGATACATATGTCTCGACAGTTGTGCTCCAGGGGAATGATATTGCAATAAACGTTGAATTTATTAAACTCTGACTTGAATCTTGGCATTATTTTGTAATAAAAAATTTAAAGAAATATTCTTGTACGTTTTAATAATAGCATCGATTGCCGTAAAGAGTGGCCATGCGGCGGGCCAAATCCGCGAATTCGGCCGACAATCGCGCCGATTCGCTCGTAAACCGCGCACTTTATCGACGAAATCCCCCATGAACCGCTTTTAATAAAGTTTATGGTGCCACCAGCTGGGCTAAACAGGTTACTGACTCGCATTACCCGCTCGCACGCCACTGACTAACTCCAAATATATTTTTTCGTCGAAAAGTTAATTTCGTTTACTTCGCGTCCGACCGTAATTTTTATGATTTCTGGCTCGGCGTAAACACTGTGAAAATGTGTTTTCTCGGCGGCCGCCAGAGGAAAATAATGGAAACGAAAACATCGTCGCGCTCGACTGGACCGAATTCTGCATTGCGTTTGCCGTCGCTGAAAATTTCAGGGCTGCATTTTCAGCGCGGCTGGCCGGAGCGCCTGCAGCCAAGCACAGAAATAAAAATCCGGAGCGCAATTTGAATCATTTTATGATAATGAAAGGAAAATACGCGGCGTGGGAATAAAAGTAGCGGCCCGGAAAGCTCCGGGTAGTTTGTAGTGGATAAATGGAGCCGTTTTGCGTTTGTCTTGGAGGATCGCGGCGTGTTTATGGTCCGTGAAAGTAAGATTTTTCGTTTTGATTTAGTGGAAGTTCTGGAGGATTCAAGTTTGTCGGGTGGGAATTACGACTTGATAAACAGGGAATATTTACATGATAATAAGGGAAAATAATTATTTAAGATTCCGCGCCGAGTTCTGAGGATTAAAATGCCTGGATCGTCTGCGCTGCTTATTTAGCGGAAGTTGAGAACAAGAACATGAAAGCGACTCTCGCTAACTTAAAAACGCATAAGAGATTAATACAGAACGTGATTTTACACTGGGATATCATTCATAAATAACACAAATGCAAATGACTTAAGTTACATCTTTGCAGTAGGTACTTTTGAAAACGACGACTATTATTAGGAACATATTATACCGCGTGTCGGGAAAATAGCGAATTAACTCTCCGCTATGCTCTTAACACTCAACTGGTGAGTCTGGAATAGTAATTTACACAACTAGTTCGGGATAGCCTGCTTCCCGCATGAACGCTTGTTTGCGGCACGACCGAAGGGAGTGACGCATTTGCGTGAATGCGGGAAGCAGGCTCACGAACGTGTTGTGTACAATATTTTTTGCGACGAATAAACCTTTAAACTGAAGAGATTAACTGTGAGTTATTTATAAACAACGCCATTGACAGCGCCGTCAACACGTCACAATGTTGACACTACCCGAGTATTTTAAGGTTACCATGGCAACGGGAAGTTAAATGCACGTGTGCGGGAAGTTCGAACTCCCGCACCCTGGTGAATGCGCGAAAGCTATCAAAAAAGGTCATGAGTGCAAAAAAAATAGTAAAAAAATTTCTTCGCACATTTTGGTGGAGTTATAATAATTTTAAAATTGGTTCTTTTGCTACGTTTAACAACTAAATAACACATTCCGTAACACAATAACTCCCCCACCCTCTCTTTTATTGGAAGATATGTCATTTGTCAAAATCGGTCCTATTTTAACAGATATATTAACCCCGCCCACCCGCCCTCTATTTTCTTACAGGCTCTCCTTTGCCAAAATTAGTCTCATCTTAGCAAAAACTAGTCCACCCTCCCTCTCTTAGAGAGTATCTCATTTGCCAAAATCACTCTGATCTTATAGGTAGTAGCCCCGCCCACCCGCCCTCTGTTTTCTTATAGGATCTTCTTTGCCAAAATTAGTCTCATCTTAGCAGAACCTAGCCCCGCCCACCCACCCTCTTTTTTCTTAGGGGATATGTCATCTGCCAAAATTTCTAGTGTTTACTTGGTTATGCTTTAATGGATTTTTTTTAATTTTTACATAACGTACTGAAGAGTTAATTCGTCATTTTCCGGACACCCGGGATATTAATTCTCCCATGTTAAAAATATTTTGAATACTCTATTGAATATATATTTAATTGCATTGAAATCACCACAATATCGTCCACACATTATATTCGCAATTCTTTCCAAATCGGTAGACGAAAATTTTTGCTTGAAAAGAGATGTTTTTCGATTCTTTGGCTGTTGGAAAAATTACCCTTTAAGTTGAAAAACCGTCAACTCATGTCATAGAGCAATATTTAAGTCGTAAATTATTTCCAAATCGGTTGATAAATATTTTTTGTTCCGCAATGCAGTTGGAAAAATTACCCTCTAAGTTGAAAAATGTTCAACTTATCTTGGATTTCTTTTTTTTTTTTTTTCTTTGATTTAGTGAAAATTCTGAAGAAACTTAATTCATTAAGCGGAAAATTTGTACGTTATAATAGGAGGAAATGATTATTTAAGATTCCACACCAAATTGTCAGGGTTAAAAAGTGTGGATTGTCTGAAATCTGTAGTTAGCGAAAATTATGAACACGAACATGAAAAGACCCTCAGAAACTTAAAGATGCATGAAAAACTAAATACAAGTGATAATTCTAACCTATGGCAATTCTTGAAAGTATATTATTATTCTATAATTTTCTAAAATCTTTAAGTCATTTTCGTAAAGTCTTTTCAAATCGGTTGATGAACAGTTTTGCTATGAAAGGATATATTTTTTCTTTGTGTTACTGAAAAAATTGCCTTTTAAGTTGAAAGACGGTCTCTAGTAATCTTGGATTTCGTTGTTTTTTTTTTATTTAGCGAAAATTCTGAAGAGACTTAATTTTGTCGGGTTGGAATTACGATTCATTAAACAGAAAAGTTTTACATGATAAGGGAAATTAATTATTCAAGATTTCGCGCCGACTCGTGAGGATTCAAACGCCTGGATCGTCTGCGATCTGTAGTTAGCGAAAGTTGAGAACAAGAACATGAAAACGACTCTCAGAAACTAAAAAAAAACGTATGAAAAACTACAAAAAAAAGGACGATTCTAAACTGTAACAATTTTTGAAAGTATATTATTATTCTACAATTTATTATTCGAGTGATAATGTCATTCATTAATAGCAGAAATCCAAATGACCTCAGTTACTTCCTTGCAGTACTCCTGAAAATGACAATTACATAAAACGACCATTTTGACACAGTTCTTGATGTATTAGGAGTAACTGCCATTCTTTCTACTCGAGATGCATATAAGATTTTTTCTTACGCACGAAACAACGTTGACAATTTAATTTGAAGTACGAGGCCGTGCATACTAACATAGATCATCTTTTCTGACGGAATATAGAGGGATACTAAAGCTGTTTGTTTTAGTTAAGTGTAGGAAAAATTTCAAAAATTATAGGAAAAAATTTAAAAACTTCCTCAAATGTTGGTGCTTTGAAAAGCAAAAAATGTTATTAAGAATATATCTTATTTCTCGGATTAGTTAAAATGTTTAAAATACTTGACTGAACATTTATCTGTATTTAGAATGGCCAAAATATCGTCCACACATCTCAACAATATCCTAGAGCAATTTTTAAGTCATTTTCGTAAACTCTTTTCAAATCGGTTGATGAACAGTTTTACCGTGAAAAGATATATTTTTTCTTTGTGTTACTGAAAAAATTACCTTTTAAGTTGAAAAACCGTCTCTACTAATCTTAGGTTTCGTGTTTTTTTTTTATTTAGTGAAAATTCTGAAGAGACTTAATTTTGTCGGGTTGGAATTACGATTCATTAAACAGAAAATTTTTACATGATATGGGAACTTAATTATTCAAGATTCCTGGCCGACTTGTGAGGATTAAAAAGCCTGGATCGTCTGCGATCTGTAGTTAGCGAACGTTGAGAACAAGAACATGAAAACGACTCCTAGAAACTTAAAGAAACGTATGAAAAACTGCAAACAAAGGATGATTCTAAACTGTAACAATTTTTGAAAAGATATTATTCTACAATTAATTATTCGAGTGATAATGTCATTCATTAATAGCAGAAATCCAAATGACCTAAGTTACTTCCTTGCAGTACTCCTGAAAATGACAATTACATAAAACGATCATTTTGACACAGTTCTTGATGTATTACGAGTAACTGCCATTCTTTCTACTCGAGATGCATATAAGATTTTTTTTTACGCACGAAACAACGTTGACAATTTAATTTGAAGTACGAGGCCGTGCATACTAACATAGATCATCTTTTCTGACGGAATATAGAGGGATACTAAAGCTGTTTGTTTTAGTTAAGTGTAGGAAAAAATTCAAAAATTATAGGAAAAAATTTAAAAAGTTCCTCAAATGTTGGTGCTTTGAAAAGCAAAAAATGTTATTATGAATATATCTTATTTCTCTGATTAGTTAAAATGTTTAAAATACTTGACTGAACATTTATCTGTCTTTAGAATGGCCAAAATATCGTCCACACATCTCAGCAATATCCTAGAGCAATTTTTAAATCATTTTCGTAAAGTCTTTTCAAATCGGTTGATGAACAGTTTTGCCGTGAAAAGATATATTTTTTCTTTGTGTTACTGAAAAAATTACCTTTTAAGTTGAAAAACCGTCTCTACTAATCTTGGATTTCGTGTTTTTTTTTATTTAGTGAAAATTCTGAAGAGACTTAATTTTGTCGGGTTGGAATTACGGTTCATTAAACAGAAAATTTTTACATGATACGGGAAATTAATTATTCAAGATTCCTGGCCGACTTGCGAGGATTAAAACGCCTTGATCGTCTGCGGTCTGTAGTTAGCGAAAGTTGAGAACAAGAACATGAAAACGACTGCTAGAAACTTAAAGTAACGTATGAAAAACTGCAAACAAAGGATGATTCTAAACTGTACGAATTTTCGAAAAGGTATTATTCTACAATTAATTATTCGAGTGATAATGTCATTCATTAATAGCAGAAATCCAAATGACCTAAGTTACTTCCTTGCAGTACTCCTGAAAATGACAATTACATAAAACGACCATTTTGACACAGTTCTTGATGTATTACGAGTAACTGCCGTTCTTTCTACTCGACATGCATATAATATTTTTTCTTACGCACGAAACAACGTTGACAATTTAATTTGAAGTACGAGGCCGTGCATACTAACATAGATCATCTTTTCTGACGGAATATAGAGGGATACTAAAGCTATTTGCTTTAGTTAAGTGTAGGAAAAATTTCAAAAATTATAGGAAAAAATTTGAAAAGTTCCTCAAATGTTGATGCTTTGAAAAGCAAAAAATGTTATTAAGAATATATCTTATTTCTCTGATTAGTTAAAATGTTTAAAATACTTGACTAAACATTCATCTGTCTTTAGAATGGCCAAAATATCGTCCACACATCTCAACAATATCCTAGAGCAGTTTTTAAGTCATTTTCGTAAAGTCTTTTCAAATCGGTTGATGAACAATTTTACCGTGAAAAGATATATTTTTTATTTGTGTTACTGAAAAAAATACCTTTTAAGTTGAAAAACCGTCTCTACTAATCTTGGATTTCGTGTTTTTTTTTATTTAGTGAAAATTCTGAAGAGACTTAATTTTGTCGGGTTGGAATTACGATTCATTAAACAGAAAATTTTTACATGATACGGGAACTTAATTATTCAAGATTCCTGGCCGACTTGTGAGGATTAAAAAGCCTGGATCGTCTGCGATCTGTAGTTAGCGAACGTTGAGAACAAGAACATGAAAACGACTCCTAGAAACTTAAAGAAACGTATGAAAAACTGCAAACAAAGGATGATTCTAAACTGTAACAATTTTTGAAAAGATATTATTCTACAATTTATTATTCGAGTGATAATGTCATTCATTAATAGCAGAAATCCAAATGACCTCAGTTACTTCCTTGCAGTACTCCTGAAAATGACAATTACATAAAACGACCATTTTGACACAGTTCTTGATGTATTACGAGTAACTGCCATTCTTTCTACTCGAGATGCATATAAGATTTTTTCTTACGCACGAAACAACGTTGACAATTTAATTTGAAGTACGAGGCCGTACATATTAACATAGATCATCTTTTCTGACGGAATATAGAGGGAGACTAAAGCTGTTTGTTTTAGTTAAGTGTAGGGAAAATTTCAAAAATTATAGGAAACAATTTGAAAAGTTCCTCAAATGTTGGTGCTTTGAGAAGCAAAAAATGTTATTAAGAATGTACCTATCTCATTTCTCTGATTAGTTAAAATGTTTAAAATAGTTGACTGAACAAATATCTGTCTTTAGAATGGCCAAAATATCGTCCACACATCTCAACAATATCCTAGAGCAGTTTTTAAGTCATTTTCGTAAAGTCTTTTCAAATCGGTTGATGAACAATTTTACCGTGAAAAGATATACTTTTTATTTGTGTTACTGAAAAAAATACCTTTTAAGTTGAAAAACCGTCTCTACTAATCTTGGATTTCGTGTTTTTTTTTATTTAGTGAAAATTCTGAAGAGACTTAATTTTGTCGGGTTGGAATTACGATTCATTAAACAGAAAATTTTTACATGATACGTGAAATTAATTATTCAAGATTCCTGGCCGACTTGCGAGGATTAAAACGCCTGGATCGTCTGCGGTCTGTAGTTAGCGAACGTTGAGAACAAGAACATGAAAACGACTCCTAGAAACTTAAAGAAACGTATGAAAAACTGCAAACAAAGGATGATTCTAAACTGTAACCATTTTTGAAAAGATATTATTCTACAATTAATTATTCGAGTGATAATGTCATTCATTAATAGCAGAAATCCAAATGATCTAAGTTACTTCCTTGCAGAACTCCTGGAAATGACAGTCATATGAAACGACGATCTTGCCACAATTCTTGGTGTATTACGAGTAACTGGCATTTTTCGAGTCGAGATGCATATAAGATTTTTTCTTAGGCACGAAACAACGTTGAAAATTTAATTTGAAATACGTCGATGTGCCACTGACATAGATCGCCCTTTCTGAGGAAATATTGGGAGGGTACTAATGTTGTCTGTTTCAATCAACTATAGCAAAAATTTCAAAAAAATATAGAAAATAATTTTAAAAGTTACTAAAATGTTGGTGCTTTGACAAGAAAAAAACTTATTTAGGACATATATTATTTTTCTGATTGTTTAAAATATTTAGAATACTTGACTGAATATTTATTTGTCTTTAAAATAGCCAGAGTATCGTCCACACACCTCAACCATATCCTAGAGCAATATTTAAGTCGTATTTGGCAAATTCTTTCCAAATTGGTTGATGAAAAGTCTTGTAAAAATAAATATTTTTTGTTACTTGATACCCTTGGAAAAATTACCCTTTAAGTTGAAAAATGTTCAACTTATCTTGGATTTCTTTTTCTTTTCTTTGATTTAGTGAAAATTCTGGAAACTTAACTCATTAAACGGGAAATTTTTACGTGATGATAGGAGTAAATAATTATTTAAAATTCCGCACCAAATTGTGTGGGTTAAAAAAACTGTGGATCGTCTGAAGTGTGTAGTTTGCGAAAATTATGAACACGAATATGAAAACGACCTCAGAAATTTAAAAATGCATAAACAACTAAATACAAAAGAAAATTCTGAACTGTGGCAATTCTTGAAAGTATATCATTATTCTACAATTAATTATGCGAGTGATAATGTCATTCTTAAATAGCAGAAATCCAAATGATCTAAGTTACTTCCTTGCAGAACTCCTGGAAATGACAGTCATATGAAACGACGATCTTGCAACAATTCTTGGTGTATTACGAGTAACTGGCATTTTTCGAGTCGAGATGCATATAAGATTTTTTCTTAGGCACGAAACAACGTTGAAAATTTAATTTGAAATACGTGGATGTGCCACTGACATAGATCGCCCTTTCTGAGGAAATATCGGGGAGTACTAATGTTGTCTATTTCAATCAACTATAGCAAAAATTTCAAAAAAATATATAAAATACTTTCAAAAGTTACTAAAATGTTGGTGCTTTGACAAGAAAAAAACTGATTAAGAACATATATTATTTCTCTGATTGTTTAAAATCTTTTAAATTATTATCTTTAAAATTGCCCCTTTAAACTGAATCACTCATGCTCGAAAACCGTCTAACTACAACAATAACAAGAGCCTTGAATCAGCTCCCTGCGGAACCCAATCTCCACCCCTTCCCAAAAACCCGCCAAGTGCAAATCGAGCACATCCCCCACCCCTCGCCACCATTATTATCAATTAATATCGCGCGATTTGACAAACAATGGAGCTTAAGCAGCTCATCGCTTTAAATTAATTAAATGCTAGCGAATAACAATCCGCCCCGATGGAATACGATCAGACAAGCAGTGGCGCTCCAATTAACGCAGGTCTTTGATTATGCATTATGGCGAAAATAGATCGCCTCGGTGGCAAGTATGGGGCTTAGCGCTGGAGACGAGGATCGAAAAGGTCCAGCGCCGTCCCAAAATTCCGGACTCGGCGAATTAATCAGCGGCCAAATTAGATCAGATCGATACAGCACCTGTGACCTAAGCAGATGAATTATTAAGGCCTGACGAAGCCCGAATTTTATAAGCACAGGAGGAGGTTTTTTCGGGACGATCTCGTGACCGAAGTCCATAAATATTGATTGCCCAATGGCACCCTTTTAAACGGTCTCGGGGAATTAGGAGGGCTTGAGCACGTTCGGCGCTCAAAGTGGGCCAGCGATGCGGTAATAATAATTAAATTTTTCACGAGTTTGCGTAAGTTGCAAGTGCGGGTGTGGAGAAGCGGGGACTCGCTAAAAGTGCAACGAGTCCCCTCTGCTCGACTTTCGGGATCTCCGACACAATAGCCAAAACACGATCCGAAGTTCGCGGCTCCACCCAGGCGTAAATCAGCCCGCCGAAAAAACAAACAAACCCTGGCCGACCCACAACAACCCCTATCTATTTCCGGGGGCTGTTTGCGTGGGATGAATTTTTCACACGACACCGCGAATAATCTAACCCCTGTTTCACACCTGAGAAGGCCGTAAACGCGCAACGAGGGTCGTTTTCTATTATTTTTCGTACGCGGAGCTTCCGAATTCCGAACATAAATTGTCTCGCGGTGACAAATTACCTACTTGTTGTGCGTGACGGAGGGAAAATAAGACGTCACACGCCGCCCCCCGCGTGTCGGGGGTGGACTGATAAAAAATTGATTCCATCATGGCGCCGAAAATAGAAGCCATTTTTGGGGCAGCCGATGTTCTTGGGGGTTAATTATTTGAAAGGAATGTCTGCCGGAGATCGCCCCGGAGTTCCGGGCCGCTGCCAGTAAGCGCCGATTTCATAAATTGATCTGTCTTTGTGCATGTTCGACGGGCGGCGATTCGACGGAAAATTACATCATGTTGACGCGTACTAATTTAATTTAAATCTGGCTTTTGTAAGAAAACGTGTTTATATAACAATTGTGTTTTTAACAGCGAAAAATGAAACAAAATTTCGCCGGGATTCTCGTTTATGGAAGAAAAACACGAATTAAGGAACCGGGGATGAATTCAAGCGTCAACAAACCGTACCCCGGACTTAACATTCGTGTAACCAAACAACCCCATTTAAACAAAAACGGTCGAGTTTCACTTACAGCCCACACAAAATACCGTTCCTAAATCAACCAAAGTAAACTTTCTTCGCAATGAAAATTTAATTTTGCTATTAAATCCCTCCACAAAGGTTTTCTTGCTAAACGAGCGAGTTGGGATTGGGGCTTTAAAAATTTTCGAACGTTTCAATATGCGTAATCCCCTTCGGTTTGAATATAGCACTCGCAGATTAAATCTGCGCACTATGAGCGAATAATAAGTTTTTGTCAAAAAGAAAACGAACTAGTATGAAATTAAATTGGCAAAGCGAAGTCTCTCAAGTTCTCCGCCTTTGATGCGAAGAGCTTTAATTAACGCAAGAACAAAGATTGGCTTGTTTTAAACATCCCGGGGCGTAAACTCTTTAAACGGGGGGAATTCGAAGGAGGGAAAAATGGGTACGGGATTCGCAAGATTTTGGGGTAACACTTCATAGAATTTGGTTAAAAAATTGGTCGATTTGTTATAAAGACCTAAAAGTCAAAGAAAAGAAGTAAAAAATAAAATACGAAAGCGCAAGAGGTTATGGACCCAAAGTACTCGCCAAGTACAAAGGTGGTAAAACTAGAAAACTTTGAGTTTTTCGATTTTTAAGTTTAAATTATTCAGTTTTTCGATTTTCCAACATTTGAATTTTTCAATTGTTGGGTCAAATTTTTTTAATTTTCGTTTCTTCAATTTTTCGATTTTTTACTTCCCGAGCGTAAGCAAAGGAAGTATTGTAATCGAGTCCGTCGGCCGACTCTCTACTTTTACGTTTTCTCGATCTTTCATGACCCCTAGAAGACGAAGAAATAGGTCTCCCATCTCCGTCTGTCTGTCCGTCTGTCCGTCTGTCCGTCTGTTGTCACGGATTTTTATTAGACAGATAATCTCCGAAAGTACTCGACCGATTGTTGTGAAATTTTGTACTTATATTAAGAATATCATGTAGATGGTAAAACGCTAACCAAAATTTGTCGAATCATCCCCACCACTAAAGCGATGACGTCACTTCAAAATTGTACATAGTAAATGGGTTTTCAATTGTATAAAATAACATAGTCCTACACATGTAGTTTACAACTCTGAATCGACTTTTCACCCGAAACGTCCAGATTTTTGGAAAAAAAATCAAAATTATAAAACAACATTTTGAAATTTAATTTTTAATCTGATAACCAGAATGCTTTGAAATGTTGCAGATGTTTTAAGGCTATAAAGAGCATAATAAATGTTTAGTCAAAATATATTTGCTTATCCCCTCCAAAAACTTGATGACGTCAGCTCGAAAGTTTGCCGAATAAATCATATCTAAAATGTACAAAATATGATGAGCCTGTACTTGTCATTTATCACTCCATTCATATTTTTTGGATTTGCATATACAGAGTGACTCAAAAAAATTAATGAATGCGTAAATTTATTTTATTGATTTAATCAGGAACTACAAAACCGAATGCTTTGAAATCTTGCAGATGTTTTAAGGTTATAAAGAGCATAATAAATTTTTAGTCAAAATATATTTGGTTATCTTCTACAAAAAACTGATGACGTCAGTTCAAAAGTTTTCCGAATAAATCGTATCTAAAATGTACAAAATATGATGAGTCTGTACTTGTGATTTATCATTCCATTCATATTTTTGGATTTGCATATGCAGGGTGACTCAAAAAAATTAATGAAGGCGTGAATTTATTTTATCGATTTAATCAGGAATTACAAAACCGAATGCTTTGAAATCTTGGGAATATTTTAAAGTTATTATAAGCATGGTAAACTTTTGTTCAAAATGTATTTGTTCATCCCTCCTAAAAAAATTGATGACGTCACCCTTAAATTTTGCTGAATAAATCCTATCTAAAATGCAAAAAATATGATGAGTTTGTACTTGTGATTTATCATTCCATTCATATTTTTTAGATTTTCTTAAGAGGTGGTTCAAAAAAATTAATGAAGTCAATTTATTTTATTGATTAAATTAAAGGCAACACTTATTATTAGTATTACACCCCAACCAACCCAATTTGGTAGACACAAAATTTGTTAAAGGAAAAACTCGGTTGAAACATAAGGGTAGCACGCTTATTTACATCGACTTTAACATTACAGACCTGCATTTGTTTTATGCGTTCACTTGATTCCGCGAATGTGAAATAGACATGTTTATAATCAACCAATTGTGAATTTCACCGTCAAGAATTAAAATAAAACCCAATGTTTTATATAATAAGCGGAAGTCGAAGCAATAAAACCGACGGTCGTTTTGTTTACAGTTTCTGTGTTTGGCTCTCACGTATGCTGTTACGCCTGTCATCTTAAATTAACAATGTTTATACATACACGATTTTCAGTTGCCTCTGATACGTAGGTATACGTGAGTAAATTGTTTCGTTATTTTATTGATTATTACAAATCAATATTCAAACGACCCAATTCATTTTCCCGAAAATTTGAGAATATAATAATTTTATTCTTAGTATTACACTACATCTATCCCAACTGATATACGTGTCCTTGCAAAAATGTTGATGACGTCATCGCAATTTTTTTTTAAATTCCCACTACAAAAATGTAATGAGAAAAAAAACACAATAGGCATGCAGTCGTCAAGTTTCCGACAGCGAGGGAAGTACTGTCTAAACTCTTTAGACCAATTTTTTAATTTTTATTTTCTCGGTTTGATATCAAAATTTTTCGTTTTTCACTTCCTTTATCTTCTCAATGTCCAATTTTCCGATTTCTTTGATTTTCAGTTTTCATTTTATACTTTTTCGTATTGAATTTTTATTTTCGAATTTTCAATGTTATAATTTTGAAATTTGCATTTAAGCTCCGCCCCCCGTCTCACAACCAATAAAAAGATTAGCTACAATTGAAATGGGATTGGTGGGTGGGGCTTATCGTGTGATTTTCTTTATAGATAGTCTTCTTTCAACAATAAAATACTTAAAATATCAAATGGTAAATTTGGGGTTAGAATTGTGTTTTAAATATCGTGCTGTTAAAAATAGATGGGTACACATTAAGAAAAAGAGGGCAATAGTTAAGCCCCACCCACCCGCCCGTGTCTCAGTCGTGATGAATTTTTTATTCGTTGTCAGATGGAGGGGCGGAGTTTAATTGCAAAATCCATATTTTTCTACAAAAATTTACCATTTTAAACATATTGTAAGTTTCTTTCTTCTTGTCTTCAATTTTTAAGAAGTGGCATTTCTTGTCCCAATCTTATTTGACTGAAAATATTTTCTAACCCATCTTGTCAGAATCTTGATGAAAAACCTCAAAAATTGAAAGATCGAGAAATCAAAACACCAAACTATCGAGAAATCGAAAAATCTAAAATTAAAAAAATCCGAAACTGGAATATGGAAAACTTGAGAAATGGAAGAAAAGTTTAAGAATCGAAAAATTGAATAATGCCAAAATTGAAAAATCGAGAAATCTAAAAATCAGAAAGTCCAAGAATATAAAAAATTGAAAAACCGACATGTCAATAAATCGAAACATCAGAAATCGTAAAATCGAGAAATGTAGAATTAAAAAAAATACAAGAATTGAAAAAAACAAATATAGAACAAATGAAAAATAAAAAAATCCAAAAATCGAGAAAAAAACAAAAATTGAAAAACCTAAAATTTAAACGAAAATCCAAAATAAAAAAACCGAAAACTTGCAAAATGGAAAAATTGAAAAATTTAAATATGAAAAAAACTACATAGATATTGAAAAATTTCAAACCTGAAATGGTGAAAAATTGGAAAATTCAAAAACTGACATACATAGAAAAATCGAAATATCAACGAAAAATTTACAAATCGAAGAAGCAAAAATTGAAGAATCGAGAAAGTGAAAAGTCCAAAAATAGGAAAGTTGAAAAATTGAAGAACTGAAAAATCGAAACATTGAAAAGTCGAGAAAACAAAAAATCGGAAAATCAACAAACATCCACAAAAACGAGAAATTGAGACATCAAAAAAAACTGTAAAATCAAAAAATGAAGAATTATTTTATAAAAAGAAAAATTGAAAAACCAAAAGCTCGAAATTCGAAAAATTGAAAAATTAAGATATCGAAAAATCCAGAAATTGAAAAATTCCCAAAATTGAACTGCTGAAAAATTGTAAAATCTAAAATTTAACATTTGACAAATTGAAAAATCGAAAAGTCGAACAAACGAAAATCCAAAATAAAGAAACCGAAAACTTGTAAAATGGAAAAATTGCAGAATTGAAAATCTGAAAAAAAACTACATAGATATTGAAAAATTTCAAACCTGAAATGGTGAAAAATCGGGAAATCCAAAAATTGAAAAATCGAATCATCAAAAAATTGGAAATTCGAAAAATTAAAAAAACTGACACATAGAAAAATCGAAACATCGACGAAAAATTTAGAAATCGAAGAAGCAAAAATTGAAGAATCGTGGAAGTGAAAAGTCGAAAAATGGGAAAGTAGAAAAATTGAAGAATTGAAAAATCGAAACATTGTAAAGTCGAGAAAACAAAAAATCGGAAAATCAACAAACATCCATAAAACGAGAAATTGGGACATCAAAAAAAAACTGTAAAATCGAAAAATCAAGAATTATTTTATAAACTGAAAAATTGAAAAACGAAAAGCTCGAAATTCGAAAAATTGATAAATTAAGATTTCGAAAAATCCAGAAATTGAAAAATTCCCAAAATTGAAACTCGAAAAATCAAAGTCAAAAAATAAAATTGATTCATCGAGGCGGGGCGGGTGGGTGGGGCTTAGTTTTTGACTTTTTTTTCTTAACATGTGTAGTTTTCTTTCAACAACACGATACTTAAAACATAAAGCTGATTTTGGTAAATGAGATCCCTCCAAGAAAATATAGGGCGGGTGGGCGGGGCTAGTACAGTAGAACCTCGATAATCCGAATTAATTGGGGAAAAGGTGTGTTCGGATTAGCGATTTGTTCGGAAATTTCCCAAAAATCTGAAACAGAATTGAATAACAACTTCATGCACTACTGAAAGCAAACTTCAAGAAATAAACCGTAATTTTTTTAAACAGAAATAAGGTACTCTTAAGCAACAATGGGTAATAGATATATTCGAAAAAAATTTTACTCCGAGAGCATAAACACCCTTTTTGGAACAAACACGTCGGGATCCATGTCCCTGAATTTTTTCAGAATTTTTAGATAATTTTTTCGAAAATGAAATTTTCTATTGTCCCTATGCAAATTTCGACCCATTCTCGACGATTTTCGAAATTTAACTAAATACATTTTCGGGCCGCAGAAGTCACTTTTGGCTTCATTTCTTCGATTACGTTCCTGAATTTTTTCGGAATTTTTAGACAACTTTTTTAAAAGCGAAATTTTTTCAATTTTCAAATTTCGGCCAATTTTTGACATTTTTGAAACTCAACCAAATACATTTTCTTGTAGATTTCGACCTCTAGATCTCACTTCGGGCCTCGTTTCTTTGATTAGTGCAACCGTTTTTCCCGAATCGACCCTTGAAATATCGAAATTTTTAGAAATTTTCAAAAATTCGAATTTCGTACCGATTCTTTCGAAAATGATGCCCCGTGACCATCAACACACTATATTTTTGGAATCTGCATGTCTTGATCTACGTGCTTGAATTTTTTCAGAATTTTTAGACAACTTTTTTAAAAGTGAATTTTTTTCAAATTTCGGCCAAATTTTGACATTTTCGAAATTTAACTAAATACATTTTGTTCTGGATTTCGAGCTCTGGAAATCACTTCGGACCTCGTTTTTTTGATTAATGCAACCGTTTTTTCCGGAATCGACCGTTGAAATATCGAAATTTTTAGAAATTTTCAAAAATTCGCAATTTGTACCGATTCTTTAAGTTAGTTTCCATGAAAGATTGCTTTAATTTTAAAATTTTTGAAGATTATTTAAACAGAGGTTACATATATACGTCGACAATATGTAGCGAGTTCCTTCTTCTTCATTATAGGCTGTACAGGTGTCTATATTGTCAAACCATTTTTTCAAATGAACATTAAGAAGGCACAGCCGAGTCACATCAATTTTTAAATTCTAGAGCGTTTTTGGTGAAGTTAAATGCAGAACAATTTTCAGCGAGTCCCCTCTCCTTCACAAGCGGACTTTCACTTGTTTACATTATGGTCAAAGTAGGCACCTATTTCACCAATTCCCTTAGTTTACGCAAGTAAAATATGACTTTTCAACGATCGTAGAAAAACCCTTACAAAATTTTACCCCCCCATTAAGTGACATTTAGCCTCATCCCGCCGCGCCATTCAAAAAACAAACTTCACCCCTTCATAACAATTTCAGACACGCCACCCTCTCAAGCCAATTTCCCACCATTCTTCAACTGTTTACATTCAATTTAAGTGCAATTAGCTGTATTTACAGACATCAAGGGGTGCAATTAACCTACGATCAGCCCTCCGGGAAAAATTCCTCGACTCTTCGCTGCCGCTTTTTCTCTTAATTAAAGCCGCGAAAATTGACCTGGAGGGTGTGCAGGTTAATAAACCTACTTGCGGTAAGACGATTAACCGAAGCACACAATTAATTTCTCGGAGGGTGTTCGGAAGGGCTCTATCGATTTAATTGAGGGTTCGGAATCAGAGATGTCCGGCACTAACAAAATCCGGTCACGCTTCCTGACTCTATCTCATGCGTTTTTCATTAAATGCTCGGTAAATAAACAGTGTTTCGGGAAAAAACAACCCCATTGTATCCTTTGTGCGAAATTGCGGAGTTTCGCCCTGGACGTTATTATACACATGAACAAGCGCCAGATTTATGCTGCTTGAAATGCAGGCCGCGAACGAACGGAGTGGAATCCGGGACATGATGGATCTTCGGTCTTGGGTTCGCGGAGGGGGCGAGAGCAACAGGGGTTAGTCTGGAGGAATCGACTTTGTGGATTTAAAGACTTAAGTTGGCGTTAAAATCAAAATTGAGGACTGGTTAAAATATGGTAAAAAATTTAAGTAAACGTAGGTAAATTGTGGCGAGTCCCCGCTTCTCCAACATCCGGACATCCATTTGTCAACATTTTTACACCTAAACATAAATCCGGTCATCTCCCAATTGTAGTCAAATTTTACATGTATATTAAGAATGACGTGTAGATGGTTAATTCCTAACCAAAATAAAAATAAAGAAAAATTGATATCATATATTCATCGAAAGCCTCACTTACACCTCGAATATAAATTTTCCACTAAACCATGACAAAAAATTTAACAACCCGGGATTAGTTTTTAAACGAAGCGCCTGCATCTACGGTCAGTGAAAATTAAGTTTCATAACTAGAATCTAAGATTTAAAACAGAGTCGAAACTGCTAGCCCCACCCACACGCCCGCCCTCTGTTTTCTTAGAAGGTATATCTTACCAAATTCATTCTTATCGCAGCAGGTATTAGCGCCGCCCACCCGCCCTCTGTTTTCTTAGAAGGTATCGCATTTGCCAGAATCAGCTTTATCTTAGCAGGTACCAGGCCACCCACCCGCCCTCTATTTTCTTAGAGGGTATGTCGTCTGCCAAAACCAGTTTTATCATAGCAAGTACTAACCCCGCCCACCCGGGTTCTTCTCATTCGAACGGCTAATTTTATTTCTGTTTGGTATGTGATCCACCTTTCATTCAGGGCAAATAAATGAACCACTGAAATGACGATGGGTGGGTGGGCGGGGCTCATAAGTCTATTAAAAAAGCTAAACATAGCCCCGCACACCTCTTTCCTCGTTTTACTAACTTATTATATTTATTGTGAAATGAGAATTGAATTCTATTTTCACAAGCAGAAAAATCTAAGATTTAAAACAAAGTCGAAACTGCTAGCCCCACCCACACACCCGCCCTCTGTTTTCTTAGAAGGTATGTCTTACCAAATTCATTCTTATCGTAGCAGGTATTAGCCCCACCCACCCGCCCTCTGTTTTCTTAGGAGGTATCGCATTTGCCAAAATCAGCTTTATCTTAGCAGGTACCAGCCCCACCCACTCGCCTTCTACTTTCTTAGAGGGTGTGTCTTGTGCCAAAATCAGTTTTATCATAGTACTAACCCCGTCCACCCGGGTTCTTCTCATTCTAACAACTAATTTTATTTCTGTTTAATATAAGATCCACCTTTCATTCAAGGCAGATAAATGACCACTGAAATGAACTTGGGTGGGTGGGCGGGGCTCATAAGTCTATTGAAAAAGCTAAACATAGCCCCGCCCACCTCTTCCCGCATTTGACTAACTTATTTTATTTATTGATTGTGAATTGAGAATTGAATTCTATTTTGGCAAGCAGAAGAATCTAAGTTTTAAAACAAAGTCGAAACTGCTAGCTCCACCCACACACCCGCCCTCTCTTTTCTTAGAAGGTATGTCTTTTACCAAATTCAGTCTTATCGTAGCAGGTACTAGCCCCGCCCACCCACCCTCTGCTTTCTTAGAAGGTATCTCATTTGCCAAAATCAGCTTTATCTTAGCAGGAACCAGCCCCACCCACTCGCCTTCTATTTTCTTAGAGGGTGTGTCTTGTGCCAAAATCAGTTTTATCATAGTACTAACCCCGCCCACCCGGGTTCTTCTCATTCCAACGACTAATTTTATTTCTGTTTAATATAAGATCCACCTTTCATTCATGGCAGATAAATAACCACTGAAATGAAGTTGGGTGGGTGGGCGGGGCTCATAAGTCTATTGAAAAAGCTAAACATAGCCCAGCCCACCTCTTTCCTATTTGACTGACTTATTTTATTTATTTATTGTGAATTGAGAATTGAGTTCTATTTTGACAAGCAGAAAAATCTAAGATTTAAAACAAAGTCGAAACTGCTAGCTCCACCCACACACCCGCCCTCTCTTTTCTTAGAAGGTATGTCTTTTACCAAATTCAGTCTTATCGTAGCAGGTACTAGGCCCGCCCACCCACCCTCTGCTTTCTTGGAAGGTATTTCATTTGCCAAAATCAGTCTTATCTTAGCAGGTACTATCCCCACCCACGCGCCCTCTATTTTCTTAGAGAGTATGTCATCTGCCAAAATCAGTTTTATCATAGCAAGTACTAACCCCGCCCACCCGGGTTCTTCCCATTCTAACGGCTAATTTGATTTCTGTTTGGTATAAGATCCACCTTTCATTCAGAGCAGATCAATGAATCGCTGAAATAAAGGTGGGTGGGTGGGCGGGGCTAGTGCTTGCTCATAAGTTTATTGAAAAAACCCACCTTCTTTGCTTCAATAACAAATTACGAATTAATTTTATATATTACGTTTAGAAGAAATTATCACTCTAAGATTAGAGACACATGTATCTCCGAATCGTAAAAAGAGGGGATTCGCTATGAATTATGGTTTCTTATAAATGTAAACATTTCTCAAAATTTGAAGGTTAATATGAGGTTAGATATTCCAAACATACAGTAGAGTGAAAAAAAAATGTTGCATTTACACGTTGAAATAGAATGTTATGTTGTATTTATTGTTGAAATAGTTAGGTAGTTGCTTTCACCCGAGGCGTAGCCGAGGGTTGATACAATACTTGAGTTAAAAAAATCAAGAAAATTCGCCGCATACGATGCGTTTTAAACTAATTCATGGGAAAATATATATGTTTTCTTTAAAAAGAGGGGATTCACTAGAAGTCATCGTTCCCTAAATATTTAACCTTTCAACAATTTGAAAAAAAAAACGGAAAACGGAGAATATTTTTATTAAAAAGTCGTCGAGAAACAACAGCTACAGAAAAGTAACCTAGATCTCTTACACTTGATTTATGGTCAATGAAAATTCGGCTTGAGGACTCGTTAGTTACCGGAATATCTCACCTACTCAACTTTTTACATTTCATTTAAACAAATTCATTTAAAAGTATAGATTGTTGTACGTCCGGGATGTATAAGAGGGGATTCGCTACAAATTGCATTTACACCGTTCTGTAATGTATGCGGCCACTTTTGAAAAAAACTAGTTGCTACACTCGAGACGTAGCCGAGATTTAATGGAATATTTGACGTAGAAATTCAGTTCTTACAATTCATTTAAAAAATTGGTATTAAAATATAGATAGACGCACAGCCGTTTTGTACAGAAGAAGAGGTTCGCTACAAATTGTCGTCGTATAAAAATGGAAAATGAAAAATTCTTCCAGTTATGCTTTCTAGTATTTAACCTTATTTTAAACAATCTTCAAAAATTTAAAAATTAATATCATTTTACATGCGGAACAATTAAAGACAAGATGAAAATCAAGCTTGACGACCAGTTATTTGTAAGAAAATTTCACTATAGTTAGAAACAGATGTGTCTCGGTGAGGTGAAGCAGAGGGGACTCGCCGGTGTCTTAAATATGTAATGTTATTTTAATCAATTCTAAAAGTTTGAAGATCAATATGAACTTATGTGCACACGAAAAATAAAAATAAAGAAAAACTGAATTATATATTCATTGAAAGCCTCACTTACGCTTCGAATGTAAAATTTCTACTAAACCATAACAAAAAACTTAACAACCCGGGATTAGCTTTTAAACGAAGCGTCTGCATCTACGATCAGTGAAAATTAAATTTCATAACTAGTTGCTTTCACGCAAGGCGTAGTCAAGGGTTGTTAGAATACTTAATACTTGACATATAGACAAATGTATGTTCGTTTTGTGGAGCAGAGGGTAATCGCTACAAATTATACTTTCCAATATTTTAAGCTTATTTTAAACAATCTTAAAAAAATTTAAATTTAGTGTGTCTGTATAGAAGTTCAGTGAAAATTAAGTTGGCGATGTAGACGTTCGACTTGTTTTCCCCTGTTTTCCACGACATCTAGATTTAACTACCCCTTTCCGCCTTCGTGTAAACGTAACAGGTGCAGCCTTTCGCCGAACATTTTTCACCCACCTCCGTAATTTTCGCGGAAAAATCCGCCGCCCACACGCATTCATAAATCACGTCGGGGCAATAATTCGTTAGATAACGTTTACCTTGTCAATATTTTCCGCGCCCAATTTGTCTCATCATCGATCGAATCTGGAGAAGCAATCTGTCAAGACGTCGCCTATATTTTGCACATCAGCCGCTTACTTAAAGACTTTGTCTAAAGGGATTAATTAGGATGAACGCGAAACCCATAAAACTTGACTAATTATCTAAAATACACAGCGCGCTTCGCATATCTCGCAGACTCATCGACGTATCGAAGTTCTGCGAACGCCGCTGTTCTCAGTTAAAAGACCTCCACAATTAGGAGTCATCGCATGACTGCGAATCCGGGCGAGTTTTTTGCGAGACGTCCTGTATAGAGCGACCGACGGGAGAAAATCCACGTCGCCGGCTTTTTTCGTTATCTCCCGGAATTTCCGGCTGATCCGGTGGAAGAAAAGAACAAGTGTACTGTTTCGTCAGTTCACGAACTGGCATCGATTTTCGGAGTGCAGCCAAGAATAAAAATAAGGATGTGAGTTTTGTGCAGTGTTCGAGTCACGTGTTCAATAAAGTCCGGTTTGAATAATACGCTTCGTCAGACAATGTTCGGATCAAGAATACAGGATATTGCGAAGAGAAACTTCAATATGTGTGTTTGGCGGCGGCAAACAAATCGTTTATGATGCGACGTTGGACGTTTTATGAACATGTCTGGGAACACACGCCGCCATTTTGGTGACGTAGCAAGCGTGTCAAGGTCGAAGATAGTCTTATCCGGCACGCACTTACTACGCAAATCATTTAAGCGTTTCGCTCGCTCGCATCATAAATAATTCCCCAAGAGACGTCGCATTAAACTTGCACGCAGTCTAAGAGCTTTATTATTTTTTAAACAGGTTCTGGAGCTGCTGTGTTTTGTCTTATTACCAATTTAAATCGTTCGGTTTCTAAAATGAGGCAAATCTGGCTTGGATCGTGTTTTTCGCAGTGCCGCAGTCTGTCGCGCTCGGTTTTCATCCGTCTTGTCCATTTTATCGTGGGACAGACGTCACTCACACTCTTGTTCTTTTTGTAAGAGCAACCATTGTTGGATTGACCCTTTCGACTTTATTAAACTGGCAAGTCATGTGATGGAAAAAGGGAATCGGCGAGAGCACGGAAGGAGTATTTTTCATTACCTTACGTGGCGTTTTCTTGCGTCGGAACGCATTTATCTTTATTTCGCTTGTCAGGTAGACTTTATTTTCTACATTAGTTACCTTCTGGTTAGAAGAAGAAAAATGTTGGGCTGGACACAAAAAGTTGATTTTGAATTGAATCAAGGGTTAAGGGAGGCGTTATGATGACAATATGAGCTACGTTTGGAACCCTTTCTCACTGCGATCGAAAAAAGTTAATAACGACTTAATTATAGTTGGTATCTTAAACGGAAATCCGGAAGAAGGAAGTGTTTGCGATGTTAATTTGAGTGTAATTGCTTTTTTAATTTAATTGCAGCGGCTATAAAACAATTATAAAGTAAATTCTTGCTGATTACACTGGTTTTTTGAAAACTCTAAAATTACAAATAAAAGTTTGGTGTAAATTCAATTAGTAGCGAATCCCCTCTTCTGTATTACCGGACGTACACCCATCTATATTTTTATGAGAATTTGTTTAAACGATTTTCCATTTTTTTCTAAAATCGCCGAAGTATCTCTAGCAACCCTTGACTACGCCTTGTGTGAAAGCAAATAGTTATGAAACTTAATTTTCACTGATCGTAGATGCAGACGCTTCGTTTAAAAGCTAATCCCGGGTTGTTAAATTTTTTGTTATGGTTTAGTTTTTTTTTGCTTTTATTTTTTGTGCGTACATAAGGTCATATTAATCTTAAAACTTTTAGAATTGATTAAAATAACGCCAAATACTTAAGACACCATAATTCATGGCGAATCCCCTCTTCTTCACGACACTGAGACACATCTGTTTCTAACTTCATAGCAAACTTAACTTACATTTAATTTGTAGTTACTATTCAAGCAACCCTCGGCTACAAATAACCAGTCGTCAAGCTTGATTTTCATCTTCAATGGTTTCGTCCTAAAATGACATTAATTTTTAAATTTTTGAAGACTGTTTAAAAGAAGGTTAAATACTAAAGAGCATAACTGGACAAATTTTCCTTTTTCCATTTTTATACGACGACAATTTGTGGCGAGCCCCTTCTTCTGCACAAAACGGTTGTACATCTGTCCCGATTAGATTATATTTCTAGGTTACTTTTCTGTAGCTGTTGTTTCTAGACGACTTTTTAATAAAGATATTCTCGGTTTTCAGTTTTATTTTTCAAATTGTTCAAAGATTAAATATTTAGGAAATGATGAATTCTAGCGAATCGCCTCTTCTTCAAAAACAGTCATTTATATGCCCCATTTCTCATTTTGTCTTCACACCAATTCCTAAGTTTTTGAACATTGTTTAAAATAATGCTAGTAACAGAAAGCATATTTTGTAGTGATTACCCTCTGCTGCACAAAACGGACATACTTGATAGTTTGATAGTTTGCTTCACTCTTGTTGTGCAAACGAGGCGTTTTTACGTACAAGATTACTATGACCTTCTGAAAACTCTGAAATCACAAATACACTTCGATGGTGGTTAGTTTTATTGTTATAAGTTATAGTTCGGCGTAAATGCAATCTGTAGCGAACCCCTTCTTTTGTACAAACTGGACGTTCATCCATCAATATTTTTATATGAACTGTGAAAAATACCTGAAATGAGATACCCTATAGGTAGGCGAGGCTAGTACCTGCTAAGATAAGACTGATTTTGGCATTGAGATACCTTCTAAGAAGAGAGAGGAGGGTGGGCGGGGCTAGTACCTGCTACGATAAAACTGAATTTGGCAAAAGACATACCTTCTAAGAAAAAAGAGGGCGGGTGTGTGGGTGAGGCTAGCAGTTTCCACTTTGTTTTAAATCTTAGATTCTTCTGCTTGTCAAAATAGAATTCAGTTCTCAATTCACAATAAATAAAATAAGTTAGTCAAATGAGGAAAGAGGTGGGCGGCGCTATGTTTAGCTTTTTCAAAAGACTTATAAGCCCCGCCCACCCACCCATGTTTATTTCAGTGGTCCATTTATCTGCCCTGAATGAAAGGTGGATCTTATACCAAACAGAAATAAAATTAGCCGTTCGAATCAGACAACCCGGGTGGGCGGGGTTAGTACTTGCTATGATAAAACTGATTTTGGCACATGACATACCCTCTGAGAAAACAGGGGGTGGGTGGGCGGGGCTAGTACCTGCTGCGATAAGTCTGAATTTCGTAAAAGACATACCTTCTAAGAAAACAGAGGGCGGGTGTATGGGTGGGGCTAGCAGTTTGTTTTAAATCTTAGATTCTTCTGCTTGTCAAAATAGAATTCAGTTCTCAATTCAAAATAAATAAAATAAGTTAGTCAAATGAGGAAAGAGGTAGGCGGCGCTATGTTTGGGTTTTTCAATAGACTTATAGACTCGGCTACGCCTCGTTTGCAAATAATTTGTTGTGAAAGTCAATTTTTACTAATCTCAAATTCAGACACTCCATGTAAATGATTTTTCTACATTGTTATTTAATTTTTTTCAGAACCCAACTTAAATTTGCATCCCTATCAACATATAACGCAATAAAATGTATTTCCACTTCGTTTCTAAGATAATTCAGGTCCATTTTTTATTTTGTTTTCGTTTGTTTCGCGCGTAAATTCACACCAATTCTTAAATTTTTGAACATTGTTTGAAATAATGCTAGTAATGGAAAGTATATTTTGTAGCGATTACCCTCTGCTGTACGAAATATATTTCCACTACGTTTCTAAGATAATTCAGGTCCATTTTAAATTTTGTTTTCGTTTGTTTCGCGCGTAAATTCACACCAATTCTTAAATTTTTGAGCATTGTTTGAAATAATGCTAGTAATGGAAAGCATATTTTGTAGCGATTACCCTCTGCTGTACGAAAGGGACATACATCAGTCTACATTTTCACAAGAATTAATTTAAATTAAATGCCTTGTTTAGGTCTAGACGTGGAAATTAATTGTCATTGCAGACGCTCCACTTCCAAGATATTCCTACACTGTTATTTTGATTTTCTTGTTATAATCGAGCGTAAATCATTAAACATATTTTCCTCCATTTTCCAATGTTTCAAATTATTCACATACGAAAGATTGCACATAACCGCCATTTTAAAAACAGACTCCATAATAGTGTATAAAAACTGATTATCTTCCAAACTACCGGACCGATTGTTGTCAAATTTTATATGCATTTTAAGAATATCGTGTAAATGGTGAAACGCTAACCAAAATTCGTCAAATCGTCCCCACCAATAATTTAATGACGTTACCTCAAATTTTGCATAATAAATTGTTGTTAAATCAACACCTTTCCATAATATAAAAAAATACTTTGAGCTTGCTTTCGCCTAATTATTATTTACTCGTCGTTAAGACAACTTTCCTCCTCCCGTTTGACTTTATTTACCGAAATCGCAACTTGATTACGTCTCTCAATTACCGGGCAACCCCCGGAAAATCCAATTCGCCGGTATTTAATTTATTTTTGACGAATTCGGAGCACATTCCGGGGCGGTCCGTAGGTGGCCTAAATACCTCTCGAAAAATCGAGACCGCCTCGTGCGACGATGATTACCTGCGATGCTCTTTGAAGCTTTCGCCTAAATTTTTAATGACGAGAACTCGACGAAACGCGAAAAATTCCGATAAAAGTTGGGCGGCCGACTTGTACACCCACAAAATTACAGATGCTGTCTTGGGATATTTCGGGTTCGGTTTGCAGTCGGGGTTTTTTGTGGGCTTTTAGGGGCTCGTCTTTGAATCGTAAGCGATGACTTCGATCGGTCTAAATTTAGAACAGCGATTTCTTAAAATATTCACCGTCAACAAAGGTGAGTGTCGCGAGAAGTGAACTTTTTAAGTACATATTTGAGTTAAGTTCGCTGGTAGTTAGGAAGTTGGGGTTATGGCAGAGGCGGCGAAGCTGAAATTGAAACTCATATTTGTAGACGCGGAAGAATTATTGTTCTTTGAAGTAAGACGGGAGCTTTATCGCTGAATATGTATTAAAGAGGGGGAAGGATTTGAATTTGGCGGGCTTGGATACTCAGTGACGTCACATCTCTTTGTACTTCGCGAGCGTAAGCGATGTATAGTAGTCGAGTCCATCAGGCGACTTGTCACTTTTATGTTTTCTCGACGTTTCGTGATCCCTAGAGTACGAAAAAAGAGGTCTCGCAGACAAAAAATCTTGGAAATTCCCAAAATCAAATCTTTTAAATTTTCGTAAAATCTGGATTTCAATTTTCTCAATTTTTCAATATTTCGACTTCCACTTTTGTTCAATTTTTCGTTTCTTCAATGTTTGCAATTTTTCGATATCACAATTTTTCGTTTTATAATTTTTCTTTTTTTCGACTTTCATTTTTTTCAATTTTTCATTTCTTTAGTTTTTCGATTAGCAATTTTTCTATAATCATTTTCTCGATTTTTCGCTTCTCAGTTTTCAGTTGTTCGATTTTTCAATTTTTTCTTTCCTCTTTCAAGTTCTTGATTTTTATTTTTCGTTTTGCGGATTTTTTTAATTTTTCCTTTTTTCATTTCCTTTATTGTTCAATCTCTCTTTCGATTTTTCAATTTGTCTATTTACCAAATTTTAAATTTTTCAATTTTGCCATTTTTCGATTTTACGATATTTCGTTTTTTGGATTTCGCATTTTTTCCATTTTTAAATTATTCAATTTTTAACCTTTCGACTTTTGAATTTTTCGTTTCTTTTTCTAGTTCATGATTTTCCATTTTACAATGTTGCAGTTTTTCATTTTTTTATTCGAAAAGTTGGAAAACTCGAAAAAAATTAATGAATATAAAAATTCGAAAGAACAATAAATGTGAAAACGGAAATTTGGAAAACTCAAAAACTGTAAAATAAAGTCGAAAAACTGTACATTGGAAGATCAAAAATTTGAAAAATGAAATATCGAAAAATTGAAAAATTAAATATTGAGAAACTGAAAAATTGATAATCGGAAAACTGAAAAATCGAATAACTGAAAAAGTTTTAAAATCCAGTAATTGAAAAATGGAAAAATTCGATAATCCAAAAATCCAAAAACCTATCATTTTCTCATTGGAGTAAGATAAATTATAAAATCAAAACATCGAAAAATCAAATAGTGTGAAAAACCGAAACGTAAAATTGCAAATCGAAAAACTGAAGTAATGAGACACTGAAAAATCCAAAAATTGAAAAATCAAAAATTGCAAACGCGATAATTATTAACCGAAAAATTACAAATCTAAGAATTAAAGACAAAAAAATAAAAACTAAAGATTGCAAATTGAAACACTGAAGAAACCAAAAATTGAAAAAATAAAGAAAATAAAAAACTCAAGAAACTCAAATCGAAAAATTGCAACATTTACAAACTGAAAAATCTAGAAACCCAAACATCCAAAATTGGTAAAATGAAGAAAATTAAAAAATAGAAAAATTGAAAACAGAAAAATTGGAAATCGAAAAATTGAAAAATCCAAAATATGAAAATTTTCACATTAGGAAAAGAAAAATTAAATCAGCAGATTGAAAAAATAAAAAAAAGCGAAACGAAAAATTGCAAAGAAAAATTGAAAACTCGAGAAACTCTAATCGAAAAATTGGAAAACTCGAAAATTGAAAAATTGAGAAATTGAAATATCTACAATTGAAAAAACGAAAAATTGAAAATCGAAAAATTGAAGCATGCAAAAACTGAAAATTTTCACATTAAGAAAAGAAAAATTAAATCAGCATATCGGAAAACCGGAAAATTGAAAAAATTACGAAAAGGAAGGCGAAACGAAAAATTGAAAATTGAATGATTAAAAATAAAAACTCGAGAAACTCTAATGGAAAAATTGAAAAATCGAGACACCAAAAAATCTCAAATTGAAAAAACGAAAATGTAAAATATCGAAAATTTGCAAATCGAAAAATTGAAACATCCAAAAACTGAAAAATCTCACATTGGGAAAAGGAAAAATTAAATCAGAACGTTGATAAACGGAAAAATTAAGAAAATAAAGGAAATAAAAAAGCGAAACGAAAAATTGCAAATCGAAAAACTGAAGTAATCAGAAATTGAAAAATCCAAAAATTGAAAAACCAATAATTGAAAAACCGAAAATTGAAAACGTGAAAATTGTTAATCGGAAATTGCAAATTCTAAAAATTAACAAAACAAAAAATTTAAAATTGAACAATTGCAAATCGAAAAATTTAAGGAACCAAAGATTGAAAAAATAATGTAAATAACAACCGAAACGAAAAGTTGCAAATCAAAAAATTGAAAAATTAAAAATAAAAAACTCAGGAAACTCAATCGAAAAATTGGAAAATTTAAAATTTGAAAATCCCAGAAACTGAAAAATCTATAATTGAGAAAACGAAGAATTAAAAATCGAAAAATTGAAAAATCCAAAGGATGAAATTTTCATATTAGGGAAAGAAAATTAAATCTGCACATTGAATAAACAAAAAATTGAAAAATAAACAGAATAAAAACGAAACGAAAAATTGAAAACTCAAAAAATTGAAAAAACGAAAAAGTGAAAAAATAAAGGAAGTAAAAAATCGAAACGAAAAATTGCAAATCGAAAAATGAAACATCTAAAAACCGAAAAATTTCACATTGGGAAAAAGAAAAATTAAATCAGAACATTGAAAAACCGACAGATTGAAAAAATAAAGGAAATAAAAAGAGGAAGCAATTTTTCTTCGTTTTTCGAGAAATTGAAGCAATGAAAAATTGAAAACTCGTGAAATTATAAATCGAAAAATTGAAAATTAATACCTCGAGAAACTCAAATCGAAAAGGTACAAAATCTAAAAATTCAAAAATTCAAAAATTGAAGAAATAAACAAAATAAAAAACCGAAACAAAAAAATAAAAAATAAAATCTCGCGAAACTCAAATCCAAAAATTGCAACTTCTAAAAATTGAAAAATTCAACAGTTGGAAAATTGAAAAACCGAAAAATTTTAACTTGAAAACTCAGATAATTGCAAATCGAAAATTTGAAGAAACGAAAAATTGAAAAAATTGAAACTGTAAAAACAAAACATAAAATCGAAATGTTGAAAAATCGCAAAATCGTTAAAATAAAGAAAATAAAAAACCAAATAATAAAAAAATTGAAATTGGAAAAACAAAAAATTACAAAATCGGAACATTGAAAATCGAAAAATCGTATAAATAAAGAAAAGAATAACCGAAATTAAAAACTGGAAATCAAAAATTTGAACAAATGAAAAATTGATGAATCTAAAAAAATTGAAGAAACAAAAAAAATTAAAAATTAAAAAATTGCAAATCGAACAATTGAAGAAACGAAAAATTGAAGATATAAAAATAAAAAACCGAAACCAAAAATCAAAATTAAAATCTCGAGAAACGCAAAGCCAGAAATTGCAAAATTTAAAAATTGAAAAATTCTAAAGTTGAAAAATTAAAAAACCGAAAAATTTAAACTTGAAGACTCAGAGAATTGCAAATCGAAAATTTGAAGAAACGAAAGTTGTTGAAAAAATTGAAACTGAAAAAACAAAAAATTACAAAATCGGAAATCAAAAAATCAAACGAAAAATTGATCGATCGGAAAATTGAGAAAACGAAAATTGCAAATCGAAAGATTGAAGAAACACAAAATTGAAAAAATTTAAATTGAAAAAACAAAACATTAACTATAAAATCGAAACCAGAACGAAAAATTGGAGTCTCGAAGAATTGAAGAAACAAAAAAAATGAAAAATTGAAAAATGACAAATCGAAAATTTGAAGAAAGGAAAAATTGAAAAAATAAGCAAAATAAAAAACAGAAACGAAAAATTAAAACTTAAAATCCCGAGAAATTCAAATCTAAAAATTGGAAAATCTAAAAATTGGAAAATTCAAAAGCTGAAAAATTGGAAAAACAAAAAATTACAAAATCGTAACATTGAAAATATAAAATATAAATAAAAACCGAAACTAAAAACTAGAAATCAGTAAATTAAAAATTTTTACAAACGAAAAATTCATGAATCGAAAAATTGAAGAAACAAAAAAAATGACAAATTGAAAAATTGCAAATCGAAAAATTGAAGAAATCAAAATAAAAAACCGAAACGAAAAATTAAAATATCGAGTAACTCAAAGCTAAAAACTGCAAAATCTAAAAATTGAGAAATTCAAGAGCTGAAAAATTAAAAAAACCGAAAAATTTAAACTTAAAGACTTAAAATCGAAAATTTGGAGAAACGAAAAATTGCTGAAAAATTGAAATTGGAAAAACAAAAAATTACAACATCAGAACATTGAAAAATCGAAAAATCGTAAAAATAAAGAAAATGAAAACCGAAACTTAAAGCTAGAAATCAAAAAATCAAAAATTTAAACAAATGAAAAATTGATGAATCGAAAAATTGCAGAAACAAAAAAATTAAAAATTGCAAATCGAAAAATTGAAGAAATGAAAAATTTAAGAAATCAAAATAAAAAACCGAAACGAAAAGTTAAAATTAAAATCTCGCGAAACTCAAATCCAAAAATTGCAAAATCTAAAAATTGAAAAATTCTAAAGTTGGAAAGTTTAAAAACCGAAAAATTTAAACTATGAAAACGCATAAATCGAAAATTTGAAGAAACGAAAAATTGTTGAAAAAATTGAAATTGAAAAAAAAAATTACAAAATCGGAACGTTGAAAAATCGAAAAATTGTAAAAATAAAGAAAATAAAAACGGAAAAAAAACTAGAAATCAGTAAATCAAAAATTCGTGAATCGAAAAATTGAAGAAACGAAAAAATTGAGAAATTCAAAAATTGTAAAATTGAAAAACCGAAAAATTTAAACTTGACAACTCAGAATTGCAAATCGAAAATTTGAAGAAACGAAAGATTGTTGAAAAAATTAAAATTGGAAAAACATAAACTTACAAAAATCGGAACATTGAAAAATCGAGAAATCCTAAAAATAAAGAAAATGAAAACCGAAACGTGAAACTAGAAATCAAAAAATCAAAAATTTAAACGAATTGATGAATCGAAAAATTGAAGAATTGAAAAATTTAAGAAATCAAAATAAAAAAAAGCGAAAAGAGAAACTCAAATCCAAAAATTGTAAAATGTTAAAAATTGAAAAATTCGAAAGTTGGAAAATTGAAAAACCGAAAAATTTAAGATCGAACACTCAGAGAATGGCAAATTGAAAATTTGAAGAAACGAAAAGTTGTTGAAAAAATTGAAACTGAAAAAACAAAAAATTACAAAATCGGAACATTGAAAAATCGAAAAATCGTTAAAATAAAGAAAATAAAAAACCGAAATGAAAACTAGCAAATCAAAAATTTGAAAAATTGAAAAATTGCGAATCGAAAAATTGAAGAAATAAAAATAAAAAACCGAAACAAAAAATTAAATTTAAAATTTCGAGAAACTCATCAAAAAATTGCAAAATTCAAAGGCCGGAAAATTGAAAAACCGAAAAATTTAAACTTGAAAACTCAGAGAATTGCAAATCGAATTTTGAACAAAGGAAAAACTGAAAAAATCGAAACGGAAAAAACAAAAAATACAAAATCGGAATTCAAAAAATAAAAAATTTGAACAAACGAAAAATTGAGGAAACAAAAAAAATCAAAAATTGAAAAATTGCAAATCGAAAAATTGAACAAACGAATAATAGAAAAAATTTAAATTGAAAAAACAAAACATAAAATCGCAACTTTGAAAAATCGTTAAAATAAAGAAAATAAAAAACCGAAACAAAAAATTGCAAATACAAAATTTGAAGAAATGAAAAATTGATGAATCGATGAATTGAAGAAATAAAAATAAATTGAAAAATGCCAAATCGAAAAATTGAAGAAACGAAAAAATTGAATAATTTAAGAGTTGGCAAATTTAAAAACCGAACAATTTAAACTTGAAAACCATAAAAACCGAAACAAAAAATTCAAAATTAAAATCTCGAGAAACTCAAAGCCAAAAATTTCAAAATCTAAAAATTGAAAAATTCAAAAGGTGGAAAATTGCAAAACCGAAAAATTTAAATTGAAAAAACAAAAAATTACAAAATCGGAATACACCAAAAAACCGAAAAATCGTAAAAGTAAGGAAAATAATAACCGAAACTAAAAACTAGAAATCAAAAAATCAAAAATTTGAACAAACAACAAATCGAAGAATTTCAAATAGAAAAGTTGAAGGCACAAATAAAATGAAAAATTGAAAAATTGCAAATCGAACAATTGAAGAAACGAAAAATTGAACAAATAAAAATAAGCCGAAACGAAAAATTATAATTAAAATCTCGAGAAACTCAAAGCCAAAAATTGCAAAATCCAAAAATTGAAAAATTCAAAAGCTGGAAAATTGCAAAACTGAAAAATTATTGAAAACATTGAAATTGAAAAAACAAAAAAATTACAAAATCAGAATGCACTGAAAAACCAATGAGAATTGCAAATCGAAAATTTGAAGAATCGAAAAATCGAAAGAATTGAAATTGAAAAAACAAACGAAAAATTGTAAACCAAAAATTTGAACAAATGAAAAATTGGTGAATCGAAAAATTTAAGAAAAAAAAAATTAAAAAATTGCATATCGAAAAATTGAAGAAATAAAAAAAAATAAAAAACCGAAACCAAAAAATGAAAATTAAAATCTCGAGAAACTCAAATCCAAAAATTGTATATACTTACTTACCTACATAATATTAAAAAATTCAAAAGTTGGAAAATTGAAAAACCGAAAAAAAATAAACTTGAAAACTCGGAGAAAAAATCGAGATTTGTTGGGCTGCACTTCAGGGATGAGGGAAGTTCAGTCGAAGTAACGTTCCACTAATTTTTTCTCTACTGTAGTTGCTATTATCGCTTTGAATAATTATAGGTGACATTTTCGGCAAAATTGCCATAGAAATAACTCAATTTTACTTTCAAAGTTTTAAGAGCTTAGTGTTTCCAAAATGTAATGAAAAACATCCGTTCACTGCCTAATCCGATTTAACCCCTTCGAAAACGAAGCCCCTTTTTTCTAAACTAAATCAAATTTATGGGAACTTACTAATTAGCCTACTCCCGTTCAAAGACCGCCCGCTCCCTTTAAAGCCACTACTTCCCTCGGGAAACCCCAACCATCTAATTTCATTAGTTATCCTGAGTTGTTATAATTTCTCGTCTCGGCTATTGTGGACGATGTAATCCTCGTTATAACGAGGCGGCACAAAACGCAACCGGAATAAATCACCAGTCACGCGCTAAATAAGTCCGGCGGACCGATTTTTCGACCCAAACCGAAATGCCATACGTCAATCTTCGTTAAAAAATCTGGTTAAACTTCGGCCCTGTCCCCCGAGGCCGCGCAAACTTGTGAAAGCCTCCGCCGAAAGCCTTTTTGTTTTATCAAATGCGACAGGAGGAGTTTCACGCGTGAGTGTGATTTCATTATTGCCTCTCTATCGTATTTTCTCTTCCGTTCGGCCGTTCAAAAAACGCTATTTTTATTATTATGTCGATGGCGCCATACGGAATTTATTAAATCCCGTTTTCGCTCAAACACTCAATTGCATTAAGCCACTTACCCGCTTCGTCAATTTGCGAGCCAGAATTGCTTGACGTTTCGTCCACAAATAAAATGTAGCGGCCAATGGATTATGCAAATATTTGACATAAACTTCTTTCATATCGATTTTAAAATTCAAGGACTTGTTCAACTTTGTTTCACTCGACGAGAGGACGCCGTGGAATATAGAAGACACGATAATATCGGAGTTTGGACACATTGTTTCGTTTTATGGATATATGTAGTTGGGAGTGGAACAAAGAGGAGTGAGCTTTTGAATTTTAATTTGACTACAAACTTTTAATAAAAATTAACACACGCTATACAACAATAATTTACAAATTAACCGTTCATTAGTTACTTCATATAAACATATTTCCCAGGTTTTCACATTTACTTTAACTTACATACGTATCTTTATCTTTATTTTAATGTATGTATAAGGGTTATTATTAAAAAATAAATTCCGCAAAATCAAATCTTATTTTTTTTCAAAAAATCCGATATATTTATCGTATAATAAGCTTTATTTACGGAGAATTCCTTTTATACGTATAACAGGATGAGCAATAATTTTACAGAGGAGTTACAAAAAAATATTCATAATCAAAGTAACAAAAATCAAAATAACAGACGTCTTCCACCAATTTTTTGGTATCATAATTTTTGGTTTTTCATTTCCTTTAATTTTTCGGTTTCATAATTTTCCGTTTTTTCCACTTTAATTTTTTCAATGATTCCACTTCTCGACTTCCAAATTTTTCAATTTTTCGATTTTATAATTTTTCGTTTTCCGATATTTTAGTTTCTCAGTTTTTAATTTTTCACTTTTTCGAATTTACAATTTCATAGTTTTTATTTTTCCAACTTTATTTTTCAATTATTCAGTTTCCCGACTTCCAAATTTTTAAATTTTTCGTTTCTTCAATGTTTTGATTTTATAATTTTTCGGTTTTCGATTTTTTAGTTTCTCAATTTTTTGATTTTTTTTTTGACATCACCACTTTTCTTTTTTCATTTTCTTTATTTTTTTAAATTTTTTGATTTCAACGGAAAAGTATAAAATGAAATTTTGAAAAATATAAAACCTGAAAAGAACTTGGAAAATTGAAGAACTCAAAAATATTAAAAATTGAAAAATAAAAACATAAAAAAAATAAAACATAAAAATCGAAAAACTGCAAAATCGAAAAAAACGAAATACTTTAAAATCAAAATAATGAAAATTAAGGACATCGAAAAATCGGATAATTGAGAAATCCAAAAATTAAGGAATTTAAACATTTAAAAAATTGCTAATGGGTTTTTCGATTTCTCGTTTTTCGATTTTTTTCTTCCTCAATTTTTTATTTCTCGATTTTTCGATGTTTCAATTTCTCAATTTTACAATTTTCTAATTTTCCGTCTTCGATTGTTCAAGTTCTTTCTTTATAATTTTTCATTTTCTCGACTTTTCATTTTTCAGTTTTTCGATTTTACAATTTTTTCGTTTATTTAGATTCTCAACTTAATTTTTTCAATTACTCAATTTTACAATTTTTTGACTTTTCAAATTTTCGTTTCTTCAATTTCTCGATTTCCAAATTTTTCAATTTTTCGTTTCTGCGATGTTTCGGTTTGCAACATTTTAATTCTGCGATTTTTCGATTTTATAATTTTTCAATTTTCATTTGTTCAATAAAAAAAATGGAAAAATTGGAAAATTGGAAAATCAAAAATGAAAAAACGAAAAAGTATTAAATGAAATTTTGAAAAATATAAAACCTGGAAAGAACTTGAAAAATTGAAGAACTCAAAAATTGAAAAATCGAAAGATTAAAAATTGAGAAGCAAAAATCGAAAAATTGTAAAATCGAAAAAAAACGATACACTTTAAAATCAAAATATTGAAAATTAAGGACATCGGAAAATCGGATAATTGAGAAATCTAAAAATTAATGAATTAAAACATTTAAAAAATTGGTAATGGGTTTTTTCGATTTCTCGTTTTTCGATTTTTTACTTCCTCAACTTTTTATTTCTCGATTTTTCGATTTTTCAATTTCTCAATTTTACAATTTTCTAATTTTCCGTCTTCGATTGTTCAAGTTCTTTCTTTATAATTTTTCATTTTCTCGACTTTTCATTTTTCAGTTTTTCGATTTTACAATTTTTTCGTTTATTTAGATTCTCAACTTAATTTTTTCAATTACTCAATTTTACAATTTTTTGACTTTTCAAATTTTCGTTTCTTCAATTTCTCGATTTCCAAATTTTTCAATTTTTCGTTTCTGCGATGTTTCGGTTTGCAACATTTTAATTCTGCGATTTTTCGATTTTATAATTTTTCAATTTTCATTTGTTCAATAAAAAAAATGGAAAAATTGGAAAATTGGAAAATCAAAAATGAAAAAACGAAAAAGTATTAAATGAAATTTTGAAAAATATAAAACCTGGAAAGAACTTGAAAAATTGAAGAACTCAAAAATTGAAAAATCGAAAGATTAAAAATTGAGAAGCAAAAATCGAAAAATTGTAAAATCGAAAAAAAACGATACACTTTAAAATCAAAATATTGAAAATTAAGGACATCGGAAAATCGGATAATTGAGAAATCTAAAAATTAATGAATTAAAACATTTAAAAAATTGGTAATGGGTTTTTTCGATTTCTCGTTTTTCGATTTTTTACTTCCTCAACTTTTTATTTCTCGATTTTTCGATTTTTCAATTTCTCAATTTTACAATTTTCTAATTTTCCGTCTTCGATTTTTCAAGTTATTAGTTTATAATTTTTCATTTTCTCGACTTTTCATTTTTCAGTTTTTCGATTTTACAATTTTTTCGTTTATTTAAATTCTCAACTTAATTTTTTGAATTTTCAATATCTCATTTCTGCGGTTCTTCAAGTTCTTGATTTTTATTTTTCAATTACTCAATTTCACAATTTTTTGATTTTTCAAATTTTCGTTTCTTCAATTTTTCCAAGTTCTTAATTTATAGTTTTTCATTTTATCGATTTTTAATTTTTTTCAATTATTCAATTTCTCGATTTCCAAATTTTTCAATTTTTCGTTTCTGTGATGTTTCGGTTTGCAACATTTTAATTCTGCGATTTTTCCATTTTATAATTTTTCAATTGTTCAATAAAAAAATGGAAAAATTGTAAAATTGAAAATTCAAAAATGAAAAAACGAAAAAGTATTAAATGAAATTTTGAAAAATATAAAACCTGGAAAGAACTTGAAAAATTGAAGAACTCAAAAATTGAAAAATCGAAAGATTAAAAATTGAGAAACAAAAATCGAAAAAATGCAAAATCGGAAAAAACGAAATACTTTAAAATCAAAATATCGAAAATTAAGGAAATCGGAGAAATCCAAAAATAAAAAAAATTAAATATTTAAAAAATTGGTAAATTGACGAAGTGGAAAATTAAAGATTGAAAATTTTAATGAATAAACCAAAAATTAGAACCAGTGGAATAATATGTATACAAAACAAAAAACGAATAACTGTGACACAAATTCGAGAAAATAAAAACTAAAAAAAAAGGAAAATGAAAAATAAAAATCAGACACTTGGAAACTTGAGGAAACGAAATTTAAATGAACAAACTGAAAAATCGAACAAATGCAAAATTGAAGAAACAAAAGTCGGGAAATTAAAAAATTGAAACAACCTTTCAGTTTCTCAATTTTTCTTTTTTTATTTTCTGTATTTTTTTCCAACCTCAATTTTTTCAATTTTGTTTCTCTTTTTTTCGATATTTTAGTTTTCCAACTTTTAATTTTTTGATTTTTCAATTTTTCATTTCTTAGGTTCTTCAAGTTCTTAATTCTTTATTTCTCAACCTCTCAATTTTAGAATTTTTTCATTTTTCAATTTTTCGTTTCATCAGGTTTTCAGGTTCTTAATTTATAATTTTTCATTTTCTCCGTTTTTAATCAGTTTTTCGACTTTGCAATTTTTTAATATCTCAATGCTGTTTTTGCATTTTCTTCAATTTTATAATTTTTTGATTTCACAATTTTTCTGTTTTCATTTTCTATATTGTTTCAATTTTTCGATTTTTCAATGTGCTGGTTTTATAATTTGTCTTTTTTTTTCGAGTTTAATTTTTTCACTTTTTAATTTCTTTTTTTCAATATTCCAATTTGCAATTATTTGATTTTACAATTTTTTGGTTTTTTTAATTTCTCAATTTTACAATTTTTTAATTTTCCATCTTCAGTTTTTCAAGTTCTTAATTTATATTTTTTCATTTTGTCGATTTTTTCTTTTTTTATTAATTTTTCAATTTCTGGATTTCCAATTTTTTTAATTTTTCGTTTTTTCAATATGGACTTCGGATTGCAATTTTTCGATTTCACAATTTTCCATTGTTTCGAGTTCTCGCTTTTCGATTTTTTAGTTTCTCAATTTTTAATTTTTCCAATTTTCAATTTCTCGTTTCTCCGGTTCTTCAAATTCTTGATTTTTATTGTTCAATTTCTTAATATTACATTTTTTTACAGACCTAATTTATAATTTTTCATTTTCTCGATTTTTCATTTTTCAATTTTTTGATATTACAGTTTTTAGTTTTTCTACGATTTCTCACTGTTTTGGTTTTATAGTTTTTTTCCAACTTTAATTTTTTCAATTTTTCAACTTCACGATTTCCAAATGTTTCAATTTTTTTGATTTGCAATTGTTCAATTAAGAAAGTTATCGATTTTCCGATTACTCAATTTTGCAATTTTTTGATTTTTCAATTTTTCATTTCTTCAATTTTTCAAAATCTTAATTTAGATCTTTCAATTTCTAAATTTTACTTTTTTTTCAGATTTTCGATTTTTCAGTGTTTTGGTTTTATAATTTTTCTTTTTTCAACTTTAATTTTTTCAATTATTCAATTTCTCGACTACCAAATTTTTCAATTTTGCGATTTTTCGATTTTATAATTTTTCAATTGCTCAACTGTTCGAATAAAAACATGGAAAAATTGCAAAATTGTAAAAATGAAAAACCAAAAATGAAAAAACGAAAAAGTATAAAATGAAATTTTGTAAAATATAAAACCTAAAAGAGCCACTTGAAAAATTGAAGAACTCAAAAATTGAAAAATCGAAAGATTAAAAATTGAGAAACAAAAATCGAAAAAGTGCAAAATCGAAAAAAAACGAATCACTTCAAAATCAAAATATTCAAAATTAAGGAAATCGGAAAATCCGATAATTCAGAAATCCAAAATTTAAAAAATTAAAACATCTAAAAAATTGGTAAATTGAATTGGAAAATTAAAGATTAAAAATTTTAATGAATAAACGAAAAATTAGAAACAGTGGAATAATATAGGAAACAAAAAACGAAAAACTGTGATATAAATTCGAGAAAGTAAAAACTAAAAAATATGGAAAATAAAAAATAAAAATCAAAAACTTGAAAACTTGGGGAAACGGAAATTTAAATTAACAAATTGAAAAATCGAACAAATGAAAAACTAATATCAAAAAATGGCAAAATCGAACAACCGCAAATCGAAAAATTGAAGTCGGGAAATTAAAAATTTAAAAAATTAAAGTTGAAAAAAGAAAAATTAAAAAACCGAAACATTGAAAAAATTGCAATTTTTTGATTTTATAATTTTTCGTTTTTCGACCTTTTAGTTTCTCAATTTTTAACTTTTTAATTTTTCGATTTTACATTTTTTTGACATCACAATGTTTCTTTTTTCGATATTTTAGATTTCCAATTTTTAATTTTTTGATTTTTCAATTTTTCATTTCTTAGATTCTTCAAGTTCTTAATTTTTATTTCTCAGCTTCTCAATTTTAGAATTTTTTCATTTTTCAATTTTTGGTTTCTTCAAGTTTTCAAGTTCTTAATTTATAATTTTGCATGTTCTCGGTTTTTAACTTGTCAGTTTTTCGACTTTGCAATTTTTTAGTATCACAATCACAATAATTTTTTGATTTCACAATTTTTCTTTTACATTTTCTTTATTTTTTAAATTTTTCGATTTTTCAGTGTGTTGGTTTTATAATTTGTCTTTTTTTTTTCGAGTTTAATTTTTTCATTTTTTCAATTTTTCGTTTTTTCATATTTCAATTTTCAATTATTCGATTTTACAATTTTTCGTTTTTCGATTTTTTATTTCCTCAATTTTTTAATTTTCCATCTTTAGTTTTTCAAGTTCTTAATTTATAATTTCTCATTTTCTCTATTTTTCATTGTTTTCATTTTCTTTAATTTTTCAATTTTTTGTTTTTTCAACTTTATATTTTTAATTTTTCAATTTTTCTGGATTTCCAGATTTTTCAATTTTTCGGTTCTTTACTACGTCGGTTTGCAAATTTTCGATTTTACCATTTTTTATTTTTTCGAGTTCTTGTTTTTCAATTTTTTAGTTTCTCAATTTTAAATTCTTTGAATTTTCAATTTCTCGTTTCCTCAAGTTCTTTATTTTTATTTATTAATTTGACAATTTTTTGATTTTTCAGATTTTCCTTTCTTCAATTTTTGAAGTTCTTAATTTATAATTTTTCGTTTTGCCGCTTTTTAATTTGTCAGTTTTTCGATTTTTCAGTGTTTCGGTTTTATCATTTTTCCTTTTTTTAATTCAAGTTTTTCAATTTTTCAATTTCCCGACTTCCGTTTTTTTCTATTTTTCGTTTTTTCGATTTCTCGTTTTTCGCATTTTTACTTCCTCAATTTTTTATTTTTCTAAATTTCCCGTCTCCAATTTTTCAAGTTCTTAATTTATAATTTTTCAAATTCTGGATTTCCAGATTTGTCAATTTTTCGTTTCTTCACTACTTCGATTTGCAAATTTTTGATTTTACAATTTTTCATTTTTTCGAGGTCTCGTTTTTCGATTTTTTAGTTTCTCAATTTTTAATTTTTCGAATTTTCACTTTCTCGTTTCTTCGGTTCTTCTTATTTTTCAATTTCTCAATTTTACAATTTTTTATTTTTTCCAATTTTCGTTTTTTCGATTTTTAGTTTATCAATTTTTCGATGTTACAATTTTTTTATACATATTACAATTTTTCGTTTTTCCTTTTTCGTCGATTTTATATTTTCTTGATATTCCAATTTCTCTTTTTTTATTTTCTTTAAGTTTTCAATTTTTCAATGTTTTGGTTTTATAATTTTTTTTCAACTTTAAATTTCCAGTTTTTCAATTTCACGACTTACAAATTTTTCAATTTTTCATTTCTTTGATTTTTTCGATTTGCAATTGTTCAATTTTGGAATTTGTGGATATTCTGATTTCTCATTTTTTCTATTTTCAAGTTTGTCAATTTTTAATTCTTCAATTTCTCAATATTACAAATTTTGAATTTTTTAATTTTTCGTTTTTTCAGTTTTCACGTTCTTAGGTTCTAGTTTTTCATTTTCTTGATTTTTGATTCTTCAATTATTTTATTTTACACTTTTGGTTTTTTTATTTGTTGATTTTTTTCAATATTTCAATGTTTCTTTTTTTTTCAAGATCTTAATTTTTATTTTTCAATTTCTAAATTTTAGATTTTTTTTAATATCATAATTTTTCAGTTTCACGACTTCCAAATTTTTAAATTTTTCAATATTGGAATCCTTTAATTTTCAATATTTCGATTTAATATTTCGTTTTTTTGATTTTGCACTTTTTGATTTTTTTGTTTCTAAATTTTTAACCTGTCGTCTTTTCTATTTTTGGGTTCTTCAGTTTTTCAAGATCTTGATTTCTAGTTTTTAGATTTTTCAAAGTTTTCATCTTATACTTTTGTTTTTTCATTTTTTTGAATCGAAAAGTTGAAAAATCGAAAAACTAAAAAATCAGAAAAATTGAAAAACCGAAAAACTGAAGGCGAAAAATTGGCAAATCGAAAAAGTGGAAAAAAGAAAAACCCAAAAATAGTAAAACCGAAAAATCATAGAATAGTCAAAACTGTGAAGCCGAAAAATTGAAAAATTAAAAATCGAAAAGTGGAAAATTTGTAAAATTGTAAAATTGAAAAATGGAAATTTTTTAAAAGTGTAGAATTAAAAAATCGAAACATTTTCAAAAATATTGTTATTACGTATCAAAAAAAAAATCTAAAACTGAAGAAACAAAAATTTTGAAACTGAAAATTTTCACATTGAAAAAACGAAAAATTATAAATTCAAAACACTGAAAAAAAAACAAAATTGCAATTCAAAAAAGTGCAAAAAACGAAAAATTATAAAATGAATAAGAAAAACTCTAAGAATAGACGAAACAAAAAAAGAAACACTGAAAAATTCAAAAGTTGGAATATTAAAAAACTGGAAAATTTAAACTTGAAAACCAAAAAACTGTAAATGGAAAAACTCAAAAATGTTCATTTTTTGTAAAGGGTTTTAATTTTTTTGCTTCTAGTTTACTGTCCTTGTATTTCGCTAGCACTATGGGCCCATAACCTGTTGACCTTTCGGGTTTTATTTTTACTTGTTTTACTTTAAGAAAATTGGAAACATTGATTTTACGTCTGTATCATATTATTATTTTTTTGTCTTACCGTTTTATTCACGTCAACAGAAAAGACCATTCGGCTGGAAACCAATAAATTGTTAATATCAAAAACAAAAAAATTTTATATGTATCACGGGTGTTATTTGAAGTTTATACTCTCAGGCGACTTAAATATCATATAAGATTTTATATATTGATACATAAATACTACAGCTGTCTTCACAAATTTTACCCACACATACATCAAACGTCAACAATCTCCCAGCTTATCCCGACTTGATTCTCAAACTCGCAGTCCTCGCTAAAAAAACACAAAATTCTCCCGAACCCAGGAAAAACAACTCCTTTCTAAATTCAGGATCTTGTCGGGCTTTATTTCATGCAGGCATCGACGTCTGAATGAAACATGAACCCCAGGGAGTCTATTGTTAAATTTTCACTTCATACCCTCTTTCCTCGGAAAAAGACAGGCCCATTCAATCAATGAAACTGATACCTGTTTATACCAACAATCGACTCAAATTAAAAAACAAGAGATAGCGTTTTCGCCGTAATTCATGAATATCGAATTTCTGTCTGGAACTTGCCGCATCAAATTTTCTCTTAATTGCTTTCTGAATTTGACGAAGACGGGAAATCGGAAAGTGCTGCTGGAAAATTTAAATATTTATGTAAGTCGATCTGTTGGGGAATAAGGGGCACTTCGACCGGATCGAGCTAAGCGAAACGCTAGATTCGGATAAAAATATGGAAAGATGATTGATAACGTAACAGTTTTCGGCTCGTAAAAGGATCCTTTGGAGCGGAATTTTTACGGAAATAAATCGTAGGACTGGAGGTGGTTGAAATGTTTAAGTTACCCATTTTTATGTCCGTTCTGGAGTCGTCCTGGAATTTGATATTAATACTAGAAAAAAAAAATTATAGGAGTAATAAATAAAAAATGTAAAACCTGGTGTTTTTTCTTTTCTCTAATACTCCACAAAGGGTTTGAAGATCTGTTACTTTAAGTGGGTTGATCGGAATTGCTAGGGTGACTAGGGAAACTTGTCTCAATTCTCTGTTACAACTATCTCCTACTTCTAAAAATCCGTTTCGTGAGTGAATACGACACATCCTAAAAGATTCGGGGCGAATTGGACGACGACAATAAAATAATGATCGACTCAGCTTAAAATTTATTTTTTCGAATTGTTAAAGACGTCTGAATTGGCCTTAAGACGGGTCTATTTCATCGGAAATTTTCTGGGGATTACGATTCTGTTTTTATTTTTGATGCATCTCTTCAAATAGCCGAGAAAAACGCAGATTTAGATTATTTTTTTAATAAATTAAATGAATCAAATATGCCAATTTTTGGAATTTTTTCAAAACTTGATTTTGAAATCGTATATTTCGAAAATCTTCGCATGAAATCATCAACACGATATGTTCTTCGATTCAATTTGTCGAAATCCAACTCCCAGAATTTTTTGTAGATTTTTAAGCAACTTCGCCAAAAGTTCAATTTTTCAATACTCCCTAATAAAATTTTCGACCATTTTGACCACCTTCGAAAATTGTCTAGGGAATTTTTCTTGTGGATTTTGACCTCTAGAAGTTATTTTGGCGTCATTTCTTCATAAATTCTTACCATTTTTGCAGAATGGCTTATGTGAAATCTGACAATTCTCATAATTTTTAAAAAGTTTGAATTTTGACGGAAATTTTTCAAAATTCTTGCTTCGGGACCCAAAATACGCTATAATTTTAGAATCAGCACGTCAATTTTTTTTTTATTTTTTAGAAACTTAGCCAAAATTTCAATTTTTCAATATTCCCTTATGAAATTTTCAGACGTTTTAATAATAATAATAATAATAATAATAATAATAATATATTTATTTATCCAGCAGACTAATATATAGTCCATAGTGGATACAACCACAGGAACAATATTAAATTTACAATAAACACATAATGCTCACAACATTGGTACACTTACACATGATTCAATTCCAACAATTGTTTCCTTACATTAGCTTTACTAAAATTATGAAAAAATATATCTAGACGACCATCACAAACAGAATTATATAAGCGAAAAGCATATATCAATGGACAGTTATAATGATGAAAAGTATTGGGTATAGCAAAATAAAATAACTTTGGACATCGGCTAATTTGTCTTGGGATGTTGAATTTGATTTCATGGAGAAGTTCCTGACAACATATCTGACCTAAAGTGAGTTTTTGTAGAAAAATTAAACTAGCTGCATTTCTTCTTCTTATTAAAGATTGTTCATTGACAATAGACAATAAGCTAGATTGATCACAATGTCTGCTTGGATACCTATTATACATTTTTAAAAATAAATACTTTGCAAATTTGCGCAAGACATTCTCTAACAAGTCAATATATTTTTGGTAATACGGCTTCCATACAATGCAACAATATTCCATTCTTGACCTTACTAAAGCATAAAAAAGTATTTTGATACATTGTATGTTAACAAAATCCATGGTGTTACGACGAATAAATCCTAGCTGTTGCATAGCAGTCTTGGTGACATGCAGGATGTGTGGGGCAAATGACAAACTACAATCCATAACAACACCTAAATCAGATATCTGTTGACAATTCTCAAGTACATAACCATCTAAATTGTAATAATAGGAAATAGGTTCACGTGTACGAAAGAAGGTAATCTTTTTACATTTACTTTTGTTAATTTCAAACTTATTACTATTACACCAATGCAGTAACTTTTCTAAACTGGTTTGTAGCTCATAACAGTCCTCAGCCCTATTGACAACTTTTGCCAGTTTTAAGTCATCGGCGTATACAAATGCCCTACATCCCAAGTCTTTTACGACGTCGTTGTAAAATATAATAAAAAGAAGAGGACCTAAATTTGATCCTTGACCAACTCCACTGTTAACTTTATATATCGACGATCTAAATCCTTTACACAAAACTCGTTGTTGCCTATCAGTTAACCAAGATTTAAGAACAGATATTAAATTATTGCATAAACCAAAACTTTCCAACTTTTTTAATAAAATACAGTGATTAACTTTGTCAAATGCTTTAGATAAGTCGGTATATATAGCATCAACTTGTGATCTTTTATCTAAAGCATTTGAGACAAACTGCGTGAATTCGCATAAGTTAGTTGTAGTGGAGCGGCCCTTGACAAAACCATGTTGTTCAGTTATAATATCAGATTTCACATGGGCATAGACAGCATCTGTTAATATGCACTCAAACAATTTAGCAAAATTTGGGATGAGAGATATGGGCCTATAGTTCTTAATGTTCGACTTGTCACCCGACTTAAAAATTGGCACAACATTTGACGTTTTCCATACTGTTGGATACTGTGAAGATATTAATATCCGATTAAATATATGACAAAGTGGAGATAGAAAACAACTTATGCAATCCACAATCAAAAATGCCGGTATGTTATCAGCACCACAGACATTATTCGCTTTTATACCCTTTACAGCCTTAAGAATGTCGTTGTCACTTATAGAGAACCTATTTAAAATAACATTTTTTACACAGTTTTAGCCACATTCGAAAATTATTTACGGAAATTTTCTTGTAAATTTTGACTTCTAGAAGTTATTTCTCAAAAGCGCAATTTTTCAATATTACCGCCTTATGAAATTTTAGGTCCTTTTTCGACCAATTTGGGAATTTAGCTAAAGACATTCTCTTGAAGTTACTTTCGGCCTCATGGTTTCCATTACTCTTATCATTTTTCCAAAATCGCAACTGAAATGTGGAAATTTTCATAATTTTTTAAGAAAATTGAATTTTAAACAGAATATGACTAAATTTTTTCTCCAGGATCGTAAACACGATGTATTTTTAGAATCGGTACGTCGAGATCTATGTCCTAGAATTTTTTGGGACTTTTTATGCAACTTTTCCAAAAGCTCAATTTTTCAATATTTTTTAGGATTTCTTAAGAAAATTGAATTCCAAACCCGATATTTCTGAAATTTTGTTCCGGGACCATAAACACGCTATATTTTTCGAATCAAGACGTCAAGATCTATATTCCAGATTTTTTTTGCGAATTTTTGGGCAACTTTTAACAAAAACTCAATTTTTCAATTATGAAATTTTTGGCCCTTTTCAGTCATTTTGGAAACTCAGTTAAAGGCATTTTCTTGTAGATTTCCATCTCTAGAAGTTACTTTGGACCTCATTTCTTCAATTAATCTTATCAACTTTTCCAGAATCGCCAACTGAAATGTGGCAATTTTTAGGATTTCTTAAAAAAATTGAATTACAAACCCGATATTTCTGAAATTTTGTTCCGGGGCCATAAACACGCTATATTTTTCGAACAACCACGTCAAGATCGACATTCCAGAATTTTTTGGGAATTTTTGGGCAATTTTTAACAAAAACTCAATTTTTCAATTATGAAATTTTTGGCCTTTTTGGATCATTTTGGAAACTTAGTTAAAGGCATTTTCATATAGATTTCCACCTCTAGACGTTACTTTCGACCTCATTTCTTCGATTAATCTTATCATTTTTTCCAGAATCGCTAACTGAAATGTGGCAATTTTTAGGATTTCTTAAGAAAATTGAATTCCAAACCCGATATTTCTGAAATTTTGTCCCAGGACCATTAACACGCTATATTTTTCGAATCAGCATGTCAAGATCTACATTCCAGAATTTTTTGGGAATTTTTGGGCAACTTTTAACAAAAACTCAATTTTTCAATTATGAAATTTTTGGCCTTTTTGGATCATTTTGAAAACTTAGTTAAAGGCATTTTCTTGTAGATTTCCATATCTAGAAGTTACTTTGGACCTCATTTCTTCGATTAATCTTATCATTTTTTCCAGAATCGCCAACTGAAATGTAGCAATATTTAGGATTTCTTAAGAAAATTGAATTCCAAACCCGATATTTCTGAAATTTTGTTTCGGGACCATAAACACGCTATATTTTTCGAATCAGTACGTCAGGATCTATATTCCAGAATTTTTTGGGAATTTTTGGGCAACTTTTAACAAAAACTCAATTTTTCATTTATGAAATTTTTGGCCTTTTTGGATCATTTTGGAAACTTCGTTAAAGGCATTTTCTTCTAGATTTCCATCTCAAGAAGTTACTTTGGACCTCATTTCTTCGATTAATCTTATCATTTTTTGCAGAATCGCCAACTGAAATGTAGCAGTTTTTAGGATTTCTTAAGAAAATTGAATTCCAAACCCAATATTTCTGAAATTTTGTTCCGTGACCGTTAACACGCTATATTTTTCGAATCAGCACGCCAAGATCTATATTCCAGAATTTTTTGGGAATTTTTGGGCAACTTTTAACAAAAACTCAATTTTCCAATTATGAAATTTTTGGCCTTTTTGGATCATTTTGGAAACTTCGTTAAAGGCATTTTCTTCTAGATTTCCATCTCTAGAAGTTACTTTGGACCTCATTTCTTCGATTAATCTTATCATTTTTTGCAGAATCGCCAACTGAAATGTAGCAGTTTTTAGGATTTCTTAAGAAAATTGAATTCCAAACCCAATATTTCTGAAATTTTGTTCCGTGACCGTTAACACGCTATATTTTTCGAATCAGCACGCCAAGATCTATATTCCAGAATTTTTTGGGAATTTTTGGGCAACTTTTAACAAAAACTCAATTTTCCAATTATGAAATTTTTGACCTTTTTGGATCATTTTGGAAACTTCGTTAAAGTCATTTTCTTCTAGATTTCCATCTCTAGAAGTTACTTTGGACCTCATTTCTTCGATTAATCTTATCATTTTTTCCAGAATCGCCAACTGAAATGTGACAATTTTTAGGATTTCTTAAGAAAATTGAATTTCAAACCTGATTTTTCTGAAATTTTGTTCCAGGATCATTAACACGCTATATTTTTCGTATCAGCACGTAAAGATCTATATTCCAAAATTTTTTGGGAATTTTTAGGCAACTGTTAACAAAAACTCAATTTTTCAATTATGAAATTTTTGGCCTTTTTGGATTATTTTGGAAACTTAGTTAAAGGCATTTTCTTGTATATTTTCATCTCTAGAAGTTACTTTGGACCTCATTTCTTCGATTAATTTTATCATTTTTTCCAAAATCGTCAACTGAAATGTGTCAATTTTTAGAATTTCTTAAGAAAATTGAATTCCAAACCCGATATTTCTGAAATTTCGTTCCAGGACCATTAACACGCTATATTTTTCGAATAATCACGTCAAGATCGATATTCCAGAATTTTTTGTGAATCTTTGGTCAAGTTTTAACAAAAACTCAATTTTTCAATACTGCCTCATTATGAAATTTTTGGCTCTTTTTGGATCATTTTGGAAACTTAGTTAAAGGCATTTTCTTGTAGATTGCCACCTCGAGAAGTTAGTTTGGACTTCACTTCTTCGATTAATCTTATCATTTTTCCAGAATCGTCAACTGAAATGTGACAATTTTTAGGATTTTTTAAGAAAATTGAACTTCAAACCCGATATTTCTGAAATTTTGTTCCGGGGCCATAAACACACTATATTTTTCGAATAATCACGTCAAGATCGATATTCCAGAATTTTCTGTGAATCTTTGGTCAAGTTTTAACAGAAACTCAATTTTTCAATACTGCCTCATTATGAAATTTTTGGCTCTTTTTGGATCATTTTGGTAACTTTGTTAAAGGCATTTTCTTGTAGATTTCCATCTCTAGAAGTCGACTTCATTTCTTCGATTACTCTTAACATTTTTGGCAGAATCGCCAACTGAAATGTGTCAATTTTTAGGATTTTTTAAGAAAATTGAATTTCAAACTGGATATTTCTAAAATCTTATTCCGAAATCGTAAGGAAGCTATATTTTTAGAATCAGTACGTCCAGATCTATATCCTAGAATTTTTTGGTAATTTTTGAGCAACTTTTTCAAAAGCGGAATTTTTCGACATTATGAAATATGAAATAATCGGCCCTTTGTCGACCATTTTGGAAATTTAGCCGTAGACATTTCCTTGTAGATTTAGATATCTAGAAGTTATTTTCAGCTTCATTTCATCGATTACTACTTTAAGTTTCTTGTTGGCGAAATAAGTCTACACATATTAAGAAAAAAAAAAAGCCAAAATGTAGCCCCGCCCACCCACCCTGTCTCAGTTGTAATGATTTTTTTTTATTCGTCGTGAGCCAAGAAGGCGGAGCTTAACTGCAAAATCCTCATTTCTCTACGAGAAATTAATAGCATGTTTTTGAGTATCGTGTGAATTTTTCATTCGTTGTTAGATCAAGGGGCGGGGCTTAATTGCAAGATCCATATTAGTATACAAAAATTTACTATTTTAACCATGTCTTGAGTTTCTTGTTCTGAAAAGACGACTACGTATATTAAGAGAAAATGCAAAATATAAGCCCCGCCCACCCGCCCCATTTCAATTGTAATGATTTTTTTTAACATCGACTGCCAAAGGAGCGGAATTTAATTGTAAAAACCCACCATATAAGACATGTTTTTGAGTATCGTGTTATTCAAAGAATACTATATATATTAAGAACAAGGATTAAGCCCCACCCATACCTGCCCTGATCTAAACAGCAATAAAGTTTTCATTCGTTGGCACACCTAGGGGCGGAGCCTAATAGAAAAATCCATATTTCCTTACAAAAATTTACCTTTTTTAACCTGTTTCAAGTTTCTAAGAATAAAAAAATCATCACAATCGAGATGGGGTGGGTGGGCGGGGTTAATATTTTGCGTTGTTTTTTTACTTAATGTACATAGTATTCTTTGAACAACGCGATACTCAAAAGCATGTTTTTCATTTCTTGTAAAGAAAAGTATTTTGCAGTTAAGCTCTGCCCCGTTCGTTCACGGCGAATAAAAAAAATCATCACAATTGAGATAGGGCGGGTGGGCGGGCATACTTTTTCCTTTTTGTTTTAATATGTGTAGACTTTTCGTAACATGAAACTTAAAACATGTTTAAAATGTTAAGTTTGTATAAGGAAATATCGATTTTGTAATTAGGCTCCGCCCCATAATTGCAAATTCCATATTTCCTTGCAAAAATGTACCATTTGACCATGTTCTAAGTTTGTTGTTATGAAAATAAGTCTACACATATTAAGAAAAAAAAGGCAAAATGTAGCCCCGCCCAAAAGCTAGAATAGGATTTAAACGGATGGGTGGGGCTTATCTTGTGGCTTTCTTTTTTAATTAATGCATATAGTTTGCTTTAAACAATACAATTTCTCAAGAACATCCTTCTTGCAGAAAAACAAGAATTTTGCAATTAAGCTCCGCCCCACAACTTACGACGGATAAAAAAATCATCACGACTGAGATAGGGCGGGTGGGCGGGGCTTATATTATCCCTTTTTTCGTAATATACGTAGTCATCTGATTTAAATATATGTTGTGAAAAGATGACTACGTATATTAAGGAAAAAAGGCAAAATGTAAGCCCCACCCACCCGCCCTGTCTCAATTGTCATGATTTTTTTTATTCGTCGTGAGTCAAGAGGGCGGAGCTTAAGTGCAAAATCTTTCTTTTTCTCCGAGAAATTACCATGTGAAATATTTTCTTAAGTAATCGTGTTATGAAAAGAAAACCAAAAGAGAAACTCAAAAAATTTCGGCCTTTTTTCGACCATTTTGAAAATTTAGTTAAAGACATTTTCTTGTAGATTTGCACCTCTAGAAGTTACTTTCGGCCTCATTCTTCCATGATTATTATCATTTTTCCAGAATTTCCAACTGAAATGTGGCAATTTTTAAAATTCTCGAAGAAAATTGAAATGGGGACTGGATATTCCTAAAATCTTGCTCCGGGATGATAAACACGCTATATTTTTAGAATCAGCACGTCGAGATCTAGATCTTACAATTTTTTGGGAATTTTTGAGCAACTTTTCGAAAGCTCAATTTTTCAGTGTTTTTGTGTTTACACTTGAAAATAGTTATTTACACATCGAGCGATTTAAGCATATTTTTATTCATTCGAGTGAAAAATGTGCTTTACTCGCGTGGTTATACACAATATTTTATTCAATTTTGACGAAATAGCACCTCAGTGAATGAAAAATTTAATTTAAAAGAAAATTGAACCGAAAGAACAACTTGTATCGTGTGAAAACTGCTAAAAAATTGATGAAAATCTTAATAAGCAGGCCGTTTCCCTGAAGCCATTTTTAAAACAATTTTTTTGTGAGTGCTTTAAAAATCCAAGGGTTAACTTACGTAAATTTGTCAGGGTTGCTACGGATTCAATAAACACAATTTAAAACGTCAAATAATTAATAACGGCTATTTAACTATGATTTAACTTTCCCAGTGTTCCAGAACCGCAGTACAATTTTCAATTTTTCCATTTTCCGTACGTTATTCAACCCCCAAAACCCCGAAACATTTCCAGACTACATTTTCCAGTGAATAAAACCTAAGAAACCCTTCCAACCATCGCCGATACACATAATAAACATGTACCACAACCGCCTACTTAATTAAACGGCGAACAATCTCCGCCGCCGCCTCCCCACTCGCCCACCTGACCTCCAAACGGCTCCCCGGAGCCTTCAAAGACACCCTTTACTCAGCCCGCATTTCTTCCAGGCAATCTACGCAACAAATATGCCCTCGCGCCCGGCCATTCTCTCATGGACTGGATCCGGTTGGGTTCTTCCGGGAAGGACCTCACCGGAGTGGGACCACAGGCGGGCCATCTATCGGTAAGAGCCTCCGGCGCGCCGCCCCCGTAATTAAATTTCTCAAATAGGTGACACCGACCGAGCTCGCCTTGCATAACAAAGAGACCGACGCCTGGTTATGCATCAGAGGACGGGTTTATAACGTGACAGCATACCTGCCATTCCATCCAGGAGGACCCGAGCAGCTCATGAGGGGCGCGGGGAGGGACGCCACGGCACTCTTTGAAGAGGTAATAAGAACAAAAATAACAATAACATCATTAATATGTTTATACACAATAAGGTGCACCCTTGGGTCAACTTCGACCAAATCCTCAGCAAGTGCTACGTCGGCAGACTCAAGACCCACGTGGAGTTCGAGCCCGAGGAGGTGTTCAAGTCGCAGAAGGCCCCCAGGGAGCCGCCGCCCCCCGACGCCCTCAACGTGGCTCCGAAGGCGCCCAACGAAGAGACTGTGAAAAATGCCACAACCAAGGAACCAATTTTGTTACCGAAATTCGATTGGATCCAGAAACTGGACTATATCACTATTATTTTTTATACGGGGAATTTTTCTAATCCGCTGATAGAGGCTAATCGAGTCGACGAAAGGACCTTTCATATTTCCCTAAGTTACAAAAACACCGTCTTTGAGAACGAGATTTTGTTCAGCGACAAGGTGAATTGGCCGTGTCAGTTCAGAGTGGGCTACGAGACGGGGAAGGTGGAGATGGTCTACAAGAAGTGCCAGGGAAGTATTTGGGAGAATTTCGGGGTGCTGAAGCAGACGTCGAAGAGCAGGACGAACTCGCTGGTGGAGGCTAGGTTGAAGTGCAGAGTAGTTAACAAGGTTAAGGTTAATCATAATACGGTCCTGGTCGAGATGGAGAGAATGGATGGGAACAAGAGCATCGTCCCGCTCGGAAAGCACGTCAAAGTTTTTGCGTCAATCAAAGGTAAAGTAAAGTTAAATAAATAAATAAATAAAACGGGTACGTTGTAGATTATTTTGTTTTAAATTGTTTTAATGTATTCATTCGCCGGGTGTTAATAATTAAATTTCAAATCGATACGAAACGAATTTTGTGATGAGTAAACTCCGTATAAATAATTACATTTGCGGTTATATTTGAAGAGATATGTCAGAGTATAAGTTTATATTGATTGCAAACATGAACATTCGCATTTATTATTTACCGTGGACGGATTAGGAACCATCATTAGTTAATAATGTAGATAACGTATTATTTCCGCTTGAGGACAAATGTGTTGTTTTCGTTAAAAATGCTGTCTGTGTGGGTATTGAAGATCCGTCAGCACCGCAATTTGTATGGGGAAATCTACATTAAATTACAATGCAATGATAATTCGAAGAAAATTACTAGGTAGAATACGAAAAGTCGTCAATTTGGTTGTCTAGTGGTTATTTTATTAGATGAATTATCTCTGAAGCTACTACGAAATTGATTATTTGGAAAAATTTAGATGGAAGATAAAAAGTTTCCGGGTTAGAGTGGGTTTGATTCAAACCGCAAATGTCAAGAAATATTTTTAGGCTTCATTCTAATTTATTAATGTTGGTTGGTTAATCCAAATTTGGCGCTTTTTTTGTTGAAAAACAGCTTTAAAAACGACTTTGAAAAACACTATTTTGAATCGTACACGTTTGAAAGTTTTTCACCGGAAGTTCTTATTCGAGTATTTGAGAATAATGTTACTAAACGAGGGTTTAGTTGTCGTTGATATAACTTAACTTTCATCTACATCTTGTCTTTTTTTTTTAGTACGTGTGGACTTATTTCGACAACAAGAACCTTAAAACATGTCTAAAATGGTAAATTTGTATAGGGAAATATCCATTTTACAATTAAGCTCCACCCCTCGGTTTAAATATATATTTTGTTTTTTTCTTAATATACGTGATCGTCTTTTCAGAACAAAAACTCAAGACAGGGTTAAAATAGTAAATTCTTGTACACAAATGTGGTATAGCATTTAAGCCCCGCCCCTTGATCTGAGAACGAATAAAAAATTTACCACAATTGAGAATTGGAAACGGGCCGAGTATGGGTGGGGCGTAGTCTTTGGCTTTATATTTTCTTAATATACATAGTATTCTTTGAACAACACGATACTCAAAAACATGTTTATAATTTCTCGTAAAGAAATAAGGATTTTGCAGTTAAGCTCCGCCACCCGATTCGTCACGGTTGAGATCGAGACGGATGGGTGGGGTTTCTCTTTTAGTTTTCTTTGTATAAAACGATTACTTATAAACATATTTCAAATTGGCAATTTCTCGTAGGAAAATAAAGATTGTACAATTAAGCCCCCCCCCTCGTTTTGCGATGAATAAAAGAAATCATCAGAATTGAGATAGGGTGGGTGGGCGGGGCTTATATCGTGCCTTTTTTATCTTTATATACATAGCCATCTTTTCATAACTAGAAACTTAAAACATGGTTAAAATGGTTTTTGCAATTATGGGGCGGAGCCTAATTGCAAAATCGATATTTCCGTTTACAAATTTTCCATTTTAAACATGTTTTAAGTTTCATGTTATGAAAAGACGTCTACACATATTAAAACAAAAAGGCAAAGTATAAGCCCGCCCACCCGCCCTATCTCAATTGTGATGATTTTTTTTTCGCGGTGAATCAAGGGGACGAAGCTTAACTGCAAAATACCTAATTCTTTACAAGAAATTAAAAACATGTTTTTGTGTATCGTGTTGTTCAAAGAATACTATGTATATTAAGAAAAAAGGGACAAAATATAAACCCCGCCCACCCACCCCATCTCAATTGCAATGAATTTTTATTCTTAGAAACTTAAAACACGTTTAAAATGGTAAATTTTTTTTAAGGAAATACGGATTTTGCAATTAGGCTCCGCCCCTAGGCCTGCCAGCGAATGAAGACTTCATTACTATTTTTTAGATCAAAACAGGTATGGGTGGGGCTTAATCTTTGGCTTTAATTTTCGGAATTCCCAAAATCTCTAAAACCTCTAGAATCTCTAGAATCTTTAAAATCTCTGGAATTTTTGGATTTTCTAGAATTTCTCGAAACTTTAGAATCTCCAATTTCTAGAAATGATGGAACATCTAGGCTCTAAAACTTTGGATTTCTTAAAATCTTTAGGATCTTTAGAATCCGTAAAATTTTTGGAATTTCTAGGATCTTTAAGTAACATCTAAAGAATCACCAGAATCTTCATAATCTCTAGAATCTCTAAAATCTCTAGAACTTGTAATTTTAAAATTTCTAGAATTTTTCGGATTTCTAAAATTTTTCAAAGCTCTAATCCCTAGATTTACTAAAACCGCTTGAGTTAGATTTCTTAGAGTCTTTAGAACCACTAGAATTTTCAGAATCTTCAGCATCTCTAGAATCTCCCAGAACTTTTAGAAGCTCTAAAACTATTACAATATCTAGAATTTCTGGAACCGGTGTACTCTAAAACTTTAGATTTCTTGGACTCTTTAGAATTTTTAACATCTTCAGAATCTCGAAAATTCCAAGAATTTCTAGAATCTTTAGTCTCTCGAATTTTTGCAATTTTTTGAATTTCTTGATTCCTTAGAATCTCTTGAATCCTTTGAAGTTCTAGAATCTTTAGAATTCAGAAACTTTTCCTCTCCATAATTTTCTCCAGAATGTGTAGAACCTCTAGAATCTTCAGAATCTTCAAAATTTCTAGAACTATTAAAACATGAATCCTTAGAATTTCTAGAATCTCTGGAATTTTTGGAATTTCTCGAATCTTTATAATCTGCAGAAGTTTTAGCATTTCCAGAATTTCCAGAGCTTATAGATTCTTCAAAACCTCTAGAGGGTCTAGAATCTTTAGAATCTCTAGAATTGCTGGAGCCGCCGTGGATTACTTGAATTTTTGTGATCTGTAGAATCTCTAGAATCTTTAGAATTTCTAGAATTGTCGGAATTTATCGAATCTTTAGAGTCTCTAATCTCTATAATTGCTGAAACGTCTAAACTCTAAACCCTTGAATTGCTTGAAATGTTTAGAATCTCCAGAATATTTAACTAACATCTACAGAATCACCAGATTCTTCATAATCTCTAGACTCTCTAAAATCTCTAGAAGTTGTAGAAACTTTAAAATTTCTAGAATTTTTTGGATTTCTAAAATTTTTCGAAGCTTTAGAATCTCTAGTCCCTAGAATTACTGGAACCGCTTGAGTTGGATTTCTTGGAATCTTTAGGACCATTAAACTCTATTACTTTGGATTTCTTGAACTCTTTAGAATCTTTGACATCTTCAGAATCTAGAAAATTTTAAGAATTTCTAGAATCTTCCAGAACCTCTATACTAGAAGCTCTAAAACTACTACAATATCTAGAATTTCAGGAATCGGTATACTCTATAACTTTAAATTTCTTGGACTCTAAAATTTTTAATATCTTCAAAATCTCGAAAATTCCAAGAATTTTTAGAATCTTTTTTATTCTCTCGAATTTTTGCAATTTTTAGAATTTCTTGATTCCTTAGAATCTCTTGAATCCTTAGAACTTCTAGAATCTTTAGAATTCAGAAACTTTTGCTTGTCCATAATTTTCTCTAGAATGTCTAGAACTTCTAGAATCGTCAGAATCTTCAAAATTTCTAGAACTCTTAAAACATGAATCCATAGAATTTCTAGAATTCCTCGAATCTTTATAATCTACAGAAGTTTTAGCATTTCCAGAATTTCCAGAGCTTTTAGATTCTTCTCTTTGGCTTGAGTTTTTTCTTAATATATGTACATAGTATTCTTTGAATAACACGATAGTCAAAAACATGTCTTACGTGGTAATTTCTTGTAGAGCAATAATAACGAATTTGCAATAAAATTTCGCTCCTTTGGCTCTCGACGATTAAAAAAAATCATCACAATTGAGATGCGATGGGTGGGCGGGGCTTATATTTTGTTTTTTTCTTAATATACGTAGTCGTCTTTTCAGAAGAAGAAACTCAAGACATGGTTAAAATAGTAAATTCTTGAACACATGTGGATCTTGCATTTAAGTCCCGCCCCTTGATCTGAGAACGAATAAAAAATTCACCACAATTGAGAATTGGAAACGGGGCGGGTATGGGTGGGGCGTAGTCTTTGGTTTTATTTTTTTTCTGAATATACATAGTATTCTTTGAACAACACGATACTCAAAAACATGTTTTTAATTTCTCGTAAAGAAATAAGGATTTTGCAGTTAAGCTCCGCCCCTCGATCTGACAACGAATGAAAAATTCGTCACGGTTGAGATCGAGACGGATGGGCGGGGCTTCTCTTTTAGTTTTCTTTGTATAACGCGATTACTTAAGAACATATTTCAAATTGGCAATTTCTCGTAGGAAAATAAGGATTCTACAATTAAGCTCCGCCCCTCGTTTTACGATGAATAAAAAAAACATCAGAATTGAGATAGGGTGGGTGGGCGGGGCTTATATTTTGCGTTTTTTATCTTAATATACATTGCCATCTTTTCATAACAAGAAACTTAAAATATGGTTAAAATGGTTTTTGCAAGGAAATGTGGATTTTGCAATTGTGGGGCGGAGCCTAATTGCAAAATCGATATTTCCTCATACAAATTTTCCATTTTAAACATGTTTTAAGTTTCATGTTGTGATAAGAAGTCTACACAAATTAAAACAAAAAGGCAAAATCTAAGCCCGCCCACCCGCCCTATCTCAATTGTGATGATTTTTTTTATTCGTGGTGAATCAACGGGACGAAGTTTAACTGCAAAATATCTATTTCTTTTCAAGAAATTAAAAACATGTTTTTGAGTATCATATTGTTCAAAGAATACTATGTATATAAAGAAAAAAGGGACAAAATATAAACCCCGCCCACCCACACCATCTCAATTCTGATGGTTTTTTTTATTCTTAGAAACTTAAGACACGTTTAAAATGGTAAATTTTTGTAAGGAAATACGAATTTTGCAATTAGGCTCCGCCCCTAGGCCTGCCAGCGAATGAAGACTTTATTACTATTTAGATCAAAGCAGGTATTTCTCTACAAGAAATAATAACGATTTTGCAATTACATTTTGCTCCTTTGGCTTTCGACGATTAAAAAAATCATCATAATTGAGACGGGGTGGGTGGGCGGGCCTATATTTTGCCTTTTTTTTTTATAAAATACATAGCCATCTTTTCATAACAAGAAGGTTAAACCATGGTTAAAATGGTTTGCAAAGAAATCTGTATTTTGCAATTATGGGGCGGAGTCTAATTGCTAATTCAATATTTTCTTAGACAAATTTTCCATTTTAAACATGTTGTAAGTTTCATGTTGTGCTAAGAAGTCTACACAAATTAAAACAAAAAGGCAAAATCTAAGCCCGCCCACCCGCCCTATCTCAATTGTGATGATTTTTTTATTGGCCGTGCACTAACAGGGCGGAGCGTAACAGCAAAATACTTATTTCTTTACAAAAAATTGAAAACATATTTGAATATCGTGTTGTTTAAAAAATACTACATATATTAAGAATAAAAGGCAAAATATAAACCCCGCCCACCCACCCCATCTCAATTGTGATGACTTTTTTTATTCTTAGAATCTTTAAACACGTTTAAAATTGTAAATTTTTGTAAGGAAATATGGATTTTACAATTAGGCTCCGCCCCTAGGCCAACGAATGAAAACTTCATTACTATTTAGATCAGGGCAGGTATGGGTGGGGCTAAATCTTTGGCTTTAATTTTTTCTTAATATATGTACATATTATTCTTTGAATAATATGATACTCAAAAACATGTCCTACTATGAGGGACATGGAATTCTGGGCAGTTTGTTCTTGTCATTTCAAAAAATGTCAATGTAAATGCACCTTTAGCGTCAAGATGATTGAAATTTTCGAAAAAACTGTCAAATTAACTTTGAAATATATCAATTGGAAATCAAATTTGAAATATTTGTATCAATTTTTAACAAATCTCAAGCAGTTGCTGCATGTTAATATGATTGAAACAAATTTAATAAAATTTCGACTTTGTCAGTGTCAAAATGAGAAATATGCCAAATTTTGACAATTGTGTGACACCTCTGCCCAGTTTTCCGTGTCCCAGATGGTACATGGTAATTTCTTGTAGAGAAATAATAACGATTTTGGAATTAAATTCCGCCCCTTTGGCTTTCGACGATGAAAAAAAAATCATCACAATTGAGATGGGGTGGGTGGGCGGGGTTTATATTTTGCCGTTTTTTCTAAATACCCGTAGTCGTCTTTTTATAACAAGAAACCTCAAACATGTTTAAAATGGCTAATTCTTGCCTACAAATAATCTTGCAATTAAAACCCACCCCTCGATCTGACAACGAATGAAAAATTCATCACAATTGAGAATTGAAATTAGGGCGGGTATGGGTGGGGCCTAATCTTTGGCCTTTTTTCTCTTTTCTTAATATACACATAGTATTCTTTGAACAACACGATACTCAAAAACATGTTTTTAATTTTTCGTGGAGAAATAAGGATTTTGCGATTAAGCTCCGCCTTCTTGGCTCACGACGAATAAAAAAAAATCATCACAATTGGGACAGGGTGGGTGGGCGGGGCTACATTTTGCCTTTTTTTCTTAGTATGTGTAGACTTATTTCGACAACAAGAAACTTAAAACATGTCTAAAATGGTAAATGTTTGTAGTAATCAACTTAAATTCTGCACTTTTCTTCTACAACCCTTTAAAATACGACAAAAGTCCCCCTGGGTGCAAAACAACGCTACGCCGCCAGTGCTTGGCGGCTCCTATTATTTATTTTTTTAACGAATTTTTAAAATCTTGAGGTTCCTGCTTTTGAAAGAATTTTAAAGTATCTCAGGGGCTCCCGGTGCTTCATTTTTCAAAAGTGTTTGAAAACAATCTTGAGGACCCCTGTTGTTTTATTTTTGAAAGGATTTTAAAGAATCTCAGGGGCTCCTGATGTTTTATTTTTGAGGAAAATTTAAAGAATCTCGGGGGCTCCCTGTGATTTGTTTTTGAAAGAGTTTGATGGAATCTGGAGAGTTCTTATTGTGTATTTTTTAAATTTTAAAGAATTTTTGAAGTTCTTGCTTTTGAAACAATTTTGAAGGATCTTGATGACCCTTATCATAAGGTTTAATAGAAACATGGATGGGGAGTAAAAGTGTGGAAAAGATGAAGGAAAAAGGGGATAAAATAAGATAAGAAAGAATTTAAGATGAACTGTAGGGAAAGTGGAGGGATAAAAAATAACTGGTGGAACGAGAAATATGTTACGTATTAAAAAGCTTGAGTTACACAAGGGAGATAATATTTGTCTACTTAAGAAGGCCCGTTGGCTCTAGGGGAAGGTTGAGTCGACTACGCATTGTGTTGATAGTTTAGTGATTAGAACAATTACTTTTTGCATTTTGAAGAATTTGATGAAGACAAAATGTTAGATATTTGTTGTATGGGTCCAAAGGGTCAAGAAAAAGCGTGTTAGAATGAAAAAGGCAATAAGTGATTTATTTTACTAACGCATTTGTTACACATTAACATCAGTAAATAAAATAAAACAAATAAATACTTCACGTATTCATAATTTAAATTCAATAATAACTGACAATCAAAATTTTCGTCAGCTAAGACATGACGTTCTGTCTTAAAAACATCCGTGCCAATACTAAACATCCTTTCCGCTGCGGCGCTAGATGGAATTGTTGTGGGGCAACATGTTACATATTTTACCAAAAATTAAAGAGCCGATTCTTTTGCGCCTAATTTCATTCCACTCTCGCTACAAATAAAAGTTCGATGCCAACTGCAACGACTTTTATAGCGTGTTCCAGACCTCTAGTGTGGAAAATCTTTACGATTTTCAGAATTTTTGCTTTTTTATGTATAGTTTTTGGAATCTTTGAAATATTTGGCATTTTCACAGTACACGTGATTTTTACAAGTTTTAGAATTCCTAGACTTTTGGAATTTTTCTAGAATCTTTAGAATTTTTGAAACATTTAAAACAGAGTTTTAAAAATACTCTTAATTTTTGACTCCTTACTCTTCAGAACTTTTAAAATTTTTAGACTGTTCAGAGGGTTTAAAATCTTTAGAATCTTAGTGTCTCTAGGGTATTTAGAATTACTATAGAAGTTGTATAAAGTTTAGAATTTTTACAATTTCTTTAGTATTTACAATTAGAAATTTCTGTTGTATGGAATTTTTAAATTCTTTAGAAAGTCTCGAATCTTTACGATCTTTGAAAGCTCTTAAACTTTTTGAATCTTTCAAAATCATCGGAAATTTTGGAATATTTAAAAATTATAGAATCTTAAGAATCACTGGAATTTCTATAATCTTTAGAACTTTCAGATTGCTATAATTTCTAAACACTTCAGTATCTCTACAGTTTTAGAATTTTGGGATCTTTAGAATTTGTAGCACCTTTCCAATTTTTAAATAACCGAAATCTGTCAAATTTTTCAAATCCCTGAAATACCTTTAGATTTTTTAAATTTACAGTTTCTGTAACATCTTTAAATTTTTTGAAATTCCTGAAATCCTTGTAGTCCTGCGAGTTTTAGGCATCCTTGAAAGCCTTAAAAGCTTTGAATGGGTTAGAATATTTGGAACTTTCGTAATATTTGGAAACTACACAAATTCGGTGAGAATGTTAGATTTTCTCTAATTTCTATAATTAATCTTGTGCACATTTTAGATTTATTACGCAAAATTTTAAGATGACATGATCAACTTTGGGAGGGGGGGGGGGGGGAGATAAACGGTTCATTAAATCAAACAATTGTATTTTTTTCAACAATCTGCAAGTCTAGGGTCATAAAGCAAGATGGATTAATAAATCACATGCAAGAGTATGATATTTTATAAATTTGACAACAATCGATCCGGTAGTTTAGAAGATTATCCGTCTAATAAAAATCGACACAGACGTGGGCCGACGGCAGACGACAGTCAGACGGGGTCTTGAAACGTCAAGAATACATAAAAGTAGCCACTCGCTTGATGAACCTGGTTGCAATACTTTCTTAGCTTACACTCGGGAAGTAATCGTGTTTAAATAAGAATTCGACAAGACCAAAAATAAAGTAAATATATAGGGTGTTGATAAAGCAGAATACACAAAATCTTTACAAAAATTCAGATTTCTATTTCACTCATCACAGAACTATGACGTCTTCGATCATTGTTTAAAATGGAAACATGTGAATTTTTGTTTGTTCTGATGGTTTGTAGTTCGACATTTATAAATAGTCTTCTATATTCTATATATATATATACAGATACGTCCAAAATAAAATCACCAATTGGTCTCAAAGTATGGATGCTAAAAGTTAAAAAAAGTTCAGGTAAAATAAAAAAGAGATAAAAATTATGAAAATTTATGTTCAAATTCATTGTACGCCTCTGATAAAAAGATCATCTTTCGTTTCTATACCAACGTTTCTATAGGCTTTACTAAAATAAATAAATTTTACCTAGTTATCCTTCTAAGACTTCGCGAAGAACTGTCCATTTTGTTGTACGTTCTTTTTAAGAACACCCTGTATATTTCTTAAATAGAAAACATATAGAAATGTGAAATCTTCTCGGGGGCGTCAAATATCTATTTTTACTTCCCGAGCGTAAGCAAAGGAAGTATTGTAATCGAGTCCGTCGGCCGACTCTCTACTTTTACGTTTTCTCGATCTTTCATGACCCCTAGAAGACGAAGAAATAGGTCTCCCATTTCCGTCTGTCTGTCCGTCTGTCCGTCCGTCTGTCCGTCTGTTGTCCCGGATTTTTATTAGACAGATAATCTCCGAAAGTATTCGACCGATTGTTGTGAAATTTTGCACTTATATTAAGAATATCATGTAGATGGTAAAACGCTAACCAAAATTTGTCTAATCATCCCCACCACTAATGCGATGACGTGACTTCAAAATTGTACATAGTAAATGGATTTTCAATTGTATAAAATAACATAGTCCTACACATGTAGTTTACAACTCTGAATCGACTTTTCACCCGAAACGTCCAGATTTTTGGAAAAAAAAATCAAAATTATAAAACAACATTTTGAAATTTAATTTTTAATCTGCTAACCAGAATGCTTTGAAATGTTGCAGATGTTTTAAGGCTATAAAGAGCATCATAAATCTTTAGTCAAAAAATATTTGCTTATCCCCTCCAAAAACTTGATGACGTCAGCTCAAAAGTTTGTGGAATAAATCATATCTAAAATGTACAAAATATGATGAGTCTGTACTTGTGATCTATCACTCCATTCTTATTTTTTGGATTTGCATATACAGAGTGACTCAAAAAAATTAATGAATGCGTAAATATATTTTATTGATTTAATCAGGAACTACAAAACGGAATGCTCTGACATCTTGCACATGTTTTAAGGTTATAAAGAGCATAATAAATGTTTAGTCAAAATATATTTGCTTATCCCCTCCAAAAACTTGATGACGTCAGCTCGAAAATTTGCTGAATAAATCATATCTAAAATGTACAAAATATGATCAGTCTGTACTTGTGATCTATCATTCCATTCATATTTTTTGGATTTGCATATACAGGGTGATTCAAGAAAATAAATGAAAGCGTAAATTTATTTTACTGATTTACTCAGGAACTACAAAACCGAATGCTTAGAAATCTTGAAGATATTTTAAAATTATCATAAGCATGGTAAATTTTTGATCAAAACGTATTTGGTCGTCCCCCCTAAAAAATTTATGACGTCACCACAAAATTTTGCTGAATAAATCCTATCTAAAATGTACAAAATATGGTGAGTCTCTTCTTGTGATTTATCATTCCATTCAAATTTTTTCGATTTGCATATACAGGGTGACTCAAAAAAATTAATGAATGCGTAAATTTATTTTATTGATTTAATCAGGAACTACAAAACCGAATGCTTTGAAATCTTGCAGATGTTTTAAGGTTATAAAGAGCATAATAAATTTTTAGTCAAAATATATTTGGTTATCTTCTACAAAAAACTGATGACGTCAGCTCAAAAGTTTGCCGAATAAATCCTATCTAAAATGTACAAAATATGATGAGTCTGTACTTGTGATTTATCATTCCATTCATATTTTTGGATTTGCATATGCAGGGTGACTCAAAAAAATTAATGAAGGCGTGAATTTATTTTATCGATTTAATCAGGAATTACAAAACCGAATGCTTTGAAATCTTGGGAATATTTTAAAGTTATTATAAGCATGGTAAACTTTTGTTCAAAATGTATTTGTTCATCCCTCCTAAAAAAATTGATGACGTCACCCTTAAATTTTGCTGAATAAATCCTATCTAAAATGCAAAAAATATGATGAGTTTGTACTTGTGATTTATCATTCCATTCATATTTTTTAGATTTTCTTAAGAGGTGGTTCAAAAAAATTAATGAAGTCAATTTATTTTATTGATTAAATTAAAGGCAACACTTATTATTAGTATTACACCCCAACCAACCCAATTTGGTAGACACAAAATTTGTTAAAAGAAAAACTCGGTTGAAACATAAGGGTAGCACGCTTATTTACATCGACTTTAAAATTACAGACCTGCATTTGTTTTATGCGCTCACTTGGTTCCGCGAATGTGAAATAGACATGTTTATAATCAACCAATTGTGAATTTCACCGTCAAGAATTAAAATAAAACCCAATGTTTTATATAATAAGCGGAAGTCGAAGCAATAAAACCGATGGTCGTTTTGTTTACAGTTTCTCTGTTTGACTCTCACGTATGCTGTTACGCCTGTCATCTTAAATTAAGAATGTTTATACATACACGATTTTCAGTTGCCTCTGATACGTATTGTTTCGTTATTTTATTGATTATTACAAATCAATATTCAAAACGACCCAATTCATTTTCCCGAAAATTTGAGAATATAATAATTTTATTCTTAGTATTACACTACATCTATCCCATCTGATATACGTGTCCTTGCAAAAATGTTGATGACGTCATCGCAATTTTTTTTTAAATTCCCACTACAAAAATGTAATGAGAAAAAAAACACAATAGGCATGCAGTCCTCAAGTTTCCGACAGCGAGGGAAGTACTGTCTAAACTCTTTAGACCAATTTTTTTTTTTATGTGAAACCTCGGAGTCCCAACAGTTTTTTTATGTAAAACCTTGTCGGGGACCTTAAATGTCGTTTTTTTAATGTGAAACCTTCTCGGAGGCCCCACTCCCAACTGTCTTTTTTATAAATATGAAACCTTCTCGGGTGTGCCAAATGTCTTTTTAAAGAACGTGAAACCTTCTCGGGGGTCCCAACTGTCTTTTTTAAAAATGTAAAACCTTCTCAGGGGCCCCAAATGTAGTTTTTTAATGTGAAACTTTCTCGATAATCACCGATAATTACCTGCGGACGCAAATTTTTTAATCTTTAATAAAAAGGATGTTCCTAAATACTTAGAAGGGGGCTATAAGATAATGTAAGTTAAAAGACTGCCTTTAATTGCCTTTTACTTAGCATTATGACTTACAGATTAAATTTAGAAAACCTTAGAGGGTGGACATTCTCATAAAATTTTATTGTCGGATTATGAGGGGTTTAAAAGTACGGGTTCTATCGGTTACCTATTATAGATTTGAGTGGACCAGAAAAATGGCTAAAGTTTGTTTGACCACAAATTTTAAAGATTCTGCCCCTGCTTACTCAATTATTTATTAAGATATTTTATTTCTCTAAAGCGCAATGGATTTTTTAATACAATTTCAACTAATGTACGTTTTTGAAAATTTAAGATTGATCCATAAATAGTGAAAACCAGATAATCTCATACTCATCACAATTGTACACCCTGTAGTTTTGGTTTGACAACAAAATTTAAAAAACGAAAAAGCAGTCTGGGTAGGGCTAGGTAGAAGTTTATGTGTATTTCCCTATGTTGGAATATGCTTCAGCTCACCCTTAAAATGATGAAGAGCTTGTGCATATTATGGAAACCTGGTTTCTTAACAAATTCTGTGCTAAACTCGCCGATTTTAACTCCCTACTAGGTTAATCTTCTCTTTGTATTCACAGTTTTAATCTTATATTAATAAAAAAATAACAATTCGCCTTTTTTTATTTTTCACAGGTCAAGAACTCGTGCGCAGCTACACCCCAGTCCCCAACAGCCTCTTCACCACTTTCCGCAACCAGCCATACACCACCGACACCGTCTGCCTCATGGTGAAACGCTACCCCGACGGCAACGTCAGCAACGTCCTCGGCGACTCCCTCACCGGCGACACCATCATAATCTCCAAACCCCTAGGCAGCTTCAACCTCCACAGCATCGAGAAACGCGAAACCTTCATAATTCTAGCAGCCGGAACCGGCATCACCCCCATGTTCTCCGTCATCCTCTTCCTCCTGGAGCGGCGAATACGAAAATGGTACCCCTCATCATCCGCACCCCCTCGTACTAACCCTCTCGTTACAGCCAGCACCTGCGCCTGCTCTTCTTCAACAAAACCCCCGACGACATCCTCTTCCGCTCGCAGTTCGACGAGCTGCAGACGCAGGACCCCCGGTTCAAAATCTTCAACATTCTGTCGCAGCCGGACGGCTCCTGGGCGGGGCTTAAGGGGCACATCAGCCGGTCCTTCCTCGAGGAAACCATTGCCGACCACTTGAGAGACACCACGTACGTGAAGAGCGACATCTACTTCATGGTTTGCGGCCCCACGATCTTCACCACGCTAACGCATCAGCTGTTCAAAGATTTAGAGTTCAAAGACGATCAAGTTCACGTTTTCTTAGGATAGCAGGACGTCGATGGTTTTGTGTTCAGCATTGTTAACGAGCAATAAGAGATGTACAGTGTTCTAGAGCACGCGCTATGACTTTGAACACAGCCTGGGTAGCCATTTTTCTGTGTTTATACATTGTGATAGAGCGCTTTATGTGAATTGTACATATTTATAAATAAAGAAGGAGATATTTTTTACTTATTGTTTTATTAAACCTTTGAAATTTCTGGCGAGGAGGAAGATTTCGGCGGAGTCAGTCCGGCTGGAGTTGGGTTTAACATATTTTACTTTACTATAAAACTTACTAAAATCAGTCTCTAGTTGCTTAGCTTGGCCACACTGCCACAGTTTGACAACTAAAGTAGCACCAACTTCTGACACTTGTGCGGCGAATCGCAACGTCACGTAACACAAATGAATAATATTTTCGTTATCCAAATGGGTGACTCCGGTGGCTTTGGGGGCCATATCTGACAAAACAACGTGGGGTTTGCGGCCCGCAAGAGTCTCCAGAATCTTCGACTGCGTCTGCGACGTCGTAAAATCCACATTACCCAAAATGACAGCCCCCTTCAACAACAAATTAGTTCTAATTTAAACAAAAACACACTCACATCAATGGGAAAAATCTGCTGTTTATCGATCGCGATGACCCTCCCTTGGGGCTCCCGTGTGTCTGACGCGTCAGAATTCACCCTCTTAACAGCCACTTGAGTCCACGAACCAGGGGCAGCCCCACAATCTATAACTACCTGTCCCGGCTTGAGAATCTGAAACCGGTCGTCCATTTCGAGCAATTTGAATGCGCTGCGACACCTTAAAAACCAACTAACGTAGATTTGGTTTGTGTTGTGGACAATTACCTGTAGTTCATCATTTTTGCCTTTTCGACATAGGGGTCCGAGAGCTGTCTTGACAGCCACTCGTGTGAACTGGAACCTTTCGCATTTTTTACTTTGACGGCTTTCAAATGTCTCACTGACGTGCTAAATTTTCGAGTGAATTGATTTATAAACATTTTATTTTGGTTTGTAGAGGTTATGTTTGTGTGGTTTGGTCAGGTTGGCAGCGCTGTCTTAGTCGTAAATCGCACTTTTTTTAAGATTAAGAAGCTATAAATGCATTTTACGTGTTTAAAGCAAGAAATAGTAATCAAGGATTCTTAAATTGGTGCCCTGTCGGTCGAATTCTAGCCTGTCGTGTGCATAACCCCACTATTAATATTAATACATAGTTTTATATTGGTAGCAATGTGACACTTGCGACACCACTGCAGTGTTGCCAGAGTTAAATGGTAAAATTCCAATTGTCATTTATAAACTCAAGTTGATTTCTACAAAACTTTACCATTTTAGACATGTTTTAAGTTTCTTGTTGTCGAAATAAGTCTACACATATTAAGGGAAACAAGGCAAAATGTAGCCCCGCCCACCCACCCGGTCTCGATTGTGATGATTTTTTTTTATTCGTCGTGAGCCAATGAGGCGGAGCTTAACTGCAAAATCCTTCTTTCTATACGAAAAATTAAAGACATGTTTTTGAGTATCGTGTTGTTCAAAGTATACTATGTATATTCAGAAAAAAAAAACAAGGATTACGCCCCACCCATAGCTGCCCGATTTCAATTCTCAAATGTGATGAATTTTTCATTTGTTGTTAGATCGAGGGGCGGGGCTTAATTGCAAGATGCATATTTGTCTACAAGAATTTACCATTTTAACCATGTCTTGAGTTTCATGTGCAGAAAAGACGGCCACGTAAATTAAGAAAAAACGCAAAATATAAGCCCCGCCCACCCGCCCTATTGCAATTGTGATGATTTTTTTTATTCATCGTAAGCCGAGGGGTGGAGCTTAATTGTAAAATCCTTATTTTTGTACGAGAAATTACCATATGAAATTTGTTGTTAAGTAATAGGGTTATACAAAGAAAACTAAATGTATTAATTAAAAAAAAAAAAACCAAAGAGAAGCCCCACCCATCCTTGTCTCCATCTCATTCGTGATGAATTTTTCATTCGTTGCGAGACCGAGAGGCGGAGCTTAATTGCAAAATCCGTATTTACCTACAGAAATTTATCATTTAAACGTGTTTAAAGTTTCCAAGAGTTAAAAAAAAATCATCAGAATTGAGATGGGGTGGGTGGGCCGGGTTTATATGTTGCCTTTTTTTCTTAATATACAAAGTATTCTTTAAATAACACGATACTCAAAACATGTTTTTAATTTCTTGTAAAGAAATAAGTATTTTGCTGTTAAGCTCCGCCTTCTTGGTTCACGGCGAATAAAAAAGGGTCATCACAATTGAGATCGGGCGGGTGGGTGGGCTTACATTTTGCCTTTTTGTTTTAGTATGTGTAGTCATCTTTTCACAACAAGAAACTTAACACATGTTTAAAATGGAAAATTTGTATAAGGAAATATAGATTTTGCAATGAGGCTCCGCCCCATAATTGCAAAATCTATATTTCGTTGCAAAAATGTTCTATTTTAACCATATTTTAAGTTTCTTGTTGTGACAAGATGGCTATGTATGTTAAGAAAAAAAGAAGGCAAAATATAAGCCCCGCCCACCCACCCTATCTCAATTCAGATGATTTTTTTATTCGTCATAAACCGAGGGGTGGAGCTTAATTGTAAAATCCTTATTTCTCTACGAGAAATTACCATATGAAATGTGTTCTTTAGTAATAGAGTTATACAAAGAAAACTAAATGTATTAATTAAAAAAAAAAAAAAACAAAAGAGAAGCCCCACCCATCCCCGTCTCCATTTCATTCGTGATGAATTTTTTATTCGTTGCCAGAGCGAGGGGCGGAGCGTAATTGCAAAATCCGTATTTACCTACAAAAAATTATCATTTAAACGTGTTTAAGGTTTCTAAGAATAAAAAAATCATCAGAATTGAGACGGGGTGGGTGGGCGGGGTTTATATTTTGCCTTTTTTTCTTAATATACAAAGTATTCTTTGAATAACACGATACTCAAAAGATGTTTTTAATTTCTTGTAAAGAAATAAGTATTTTGCAGTTAAGCTCCGCCTTCTTGGTTCACGGCGAATAGAAAAGGGTCATCACAATTGAGATCGGGCGGGTGGGCGGGCTTACAATTTACCTTTTTGTTTTAATATGTGCAGACATCTTTTCACAACAAGACACTTAAAACATGTTTAAAATGGAAAATTTGTATAAGGAAATATAGATTTTGCAATTAGACTCCGCCCCATAATTGCAAAATCCATATTTCTTCTTAAGTAATAGGGTTATACAAAGAAAACTAAATGTATTTATTAAAAAAAAAAAGCCCCACCCATCCCCGTCCCCATCTCATTCGTGATGAATTTTTCATTCGTTGCCAGACCGAGGGGCGGAGCGTAATTGAAAAATCCGTATTTACCTGCAGAAATTTATCATTTAAACATGTTTAAAGTTTCTAAAAGTAAAAAAATCATCAGAATTGAGATGGGGTGGGTGGGTGGGGTTTATATTTTGCTTTTTTTTCTTAATATACATAGTATTCTTTGATTAACACGATATTCCAAAACATGTTTTTAATTTCTTGTAAAGAAATGAGTATTTTGCAGTTAAGCTCCGCCTTCTTGGTTCACGGCGAATACAAAAGTTCATCACAATTGAAATAGAGCGGGTGGGCGGGCTGACGTTTCGCTTTTTTGTTTTAACATGTGTACACTTCTTTTCACAACATGAAACTTAAAACATGTTTAGAATGGAAAATTTGTATAAGGAAATATCGATTTCGCAATTAGGCTCCGCCCCATTTTAACCATGTTTTAAGTTTCTTGTTATGAAAAGATGGCTATGGATATCAAGAAAAAAAAAGGTAAAATGTAGCCCCACCCACCCACCCTATCTCAATTGTGATGATTTTTTTTATTCGTTGTGAGTCAAAAGGGCGGAGCTTAATTGCAAAATCCTTATTTCTCTACAAGAAATTACCATATGAAATATGTTCTGAAGTAATCGTGTTATACAAAGAAAACTAATGTATTATTTCAAAAAGAAAACCAAAAGAGAAGCCCCACCCATCCATGATGAATGTTTCATTCGTTGTCAGACCGAAGGGCGGAGCGTAATTGCAAAATTTGTATTTACCTACAAAAATTTATCTATTTAAACGTATTTAAAATTTCTAAGAATAAAAAAATCATCACAATTGAGATGGGGTGGGCGGGTGGGGTTCATATTTTGCCTTTTTTTCTTAATATACATAGTATTCTTTGAATAACACGATACTCAAAAACATGTTTTTAATTTCTTGTGAAGAAATGAGTATTTTGCAGTTAAGCTCCGCCCTCTTGGTTCACAACGAATAAAAAAATTCATCACAATTGAGATAGGGCGGGTGGGCGGGCTTAGACCTTGCCCGTTTGTTTTAATATGTATAGACTTCTTTTCACCAGATAAAAGTTAAAACATGGTTAAAATGGAAAATTTGTATAAGGAAATATCGATTTTACAATTAGGCTCCGCCCCATAATTGCAAAATCTACATTTCCTTGCAAAAACCAGTTTAAAGATGTTTTAAGTTTCTTGTTATGAAAAGATGGCTATGGATATCAAGACAAAAAGGCAAAATGTAGCCCCGCCCGCCCACCCTATCTCAATTCTGATGATTTTTTTTATTCGTTGTGAGTCAAAAGGGCGGAGCTTAATTGCAAAATCCTTATTTCTCTACAAGAAATTACCATGTGAAATATGTTCTTAAGTAATCGTGTTATACAAAGAAAACTAATGTATTAATTCAAAAAGAAAACCAAAAGAGAAGCCCCACCCATCCATGATAAATTTTTCATTCGTTGTCAGACCAAGGGGCGGAGCGTAATTGGAAAATCCATACTTCCCTACAAAAATTTACTACATTAATAAACGTGTTTAAAGTTTCTAAGAATAAAAAAACATCACAATTGAGATGGGGTGGGTGGGCGGGGTAAATATTTTTTTTTATGTACATAGTAGTTAAGTTATTCTTTGAATAATACGGTACTCAAGAACATGTTTTTAATTTCTTGTACAGAAATGAATATTTTGCAGTTAAGCTCCGCCCTCTTGGTTCACGGCGAATAAAAACATTCATCACAATAGAGATAGGGCGGGTGGGCGGGCAGACATTTCACCTTTTTGTTTTAATATGTGTAGCCTTCTTTTCACAACATGTAACTTAAAACATGTTTAAAAAGGATAATTTGTTTAAGGAAATATTGATATCCATATTTCCTTGAAAAAAATTAATATATAAGCCCCACCCACCCACCCTATCGCAATTCCGATGTTTTTTTTTATTCGTCGTAAACCGAGGGGTAGAGCTTAATTGCAAAATTATTCAGTCAAATAAAAATTATCAATATCAAAATTTTATTTTCGTGGAATTAGTGCTGTCAACCAGAAAAATCCCCCCCTACTTCAGGGGATTTTCCTTCAGGTTGGCGGCACTGCACATTACCGCAATTTGATTGGTTAAAAACCCGACGTAAACAGCAACGTAACGACCAAAGTTAATTACAGCCGCCATTCAAAATAACATTCTTTATAAATACAATGCACAAAAAACCCTTATTTTCCAAGTTTCAGGTCTCAGGAAAATTCCGCTACTTCTGGCAACACTGCACCAATGTGAGACGTAGGAACCAGAGGCGTATCTACCCGAGGAGATGGGAAGGCAAATGGTTCGACCATGGATATTAAACCAGATTTTGCATGAAAACGGCAAAAATTAACGTTTCTGTTTTCTTTCTCTCTAGCGTACTTGTTTATGTCTTTTTCACCCATTTATATCTTCTTTCAGCCAAAAAGTTCTAGGGACGCCACTGTCCCATGCTCCATTTCCACTCCAAGGCGTCAATTACCGGGAAACAATCGACTAAATAAGCAGGAAATGCAAAAAATACTTACTTTTGTCTCAATTGTACATATCTGAACTGCAATCTCCTCTAAATTAGTCTAAATCTGTATTTAAATCAACTTTAATCACGCGTTCAAGCTTTGACACATAGATGGCGCGCCCTCCGCGTTAGTCACGTTGGCAGCAGTGCGCTACTATAAAACTTGTTGTGTTCAAACGTGCCCAAATTTTCCGGACCCCCATAAAAAAAACAGGTGTTTACACGCGGCGTTAAAAATAATTGCAGTATTTACCCGACCCTAAAATACGTGTTGTTTTCTACGCGGTAAGTACGAAATAATTGACATCGGTTTGTTTTCGTCCCCCACGCACCAGTTTTGGCCAAATTATGGCACTGCGTCTTAGATCGACTCACCTATTTGCTGTTCTAACCCTCCGAGCCGTCATATATACAGAGTGATCGGCGTAAATCAAGATGAGTCACCGCTCGCGAAGTAGGCGCCTGTCATTGCTCATTCGTGTTTGTTTTCACAGCCTCCTGCGTCTCGCTAGATTGATACCCCAAATGACGTCTGTGATTGTATTTTTAGTGTTTTGTAAGTGAAAACCGGCGAATGACGTCAAAGTCCCCGGCGGAAGCTTGAAAATACACGGGTGTAGTGACTTTGTTTTGCGTACGTGTTGATTGGAGGTCGATTTGATGCCTTTTTGCGGCACGTAAAGGTTACGATATTGTTTCGGGTGGAAGACCTTGTCGGTTTAGATTTTTAATTTTAAGTTTTATTGTATACTGGCACAAGTACATAACATGGAATATTGACAATAAATACCTTCTTGTAACTAACTTTACATTTGTACCTAACAGTCGAACGAAAGGTTAATCAGTCTATTAAGGTCTAGGGAACACAATCGCATACACGTGTTGGAGAATGACGAAAGACGGATTGATTAACCTAGTCCTACAACAACGTTTAAAAATAGGGGATTAGTGGGTTGAAGTTTGTAATACTGTGCTTGTGCTCAAGCCACTTCAACAGTTAGTAAAATAAATACAATACTTATATACACTGACAAATTAAAACATTTGCATATACAATATGTACATTTAATACCTTAGTTAACGACTAAAACATCACAACATTCTTAACCTATTCGATTAGTCTAATTTGGTTTTGACCCGCCTGGCGATTCTGGGAGTGTCTATTGTCTCGTTTGTACGTGATTTGGTGATTCTAGATCTAGACGCTAAATCTGGAAGAAGATCGCGTCCCCTTCCAGGAGCGTCGTGGTCTCGCTGGTCTCCGTGGTCGTGGACGCCACCTCCGTGGTCATCTCCGTCGTGGTCTCGTCGTTCCACGTCGTCGCCATCAGCGTGGTACTCAACTCTTCCAACGTCGTCGTCTGCACGTCCTCAGGATCCACCCTGAGTATCGCCGCGACTTTCTTCGCGTCAAACACCTCGCCGTCCCTCTTCATGTCCACCTTCACGGCGGTGTTCGAGGGGTGGTCGTGCCGGAGGTGGTTGCCCAACGGCGTCACCACGATGGCCATCTCCGTCGCGTCCTCCAAGTCGAAGAACGGGACGCTGGTCTTGTTCTCCTCGGGCTCGCCCGGAAAGGGGATATTGAGGTGCAGCGGGCCCTGGGTGGCCCTCTCCGTGGTGGCTTCCTCCGCGAACTGCGCGTTCAGCCTATCCAGGATGAAGTTGAAATGCGCCGTGGTGTTGATCTTGACGAACTTGACGCAGCGGCCCATGGAGTCGGACTTGTAGCCCTCGGCGCAGGGCGGGAGCGACTCGGGGCTGAAGGTGGGGGCGATGAAGACGGACTTGGGGGTGATCCGGCGGCGCAGGAGGCCGCCCAGGTCGCTCTGGCGGTTGCTCTGGTCCACCAGCAGCCAGGCCTCGAAGGCGAGCTCCGTGGAACGCTCGTTGAGAGGCTTGGCGGGGTGGGACAGCACACAGACGCAGGAGAAGACGGCGGTTAACACGATCATGCAAGGGCTCATGGTTGGGGCTTAAGTCATCTTCTCAGTGCCGGCTACAGGTGCGGACTGGAGGCTCCCATTTGGCTTTCCCGATCTAATCTGCAACAGCGAAAATAAACCGATTGAAAATAAACAACCACTATTGTGAGGGAGTTGGAGATTTCCTCTGGAACGGCGCCAGAAGCATCACCGCCAGTGGCGGAGCGGTGGGGGCGAAGCGATACGTCGTAACTCCGAAATTAGGCATATTTGAATTTTCGCGGCTCGCGAAATAGTAGCAATCTGACGAACGCAAATTCCCCACAAAAATTAGGTTAAATACTTTTCGCGGCACGAATACCACGCAAATTTGCACCGTTGGTAATAGAATCAGCGGAGGCTGTGCACAAGTTGGGTAAGTTGATTCATAATTGAAATGTTTTTAATTATGACTCACATGGTATTATTTTTTTCAGTTTACAAAGTTTACGAAAGAAAATTACTAATTACCAAGCTGTAAACAGTTCCCACAGTAACATTAATGACATTAAAAAAACCCACAAGAAGAATGTTATTGATAACTTAGGGAAAACCATCTCGATTGCAATATTAACGAGGCGAATTTACTTCAAATGCACCTTAAATGGAAATAAAAAAAAATTAAACTAGGAGTTCCTAGGTCGATTTTTTCTTTAATCTTTCTCCATGAGGAAAATCCTGTGATGTAAAATTATAGAGTTCCACTGAGTTTTGGTATTGGAGGATGCTAATTCCGCATTTACTTTTAGCGCTAATGAGCGATATCTTAAGACGGAGTTTGGGTGGGTGGGCGGGGCATTTCTTTAAATTTTATGTATAAAATTGTATTCATAGTTGGTTAGATAGTACAGGTTCTGCTTTAAACGTAATTTTCTTCTTTTGGGGATAATTGTAGCCTTGGCAATTTTTTAACAAAGGTGAATCCGTTTTATTTGACAATTTCGTGGTTTTTCTGAGATGTAAATTTGTAAAGTTTCACTAAATATTGTTATTGAGAGATGATAATTCCGTATTTACTTTAGCGCGAATGGACGACATATGAAGGCGGAGTTTAGATGGGTGGGCGGGGCTTCTCTTTAAACTTTTCCTATGTGAAAAATTCTGTTGGTAGTTAGTAGTCATATAGTGCGCACGTTTTGGCTCACACGTAATTTCTTCTTTTGGGAATAATTGTAGCTTTCGTAATCTCTTTAACAAAGATGAGTTCGTCCTATCAGGTAACTTCGTGCTTTTCTGTGATTTACGAAGTTTTACTGAGTTTTGCTATTGGGAGATGATAATTCCGTATTTAATTTTCTAGCGAATGAGCGATATTATCAAGCTAAATTCGGGTGGGTGGGCGGGCGGGGTATCACTTTAAACTTTCCATTTGTGAAAAATTCTATTCTTTCTCAATTTTTTTAACAAAGGAGGGTCCCTTCTATGAGGCGATTTCGTGCTTTTCTGTTATGTATACTTAGAAAGTTCCACCGAGTTTTGCTATTTGGAGATGATAATTCCGTATGTAATTTTAGCGCCAATGAGCGATATCTTAAGGCGGAGTTCGGGTGGGTGGGCGGGGAATCTCTTTAAACTTTCTCTATGTGAAAAATTCTATTCGTAGTCAGTAGTTATGACTCAAGTTCTTCTTTTGGGAATAATTGTAGCTTTACCAATCTTTTTAACAAAGGTGAGTCCGTTTTATTCGGCAAATTCGTGGTTTTTAGGTGATATAAACTTACAAAGTTCCACTGAATTTTGCTATTGGTAGATGATAATTTGTTATTTAATTTTAGCGCAAATGAGCGATATTTTAAGGCGGAGTTTGGGTGGGTGGGCTGGGCTTCTCTTTAAACTTTCTTTATGTGAAAAATTCTAGTGGTAGTCAGTTTTTATATAGTGCAGGTTCTGGCTCACATGTATTTTTTCCTTTTAGGAATGATTGTAACTTTCGCAATCTTTTTAACAAAGGTGAGTCCGTTTTATTGGATGATTTCGTGTTTTTCTGTAATGTAAATTTACAAAGTTGCTATTGGGCGATGAAAATTCCGTATTTAATTTTAGCGCGAATGAGCGATATTTTAAGGCGGAGTTTGGGTGGGTGGGTGGGGCATCTCTTTAAATTTTCCCTATGTCGAAAATTCTATTCATAGTCAATAGTTATGTGGTGGAGGTTCTGGCTCACATGTAATTTTCTCTTTTGGGAATAATTATAGCTTTCGCAATCTTTTTAACAACGATGAGTTCGTTTGATTAGACAATTTCGAGATTTTCTGTATGTAAATTTATAGAGTTTGACTGAGTTTTCTTTGTGGAATGATAATTCCGCCTTTACTTTTAGCGGCAAAGAGTTATATATTAAGGAGGAGTTTGGGTGGGTGCGTGGGCGGAGCTTCTTTTTACACTTTATTGGAAAATTCTATTCGTTGTTATATAACTATTAAATAACTACAAACAGAATTTTCCAAATAGAGAAAGTTTAAAGAGATGCCCCGCCCACCCACCCAAACTGCGCCTTACGATATCGTCCATGATAATAATAACGATATTTCCGCATTTACTTTTAGCGCCAAAGAGTTATATATTAAGGAGGAGTTTGGGTTGGTGCGTGGGCTGGGCATCTTTTTAAACTTTATTGGAAAATTCTATTCGTTGTTATATAACTACTGAATAACTACAAACAGAATTTTTCAAATAGAGAAAGTTTAAAGAGATGCCCCGCCCACCCACCCAAACTCTGCCTTAAGATGTCGCTCATGATTATAATAATGATAATTCCCCATTTACTATAAGCGCCAAAGAGTTATATATTAAGGTGGAGTTTGGGTGGGTGGGCGGTGCTTGTATAGTGAAGGTTCTGGGTCACATGTATTTTTTTCTTTTGGGAATGACTGTGGTTTCCGCAATCTTTTTAACAAAGGGGAGTCCGTTTCATTTGGTAATTTCTTGCTTTTCTATAACGTAAATTTACAAGTTTCACTGAGTTTTGCAATTGGGAGATGATAGTTCCGTATTTAATTTAAGCGGGAATGAGCCGTATCTTAAGGCGGAGTTCGGGTGGGTGGGCGGGGCTTCTCTTTAAACTTTCCTTATGTGAAAAATTCTAGTGGTAGTCAGTTTTTATATAGTGCAGGTTCTGGGTCACATGTATTTTTTTCTTTTGGGAATGATTGTAACTTTCGCAATCTTTTTAACAAAGGTGAGTCCGTTTCATTGGATGATTTCGTGTTTTTCTGTAATGTAAATTTACAAAGTTTCATTGAGTTTTGCTATTGGGCGATGAAAATTCCGTATTTAATTTTAGCGCGAATGAGCGATATTTTAAGGCGGAGTTTGGGTGGGTGGGCGGGGCATTTCTTTAAATTTTCCCAATGTCGAAAATTCTATTCGTAGTCAGTAGTTATGTAGTGGAGGTTCTAGCTCACATGTAATTTTCTCTTTTGGGAATAATTATAGCTTTCGCAATCTTTTTAACAACGATGAGTCCGTTTTATTAGGCAATTTCGTGATTTTCTGTATATAAATTTATAAAGTTTGACTGAGTTTTCTTTGTTGGAAATGATAATTCCGCCTTTACTTTTAGTGCCAAAGAGATATATTAAGGAGGAGTTTGGAAAAAGGTTTTATTGGAAAATTCTATTCGTTGTTATATAACTACTGAATAACTACAAACAGAATTTTCCAAATAGAGAAGTTTTTAAAGAGATGCCCCGCCCACCCACCCAAACTCCGCCTTAAGATATCGTCCATGATGACAACAATGATAATTTTGCATTTACTTTTAGCGCCAAATAGTTATATATCAAGGTAGAATTCGGATGGGTGGGCGGGGCATCTTTTTAAACTTTCTTTACTGGAAAATTCTATTCGGAGTTACATAACTACTGAATAACTACACACAGAATTTTCCAAATAGAGAAAATTTAAAGAGATACCCTGCCCACCTACCCAAACTCTGCCTTAAGATATCGTTCATCATGATAATAATGATAATTTTCCATTTTCTTTTAGCGCCAAAGAGTGGAGTTGGGTGGGTGGGCGGGGCAGCTTTTTAAACTTTCTTTATTGGAAGTTATTGAAGTTATTGAACTACGAATAGAATTTTCCTATAAAGAAAGTTTAAAAAGCTGCCCCGCCCACCCACCCATACTCCGCCTTAAGATATCGTCCATGATGACAACAATGATAATTTCGCATTTACTTTTAGCGCCAAATAGTTATATATCAAGGTAGAATTCGGGTGGGTGGGCGGGGCATCTTTTTGAACTTTCTTTACTGGAAAATTGTATTCGTAGTTATATAATTAAACTACTGAATAACTACAAACAGATTTTTCAAATAGAGAAAGTTTAAAGAGGTGCCCCGCCCACCCACCCAAACTCTGCATTAAGATAACGCTCATGATGATAATAATGATAATTCTCCATTTTCTTTTAGCGCCACAGAGTTATATATCAAGGTGGAGTTTGGGTGGGTGGGCGGGGCAGCTTTTTAAACTTTCTTTATTGGAAGTTATTGAAGTTATTGAACTTCGAATAGAATTTTCCTATAAAGAAAGATTAAAAAGCTGCCCCGCCCACCCACCCAAACTCCGCCTTAAGATATCGTCCATGATGATTAACAATGATAATTTCGCATTTACTTTTAGCGCTAAATATTTATATATCAAGGTGGAATTCGGCTGGGTGGGCGGGGCATTTTTTTAAACTTTCTTTACTGGAAAATTCTATTCGGAGTTACATAACTACTGAATAACTACAAACAGAATTTTCCAAATAGAGAAAATTTAAAGAGATACCCCGCCCACCCACCCAAACTCTGCCTTAAGATATCGCTCATGATGATAATGATAATTCTCCAATTTCTTTTAGCGCCACAGAGTTATATATCAAGGTGGAGTTTGGGTGGGTGGGCGGGGCAGCTTTTTAAACTTTCTTTATTGGAAGTTATTGAAGTTATTGAACTACGAATAGAATTTTAGAGAAAGATTAAAAAGCTGCCCCGCCCGCCCACCCAAACTCCGCCTTAAGATATTGCCCATTCTCGCTAAAATTAAATACGGAGTTACCATAACCGAATAGCAAAACTCAGTGGAAAGTTATAAATTTACATCACAGAAACGTAGGAATTTGTATATTGAAACGGATTCACCTTTGTTAAAAAGATAAGGAAAGCTACAGTTATTCGTAAACAAGAAATTACATGTGAGCTAGAACCTCCACTACATAACTACTGATGACCAATAGAATTTTACACATAAAGGAGTTAAAATAGGTGCCCCGCCCATCCAGCCAAACTCCGCCTTAAGATTTCGCTCATTTGCCCTAAAATTAAATACGGAGTTATCATGTCCCAATAGCAAAACTCAGTAGAAATTTATAAATTTATATGTTAGAAACGTACGAAATTGACTAATAAAATAGATTCACCTGTGTTAAAAAGATTACAAAAGCTACAATTATTGCCAAAAGAAGAAATTATGTGTGAGCTTGAACCTGAATTAGATATATAACTACTGACGGCCAATAAGAATTTTCCACATGGAGAAAATTTAAAGAGATGCAAAAACAACGCTTTAAAATATCGCCCATGATGATGATAACAATGATAATTTCGCATTTACTTTTGGCGCCAAAGTTATATATTAAGGTTTGGGTGGGTGGGCGGGCCATCTTTTTAAACTTTCTTTATTGGAAAATTCTACTCCTAGTTATATAACTACTGAATAACTACTAATAGCATTTTCCAAATAGAGAAAGTTTAAAGAGGTGCCCCGCCCACCCACCCAAACTCCGCCTTAAGATATGGCCCATTCGCCCTAAAATTAAATACGGAGTTATCAGTTATCATGTCCCCATAGCAAAACTCAATAGAAATTTATAAATTTACATCGTAGAGAATTACGAAATTGCCTAATAAAACGGATTCATCGTTGTTAAAATGACTGCGAAAGATTCAACTATTTTCAAAACAAGAAATTACATGTCAGCCTGAGTTCCCAGAGTTTTCATATCAATATTGTTTATTTTATTTCGCAACAAATGCGAATTCTTTGTATTTCAAATGGAAACTTTTTTATTTACGCTGATGTTCGTTTTGTTTACAATGAAGATTTCTGAGTTTGAAACAGCTAGTCATTATTTTCATATTTATATTGTTTATTTAATTTGGAATTTTTTATAATCAAATGAGAACTTGTTTATTCTGATTTTGATTATAATTTCTGCATTGTTTTAAATTTAGAAAAATTAAAATACCTTATTTTCGTCATGGTTTAATTTTTATAAAAATTTTGAAAATTTTAGAAATTATCAAAATGAAAATTTCTGAGTTGCTTTGTATTTTTTTGACAAATTATTTTATTTAATGTTAACACGACAGTGGAACGATATTCTTAAAATTTTCCACACAACACTACTTCCAATAGCTTCAGAAATGTCAGGGTTATTCGATCATTCTTAATGTTTTTGACTCCCCAGTTTTAATAGCATGGCCACAAAGCGTCTGGTACCAGTTCGGTTGTTTCAGTTAATTGATACTGTAGAAATCGTGTTAAACATACTAAGGGTCTGTAGAGCCACAGTCTTAAAACTTTACTACAACTTTAAACAATAAAATAACTTTTAATATTCATTATCACTTCAGTTAACAATGTTTTTAAAAACCGGGTTTACAACTTCGCAGACACGTTCCATTACAGCTACACCATCGACATCCACACAACCATCTGTAAATGTAATTTGTCGCCGTATTTTTCTCCAACCTAACCCTCAACCGCTTCCAAAGGTTAACCATCTCAAAAAAAAATCTCAATGATTTTATTTTGAACAAGCTCATTCCGAATCATCATCACATCGTTACCACTCTCCTCGTGCACTTCTTTTCGCAATTCCAGTTCTCCTCACTTGTAAACAACAATCGCGACAGACACGACCCTGAAACGAAAAAAGCGTTCCATCACACTAACCCGCTTTAATGCGCACCTCTGCGTCCTTTTCCCCAGAGTGCAATTTCCCCACATTAACGTCACTCCAACAATAACCATGATCTAGATTGGCCAGCATTGTGCGACAAACTCATTGATTCATTTATCGGCACGTGTTTTTTCCATCGTTCCTCGCCAACAACAAGCCCATCCATCATCCCGTCGTCCAGATGTTTTCAGCCTGAATTCAATTAACCGCGAATCTGTTGATTCAGAGCTTAAACAATCGGCAGACAGTTTGTCTATGGGACGCTGGTGGTGTTTACTAGGAGGCGATGGCTGGAGCGGTGCCAGAGTGTTAATTGGTGAGATGTGATAAACAGGGGGACAGTGGCGTGTCCACGAGGGGGTCGAAGGAAATGAGATAATGCTTGTTTTAATAAAAAACGACGCAATTTAGTACGATAATAGCTTGTGCGATTCCTGGATTTTTGTAGCACGAGTGGATCATTGGTTCATTACCATCGTGTAATTTAACATCAGATGTGGGATGAGTTGTATTTGCTCTAAGCATCTATAAATAAATAGACTGGGCAAAGTGAGAATGTTAAGTTTTTTAAAAAGACAATACTTTGAAGTATTGTTATTCCAGGTAACAGAAAAATCTTTTTAGAAAGTTTATTAACAAGAAGCATGAAAAATATTAAACGATCTGTTGGCGATTCATTAGGCAGGTAATTGTGAAAACTCTGTATAGATTACTTTGAAATTTGTTGTACTTCAAGCTTATAGCGCATATGATAAAGCTCTAATAAAAGTTTGTGTAGTCATCCCCTCTAAAAAATTGATGACGTAATCTCAAAATACCTGATACTTTATTTCTTACTTGACGTTACTTTATGTTTAAATTAATTTTCCAGGGCTTAACAGAAAATTTGTTTAGTCATCTATTTCATAAGTCATAAAAAATTGGTCGAAGGTTATTTCGATAGAACTTCCCTCGTCCTTGAAGTGCAACCCAACAAATCCCAAAAACCAGTCGCCTAAATAGAATTGAAATAGGGCAAAACTGAAAAATCAAAAATTCAAAAAAACTGGAAAATAGAATATCGGAGAACTAAAAAATCGAGAAACCGAGATATCTAAAAATTTTAAATTCAAAAAATTAAAATTTCGAAAAAATGAATCGGAAAAGTTTAACAATCGAGAAATCGAAAAATTGTAGAAGTGAAACATGAAGAAATCAGAACGTCAAATGATCGGGTACTCGAAAAGTCCAGAAGTCAAAAAATTGGTCGAAAGTTGTTTCGACAGAACTTCCCTCGCACCTAAAGTACAACGAAACATATCCAGCATTTTCGAGTTTGTTCTTTACACAATTTAGTGACGTAAGTGTTTCTTTCGAACTTGCGAGCAACTCTGAAATTTTCATTTTGATAATTTTTAAAATTTTAATAAAAATCAGCCAGAAAAAATGTTTCAAAATTTAAAAAACACATGCAGTATAACCTCGATAATCCGAATTTTCGAAATTTAACTAAATATTTCCATGTAGATTTTGGGCCGCAGAAGTCACTTCTGGCTTCATTTCTTCGATAACTTAAACCGTTTTTCCAGAAACGTCCACTGAAATATAGCAATTTTCAAAATTTTCAAAAAATCCGAATTTTCCGAAAATATTACTCCGTTACCATAAACGTGCTATATTTTTGGAATCAGCACGTCGGGATATATATCTCTGAATTTTTTGAGAATTTTTAAACAACTTTTTCAAAAATGAAATTTTACACTATGGCAGTACTTGCCAAATAACCTACCCTTTAAGAAAATAAAAGGTGGGTGGGCCAGGCTAGTGTTTGCCAATATAAGACTTATTTTGACAAATGACCTATTCTTCTAAGAAAAGGTACTAGCCCCGCCCACCCACCCTTCATTTTCTTAGAAGAGTAGGTCATCTGCCAAAATCAATCATATCTTGGCAAGTATGAGACTGATTTTTGCAATTAATGACAAATCCTCTAAGAAAATAAAGGGTGGGTGGGTGGGGCTAGTACTTGCTAAAAATAAAAAAACTTAAATATCAAAAAATGGGATATCGGAAAATTGTACAACTGTTTAATCGGAAAATCAAAAATTGAAATATCGATAAATTGAAAAAAAAAACATCTTATAAAATCGAATTCGGAATCCCAGTTTTCATTTTTTTTTTAGTTTTTAGATTTTTTAACTTTTGAATATTTCATTTGATAAGTTGTTTTGACAATTTAGCAGTTTTTAATTCCAATTTTTTGATTTTTCAATTTCCCAAGTTAAAATTTTTCCTTTTCACGATTTGTCATTTTTCGATTTTTTAACTAAAAGAACAAATTTAATCGAAAAATCCAAAAATTAAAAATTAGAAACAAAATTTTCAGATGTTTTAAAGTTACGGTAAACATGCCAACCGTTGATCAAAATTACTTTTTACTCCCTTCCAAAAACTCGGTGACAAAAAATCAATAATCGAAAATTTAAAAAAATTAACATCTATTTCCTCGAAATTTAAAAAAAAACAGATAATTGAGATATCGGAAAACTGCCAAATTTGTAAAACTAAATATCGAACGTTTTTTTCAGTTGCCCAGAGAAATCAAAAATCGAAAGACAGATCAAAAAGTTGAAAATTTAAAAAGCGAGAAATTGAAAAATTCGGAAGTTGAAAAATCGAAAAACTGAAAAATTTAGTAGTACTCGCTACGATAAGGCTGATTTTGGCAAATGACCTACTCTCTAAGAAAACAAAGGGCGGGTGGGTGGGGCTAGTACTTGTCAATATAAGACTGATTTTGGCAGATGACCCACTCTTTTAAGAAAATAAAGGGCGGGTGGGCGGGGCTAGTACTTGTCAAGATGAGACTGACTTTGGCAGATGACTTATTCTTCTAAGAAAATAGAGGCTGGGTGGGTGGGGCTAGTACTTGCTAAAAATAAAAAAACTTGAAAATCAAAAAATGACAAATTGAACAATTGGATACATGAGAAATCGGAAAATTGTACATGTGTTTAATCGGAAAATCAAAAACTGAAATACCGAAAAATTGAAAAAAATCTTTTGATTTTTCGATTTCCCAACTTAAAATTTTTCCTTTTCACGATTTGTCATTTTTCGATTTTTTAACTAAAAGAACAAATTTAATCGAAAAATCCAAAAATTGAAAATTAGAAACAAAATTTTCAGATGTTTTACAGTTACGGTAAACATGGCAACCGCTGATCAAAATTACTTTTTACTCCCTTCCAAAAACTCGGTGACAAAAAATCAAAAATCGAAAATTTAAAAAAATAAACATCTATTTTCTCGAAATTTTTAAAAAACAGATAATTGAGAAATCGGAAAACTGCCAAAATTGTAAAACTAAAAATCGAAAGTTTTTTGCAGTTGCCCAGAGAAATAAAAATCGAAAGATAGATCAAAAAGTTGCAAATTTAAAAAGCGAGGAATTGAAAAATTCGGAAGTTGAAAAATCGAAAAACTGAAAAATTTAGTACTACTCGCTACGATAAGGCTGATTTTGGCAAATGACCTACTCTCTAAGAAAACAAAGGGCGGGTGGGTGGGGCTAGTACTTGTTGAGATAAGACTGATTTTGGCAGATGACCCACTCTTTTAAGAAAACAAAGGGCGGGTGGGCGGGGCTAGTACTTGTCAAGAAGAGACTGACTTTGGCAAATGACATCCTCTAAGAAAATAAGGGAGGGTGGGCGGGGGGCTAGTACCTGCCAAGATAAGACTAATTTTGGCAGAAGACTTATTCTTCTAAGAAAATAAAGGCTGGTTGGGTGGAGCTAGTACTTGCTAAAAATAAAAAAACTTAAAAATCAAAAAATGACAAATTGAACAATTGAATAAATGAGAAATCGGAAAATCAAAAACTGAAATACCGAAAAACTGAAAAAAATCGTTTGATTTTTCAATTTCCCAAGTTAAAATTTTTCCTTTTCACGATTTGTCATTTTTCGATTTTTTAACTAAAAGAATAAATTTATTCCAACCGAAATTTTGAAAAATCGAAAAATCCAACAATTGAAAATTGAGAAATCAAAGAACTGCCAAAATTGTAAAACTAAAAAATTGAAAGTCTTTTTCAGTTGTCCAGAAAAATAAAAAATCGAATGACCTATTCTTCTAAGAAAATAAAGAATAGGTCATTTGCCAAAATCAGTCGTATCTTGGCAAGTATTTGACTGATTTTTGCAAATGATATATCCTCTAAGAAAATAAGGGTGGGTGGGCGGGGCTAATACTTGTTAAGATAGGACTGATTTTGGCAGATGACCCACTCTTCTAGGAAAATAGAGGGGGGTGGGCGGGTGGTCGGGGCTAGTGGCTAGTACCTAACAGCACATGGTTTTTCCGCATTTTATTATCCGTAGAATTTTCCAAATAATCATAGATATTAGATTTTTTCAGATTTTTAGGGTCTAAAAATTTCAAAGAATTGCCCACGATGACATAGATGTATTTTTGATTCCTAAAAAAAGATTAATAACGTTTTAAAAATTTTAAAAATAATCATGACACTCAAAATACTATTCATGAAGGATTTTGGAGATTTCCAGATTTTTTTTTTTTTTTTAGTATTCGAAGTAAAATAGAATAAAACAAAGTGGCAACATCGCGCACGCGCCACATTTCAAAACCGCTTTTATTCGTGCTTTTCGTGCCGGTTTGATATTTGAAAAGTATTTGACGTTTGTTGAGTAATCGTTACTAAGCACAAACCTAGAAATAATACCAACGAGAATTGCGCACAAATTTGAGGGTTTTAAATGTTACTTGCACAAGTCTTGCGCTAACTCGGACCTAATTCCACAACGAAATACTCTGTCCATATTCTTTCTAGATTTGTGCTACCAGTGGTGTTGCCAACTGTATCAATTGTGCCAACCTAATACAAGCCTTGTGACTTTAATAATTATAAAAAGTAACACCAAATAAAGTTAAACAACATTATGTCAACTTCGTTAATTTTGGATCAAGAGGAAGTGCTAATCAACAATCCCCGCTAATTCCTTCGTTCTTCAGCGACTCCTAGAAGTCGAACCGTGATTTGCGGCGACTTTTCAACCGGTTAAGTGTCGGTTCTCACTTGGGCCTTTGATAAAGATCATGTCGCAAGGTAAATCCGATGTTGGCCACCATCGTACACCGGTTCTATTTATAGTAAGGATAAGGCAGCGCCCGCTGACCTTTAGGAAAACAGAAGAGGTATGAAACAGGTGAATGTTGCGGTCTGATCAGACCTTGACGGGCAGATTTACCATCGGCGCCATCTGGACCGAGATCTCTAATGGCGATTTCGAATCGATCGCCGTCGATAATATTACGTATTTAATTACTTCACTTTATGTAATTTATTGCGGGCAAACGGGCGCCAGGAAACGCGCCGAGATAAGTGGTAATCAGTCCAGGTGCGGGGAATCGTCGAAATATCGGCTCGATTTCGACGAGAAATTCACTTTTAAATCCTGCAGCGTTCGGCCGCAATGACCCAGTGGTAAATGACCCGGAGCTGAAGATTGGGCCATCCCGGAGCCGGTGAAAGCATCGAAATAGTTTAGGAGCTTTGCTTTCACTTTCATCCTTGAGAGGCGATCGGCGGCGCTCCGGAAGGGCGTTCGACTTTTTAACGGTGCGAAATCGATGTTCGCATGACAAGGCGAATCATCTTGTTTACAAACACGAACAAAGAACTGTTATTAGCTGTCGATGCTCCCGTCGAGAGTTACGCAACGGTGGAGAAGTAGAAAAGTCGTGTTAAGGCAGTGGCGTATCCAGGTGTAGTCGTGAGGAGAAGAGTGCTGGGGCGTGATCTGAGTGTGGTTCAGAATTAACAAGTTTTTTGGCTTTGAAGCTTATTGTTGGCTATGGAAATCTAACGGTAGCGAACGTAACTTCGGTAATTGGTAGTGCGGAATTATGAGCGTGGATTTTGACCGAAATGTGCACAAATATGTACAAAATTAATTAATATTTTCTATTATTAGCAAATCTTTAGGAAACTATTTGTTATTTATAATTTATTTCCAATTTTTATGGCACACATTTTTCGAAATAGAACGTTGTTTGTAGATGAGTGAACTGCGTGTTTGTGCAAAAATGACACAAATCTACTTATTTATATGCTAAAATTATTAGCACAATTTATGAAATTCAAAAGAAAAAGAATCAAAGATGGAACTTGTTCGAGCAAGAAGTCTATGGCGACGAAAGCTGCAGTATTTTCCGATTCTGTACTAGCAAGAAGAAAGAAGATTCACGAAGAAGATGAAGAAATAACAGCCATTTTGACTAAAGAGGTTTTAAAGCAAGACTAGAACTAGTCTAACTTACAAGTACATAACTTACTTTAGCAAAAACGACTATTTACCGGTCAGAATATGACCAAACATTCGGTTCATTGAAAAATTGAGCTTTGAAAAGTTGTCAAAAAATTCACAACATTTTGACGTCATGACGTCAGTAAGAGTGAAGCGAGTCTCTGTTTCCGTCCGTCTGTCACTTGTTGGTGATTTCTAGTTGGTAAAACGCCAATCAATACTGTACATCCTTCCCACTAATAATTTGACGATGTCATTTCAAAATTTTCCAAAGTAAATTCTGTTTAAATTTTATCAAATAAACAAACATAATTCTACACCTGTGGTTTGTTTATTAATTCGTTTTATTCGTTACCTTAGACATCCAAATTCTTGGACAAAAATCAAAACTGTACAGTTACATGAGGAAATAACAAATAATGAACACGAAAACGGTAATTTTTCACGTAAAAGTAGTAAAGAATTTTTAAAACAAGGGGGTTAATTCCAAAATCAGCAAATCAAAGCCACTGTAGACGTCGTACGTGCTGTAATCTGTGAGATGAAAGTGAAAGGTGTTGAACGTAGTAATCATATAGGCAGATTAATAGCATCAAAACAAATAGGCGAAGATTGCAGATTCGTTTGATAAATATTGTTACCTTTAACACTTCGTAGGCTTAAAATGATTGTAGGTGCATTCGACAAGGGCGAAATATTTTTCAAAATTTTTATAATATTCCGAATCAAAATTTGCAAGACTCGAATTTGTGTGCTTATTTTTAATTCTATCTAAAAAACCTAAATTCCTGTAAAACCTCACTTTTTGTATTAAATTCGAATATGAAAAAATAGGTCCGCCGTTCCGTCTGTCTGTTGACATGTTTATTAGACACACCATTTGTCTAGTAAAAATAATCCCGAAGATCGAAAAAATATGAACCAACGTACCTAAGATTCTTAGGTACCGTTGGTGTTTTCTTTGTGAAAGAATTTGAAAGAATTTTTCGAGATCCTTAGGATACTTTTTATTAATAAAATCTCGGGGAAACGTGATATTTTGTTTTTAAAATTGTTTGAAAGAATCGTGGGCATCTCTAGGGTCCTTTACTTGAAAGATTATGAAAGAGTCTTGTATCTAGGATCGTTTATTGAAAGAATATAAAAGAATCTAGTATCCCACGATCTTTTTTTTTTTTGAAAAATGTGAAAGTCTTGAGGAACTGTGATATTTTGCGTTTGAAAAAGTTTGAAAGAATCTTGGAGGCTTTCTTTTGAAAGAATTTGAAACCATCTTATGATCCCTTGGTGTTTTGTTTGAGAAACAGTTTGGAAGAATCTTGGGGATCCCGAAGATCCTTTGTCTGAAAAACTATGGAAGAATCCTAGATCTAGGAAAATTTTTTGAAAGAATATGCAAGAATCCTGGCAAGCTATAAAACCTTTTTTTAAGAGTGTGAAAGAATCTTAGGTGCTTTTGGTGTTTTCTTTGTGAAAGAGTTTGAAAGAATTTTGGAGATCCCTAAGATATTTTTTATTAAAGAATATGAAAGAATCTTGGGGAACCGTGTTATTTGGTTTTGAAAGAGTTTGAAAAAATCGTGACGACTCTAGGGCCTTTGATTGAAAGAATACGAAAGAATCATGGATCTAGGATCTTTTATTGGAAGAATTTAAAAGAATTTAGGATCCCCACGACCTTTTTTTTTGAAAGAATGTGAAAAGAGTCTTGGGGAACCGTGATATTTTGCCTTTGGAAAAGTTTGAAAAAATCTTGGAGATCCTTGGTGTCTTGCTTTTGAAAGAATTTGAAACCATCTTATGATTCCCTTTTTTTTTGTTTGAGAAAGAGTTTGGACGAATCTTGGAGATCCCGAAGATCCTTTGGCTGAAAAACTATGGAAGAATCCTAGATCTAGGAAAATTTTTTGAAAGAATATGCAAGAATCCTGGCAAGGTATAGAATCTTTTTTTTTTAAGAGTGTGAAAAAATCTTAGGTGCTTTTGGTGTTTTCTTTGTGAAAGAGTTTGAAAGAATTTTGGAGATCCCTAAGATATTTTTTATTAAAGAATATGGAAGAATCTTGGGGAACCGTGATATTTTGCCTTTCAAAAAGTTTGAAAAAATCTTGGAGATCCTTGGTGTCTTGTTTTTGAAAGAATTTGAAACCATCTTATGATCCCCTAGTGATTTGTTTGAGAAAGAGTTTGTACGAATCTTGGGGATCCCGAAGATCCTTTGGCTGAAAAACTATGGAAGAATCCTAGATTTAGGAAATTTTTTTGAAAGAATATACAAGAATCCTGGCAAGCTATAGAATTTTTTTTTTTTAAGAATCTGAAAGAATCTTAAGTATCTTTGTTGTTTTCTTTGTGAAAGACTTCGAAAGAATTTTGGAAATCCCCAATATCTTTTTTATTAAAGAATATGAAAGAATCTTCGATCTAGGATCTTTTATTAGAAGCATATGTATAAAAGAATCCCAGATCCCCAGGATATTTTTTTTTTGTAAGAGTACGAACGAATCTTAGGTGCCTTTGGTGTTTTCTTTGTCAAAGAGTTTAAAAGAACTTTTAATAATAATAATAATATATGTAATAAATTGTGGAGATTAAAGAATATGAAAGAAGCTTGGGGAACCGTGATATTTTGTTTTTGAAAGAGCTTGACAGAACCGTAGGGATCTCTAGGGCCCTTTGGTTGAAAAATACGGAAGAATTTTGGATCCAGGACCTTTTATTGACAAAATATAAAAGAATCCAAGATTACACGATCTTTTTTTTTTGGACGAATGTGAAAATTCTTGGGGAACCGTGATATTTTGCTTTTGAAAAAGTTCGAAAGAATCTTGGAGGCCCGTGGTGTCTTGCTTTTAAAAGAGTTTGAAACCATTTTATGATCCCCTAGTGTTTTGTTTTAGAAAGAGTTTGACAGGATCTTGGGAATCCCGAAGATCCTTTGACTAAAAGACTATGAAAGAATCTTGAGTCTAGGATAATTTTTTGAAAGAATCTTGGGGAACCGTGATATTTTGTTTTTGGAAGAGTTCTAAAGGATTGTGGGTATCTCTACGATCCTTTACTCGAAAGAATACGAAAAAATCTTTCATCTAGGATCTTTTATTGAAAGAATATAAAAGAATCTGGGATCACCACAATCTTTTTTTTTTTTTGTTTGAAAGAATGTGCAAGAGTCTGTGGGAACCGTGATATTTTGAATTTGAAAAAGTTTGAAATAATCTTGGAGGTCCGTGGTGTCTTGTTTTTGAAAGAATTTGAAAGAATATTGGATATAGTATAATTTTTTGAAAGAATATGAAAGAATCCTGGCAAGCCGTAGAATCTTTTTTTTTAAGAGTATGAAAGAATCTTGGTATTTTCTTTGCGAAAGAATCTTGGGGAACCGTGATATTTTGAATTTGAAATAGTTTGAAAGAATCTTGAAGGTCCGTGGTGTCTTGCTTTTGAAAGAAACTTGGGGATCCTGAAGATCCTTTGGCTGAAGGACTATGAAAGAATCTTGGATCTAGGATAATTTTATCTTGGATCTAGCATAATTTTTGGAAAGAATATGAAAGAATCCTGGAAACCAGTAGAATCTTTTTTTTTTAAGAGTACAAAAGAATCTTAGCTGCCTTTTTTGGTATTTCTTTGTGAAAGAGTTTGAAATAATTTTTGAGATCCCTAAGAACTTTTTTATTAAAAAATATAGAAGCATCTTGGGAACCGTGATATTTTGTTTTTGAAAGAGTTTGAAAGAACTGTGGAGATCTCTAGGGCTTGAAAGTATATGAACGAATCTTAGATCTACGATATTTTATTGAAAGGGGAAAAGCACGGGTAGTCTTTACCTGCATATGGTGTATTAGACGAAGACAGAAACTGAAACATACCAGATGTCGCAATTATTAGAATTTTACAACATCTTGCCAAAAAATAATTCTATTGTAGGGATGGCGTGTTGAAATTCAGACAGGACTTCGTAATCCGCCTCGGATTTCAATAATGAAAAAACTGAACAAAAGAATTTGTAGTCATAACTGTTGCCCCACTAATAAAAATTCTTGTAATTTTCTAAATTAATATAAATCTATTTAATCCAGGTCATTGATCATAATTATTTCAGTTATTGCAATAAATTATTAAAAAAAAAATACACATATAAATAAATAAAAGAGCAAAGCGTATTTATGACCACCGGCGAACAAATTGTGTCGTCATCAAAACGACAGACGCACTTCACAGGATGTCGTAAATTACGCCACACGCTTGGCACTAATTTGAAGTGGCGATTTGAACCATATTTCTTAAAAATGGGTTCTGCGCGACAGATATTTATAACATCCTGCAATAACGTACGAAATATACGCACAATAATCGAATCGATTTGCGTAACTACATACCAACACTTTTCTGGGTGCTACAAGGGAAGTCGCCAGGTCGAGTTACCGCTCACGTGAGTTTCACGTCCCGAACGGTAAATTACAACACACCGGCCATAAAAGCAACAATTCTTTGCGTCAAAACAGCGATAAAGCCGGAGAAAGCAATGTTTTCGTCAAGCCTCGAAATCGAACGTTGTTGATCGGCGATTAAAGCATTGTGTCAATAATAACGTTCATTTATAATCGGTCATGACTGTTTTTAGCCGCCTTCATTGTTCGAGTCTCAGTTAAAAGTTTTCTTTGGCAGAAACGGGAGACTTTTAACACCGTAAAGTTCATTCCGCTGGCCTAGTTCCCTTTTCCTTTTTTCGATTAAGGATAACCGACTCGTTTCCTTGTGGCCTTTAGATAGATAGCCGAGATCGTGTAATTGCGAGGAGATTTTTGTGTGCTATTTCAATTCACTTTCTCCTCCTAATCCTTGTATCAATATTGATCTATGACAATTACCAATTACCTACGGTTACTCTACAAAAAGCGTATTCGCAACTATTTACACTTTCACCACCGACGTTACCGTTACCTACGTTGGGAGTGCTTACAATGACAATAAACGAGGGTGCGTTCGACATTACATCACGTGCGGATTTTTTCTCGAACGGTAATTATTTAATCGCTTCAATTGAACTCATGTGGCGTAATTGCTCCCAAGGTTGGGGAAATTTCTTGGCTGCGCCGATGGCCCGATTGGAGATGGAAATGGAGTAAACTGGGTCACGATTTATTTTCATAATATTCGCCGGCTTTTCGCAAACAATAAATACGAGGGGCCTTGACGACCGTTGGTGTGAGGAAGGTCGCGAATGCAGTGGGCAAGAAATTGTAGAACGTTAACACCAGAGGTTCAAAAGCGGAGGAAAATAACGTGGAGTGTTTCTGCATTTTCTGCAAAACTGTTTTTTACTTCCTGAGCGGGAAGTGACACCTAGAGTGCGAAAAAGTGGTCTTCCGTTTCCGTCTGTCTGTCGTCTGTCGGCCGTCCGTGACGATTTTTGTTAGGCAAATCAAATTTTGTGTCTATTAGGACCATTATGCAATTTTAAAGATTTCGATTATTCAATTTTCCGAGTTTTCAATTTTTCGATTACTCACTTTTTCGATATTTCAGTGTTGGGATTTTCCAATTTTCCAGTTTTTGACGTTTTTAAATTTCTCGATTTTGTAGTGCAATAAGTAGGGTAACTTTCTAATTTTTGAGTTTTAGATTTCTTAAATTTGAGAATTTTTGGTTTCTCGATTTTTCAATTTTTTAAATTATTAGAATTTCGATTTTTCAGTTTTTGGATATGCCAATTTTTCGATCTTTGGACTTTGCGACTTCTTGGTTTTAGATTTTTCAATTTTTCAGTTTTTCGATGTTTAAATTCTTTGATTATTCGATTTTTCAATTTTTCTGTGTTCAAATTTTTCGATTTCTCATTTTTTTGATGTTCAGATTTTTCAATTTTTCGATTGCCCAATGTATTCTTCAATTTTCCGGTTTTTCCATTTTCCTGTTACTCACTTTTTCGATATTCTGGTGTTGGGATTTTTCAGTTTTTTTATTCTTGAATTCCTCGCCTTTACAATTTTTCAATTTTTAAATTTGTGGTTTTTTCAATTCTTGACGTTTCTAAATTTAAAATTTTTCAATTTCCTAATTTCTAGATTAATCGATTTTTTATTTTATTTTTCATTTCACAGTTTCTCAATTCTTCAATTTTTCGATTTTTAAACTTTGATTTTTCAACTTTTTCTCAAGTTTTGATGTTTCAGTTTTTTTCAATATCTCAATTTTTCAGTTTTTCGATTTTTTGATGCTTCGATTCTCGATTGTTAATTTTTCGACATTTTAATTTTCCCATTTAATATGTTAGATTTTTCGATTTTTCAGTTCTTCGATATTTCTATTTTCAATTTATCCATTCCTGCATTTATCAAGATTTCAATTTTTCGATTTTTAATTGATCAATTTTTCAATTTTTTATTTTATTTTTCAAAAGTTTCGATTTTGATTTTTCAATTTCTCGATTTTTCAGTTTTTCGATGTTTCACTTTTGGGATTTTTCAAAATTTGCATTCCTCAAATTTTCGATTTTTCGATTTCTCCATTTTTTACTTTTTTCGATTTTTTTATGTTTCGATTTCCCAATTTTCCAATTTTTCGATATTTATTGTTCAATTTTAAATTTTAGGTTTTTTCAGTTTTTCGATGTTTCACTTTTGGGATTTTTCAAAATTTGCATTCCTCAAATTTTCGATTTTTCGATTTCTCCATTTTTTACTTTTTTCGATTTTTTTATGTTTCGATTTCCCAATTTTCCAATTTTTCGATATTTATTGTTCAATTTTAAATTTTAGGTTTTTTCAGTTTTTGAGGTTTCTAAATTTAAAATTTTTCGATTTCCTAATATCTAGATTAATCGATTTTTTATTTTATTTTTCAATTATACAATTTTTCGATTTTTAGGTTTTTGATTTTTCAATTTGTTGATTTTCTAAATTTTCGATTTTTAAACTTTGATTTTTCAACTTTTCGATTCCTCGATTTTTCAGTTTTTCGATGTTTCACTTTTGGGATTTTTCAAAATTTCAATTCCTCAAATTTTAGATTTTTCGATTTCTCCATTTTTTACTTTTTTCGATTTTTTTTGTTTCGATTTCCCAATTTTTCGATATTTACTGTTCAATTTTAAATTTTAGGTGTTTCGATTTTGGCTATTTCGATTTCTCAATTTTTCGATTTTTTTGACTTCTGGACTTTTCGATTTCCCGATGTTTAAGTTAAGTTCAATTTTTCGATTTTAAAATTTTTGGTTTTTTCAGTTTTTGATGTTTCTAAATTATTCGATTTTTTATTTTTTTATTTTATTTTCCCCTTTCTCGGTTGTTTCTAATTCTTCGATGTTTCGATTTTTCAGTTTTTGAATTTTCAATTTTTTGATTTTTTTAATTTTCGATTTTTCGGTTTCTCAATTTTTCCATGTTTCACTTTTGGGATTTTTCAATACATATTTCAATTCCTCAAATTTTCGATATTTCGATTTGTCTATTTTTTACTTTTTTCAATTTTTTTTGTTTCAATTTCCAAATTTTTCAATGTTTCGATATTTATTGATCATTTTTTAAATTTTAGATTTTCCCATTTTGACCTATTTCGATTTCTTAATTTTTCATTTCAGATGGACTTTTTTTAGTTTATCCATTTTTAAGTTTTTTGGAATTTTCAATTTTACGATTTTTGTTCGATTTTTAAATGTTTGGTTTTTTCAATTTTTGACATTTAAAATTTTATAATTGCTCAATTATTTGATTTTTTTTTCCTATTTCTCGGTTTCTCAATTCTTCAATGTTCCATTTTTTAGTTTTTCAATTCTTCAATTTTTCGATCTTCCAATTTTTGAATTTTTTAAATTTTCGATTTTTCAACTTTTCAAGTTTTCGATGTTTCAGTTGTGGGGTTTTTCAATATTTCAATTCTTTAATTTTTCAATTTTTCCATTTTTTGGTGCTTCGATTTCTCCATTGTTAATTTTTCGATATTTTAATTTTTCAATTTTAGATTTTAGATTTTCACTTTCTTAATTTTTCATTTCAGATGGACTTTTTTAATTTCTCCGATTTTAAGTTCTTTGGATTTTTCAATTTTACGATTTTTAAATTTTTGCTTTTTTCAATTTTTGACATTTAAAATTTTATAATTTCTCAATTATTCGATTTTTTTTTTCGTATTTCTCGGTTTCTCAATTCTTCAATGTTCCATTTTTCAGTTTTTCAATTCTTCAATTTTTCGATCTTCCAATTTTTGGATTTTTTAAATTTTCGATTTTTCAACTTTTCAAGTTTTCGATGTTTCAGTTTTGGAATTTTGCAATACATATTTCAATTCTTCAATTTTTCAATTTTTCGATTTTTTGGCTTCGATTTTAGATTTTAGTTTTTCAATTTCTTAATTTTTCATTTCAGATGGACTATTTTAATTTCTCCGTTTTTAAGTTCTTTGGATTTTTCAATTTTACGATCTTTCCATTTTTCAATTTTAAAATTTTTGCTTTTTTCAATTTTTGACATTTAAAATTTTATAATTTCTCAATTATTCGATTTTTTTTTCCTATTTCTCGGTTTCTCAACTCTTCGATGTTTCGATTTTTCAGTTTTTCAATTCTTCAGTTTTTTAATTTTTTAAATTTTTGATTTTTTAACTTTTCAAGTTTTCGATGTTTCAGTTTTGGGATTTTTCAATATTTCACTTTTTCGATTTTTGATGCTTCGATTTCTCCATTTTTCGATATTTTAATTTTTCAATTTTAGATTTTGAATTTCTTGATTTCCCGATTTTCCGATTTTTCAATTCTTCCGATGTTTCTATTTTCAATTTTTCTTATTTTTAATTTTTCGACTTCTTGTGTTAGTTTTCAGTTTTTCAATTTTTCGATTTCTCGATTGATCGAGATTTCGATTTTTATTGATGAATTTTCAATTTTTAAAAATTTTCCATTTTACAATTTTTTGATATTTCACCTTTGGGATTTTTCAATATTTCAATTCTTCAACTTTTAGATTTTTTGATTTCTCCCTTTTTTACTTTTTTTGATTTTGCTTCGAGTCTGAAATTTTAGATTTTTCAGTTCTTCGACATGTCTATTTTTTCTTCTTCTTGGTTTTAGGTTTTTCAATTTTTGAACGACTTTCCAATTTCCCAGTTTATCGAGATTTCGATCCTGCGATTTTTTTTATTGTTCAATTTCTTGTTTTCTCGATTTTCGATTTTTTTTGTTTTAAATTTTTCAGTAGGTATGTCAATTTTTAACTTTTCGATTTTTCGATTTCTCGAGCTTTTGATGTTTCGATTGATGTTTCAGTATTTGAATTTTTCGGTTTTGATTTTTTGATTTCTTGTTTTTTCGATTTTTCGGCTTCTCGATTTTTCAATTTTTCGATGTTTCACTTTTAGCATTTTTCAATATTTCAATTCTTCGACTTTCCGATTTTTCAATTTCCCCATTTTTTACTTTTTTCGATTTTCCTATCTTTTGATTTATCGACTTTTCAATTTTTCGATATTTATTTTTCAATTCTTAAGTTTTAGATTTTTCAGCTTTTCGATTTCTCGATTTATCGATTTTTGATTTTTCAGTTCTTCGATATTTCTATATGTTTTTTCGATTTTCAGACGTTTCAATTTCTTGGTTTTAGGTTTTTCAGCGTTTTAAACTTTTAAAAGTTTTTATTTTTCGATCTTTGGACTTTCCAATTTCTCAGTTTATCGAGATTTCGGTCTTGCGATTTTTTGACGTCTTGATCTTTTGATGTTTCGATTTCTCGATATTTCTATTTTTGAATTTTTGGAATTTTTTAATTTTTGATTTGTCAGTTTTTGATTTTCCAGTTTTTCGATTTTTTAAAACTTACATTTTTTGATCTTACGATTTTTTGAGTATCGTTTCTTGACATCTCGGTTTTTTGATTTTTTAAATTTTTGGACTTTTCGATTTTTAGACTGCTCGACTTTCAAGTTTTCAATTTTTTGACTTTAATTTTGTGAACTTTTCAATTTTTCGACTTTTCGGATTTTAATTTTTGGATTTTACAATTTTTCGATTATTAAAAGAACTAAAAAAAGTTATCAAAAATGTCCCAAAAACCTAAGAAATGTCCTGTTATCCATAGAAGAGAGTAAAAGTTGTTGAACATAGTAATCATATAGGCACAAAAACAATATTGTTACCTTTGACACTTCTTACTTACGCTTAAAATTATACACAGTTGGAAAGAAAAAGCTAAAAGAGGAAAAGCAAAAGTTCTTTGCCTTGACCACATGCAAAAATCTTCCGCTTCCTCACTGAAGGACAATTTATCTTGCCGATGTAGTCAGCTATGGTATTATGTGTGCAGACATATAAAAAACCTATATAAAGTCAAAAATTTTTCAAAAAACTAAGAACCATCACTTTTTAGCGTCACAAAATCCCACCCATGGTCATCCAACCCATCCCATGTGGGTCTCGCCTCCATTTACGTCCATTTACCCAGGCCTCGTCGCCAACATGACATTTTGCATACGACTGCCCCAAATCCACAGGAAACTGTACTGTTATTAGAGCTAGAACGCGTCTAGCGGATCGTAGTTTTTCGCAATGACGAGGGCGCGAATTTCAAACCCTGCCCACATCAATGACCTTATTAATGCTGGCGGCTCGTAACTGTTATAAATCTACGTTCTCTGTATTCTAAATAAGTGCGCGTTGTTCGGCTTCATTACGCATTACGGATTGCTAGAGCAAATGTGAATGGGCACAGATGGTTGCCGTCTCAAAGACGCTCTTGTTTCATCTTGCAGCGTTTTTTCGCAATTCGCGTTTGAAACGGAAGCCGACGGGACTTGGCAGAGCTCCAGAAGGGTCACGCAAGAGTAATTTTGATGACGGGCGCTGGATTCATGCTCGACGGAAGGGCGGAAAGAAGCTTTGTTTGCGGAGATTGGCTCGAAGCGTTGAGTTTTCCGACGTTTTTCACTAGTTTTGACCAAACTGCAACTTCTACAAAGCTCCTGTACAAAGATTCAATGAAAAAATTTGTCTCAGCAGTAATCATAAGCTTAACTTCGAGTGTTTATGTTTATACATCGAAAGAATGTCACGTAGATATTTTTATGATTTGAATGAGTTTGTCTCCTCAAAACAGAGGACTAAAATTATTAATTAAACCACAATCGAACAAAATGTTCTGAATATTATAATTCTTATTTTAGTATTTTACCATTTATATGATATTCCCAATATACTTATAAAATTGGACAACAATCGGTCCAGCAGTTTCAGAGATTACGTGTCTATACAAAATCAACATAGATAACACGTAGACAGACAGACGGTAACGGGTGACCACATTTGTCGTACTCTAGAGGTCATGAAACGTCGAAAAAACATGAAACTGGGAAGTCGCCCGGTGGACTCGATTAAAAAGTTGTGAAAATTGGTTGAAGGTTATTTCGACGGAACTTCCTTAGCCTCTGAAGTGCAGTCCAACAAATTCGACAAATCATATCATCAAATAAAATCGATAAATTTAATCCGAAAAATCGAAAAATCGAAAAACCCAAAAGCTGAAATCCAAAAAGTGGAAAAATCGAATGATCGAGCAATCGAAACATGAAAAAATCGAAAAATTAAAACATCCAGAAATCGAAAAATTTTAAAAATCTGAAGATTTTTCGATTTTTTGGCTTCTTGACTTTTCGATTTTTCCATGTTTAGGTTTCTAAATTTTTCGATTTCTTAATTTTTCATTTTAGTCGAAATTTTTTAATTTCTCGATTTTTAAGTTTTTCGACTTCTCAATTTTACAATTTTTCGAATTTTCGATGTTTAAATTGTAGGTTTTTTCAATTTTTTTCGTTTATAAATTTAAAATTTTTCAATTTCCTAATCTCTCGATTATTCAATTTTTTTTATTTTACTTTCCCACTTCTCGGTTTCTCAAATTTTCGATGTTTCGATTTTTCAGTTTTTCAAGTCTTCAATTTTTCAATTAGTCGGGTTTCTGATTTTTCAATTTCTTGATTTTTTAAATTTTCGATTTTTCAACTTTTAATAATAATAATAATTTTATTCTACCCTTTAGCATACAATATAAGTACATTGGGTGGTCAAAATATTACATTTAGAAATACAGAGACAAGTATAAAATATAAAAACAAAGCACATAAGAACTAAAAAATATGACATTTACGTACAACCACTATAAGTAGGCTTAAAATTTTGACTTATATGGAAGTTTTGGGGTCTTTCAATATCTCAGTTCTTTAATTTTTCAATTTTAGATTTTAGTTTTTCAATTTCTGGATTTCTTGATTTTTCAAGTTTTCGATGTTTCAGTTTTAGGATTTTTCGATATTTCGATTCCTCAATTTTTCAACTTTTCGATTTTTTGATGCTTCGATTATTCGATTGTTAATTTTTCGGTTTCTCTTCTTGATTTCTCGATTTTTCGAAAAGTCACAAAATTTTAAAAAGCGAAAAAGCGAGATCTCAAGAAATCGAAATTCGAAAAATAAATATAAATATCAAAGAACTAAAAAATCGAAAAATAGAGAAACTGAAAAATTTAAATTGAAAAATTAAAATGGATGAAGAGAAATCTAAATATCAAAAAATTGAAAAAATGCAAAATTTGAAAATTCAATTGAAAAACTGAACTCTCGGGAAATTGAAAATTTTCAAAACTTTAATGACGAAAAATTGGAATATGAAAAAAATGAAAAATTGGGAAATCGAAATAGGTCAAAACTGAAAAATCGAAAAGTTAAAAACCGAAAAATCAAAAAATTCAAAGAAATCAAAATTTCAATTTTCCAATTTTTGGTTTTTCAGTTTTTTAATTTTTTAATTTTTCTTTTTAAATGCTACAATTTCCGATTTTTTGATGTTTCGATTTCTTGACATCTCGGTTTTTCGATTTTTAATATTGTTTGACTTTTCGAATTATATTATTTTTCGACTTTTCGATTTTTACAATTCTTAAATTCTAAATTTTTCTTTTTTTTTTTTAATAATAATGAAAAAACTTTCAGAGTTTAAATAATATATTTGTAGTCACTGCTACACGTGTTTCGGTACACAGTACCGTCTTCAGGCAGAAGAGAAACTCTAAATTTTTCAACATTTCGATGTTGGGAACTTTTCTGGATGTAAGTTTTTCGATTTTTTTGATGTTTCTATTGTTCGATCTTTCGATTTTTCCAACTTTTCAATTTTTCGATTTTTTGATGTTTCTATTGTTCGATCTTTCGATTTTTCCAACTTTTCAATTTCTCGATTTTTCCATTTTCAATCTTCCGATATTTCTATTTTCATATTTTTAATTATTCTAGTTCTTAGTGTTGGAGTTTTCAGTTTTTGAACTTTTTGATTTCTCGATTTATCGAGATTTCGATCTTTTTATTTTTAAAAATTTGTGATTTTCCGACTTTTCGATTTTTCAATTTTTCGGTGTTTCACGTTTGAGAAATTTCAATATTTTGATTTTTTAAATTTTCGATTTTTCGACTTCGATTTTTCAACTTTTCAGATTTACGATTTTTCAAGGTTTCGATGTTTCAGTTTTAGGATTTTTCGATATTTCGATTCTTCAATTTTTCAACTTTTCGATTTTTTGATGCTTCGATTATTCGATTGTTAATTTTTCGATTTCTCTTCTTGATTTCTCGATTTTTCGAAAAATCGAACAATTTCAAAAATCCAAAAAGCGAGATCTCAAGGAATCGAAATTCGAAAAATAAATATAAATATGGAAGAACTAAAAAATCGAAAAATACAGAAACTGAAAATTCTAAATTGAAAAATTAAAATGGATGAAGAGAAATCTAAACATCAAAAAATTGAAAAAATGCAAAACTGGAAAATTCAATTGAAAAACTGAACTCTCGGGAAATTGAAAATTTCCAAAACTGTAATGACGAAAAATTGGAAAATGGAAAAAATGAAAAATCGAAACATCGACAAATTGGAAAATCGAAAAATCGAAACAGAAAAATTCAAAAACTGAAACATCGAGAAATCGAAAATTAGAATTCGAAAAAATGAAAAATTGGGAAATCGAAATAGGTCAAAACTGAAAAATCGAAAAGTTAAAAACAGAAAAATCAAAAAATTCAAAGAAATCGATATTTCAATTATTCAATTTTTGATTTTTCAGTTTTTTAATTTTTCAATTTTTCTTTTTAAATGTTACAATTTACGATTTTACAATTTTTTGATGTTTCGATTTCTTGACATCTCGGTTTTTCGATTTTTAATATTGTTTGACTTTTCGAATTATATTATGTTTCGACTTTTCGATGTTTAGATTTCTTGAATTTTGAATTTTTCAACATTTCGATGTTGGGAAGTTTTCTGGATGTTAGTTTTTCGATTTTTTTGATGTTTCTATCGTTCGATCTTTCGATTTTTCCAACTTTTCAATTTTTCGATTTTTTGATGCTTCGATTTCTCGATTGTTAATTTTTCTATATTTTAATTTCTCAATTTCTCGATTTTTCGATTTGCAATCTTCCGATTTTTCTATTTTCATATTTTTAATTATTCTACTTCTTAGTGTTGGAGTTTTCAGTTTCTGAACTTTTTGATTTCTCGATTTATCGACATTTCGATCTTTTTATTTTTAAAAATTTACGATTTTCCGACTTTTCGATTTTTCAATTTTTCGGTGTTTCACGTTTGGGAAATTTCAATATTTTGATTTTTTAAATTTTCGATTTTTCGACTTTTCAGATTTTCGATTTTTCAAGGTTTCGATATTTCGATTCTTCAATTTTTCAACTTTTCGATTTTTTTTGATGCTTCGATTATTCGATTGTTAATTTTTCGATTTCTCTTCTTGATTTCTCGATTTTTCGAAAAGTCGAACAATTTCAAAAATCCAAAAAGCGAGATCTCAAGGAATCAAAATTCGAAAAATAGAAAATTCTAAATTGAAAAATTAAAATGGATGAAGAGAAATCTAAACATCAAAAAATTGAAAAATTGCAAAATTGGAAAATTCAATTGAAAAACTGAACTCTCGGGAAATTGAAAATTTCCAAAACTGTAATGACGAAAAATTGGAAAATGGAAAAAATGAAAAATCGAAACATCGACAAATTGGAAAATCGAAAATTCGAAACAGAAAAATTCAAAAACTGAAACATCGAGAAATCGAAAATTAGAGCGAAAATTGGGAAATCGAAAGAGGTCAAAACTGAAAAATCGAAAAGGTAAAAACTGAAAAATCAAAAAATTCAAAGAAATCGATATTTCAATTTTTCAATTTTTGATTTTTCAGTTTTTTAATTTTTCAATTTTTCTTTTTAAATGTTACAATTTACGATTTTGCGATTTTTTGATTTTTTGATGTTTCGTTTTCTAGACATCTCGGTTTTTCGATTTTTAATATTGTTTGACTTTTCGAATGATATTATTTTTCGACTTTTCGATTTTTTGATTTCTTGAATTCGGAATTTTTCAACATTTCGATGTAGGGAATATATGCATTTTTCGATTTTGCGAATTTTCAATTTTTCGATTTCTCGAGATTTTGACATTTCAATCTTTTGATTATTCAATTTCTCGATTTTTAAATTCTTTAATGTTCCAATTGATTTTCAATTGATTTCTCGGATTTTCCATTTTCCGAATTTTCAATTTTTCGATTTCCCAGTTTTTCGTCATTTTAGTTTTGGAATGATTCAATTTCCGAATTTTTCTGTTTTTAGATTACTCCATTTTCTAATTTTTCTAATTTTCGATTTTTTAGGTTTCGGATTTTCGATGATTGATTTCTCGGTTTTGTTTTTTCGATTTTTCAATTTTTAGAATTTTTAAATTTTTAATTTTTCAATTTTGCGATTTTTTGATGCTTTGATTATTCAATTGTTAATTTTTCGGTTTCTCTTCTTGATTTCTCGATTTTGCAAAAAGTCGAAACATTTTAAAAACCGAAAAAGCGAGATCTCAAGAAATCGAAATTCGAAAAATAGAAAAACTGAAAAATCTAAATTGAAAAATTAAAATCAATGTCGAGAAATATAAACAACAAAAAAATTGAAAAATTGCAAAATTGGAAAATTCAATTGAAAAACTGAAATCTCGGGAAATTGAAAATTTCCAAAACTGAAATGACGAAAAATTGAGAAATGGAAAAAATGAAAAATCGAAACATCGAAAAATTGGAAAATCGAATAATAAATCGAGACAGAAAAATTCAAAAACTTCGTCGAGGAATCGAAAATTAGAGAGCTCGAAAAAATTAAAAATTGAGAAATCGAAAAAGGTCAAAACCGAAAAATCGAAAACTTAAAAACTGAAAGATAAAAAAATTAAAATTCAAAGAATTCTTTTTTCTTTTTAAATGTTACAATTTACGATTTTACGATTCTTTTATGTTTCCATTTCTTGACATTTCGGTTTTTCGATTTTTTGGTTTCTCAATTTTTCAACATTTCGATGTTGGGAACTTTTCTGGATGTTAGTTTTTCGATTGCTCGATCTTTCGATTTTTTATTTTTCGTCATTTTAGTTTTGGAATGATTCAATTTCCGGAGTTTTTAGATTATTCCATTTTCTAATTTTTCTAATTTTCGATTTTTTAGGTTTTGGATTTTCGATGTATTGATTTCTCGGTTTCGTTTTTTCAATCTGTCAATTTTTAGAATTGTTAAAGTTTTAATTTTTCAATTTTTAAATGTTACATTTTCATTTTACGACTTTGTGATGTTTCGACTTCTTTACATCTCGGTTTTTCGGTTTTTAATATTTTTAGAGTTTTCGATTTACAGATTTCCCGATTTTTCATTTATAGCCATTATAGTTTTTCGAATTTTGTGATTTTTCGATTGCTCGACTTTTCGGTTTTTCAATTTCAAATTTGCGTATCCATCCCCACCCATGATTCGATGACGTCATCTCAATATTTTACCACGCAAATCGTACTCAAATTTCGTACTCCTTGTTTATAAGTCCGCTCTTATACCGGGTGTTTCTTTTATTTGATACAACCTCTGTAAATTTTTATTTTTAAAGATAAATCTGTAGTTCTTTGAGCAAATTTGTATCATTTTAAAAGATCTAGTGATGACAACAATTTTTCAATTGTTTTTCAAGCAACTAGATTTTGAAATAAACGGAAAATTTTGGAGATATTTTACTAAATAACTTTTTTATTATTGATTTTAGAATATTGGTTGCTTGTGATTTTTTGTAGTGAAAAAATCAATCTTTCCATTTATGAAAAAATATACCTAGTGTTCCATTAAAAAAAAATAAGTTGACGTCATTTCCGGTCCTACCGCCAGTGATAATAAAAATGTGTGCTTACCATCATATAAATCTTTGAGAATGATACAAATTTGGTTAAAGAACTACGGGTTTATCTTCAAGAATAAAAAAGTTACAGGGGTTGTATCAAATAAAAGAAACACCCTGTATTTGACTTTCGATATCGAATTGTAGATTTTTGTAAATAAAATCGATGTTGTGAATTTTTAGACAAATTTTTAATGAAAATTTCGACTTTTCGCCTTTAACAATTACCTCAAGAGACTTTTTGGAAAACTTAATTTTTCGTTATGAAATTTTTGACCTTTTTCCGAGCTCTTTTTAAGTAGTCCTTAATAAAGGGAAGTACTTTTTCTGCGAAAAGCGAAAAATTTGAAGTACAATTAGCTTCAAGCTAGTTATTATTAAAAACCACGGACAAAAAATCATTATCAGAAACGACCTGTTTCTTACAGATAAATCCAAACCGCTGACCGTAAAGTGTTTATGCACAAATTTTATAAACTGTGCTAATAATTTCAGCATAGAAATAAGTAGATCTGTGTCATTTTTGCATTCTTTCCAAACCTATGGCGCAATCGACCAGAAAATAGCCAACCCATTAACATACCCATTTTAATTATTGAACCCGCAGCAACAAAATCGCCCAGAACCCTGAACCCTCGCTCGCCCTCGACACCAGCGTATTGATTAAATAATAAACCATTCCACCCAACACCAACAATACCCTATTAGTCAGCGGTCACTTTTGAAATCCGCCAGCCATGAATTTCGTTTTGTGGAAAAGTCGCGGATCGTTCCGGATATCCGGTTAAGTGTATCGCCGACTGTTTCCCTTCATCTCGCTAATGGATTAATTTACCCGGCACGTAAAGCACAGGACAATCCAAACATTGCATACTCATTAGAGAAGACACAGCCGATCAGAATACAATTATCAAATCGCTTACTTTCACGACTTATGAGGTCCCCTGCTGTCAAGGTCCACGTCGTAAATCGCGTCACGTGTTCAGAAGGTCTGCAGTTTACCTTAGGAGATGGTTTCGGATGGTTTAGTCACGAGATGGTTCAGCGAAGAAGAATTCGCCGCTCTCGATTCAACGACAGGGAAACCCTCGGTCGAGCATTCTCGAAATAGCGTCGCTGGAGAAGGAGTGCTCGTTTCCGGTGAATGTGCGGTTCTTTTCTTTGTTGGCGAGGAGAAAAATGCGCCCTTGTTCCCTTGTTGGTTTAATGGATTGGGGGCGAATTAACGGATAAATATTTGACGGGGAATTGCTTTGTTACTTTTACGTGGATCGTGTCCATTACTTAAATTGCAGGCGGTTAGTTTAATAAATCGACGGCGAGTGTGCAAAAGCCGGAATAAATGCGATAATAATAAAAGAATGTGATTAATAACTTAGGGAAAACCGTCTCGATTGCAATTTTAAGGAGTCGAATTCATTTTAAATGTTCCGAGGCTGAAAGTGAACACTCGAACCAATTTCAAACCAACGTACCTTAAATGGAAATAAGAAAAAATTGAAATGGGAACTAAAACCGAGCAAAGCCTATTTAGACGACTTCCAAGTCAAACAAAGACATTTCAAGATATCCAAAGGACAGAATTTCTGCGTAGAATTAAAGATACCACCAAAACAACAGAAAGTAGTTTCTGAAAACTGAACATTCTCTTCTTATGTAAAATTAAACGCTGGTTATGATTTTAATACTCGCACTATAGATATCTGCTGTAACATGTCGGGACACTACGAAATATGTATATTTAAAGCAGCGGGAAAAACGTAGATGTTTTCAATTTCTAAGTGAATGCTTAACTTCAACTGTTTATGCTTATCCATCGAAAGGATTCGACTATTAGCACGTTCAGAGTAGAAGCATCTCTGCATCAGCAGTTGGAAGAAAATAAAAATTGACTGGTTTTTCCCATCGCCCCAAAGAAAATTAGAAAACGAATTTACAAAAATTTTTGGATGTTTCATTTTTATGGAATTTTTCAATATTTCGATTTTTTGATGTTTTAATTTATCACATTTTAAAATTTTACATTTTTTCCGATTTTTCAGTTCTTCAAATTTTTAAATTTTCGATTCTTTAGTTTTTTGGTACTTCGATTTCTCGACACTTCCGATTTTTCGACTTCTCGGTTTTAGGTTTTTCAATCTTTTGATGTCTCGATTTCTCGATGTATCTGGTTTTGAATTTTTCGATGTTTCAATTTTTCAGTGTTACAATTTTTCGATTTCTTAGAATTCGGATTTCCGGATTTTTCGATTTGTCAGTTCTTAAATTGTGGATTTTTGAATTTTTCAATTCTATTTTTTGATAATTTGATTTCTCGATTTTTCAATTTTTCGATATTTTAATTTTTAAATTTTTAAAATTTTAGATTTTTCGATTTTTCAGTTGTTCGATATTTCAATTTCTCAAATTTTAAAATTTTTGACTTTTTTGCAACGGCAATAATGCGAAAGGAAAAAATACAATTTATAGATTTTTTCCGTATATTTATAATCTGAGGTCATTTTTGTTTTATTCCTTAAAATAACTTAGAAACGAGTGAAAATATTTGCAAAAGTTTTCAAAAAAAAAGGTTTAAATTTGAAAAAAAAAACACTGGGATACTAGAACTTTTCTTCAAAGTAACGAATCTGAAGTAATATTCAAACTGTCTCTAAAAATAAGAAAAATAATTTCCAAAAATTTTCCAAAAAACGTTAAAAGGGTTTCGATTCAACGGAAAAAAACGACCAAGTTATAGAGAATTCTAAAATTATTAAAATAATTTAGAAAATGGTAAAAATATTTGTCAAAATTTTCAAAAAAGAGCTTTAAATTGCCTATTGAAAAGAAAAAAATACTGAGCCACTAAAAGCTTTCTTCAAAGTAATGAATCTGCGGTAACATTCAAATTGTTTCTAAAAATAATCGAAAACATGAGAAAAATTATTTCTCAACATTTTCCAAAAAACGTTAAAAGGGTCTCGATTCAAAAGAAAAAAACACTAAATTTTAGAGAATTCTCTGTAGATTAATAATAATTTGACGTCACTTTGATTCTGCCCATTCCAACAACCGAGAAAAGTGGCACAATGTTTTTCAAAATTTTTCAAAAAAGTCCAAAAATTGCTAAAACGGCAGCAATAAATACAAAAGGAAAACAATTTTTAGAGTTTTTCGTATATTTATAATCTGATGTCTTTTATTTCTACTCCTTAAATTAACTTAGAAAATGGTGAAAATATGTCAAAAAATTTTCATCAAAACGTTAAAATGGTTTCCATTTAAAGGAAAAAAGGCCTAAGTTATAGAGAATTTTTTGTAGATTCAAATTAATTTGACGTCATTTTAATTCTGTGCATTGCAATAATCGAGCAAAGTGGCAAAACGTGTTTTCAAAATTTTTCGAAAAATATCCAAAAATGGTTAAAATGGCAGTAATGGGGAAGGAATAAAATGCCGATTCATAGAGTTTTTCGAAGATTTACAATCATTTTTGTTCTACTCCTTGAAATAATTTGGAAAATGGTGAACATGTTTTCCACAAATTTTCAAAAAAAGGTTTAAATTGCCCATTCAAAAGGAAAAAAACACTGGGCTACTAGAACATTTCCTCAGAATAGCAAATCTGAAATAATATTTAAAGTGTCTCTACAAACGACTGAGAAAATTAGAAAAATAGTTTCTAAAAATTTTCCAAAAAACATTAAAATGATCTTCATTTAAAGGGAAAAAGTCCTAAGTTATAGAGGATTATTTGTAGATTAATATTTTAATGTTATTTTAATTCTGCTCATTCCAACAACCGAGAAAAGTTGCAGAATATTTTTCAAAATTTTTCAAAAAAATTCCAAAAATGGCTAAAACGGCAGCAATGCGAAAGGAAAAAATACTGATTTATAGATGTTTTCGTATAAATTTATAATCTGATGTCTTTTATTTCTACTCCTTAAATTACCTTAGAAAATGGTGAAAATATGTCCAAAAATTTTCATCAAAACGTTAAAACAGTCTCCATTCAAAGGAAAAAAGACCTAAGTTATCGAGAATTCTTTGCAGATTCATGTTAATTTGACGTCATTTTGATTCTGTGCATTCCGATAAACGAGAAAAATGACAAAACATGTTTTCAAAATTTTTCGAAAAATTTCCAAAGATTGTTACGACGACAGCTATGTGGAAGACAAAAAATACCAGAAATAGAATTTTTCCTAGATTTACATTCTGTGGTAATTTTTGTTCGACTCCTTGAAATCACTTAGAAAATCGTGATATTTTCAAAAAATTTCAAAAAAAGGTTTGAATTGCCCATTCAAAAAGAAAAAGACAGTGGACTACTAGAACATTTCGTCAGAGTAATAACTCTGAAATAATATTTAAACTGTCTTTACAAACGACTGAGAAAATGAGAAAAATAATTTTCAAAAATTAAAAACGTTAAAATGATCTTCATTTAAAGGGAAAAAGTCCTAAGCTAGATTAATATTTTGGCGTCATTTTAATACTGCGCATTCCCACCATCGAGAAAAATGGCAGAATATTTTTCAAAATTTTTCATAAAATTTCCAAAATTTGCTGAAAGGGAAAGCAATGCGAAAGAAAAAAATACTGATTTATAGATTTTTTTCTATATTAATAATCTTATGTTATTTTTGTTCTACTGCTTAAAATACATAACTTAGAAAATGGTAAAAATATTTCCAAACATTTTTCGAAAAACGTTGAAAGGGTCTCGATTCAAAGAAAAAAAAACGTCTGAGGGGCCAATTCCAAGTTGGTGGCGCAAGTCACTGGTGCAGCGCAACTTTATAATGCTAACTTGGGTATCAAATGCTGGTTGCTAGGGGTGACGGAATCAACAAACGCAGTTTTGTCGAACTTTCCATTGAAATTTGCACCATGGAGTTGCGGCACCTCTAGTAGGCAGTGCAAGTTGGCGCAATTTATCTCGAAAAATTGCGCTTGTTTATTCCGTCACCCCTAGCAACCAGCATTTGATACCCAAATTAGCATTATAAAGTTGCGCTGCACCAGTGACTTGCGCCACCAACTTGGAATTGGCCCCTAAGTTACAGAGAATAATTTGTAGACTAATAATTTAATGTCACTTTGATTGTGCCAACCGAGAAAGTGGCAGAATGTTTTTCAAAAATTTTCAAAAAATTTCCAAAAATCGCTAAAACGGCAGCAATGCGAAAAGAAACAATAATGATTTATAGATTTTTTTCGTATATTTATAATCTGCGGTCGTTTTTGTTCTACCTCTTAAAATAACTTGGAAAATGGTGAAAATATTTCCAAAACTTTTCAAAAAAAAGAGGTTTAAATTGTCCATTGAAAAGAAAAAAAACACTAGGCTACTGGAGCATTTTCTTCAAAGTAATTAATCTGAAGTAATATTCAAATTGTCTCTAAAAATAACCGAAAAAATGAGAACAATGATTTCCAAAAATTTTCCAAAAAACGTTAAAAGGGTTTCGAAACGAAAAAACGACTAGGTTATAGAGAATAATTTATCGATTAATAATAATTTGATTTTGCCCATTCCAACAACCGAGAAATGCGGCAGAATATTTTATAAACAGCAAGCAATGCGAAAGGAAAAATACTGATTTATAGATTTTTCGTATATTTATAATCTGAGGTATTTTTTTTGCAAAATTTTTCAAAAAATAAGGTTTTATTTGTCTATTGAAAAGTAAAAAAACACTGGTCTACTGGAACCTTCAAATTAACGAATCTGGAGTAATATTCAAACTGTCTCTAAAAATAATCGAAAAATGGGAAAACTAATTTCCAAAAATTTTCCAAAAAACGTTCAAAGGGTCTCGATTCAAAGAAAAAAACGACCGAGTTGGAGAGAATTCTTTGTAGAATAATACTTTGACCTTCTGCCCTTTCCAACAACAGAGAAAAGTGGCAGAATATTTTTCAAAATTAAAAAAAAAATCCAAAAATCGCTAAAACGACAGCAATGCGAGAGGAAAAAATACTGGTTTATAGATTTTTTCGTCTATTTATAATCTGAGATCATTTTTGTTCTACTCCTTAAAATAACTTAGAAAATGGTGAACATACGTCCAAAAATTTTCATCAAAACGTTAAAATGGTCTCCATTCAAAGAAAAAAAGACCTAAGTTATAGAGAATTCTTCGTAGATTCATATTAATTTACGTCATTTTAATTCTGTGCATTCCGACAAACGAGAAAAGTGACAAAACATGTTTTCAAAATTTTTCGAAAAATTACCAAAAATTGTTAAGACGGCAGCCATGCGAAACGAAAAATACTGATTATAGAGTTTTTCGAAGATTTACAATCTGTGAACATTTCTTCAAAGTGACGAATCTGAAGTAATATTCAAACTGTTTTTGCAAGCGACCGAGGAAATTAGAAAAATTAGTCCCAAAAATTTTCCAAAAACGTTAAAATGGCTTCCATTCAAAGGAACAAAAGGACAAAGTTATAGAGAATTCTTTGCAATAATAATTTGATGTCACTTTGATTCTGCCCATTCTAACAACCGAGAAAAGTGGCAGAATATTTTTTACAATTTTTCAAAATATTTCCAAAAATTGTTAAAACGACAGCAATGCGAAAGGAAAATATACTGATTTATAGATTATTTCGTATTTTTATAATTAGGGGTCATTCTTGTTCCACTCTCCAAAATAACTTAGAAAATGGTAAAAATATTTGTATTAATTTTCAAAAAAGAGGTTTTATTTGCCCATTGAAAAGAAAAAAACACTGGGCTACTGGAACCTTTCTTTAAAGTAACGAATCTTAAGTAATATTAAAATTGTCTCTAAAAATAAACGAAAAATTAGAAAAATAATAATTTCCAAAAATTGTCCAAAAAACGTTAAAAAGGTCTTGATTCAAAGGAAAAAAAACGACCAAGTGATAGAGAATAGTTTGTAGCTTAATAATTTGACGTCATTTTGATTCTGCCCATTCCAACAACCAAGAGAAGTGGCAGAATGTTTTTCAACATTTTTCAAAAAAGTCCAAAAATTGCTAAAACGGCAGCAATACAAAAGGAAAAAAATGTTTAAAGTTTTTCGTACATTTATAATCTGATGTCTTTTATTTCAACTCTTTACATTAATTTAGAAAATGGTGAAAATATGTCCAAAAATTTTCATCAAAACGTTAAAACAGTCTCCATTTAAAGGAAAAAAGGCCTAACTTATCGAGAATTCTTTGGAGATTCATATTAATTTGACGTCATTTTGATTCTGTGCATTCCGACAAACGAGAAAAATAACAAAACATGTTTTCAAAATTTTTCGAAAAATTTCCAAATTGTTACGACGGCAGCTATGTGTAAGGCAAAAAATACCAGAAATAGAATTTTTCGTAGATTTACATTCTGTGGTCATTTTTGTTCGACTCCTTGAAATCACTTAGAAAATCTTGAAAATATTTTCCAAAAATTTTCAAAAAAAGATTTGAATTGCCCATTCAAAAAGAAAAAACACTGGGCTACTAGAACATTTCCTCAGAGTAATCTGAAGTAATATTCAAACTGTCTCTGCAAACGACCAAGAAAATTAGAAAAATTATTTCCAAAAACTTTTCCAAAAAACGTTAAAATGGTCTTCATTGATATTTTGGCGTCATTTTAATTCTGCCCATTCCAACCGCCGAGAAAAAGGCAAAACGTGTTTTCAAAATTTTTCCAAAAATTTCCAAAAATGCTGATTATAGACTTTTTCGTAGATTTACAATCTGTCAAACACTGGGTTACTAGAACATTTCTTCAAAGTAATGAATCTGAAGTAATATTCAAACTGTTTCTGCAAACGACCGAGAAAATTAGAAAAATTAGTCCCAGAAATTTTCCAAAAACATTCCATTCAAAGGAACAAAAGGACAAAGTTATAGAGAATTCTTTGCAAAGTAATAATTTGATGATCTGCTCATTCTACAACCGAGAAACGTGGCACAATATTTTTCAAAATTTTCCAAAAATTTTTAGATTTTTAGTTTTGCAATATTCGTTTCACATTTTTCAGCTTGTCGATTTGTAAATTTCTCATTTCAATATTTCTAGTTTTCAATTTCGGATTTTTGGATGTTGTAACGTTAGAATTTTCCGATTGTTCAATTTTTCGATTTCTAAATTTGTTGACCTTTCTTTCAATTGTGTTCTTTTCAATTTGAAATTGATCAATATTTCAGTTTTTAGACTTCTCAATTTTTCAGTTCCTCGATTTTTAATTTACGAATTTTATTAATCTTTCATTTTCTTATTTACTAGTGTTTTATTAGTTTGTAACTGATTTAAATTTCTTCTAGAACGTGATACTTCATTTGACGACTAGTTGATTTCATATTTTTTCGACAGTTTAAAGTTTTTAGAGTATGGAAAAGTAGGTCTTCCGTTGTGAAATTCTAGAAGCATAATTTAGGATCACCCTATAGCTGGTAAAAGCCCAACTAAAATTTGTCCGGTATTATCTAATTGTCCCCAATAAAAATGAATATTAAGAAAATCTTACTGACCTAACCCGACCTATACTGGATAATCCACTCCTATTTTTATAAATATTATAAAAAATGGGAATAATCGAATGTTATAGTTTATCTAAGAAACAAAACTTGTTGATTCGATGCGCTTCAAGGGCGAGAAAACTATACAAACATCTTTCCATCACGTGCGTGCACTAAAGTATCACGAACATCGTTACTGAAAAGCCACAAGGGTGACGGACGCAGGCTGCAGCCCTGCGGAGCTCCAGAATAATATCCCCATCGATTTAGTTCCTTCCGCTCCGAAGAAATCGGAAGCACATCTATTTACCCAGAGGAAAGATCAACGTTCTCCGACTCTCATTGATAAAAACTAAGGTCGCATACTTGTCCGATAATCGTAATTTCCAAGCGACGATGGCCTAGGGCCAGTCTCGAACATTACCAACAGACAATGACATCGACAATCGAAAAGTTTGCCAGCGTGTCAAATCGATCAGAATGCAATAAGTGAATCGGTGCGGTTTTGTTTCGGATCGTGTACATGGCTGTCATGGCACGACCTTCTCTACATTATAATCGGCTCATTTTATGCCAACAACGCTTTGGTTTCGTTGGGGTCACGAATTTTCTTTAACCCAGACGAAGAAGCGAAGCGTCGTTATATAATTTCACTTGATCGAGAACGTTTTGATTGGGAGTTGGCTCTAGATTTGTGTTTGATTGTTTCGCGTGAATCTTCGCTAGATTAGATTAGTCCATGAACTAGTTTTTGTGCTTTTGCATAATAATTTATTCCGTCTGTGGGGAAAGTTTGTCGTTTATCGATCAGCCGGTGAAGGTGGCACGTTAATGGGAAAAACGATGTCTGAGTGGGTTTGGAAGGGTCCAATCGAGGGAACTAGGTTGGAAGAATCGGCCCGAATCTTCGTTTTGTGTACATCGAGCAAATACTAGACTAGACTAGAATCGAAAACACTTCACTTTTCCATTGTGGGCGTAAGTCGAGTGTCGCCGCGAATGCTCACCGAATTAGGTCAGTCGGGACTTTGAATCGGTAATTAAAAACACAGACTGTTGTTTACGCCTTGTGAGCACTCGGACAAGTCCTTTTCCCTGCCGAGTGAATTACCAGAGAGCATTGTCCTCGGACGCAAGTAAGCGAGGAAAAAATCACCGGTCAACAAATTTCAACCAGTGATTCACTTAAGCTGGAACTGTACTTTTGGAATTCTTTTTTAATTGTGATTTTTAAGTGCGACTAGATTAAGCCAGGTCAAGGAACAAATTCCATCGGAAGAATTCGGTCTGGGAAGATTAGCGTTGCACAACCGATGCGACGATTATCTCGCAGTGGGAAGATCGTTTAGACGTCTTTATGGGAAATGTGAAATTAGCGATGAAGAGATAATAACACTGGAGGTGTTATTTGGTCGAATTAGTTTCGAAAAAGTCGCTGGAAAAAAATCCGTTCGGAGAATGGGAATATGGGAAGTTACATTGAAGAGTCGGTTGAATGTTGACGGCTGGCCTTCGATTGATGATAACAATGAGTTTTGCTAAGATCTGCACGTGTGGTGGCGACTACAAGGAAAGGCGGTTTTAATCTCGGTTTTCAGTTGCGTTAAGCGTACATGACATTTGCGGTATATTCATAATTAATTGATTCATTGATTGTCGATTCGAAGGTTATTTCAAAAAATTAAAATTTTATGTACGCCAAAATAACACCGGGAAAAATGTATTCTCAGTTTCTCAGCACATGCTTAACTTGAACTGTTTATGTTTATAAGATTTCAAAGTTAACTGACAAAATAATGTTATACAAATTTTATTTTACAAAATTTAAATAACACTTATGCTACTGTAAATTTTGGAGCTGATGCCAAGCCATTATTGGTGGTGATTAGGCAAATTTTGGTTGGCAATTTGCCATCTACACGATCGTCATAACATACTCATAAAATTTGACAACAGCCGGTCCAGTAGTTTCGACGATTATCTGTTTAATAAAAATTGATACAGACAGACGGAAACTCGAGACCTACTTTAACGTTCACTAGGAGTCATGAAACGTCGTCACTCGTCAGATAGACCCTATTACAATTGGGATAAATTTTTCATTCGTTGTCAGACCGAGGGGCGGAGCGTAACTGCAAAATCTATACTTCCCTTTAAAAATGTATCATTTTGAACATGTTTTAAGTTTCTTGTTGTGAAAAGAAGACTACGTACTTGTATTTTTAAAGAAGGGAAAAATATAAGCCCCGCCCACCCACCCTATCGCAATTGTGATGATTTCTTTTTATTCGTCGTGGGTTAGAGGGGCGGAGCTTAACTGCAAAATGGTCATTTTTCTACAAGAAATTACCATGTGAAAAGAAGACTACTAGTGTATTAAAGAAAGGACATAAAAATCGAGAAATTTTAAAATAGAACTAAAATCGAGAAACGGAAAAATTAAAAATCATGAATTTCAAAAATCAAAAAACCCAAAAATTAAAAATGTCATAAATTTAAAAATGAAAACTAGGAAAATTATAACAGAAATATTAATGAAATGCAAAAATGAAAAAACGAAACACTGAAAAATGTCACAAGTGAAGAAAATCGAAAATTTGAAAAACCGAAAAATTGTAACTTCGAAACAGTGCAAAATTTTGCAGTTGAAAAAAATCTAAAAATTGAGAAAATAAGAAATTGAGAAATCGGAAAATTGTAACATCGGAAAATTCAAAAATTATAAATCGAAAAAATGAAAAACAGAGATCTAAAAACTGAAAATTGAAAACTAGGAAAATTCAAAAATTGAGAAATAGAAAAATCGAAAAATTCGAAATTTGAAATTGAAAACTAGAAAAATTTAAAAAACCAAAAATTGTAAAATTGAAACATTGAAAAATCTTACAGTTGAAAAAAATCGGAAAATTAACAAAATGGGATTAAAATACCACATGCATCGAAAAATTCAAAATTAAAAATCGAGAAAATGAAAAATTGAGAAATAGAAAAATCGAAAAATTCGAAATTTGAAATTGAAAACTAGAAAAATTTAAAAAACCAAAAATTGTAAAATTGAAACATTGAAAAATCTTACAATTGAAAAAAATCGGAAAATTAACAAAATGGGATTAAAATACGACATGCATCGAAAAATTCAAAATTAAAAATCGAGAAAATGAAAAATTGAGAAATCTAAAAATTGAAAACTAGGAAAATTGAAAAATCGAAAAATTGAAAAATCGAGAAATTAGAAAATCGGAAAATTGTAATATTAAAAAATTGAAAAGTTCAAAAATTAAAAATCGAAAAAATATAAAACTGAGAGATCTAAAAAGTGAAAATTGAAAATTAGGAAAATTCAAAAACCGAGAAATTGTGAAATCGAGAAATTGAAAAATCGGAAAATTCTACGATTACAACATCCAAAAATTAAAAATTTGAAATTGGAAACTAGAAAAATTGGAAAAGTAAAATTCAATGAATGAAAAATCTAAAAATGAAAACATCAAAAATTTCAAAAACCGAAAATTGTAAAATTGAAAGATTGAAAAATCTCACAATTGAAAAAAATTGGAAAATTGAGAAAATGAGAAATTGAGAAATCGGAAAATTGTAACATCGAAAAATTCAAAAATTAAAAATCGAGAAAATGAAAAATTGAAAACTAGGAAAATTCAAAAATTGAAAAATCGAAAAGCTGAAAAATGCGAAACGAAAAATTCAAAAATTGAAAAATCGAAAAGCTGAAAAATGCGAAACGGAAAATTACAAAACTGAAAAATCTAAAAATGGAAACTTTGAAAATTTCAAAAACCAAAAATTGTGACATTTAAACATTGAAAAATACAAAAATTAAAAATCGAAAAAATGAAAAACAGAGATCTAAAAACTGAAAATTGAAAACTAAGAAAATTCAAAAATCGAGCAATTGAAAAATCGAAAAATTCAAAACTGAAAAATTCTAACTTTACAACATCCAAAAATTCAAAATTTGAAACTGAAAACTAGAAACATTGGAAATGCAAAAATTCAATGAATGAAAAATCCGAAAATGAAAACATCAAAAATTTCAAAAACCAAAAATTGTAAAATTGACACATTGAAAAATCTTACAATTGAAAAAAATCGGAAAATTGAGAAAGTGAGAAAATGAAAAAACGAAAAATTAAAAAATCAAAAATCGGGAAAATGAATAATTGAGAAATCGAAAAATTGAAAAATCGGAAAATTACAACATCCAAAAACCCAAATTTTTAAATTGAAAATTAGAAAAATTAAATGAATGAAAAATTGAAAAATCGAATAGCCGAAAAATGTGAAACGGAAAATTGCAAAAGTTTAAAATCTAAAATTGGAAACATTGAAAATTTTGAACACCAAAAATTGTAGAATTGAAACACTGAAAACTCTTACAAATGAAAAAAATCGAAAAATTCAGAAAACAGGAAATTGAAAAATTGGCAAATTCAAAAATTAAAAATCGAAAAAATGAAAAATTGAAACTTGAAATCTAGGAAAATTCAAAAATCGAAAAATTGAGAAATCGAGAAACAGAAAAATCGAAAAATTGAAAAATCGAGAAATAGAAAAATCGAAAAATTGAAAAATCGTGAAATTTTAACATTACAATATCCAAAAATTCAATAATTTGAAACTGAAAACTAGAAACTCTGGAAATGGGAAAATTCAATTAATGAAAAACTGAAAAATCTAAAAACTGAAATGTTGAAAATTCCTAAAACCAAAAGTTGTGAAATTGAAACATTAAAAAATCTTATAAATGAATCGAAAAATTGAGAAAATGAGAAATTGAAAAATCGAAAAATTGTAACATAATAATATAGAAAAATTCAAAAATTAAGAACCGAGAAAATAAAAAATAAAAAATGAAAACTAGCAAAATTCAAAAATCGAAAAATTGGAATATTCAACATCCAAAAATTCAAAAATTTGAAACTGAAAACTAAAAAAAACTGGAAATGGAAAAGTTAGATTAATGAAAAATTGAAAAACCGAAAAGCTGAAAAATGTGAAACGCAAAATTGCAAAACTGAAAAATCTAAAAACTGAAACATCGAAAATTTCAAAAACTAATTCTTACAATTTAAAAAAAAACTCGAAAATTTGAAAAAACGAGAAACTGGAAATTGGAAAATTGTAACAATAAAACACCGAAAAATTAAAAAATTAAAAATCGAGCAACTGAAATCGAGAAATTCAAAAATTGAGAAATCGAAAAAATTAAAAGTTGAAAATAGGAAAATTCAAATATCGAAAATTTGAAAAATCGAGAAATTGAAAAACCAAAAATTGAGAAATCGAAAAATTACAACATCCAAAAACTCAAAATTTTAAATTGAAAATTAGAAAAATTGGAAATGGAAAAATTAAAAGAATGAAAAATTGAAAAATCGAATAGCCGAAAAATGTGAAACGGAAAATTGCAAAACTGAAAAATCTAAAAATGAAAATATTGAAAATTGAAACACTGAAAACTCTTACGATAGAAAAAAATCTAAAAATTGAGAAAACGAGAAATTGAAAAATCGGAAAATTTCACTCCTACCTTGAAAAATTCAAAAATTGAAAATCGAAAAATTAAGAAGTCGATAAATTGAGAAATTGAAAAATTCTAAGATTACAACATCCAAAAATTCAAAAATTTGAAACTGAAAACTAGAAAAACTGGAAAAGGAAAAATTATATCAATGAAAAATTGAAACATCGAAAAGCTGAAAAATGTGAAACCGAAAATTGCAAAACTGAAAAATGTAAAAACTGAAACATCGAAAATTTAAAAAAACAAAAGTTGTAAAATTGAAACACTGAAAAATCTTACAATCGAAAAAAAACTGGAAAAAGAGAAATTGAAAGTTGGAAAATTGTAACAAACATCGAAAAATTTAAAAATTAAAAATCGAGCAATTGAATAATTAAAAACCGGGAAATCCACAAGTGATAAATCAAAAAATAGAAAAATTGATGTTTTTAAAATTGAAAATTCGAAACCCAAAAAGTTGAAAAATCGACAAATGATTTTTCAATTTGTCGATTTTTGAACTTTTTGGTTTTGGAAATTTAAAATTTTAAAAAAGGAAAAATTGTAAATTGAAACTCTGAAAAATCTCACAACTGAAAGGACAATCGAACAAACTAAAAATTGAGAAATTTAAAAATCAAAATCGAGCATTTGAAAAAACTTGGTTTTCGAGTTTTTAGAAAAATTGAGAAAAAAAAATTAATAATTTAAAACTGAAAACTTGGCAAATTCGAAACCCAAAAAGTTGAAAAATCGTCAAATGATTTTTCAATTTGTCGATTCTTGAACTTTTTGGTTTTGGAATTTTAAAATTCTAAAAAACGAAAAATTGTAAATTGAAACACTGAAAAATCTCACAACTGTAAGAACAATCGAACAAACTAAAAATTGAGAAATTTAAAAATCAAAAATTCGAAAAAACTTAGTTTTCGAGTTTTTGGAAAAATTGAAAAATCAACAAATCGACAATCGAACAAACTAAAAATCGAGAAATTTAAAAATCACAAATCGAGAATTTGCAGAAAAATTCAATTTAAGATTGAAACTAGAAAAATTGTAAATGAAAAAATTAAATAAATGAAAAATTGAAAAATCGGAAAGATGGAAAATGTAAAAAACCGAAGAACTCAAAAATCCAAAAATTGAAAAATGAATAAGATGAACGTGGTACAAAAAAGCAACAGTTGAAAGAAGAAAAAGAATTTATTGGTGGGGGTAATCAGACAAATTTTTCTTAGCGTTTTACTATCTATAAGATATAAAATTACCAGCAGAGAATAAACGACGGATAGATGGAAACGGGGGACCTACTTTTTCATATTCTAGAAAATATATTCGTCAAATAAACTCTTGCGTTTGGGAAGTAATGTAAAAATAAGAAAATCAAAGAAATCACGTTTCCAAGCCTCTCCCGCCACCTTTTTCTTACTCAACCAATGCCTTCCCTGTCATGTCATCAATTTTTCGAATCAATCCCACAACCTATTTCCCCATCGCGTGAATCACTCGCGTTCTTGTAATCTCGTAACCCTATAACGCCTCCTTGCAGGTCACACTTAATAAACGAGCTCAGCTCAGTTCGGATTTTTGCCAATTACCAAGTAACTTTGTCAAGAGATATGACGACTTCCAATCATAAAAACAATTTGCCAAGTCTGGATTACCTCGTTCTGTCATTAGCAGGCATGCTTAGCCATAATTTCATTACCTCTTTTTCCTTTTCTACATCTCCGCGCAATTTCCTTTGATACAATGTAGCTCGACGCGTCTCATCCATAAAAACCCCGGATTAAATCGAACTCCGCTATTTAGCGCGAAACGTTCCTATTTATTAAGACGCACGTCGGTGGCGGAATTCTTGTGTCATCCTCATTAGGTCCGCGCCTCTTTATTATTAAATTGCTTAACAGCGAACGCGTAATCGATCTGATTAGTTGCTGGAATGTTTGCCGGGTTTTGGCTTATTGTTGCTATCCCACGCCAGGTTTGCATAATTGGGTATGATGCGACGGTTCCGTGGTGCAATTTCAAGTTCTGGGTTAGTCATTTGCTGGAATGCGTGGAGTTTCGACACGTGGAATGGGGGAAAGTGAGGGTGAGTCAAGTGTCGGAATTTTGCTGCAGGATGATCGTAATTAGCTTGAAATGACTGGAAAAGGCGTCGAAAGTTACATTTTAAAATAAGCGGAAAAGGTGAATGATACGCTCGACCTAATAACTTCTCCGGCTTACAACGTGACCCTGGATTTTTTCAAACAAGTTATTGCTTTGTTGGACACGAATAACTTTGCCATGAGTGTTTACATCAAATACAAGAATTTTTTGTCAAAGACAGGATAATTTGAATTATTTTATAGTTGTAATTTACATGTAAATCGGTTCTGGGTTGTTTTGCTATTTTATAATGCCACAAGATTGTACGTAGGCATAACATAAGAATTATATTTAAAAATGTCAATATGATGTAGGATGACGCTTTTTTTCATCGAAAATACATTAAAATAAAAGCAACTAGTAGCCGTCAAGGTCGAGAAAAATTTTGATTGTGTAAAAGAGCGAATAAGTGGCCTAGAACCCCCACCATATAACTTTGGAAAATATATGGACTGTTCTATTTAAACTAAAAACAACTAAGAAACTAAGTACATAATTGATATATCGCTAATAATTAATGAGATGTCACATATATAATCATATCAGAATTAATGATAAAATTAATTAATTAACGTCACTATAAAGTTGATAATGTTCGGAAAAAAAGTTGTGTAGTAAACTTTAGCTTATGCATATTTTTAAATATCATTCAGCTGTAATTTAATCTTTTAGCACTGCCTTTCATGACTTAACAAAATAGATTTACTATAAACAAACTGTTTTTGTATATTTATAAAATTTTATAACATAATCGTTAAAACGTATTCTTTTCGAAACAAGCTGTCGCCAAACGCTGGACGGGGGCGTATCTATCTACTCTGGAATTAATTTAAGTGAGGTCTTAAGTGTTAAAAAACATGAGTCTATACTTGCTTCATGCGACTGTGTCAAAAATTAACGCAAAATTGTAACATTAAAACATCGAGAAATTGAAAATTGAGAAATCACAAAAATAAAAAACCAAAAACTTTAAAAAACGAAAAATTATAAAACCGAAATTGAAAATTCTAGCATTAAAAAATCGAAGAATTCAAAAATTTTAAATTGAAAATCGAGAAATTGAAATCAATTTAGGGCCAGTTTATAGAATATTTTAATCGAGATTAAGTTAATCACCCATTTAATGAGGCGTTTAGCGACACCTGATTGGCGTAGAGTCGGTCACGTGGTTCTTTAACACCACATTAAAAATATAATCGCAATCAATTTTAAAATTAAAAACTAGGAAAACTGGAAACGCAAAAATTAAATAAATGAAAAATTGGAAATTAAAAGTTGAAAAAAGAGAAAAGGAAAATTGCAAAACCGAAAAATCTAAAAACTGGAAGATGGAAAACTGAAAAATCGTATAATTGAAAAAAATTATAATTTCTAAGTTTAAGTTAAAAATCGAGAAAATGAATACTTGACACTTGAGAAATTAAAAAACTGATGAGAAATCTAAAAATTGAAAAATTGGTAAATTTAAAATTGGAAACTTGGAAAATTCCAAAATCAAAACGAAAACTTGTAAATTGAAACACAGAGAAATCTCACAATTGAAAGAAAAAACGAAAAATTTAAAAATCCACAAACCAAAAATCGAGAATTTGATAACGAAAATTATGAAAATTAAAAATGGAAAAATTAAAGAAATGAAAAACCTGGAAAATATCACTGAACAAAATTGAAACGTTTTAACATTAAAATATGGAAAAATTAAAAAAATTTAAATTGAAAATAAGAACAATTTGAAATGGAAAAAATAAAAAAAATGAAAGACGGAAAAATCTTACAACTGAAAGAAACATCGAAAACTTGAAAATTAAAATCGAGAATTTGAAAAATCGAAAAGTAGGAAAATTGTAAATGGAAAAAAATAACGGAACGAAAAAACGAAAAACTGAAAAATTCCAAAACTGAAAAACTGAAACATTGAATCGAAACATTGCAAAATCCCACAATTTAAAAGAAAAACGAAAAATTTAGATCTCGAAAAATTGAAAAATCGGAAAATTGTAATATTATAGATCTAAAAATTGAAGACTGAAAACTAGGAAAATTCAAAAATCATGAAATTGAGTAATCGAGAAATTGGAAGATCGAAAAATTCTTACATTACATCCAAAAATTCAAACATTTGGAACTGAAAACTAGAAAAACTGGAAATGGGAAAATTAAATTAATGAAAAATTTGAAAATCGAAAAGCTGAAAAACGTGAAACGGAAAATTGTAATACTAAAAAATCTAAACATCTAAAATTTCAAACACCAAAAATTGTAAAATTGAAAAATCTGACAATTAAAAAAATAGAAAAATTGAGAAAGTGAGAAAATGAAAAATCGGAAAACCAACAATAAAATATCGAAAAATTCAAAAATTCAAAATCGAGAAAATGAAAAATTGAGAACTTGAAAAAAATAAAAAATTGATAAAACGAGAAAATGAAAAATCGGAAAATTGTAATATTATAGATCTAAAAATTGAAGACTGAAAACTAGGAAAATTCAAAAATCATGAAATTGAGTAATCGAGAAATTGAAAGATCGGAAAATTCTTACATTACATCCAAAAATTCAAAAATTTGAAACTGAAAACTAGAAAAACTGGAAATGGAAAAATTAAATTAATGAAAAATTTGAAAATCGAAAAGCTAAAAAACGTGAAACGGAAAATTGCAATACTAAAAAATCTAAACATCTAAAATTTCAAACACCAAAAATTGTAAAATTGAAAAATCTGGCAATTAAAAAAATAGAAAAATTGAAAAAGTGAGAAAATGAAAAATCGGAAAACCAACAATAAAATATCGAAAAATACAAAAATTCAAAATCGAGAAAATGAAAAATTGAGAAATTGAAAAAATCAAAAATTGATAAAACGAGAAATTGAAAAATCGGAAAATTGTAATATTATAGATCTAAAAATTCAAGACTGAAAACTAGGAAAATTCAAAAATCATGAAATTGAGTAATCGAGAAATTGAAAGATCGGAAAATTCTTACATTACATCCAAGAATTCAAAAATTTAAAACTGAAAACTAGAAAAACTGGAAATGGGAAAATTAAATTAATGAAAAATTTGAAAATCGAAAAGCTGAAAAACGTGAAACGGAAAAGTGCAATACTAAAAAATCTAAACATTTAAAATTTCAAACACCAAAAATTGTAAAATGAAACATTTGAAGAATCTTACAATTGAAAAAAAACGAAAAATTAAAAATCGGTAAAATGAATAATTGAGAAATCTAAAAATTGAAAATTGAAAATAGGAAAATTCAAAAATCGAAAATTTGAAAAATCGAGAAATTGAGAAATCGAAAAATTGAAAAATCGGAAAATACAACATCCCAAAACTCAAATTTTTCAATTGAAAATTAGAAAAATTCGAAATGGAAAAATTAAATGAATGAAAAATTGAAAAATCGAATAGCCGAAAAATGTGAAACGGAAAATTGCAAAACTGAAAAAACCAAAAATTGTAAAATCGAAATACTGAAAGATTTTACGCCTGAAAAAATCGAAAAATTCAGAAATCGAGAATTTGAGTGATTAAAAATAGAGGAATCGAAAAATTGATAAATTTAAAATTGAAAACTAGAAAAATTCAAAAATCAAAAAATTGAAAAATCGAAAGTTTTAAAAAATGAAAAATTGTAAACTGAAATACTGAAAAATCTTGCAACTGAAAGAAAATCGAAAAATTAAAACACTAAAAATCGGAAAAATTGAAAAATTAAAAATCGGGAATTTGAAAAATCGAAAACTAGGAGAATTGTACCTGGAAAAATTAAAGAAACGAAATACTGAAAACCGATAAGTTAAAAACGAGAAATGAAAAATTCCAAAATTGAAAAACTGAAAAATTGAATCGAAACACTGAAAAATCTCACAATTTGAAAAAAAAAACGAAAAATCCAGATCCAGAAAAACTAAAAAATCGGAAAATTCTAACATTAAAACATGGAAAAGTTGAAAAGGGTGAAACGGAAAATTGCAAAATTGAAAAATCGAACAACTGAAAAACCAAAAATTGTAAAATCGAAACACTAAGAGACACCTAAAATTGAAAAAAAATCCAAAAATTCAGAGAACGAAAAAATCGAGAAATTGAGAAACTGAGAAATCTAAAAATCAAAAATTTGAGAATTCGAAACTGGGAAAATTCAAAAATTAAAACCTTTAAAAAACGAAAAATTGTTAATCGAAACAGTGAAAAATCTCAGTATTGAAAGGAAAATAGAAAAATTGAAAAATTCAGAAATAAAATCGAGAATTTGAAAAATCGTAAATAGAAAAATCAAAGAAACGAAAAACTGAAAAATATCACTTAACAAAATCCAAAAGTTGAGAAATTGAATGATTGAAAAATCGGAAATTTCTCACATAAAAGCATCAAAAAAACTGAGAAGACGAACAAATCGAGAAATTGAAAAACTGAGAAATCTCAAAATTAAAAATTGATAAATTTAAAATTCGAAACTAGGAAAATTCAAAAATCAAAAACTTTAAAACACAAAAAATTTGTTAATCGAAACACTGAAAAATCTCACTATTGAAGGAAAAATAGAAAAAGTTAACAATTCAAAAATAAAACTCGAGAAATTGAAAAAATCGAAAATTAGGAAAATTAAAAATGGAAAAATCAAAGAAACGAAAAACTGAAACATATCACACTTACTAAAATCCAAAAATTGGGAAATTCAATAACTGAAAAATCGAAAAATTCTAACATTAAAACATCGAAAACTCAAAAAATTTAAAATTAAGAATATGAAAAAATTTAAATGGAAAAGTGAAATAAACGGGAAATTGAAAAATCAAAAAGCTGAAAAATGTGAAACGGAAAATTACAAAACTGAAAAAAACACTTCAAGAAATTGAAAATGAAGATTGTAAAAAACAAAAAATTGTAAATTGTCAGTGAAAATACACAAATCTCACAATTGAAAGAAAAATCGAAAAATTCAAAAATAAACGCCGAAAAATTGAAAAAAAAATTGAGAACTTGAAAAATCGAAAACCAAAAATTGTAAATGGAAAAATTAAAAAAACGGCAAACTGAAAAACGAAAAGTTAAAAGACGCGAAATAAAAAATTGCAAATCTGGAAGATCGAAAAATCGAAATACTGAAACATCTCACATTTGAAAAAAAAAACGAAAAATTGAGGAATCAAAAAATTCAAAAATTAAATTTTGTAGAAATCTCGGTCTTTTTAATTATTAATTTTAATCATTGTTTTTTCATTAATTTTTAATATCCATGTTACTAGATTGTAAAACAGAACCTGAAGATGACGTTAATTAATAAATTCGAAACATGTCGTAACCAATCAATCTCCTAATGAAAAACTTCGCACGTTCAAGAGGCGGAAAACAACCCCAAATTATTTAAATTGAAAATTAGAAAAATTGGAAAATCTGTCATAGACTAATGAGGATGTTTATCGAGAAGGTTGTCGAGCATTGAGGGCCTAATAAATTACACTAATAGGAGAGTCTGTAGACACCACTGAAAGATATTAAAACCTCGAAAATAAAAAGAATACAAATCTAAAAATAGAACTAAGAGCCGCTGTCTTACTTTTAAAATTAATTAATTGCAGATGTATGCAAATTTTGGCGTGACAAAAATACAACTTGAAAACAAAGACCAAATTTTCCATCCATTACAACAACAGAAAAAGTAGATATTGATAAGAACGTTTCAGATAACACAAAAAAAAAGATACAAGAACACGACAACTGGAAATTAAACTTGACGAAATATCACAAATTGTGTATTCTAGAGGTTGCTAAAAACGTAGAAAGTGACTTTGTAAACACCATTGAGATTCACGTGCAACTCTTGAGTGTTAATTTTCTTTAAAAGTAGTGCAAAAAGTGTAATTATAGGGTGACACTAAAAAAATTTGGTTGACTAATATATATGTAGAGGACACTATAACGTCAAAGGGAAGTTAGTCAATCGATCAATTAAAATGGGTCAAACAACGCAATTTCGCCTTTTTCACATTTCACAGGATCGACTCTGAACTTGGTGCCAATTCCACCGCAAAATCCTTTAAGTCGTGTGCAACACCTTTTCATCCGGACGTACACTTTTTCGCTACCACTGTCACCACCGCAAGTCGGCGCATATCAATCGAACCCCACGTTCCGTTTTTTCCACAATACCAAAATAATTTCTAAACCCGGTGATATAACAACTTACATAAGAAACTTTCGATTTACTTCCAATTTGGCTCACGATTAGCTCCTCTCTTTTGCAACCCACTCCACCCCGAACACCGCACACCCGATTTTCGTCACCAACGGCACCAAACGCCAAAACGAACGTGACGGCAAGTCTTCGGATCCGCTCGCTCCGGCCACCAGCTGGAAACTGGAGGGAAAGGTCGACGCCACCTCTAATCACTCGTAATACTCCAGCAATTACGCGACCGGGCACTCGGGCGGCGCGCCGCAGGGCCCTCTCCTGGGCCCGATCCTTATCGCTATCGCCGCCCCCGGGAGCCACGTCCGACTTTCGACGGTCTAAGAGCGAAATCCGTGATCCACTGACCTTAAACCTGCGATTAATCGTGGTACTCACCGTGGTCGCTGGGAAAGGCTGCGGAAAAATCCGGGCGGCGGGTCGGATGCGGTCGCCGCCACCGCACTCACCACTGGAACTCTCGCGGGGGTGGCGCGGTTACGGTCGTGCGGTCGCAGGGAGCGGCGGTCGGGAGCAGCGCGCACTTCGGAACCTGCGGTCTGACTGGGGAGAAGCGGCGACCTCACCGGTATATATCGCCTTCGACTGCACTGCCCGAACAGGTACACCGGTGGGGGCGGCCCTACGGCAGGGCTGGGCCGGGGGCGGCGATTTTCCGGCCGGGAAGTATACACGGGGCACTGCGCGGACGGGGTGCTGTTTTTATCAGCGGTTTATGGGAGTTTTATCTGCGCGATTTATGGCTGGCAATCATGTGATTTTTAATTTTTCGAAGAAGTAAACATGTTTAATTGCTACATCGAGTATGGTCAAATTTTAGACATTACGGAAGCGAGATATGACGCAGTATGTTAATGGTTCTAAACTGGCTTTTAGTGTGGAAAAGTGCGCGTTTATCGACGAGGTTTGGAGTGGACGGAAGAACAAAGTGCGCTGGTCTTTGTATTTTAAAAAATATTTAAATTGCGATTTCTTTGTCAAGTAGATAACCTTTTTAGCTCATTTACTACCTTGTAAATATTTTACTTCACTGATGTTTAAATTTCCGTGTTCATCCGCTGGACACTCTTTCTCAAAAGAGTGGAAAAAGCGCGGGTTTGTTTTTAGCTGTTTGTGTATCTAGAGCGCAAAGTGATACTTTGTCGCTTAAGAATGAAAGTTAATTTTTTCTACGTTTTTGGCTTTCTTCAGTTTCGTGGCTTCTAGGACAAAAGTGCAAGAAAAATAATTGAGACGATAGCGATTTTGTTGGTTTTTGTTGTGCTTCGTCGAAATGAGTGCGAAAAAAATCAGGCGTTATCAGGTCTGGTGTGTATAACAACGTGATAAGCAGCTGTAACTGATTTTTTTTTCTAGACTCCTTTGTTAGTCTCGTCGGCCACTTCTACTTGTACACTTGACTATTGTGTCCATAAAGTTAAAGCTTTGGAGCAAATTTACGTTTGGACCTGTATAATGTTAGAGTGGAAATACTGTGAGAAGAACATGTTGAGTTATTAGTTTCACCAATCACGTTGGCATTATCTCTAGACAACACTAATGTGACAGTAGGTATAGTTGCTTACACTCGAGGCGTAGCCGAGAATATTTGACGTAGAATTATTCATTTAAAAACTTACTAGTGGTAAAATATAGGCAGATGTACACCCGTTTTGTGAAGAAGACGGAACTCGCTACAAATTGTTCTCATATATGTACGTTTGGAAAAATGGAAAATGGAGCAAAATTTTCATAGTAACTGAAGCACAGTTTGTGCCCTTTCATGATTTACGGTCAAACAGAACAAGAAATTGGCAAATAACGAATGGGAAAAAATCCCCAAAATTGAAATGTTGAAAATCGAGAAATCGAAATCTTGAAAAATCAAACAATCGAAAAGTCGAAAATTGTAAAACTTAAAAAAATAAAATATCGACAAATTGAAAATTCGAGAAATTGAAAATTTCCAAAATTAAGAAGTCGAAAATTTGGAAAATCGAAAAATCGAAAAGTTAAAATATTGAAAAATTGAAAAATTCAGATATTCAAAAATTCTCAAATCTGAAATGTTGAAAAATTGAGAAATCGAAAACTTGAAAAATAGAAAAGCGAATAGTCCGAAAATTTAAAAATTCGAAAAACCAAGATGTCAAGTAATAGAAAATTTGAAAAATTCTAAAATTAGCAAAGTCTAAAAATTTTTAAAATCGTAAGACCAAGATGTCAAGAAATCGAAAAATTGAAAAATCGGGAAATTGAAAAATTCCAAGTCTGAAACGACACAAAATTAGGAAATCGAAAAAATGGAGAATTAAAAATTTTAAAAATCGAAAGATTGCTAAAAATCGAAAAATCTAAAACCGAGAAATCCAAAAAAATGAAAAATCGAACAAAAAATTGAAAAATTTCCAAAACTGAAATGTTGAAACATTGAAAAATCTAAAATTTGTAAAATTGAAAAGTCGAAAAATTTTAAAATTCGGAAAACCACGATGTTAAGAAATTGAAAAATTGAACAATCGAAAAACGGAGAAATCGAACAATCGAAACGTTAAAAAACTGAAAAACTAAAATATTGAGAAACGAAACATCAAAATCGAAAAATCGAAAAATGTAAAAAATTGAAAAATCGGACAATTGAAGAATCCAAAAATTGAAAAATTCTAAAACCGAAAAATTAGAAAATCGAAAAATTGGAAAATCGAAAAATTAAAACATTGAGAAACGAAATATCAAAATCGAATAATCTAAAAACGTAAACACTCGAAAAATCGGGAAATTCAACAATCGAAAAATTGAAAAATCGAAAAAATCGAGAATTTAAAAAAACGAAAAATTGTAAAACCGAAAAATCTAAAACCCAGAAGTCGAACAGTCGAAATATCGGAAAAACGAAACATTAAAAAACTCGAAAATTTGAAATTTATAAAATTGAAAAATGAAAATGTCAAAGAACCTAAAAAATCGAGAAATTGAAAAATCTATAATTTTAAAAACTGAAAAATTAAAACATAGAAACATGGAAGAACCAAAAAATTGAAAACTTGAAAAATCGCAACGTCAAAAAATCCAAGAATGGAAAAATCGAAAAGTCTGAAATTTAAAACTCGAAAAAGTAAAAAAACGAGAAATCGAAAAATTTAAAAGTCCAAAAATTGAAGAATCGAGCAAAAAATTGAAAAATCCAGAAACTGAAAAAATTCCAAAATTGAAATGTTGAAAAATTGAGAAATCGAAAACTTGAAAAATCGAAAAGTCGAAAAATTTTAAAAATCGAAAAACCAAGATGTAAAGAAATCGAAAAATGGAAAAATCGAGAAATTGAAAAATCTATAATTTTAAAAACTGAAAAATTAAAACATTGAGAAACGAAATTTCAAAATCAAAAAATCGAAAAACGTAAAAACTCGAAGAATCGGGAAATTCAACAATCAAAAAATTAAGTCCAAAAATTAAAAAATCGAGGAAAAAATTGAAAAATCCAAAAATTGAAATGTTGAAAAATTGAGAAATCGAAAACTTGACCTATCGAAAAGTCGAAAAATTTCAAAAAACGAAAAACCAAGATGCCAAGAAATCGAAAAATTGAAAAATCAAAACATTGAAAAATTGAAAAACTAAAACATTGAGAAACGAAACATCAAAATCGAGAACTCGAAAAACGTAAAAACTCGAAAATTGTGAAAATCAAAAAATTGTAAAAACGAAAAATCTAAAACCAAGAAGTCGAAGAATCGAAATGTCGGAAAAGTGAAACATCATAAAACTGAAAAATCTCAAATTTAAAAATTTGAGAAATGAAAATATCGAAGAACTTAAAAAATCGAGAAATCGAAAATGCTATAATTTTAAAAACTGAAAAATTAAAATATAGAAAAACGGAAGAAACGAAAAATTCAAAAATAAAAAATCGACAAATCGAAAAATCTAGAAGTAAAAAAATTGAAGTATCGACATATCGCGAAATCTCAAAACTAAAATATTGGACAATTGAAAAATCGAAAAAAAAATGAACCGAAAAATTGAAAAATCCCAAGACTGAATGAAATGAAAATCAAGTAATCGAAAATTCGAAAAATCGAAAATTTTACAAATCGTAAAATAGAAAAAGCGAAAACCTGAAAAATGGAAAGATTGAAAAACTGAATACTCAAGAAATGAAAAAGTCGAAAAACCAAAAAATCAATTAATCAAGAAATTAAAAAATTACAAAAAAAGAATCAAAAAATTGGATCATCGAACGCCAACAATTTTAAAAATCGAAAAATTGTAAAACCGAGAGTCGAAAAATCGAAATATCAAGAAATCGAAAATTTGAACAATCGAAAAACTGAAAATTCCCAACACTAAAATATCAAAAAAATTAGGCAATCGAAAAATTGAAGAATATAATAAGCTGAAAAATCCCAAAACTGAAATATCGAAAAATTAAGAAATCCAAAGTTGAAAAATCGAGAAATCGAAAAGCCGAAAAATCGAAAATTCAAAATATTGTTATACATCTACAATTTTGTTTTTTTTTTTTTTCAAACACGGATTCATAAACCACAAATGAAGGAGTATATTATTTTATAAAATTTAAATAACATTTCGTATTGAAAAACTTGGAGATGACGTCATTCTAATAAAAATCCGGACAGACGGCAGACAGACAGACGGAAACGGGAGACCTATTTTTTCGTAATTTAGTGGTCATAAAACGTCGAGATGTAGAGTGGAAATAGTACGAGAAGAACATCATAACAGCACTCAGGTTTTGACCAGTGGTATATCATCAGTCTGAAATGGGGACATTCTAAAAACATCTTTCCATGGTAGAACAAAACTTTGTCTTTATTTCATGACTAACTATAAAGAAAATGTTTTTTAGTAGACGTTATGAAAATTACAGTATGATCTGGTTTTCTGGTTCCATAATTTTTGTTTCACTCTACGTTTATTTTCCTTATAACACCGAAAATACAAAATTACAAAAACATTAAAAAACTGGTATTGAAATATTGGCAGATGTACATCCGTTTTGTGGAGAAGACGGGACTCGCTACAAATTGCCGTCGTATATATGTAAAATATTTAAAAAGATTTAACACCACATAAATTTGAATTATAAATTGATACAGAGATTTTGAGTAAAGCTAGATCCAAATTAGGAGGTTTTTTAGGGGCGCACGGCCAGCTGCGTTTTTATTAAATCTTTTCCCATTTACAACCACATTATGAGTATTTATCACGTGAGTTTTAATTTTTCCAAGAAGTAAACACGTTTTACTGCAAAATCAAATATGATGAAAATTAGACATTATGGAGCGAAATATGACGAAGTAGCTTAATGGTTCCAAACGACTTTTATTAATGTTAAAAAAATGTTAATGTAAGTTTAGCGACAAGTTCTTGTGTTTTAAAAATATTCAGATTACGAAACAACATTGCAAATTTCCATTTCCTTTATTTATTTTTTTTTCACGCTAACTTATTAACTTGTAAATGTTTAATGAAGTTAAACGGTTTTTTAAATTAATTACATTGCTATTATTATTAACTCATTTGCGTAAGTATAAAGTAGGATAACTACAACAAGCGTAATAAATAAAAGTCCGGAATAATGCAATTTACGTATCGGTTCGTATTAACATGAAAATTATTTCCTTACTATCATTTCTTCAAATTCTTTATTACCGTTCCAAAGAAATTCTACGAACGGAATTTAATTAAAGCGTTTGAAAACATCCATTGATTTTTGACGTTATTATATACTCCTTAATATTTATTTAAAAAATAACGTATTACAATCAGTGTAAATGTTTTCATTTTGGTGTTCTGGTTAGATAATGCAGCGAATTATTTTTTATCAATGTTGTGGGAATCTTACACCAAAATAAAAAACCTCTCGCGATATTCTCACATTCGTTCTCGTAATAACAACAATTATGATAACTAAAATACGTCGTCATTTAAACATAATTTAAAACATTTTTTAATCAGCCACAAAAATTGACAAGGGGGTTATTAACTTCAGACTGAAGGTCTTCAGTTATTTATAGACCGAACTAAAAACTTTCAGTTTGAGTGCAAATCAATATCACAACCGCCTAAAAACTCCTTAATTATTTTTATTCTTGATTTCTACACTTTTGGCACCGTCTGTACACCGAAAAGTCGTCGCTGTTTCAACACGTTTCCGCACTTTTACAAAATGTGTTATTAGTTTTATCGCCGTTTTTTGCACTTAAGTACTAATTACACAGTTGGCTATTGTTCGCACCAAGCTTGACTGTTATTCTTATTACACTCATTTACATTGAAATGAGTGCCAGGAAATTCGTTTCAATATTTACCTGCAGAAGTTATACATCCCCTTCCAGGTAAAGGGATGACTTTTACAGCATCTTTATCAAAATCCCTTTTCAACGAATCGCTTTCGTCGGCTTAACTTGATGTATTCAGACCTCCTCGGGCTCTGTGGATGTTTAAATTATGAAAAGACTTTTCTCATTATTATTGCAAAACTTTATAATACAAGTCGTAAATTCGGGGAGCTTAAAAGCGCTTTTTATCTAGAGCTGCGGCCGTTATTCAAGTTCCCTTTGTACCTGTGTTTTAAGTGCTATAAAGTTGCCAACTTTTCGGTGGATAAGAGGATATAAGTTGTATTGTGAAAGTTGCTCTTACAAATTTATGTACATTTTAATTGTTTCATTGTTTTTATTACTTCGTGGGCGTAAGTTAAAGAAGTATTGTAATCGAGTCCATTGGATGACTGGCTATTTTTATGTTTTCTCGACGTTTCATGACCCCTAGAGAATTTTTCGTTTTTTCAACTTTAATTTTCTCAATTTCTCGACTCCAAATTTTTCAATTTTTCGTTTTTTCAATTTCCCGATTTACAATTTTCATTTTCTCGATTGTATATCACAATTTTTCGTTTTTTCATTTCCTTTATTTTTGAATGATTCTTTCGATTTTATAATTTTTCGTGTATTCAGTTATTCAAATTTTCAGTCTTCGATTTCCTAGATTTTCCAGTTTTTAATTCTTTCAGTTTTGAAATTTTTGAAATTCTAGTTAACCGATTTTCCTATTTCTATGGTTTTAAAAATTTCGTTTTTTGATTTTGAACTTGTTCGATTTTTAAGTTACTCAATTTTTAATCTTTTTCGTTTCTTCAAATTTTTAGGGATATCGTCCAATTTTGTCGTTTTTTTCTCTTTCTTTCTATTCACATTTTTTGGCGGCTTTATTTGCACATTTTTTTTAGACCTCTGGCGAATTTTTTTTTAATATCTTTATGTAGCATTTTTTGGCCACTGTTTGTGTTTTTGTTTTTATCCCATTTTTTTCTCTTTTTTCCTTAATCACTTTTTTGTCACTTTTCTTGTTCCTTTATTGACGCCTTTTTTGGGCTGCTTTTTCCGTTCCAAAAACTATTAAAAAAAAGAACAGGAAAAAAAACGAAACAAGGCAATAAAAAAAGTTCAAGAATATACAAAAAAAGAATGTGGAAAAAAAGCGGAAAAAGAAAATGAAGAGGTGATAAAAAAAGGGGAGACACAAAAAGACGAACAAAAAAAAAAACAAAAATGACAAGTCGTTAAAAACACGAAAAAGAAAAAAAAGGAGTAAGAAAAACATTGACAAATCGAATAATTGAAAAAATTAAACTACAAATCGAAAAATGAAAAATTAAAAACTTGAGAAATTCAAATCAAAAAATTCCAAAGTAGGAAAACTGAAAAACTGAAAAATTTAAACTTAAAAACTCGTGAAAAACTGAAAAAACAAAAAAATTGAAGATTTTTTTTTTTATATCTTTGTGTTTTTGTTTTTGTCTCCTTTTTTTCTCTTTTTTCCTTAATCACTTTTTTGTCACTTTTCTTTCTCCTTTATTGACGCCTTTTCTGGGTTCCTTTTTCCGTTCCAAAAACTATTAAAAAAGGGAACAGGAAAAAAACGAAACAAGGCAATAAAAAAAGATTCAAGAATACACATAAAAAAGAATGTGGGAAAAAAGCGGAAAAAGATAATGAAGAGGGGATTAAAAAAGGGGAGAGAGAAAAAGACGAACAAAAAATAAACAAAAATGACAAGTCGTTAAAAACACGAAAAAGAAAAAAAGAGTACAAAAACATTGACAAATCAAATAATTGAAAAAATTAAACTACAAATCGAAAAATGAAAAATCAAAAACTCGAGAAATTCAAATCAAAACAATCCAAAATTGGAAAACTGAAAAACTGAAAAATTTAAACTTAAAAACTCGTGAAAAACTGAAGAAACACAAAAAATTGAAGATTTTTTTTATATCTTTATGTAGCATTTTTGGGCCCTGTTTATTGTGTTTTTGTTTTTGTCTCCTTTTTTTCCCTTTTTTCCTTAATCATTTTTTTGTCACTTTTCTTTCTCCTTTATTGACGCCTTTTTTGGGCTCCTTTTTCCGTTCCAAAAACTATTAAAAAAGGGAACAGGAAAAAACGAAACAAGGCAATAAAAAAAGGTTCAAGAATACACAAAAACAGATGTGGAAAAAAAGCGAAAAAGGATAATGAAGAGGTGATTAAAAAAGGGAGAGAGGAAAAGACGAGCAAAAAAACAAAAATGACAAGTCTTTAAAAACACGAAAAAGAAAAAAAAAGATAAAAAAAACATTGACAAATCGAATAATTGAAAAAATTAAACTACAAATTGAAAAATAAAAAAGTAAAAACTCGAGAAATTTAAACTTAAAAACTCGTGAGAAACTGAAGAAACAAAAAAAATTGAAGATTTTTTATATCTTTATGTAGCATTTTTTGGCCCCTGTTTATTGTGTTTTTGTTTTTGTCTTCTTTTTTTTTCCTTTTTTCCTTAATCACTTTTTTGTCACTCTTCTTTCTCCTTTATTGACGCCTTTTTTGGGCTCCTTTTTCCGTTCCAAAAACTTTTAAAAAAGGAAACAGGAAAAAAACGAAACAAGGCAATAAAAAAAGGTTCAAGAATACACAAAAAGAATGTGGAAAAAAGCCGAAAAAGATAATGAAGAGGTGATTAAAAAAGGGGAGAGAGAAAAAGACGGACAAAAAAACAAGTCGTTAAAAACACGAAAAAGAAAAAAAAGAGTAAAAAAAGCATTGACAAATCGTGTAATTGAAAAAATTAAACTACAAATCGAAAAATGAAAAATTAAAAACGCGAGAAATTCAAATAAAAAAATTCCAACGTTGGAAAACTGAAAAATTTAAACTTAAAAACTCGTGAAAAACTGAAGAAACACAAAAAATTGAAATTTTTTTTATATATCTTTATGTAGCATGTTTTGGCCCCTTTTTATTGTGTTTTTGTTTTTGTTCCCTTTTATCTCTTTTTTCCTTAATCACTTTTTTGTTACTTTTCTTTCTCCTTTATTGACACCTTTTTTGGGTTCCTTTTTCCGTTCCAAAAACTATTAAAAAAGGGAACAGGAAAAAAACGAAACAAGGCAATAAAAAAAAGTTCAAGAATACACAAAAAAGAATATGGAAAAAAAGCGGAAAAAGATAATGAAGAGCTGACTAAAAAAGGGGAGAGAGAAAAAGACGAATAAAAAAAAACAAAAATGACAAGTCGTCAAAAACACGAAAAAGAAAAAAAAAGAGTAAAAAAAAAACATTGACAAACCGAATAATTAAAAAAATTAAACTACAAATCGAAAAATGAAAAATTAAAAACGCGAGAAATTCAATTCAAAAAATTCCGAAGTTGGAAAAGTGAAAAACTGAAAAATTTAAACTTAAAAACTCGTGAATAATTGAAGAAACAAAAAAAATTGAAGAATTTTTTTTTATATCTATATGTAGCATTTTTTGGCCCTGTTTATTTTGTTTTTGTCTCCTTTTTTTGTCTTTTTTCCTTAATCACTGTTTTGTCACTTTTCTTTCTCCTTTATTGACGCCTTTTTGGGTTCCTTTTTCCGTTCCTTAAATTATTAAAAAACGGAACAGGAAAAAAACGGCAATAAAAAAGTTCAAGAATACAGAAAAAAAGAATGTGGAAAAAAAGCGGAAAAAGATAATGAAGAGATTATTGCAAAAGGGGAGAGAAAAAGACGAACAAAAAAAACAAAAATGACATGTCGTTAAAAACACGAAAAAGAAAAAAAAACAGTAAAAAAAGCATTGACAAATCGAATAATTCCAAAAATTAGACTACAAATTGAAAAATGAAAAATTAAAAACTCGAGAAATTCAATTCAAAAAATTCCAAAGTTGCAAAACTGAAAAACTGAAAAATTTAAACTTAAAAACTCGTGGTAAACTGAAGAAACAAAAAAAATTGAAATTTTTTTTTATATCTTTATGTAGCATGTTTTGGCCCCTGTTTATTGTGTTTTTGTTTTTGTCTCCTTTTTTTCTCTTTTTTCGTTAATCACTTTTTTGTCACTTTTCTTTCTCCTTTATAGACGCCTTTTTTGGGCTCCCTTTCCCGTTCCAAAAACTATTAGAAAAGGGAACAGGAAAAAAACGAAACAAGGCAATAATAAAATGTTCAAGAATACACAAAAAGAATGTGAAAAAAAGCGGAAAAAGATAATGAAGAGCTGATTAAAAAAAGGGAGAGAGAAAAAGACGAATAAAAAAAAAACAAAAATGACAAGTCGTCAAAAACACGAAAAAGAAAAAAAAAAGAGTAAAAAAAACATTGACAAACCGAATAATTAAAAAAATTAAACTACAAATCGAAAAATGAAAAATTAAAAACGCGAGAAATTCAATTCAAAAAATTCCGAAGTTGGAAAGTGAAAAACTGAAAAATTTAAACTTAAAAACTCGTGAATAATTGAAGAAACAAAAAAAATTGAAGAATTTTTTTTTATATCTTTATGTAGCATTTTTTGGCCCTGTTTATTTTGTTTTTGTCTCCTTTTTTTGTCTTTTTTCCTTAATCACTATTTTGTCACTTTTCTTTCTCCTTTATTGACGCCTTTTTTGGGTTCCTTTTTCCGTTCCAAAAATTATTAAAAAACGGAACAGGAAAAAAGCGGCAATAAAAAAGTTCAAGAATACAGTAAAAAAGAATGTGGAAAAAAAGCGGAAAAAGATAATGAAGAGATTATTACAAAAGGGGAGAGAAAAAGACGAACAAAAAAACAAAAATGACAAGTCGTTAAAAACACGAAAAAGAAAAAAAAGGGTAAAAAAAAGCATTGACAAATCGAATAATTCCAAAAATTAGACTACAAATCGAAAAATGAAAAATTAAAAACACGAGAAATTCAATTCAAAAAATTCCGAAGTTGGAAAACTGAAAAACTGAAAAATTTAATCTTAAAAACTCGTGAGAAACTGAAGAAACAAAAAAAATTTAAGAATTTTTTTTATATCTTTATGTAGCATTTCTTGGCTCCTGTTTATTGTGTTTTTGTTTTTGTCTCTTTTTTTCTCTTTTTTCCTTAATCACTTTTTTGTCACTTTCCTTTCTCCTTTATTGACGCCTTCTTTGGGCTCCTTTTTCCGTTCCAAAAACTATTAGAAAAGGGAACAGGAAAAAAACGAAACTAGGCAATAAAAAAGGTTCAAGAATACATAAAAAAGAAAGTGGAAAAAAGCGGAAAATATAATGAAAAAGTGATTAAAAAAGGGGAGAGAAAAAGACGAACAAAAAAAAACAAAAATGACAAGTCGTTAAAAACACGACAGAGAAAAAAAAAGAAAAAAAAACACTGACAAATCGAATAATTGACAAAATTAAACTACAAATCGAAAAATGAAAAATCAGAAGCTCAAGAAATTCAAATCAAAAAATTCCAAATTGGAAAACTAAAAAACTGCTTGTACAGGGTGGCAAAAAAAAATCAGTGAATGAGCCAATTTGTTTGATTTGTGATAACGTCATTAGTTTAATCGAGGGGATGAACCGAAAAATCTTAACTGTGACAATTTTCCTAATCGTGGTTTAAGTTGTGGACAAATTAAAACCCCATGTACTTAGGGAAAACCTCGTTCATTAGACCGATAGAGAGTAGAGAGTGACTCCTACTCATGGGTAATTTCTCCATTGTTAGCTATCGTAGAGCTAAAAGTCGTCCGTATTAGATAAAGAAAGAAAAAATTAATTGCGGCGACAATTTCACGTTTTATGGAAACGTCGGCTCCCATTTTCTCTTGCGTGTTTACTGTTTACAAATAGTTATTAAAATTTTCATGGTTAAAAATTTGACCGAACTTCACACCATAGATGCTAAATCATCCATATCCATTCGTGTCTAAACGTAGTCAACAAGTGTATCGTGTTGATCGTGTTGCTTTCAAGCAATAAAAATAGTTATCAGCCAGAATAATAAATAATTAATAATAATTAATCACTAATGAGCGATTAGATACTACGATCGTTGCATCATCGAATACTCTTTTCCTACAAAAATAAAGCTGACTACTGACAACACAGAATAACAACCGCAGAAACAATTATTTATTATTAACGTCCTCAACAACGGTTTTATTGCTTGAACTTTGCGCTTTTGTAGAATTTTGGAAACATGGAGTTGTTTGCTGGAAAATTGGTCAAGGATGCGTGTTGATTAATAATCGTCACGGATGCTCCGGGGATTATCCCAATTCCGACAAAATGGAACCACTCGATGTAATCCTCTTACTCGAAGAAATCGCCGAAATTACTGTGATATTAATTTTAATTGATCTGCGCTAATTTCGCTTTATCGCTTTTTTACGCTGTTTATTTTCTGTAATTGGTGTTAGGTAAAAAAGAATACGAAGAAGTCAGCACGGCTCGAGGTAAACAAAGAACTCTGACTCACGCTAACCGCAAGACTGATAAACTTCGATTTTATCCTGGGAGAATTAATCAAAAGACCATTAGGCGACGGTGAGTAAGTGAGAAATATTGTATAACAAATCTGTCCTGAGTAATGGGACCGCATTTTTTCACACTCGCTCATAAACTCCGAAATCCACATATTTTCAGGGATAAGCTTTTCGTATGTATTGGTTCTGGTATTGTCGTTTTCTCGATTCGTACACTTCGACACACTTTTACTGGTGTACCTACAAACCTAGTAAGAAAAATTACACGTTTAGTAGACTAATATAAATGCAGCTGATGATTATGGCAGGAAGTGCAATGACAAGTGAGAAATTTTTGTCGTAACGGGGACATTGACTGTGCTCGTCGGAGTTTCTTCAATTTTTTCAGTTTTTCACGAGTTTTTAAGTTTAAATTTTTCAGTTTTTCAGTTTTTCAACTTTGGAATTTTTTGATTTGAATTTGTCGAGTTTTTAATTCTTCATTTTTCGATTTGTAGTTTAATTTTTTCAATTATTCGATTTGTCAATGTTTTTTTATTCTTTTTTCTTTTTCGTGTTTTTAACGACTTGTCATTTTTGATTTTTTTGTTGGTCTTTTTCTCTCTCCCCTCTTTTAGTCATCTCTTCACTTTCTTTTTCCACTTTTTTTCCACTTTTTTTCCACTTTTTTTTTGTGTATTCTTGAACCATCTTTCGTTTTTTTTCCTGTTCCGTTTTTTAATAGTTTTTGGAACGGAAAAAGGAGCCCCAAAAAGGCGTCAATAAAGGAGAAAGAAAAGTGACAAAAAAGTGATTAAGGAAAAAAGAGAAAAAAAAGAAGACAAAAACCAAAACACAATAAACAGGGGCCAAAAAATGCTACATAAAGATATAAAAAAAATTCTTCAATTTTTTTGTGTTTCTTTAGTTTTTCAGGAGTTTTTAAGTTTAAAATTTTCAGTTTTTCAGTTTTCCAACTTTGGAATTTTTTGATTTGAATTTCTCGAGTTTTTAATTTTTCATTTTTCAATTTGTAGTTTAATTTTTTCAATTATTCGATTTGTCAATGTTTTCTTTCTTTTTTTTTCGTGTTTTTAACGACTTGTCACTTTTGTTTTTTTTTTGTTCGTCTTTTTCTCTCTCCCCTTTTTTAATCACCTCTTCATTACCTTTATCCGCTTTATTCCACATTCTTCTTTTGTGTATTCTTGCGCCTTGTTTCGTTTTTTCCTGTTCCGTTTTTTAATAGTTTTTGGAACGGAAAAAGGAGCCCAAAAAAGGCGTCAATAAAGGAGAAAGAAAAGTGACAAAACAGTGATTAAGGGAAAAAGAGAAAAAAAGGAGACAAAAGCAAAAACACAATAAACAGGGGCCAAAAAATGCTACAAAAAGATATAAAAAAAATGTCAATTTTTTTTGTTTCTTCAGTTTTTCACGAGTTTTTAAGTTTAAATTTTTCAGTTTTTCAGTTTTCCAACTTTGGAATTTTTTTATTTGAATTTCTAGAGTTTTTAATTTTTCATTTTTCGAGTTGTAGTTTGATTTTTTCAATGATTTGATTTGTCAATGTTTTTTTTACTCTTTTTTTTCGTGTTTTTAACGACTTGTCATTTTTGTTTTTTTTGTTCGTCTTTTTCTTTCTTCCCTTTTTTAATCACCTCTTCATTATCTTCTTCCGCTTTTTTTCCACATTCTTTTTTGTGTATTCTTGAACCTTTTTTTATTGCCTTGTTTCGTTTTTTTCCCGTTCCCTTTTTTTAATAGTTTTTGTAACGGAAAAAGGAACCCAAAAAAGGCGTCAATAAAGGAGAAAGAAAAGTGACAAAAAAAGTGATGAAGGAAAAAAGAGAAAAAAAGAAGACAAAAACAAAAACACAATAAACAGGGGCCAAAAAATGCTACATAAAGATATAAAGAAATCTTCAATTTTTTTGTTTCTTCAGTTTTTCACGAGTTTTTAAGTTTAAATTTTTCAGTTTTTCATTTTACCAACTTTGGAATTTTTTGATTTGAATTTTTCGAGTTTTTAGTTTTTCATTTTTCAATTTGTAGTTTAATTTTTTCAATTATTCGATTTGTCAATGGTTTTTTATCCTTTTTTTTTTCTTTTTCGTGTTTTTAACGACTTGTCATTTTTGTTATATTTGTTCGTCTTTTTTCTCTCTCCCCTTTTTAATCACCTCTTCATTATCTTTTTCCGCTTTTTTTCCACACTTTTTTTGAACCTTTTTATTGCCTTGTTTCGTTTTTTCCCTGTTCCCTTTTTTAATAGTTGTTGGAACGGAAAAAGGGTCAAAAAAATGCGTCAATAAAGGAGAAAGAAAAGTGACAAAAAAGTGATTAAGGAAAAAAGAGAAAAAAAGAAGACAAAAACAAAAACACAATAAACAGGGGCCAAAAAATGCTACATAAAGATATAAAAAAAATCTTCATTTTTTTTTTGTTTCTTCAGTTTTTCACGAGTTTTTAAATTTAAATTTTTCAGTTTTTCAGTTTTCCAACTTTGGAATTTTTTGATTTGAATTTCTCGAGTTTTTAATTTTTCATTTTTCGATTTATAGTTTAATTTTTTCAATTATTCGATTTGTCAATGTTTTTTTTTTAATCATTTTTTCTCTTTCGTGTTTTTAACGATGTAATTTTTGTTTTTTTTGTTCGTCTTTTTCTCTCTCCCCTTTTTTTAATAAACTATTCATTATGTTTTTACGTTTTTTTTCCACATTTTTTTTTTTGTATATACTTGAACCTTTTTTATTGCCTTATTTCATTTTTTTCCTGTTCCTTTTTTTAATAGTTTTTGGAACGGAAAAAGGAGCTCAAAAAAGGCGTCAATAAAAGAGAAAGAATTGACAAAAAGTGATTAAGAAAAAAGAGAAAAAAAGGACACAAAAACACAATAAACAGGGGCCAAAGATATAAAAAAAAAATCAAAAAATGCGCCAGAGCTCTTAAAAAAAATGTGCAAATAAAGTCGACAAAAAAATGTGTATAGAAAAAAGAGAAAAAAACGACAAAATTGGTCGATATCCCTAAAAATTTAAAGAAACCAAAAATTGCAAAGTCGAAAGTTTTAAAAATTGAGTAACTTAAAAATCGAAAAAGTTCAAAATCAGAAAACGAAATATTGAAAATCAAAGAAATCGGAAAATCGGTTAACTGGAAATTCAAAAATTTAAAAACTGGAAAATCGAGGAATTGAAAAATCAAAGACTGAAAATTTGAAAAACTGAATACAGGAAAAATTATAAAATCGAAAGAAACATTCAAAAATAAAGGAAATATAAAAACGAAAAATTGTGGTATAAAATCGAGAAAATGAAAATTAAAAATTGAGAAAACGAAAAATCGAAATGAAAAATTACAATATCGATAAATTGAAAAATTGCAAATCGGGAAATTGAAAAAACGAAAAATTAAAAAATTTGAGAGAGAAAAACATTGAAGTACCCATATGCCCAATATTACAATATTTTCTAAATTTACGCTCTGGAAATAAAAATAAAAAGAATAAAACGATAAAAAAGGGACGAAGAATAAAATGATAAAAAAGGGACGAAGAAAAAAAATTGAAAAGTCGAAAAATTGAAAAATTAAAAATCGAAAACTCGAGACATTCAAATCGAAAAATCAGAAGTTGGAAAACTGAAATATTTAAAAAAAATTTACGAAGAAAAAAGGCATTAAAAACGGCAAAAAATTTCAATAAAAACATAAAAAAAAGAAAAAATTAATAAATGGGGACAAAAAACGTGACAAAAAGAGCTCTTAAAAAAACGCCAAAACAACGCCAAAAAGCGGCAAAATGCATTAAAGAAACTATGAAACTAGGAAAAAAGGGGTCAAAACTAGGCGTCAAAAAAATGACAAAAAATGTGAATAAGAAAAATGTATTAGAAAAGAAAGTCAAAAAACGACAAGAAAGGAGTAAAAAACAATATATACTTATAATACAAATATACTTAAAATACGTATAAAATTTGACACATGGTGACAGATTACAATATTTTCTAAGCTTACGCTCGGGAAGCAAAAAGAGATAAAGTTGGCGATAAAAAAGGAGAGGAACAAAAAAGCGTCAAAAAAGGACAAATGGAAAAAGAGAACGAAAAAATGAAAAAATCTAGAATTGAAAAATAGAAAAATTGAAAACCGAAAAACTGTAAGTGGAAAAATTGAAAAATCCAAAAAAAAAAAATTTCACATTGAAAAAAAGAACTATTAAATGACAACATTAAAAAATAAGGAAAATAAGAAACGAAACGAAAAATTGCAGAAATGAAAAATTGAAAAACCGAAAAATTGAAAAACCGAAAAATTGAAAAACCGAAAAATTGAAAATCGAGAACTTGAGAAATTCAAATCGAAAAATCGCAAAATCTAAAAATTGAAAAATTCAAAAGTTGGAAAATTGAAGAATTGAAAAATTTTTTACGAAGAAAAAAGCCATAAAAACGCCCAAAAAAATTCAACAAAAACACTACGAAATAAACTGATAAATAGGGACGAAAAACGTAACAAAAAGAGCTCATTAAAAAAACGCAAAAAACGCAAAAAATGTTCGTAAAAAGAGTGTCAAGAAAGCAATAAAAATGCGGCAAAAGAAACTATGATAAAAAATATGAAGAAAGAAAGGGGGAGAAAAAAGCGGCAAAAAATGTGTGTTGGAAAAAAAAAGGCAAAAAAGACAAGAAAGGACAAAAAATGCAAATATCCCTAAAATACGGACAAAATTTGACACACGCAGACAGACAGACGGAAACCGGAGATCTATGTTTTCATAGTCTAGGGATCCTAAAACGTCGGGAAAACATTGCAATGCTTATACTACAATATTTTCTAAACTTACGTTCGGGAAGTAAAAAGATAAAAAACGAGAAGAAGAAAAACAAAAAGGGCTCATTAAAAATACCAAAAATTTACAAAAAAAATGTTTAGAAAACACCAAAAATGCACCCAAAAACCATTAAAGAAACTATGCAAAAAACAGAACAAGAAAAAAGACAAAAAAAGACGAATAAAGGGTATCAAAAAGCAGATAAAAGGGGTCAAGGAAGGTAACAAAAAATGTGTGTTAGAAAAAAAGGCAAAAGACGACAAGAAAAGGCAAATGAAAAATAAGATTTAAAGGGGGAAAAAACCGCAAAGATAATGATTAAAGGGACAAAGAAAACGATTAAAGAAACAAAAAAGCTTAAAAGCTAACAAAAAGGAGAAAAAAGGGCCATAAAGAAGACGATTTAAAAAAGAGGGGAGGGGATTAAAAGGCAATAAAAAAAATTAAAACATAGGGGCCAAAAACGTGACAAAAAGAGGTCATTAAAATACAAAAAAACCGCCAAAAATGCGTGTAAAAAAAGAGTGCACGACAAAAAACGCCAAAAAACACTAAAAGGAGGATCAAGAAAAAAATGGAAGATTGAAGAAACGAAAACTGAAAAAATTAAAATTGAGACAACAAAAAATTATAAAATCGGAACACTGAAAATCAAAACATTGACAAAATAAAGAAAAACTCGAATTGAAAAATTACAAATAGAAAATTTGAATAAATGAAAAATTAAATGAAATCGAAAAATTGAAAATTTCAAAATTAAAAACTGGAAAAATTTTAAATGGAAAAATTGCAAAATAAAAAAATTGAAGAAAGTTTAAGTTGACATTGAAGAAACTGAAGAGAAAAATTGGAAAGTCCCAAATGGAAAAATTGAAGAAACGAAATATGTACTGAAAAAATAAGACAACAAAAAATTCGTCCCAAAAAATGCAACAAAAATTTGTGTAAAAAAAAGAGGATGAAAAAACAACAAACAAAAAAGCTTATTAAAAAAGAATAACCTTAAAATACATATAATATTTGACATAGATAGACAGACAAAAATGGGACAGCTATGTTTTTATACTCGAGGGGTCATGAAAAGTCGAGAAAACAAGAAAATAACTATTCGCCGGATAAACTTTATTACAATATTTCGTTAGCTTATGCTCGGAAAGTTGAAAGGAAATTTAAAAAAGGCGAAAAAAGAAGACAAAAAACAGGAGACAAAAAACAGACAAAGAAAAGAGTTGCAAAAAGTGGTCAATGAAATAAATGTAAAAATGGAACAAAAAACACGCAAAAGCGACAAAAAAAGTAGCAAAAAGGTGACGAAAAAACAAAAAAAAGGCTGATAAACGTGACAAAATCCTTCCATTAAAAATACCACAAAAGAACCACAAAAAGTGTGCCAAAATGCAACACCAAAAAAAAAGACACTATCAAAAAAAAAGAGGACCAAGGAAAAAAACGAAAAAAGAGGCGATAGAAAGAATTCCGAAAAACACGCCAAGAGAAAAAAAATTACTCTGATCACAAATAAAAAATAATGACTTTGTTGTACTAACGTTTTGAATTTACTTCAAACTTTTGTTTTATTTATTTATTTGTCTGTCGAAAAATGCGTTCGCTTGACATTTTCTAACGACGCAAATATGTGCACAAAACCTTCTCTATCGTAATTTAGAATAATTTTCAACTCATAATACTCAGAAACCACTTTGACAATAACAGACCCTGGGTAATTAAAATTCATTTAAGCACGTTTACCTTTTTAATTACCCGATAACATACCAGCACCATTCGAAAAATATTTGACGCGAATTCCCACCGAGTGCATTTTTCCCACAAACCATTAGGCACCAAATTCGATATTAATGCCCTAGTCGCTACAATGTCTTCCTCGAGCGACACTTTTGCAAATAATCGCCGTTTTATTTTCACCCATTAAAAACGACTTAATATCCACCATTACTCCCACAGACCTCGGCTTATTTTATGCAAAGCAGGTAAACACTGCTGAACACATAACCGAGATTATCGTGGGAACTCGACTCCGACATCCGTGATAATTGCAACCCAAACACCGACTTCCAGCCGGAAAAACCTGGGGGCTGAAAAGCGTCACAGTTTTACGGTGCCCAATTTGCGAGTGATGCCTCAGCCATAAACTATTTCGCTACCGAGGCATAAATCACGGTAGTCGGCAAAGGTGTAATAAAAGCACCGGAAAAGGGTTAAAAGACTGTCGTAAGTTTTCAAAGAGCACGAAAATCGGACCTCGTTTATCATCAAAATCTACTTCTACGCTAAACAAAGACCGATTTGGATTTTTTTCGCGATTACCTTGAAATGTCAATATCACGTGTAACTGCTGGGAATAATAAAAGGGTAATTAATTCGATTTCTATTTCGTAACGATATTTTTTATTCTATGGCGATTACCTCACGTGTCTGGCAGATTCCCTGCATTTATTACCTAATTTCGCACGGGTGCGATTTCCCACACTTGTCACAGTCGAGCCCGAAAAATCAACAACATTTACGATTTTTCAGGCAATAAAGCACCAAACCGGTCGACCAGATTATAACTGTAGAGCAATTATTTATGCAAATTTTCAACAAAGCAAAGCAAAGTCGACTGCACATTATTATTGTACACACGGAAGCAAAAATGAGGCACGAAACTCGAGCAACAACTTTTTAATCATTTTTTGCTTTCGTTTTCTGTTTCTTCGGTTTTTTCCGCTTCGAAAAATATCTTCCACTGTTTTTGCTTCGTGAAGATCTGGAAGACGTGCTGTCGCTAAAATCACCCTTGCTCTTGAAATTTTTCGAAAATCGCCGTTCCCGATTGCTCGGAAGCAAAAGCGACGTCTGGCGAAACTGCGACAGATTCGACTTAGACGAAGATCTAGATGAAGATTGGGGACGCTCAACTGGTTTTCTGGTTCGTTTTTGACTTTCTTCAATCGGTGCCAGATGTCTAACTTGGTGTGTTTCCTCAATAACCGACTGTTGCACGTCGTAATTCGCAATTTTAGTCTCTTTCGCAATGTTCATAAGGGACAAACGAGAACTGTCAACTGACAGTGTGTCTTTACCAGGTTCGGCGGTGTGCACGCAGAAATCGTTCTTCCTGAAGAACCTAAATATAGATCTTCGTTTCTTCTCTTTAACGGTGACTCCGTCCACTGTGGTTGAAGAATACTCCTTCAATTGACCCTCAGGAACCTCCTTGGTGTGAACACAAATATCATCTTTCTTCTTTCTGAACCTCTTTAGCTTGAATTTGGGTTTGAAGTCGTGCTTGGGTTGCGGTTTGACAGGTTTGTCGTCTTCGGGTTCCCCGAATTTGAGCAAAGGTCGCGTGTCGATCAATCCAGACGGCTGTGACGTAATCTTGGTTCTGGAATAGTCACCTGGTTCGTCTTTCACGTCCTCTGGTTCATCGAACTTCAACAAAGGTCGCGTGTCGATTAACCCAGATGGGTGTGACGTGAGTGTGGCCGTCGAAGGGATTTCTTCTGGTTCCACTTCTTCTTCTTCTGGTTCTACGACTTCTTCTTCTTCCGGTTCTACTACCTCTTCTTCTTCCGGTTCTACTACCTCGTCTTCCGTTTCCTCCCTCTCATCCTCCGTTTCTTCAGTTCTGTCCTCGTCTGTGTCTTCAATCACGCTAGACGGTTTTGACGCAACTTCGCTCGGTTGCTCTTCTTCCAACTCCTCCTTTTCAGGCTCCTTCTCCTTTCTAAACACACTAGACGATATTTTCTTCAGAAGTGGCTGCACTCCATCGTACTTCTTGGGGGTGGTTTTCTTCGCATCATGTTTAATTTTGTGCAAAAACAGTCTCGACTCTCCAGCTTTCAAAGGTCTGAGACCCGAATCTATGTACTTTTTGTCTTCAACGCTATCGTCACTCTGAGCACCAAAATCTTCATTCTCTGACTCAGAATATTCGCCGCCTCCGTATGGCATGTGCAACGCGTTGTACTGCGCCATGACTATAGTGTGAGGACTGCGCGCCTGAGACGAGTGGGATTTATCTTCGTCTTCATCGTCTGGTTCGTAGTCGTCGTCGTCGTCGTCAGGCTCCACGACGTGGATTGTAGAGTCGCGAGGTTCCACTTCACATTGTTGCTTGGTGGAGAAATCTCCACCTTCAAGAGGATTATCAAGAGATTCCTTTTTTGGTGTCAAGATTTTCGAAATATTTCTACTCCTAATCGTCTTTCTGTATCTTCTCGCGGTGAACGAAATTCTAGACCGTCGCCTCGTTCTTTTAACATCTTTGGTCAACCTATAGTGTGAGTGTGTCGTGAAAAAATTCAAACCAAAAGACAATTTACCACGTTTCTTCAATTTTCTTCTTTTTGCGTCTATGGGACCAGTTTTTCTGGATTTTTGGCATTTTTGGTTAGACCAAAGGTTTGTCTTCAGTCATTTCCACGTTTATGTTGCATTTCTGTTGTGTAGTGGACAGAGGATTTAAATTGTCAAAATTCTTGGACCTCGACAAGTGTCACGTTTGTCAAAAATTGTCGTTCGAGACGGGACACTTGATTCTACCAAAGAAAAATGCTTGTGTGTTTTTATTGTCTATATTATTGTCAAGAAACACTATAAACCTATTTATATTCCCTCGTTTCTTTGTTGGTTGAAAGTACACGCGTCGACGGAGTTGACAATAAAGAACTAGACGCGGATTTAACACTTCTCGAATCAAGACAAGATAAAAAAATAAACACTAGTTCCAGAGAATTTCGAGCAAATCGAAAAACTGAAAATTTTTAAATTAAAAAAGTCGATAAAACGAAAACTGAAAAAATCAAAAAAGATTTAAAAACCGAAAAATTAAAAATCGATAAATCAAAAATTTTAAAAATCGAAAAATTGAAAAATCGAAACATCAAAAAATCGAAAAACTGAAAAATCGAAAAATTAAAAAATCGCGAAATCGAAAAATTGAAGAACCTCAATATTGCAAAATCCCAAAATTGAAATATCGAAAAATTGAAAAGTGGAAGAAAAATTGAACAAGCGAAAAATCACAAAACTGAAACATCAAAAAATTTAGAAATTGAAAAATTGAAAATTTAGAAACGTCAAAAACTTAAAAATTGAATAGTCGAAAAATTGAAAAATCGTAAAAGTGAAACATCGGAAAATTGAGATATCGAAAAATTGAAGAATTAAGAAACTGAAAAATCCAAAAATTTAAAAATTCAAAAACTGAAATGACGAAAAATTGTAAAATTGAAACATCGGAAAATTGAAAAATCGAAAAATTGAAAAACCGAAAAATCCAAAAATTAAAAAATCAAAAACTGAAACGACGGAAAATTAAAAAATCAAAAAAATTTAAAAAATCAATAAATCGAAAATTTGAAGAACCAAGAAAATGGAAGAATCGAAGTCTAGAATTATAAAAATTAAAAAATCAAAATATTGAAAAACTGAAAACCGAGAAATCGAGACATAAAAAAATGGAAAAATTGGAAAATGTAAAATTTAAAAATCGAAAAATTGAAAAATAGAAGAAAAATTGAAGAATCGAGAAATTAAAAAATCCCAAAACTGAAAAATCGAAAAATTTTAAAATAAAAAAAAGTGAAAATCGACAAATTGAAAAACTGAAAAACCGAAGCATTGTGAAGTCGAGAAATTGAGAAATGGGAAAATCTGAAAAAGTTGGAAAATTTTAAAATGGAAAAAATTGAAGAGTCGAAAAATTGAGAAATTGTAAAACTGAAACATCGGAAAATTAAGAAATCGAAAATTTGAAGAATCGAAAAATTGAAGAATTAAAAAACTGAAAAAAAAATCAATAAAAAATTATAAAAATTAAAAAATAAAATATCGAAAAACTGAAAACCGAGAAATCGAGACAAAAAATGGATAAGTTGGAAAATATAAAATTTAAAAATCGAAAAAGTGAAAAATTAAAGAACAGAAATATTGCAAAATTCCAAAACTGAAACATCGAAAAATTGAAAAATAGAAGCAAAATAGAAGAAAAATTGAAGAATCTAAAAATTAAAAAATCCCAAAACAGAAACATCAAAAAAATTAAAAATTGAAAAAAAAAACGTCTAAAACTGAAAAATTTGAAAATCTCACGAATTGAAGAGTCGAAAGATTGAAAAATCGTAAAAGTGAAAAATTCAAAAAATTGGGAAACCAAAAAATCGAAAAATTCAACAGTCGAAGAGTAAAACTTAAACATCGGAAAATTGAGAAATCTAAAATTTCAAGAATCAAAATAGCCCAAAATCGAAATCTCGATAAGTTTGAAATTCAAAAATTTTTGCATTAAAAAAATCGATAAATCGAAAACTGAAAAAACTGAAAAATCGAGAAACCGAAACATCAAAAAAACGAAAAATTAAAAAATGGGGAAATCGAAAAATTTAATATCGAGAAATTGAAAAGTGGAAGAAAAGTTGAAGAAGCGAAAAATTGAAAAATCCCAAAACTGGAACATTAAAAAATTTAGAAATCGAGAAGTAGAAAAATCAAACACATAATCGAGAAATTGACAAATCGAAAAACTGAAAAATTTAGAAATCCAAAAAATTGAAGTCGAAAAATTGAAGAATTGAAAAATTGAAAAACTAAAACATCCAAAAATTGAAAAATTCAAAAACTGAAATGATGAATAATTAGGAAATAGAAAAATTGAAGAGTCATAAAAATTGAGAAATTGTAAAACTGAAACATCAGAAAATTGAGAAAATCAAAAATTGAAATGACGGAAAATTAAGAAATCAAAAAATTTAAAAAATCAATAAATCGAAAATTTGAAGAACCAAGAAAATGGAAGAATCGGAGTCTAGAATTATAAAAATTAAAAAATTAAAATATCGAAAAACTGAAAACCAAGAAATCGAGACATAAAAAATGGAAAAATTGGAAAATGTAAAATTTAAAAATCGAAAAATTGAAAAATTAAAGAACAGAAATATTGCAAAATACCAAACCTGAAACATCGAAAAATTGAAAAATAGAAGAAAAATTGAAGAATCTAAAAATTAAAAAATCCCAAAACTGAAACATCAAAAAATTTAAAATTCGAAAAATTGAAAATTTACAAACGTCAAAAACTGAAAAATTTGAAAATCTTACAAATTGAAGAGTCGAAAGATTGAAAAATCGTAAAAGTGAAACATCGGAAAATTGAGATATCGAAAAATTGAGGACTTAAAAACTGAAAAATCCAAAAATTGAAAAATTCAAAAACTGAAAAGACAAAAAATTGGGAAACCGAAAAATCGAAAAATTCAACAGTCGAAAAGTAAAACTGAAACATCGGAAAATTAAGAAATCGAAAATTTCAAGAATCAAAATAGCCCAAAATCGAAATACCGAAAAGTTTAAAATTCAAAAATTTTTGAATTAAAAAATCGATAAAACAAAAACTGAAAAAACTGAAAAATCGAGAAACCGAAACATTAAAAAATCGAAAAATTAAAAATTGGCGAAATCGAAAAATTTAATATCGAGAAATTGAAAAGTGGAAGAAAAATTGAAGAAGCGAAAATTTGAAAAATCCCAAAACTGGAACATTAAAAAATTTAGAAATCGAGAAATAGGAAAATCAAATACATAATCGAGAAATTGAATCGAAAAACCGAAAAATTTAAAAATCCAAAACATTGAAGTCGAAAAATTGAAGAATTGAAAAATTGAAAAACTAGAACATCTAAAAATTGAAAAATTCAAAAACTGAAACGATGAATAATTGGGAAATTGAAAATTCAAGAGTCGAAAAATTGAGAAATTGTAAAACTGAAACATCGGAAAATTGAGAAATCGAATAATTGAAAAACTGAAAGATCCAAAAATTGAACAATTCAAAAACTGAAATGACGGAAAATTAAGAAATCAAAAAATGAAAAAAATCGATAAATCGAAAATTTGAAGAACCAAGAAAATGGAAGAATCGAAGTCTAGATTTATAAAAATTAAAAAATTAAAATTTCGAAAAACTGAAAAGCCAGCAATCGAAACATAAAAAAAATGGAAAAATTGGAAAATGTAAAATTTAAAAATCGAAAAATTGAAAAATTAAAGAATAGAAACATTGCAAAATCCCAAACTTGAAATATTGAAAAATTGAAAACCCCGAATTTGAGCAAAGGTCGCGTGTCGATCAATCCAGACGGCTGTGACGTGATCTTGGTTCTGGAATAGTCACCTGGTTCGTCTTTCACGTCCTCTGGTTCATCGAACTTCAACAAAGGTCGCGTGTCGATTAACCCAGATGGGTGTGACGTGATTGTCGCTGTCGAAGCGATTTCTTCTGGTTCCACTTCTTCTTCTTCTGGTTCTAACACTTCTTCTACTATCTCTTCTTCCGTTTCCTCCCTCTCATTCAACGTTTCTTCAGTTCTGTCCTCGTCTGTGTCTTCAATCACGCTAGACGGTTTTGACGCAACTTCGCTCGGTTGCTCTTCTTCCAACTCCTCCTTTTCAGGCTCCTTCTCCTTTCTAAACACACTAGACGATATTTTCTTCAGAAGTGGCTGCACTCCATCGTACTTCTTGGGGGTGGTTTTCTTCGCATCATGTTTAATTTTGTGCAAAAACAGTCTCGACTCTCCAGCTTTCAAAGGTCTGAGACCCGAATCTATGTACTTTTTGTCTTCAACGCTATCTTCACTCTGTGCACCAAAATCTTCATTTTCCGACTCAGAATATTCGCCGCCTCCGTATGGCATGTGCAACGCGTTGTACTGCGCCATGACTATAGTGTGAGGACTGCGCGCTTGAGACGAGTGGGATTTATCTTCGTCTTCATCGTCTGGTTCGTAGTCGTCGTCGTCGTCAGGCTCCACGACGTGGATGATAGAGTCGCGAGGTTCGACTTCACATTGTTGCTTGGTGGAGAAATCTCCACCTTCAAGAGGATTATCAAGAGATCCCTTTTTTGGTGTCAAGATTTTCGAAATATTTCTACCCCGAATAGTCTTTCTGTATCGTCTCGCGGTGAACGAAATTCTAGACCGTCGCCTACTTCTTTTAACATCTTTGGTCAACCTATGGTGTGAGTGTGTCGTGAAAAAATCAAACCAAAAGACAATTTACCACGTTTCTTCAATTTTCTTCTTTTTGCGTCTATGAGACCAGTTTTTCTGGATTTTTGGCATTTTTGGTTAGACCAAAGGTTTGTCTTCAGTCATTTCCACGTTTATGTTGCATTTCTGTTGTGTAGTGGACAGAGGATTTAAATTGTCAAAATTCTTGGACCTCGACAAGTGTCACGTTTGTCAAAAATTGTCGTTCGAGACGGGACACTTGATTCTACCAAAGAAAAATGCTTGTGTGTTTTTATTGTCTATATTATTGTCAAGAAACACTATAAACCTATTTATATTCCCTCGTTTCTTTGTTGGTTGAAAGTACACGCGTCGACGGAGTTGACAATAAAGAACTAGACGCGGATTTAACACTTCTCGAATCAAGACAAGATAAAAAAATAAACACTAGTTCCAGAGAATTTCGAGCAAATCGAAAAACTGAAAATTTTTAAATTAAAAAAGTCGATAAAACGAAAACTGAAAAAATCAAAAAAGATTTAAAAACCGAAAAATTAAAAATCGATAAATCAAAAATTTTAAAAATCGAAAAATTGAAAAATCGAAACATCAAAAAATCGAAAAACTGAAAAATCGAAAAATTAAAAAATCGCGAAATCGAAAAATTGAAGAACCTCAATATTGCAAAATCCCAAAATTGAAATATCGAAAAATTGAAAAGTGGAAGAAAAATTGAACAAGCGAAAAATCACAAAACTGAAACATCAAAAAATTTAGAAATTGAAAAATTGAAAATTTAGAAACGTCAAAAACTGAAAAATTTGAAAATCTAAAAAATTGACGAGTCGAAAAATTGAAAAATCGTAAAAGTGAAACATCGGAAAATTGAGATATCGAAAATTTTAAATTAAAAAAGTCGATAAAACGAAAACTGAAAAAATCAAAAAAGATTTAAAAACCGAAAAATTAAAAATCGATAAATCAAAAATTTTAAAAATCCAACAATTGAAAAACTGAAAAACCCCAAAAAAAATCGAAAGATGGAGAAATTGAGAAATGGAAAACCAAACCATCGAAAAATTGAAAAATCGAAACATCAAAAAATCGAAAAACTGAAAAATCGAAAAATTAAAAAATCGCGAAATCGAAAAATTGAAGAACCTCAATATTGCAAAATCCCAAAATTGAAATATATAAAAATTGAAAAGTGGAAGAAAAATTGAACAAGCGAAAAATCACAAAAATGAAACATCAAAAAATTTAGAAATCGAAAAATTGAAAATTTAGAAACGTTAAAAACTTAAAAATTGAAAAAATATAAAATTTAAAAATCGAAAAAGTGAAAAATTAAAGAACAGAAATATTGCAAAATTCCAAAACTGAAACATCGAAAAATTGAAAAATAGAAGCAAAATAGAAGAAAAATTGAAGAATCTAAAAATTAAAAAATCCCAAAACAGAAACATCAAAAAAATTAAAAATTGAAAAAAAACCGTCTAAAACTGAAAAATTTGAAAATCTCACGAATTGAAGAGTCGAAAGATTGAAAAATCGTAAAAGTGAAAAATTCAAAAAATTGGGAAACCAAAAAATCGAAAAATTCAACAGTCGAAGAGTAAAACTTAAACATCGGAAAATTGAGAAATCTAAAATTTCAAGAATCAAAATAGCCCAAAATCGAAATCTCGATAAGTTTGAAATTCAAAAATTTTTGCATTAAAAAAATCGATAAATCGAAAACTGAAAAAACTGAAAAATCGCGAAACCGAAACATCAAAAAAACCAAAAATTAAAAAATGGGGAAATCGAAAAATTTAATATCGAGAAATTGAAAAGTGGAAGAAAAGTTGAAGAAGCGAAAAATTGAAAAATCCCAAAACTGGAACATTAAAAAATTTAGAAATCGAGAAGTAGAAAAATCAAACACATAAACGAGAAATTGACAAATCGAAAAACTGAAAAATTTAGAAATCCAAAAAATTGAAGTCGAAAAATTGAAGAATTGAAAAATTGAAAAACTAATACACCCAAAGATTGAAAAATTCAAAAACTGAAATAATGAATAATTAGGAAATAGAAAAATTGAAGAGTCATAAAAATTGAGAAATTGTAAAACTGAAACATCAGAAAGTTGAGAAAATCAAAAACTGAAATGACGGAAAATTAAGAAATCAAAAAATTTAAAAAATCAATAAATCGAAAATTTGAAGAACCAAGAAAATGGAAGAATCGGAGTCTAGAATTATAAAAATTAAAAAATTAAAATTTCGAAAAACTGAAAAGCCAGCAATCGAAAAGTAAAAAAAATGGAAAAATTGGAAAATTTAAAAATCGAAAAATTGAAAAATTAAAGAATAGAAACATTGCAAAATCCCAAACTTGAAATATTGAAAAACTGAAAACTCCGAATTTGAGCAAAGGTCGCGTGTCGATCAATCCAGACGGCTGTGACGTGATCTTGGTTCTGGAATAGTCACCTGGTTCGTCTTTCACGTCCTCTGGTTCATCGAACTTCAACAAAGGTCGCGTGTCGATTAACCCAGATGGGTGTGACGTGATTGTCGAAGCGATTTCTTCTGGTTCCACTTCTTCTTCTTCTGGTTCTAACACTTCTTCTACTATCTCTTCTTCCGTTTCCTCCCTCTCATTTTCCGTTTCTTCAGTTCTGTCCTCGTCTGTGTCTTCAATCACGCTAGACGCTTTTGACGCAACTTCACTCGGTTGCTCTTCTTCCAACTCCTCTTTTTCAGGCTCCTTCTCCTTTCTAAACACACTAGACGATATTTTCTTCAGAAGTGGCAGCACTCCATCGTACGTCTTGGGGGTGGTTTTCTTCGCATCATGTTTAATTTTGTGCAAAAACAGTCTCGACTCTCCAGCTTTCAAAGGTCTGAGACCCGAATCTATGTACTTTCGGTCTTCAACGCTATCGTCACTCTGTGCACCAAAATCTTCATTTTCCGACTCAGAATATTCGCCGCCTCCGTATGGCATGTGCAACGCGTTGTATTGCGCCATGACTATAGTGTGAGGACTGCGCGCCTGAGACGAGTGGGATTTATCTTCGTCTTCATCGTCCGGTTCGTAGTCGTCATCGTCGTCGTCAGGCTCCACGACGTGGATGATAGAGTCGCGAGGTTCGACTTCACATTGTTGCTTGGTGGAGAAATCTCCACCTTCAAGAGGATTATCAAGAGATCCCTTTTTTGTTGTCAAGATTTTCGAAATATTTCTACCCCGAATAGTCTTTCTGTATCTTCTCGCGGTAAACGAAATTCTAGACCGTCGCCTCGTTCTTTTAACATCTTTGGTCAACCTATGGTGTTAGTGTGTCGTGAAAAAATCAAACCAAAAGACAATTTACCACGTTTCTTCAATTTTCTTCTTTTTGCGTCTATGGGACCAGTTTTTCTGGATTTTTGGCATTTTTGGTTAGACCAAAGGTTTGTCTTCAGTCATTTCCACCTTTATGTTGCATTTCGGTTGTGTAGTGGACAGAGGATTTAAGTGTCGAAGTTCTTGGACCTCGACAAGTGTCACGTTTGTCAAAAATTGTCGTTCGAGACAGGACACTTGATTCTACCAAAGAAAAATGCTTGTGTGTTTTTATTGTCTATATTATTGTCAAGAAACACTATAAACCTATTTATATTCCTTCGTTTCTTTGTTGGTTGACAATAAAGAACTAGACGCGGATTTAACACTTCTCGAATCCGAAAGCCTAACCTGCTTTTTAGGAATCCTACTCTGAAAAGGAGCGGGACCAATAGATAAACCTGAACCATCAGTCGAAAAGGAATCCTTCCCAGGAGGGTCACTCGTGTGGACGCAAATATCCGATTTCTTCGTTTTAACGTCTACATCTTCCGGACACAAACACTCTACTTCTTCCTCTTTAGCGTCAATCTTCGTTTTCGAGTCGTCAGCCGTGCTTGACGAGAAGTCGCCATCGGGCACATCTTCAACGTGGACGCAAAAGTCGTCTTGCTCTGACTTTTCTTCCTTTTTGTCTTCTTCTTCTAGCTCTGCATCTTCCACCTTTACGTCAGTTTCTATCGTAAATTTTACGTCTTCGAATTCTTGCAGTTTTTTCAAAGGGTCTGTGTCAATCTGGTTGGACAGCTGCGACGAAATTGATTTTTCTTCGCTAGACGTGAAGTCGCCCCGATTGGACGGAGGACTCGGCTGCTTGACTTTCTCTTTGGGTTTCTTCTTCCGGTGGTCCCAGTCTTCGAAAATATCGGACGGGATGTCTTCCAGAAGAGGGTCAATGTCGTCGTCGTCGCTCGTGGTGTGGTGTTTCTTGCCTTGGTGGCTCTCCGGGTCCAGGTAAAGCTTAGATTCGTCAGACTTTAAAGGTCTAAGACCTGAGTCAATGTAGAGCCTGATGTCTTCGTCACCACTATCATCACCTATGTCTTCTTCCGTTTCATGAAACGTGTTTGGTGTGGTGGTTTCGTACTGCGCCATGACTATCGAAGTTCGTTGTCTTTGAGGGTGCGCAAATCGATTGTCATCGTCGTCGTCAGACAATGGAAACTGAATTGTGTAGTTTTGGGCAAAGAAGATGTCTTTTTGGGTTTCTGTTTCCTCTAACAAGATCATTGAAGCGTCTTGCTTAATTCCGGAGAAATCAGTTGACAATGTTTGGTTAGTCGAGGCTTCTGTTTCTTCGCTTTCTTGTTTCGAGTTGGTTTTAGAGAAATCGCTTGACAGTGTTTTCCTAGTCGAGGATTCTGTTTCTTCAGAAACACTGTCTTTCTTTGGTGACGATTTGGTTTCGGAGAAGTCAGTTGACGACGTCTTGGAGGATTCTGTTTCTTCAGACATACCACTTTTGGTGGATTTTTTATCCGGGATGTCTGTTTGCAGTTCAGACGTGATCGTCTGCGACAGCGACATTATCCCCGAATCGAAGTGCTCTTGAAGCGACTTCTTGCTCTTCAGTTTGTCCAGATTGATGATCCTCATCAAATTCTTCTTTTCTTCTTCATTCAGATTTTCGTACTTTTTGACTCGAGAAGCTTCGCTTCCATCCAGGCTTTTCCGAATCCTCTTTCGTCTGATTCCTCTTCTATAGTTTCTCACAAAAACGGGTATTTTGCTCGCCTTTTTTTTCTCGGTGACGTACTTCTGCAACCTGCTACTAACACGCATTACTCACCCCCAACCACAAATTAATCTTTACCACTTGACCTGGTTCTTCCTTTTTCCGCGTTTCGCCTGTACTACGACCCTCTCGAGTTTGGTCGTTCCCGATTTCGTTCGAATCAAAAGTATGCCTTGAGAAGTCTTCACGTTCTCGGATTCCATTCCGATTCCAGTTTTAAAGCCCTATTGTGCTGCCGAGGTACCGTTAGTGTTTTACTGTAAAAGTGTTTTTTCTTGAGCGTGACGGTGCGAAATTTTGCTGAAGATTTCCGTTGAAATCTATTTTAGTTCGGTTTCACTGGAAGATCGGCGATTTGTTTGGGTGATGAACTCGGGCACGGAGCCTCGGGCGATTTGCGAGGTACGGGGATTTAACGTCGAAATGTCACGAGAAATGCCAAAAGGGGATGTTTTGACAAGATAAAAAAAATAAACACTAGTTCCAGAGAATTTCGAGCAAATCGAAAAACTGAAAATTTTTAAATTAAAAAAGTCGATAAAACGAAAACTGAAAAAATCAAAAAAGATTTAAAAACCGAAAAATTAAAAATCGATAAATCAAAAATTTTAAAAATCGAAAAATTGAAAAATCGAAACATCAAAAAATCGAAAAACTGAAAAATCTAAAAATTAAAAAATCGCGAAATCGAAAAATTAAAGAACCTCAATATTGCAAAATCCCAAAATTGAAATATCTAAAAATTGAAAAGTGGAAGAAAAATTGAACAAGCGAAAAATCACAAAACTGAAACATCAAAAAATTTAGAAACTGAAAAATTGAAAATTTAGAAACGTCAAAAACTGAAAAATTTGAAAATCTAAAAAATTGAAGAGTCGAAAAATTGAAAAATCGTAAAAGTGAAACATCGGAAAATTGAGATGTCGAAAAATTTTAAATTAAAAAAGTCGATAAAACGAAAACTGAAAAAATCAAAAAAGATTTAAAAACCGAAAAAACAAAAATCGATAAATCAAACATTTAAAAAATGCAACAATTGAAAAACTGGAAAAACCAAAAAAAAATCGAAAGATGGAGAAATTGAGAAATGGAAAACCAAACTATCGAAAAATTGAAAAATCGAAACATCAAAAAATCGAAAAACTGAAAAATCGAAAAATTAAAAAATCGCGAAATCCAAAGAACCTCAATATTGCAAAATCCCAAAATTGAAATATCTAAAAATTGAAAAGTGGAAGAAAAATTGAACAAGCGAGAAATCATAAAACTGAAACATCAAAAAATTTAGAAATTGAAAAATTGAAAATTTACAAACGTCAAAAACTGAAAAATTTGAAAATCTAACAAATTGAAGAGTCGAAAGATTGAAAAATCGTAAAAGTGAAACATCGGAAAATTGAGATATCGAAAAATTGAAGAATTAAGAAACTGAAAAATCCAAAAATTGAAAAATTCAAAAACTGAAATGACAAAAAATTGGGAAACCGAAAAATCGAAAAATTCAACAGTCGAAAAGTAAAAAAATTGAGAAAACGAAAATTTGAAGAATCGAAATAGGCCAAAATCGAAATATCGAAAAGTTTAAAATTCAAAAATTTTTGAATTAAAAAAATCGATAAAACGAAAACTGAAAAAACTGAAAAATCGAGAAACCGAAACATCAAAAAATCGAAAAATTTTATATCGAAAAATTGAAAAGTGGAAGAAAAATTGAAGAAGCGAAAATTTGAAAAATCTCAAAACTGGAACATTAAAAAATTTAGAAATCGAGAAATAGGAAAATCAAATACATAATCGAGAAATTGACAAATCGAAAAACTGAAAAATTTAGAAATCCACAAAATTGAAGTCAAAAAATTGAAGAATTGAAAAATTCAAAAACTGAAATGATTGGGAAATAGAAAAATTCAAGCGTCGAAAAAATCGAAATATCGAAAAGTTTAAAATTCAAAAATTTTTGCATTAAAAAAATCGATAAATCGAAAACTGAAAAAACTGAAAAATCGAGAAACCGAAACATCAAAAAATCGAAAAATTAAAAAAAGGGCGAAATGGAAAAATTTAATATCGAGAAATTGAAAAGTGGAAGAAAAATTGAAGAAGCGAAAAATTGAAAAATCCCTAAACTGAAACATTAAAAAATTTAGAAATCGAGAAGTAGGAAAATCAAATACATAATCCAGAAATTGACAAATCGAAAAACCGAAAAATTTAAAAATCCAAAAAATTGAAGTCAAAAAATTGAAGAATTGAAAAATTGAAAAACTAGAACATCCAAAAATTGAAAAATTCAAAAACTGAAATGATGAATAATTGGGAAATTGAAAAATTCAAGAGTCGAAAATTCAGAAATTGTAAAACTGAAACATCGGAAAATTGAGAAATCGAAAAATTGAAAAAATCCAAAAATTGAAAAATTCAAAAACTGAAATGACGGAAAATTAAGAAATCAAAAAAATTTAAAAAATCAATAAATCGCAAATTTGAAGAACCAAGAAAATGGAAGAATTGAAGTCTAGAATTATAAAAATTAAAAAATTAAAATATCGAAAAACTGAAAACCGAGAAATCGAGACATAAAAAAATGGAAAAATTGGAAAATGTAAAATTTAAAAATCGAAAAATTGAAAAATTAAAGAATAGAAATATTGAAAAATCCCAAAACTGAAACACCGAAAAATTGAAAAATAGAAGAAAAATTGAAGAATCTAAAAATTAAAAAATCCCAAAACAGAAACATCAAAAAAATTAAAAATTGAATAAAACCGTCTAAAACTGAAAATTTTAAAAATGTCACAAATTGAAGAGTCGAAAGATTGAAAAATCGTAAAAGTGAAACATCGGAAAATTGAGATATCGAAAAATTGAAGAATTAAGAAACTGAAAAATCCAAAAATTGAAAAATTCAAAAACTGAAATGACAAAGAATTGGGAAACCGAAAAATCGAAAAATTCAACAGTCGAAAAGTAAAACTGAAACATCGGAAAATTGAGAAATCTAAAATTTCAAGAATCAAAATAGCCCAAAATCGAAATATCGAAAAGTTTAAAATTCAAAAATTTTTGCATTAAAAAAATCGATAAATCGAAAACTGAAAAAACTGAAAAATCGAGAAACCGAAACATCAAAAAATCGAAAAATTAAAAAATGGGGAAATCGAAAAATTTAATATTGAGAAATTGAAAAGTGGAAGAAAAGTTGAAGAAGCGAAAAATTGAAAAATCCCAAAACTGGAACATTAAAAAATTTAGAAATCGAGAAGTAGAAAAATCAAACACATAATCGAGAAATTGACAAATCGAAAAACTGAAAAATTTAGAAATCCAAAAAATTGAAGTCGAAAAATTGAAGAATTGAAAAATTCAAAAACTGAAATGATTGGGAAATAGAAAAATTCAAGCGTCGAAAAATTGAGAAATTGTAAAACTGAAATATCGGAAAATTGAAAAATCGAAAATTTCAAGAATCAAAATAACCCAAAATCGAAATATCGAAAAGTTTAAAATTCAAAAATTTTTGAATTAAAAAAATCGATAAATCGAAAACTGAAAAATCGAGAAACCGAAACATCAAAAAATCGAAAAATTAAATATCGAGAAATTGAAAAGTGGAAGAAAAATTGAAGAAACGAAAAATTGAAAAATCCCAAAACTGAAACATTAAAAAATTTAGAAATCGAGAAATAGGAAAATCAAATACATAATCGAGAAATTGACCAATCGAAAAACTGAAAAATCTAAAAATCCAAAAAATTAAAGTCGAAAAATTGAAGAATTGAAAGATTGAAAAACTAAAACATCCAAAAATTGAAAAATTCGAAAACTGAAATGATGAATAATTGGGAAATAGAAAAATTCAAGAGTCGAAAAATTGAAAAATTGTAAAACTGAAACATCGGAAAATTGAGAAATCGAAAAATTGAAAAACTGAAAAATCCAAAAATTGAAAAATTCAAAAACTGAAATAACGGAAAATTAAGAAATCAAAAAATGAAAAAAATCGATAAATCGAAAATTTGAAGAACCAAGAAAATGGAAGAATCGAAGTCTAGATTTATAAAAATTAAAATTTCGAAAAACTGAAAATCGAGTAATCGAAACATAAAAAAATGGAAAAATTGGAAAATGTAAAATTTAAAAATCGAAAAATTGAAAAATTAAAGAACAGAAACATTGCAAAATCCCAAACCTGAAACATCGAAAAATTGAAAACTAGAAGAAAAATTCAAGAATCGAAAAATTAAAAAATTTCAAAACTGAAAAATCGAAAAATTCAAAAATAAAAAAAAGTGAAAATCGACGAATTGAAAAACTGAAAAATCGAAGCATTGTGAAGTCGAGAAATTGAGAAATGGGAAAATCTGAAAATCGGTTAATGGAGAAATTGAGAAAACGAAAAATTGTAAATTTATAAACGTCAAAAATTTAAAAATGGAAAAAATTAAAGAGTCGAAAAATTGAGAAATTGTAAAACTGAAACATCGGAAAATTAAGAAATCGAAAATTTGAAGAATCGAAAAACTGAAGAATTGAAAAACTGAAAAAACTGAAAAATCCAAAAATTAAAAAAATCAAAAATTGAAATGACGAAAAATTGGGAAACAGACACATCGAAAAATTCAAGAGAAATATGTAAAACTGAAACATCGGAATATTGAGAAATCGAAAATTTGAGGAATCGAAAAATTGAAAAACTAAAAAATCGAAAAATGAAAAAATGGCGCAATCGAAAAAGAAGAAGAAGAACCTCAATATTGCAAAATCCCAAAACTGAAATATCGAAAAATTGAAAAGTGGAAGAAAAATTGAAAAAGCGATAAACTGAAAAATCCCAAAATTGAAACATTAAAAAATTTAGAAATCGAGAAATAGGAAAATCAAAAAATCAAACAATCGAGAAATTGACAAATCGAAAAATTGAAAGTTTAGAAACGTCAAAAATTGAAAAAAAATTAAGAAATAAAAAAATGAAAAAAATCGATAAATCGAAAATTAAGAATTCTAAAAAATAAAAAATTAAAATATAGAAAAACTGAAAACCGAGAAATCGAAACATAAAAAAATTGAAAAATTGGTACATGTAGTATTTAAGAATCGAAAAAGTAAAAATCGAGAAATCGAAAAATTGAAAAATTAAAGAATAGAAATATTGCAAAATCCCAAACCTGAAACATCGAAAAATTACGAAATCAAAAAATGAAAAAATCGAAAAATCGAAAATTTGAAGAACTGAGAAAATGGAAGAATCGAAGTCTAGAATTCTAATAATTAAAATATCGAAAAACTGAAAACCAAGAAATCGAAACATAAAAAATGGAAAAATTGGAAAACATGTAATTTAAAAAAAGTAAAAAACCGAGAAATCAAAAAATTGAAAAATTAAAGAATAGAAATATTGCAAAATCTCAAACCTGAAGCATCGAAAAATTGAGAAAGTGAAAAGTTCAAAATTAAAGAAAAGTGGAAATCGACAATTTGAAAAACTGGAAAATCGAAACATTGAGAAGTCGAGATATTTAGAAATGGAAAATTCGGAAAATATAATATACAATAGTTATAATAGAATCTAGGATGAAGAAAACGTAAAAAAGCGCTAATCGTAAATTTTTTCTATAAAAAAAGTATAAAAAATGTATTTCTTATATCTTAAGAAAGAAAGAGAACGCGGTGTTAACTTTAACTTTTGTTTAATAAGTCCTTTATAAGCAAACAAAAGCCCCGCCCACCTACCCCCCTTCATTGCAGTAATTGCACTAATAGCGTTCAGTCTTATCTTAGCAAGTACTAGCCCTACCCACCCCACCCCTCTATTTTCTTAGAGAATATTATTTGCCGAAATCAGTCTTATTTTGGTAAGTACTAGCCCCGCCCACCCACCCTATATTTTCTTGGAGGTTATATCATTTGCCAAAATTAGTTTTGTATTGTTGACTTGCGTTGTCTTCAATCTAACGATGTTACTTTTGTTCACTATAAGATCCACCTTTCATTTACACCAAATAAAATAAATCACGGAAACGGAGGCGGGGTGGGCGGGCGGGGCAAATTATATTCTTCCGTCGAAGGGGGTGTGATAATGATTCATTGATTTTGACTTCTGCCAATTTGCTAAACATTGTAAAATAAATTAGTATTATATGTTTAATATGTACCCTGATGTTTAAGGAAACTTAATTTGTTTGTCAATTTTCTACATAGTTATTTTTTGTACGAATTTGTTTTTAGTTTATTTGGGGTTTCTTTCTGTTCAAATCAAAAAATATTATTATTATTATTATTATTTGCTTTTCTGTAAATTATGTGATTCCTTTTATGTTACCATTGATCAATATTATCATCTATAAGAAATCGGTGTATAGGCAACCAATTATACTCCACGCTGCTATGAATTAAAAATTCCTGTAGTAAAGGTGTGGACTTTTTTTCATTGTAAAAACGCTTGTATTCCCCAACGATAACACTTTTTTTCATTCAATTTTTATTGCCCCCAAATTATCCAAAACGCTCCCAAAAACATCACTTGGTGTTTTTTGCGGTCAGGTTGGCTACAAATTATTGTTTTTTAGGGTGGCGCATGTTACGGCTACTAATGCAATTCATGTGCAATTATCGAAATTTTACACATGCATACCTTTTACACACACCATAAAAACACCCCATCAAGCACCTAACATGGAAGTAACCAGTTCCAGTAAGTGTCGCCGCGCCCCCACCAAAAGTGAGGTTATGCAAACGTAAACATTCCAGATTTCAAAGAACTGCTGCCAGAAATCGAGGACGTCATCAACAAATCCACCTTCCTAGCCATCGACTGCGAGTTTTCCGGGCTAAATGTGGTCTCCGAAATCAACGCTTTCGACACCCCCAAGCAGTACTACGAAAAAGTTCGCAAAAACTGCAAGGAGTTTTTGGTTATCCAGTACGGAATTAGCGCATTTAGGTAATTACTAAACCCTTCATTTCATTATTTACCCAATCCACGACTACAGGTTTGACCCTTCTGACGGGAAGTTCAAGCAGCGCAGCTACAACTTCTACATATTCCGCCGGCCCATTAACAAGAACATCCCCGACCAGAGGTTCTTATGCCAGACTTCCAGTATTAATTTCCTGACGTCGCAGGGGTTCGACTTTAACAAGTTGTTCAAATCGGGAATCTCGTACTTGAATATGTCGGAAGAGACCGATTATAGGGAAAAAATCGAAGATAGGCAGAAATTGCGCAACAATCAGCACAACAACCAGCAAAGTCCGTCTGAAGTCGACCCCATCCCGCAGGACGTGCAGCCCGTTGTGGACGACGTTTTGTGAGTTCGTGGGGTCGCTCGAGCACGTTTTAAATTGTGGTTGCAGGCAACAGTTGAGCGACTTTCTGGACACCGATAACGTGGAGTTGGAACTACCCAAGTGTAACGCGTTTGTGAGACGACTCATCTATCAAACCACCGCGCAAAAATTCAAGAACAAAATCACCCTTCAGACGAAAAATAGGAACAAGGATCGGATTCTAGTGGCTTCCAAGTTCAAAAGCAAGAAGGAGCAGCAGGAGATCGATCAGCGACTTTTCGAGGAGGAAATGTCGGTTTTGGACGATTTCATAGGGTTTACGAAAGTTTTACGAATTGTTGTTGATTCTGTACGTGTTTGTGCACTCGTTTCCGTCTTATTTATTTGTTTATTTATTGTAATTTCAGGGAAAAATGATTGTTGGACACAACATGTGTCTAGATTTTCTGCACACCATTGACAAGTTCTTGACCCCTCTGGCTAAGGAGTACGACGAATTCAAGGAATGTGCGCATGCGCTATTCAAAAAGTACGCACCTTCAGTGGAACTTTGCGTAGTCTGATACAATTTTAGTGTTTTAGATACAAAGTTTATGTCTAGTTCTGACGAATTTAAAGATTTAATACAATCCACTGTGTTAAAGGATGTTTTAGAGGCGGTTTCTAAAGACCCGTTCCAGCTGCCCACCGTTGGTACGACACTAAGAAGGCGATTTTTTGTAAACTGAGTTGTTTGTTCCAGAAATTGAGGACGCCGGACAGGGGTACAGGGTTGAGGATTTGAAGGAGCACGAAGCGGGGTACGATGCCTATATCACCGGGCTGTGTTTTCTTTCAATGTGGAACTACCTAGGAACTTTGAAAGAACTTTCAACTGCAGACATTTTCAAAGATTTTAGTTTATTGGAGCCTTATCTCAACAAGTACCACGTGACAATGTAATAAAATTAAAACTTTTTGATTTGTGTTTTTAAGGTTGTACCTGATGATGTTAAGAGACAGTCAATATATTAATTTGGCAGGCCAAGATCGTAAGTTTCGGGAATTTTAAACCAACAAAATCAGTTGCGTTTTTTTCAGCTAACCCCTCCAGGGATCACGTTTTCTACTTGACTTTCCCTAGGGACTGGAGGCTGAACAACATAATCGAGCTCTTCAGCCCTTTTGGTAAGGTTCAAGGTAAAATTCGCTTTGTCGCGTTATAAAATTGTGTCTTAGGTGGCGTTTACGTGGCCTGGATAAACGAAACGTCAGCCTATGTAGGGCTTTTCAAGCGAGAACAGGCGGCTGTGGCGTTAAGTACGTTATCCCAAAGTGACACATACAGCATTATGACTTATTCCAGACGTCAGGCACAGCTAGAAGACGGACCGTCGCCGGCTCCAGTCAACCGCAGGAAGCGGACTCTGGACAACACCCCCAGGTGCAATAAAAAAATCAAAACCGACCAGTACGTCGCCGGTTCGGTTTAACACGCTTTCTAATGTTTTTTCCGCAGAGGAACCGCCTCGAAGAAGCGCCAGACCGTCCTGGAGGCCGAGAGCGAAACTCCCAAGAAGTGTGCTAGGAAAGAATTGACCAAAACCTTCGTCGAAAGTGATGCGTGGGATTAATGTTATGTACATGAAATGAAAATTTAGTTTCTTAACTAAATAAAAAGTAAAAATTTTATATGGGAATTAAATATTTAAATTACCGTTAGTGGGGGTCGGAGGTCCATTTTCACCAACAAAAATTAAAAACTTTGGCACCAGTTTCGCACTACTAAAATGGCGCGGATTCAGGTGTGCCAAACTGAAAAAGTGTCAAATTTAGGTTGGCGACAATGACAACGGGTAAATGTTTTTTCTTTCACTTGACTGGCGGCGTTTTTGCAGCCAAAGTAACCCAAAAAATGCTTCACTTCGAAGAAACTGAGTCGAAATAGCCGAACAGTGCAAAAATTAAATTTCCGAATACCAATAATGAGCCAATAATGAGTGACAAGTGACAGTTGACAAAAGCACGCCCCCTATCGGTGACATAATCAACCCCAAACCAAAATAATTATGTGGCTTATATTTTAAATTGTGCCTTAATAAAGCCGCACAGTCATGTGTTCGCGCGAAGAAATCGAGCTAAAGAAGCGCCTGGCGCTGGAGAAGCTGGCCCAGAAGCGACTCACGAGTCCGTTGAAACCTAACCTCCAAAGTTTAAATTCTGGGGCACAGGCGTCCCCGAACAAGCCGCGTTTCAACTTCAAGGAGAGCAACCACTCGGTTAGACACGCCGTGAAGCCGTACGAGAAGCCCAAAGAGACGGCTCAGTTTTACGGGAACGAGAAGGCCGTCACGGGGAAATGTAGTCTAATTGGGGTGGACAGGTTCGTGGTGGAGCTGTCTGGGTTCAGCACGCCGGCGATTGACGTGTTCAAGTCGATAGGGTCGCGGCACTATAGTGAGTGGTGTTGGCTGCAAGGTTGTATGATTAATTTGTTTTTTGTAGATGTTCAGACTAGGAATTGGGATTTTCATGTCAGAGACCACACGGAGCTGATTGGGAAGCTGCAGAATTTGCGGCCGCATGTTATCGTGGAGAGGCTGCCGGGGTTTGTTTTGAGTTGTGTGAATGGGGAGAAGGCGGATTATTCGAATATTGATTTGAGTAGGGTGGATCCGGAGCTGGGGGGTGCCTTAATGCCTTTTCAGCAGGAAGGAGTCAGGTGATTTTTAGCGCATTGTCACAGTATGGTGACTCGGTATTTCCCGACTACCATGATGTCATCTCAAAAATTTGTAATAAAAAGTTGTTTTTAATTTATAACTTTGAAATTGCAAAACCGATTGCTCTCAAATCTTGTAAATATTTTAATATTATCGTAACCGTGGTAAATCGGTCAGCAAAATTTATTGGTTTATCCCCTCCTAAAAAATTGATGACGTTATCTCAAAATTTTGCCGGATGTATAAATTTTGGCATTTCGAAATATTCCATTTTCCCTTTTCGCAATTTCTCTATAAATCGATTCTTTGATTTTTCGACTTTTCGACTTTTTAATTTTTTGTCTGTTCGATTTCTCGATTGCTCAGTTTTTCGATTTCCCAAGTTGTTGAAGTTTTGGTTTTAGGATTTTCCAATTTTGGGATTTTTCGAATTTTTGTTGTTTTGATTTGTCGACATTTTGATTTTTCGTTTTTTTGTATTTCGATTTTTCGGTTTTTCAGTACTTCAGTTTTCAATTTTAGAATTTTAAAATGTTAGATTTTTCTATTTTTTGATGTTTCGATATCTCTATCTTTCGATTTTTCAACTTCACACTTTTGCATCATTTTAGTTGAGGATTTTTTAATTTCTTGATTTTTCGAATTTTCGATTTCGGGATATTTTATTTTTCGATTTCTCGATTTTCCGGTATTTCAGTTTTACGATTTCCGTTTTTCGATTTCAGTATTTCAATTTTTGGCGTTTCGAAATTTTCGAATTTTCATTTTCTCAATTTCTCTGTTAAGCGATTCTTTGATTTCTCGACTTCTCAATTTCCCAATTTTTCGATTTTTTGATTTCCCAACCTATCGATTTCTCGATTTTGCAATTTTTCGATGTTTCAGTTTTAGAATTTTTCAATTTTGGAAGTTTTCTTAGATTTTTCGGTTTTTCAATGTTTGGACATTTTAGTTTGAGGATTTTCCAATTTGTTGATTTTTCGAAATTTCGATTTCGCGTTATTTTATTTTTCGATTTCTCGATTTTAATTCTTGAATATTTCAATTTTTGGCGTTTCGAAATTTTCGATTTTTCCTTTTCTCAATAATTTCTCTATTAAGCGATTCTTTGATTTTTCGATTTTCCAATTTTGCAATTATTTGGTTTCTCTACTTTTCGATTTCTTGATTTCTCAATTTTTCGATTTCTCAAGTTTTCGATGTTTCAGTTTTAGGATTTTTCAATATTTCGATTTTTCAATTTTTCGATTTTTTTATACTTTGGTTTCTCGATTCAATTTTTCGACATTTAAATCTTTGGTTTTTCTTTAATTGTAGATACAATTGCTCGATTTTTCGGTTTTTCAGTATTTCAGTTTTCAATTTTCAGTTTTTCGAATTTTTAAATGTTAAGTTTTTCACGTTTTTATGTTTCGATGTCTATCTTTCAATTTTTCGCTTTAAGATTTTTCAGTTTTTCAATGTCAGTTTTTCGATTCTTCAATATTTCAATTTTTGGCGTTTCGAAATTTTCGAATTTTCCTTTCCTCAATTTCTCTATTAGGCGATTCTTTGATTTCTCGACTTTTCGATTTCCCAATTTTTCAATTTTTTGATTTCTCCACTTTTTTTTAATTTAAGATACTTCTATTTCTTGATCTTTAGATTTTTCGACTTCTAGCTCTCTTTTAGATTTTTCGGTTTTTCAATTTTTGATTTTCAAAATTTTCAAGTTTTCAATTTTTAGGTTTTTAAATTTTTCAATTTTCCGATTTTCCAATTTATCGAGATTTCGAAGTTTCCATTTTTTTAATTTAATAATTTTTCGATTTATCGGGTTTTCTAAGTTCAAATTTAATCTTTTGATATTTCGATTTCTAGATTTTTCAATTTCTTGATTTTTTAGCTTTTCGTTTTTTTAATTGTAGATTTTTCGATTTCTCGATTTCTAGTTTTTTGATTTTTAGTTCCTCGATTTTTTGAATTTTATATTAACGATTTTTCCATTTTTCGATTTTTTGATGTTTCGAATTCCCGATTTAAAACTTTTTTCAATTTTTCGTAATTTTAAAATAGTCCGACTTTTCATTTTTTTGATTTCTCAATTTTTCAACATTTCAATTTTGGGAATTTTTCAAAATCTCATTTTTTTCAATTATTCGATTTCAGTCGAGCTTTAGACTTTTCGGATTTCGATTTTTAAAATGTTTCGACTTAATTTTTTTGATTTCTCGATTTTTACGTTTTCGACTCTTCAATTTTTCGATTTTTTTTATTGTAGATTTTTCGATTTCTCAAGTTTTCGATGATTCAGTGTTAGGATTTTTTAATTTTTCGATTTTTCGATATTTTAATTTTTCGTTTTTTTAAATTTTAGTTATTGCTATTTCTTGATCTTTAGATTTTTCGACTTCCAGCTCTCTTTTAGATTTTTGGGTTTTTCAATTTTTTGATTTTCAAAATTTTTAATTTTTCAAGTTTTCAATTTTTCGGTTTTAAAATTTTTCCATTTTTAGTTTTCCAATTTATCGAGATTTCGATGTCTCTATTTTTTAATTTTAATAGTTTTTCCATTTATCGGGTTTTCTAGGTTCAAATTCAATTTTTCGATTTTTAATTGTAATTTTTCGATTTCTCGATTTCTACTTTTTTGATTTTTAGTTCTTCGATTGTTTAAATTTTATATTAACGATTTTTCCATTGTTCTATTTTACGATTTTTTGATGTTTCGAATTCTCGATTTTAAACTTTTTCCAGTTTTTCGAATTTTTCAATTTATCGAGATTTCAATGTTTCCATTTTTTAAATTTTAACAGTTTTTCGATTTATCGGGTTTTCTAAGTTCAAATTCAACCTTTTGATATTTCGATTCCTAGATTTTTCAATTTCCCGATTTTTCAATTTTTCGATTTTTTAATTGTAGATTTTCGATTTTTCGATTTCTAGTTTTTTGATTTTTAGTTCCTCGATTTTTTAAATTTTATATTAACGATTTTTCCATTTTTCGATTTTTTGATGTTTCGAATTCCCGATTTTAAACTTTTTTCAATTTTTCGAATTTTAAAATAGTCCCACTTTTCATTTTTTTTATTTCTCAATTTTTCAACATTTCAATTTTGGGAATTTTTCAAAATCTCATTTTTTTCAATTTTTCGATTTCAATCGATCTTTCGACTTTTCGGACTTCGATTTTTAAAATGTTTCGACTTAATTTTATGATTTTTCGATTTTTCAATATTTCGATCTCTAGATTTTTCAATTTCCCGATTTTTTAGCTTTTCGATTTTTTAATTGTAGATTTTTCGATTTCTCAATTCTAGTTTTTTGATTTTTAGTTCCTCGATTTTTTAAATTTTATATTAACGATTTTTCCATTTTTCGATTTTTTGATGTTTCGAATTCCCGATTTTAAACTTTTTTCAATTTTTCGAATTTTAAAATAGTCCCACTTTTCATTTTTTTTATTTCTCAATTTTTCAACATTTCAATTTTGGGAATTTTTCAAAATCTCATTTTTTTCAATTTTTCGATTTCAATCGATCTTTCGACTTTTCGGACTTCGATTTTTAAAATGTTTCGACTTAATTTTATGATTTTTCGATTTTTCAATATTTCGATTTCTAGATTTTTCAATTTCCCGATTTTTTAGCTTTTCGATTTTTTAATTGTAGATTTTTCGATTTCTCAATTCTAGTTTTTTGATTTTTAGTTCCTCGATTTTTTAAATTTTGTATTAACGATTTTTCCATTTTTCGATTTTTTGATGTTTCGAATTCCCGATTTTAAACTTTTTTCAATTTTTCGAATTTTAAAATAGTCCCACTTTTCATTTTTTTTATTTCTCAATTTTTCAACATTTCAATTTTGGGAATTTTTCAAAATCTCATTTTTTTCAATTTTTCGATTTCAATCGATCTTTCGACTTTTCGGACTTCGATTTTTAAAATGTTTCGACTTCATTTTTTTGATTTCTCGATTTATACGTTTTCAACTCTTCAATTTTCCGATTTTTTTTATTGTAGATTTTTTGGTTTCTCAAGTTTTCGATGATTAGGATTTTTCAATTTTTCGATTTTTCGATATTTTAATTTTTCGTTTTTTTAAATTTTAGTTATTGCTATTTCTTGATCTTTAGATTTTTCGACTTCCAGCTCTCTTTTAGATTTTTGGGTTTTTCAATTTTTTGATTTTCAAAATTTTTAATTTTTCAAGTTTTCAATTTTTCGGTTTTAAAATTTTTCCATTTTTATTAGTTTTCCAATTTATCGAGATTTCCAATTTATCGAGATTTCGATGTCTCTATTTTTTAATTTTAATAGTTTTTCCATTTATCGGGTTTTCTAGGTTCAAATTCAATTTTTCGATTTTTAATTGTAATTTTTCGATTTCTCGATTTTTACTTTTTTGATTTTTAGTTCTTCGATTGTTTAAATTTTATATTAACGATTTTTCCATTGTTCGATTTTACGATTTTTTGATGTTTCGAATTCTCGATTTTAAACTTTATTCGGTTTTTCGAATTTTTCAATTTATCGAGATTTCGATGTTTCCATTTTTTAAATTTTAACAGTTTTTCGATTTATCGGGTTTTCTAAGTTCAAATTCAACCTTTTGATATTTCGATTTCTAGATTTTTCAATTTCCCGATTTTTTAGCTTTTCGATTTTTTAATTGTAGATTTTTCGATTTCTCGATTCTAGTTTTTTGATTTTTAGTTCCTTGATTTTTTAAATTTTATATTAACGATTTTTCCATTTTTCGATTTTACGATTTTTTGATGTTTCGAATACCCGATTTAAACTTTTTTCAAATTTTCGAATCTTAAAATTGTTGGACTTTTCATTTTTTTGATTTCTCAATTTTTCAACATTTCAATTTTGGGAATTTTTCAAAATCTCATTTTTTTCGATTTCGAGCGATCTTTCGACTTTCCATTTTTTGGATTCCTCGATTTTTCAATTTTTTACTTCAGTTTTGGGATTTTTCAATTTCTCGATTTTTAGTTTTTCGACTCTTTAATTTTTCGATTTTTTTTTAATTGTAGATTTCTCGATTTCTAGTGTTTTGATTTTTAGTTTTCCGATTTTTAAAATTTTATATTAACGATTTTTCCATTTTTCGATTTTACGATTTTTTGATGTTTCGAAATCCCGATTTTAAACTTTTTTCAATTTTTCAAATTTTAAAATAGTCCGACTTTTCGTTTTTTTGATTTTTCAATTTTTCAACATTTCAATTTTGGGAATTTTTCAAAATCTCATTGTTTTCAATTTGTCAATTTCAATCGATCTTTCGACTTTTCGGATTTCGATTATTTCGGTTTTTCAATTTTCGATTTTTAAAATTTGTCGACGTCATTTTTTTGATTTCTCGATTTTTCAATTTTTCGACATTTTAGTTTTGGGATTTTTCAGTTTCTCGATTTTTAGTTTTTCGAGTCTTCAATTTTTCGATTTTTTTATTGTAGATTTTTCGATTTCTCGGTCTCTAGTATTTTGATTTTTAGTTTTTCGATTTTTTAAATTTTATATTAACGATTTTTCAATTTTTCGAATTAGAAAATTGTTCCGACTTTTCATTCTTTCGATTTTTCGAGTTTTCGATTTCTCAGTTTTTCAACATTCAATTTTATGAATTTTTCAAAATCTCATTACTTTTCAATTTTTCGATTTCCATGGATCTTTCGAAGTTTTCATTTTTTTTTCAGTTTTGGGATTTTTCAATTTCTCGATTTTTAGTTTTTCGATTCTTCAATTTTTCGATTTCTAGTGTTTCGATTTTTAGTTTTCCCATTTTTAAAATTTTATATTAACGATTTTTCCATTTGTCGATTTTATGATTTTTTGATGTTTCGAATTTCCGATTTTAAACTTTTTTTCAATTTTTCGAATTTTAAAATTGTTCGACTTTTCATTCTTTTGATTTTTCGATTTTTCAGGTTTTCGATTCCTCAATTTTTCAACATTTCAATTTTGGGAATTTTTTCAAAATCTCATTTTTTTCAATTTTTCGATTTCGATCGATCTTTCGACTTTTCATTTTTTTGATTTCTCAATTTTTCAACATTTCAATTTTGGGAATTTTTCAAAATCTCATTTTTTTCAATTTTTCGATTTCAATCGATCTTTCGACTTTTCGGATTTCGATTTTTCAATTTTTCGACATTTTAGTTTAGGGATTTTTCAGTTTCTCGATTTTTAGTTTTTCGACTCTTCATTTTTTCGATTTTTCAATTTTTCGATTTTTTTTATTGTAGATTTTTCGATTTCTCGATCTCTAGTATTTTGATTTTTAGTTTTTCGATTTTTTAAATTTCATATTGACGACTTTTCAATTTTTTGAATTTTAAAATTGTTCCGACTGTTCATTCTTTTGATTTTTCAGGTTTTCGATTTCTCAATTTTTCAACATTTCAATTTTGATAATATTTCAAAATCTCATTTTTTTCAATTTTTCGATTTCGATCGATCTTTCGACTTTTCATTTTTTTTTTGATTTCTCAATTTTTCAACATTTCAATTTTGGGAATTTTTCAAAATCTCAGTCTTTTCAATTTTCGATTTTTAAAATTTTTCGACCTCATTTTTTTTTATTTCTCAATTTTTGAATTTTTCGATATTTTAGTTTTGGGATTTTTCAGTTTCTCGATTTTTTAGTTTTTCGAGTCTTCAATTTTTCGATTTTTTTTATTGCAGATTTTTCGATTTCTCGATCTCTAGTATTTTGATTTTTAGTTTTTCGATTTTCTTAAATTTTATATTAGCGATTTTTCAATTTTTCGAATTTTAAAATTGTTCCGACTTTTCATTCTTTTGATTTTTCGATTTTCAAGTTTCCGATTTCTCAATTTTTCACATTTCAATTTTGGGAATTTTTCAAAATCTCATTTTTTTCAATTTTTCGATTTCAATCGATCTTTCGACTTTTCGGATTTCGATTTTTCAATTTTTCGACATTTTAGTTTTGGGATTTTTCAGTTTCTCGATTTTTAGTTTTTCGACTCTTCATTTTTTCGATTTTTCAATTTTTCGATTTTTTTTATTGTAGATTTTTCGATTTCTCGATCTCTAGTATTTTGATTTTTTAAATTTCATATTGACCATTTTTCAATTTTTTGAATTTTAAAATTGTTCCGACTGTTCATTCTTTTGATTTTTCGGGTTTTCGATTTCTCAATTTTTCAACATTTCAATTTTGATAATATTTTAAAATCTCATTTTTTTCAATTTTTCGATTTCGATCGATCTTTCGACTTTTCATTTTTTTTTGATTTCTCAATTTTTCAACATTTAAATTTTGGGAATTTTTCAAAATCTCAGTCTTTTCAATTTTCGATTTTTAAAATTTTTCGACCTCATTTTTTTTTATTTCTCAATTTTTGAATTTTTCGATATTTTAGTTTTGGGATTTTTCAGTTTCTCGATTTTTAGTTTTTCCAGTCTTCAATTTTTCGATTTTTTTTTATTGTAAATTTTTCGATTTCTCGATCTCTAGTATTTTGATTTTCATTTTTTTGATTTTTTAAATTTTATATTGACGATTTTTCAATTTTTCGAATTTTAAAATTGTTCCGACTTTTCATTCTTTTAATTTTTCGATTTTTCAGGTTTTCGATTTCTCAATTTTTCAACATTTCAATTTTGGGAATTTTTTCAAAATCTCATTTTTTTCAATTTTTCGATTTCGATCGATCTTTCGACTTTTAATTTTTTTTGATTTCTCAATTTTTCAACATTTCAATTTTGGGAATTTTTCAAAATCTCATTTTTTTCAATTATTTGATTTCAATCGATCTTTCGACTTTTCGGATTTCGATTTTTCAATTTTTCGACATTTTAGTTTTGGGATTTTTTAGTTTCTCGATTTTTAGTTTTTCGACTCTTCATTTTTTCGATTTTTCAATTTTTCGATTTTTTTATTGTAGATTTTTCGATTTCTGGATCTCTAGTATTTTGATTTTTAGTTTTTCGATTTTTTTAAATTTTATATCAACGATTTTCCCATTTTTCGAATTTTAAAATTGTTCGACTTTTCATTTTTTTGAATTTTAGATTTTTCAATTTTTGGAAAATTCAGTTGTGGGATTTTTCAGTTTCTCGACTCTTCAATTTTTCGATTTTTTTTTAATTACAGATTTTTCGATTTCTCGATTTCTAGTGTTTTGATTTTTAGTTTTCCGATTTTTAAAATTTTATATTAACGATTTTTTGATGTTTCGAATTCCCGATTTAAAACTTTTTTCAATTTTTCGAATTTTAAAATTGTTCGACTTTTCATGTTTTTGATTTTTCGATTTTTCAAGTTTTCGATTTATCAATTTTTCAACATTTCAATTTTTCGATTTCGATCGATCTTTCGACTTCTCAGATTTCGATTTTTCGGTTTTTCAATTTTCGATTTTAAAAATTTTTCATCTCTCGATTTCAGTTTTTCGGTTGTTCGATTCCTCGGTATTTTTTGTAATTAATCAAAGGACGAGGGAAGTTCTGTCGAAATAACCTTCGACCAATTGTTTAGATTTGCTTATACAGGGTGACTCGAAAAAATTAATGAATCAGTCAATTTATTTGATTGAATAAATCAACAATTGCAAAACTGAATGCTTTGAAATCTTGCAGACGTTTTAAAGTCGATGTAACCATGATAAATTTTTAATCAAAATAAATCTGTTTACTCCCCCCAAAAAACTGATGACGTCATCTCAAAATTTTGCCGAATAAATTCAACCTAAAATGTGCAAAATATGATTTTTTTGTTTTTTGCTTTTATAGATACGGCATAGACAAAAACGGGCGGTGCTTAATCGCCGACGACATGGGTTTAGGGAAAACCTTCCAAGCCCTCGCCATCGCCAGCTACTACGTCGAGGACTGGCCCCTGCTCATAGCGACCACCAGCTCCATGAAGTACGCCCTCGACCCCACACCCTTCACCCCCACTTACACTAAAACAAACAAATTCCAGGAACGTGTGGGAAGAGACCATCCACAGGTACCTCCCCAGCGTCCCCCTAATGCAAGTCCAGTACATGTCCTCCGGCAAAGACTACATCGGCGACTGTCGCGTCCTCATCGTCAGTCACGACATGATGTCCCGCTGCGTCGACGCCCTCCTCAACAAAAATTTCGGCGTCCTAATAATCGACGAATCCCACACCCTCAAAAACTTCAAAGCCAAGTGCACCAAATCCGCGACGTCTCTAGCCAAAAAGGCGCGTCGGGTGGTTTTGTTGAGCGGCACCCCGGCGCTGTCGCGCCCCAGCGAACTCTTCTCCCAATTATCCCTAATCGACGACAGGTTCTTCGGCAACTTCTACGACTACAGCCGGCGGTACTGCGACGGGAGAAACACCAACTTCGGGTGGGACGCCTCTGGAAAGTCGAATCTAGCGGAGCTCGAAATAATTCTGACGCGCAAATTCATGATCAGACGAACGAAAGAAGACGTTCTAAAATCACTCCCTAACAAGTCGCAGGAGGTGGTGACTTTGGACGTGAACTTAAACCAGTTCAGCGAGGAGGACCGGAAGTGTTTGAACGCGCTGGCTAGTAAGTACCAAAGTCAGAAGAAGAGCGCCGAAAAGCACGCGTTGTTGTTGACGTTTTTCAGCGAAACGGCGAAAATTAAAATCCCCTCAGTTTGGTAGGTAGTGACACCAACTTCGACTATCGCTAATAATAATTTTTAGTTCGTACGTGCTTCAAGCGCTGAAAGTCAAACAAAAATTTCTCGTTTTTGCGCACCACCAAATCATGCTAGACGCGATTTGCAACGTTTTGGGTAAAAAAAGCGTCAAGTTTATTCGGATTGACGGCAACACGACGTCAGAACAACGAAAATACTTTGTGGATAAATTCCAAACCAACGATAATTATCTGGTGGCGGTTTTATCAATCACTGCTGCCAACGCCGGGATTACTTTAACCGCAGCACAGTTGGTATTGTTTGCGGAGCTGCATTGGAACCCCAGTGTAAGAAAAAATGTTGCAATGTTTTCGTCACTAGTGATAAAATTGCAGATTTTGAGCCAAGCGGAGAGCAGGGCGCACCGAATCGGGCAGTTGAACCCCGTCGTGATCAAGTATTTGTTGGCTAGCGGAACTGCAGACGACTCGATTTGGCCCATGCTCCAAGAAAAACAAAAAATTTTGGAAGAAGTTGGACTTTCAAAGGACTCTTTTGACAAAGTTTCAGTCAGTAAACAACCGAGTGACGCGTCGGAACTCACCGAGGACTTAAACGTCACTTTAAATCGCACGAGTGCCAACACGCTAGACATTTCGTGTTATTTCAAAAACGAAAATACTAATTTGGGTGATACTAGTGATATTTTTGATGACGGGCTTGATGATGTTTTTAGTACTATGGATTTGTAACGTCAAAGTGTATATTTGCCTTTTTATAATAATAATAATACAAAGTAATTTATTATCTAGACTTTTCGACTTTTTCATTTTTTGACTGTTCGATTTCTCGATTGCTCAGTTTTTCGATTTCTTAAGTTGTCGAAGTTTCGGTTTTAGGATTTTTCAATTTTGGGATTTTTCGATTTTTTGGTGGTTTGATTTCTCGATTCAATTTTTCGACATTGAAATCTTGGATTTTTTTAATTTTAGAAACGATTTCTCGATTTTTCAGTTTTCAATTTTCAGTTTTTAGAATTTTTAAATGTTAAGTTTTTCACTTTTTTTGTGTTTCGATATCTCCATCTTTCGATTTTTCGACTTCTCGCTTTCAGATTTTTCGGTTTTTCAATTTCAGTTTTTCGCCTCTTCAGTACATATTTCAATTTTTGGTGTTCGAAATGTTCGAATTTCCCTTTTCTTAATTTCTCTATTAAGCGATTCTTTGATGTTTCGACTTTTCGATTTTTTTATTTCTCTACTTTTCGATTTCTCGATTTTTCGATTTTTCAAGTTTTCGATGTCTCAGTTTTAGGATTTTTCGACATTTTAGTTGAGGATTTTTCAGTTTCTCGATTTTTCGAAATTTGAATTTTTCAATTTCAGTTTTTTCGATTCCTCAATTTTTCGATTCTTCAATATTTCAATTTTTGGCGTTTCGAAATTTCCCGAATTTCCCTTTTCTCAATTTCTCTATTAAGCGATTCTTTGATTTTTCGACTTTTCAATTTCCCAATTTTTCGATTTTTTGATTTCCCAACTTATCGATTTCTGGATTTTTAAATTTTTCGATTTCTCAATTTCTCGATGTTTCAGTTCAATTTTTTGACATCTTAGTTCGAGGATTTCTCAATTTGGCAATTCTTCAAATTCTTGATTTTTCGTTTTTTCGATTTCTCGATTTTCCGATATTTCAGTTTTACGGTTTCAGTCTTTGAATTCTTCAATATTTCAATTTTTGGCGTTTCGAAATTTTCGATTTTTCCTCTTCTCAATAATTTCTCTGTTAAGGCATTTTTTGATTTTTCGAATTTTCAATTTCCCAATTTTTCGATTTTTTGATTTCTCTACTGTTCGATTTCTTGATTTTTTAATTTTTCGATTTCTCAAGTTTCTGATGTTTCAGTTTTAGGATTTTTCAATCTTGGAATTCTTCGATATTTCGATTTTTCGATATTTTGGTTTCTCGATTCAATTTTTCGACATTTAAATCTTTGTTTTTTTTAATTTTAGATCCAATTTCTCGATTTTTCGGTTTTTCAGTATTTCAGTTTTCAATTTTCAGTTTTTCGAATTTTTAAATGTTAAGTTTTTCACTTTTTTGGTGTTTCGCTTTCGATATCTCTATCTTTTGATTTTTCGACTTCTCGCTTTTAGATTTTTCGTTTTTTCCATTTTTCGACATTTTAGTTGAGGATTTTTCAATTTCCCGATTTTTCGAAACTTGAATTTTACAATTTCAGTTTTTTCGATTCCTCAATTTTTCGATTCTTCAATATTTCAATTTTTGGCGTTTCGAAATTTCCCGAATTTCCCTTTTCTCAATTTCTTTGATTTTTCGACTTTTCAATTTCCCAATTTTTCGATTTTTTGATTTCCCAACTTATCGATTTCTGGATTTTTAAATTTTTCGATTTCTCAAGTTCTCGATGTTTCAGTTTTAGGATTTTTCTGTGATTTTTCGGCTTTTCAATTTTTTGACATCTTAGTTTGAGGATTTCTCAGTTTGGCGATTCTTCAATTAAGCGATTCTTTGATTTTTCGACTTTTCAATTTCCCAATTTTTCGATTTTTTGATTTCCCAACTTATCGATTTCTGGATTTTTAAATTATTCAATTTCTCAAGTTCTCGATGTTTCAGTTTTAGGATTTTTGTTTGATTTTTCGGTTTTTCAATTTTTTGACATCTTAGTTTGAGGATTTCTCAATTTGGCGATTCTTCAAATTCTTGATTTTTCGAATTTTCGATTTCTCGATTTTCCGATATTTCAGTTTTACGGTTTCAGTCTTTGAATTCTTCAATATTTCAATTTTTAGCGTTTCGAAATTTTCGATTTTTCCTCTTCTCAATAATTTCTCTATTAAGGCATTTTTTGATTTTTTGAATTTTCAATTTCCCAATTTTTCGATTTTTTGATTTCTCTACTTTTTGATTTCTCAAGTTTCTGATGTTTCAGTTTTAGGATGTTTCAATCTTGGAATTTTTCGATATTTTGGTTTCTCGATTCAATTTTTGGACATTTAAATCTTTGTTTTTTTTAATTTTAGATCCAATTTCTCGATTTTTTGATTTTTCAGTATTTCAGTTTTCAATTTTCAGTTTTCGAATTTTTAAATGTTAAGTTTTTCACTTTTTTGGTGTTTCGATATCTCTATCTTTCGATTTTTCGACTTCTCGCTTTTAGATTTTTCTGTTTTTCAATTTTTCGATATTTTAGTTGAGGATTTTTCAATTTCCCGATTTTTCGAAATTTGAATTTTACAATTTCAGTTTTTTCGATTCCTCAATTTTTCGATTCTTCAATATTTCAATTTTTGGCACTTCGAAATTTTCGAATTTTCCTTTCCTCAATTTCTCTATTTAGTAATTTTTTGATTTTTCGACTTTTCCATTTCCCAATTTTTCGATTTTTTGGTTTCTCTACTTTTCGATTTCTTGATTTTGCAATTTTTCGATTTCTCAAGTTTTCGATGTTTCCGTTTTAGGATTTTTCAATTTTGGAAGTTTTCGATATTGCGATTTTCCAATTTTTCGATTATTTTGACATTTTGGTTTCTCGATTCAATTTTTCAACATTTAAATATTTGGTTTTTCCTTAATTTTAGATACAATTTCTCGATTTTTCGGTTTTTCAGTATTTCAGTTTTTCGAATTTTCGCTTTTAGATTTTTCGGTTTTTCAATTTCAGTTTTTCGATTCTTCAATATTTCAATTTTTGGCGTTTCGAAATTATCAAATTTTCCTTTTCTCAATTTATCTATTCAGCGATTCTTTGATTTCTCGACTTTTCGATTTCCCAATTTTTCAATTTTTTGATTTCTCTACTTTTCGATTCCTCAATTTTCGATTCTTCAATATTTCAATTTTTGGCGTTTCGAAATTTCCCGAATTTCCCCTTTCTCAATTTCTCTAGTAAGCGATTCTTTGATTTTTCGACTTTTCAATTTCCCAATTTTTCGATTTTTTGATTTCCCAACTTATCGATTTCTGGATTTTTAAATTTTTCGATTTCTCAAGTTCTCGATGTTTCAGTTTTAGGATTTTTCTTTGATTTTTGGGTTTTTCAATTTATTGACATCTTAGTTTGAGGATTTCTCAATTTGGCGATTCTTCAAATTCTTGATTTTTCCAAATTTCGATTTCTCGATTTTCCGATATTTCAGTTTTACGGTTTCAGTCTTTGAATTCTTCAATATTTCAATTTTTGGCGTTTCGAAATTTTCGATTTTTCCTCTTCTCAATAATTTCTCTATTAAGGCATTTTTTGATTTTTTGAATTTTCAATTTCCCAATTGTTCGATTTTTTGATTTCTCAACTTTTCGATTTCTTGATTTTTTAATTTTTCGATTTCTCAAGTTTTTGATGTCTCAGTTTTAGAATTTTTCAATCTTGGAATTTTTCGATATTTCGATTTTTCGATATTTTGGTTTCTCGATTCAATTTTTCGACATTTAAATCTATGTTTTTTTTTCGATTTTTAAATCCAATTTCTCGATTTTTCAGTATTTCAGTTTTCAATTTTCAGTTTTTCGAATTTTTAAATGTAGAGTTTTTCACTTTTTTGGTGTTTCGATATCTCTATCTTTCGATTTTTCGACTTCTCGCTTTTAGATTTTTCGGTTTTTCAAATTTTCGACATTTTAGTTGAGGATTTTTCAATTTCCCGATTTTTCGAAATTTGAATTTTACAATTTCAGTTTTTTCGATTCCTCAACTTTTCGATTCTTCAATATTTCAATTTTTGGCGATTCGAAATTTTCTAATTTTCCTTTCCTCAATTTCTCAATTTAGTAATTTTTTGATTTTTCGACTTTTCCATTACCCAATTTTTCGATTTTTTGGTTTCTTTGCTTTTCGATTTCTTGATTTTGCAATTTTTCGATTTCTCAAGTTTTCGATGTTTCAGTTTTAGGATTTTTCAATTCTGGAAGTTTTCGATATTGCGATTTTCCAATTTTTCGATTATTTTGATATTTTGGTTTCTCGATTCAATTTTTCAACATTTAAATATTTGGTTTTTCCTTAATTTTAGATACAATTTCTCGATTTTTCGGTTTTTCAGTATTTCAGTTTTTCGAATTTTTTAATGTCAAGTTTTTCATTTTTTTTTATCTTTCCATTTTTCGAATTTTCGCTTTTAGATTTTTCGGTTTTTCAATTTCAGTTTTTCGATTCTTCAATATTTCAATTTTTGGCGTTTCGAAATTTTCGAATTTTCCTTTTCTCAATTTCTCTATTCAGCGATTCTTTGATTTCTCGACTTTTCGATTTCCCAATTTTTCAATTTTTTGATTTCTCTACTTTTCGATTCCTCAATTTTTCGATTCTTCAATATTTCAATTTTTGGCGTTTCGAAATTTCCTGAATTTCCCTTTTCTCAATTTCTCTATTAAGCGATTCTTTGATTTTTCGACTTTTCAAGTTCCCAATTTTTCGATTTTTTGATTTCCCAACTTATCGATTTCTGGATTTTAAAATTTTTCGATTTCTCAAGTTCTCGATGTTTCAGTTTTAGGATTTTTCTTTGATTTTTCGGTTTTTCAATTTTTTGACATTTTAGTTTGAGGATTTCTCAATTTGGCTATTCTTCAAATTCTTGATTTTTCCAAATTTCGATTTCTCGATTTTCCGATATTTCAGTTTACGGTTTCAGTCTTTGAATTCTTCAATATTTCAATTTTTGGCGTTTCGAAATTTTCGATTTTTCCTCTTGTCAATAATTTCTCTATTAAGGCATTTTTTGATTTTTTGAATTTTCTATTTCCCAATTTTTCGATTTTTTGATTTCCCTACTTTTCGATTTCTTGATTTTTTAATTTTCCGATTTCTCAGGTTTTTGATGTTTCAGTTTTAGGATTTTTCAATCTTGGAATTTTTCGATATTTTGGTTTCTCGATTCAATTTTTCGACATTTAAATCTTTGTTTTTTTTAATTTTAGATCCAATTTCTCGATTTTTTGGTTTTTCAGTATTTCAGTTTTCAATTTTCAGTTTTTCGAATTTTTAAATGTTAAGTTTTTCACTTTTTGGTGTTTCGATATCTCTATCTTTCGATTTTTCGACTTCTCGCTTTTAGATTTTTCGGTTTTTCAATTTTTCGACATTTTAGTTGAGGATTTTTCAATTTTCCGATTTTTCGAAATTTGAATTTTACAATTTCAGTTTTTTCGATTCCTCAATTTTTCGATTCTTCAATGTTTCAATTTTTGGCGATTCGAAATTTTCGAATTTTCCTTTCCTCAATTTCTCTATTTAGTAATTTTTTGATTTTTCGACTTTTCCATTTCCCAATTTTTCGATTTTTTGGTTTCTCTACTTTTCGATTTCTTGATTTTGCAATTTTTCGATTTCTCAAGTTTTCGATGTTTCAGTTTTAGGATTTTTCAATTTTGGAAGTTTTCGATGTTGCGATTTTCCAATTTTTCGATTATTTTGATATTTTGGTTTCTCGATTCAATTTTTCAACATTTAAATATTTGGTTTTTCCTCAATTTTAGATACAATTTCTCGATTTTTCGGTTTTTCAGTATTTCAGTTTTTCGAATTTTTAAATGTCAAGTTTTTCATTTTTTTTTATCTTTCCATTTTTCGAATTTTCGCTTTTAGATTTTTCGGTTTTTCAATTTCAGTTTTTCGATTCTTCAATATTTCAATTTTTAGCGTTTCGAAATTTTCGAATTTTCCTTTTCTCAATTTCTCTATTCAGCGATTCTTTGATTTCTCGACTTTTCGATTTCCCAATTTTTCAATTTTTTGATTTCTCTACTTTTCGATTCCTCAATTTTTCGATTCTTCAATATTTCAATTTTTGGCGTTTCGAAATTTCCTGAATTTCCCTTTTCTCAATTTCTCTATTAAGCGATTCTTTGATTTTTCGACTTTTCAAGTTCCCAATTTTTCGATTTTTTGATTTCCCAACTTATCGATTTCTGGATTTTAAAATTTTTCGATTTCTCAAGTTCTCGATGTTTCAGTTTTAGGATTTTTCTTTGATTTTTCGGTTTTTCAATTTTTTGACATTTTAGTTTGAGGATTTCTCAATTTGGCTATTCTTCAAATTCTTGATTTTTCCAAATTTCGATTTCTCGATTTTCCGATATTTCAGTTTACGGTTTCAGTCTTTGAATTCTTCAATATTTCAATTTTTGGCGTTTCGAAATTTTCGATTTTTCCTCTTGTCAATAATTTCTCTATTAAGGCATTTTTTGATTTTTTGAATTTTCTATTTCCCAATTTTTCGATTTTTTGATTTCCCTACTTTTCGATTTCTTGATTTTTTAATTTTCCGATTTCTCAGGTTTTTGATGTTTCAGTTTTAGGATTTTTCAATCTTGGAATTTTTCGATATTTTGGTTTCTCGATTCAATTTTTCGACATTTAAATCTTTGTTTTTTTTTAATTTTAGATCCAATTTCTCAATTTTTCGGTTTTTCAGTATTTCAGTTTTCAATTTTCAGTTTTTCGAATTTTTAAATGTTACGTTTTTCAATTTTTTGGTGTTTCGATATCTCTATCTTTCGATTTTTCGACTTCTCGCTTTTAGAGTTTTCGGTTTTTCAATTTTTCGACATTTTAGTTGAGGATTTTTCAATTTCCCGATTTTTCGAAATTTGAATTTTACAATTTCAGTTTTTTCGATTCCTCAATTTTTCGATTCTTCAATATTTCAATTTTTGGCGATTCGAAATTTTTGAATTTTCCTTTCCTCAATTTCTCTATTTAGTAATTTTTTGATTTTTTGACTTTTCCATTTCCCAATTTTTCGATTTTTTGGTTTCTCTGCTTTTCGATTTCTTGATTTTGCAATTTTTCGATTTCTCAAGTTTTCGATGTTTCAGTTTTAGGATTTTTCAATTTTGGAAGTTTTCGATATTGCGATTTTCCAATTTTTCGATTATTTTGATATTTTGGTTTCTCGATTCAATTTTTCAATATTTAAATATTTCGTTTTTCCTTAATTTTAGATACAATTTCTCGATTTTTCGGTTTTTCAGTATTTCAGTTTTTCGAATTTTTAAATGTCAAGTTTTTCATTTTTTTTTATATTTCCATTTTTCGAATTTTCGCTTTTAGATTTTTCGGTTTTTCAATTTCAGTTTTTCGATTCTTCAATATTTCAATTTTTGGCGTTTCGAAATTGTCGAATTTTCCTTTTCTCAATATCTCTATTCAGCGATTCTTTGATTTCTCGACTTTTCGATTTCCCAATTTTTCAATTTTTTGATTTCTCTACTTTTCGATTCCTCAATTTTTCGATTCTTCAATATTTCAATTTTTGGCGTTTCGAAATTTCCCGAATTTCCCTTTTCTCAATTTCTGTATTAAGTTTTCAGTTTTCGAATTTTTAAATGTCAAGTTTTTCATTTTTTTTATCTTTCCATTTTTCGAATTTTCGCTTTTAGATTTTTCGGTTTTTCAATTTCAGTTTTTCGATTCTTCAATATTTCAATTTTTGGCGTTTCGAAATTTTCGAATTTTCCTTTTCTCAATTTCTCTATTCAGCGATTCTTTGATTTCTCGACTTTTCGATTTCCCAATTTTTCAATTTTTTGATTTCTCTACTTTTCGATTCCTCAATTTTTCGATTCTTCAATATTTCAATTTTTGGCGTTTCGAAATTTCTCTATTAAGCGATTCTTTGATTTTTCGACTTTTCAATTTCCCAATTTTTCGATTTTTTGATTTCCCAACTTATCGATTTCTGGATTTTTAAATTTTTCGATTTCTCAAGTTCTCGATGTTTCAGTTTTAGAATTTTTCTTTGATTTTTCGGTTTTTCAATTTTTTAACATCTTAGTTTGAGGATTTCTCAATTTGGCGATTCTTCAAATTCTTGATTTTTCGAATTTTCGATTTCTCGATTTTCCGATATTTCAGTTTTACGGTTTCGGTCTTTGAATTCTTCAATATTTCAATTTTTGGCGTTTCAAAATTTTCGATTTTTCCTCTTCTCAATAATTTCTCTATTAAGGCATTTTTTGATTTTTTTAATTTTCAATCTCCCAATTTTTCGATTTTTTGATTTCTCTACTTTTCGATTTCTTGATTTTTTAATTTTTCGATTTGTCAAGTTTCTGATGTTTCAGTTTTAGGATTTTTCAATCTTGGAATTTTTCGATATTTTGGTTTCTCGATTCAATTTTTCGATATTTAAATCTTTGTTTTTTTTAATTTTAAATCCAATTTCTCGATTTTTCGGTTTTTCAGTATTTCAGTTTTCAATTTTCAGTTTTTCGAATTTTTTAATGTTAAGTTTTTCACTTTTTTGGTGTTTCGATATCTCTATCTTTCGATTTTTCGACTTCTCGCTTTTAGATTTTTCGGTTTTTCAATTTTTCGATATTTTAGTTGAGGATTTTTCAATTTCCCGATTTTCCGAAATTTGAATTTTACAATTTCAGTTTTTTCGATTCCTCAATTTTTCGATTCTTCAATATTTCAATTTTTGGCGGTTCGAAAATTTCGAATTTTCCTTTCCTCAATTTCTCTAATTAGTAATTTTTTGATTTTTCGACTTTTCCATTTCCCAATTTTTCGATTTTTTGGTTTCTCTACTTTTCGATTTCTTGATTTTGCAATTTTTCGATTTCTCAAGTTTTCGATGTTTCAGTTTTAGGGTTTTTCAATTTTGGAAGTTTTCGATATTGCTATTTTCCAATTTTTCGATTATTTTGATATTTTGGTTTCTCGATTCAATTTTTCAACATTTAAATTTTTGGTTTTTCCTTAATTTTGGATACAATTTCTCGATTTTTCGGTTTTTCAGTATTTCAGTTTTTCGAATTTTTAAATGTCAAGTTTTTCATTTTTTTTAATCTTTCCATTTTTCGAATTTCTGCTTTTAGATTTTTCGGTTTTTCAATTTCATTTTTTCGATTCTTCAAAATTTCAATTTTTGGCGTTTCGAAATTTTCGAATTTTCCTTTTCTCAATTTCTCTATTCAGCGATTCTTTGATTTCTCGACTTTTCGATTTCCCAATTTTTCAATTTTTTGATTTCTCTACTTTTCGATTCCTCAATTCTTCGATTCCTCAAAATTTCAATTTTGGGCGATACGAAATTTTCGAATTTTCCATTCCGCAATTTCTCTATTTAGTAATTTTTTGATTTTTCGACTTATCCATTTCCCAAGTTTTCGATTTTTTGGTTTTTCTACTTTTCGATATCTTGATTTTGCAATTTTTCGATTTCTCAAGTTTTCGATGTTTCAGTTTTAGGATTTTTCAATTTTGGAAGTTTTTGAAATTGCGATTTTCCAATTTTTCGATTATTTTGATATTTTGGTTTCTCGATTCAGTTTTTCAACATTTTGAATATTTGGTTTTTCCTTAATTTTAGATGCAATTTCTCGAGTTTTAGGTTTTTCAGTATTTCAGTTTTTCGAATTTTTAAATGTCAATTTTTTCATTTTTTTTATCTTTCCATTTTTCGAATTTTCGCTTTTAGATTTTTCGGTTTTTCAATTTCAGTTTTTCGATTCTTCAATATTTCAATTTTTGGCGTTTCGAAATTTTCGAATTTTCCTTTTCTCAATATCTCTATTCAGCGATTCTTTGATTTCTCGACTTTTCGATTTCCCAATTTTTCAATTTTTTGATTTCTGTACTTTTCGATTCCTCAATTTTTCGATTCTTCAATATTTCAATTTTTGGCGTTTCGAAATTTCTCTATTAAGCGATTCTTTGATTTTTCGACTTTTCAATTTCCCAATTTTTCGATTTTTTGATTTCCCGATTTATCGATTTCTGGATTTTTAAATTTTTCGATTTCTCAAGTTCTCGATGTTTCAGTTTTAGGATTTTTCTTTGATTTTTCGGTTTTTCAATTTTTTGACATCTTAGTTTGAGGATTTCTCAATTTGGCGATTCTTCAAATTCTTGATTTTTCGAATTTTGGATTTGTCGATTTTCCGATATTTCAGTTTTACGGTTTCAGTCTTTGAATTCTTCAATATTTCAATTTTTGGCGTTTCGAAATTTTCGATTTTTCCTCTTCTCAATAATTTCTCTATTAAGACATTTTTTGATTTTTTGAATTTTCAATTTCCCAATTGTTCGATTTTTTGATTTCTCTACTTTTCGATTTCTTGATTTTTTAATTTTTCGATTTCTCAAGTTTTTGATGTTTCAGTTTTAGGATTTTTCAATCTTGGAATTTTTCGATATTTCGATATTTTGGTTTCTCGATTCAATTTTTCGACATTTAAATCTTTGTTTTTTTTTAATTTTAGTTCCAATTTCTCGATTTTTCGGTTTTGCAGTATTTCTGTTTTCAATTTTCAGTTTTTCGAATTTTCAAATGTTAAGTTTTTCACTTTTTTGGTGTTTCGATATCTCTATCTTTCGATTTTTCGACCTCTCGCTTTTAGATTTTTCGGTTTTTCAATTTTTCGACATTTTAGTTGAGGATTTTTCAATTTCTCGATTTTTCGAAATTTGAATTTTACAATTTCAATTTTTTCGATTCCTCAGTTTTTCGATTCTTCAATATTTCAATTTTTGGCGATTCGAAATTTTCGAATTTTCCTTTCCTCAATTTCTCTATTTAGTAATTTTTTGATTTTTCGACTTTTCCATTTCCCAATTTTTCGATTTTTTGGTTTCTCTGCTTTTCGATTTCTTGATTTTGCAATTTTTCGATTAATCAAGTTTTCGATGTTTCAGTTTTAGGATTTTTCAATTTTGGAAGTTTTCGATATTTTGATTTTCCAATTTTTCGATTATTTTGATATTTTGGTTTCTAGATTCAATTTTTCAACATTTAAATATTTGGTTTTTTCTTAATTTTAGATACAATTTCTCGATTTTTCGGTTTTTCAGTATTTCAGTTTTTCATTTTTTTTTATCTTTCTATTTTTCGAATTTTCGCTTTTAGAATTTTCGGTTTTTCAATTTCAGTTTTACTAATTTGGGTGATACTAAAGATATTTTTGATAACGGGCTTGATGATGTTTTTAGTACAATGGATTTGTAACGTCAAATTGTATAATATTTGCCTTTTTATAATAATAATAATACAAAGTAATTTATTATCTAGACTAACATCTATTACAGAGTGAAATAGAAATAGTAAATTTTGGTGAGGCCAACTTTGGAAACGTCAATACAGGGGGTTCAGTCCTCAGTTGGTAACAGTCTTGCACAGTAATTTTGACATCAAAAAACACTAAATTGGTAGCGTATTGCCAACAGACCTGGAAAACATTTTGGAGAAAAATGACACTCCGGTCGTGCCTCCAGGAATGTTGGCTATCACAGTCCACAACAAAGTTACTATTTGTCCCACTGCGCACAAAACCGTAAACGGGGTGCTTTGCAGATGCAGGGCGCAGTAAAGAGTGGCGATTAACGTACTTCCATAAGTCAGAGTTAAAAACAGTCTCTCTTTCGAGACCATGTGTTTTAAGTAGGCCAGGGGACCCCACAAGAAGAAGAAACTAAAAGTTTACTTAATATTGTGTATTTTCGTTATTAATGTACTCACCTTAGTACGAAGAAGAGACTTCCAAGGGTGAATAATAGGGCGAATTTCCGAGCCTTGAATAACAATACTGGGATGTACATTAGCGACAGCGAGAAACACAAAATCCCCATGATTATACACAGTCCGAAAAGCACGATGCGTTGAAACCGCGTCTGAAATTTCGGGTTGTAAAGGGGTTAATTGGGGTTCGGGGTTATTACCAAACTGGGGCAGCACCCTTTTTTCGTTTCTTGGAACCAAGAGTCGTCCTCTGGGGGTTGCTCCCTTTTGAACCAATTACCGATGTTGGGCTTCTGGATCGTGGGTATTTGGAGCTTGAAGGACTTTTTTTGGTCGCTTTGGAGAAGTAGGTACTCGTCTAGGTCCTTTTTTAGATCAACCATTTTTGAGGATTGGAAATTGCATTGATATTTGTTTTGGTTCGAAGTTTGAGGTTAGGTGTGACGTGAGTCATTCATCAAGTGCCAGGGTGGCCAACTTGAAAAGCGGTATATTGATCTGGTGATCCTAATGTCACTCAATCTTATTAAGGGGGGCGTTTTATCTTAAATACACGTGGAAGTCGCGAATTTCGGTGGCACTAGATGGCGCATCAGAAATGTCAAAATGTGGCTGCGCTTCCGTAATTTGATTGATACTGCTAACCTCAAAAATTAGTATGGTAAGTATTTAGCGCTATTTACTGTATTTTTTTTTTTGAGTGATTAAAGGCGCCAATTTTGTCAATTCTCAAATTTACAAAAAATAGGTCATTTTTAAATGTTTTTAGTGACAATTTTTGTGGTTATTTTCGATACGTTGTATGATATTAATACTTGGAAAAAATGAAAGATTAAAATAGTCGAAAACTTGAAAAATCGAGAAATCTAAAAATCGAAAAACCAAGATGTCAAGAAATCGAAAAATAGAAATATCGAAGAACTGAAAATCGAAAACTCGAAACATCAAAAAATGGAAAAAACGAAAAATCGTGACTCCAAAATTTAAAAAAACGGATCATTGAAAAGCTGTAAAAGCGAAAAACCGAAAAGTAAAAAATCGAAAATCGAGTCGAAAAATTGATAAATCCAGAAATAGAAGAATCAAAACATTGAAACATCCAAATCTCGATAAATCAAAAAACTGAAAAATTCGAAGAATTGAAATATTGAGAAATCGGGAGATCATAAGATCGAGAAATCAAAGTCAAGAGTTGAAAACTTCGAAAATCGAAAAATCTAAAACCGTAAAAACAAAAAAACGAAAAAATGAAATGGAAAAACTAAGAAACCGAAATAGGCCAAAATAAAAAATCGAATAGTTATAAATTGAAAAACTGATGAATCGAGAAACCAAAACATTTGAAAAATTCGAAAACTTGAAAAATGAAAAATCGAAAAATCTAAAATTTTAAAAATTGAAAAAGTAAAAAATCGACACATCGAAAAACCCAGAAGTCAAAAAAATTGAAAAATCCCAAAACTGAAAGATAAAAGAAAAACTGAAGAATGGAAAAACTGGAAATCCCAAAACTGAAACATCCAAAAAAATTGAACTGGAAAATCGAAACAGTCGAAAGTCAAGAAATGGAAAAATCAAAACATGGATTAATTGTAAAATCGAAAAACTGAGAATTTAGAAAATTACAAAATTGAAAAATCGTAAAAACTTAAAACTGAAATATTAGAAAAATGAGAAATCGAAAAATTGAAAATCGAGAAACTGAAAATTGAGAAATTGCAAAATCGAAAAATTGAATACACAAAAAATAATCTGAAAAATCCCAAAACTGAAAATTCGAAAAATTGAAAAATTAAAGAAAAACCGAATGGAAAACTCAAAAATCTCAAAACTGAAATATCCAAATTCTCAAAACTGAGAAACTGGAAAATTGAATAACTGAAAAATCAACAAGTTAAAAAAATGCAGTCGAAAAATCAAAACCTTGAAAAATTGACAATCAAAACCCCAAAAAAATTGAAAAATGAAAGGAAAATTCAAAAATCCCAAAACTGAGAAATAAAAAAATTGAAAAATTGAGAAATCGAAAAATCAAAAACGTGAAGTCGAAAAATCGAAAACTTAAAAAATAGGAAAATTGAAAAACTAAAAAATCAAAACAGTCGAAACTCAAGAAATGGGAAAATCAAAACATCGATTGAACGAAAAATCGAAAAATTGAGAGTTTATAAAAGCTAAAAATCGAAAAAGCGAATTATTTAAAAATTGAAGAGGAGAAAAATCCAAAAATTGAAAAATAGAAAATCTAAAAGCAGGAAATCGAAAAATGGAAATATTAAGTAAGTAAGTAAGTAAGTAAGTAAGTAAGTAAGTAAGTAAGTATTTATTAATGACCGTTAGGGTACATAAGTCAAGTCAGATGAAATTACAATATAAAGAGTTTAAAATTATGCAATTTACAAGATAATTCAAATCAACTGGTAAAAACTACACAGGACATCGCTACAATTTAAAAATTCATCGAGAGAGTAAAATGCGTTTTTTAATAAAAAATTTCTTATAGTACGGCTAAATTGCGAAAAAGGTAAGTTAGCAATACGTTTCGGTAATTTATTGAATAATTTGGGCCCATAATAATTGATGGCATTTCTACTTCTACCTACACGATAGAATTCGGTGTGAATGCTATGGGTAGATCTCGTGATTAATGACATATTTGTGAGATTATTATAAGTGGTGAGATTAGACTTCACATATAATAAAGCATATAAAATATAAAGACAGGGCACGGTGAGAATACTTTTTTCTTTAAAATAATTTTTAACACAAGCTCTGTAAGATAGACCTCCAATAATTCGAACTACTCGGCGCTGCAATTTAAAAACGGTTTTTAAATGACTGCTGTGGCCCCAGGTTATAATGGCATAGCTAAAAATACTTTGAAATAAAGAGTAGTATATCATCATAAGGATCTGCTCACTAACCTCATATTGCAAATTCCTAATAAGAAAAGTTGATTTGGGCAATTTTTTACAGATATCAATGACGTGATTATCCCAGCATAATTTCGGGTCCAGTGTCACACCAAGAAATTTGACACACCTCGGATTGTCAATCTCAGAAATGTAACGAAGGGAAAACACCATTTTTTGAGTTTTCAGTACATTAAGCGTTAATCTGTTTGAAGTAAACCATTCACTAGCAGCATTAATATCATGTTTCATCCTGTCCAAGAGAGACGGGATGTCTGAGTCCACACTATAGCAAGTAGTGTCATCCGCAAAAAGTATGATTTTATTGTCTAGATGTTTAGCCAAGTCGTTAATGTATAACAAAAAGAGCAACGGACCTAAAATCGAGCCTTGTGGCACTCCTATGTTAACTATTGTCATTTCGGAGTATACATTATTAAACAGAACAACCTGCTGGCGATTGTGGAGAAAACTAAAAATAAGCTGTAAGGCTCCATTTGACAATCCGTACAACTCAAGCTTGTTTATTAGAATGTTGTGATTAATACTATCGAAAGCTTTTGATAGATCACAAAATGTGCATCCTAAGAATTGTTTTGTTTCGAAACAGGTAATGACCTCATCAACAAGCCTATTAATAGCCATGGTTGTACTTTTGCCATGTTGGAAACCAAATTGTCGTTGGTTCAATATGTTTTGTTTAGTAACGTATTCCTCAAGTTGTTTAAGCATAATCTTTTCTAAAATTTTCCCAAAAATAGGCGTTATAGAGATTGGTCTATATTTATCAACATCATCTACGTTGCCCTTTTTGTGGATAGGGATTACTTTGGTCACCTTGAGACAGGATGGGAAAAGATTTTCATTAATACACCGATTGATCAATCTTGTGAGTGGAACTAGAATGAGATTCTTAATATTCCTAACAATGGTGATACTTATGTTGTAGTAGTCCTTACTTTTCTTTTTTTTGATGGAATCAATTGTATCTCTTACTTCATTAAATGTTATCTCTCTGAAATTGAAAACAGAGTTCACCGGAGTCAAATTTTTGTGCATTAGCTGAATTGGATCCGTATTTGATAATTTTAAATTATTCTCCAAATTATGTGGGATATCACCAAAAAATGTAGAGAAGTCCTCCGCAGTCAGTTTTTCTGAATAATTATTGCTACTAGCTAATCGTTTGCTATTAATTAATTTCCAGCTGTCCTTTGCTACATTAGTAGAATTTTTAATTAGGTTGTCATTAAAGGTTTTTTTTCATTTCTTAACTTCGGTTCTAAACAATTCTCTATATTTTTGAAAATAGGTCACAAAAGTTGGGTCATTAGGATTTTGATTGTGTAATTCGTGTAGCAGGTCTACATTTTGTTTCATTTTATGTAATTTCTCATCATACCAGTAAATATCATCCTTTTTAACATTTTTTATTCTTTTTACTTTTATAGGAAAGGCCATGTTTACTTTATCAGAAATTAATTTGGTGAATAAGTTAAATTTGGTATTTGTATCAAGTCCAGCATCATTGATAAAATCAAAATTGCAATCACTAATAATATTAAAAAAATTAAAGAATCCTACTTCCGTAAAAGGTTGATATGATACAACTTTCGAGCAGTCTTTTGACTTATGACGATTATGTGGAATTTCTACAGTAGCAGCACGATGGTCCGATAAATGAGTCTCCATGACCTGGTGCCTACAATCATGTGCGATATTTGTAAGTATATTATCAATACACGAATTTGCTCGCGTGTTCTCAAAGATTAGAGGTCTCAAATTATATGATTTTAAAAAGTTAAGGAACTCTAGAGTCTGTTTGGTTTTGCGTTCAAAATGTATGTTAAAGTCTCCATTAATAATAACATCTGAATCGATTATATTGATAAAATTAAATAAATTAGTCAAATTAGAGTATAAAACTTCCAGATTGCCTTTTGGTGCTCTGTATACAGTTATTATGACTAGTTTGGGTTTATTAACTTTAATGGCTGCAAGCTCAATGTCAATTACATTACAAAACTTTGAAACATCAATAACTTGGTATTTAATTTTATCGTTTACTAGTATCACAACACCGCCATAACCTTTATCTTTCCTGGTATAGGCAGAGGCTATCTTAAAACTACCCAATTTTAATAAATCCAACTCATAGTTTGTTAACCAATGTTCTGTAAAACATAAAACATCATAAGATTCTTCAATGTTATGTAAAACTACCTCTACTTCATCAACTTTATTCCTAATCGATTGTACATTTAAATGGAAAATTGAAAAATAGCTATCACTAACTACCGCTTTACTCGTTAATTTTTTTAAAATGAAAAAACTTGCGAACACATGCTCCTACAGGCCAGATGTTGGGATCCAGGGCTTTTCCGAAATTGTCAGCATATACAGACAGCTTGAAAGATGAATATTCGCCTTTGTGTTTAGCTTCCAGTTCCTCGCATTTTGCTTCGGGAAAATGAGATTTAACAAACGTTAGTACGTCTTCCTTTTTGGTATCTGGGTGTAACCTATAAACATGCAGATCCATTAGTTTTGGTATAGCTTTCAAACTGCAACCTGCAGCAGCGAAACAACCAACTACGGCTTTACGTTTTTTCTTCTCAACTAGATTCCATTCATCATTATGGCGTTTTGGAAGAGCCTTTGGCTGTACTTTCATTGTGGGCTGTATAGACTTTATGTTGGGTGATGACATCACAGGACTTTTTGATGACATTGCAGGACTTTTAGATGACATCTCAGGACTTTTTGATGTCATCGCAGGACTTCTTAAACCTTTGACAGAAACTTTGACAGAACTTCCACCATTTTCCTTGTTTACCTTTTGCTTATCTTGCTTAGCAGCGACTGGTGTGATAGAGGACTGGGAGAGTTTTTGCCGTTCTTTTTCCAGTTGTTCTAGAAGGCAAATTTTTTCTTGTAGGAGATCGATTTTAGACCGTAGTTCTTCAATGATCACATCTTTCTGCTGCATGACATACTTAAACATGGTCGCATCAACTGGTTCAGTGATGTTTGATAAATCGATGATATCATTTGGCTCAGGAGTAGTGTCTTCGGTAAACGGAGAACAGGGTCGATTACAGCACAATATAACATCTTCAGAATTGAACTTCCCTTTACTGAGCAACTTTCCACAACTTGTGTGATAATAAGACAAACAAACATTGCATTTTACACCACTTATTAAACTGGCTTTACACTTTTTGCATTTCATTTTTAATCGAGTAACTTGCAACGCGTCCACACTTTACGAGCTCTCGAATTGGATTAAGAAATCAAAACATTCGGAAAATTCGAAAACTTGGAAAATTGAAATGAAAAATCTAGAAATCAAAACTCTAAAATTTTAAAAATTGAAAAATTAAGATAAAAAATTCAAAAATCGAAAAGTCGAAATACTGAAAAATCCAAAAACTAAAATATCGAAAATCTGAAAAATGAAAAAAAAAACTGAAGAGTGGAAAAGCTGAAAAATCCCAAAACTGAAATATCCAAAAACCGAGAAACTAAAAAATTGAGAAATCAAAAAATCAGAAACCTGAAAAATCGAAAAATCAGAAATTTGAAAAATCGAAAAATTGAAGAACTAGAAAATAGAAAAACAGTCGAAAGTCAAGAAATGGGAAAACCAAAACATCTATTAGTTGAAAAATCGAAAAATTGAGAATTTAGAAAAGTCAAAATTGGAAAATTGAAAAATCGAAATATTTAAAAATCGTAAAATTGAAGAGGAGAAAAATTAAAAAAACGTGAACTAAAATATCAGAAAATTGAGAAACCGTAAAATTGAATAATAAATAATCAGAAAAATCCCAAAACTGAAATTTCGAAAAATTGAAAAATTAAATTATAGAGACTCGACTGAAGAATGGGAAAATCCAAAAATCTTAAAACTGAAATATCCAAAAACTGAGAAATTATAAAATTGGCAAATTGAGAAATCAAAAAGTTAAAAAAGTGCAGTCGAAAAATCAAAACCTCAGAAATTGAAAAATCAAAAACCTAAAAAATTGAAAAATCGAAAACCCAAAAAATTGAAATTTTGTAGAATTGAAGAAATGAAAAATTAAAATATTTAATAAACCGTAAAATTAAAGAGGAGAAAAATTGGAAAAACATAAAACTAAAACATCGGAAAATCGAGAAATCGAAAAATTGAGAAATTACAAAATCGAAAAATTGAAGAAAAACTGAATGGAAAAGCTCAAAAATCTCAAAACTGAAATATTAAAAAACTGAAAAATTGGAAAACTGAATAATTGAGAAATCAAAAAGTTAAAAAAAAGGAGTCGAAAAATCAAAACCTTAAAAAGTGAAAAATCAAAAACCTAAAAAATTGAAAAATCAAAAACTTAAAAATTGAAATTTTGTAGAATTGAAATGAAAAATTGAAATATTTAATAAACCGTAAAATTAAACAGGAGAAAAATAGGAAAAACGTAAAACTAAAATATCGGAAAATTGGGAAATCTAAAAATTGAGAAATTACAAAATCGAAAAATTGAAGAAAAACTGAATGGAAAAACTCAAAAATCTCAAAACTGAAATATCGAAAAACTGAACAATTGGAAAACTGAATAATTGAGAAATCAAAAAACTAAAAAACTGGAGTCGAAAAATCAAAACCTTAAAAAATTGAAAAATCAAATACCTATAAAATTGAAAATTTGTAGAATTGAGGAACTGAAAAATCGAAAAACTGATAGTTTATAAAAGTCAAAATTAAAAAATTGATAAATCGAAATATTTAAAAATCGTGAAATTAAAAAGGAGAAAAAATGGAAAAACGTAAAATTGAATAATAAACTGAAATTTCGAAAAATTGAAAAATGAAAAAAAAAAAATGAAAAAATCCCAAAACTGAAGTATCAAAAAACCGAGATTAAAAAACTGAAAAATTGAGAGGTTGAAAAATCAAAAACGTGAATTCGAAAAATCGAAACCTTGAAAATAGAAAAATTGAAAAATCGAAAATTTGAAAAACTGAAAAATGCAAATAGTCGAAAGTCAAGAAATGGGAAAATCAAAATATTGATTAACGAAAAATCGAAAAATTAAGAGTTCATAAAAGTCAAAAATTGAGAAAACGAAAAATTGAAAAACAGAAAATCGAAAAGCGGGAAGCCGAAAAATGGAAGGTATAAGAAATCGAAACATTTGGAAAATTCGGAAACTTGGAAAATTGAAATATCGAAGAACTGAAATGAAAAATCGAGAAATAAAAATCTAAAATTTGTAAAATTGAAAAATTAAAATAAAAAATTCAAAAATCTAAAATTTAAAAATTGAAACAGTAAAAAAAAATCGACACATCGAAAAATCTGAAAGTCAAAAATCGAAAAATCCCAAAACTAAAATATCGAAAAACTGAAAAATGAAAAAAAAAACTGAAGAATGGAAAAGCTGAAAAATCCCAAAACTGAGATTCTAAACAATTGAGAAATCGAATTTCAAAAACCTGAAAATCGAAAAATTGAAGAATTGAACTGGAAAACAGAAAAACAGTCGAAAGTCACGAAATGAGAAAATCAAAACATCGATTAATTAAAAAATCAACAAATAGAGAATTTAGAAACGTCAAAAATTGGAAAATTGAAAAATCGAAATATTTAAGAATCGTAAAATTGAAGAGGAGAAAACTTAAAAAAACGTAAACTGACAAATTATAAAATCTAAAAATTGAACAAACGAAAAATTGAAAAACAGAAAATCTAAAACCGGGAAGTCGAAAAACGGGTAGATTAAGAAATCTAAACATTTGGAAAATTCGAAAACTTAAAAAATTGAACTATCGATGAACTGAAATGAAAAATCTAAAATTTTAAAAATTGAAAAAACGTAAAACTGAAACATCGGAAAATTGAGAAATTGCAAATTCATAAAATTAAAAAAAAAAATGAAGAATAGAAAAACCCAAAAATCTCATATAAAAACTGAGAAATTAAAAAGTTAAAAAAGTGCAGTCGAAAAATCAAAACCTTGAAAAATGAAAAATCAAAAACCCAAAAAATTGAAAATTTGTAGAATTGAAGAAATGAAAAATCGAAAAACTGGGAGTTTATAAGTCAAATTTGAAAAATTGAAAAATCGAAATATTTAAAAATCGTAAAATTAAAGAGGAGAAAAATTGGAAAAACTTAAAACTGATACACTGAGAAATCGAAAAATTGCATAATAAAACTGAAAAATGCCAAAATTGAAATTTCGAAAAATTGAAAAATGAAAGGAACGGAAAAATCCCAAAACTGAAATATCCAAAAACTGAGCAATTTAAAAATTGAGAAGTCGAAAAATCAAAAACGTGAAGTCGAAAAATCGAAAATTTGAAAAACTGAAAAATCGGAATACAAGAAATGGGAAAATCAAAACATCGATTAAACGAAAAATCGAAAAATTGAGTTTATAAAAGTTAAAAATTGAAAAAGGAAAATATTTAAAAATCGTAAAATTGAAAAAACGGAAAACAAGAAATCGAAACTCTGAAAATGGAGAAATTATAAAATTCAAAATTTGAAAAACGCTAGAATTGCAAAATACAAAATCGAAAAATTGTAAGATTCTGAAATCGGAACGTTTGAAAAATTCTAAAACTTGAAAAATTGAAATATCGAAGAACTGAAATGAAAAATCGAGAAATTAAAAATTTCAAAAATCTAAAATTTACAAATCGAAAAATCCGGAAGTCACTAACCGAAAAGTCGAAATAATGAAAGATAATCCCAAAACTGAAATATCGAAAAACTGAGAATATAAAAAATTGAGAAATCGAAAAATTGAAGAACTGGAAAATCGAAATGGTCGAAAATCAAGAAATGGGGAAATCAAAACATTTAGAAAATTCATAAACTATAAAATTGAAAAATTGAAATATTTAAAAATCGTAAAATTAAAGAGGAGAAAAATTGAAAAAACATAAAACTGATGAAACATCGGCAAATTGCAAAATCGAAAAATTCAAGAAAAACTGAAGAATGAAAAAATTCAAAAATCTCAAAACTGAGAAATAAAAAAATTAAAAATGTGCAGTGGAAAAATCAAAACCTTTAAAAATTGAAAAATCAAAAACCCAAAAAATTGAAAATTTGTAGAATTGAACTGGAAAATCGAACAACTGAGAGTTTATAATATGTATAAGTAAAATTGGAGAAAAATTGGAAAAACGTAAAATTGAAACACCGGAAAACTGAAAAATCGAAAAATTGAATACCAAGTAGACTGAAAAATCTCAAAACTGAAATTTTGAAAAATTGAAAAATAAAAGAAAAACTGAAAAATCCCAAAACTGAGAAATTAAAAAATTGAGAAATCGAAATTGAATATTATTAAAAAAAAAAAAAATAACAAATGAACGAATATTATTGAAAGCCTTTCAAGCTTCTTAGGTTATTGCTAAAAATTTAAATAAAAAATTATTAAAAATTCATGAAAGTCGTTCTTCCTAACGTTTGCAAAAGATAAAAATAACTACTTTTCCGAAAAAAATCTACTGCATGATAACGATTCCAACAGTATTGTTGTACCTACCAAAATGTTCAGTTATTCGTTGTAAAGTCCGACTAAGCAATTATTTCCCGTAGAAATTACAGATTACAGATCAGATGATTTCTGAACGCTTAGAGTCGACATTGGCCTGACTGCGCTCTGGTCTGTAAATCAAACAAGTTCTCAGGCGACGAATAAGGTTTACTTTGCAACAAATCTAGGAAAATTCAACGCCACTTGCAACCATTTATTTCTTATAAAGGACGAAATAAATATAAAACAAATCATAATAAATGATTGTCGCTACAGCACAAACTGTAAATAAATCAAATAAGTATAAAAACACATGATTAAATATAATCTTCATAACTGCTAACTTATCAGCTATCTCAAATCCAACTGTACAAAAAGACACCTCAGAGCTCACACGCTTTCGTCGTACAGCGGTGTGGCGTCCCCGAGCGACATGGAATGAGGAGAAGTGTTGGTCCTGGGAGTCGAACGTAACGACCGCGGACTTTTCCCGACGTTTTTCATCCTAGTCCTCTCGAGATCGTTCCGAATATCGTCGAATCTAGGCGTCCTTTGCCCTCCAGACCTGGGTGTGTTTCTAGCGCCTTCGCTCCTCGGCGTGCCTGCGAAACAAGTTTTAAGTTATTCCGTTACTCCACCTGTTCGGTAAACGCAGCCTACCTGACTTTGATCGATTAGCCCACGCTTCAGCCGCTTTTTGCCAGTCGGTCGACTCCGTCGAATTGTAGTTGCCTCGGGGCCCGTCGTAGCCCCGATTGCTGCTGTAACCCCGTGGCGACTCCGTGGGGAACCCCCGAGAAGCTACAAACCCAAACCTGTGACTTAACCAACCACAAACGCCCTCTACTTACAGTCACCGAAACCTCTGCCATGGTCGCTCCCGGCGTACGACCTAGCGTGCGGACTCGGATGGGGACTGTTCTGGATCATGGGCGACTGCGTGGGATTCCTGTAGGACGGCGTCCGCTGACTGGGGGTGGCCGCCCCCGGGTGCAAGAACGGCCCGTTCATGTGGGGGGCGGTGCTCGGGGGCATGTGCTGCGACGGCGTTTGCTGTCCGTAGCGCGGCGTCTGCTGCGTGTGCGGGGTCTGATACGGTGTCATGAATGGCGTCTGTCCGCTGGGGGTGTATGGGGTGTTGATGTAGTTGCTGGCGCCGTAAGCGCCGCCTGGTGTGTGGGGGTAGTGAGGCGTTTGGTTGGCCACAGCTGACAGGGTCTGCATCATGTGGGTCGGCAAGTTTTGGGCCACCCGTTGGATGGCTTCTGAGTTCATGGCTGGAAACGAGTAATTAGGGGTGGTTTGGGGCCGATGGGGGGGGTTATTACCGTTGAAGCTGGGGGTTCCGGCGCCCGTTTGGTACGGGGTTCGGCCGCTGCCGGTTCGCGGGGTGCCGGGGGTCATGCCTCCGGGGATGGGGTCCCGGAAGTGCTCCTTGAACCATTTGAATAGGGACGCCACCGAGTCGAAGAGTTGCTTCCGGAAGCGGAAGCCCTCTGGGGTGACTGAGATGAATTCGTGGCGGCATTTGTTGCGGGGGAGGTAGGAGAGGAGGAATTTGCCGGGGCAGCTCTGGAACGAATTGTTATTGTTGGTACCAGATTTTTTATAAAGCTGGTCTAAAATTGGTTAGACGGAACTTTGCTCACTTCTATTTACAAAATTTAATTTTGTGACGAGGAAAGTTGTTTTTGATTTAATGCAGAAAATACATCGTTTTATTCGCCAATTTTTTCTGAGACATTGTATATGGAGTAAAATAAAAATTGGTTTAAAGTTATATAGACAGTGCCTTCCTCGCCCCTCGATAAAAAAATAGAGGAGACAAAAAAAGCAATATAAATTATTGAAAAATATGCACATAAAAAAAGACCTAAAAAACAAAAAACGAAAAAAAAGACGAGAACAAGTTAAAAAAAAAAATCGTTAAAAACAAAGCGATAAAAAATCAACAAAAAAGGTTACAAAAAGACAATAGAAAGGTAAAAATTATGATAAAAACAAACGATATACAATAAAAAAAATCCAGCAAAAAAAGATGCACAAGAAACGACGATAAATAGTGATAAAAACGATTAAAAACAAATAAAGAAAAGGCGCAAAAATTTCATAAAAATTGCGAAACAAAGTCTAAAAAAATGTGACAAAAAAAAAGGCGCCACAAAACACGCCACAAAAAAAAGAGAAAAAAGTGCTAAAAAATTTAAAAAACGAGACAAAAAAGAAAGAAAACAATAAAGAAAATAAAAACATGAAAAAATACAACGCGTTAAAAAAGTCCATAAAAAACAAACAAAAAAAAAAACGACTAAAAACAAAAAGACTACATAAAAGGGGTTCAAAAATTCCTCAAAAACCAATAAAAAAAAAGGTGATACAAAGAAAGGGCGGCATAAAAAGACCACAAAAATGCTATAATAAACATTGGAAAAAAAGTGCGACAAAAAAAACAGATAAAAAATAAAAACAAAATGCGATAAAAAAAGATGAAAAATAAAATGACAAAAAAATCCACAAAAATGGACAACAAAGGTTCACAAAAAAAAAAAACGCAAAAAAAGTGCTAAAAAAAGACGATAAAAACACGACACAAAAGTAGACGACAAAAAAAAAGAGTAAAAAAAGCGTCTTCAAAAAAATGGGACTAAGAAAGAAGCGACGAAAAACACGAAAAAAAAAATCCAAAAAAAAAGAAACAGAAAAGTTGTAAAAAACGAGAACAATAAAAAAGCACCAAAAGAGAGACCACAAAAAAGGATTGAAAAAACGTGACAAAATGTCAAAAAAGTCCACAAAAAGGGTGTAAAAAAAAATCCACAAAAAGTACAACAAAAAAAAAACGACTTAAAAAAATCTTAGGGTGTAAAAAGATGGGACATGAAAAAGAAACCAAACAAAAGGAGAAAACGCAAAAAAGACAAGACGCAAGACGAAAAAACTCACAAAAATGGCGATAAAAGTTCATAAAAAACACCCAACAAAAACGTAACAATAAGCATGAAAAAAAAAGGATTACAAAAAAAAAACGCAAAAAAACAAAAAAAAAAAGTAAAAAAAAACGAATTAAAAAAAAATGGCGATAAAAGAAAAGTTAACAAAAAAGTCGATGAAAACAGGACTAAAAAAGATGCTACAAAAAAGACGTTAAAAAAACGGCAACAAAAACCTACAGAAAGTCATTAAAAAACGAAAAAAATAAAAAGTATGTTAATAAAAAAAAAAACGAGGATTAAAAAACGTGATAAAAAACGACAAAAAGATTAAGAGTTTTCGATTTTTCAAAATTTTGATTTTGTCATTTCTCGATTTTTGAGTTTTTCAATTCTTCAATTTTTCCGATTTTTCAGGCTTTGATTTTTTAATTTTTTAAATTTCGATTTTTCGACTTTTCGATTTCTTGGTTAAGTTTTCTCGATTTTTCAGTTCTTCAATTCTTCAATTTTTCGATTTTCCAGTTTTTGGATTTCTTAAGTTTTAGATTTTTCAATTATTCAATGTTAAGTGTTAAAATTTTTAAACTTTTCAATTTATTTTTTTCGCAATTTTTTGATTTTTTGAAGTATGATTTCTCAATTTTTCAAGTTTGGAATTTTCCAGTTTCTTGATTTTTCAATTTTTCGATATTTCAGTTTTGGGATTCTTCGATTCTTGTTTTTTAAAATTTTCGATTTTTCAATTTTTCCATTTTTCAAATTTTCGATGTTTAAATGTTTCGAATCCCTGAATTTTTGATTTTCTCATTTCTCGATTTATCAGTTTTTCAATTCTTCAATTTTTCGATTTTTTTGCTTTTCGATTTTCCAGGTTTTTGATTTTTCAATTTTTTAAATTTTCGATTTTTCGAATTTTTGATTTTCCCATTTTTCGATTTCTCGATTTTTCAATTCTTGAATTTTTCGATTTTTCAGTTTTTGGATTTCTCGGGTTTTTGATTTTTCAATTTTTTAATTTTTCGATTTTTTGAAGTATGATTGCTCAATTTTTTGTTTGGAATTTTCCAGTTTCTTGATTCTTCAATTTTTCGATTTTTCATTTTCTCGATATTTCAGTTTTGGGATTTTTCAATTCTTCAATTCTCGATTTTAAAAATTTTCGATATTTCAATTTTTCCATTTTTCAAATTTTCGATGTTTAAATGTTTCTTATTTTTCGATTCCCTGAATTTTTGATTTTCTCATTTCTCGATTTTTCAGTTTTTCAATTCTTCAATTTTTCGATTTTTCAGGTTTTTGATTTTTCAATTTATTAAATTTTCGATTTTTCGAATTTTTGATTTTCTCATTTCTCGATTTTTCAATTCTTGAATTTTTCGGTTTTTGGATTTCTCAGGTTTTTGATATTTCAATTTTTCAATATTGAAGTGTTGGAATTTTTCAACGTTTCGATTTATTAATTACACAATTTTTGGATTTTTGGAAATTTGATTTCTAAATTTTTCATGTTTGGAATTTTCCAGTTTCTTGATTCTTCAATTTTTCGATTTTTCATTTTCTCGATATTTCAGTTTTGGGATTTTTCAATTCTTCAATTCTCGATTTTTAAAATTTTCGATGTTTCAATATTTCCATTTTTCAAATTTTCGATGTTTAAATGTTTCTATATTTCGATTCCCCGAATTTTTGATTTTCTCATTTCTCGATTTTTCAGTTTTTCAATTCTAAAATTTTTCGATTTTTCAGTTTTTCGATATTTTAATTTTAATTTTTTAAATTTTCGATATTTCAAATTTTCGATTTTCCCATTTTTCGATTACTCGATTTTTCAATTCTTGAATTTTTCGATTTTTCAGTTTTTGGATTTCTCAGGTTTTTGATTTCAATTTTTTGAAGTATGATTTCTCAATTTTTCATGTTTGGAATTTCCGAGTTTCTTGATCCTTCAATTTTTCGATTTTTCATTTTCCCGATATTTCAGTTTTGGGATTTTTCAATTCTTTAATTCGTGATTTCTCCATTTTTTATGTCTCGATTTCTGAAATTTTTGATTTTCTCATTTCTCGATTTTTATTTTTTTAAATTTTCGATTTTTCGAATTTTTGTTTTTCCCATTTCTCGAATTTTCAATTCTTGAATTTTTCTATTTTTCGGTTTTTGGATTTCTGCGGTTTTTGATTTTTCAATTTTTCAATATTAAAGTGTTGGAATTTTTCAACTTTTCGATTTTTTGAAGTATGATTTGTCAATGTTTCATGTTTGGAATTTTCCAGTTTCTTGATTCTTCAATTTTTAGATTTTTCATTTTCTCGATATTTCAGTTTTGGGATTTTTCAATTCTTCAATCCTCGATTTTTAAAATTTTCGATTTCTCGATTTTTTATTTTTCGATTTCTCAAATTTTAGATGTTTCAATTTTTCCATTTTTCAAATTTTCAATGTTTAAATGTTTCTATTTTTCGATTCCCCGAATTTTTGATTTTCTCATTTCTCAATTTTTAGATTTTTCAATTCTTCAATGTCTCGATTTTTCAATTCTTCGATGTCTCGATTTTTCAGTTTTTGGATTTCTCAATTTTTTATTGTTGAAGTGTTGGGATTTTTCAACTTTTCGATTTATTAATTTCTCAATTTTTCGATTTTTTGAAGTATGATTTTTCAATTTTTCATGTTTGGAATTTTCCAGTTTCTTGATTTTCCAATTTTTCGATTTTTATTTTCTCGATATTTCAGTTTTGGGATTTTTCAATTCTTCAATCCTCGATTTTTAAAATTTTCGATTTCTGGATTTTTTATTTTTCGATTTCTCAAATTTTCGATTTCTCAAATTTTCGATGTTTCAATTTTTCCATTTTTCAAATTTTCGATGTTTAAATGTTTCTACTTTTCGATTCTCCGAATTTCTGATTTTTCAGTTTTTCGATTTTTCAATTTTTTAAATTTTCGATTTTTCGAATTTTTGATTTTCCCATTTTGCGATTTCTCGATTTTTCAATTCTTGAATTTTTCAGGTTTTTGATTTTTCAATTTTTCAACTTTTCGATTTATTAATTTCTCAATTTTTCGATTTTTTGAAGTATGATATCTCAATTTTTATATTTGGAATTTTCCAGTTTCTTGATTCTTCAATTTTTCGATTTTTATTTTCTCGATATTTCAGTTTTGGGATTTTTCAATTCTTCAATTTTCGATTTTTAAAATTTTCGATTTCTGGATTTTTTATTTTTCGATTTCTCAAATTTCGATGTTTCAATTTTTTCATTTTTCAAATTTTCGATGTTTAAATGTTTCTATTTTTCGATTCTCCGAATTTTTGATTTTTCAGTTTTTCGATTTTTCAATTTTTTAAATTTTCGATTTTTCGAATTTTTGATTTTCCCATTTTGCGATTTCCCGATTTTTCAATTCTTGAATTTTTCAGGTTTTTGATTTTTCAATTTTTCAACTTTTCGATTTATTAATTTCTCAATTTTTCGATTTTTTGAAGTATGATTTCTCAATTTTTATATTTGGAATTTTCCAGTTTCTTGATTCTTCAATTTTTCGATTTTTAAAATTTTCGATTTCTGGATTTTTTATTTTTCGATTTCTCAAATTTTCGATGTTTCAATTTTTCCATTTTTCAAATTTTCGATGTTTAAATGTTTCTATTTTTCGTTTCTCCGAATTTTTGATTTTTCAGTTTTTCGATTTTTCAATTTTTTAAATTTTCGATTTTTCGAATTTTTGATTTTCCCATTTTGCGATTTCTCGATTTTTCAATTCTTGAATTTTTCGATTTTTCAACTTTTAGATTTATTAATTACTCATTTTTTCGATTTTTTGAAATATGATTTTTCAATTTTTCATGGTTGGAATTTTCCAGTTTCTTGATTCTTCAATTTTTCAATTCTTCAATTCTCGATTTTTAAAATTTTCGATATTTAAATGTTTCTATTTTTCGATTCCCCGAATTTTTGATTTTCTCATTTCTCGATTTTTCAGTTTTTCAATTCTTCAATTTTTCGATTTTTCCAATTTTTTATTTTCCCATTTTTCAGGTTTTTAATTTTTCAATTTTTCAATGTTTAAGTGTTGGAATTTTTCAACTTTTCAATTTATTAATGACTCAAATTTCCAGTTTCTTGATTCTTCAATTTTTCGATTTTTCATTTTCTCGATATTTCAATTTTGGAATTTTTCAATTCTTCAATTCTCGATTTTTAAAATTTTCGATGTTTCAATTTCTCAATTTTTGAAAATTTCGATGTTTAAATGTTTCTATTTTTCGATTCCCCGAATTTTTGATTTTCCCATTTCTCGATTTTTCAGTTTTCAATTTTTCAATTTTTCGATTTTTTAGTTTTTCGATTTCTCAGGTTTTTTATTTTTCAATTTTTTAAATTTTCGATTTTTCGATTTCTCATTAAATCGATTTTTCGAATTTTTGATTTTCCCGTTTCAGGTTTTTGATTTTGAATACAAAAAACATGTCAAAAAACGACAAAAAAAGCGAATTTAAAAAAAAAGCGACAAAAGAAGCAACTAAAAAGTAACAAAAAAGACGACAAAAAAATACAAAAAAAGTCCACAAAAAAGGGATGCCATTTATAAATAAGCCCCAAAAAATGGAACTAAGAAAAACGCGACAAAAAAAGACGTTAAAAGACGACAAAAAAAAAACACAAAGTCATAAAAACGACAAATTAAAAAAGACGACAAAAACGACACAATAAAGTCTACAATAAAAGCCGTCAAAAAGTGTAAAAAAACAACACGGATTCATAAACTACAAGTGTAGGAATACGTTATTTTATCAAATTAAACCGATTTACTATGTGCAATTTTGAAATGTTGCTGGGAATTTATAAAAAAATCCACAATTGTAAATTTTGCAGATGGATTAGCTAAATTTTGGTTAGTGTTTAACCATGTACATCTCTCAATCAGTCAGTAGTTTACGCTCCAGAAGTAAAAATACCGTTAAAAAACTTACCTTAGACGCACTGACAATATAGTGTATCTTCGACGGATTCTTCTTTTTCTCCTCCTTGACCACCTCCTCCGCCTTATCCTTCAGCCCCCCGCTCGTATCCCTATAATACTTAAAATACAACAAATCCCTCGCATGCGCCGCCATCGGCGTCACATGCCGCGCGATAATCTCATCCAAATCCTCGAACTCCTCCCCGCCGATCCACAACGTCTTCCCCAACGAGAACGCGTTCGCCTTCCCCTCCTCCTTCACGTCTATATGCTGATAAATATTATCCGCCACCTTCCACGTGATCGTCAGATGATCCACCCCCTTACTCGACGGCCTGATGATCACCTCCCCCTGATCCATATTCGCCATGCACTTCTCCGCCTCCACGTACGAAATATTATGAAACGCCGGATGCACGATAACCCGCTTGATGTACGTCTGCCGCTGCTTGTTCTTCTTCATTTCTGCCTCGGCCCTTGTATCCTTGTCCTCATGCTCCTGGTCGTAGTACGGATCCCTCGGGGGACGCCACTCGTGGTTCTTGTCCAGGAGGTCGCTCGACTTAGACGTGCAGTCCACGGAGAAGCGCTCGACGTCGATCTTCATGATGCGGCAGTGGATGAGTTGGCCGATGCCGACGCGCTCCTCGGGGTTGGAGACGTTCTTGTCGCTGATGTTGCGGATGTAGATGTAACCTGGGGGACGGAGTCGAGAGTCGGGGTGATGGTGACTTTCGGGGTGCGTGAGTTACCTGAAATCCCGTTGTCTAGGCGGAGTTTGACGCCGGTGGCTTGACCGGGACAGGCGCCGGCGTCGAAGTGGTTCCAGACGTCGGATAACTCCGGGAAGTCGTTCTTGAGGCAGAAGGGACATTGCCACAGCCGGGTTTCGTCGTTACGGACGGGATTGGCGTGGTCGAGTTGCTCGCCTTGTGGTTTCCGTCTCGCAATCCCTATTAAACGAATTTTTTAAAAATCAATCCTACCGACTGCGCCATTTCCACAAACCCCATACATAGCATGCTTAAACAATTGTTTAAGTATATTATAGTTGGACAACCTAATACAAATTTTCACTACAGTGAGCCAACGTATTAGATTTATTTTACTCTACATCAGATGGCGCCATCAAACATTAGCAAAGGCAAACACCCTTCACTCTGCTCTTATACGTGGAGTTATCCATAAATCCATAATTAACATTGTTCCGTAAACAGTAATGTGTATAAACATATATGTACAAAATATGAAAATATACTTGACATAAAAAATATGAAGCAACGTATTGTAACGTGATACGAAAGAATTGTATTTAAATGAATTTGACGCCTATCTCTATTTGACTATATGTGAAGACTGACAGAAACTTACCAAGGGTTTTTAATCTGGTATAATTGTTTAGTTTTACAAGATTAAAGTAAAACAAGATTTTAAGTAAAATTTAGATTCGTGGTGTTACAAAAATATTAACACAAAATGAAAATATATATTAATCTATTTTTGATTTTCCCATTTCTCAAACTTTCGATTTTTCAGTTCTTCAATTCTTCGATTTTTCGACTTCGCTTTATTGGTTTTTAGATTTCTCAATTTTTGGATATTTCTTTCAGTTTTGATATTTTTCAATACTTCGATTCTTTGATTTTTCGGTTTCTCGAGTTACCAGTTCTATATTTTAATTCTTCAAATTTCCGAATTTTTTAATTTTTTGAGATCTCAATTTATTGAGATTCGGATGTTTCGATGTTTTGATTATTCAATCTCTCGCTTTATCAATTTTTCCATATTTAAGTTTTCGATTTTGGCCTATTTCGGTTTCTCAATTTTTCGATTTTTCGACTTCTCGATTGTTCGACTCCTCGATTTTTTTGTCTTTTGATTTTTCCATTTCTCGATGTCTCAACTTTTGAATTTTACAATGTTTCGATTTTTCGATTTGTTGGTTTTTCGATTTTTTGCTTCTCGGTTTCTCGATTTTTCGATTTTTGATTTATCCGATTTTTCAATTTTCCAATTTTTTAAATTTTCGACTTCTCGATTCGTTGATTTTTCAGTTTTAGGATATTTTAACTTTTCAATGTTTTAAATGTTAGATTTTTCGATTATTCAGTTCTTCTTAATATTTTTTTATTTTTCAAATTTGGCGTTTCTGAATTTCTAGTTTTCGGATTTCTCAATTAATCTATTTTTTTATATTCCCAGGTCTCCACTTCCTAAAGTTTCGATTTTTCAGTTCTTCAGTTCTTCAATTTTTCAATTATTCAGGTTTTTGATTTTTCAATTTCTAGATTTTTTAAGTTTGCGATTTTTCGACTCTGCTTTTTTGACTTTTCTGTTTCTCAATTTTTTAATTTCCTAATTTTTGGATATTTCGTTCAATTTTGTGCTTTTTCAGTTTTTCGATTTCTCAATTTTAACTTTTCAATTTTCAAATTATTAATTTTTTTCGATTTTTTGAGTTTTCAGTTCTTCTATTTTTCAATTTTTCAATTTCCGGAATTTTTAAATTTTCGATTGTCCAATTTTTTTTTCGATTTTCCAATTTTCGATGTTTCGGTTTTTCCATTCTTCAATTTTTCAGTTTTTCAATTCTTCAATTTTTCGATTTTTCAGTTTTTCAATTTCCCAGATTTTTTATTTTTCAATTTTTTAAATTATCGATTTTTCGAACTCTCGTCAAATCGATTTTTCGAATTTTTGATTTGCCCATTTCTCGATTTTTCAATTTTTCGATGTTTCTTCGATTTCTAAATTTTTCAATTTTCTGTGTTGGAATTTTTCATTTTTAGGATTTACAAGTTTCTCAGTTTTTTTTATTTTTTCATACTTTAATTATTCGATTCTCTTATTTTAGATTTTTAGATGTCTCGATTTTTCGATTACTCATTATTTGGATATTGCAATTTTGGGATTCTTCAATTCTTCAATTTCTCGATTTTGTATTTATCAATTTACTCATGTTTCAATTTTTGGCATTCCTAAGTTTTCGATTTGTTGACTTCGATTTTCCAATTTTTCAATTTTTCGATCAAGATTTTTGAAAAAAAAATCAACATTTTCCAATTTATAATGTTATTTAAAATTTAAAAAGTAGCATAGTCCTGATTTATAAATACGCTATTGGGATTTTTCGGCTTGTCGATTTCTCGATTTTTCAACTTTAAATCTCTCAATTTTAAATATTTCAATTTTGGGTTTCTCTGATTCTTCCATTCTTCAAATTTTCTATTTCTCGATTTTTTTAGTTTTCGATTTCTCAATATTTCGATTTTTCAATTTTTCAAATTTTCACGTTTCTAAATTTTCAGTTTGCCGATTTCTAAAGTATTTTTTTTTATTTGCCCATTTCTGGACTTCCTAAAGTTTCGATTTTTCACACCTTCAATTCTTCAATTTTTCGATTTTTTAAGGTTACGATTTTTCGATTTTGCTGTTTTAGATGTTCGATTTCTCAATTTTCCAATTTTTTAATTTCTCAATTTTTTGAATATTTCTTTCAGTTATGAGATTTTTCAATATTTCAATTTTTCGACTTTTCGATTTTTGAATTGATGGTTTTTTTTTGATTTCTCGATTTTTTACTTTTTGGATTTTCAATTTATTGTAAACTTTAGATTTTTCAATTCTGTGACTGTTTAATGCTTCGATTTCTCAATTTTTCAACTTTTTGATGTTTTAATATTGCATTTTTTAAAATTCTAGGTTTTTCGATATCTCGAGTTTTCAGTTCTTCTATATTTCAATTTTTCGATTTTTTTAATTTTAATTTTCGATTTTCCAGTTTTTTTTTTAATTTTTCGATTATTCAATTTTTTAATTTCTCAATTTATCGAATTCAGATGTTTCGTGGTTTTGATTGTTCAATTTCTCAGTTTTTCAATTTTTAACTTTCCTTTTTGGCTTCCGACTCCTCAATTTCACGATCCTCCGATTTTTCGATTTCTCGAAGTCTCAGTTTTTGAATTTTTCGATGTTTAGATTTTTGGATTTCTCGGTTTTTCGATTTTTTTCTTTTGAGCTTTTCAATTTCTTGTTTTTCCAATTTTTCAATGTCCCGATTTTTCAATTTTTCAAATTGAATTGGATTTCTCGATTCTTCAATTTTGCGATATTTTAATTAGTCAATGTTTTAAATTTTAGATTTTTCGATTTCTCGATTTTTGACTTTTCAGTTCTTCAGTATTTAAATTTTTCAATTTTTCAAATTTTTGCGTCAAATTTTCAGTTTTCTGATTTCTCAATTAATCTATTTTTGATTTTCCCACTTCTCAAAGTTTCGATTTTTCAGTTCTTCAATTCTTCGATTTTTCGACCTCGCTTTATTGGTTTTTAGATTTCTCAATTTTTGGATATTTCTTTCAGTTTTGATATTTTTCAATACTTCGATTCTTTGATTTTTCGACTTCTAGATTTTTCTATTTTTTATTTTTGGATTCTCAGTTTTTCGTTTTTTATACTTTAGATTTTTCAATTTTCCGATTGTTTTATATTTCAATTTCTCAATTTTTCAACTTTTCCATATTTTAATTTTTAAATTTCCAGATTTTTCGGTTTCTCGAGTTACCAGTTCTATATTTTAATTCTTCAAATTTCCGAATTTTTTGAGATCTCAATTTATTGAGATTCGGATGTTTCGATGTTTTGATTATTCAATCTCTCGCTTTATCAATTTTTCCATATTTAAGTTTTCGATTTTTCGATTTTGGCCTATTTCGGTTTCTCAATTTTTCGATTTTTCGACTTCTCGATTGTTCGACTCCTCGATTTTTTTGTCTTTTGATTTTTCGATTTCTCGATGTCTCAATTTTTGAATTTTACAATGTTTCGATTTTTGATTTATCCGATTTTTCAATTTTCCAATTTTTTAAATTTTCGACTTCTCGATTCGTTGATTTTTCAGTTTTTCGATTTTTAAATTTTAGATTTTCGAATTTTTATTTTTTTGATTTTTTGATGTTTGGATTTCTCCATTTTTCAGTTTTAGGATATTTTAACTTTTCAATGTTTTAAATGTTAGATTTTTCGATTTTTCAGTTCTTCTTAATATTTTTTTATTTTTCAAATTTGGCGTTTCTGAATTTCTAGTTTGCGGATTTCTCAATTAATCTATTTTTTTATATTCCCAGGTCTCCACTTCCTAAAGTTTCGATTTTTCAGTTCTTCAGTTCTTCAATTTTTCGATTATTCAGGTTTTTGATTTTTCAATTTTTAGATTTTTTAAGTTTGCGATTTTTCGACTCTGCTTTTTTGACTTTTCTGTTTTTCAATTTTTTAATTTCCTAATTTTTGGATATTCCGTTCAATTTTGTGCTTTCTCAGTTTTTCGATTTCTCAATTTTAACTTTTCAATTTTTAAATTATTAATTTTTTTCGATTTTTTGAGTTTTCAGTTCTTCTATTTTTCAATTTTTCAAGTTTCGGAATTTTTAAATTTTCGATTGTCCAATTTTTTTTTTCGATTTTCCAATTTTCCATGTTTCGGTTTTTGAATTAACCGACTGTTCAATTTCTCGATTTTTAAATTTTAGATTTTCCAATTTTTGTTTTTTTGATTTTTTATGTTTCGATTTCTCGATTTTTCAACTTTAAATCTCTCAATTTTACAATATTTCAATTTTGGGTTTCTCCGATTCTTCCATTCTTCAAATTTTCTATTTTTCGATTTTTTTATTTTTCGATGTTTCAATGATACGATTTCTCAATATTTGTCCTCTTCAATTTTACGGTTTTTAAATATTTCGAAATTTCAATTTTTCAAATTTTCACGTTTCTAAATTTTCAGTTTGCCGATTTCTAAAGTATTTTTTTTTGTTTGCCTATTTCTGGACTTCCTAAAGTTTCGATTTTTCACACCTTCAATTCTTCAATTTTTCGATTTTTTAAGGTTACGATTTTTCGATTTTGCTGTTTTAGATTTTCGATTTCTCAATTTTCCAATTTTTTAATTTCTCAATTTTTTGAATATTTCTTTCAGTTATGAGATTTTTCAATATTTCAATTTTTCGACTTTTCGATTTTTGAATTGATGGATTTTTTTTTGATTTCTCGATTTTTTACTTTTTGGATTTTCAATTTATTGTAAACTTTAGATTTTTCAATTCTGCGACTGTTTAATGCTTCGATTTCTCAATTTTTCAACTTTTCGATGTTTTAATATTGCATTTTATAAAATTCTAGGTTTTCAGTTTTTCAATTCTTCAATTTTTCGATTTTTCAGTTTTTCAATTTCTCAGGTTTTTTATTTTTCAATTTTTTAAATTTTCGATTTTTCGATTTCTCGTTAAATCGATTTTTCGAATTTTTGATTTGCCCATTTCTCGATTTTTCAATTCTTGAATTTTTCGATTTTTCAGTTTTTGGATTTCTCAGGTTTTTGATTTTTCAATTTTTCAATGTTTAAGTGATGGAATTTTTCAACTTTTCGATTTGTTAATTACTCAATTTTTCGATTTGTTGAAGTTTGATTTCTCAATTTTTCACGTTTGGAATTTTCCAGTTTCTTGATTCTTCAATGTTTCGATTTTTCATTTTCTCGATATTTCAGTTTTGGGATTTTTCAATTCTTCAGTTCTCGTTTTTAAAATTTTCGATTTCTCGATTTTTCATTTTTCGATTTCTCAAATTTTCGTTGTTTCAATTGTTCCATTTTTCAATTTCTAGCATCCCTAAGTTTTCTCATTTCTCGATTTTTCAGTTTTTCAATTCTTCAATTTTTCGATTTTTCAGTTTTTCAATTCTTCAATTTTTCGGTTTTTCAATTCCTCAGATTTTTTATTTTTCAATTTTTTAAATTTTCGATTTTTCGATTTCTCGTTAAATCGATTTTTCGAATTTTTGATTTGCCCATTTCTCGATTTTTCAATTTTTCGATGTTTCTTCGATTACTAAATTTTTCAATTTTCTGTGTTGGAATTTTTCAGTTTTAGGATTTACAAGTTTCTCAGTTTTTTTGTATTTTTTCATACTTTAATTATTCGATTCTCTTATTTTAGATTTCTAGATGTCTCGATTTTTCGATTACTCATTATTTGGATATTTCAATTTTGGGATTCTTCAATTCTTCAATTTCTCGATTTTTTATTTATCAATTTACTCATGTTTCAATTTTTAGCATTCCTAACTTTTCGATTTGTTGACTTCGATTTTCCAATTTTTCAATTTTTCGATCAAGATTTTTGGAAAAAAAATCAACATTTTCCAATTTATAATGTTATTTAAATTTTAAAAAGTAGCATAGTCCTGATTTATATATACGCTATTGGGATTTTTCAGCTTGTCGATTTCTTGATTTTTCAACTTTAAATCTCTCAATTTTACAATATTTCAATTTTGGGTTTCTCCGATTCTTCCATTCTTCAAATTTTCTATTTCTCGATTTTTTTATTTTTCGATTTCTCAATCTTTCGATGTTTCAATGATACGATTTCTCAATATTTGTCCTCTTCAATTTTACGGTTTTTAAATATTTCGATTTTTCAATTTTTCAAATTTTCACGTTTCTAAATTTTCAGTTTGCCGATTTCTAAAGTATTTTTTTTTGTTTGCCCATTTCTGGACTTCCTAAAGTTTCGATTTTTCACACCTTCAATTCTTCAATTTTTCGATTTTTTAAGGTTATGATTTTTCGATTTTGCTGTTTTAGATTTTCGATTTCTCAATTTTCCAATTTTTTAATTTCTCAATTTTTTGAATATTTCTTTCAGTTATGAGATTTTTCAATATTTCAATTTTTCGACTTTTCGATTTTTGAATTGATGGATTTTTTTTGATTTCTCGATTTTTAACTTTTTGGATTTTCAATTTATTGTAAACTTTAGATTTTTCAATTCTGCGACTGTTTAATGCTTCGATTTCTCAATTTTTCAACTTTTCGATGTTTTAATATTGCATTTTTTAAAATTCTAGGTTTTTCGATATCTCGAGTTTTCAGTTCTTCTATATTTCAATTTTTCAATTTTTCGATTTTTTTAATTTTAATTTGCGATTTTCCAGTTTTTTTTTTTAATTTTTCGATTATTCAATTTTTTAATTTCTCAATTTATCGAATTCAGATGTTCCGTGGTTTTGATATCTCAATTTTTCAATTTTTAACTTTCCTTTTCGGCTTCCGACTCCTCAATTTCTCGATCCTCCGATTTTTCGAAGTCTCAGTTTTTGAATTTTTCGATGTTTAGATTTTTAGATTTCTCGGTTTTTCGATTTTTTTCTTTTGAGCTTTTCAGTTTCTGGATTTTCCAATTTTTCAATGTCCTGATTCTTCAATTTTGCGATATTTTAATTATTCAATGTTTTAAATTTTAGATTTTTCGATTTCTCGATTTTTGACTTTTCAGTTCTTCAGTATTTAAATTTTCCAATTTTTCAAATTTTTGCGTTAAATTTTCAGTTTTCTGATTTCTCAATTAATCTATTTTTGATTTTCCCACTTCTCAAAGTTTCGATTTTTCAATTCTTCAATTCTTCGATTTTTCGACTTCGCTTTATTGGTTTTTAGATTTCTCAATTTTTGGATATTTCTTTCAGTTTTGATATTTTTCAATACTTCGATTCTTTGATTTTTCAACTTCTAGATTTTTCGATTTTCCGATTGTTTTATATTTCAATTTCTCAATTTTTCAACTTTTCCATATTTTAATTTTTAAATTTCTAGATTTTTCGGTTTCTCGAGTTACCAGTTCTATATTTTAATTCTTCAAATTTCCGAATTTTTAAATTTTTTGAGATCTCAATTTATTGAGATTCGGATGTTTCGATGTTTTGATTATTCAATCTCTCGCTTTATCAATTTTTCCATATTTAAGTTTTCGATTTTTCGATTTTGGCCTATTTCGGTTTCTCAATTTTTCGATTTTTCGACTTCTCGATTGTTCGACTCCTCGCTTTTTTTGTCTTTTGATTTTTCGATTTCTCGATGTCTCAACTTTTGAATTTTACAATGTTTCGATTTTTCGATTTTTGATTTATCCGATTTTTCAATTTTCCAATTTTTTAAATTTACGACTTCTCGATTCGTTGATTTTTCAGTTTTTCGATTTTTAAATTTTAGATTTTCGATTTTTCAGTTCTTCTTAATATTTTTTTATTTTTCAAATTTGGCTTTTCTGAATTTCTAGTTTTCGGATTTCTCAATTAATCTATTTTTTTATATTCCCAGGTCTCCACTTCCTAAAGTTTCGATTTTTCAGTTCTTCAGTTCTTCAATTTTTCGATTATTCAGGTTTTTGATTTTTCAATTTTTAGATTTTTTAAGTTTGCGATTTTTCGACTCTGTTTTTTTGACTTTTTTGTTTCTCAATTTTTTAATTTCCTAATTTTTGGATATTTCGTTCAATTTTGTCCTTTTTCAGTTTTTCAATTTCTCAATTTTTTGTAAGCATGGTAACTTTTTCGAAAATTTGATTAATCAAATATGCGCAAAATCAAAAATCGGAAAAACTGCCATTCACTAATGCAAAAAACAGAAAATCGAAAAATACAAATCGTAAAAATCGAAAATCTAAAAATGGCTAATCAAAAAATCGAAAATTCAATGAATCAAATACCTAGGTCGATCGAAAAGTGGAAATTCACAAACCTCAAAAATCGAAAAATCGAAAATTGAAAAACGGGAAAACCAAAAAATCGAAAAGTCAAAAATTTGTAATATTGAAAATTAAAAAAATCAAAAACAAAAATAAAAAAATCGGAAATTAAAATAATCAAAATATATAAAGTAAACAAAATTGCAAAGCCTAAAAACTGAAACGAACAGAAAAATCGAAAAAGCAAAAAATTGGAAAAACTAAAATTCGAAAAATCTAAAATTGAAAAAGTGGAAAATGGAAAATCTGAATAAAGAAACTTGAGAATTCTGAAAATTGGAAAATCGAAAACCAAAAAATCGGAAAATTGAAGTCTAACAGTTGTGAATGGGAAAATTGAAAAACCGAAAATTGTAAAAATCGACAATGGACAAATTGAAAATCGCAAAATTTAAATTAAAAAATTGAACATAGAAAAATCGATGAATTGAAAAATCGAAAATTCGACTACTCAAATTTTCTAAAAATCGAAAAATCATAAAACTGAAAAATCCAAAATTCTAATCATCGAAAGTCTGAAAACTGAAAATCGTAAATTTTGAAAAGCGGAAAATAGAATATCGAAAAATTTAAAAGAAAGAAAATTGAAGTCTAAAAACCGAAGAATGGAAAAATTAAAAATCAAAAATTCGAAAAATCAAAACCGAAAAATTCATAGATTTAAAAAGAAAATCGAAAAGTAAAAAATTGAAGTCTAAAAGCTGAAAAATGGAAAACTGAACAATCGAAAATTCGAAAATCAAATATCGAAAAATTGAAAAGCCGAAAAATCGAAAATTTGATAAATCAGGTATGCGAAAAACAGAAAATCTGAAAATGCAAAACTGGAAAATCAAAAGTCTAAAAATGGAAAAACCGAAAATCGAATATTCAATGAATCTAATACGTAGGTCGATCGAAAAACTAGAAATTCACAAATCTGAAAAATCGAAAATTTGCAAGATTGAAAAACCGAGAATTGAAAAATCAAAAAACCGAAAAATGGAAAAATCAAAAATCGAAAAATAGGAAAACCGAAAATTCGAAAATTCATAATATTGAAAACTCTAAAAGTCGACAATTCAAAAATCAAAAAACTGGAAAGTAAAATAATCGAAAAATCGAAAAGTAAACAAATTGCAAAGCCTAAAAACTGACGAACAGAAAAATCGAAAAATCGTAAAATCAAAAAGTGGAAAATCGAAAACTGGAAATTGAAAAATCGAAAATCGGAATATCGAGAATTGACAAATTAAAAAACCGAAAAATCGAAAAATTAAAAAATCGGAAATCGAAAAATGAAAAAAAAAAACCAAAATTCAAAAATCGAATAATCCGAAACTAAAATAATAGAAAAGTGGAAAAGTAAAAATTGCAAAGTCTCAAAACTGACGAACAGAACAATCGAAAAATAAAAAAAAAATCGAAAAATATCTAAACAACTAAACATGGAAAATCGGAAAATGGAAAAACCGAAAATCGAAAACTCGAAAAATTGAAAATTCGATGAAACAAATACTCGAAAAAGCGAAAAGTAGAATGCAATTTTTCTACTTTTCGCTAAAAATTGAAAAATCAAAAAATCGAAAAAATGAAAATCGGAAAGTAACAAAATTGAAATATAAAAGCTGCAAATTGCAGAACCATAAAAACTGAAACAAACAGAAAAATCGAAAAACCACAAAAGCGAAAAAACGAAAATCGAAAAATCGTAAAATCAGAAAATGGAAAAACGAATAATCGAAAGTTGAAAAATCGAAGGTCGAAAAATAAAACAACCGAAAAATCGAAAAATTTTATGATTAATGGAAAATCGAAAAATCGAGAATAGAAGAATTAAAAAACCGGAAAATTGAAAAATCGGAAATCGAAGAATTAAAAACGTAAAATCGAGAATTCAAAAATCAAAAAAATCGGAATTTTTAATTTACCATTCTTTCAATTTTCGATTTTTCGTCTTTTCATTTTTAGATTTTTTGATTTTTCTGTTCGTCAGTTTTTAGACTTTGCAATTTTTTTGCATTTTTCGATTATATTTTACTTTCCGATTTTTTTGATTTTTGAATTCTCGATTTTACGTTTTTAATCATAAAATTTTTCGATTTTTCGGTTGTTTTATTTTTCGACCTTCGATTTTTCAACTTTCGATTATTTGATTTTCCATTTTCTGATTTTTCGATTTTTCTGTTTGTTTCAGTTTTTAAGGTTCTGCAATTTGCAGCTTTTAGATTTCAATTTTGTTGCTTTCCGATTTTCCACTTTTCGATTTTTTGATTTTTTCGATCGTCGTTTTTTCGATTTTTTGATTTTTCAATTTTTAGGCCTTGCAATTTTTTTACTTTTCGCTTTTTCGAGTATTTGTTTCATCGAATTTTCGATTTTTCGAGTTTTCGATTTTTCGGTTTTTCCATTTTCCGATTTTCCATGTTTAGATATTTTTCGATTTTTTTTTTATTTTTCGATTGTTCTGTTCGTCAGTTTTGAGACTTTGTAATTTTTACTTTTCCACTTTTCTATTATTTTAGTTTCGGATTATTCGATTTTTTAATTTTCGTTTTTTTTTTCATTTTTCGATTTCCGATTTTTTAATTTTTCGATTTTTTGGTTTTTTAATTTGTCGATTCTCGATATTCCGATTTTCGATTTTTCGTTTTTCCAATCTTCGATTTTTCAATTTCCAGTTTTCGATTTTCCACTTTTTGATTTTACGATTTTTCGGTTTTTCTGTTCGTCAGTTTTTAGGCTTTGCAATTTGTTTACTTTTCGATTTTTCGATTATTTTACTTTCCAGTTTTTTGATTTTTGAATTGTCGACTTTTGGAGTTTTCAATATTATGAATTTTCGAATTTTCGGTTTTCCTATTTTTCGATTTTTGATTTTTCCATTTTTCGGTTTTTTGATTTTTCAATTCTCGGTTTTTCAATCTTGCAAATTTTCGATTTTTCAGATTTGTGAATTTCCAGTTTTTCGATCGACCTACGTATTAGATTCATTGAATTTTCGATTTTCGGTTTTTAATTTTTCCATTCTTCGGTTTTTAGACTTCAATTTTCTTTCTTTTAAATTTTTCGATATTCTATTTTCCGCTTTTCAGAATTTTCGATTTTCAGTTTTCAGACTTTCGATGATTGGAATTTTGGATTTTTCAGTTTTATGATTTTTCGAAAATTTGAGTGGTCGAATTTTCGATTTTTCAATTCATCGATTTTTCCATGTTCAATTTTTCAATTTAAATTTTGCGCTTTTCAATTTTTCCATTCTCAACTGTTAGACTTCAATTTTGTTACTTTCCGATTTTTTGGTTTTCGATTTTCCAATTTTCAGAATTTTCAAGTTTATTCAGATTTTCCATTTTCCACTTTTTCGATTTTAGATTTTTCGAATTTTTGTTTTTCCAATTTTTTGCTTTTTCGATTTTTCTGTTCGTTTCAGTTTTTAGACTTTGCAATTTTTTTTACTTTATATATTTTGATTATTTTAATTTTCGATTTTTTTATTTTTGTTTTTGATTTTTTTAATTTTCAATATTACAAATTTTTGACTTTTCGATTTTTTGGTTTTCCCGTTTTTCAATTTTCGATTTTTGAGGTTTGTGAATTTCCACTTTTCGATCGACCTCGGTATTTGATTCATTGAATTTTCGATTTTCTGTTTTTTGCATTAGTGAATTTCAGTTTTTCCGATTTTTGATTTTGCGCATATTTGATTAATCAAATTTTCGAAAAAGTTACCATGCTTACAAAAACTTCAAAACATCTACAGGGTCATCAAAATTGATTGAGAGAGTTGGTACCCCCTGTTTTTGTTGTGAAGTTTGTCAACCTTATGACAGATTTGTTTAAGGTTATATGGCAATGAATTCAGTGGCGTGACAAAAATTAGAAACTTCAAATGTGACAACTAATGTTTTTACCAAAAAAAAAGTCGAAAAAAGACGCCACTGAGTTTTGAAATTTGAAACTTGAAACTTCAAATCTGACAGCTAATATTTTTATACAACTTAATAAACCAAATTATTCAAGTTCAGGTTTACCAACTCTCTCAATCAATTTTGATGACTCTGTACAATAATTCAAAGTATTCAGTTTTGCTATTCTTGATTTCTTCAATAAAATAAATTGACTCGGTCATTAACTTTTTTGGGACACCCTGTATAACCAAATCTAAAAAATATTAATGCAGTGATAAATCACAAGTATAAAACTCATCATATTTTATACATTCAAGATAGGATTTATTCTGCAAAATTTTGAGGTGACGTCATACATTTTTTAGAGGGGATAAGCAAATATATTTTAATTAAAAATGTATCATGTTTATCATGATTTTCAAACATCTGCAAGATTTCAAAGTATTCGATTTTGCAAATTCAAAATTAACTTGCAAAATATTGTTTTATAATTTGGATTTTTTTTCCAAAAATCTGGACGTTTTGGATAAAAACTCAACACGGAGTCATAAACTACATGTGTAGGACTATGTTACTGTATACAATTTAAAACCCATTTACTAAGCATAAATTTGAAGTGACGTCATCACATTATTGGTGGGGATGATTAGACAAATTTAATAATTTTGCGACATTTATGAAAAAATATCAGTTAACAAAAATGGCACGTTTTTATTATTATGCCAGTTACATGTCACTCAACAACAATATCGTTTTTTACTTCCCGAGCGTAAGCAAAGGAAGTATTGTAATCGAGTCCGTCGGCCGACTCTCTACTTTTACGTTTTCTCAATCTTTCATGACCCCTAGAAGACGAAGAAATAGGTCTCCCATTTCCGTCTGTCTGTCCGTCTGTCCGTCCGTCTTCCGTCCGTCTGTCCGTCTGTTGTCCCGGATTTTTATTAGACAGATAATCTCCGAAAGTACTCGACCGATTGTTGTGAAATTTACTTATATTAAGAATATCATGTAGATGGTAAAACGCTAACCAAAATTTGTCTAATCATCCCCACCACTAATGCGATGACGTCACTTCAAAATTGTACATAGTAAATGGGTTTTCAATTGTATAAAATAACATAGTCCTACACATGTAGTTTACAACTCTGAATCGACTTTTCACCCGAAACGTCCAGATTTTTGGAAAAAAAATCAGAATTATAAAACAACATTTTGAAATTTAATTTTTAATCTGCTAACCAGAATGCTTTGAAATGTTGCAGATGTTTTAAGGCTATAAAGAGGATCATAAATCTTTAGTCAAAAAATATTTGCTTATCCCCTCCAAAAACTTGATGACGTCAGCTCAAAAGTTTGTGGAATAAATCATATCTAAAATGTACAAAATATGATGAGTCTGTACTTGTGATCTATCACTCCATTCATATTTTTTGGATTTGCATATACAGAGTGACTCAAAAAAATTAATGAATGCGTAAATATATTTTATTGATTTAATCAGGAACTACAAAACGGAATGCTCTGACATCTTGCAGATGTTTTAAGGTTATAAAGAGCATAATAAATGTTTAGTCAAAATATATTTGCTTATCCCCTCCAAAAACTTGATGACGTCAGCTCGAAAATTTGCCGAATAAATCATATCTAAAATGTACAAAATATGATCAGTCTGTACTTGTGATCTATCACTCCATTCATATTTTTTGGATTTGCATATATACAGGGTGATTCAAGAAAATAAATGAAAGCGTAAATTTATTTTACTGATTTACTCAGGAACTACAAAACCGAATGCTTCGAAATCTTGAAGATATTTTAAAATTATCATAAGCATGGTAAATTTTTGATCAAAACGTATTTGGTCGTCCCCCCTAAAAAATTTATGTCACCACAAAATTTTGCTGAAAAAATCCTATCTAAAATGTACAAAATATGGTGAGTCTCTTCTTGTGATTTATCATTCCATTCAAATTTTTTCGATTTGCATATACAGGGTGACTCAAAAAAACTAATGAATGCGTAAATTTATTTTATTGATTTAATCAGGAACTACAAAACCGAATGCTTTGAAATCTTGCAGATGTTTTAAGGTTATAAAGAGCATAATAAATTTTTAGTCAAAATATATTTGGTTATCTTCTACAAAAAACTGATGACGTCAGCTCAAAAGTTTGCCGAATAAATCGTATCTAAAATGTACAAAATATGATGAGTCTGTACTTGTGATTTATCATTCCAATCATATTTTTGGATTTGCATATGCAGGGTGACTCAAAAAAATTAATGAAGGCGTGAATTTATTTTATCGATTTAATCAGGAATTAGAAAACCGAATGCTTTGAAATCTTGGGAATATTTTAAAGTTATTATAAGCATGGTAAACTTTTGTTCAAAATGTATTTGTTCATCCCTCCTAAAAAAACTGATGACGTCACCCTTAAATTTTGCTGAATAAATCTTATCTAAAATGCAAAAAATATGATGAGTTTGTACTTGTGATTTATCATTCCATTCATATTTTTTAGATTTTCTTAAGAGGTGGTTCAAAAAAATTAATGAAGTCAATTTATTTTATTGATTAAATTAAAGGCAACACTTATTATTAGTATTACACCCCAACCAACCCAATTTGGTAGACACAAAATTTGTTAAAGGAAAAACTCGGTTGAAACATAAGGGTAGCACGCTTATTTACATCGACTTTAACATTACAGACCTGCATTTGTTTTATGCGCTCACTTGGTTCCGCGAATGTGAAATAGACATGTTTATAATCAACCAATTGTGAATTTCACCGTAAGAATTAAAATAAAACCCAATGTTTTATATAATAAGCGGAAGTCGAAGCAATAAAACCGATGGTCGTTTTGTTTACAGTTTCTCTGTTTGACTCTCACGTATGCTGTTACGCCTGTCATCTTAAATTAAGAATGTTTATACATACACGATTTTCAGTTGCCTCTGATACGTATACGTGAGTAAATTGTTTCGTTATTTTATTGATTATTACAAATCAATATTCAAAACGACCCAATTCATTTTCCCGAAAATTTGAGAATATAATAATCTTATTCTTAGTATTACACTACATCTATCCCAACTGATATACGTGTCCTTGCAAAAATGTTGATGACGTCATCGCAATTTTTTTTTAAATTCCCACTACAAAAATGTAATGAGAAAAAAAACACAATAGGCATGTAGTCGTCAAGTTTCCGACAGCGAGGGAAGTACTGTCTAAACTCTTTAGACCAATTTTTTTAAGAGTATTTTATTTGAAAAAGTGATGAAATTTTTTATACGGAACAATTAGTCGAAAGATGTTAGAAAGCAAAGTAATTCATGTCCGAACCATCGTTACTCACAAAAGAAAATGACCATTATTTTATGGGAACAACTACCTGCTAAATCTTCTCCGACAAATTCGAGAGAACTGGTGTGAGCCATAAATATTTCTTACCAAATGTATATATAACTACTGTCCGTCCCGTTATTGTCAATTAAATTTTATAGGGTAAAATGTGAATTTCGTTGTAGTTTGAGCCTACCTACAAATTCTGCCCTTGAAGGATTTGGACCGCCTTCTTCGGTGAGGGCAGGCAAAAACGATCCGCCCATAGGCTCCAAACATTTGCGTGCGATTGTACAACGTACTAATTAATTAATACGTCCGTTTACTACCTTATCGACATCACGTGCTTAAAGACTATTTTTACCCCCTTTCGTAAGGTACCGCCACTTCATAGTGAAGCGAGTGAGATGTAAAATGTATATTCATTCTTTTCTACATGGGAAAGTGATTGTCCGTATAGGTTGCCCAACTATAATATAATTAAGCAATGCTTAAACTTACCAACAACTGTTGCTGTGACCATTTTTCCGATGTAGAACGTCTCTGGAGTCTCTTTCGTTAACATATCGAAGAGCTCCTCCGGGTTGGCGGAGCGGAAAGGCGTCCTTAAATCCTTGTATCTACAGTTCAACTCCGCCCTAATATCATAAAGCGTGATGCTCTTATTCCCTACGAATAAACCCGAAACCAATGATAATCACCGACTTTCTCACACTCTACTCACCGAATCCTTGCCGCTCCAACTCCTCCGCGAACGCGTCCAGATCCAGGTCCTTCAACCTCTCCGGCGCTTCCAGAATCTCCTCCAAAGCCCCTGCAGGGTTCGCCCCCTCATCATCATCGTACTCCAGCGCATCCACGGCCATCTTCCTCGCCCACTCGTACGTCTCCGGATGCACCCTCGACCCGTCCAGAATCTCCACGTACGCCTCCGTACTATCCCCCAAACTGTTCGTATCAATCTTAATAAACCCCGAACAGTTGATGAACACCTTCGGCCCCATGTGACACGCCGTCACCAACTGTGTCCGATTCTCCAACCTCTGATTGGTCTGTTTAAGCAACCTCAGCAACGCTTGCCCCTTCCTCGGCCCCAACCCGCAAATGAACTGCACCAGGTTCGACTTGTGCGCCTGCTGGACGGCCAAATTCACGTCCACCCCCACTTCGTTCGTCCTGTTCACGAACTCCAAGCACACCGCCTCCAGGAGTTCCTCCTTGGTGATTTGTTCCTGCAGCGGGTGGAAGCGCAGGCTGAGGATCTCCTCGTCGCCGTTGCACAGCTGCGAGTACTCGATGAGCGGGTCCTGCATTTTCCGGGCCAGCGAGATGGCCTGGCGCAGCAGTTCTGGGTAGTCGCGGAAGTCGGAGACGCCCTTGTTGGAGATGGCGTAGACCTTGGCGAGCTCGTTGTCGACGATCTCGACCTTGATGGTGGGGAACTGCTCGTTCTCGACGAGGTCGGTGATGATGGCGCGCAGGTCGTCGGCGATCATGAGGGCCTCGCGCGATTCGCCGCCGACGGCGATGACGTGCGGCTTTTTGGTGTTGATGAAGTTGCGTAAGGCGGCGATGTCGGACTCTTTGAGGAGCTTCTCGTCGGGCTTGTAGCTGTTTTTGCGCTTGAGGATGTGGGGCAGGCGGAGGTAGTCAGTGATTTCGCCGTCGGGGGCGGCGATGCAGGAGAAGGCCGATTGGGAGTAGTCGGGGACGTAGGCGAGGCCCATTACACGGATGCCCTTGGAGGTGTCCCATTCGTCCTCGTCTTCTTCGGGGAAGGTGACGGAGTAGGGGGCAACCTGGTTGAAACAGAGAGGAATGACGTTTTTTTTTTAATAATAGTGATTTCTAGTAGTAACATTTAAAAAAATTGGTGCCCGAGACGTTAAATAGGAACCAAAAATGACAAAAACATGACAAAACAGTGATATAAGAAAGCCATAAAGAAAAGGGAGGAGAAAAAAAAAGAAAGAAAAAATAGGAAGGAAAGGGGGGGGGGAACGGAAAAATATCCTTTTCGAAAAATCAAAATATCCAGAGATTGAACACTCGAAAAGTTGAAACCTCGGAATATCGATAACTCGAGACATTGAGAAATCAAAAAACTGAAAAATTAAGAATCTAAAAACTCAAAAAATAGAAAAACAGAAATATGAATGAATTGAAAAAACGAGAAATCGAAAAAACATGAAATCAAAAAATCGCAAAAATTAAAATAGCGGAAAACTGAAGAATTCAAAAACTGAAAAATCGAAAACATCGAAAAAATGAAAAAGTTGAGGAGTTGAAATATTGAAAAATTAAGAAATCGAAATCGACCAAAGTTGAAAACCGAAAAATTAAAAATCGATAAATCAAAAATTGAAAAACCAAAATAATAATAATTTAATAGCAATAAATATCCTAATATTGCAAAATACTAACACTGAAATATCGAAAAAATGAAAAATCCCAAAACTGAAACATCAAAAAGTTTAGAAATCGAAAAATTGAAAAACAGAAAAGTCGAGAAATCGAGAAACAGGAAAATCGAAAAATTGAAAATCTAGAAACGTCAAAAACAGAAAGATTTAAAAATACAAAAAATTAGAGTCAAAAAAATGTAAAACTGAAACATGGGAAAATTGAGATATCGAAAAATTGAAGAATCGAAAAATTGAAAAACCGTAACACTGAAAATTCATAAACGTCAAAAATTGAAAATTCAAGAGTCGAAAAATTGAGAAATCGAAAAACTGAAACATCGGAAAATTAAAAAATTGAAAAATGAAAAAATCTGAATTATCGGAAAATTGTGAAAATGAAAATTCAAAAAATTCCGTTTTTCCAGAATCGACCGTTGAAATTTCGAAATTTTTGAAATTTTCAATTCGCATTTCGCAGAGATTTTTTCGAAAATGTTGCTTCGTGACCATCAAGATGCTATATTTTTGGAATCAGCGTGTCGAGATCTACGTCTCTGAATTTTTTCATAATTTTTGAGACAACTTTTTAAAAATTGAAATTTTTTAATGGTTCCTCCTTCCTCAAATTTCGCAAAAATTTTGACATTTTCGAAACTCAACTAAATCCATTTTCTCGTAGATTTCGAGCTCTAGAACTCAAATCCGGCTTCGGTTTTTTGATACATGCAACCGTTTTTCCAGAATCGACCGTTGAAATTTCGAATTCAAGAGTCGAAAAACTGAAAAATCGAAAAATGAAAAATTTGAGAAATTCAAAATTATCAAAATAAATTGAAAAACAGAAAAGTTGAGAGATCGAGAAACACGAAAATAAAAAAAACAAATAATCGAGAAATTGAAAATTGGGAAACGTCAAAAACTGAAATTCAACAATTGAAAAATCGTAAAACTGAAACATCGGAAAATTGAGAAATCGAAAATTTGAAAAACTGAAAGTTCCAAAAATTGAAAAATTCAAGGGTGGAAAAACGGAAAAATCATCAGAAAATTTAGAAAACGAAAAATGAAAAAATTAAGAAATCGAAAATTTGAAGAATCGAAAAACTGAAAAATCGAAAATATGTATTGAAAAATTGGAAAATGGAAAAGCCGGAACGTCGAAAGTTTGAAAAATCGAAAATAAAAAAGTTTAGAAGTCGAATTATTGAAAAATTGAAAAATCCAAATAAACAAAAGAAATCGAAAGATCGAGAAATTGAGAAATGGAAAACTAAAATATCGAAAAATTGAAAAGTGGAAGAAAAATTGAAGAAGCGAAAACCTAAACAATCCCAAAACTGAAACATCAAAAAATTTACAAAAAACTGAAAATTTAGAAACGTCAAAAACTGAAAAGTTTAAAAATTGAAAAAACTGAATCGAAAAATTGAAGAAAAAACTGTGTGAAACCGAAAAACTGATAAATCAAGAAATTCAAGAGTCGAAACACTGAAAAATCGAAAACATCGAAAAATTGGAAAATCGAAAAGCCGGAACGTCAAAAGATAGAAAACTTGAGAAATAAGAAAGTTGAAAAGTCGAAATATTGAAAAATTGAAAAACATCGAAAGAGGCCAAAATATAAAAGTTAAAAAATTTTAAATGAAAAAAAAATCGATAAATCTAAAACTGAAAAAAACGTAAAAAGTAAAAAATAAAAAAATTGAAAAATCAAAAAAAAAAGAAACATCGAGAAATTGAAAAATCTAAATTTAAAAAAATTAAAAACTAAATCGAACTAAAAATCGCTAAATCGAAAAATCGAAGAATCCCAATATCGAAAAATCCCAAAACTGAAATATCGAAAAAATTGAAAAGTGGAAGAAAAATTGAAAAACCGAAAAATTGAAAAATCCCAAAACTAAGATATCAAAAAATTTAGAAATTAAAAAATTGAAAATTCGAAAAACAGAAAAGTCGAGAAATCGAGAAAGAGGAAAATCAAAAAATCAAATATCCGAGAAATTAACAAATCGGAAAATTGAAAATTTAGAAACGTCAAAACCTGAAAAATTTCAAAAAAAAAATTGGTGTCGAAAAATTGCAAAATCGTAAAACTGAAACATCGTAAAATTGAGAAACCGAAAATTTGAAGAAAAACTGAAAAATCCAAAAATTGAAAAATTCAAAAGCTGAAATTACGAAAAATCGGAAAACTGAAAAATCGTAAAATAGAGATATCAAAAAATGAAAAAATCGAAAATTTGAAGAACCGAAAAAATGTAAGAATCGAAATCTAGAATCTTAAAAATTCAAAAATTAAAATATCGAAAAATTGAGAAATCGAAAATTAACAAATCAAAAAATTGAGAAATTGAAAATTTAATAAACCAAAAAAAGTGAAAATCGAAAAATTGAAACATTGAGAAGTCGAGAAATTGAGAAATGGGAAAATCGTAAAATCAATTAATGGAGAAATTGAGAAATCGGAAAAATTGAAGAGTCGAAGAATTGAGAAATTGAAAAACTGAAACATCGGAAAACTGAGAAATGAAAACATCTAGAATTATAAAAATAAATTGAAAAACGGAAAAGTCGATAAATCGAAAAATAGGAAAATCAAAAAATCAATTAATCGAGAAATTGAAAATCTGGAAAAGTCAAAAATTGAAAAACCGAAAAATTGAAAAATCCCAAAACTAAGATATCAAAAAATTTAGAAATTAAAAAATTGAAAATTCGAAAAACAGAAAAGTCGAGAAATCGAGAAAGAGGAAAATCAAAAAATCAAATATCCGAGAAATTAACAAATCGGAAAATTGAAAATTTAGAAACGTCAAAACCTGAAAAATTTCAAAAAAAAAATTGGTGTCGAAAAATTGCAAAATCGTAAAACTGAAACATCGTAAAATTGAGAAACCGAAAATTTGAAGAAAAACTGAAAAATCCAAAAATTGAAAAATTCAAAAGCTGAAATTACGAAAAATCGGAAAACTGAAAAATCGTAAAATAGAGATATCAAAAAATGAAAAAATCGAAAATTTGAAGAACCGAAAAAATGTAAGAATCGAAATCTAGAATCTTAAAAATTCAAAAATTAAAATATCGAAAAATTGAGAAATCGAAAATTAACAAATCAAAAAATTGAGAAATTGAAAATTTAATAAACCAAAAAAAGTGAAAATCGAAAAATTGAAACATTGAGAAGTCGAGAAATTGAGAAATGGGAAAATCGTAAAATCAATTAATGGAGAAATTGAGAAATCGGAAAAATTGAAGAGTCGAAGAATTGAGAAATTGAAAAACTGAAACATCGGAAAACTGAGAAATGAAAACATCTAGAATTATAAAAATAAATTGAAAAACGGAAAAGTCGATAAATCGAAAAATAGGAAAATCAAAAAATCAATTAATCGAGAAATTGAAAATCTGGAAAAGTCAAAAACTGAAAAATCGAAAATTTGAAAAACTGAAAATTTCAAAAACTGAAATGACGAAATATAGGGGGGGGGGGGGCATTGAAAAATTGAAAAGAAAAATCGAAAAATTCAAGAGTCGAAAAATTGAGAAATTATAGACCTAAAACACCGGAAAATTTAGAAATCGAAAAATGAAAAATTTGGGACATCGAAAATTTGAAGAACCAAGAAAATGAAGAATCAAAAAAACTAGAATTACAAAAATAAATTGAAAAACAGAAAAGTCGAGAGATCGAGAAACAGGTAAATCAAAAAATCAAAGAACCGAGAAATTTATAACACCAAAAATTGAAAATTTGGAAACGTCAAAAACTGAAAAATTTAAAAATCGAAAAATCGTAAAACTGAAACATTGGAAATTGAGAAATCCAAAAATTGAATAACTCAAAAAGTGAAGACAAAAACTTGGGAAATTGAAAAACTGAAAAACCGAAAAATTCAAATTTAGAATTGTGAAACTGAAAATTGAGAAATCGAAAAATGAAAAAATCGAAAATTTGATGAACTAAGAAAATGAAGAATTGAAAAATCTAAAATTTTAAAAATTGAAAAATTAAAATATAAAAAAACAAGAAACAGACATCGAAAAAAAAAAATAAGGAATAGAAATATGGCAAAATCCCAAAACTGAAAATCGGAAATCTGAAAACTGAAAAATCAAAAAAGTAAAAATCGAAAAACGAAAAAGTTCAAAATTGAGAAATTAAAACGCCGAAAAGTTGAAAATTCGAAAAATTGTTATACCTACAATTTTTCATTTTTTCCCCCAAAAATCTCTACATCTAGGAAAAAAATTCATAACGGATTTGTAAACCACAACTTCAGGACTTGTTACTTTTTAACATTTAAATAGCATTTAGTTGACAAAACTATAAGATGATATCATGAATTTCTGGGTGCATGAACTGACAAATTTTGATTAAGAGAGGAGAAAAAGTAGATAACAAAAAGGCGTAATAAAAGCGACAAAAGTGACGAAAAAACGGGAGAAAAATAGAAAAAAGTGGCGAAGGGGAACAGAGGAGTGTAAAGTAAAAGAAGGGAGCGGGAAAAGTTGGGGGGAAAAATAAGAAGATACATCGAAAAAAATTAAGCCATGACTTAAGTAACAGGTCATCAAATTTTAGCGGGGATGATCACACAAATTTCGATTAATATCTTATATCTTACCACCTACAACCAATCACATCCTTACCTTAATCCAATTATACAACTTCCTGCAACACGCCTTCAAAACCGACTCCTTCGCTTCAGCCAACAAAATCCTCTTCAACTCCGACCGCAAATCCGGCAAGACGCACCTCGTCAGCGCCCTCTCCACACACTCCATCCGCAACGCGTTCCAATCCTGCACGTTCTTACTGAACTCGTCCTAAAACCCCAAAGTTAACAACCCGAAAAACCCCAACTCTCCCTTACCCTAATATACAACTGCTTCACTTCGTCGATGTACGACGACGACGTGTTCCCCTCCACGTGCTCGTTGATCGTCACCGTCAACAAATTCTCTTCCTCCGCTAGCGTCAACTTCAGAAACTGATCACCAGTCAAGTCCCTCACCGGCTTATCCTTGATATACTTCATGGAGTAGCAATTGTGGGTTTCGTCGATCACTTTCATTCCTTTTTTCGTCGGCCGGACTGTCATTTTCGCCCGCTCGAAGAAGACCTCGCGGACGCATTTCCTCACTAGGGGCTCTCTAGCGATTTGTAGAGCCACCATGTACTTGGCGGCTTGGAGAACCTCGTCGACGGTGGAGAATTTCGGGCAGAGGAATTGTCTGGCGACGTCTGGAGGCTCGACGGGCTCTTGCTCCACTTCGTGTCGCTGGTAGTTGTCCCGGAGGTTCTCGGCGAAGTGCTCGGGGGTTAAACCGAAGCGCTTAGCCAGAGCGTCAAGGCCTGCTTTAGTGCAGAGGGTGTAAGAACCCGAGCGGTTGGCATACTTTAGTGTTTCGGGCTCGGGTTCGTCATCCATGTCGTCGTCGGGTTCTTCGGGAATATCGGCGCCGTCTTCGCTCTCCGCTATCAGTTTTAACCTCGCCGCCCTCTTCTCCTGTTTCTTCCTTTCTTTTTCCTTGAGTCTCCAGGCGGCATGCATTGCTGGTAAATCCGACGCGTAATAAAGAACGAAATGGTTATGAACATCCTGTAACTCTTCGGCAGTTTGGACGGTGTTCAGCCGATCGATGTCGGAGTCTCTAATCAGACGAACGTTCTCAGGAATCGGGGCATCCGGGTTTTTCATAATTTGGTCGAGTTGGTATGACCGCATTTTCTCAAACAAAGCCATCAAGTTTTCTTTGCGACTTTTAAGTTGGCACCATTTCGCGTCATACTTGTATACTTTCCACAAATCGTTGATGTTTAACTCGGGTTGGACGTACTCCTTGCGATAGAACGCGATAAACGGGACTTCCAGCTGCTGGTTTCGCATGAAGTCGAGGGCCTTCCGGATTTTGCCGACTGTCTGGGGGCCCTTTTTCTGTCTTTCTCGGGCTTCTGCGGTCAGATTGGCGTCCATATTGGACACCGTGGACTTACAAAACGCCTGCTTGTAAATCCATTCGGCTTCCACGTCCAACTCTGTGGAATCTTCCGGGACTGACGTAATCGGGACTTCGCGGATTTGCATTCTTTCCGGGATATCGGTATTTCGAATTTCGTTATCCAGGTCCGTGAAGAAGCCCCGTTTAAGCTCGCTGGGTTCATAAACCTCGAAAATGGACTTCTTCGTGGGTTTCTTTCTCGCGGTTTTCTTCGGGCGTCTTCGACGCTCCCCGCCTTCTTCGTCTTCTTCGTACTCGTCCTCCTCCTCTTCGTCTTCCTCGTAGTCGTCTTGCTCGTACTTGGAGAACTCGTCGTAGTCGAAGTCGACGCCGAAGGTCTCCTGGGCTTCTTGGAGCGCTCTGAAATTGACTACTCTAGTATCTACAGCGACGACACGCAGCCCCGTAGCTAGAAAACTTATTCAGGGGGGGCAAGTTTGTCGACAGAGGGGGCTTCATGTAAATAATTATATTTTAATAATACACTCAGATAACTACTTTATTTTTTCTGAGTTTTTATATTTGAAAGAACATTAAAATAATTGGAAACGTCGATTTTTTACGCTAAATTTTCGTAAAAACCTGTCGAAGTCCAAAAAATTAGTACGGTACTTGGTTAAAATGCTGGTTAAAACAGAGAATGTAGATTCACAAACAGCTGTACTGCATCCAAAAATTTGTGTAGTGACCATATAGGTAACATCCAATTTGTTTGAATTTATTTTTTTGCATGTTTAGTACATGTTTTAAAAATCCGACTTCGAAACCAAATATTTTGAAAATTTTGGTACGGAACCATGAACTCGTCATGTTTTTTTAAACTCGTCGAGATGTGTATTTCAGAATTTTTTGTCAACTTTAACAAAAGCTCAATTTTTGGAAACCCATATAAAATTTTTGACTTTTCCCAAGCATTTTCGAAAATTACCAAAAGAATTCCTTTGTTCATCTCGATTTCTTCCAAAAATCGTTTTGGATTCAATTTTTTTGAAAATTCTTACATTTTTTGCAGAATCGACGGAAGAAAAATGGCAATTTTTGAGAACCTGTATCAAATTTTTGACTTTTTTCAAGCACATTCGAAATTACCAAAAGGGATTCCTTTATTGATTTCGATCTCCAGATGTTGTTTTTGGTTGTTTTTTCGAAAATCCGTACAATTTTTCCATAATCGCCAAAAGAAATATGGTAATTTTTGAGAAATTTTGAAAATTCAAGCTCGAAACCGAGTATTTCGAAAATTTTGATCCGGAACCATGAACCTGTCATGTTTTTTTAAGCTCGTCCAAATCTATATTTCAGAATTTTTTGTCAACTTTTACGAAAGTTCAATTTTTGAAAACCCATATAAAATTTTTGGCTTTTCCCAAGCATTTTCGAAAATTACCAAAAGAGATTCCTTTGTTCATCTCGATTTCCAGAAATCGTTTTGGATTCAATTTTTTTGAAAATTCTAACTTTTTTTCCAGAATCGACGGGAGAAATATGGCCATTTTTGAGAACTTTTGACTTTTTTTCAAGCACGTTCGAGATTACCAAAAGGGATTCCTTTATTGATTTCGATCTCCAGATGTTGTTTTTGGTTATTTTTTCGAAAATTCGTACAATTTTTCCACAATCGCCAAAAGAAATATGGTAATTTTTGAGAAATTTTGAAAATTCGAGCTCGAAACCGAGTATTTCGAAAATTTTGATCCGGAACCATGAACCTGTCATCTTTTTTTAAGCTCGTCCAAATCTATATTTCAGAATTTTTTGTCAACTTTTACGAAAGTTCAATTTTTGAAAACCCATATAAAATTTTTGACTTTTCCCAAGCATTTTTAAAAATTATCAAAAGAGACTCCTTTGTTCATATCTCGACTTCCAAAAATCGTTTTGGATTCAATTTTTTTGAAAATTCTTACAATTTTTCCAGAATCGACGGAACAAATATGGCAATTTTTGAAAACCTGTATCAAATTTTTGACTTTTTTCAAGCACGTTCGAGATTACCAAAAGGGATTCCTTTATTGATTTCGATCTCCAGATGTTGTTTTTGGTTTTATTTGGTTGAAAAGTCGTAAAATTTTTCAGCAATCGCCAAACGAAATGTAATTTTTGAACTTTGAAACCGAATGTTTCGAAAATCTTGATCTAGGACCATCTAGACCTTGTGTTTTTTGATTGAGCTCGTCGAGATCAACATTTCAGATTTTTTTGTGGATTTTTAGTCAACTTCAACAAAAGCTAAATTTTTGAAAATCTATAAAATGTTTATGACTTTTCCCAACCGTTTTCGAAAATTAGCAAAAGGGATCTCTTTATCGATTTCGATCTCCAAATGTTTTTGGTTTTATTTTCTCGAAAATTTGTACAATTTTTACAAAGCCGCCAAAAGAAATGTAATTTTTGAGAAATTTTGAAATGTCGACTTTGAAACCGAATTTTTCGAAAATCTTGGTCTGGGACCATCAAGGCCTTATGTTTTTGGATTAAGCTCATCGAGATCTACATCTCGGAATTTTTTGTTGATTTTTTGTTAATTTCAACAAAAGCTCAATTTTTGAAAATCCATATACATTTTTTGACTTTTCCCAAGCATCTTCGAAAATTAGCAAAAGGGATCTCTTTATTGATTTCGATCTACAGATGTTATTTTTGGTTTTATTTTTTTGATATTTCGTCGAATTTTTCCACAATCGCATAAAGAAATAACTTTTTTTTAAGTCACTTTTGAGATTTTTAGAAATTTTAGGTAGAACCCAATATTTCGTAAATTTTGCTCCGGGAGCATGAACATGTTTTTCGATTAAGCTCATCGAGATCTATATTTCAGAATTTTTTGTCAACTCTAACAAAAGCTCAATTTTTGAAAACTAAATAAATTTTGACTTTTCTTAGCATTTCCAAAAATTACCAGAAGTCATTCTTTTATTTATTTCAATCTTCAGATGTTGTTTTTGGTTTTATTTGATCGAAAATTTGTAAAATTTTTCTAGAATCGTCAAAAGAAATAGGAGTATAATTTTTGAGAAATTTTAAAAAGTCGACTTGGAAACCGAATAGCAGCAAGACCTTATGTTTTTTGACTAAACTCGTCGAGATCTACATCTCAGAATTTTTTGTAGATTTTCAGCCAATTTCAACAAAAGCTCAATTTTTGAAAATCTATAAAAAAAATTTGACTTTTCCCACGTATTTTCGAAAACTAGCAGAAGGGATCTTTTTATTGATTTCGATCTCCAAATGTTTTTTTTTGGTTTTATTTTTTCGAAAATTCGTACAATTTTTCCAGAGCCGCCAAAAGAAATGTAATTTTTCAGAAATTTTGAAATGTCGACTTTGGAACCGAATTTTTGAAAAATCTTGGTCTGGGACCATCAAGACCTTATGTTTTTTGATTAAGCTTATCGAGATCTACATCTCAGAATTTTTTGTCCATTTTTTGTCCATTTCAATAAAAGCTCAATTTTTAGAAAATCCATATAATATTTTTGACTTTTCTCAAGTACCTACATAGTTGGCTATGGAATAAAATGTGACATGTTCATTTTTTTATACGGTCAACATCAACGGTAAGGTGATATTGCCAAATAATATACCCTGTACGAAAATAAAGGTGGGGCGGGTGGGGCCAGTTAATATGCTTCGGCAATCGGCATTATATTGAAATTTTATTGCTAATTTGAAATTTATAATGTATAAGTCTTCCAGGGGGGGCAACCACAACTGCTAGGGGGGGCTCAGCCCCCTCTTGCCCCCCCGTAGCTACGGGGCTGACACGTAGAAAAAAGACACAAGAGAAGTGTGTTTAGTTTAAAATTAGTAGCAGCTGAGTCTAGATTAAAATCACTATTGAGCTACCAAATAATTAACAAACCTTCTGAACACTTTATCTTTACTGCGTAGCAAACTGCTAAAACGTTATCAAGTGTGACTCTGGTCAACCAAAACCGAAAAAATTAAAATCTTACGCATCGGTGAAGATCGGTTTCCGCTTTTTCTTTTTTTCCGCGATGGGTCTGCCGTCGTCGTCCACGATGAAGTCGTCCGCGTCCGAATAATCGCCTTCTTCTTCCTCCTCGTACGACTGCTCGGGCTCCACCGCCGGCCTGTGACTCCGCTCCGAGCGCCTCTCATCGTCCTAGAGCGAAAAATCAAAATAGAATAAGCCGCCACAAACACCACTTCCATAATTGAGCAATTCACAAAATCGTTACCTTTCGTTGATTTTGATCCTCTCTTTCCTTGTAAAACCATGAAATTAGATTTTTTTTAAGTACAGACCACCTAGATAAAAACACGCCTTCACACTTACGTCGTCTGAGAACAAGTCCATGGCGATGGCGTCGCGGTCCTGGCTCTCGTCCCCTTGGTCCTCGCCGTCGCTCTCCTCATCCTGAATCCGACGCAACCGCTTGAATTTCTAAAACCCCTCATTACTACTCCGGCTTTCCAGTATACTAAAGTCTAACCCGTCGCTCGACTTTCACCCCTAAATTTTCTTCGATCAAGTCATAGTCCTCGTCCTCCAACCTGTCGTCGAGCTCGTCGTCCGACTTTTTGCGCTTCTCGCGCCCCGACGCGTCCGAGTCCTCGCCCTCGCTCTCCTCGATCGGATTATCATCAATCAAGTCTTTGAGTTCCTCACGCAGACGTTCATCGTCGTCTAAAAACTGTTAATCAAAGCCAAACAACGCGGCTCGCTTTACCTTCCTCATCCTCGTCCGAGCTGTCCATCGCTTTGACTTTCTTGAGCTTTTTGCGCTCATGGGGCTCCAACTCCTCCTCCTGGAAAGTGAGGTTAGGTTACACAAACTTGTCGAGCGCTCGAATTTTTGTTGCGATTTCGCTTAAGTTGCGCTGGTGGGTCCGAACGACCACAACAAGGGGGTTAAATTGGGCAAAATTGTGGAAAAATTGTAACCAATATGACAATTACGACACAGTTACCTCGCTCTCTTCGGCTTCCGATTCGATGAAGTCGGACATGCTGAATAGACTTAATTTACTGTACAATTAAATAAACTTATATTTAAATTTTGTTGTAGAGTTTTATTTTTGGTTTCAGCGTCGTTTTGTAAAAATTGACCGAACTAGCTGGACACTGTTGATGGTTGAGGTCGTTGGGTAATTGACGCGTGCGTAGTGGCAGCCCTGTCTGTCACCAGTTTAAAAATTTCCACTCGGTTGTTTTATAATGATCGACATTGCGGAAAAATTCAAACAAATAACACAGTTTTATATTTGTAACACAGAACGGGTCAAATTTTGGGGATTTGTCCAAATATTGTGTTCTAGCTGTGCGATTCGTCGATCTAGTCACCCGTGTAGTGGCAGTCCTGCGCGTCGGCATCCATTTTAAAAATTTCCAAAAATTTCTATAAAATTTATTCAAAGCTTCAACAAGTATAAACACAATAAAAACACCGGACATAGAAATAAAGGCATTGTGTATAATCACAGCGTAAGCGTTAATACATTTTAAATTCTCGTGAGGTGTAGTGGTGCTGATGACTTTGCCAGAAGAATGAAGGGGCCTTCTTGAGCTGGTAGAAACGTGGACGGGATGATCTGCAGCACTCCTGATGGTATGTTCTCTAGTTCTAGTATCACATAGCCGGATCTACAACTACCAGTTATATAGAGTTACTTTGGTAACAAGTACAAACCTGTAAGCCCCTGACGACCTTGATTTAAATGGTGCCGTAATAGTGTCGTCATTAATTTTAATAATGGCCGCTTCGATTCCCATCTGGTACTGTTTAGGCCCTTTCAGTTCCACGAAAACTTGATTCGTGGCGCCTTCTAGCTCCAAGCGGAATTTCGGGTTGTTTTTGAATGTGAGGGGGTGGTTGGGGCAGCCGCCGGCGGTCACTCCTTGCCACTCGCCTGTCACCTGACCAAATTTTGCGATGACGTCATCAGTTTTCCGGAGGGGATACCAGTACTTACTTGCTTCTGGTGTTTGTAAGGGTCTCCAATTTTGCGTAAGGTAAAAGGGCAAGTGGCGTAAGCCCTCAGCGTGTAATAAATAGTGGTGCTTTTTTCATACTGTGATATAACAATGGTATATTTACTGCTACTTCCAGGACCCAGAATGATTTTGACCAAGTAGTGAGGACTGTTAATTTTAACGCCATCTATGAACGGTGGCGGATCATCTACAAGTCAATAAATGCAACACAAAATTCCTTTAAAATGGGATTTATAAATTTGCTGTTGACATTGCTGTTCCCACAGATGTTGTTTTTAGAGCTGAAAATTGCTGTTGTTTTAAGTTTCTTGTTGTCGAAATAAGTCTACACATATTAAGAAAACAAGGTAAAATGTAGCCCCGCCCACCCACCCTGTCTCAATTGTGATGATTTTTTTATTCGTTGTAAGCCAAGAGGGCGGAACTTAACTGCAAAATCTTTATTTTTATACGAAAAATTAAAAACACATTTTTGAGTATCGTATTGCTCAAACAAAAAAAATAAAGCCAAAGATTAAGCCCCACCCATAGCTGCCCTGATTTAAATATGTAGTAATGAAGTTTTCATTCGTTGCCAGACCAAGGGGCGGAGCCTAATTGCAAAATCCATATTTCCCTACAAAAATTTACCTTTTTTTATGTTTTGTCTTTTTTTTTCTTAATATACATACTATTTTTTCAACAAGACGACACTCAAAAACTGGAAAATCGAGAAATAAAAAACTTTAATATATTGAAAAATTGAAAAACCGGAAAGTCTAAAACCGAGCAGTCGATAAATCGAAACATCAAAAAACTGAACAAACTAAAATTTAAAATTTGGAAAAATGGAAAAAAAACAGACATCGAAGAACTGAACAGTCCAAAAATCGAGAAATACGAAAAATTTACAATTTCAAAAATTGAAATATTAAAATATCGAAAAATTGGAAAATCTAAAATTCAAACTTTAAAAACTGAAATTCGAAAAAGTAAAAATCGAGAATTGGAAAAATCGAAATATTGAAAAATCCTGAAAACAAAAGTATAGAAAAACTGAAAAACTTTTAAATAAAGAAAATGTCGATAAATCGAAAAATCGTAAAACTGGAAAATTGAGAAATAAAAAAGTTTAATAAACCGAAAAATTGAAAAACCGGAAAATCTAAAATCGAGGAGTCGACAGATCGAAACATCAAAAAACTGACCAAACTAAAATGTAAAATTTCGAAAAATGGAAAAAAAAAACAGACATCGAAGAACTGAACAGTCCAAAAATCGAGAAATACTAAAAATTTAAAATTTTAAAAATTGAAATATTAAAATATCGAAAAATTGAAGAATTCAAAAGCTCAAAATCGAAAAATCGAAGCCTCAAAAAATCAAAAAATTGGAAAATCTAAAATTCAAACTTCAAAGACTGAAATTCGAAAAAGTAAAAAATCGAGAAATGGAAAAATCGAAATATTGAAAAATCCTTAAAACAAAAATATAGAAAAATTGAAGAATTTTTAAATTAAAAAAATGTCTATAAATCGAAAAATCGAAAAACTGAACAAACTAACATTTAAAATTTGGAAAAATGTAAAAAACAGATATCGAAGAACTGAAAAGTTCAAAAATCGAGAAATCGAAAAATTTAAAATTTTAAAAATTGAAATAGTATTAAAATATCGAAAAAATTTAACAATTCAAAAACTGAAATTCGAAAAAGTAAAAATCGAGAAATGGAAAAGTCGAAATATTGAAAAATCCTTAAAACAAAAATATAGAAAAATTGAAGAATTTTTAGATAAAAAAAATGTCGATTAATCGAAAAATCGAAAAACTGGAAAATCGAGAAATAAAAAACTTTAATATATTGAAAAATTGAAAAACTGGAAAATCTAAAACCGAGCAGTCGATAAATCGAAACATCAAAAAACTGAACAAACTAAACTTTAAAATTTCGAAACATGGAAAAAAAAACAGACATCGAAGAAGTGAACAGTCCAAAAATCGAGAAATACGAAAAATTTGAAATTTTAAAAATTGAAATATTAAAATATCGAAAAAATTTAAGAATTCAAAAACTGAAAAATCGAGAAATCGAAGCCTCAAAAAATCGAAAAATTGGAAAATCTAAAATTCAAACTTCAAAAACTGAAATTCGAAAAAGTAAAAATCGAAATATTGAAAAATCCTTACAACAAAAATACAGAAAAATTGAAGAACTTTTAAATTTAAAAAATGTCGATAATTCGAAAAATCGAAAAACTGGAAAATCGAGAAATAAAAAACTTTAATAAATCGAAAAATTGAAAATCCGGAAAATTTAAAACCGTGGAACCGACAAATCGAAACATCAAAAAACTGACCCAACTAAAATTTAAAATTTCGAAAAGTGGAAAACACAGACATCGAAGAACAGTCCAATAATCAAGAAATACGAAAAATTTAATATTTTAAAAATTGAAATATTAATGTTGACAAAATGAAGAATTCAAAAACTGAAAAATCGAGAAATGGAAGCCTCAAAAAATCGAAAAATTGGAAAATCAATTCAAACTTCAAAAACTGAAATTCGAAAAAGTAAAAATCGAGAAATGGAAAAATCCTTAAAACAAAAATACAGAAAAATTGAGAATTTTTAAATAAAAAAAATGTCGATAAAACGAAAACTCGAAAAACTGAATAAACTAAAATTTAAAATTTCGAAAAATGAAAAAAAAACAGACATCGAAGAACTGAACAGTCCAAAAATGGAGAAATACGAAAAATTTAAAATTTTAAAAATCGAAATATTAAAATATCGAAAAAATTTAAGAATTCAAAACTGAAAAATCGAGAAATCAAAGCCTCAAAAAATCGAAAAATTGGAAAATCTAAAATTCAAAACACCAAAAATTGAAATTCGAAAAAGTAAAACATCGAGAAATCGAAATGTTGAAAAATCCTAAAACAAGAATATCGAAAATTGAAAAATCGAAGAAAAATAGAAATATTGAAGAAATTAAAGCCAAAGATTGAGCCCTCCTCATATCTGACCTGATCTAAATATGTAGTATTGAAGTTTTCATTCGTTGCCAGATCAAGGGGAGGAGCTTAATTGCAAGATCCAAACTTGGCTACAAAAATTTACCATTTTAAACGCGTTTTAAATTTCTAAGCATAAAAAAATCATCACAATCGAGCTGGGGTGGGTGGGCGGGGCTTATATTTCGTCATTTTTTCTTAATATACATGATACTTTTTCAACAACATGATACGCAAAAACATGTTTTTAATTTTTTGTAAAGAAATAAGTATTTTGCAGTTGAGCTTGGTTCACGGCGAATAAAAAAAAAATAATCACAATTGAGATAAGGCGAAGAAAATGAAATACTCAAACCGAAAAATAAAAAGTTGAAAAATTTTTAAGAATAAAAAATAATAATAATAATAATAATAATCAATGCATATCATTACTTGGTCTTAATACCCGTAATGATAGTCTTGCCTGAATGCCGCAATTAAAAATTGAAATATTAAAATATTGAAAAATTGAGGAACTCAAGGATCAAACAATTTAAAAATTGGAAAACCTAAAATTGGACACTCAAAAAATGGAAATTCGAAAAAGTAAAAATTGAAACATTTAATATTGAAAAATCTTAAAACAAAAATATCGATAAATCGAAAAATTGGAAAATCGAGAAACAAAAAACTTAATAAACCGAAAAAATTGGAAGATCGGAAAATCTAAAACCGAGGAGTCGACAAATCTAACCACCAAAAAACTGAACAAACTAAAATTTAAAATTTTGAAAAATGGAAAAAACAGACTGAAAAGCTCCAACATCGGGAAATGGAAAAATCAAAAATTTTAAAAATTGAAATATTAAAATATCGGAAAAATTGAAGAATTCAAAAACTGAAAAATTGAGAAATCGAAGCATCAAATATTCGAAAAAGTAAAAAATCGAGAAATCGAAATACTGAAAAATTCTAAAATAAAAATATCGAAAAATTGAAAAATCGAAGAAAAATTGAAAATAGAAATATTGAAGAAATTAAAGACAAAGATTAAGCCCCACCCTACCTAACCTGATCTAAAATCTAGTAATGAACTTTTTATTCGTTGCCAGACCAAGGGGCGGAGCCTAATTGCAAAATCCATATTTCCCTACAAAAATTTACCATCTTAAACACGTTTTGAGTTTCTAGGAATAAAAAAAATCATCACAATTGAAATAGGGTGGGTGGGCGGGGTTTAAATTTTGTCATTTTTTCTTAATATACATGATACTTTTTGAACAGCATGTTTTTAATTTTTTGTAAAGAAATAAGTATTTTGCAGTTGAGCTTGGTTCACGGCGAATAAAAAAAAATAATCACAATTGAGATAGGGCGAAGAAAATGAAATACTCAAATCGAAAAATAAAAAGTTGAAAAATTTTTAAACAAAAAAAATCGAAAAAAAAAGCTTTAATAAATCGAAAAATTTTTAAGAATAAAAAAATTAAATAATAATAATAATAATAATAATCAATGCATATCATTACTTGGTCTTAATACCCGTAATGATAGTCTTGCCTGAATGCCGCAATTAAAAATTGAAATATTAAAATATTGAAAAATTGAGGAACTCAAGGATCAAACAATCTAAAAATTGGAAAACCTAAAATTGGACACTCAAAAAATGGAAATTCGAAAAAGTAAAAAATTGAAACATTTAATATTGAAAAATCTTAAAACAAAAATATCGATAAATTGAAAAATTGGAAAATCGAGAAACAAAAAACTTAATAAATTCAAAAAATTGAAAGATCGGAAAATCTAAAACCGAGGAGTCGACGAATCTAAACATCAAAAAACTGAACAAACTAAAATTTAAAATTTTGAAAAATGGAAAAAACAGACTGCAAAGTTCAAACATCGGGAAATGGAAAATCAAAATTTTAAAAATTGAAATATTAAAATATCGGAAAAATTGAAGAATTCAAAAACTGAAAAATCGAGAAATCGAAGCATCAAATATTCCAAAAAGTAAAAAATCGAGAAATCGAAAAATCGATATTGAAAAATTCTAAAATAAAAATATCGAAAAATTGAAAAATCGAAGAAAAATTGAAAATAGAAATATTGAAGAAATTAAAGCCAAAGATTAAGCCCCACCCTACCTAACGTGGTCTAAAATGTGGTAATGAACTTTTCATTCGTTGCCAGACCAAGGGGCGCCGGGCGGAGCCTAATTGCAAAATCCATATTTCCCTACAAAAATTTACCATCTTAAACACGTTTTGAGTTTCTAAGAATAAAAAAATCATCACAATTGAAATAGGGTGGGTGGGCAGGGTTTAAATTTTGTGTTTTTTTTTTCTTAAAGTACATCTCTTTGAACACAATACCCAAAAATCGAAAAATTGAAAAACCGGAAAATCTAAAACCGAGGGGTTGACAAATCGAAACATCAACAAACTGAACAAATTAAAATTTAAAATTTCGAAAAATAGAAAAAACAGACATCGAAGAACTGAACAAAAATCGAGAAATACGAAAAATTTACAATTTTAAAAATTGAAACATTAAAATATCGAAAAAAGTTAAGAATTAAAAAACAAAACTGAAAAATCGAGAAATCGAAGCCTCAAAAAATCGAAAAATTGGAAAATCTAAAATTCAAACTTCAAAAACTGAAATTCGAAAAAGTAAAAATCGAGAAATCGAAAAATCGAAATATTAAAAAATCCTTAAAACAGCCGGCCTTCTGCAGTTAATCTAAGGATTGCAAATTGTATTATACATCTTGAATTGTACCGCCTTGTCACTAATAACCCTTCGTGGTTGATGTGACAATAAACATTTACATAAAAAAAAAAAAAAAAAAAAAAATAGAGAAAAATTAAAGGATTTTTAAATAAAAAAAATGTCAATAAACCGAAAAATCGAAAAACTGGAAAATCGAGAAATAAAAAACTTTAATAAATCGAAAAATTGAAAAACCGGAAAATCTAAATCCGATAGGTCGACAAATCGGAACGTCAAAAAACTAAACAAACGGAAATTTAAAATTTCGAAAAATCGAAAAAACAGACATCGAAGAACTGGACAGTCCAAAAATCGAGAAATACGAAAAATTTAAAATTTTAAAAATTGAAATATTAAAATGTTGACAAAATGAAGAATCCAAAAACTGAAACATCGAGAAATCGAAGCCTCAAAAAATCGAAAAATGGAAAATCTGAAATTTAAACTTCAAAAACTGAAATTCGAAAAAGTAAAAATCGAGAAATGGAAAAGTCGAAATATTGAAAAATCCTTAAAACAAAAAAATAGAAAAATTGAAGAATTTTTAGATAAAAAAAATGTCGATAAATCGAAAAATCGAGAAACTGGAAAATCGAGAAATAAAAAACTTTAATAAATCGAAAAATTGAAAAACCAGAAAATTTAAAACTGAGGAGTTGATAAATCGAAACATCAAAAAACTGAACAAACTAAACTTTAAAATTTCGAAAAATGAAAAAAAAAACAGACATCGAAGAATTGAATAGTCCAAAAATCGAGAAATACGATAAAATATAAAATTTTAAAAATTGAAATATTAAAATATCGACAAAATTTAAGAATTCAAAAACTGAAAAATCGAGAAATAGGAGCCTCAAAAAATCGAAAAATTTGAAAATATAAAATTCAAACTTCAAAAACTGAAATTCGAAAAAGTAAAAATAGAGAAATGGAAAAATCGAAATATTGAAAAATCCTTAAAGCAAAAATATAGAAAAATTGAAGAATTTTTAAATGAAAAAAATGTCGATAAATCGAAAAACTGGAAAATCGAGGAATAAAAAACTTTAATAAATCGAAAATTGAAAAATCGGAAAATCTAAAACCGAGGAGTCGACAAATCGAAACATCAAAAAACTGAAGAAACTGAAATTTAAAATTTCGAAAAATGGAAAAAAAACAGACATCGAAAAACTGAACAGTCCAAAAATGTAGAAATACGAAAAATTTAAAATTTTAAAAATTGAAATATTAAAATATCGACAAAATGAAGAATTCAAAAACTGAAAGATCCAGAAATCGAAGCATAAAAAAAAATCGAAGAATTGGAAAATCTAAAATTCAAACTTCAAAACTGAAATTCGAAAAAGTAAAAATCGAAATATGTATTGCAAAATCCTTAAAACAAAAATACAGAAAAATTGAAGAATTTTTTAATAAAAAAATGTCGATAAATCGAAAAATCGAAAAACTGGAAAATCGAGAAATAAAAAACTTTAATAAATCGAAAAATTGAAAAACCGGAAAATCTAAAACCGAGAGGTCGACAAATCGGAACATCAAAAACTGAACAAACTGGAATTTAAAATTTCGAAAAATGGAAAAAAAACAGACATCGAAGAACTGGACAGTCCAAAAATCGAGAAATACGAAAAATTTAAAATTTTAAAAATTGAAATATTAAAATATTGAAAAAATTGAAGAATTCAAAAACTGAAAAATCGAGAAATCGAAGCCTAAAAAAAATCGAAAAATTGGAAAATCTAAAATTCAAACTTCAAAATCTGAAATTCGAAAAACTAAAAATTGAGAAATGGGAAAATCGAAATATTGAAAAATCCTTAAAGCAAAAATATAGAAAAATTGAAGAATTTTTAAATAAAAAAATGTCGATAGATCAAAAAACTGGAAGCTCGAGAAATAAAAAACTTTAATAAATCGAAAAATTGAAAAACCGGAAAATCTAAAACCGAGGAATCGACAAATCGAAGCATCAGAAAACTGAACAAACTAAAATTTAAAAGTTCGAAAAATGGAAATAACAGACAAACAGAGAAGTCCAAAAATCGAGAAATACGAAAAATTTAAAATTATAAATATTGAAATCGAGAAATCGAAGCATCAAAAATCCAAAAATTGGAAAATCTAAAATTCAAAACTTCAAAAAGGGAAAAAACAGACAAAAACAAAGAAGTCCAAAAATCGGGAAATACGAAAAATATAAAATTATAAAAATTGAAATCGAGAAATCGAAGTATCAAAAATCGAAAAATTGGAAAATCTAAAATTCAAAACTTCAAAAATTGGAATTCGAGAAAGTAAAAAATCGAAATATTGAAAAATTCTAAAAGAAAAATATCGAAAAATTGAAAAATCGAAGAAAAATAGAAATATTCAAGGAATTAAAGCCAAAGATTTTAACCATGTTTTAAGTTTCTTGTTGTGAAAATATGGCTATGTATATTAAGAAAAAAAAGACAAGATATAAGCCCCACCCACCCGCCCTATCTCAATTGTAACGAATTTTTTTATTCGTTGTGAGTCAAGGGGGGCGGCTTAACTGCAAAATCCTTATTTCTCTACGAGAAATTAAAAACATGTTATTGAGTATCGTGTTTTTCAAAAAATACTGTGTATATTAAGAAAAAATTAAAACCAAAGATTAAGCCCCACCCATACCTGACCTGATCTAGATATGTAGTATTGAAGTTTTCATTCGTTGCCACATCTAGGGGCGGAGCCTAATTGCAAAATCCATATTTCCCCACAAAAATTTAGCATTTTGAACGTGTTTTAAGTTTCCAAAAATAAAAAAAAAACATCACAATTGAGATGGGGTGGGTGGGTGGGGTTTATATTTTGTCTTTTTTTCTTAATATACGTAGTATTTCTTGTGGAGAAATAAATATTTTGCAGTTAAGCTGGCGATTAAAAAAAATCATCACAATTGAGATAGGGTGGGTGGGCGGAGCTACATTTTGCCTTTTTTTTTTAATATGTGTAGACTCATTTCGACAATAAGAAATTTAAAACATGTTTAAAATGGGAAATTTGTACAACGAAATATCGATTTTGCAATTAGGCTCCGCCCCATAATTACAAAATCCATATTTCCTCATAAAAATGTGCCATTTTAACCATGTTTTAAGTTTCTTGTTGTGAAAAGATGGCTATGTATACTAAGCAAAAAAAAGGCCAAAATATAAGCCCCGCCCACCCGCCCTATCTCAATTCTGATGATTTTTTTTATTCGTCGTAAGCCGAGGGGCGGAGCTTAATTGTAAAATCCTTATTTTTCTACGAGAAATTACCATGTGAAATATGTTCTTAAGTAATCGTGTTATGCAAAGAAAACTAAATGTATTAATTAAAAAAGAAAACCAAAAGAGAAGCTCCACCCATCCGTCTTGATCTGAATCGTGATGAATTTTTTATTCGTTGTCAGACCGAGGGGCGGAGCGTAAAATCAAAAAATTAAAGAATCCAAATATTGCAAAATTCCAAAACTTGTTCCGATATTTCGAAAATTTGAAAAAAGGAAGAAAAATTGAGAAATCAAAAAACTGAAAAACCAAAAAGCTGAAAAATAAAAAAAGTGAAAATCGAAACATTGAAATAATGTCCAGAAATTGAGAAATGTGTAAATCGAGAAATCGATTAATTTAATGGAGAAATTGGGAAATCGAAAAACTGAAAATTTATAAACGACAAAAATTGAAAAATAAAAAAACTGAAATATTCGAAAATTGGGATATCGAAAAATGAAGAAATAAAAATCGAAAATTTGAAGAATCGAGAAATTGAAAAAAAACTGAAAAATTTGGAAATCAAAAGTTGAAGAATCAAGAAATTAAAACGCTGAAAAATTGAAAATTCAAAAAAAATTTCATTGTTTCCCCTAAAAATCTCTATACCTAGGCCAAAAATTCATAACGGATTCATAAACCACTATTTCAGGACTACGTTACTTTTTAACATTTAGATAACATGAACGGACAAATTTTGCTTAAGAGAGGAACAAAAAAACCGTAATAAAAGCGACAAAAAGTTATGAAAAAACAGGAAAAAAAAGGGAAGAACAAAAGCGGCAGGAAAATATGAGAGAAAAAAAGGGGGGAAATAGAAAAGAGTGGTGAAGGGGAAGAGAGGACAGGGAAAAGTTAAAGACAAAAACGGGAACAAAAAAAAGGGGAGAAGAAAAGTGGAGAATAAAAGGGGGAAAACAAAACGGGGAAAAAAAGGGGGTGGAAAAGAGGGAGCGGGAAACTAGGAGGGAAAAATAAGGAAATACATTGACCATAAAAAGGTATATGAGCCCCGCCCACCCGCCCTATCTCATTTCTCATGATTTTTTTTATTCGTCCTAAGCCGAGGGGCGGAGCCTAATTGCAAAATCGATACTTTCCTACAAAAATTTACCATTGTGAACATGAAATGATGGCAGCTATTTAAAATATGAGGGTTTCGGTGAACAGGTGATTAATTGGTTTAATGTTAGTGGACCTCATTATCTCTATCAAAATTTTATTTTCGTTGAATTAATGCTGCAAACCAGAAAAATGTCCCCCCTAGTTTAGGGGATTTTGCTTCAAGTTGGCAGTACTGCACACTACCGCAATTTGATTGGTTGAAAACCCAACGTCAAGGGCAACGTAACGGCGAACAGCAACGTCAGCGGCAAGTTTATAAATCGACCTTAATAACCAACTTACAAGGATAGTAGATTTTTTTTCCGTTCTTATAAACTAGGAGCGTTATATACTCCTTATTATCTCTAAAGTCCTCAATGTCTGTGATATGTCGTGTCAACAATAACCAAACAGCCCCTGAGGCGTTGTGACTTACATCTAACGAAAACTGAGGGTTGGATCCTATGGTGTATAAATCTTTAACAGGGCCGGTTCCTGCATTCCACGATCTACGAAATACGAAAATATAATTACGATTTTATTTATATATATTGACAAAATTCTTACTGGTGTATGCAGAACGTATATTTAAACAACTCCGGGTTCCAGTTCATGTAAAAAACATCAAAAAACGCACACACGCTCTCGTAGTCTATCCAGAACACCCCGTTATCGAACTGGGCGGCGCTGCTGGGGTCGTAATTGAGGCGTCTTTGCAGGTCCGGGGTCCACCTTTTGACGTCGAGTTCGGAGAATCGGCCGCGCCACCGCAGGTGGGACCACGGGTTTTTTAGTTTGAGCAGGCGGATCTGGACAAAGTTATTATTTTTTTTTTAAGTGTGTCGGGTGATATGGAATGGGTTACCCCGTCTATGGTCTGGACGTCCATGACGGCGTAGGCATGGGTTGGTACAAGGCCGCTTCTCTCGGCGTCCGCGTCTGAGAGTTCTCCCGTCGCGACGGTCACCAGGACGTCGCCTTTAGCTAAACGGGATTCCAGGGTCGAGAAAAGGGCGTCGCGGTTGAAGTCGGGATCGTTGCCTCGTATTGCGGTTCTTTCCGGGATCCAGCCGGTAAGGGCGTGGAGGTCGATGTTCTGGAAAAGGGGGATTTATTTCGAGGTTGTAATATTCTGTGGTTTTTCGAATTTACTAGGTTAATTTAAATAAGGAGTGGTTGAAAATCGGCTTTAATAGTGGGAGTTTTTCAAATGGCACAAAATGGTTGAAAAATTGAAAAACCGAAAAATCTAAATCCGAAACATTAAAAAATCGAAATTGAAAAATTTCCAAAAATGAAATGTTGAAAAATTGACAAATCGAAAACTTGAAAATGGTGAAATCTAAAAATCAAAGTCGAAAAATTTGACAAATCGAAAAACTGAAAAATCAAAAATTTAAAAAAACCCAAAAATTGAAAAATAGGCATATCGATGAACTGAGAAATCGAAATATCAAAAAGGCAAAATTAAAATATCGAAAACCGAAAAATAAAAAAACGAAAAAACGAGAAATCGAAAAATTTTAAATTTAAAAAATCAAAAAATTGGAAAATTGAACAATTGAGAAACGAAAAATTCCAAAACTGACATGACGAAAAATTGAAAAACCGAAGCATTGAATTTTTCAGTTTTTCGACATTTTAATTTTTAAAATATTTGATTTTTCGATTTGTCGACTTCTCGGTTTTAGATTTTTCGGTTTTTCATTTTTTCGATTTATTAAAGTTTTTATTTTTCGCTTTTTCAGATCCTCGTTTTCTTCGATATTTTTTTATTTTAAAATTTTCAATTTTTCAATTTGTAACTTTTCGGTCTGGATTATTTCGATTTCTTCCATGTTTCAGTTTTTCAACTGTTCAATTTTTTTCTTCGATTTTTCAATTTTTCGATATTTCAGTTTTGGGATTTTTCAATATGTATTAGATTTTTCAATTTTTCGATTTTTTAATGTTTCGATTTGTTGATTCCTCGGTTTTAGATTTTTCGGTTTTTCAATTTTTCGATTTATTAAAGTTTTTATTTTCGCTGTTTCAGTTTTTCGATTTATCGATTTTTATTTTAAATTTTTATTTTTTTTTAATTTTAGAGTTTAGGATATCTCCATTTCTTCGATGTTTCAGTTGTTCCATTTTTCGACTTTCCCTTTTTTAGACTTTCCAACTTTTGGATTTTTTGATGTTCCAGTTTTTCAATTTTAAATTCTTCGATTTTTCGACTTCCCGATTTCTCGATGTTTCAGTTTTTCAACTTTTGAGTTTTCGATTTCTCTATTTTTCGACTTTTCGCCCTTTCAATTTTTTGATTTTCCAATTTTTCGACGTTTCGATCTTTTAATTATTCGATTTCCCAATTTTTCGTCATTTCAGTTTTGGAATTTTAAATTTCCCAATTTTTGAGTTTTTAGATACTTCAATTTTTCAATGTTTAAATTTTAGATTTTTTACTTTTTCAGTTTTTAAAATTTTAAATTTCTGCAATATTTCTATTTTTCAATTTTTCGATCTCTCAGTTTTTCTTCGATTTTTCAATTTTTGGATTCTACAATTTTTCGATATTTTAGTTTTTCAATTTTTAAGGTTTTAGATTTTTTGACCTTTCAGTTCTTCTGCCTGTTTTGATATTTTTCGAATTTTTAAATTGTTAATTTTTCAGTTTTTTGATGTTTCGATTTCTCGATCTGTCAATTTTTCGACTCAGTTTTAGATTTTTCGGTTTTTCAGTTTTTTGATTTTTAAAATTTTTGAATTTTCGATTTTTCAATTTTTGATATTGCAAAATTTTTGATTCTTTGATAGATAGATTTTTCAATGTTTGGATTTTCTGATTTCTCGACTTTTCGATTTCTCGATTTTTCAGATATTCAATTTTTTCGATTTTTGGATTTCTCAATTTTTTACTTTTGGTTTTAGTTTTTGCGATTTTTTTTTGACTTTTCACCTTGCCGATTTCACAGTTTTTCGTCATTTCAGTTTTGGAATTTTTCAATTTCTCGATTCGTCAATTTTCCAATTTTTCGATTTTTAAAGTTAAAATTTTTCGATTTCTCGATTTTTCGTTTTTTTATAAAATCGAGAAATCGAAAAATCGAAATATTGAAAAATCCCAAAACTATATCGAAATACTGAAAAATTGAAAAATAAAAATATTGCAGAAATCAAAAATTCTAAAAATTGAAAAATTAAAATATCGGGACATCGAAACATCAAAAATCGAAAAATTCAAAAATCTAAAATTTAAACATCGAAAAATTGAAAAATTGGAAATCAGAATCGAAAAACTGAAAATTCGAGAAATTGAAAAATTCCAAAACTGGAATGACGAAAAATAGTGAAATCGAAACATTGAAAGATCGAAAACAGAAAAATAGAGGAATCGAAAAATCGAAATATTGAAAAATTCCATAACAGAAATACCGAAAATTAAAAAATCTAAAATTTAATCGAAAAACTAAAAAATTGGAAAATTGGAAGATCGAAACATCCAAAAACTTGAAAACCAAAAAATCGAAAAGGCAAAAAGTCGAAAAACAGAGAAATCGAAAACTCAAAAATTGAAATACATACCAAAACATTGAGAAATCGAAAAGTCGAGAATTCCAAAAATCGAGAAATCAAATTAGCCCAAAATCGAAGTCAAAAATTGAAAAATTTAAAATAAAAACAAATCAAAAATAAAAAATTTAAATTTCGAAAAATTGAGAAACCGAAAAATCTCAAACCGAGAAGACGAAATTCGAAACATCAAAAAATTGAAAAAACTAAAATTTAAAAATTGGACAAAATGAAAAATAGACATCGAAGAACTCAATCGTCGAGAAATCGAAAAACCTAAAATCTTGAAAATTGAAAAATTAAAATATCGAAAAACTAAAGAATCGAAAAAAAAATTGATAAATGGAAATATTGCAGAAATTTAAAATTTTAAAAATTGAAAAATTAAAATATCGAGAAATCGAGACATCAAAAAATCGAAAAATTAAAAAATCTAAAATTTAAATATCAAAAAATTGGAAAATTGAAGATTAGAAAAACTGAAAAATCGGGAAAGTGGAAAATATCAAAACTGAAAAGACGAAAAATTAGGTCATCAGAAAATTGAAAGTTCGAAATATCGAAAAACTGGAAAATTAAAAATCGAAAAATCGAAAAACAGAGAAATCGAAAAATTGAAACATCGAAGAAACCGAAAAGTTAAAAATTGAAACATTTAAAATGGAAAAAATATCGAAAAATTGAAAAAGCGAAAAACAAAAAACTTTAATAAATCGAAATATTGGAAAACCGAAAAATCTAAAACCAAGGAGTCAGGAAATCGAAACATCAAAAAACTGAACAACCTAAAATTTAAAATTTCCAAAAATAGAAAAACAGACATCGAAGAACTGAAAAGTCCAAAATCGAGAAATCGAAAAATTAATAAACCTGGATTTAAACATCTAAAATTGTAAAATTGAAGAATCGAAAAACTGAAAATCGGGAAATTGACAAATTCCAAAACTGAAATGACGAAAAATTGAAAGATCTAAACGTCGAAAAACCGGAAAATCAAACAATCGAATAGGCGAAAAGTTGCAAAATAGAGAAATTGAAAATTCAAAAATTGAAAAACTGAAACATCGAGAAATCTAAAAATCGAAGTCGAAAAATCGAAAAATGGAAAATTTAACAAAATCGAAAAATTGAAAAATCAACAAACTGAAAAATCCAAAAATTTAAAAATCCTAAAAAATTGAAAAATAGAGGAACTGAAAAATCAAAACAGTAAAAATTGGAAACTTTAAAAATTTATGATTTAAAAATGGAAAAATTAAAATATCGAAGATCTAAAAATAAAAAAACGAAAAATAGAAAAATTGAAAAACCGAAAAATGGAAAATTTAACAAAATCGTAGAAAAATTGAAATATTGAAGAATGGAAAAGTCGAAAAGTCTAAAACTATAAAAACTGAAAAATTAAAACATCAAAAAATCCAAAAATTAAAACATCTAAAATTTAAACATCGGAAAATTGGAAAATTTAAAATCGGGAAATTGACAAATTCCAAAACTGAAATGACGAAAAATTGAAAGATCTAAACTAAATCTAAAAATTGAAGTCGAATAATTTTAAAAATCGTAAATTCAAAAATCGAAAAATGGGAAATTTAAGAAAATCGATGAATTGAAAAATCAAAGAACTGAAAAATCCAAAAACTAAAAATCCCAAACAACTGAAAATAGAAGAACTAAGAAATCGAAAAATCAAAACAGCAAAAATTGGAAAATTTAAAAATTTATGATTTAAAAATGGAAAAATTAAAATATCGAGAAATCGAGACAACAAAAAATCGAAAAATTAAAAAATCTAAAGTTTAAATATCATAATTTAATATCAAAAAATTCGAAAATTGAAGAATAGAAAAACTGAAAAATCGGGAAACTGGAAAATATCAAAACTGAAAAGACGAAAAATTGGGTCATCAGAAAATTGAAAGATCGAAATATCGAAAAACTGGAAAATTAAAAATCGAAAAATCGAAAAACAGAGAAATCGAAAAATTGAAACATCGAAGAAACTGAAAAGTTAAAAATTGAAACATTTAAAATGGAAAAAATATCGAAAAATTGAAAAAGCGAAAAATAAAATACTTTAATAAATATAAAATATTGGAAAACCGAAAAATCTAAAATCAAGGAGTCGGGGAATCGAAACATCAAAAAACTGAACAACCTAAAATTTGAAATTTCCAAAAATAGAAAAACAGACATCGAAGAACTGAAAAGTCCAAAATCGAGATATCGAAAAATTAAAAAACTTTGATTTAAACATCTAAAATTGGAAAACTGAAAAATGGAAAATTTAACAAAATCGAAAAATTGAAAAATCAAAAAACTGAAAAATCCAAAAATTTAAAAAATAGAAGAACTGAGAAATCGGAAAATCAAAACAGTAAAAATTGGAAAATTTCAAAATCTATGATTTAAAAATGGAAAAATGAAAATATCACAACCGAAAAATGTAAAATTTTTAAAATTGAAAAATTGAAGAATCAAAAAAATTGAAAAATTGAGAAATCCAAACATCAAAAACCCGAAAAAACTGGAAAGTTAAAGAATCTAAAATATCGAAAATTGAAAAAAATCTAAAAATCGAAGAATTGAAAAATCGAAAAACTGAAAAATCAAAAATGAAAAATTTGAAAATCGAAAATGAAAAACCGAGAAACCTCAAACCTAGAAGAAGAAAAATAAAAAAACCGAAAAATGTAAAATTTAGAAATTCGAAAAACCGAAAAATCTAAAATTTTAAAAATTGAAAAATTAAATATCGAAAAATTGAATAATCAAAAAAATTGAAAAATTGAGAAATCCAAACATCAAAAACCCGAAAAAACTGGAAAGTTAAAAAATCTAAAATATCGAAAATTGAAAAAAATCTAAAAATCGAAGAATTGAAAAATCGAAAAACTGAAAAATCAAAAATGAAAAATTTAAAAATCGAAAATGAAAAACCGAGAAACCTCAAACCTAGAAGAAGAAAAATCAAAAACCGAAAAATGTAAAATTTAAAAATTCGGAAAACCGAAAAATCTAAAATTTTAAAAATTGAAAAATTAAACACCGAAAAATTGAAGAATCAAAAAAATTGAAAAATTGAGAAATCCAAACATCAAAAACCCGAAAAAACTGGAAAGTTAAAAAATCTAAAATATCGAAAATTGAAAAAGTAAAAAAATCGAGAAATCGAAAAACACCGTTTATAAAGTACGCATTTCGTTTATAAAGTACAGGGTTCAAAATTTCAAATTAACGCAATATTTAAAAAAATCTGGGTGTCTGGAGTAAAAATTCATGAACAAAAATATGGAATATTTCCAAATTTTCATGTTCAAACATTTGAGGTAAATAATTCTTAAATTTTTGTGGGAATGCAATTGTGAAAAAAAATGAGATTTTCGAAAAATTGCACAAAAATTCTCAAAAAATTCTGTAACATAGAGAGCAAAATTTTCTGAAAACATTAAGTTTCAAATTCTTGTTCTTCGTTTTCATAACATAAAAAAAAATGTTTCATAATTTCATTCTTATAAAAATTAAAAAAACTGTTTACCTAAAATATTTAAAAAAATAAAGTGTTCTATCTAGTGCGAAGTGTTTAAGTAACTTAAATAGTCATATCGAAAAAATATGAAAATTTCAAAATGATCTTATATTGACTGCAAAATTTTCACGTGACGTCATCAAAGTCTTGGTGGGGATGATCCGACATGTGTATTATCAATTACCTCCAGGTGTTTTTAATATATCAACACATTTTTTCTTGATTCTGATTTCATTTATATAAATTGCGAATTTTTTTCTTATTATAATATATAAAATAAATAAAACAAAATTTCCAGTGACGCCAGATTTAACTTAATTTCTAAACTTACGCTGTTGCTACCAGGAAAGTCGTATCCCCCCATAACCTTCATATACGCCTTCTCCAGCAACGAGATCCAAAACTCCCTTTTAATGCTCGAATACGAACACAATAACTGCCCATATCTATTAATGGGCAAATAATCATCGATTATAACCTTCCTAGTGACCCCATTTATGTGCAACTTAATCATATACTTCCCAAACGGGTTATACCGAGGCTGCTTATTCTTCCCTTGTGGATAAATAATCGCAGTGACCAACTTCCGCCCGAATCTCTTCTCATAACTAGCACTAACGGCCAAACTCGCCACAAACGAACAATCAGAAATCACGGTCTGCTTGATATTGAGGTAGTTGGGAGCAGGACCATCCACAATACAGGGCTCCCCACACAAATCCTGTGGCCGAACCCAACTGGAAAATTCTCGCCTCTGCTTAGGAGCCAGCGCTAAATGGCCGTCTTTATCAGTGAAAGGAATGGAATACTGGAATCTTTCAGACAGATCTACCGTCATAAAGGGCACGTATTCGCGCCTGTTGATATTCGAAGTGTGCAATAATACTGCTTTTTCCTCTTCAGTGTACGAATCGCCGCCTGAGACTTGCAAGTGGGCGCTGGAACCGCGGTGAAGGGTGGGTTTAACTCTCACGGGGGTGGTGGCAGCCGGGGCGGTTTTTTCTACCTTGGGTTCACGTTTAATACCTAGCAAGTAAAGTGTTACAGGGTGTTTTATTTTCCATTTGAAATTAATAAAACTAAGTACCTTTTAGGGCCTCAGCTCTCTCCAGGCCTTGAAGGGCGAGCTGTTTGAGCTCTCCTTGCATCAAGTCAGGGAACTGCGTGATGAACTCGATGACTTTAGCATAAAGCTCGATGGCGTCTTCTTTGTCACCGGCTTCATCCTCCTCGATTGCTTGTTGTAGCAAAAAATAGCACTTTTGTACTCTTTGTTTATTGACATCTTCTTCCAAGATCTTCGTTTCTGTTTTTTGCGAATTTCGCAACTCCTCGGCTCGGTTTTTGTATTCAGAGGCTTTCGCTTTGAATGTTTGCGCTTTTTCGTCTTCGAGGAGTGTTGTGGCTCGTTCGAGGAGCGTGGAGGCTGATTCGTAGTAATAGATCGACGGTTCTATTTGACCTTGTTGGTCGAATTGGACGGCTTTTTTCGCTGCTTCGACGGCATCCTCGATAAATTGGCCTGGGCTAGACATTTATTCTAAAATAGAGGGTTATTAGTGATTAGTTTGACAGATGAAAGTGAGGTTATGGCGAGTGGGATTAATTTAAAGACGATAAATTTGAGATAATGTCGTCGTTCGATTGAATATGAGGCGCGATAAATGGATGTAATAAAAGAAATTGAGCGAATTAATGACGTACACTGTAATAAACGGTATTGTTTTTATTATTGTTGTGACACTCCAGCTGGGTGACATGACATTGTACTTTGGGGCTTTTTTTTTTCTTGGAGTGGTGGGACTGATGGGGGATTTACGGATTTACGGGTCTGGTGATCGAGAAGGATGTTTTTTTTTATAATATGGGATTAGCGACTCAGGCGGAGAACATTTTAGCTTGAGTTATGATTATGGGACTTTAAATTTCCATTGTTAAACTTGATTTCAGCGAATTTAATTAAATGCTAGACGAGAAGAACAGTTTTTTCAAACTTTATTGTATCTCTTTAAAAAATAGTTTCAAGTAGAGAAATTCTGCTGTTTTAGTGTAATTCCCAGAGATTTCCTTTGCTTGTTTCTTTAATTATTATTCTAAAAATGTTAAATTTTAAATATTTTGGTACTAAAGTAGCTTTGAAGCATTAAAAGAAGTATAAAAAATGTGTGTTCAAAATTACCACAATTTGGGAATTAAGAAGTGATTTAATCTTTTTTTTTTAATTCAGACACATTTTTTTTTTTTAATATAGAAAAGACGACAGAGAATACGTGGCTTTAAAATAAAAATGCTGCAAAATTTCGAATTTTTAACATTTTCAAATTAAGTATTTCAATTTTAAATCTTGTAGAAAGTAAAAAAAAGAATTACCTTATTTAATTTACAATAAGGTGTCAAAATGGACAATTTAAATTAAAAAAAAAATTGCAAGAATTATTAGAAAATTATAGAAATGTTAGAAATAAGTTAATTAATTATTTTGAATTTTTTCAAAAAAGTGGTTAAAATGTGTTCAATCGACACAATCGATTGATGTCAAATTGTAGATAATTGTCCGCCAACTAAGAATCTGAAATCGCCGTCAATGCATCTATTCAAATAAACGTGAAAACTGAGTGTAAAATTTTCAAAATTTTTCCAAAAAAGTGGTTAAACTCTGTTCAATCGATTGAGAATTGGTGTCAGATTGTAGATAATCTTCCGCAGATTTCAAATTCGAAATAGCCGTCACTGCCCCCATTTAAATAAACGTGAAAAGTGAGCCTGAAATTTCCAAAATTTTGCCAAAAAAGTGGTTAAAGTGCGTTCAATCGACTGAAAATTGCTGTCAAATTGTAGATAATTATCCGCCAACTAAGAATCTGAAATCGCCGTCAATGCATCTATTCAAGTAAACGTGAAAACTGAGTCTAAAATTTTCAAAATTTTTTCCAAAAAATGAAAATTGGTGTCAGATTGTAGATAATCTTCCGCAGATTACAAATTCGAAATAGCCGTCACTGCCCCCATTTAAATAAACGTGCAAAGTGAGCCTGAAACTTCCAAAATTTTTCCAAAAAAGTGGTTAAAATGTGTTCAATCGACTGAAAATTGATGTCAAATTGTAGGTAATTTTCCGTTTATTAAGAATCTGAAATCGGCCTCACTGCATCTATTCAAATAAACGTGAAAACTGAGTCTAAAATTTTTCCAAAAAAGTGGTTAAAATGTGTTCAATCGACTGAAAATTGCTGTCAAATTGTGGATAATTATCCGCCAACTAAGAATCTGAAATCGCCGTCAATGCATCTATTCAAGTAAACGTGAAAACTGAGTCTAAAATTTTCAAAATTTTTTCCAAAAAAGTGGTTAAACACTGTCCAATCGACTGAAAATTGGTGTCAGATTGTAGATAATCTTCCGCAGATTACAAATTCGAAATAGCCGTCACTGCCCCTATTTAAATAAACGTGAAAAGTGAGCCTGAAATTTCCAAAATTTTTCCAAAAAAGTGGTTAAAATGTGTTCAATCGACTGAAAATTGATGTCAAATTGTAGGTAATTTTCCGTTTATTAAGAATCTGAAATCGGCCTCACTCCATCTATTCAAATAAACGTGAAAAGTGAGTCTAAAATTTTCAAAATTTTTCCAAAAAAGTTATTAAACTCTGTCCAATCGACTGAGAATTGGTGTCAAATTGTAGATAATTATCCGCCAACTAAGAATCTGAAATCGCCGTCAATGCATCTATTCAAGTAAACGTGAAAACTGAGTCTGAAATTTTCAAAATTTTTTCCAAAAAAGTGGTTAAACTCTGTTCAATCGACTGAAAATTGGTGTCAGATTGTAGATAATCTTCCGCAGATTACAAATTCGAAATAGCTGTCACTGTCCCCATTTAAATAAACGTGAAAAGTGAGCCTGAAATTTCCAAAATTTTTCCAAAAAAGTGGTTAAAATGTGTTCAATCGACTGAAAATTGATGTCAAATTGTAGGTAATTTTCCGTTTATTAAGAATCTGAAATCGGCCTCACTGCATCTATTCAAATAAACGTGAAAAGTGAGTCTAAAATTTTCAAAATTTTTCCAAAAAAGTTATTAAACTCTGTCCAATCGACTGAGAATTGGTGTCAGATTGTAGATAATCTTCCGCAAATTATAAATTCGAAATAGCCGTCACTGCCTCCATTTAAATAAACGTGAATAGTGAGCCTGAAATTTCCAAAATTTTTCCAAAAAAGTGGTTAAAATGTGCTCAATCGACTGAAAATTGATGTCAAATTGTAGATAATTATCCGCCAACTAAGAATCTGAAATAGCCGTCAATGCATCTATTCAAATAAACGTGAAAACTGAGTCTAAAATTTTCTAAATTTTTTTCCTAAAAACTGGTTAAACTCTGTCCAATCGAGTGAGAATTGGTGTCAGATTATAGATAATCTTCTGCAGATTACAAATTCGAAATAGCCGTCACTGCCCCCATTTAAATAAACGTGAAAAGTGAGCCTGAAATTTCCAAAATTTTTCCAAAAAAGTGGGTAAAATGTGTTCAATCGACTGAAAATTGATGTCTAATTGTAGATCATTTTTCGTTAATTAAGAATCTGAAATCGGCCTCAGTGCATCTATTCAAATAAACGTGGAAAGTGAGTCTAAAATTTTCAAAATTTTTCCAAAAAAGTGGTTAAAATAGGTTCAATCGACTGAAAGTTGATGTCAAATTGTAGATAATCTTCCGTTAATTAAGAATCTGAAATCGGCCTCACTGCATCTATTCAAATACACGTGGAAAGTGAGTCTAAAATTTTAAAAATTTCTCCAAAAAGTAGTTACAATGTGTTCTATCGACTGAAAATTGATGTCAAATTGTGAATAATTATCTGCCAACTAAGAATCTGAAATCGCCGTCAATGCATCTTTTCAAACGAACGTGAAAACTGAGTCTAAAATTTTCAAAATTTTTCCAAAAAAGTGGTTAAAATAGGTTCAATCGACTGAAAGTTGATGTCAACTCGTAGATAATTTTCAGTTAATTAAGAATCTGAAATCGCCCTCGGTGCATCTATTCAAATAAACGTGAAAAGTGATTTTAAAATTTTCAAAATATTTTCAAAAAAGTGGTTGAAATAGGTTTTATCGACTGAAAATCCGTGTCAAATTGTAGATAATCTTCCGCCAACTAAGAATCTTAAAAATGCTGTTGCCGTATCTATTAAAAAGACGTGTAAACAGAGTCAAAAATTTTTAAAATTTTTCCAAAAAAGTGGTTAAAATAGGTTAATTCGACTGAAAATTGGTGTCAGATTGTAGATAACCTTCCGCGAATTAATAATCTGAAAACACCGTCACTGTATCTATTCCAATAAACATGAAAACTGAGTATAAAATTTTCAAAATTTTTCCAAAAAACTGGTTAAAATGTGTTGAATCTACTGAAAATTGGTGACAAATTGTAGATAATTTTCCGTTAATTAAGAATCTGAAATCGCCCTCAATGCATCCATTCAAATAAACGTGAAAAGTGATTCTAAAATTTTCAAAATTTTTCCAAAAAAAAGTGGTTAAAATGTGTTGAATCGACTGAAAATTGGTGTCAAATTGTAGATAATCTTTGGATAATTAAGAATCTGAAATCGCCGTCACAGCATCTATTCAAATAAACGTTGAAAGTAAGTCTAAAATTTTCAAAATTTTTCCAAAATTTGATTAAAATGTTCAATCGATTGAAAATTGGTGTCAAATTGTAGATAATCTTCCGCTAATAAAAAATGTGAAATCGCTGTCACTGTACTTATGCAAATAAACGTGAAAAGTGAGTCTAAAATTTTCAAAATTTTTCCAAAAAAGTAGTTAAAATTTGTTCAATGTACTGAAAATTGGTGTCAAATTGTAGATAATTTTTCGCTAATCAAGAATCTGAAATCGTCGTCAGCGCATCTATTCAAATAAACGTGTGAAGTGAGTCAAAATTTTCAAAATATTTCCAAAAAAGTGGTTAAAATGTGTCCGATCGACCGAAAATTGGTGTCAAATTGTAGATAATTTTCCGCAAAATACAAATCCGAAATCACCGTCTTCGCATCTTCTCAAATAAACGCGAAAACTGAGCCTAAAATTTTGAAAGAGAAATCGCCGTCTTTCTATCTATACAAATAACTGTGAAATATGAGCCCAAAATTTTCAAAATTTTTTCAAAAAAATGGTGAAGTGCGGATCAATCTACTGAAAATTGGTGTCAAATTGAAGATAATCTTCCGGCAATTAATAATCTGAAATCGCCGTCACTGTATCTGTTCCAATAAACACGAAAAGTGAGTCTAAAATTTTCAAAATTTTTCCAAAAAAGTGGTTAAAATGTGTTGATTCGACTGAAAATTGGTGTCAAATTGTAGATAATCTTTGGCTAATTAAGAATCTGAAATCGCCGTCACTGCATCTGTTCAAATAAACGTGCAAACTGAGTCTAAAATTTTCAAAATTTTTCCAAGAAAGTTGTTAACATAGGTTCAATCGACTGAAAATTGGTGTCAAATTGTAGATAATTTTCGGTTAATTAAGAATCTGAAGTCGCCCTTACTGCATCTATTCAAATAAACGTGAAAAGTGATTCAAAATTTTCAAAATTTTTCCAAAAAAGAGGTTAAACTGTCCAATCGACTGAGAATTGGTGTCAGATTGTAGATCAACGTCCGCAGATTACAAATTCGAAATAACCGTCACTGCCCCCATTCAAATAAACGTGAACAGTGAACCTGAAATTTCCAAAATTTTTCCAAAAGTGGTTAAAATGTCTTCAATCGACTGAAAATTGATCTCAAATTGTAGGTAATTATCCGCGAACTAAGAATCTGAATTCGCGGTCAATGCATCTATTCAAATACACGTGAAAACTGAGTCTAAAATTTTCAAAATTTTTCCAAAAAAGTGGTTAAAATGTGTTCATTCGACTGAAAATTGATGTCAAATTGTTGATAATTATCCGCCAACTAAGAATCTGAAATCGCCGTCAATTCAAATAAACGTGAAAACTGAGTCTAAAATTTTCAAAATTTTTCCAAAAAAGTGGTTAAAATAGGTTCAATGGACTGAAAGTTGATGTCAAATTGTAGATAATTTTCCGTTAATTAAGAATCTGAAATCGGCCCAACTGCATTTATTCAAATAAACGTGGAAAGTGATTCTAAAATTTTCAAAATTTTTCCAAAAAAAGTTGCTAAAATGTGTTCGATCGACCGAAAATTGGTGTCAAATTGTAGATAATCTTCTGGTAATTAAGAATCTGAAAAAGTTTACCGCATCTATTTAAATTAAAGTCAAAAGTGAATTAAAACTTTCAAATGTTTTTCAAAAATGTGGTTAAAATGTGTTCAATCTACTGAAAATTGGTGTCAAATTGTAGATAAATTTCTGTTAATCACGAATCTGAATTCGCCCACACTACATCCATTCAAATGAACGTGAAAAGTGATTCTAAAATTTTCAAAATTTTTCCAAAAAAGTGGGTAAAATGTGTTGAATCGACTGAAAATTGGTGTCAAATTGTAGATAATCTTTGGCTAGTTAAGAATCTCAAATCGCCGTCACTGTATCTATTCTAATCAATGTTGAAAGTGAGCCTAAAATTTTCAAAATTTTTCAAAAAATATGGTCAAGAGGGGTTCAATCAACTGAGAATTGTTGCCAAATTGTGGATAATGTTCCATTAATTAAGTATCAGAAATCGCCGTCATCGCATCTATTCAAATAAACGTTAAAAGTGAGTACAAATTTGCAAAATTTTCTAAAAAGTGGTTAAAATGGGTTCAATCAGCTGAAAATTGGTCAAATTGTAGATATTCTTCCACTAATAAAAAATTTGAAATCGTCGTCACTGTACCCATTCAAATAAACGTGAAATTGAGTTTAAAATAAAAAAAAAATACAAAAAATTGTTAAAATGTATTCGATCGACTGAAATTTGGTGTCAAATTATAGAGAATCTTTCGATAATTAAGAATATGAAATCGTCGTTACTGGATCTATTCAAATAAACGTGGAAAGTCAGTCTAAAATTTTCAAAATTTTTTCAAAAAAAATGGTTAGAATGAGTTCGATCGACCCAAAAATTGGTGTAAAATTGTAGATTATCTTCCGCTAATTAAGTATCGCAAATCGCCGTCACTGCATTTATTCAAATAAACGTGAAAAGTGAGTCCAAAATTTTCAAAAATTTTCAAAAAAAATGGTTAAAATAGGTTCAATTGACTGAAAATTCATGCCAAACTGGAGATAATCTACCGCGAAATACAAATACAAAATCGCCGTCGTTCCATCTATACAAAATAAGTGTGAAGTGTGAACCTAAAATTTTCAAAATTTTTCCAAAAAAATGGTAAAGTGGGATTCAATCGACTGAGAATTGGTCTCAAATTGTAGACAAATTTCCAAGAATTAAAAATCTGAAATCGCAGTCACTGTATCTGTTCGAATTAACATGAAAAGAGAGCCCAAAATGTTCAAAATTTTTCCAAAAAAGTAGCTAAAATGGGTTCAATCGACTAGGAATTTTTGTCAAATTGTAGATAATCGTGCGCTGATGAAGAATCTGAAATCATCGTCACTACATTTATGCAAATAAACGTGAAAAATGAACCTAAGATTTTCAAAATTTTTCCCAAAAATTGGTTAAGACAAGGAATTGGTGTCAAATTGTCGATAATTGTTCGTTAATTAAGAATCCGAAAACGCTGTTACAGCATCTATTCAAATTAGCGTGGAAAGCGAGTCCAAAATTTTCAAAATTAAAAAAAAAAATGGTTGGAATGTGTTCGATTGACCGAAAATTAGTGTCAAATTGTGGATAATTTCCCGCTTAATAAGCATCTGAAATCGTCGTCACTGCATCTATTTAAAGAAACGCGAAAAATGAGTCTAAAATTTTCAAAACTTGTTCAGAAAAGTGGTTAAAATGTGATCAATCGACTGAAAATTGGTGTCAAATAGCAGATAATTTTCAGCCGATTACAAATTCGAAGTGTATTCAAATAAATTGTCTAGAATATATTATTGTTTGTCTGGATAGTTTGATAGTGGTATGCAATATCACTTTTCAAACAATTCGTTTTAGCTAGTGATTCGGACAAAATAATTTTTCCTCTTTATTTAAGAATCAGGTGAATTTCGGACACAAAACAAAGACTGATTCGAAATTAAAACTATTCATTTCCGAGTGGCGAAGTAATTTTTGTGTTTATTCCTACGCACAAAATGTATTATTTTAAACAAAAAACAAAACAGAAAAAAGTTCATTTTGGATAATTTTATGCTTATTTTTAAAACAAAAAATTCAATTTCGTACAAAATAAAGAATACAGATAATGGTGTACACCGACGCAAATTTCCTGTATAACTCCTAGAATTAAGTACGTTTCACAGTATATCGATCCGATTTTATTTTGGTTTGTTTTGTTATTTTTGTATCTTGATGTAGCGAAATATAACGCAAAATGTGAATTTTCATTTTCCCGAAGACGTTGCATCACATCAGTTTTCACCTGTTTGTGTCTGACAGTTTCTGGAAGCTCACACCCACAAAATGTTTTTTGGTGTAGATTTATTCGGGTTCATTCTCCTTGAAAAAGTTGTCTGAATTTTACCGATACATAATTTCCACTGAAGTTTTTTTAAAAAATAACACTAACTAAAATAAGATTGGATAAATTGTTTAATACATTTCAACAGATTTTGGCCAAAAATAAAAGTACGTCACTTTATCAGCTTAACGTTTTACGTTTACGATGTCATCCGTTACAACCGCATCCGGAATTTTACCTCGCTCTATACGAGATATTCGAATAAACGTAGATTTGTAATCCGGCAACAATGGTTATGGTGATGCAGTTCTCTGAATACATACAAATATACACGTGCAACAAGATAGTCCATTAACTGTCATATGAATTAAATTGTGGCCCAAAGGCGGAAACAAATACGTAAATCTGCATTAGAACCAGTGTTTCATTTTTAAAGCCTTTGGAAAATGTTCGAACAAAAACTAAATGCATCTGTTTTCGCATTCATTTGGTAAATTTAGTCGCAATTAACCACGAAACTCCACAGTGAATGTTTAAATTTAATTAAAAAAAATATTATTGTAAAGTTGACACAGACGACAGACAGACAGACGGATGGACGCTTACGCTCAGGAACTAACGTAAATCTTCTCGATCCCCGTGGCATTAATTAATTTTGTTGAAATTGAAGCCTCGAAGTGATTTCGTGGGTTGATTGCATCATTCAGCGATTGCCATCTCCGAAAATCCGCCACCAAATTGCGAATATTTAAAACCCGCGTCATCATTTTACTCTACAATTATAATACGCCCACGCGGACGAGTAGACGTAAACGTTGGCACAACTGAGGCTTTTCAGGGGATTGTTAACGCTCGTCGCCAGTTAAAAGTTTCCCACGAAAAACGCATTGTTGGAAAACTAATCCTTCACAAATCTGACATGGGCGAAAAAGACTCAAAGCTGGAAGAGTGCTTCCACTAACCGCTCGATTAATTATTGCCCGGTATAACTTAGTTAATTATAATTTGATGAATTCACGCTTTGCTTAAGACGACTTCACAAAGAATCGCTGATCAAAGGAATGACAACGAAGAGCGTGACGTACGTTTCAGTTACGTTTCGATAGTTGGTGTTGCCATGGTGCGATAATTAATTATGTGTTGGGTAAGGGGTGATTCGGGATTTAAAAATTAATCAGTTTTTGAGGAGACTCGTTTCGCTGGTTATTTTAGCGTGTGGGTTGACAATGTTGCGGTCCCAAATAGGGTTAAGCTTTGAGAAATTGAGGAAACAAATCTGGGATTAATTCCCGCTAAAGCGGGGATGCGAGAGAGGGCGACAATAACGCGACTATTTGTGAAACACGATTGGGTTTAATTCGTTTAATTTACTCTGGGGGTTTAAAATTAAAGAAAAAAAAATTAAGCCTGGGTCAATGTAGCAGTCGACGATATTTTTCTGTCGACGAGTGGTCTGAAATGAATAGTGTATAGAAATATTTTCCTAGAGAGAGCAGTTGTAAACAACTTTGTGAGCTTTCAGTCCGAGTCTGAAAAGTGCGACGGTTTTTTTCACTAATGCACTGATCAGTTTCGTTTTTCAGAGCTGAATTCAATTTTTAATTCAGCTGTTGGTTTCGCTCTTATTCAGTACTTCCCGCATGTTATTTTTTTTGTTTCGAGCGAGAGCTGAGGAAAGTTTTTTAATAGGGAATGTCTGCTTTCATGATTCCTTGACGTTTTAAAGCTCGTAGAGGTTTTCGTGTTGTTTATCTGTCCGGATTTTCGAAAGTAAATGGACAGATAATCACTGAATTAATTTAAGTTTGTAAGAGTTTCTTACGGAAAGTTGATGAAAGTTATTTAAAAATATCTTTTCTTTATTAAATAAATTTCACCATTATTTTTAAGTATATATTTTTACAGAAAGAATACGTGTTTTTGGCACCGGAGTCTATATTTGAAGTACATACAAACTTTACAAGATTAAAAAAAAAATTCAGTCCCGTCTTATACAAATTTTGACCTGCTCCTCAATCATAAACACTTTATATTTTTCAAATCAGCACGTCGAGATCTACATGTTAGAATTTTTTGGGAATCTTTGGGCAACTTTCGCAAAAGCTCAATTTTTCGATACTTCCCCGCTATGAAATTTTCGAACTATTTTGGAAATTTAGTTAAATACATTGTAGGTTTCGTTTTTTTTCGTTATAAACACGCTATTTTTTCGATTCAACACGTCGAGATCTATATCCCAGAATTTTTTGGGGATTTTTAGGCAACTTTTTTCCAAAGATCAATTTTTCAAAACTCATGAAATTTTGACCCTTTTCGACTTTTTTGGAAATGTAGTTAAATACATTTTCTTGTAGCTTCCGGCCTTTAGAAGTTCCTTTCTGTCTCATTTATTCGATAACTCGATTATTTTTTCAAAAACGGCACCAATTTTCAGGACTTTTTATTAGACAATCGTATTTCAAACCGGATCTTTCTAAAATTTTGCCGCAGGACCATAAACACTCGATATATTTCAAATCAGCACGTCGAAATCTATATCCCAGAATTTTTTGCGAATTTTTGGGCAACTTTTTCAAAAGGTTTTCGATATGAAATTTTTGACCTTTTTTGACCATTTTGGAAAATTAGTGAAATATATTTTTTGTAGCTTTCGATCTCTAGAAGTTACTTTCCGCTTAGCTTCTGGTCTTTGGAAGTTCCTTTCTGCGTCATTTCTTCGATAACTCTTAACATTTTTGCAATAATGCCACTTGAAATTTGATAATTTTTGGGATGTTTTAAGAAAATTGTATTTGAAACCGGATAGTTCTAGAATCTTGCCCTAGGATCGTAAACACTATATATTTCGAATCAGCACTTCGAAATCTATATCCCGGAATTTTTTGCCAATTTTTGGGCAATTTTTTCAAAAGCTCAATTTTTCGATATGAAATCTTCGACCTTTTTTGATCATTTTGGAAAATTAGTGAAACATATTTTCTTGTAGCTTTCGACCTTTAGAAGTTACTTCCGCTTCATTTCTTCAATAATTCCTACAATTTTCCCAGAATATCAACTGAAATGTGGAAATTTTTAGTATTTTTGAAGAAAACTGGATTTCAAAATGGGTATTTCAAAATATCTACCTCTAGAAGTCATTTTCGGCCTCATATTTTCGATAATTCCTACCATTTTCCCAGAATCTCAATTAAAATGTGGAAGTTTTTAACATTTTTTTTAAGAAAATTGTATTTCAAAGTCGATATAATTAAAATCTTGCTCGAGGACCATAAAGATCTTTCGAATTTTTGGGAATTTTTAGGTAACGTTTTCTCAAAGATCAATTTTTCAAAACTCTCCCACTCATGAAATTTTTGACCCTTTTTCGATCATTTTGGAAATTTAGTCAAAAGCATTTTCTGGTAGCTTCTGGTCTTTGAAAGTTCCTTTCTGTTTCACTTCTTCGATAACTCTTAACATTTTTCCAATAATGCCAATTGAAATGTGATAATTTTTGGGATGTTTTAAGAAAATTGTATTTGAAACCGGATAGTTCTAGAATCTTGCCCTAGGATCGTTAACCCTATATATTTCGAATCAGCACTTCGAAATCTATATCCCAGAATTTGTTGCCAATTTTTGGGCAATTTTTTCAAAAGCTCAATTTTTCGATATGAAGTTTTCGACATTTTTTGATCATTTTGGAAAATTAGTCAAACATATTTCCTTGTAGGTTTCGACGGCTATAAGTTACTTTCGCTTCATTTCTTCAATAATTCCTACGATTTTCCCAGAATATCAACTGAAATGTCAGAAATTTTTAGTATTTTTTTAAGACAATTGGATTTCAAAATTGGTATTTCAAAATATCTACTTCTAGAAGTCATTTTCGGCCTCATGTTTTCGATAACTTCTACAATTTTTCGACAATCTCAATTAAAATGTGGAAATTTTTACATTTTTTTTTAAGAAAATTGTATTTCAAAGCGGATATAGTTAAAATCTTGCTCGAGGACCATAAAGGTCTTTCGAATTTTTGGGAATTTTTAAGCATCGTTTTCTCGAAGATCAATTTTTCAAAACTCTCCAACTCATGAAATTTTTGACCCTTTTTCGATCATTTTGGAAAGTTAGTTAAGAGCATTTTCTTGTAGTTTCTGGCCTTTAGAAGTTCCTTGCTGCCTCATTTCTTCGATAACTCTTAACATTTTTCCAATATTGCTAATTGAAATGTGATAATTTTTGGGATGTTTTAAGAAAATTTTATTTCAAACCGGACAGTTCTAGAATCTTGCTCCAGGATCGTAACACTATATATTTCGAATCAGCATTTCGAAATCTATATCCCAGAATTTTTTGCCAATTTTGGGCAACTTTTTCAAAAGCTCAATTTTTCGATATGAAATTTTCGACCTTTTTTGACCATTTTGGAAAATTAGTGAAACATATTTTCTTGTAGTTTTCGACCTCTAGAAGTTACTTCCGCTTCAGTTCTTCAATAATTTCTACGGTTTTCCCAGAATCTCAACTGAAATGTGGAAATTTTTAATATTTTTTTAAGAAAACTGGATTTCAAAATGGGTATTTCAAAATATCTACCTCTAGAAGTCATTTTCGGCCTCATTTTTTCGATAACTCCTACCATTTTCCCAGAATCTCAATTAAAATGTGGAAATTTTGAGCATTTTTTTTAAGAAAATTGTATTTCAAAGTCGATATAATTAAAATCCTGCTCGAGGATCATAAAGATTTTACGAATTTTTGGGAATTTTTGGCAACGTTTTCTCAAAGATCAATTTTACAAAACTCTCCCACTCATGAAATTTTTGACCCTTTTTCGATCATTTTGGAAATTTAGTTAAAAGCATTTTCTTGTAGTTTCTGGCCTTTAGAAGTTCCTTTCTGCCTCATTTCTTCGATAACTCTTAACATTTTTCCAATATTGCTAATTGAAATGTGATAATTTTTGGGATGTTTTAAGAAAATTGTATTTCAAACCGGATAGTTCTAGGCTCTTGTCATAGGATCGTAAACACTATATATTTCGAATCAGCACTTCGAAATCTATATCCCAGAATTTTTTGCCAATTTTTGGGCAATTTTTTCAAAAGCTCAATTTTTCGATATGAAATTTTCGACCTTTTTTTGACCATTTTGGAAAATTTGTGAAAGATATTTTCTTGTAGCTTTCGACCTTCAAAAGTTACTTTCGACCTCAATTCTTCAATAGCTCCCACGATTTTTCCAGAAAGGATAATTAAAATGTGTCAATTTTTAGGATTTTTCAAGAAACTTGGATTTCAAACCGGATGTTTTCAAAGTCTTCTTCTTGGACCATAAACACGCTATATTTTTTGCATCAGCACGTCGAGATCTATATCCCGGAAGTTTTTGGGAATTTTTGGACAACTTTTTCAAAAGTTCGATTTTTCAATACGCCACAATTATGAAATTTTCAACCCTTTTTTGACCATTTTGGATTTTTTTTAAGACCATTTTCTTATGAAGTTCGACCTCTAGAAGTCATTTTCGGTCGCATTTCTTCGATAACTGCTATCATTTTTCCGGAATCGCCAATTGAAATGTGGCAATGTTTAGGATTTTTTTGAAGAAAATTGGATTTCGGTTGGGGTGTTTCTAAAATCTTGCTTCCGGACCATAAACATGCTATATTTTTCGCTTAATCATGTCGAGATCTATTTCCAAGAATTTTTTGGACATTTTTAGGCAACTTTTCAATATTTCCCCCTTTGAAACTTATGGCCCTTTTTCAACCATTTTGGAAATTTACTTAAAGACATTTTCTTGTAGCTTTCAACCTCTAGAAGTTACTTTGGGCCTCAATTCATCGTACGATTTTTCGACAAATGTGGAAATTTTTAGTATTTTTCAAGACAATTGGATTTCAAACAAAATATTTCTAAAATCTTGCTCCTGGACTATAAATATGCAACATTTTTCGCTTCATCATGTCGAGATCTATATCCTAGAATTTTTTAGGAATTTTTAGGCAACTTTTTTAAAAGCTTAAATTTAAAAAATTTTCTTATTAAAATTTGGAACCTTTTTCGAGTTTTCTGGAAATCTGGTTAAAGGCATTTTCTTGTAGACTTCGACCTCTAGAAGATACTTTTTGTCTCATTTCTTCGAATACTCCTAGCAATTTTTTCAAAATCGTTGGTTGAAATATGGTAATTTTTAGGATTTGTCAAAAAATTCAATTTCAAATCGAATATTTCAAAAATTCTCCGCGAGGATAAATACGCTGAATTTTTCAAATCAATACGTAGAGATCTATATCCCAGAATTTTTTCGGAATTTTTGGGCAACTTTTTCAGAAGTTTAATTTTTCATTACTCTCCGTTTATAAAATTTTTGACCTTTTTTTGACAATTTTCGAAATTTAGTGAGATATTTTCCTAGCTTTCGACCTCTAGAAGTTACTTTCGGCCGCATTTCTTCGATAATTCCTACCATTTTTCCAAAATCGTCAATTGAAATGTGTGAATTTTTATGATTTAAAAAATAAATCGTATTTCAAACCGAATAATTCTAAAATCTTGTTGCAGAACCATAAACACGCTATATTTTTCGAATCAACAGTTAGAGATTTATATCTTAGAATTTTTTATGAATTTTTTGGCAACTTTTTCAAAAACTTAAATTTTCAAAATTTTCTTATGAAAATTTGGAACCTTTTTCGAGCTTTCTGGAAATCTAGTTAAAGGCATTTTCGTGTAGATTTCGATTTCTAGAAGATACTTTTTGTCTCATTTCTTCGAATACTCCTAGCAATTTTTCCAAAATCGTTGGTTGAAATATGGTAATTTTTAGGATTTGTCAAAAAATTGAATTTCAAATCGAATATTTCTAAAATTCTCCGCGAGGATAAATGCGCTGCATTTTTCAAATCAATACGTAGAGATCTATATCCCAGAATTTTTTCGGAATTTTTGGCAACTTTTTCAGAAGTTTAATTTTTCATTATTCCCCGTTTATTAAATTTTTGACCTTTTTTGACAATTTTGGAAATTTAGTGAGAGATTTTCGTACCTTTCGACCTCTAGAAGTTACTTTCGGCCGCACTTTTTCGATTATTTTGTACCATTTTTCCAGAATCGTCAATTGAAATGTGTGAATTTTTATGATTTAAAAAAAAATCGTATTTCAAACCGAATAATTCTAAAATCTTGTTGCAGAACCACAAACATGCTATATTTTTCGAATCAACAGTTAGAGATTTATATCTTAGAATTTTTTATGAATTTTTAGTCAACTTTTTCAAAAGCTCAAATTTTCAAAATTTTCTTATGAAAATTTGGAACCTTTTTCGAGCTTTCTGGAAATCTAGTTAAAGACATTTTCGTGTAGATTTCGATCTCTAGAATATACTTTTTGTCTCATTTCTTCGAATAGTCCTATCAACTTTTCCAAAATCGCTAGTTGAAATATGGTAATTTTTAGGATTTGTCAAAAAATTGAATTTAAAAACGAATATTTTAAAACTTCTCCTCGAGGATAAATACGCTGTAATTTTCAAATCAATACGTAGAAATCTATATCCCAGAATTTTTTCGGAATTTTTGGGCAACTTTTTCAGAAGTTTAATTTTTTATTACTCTCCGTTTATCACATTTTTTTAACTTTTTTTGACAATTTTGGAAATTTAGTGAGATATTTTCGTAGCTTTCGACCTCTAGAAGTTACTTTCGGCCGCATTTCTTCGATAATTCCTACAATTTCTCCAAAATCGTCAATTGAAATGTGTGAATTTTTATGATTTAAAAAAAAATCGTATTTCAAACCGAATAATTCTTAGATCTTGTTGCAGAACCATAAACACGCTATATTTTTCGAATGAACAGTTAGAGATTTATATCTTAGAGTTCTTTATGAATTTTTAGGCAACTTTTTCAAAAGCTCAAATTTTCAAAATTTTCTTATGAAAATTTGGAACCTTTTTCGAGCTTTCTGGAAATCTAGTTCAAGGCATTTTCTTGTAGATTTCGACCTCTAGAAGTTACTTTTTGCCACATTACTTCGATTACTCCTAGCAAGTTTTCCAAAATCGCCTGTTGAAATATGGTAATTTTTAGGATTTTACAAAAAATTGAATTTTAAATCGAATATTTCTAAAATTCTAGGCGAGGATAAATACGCTGTATTTTTCAAATCAATACGTAGAGATCTATATCCCAGAATTTTTTCGAAATTTTTGAGCAACTTTTTCAGAAGTTTAATTTTTCATTACTCCCCATTTATCAAATTTTTAACCTTTTTTTGACAATTTTGGAAATTTAGCGAGATATTTTCGTAGCTTTCGACCTCTAGAAGTTATTTTCGGCCGCATTACTTCGATAACTCCTACCATTTTTCCAGAATCAATTGAAATGTGTGAATTTTTATGATTTAAGAAAAAATCGTATTTCAAACCGAATAATTCAAAAATCTTGTTGCAGAACCACAAACATGCTATATTTTTCGAATCAACAGTTAGAGATTTATATCTTAGAATTTTTTATGAATTTTTAGGCAACTTTTTTAAAAGCTCAAATTTTCAAAATTTTCTTATGAAAATTTGGAACCTTTTTCAAGCTTTCTGGAAATGTAGTTAAAGGCATTTTCGTGTAGATTTCGATCTCTAGAAGATACTTTTTGTCTCATTTTTTCAAATACTCCTATCAACTTTTTCAAAATCGCTAGTTGAAATATGGTAATTTTTAGGATTTGTCAAAAATTTGAATTTCAGATCGAATATTTCTAAAATTCTCCGCGAGGATAAATACGCTGTATTTTTCAAATCAATACGTAGAGATCTATATCGCAGATTTTTTTCGGAATTTCTGAGCAACTTTTTCAGAAATTTAATTTTTCATTACTCTCCATTTATCAAATTTTTGACCCTTTTTTGACAATTTTGGAAATTTAGTGAGATATTTTCCTAGCTTTCGACCTCTAGAAGTTACTTTCGATCGTATTTCTTCGATAATTCCTACCATTTTTCCAAAATCGTCAATTAAAATGTGTGAATTTTTATGATTTAAAAAAAAATCGTATCTCAAACCGAATAATTCTAAAATCTTGTTGCAGAACCATAAACACGCTATATTTTTCCAATCAGCACGTTGATCGATATTCCTGAATTTTTTGAGAATTTTTATTAAATTTTTCCAAAATCACAGTTTTTCATTTTTCGACCAGCTTTGCAAATTGGCTAGAGAGATTCTCTTGTAGATTTCGACCTCCAGAAGTGAGTTTCGCTTTCATTTCTTCTGAAGTTCCTGCAATTTTTTTCAAAATCGCCAACAAGAAATACAATTTTCGGGATTTTGAAAAATTTTTGCCTTCAAACCAAATATTTCGAAAAAGTTGCCCCGCGACCATAAACATCCTATATTTTTTTAATCAGTCCGTCGAGATCTATATTCCACAATTTTTCATGGATATCAAGTCAATTTTCCAAAATTTAATATTTTATGAAAATTTTGACTCTTTTTCGATCATTTTGTCTAGAAATTTAATATTTATGGCAGAGTTTGAGAATGTTAATTAAATTTATTCACTCGTAGAATGTCGATGACGTCGTTGGAGAAAATTATGTTCTGACGTGAAAAAATTGATATACAAGTTTAATCTAGTTTCCTTAAAATTTTATAGACTCTAAACAACTGAGAGAAGTTTTGTGTTGAGTTTTTCAATTGCGTTAGATTGATGGATGGATTCATTTATTTTCTGCTCCAAGACAGTAACGTTAGCCTTATCATATGTGCCTCAAAAATAATGGATATCTCCTCCACAGATTTGATGACGTCACTCTAGCAAAAAAGTTATCTAGCAACCCTATCTCAGCGGATATTCTTAAATACTAAACAATAAATTATAACGACGCTTTTAACGTCTGCGACGCCCACCTCATTTAAAAGACACAAAATACCCTGTTTATCCACCGTTCCTTTGTCAACTAATTTTTATTCATGTTGTTTCAGATCCTCCCGCAGAACGCAAAGCTAACAAGGTCAGTTATTCAATGTTAAATTTGCAGCAGTTGAGAAAACGACGTCTGCATGGCAATAAAACGTCAACCCACAAGTGTCGTTAAGGCAGCAATCTCAAATTTCGTTGAAAATCTCGTGACAAATTCGTCTTTAACGCACCTTCGCCTTCCCCCCGTCTAGACCAGATCGTGTTAATAACGCGAACACAGAAAATTTTGTCAATTTATCATTCCCTCCACGCAGACGGGAGTATCACTCGCAGGTGTACTGTTACACTCCAAGAGTACACACGGCCAATCTAATTCATTACGGTAAACGTCTCATTTGCTCGTGTTGCAACCTACACACCCACGGAGTAAACGTAACTCAACATTGCAGCGAAACTGAAACTGCAGCCAGATTTCTCTTCAAAAAAAAAAAAAAAATACGTTTAAAAAAGTGGTCTTCCGTTTCCGTCCGTCGGTCTGTCTCTCTGTCTGTCGTCAATTTTTATTAGACACAATATCCGAAATTCTGGACCGATTGTTGCCAAACTGTGTATTATGTGGCAAGGGAAGTTCTGTCAAACAACCCTAGACCAATTTTTTTCAGGTGTTTTCGTTCAGCTCGGGTGTGAAATGTGGCGAAAGTCTTTGTTGTTACAAAGTCGGTTTTATTCGTGGCGGAATCGATTCAGATTGGAATTTGTGGCGGAAGGTAGGTTTTGGACACCTGATTATCGACTGCGGAGGGATTGGACGAAGAGATGCAAGTTTGTGGAAGTTCAGTAGAACTAGTTTACGTTACGAATGAGGGATTTAAATATAATTTGTGTGAAAAGAGATCTAGTTTTCATTGAATTAAGTTTTGTTGTTGTTAAACGATTTTGTATTTTGAGTGGAAACACTACTTTAATGTTGTGTTAAGAGTGAGTTCGGAGCGAATTCCGGTGGAGAGAGATTGGAGAACTGAAAGCTTTAGGAAGTTTTATGAGAAACAAGGGTGTTTTCTGTCAGTGGAGTTGCGATGAGTTGTCAGAGATGATAATTGTCAGACGTGTGTGTACATCAAATATTGAAAAATTCATTAAGTGTAGCAAATTCATGCACGTGCAAAGATTATCGAACAGTAATCTACGGCGTAAGATAGTGCGCTTTATTGTGTTGTAACTGTTTGATTTATTCGATTTTTGTTGCTTTAGCTATAAACCTTTATTAAATTTCTTTACGTTTGCGTTTTTCTTTAGTTGCAAATTTTATTAAAAAAGGGAAAAGTTTATTTAAAAATCTTGCAGGCTGTGATCAACGCCTGAACTATGAACCTAGCGGTCCTGTTGGTCAGATAACACGTAGGTTTGAAGCCTCAATAAATGCAGTCCGAATTTAGCACCATTTGTTCATGCGAGTTTAATGTAATCACTGATTTTTTATAATTTTAGTGTATTACAATTATTTATTGCCAGCTATATACTTTTAAAAGCGGTAATTATTTTCTATTGTTCCCAAATGGGATTTTTTTTATTTTTTATTTTATTTTTTTTGGGCGTGGATAAATAAAATCAATAATTTTGGCATAGTGTCGGAGCATTTGATGTAAAAGTTGGTGAGTAAACTCAAGTGAAAAATAAACAATTCGTGCTTACCTTACTTGTTGTACATTTATTAAAGTAAACAAAGAGATTTACACTGGGTAATGTTTGGTTCCCCCAAACGGTAGTTTTTACGAGATAACTGGAAATATGAAAACAGTTTTGTTGTGTTGCCTAAATTAATTACAAAAGATCTGGTTCGTAAATAAAGTTGCCTAAAATTTATGAAACACTTTATCAATCCAAATAAACAATATTCTAAGGCTCTATTTTACTTTCTTTTATTTTATTAATACGATTTTTTTGCAGATTTTTAATTTTTCGAATATCACAAATTTTGACGAATAAAAAATTGAAAATGAAAATTTTGATTGGCGCTTTTTAAAATGGAAATAAATAATAAACAAAATGTTTGCGATTGTCATTGTTATGAAAAACAAAGATACTACTAAGAAAGTATATATAAGATTTTAAACGAATATACAGGGAATTTCATCTAATAAAAATGAAAAACTCTAGTCGTTTTGTATAAAAAAGTTTCTACGTCGATCGATTTGTACGATTTTTTTCACCATGCATCTGAATTTTATTTTGTTCACTATATGTATATTTTTTTAATACGGAATTTATTTTGTACATATTTACATTTTGATAAATATATATAATATATATAATATAATTTTGACGACTCAAAAATTTATAAATTTTTGTTGTTTCCACGTAAAACTACCGAAGAGATATGTGAAATTGTCAGTCTATTTTTATTTTGAAAAATTATGGAAGATGAAAATTTTGCTTGTCGATTTTTGAAATGTAAATAAATATTTAAAAAAATGTCTGGGATTGTCTCGGTATTTTCATTATTTTTCATAATAATAATACCGAGAAAATATGTGGGATAAACAGGGACTTAATTAATATACGGTCTGAAACTGATATACAGGGTGTTTCACTTATTAAAAATCAAAAGAGAATCGTTCTGTATAAAAAAGGTACTGTAGCGACTGATCTGTAAAATGTTGTTTCCGTTATTGTGTTTCCACTCTGAATCTGAATTTTATTTTGTTTAACTATACTTTTTTAATACGAAATTTATTTTGTAGATATTAAATTTTTGAATAATGAAAAATTTTGACGAATCAAAATTTTATAATTTTTGTTGTTGTTAAATCTGAATTTTATTTTGTTCCACTATATTTCCTTAATACGGAATTTATTTTATACATCTTTAAATTTTGATAAATGAAAAATTTTGACGAATCAAAAATTTATAAATTTTTGTTTTTACGTAAAATTACTGAAGAGATATGTGAAATTGTCAATCTATTTTTATTTTGAAGAACTATTGAAGATGAAAATTTTGCTGTCGATTTTTGAAATGGAAATAAATATTTAAAAAAATGTCTATGATTGTCATTATTATGAAAAATAAAGAAAATACCGAGAAAGCACGTGAGATAAACAAGGATTTATTGAATATTAGATTTGAAACTGATATACAGAGTGTATTCACTTAATAAAAATCAAAAGAGAATCGTTCTGTATAAAAAAGGTACTGTAGCGACTGATCTGCAAAATGTTGTTTCCATTATTGTGTTTCCATCCTGAATCTGAATTTTATTTTGTTTGACTATACTTTTTAATACGAAATTCATTTTGTAGATATTCAATTTTTGAATAATGAAAAATTTTGACGATTCGAAAGTTTATAATTTTGGTTGTTACTGAATCTGAATTTTATTTTGTTCCACTATATTTTCTTAATACGGAATTTATTCTGTACATCTTTAAATTTTGATAAATGTAAAATTTTGACGAATCAAAAGTTTATAATTTTTGTTGTTGCTGAATCTGAATGTTATTTTGTTCCACTATATTTTCTTAATACGGAATTTATTTTGTACATCTTTAAATTTTTATAAATGAAAAATTTTGACGAATCAAAAATTTATAAATTTTTATTTTTACGTAAAATTACTGAAGAGATATGTGAAATTGTCAATCTATTTTTATTTTGAAGAACTATTGAAGATGAAAATTTTGCTGTCGATTTTTGAAATGGAAATAAATATTTAAAAAAATGTCTATGATTGTCATTATTATGAAAAATAAAGAAAATACCGAGAAAGCACGTGAGATAAACAAGGATTTATTGAATATTAGATTTGAAACTGATATACAGAGTGTATTCACTTAATAAAAATCAAAAGAGAATCGTTCTGTATAAAAAAGGTACTGTAGCGACTGATCTGCAAAATGTTGTTTCCATTATTGTGTTTCCATCCTGAATCTGAATTTTATTTTGTTTGACTATACTTTTTAATACGAAATTCATTTTGTAGATATTCAATTTTTGAATAATGAAAAATTTTGACGATTCGAAAGTTTATAATTTTGGTTGTTACTGAATCTGAATTTTATTTTGTTCCACTATATTTTCTTAATACGGAATTTATTCTGTACATCTTTAAATTTTGATAAATGTAAAATTTTGACGAATCAAAAGTTTATAATTTTTGTTGTTGCTGAATCTGAATGTTATTTTGTTCCACTATATTTTCTTAATACGGAATTTATTTTGTACATCTTTAAATTTTTATAAATGAAAAATTTTGACGAATCAAAAATTTATAAATTTTTATTTTTACGTAAAATTACTGAAGAGATATGTGAAATGGTCAATCTATTTTTATTTTGAAGAATTATTGAAAATGAAAATTTTGCTTGTCGATTTTTGAAATGTAAATAAATATTAAAAAAATTGGTCTAAAGAGTTTAGACAGTACTTCCCTCGCTGTCGAAAACGTGACGACTGTATGCCTATTATGTTTTTTTTTCGCAGTGGATTTCAAAGAATTCGGTTTTGTAGTTCCTGAGTAAATCAATAAAATAAATTTACGCATTCATTAATTTTTTTGAGTCACCCTGTACATTTAGATCCAAAAAATGTGAATGGAGTGATAGATCACAAGTACAGACTCATCATTTTTTGTACATTTTAGATACGATTTATTCGGCAAACTTTTGAGTTGACGTCATCAAGTTTTTGGAGGGGATAAGCAAATATATTTACACTAAACATTTATTATGCTCTTTATAACCTTAAAACATCTGCAAGATGTCAGAGCATTCCGTTTTGTAGTTCCTGATTAAATCAATAAAATATATTTACGCATTCATTAATTTTTTTGAGTCACTCTGTATATGCAAATCCAAAAAATATGAATGGAGTGATAAATGACAAGTACAGGCTCATCATATTTTGTACATTTTAGATATGATTTATTCGGCAAACTTTCGAGATCAAGTTTTTGGAGGGGATAAGCAAATATATTTTGACTAAACATTTATTATGCTCTTTATGACCTTAAAATATCTGTAAGATTTCAGAGCATTCGGTTTTGTAGTTCCTGATTAAATCAATAAAATATATTTACGCATTCATTAATTTTTTTGAGTCACCCTGTATATGCAAATCCAAAAAATATGAATGGAGTGATAGATCACAAGTACAGACTCATCATATTTTGTACATTTTAGATATGATTTATTCCACAAACTTTTGAGCTGACGTCATCAAGTTTTTGGAGAGGATAAGCAAATATTTTTTGACTACACATTTATTATGCTCTTTATGACCTTAAAACATCTGCAAGATTTCAGAGCATTCGGTTTTGTAGTTCCTGATTAAATCAATAAAATATATTTACGCATTCATTAATTTTTTTGAGTCACCCTGTATATGCAAATCCAAAAAATATGAATGGAGTGATAGATCACAAGTACAGACTCATCATATTTTGTACATTTTAGATATGATTTATTCCACAAACTTTTGAGCTGACGTCATCAAGTTTTTGGAGGGGATAAGCAAATATTTTTTGACTAAAGATTTACGATGCTCTTTATAGCCTTAAAACATCTGCAACATTTCAAAGCATTCTGGTTAGCAGATTAAAAATTAAATTTCAAAATGTTGTTTTATAATTTTGATTTTTTTTCCAAAAATCTGGACGTTTCGGGTGAAAAGTCGATTCAGAGTTGTAAACTACATGTATAGGACTATGTTATTTTATACAATTGAAAACCCATTTACTATGTACAATTTTGAAGTGACGTCATCGCATTAGTGGTGGGGATGATTAGACAAATTTTGGTTAGCGTTTTACCATCTACATGATATTCTTAATATAAGTACAAAATTTCACAACAATCGGTCGAGTACTTTCGGAGATTATCTGTCTAATAAAATCCGGGACAACAGACGGACAGACGGACGGACAGACGGACGGACAGACGGACGGACAGACGGACGGACAGACGGACGGACAGACGGACGGACAGACGGACGGACAGACGGACGGACAGACGGACGGACAGACAGACGGAAATGGGAGACCTATTTCTTCGTCTTCTAGGGGTCATGAAAGATCGAGAAAACGTAAAAGTAGAGAGTCGGCCGACGGACTCGATTACAATACTTCCTTTGCTTACGCTCGGGAAGTAAAAAATGTCTACGATTGTCATTATTATGAAAAATAAAGAAAATACCTAGAAAGTACGTGAAATAAAGAGGGACTTAATTAATATAAGTTTTGAAACTGATATACAGGGTGTTTCACTTAATAAATATAAAAGAGAATCGCTCTGGATAAAAAAAGTTACTGTAGCGACTGATCTGCAAAATGTTGTTTCAATTATTGTGTTTCCGTCCTGAACCTGAATTTTATTTTGTTTGAGTATACTTTTTTAATACGAAATTTATTTTATAGATATTAAATTTTTGAATAATGAAAAATTTTGACGAACCAAAAGTTTGTAATTTTTTGTTTTTCTGAATCTGAATTTTATTTTGTCTCAATATATTTTTTTAACATGGAATTTATTTTGTACATATATAAATTTTGATAAATGAAAAATTTTTGACGAATCAAAAATTTATAAATTTTTGTTATGTCCACGTAAAATTACCGAAGAGATATGTGAAATTGTCAATCTGTTTTTATTTTGAAAAATTATTGAAGATGAAAATTTTGCTTGTTCTTTGAAATGGAAATAAATATTTAAAAAAATGTATGCGATTATCATTATTACGAAAAATAAAGAAAATATGGAAAACATACGTGGGATAAAGAGGTGCTGAATTAGTATAAGTTTTTAAACCAATGAACAGGATGTTTCACTTAATAAAATTTAAAAGAAAATCGTTCTGCATAAAAATAAAATGTCCCAGCTAACGATTTCCTCGACCCAACTTTTGGGACGCCCGTATATTTCAGGTTGAAGTCTCACTGAATGAAATACTTTAAAAGCTACTTTCATTCAGTTTGTGTTGAAATTGAATTAATTATAAGTATGTACTTTAAATTAAGAATTTCTCCAAGTTTTTTGCGTTATGTTCCTAAAATTCGGCGTCCTTCCAAGACAATGAAGGGGTTGAAGCAGGTGGTTTTCCCAGGACTGTTTAAAACTTGAGTCAGAGCTTAAATTGAACTTTCATGTTATCGTTTTAGAATCAAAGTACAAAATTATAACCTGGAGAATACCTGTACAAAATTAAATTTACTTTAAAAACTGAATGTTTCCAATTTTTTTTTTTTCAAGTTTGTCGATAAAATTAATTTTTAACCATGAAAGTTTTGCGTTGCTAAAATTTGTAACAAAAATTTTGAAATTAATTTTCGGTTGTTAAACTTAATAAAATTTCCGACTACGCGAAAAATAAAAAATACAAATACGTTGAAGTAACCATTGATGTAATTTTTCGGCTCCGTTTCTGGAATTCTAATTCGGCAATCTCTCCCCCATGTGTCTTAAATAATTCCGCTAAAATCCCCCTAAACCATCAACACTTAAGACGTTAAAAACATAATATTCGGAAATCCATAAAATAAACGACACAAAACAACATTATTTGTCCGGAATGCGATTGCGTATTAGATAGAGGGGGTTTAAAAGCAATGGTGGCTCTCAACTCCGTACAGTATACAATCGTATTACCACCTTAAACAAGAACGCAACTCTCTTAACATCGTCACTCCGCACATTTCTTCACACGCGCCACTCCAACACAAAAATTCTGATCTCTCGTCGTTACGAAAATCACGTTATCGCACCGTAAACATTTTAAAAGCTTTCCGCTCAACCGGAAGTCCGCTCTCTTCGCATAAGCTCACTTTGAGAAAAAGTTGCGGAACTCCGACAACACGGAAAATAATGTTTTAAAGCGTCGGTGATAGTAATTTGATAATAAAAGAGTCCAACCGCCGATATGAATCGAATATTGATGGTAGTTTTGGAATCTTTTCTTGTGGCCGTTCTATTCGAAACGAAAACTGATGGGTTTCTGATTGACAGACGCAGTGCAGCATCAGAAAGGAGCGACGATTATCCGGATTATCAGCTAGGCGTCAAATATGACGAATATCCGGTAAGAAAGAGCTTTTTGTTGTTGGTGTTGCTGTTGTTGTGTGTATCGAGGAGGTGTTAATTAGTTTTAAACATTCGGAATGTCCCTGACCTAGTTGCGGGAAGCTGAGAATTAAAAGCGCGATTTCATCTTAATTAACGTCAGACGCGGCGACTGATGGAAATTTGCATGGGAAGGGTTGAGGGGTTAACAAATTTGATGAAATTAAATTTAAGAATAAAAAGTCGGAAAAATGTCAAAATGTCACACACAATATTATTGGTTACTTTTATGCGTTTCTGTAATTGTTAAGACATAATTATTTATACTACATTTTACTACATTTGTTTAAAAGTTCGTGATTTTTTCATATTTGTTTAAAATGTCAGTGCTAACAATTTTTTTTATTTTCGTTTGTAAATTGTAGAAATAACGAGCGCGGTGTAACATATATAATATATATTTTGAATGCATGCTGATTTTTTTTTATTTTTTTTTTTAAACACAACCTATAATCTAATACAATCTAAAACAATGCAGTGAAAAGTATGTAACTAGGAAAACTGGTATTAATCAGAATAAGTTTTTTCGTTTACTTATATTTATCTCTATTTCAAATGTTTACATTTGTAGCGTGCATTTTTTTAATGTATGTAACATGATAAAAGGGTTTATGTTTTCAAAAGCCCTTCCGAACACGTCTTCAGTAGATCCATTTTTACACTTTAAAGATCCTGAAAATTCTGTAAAAAATCAAAAACATTTTAACTGCTAACAGATAAACGCAATTTGTGTATGACGAAAAGCGAATTACTTTTCTACTAAAGAAATTTTAGAAATCATTATTCAATACCGTAAAAAAGTCAAGCACCTTTAAAAAATGGCCGATGACGTCATAGTTCAAAAATGAGCACCGACTCTAACCAATTGATATCGTCAAAAGGCCATGTGGAGAAAGCTCATGATTTAGTGGAGCGTTGTGTGGAATATATAATAATTTCATGAGATCTAGAGTAATTAGAATCGTTTTATTTCTTTTTTAGACTAATCAAATTCATTGGATAATCAAGTTTTTCCATAAACTTAACGTAAAAATATCTTTCAATAGTCAGTACGAAGTTGCAGATAACAGTATAACAAAGTTCTTCAAAAATTGAAGTTTTTTTATGTTGATAGCAACTTTGGATTCATTTTTTTGATGATAAAATAACCTGTAAAAAGTACATTTATGAATTTTTATGAAAGAAAAATAGTTTTATATATTAATTTATAGATTTTATATTTCAGTAATAAGTTGCTCAAATACATATTTTCTTCTAGTTTTGTGGATGCAACGTTGAAAAAAGGTCGATCCTGTTACGATTTATTGATGAAACAAATACCTTAAAGTACAATTTTTGAAAATTATTTAAATAATAAAATACTGACGTACTTCAAACTTTAGTGAATTTTTCTATGAATGAAAAAAGAAAGTTTCAAATTGTTACCATACTTTTAATTTAAAGTTCTATTTAAGAGCAAAGTACTGGCGAAACTAGAATTATTCGAAATTTTAGGATTTTACAGTAAAATTTCAAAGTTTAGACACACAATTCGACCCTTAAAAATTTATATATTTCCTGAAGAAATTTTGGCAACACTTATTCAGTGATTAAAAAGAATTAATTATCTTCCCATTTAAAACAATTGTTGGTGACGTCATAGTTCAAAAATGAGCACCAACTCTAACCAATTGATATCGTCAAAAGGCCATGTGGAGAAAGCTCATGATTTAGTGGAGCGTTGTGTGGAATATATAATAATTTCATGAGATCTAGAGTAATTAGAATCGTTTTATTTCTTTTTTTTAGACTTGTCAAATTCATTGGATAATCAAATTTTTCCATAAACTCAACGTAAAGATATCTTTCAATAGTCAGTACGAAGTTGCAGATAACAGTATAACGAAGTTCTTCAAAAACTGAATTTTTTTTATGTTGTTAGCTACTTCGGAATCATTTATTTGATAATAAAATAACCTGTAAAAAGTATATTTATGAATTTTGATGAAAGAAAAATAGTTTTATACATTAATTTATAGATTTTATATTTCAATAATAAGTTGCTCAAATACATATTTTTCTTCTAGTTTTGTGGATGCAACGTTAAAAAAGGTCGATCCTGTTACGATTTATTGATTAAACAAATATCTTAAAGTACAATTTTTGGAAATTATTTAAATAATAAAATACTGACGTACTTCAAACTTTAGTGAATTTTTCTATGAATGAAAAAAGAAAGTTTCAAATTGTTACCATACTTTTTAATTTAAAGTTCTATTTAAATGCAAAGTATTGGTGAAACTAGAATTATTCGAAATTTTTGGATTTTACAGCAAAATTTCAAAGTTTAGACACACATTGCGACCCTTAGAAATTTATATATTTTCTGAAGAAATTTTGACAACACTTATTCAGTAATTAAAAAAAAATAATTATCTTCCCATTTAAAAAAATTGTTGGTGACGTCATAGTTCAAAAATGAGCACCGACTGACTCTAACCAATTGAAATCGTCAAAAGTCCATGTGGAGAAAGCTCATGATTTAGTGGAGCGTTGTGTCGAATATATAATAATTTCATAGGATCTAGAGTAATTAGAATCGTTTTATTTCTTTTTTTTTTGACTAATCAAATTTATTGGATAATCAAATTTTTCTATAAACTTAACGTAAAAATATCTTTCAATAGTCAGTACGAAGTTGCAGATAACAGTATAACAAAGTTCTTCAAAAATTGAAGTTTTCTTATGTTGTTAGCAAATTCGGAATCATTTATTTGATAATAAAATAACCTGCAAAAAGTAGATTTATGAATTTTGATCAAAGAAAAATAGTTTTATACATTAATTTATAGATTTTATATTTCAATAATAAGTTGCTCAAATACATATTTTTCTTCTAGTTTTGTGGATGCAACGTTGAAAAAAGGTCGATCCTGTTACGATTTATTGATTAAACAAATATCTTAAAGTACAATTTTTGGAAATTATTTAAATAATAAAATACTGACGTACTTCAAACTTTAGTGAATTTTTCTATGAATGAAAAAAGAAAGTTTCAAATTGTTACCATACTTTTTAATTTAAAGTTCTATTTAAATGCAAAGTACTGGTGAAACTAGAATTATTCGAAATTTTTGGATTTTACAGCAAAATTTCAAAGTTTAGACACACAATGCGACCCTTAAAAATTTATATATTTCCTGAAGAAATTTTGGCAACACTTATTCAGTAATTAAAAAAAATTAATTATCTTCCCATTAAAAAAAATTGTTGGTGACGTCATAGTTCAAAAATGAGCACCGACTCTAACCAATTGAAATCCTCAAAAGTCCATGTGGAGAAAGCTCATGATTTAGTGGAGCGTTGTGTCGAATATATAATAATTTCATGGGATCTAGAGTAATTAGAATCGTTTTATTTCTTTTTTTTTAGACTAATCAAATTTATTGGATAATCAAATTTTTCTATAAACTTAACGTAAAAATATCTTTCAATAGTCAGTACGAAGTTGCAGATAACAGTATCACAAAGTTCTTCAAAAATTGAAATTTTCTTATGTTGCTAGCAATTGCGGAATCATTTATTTGGTAATAAAATAACCTGTAAAAAGTATATTTATGAATTTTGATGAAAGAAAAATAGTTTTATATATTAATTTATAGATTTTATATTTGAGTAATAAGTTGCTCAAATACATATTTTTCTTCTAGTTTTGTGGATGCAGCGTTGAAAAAAGGTCGATCCTGTTATGATTTATTGATGAAACAAATATCTTAAAGTACAATTTTTGGAAATTATTTAAATAATAAAATACTGACGTACTTCAAACTTTAGTGAATTTTTCTATGAATGAAAAAAGAAAGTTTCAAATTGTTACCATATTTTTTAATTTAAAGTTCTATTTAAGAACAAAGTACTGGCGAAACTAGAATTATTCGAAATTTTAGGATTTTACAGCAAAATTTCAAAGTTTAGACACACGATGCGACCCTTAAAAATTTATATATTTCCTGAAAAAATTTTGGCAACACTTATTCAGTAATTAAAAAAAATAAAATAATTATCTTCCCATTTAAAAAAAAATGTTGGTGACGTCATTGTTCAAAAATGAGCACCGACTCTAACCAATTGAAATCGTCAAAAGTCCATGTGGAGAAAGCTCATGATTTAGTGGAGCGTTGTGTGGAATATATAATAATTTCATGGGATCTAGAGTAATTAGAATCGTTTTATTTCTTTTTTTTAGACTAATCAAATTTATTGGATAATCAAATTTTTCTATAAACTTAACGTAAAAATATCTTTCAATAGTCAGTACGAAGTTGCAGATAACAGTATAACAAAGTTCTTCAAAAATTGAAGTTTTCTTATGTTGTTAGCAAATTCGGAATCATTTATTTGATAATAAAATAACCTGTAAAAAGTAGATTTATGAATTTTGATGAAAGAAAAATAGTTTTATACATTAATTTATAGATTTTATATTTCAATAATAAGTTGCTCAAATACATATTTTTCTTCTAGTTTTGTGGATGCAACGTTGAAAAAAGGTCGATCCTGTTACGATTTATTGATTAAACAAATATCTTAAAGTAGAATTTTTGGAAATTATTTAAATAATAAAATACTGACGTACTTCAAACTTTAGTGAATTTTTCTATGATTGAAAAAAGAAAGTTTCAAATTGTTACCATACTTTTTAATTTAAAGTTCTATTTAAATGCAAAGTACTGGTGAAACTAGAATTATTCGAAATTTTTGGATTTTACAGCAAAATTTCAAAGTTTAGACACACGATGCGACCCTTAAAAATTTATATATTTCCTGAAAAAATTTTGGCAACACTTATTCAGTAATTAAAAAAAATAAATAATTATCTTCCTATTTAAAAAAATTGTTGGTGACGTCATAGTTCAAAAATGAGCACCGACTCTAACCAATTGATATCGTCAAAAGGCCATGTGGAGAAAGCTCATGATTTAGTGGAGCGTTGTGTGGAATATATAATAATTTCATGAGATCTAGAGTAATAAGAATCGTTTTATTTCTTTTTTTTAAACTAATCAAATTCATTGGATAATCAAATTTTTCCATAAACTTAACGTAAAAATATCTTTCAATAGTCAGTACGAAGTTGCAGATAACAGTATAACAAAGTTCTTCAAAAATTGAAGTTTCCTTGTGTTGTTAGCAAACTCGGAATCATTTATTTGATAATAAAATAACCTGTAAAAAGTACATTTATGAATTTTGATGAAAGAAAAATAGTTTTATATATTAATTTATAGATTTTATATTTCAGTAATAAGTTGCTCAAATACATATTTTTCTTCTAGTTTTGTGAATGCAACGTTGAAAAAAGGTCGATCCTGTTATGATTTGTTGATGAAACTAATATCTTAAAGTAAAATTTTTGGAAATTATTTAAATAATAAAATACTGACGTACTTCAAACTTTAGTGAATTTTTCTAGGAATGAAAAAAGAAAGTTTCAAATTGTTACCATATTTTTTAATTTAAAGTTCCATTTAAATGCAAAGTACTGGCGAAACTAGAATTATTCGAAATTTTTGGATTTTACAGCAAAATTTCAAAGTTTAGACACACGATGCGACCCTTAAAAATTTATATATTTCCTGAAGAAATTTTGGCAACACCTATTCAGTAATTAAAAAAAAAATAATTATCTTTCCATTTAAAAAAATGGTTGGTGACGTCATAGTTCAAAAATGAGCACCGACTCTAACCAACTGATATTGTCAAAAGACCAAGTGGAGAAAGCTCATGATTTAGTGGAGCGTTGTGTAGAATATATAGTAATTTCATGAGATCTAGAGTAATTAGAATCGTTTTATTTCTTTTTTTTTAGACTAATCAAATTCATTGGATAATCAAATTTTTCCATAAACTTAACGTAAAAATATCTTTCAATAGTCAGTACGAAGTTGCAGATACAAGTATAACAAAGTTCTTAAAAAATTGAAGTTTTCTTATGTTGTTAGCAAACTCGGAATCATTTGTTTGATAATAAAATAACCTGTGAAAAGTATATTTATGAATTTTGATGAAACAAATATAGTCTTATACATTAATTTATAGATTTTATATTTCTGTAATAAGTTGTTCAAATACATATTTTTCTTCTAGTTTTGTGAATGCAACGTTGAAAAAAGGTCGATCCTGTTATGATTTATGGATGAAACAAATATCTTAAAGTACAATTTTTGGAAATTATTTAAATAATAAAATACTGACGTACTTCAAACTTTAGTGAATTTTTCTATGAATGAAAAAAGAAAGTTTCAAATTGTTACCATACTTTTTAATTTAAAGTTCTATTTAAGTGCGAAGTACTGGCGAAACTACAATTATTCGCAATTTTAGGATTTTACAGCAAAATTTCAAAGTTTAGACACACAATGCGACCCTTAAAAATTTATATATTTCCTGAAGAAATTTTGGCAACACTTAATCAGTGATTAAAAATAAATTATCTTGCCATTTAAAAAAATTGTTGGTGACGTCATAGTTCAAAAATGAGCGCCGACTCTAACCAATTGATATCGTCAAAAGGCCAAATGGAGAAAACTCATGATTTGGTGGAGCGTTCTGTGGAATGAATAATTATTTATTGAGATCTAGAGTAATTAGAATCGTTTTATTTCCTTTTTTTAGATTAATCAAATTTATTGGATAATCAAATTTTTCCATATACTCAATGTAAAAGTGTTTTTTAATAGTCAACACAAAGTTGCAGATAACAGTATAACAAGGACTTTCAAAAAGTGAAGTTTTTTTATGTTATTAGCAACTTCGGAATCATTTATTTGATGACAATAACCTGTAAAAAGTATACCTAAGAATTTTAATGAAGGGAAAATAGTTTTACACATTAATTTATAGACTTTATATTTCAGTAATGAGCTACTCAAATACATGTTTTTCTTCTAGTTTTGTGAATGCAACGTTGAAAAAATATCGATCGTGTTACGATTTATTGAAGAAACAAATATTTAAAAGGACAATTTTGGAAATTATTTTAATAATAAATTACTGACGTACTTCAAAGTTTAGTGATTTTTTTCTATGAATGAAAAAAGAAAGTTTCAAATGGTTACCATACTTTTTAATTTAAATTTTTATTTCAGTGCGAATTATTGATGAAACGAAAATTTTTCGGAAATTTAAGATTTTACAGCAAAATTTAAAAGATTAGACCCACAGTGGAACTCTTAAAAATGTATATATTTTCTAAAGAAATCTTGGAATCATTTATTCAGTAATTAAAAAAAATAATTATCTTCCTATTAAAAAAATTGTTGGTGACGTCATAGTTCAAAAATGAGCACCGACTCTAACCGGTTGATATCGTCAAAAGGCCAAAAGGAGAAAACTCATGATTTGGTTTAGCGTTCTGTGGAATAAATAATTATTTATTGAGATCTAGAGTAATTAGAATCGTTTTATTTCTTTTTTTTAGATTAATTAAATTTATTGGATAATCAAATTTTTCCATATACTCAACGTAAATGTGTTTCTTAATAGTCAATACAAAGTTGCAGATAACAGTATAACAAGGTCCGTCATAAAGTGAAGTCTTCTTATGTTATTAGCAACTTCGAAATCATTAATTTGATGACAATAACCTGTAAAATGTATACCTAAGAATTTTAATGAAGGGAAAATAGTTTTACACATTAATTTATAGACTTTATATTTCAGTAATGAGCTACGCAAATACATGTTTTTATTCTAGTTTTGCGAATGCAACGTTGAAAAAATATCGATCCTGTTATGATTTATTGATGAAACAAATATTTAAAAGTACAATTTTGGAAATTATTTTAATAATAAATTACTGACGTACTTCAAAGTTTGATGTTTTTTTTTCTATGAATGAAAAAAGACAGTTTCAACTGGTTACCATACTTTTTAATTTAAATTTTTATTTAAGTGCGAATTACTGACGAAACGAAAATTTTTCGGAAATTTAAGATTTTACAGCAAAATTTAAAAGTTTAAACACACAGTAGAACTCTTAAAAATTTATATATTTCCTGAAGAAATCTTGGTGTCATTTATTCAGTAATTAAAAAAAATAATTATCTTCCCATTAAAAAAATTGTTGGTGACGTCATAGTTCAAAAATGAGCCCCGACTCTAACCAGTTGATATCGTCAAAAGGCCAAATGGAGAAAACTCATGATTTGGTGGAGCGTTCTGTGGAATAAATAATTATTTATTGAGATCTAGAGTAATTAGAATCGTTTTATTTCTTTTTTTTAGATTAATCAAATTTATTGGATAATCGAATTTTTCCATATACTCAACGTAAAAGTGTTTCTTAATAGTCAATACAAAGTTGCAGATATCAGTATAACAAGGACCCTCAAAAAGTGAAGTTTTTTTATGTTATTAGCAACATCTGAATCATTTATTTGATGACAATTACCTGTAAAAAGTATACCTAAGAATTTTAATGAAGGGAAAATAGTTTTACACATTAATTTATAGACTTTATATTTCAGTAATGACCTACTCAAATACATGTTTTTCTTCTAGTTTTGTGAATGCAACGTTGAAAAAATATCTATCCTGTTATGATTTATTGATGAAACAAATATTTAAAAGTACAATTTTGGAAATTATTTTAATAATAAATTACTGACGTACTTCAAAGTTTGGTAATTTTTTTCCATGAATGAAAAAAGAAAGTTTCAAATGGTTACCATACTTTTTAATTTAAATTTTTATTTAAGTGCGAATTACTGACGAAACGAAAATTTTTCGGAAATTTAAGATTTTACAGCAAAATTTAAAAGTTTAGACACACAGTGGAACTCTTAAAAATTTATATATTTCCTAAAGAAATCTTGGAATCATTTATTCAGTAATTAAAAAAAATAATTATCTTCCCATTAAAAAAAAATTCTTGGTGACGTCATAGTTCAAAAATGAGCACCGACTCTAACCAGTTGATATCGTCAAGAGACCAAATGGAGAAAACTCATGATTTCGTGGAGCGTTCTGTGGAATAAATAATTATTTATTGAGATCCAGAGTAATTAGAATCGTTTTATTTCTTTTTTTTAGATTAATCAAATTTATTGGATAATCAAATTTTTCCATATACTCAACGTAAAAGTGTTTCTTAATAGTCAATACAAAGTTGCAGATAACAGTATAACAAGGACCTTCTAAAAGTGAAGTTTTTTTTATGTTATTAGCAAGTTCGGAATCATTTATTTGATGACAATAACCTGTAAAAAGTATACCTAAGAATTTTAATGGAGGGAAAATAGTTTTACACATTAATTTATAGACTTTATATTTCAGTAATGAGCTACTCAAATACATGTTTTTCTTCTAGTTTTGTGAATGCAACGTTGAAAAAATATCGATCCTGTTATGATTTATTGATGAAACAAATATTTAAATGTACAGTTTTGGAAATTATTTTAATAATAAATTACTGACGTACTTCAAAGTTTGGTGATTTTGTTCTATGAATGAAAAAAGAAAGTTTCAAATGGTTACCATACTTTGTAATTTAAATATCTATTTAAGTGCGAATTATTGACGAAAGGAGAATTTTTCGGAAATTTAAGAATTTACAGCAAAATTGAAAAGTTTAGACACACAGTGGAACTCTTAAAAATTTATATAGTTCCTGAAGAAATCTTGGCATCATTTATTCAGTAATTAAAAAAAAAATATCTTCCCGTTTAAAAAGTTATGGGTGACGTCATATTTCAAAAATGAGCATCGCTACAATTCAATGACTATCGTCAAAAAAAGTCTAACATCGTTAAGTGGTGACAATTCCCTCTCTTAATGTTCCTAAACTTTGCAAAGTGATCTTTGCATTTAAAATACCGTCACGTTCTAACCGCCGCCCATGCCCACAATCCGCTAACGTCAAAAGCGCTTTAAACATGACCTCGCGGCTTATCATTTCGCCGAAGCATTGTCTCTGAAAATGATTAACCTCTGACGTCACTCGAGAAATTTTCAATCACAACCCTCACCGCAGGACTTCCACCACGTTCGACATTTTCGATCCCGATTCAATATTCAGAAAGCGCAACCCGGAACACTCAAATCGTCCTTCAAATAAACTCCCTTTTGAAAAAAAAAACCCACACTTTCGCCAACATCCCCAAAGTTAACCCAGATATTCAACTCACGCCGCTCCACCCTTAATTAAAATTTTTCTCTTCGCCGTATTCACCTGTTGCACGAAATCGCTGACCGGCGAGCTTAATTTCGCCCGCCAAAGTGTTGCATTAACTTTAACTGCGCCACTTCGTCGGCTTATAATGTGCTTTTTAAGCTCGATTTAAGCCTCACTGTTCCATTAAATATATTTTTCTCGGTCGATCAAGTTTTTAACGTTTCGCGAAGGAGACGGAAAATTGAGACGAATCGGGAAAATTAGAGGTGTATTCAAGTCGGTAATTGAATTTCGCATCATACATCCAGTCCTCGGAAAATATTACACTTGGAGCTTTGTTTGCGCGAAATTGCAAGCGGATAATTTTCGGAGCTTAGAGAGAAAAATGGTGGATGCGCCGGGGTTTTATTAAATTTGATTTTCGAAATTAGGCCGGCTTTGAGGGGAAAAAGCTCCCTTAATGCGCGTACACGACGCTTATTACTTAGGAAAGTAATAAGAGCGCGCTCAAGATTACAAAGTGTAGTTTTTCGCGACAATTTTATTTATTAGTTTCGAGTTGCGACGGAGTTTGTAGGTTTTCCGGAGTATTATGTAAATCTCTGCTAATTTGACGCGGGGATATGGAGTAATCATTATTTTATGTTTGTTTTGTGGGTCGGAGATAACGATGGTTATAAGTTTTACGGCGCCGTTGTTGTCGTGTGCGTGGTTGTAAGCTCTCGCCGAAGTCCGAGCTTTCGACGTGTCTAATCACAGTAAAACGTCATTGTTTCAATGACCGTCCTAACTCTGGTGACATGTTTTGTTTAAGCGAAAATCGAATCGCTGTTGGAGTTTGTAAGTTGTAAGTTTGGTGCTAAGATTTCTAAAGAATTGATACGGCGAAACAGACAAAAGCTCTTTGTGTTATTATGTTTTTTTTAATAGAGTACTCAAAAGTGTGGGCATTTTTTTAAATATGGAAACTGGTTAATTAGTTACATTTAATTAAGGGGCAAAAGCTTGTATAAAAGGGAATTAAATTGAGGCTACACAAAAATTTCATGTAACGTTTCATAAAAGAAACTTCTGAGGAATGCAGATGTATAAAAACGTTGCGGATAAAACTGAAAGCTTCAATATACTCTTCCTTAGAAAAATATTTTCTTATTTTCGTGCATTTTCCTTTCAGAAAATATCCCGAGATGTGTTTTATTCTATTTTTAACTTAAACAGCATTTATTTGTGTAATTTTAAATGAAAAATTTTGGGGGTTAAAGTCATTTACTACATCTCAAAATAGCAGATGACAACCTTGCTGTACTCCACGTTGAAACAAAACCGGTTAAAATTCATGTTGAGGTGTATAATTTTTAGTAGCTTTATCAAAAATAATTGCCCCAAATGACTTTCGAATAGGGGGGTTGATTGAAACCTCTGTTAATTCCTGATATCAAGCCTACATCCAATTTTGGGTTTTGGAACAATGAATGATTGTCTCCATTGTTTCGGAAACTGTGAGGACTGAATCGATTTATTTAATAATGCATCAGAAGGAAGAGGAGTCTGCAAACACTTTAAGAAAATTAACAATACATTTTTTTCTGATTTCATGAACGTTTTTTAGTAAGTTTTTCGAATTTTTATAATAAAATAACGCAACAGTGTGTATAATTAAGGTCTTAAATTTTTGCGAACCGGTCTTTTTTCAAGAGTTAATTAACGGAATATTCCATTAAAAAACAAAACAACGGAAAGTCATAGAGATAATTAATGATTTAGTTGTCCCACGCATGAAAACTGATGAAGCAAGGAATGGTTGGAAGATGAGCATAGGTTTATTAAAGAGTCACATGTTTCGAGTGCAGGTAGTCCGCTCGAGGAAATTAAATCGAAGGTAGCAACTTCAGAATTCTTGTAATCTGAGATAAATTGCATTAAAGAAAGCTATTTCAGGTGAGTTGCGTGACGCTGATTAACAACAAATGAAATTACCTTACGTAATGTCGCACAAGTTGATTTTAATGAGCTGCATTTGTAATTCGTTGTAACGAGATTATCAGGTGTCGCAGGTTCAATTTGATGCACAATGTCTCGATTTATTAGTAAGTAAATACGATAAGTACAAGGAAATTCTAGGAGTTGTGCAATTTTTTTCTAAAGTGGAATATGTTCATAACATTATTTACATTTTCCGGGTGGATATTCTGACCACTAAACCATCATGTGTCGTGAAAATATTTCTTCACTTGCCAGGTTATTGTGCTGTCACAAATTTAATTTTAAAATGTCTATCGGACGCTCTGTTCTAAATTCCTAATTTCTATTTTTCCTCTATTTCCGTTTTAGTTTTCGGTGCTTAAACTTTCCTTGTTCTTAATCTATCGTGCTTCTGTCGATTTTCCTCGCCTAAGTTCTTTTAAGTTTATATTGCTTTTTACTATTTCCTTCTCCCCCTTTTTTTTTGGTTATTTTCGAATAAAAACCAAAAATTTGAAAAATCGAAAAATCAAAAGTTTTAAAAATCAAAAATTTTAAAAATCTAAAACACAAGTCGATAGATCGAAAGATCGAGAAATCGAAACAACAAAAAATCGAAAAATCTAAAATTTCAAAATTTCAAAAATTGACAAATAGAAAAAAAATCGAAAAATTAAAATACTGTAAATTGAAGAAACGAAAGATTGAAAAACGATAGTGCGAAACATTAAAAAATCTAAGATTTAATAAATCGAAATATTGAAAAACCGCAAAACTGAAATATCGAAAAACTGAAGGATTAAAAAATTGAGAAATCGAGAAATCGAAAAATTGAAAAATCAAAACCTTAGAAATCGAAATACCGAAAAATTGGACAATCAAAAAATTGAAGAATTGAATAACTGAAAAATCGAGAAATCGAAAAATCAAAATATCGAAAATTGAAAATTTAGGAACGCCAAAAATTGAAAAATCGAACAACTGAACTGAAGTATCAAAATTTTAAAATATGGGAATATTGAGCAATCAGTAACCTGAGAAATCAAAAAAATTGAAAAGTCGAAAAAACGAGAAGTCGAAAAATCAAAAATTTATGAATGCCAAAAATTGAATAACCGAAAAATCTAAAAATTGAGGAATCGGAACCTTGAAACTGTGGAAAATTGAGAAAACGAAAAATTAAAAATCGAGAAATCAAAAACCTAAAATTTAATAAACCGAAATATTAAAAAATCGCAAAGTTGAAAAATTGATAAATTAAAAAATCGAAAAATTGAAAAATTCGAAAACTAAAACACTGAAAAAACTGAGAAATTGAGTAATCGAAAAGTTGAAAAAGCGAAAACCTGATAAATTAATATACCGAAAAATTGAATAATCAAAAAACTGATGAAGAGAAAAACTAAAAATCTGAAAAATCTGGAAATGGGAAAATCAAAATATTGAAAAGCCAAAAAATTGATTAATCTAAATATCGAAAATCGAAAATTTAAGTACGCCAAAAATTGAAAATTTGAAAAATCGTGGGATTAAAGAATCAAAATTTTGAAATATCGGAAAAATGAACAATAGAAAAATAAAAAGTCGAAAAATGGGAACATTTTTGACACATCGGGAAATTGAGGTAATCCCAAAACTGAATGAGTAATCGAAAATTTGAAAATTGAAAAATTGAAAAATCAAGAAATCCAAATTCGAAAAATTGAATGTTTAAAAACTGAAAAATTGAAAAATCGAGAAATAGAAAAATCAATCAAAGAAGGAATCGACAAGTCGAATTTTCAGAAACTCAAAAACAAATCCAAAAATTTAAAAATTAAGGAATCGAAAACTTTAAACGGTGGAAAATTGGGCAATCGAAAAATGAAAATATCGAAAAATGGAAAAATTTAAAACATTGGGAAATTGAAGTAATATCCCAAAGCTGCATGAGTAATTGAAAAATTGAGAAATTGAAAAATCAAGAAATTGAAAAATCGAAATTTGAAGAATCAAAAACTGAAAAATTGAAAAATCGAGAAATCGAAATATCTAAAATTAAAACATCGAAAAATTGAAAAATCAAAAATCTGAGAAATCGAAAAATTGAAAAATTGCAAAATTGAAAAATTGAAAAGTCGAAAAATCGAGAAATAGCAAAATCAATTAAACAAGGAATCGAGAAATTGAAAAATTAATTACTTAGGAATGCCGAAAATTGAATAACTGAAAAATTTAAAAATTGAGGAATCGAAAACTTGAAACAGTGGAAAATTGAGAAATCGAAAAATAAAAAATCGAGAAATCAAAAACCTAATTGAGAAATTAAGAAGTCGAAAAGTTGAAAGATTAAAAACCTGAGAAACTGAAATATTGAAAAATTAGATAATCAAAAATTGAAGAATTGATAAACTGAAAAACCGAGAAATCGAGAAATGGGAAAATCAAAATATCGAAAAATGGAAAAATTGATTAACCGAGATATCGAAATTCGAAAATTTAGGAACGTCAAAAATTAAAAATTGAAAAATCGAAGAATTGAGGAATCAAAATTTTGAAATAATCGGAAAATTGAGCAATCTAAAAATAAAAAAGTCGAAAAATTTGAAACATCGGGAAATTGAATTCCAAAACTGAAAAAGTTGAAAATTGAGAAATTGAAAAATCGAAATATCGAAAAATTGAAGAATCAAAAACCTGAGAAATTGAAAAATCGAGAAAGCGAAAAATCTAAAATTTAAAAAATCGAAAAATTGAAACATTGAAAAGTGGAAAAATCGAGAAATAGAAAAATCAATTAATCGAAGAATCCGGAAATAAAAAATCGATAAATCAAAAACCTAAAATTTAATAAATCGAAATAATAAAAAATTGCAAAGCTGAAAAATTGAAAATTGAAAAATCGGAAGATTGAAAAATTCGAAAACTGAAACATTGAAAAAAACTGGGAAATTGAGAAATCGAAAATTTGAAAAATCAAAAACATGAGAAAATGAAATACTGAAAAATTGGATAATCAAAAAATTGAAGAACTGAAAAATCGAGAAATGGGAAAGTCAAAATATGGAAAAGTCAAAAAATTGATTCATCGAGATAGCGAAAATCAAAAATTTAAGAATGCCAAAAGTTGAAAAATCGAAAAACTGAAGAATCAAAATTTTGAAATAATGGAAAATTGAAAATTCGAAAAATAAAACTCAAAAACTTAAAATTTAATAAATCGAAATATTGAAAAATCGCAAAGCTGAAATATCAAAATATCCAAAGAATCAAAAATTCTAAAACTGAAACATTGAAGAAAATTGAGAAATTGAAAAGTTGAAAAAACAAAAAACTGGGAAATTGAAATACTGAAAAATTGGATAGTCAAAAAATTGAAGAATTGAAAAACTGATTATTTGAGATATCGAAAATCAAAAATTTAGGAACGCCAAAAATTGAAAAAATGAAAAATCGTACAACTGAAGAATCAAGTTCGAAAAGTTGACAAGTAGAAAAATTGAAAAATCGAAAACCTGAGAAATGGAACAACAGAAAAATGGGAAAATCGACAAATTGAAGAACTGCAAAACGGAGAAATCGAGAAGCCGAGGAATCGAATATCGAAATGTCTAGAAATCGAGAATTGGGGAAATCAAGACATCGAAAAGTCGAAAAATTGATTAATTAAGAAATCGAAAAGCGAAAACTGAAAAAACCGACAAAAATAAAAAATGGAGAGGTCAAAAATTTGAAAAATCGAGAAATTGATTTAAAAAATCCCAAAACTGAAATATCCAAAAATTGAGTAATCCAAAAATTGATCATTAAGAAATCGAAAAATCTATAATTTAAAAAAATCGAAAATTGAAAAATCAAAAATTGAAAAATCAAAAATTTGGGAAATCGAAAAACTGAAAAATTGAAAAATCGGAAAGTTGAAAAGTAGACGAATCAAAAAATCTAAAAATCGAAAAATCGGAAACTTAGGAAAACCAAAAATCGAAAAATTTAAAAATTAAGGAATCGAAAACTTGGAACATCGGAAAAGTAAGACATCGAAAAATCGAGAAATAACATAATTGAAAAATCTCATAACTGAAATATCAAAAAATTGAGTAATCGAAAAATTGAAAATCGAGTAATTGAAGAATTGAAAATAAAGAAAACGATCGACAAGTCTAGAAATCGAGAATTGGGAAAATCAGAATTTCGAAAAGTCGGAAAATTGATTATTTGAGAAATTGAAATGCGAAAACTGAAAAAACCGAGAAAAATAAAAAACCGGGAAGTCGAAAATTTGAAAAATCGAGAAATTGAATTGAAAAATCCCAGAACTGAAATATCCAAAAATTGAGTAATCGAAAAATTGACAATTAAGAAATTGAGAAATCGAAAAATCTATAATTTAAAAAAATCGAAAAATTGAAAAATCAAAAACTTGGAATATCGAAAAACTGAAAAATTGGAAATTTGTAAAATCGATAAATCGAAAAGTTGAAAAGTAGACGAACCGAAAAATCGGAAACTTAAGAAGGCCAAAAATCGAAAACTTTAAAAATTGAGGAATCGAAAATTTAAAAAATCGAGAAAACGAGAAGTCGAGGAATCGAATATCGAAAAGTCGAGCAATCAAGAAATTGAAAAATCAAAAATCGAAAATCGGAAAATTGAATCGAAATTTTGAAATATCGGAAAATTGAGAAATTGAAAAATAAAAAACCGGGAAATCGAAAATTTGTATTAATTGAGAAAATGAGAAGTGGACGAATCGAGTAAGGGGAATATCGAAAACTTAGGAACGCCAAAAATTGAAAAATTGAAAAATCGGGAAATTGAATCAAAATTTTGAAATATCGGAAAATTGAGAAGTCGAAAAATAAAAACACCTAGAAATCGGAGAACTGAAAAATTCCTAAACAAAACTATCCAAAAATTGGGTAATAATCGAAAGTTGAAAAATCGAAAAGTCAAGTTTTGATGAAGATGAAGATGGACGATAAATTTTGATTAACGATTTTCTGTGCTTCCCATAACTTAAGCATTCAATTCTGCAATTTCAAAGTTAAATTGGAAAATAGTGTTATACAATTTGGATTTTTTTTCCAAAAATATGGATGCCTAGGGTACAAACCCAACACGAATTCATAAACTACAAGTGGAGGTGTATATTATTTTATACAATTTAAATACCATTTACTATTGTAAAAGTTGCAGACAGACAGACGGAAACGGGAAACCTATTTTTTCGTACTGTATGAGTCATAAAACATCGATTAATTATAATATTTCTTTCATTTACGCTCGGGAAGTAAAATGTGTTAGTCAAAGTTCACAAAAAACACCTTGTCCACGTGACCCGACGACCCCAGAGAAGCTAAATCCCGCCAACAATCCCGTCTCCATTAAAAAAAATCCCGTCCTTTCGCAACAAAATCAAAACTGTTGATACCGATAGGGGGTAAATGTACTTCTCAGCACGCCCTCTGTTCCGTCGTTCGGCTTTTAACTCAATTGATGCACTAAACGGTTTCATATTTAACTTACAAGATTTTGCGTTAAAGCCCTTGTCAAAGCGTCGCGGGGGTCGTTGAATTATATTTTTAGCGTGTGGGAGAGAAAAAGCACGACCTCAATGCGAGATAACTAACCTTATCGAAAAGAGTTACCGGAAAGTGACGGCCTTTGATCTCGATTCTGCAACAATTAACGAACGTTATTCAGGTTTTAATTGAGCGGAAAGTCAACGTACTGGCGAATGTCGTCATTAATTAAGAATTTGTAATTATTAGGATGCAAAAATACGCGCACAAGTAATTGGAGAAAATAGAAAAGAGTTTCCTTCGTTCGGGTTCGGGAGTGTTTCTCCCGTTTTAATCGTTTGATTTATATGGACGTTTTTATTTGGACAGGCGCCGCCTTAATTGCGTCCCGGTGCACCCGAATTTTATGAATATTCACCAGGTTCAAACATCGTTCGTTTATAATTTTTTATGAATATTAATTTTCGGGATCGCGCTAGGCGGAAACGTGTTTCGATGTTGCGGGTGTGTACGAAGTTTGCTTTTCTAAACCGCTACACAAAACAACGGTGCACAAATGCACTTCGAACCACAGGAGTTTGTAAATGAACGTGTCTGAGAATTTCATCCTCTAGCGAGTCTTGTTTGCTTCTTCTATATCAAAGGAATTTTTGGATGTTTGCTTATGTCGTTTTTCATCATAACTATTTGATTTATTCAATCCGATTCAATTATATACGACGGATTGAAATTTGGAAAATGTCAAGGAATTCGTCGCGGAACGTGAACGTAAAAGCTAAGGATATGGAAAGAATTTTCTCTGGTGGTGTAATTCGAGTGGTCTGGGGATGATTGTCTGAGGCGTTGTTGTTTGTTAAATGTTGGAAGGGAGGCGTTAATTTGATGGACCGTGTTTGGTAGATTTTAATTAATGTGAAAACAAAAATTTCCGGTTTGACTGAAATTTGGTTTCTAGACTAATCTTGCATCGCTGACTCCGTTTCTGGTATTAGTTGTTCAAAATTGTCGCTACTTTAAACGAAATCCTTGTTTAATCCATTCTCAAAAACCAAACTTAAATTTTGACGGTTCATAAATCCGGAAGGACATAAAATTCCGGGTTCCGGTTTTCACCATTCAATTTCTTCAAGTTTTTTAGTCGCATTGCTTGATTTTCAGTCCGGATTCTACTTTCGTTTAGAGTCCACGAACAAAAATATCGGACGGTGTCATTTTTTGGAAGTGAGGAATATTAAAAAAAAAAAAAAATCAAAAGTACCCGGAGGAATTTTTTGAGTTCTGACTATTCTTCAGGAGGTTCAGATTAGTGAAGGGAGTAATTTTCAGATAAATCGGGGTTCGTTTAAGGGAGAAAGCTTGACTTGGTCTAAATCCTGAAAATTTCACAAAACGATTCTTTCGAAAAAATGAAGTAAAAACAAAAATTTCCGATTTGACTGAAATTTGGTTTCTAGACTAATTTTGCATCGCTGACTCCGTTTCTGGTATTAGTTGTTCAAAATTGTCGCTATTTTAAACGAAATCCTTTTTTAATCGATTCTCAAAAACTAAATTTAAAATTTGACGGCTCATAAGTCTGTAAGGGCATAAGATTTCGTGCTCCGGTTTTCACCATTCAACTTCTTAAAGTCCTTTAATCGCATTGGTTGATTTTCAGTCCAGATTCTACTTTCGTTTAGAATCGACGAACAAAAATATCGGACGGTGTCATTTTTCGGAAGTGTCGAATATTAAAAAATTCGAAAAAAAAAAGAAGGACCCGGAGACATTTTTTGAGTTCTGATTATTCTTCAGGAGGTTCAGATTAGTGAAGGGAGTAATTTTCAGATAAATCGGGGTTCGTTTAAGGGAGAAAGCTTGACTTGGTCTAAATCCTGAAAATTTCACAAAACGATTCTTTCGAAAAAATGAAGTAAAAACAAAAATTCCCGATTTGACTGAAATTTGGTTTCTAGACTAATTTTGCATCGCTGACTCCGTTTCTGGTATTAGTTGCTCAAAATTGTCGCTATTTTAAACGAAATCCTTTTTTAATCGAATCTCAAAAACTAAATTTAAAATTTGACGGCTCATAAGTCTGTAAGGGCATAAAATTTCGGGTTGCGGTTTTCACCATTCAACTTCTTAAAGTCTTTTAATCGTATTGGTTGATTTTCAGTTCAGATTCTACTTTCGTTTAGAATCGACGAACAAAAACATCGGACGGTGTCATTTTTCGGAAGTGTTGAATATTAAAAAATTCGAAAAAAAAAAGAAGGACCCGGAGACATTTTTTGAGTTCTGATTATTCTTCAGGAGGTTCAGATTAGTGAAGGGAGTAATTTTCAGATAAATCGGGGTTCGTTTAAGGGAGAAAGCTTGACTTGGTCTAAATCCTGAAAATTTCACAAAACGATTCTTTCGAAAAAATGAAGTAAACACAAAAAATTCCGATTTGACTGAAATTTGGTTTCTATACTAATTTTGCATCGCTGACTCCGTTTCTGGTATTAGTTGTTCAAAATTGTCGCTATTTTAAACGAAATCCTTTTTTAATCCATTCTCAAAAACTAAATTTAAAATTTGACGGCTCATAAGTCTGTAAGGGCATAAGATTTCGGGTTCCGGTTTTCACCATTCAACTTCTTAAAGTCTTTTAATCGGATTGGTTGATTTTCAGTCCAGGTTCTACTTTCGTTTAGAATCGACGAACAAGAACATCAGACGGTGTCATTTTTCGGAAGTGTCGAATATTAAAAAATTCGAAAAAAAAAAGAAGGACCCGGAGACATTTTTTGAGTTCTGATTATTCTTCAGGAGGTTCAGATTAGTGAAGGGAGTAATTTTCAGATAAATCGGGGTTCGTTTAAGGGAGAAAGCTTGACTTGGTCTAAATCCTGAAAATTTTACAAAACGATTTTTTCGAAAAAATGAAATAAAAACAAAAATTTCCGATTTGACTTAAATTTGGTTTCTAGACTAATTTTGCATCGCTGACTCCGTTTCTGGCATTAGTTGTTCAAAATTGTCGCTATTTTAAACGAAATCCTTTTTTAATCCATTCTCAAAAACTAAATTTAAAATTTAACGGCTCATAAGTCTGTAAGGGCATAAGATTTCGGGTTCCGGTTTTCACCATTCAACTTCTTAAAGTCTTTTAATCGCATTGGTTGATTTTCAGTCAAGATTCTACTTTCGTTTAGAATCGACGAACAAAAACATCGGACGGTGTCATTTTTCGGAAGTGTCGAATATTAAAAAATTCGAAAAAAAAAGAAGGGCCCGGAGACATTTTTTGAGTCCTGATTATTCTTCAGGAGGTTCAAATTAGTGAAGGGAGTAATTTTCAAATAAATCGGGGTTCGTTTAAGGGAGAAAGCTTGACTCCTGAAAATTTCACAAAACGATTCTTTCGAAAAAATGAAGTAAAAACAAAAATTCCCGATTTGACTGAAATTTGATTTCTAGAGTAATTTTGCATCGCTGACTCCGTTTCTGGTATTAGTTGTTCAAAATTGTCGCTATTTTAAACGAAATCCTTTTTTAATCCATTCTCAAAAACTAAATTTAAAATTTGACGGCTCATAAGTCTGTAAGGGCATAAGATTTCGGGTTCCGGTTTTCACCATTCAACTTCTTAAAGTCTTTTAATCGGATTGGTTCATTTTCAGTCCAGATTCTACTTTCGTTTAGAATCGACGAACAAAAACATCGGACGGTGTCATTTTTCGGAAGTGTCGAATATTAAAAAATTCGAAAAAAAAAGAAGGACCCGGAGACATTTTTTGAGTTCTGATTATTCTTCAGGAGGTTCAGATTAGTGAAGGGTGTAATTTTCAGATAAATCGGGGTTCGTTTAAGGGAGAAAGCTTGACTTGGTCTAAATCCTGAAAATTTCACAAAACGATTCTTTGTTGAAATAAATATTTATTTGATTGTATCATTTACTAACGATAAACCTGATGAGTGAAGCCAAAAACGTGAATCTGATTGGAAACTTGCTCTTTTATTTATAAGTGTAAATGGGCAAGAATATGAATTATATAATTAATAATAAATATGGAAATTGTTTGGGGTAAATCGAGAAATTTAAGATAAATATTTTAAAACCATTTTCTCTGCTTTCAGCTAATCCATTAAAGATGAACTTAATCCAACATATTCTATATTTAAATTCATCCCGCGCTAAGCGAGGAAACGAGATACCTATGTTTTCGCATTCTAGGGGTCGTGAAAAGTCGAGAGAACATAAAAGTAACCAGTCGCCCAATTGTGGAAAATTGTAAGACCCCCATTTAGCGCATCGTCATAGGGGAAGCAATTTTTTGCGTTTGGTGCGGGGGTGTGGGACAATGTCCTTTTCAGACCGGATTGTTTGCCTAATCTATGAACTAATCAGATATGAAGTCGCCATAAAAGCTTCTGCCGGGACCAATTTTAGCGGAAATACCGCGAATCCATTAACCGATTTTGCGGAATTATTTTCAATGGGGGATATCGAATTCAGTCTTTTATGCCAAGCGGTGCGCTAATGTGATTTTCTAGCGCTGAAGGATATAGGAATTGGCGTGTTCTTTTTGATTTTTAAATTAGATATTAGTTAGAGTTCGCTAAATCATTTTTGATAACTTCGTTTTCGTATAAATGGCAGACGGTTATTTCGATGGAACTCCCACGTCTCTGAAATACAATCCAACAAATTCCGCTTATTTGAAAAGACGAAGATTGTTTGCAATTGTTGCTTTCTGATGACATTTATAAAGTAAAAACCAGTGGCGCAGCTTTGAGTCTTTCAGTTTTCCACCTTTTGAATTTTTCAATTTTAGGATATGCAAGTCTTCGAATTTTCATTTTTAAATTATTCGGTTTTCGGATTTTGCAATTTTTCGAATTGCAATTTCACGAGTTTTCAATTTTTCATGTCTTCAATTTTTCGGTTTTTGAGTGTTGTGATTTTAACTTTTTTCTTTGTTCATTATGAAGTAGTAGCCCCGCTCACCCGCCCTCAATTTTTTTGGAGGATATGTGATTTGCCAAAGTCAGTTTTATCTTAGCAAGTATTAACCCCGCCCACCCACCCTCAATTTTCTTAGCGAATACGTCATTTGCCAAGAGGATTGAAACATCAGAGAATGAAAATTCGAAAAATTGAGTAAACAAAATATAAAACGTTGAAAAAATAAAGGTAATGCAAAACGACAAATTGTGACGCAAAATCGAGAAAATGAAAATTAAAAAATCGGAAAAATGAAAAATAAAAATCATGAACTTAATTGAAGAATTGAAGAATCGAAGAATTAAAAGTTGTTTCGTTTCGGTTTTTTATTTTCTCTATTTTTTCAATTTTTCGATTTTGCAATGTTCCGATTTTATATTTTTTTGTATTTCCAACTTCAATTTCCAATTTTGTTTTGTTTTTTCAATTTTAGGATCTGCAATTCTTCGAGTTTTCATTTTTAAATTATTCAGTTTTTAGATTTTGCAATTCTTTGATTTGAAATTTCACGGGTTTTCCAATTTTAATTTTTCAATTTTTCGAGTTTTGCAATGTTCTGGTTTTATCTCTTTTCTTTTTTCATTGTGAAGATAAAATGTTTCTAGTTTTCATGTTAAATGCGGAATAATAACTACAATTTGTAAAAATGTTCACGCTTCAGTTTTACGATTTTAGAATTTTTTTCATTTATTGGATTTTAAAATTTTTTCACTGATTCGATTTTTAATTTTTCAGTTTCGCGATATTTAATTTTTCAATTTTTCAATATTTCAACAATTTTTCCACATTTTTGGATTTTCGGATCACATAAAAAAAATTCCTCCTCTCGAATTTCGTTCTTCTTTTCGATTTTTGCCAAAATCAGTCTTATGTTAGCAAGTACTAGCCCCGCCCACCCACCCTTTATTTTTTAGAGGATACGTCATCTGCCAAAGTCATTCTTATTGTAGCAAGTATTAGCCCCCGCCCACCCACCCGCCATTTTTTTAGAGGATATGTTATTTGCCAAAGTCAGTTTTATCGTAGCAAGTATTAACCCCGCCCACCCACCCTCAATTTTTTTTAGAAAATACGTCATTTGCCAAAATCAGTCTTATCTTAGCAAGTACTACTACAATTTTTAAGTTTTTCGATTTTAGTTGTTCAATTTTTCATTTTTCGTTTCTACAATTTTTCGATTTTCAATTTTCGATTTTTTAATTTTCGCTTCTCTAATTCAATTTGTTCATATTTTTTTGGTTTATCGATTTTTCATTTTTGTTATTTTTCAAGTTTTTGGATCAAAAAAATGAAAAAACTGCAAAATCGAAAAATTTAAAAATCGAGGATTGAAAGATCAAAGAATGAAAATTCGAAAAATTGACTAAATATAACATAAATTTGAAAAAACCTTGAAAAATAAAGGAAATAAAAAAAAATTGTGACAAAATCGAGAAAATGAAAATTAAAAATCGGAAAATTGAAAAATAAAATTAAAAACTTGATTGAAGAATTGATGAATCGAAAAATTAAAAATTGTTTCTAGGTACAATTTTTTTCGTTTCGGTTTTTTATTGTCGTTATTTTTTCAATTTTTCAATGTTCCGATTTTATTTTTTTTTTGTAATTTCACGAGTTTTGGTTTTAATTTTAAATGTGTAATAATAACTACTCCCTATAATTTTACAAATTTTTCACTTTTTCAGTTTTACGATTTTAGAATTTTTTTATTTATTGGATTTTAAAACTTTTTTTTATTCGATTTTTAATTTTTCAGTTTCGCGATTTTTAATTTTTCAGTTTCGCGATTTTTAATTTTTCAGTTTCGCGATTTTTAATTTTTCAAATTTTCGATCTTTTAATGTTACAGTTTTTCCACTTTATTCTATTATTTTTTGATTTTACACTTTTTGGGTTTTCTAATTTATGGATTGGATTCGTTTTGTCTTCTTTCCAGTTTTTCTATTCATTAATTTTTTTGATTAATTTTAGTACATCAAAATTACTAAAATGTTAATAATATGCCAAGTGTCCCGCCCACCCACCCTAAATTTTCTTAGAGAATATATCATTTTCCTAAATCAGTCTTACTGTACTACTACAATTTTTAACTTTCTCGATTTTAGTTTTTCAATGTTTCATTTTTCCGTTTCTTCAGTTCTTCGATTTCCAATTTTCGATTTTCCACTGTTTTGATTTTTTAATTTTCAGTTTTTTTATTTTTCAAGTCAAAAAAATGGAAAAACTGCAAAATTGAAAAATCAAAAATGAACACTGCAAAATCTAAACATTGGAAATTGGAAAAAGAAACGAAAAGTTCAAAAGGGAAAGATTGAAAATTGAGAAACTTGAAAATCGAAAAAGCCCAAAATCGAGAAAACGAAATAAAAATCCAAAAATTGCAAAATTGAAGGATTTAAAAATTAGAAAATCGAGGATTGAAAAATCAAAGAATGAAAATTCGAAAAATTGAGTAAATAAAATATACAATCTAAAAAAAAAACGTGGAAAAAATACAGGAAATGAAAAAACGAAAAATTGTAACATAAAAAATCAATAACTTAATGAGGAGAATGGAAGAATCGAAAAAATAAAAATTGTTTCTACAATTTTTTTCGTTTCGGATTTTGTTTTCTTTATTTTTTCAATTTTTCGGTTTTCAACGATTTTAGAACTTTTCCATTTTTCAATTACTGGATTTTAAAACGTTTTCATTTATTTGGTTTTTCAGTTTTTCGATTTCTAATTTTTCGCTATTTCATTTTTCAATCTTTCGATCTTTCAACTTTACAACTGAACCTACTATAATTTTCCGTTATTATAATTTTTGAACTTTCGCATTTTTCGATTCGATTCGTTTTTCATTTTTATCAGTCGATTTTTCAGTTTTTTCAGATTTTTGGTTTTTCAGTTTTTAATTTTTGGATTTTTCAAATTTCGAATGAAAGAATTTGCAAAAAATGTAAAATTTAAAATCAAAATTTGAAAAACAAAAAAGTACAAAATAAAAACTTTGAAAAATCAAAAATTGGAAAACAAGAAAAAACGAAATATATTGTAAAATCTAAATATTGAAAATTAAATAAATTGGAAAATCGGACAAATGGAAATAAAAAAATTGCAAGATTGAAAAATTTAAAAATCGGAAAATCGAGGAACTGAAAAATCAAAGATTGAAAATTTGAAAAAATACAGAAAATAAAAAACGAAAAATTGTGATATAAAATAGAGAAAATCAAGATTAAAAAAAATCAGGAAAATGAAAAATAAAAACCAGAACTTGAAAAATCGTGGAAACTAAAAATTAAAAATGGGGAAACTGAAAAAAAATCGAAAAATTTAATCAAAAAGCCAAAAAATGAAAAACCGAAAAATCGAAAGATTCAGAATTTAAAAAATCGGATCATTGAAAAACTGAAACGCTGAAGAATCGGACAATCGGAAAATTGAAGAATCGAACTGAAAAATCGAGAGCTTGAAAAATTCCAAAATGACGAAAAATTGGAAAATCAGAACATGGAAAAAACGCAAAATTGAAAAATCAAAAATGAACACTGCAAAATCTAAACATTGGAAATTGGAAAAAGAAACGAAAAGATCAAAATGGAAAGATTGAACATTGAGAAACTTAAAAATCGAAAAAGCCCAAAATCGAGAAAACGAAATAAAAATCCAAAAAGTGCAAAATTGAAGGATTTAAAAATTAGAAAATCGAGGATTGAAAGATCAAAGAATTAAAATTAGAAAATATAAAATCGAAAAAAACGTCGAAAAAATAAAGAAAATGGAAAAACGAAAAATTGTAACTTAAAATTAAAAAATCGGAAAAATGTAAACTAAAAATCAAGAACTTAATGAGAAAAATTAAAGAATCGAAAAATTAAAAATTGTTTCTACAATTTTTTCGTTTCGGATTTTGTTTTCTTTATTTTTTCAATTTTTCGGTTTTTCAACGATTTTAAACTTTTCCATTTTTCAATTATTGGATTTTAAAACTTTTTCATTTATTTGGTTTTTCAGTTTTTCGATTTCTAATTTTTCGGTATTTCATTCTTCAATCTTTCGATCTTTCAACTTTACAACTGAACCTACTATAATTTTCCGTTATTATAATTTTTGAACTTTCGCATTTTTCGATTCGATTCGTTTTTCATTTTTATCAGTCGATTTTTCAGTTTTTTCAGATTTTTTGGTTTTTCAGTTTTTAATTTTTCGATTTTTCAAATTTTGATTGAAAGAATTCGCAAAAATTGTAAAATTTAAAATCAGAATTGCAAAATCAAAAAAGTACAAAATAAAAACTTTGAAAAATCAAAAATTGGAAAACAAGAAAAAACGAAATATATTGTAAAATCTAAATATTGAAAATTAAATAAATTGGAAAATCGGACAAATGGAAATACAAAAACTGCAACATTGAAAAATTTAAAAATCGGAAAATCGAGGAACTGAAAAATCAAAGATTGAAAATTTGAAAAAAATACAGAAAATAAAAAACGAAAAATTGTGATGTAAAATAGAGAAAATGAAAATTAAAAAATCAGGAAAATGTAAAATAAAAATCAGAACTTGAAAAATCGAGGAAACGAAAAATTGAAAAATCGAAAAATTAAAAATTGAGAAACTGAAAAAAACATTAAAAATAGAGAAATCGAAAGATTCGAAATTTAAAAAATTGAACCATTGAAACCCTGGAAAACTGAAGAATTTGGAAATTTGAAGAATCGAACAACTGAAAAATCGAGAGCTTGAAAATTTCCAAAATGACGAAAAATTGAAAAAACGAAACTTGGAAAAAATGCAAAATAGAAAATTCTAAAAATTGAAAAGCCGAAAAGTCGAAAAACCGCGAAATCTAAAAACTGAAAATTCGAAAAATTGAAATCTGAAACATTGAAAAATCGAAATAGCCGAAAATCGAAAAGTTAAAACTGAATGATCTAAAAATTGGAAATCAAGAATTTGAAAAATTGAAAATCGAAAGATTAAAAACTGAGAAACTTAAAAATCGAAAAAACGAAAAAGTATATTGTAAAATCTCAATACTGAAAATTAAAGAAATGGAAACTGGAAATGATACAAAAACTGCAACTTTGAAAAATTTAAAAATCGGAAAATCCAGGAATTGAAAAATCATAGAATGAAAATTTGAAAAAATAAATGAAATGAAAAATTGTAATGTAAAATAGAGAAAATAAAACTTACAAACTTAGGAAACTGAAAAAAAATCAAGAATTTGAAAAATCGAGGAAACTAAAAATTGAAATATCCAGAAATCAAAAATTGAGAATCTAAAAAATCGAAAATTGGAAGTCAAGAAACTGAAAAATTTTATTTTTTTATGATAAAAAAAATAAAAGTTAAAAGAAACATATGTATGTAATGTTAAATTTTCGGGAAAACGGACATTTTGAGATGACGTCATCGATTTTTTAGAATAAATTTTGATTAAAGATTTACCAAGATTACAATAACCTTAAAACGTTTGCAATATTTCAAAGCATTTGGTTTTGCTGTTTCAAAGTCAAATTGCAAAATATTTTACAATTTTAATTTTTTGTCCAAAAATCTGGATGTATAGGGTAAAAACTCAACACGGATTCATACATCACAAATGCTTATTTTATTAAATTAAAAGAAATATTTTGTTGTCATTTTTTTAAAATACCTATTCCAAATATACATACAAAATCAGACAGGCAGACAGACAGACAGACAGACAGACAGACAGACAGACAGACATGCAGACAGACAGACGGAAACGGGTATTTTAGAGGGCATAAAGTTCACGCTCAGGAAGTAAGAAAATAGTTAAATTCATCCAATACTGTACACTTACAATACTTCAAAAGTAATAGAAGCGCATTCAAGGTGTCGTTTACGTGCGGTGAATCGTGTCGTAATCCAATCTAATCTTAATGAGACCTGAAAGGTCATGTTGGCACGATACCTTTTGCGTTAATTAATACTGTTGCTTGAGCATAGTACTGTAGTAGTACATTTTTTACCCTGAATATAATAAATAGGGGAAATATCTGTTAAGAAAATTTGAACAATGAACTTAATTTAGCCCAACAATTACAACAACGGTGCATTTGTGTGCAACTCGTGTGTAAAGTGTCTATTTACACCCGCTTTCGTTCGTTCTCTCCACACTATCCAATCTCACAACCCATTCATGTACAATACACCAAAAACTGCGCAAACAAGACAAAACAAAAACAAACTCAGTTTTCACTAAACGACCAACCGAGTTTTACTAGTTGCATACCTCGCAAAATCCCTCAAGAATTTTAATAACAAACGTTTTCATTAACCGAAACTATTCCGGCTGAAATTTCCGGTGTTTTCGCTTCGGTAAACGTTTTTCCACGCATAATGGAAAATGGAAGGCGGCATTTTTATCGGCCGCCGAACGGATCGAAATTAGTCATCATTTTAATTAAAACGGGACATTCCGAATGCCGCCACCAAAGATAATTTAAAGTCATGTCAGGTGGTCGCAGTCACGTATTTCCGCCGTTTGGGAGGGTAAATGTCAATTATCGGTTACAAACGAGGCCGAAGCCTGTCACAAACTCCGCAAATAAATCAAATAATCATCGTTTTCAATTTTTAACTGGATTGTGAATGAATTTCTGGCGGGTTTAATTTGTACGATCGTGCGGGGACGCGGAAATGGCGCAGTCAACAGGTCCGGACACGGATCTAAGTTTAATTACGACAGATACGTACTTAGAGTTTTTTGATGTTTAATTTGATTTTTTGTACGTAAGTATTATTTTATTGTGTGTGTTTGTTTATTTATTTATTTTTGGCTGTAATTGCCACTGGTATTAATTGTAGCTTAACGAAGTGTTTCATTGTAGATGATCGTTCCGAAAAAACGGACGGCTTTGTTGGTCGACAGACTGATGGTCGCTTTGCAGCAGGCGATCGAGGAGGAGGAGGCGGCGAACCGAGTCGATGGGCCCCCTTTGACGGATGGATACTCGCTGAGTCCGGAAGAAGTTCGAAAGGTATAGACATTTATGTTTTTTTTTCGATTTCTGGAGCGGAATAGATCGAGAAATTAATAAGGTGTTGCTGAGGCGTAAATAAGATCACATTTCCAATTATCTAGGAGTTGATGTCGTCGAGATTTGTTTTTTTCGTTTAGTAGTTTGTAAGGTGAGAAGGGCGAGTTGATTCGGTCGCTTCGGCCTTTTGGGAAAAAGTGCGTGTGCGTATACGGTAATTAAAATCTGTCTGTTCGCAAAATAGGGCTTGATTTATGAGTCTGACTTTGTTAATATCGCAATTGCAAATTGGCTGTTCACCGTGGAGAAAGGAATTAAATTAAGTTTCCTCTTGGGTCGTGTTAAAGCAATTTGGGCATGCACGGATTTACCTTTAGCTATGTTTATGGAGTTTTCGGTTTATTATTTATTTGAGTGTATTTTAGAAAGACGAAGAAATTAAAGCAAAAATTAATCTATTAAAACTTAATTGGCGAACTTTGTGTATACATTGAACGAACTTTGAGGAGGGTTGAACTTTGCTTTGTGCTTTTTGGTGCTCATTGTGCATGCACGGGAGAAAGTTCTACGTTGTAGAACACCCCCACATTTTTTCTAAAACGATGTTTTTATTTCTTGAGCATAAGGTGCTGGTAGGAAGATAATATCCGAAACTGCTGAAATTTACATTAGTATTTTTTTTAAATAAGATACCCTGCACTTCAGTTTTCACTCTAGAAGTCTAGATTTTTGGAAAAAATTGATTATTATTTTCATTACTTTGGCAGTTTTCCGTAAAATCTAAAATCTGAAAAATCGGGATATCGATAAAATCGGAAATCGAGAAATCAATAAATTTTAAAAGCGAAAAAACGAAGATTTAAAAAATCGACCGAAAAATCTAAATCCAAAATTCGAAAAATCGAAAGATCGAGCAATCGAAACATCAAAAAATCGAAAAATTGAAAGATCCAGAACTGAAATGTTGAAAAAGTGAGAAATCGAAAACTTGAAACCTCGAAAAATGGAAAATTTGAAAAATAAAAAATTTAAAAATTCGAAAAATGAAAAAATCGAAAAGTCGATAAAAAAAAAACTCACAAAATCCAGAAATCGACAAATTCAAAATTTAAAAAAGCGAATTATTGAAAAATTGGGAAATTGAAGAATGGAAAAACTGATAAAGTGAGAACTTGAAAAATTTCAAAACTGAAATGACGAAAAATTGGGAATTTTAAACATCGAAAAATTAAAATCAAAGATAGCTAAAAATCGAAAAGCTAAAGATTGAAACATTGAAAATTTTGATATTAAAAACAAAATTGAAAAACCGAAATGATATAAAAAAAAAATTAAAAATCTAAAAATTGGAAAACCGAAGAAAAATTGAAGAACCGAAAAATTGGAAAATCCCAAAAATAAAATATGGAAAAATTGAGAAATCGAAACATGAAAAAATGGAAGAATTTAAAATTAAAAAATCTAAAATCTAGAAGTTGCTACAATGATAAAATCGAAACGGTGAAACGTCTACAAATTGAAGACTCGAAACGTCGAAAAATTGAAAAATTGAAGCTGGACATATTGAAAAATCAATTTCCAATTTTTAGAAATTTTATTAAAAATTGAAAAATCGAAGAAAAACTGAAGAATCGAAAAGTTGGTAAATCCCAAAACTAAAACATCGAGAAATTGAGAAACCGGAAAATGGAAAAATTGAAAAATCGAAATTTCAAAAATGGAAAAAACCTGAAAAATCCAAAAATTGAAAAATCGATAATCGAAAAATTGGAACCCGAAAACATTTTAAATCGAAAAGTTAAAAATTGAAAACTGAAAAATTTAAAATAAGAGAACTGAAAAATTTGAAATTAAAAAAATCGAAAAATTGATAAATTGAAAATACAAAAATTTAACAATTCGAATAAATGGAAAATAGAAATATCGAACTGAAAAAACTCAAAAATCTACAATTTTAAAAATTGAAAAATCAAAATAAGTATTAAAAATAGAAGAATAAAAAAAAGTAAAATTCGAAAAATCGAAAAGTCGTAAAACCTAAAAATTGAAGAATCGAAATACTGAACAATCGAAAAATTACCAAGTCGAAATATTGAAGAACTGAAAAGTCGAAAAATTCAAAAACCGAAGACGAATTGAGACATCGATGAATTGAGAAATTGAAACATCAAATTTTAAAACTGAAAAATCTAAAATTAAAAATCGATGAAGAACAAATTCGAGAACTCTAAACGCCGTAAAATCAAAATATTGAAAAATGGAAAATCCAAAACTAAAATACCTAAAAATTGAGAAATCGAAGGAAAATTGAAGAATAGAAAAATTGGTAATTCCAACACTGGAACAAAAACTGAGAAAACGAAAAATTGAAAAATCGACAAATTAAAAAGTCGAAAAATCGAAGTTAAAAAATTTGAATCGAAAAATCAGAAATTTAAAAAATCGGAGAACTCAAAAATTAAAAACCGGAAAATCGAAAAATTGAAAAATCGATAAGAATTTAAAAACTGAAAGATAAAGAAAGAGAAAACTCGAAAAATCAAAAATTTTAAAAATCGAAAATTTCAAAACCGAAAAATCTAAAACCTAGAAGTCGAAAAATTCGAAATAGTCAGAAATCGAAAAGTAAAAAATTGTGAATTTAAAAATTTAAAATAATCGAAAAATTCAGAAAAAAATTTAAAATTTTTAAAATCGAAAAATTGGAAAACTGAAAATTGTAAAATCGATAAGTCGAAAAATTGAAGCATTGACTCGAAACATCAAAAAATTCAGAAAACTAAAATTTAAAATTTCGAGAAATTGTAAAATAGAAATATCGAAACATTGAACAATCGATAAATCGAGAAATTGAACAATCGAAAGATGGAAACGTCGAAATCTTGATAAATCGAGAAATCAAGAAATTGAAAAATCGAAAAATTGAAATAAGCATTAGAGATTTTACAAATCGAAAAATCGAATCATTGAAGAAAAATTGAGAAATCTAATACTTCAAATTTTAAAACGGAAAAATCTAAAATTTAAAAATCGAAACAGTAAAAAGTTGAGAAATGGAAAAATCGCAAAGACGAAAGTTAAAAAAAAATCAAGAAAAAAATTGTGAGAAATCCCAAAACTGAAATATCTAAAAATTGAACAATCGAAGAAAAATATAAAAATCGAAAAATTCAAAAATCAAGAACCTGAAAAATCGAAAAATTGAAAAATCGATAATCGAAAAATTGGAACCCAAAAACATTTTAAATCGAAAAGTTAAAAATTGAAAACTAAAAAATTTAAAATAAAAGAATTGAAAAATTTGAAATGAAAAAAATCGAAAAATTGATAAATCTAAAATTGGGGAAATAGAACAATTGAAAGATCGAAATATCGAAATTTCTATAAATCGACAAATCGAAAAATTGAAAATTCGAAAAACTGAAAAATCAAAAAATAAAAAATAAAATTTAAATCGAAGAATTGAAAAACCGAAGAAAAATTGAAGAACCGAAAAATTGGAAAATCCCAAAAATAAAACATGGGAAAAATTGAGAAATCGAAACATGAAAAAATGGAACATTTTAGAATTAAAAAATCTAAAATGTAGAAGTCGCTACAATGATAAAATCGAAACGGTAAAACGTCTACAAATTGAAGATTCGAACAGTCGAAAAATTGAAAAATTGAAGCATGGTCATATTGAAAAATCAATTTTCAATTTTTAGATATTTTACTAAAAAATGAAAAATCGAAGAAAAATTGAAGAATCGAAAAGTTGCTAAATCCCAAAACTGAAACATCGAGAAATTGAGAAACCGGAAAATGGAAAAATCGAAAAATCGAAATTTCAAAAAACGAAAAATTCAAAAATCAAAAACCTGAAAAATCAAAAAATTTAAAAATCGATAATCGAAAAATTGGAATCTGAAAACATTTTAAATCGAAAAGTTAAGAATTGAAACTAAAAATTTTAAAATAAAAAAATAGAAAAATTTGAAATTAAAAAAATCCAAAAATTGATAAATCGGAAATTGGGGAAATAGAACAATTGAAAGATCGAAATATCGAAATTTTAATAAATCGACACATCGAAAAATTGAAAATTCGAAAAACCAAAAAATCAGAAAACTAAAAATAAAATTTAAATTGAAGAACTGAAAAACCGAAGAAAAATTGAAGAACCGAAAAATTGGAAAATCGCAAAAATAAAAATATGGAAAAATTGAGAAATCGAAACATGAAAAAATGGAACATTTTAAAATAAAAAAATCAAAAATCTAGAAGTCGCTACAATGATAAAATCCAAACGGTAAACCGTCTACAAATTGAAGATTCGAAAAGTCGAAAAATTGACAAATTCAAACATGGTCATATTGAAAAATCAATTACCAATTTTTAGATATTTTACTAAAAAATGAAAAATTGAAGAAAAATTGAAGAATCGAGAAGTTGGTAAATCCGAAATCTAAAACATCGAAAAATTGAGAAACCGGAAAATGGAAAAATCGAAAAATCGAAATTTCAAAAATCGAAAAATTCAAAAATCAAAAACCTGAAAAATTGAAATATCGATAATTGAAAAATTGGAACCCGAAAACATTTTAAATCGAAAAATTAAAAATTGAAAACTGAAAAATTTAAAATAAAAAAAAAATAGAAAAATTTGAAATAAAAAATCGAAAACTGGAGAAATAGAACAATTGAAAGATCGAATATCGAAATTTCAATAGATCGGAAAATTGAAAATTCGAAAAACCGGAAAATTTAAAATCGGGATGTCGAAAAATCGAAACTTCGGGAACTCGAGACACCAAAAAACAGAAAAATCTAAAATTTAACAGTTCGAATAATTGAAAAATAGAATTACGAACTGAAAAAAACGAAAAATCTAAAATTTTAAAAATTGAAAAATAAAAAAATTGAAAAATCAAGAAATCGAGAAAGTAAAAAATTGAAAAACCTAAAATTTAAAAATCAAAAAATTGATAGTCGAAAAAGTAAAATTCGAAAAATCGAAAAGTCGTAAAACGTAAAAATTGAAGAATCGAAATACTGAAAAATTGAAAAATCGAAAAATTACAAAATCGAAATATTGAAGAACTGAAAAACCGAAAAACTCAAAAACTGAACACGAATTAAAACATCCAAGAATCGAGAGATTGAAACATCAAATTTTAAAACTGAAAAATCTAAAATTTAAAAATCTATATAGATAAAATTCGAGAAATCTAAACGCCGTAAAATCGAATAATTTTAAAATGGAAAATCCTAAAACTGAAAGATCTAAAAATTGAAAAATCGTAGGAAAATTGAGGAATAGAAAAATTGGTAATTCCAAAAGTGAAACATAAAAACTGAGAAAACGAAAAATTGAAAAGTCGAGAAATCAAAAAGTCGAATTATCGAAGTTAAAAAATTTGAATCGATAAATCAGAAATTTAAGAAATCTGAGACCTCAAGAATCAAAAACCTAAAAAATCGAAAAATTGAACAACCGATAATTGAAGAATTTAAAAACTGGAAAATTAAGAAATAGAAAACTCGAAAAATCAAAAATTTTTAAAATCGAAAATTTGAAAACCGAAAAATCTAAAACCTAGAAGTCGAAAAATCAAAATAGTCAGAAATCGAAAAGTAAAAAATTGTGAATTGCAAAATTTTAAATTAAAAAACAATAAAATAAGTGATAAATGGAAAAATGAAGTGAACAATCAAAAGATCGAAACATCGAAAAATGGTAAATTTGAAAAACTGATAAATCGAAAAATTTACAAAAAAATCAAAAATTTTTAAAATCGAAAAATTACAAAACTGAAAAATCTAAAATTGAGAGGTCGAAGAATCGAAGCGTCGACTCGAAACATCAAAAAATTCAAAAATCTAAAATTTAAAATTTCGAGAAATTGGAAAATAGAAATATCGAAACACTGAACAATCGATAAATCGAGAAATTGAGCAATCGAAAGTAGGAATCGTCGAAATCTCGATAAATCGAGAAATCAACAAACTGAAAAATCGAAAAATTGAAATAAGCATTAGGGATTTTAAGAATCGAAAAATCGAATCATCGAAAAAAAATTGAGAAATCTAATACTTCAAATTTTAAAACGGTAAAATGTAAAATTTAAAAATCGAAACAATAAAAAGTTGAGAAATCGAAAAATCGCAAAGACGAAAGTTCAAAAAAAAGTGAAGAAAAAAATAGTGAGAAATCCCAAAACTGAAATATCTAAAAATTGAACAATCGAAGAAAAATAGAAAAATCGAAAAATTCAAGAATCAAAAACCTGAAAAATCAAAAAATTCAAAAATCGATAATCGAAAAATTGGAACCCAAGAACATTTTAAATCAAAAAGCTAAAAATTAAAAACTGACAAATTTAAAATAAAAAAAATGAAAAATTTGAAATTAAAAAATCGAAATTGGGGAAATAGAACAATTGAAAGATCGAAATATCGAAATTTCTATAAATTGACAAATCGGAAAATTGAAAATTCGAAAAACTGAAAACACAAAAAATAAAAAATAAAATTTAAATCGAAGAATTGAAAAACCGAAGAAAAATTGAAGAACCGAAAAATTGGAAAATCCCAAAAATAAAACATGGAAAAATTGAGAAATCGAAACATGAAAAAATGGAACATTTTAAAATTAAAAAATCTAAAATCTAGAAGTCGCTACAATGATAAAATCGAAACGGTAAAACGTCTACAAATTGAAGATTCGAAAATTCGAAAAATTGACAAATTCAAACATGTTCATATTGAAAAATTAATTACCAATTTTTAGATATTTTACTAAAAAATGAAAAAACGAAGAAAAATTGAAGAATCGAAAAGTTGGTAAATCCGAAAACTAAAACATTGAAAAATTGAGAAACCGGAAAATGGAAAAATCGAAAAATCGAAATTTCAAAAATCGAAAAACTGATAAATCGAAAATTGGGGAAATAGAACAATTGGAAGATCGAAATATCGAAATTTTTATAAATCGACAAATCGGAAAATTGAAAATTCGAAAAACGAAAAATCAAAAAATTAAAAACAAATTTAAATCGAAGAATTGAACAACCGAAAATTTTAAAATCGGGAAGTCGAAAAATCGAAACTTCGGAAACCCGAAACACCAAAAGACAGAAAAATCTAAAATTTAACAATTCGAATAATTGGAAAATAGAAATATCGAACTGAAAAAAAAACGAAAAATCTAAAATTTTAACAATTGAAAAATCAAAATAAGTGTGAAAAAATTGAAGAATCAAAAAATTGAAAAATTGATAATCGAAAAAGTAAAATTCAAGAAATCGAAAACGAAAAGTCGTAAAACTTAAAAATTGAAGAATCGAAAAACTGGAAAATTGAAAAATCAAAAAATTCCAATATCGAAATATTGAAGAACTGAAAAATCGAAAAACTGAAGAATCGAAGACAGATTGAAGAACTGAGAAATTGGAAAATCTCAAAACTAAAACATCGAAAAATTGAGAAATCGAGCAATGGAAAAATCTAAAATTTAAAAATCAAAAAATTGATAATCGAGAAAGTAAAATTTGAGAAATCGAAAAACCGATGTCGTAAAACTTAAAAATTGAAGAATAGAAAAACTGGAAAATTGAAAAATTAAAAAATTCCAAAATACAAATATTGAAGAACTGAGAAATTGGAAAATCCCAAAACTAAAACATCGAATAATTGAGAAACCGAACAATGGAAAAATCGAAATTTCAAAAATCGAAAAATTCTAAAATCGAAAACCTGAAAAATCGAAAAATCGATAATGATCGAAGAATTGAAAAAATGAAAAATCGAAAAATTAATAATTTTAAAAATGGAAAAATTGGAAATATCGAAATTTCTATAAGTCGACAAATCGGAAAGTTGAACATTCGGAAAACAATCCCAAAATGAAATATCTAAAAATTAAAAAACCGAAGCAAAATTGAAGAATCAAAAAATAGGTAATCCTAAAACTGAAACATAAAAACTGAGAAATCGAAAAGTCGAAAAATTGAAAAATCGATAAGAATTTAAAAACTGAAAGATTAAGAAAGAGAAAACTCGAAAATTAAAAAAATTTTAAAATCGAAAATTTGAAAACCGAAAAATCTGAAACCTAGAAGTCGAAAAATCGAAATAGTCAGAATAGTAAAAATTAATTGAAGAAAGTGGAAAATGGGTGAAAAATCGAAAGATTGAAATATTGAAATCTCTATAATTCGAGAATTTGAAAAATGGTAAATTCGAAAAACTGATACATAAATCGAAAAATTCACAAAAAAATCAAAATTTTTTTAAAATCGAACAATTTAAAAACTGAAAAATCTAAAATCGAGAAATCGAAAAATTGAAGCGGCGACTCGAAACATCAAAAAATTCAGAAAATTGAAATTTAAAATTTCGAGAAATTGGAAAATAGAAATATCGAAACACTAAATAATCGATAAAGAAAACATTCGGGAAGTCGAAAAATCCAAAAGTCGTAAAATCGAAAAATGGAAAAATGGAAAATCCCAAAACTGAAATATCTAACAATTGAAAAATCGAAGGAAAATTGAAGAATAGAAAAATTCGTAATTCCAGAACTGAAACATAAAAACTGAGAAAGGAAAAATTGAAAAATCGAGAAATCAAAAAGTCGACAAATCGAAGTTAAAAAATTTGAATCGAAAAATCAGAAATTTAAAGAATCGGAGAACTCAAAAATCAAAAACCTAAAAAATCGGAAAATTGAAAAATCGATAGGTAATTGAAGAATTTAAAAACTGAAACATTAAGAAAGAGAAAACCGAAAAATCTAAAACCTAGAAGTCGAAAAATCGAAATAGTCAGAAAACGAAAAGTAAAAAAATTAATTGAAGAAAGTGATAAATGAAAAAATGGGTGAAAAATCGAAAAACTGATAAATAGAAAAATTCACAAAAAAATCAAAATTTTTAAAATCGAACAATTTAAAAACTGAAAAATCTAAAATCGAGAAATCGAAAAATTGAAGCGTCGAACCGAAACATCAAAGAATTCAAAAATCTAAAATTTAAAATTTCGAGAAATTGGAAAATAGAAATATCGAAACACTGAACAATCGATAAATCGAGAAATTGAACAATTGAAAGTGGGAAACTTCGATATCTCGATAAATCGTGGAATCAAAAAACTGAAAAATCGAAAAATAGAAATAAGTATTAAAGATTTTAAAAATCGAAAAGTGAATGATCGAAAAAATTGAGAAATCTAATCCTTCAAATTTTAAAACGGAAAAATCTAAAATTTAAAAATCGAAACAATAAAAAGTTGAGAAATCAAAAAATCGCAGACGAAAGTTAAAAAAGAATGAAGAAAAAAATAGTGAGAAATTCCAAAACTGAAATATCTAAAAATTGAACAATCGAAGAAAAATAGAAGAATCGAAAAATTGAAGAATCAAAAAATTGGCAAATCCCTAAATTGAAACATCGAAAAATTGAAAATGGAGAAATCGAAAAGTCGAAGAATCGAAACTGAAAAATCGAAAGCAGCAAATAAGAACAAAAATCCGAAAAATTCAAAAATCAAAAACTTGAAAAATCGAAAAATTACGAAATCGGTCATTGAAAAATTGAAAAACTGAAAGATCAAGAAATTGAAAATTCGAAAAATCAAAAACTTTTAAAATCGAAAAAATGACAAAACCAAAAATCTAAAATCAAGAAGTCGAAAATTTTAAATAGCCCAAAATCGAAAAGTGTGAATCTAAAAATTTAAAATAAAAAGTAACAAAAAAATCTAAAATTTTTAAAATCGAAAATTGAGAAGTCGAAAATTTGAAGCGTCGAGAACTTCAAACATCAAAAAAGTGAAAAATTGAAAAATAGAAATGTCGAAGAACTGAACAATCGGAAAATCGAGAAAAGGAAACATCTAAAATTTTACAAATTGAAAAATAAAAATTTGAGAAATCTAGAATGTAGAATTCGAAAAAGTAGAATTCGAGAAATCGAAAAACCGAAAAATTTATGAATCGAAAAATTGAAAAATCGAGAAAACGAGAAGTTGAAAAATCAAAAACCTGAAAAATCGAAAAATTGAAGAACTGAAAAACTGAAAACTTAAAAAATCGAAATAACGAAAAGTCGAGTTATCGAAACATTGAAAATCGAAAAGTCTGAACATCAAAAAATTAATGAAGAAATTGAGAAATCGAAAAATAGAAAATTTTGAAACGTCAATAACTGAAAGTGAGAAAACGAAAAATTGTGATAATTAAATTTTTTTTTAATCTCGATGTCTGGGATAAAAATTCAACGTGGATAAACCGCAAGTTCAGGACTATTACTTTTTGACATGTAAATAACATTTATTTGACAGAATAGTAAGATGGCATCAAAATTTCTGGGTGGAGGGGCATGAATGGAGAAATTTTGATTAACGACTTACCATGCTTTCGATAACCTTGAAACGTTCGCAAGATTTGCAATTAAAAAAAAAATGATTTTTTTCTAAAAATCTAGACGGCGAATTTAGCATAGATTCATAAACCACAAATGGAGGGATACGTTATTTTATAAAATTTAAATAACTTACAATAACAGTTCGCGTTTTACTATTCACATGACCTTCGTAACATACATACACATACAGCGTACTCTAACATTACATATATATCTTTATTTGAACTCATAAAACTGAACATAAATTTTCTTTTCTAAAACGGCGTATTCATTTTTTTATTGAGGCAATTTGTCGAACGCCTACAGACCGTATAACTCATCTTTATGAATCTGCAACCCTTCTCCAAATTAATTGACGAAATAATTTACCCCTAATACTTTCCATACGCCCGAGATGAAAACAAAGACAAACTGCCAATTAAAAAGGTTAATTAAAACAAATCTTGGAAGGACGCCCCGACCCAGTTTCCTTCCCAAATCGGTAGGTAACTAACACAATAAGACTCAAAATAGCAACAAACAAAAACACGCCAGTCACGACCAGACGTCCCAGAATTCACTCCTCAAATAAAAACTTCTCATAAAAACTCCTCCAGGTAAGGCTCCCACCTAATGAAAGCAGCTTATTAATTTAAATACCCAAAGCTCCACGCAAATACGCCCAAATCCACTCAGAACTTTCCGTATCCCAACTTCCTAAAAACTTCCCGCGATATGTAATCCCCGCATTTTACACCTTGTCATTAAATTAAATCTCCGACATTTTCGCGAAGCGATTAACTTTTTCCACCCCCTCGAGCCGAACTTATCCTGAAGAAAAATCCAGACTGATGTTTATTCGAAATTAGAAGCACCTTAATAAGCAATCATTGTGCAGAACATTAGACGAGCCCCATTATTCGCTATCTGGAATCCGATTGTTGGTTTTTTCACAAAACGCCGAACTCAGACAAAGATCGCCGTCTTCTGCGTCGCAGCGTGAATCTATTTTTGCGTTTGAATAACGCAAGATAACGTGATGAGAATGACAATAATAATTATTTTGCGATATTGTTCACGATAACGTCTACTGCGTCGTTCCGTAGGAAGTTCGCGGTTTCGGAGCGATAACGAGGAGCACGTTGCGGGGGCGGCGAAACCGCCACCGACCACCACGCCGGTAATTGCGTGGAGAGTGCATTCGATTACTGTTGAGACAATCTCCGAAGCAATTCTGGGTATTTTTGATGTATTGTGGCGGTGATTGTAATGTCGTTCTAGCGCGGTACGTCGACGAATTTGGTCTGTAAAACTATTAATGTTAAGGGGACTCGCTAGACGAGGTATAACATTTTTTTGGTTTTTTGTATGAAAAAATTATATTAATATAGATGTGTCATACATCAAACTGCAGCTTTTTTCATATTCTAGGGCGCAGAGACCAGTTCAATCAACTAAAAAAATATGGCTGAGAAATATCGTAAAAAAGCACCATTTTATGTTTTCTTTTCAAGTTTTTTGAGTCATAACCATCATAAAATCGCTTGAAAATTCGCACATGGATAAAACATCACTTTTTACAGGGCGCAGAACCATTAAATGTTTGTTAGTGGTACAATTTGTTTAAATAATAATGTGTTTATTAAAATCAAAATATACCACAAATTAATGCAAAATACGTCGAATAATTTTAACAGGAATATCAGAGGAAAATTAATGATCTATTGGTTAGCAGAGTTTTTAACCAAAACTAACAGTTATTGAAAAAAATGGGTATCAATTCGACAGAATTTGAGCAGTTAGTTCAGTACTTTGCCGATAGGAGCGCCACTAAAATTTACGGAAGCGACTTTCAGGTAAAACCCTTATCGCCTGCTTTACCATAAGCTGATTGTTAGAGTTCTCGGCTGATTTTTCTAATTTATGGCAAGGAACTCAGCTTTATAACAAGCCGCCAGGACCGGCCGTACTAATCTATTGTTAAGAAAATTAACTTTTACGCAATGAGGTACTATCATAAAACTGAATTAAAACTGGGGAACTATAATATTTTTACTCTACTCAGGATCCTGAATTCAATACACATGATTACTAAAAATTCATTGTAATATTATTGTTAATATATATTTTGCTTTCTTATAATAATAAAAAATATATAAAATACAAGCTAAGTGTATCTATTATACTTATCCCAGAAAGGAGGTGTTTTAAAAAAGCCCTACGCCCAGTAACTTCTCCCTTCATTGTTTACTCGAAAAAAGTGCTCGTATATGTTTTCATTTGCCGAGAGATCATTTTCAAAACATATTTATAATAAAAATATGCAAGTCTTGGTGATGAAAAATGTACTCCTAATAAATTATTAAAGTACATAAAAAAATAGAAACAAATTTTATTTATTTTAAAAAAATCTCTCACAAAGGCAGGTTCCTCTTTCTTCTTGAATCAATTATTTCGGGCAATAATGCGCCAAAACAAAATCTGCCAAGTTTATCTGCCATCTTTTTACATGTATTTCTTCGTCTTTATAAATTTTTTCTATATTTATTCCTTTGGGTGTCCATACAACAAAATAAACTTGTGAAATACCCGTAACAAGCATTTGTCCCTGGACTTGAAAGTAGTAATCATGATTTTTTTTTTTAGTTTCAATTCTCTGTCTGTCAATGTACAAAATTTGATTTTTTTTTTCTAACCGCTTCTTCGGGAGACAAATCTTGCGATTTTGAAGGGCATTTAATTTCGACTAATGCACTCCTATCCTCTAGAACCCTGTCTGGACTAGCAGCCAAGTAAGGAAATTGTTTTGAAGTAAACAAGCCACACCGTTCAGTTTTTATATTTTTATTTATTTCAAAACACTTGACAGCTTTTTCCTCACTTTGCTGTCCATAGTATGTATGAATATTACCTCTAATGTACTGTACAACAGAGACTCCACAGTTTTAGCTATTGCTGTAGTCGGTCTAAGTTTGTAAATACGTCCAAAATTTGAAGCCGTAACCCTAATTTCTCTTTCTTTTGCCCAAATGTGCCTGTTGTCTAGTGTCTATTTAAATTTGGTCTAAATTCAAAGATAATTTTCTCAAAAAGCCTCTTTGGCTGTCACAAATGTTTCTACATCCATGAGAATATTTTCTAAAAAATATTTAAACTATAATCGCAGTCGGGACCAGCATACGTAAATTTTTTTACGACATATTTTTTTACGAATACTTTGTCTAAGACGAGCTTGTTTTATAGACGAACAATATTTTTTTGTTATTAAACCAGGACCGTTTTAATCACAATATATTTACTTATCCCCTCTAAAAAATTGATGACGTCACCTCAAAATTTTGCTGAATAAATCCTATCTAAATTGTATAAAATATGATGAGTCTCTTCTTGTGATTTATCATTCCATTCATGTTTTTTGGATTTGCATATACAGGATGACACCAAAAATTAATGAATGCGTACATTTATTTTATTGATTTAATCAGGAACTACAGAACCCAATGCTTTGAAATCTTGCAATTGTTTTAAGGTTATAAAGAGCATAATAGATTTTTAGTCCAAATATATTTGCTTATCCCCTCCAAAAAATTGATGACGTCAGCTCAAAAGTTTGCCGTATAATCCTATTTAAAATTTACAAAATATGATGAGTCTCTTCTTGTAATTTATCATTCCATTCATATTTTTTTGGATTCGGATATACAGGGTGACTCAAAAAATTTAATGAACGCTCAAATTTATTTTATTGATTTAATCAGGAACTACAAAACCGAATGCTTTGAAATCTAATGTGAAAAAAAAACATAATAGGCATGCAGTCGTCACGTTTCCGATAGCGAGGGAAGTACTGTCTAAACTCTTTAGACTAATTTTTTTGATTTTCCTATTTTTCCATTTCTCAATTTTCCAATGTTTCAGTTTGGGATTTTTTCACTGTTTCGATTCGTTAATTTTCCTTCCATTTTTAGGTTTTTCAATATTTCAGCTTTGGAATTTTGCAATATTTCGTTTCTTCAATTTTTCAAATTTTTGATATTGTGTTTTCTCGGTTTTTAAATTTTTCGATATTTTAATTTTTCAGTTTTTAAAGTTTTAGGCTTTTAGATTTCTCACTATCTCGACTTTTCGATTTTTCAGTTCCATGATTTTTCAATTTGTCGAATTTTTAAATTTTAGATTTTTTGTTCTCGATCATTCCATTTTCTGAGTTTTCAGGCTTAGATTTTTTTTGCTCAATTCTTGGATTTTTAAGATTTTTGTTTTTTAAATTTTCCTATTTATCAACTTACTGGGATTTCATTGTTTTGATTTTTTGATTGTTCAATTTCTCGATTTTTTGAATTTTTAGTTTTTGATACGATTTTTTTTTTTTAAATTTTCAGTTTTTCAATTTATTAACTTCACGATATTTCAGTTTTACGATTTTAATTTTTTTTTATTTTTCAGTTTTTAATTTTTGACGTTTCTAAATTTTTCGATTTTTCAATTTTTCGATTGACTGATTTTTTGATTTTCGCATTTCTCTATTTCTTGATTTTTCAATTCTTTCTCCAATTTTTCAATTTTACGATTTCTGGATTTTTCAATGTTTCAGTTTTGGATTTTTTCACTTTTCCGATTCTTCAATTTTCTTTCCATTTTTCAGTTTTTCAAGATTTCAGTTTTGAATTTTTTCACTTTTTCGATTTTTCAATTTTCCTTCCATTTTTCAGTTTTTCAGTATTTCAGTTCTGAGATTTTGCAATGTTTCGGTTCTTCAATTTTTCCATTTTTTGATGTTTCGATTTCTCGGTTTTTCAATTTTTCGATAGGCATTTTAATTTTTCAATTTTTAAGTTCTAGATGTTCCCTTAATTTTTTGTTTTCCTTGATGTTTCGATTTTTAAATTGTTTAATTTTTAGAGTGTTCAATTTCTCGATTTATACATTTTTCAATTTTTCGGTTTACCGATTTTTTTCATTTAAAATGTTTCAATTTTTCAATTATTAAGTTTTCGATTTTTCAGTTTTGGTGTAATTTGAAAACGGTATTAATTATCATTAATATCTGCATTATCGGCTTACGATACTTTTATGACCCACGTCCGGTAATTGTCTATCCCAGCGCGTCAGGTAGATTAAAAGAAGAATTGCTGGTTGCCTTCATGAAGAATAATGATAATTTATGACACGCGGCTCACAACATACCTTCAGCACAGAATAATCATTTCTCGTATTCTTTTGACATATTAATTTTAATATTCGAGATAATTATTATATTATTCAAACACAATTTAGACACTGTAGAGCAAACAAGGCTTATCAAGCCCGTCTATTAGTTTATTTGCCTAATAAATGTATTATTAATACCGTTTTCTTGTTATTTAGATAAGGGAACAAATTAAATGCACAGTTCTATTTTTAAACGCTTTGTATTTTTGCTCGGTAAAAATGATAAATGCTAAGTTATATAATAAATGCTCAGTTGAAAAATAAATTCTCGGTTAAAATAATATATGCTTGGTGAAATAATAGCTGCTTAGTTAAATTAATAACTGTTCGGTTAAATAAGGAATGCTTAGTAAGAACCCTACGTGCTAAGTATAAAAATTGGTCGAAGATTATTTCGACAGAACTTCCCTCGCCCGTCAAGTGCAGTACAACAAATAATACTCCCGCAGAGGGCGCAAATTGAAAAATGAAATATACTTAAAATAGACAACAAATCGGAAAAATCGAAAAATCAAGAACTTTAAAAATCGAAAAATCAAAACACCCAAAAATCGATACATTAAAAAAATTAAAAAATTAAAATATCTGAAAATTGAAAATCCAGAAGTTGAAAAGTTCTCAATATTCAAATCCTGAAAAATTGAGTATTGAAAACTTGAAAAATTGAGAAATCCAAGCATCAAAAAATAGTAAAATCGAAAAATGTAAAATTTAAAAAATCCAAAAATTGAGAAATAAAAGAAAAGAAAAATCCAAAATTTAAAAATTCGAAAAATTGAAAAATTAAAATATCGAAAAATTGAAGAATTGGGAAATGAAAACACCAAAAAATAAAAAAAACAAAAATCTAAAATTCAAAAATCAAAAAATTGAACATTCGAAAAGCCAAAAAGTCGAAAAATCGAAACATCGGAATGTTAAAAAACTGAAACATCGAGAAATCAAAACATCAACAGTAGAGGAGTCAAAAAATCAAAAAATTAAGAAATCAAATTATACCAAAATTGAAAAATCGAAAAGTTAATAATTGAAAAATTGAAACATTTTTAATGAAAAAAAATCGGTAAACCGAAAAATCGAAAAATCTAAAAATCGAGAAATTGAACAATCTAAAAATTAAACAATTTAAAAATCGAAGAATTGGAAAACCAAAAAATTAACGGAAAATGTAGAACTTAAAAATTAAAAAATTAAAATACCTATCGAAAAATTGAATAACCGAGAAATCGAAACATCAAAAAATGGAAAAATTGAAGAACCGAAACATTGCAAAATCCCAGAACTTAAATACTGAAAAACTGAACAATGGAAGGAAAATTGAAAAATCGAAAAAGTGAAAAAATTCAAAACTGAAATCTTGAAAAACTGAAGAATGGAAAGAGAATTGAACAATCGGAAAAGTGAAAAAATCCAAAACTGAAACATTGAAAAATTCAGAAATGGAAAAATTGAAAAATCACAACTGAAGAAAGAATTGAAAAATCGAGAAATAGAGAAATGGGAAAATCAAAAAATCAGTTAATCGAAAAATTTAGAAACGTCAAAAATTGAAAACTGAAAAATAAAAAAAATTAAGAATCGTAACACTGAAACATCGGAAAATTGAGAAATCGAAAAATGAAGAAATTCGAGAAACCGTAAATATGAAGAATCGAGAAATCGAAGAATCGATAAATTGAAAAATCCCAACAGTAATATGTCGAAAAATTGAGAAATCGAAATCGGGCAAAACTGAAGTACCGTAAAGTTAATAAATTGAAAAACTGAAAATTTTTGAAAAAAACATCGTATCAAAAACTAAAAATTCAAAAAATCGAGAAATTGAACAATCAAAAAATCAAAACATTGAAATCCCAGTAAGTTGATAAATAGGAAAATTTAAAAAACAAAAATTTTCAAAATCCAAGAATTGAACAACAAAAAAATCTAAGCCTGAAAACTCAAAAAATCGAATGATCGAGAACTCAATACATCAAAGAAAACAAAAAATCTAAAATTTAAAAATTCGACAATTTGAAAAATCATGGAACTGAAAAATCGAAAAGTCGAGATAGTGAGAAATCTAAACACCTAAAACTTTAAAAACTGAAAAATTAAAATACATATCGAAAAATTTAAAAACCGAGAAAACACAATATCAAAAATTTGAAAAATTGAAGAAACGAAATATTGCAAAATTCCAAAGCTGAAATATTGAAAAACCTAAAAATGGAAGGAAAGTTAAAGAATCGAAACAGTGGAAAAATCCAAAACTGAAACATTGAAAAATTGAGAAATGGAGAAATTGGAAAATCAAAAAAATTGGTTTAAAGAGTTTAGACAGTACTTCCCTCGCTATCGGAAACGTGACGACTGGATGCCTATTATGTTTTTTTCACATTATATTTCGCATTCGGTTTTGTAGTTCCTGATTAAATCAATAATATAAATTTGCGCATTCATTAAATTTTTTGTCACCCTGTATATCCGAATCCAAAAAATATGAATGGAATGATAAATTACAAGAAGAGACTCATCATATTTTGTAAATTTTAAATAGGATTATTCGGCAAACTTTAGAGCTGATGTCATCAATTTTTTGGAGGGGATAAGCAAATATATTTTGACTAAAAATTTATTATGCTCTTTATAACCTTAAAACATTTGCAAGATTTCAAAGCATTGGGTTCAGTAGTTCCTGATTAAATCAATAAAATAAATTTACGCATTCATTAATTTTTGGGGTCATCCTGTACATGCAAATCCAAAAAACATGAATGGAATGATAAATCACAAGAAGAGACTCATAATATTTTATACAATTTAGATAGGATTTATTTAGCAAAATTTTGGGATGGCGTCATCCATTTTTTAGGAGGGATGAGCAAATATTTTTTGATCAAAAATTTACCATGCTTATGATAAATTTAAAACATTTCCAAGATTTCAAAGCATTCGGTTTTGTAGTTCCTGATTAAATTAATAAAATAAATTTGCGCATTCATTAAATTTTTTGAGTCACCCTGTATATCCGAATCCAAAAAATATGAATGGGATGATAAATTACAAGAAGAGACTCATCATATTTTGTACATTTTAGATAGGATTTATTCAGCAAAATTTTGAGGCGACGTCATGAATTTTTTAGAGGGGATAAGTAAATATATTGTGATTAAAACGGTCCTGGTTTAATAACAAAAAAATATTGTTCGTCTATAAAACAAGCTCGTCTTAGACAAAGTATTCGTAAAAAAATATGTCGTAAAAAAATTTACGTATGCTGGTCCCGACTGCGATTATAGTTTAAATATTTTTTAGAAAATCCTGTCATGGATGTAGAAACATTTGTGACAGCCAAAGAGGTTTTTTTGAGAAAATTATCTTTGAATTTAGACCAAATTTAAATAGACACTAGGCAACAGGCACATTTGGGCAAAAGTTCTCTTTCTTTTTTAGGGTTACGGCTTCAAATTTTGGACGTATTTACAAACTTAGACCGACTACAGCAATAGCTAAAACTGTGGAGTCTCTGTTGTACAATATATTTAGAGGTAATAGTCATACATACTATGGACAACAAAGTGAGGAAAAAGCTGTCAAATGTTTTGAAATAAATAAAAATATAAAAACTGAACGGTGTGTCTCTATTTCAAAACAATTTCCTTACTTGGCTGCTAGTCCAGACAGGGTTCTAGAGGATAGGAGTGCATTAGTCGAAATTAAATGCCCTTCAAAATCGCAAGATTTGTCTCCCGAAGAAGCGGTTAGAAAAAAAAACAAGTTTTGTATATTGACAGACAGAGAATTGAAACTAAAAAAAAATCATGACTACTTTCAAGTCCAGGGACAAATGCTTGTTACGGGTATTTCACAAGTTTATTTTGTTGTATGGACACCCAAAGGAATAAATATAGAAAAAATTTATAAAGACGAAGAAATATGTAAAATGATGGCAGATAAACTTGGCAGAGTTTACTTTGGCGCATTATTGCCCGAAATAATGGATTTAAGAAGAAAGAGGAACCTGCCTTTGCAAGAGATTTTTTAAAAATAAATAAAATTTGTTTCTTTTTTTTTATGTACCTTACTTTAATAATTTATTAGGAGTACATTTTTCATCACCAAGACTTGCATATTTTTATTATAAATATATTTTGAAAATGATCTCTCGGCAAATGAAAACATATACGAGGTAAGCGCCAAATATTCTCGGCCTGATATATTTGCGATTGCTCGTCGGGAAATTTGTACAACTCATAAAAGACTAGAGGGTCCCCGCAGTATGTGTATAAAATTTCAAGCCCCACTGCCCATTAGTTTTGATACATTTGAGGAGTAATATTTGAAAAATTATGGACTCATCATGCCTGTTTAAAATTGAAAATCGAACGGCAATAAAATTCTTATCAAAAGATGGAATTGCTCTAAAGGGTATTAAGGACAGGATGGTTTTTGTGTTTGCTGAAGCTTGTCCTTCACATTTTACTAAAAAAAATGATCACAGTTATTTCGCATGGGGTAAGAAACCCTTGAAGACGAACCAATCTTCCAAAAAAATCATGGCCACAATTTTTTGGGACTGTAAAGGCATGTTGTTGATTAATTTTAAAGGATGAAATACCACTGTCAACGCTACATATTATGCTTACTTACTGCATAAATTAGGAGAACGTATTTGGGAAAAAAGGCCGAGAAAATTAACAAGAGGCGTTCGATTGCTTCATGAAAATGCGCCCGTTCATACCGCATGTCTTTCTCAAGCTGCTATAGGGGCCTGTGACTTCGAGTGACTTGATCACCCACCCTACAGTACTGACTTAGCTTCGAACGATTATTAACTGTTCTCTAAGTTAAAAAACGACATGCAGGGAAAACGTTTTGGACGGATAAAGAGGTGCAAACGGCAGTACTACATCATTTTAGTGATAAAGATTCAAATAATTTTTTTAAACGCATAGAGCTGTTAGTTGAACGTAGTTTTGAATGTATTGAAGTTAACAGAGATTATGTTGAAATATAAATATTTAATTTTTTTCCATCAGGTCTCTTTCTTTGTTAGGCCGAGAATATTTGGCGCTTACCTCGTACGAGCACTTTTTTCGAGTAAACAATGAAGGGAGAAGTTACTGGGCGTAGGGCTTTTTTAAAACACCTCCTTTCTGGGATAAGTAGCAGATACACTTAGCTACTTATACGTGTTAAGCAAAAGCTGTATTGTATACATTTTTTATTATTATTATAAATATGTTATTAAGACCCACCACTGACCCGGAAATGACCGGCATTCAGGCAAGACTTCTATCATTACGGGTACTAAGACCAAGTAATGATATGCATTGATTAGATTAACAGAACAACTTTCGAGATTCTAGAATTACAGCATACAAATTAGTCTGCTATTATTCTCTAATCTCACCCCATCCCCAAAAGTCTAGCCTAACTACCGACCATTTATCCGCGCATCACATGAAAAGTGACCTACACTATTCTGACCTACTGGTGCTAATCTAATCTGACTGACATGATCAGACTTTTCAAGAAACTTACGAACAATATGACATGTTCCTAACAAAACAGCTTTTTGAATTTTGACAATTATTGAATCATTCAAATGCAAAGACTTTAAATTCTCAACTAAGCTATTTGGAACTACACCTACATTAGAGATAACTAGGGGTAGAATTGAAATTTTTTTAAGATTCAACATGGATTTCATTTCTATCGATAATTGTAGATATTTTGAAATCTTGGTGTCGTATGTTTGAATAATGTTGTTTGTGTTAGGAATAGCAATGTCAATGAGAATGGCCTCGTTCGTGTGTTTTTTGATAAGTATGATGTCTGGTCTGTTAGCTGTAATGTTTAAGTCTGTAAGTATTGTGCGATCCCAGTATAATTTGTATTTGTTATTTTCAAGGAATGGAGATGGAATGTAAGTGTAATAGGGTGTCGTATCTTCGATTAAGTTCATAAGTGTTGCTAATTCTTTGTGAATGATTTTGGCTGCGTTGTCGTGTCTAGCTTTGTAATCAGTTTGTGCTAGGATGCTGCAAGAAGAGATTATGTGCTGGATCGTTTCAGGTTTTGCTTTGCAGAGGCGACAGCAGTCGTTTTTTATGTTCGGATCTTTGATGATGCATTTTCTATAATTCTTGGTATTGATTACTTGGTCTTGAATAGCAAACACAAATCCTTCTGTTTCGGCATACAAACTTGATTTTTTTAACCAAATCAATGACATCTTCTTATTGACATGATTTTCTTCTAAGTCTTTGTAGAATTTTCCATGTAGTTGTTTTTGTTTTAGCACACTTATTATTTTATCTATTGTGTGGGGGGTGTGGATTTCTTCGGTGTTCGACAGATTTAAGGGTGTGTGGTTCAAATCTGCTCTTGTGATGGTGCGAAACATTTCATTTCTTTGTTTATTAGTTTTATGAATTAACAAAGTAAAATATATATTAACAATAATATTACAATGAATTTTTAGTAATCATGTATATTGAATTCAGGATCCTGAGTGGAGTAAAAATATTATAGTTCTCCAGTTTTAATTCGATTTTATGATAGTACCTCATAGCGTAAAAGTTAATTTCCTTAACAATAGATTACTACGGCCGGTCCTGGCGGCTTGTTATAAAACTGAGTTCCTTGCCATAAATTAGAAAAATCAGCGGAGAATGCTAACAATCAGCTTATGGTAGAGCAGGCGATAAGGGTTTTACCTGGAAAGTCGCTTCCGTAAATTTTAGTGGCGCTCCTATCGGCAAAGTACAGAACTAATGGCTCAAATTCTGCCGAATTGATACCTATTTTTTTCAATAATTGTTAGTTTTTGTTAAAAACTCTGCTAAGCAATAGATCAGTAATTTTCCTCTGATATTCCTGTTAAAATTATTCAACGTAGTTTGCTTTAATTTGTGGTATAATTTGATTTTAATAAACACATTATTATTTAAACAAATTGTACCACTAACAAACATTTAATGACTCTGCGCCCTGTAAAAAGTGATGTTTTATCCATGTGCGAATTTTCAAGCGATTCTGTGATGGTTATGACTCAAAAAACTTGAAAAGACAACATACAATGGCGCTTTTTTAAAGATATTTATCAGCCATATTTTTTTAATTGATTGAACTGGTCTCTGCGCTCTAGAACATGAAAAAAGCTGCAGTTTGATGTATAATACATCTATATTAATATCATTTTTTCATACAAAAAACCAAAAAAATGTTATACCTCGTCTAGCGAGTCCCCTTAAACGACGAGGCGTATCTAGAGTTTAGTTCTGACTCTGATTAGAAAACGTGTTTTTACTACATAGTGTTATTTACGGGTAACCGGATTTTAATTCAGCCAGCTTACAATCAAATAATTAAAAAATAACAATTTCCGTTTTCTAATTAAACGGCACAGTTAATGGAAACCGGTCTACGTATTGCAATTCCCAAAGCTGTAGAATTAAATTTTAAATTAGAAATTAATTATTCGATTGAAAATGAGGTATTTGCAGAAAAAATCGTGGTGTGGGAAACGAGAAACGAATTTCTGTTAAATTCGCACTTGTTTAAATTTTTTATTGCAATATGGATTAGTGTTTTCATAAATTTTTGCAAGAGACAGTGGTGCCAACTGTGGGTTTTATTTGACGGCCCGTCGCGAATCAGAGGCTAAATCACCGTGCGTTATCAACTTTCAGTATAATTAAACACTCGGTCTAAACAAAACCACTCAGTTTGATGAAATTTTAGTTAGTAATTGCTTCTAGTTGTAATTGAAGTTGAGATAAATGCAAATTATTGCAAAACAGTACAGATGTAGAGAATGCTTTCAGTGACGTAGAGTTTGTCGGTTCTAAATATAACCTATAAATTCCTTTGTTTTTCGCGGGAAAATAATGTGGCACATGTTGAAAATTTAATTCGATGTTTTTAATAAATCACCAAATATTTGTAGGTGTGGAATTTCAGTTTTCTTTGTTAATGTTACATGTGTGTAAATATTCTACATTGTTTAAACGTGGCTATTGTTAATAATTCTTTTTTGTTCGTCGGGTTAATTAAACCGTTGGATTTTGGTTGGTTGGTTGGTACATAAAAAAACGGGAAAATTTAGCGTCCGTTAATATTATATTTTATTTTTATAATAGTGTCATAATCATTCCACATTTTCTAACCACTTTGGATAAATTTTTGCGATTCTTCTTGTACTTCCATTATTTCGCCACTGACCGTTTCGGAAGCTTCTTTGGCTAATGCTTGGAGTTGTTGCTGTAATTTATTTCGTGTTACGGATTAAAATGTTGTAGTTAGTAAATTTTACCGCAAAAGTTGTAGGTGCTGTTGGTGATGCCTCATTGAATAACTGAACTGCGATTATGCTCAGTATAAACAGGAACGACTTCATGGTACTTGTTTCGAAATACCAACTAAAATTAAAAATTCGAAATGACTTTTATATTGGTGTTGAAGCCTTGACTGTGTTGGTTTTACATATTTTTTAAACTATTTGGCGGAAGTTAAAAAAAATAAACAAGACGTTTCCTGTAACCGACATGCCATCCTACACTAACAACCAGCAAAAAAAAAACATATGGGTAATTCCATGCGATCGAATTAAATTTTTGTATTTTTAATACTAAATCAAATTTTCAAATTTCTCCTTGTCGCGTTTCCAGAATCGCCAATTGAAATGTGGGAAATTTTAGAATTTTTGAAAGATTTGACGTTCATATTTCCAAATCACCACGTTGAGATTTATATTTCAGACTTTTTTAATGAAATTTTTGATCATTTTTCGATCACCTTTGATTGTTTAACTACAGACATTTTTTGAAGAATTCAACCTCTAGGAGTTATTTTAGGCTTCGTTTCTTTGAAAATTCCTACCATTTTTGCGGAATCGCCAATTGATGAAATGTTAGGATTATTAAAAAATTTGGTATTTCAAATCGAATATTTTGAAAATCTTTTTCTGGAACAATAAAATCTTTATATTTTTCGAATTATCACGTTGAACTTTACTTGTCGGAATTTTTGAGGTTTTTTGTGTTAAGTTTTCAAGAAACTCAGTTTTTCAATACTTGAAATTTTTGACATTTTTCAAGCACCTTCGAAAATTAGCTAAATGCATTTTTTGTAGTTCGACTCCCAGAAGTTTTTTCGGCTCCGTTTCTTTTAAAATTACAACTATTTCGTTTGTATAATTTTGAAAAACGGAAAAATTTTGAATTCAAAAATCGAAAAATTAAGAAATCGAAAAAACCTAAAAAAATATAAAAGTCGAAAAATCGAAAGATCGAGAAATCGACACAAAAAAATTAAAATCTAAAATTAAAAAAAATGGAAAAATTAAAATATCGAATAATTGAAAAATCGAGAAATCGAAACATCGGGAAATCGAAAGTCTGGAACATCGAGGAATCGAAAAGTCGAGAAGTCGAAAAATCGAAAAGTGAACAGCTGAAACATCGAAATTTCGATAAATCGAGAAACGCCCAAAATTGAAAAATCGAAAAACTAAAAAATTTTAAAAATCGAAAACATTGAAGAATTGAAAAATCGAAAATTTATAAATTGAAATATCGAAGAACTGAAAAATCGAAAAATCGAGGAATCGAAAAATCTAAAATTTAAAAAAAAAAATTAAACTTTTGAAAAATTGAAAAATCGAGAAGTCGAAACTTCGGAAAATCGAAAAACTTCCACATCGAGAAATCGAAATCCTGATTTTTTGATTTATCGATTTTTTTAATTCAGACTTTTCAATTTGTACTGATTTTAAACTTTTCGAGTTTTAAAATTTTTTTATTTTTCGATTGTGGCCTATTTCGATTTCTCATTGTTTGATTTTTTCAATTTTTCGCCTTTTTGATTTTTTAGATTTTTTTATTTTTCAGTTTTCAATTTTTCAGTTTTTCGATTTTTCGATTTACTATCGATATTTCGATCTTTCCATCGTTCACTTTCCCGATTTGTCGATTTTTTTCAATTTTTTATTTTTCGATTTTGGCCTATTTCGATTTCTCGATTTCTCTATGTTCCAATTTTTCGACTTTTTGGCTTTTTGGATTTTTAGATTTTTTGATTTTCCAGTTTATAGACCTTTCGACTTGTCGATTTTTTGTTTTTCACATTTCTCGAGTTTTCGATTTTTTGATTCCCTGATTTTTCAGTTTTTCAGTTCTTCAATATATCGATTTTGGAATTTTTCGATTTTTCAGGTTTTTGGTTTTTCAGTTTTTCGATTTGTTAAATATCAGATTTTTCTGCCTCGATTTTTTAACTTTGAGCTTTCAAGTTTCCGATTTATTGATTCTTCAATTTTTCGGGTTTTCGATGTTTCGATTTTTCGATTTTTTGAGTTTTACTTGTTCGATTATCAACTTTTTGATTTTTAAATTTTAGGATTTTCAGTTTTTTGATTTGTTGATTTCCTGATTTTTCGATTCGATTCCATGAATCTTGATTCTAGAAACATTGAAGAATTGAAAAATCAAAAATTTATAAATTGAAATATCGAAGAACTGAAAAATCGAAAAATCGAGGAATCAAAAAAATTCAAAAAATTAAAAAATCCAAAAAGAATTCGAGAAATCAAAAAATTGAAAAATGGAAAAATTGAAAAGCCGAAAAGTTGATTTATCGAAAAATCGAAACATCGGAAAATCGAAAAACTGAATTATCGAGCAATCCAAAAACTGAATTATCGAGCAATCGGAAAATAAAAGATGAAAAATCGAAAGATCGAGAAATCGACACAAAAAATTTAAAAATTGGAATATCGACTGAAATTTCGAAAAATCGGGGAATCGAAAAATCTAAAATTAAAAAAAATGGAAAAATTAAAATATCGGAAAATTGAAAAATCGAGAAATCGAAACATCGGAAAATCGAAAAACTGGCACATCGAGAAATCAATCGAGGAATCGAAAAGTCGAGAAGTCGAAAAATCGAGAAATCAAAATAACCCAAAATCGAAAAATCGAAAAGTTAATAATCGAAAAATTGGGAAGTGAACAGTCGAAATATTGAAATTTTGATAAATCGAGAAGAAGAAACATTAAAAAATTGAAAAATCTAAAATTTAAAAATTGATACATCGAAGTACTGAAAAATCTAAAAATCGAGGAATCGAAAAATCTAAAATTTAAAAAATTGAGAAATTAAACTTTTGAAAAATTGAAAAATCGAGAAGTCGGAACATCGGAAAATCGATAAACTTACACATCGAGAAATCGAAACATCGGGAAATCGAAAAATTGAGAAATCGAAATAGCCCAAACTCGAAAACTTAAAAATCGAAAAATTGGAAAGTGAATAGTCGAAACATTGAAATTTCGATAAATCGAGAAGAAACATTAAAAAATTAAAAAATCTAAAATTTAAAAATTGAAATATCGAAGAACTGAAAAATCGAAAAATCGAGGAATCGAAAAATCTAGAAATTAAAAAATTGAAAAATTAAACTTTTGAAAAATTGAAAAATCCAAAAGTCGAAACATCGGAAAATCGAAAAACTTACACATAGAGAAATCGAGAAATCAAAATAGCTCAAAATCGAAAAACCATAAAGTAAAAATCGAAAAACCTGGAAAGTAAAAAATCGAAAAATCGGGAAAGTGAACAGTTGAAACATCGAAATTTCGATAAATTGAGAAACGCCCAACACTGAAAAATCGAAAAACTAAAAAAAATTTAAAATTGAAAAACATAAAACCGAAAAGTACGAAAAATCGAAACATTGAAGCATTGAAAAATCAAAAATTTATAAATTGAAATATCGAAGAACTGAAAAATCGAAAAATCCAGGAATCGAAAAATCTAACATTTGAAAAATAATACTAATATTATGTATATGTATTAGTATTATAATATCGAAACATTGTAAAATCGAGGAATAGAAAAATGGAAAAATCTAAAATTTGAAATTGGAAAAATTAAAAAATTCAAAAAGTAAGATTTCGAGAAATCAAAAAATTGAAAAATGGAAAAATTGAAAAATCCCAAAACTGAAGAATCGAAAAACTGAAAAATCTAGAAGTCGAGAAGTCGAAATTAAAAATCGAAGCCAAAAAATCCGAAAACCTGACTTTCGAAAAATTGGAAAACCGAAAAATTGAAGAATTCAAAAACTGAAGAATCGAAAAATAGGGATATCGAGAAGTCGCAAAATCGAAAAATGGGAAAATCAAAACATCGAAAAGTCGAAACGTCGAAAAGTCGAGGAATCGAAAAGTTACAAAATCAAAAAAATTGAAAAATAAAGATATCGAAATAGCCCAAAATCGAAAAATCGGAAAATTGGACAGCCCAAACAGAGAAACATCGGAATTTCGATAAATCGACAAATCCAAAAAATTGGAAAACCCAAAAATCTCTAACCAAGGCCTCGAAAAATTTAAAGATCGAGAAATCGAAACATTAAAAATTGAAAAATTTAAAATTTAAAAATTGAAATATCGAAGAACTGAATTTTCGTAAAAACCGAGGAATCGAAAATCTACAATTTTAAAAATAATACTATTATTATGTCTATGTATTATTATTATAAGAATATCGAAAAATTGTCAAATCGAGGAATAGAAAAATGGAAAAATCTAAATTTTAAAATTAAAAAATCCAAAAAGTAAGAAGTCGGGAAATCGAAAAATTGAAAAATGGAAAAATTGAAAAATCCCAAAACTGAAATATCGAAAAATTGAAATATCGATGAACAACTCAAGAATCGGAAAACTGAAAATCTCAAAACGAAAGTATCGAAAAATTAAGAAATCGAAAAATTAAAAAGTCGAAAAATCGCAGTTAAAAATCGAAGCCAAAAAATCCGAAAACCGACATTAGAAAAATTGGAAAACGGAAAAACTGAAGAATCGAAAAATCGGGAAATCGAGAATTCGAGAAGTCGAAACAATAAAAAATCTAGAAATCGAGAAATGGGAAAATAAAAAAATCGATAAGTCGAAACGTCGAAAAGTCGAGGAATCGAAAAGTTACGACATCAAAAAAATCGGGAAATTGAACAGCCCAAACATAGAAATTTCGAAATTTCGATAAATCGAGAAATCCCAAAAATTGGAAAGCCGAAAAATCTCTAACCGAGAACTTGAAAGATCGAGAAATCGGAACATTAAAAAAATGAAAAATTTAAAATTTAAAAATTGAAATATCGAAGAGCTGAATAATCGAAAAATCGAGGAATTCCAAAATCTGTAATTTAAAAAATTGAAGAATTAAAATGTCGAAAAATGGAAGAATCGAAAAATTTCAAAATCGAAAAAGTAAAACATCGAGAAATCTAAAAGTCGAATAATTGAAAAATTGAAATATGTATTGAAAAATCCCAAAACTGATATGTCGAAAAATTGAAAAATCAAAGAAAAATGGAAGAATCCAAAAAAGGAAATATGGAAATCGAAAAATTGGAAAATCGAAAAGTCGAAAAATCGAAGTTGAAAATTCGGAGTCAAAAAATAGAAAACCTGAAACCGAAAAATTGAAGAATTGAAAAACTAAAAATTCGAAAAATCGGGAAATCGAGAAATTGAACAATGAAAAATCTAGAAATGGATAAAGGGGGAAATCAAAAAATCAAAAGGTCGAAACGTTGAAAAGTCGAGAAATCGAAAAGTTACATCAAAAAATCGATTAATCGCGAAATTGAGAATTCAAAAACAGAAAATTTCGAAACGTCAAAAGTTGAAAAATCGAAGAAAAATTGAAGAAACGAAAAATTAGAAAATCGAGAAATCGAAAAGTCGAAACATCGAAGTTGAAAAATCGGAGTTAAAAAATCAGAAAAGCTGAAATTCGAAAAATTGAAGAATTGAAAAACTAAAAAATCGAAAAATTTAAAATTTAAAAATTGAAATATCGTAGAATTGAATAATTGAAAAATTGAGGAATCCCAAAGTCTGTAATTTAAAAAATTGGAAAATTAAAATATCAAAAATGGATGAATCGAAAAATTTCTAAATCGAAAAGGTAAAACCTCGAGAAATCTAAAAATCGAAAAGTCGAATTGAAAATGGAAATATTGAAAAATCCCAAAACTGAAATATCGAAAAATTGAAAAATCAAAAAAAAATCCAAAAGTCGAATAATTGAAAAATGGAAATATTGAAAAATCCCAAAACTGAAATATCGATAAATTGAAAAATCCAAGAAAAATTGCAGAAACTCGAAAAATCGAAGTTGAAAATTCGAAGTCAAAAACAGAAAACCTGAAATTCGGAAAATTGAAGAATTGAAAAACTAATAAATCGAAAAATCGAACAATGAAAAATCTAGAAATCGATAAATGGAGAAATCAAAAGGTCGAAATGATGAAAAATCGAGAAATCGAAAAATTACATAAAAAAATCGAGTAATCGAGAAATTGAGAAATCAAAAATAGAAAATTTAGAAACGTCAAAAATTGAAAAATCGAAGAAAAATTGAAGAACCGAAAAACTGGAAAATCGAGAAATCGAAAAGTCGTAAAATCGAAGTTGAAAAATCAGAAAACCTGAAATTCGAAAAATTGAAGAATTGAAAAACTAAAAAATCGGAAAATTTAAAATTTAAATATTGAAATATCGAAGAACTGAATAATCGAAAAATTGAGGAATTCCAAAATCTGTAATCTAAAAAATTGAAAAATTAAAATTTCGAAAAATGGAAGAATCGAAAAATTTCAAAATCGAAAAGGTAAAACATCGAGAAATCGAAAAATTGAAAAGTCGAATAATTGAAAAATGGAAATTTTGAAAAATTCCAAAATTGAAATATCGAAAAATTGAAAAATCAAAGAAAAATTGCGGAATCGGAATATTAAAAAATCCCAAAAAGGAAATATCGAAAGATTAAGAAATCGAAAAATTGGAAAATCAAAAATTCGAAAAATCGGAGTCAAAAAACAAAAAACTTGAAATTGGAAAAATTGAAAAACCAAGAAATTGAAGAATTGAAAAAAAAATCGAAAAATCGGCAAATCCAGAAATCGAGAAATCGAAACAATGAAAGATTTAGAAATCGTAACTATGAAAAATCTAGAATTCGAGGGTCGAAACGCCGAAAAGTCGAGAAATCGAAAAGATACATAAAAAATCGGTTAATCGAGGAATTGAGAAACGAAAAACTGGAAAATCGAAAAGTCGAAAAATCGGAGTTGAAAAATCAGAAAACTTTCAGATTCGAAAAATTGAAAAACCGAAAAACTGAAGAATTGAAAAATCGGGAAATTGACAAATTGAGAAGTCGAAAAATCGAAACACTGAAAAATCTAGAAATCGAGAAATGGGAAAATCAAAAAATCGAAAATTTCGGAACGTCAAAAATTGAAAAATTGAAAAATCGAAACATTTAAAAATCGAAAAATTAAAGACGGTAAACAGACAGTCAGTCACACAAAAAAACAGACAGACGGCACAAGATGTGATATTAATTAGTCGTCCTGCGTATTTCTCAATATGATAACGATAGAAATATTACTACACAACACACCAGATCAGGTAAGGTCTGATACCTTACCTGATCTGGTCAAACCCGATCTGACCCGAGCTGATCCGATCTGTCCTGATCTAACCCGATTTCACTTGGCTGGACCTAATCTGCCCAGACCAGATTTTACCTGACCTAGCCAGACCTGACCTGACTTGAGCTCATCTGAGCTGACCCGACCTAAGTACATATTTGAAAATATGTAGTTTATTTTAATTGGCATCCGATATTCTGGAATTGACAAATTAATAGAAATGCAATTGAATAAGAAAGAAACCGCTACAAAACAGCAAAATTTTTCCCGAAACTCACATTTATCTAAAATAAAATTTTTAAAAAATTTAAAAGTGGCTATCGTAGACAGACAAATAAATCAACAGCTAAATACACTTACGCATATCGCCGGAATTAAAATTGGAATCGGCTGAGTTGACATGCAATAACTCCCCTTTCATTGCATTTAAATGTGTTCATATCCTCAAAACGAAAAAAAATCCTTTCATATCACGCACCTGTAAACACAGGACGAATATCCATCTCCATGAAACGCAGCTTTCAAAAGTCAACATCAGTTTATCATCTCCGCGATCACTCCGGAGAGCTTTCAGAGCAGACATCTGAAGGCAATTTGCATTTCCTGGAAGAATACTCTCAGTTACATTTACCAGGTTTCCCATTTGTAATTGTTATGAACGATTAGGTCCGACCTAGTTTTAAAGGATCGTTTGTTGCAGATGGATTTGCAGAGGAGAGGTCACGGCAGCATGGGAGGACAGCAAAAAGGACGCGTCTATTGGAGATGCTACTTCAATGCCGTCACTTGTTTCTAATCCCGATCCTGGAAAGTTCCGTTCGCAGGATTTTTTTCGTTGGACGCTCTGGCACCTGGGGCCCTAATTTCATTTGGCCCGGAGTGCACTTTAATTCAGTTAGGCGCTCTAGCACCACATTATGCAATTATTTAAATTTCGTCTAATGCATCTATTAGCAGTCAAAACGTGGTTTTGTTGGGGGAGGCTAAGTGGATGGTGTTGAAATCAATACGCTTGTAATGTGAATTCGTATGATTTATTTATTTTTGTATTCAGTGGGTCTCGATATTTAGAGGAACATTAGTATTAATAATAATTTGTAAATAAGTACTGACTTGATACATAAAATAATGTCTACTTGTCTATGTGTAACCGTGCTAGATGGAAAAATAAAAGCAAATCTAAACACTTGTCCTGAATCTTATCCCGTTTCCACTTTACGCTTGTCCAATTTGCTGCGACAAATTTGATATTCAGACGGAGACATGTAGGAATTTTTTTGGTTGCTTGTTATTAGGACTTGGTTGATTTCTTCGTACTGTTTCTGCGAAAAGTGCATGTAAATTTCACTGAAATTCGAAATTATTAAGTGTAGAGAGAATTTAGCGTTTATTCATGTTCGTGGAAAAGTTGGCGTCGGTCTGGGTTTTTTAACGTCGTTCGGGTCAATTTTACGAGCTGAATACGGCTCTGGTGGTGATTCACCACTTTTTGTGTCGTATTATAAGTTGCTTTTTATTTAATTTTTTACGTGTTTTTGTTGGAGAAAGCGCTTTTTACATTGAATAATGTAATACACCGACGCGATGAAATTCTTTGCTCAAAAATGGTATTTTAATGTAAAGAAGGCTATAATTTCCGGTAATTAGACGTTGAGGTGGAAGAAAGAGAATGTTACCAACGAAAGAAATTATACAATATAAGGAAGAAGTAAAGAAAGGTAAACTAAAAATAACAATAAATATCCTCATTAATGGAAGAAACGAAGTAATTATCATAATAATGCGAGCACAGCGAGCACATTTAGATGTTATTAAAAATTATTTGTCAGTGTGCCTGAGAAGCTAAATCATTACTAAGAGAATTTTTTATTGTCTAAAAAAGGTGTAAACTAAAAATGTTTGCGATTATCTGCTCGCTACGCTCGCATTCTAAGGGTGTGTTTTTGTGAGTACAGAGATTTATTCTTACAATGGAACTCAAGCAACTTCACTGAACTTTTTCCTGCACACTTCTATAAGAATAAAGGTAATTTAACACGAGTACGTTTAAGTGCAAATTAAAAAATTGTTTCTTGGTGTCCCTGAGAAGCTAAATTTTTAAGAACATTTTGTTATTTAAAAATGTGAATTTAAATAAATACAGATTTTTCGAAAAATTGCACGATGTGAGTTTTATTTTTTATGATAATTTTATTGAAATCGAGTCCATCGGACAACTGGCTACTTTCATATTTTCTCGATGTGTCATGAGTTCATGACTCATGACCCCTAGAATAAGAAAATATGGCTTCCGTTTCCGTCTGTCTGTCTGGTTATCTGTCGTCTAGCTGGATTTTTATTAGACGGATAATCTCTGAAACTACCGGACCGATTGTTGTCAAATTTTGTATGTATGTTGGGAAGATTATGTAGCTGGTAAAACGGTAACCGAAGTTGGTCTGCTCGTTCCCACTAACAATGGAATGACTTCTTCAAATTTTACAATAGTAAATGTTATTTAAATTTTATAAAATTACGTACTCCTTCATTTGTGGTTTATGAATCCTAGACATCAAGATTTTTGGAAAAAATGAAAATTATTCATAAAACAATTATTCCATTTCTCGATTTTTCAGCTTTAGATTTATCAATTTTTGTACATTTTGGTTTCGAGTTTTTTCATTTTTTTGTTAGTTTTTTTTTATTTTGCAATTTTTCCGATGTTTCAATTCTTCGATTTTTATTTTATTTTAGTTTCTAAATTTTCGATTTTTTTGTTTCTCAATTTCGTCTTTAATCGATTTTTATCATTTTTTGACTTTTCGATTTCTTGTTTTTTCATCGTTTCGAGTTTTCGATCTCTTGATTTTTCGACGTTTCGACTTTTCGATTTTTTGATTTTCAGATTTCTCAATTTTTTGACTTTTCAATGGTTCGATTACTCGACTTCTCGATTCCCTGATTTTTCAACATTCGATTTCTGAGTTGTTTGATAATTCAGTTTTGGGATTTTCGATTTTTTTATTGTTCAATTTTTCAATTTCTCAATTTTCAGTTTACCAATTACTCAGTTTTTCGATATTTCAGTGTTGAGATTTTTTAATTTTTCAATACTTTAATTTCTCGATTCTTCGAATTTTTGACTTCTCGATTTTTCCATCTTTCAATTTCTCGACTTCTGTACCTATATCTCGGTTTTTCGATTTTTCAGTTTTTCAATTCAATTTTCCGATTTTTCAACTCCGATTACGACTTTTCGCTTTCTCGCTTTCTGAATTTTTCCATTTTCGACTTTTGAATTTTTCGATTTCTCAATTTTTTACTTTTTCGGTTTTTCGATTTTTCGACTTTTGATGGTTCGATTTTTCAATTTTTTAAATTTTAGATTTTTCGATTCCTCGGTTTTGGAGTTCTCAGTTTTTCGATATTTCCATCCTTCAATTTTTCGAATTTTCAAATGTTAGATTTTTCAGTTTTTGGATGTTTTAATTCCTCGATCTTTCGGTTTTAGATTTTTCGGTTCTTCAATTTTTACTGATTTTAAATTTTCCGAGTTTTTCATTATTTTTATTTTTCGATTGTGGCCTATTTCGATTGCTCCATGTTGGATTTTTTCAATTTTTCGCCTTTTCGGCTTTTTGATTTTTTAGATTTTTTTATTTTTCAGTTTTTAATTTTTCAGTTTTTCGATTTTTCGATTTACTATCGATATTTCGATCTTTCCATCGTTCACTTTCCCGATTTTTTGATTTATAGATTTCTCCATCCTATAATCAAAATTATAGATATAACAATTTTTTCACAATTTTTCGAATTTTCAATTTTTCAAACTTTCGATTTTTGGATTTTTTGATGTTTTAGTTTTGGGATTTTCGATTTTTTGATTTTCCTATTTGTCGATTTCTTGATTTTCGATGTTTCGATATCTCAACTTCTGGATTTCTCGATTTTTCGATTTTTCAGCTTTGATCAAGACATATATTTCTTGGTTTTTCAATGTTTAGTTTTTTCGATGTCTCGATTTTTCAATTTTTGTTATTCTTCGATTTTTCCATGTTCCAATTTTTCGAATTTTTGGGCTTTTTGATTTATAGAGATTTCGATGTTTCGATGTTTCCCTTGTTCAATTTCTCGATTTATCGATTTTTTTAATTTAGATTTTTCAATTTATCGATTCTTCAGTTTTCCGATTTTTTGAGTTTTACTTTTTCGATTATCAATTTTTTGATTTTTAAATTTTAGGATTTTCAGTTTTTCGATTTTCTGATGTTTCAATTTCCTGATTTTTCAATTTTTCGATTCTCTGAATCTTGATTCTAGTCATCGAGGCTTTTGGAAAAATAACAAAATTGTAGATAGAACTACAATTTTTTCCCAATTTTTCGAATTTTCAATTTCTCAATTGTTCAATTTTTGATTTTTGGATTTTTCCACTTTCGATTTCTCAGTTTTTTGATATTGCAGTTTCGGGGTTTTTGGTTTTTTTATTCTTCAATTTTTCGATTTTGCCACACTCGATTTTTCAATTTTTCAATTTCTGTATTTGTAATTGTTCGATTACTCAATTTTTCGATATTTCAGGGTGAGAATTTTTCAATTTTTCGATTCTTCAATTTCTCGAATCTTCGAATTTTCGACTTCCCGAATTTTCCACGTTTCCATTTTCAATTTCCCGACACTTTTACCATTTTTCGATTTTTAAATTTTTCGTTTTTACAATTTTCCATTTTTTGACGTTTCTAAATTCTTGATTTTTCGACTTCTTAATTTCTCGATTAATCAACTTTTTGATTTTTTGACTCTTCGGTATCTCGACTTTTCGAAATTTCGATTTGTCGACTTCTGGATTTCTCGATTTTTGATTTTTCAATTTTGATAAAGACTTCGATTTCTTGGTTTTTTAATCTTTAGTTTTTTCGTTGTCTCGATTTTTTACTTATTAGATGTTTCAATTTTTTTATTTTTCGATTTTTCCATGTTCCAATTTTTCCAATTTTCGGCTTTTTGATTTATAGAGATTTCGATGTTTCGATTATTCCCTTGTTCAATTTCTCGATTTATCGATTTATAAATTTTTTTATTTTTTTTTTTAATTTTAAATTATTCAATTATAGAGATTTCCATGTTTCGATTAATTCCTTGTTCAATTTCTCGATTTATCGATTTAGAGATTTTTTTATTTTTTTTAATTTTAAATTATTCAATTTTTCAATTTTTAAATTTTTGATTTTTGGATTTTGACTTATTTCAATTTCTCGATTACTCGATGTTCCAATTTTTCGTCATTTTAGTTTTGGAATCCTTCAATTTCTCGATTTTTCAATTTTTCGTTTCTCTAAATTTTGGATTTTTCGATTTTTTGGTTTTTTGATTATTAAATTTTAGATTTTTCTATTTTAGATTTTTCAATTTTCCGATTTTTGCTGTTTTGATTTTTGGATATTTGAGTTTTGTGATTTTCGGTTTTTTTATTTTTCAAGTTTTCGATTTTGGAACGCTCGATTTTTCAATTTTTCAATTTCTCTATTTGTAATTGTTCGATTACCCAATTTTTCGATATTTCAGTGTTGGAATTTTTCAATTTTTCGATTCTTCAATTTCTCGAATCTTCGAATTTTCGACTTCTCGAATTTTCCACGTTTCCATGTTCAATTGCCCGACACTTTTACCATTTTTCAATTTTTCGATTTTTAAATTTTTCGGTTTTACAATTTTTCATTTTTTGACGTTTCTAAATTTTCGATTTTTCGACTTCTTAATTTCTCGATTAATCAACTTTTTGATTTTTTGACTCTTCGGTATCTCGAGTTTTCGAAATTACGATTTGTCGATTTCTGGATTTCTCGACTTTTGATTTTTCAATTTTGATTAAGATTTCGATTTCTCGGTTTTTCAATGTTTAGTTTTTTCGATGTCTCGATTTTTTATTATTAGATTTTTCAATTTTTGTTATTTTTCGATTTTTCCATGTTCCAATTTTTCGAATTTTCGGCTTTTTGATTTATAGAGATTTCGATGTTTCGATTATTCCCTTGTTCAATTTCTCGATTTATCGATTTATAGATTTTTTTATTTTTTTTTTAATTTTAAATTATTCATTTTTTCAATTTCATTTTAGTTTTGGAATCTTTCAATTTCTCGATTTTTCAGTTTTTCGATTCTCTAAATTTTGGATTTTTCGATTTTTTGGTTTTTTGATTATTAAATTTTAGATTTTTCAATTTTTCAATTTTCCGATTTTTGCTCTTTTGATTTTTCGATATTTCAGTTTTGTGATTTTCGGTTGTTTTATTTTTCAGTCTTTCGAATTTGCAATTTTTCGATAACGCAAGTTTTCAAAATTTCAATGTAGGAATTTTTCAAATTTTCGATTCTTTAATTTTTCGATTCTTTGCATTTTCATTTTCTCAATCTTTCCATGTTTCAATTTCTCAATTTCCCGATGTCAGTTTTACCATTTTTCAATTCTCCGATTTTTAATTTTTTTTCCAATTTTTGATGTTTCTAAATTTTCGATTTTTCGATTGCTCAATTTCTCGATTAATCGATTTTTTGATTTTTCGACTCTTCGATATCTCGACTTTCCGACATTTCCACTTTTTGATTTTTGGATTTTCCTGTTTGTCGATTTATCGACTTTTCAATGTTTCGATTTCTCGACTTCTGGATTTCACGGCTTTTCGATTTTTCAGTTTTTCAATTTTTCGATTTTCCAACTTCGATTAAGACTTAATTTTTCAATTCTTCGATTCTATAATTTTTAAATTTTCGTCTTTTGGATTATTCGAGATTTCGATTTTTCCATTTTTGGATTTTAAGTTTTTAATTTTTCAATTTTTGGATAGTTCGATTATTTAATTTTTCGGTCAATTAATTTTTCAATTTTTAAAATTGTAGATTTTTCGATTTCTTAATTTTTCAGTTCTTCGATATTTCTATTTTCCAATTTTTCGAATTTTTTCATTTTTGGATTTCTCGATCTTTCGATTTTTCGACTTCTCGGTTTTAGATTTTTCAATTATCTGAGTTTTCGTTTTATCAAGAATTGGATGTTTCGATCTTTCCATTGTTCAATTTCTGGATTTATCGATTTATCGTTTTTTTTTAATTGATATGTTTCAATTTGTTCTTTAATTTTATATTGTTCAATTTTTAAATTTTCGATTTTAGGATTTTGACTTATTTAAATTTCTCGATTACTCGAAGTTCCAGTTTTTCGTCATTTCAGTTTTGGAGTCTTTCAGTTTCTCGATTTTTCAGTTTTCTGATTCTTTAAATTTTGGATTTTTTGATTTTTGTGTTTTTTGATTATTAAATTTTAAATTTTAAAATTTTTCAATTTTCCGATTTTTGCCGTTTTGCTTTTTCGATATTTCAGTTTTATGATTTTTGGTTTTATTTTTCACTATTTCGATTTTGCAACTACCCGATTTTTCAAATTTTCAGTTTCTCGATTTTCAATTTTTTGATTATTCAAGTTTTCGATATTTCAGTGTTTTTGATTCTTTAATTTCTCGATTCTCCGCATTTTCGTCTTCTCCATCTTTCCATGTTTCAATTTCTCAATTTAGCGATATCTCAGTTAATTTTTTAAAATTGTAGTGTTTTCGATTTCTTAATTTTTCAGGTCTTCGATATTTCTATTTTCCAATTTTTCGAATTCTTAAATTTTAGATTTTTCAGTGTTTTCATGTTTCGATTTCTCGATTTTCGATTTTTCGACTTGTTGGTTTTAGATGATTCGATTATCCGATTTTTCGATTTTTCGATTTATCAAGATTTCGATGTTTCGATATGTCCATTGTTCAATTTCCCGATTTTTCGATTTAACGATTTTTTTTTTATTTAAATTTTTTCCATTTTTTTTATTTTATTCAATTATTCAATCTCAAAAATTTTGATTTTTTAATTTTGACCGAAGTATTTCGATTTCTCGATGTTCCAATTTTTCTTTCGAATTTTTAAATTTTTTATTTTTCAGTTGTTTCGATTTTTTGACATCTCGCATTTTCGATTTTTAAAATTTTTCGATTTGGATTTTTCGATTTCTCGATTTTTCAAAATTGCAATTTTGGAAAATTTTCAATTTTTAGATTTTTTTTAGCTTACGCTTAGGAAGTAAAAACAATTAATGCATTGATAAACCGAAATTGAAAATTGATAAACCACAACTATGGAGTCTTAATATTCTGTTTATTTTAAATGCGATTTATTCGGCAAATTTTTAGATGACGTCATCAATTTTTTGGAGGGAGTAAATGGATTAACGTTTATCATACTGTAACCTTAAAACTGTATATCTAGGGTAAAAACTCAACACGGATTCATAAACTACACGTGTAGTATTATTTTAGAAAATTAAAACACATTCATCGATGTGATAGTTTCTGAGATTACCTGTCTAATAATATAGCCAACAGACAATAAATGACAAACGGAAATGGCAAACCTACTTTTCGCTATTCTAGCAGCTATGAAACCTGAAGGAAACACGAAATTAGCCAGTCGTTAATTTATATTATTACAATATTTCTCTAGTTTACACCCCAGAAGTAAAAATGAGTTTAAATTATTGAGTATAAGTGTGAGACAAAAACGAAAATTTCGAAACCAGACATGTTTCATCAGCTACGCTGTCACTTTCTCGAAATATACAAATTACTTTCTGTAGTTAATTTTCACAAAATGAGTCAATTTTAGTATAAAGAAAATTATTAGTTCTGACTACGAGTTCAAGTGGTCATTTGACCACACAGATTAAACGCCACCCCCAAACGTACACTTTAAACCGGATTAACATCATCATGTGCTTAAACTCGCTCTTACACTGCCACTTGAACTACCCATTACGAAACTCTAGCCAAACAAATTCACTTTCCACATAAATGAAGACACAAATCGTGATTTCGAGACCCAAATACCATGAACGCACCCATTGTAACCCCACGCAGCCATTTAAAATTTTCGAAGCTCCGAGTTAAGTGACTTTTCAACTCCGTGTCAACATTCATCAATCAATACACGGAAAATTTTTTCACGCCGCCACAATTAGGAGGAAGGTTGTCGACCCAAACGATGTGAAGAACCTAAAGATAATAGCCTGTTTTTTCCGGTATCATTTTCGCGAAAACACCCCCATCGGTTTAAGTTACCGCGTTTAATACGAGAATCGTGCTTACCAACCTTCATTTACCGGAAAAACCAATCAATTAACACCACCGAACCTCTATCTCTGCTTCGCAGCTTCCCAGCTTGGTCTAGTTGTCGCGAGATGTCACCCGGAGTCGATTCCGGAAGGGAAAAATGTCTTAAATTAATCGTCGCGGGGCTGAGCGTTTCCAATTAATTTTGATAACGTACACCTTAAGTATCATGTGTAAGACCGTCATTAAAGGGTTACTTGATACTTGTGTGGAGCTCTCGCTTTCGAGAAAATTCCGGAAATTTTACACTGCGACTATTAAATTTTTCCTTTATTCCGGGAGATTTGAGTTAAGGGGTGGTAATACCGCAGAATCTTTGACGATCGTAAAGGCGAAAAGATAGGAATTTAATATGAGGGAATTGAAGAGATGCACATGAAGTCGATTGAGGGTAATCACTGCATTCTGCAAGAGTGGAATGAAACTGGTGCGTTTTTTAATGGGGTGGAGTGGGATGGGCTAATGGAATTTCGCCGCAGTCATTTGGATTAAAATTGCACAAAGGTGGTTTAGTAAATTTTTTTGAGTGGAGTGAGGGAAGTCGGTTTTAGAATTAACTGCAGTATTTTTTAACTTTTAGCTCCTAGAATGCGAAATAGTGGGTCCTTCGCTTGAGGCTGTCGTTTTTTGGCAATTTTGTTATTTTTACATATATGTTTTTAAAAGGTCGTGTAAGTTGGTAAAACCTAACCAAAATTTGTCATTCCTTCTAGAAAATTAATAACGCCATCGTAAAATTTCCGAGTTTAAAATTTACAATTTTTCATTTTTTATGTTTTTCAGTGTTTCGTTTCTTTAATTTTTTCATTATTGTAAGTTGGTGAGTTTTCGATTTTTCTTTCCTTGTTTTTAATTTTTCGTGTCTTTACTTTTCCATTTTCAATTTTAAATTTTTGAATTGTTGGATGTTTTAATGTTAGAATTTTGCGATATTCCAGTTGTTTGATTTTTCTATTTTTTATTTTTTTTTCTAGTGTAAGGTATTTCAGTGTTTCTATTTTGTAATTTTTCAATTGTTCAGTATTACGGTTTTCCGTTTCTTTAATTTTTCCATTTGAAATTTTCCTAGTTTTCAGTTTTTGGATTTTTTAGATTCTTGAATTTTAATTTTTCACTGTTTCGATTTTTAGTTTTTGAATTTTTCAACTTTTCGTTTTTCAGTTTTTCAATTTCTCGTTTCAATTTTTCGATTTTTTTTCAAGTGTAATTTTTTTCGTGTTCCAATTGTACAATTTTAGGTTTTTTCATTTTCAGATTTTTCACGTTTCGACTTTTCCATTGTTCATTTATTTAATTTTTTCACTGTAAATTTTTCTAGTTTTCAATTTAAAATTTTTGAATTTTGTGAGGTTTCAATTTTTCATTTTTTTCAGTGTTTCGTTTCTTTAATTTTTCGATTTGTAAGGTGCCGAGTTTTTTATTTTTGTTTCAATTTTGGGATTTTTCAGTTTTAGATTTTTCAATTTTTTTATTTTTGAATTCTCCCAGTTTTCAATTTCAATTATTCAGATTTTCGATTTTTAATTTTTGAATTTCTCGATGTTTTAATGTTTCAATTATCCAATTTGTTTTCTCATTTGTTCGATTTTTTCAATTGTAAAATTTTCGAGTGTTTCGATTTTACAATTTTTGGTTTTTTCAACGTTTCGATTTTTGAGTTTTGTAGTTTTTCCTTCCTTGTTTTTAATTTTTCGTTTATTTACTTTCCCAATGTCAATTTTTGAATTGTTAGATGTTTTAATGTTAGAATTTTACAATCTTTCAATTGTTCGATTTCTCAATTTTTTTATTTTTTTTTCAAACCTAAGGTATTTCAGTATTTCGATTTTGCAATTTTTCAGTTTTTCAGTATTACAGTTTTCCGTTTCTTTAATTTTTCCATTTGCAATGTTCTTAGTTTTCAATTTTTGGATTTTTCAGATTCTTGAATTTGAATTTTTCAGTGTTTCGATTTTTAGTTTTTGAATTTTTAAAATTCTCGATTTCTCTTTCAATTGTGATATTTTTCAGTGTTTTAATTTCCAAATTTCTGCTTTTGATTTTTCAGGTTTGCATTTTTCAATTCTCTATTTTTCCATTTTTTGATTTTTGAATTTTTCAATTTTTAGATTTTCAGTTTCTCAATTTCTCGTTTCAGTTTTTCTATTTTTTTTCAAGTGTATTTTTTTTCGTGTTCCAATTGTACAATTTTAGGTTTTTTCATTTTCCGATTTTTCACGTTGGGACTTTCCATTGTTCATTTATTTAATTTTTCTACTGCAAGTTTTTCCAGTCTTCAATTTAAAATTTTTGAATTTTGTGAGGTTTCAATTTTACAATTTTTAATTTTTTTCAGTGTTTCGTTTCTTTAATTTTTCCATTTATGAGTTGCCGAGTTTTCTATTTTTGTTTCAATTTTGGGATTTTTCATTTTTCGATTTTTCAATTTTTTTATTTTTGAATTGTCCCAGTTTTTCGTTCCTTTACTTTTTTCGTTTTCAATTTAAAATTTTGAATTGTTAGATGTTTTAATGTTAGAATTTTACGATTTTTCAGTTGTTCGATTTCTCTTTTTTTTCAAGTGTGAGGTTTTTCAATGTTTCGATTTTACAATTTTTCAGTATTACAATGTTTGGTTTATTTTTTCGATTTTTCTATCAATTGTGCGATTTTTCAGTATTTCAATTTTCTATTTTTGGTTTTTTAAAATTTTTGATTTCTCAGGTTTGCATGATTCAATTCTTGATTTTTCAATTTTTTGATTTTTGAATCTTTTTACTTTTCAATTTTCAATCTACCAATTTTACGATTTTTAGGTTTCTGAACTTTTCAATTTTTCGATTTTTAGTTATTCAGTTTCTCGTTGTTTCAATTTTTCGTTTTTTTTCAATCGTAATTTTTTTCGTGTTCCAATTTTACAATTTTTGTTTTTTTCAATTTCCGGTTTTTCACGTTTCGACTTTTCCATTGTTCATTTATTTAATTTTTCCACTGCAAATTTTGCTAGTTTTCGATTTCTCAATATTTCGTTCTCTAAAATTTTGCATTTTTCAATTTCTTGATTTTCAATTTTTTATTTTTGAATTTTCCTAGCTTTCCATTATAAGTTTATCAATTTTGCAGTTTTTAGATTTCTGGATTTTTCAGTGTCCTGATTTTTAGTTTTTGAATTTTCCGATGTTTGGATGTTAGAATTTTATGATCTTTCAGGTTCTCGTTTTCTCAATTTAAAGTTTTTTCAATTTTTCGAGTTTTCAATTTTCAATTTTTAATACTTTTTCACGTGTGACATTTTTGAGTGTTTGGATTTTATAGTTTTTCATGTATTTAATATTACCATTGCAATTTATGAATTTTTAACTTTTTGATTTTTTGGATTTGGATAAATTTTTGAATTTTGAATTTTTGAACTTTCGAGTTTTTGAACGTTCATGTTTTTGAACTTTCGAATTTCTGGACGTTCGAATTTTTGATCTTTCGAATTTTTGAAATTTCGACATTTTGAACTTTCGAAATTTGAATTTTCGAATTTTGATTTTTTAATTTTTTAATTTTTTTTTTCTTTTCAATGTTTCAGTTTACAATTTTTAGATTTTTCAGTTTTGCAGTTTGTCTTGTTTTTATTTTTCTGTTTTTCAATTTTCACTTCTTTAATTTTTTCATTTGCAATTTTCCTAGTTTTCAACTTTCAACAATTTTTGAATTTTTCGATGTTTTAATTTTACAATTTTTCGATTTTCCAAAGTTTTGATTTTTTTTTCAAATGTGAGGTTTTTCAGTGTTTCGACTTTACAATTTTTCCATTTATCAGTTTAACAATTTTTTATTTCTATAATTTTTCCAGTTGCTCCTATATTTCAATTTTTCGAGTTTTCAGATTTTTAAATTTTAATTTTTCAATTCCTCGATTATTAGTTTTTCAATTTTAAAATTTTTCGATTTTTCTTTCAATTTTGAGTTTTTTCAATGTTTCAATTGTTTGTTTTTTTTAATTTCCAATTTTTCAGTTTTGCATTTTTGAATTGTTTGATTTATGAGTTTTCGTAGTCGTCAATTTTAAATCTATCAATTCTACAATTTTTAGATTTCTCAATTTTTCAATTTCTCCATTTTTAATTATTCACTTTCCCGATTTTTATTTGTGAGTTTTTAATATTACAATTTTTAAGTTTCTGGTTATTTCAATTTTTCAATTTTTTTCAATCGTAATTTTTTCGATTTTACAATTTTTGGCTTTTTCAATTTTCCGACTTTTCACTTTCGATTTTTCATTATTCATTTATTTAATTTTTCCACTGCCAATTTTTCTAGTTTTCAATTTTGTGATGTTTTAATGATAGAATTTTTCGGTTTCTCAATTTTTCATTCTCTAAAATTTTCCATTTTTCTACTATTTGATTTTTCAATTTTTTTATTTTTGAATTTTCTTAATTTTCAATTTGAAATTTTTCGGTTTTTAGATTTCTCGATTTTTCAATTTCTCGAATTTTCATTATTCAGTTTTTAATTTTTGAACTTCTCGATGTTTGGATGTTACAGTTTCTTAATTTTTCAGTTTCTTGTTTTCCAAATTTTTAGTTTTTTCAATTTCTCTATGTTTGAATTTTCGATTTCTCAATCTTTGAATTTTCGATTTTACAGTTTATCGTTTCTTTAATATTGCCATTGCAATTTTTAGTTTTTAATTTTTAATTTTTGTACTTTTAAGTTTTCCAATTTTTGTACTTTTCATATTTCGAATTTCTCAATTTTCAAATTTTTAAACTTTCAAATTTTTGAAATTTTGAATTCTCGAATTTTCCCATTTTGAATTTTCGAATTTTGAATTTTCGAATCTTGATTTTTCGAATTTTTAATTTTTAAAATTTTTTAGTGGTTCAGTTTACAATTTTTGGTTGTTTCAACATTTCGATTTTTCAATTTTTTAGGTTTTTCAGTTTTGCAGTTTGTCTTTCCTTGTTTTTATCTTTCCGTTTTTCAATTTTTCGATAATTTAATCTCTTTAATTTAATGTTAGAATTTTCCTTTTTTCAATTTTTCGGTTTCATTATTTTTCGGTTTATCCATTTTTCGTTCTCTAAAATTTTCCATTTTTCTATTATTTGATTTTTCACTTTTTTTATTTTTTAATTTTCCTAGTTTTCAATTTGAAATTTTTCAGTTTTTAGATTTCTCAATTTTCCAATTTCTCGATTTTTCATTGTTCAATGTCCCGATTTTTAATTTTTGAACTTTTCGATGTTTGGATGTTACAATTTCCTAATTTTTCAGTTTCTTGTTTTCTCAATTTTTAGTTTTTTCAATTTTTTTTCCCTTGTGACATTTTTCAATGATTTGATTTTACAGTTTATCGTTTCTTTAAGATTGCCATTGCAATTTTAGTTTTTAATTTTTGCTTTTTTTAATTTTTAATTTTTGTACTTTCGAATTTCTCAACTTTCAAATTTTCGAGTTTTGAATTTTCCAATACTGAATTTTGGTTTTCCAGTTTTGAATTTTCGAATTTTCGAGTTTTTAGTTTTTAAAATTTTTCATTCAATTGTGAGATTTTTCAGTGTTTCAATTTACAATTTTTGTTTTTTTTAACGCTTCGATTTTTCAATTTTTAGATTTTTCAGTTTTTCAGTTTTTAACTTTTCGTTTTTCAATTTTTCATTTCTTCAATTTTTTCCATTGTTCAGTGCTCGATTTCTCAAGGTTTTGATTTTTTTAGGGGTGAGTTTTTTCAGTGTTTCGATTTCACAATTTTTCATTTCGCATATTTCTACTTTTCGTTTTTCAGTGTTGCGTTTCCTTAAATTTTCCATTTGTAATTTTCCTAGTGTTTTCGGTTTTTGGATTTTTCAATTTTTTGATTTTTAGTTTTTGGATTTTAAAATTATTCCATTTTTCTTTCCGATTCTTCAGGTTTTTGATTTTTGAACTGTCCTAGTTTTCAACTCTTAGTCTATCAATTTATCAATTTTTAGTCTTCTCAGTTTTTCAATTTTTCGATTTTTAGTTATTCGGGTTTTCGATTTTTAATTTTTTAATTTCTAATGTTATAATTTTCAGATTTGTCCTCAAATGTTGGATTTTTTAAATTGTAAGATTTACCAGTTTTTCTTTTGGTTTTTCAACATTTCGAATTTTCATGTTTTAGATTTTTCAGATTTGGAGTTTTTCTTTTTTTTAACTTTTCATTTTTCAATTTTTTTGTTGTTTTAATGTTAGAATTTTATGATTTTTCAGTTGTTCGATTTCTCAATTCTTAATTTTTTTTCAAGTTTTTTTAACTTTTCGTCGTTTAGTGTTTCGTTTCTTTAATTTTTCCATTTGTAATTTTCCTAGTTTTCGGTTTTTCGATTTTCCAAATTCTCGATTTTTAATTTTTCAATTTCTTGATTTTTAAATTTATCGATTTTTCTTTTAATTTTGAGATTTTTCAGTGCTTCGATTTACAATTTTTCTTTTCTTTTTAATTTTTGATGTTTCAGTCTTCGATTTTTCAATTTTTTTTACTTTTGAATTGTCCGAGTTTTCAATTTTAAATCTATCAATTATTCAGTTTTCAGTCTTCTCAGTTTTTCAATTTTCCAAGTTTTAATTGTTCAGTTTTTCGATTTTTAATTTTTTAATTTCTCGATGTTTCGATTTTACAATTTTTCAGTTTCTTGAATTTTGATTTTTTAGTTTCTAGATTTTTTGATTTTTTTTTTCAATTGTAATTTTTTCATTATTTCCATTTTACAATTTCTGGTTTTTTCAATTTTTCGATTTTTCACATTTCGATTTTTCCATTTTTCACATACATATTTAATTTTTCCACTGCCAATTTTTCTAGTTCTCTTTTTAAAATTTTAATTTTTGTTATCTTAAAACTCGAAAAATTGCAAATCGAAAAACTGAACAAACAAAAAAAAAAGGAAAATTGAAGAATTGAAAAATTCAAGTAAAAAAACTGGGGCAGTGTTTTTACTTTATAAAGATTATCAAAAAACCAAAATCGCCAACAATTTTTCCAATTTTTCAAAGTTCTCCTTTTCCAACCTTTCCCAGTTTTTCAAATCAACCCTAACTCCACGGCTAATTTGCTCTAACAAGCCGTATTAGCTGTAAAATATACCATTAAGACCGAGCTATTGGTTTAACTAACTTTTAATTGCGTTCCTTGTAATTCGTTTGTCTCATTTGAATTGAAGATTTGCTCTTTTGTTACGTTCAGCCAACTTCTCAAAAGAGTAACATTTCCAACTTGGAATCAACAAAATTATTTGAAAAGGCTCCGTTCGTACACAAAAGTCAATTATTTAATGCTTCGACAGTTTCATTAAACGGAAAGAATAACAGCAAGAAGTTGGTCGGCGAAATGATAATACGCGGAATTTGCGGACGCCTGGCGTGAGATATGAAAAGATATTTTTTCTGAAAGAAAACAAGTCTAGACAATGTGGCAAATGGTAATATTACCCCCTCCAGAGATTTGATGACGTCGCCTCAAAAATTATTAAATAAGCGCGGCACAGTCCATTAGAAACCCGTCAAACCCTCCACCAAATTACTCTCAATTTAGCCACTGATTAACCAGAGGTATGCAAATCGAACCTCTGTACTATTAAGATATTATATTTCCAAAGGTCACTTACACCGACCGCCCTAATCCTCCAATTTCCTTCGGAACCTATCACAGTCCCTCTCTTAATAACGGTAATTGTGCTCAACGTAAGCCTTAATTACAGCTTCTGTTATACTCGCATGTTGAAATTTTGTTGTAACAAAACAGCACATTTGAGAGGCTGCCTCGTGACCGCCAAGAAATCAAGTTTAAATATCACGCTTAGCGTGGGCTGAGGCATTAACTGAAATTAATTTACTCCGGCATTCAGTAGACGGGGGTCAAATTTAACTGATTCAAAGTTTCCTAACAACTTAACGAATTAAGTCGCCGGTTGACGTTATGTGCACTTGTGAGATTAATCTGCTTTGTTTCTGGTATAACAATTAAATTGTGTTTAACAGGTTGAGAGAGGAAGAAAAATGCGCCCTCCAATGAACTCCTGCCAACTTTATATAAATATTTGTTGGGGATATTTGGTGCTGAATAAAGCTGTCAAGTGAGATTTACGTGATGGATGCGAAGAGCTCATTTCGCCTGCTTTTCATAAACTTAATAGCGATAATAAAAACGAAATTATGTTATTAGGAAAATCAGGGGGATTGTTTTATCTCAGTTCTGGAGCTAAATCAGACCAGGTACTGATAATTAAAACAGTGCTTAATTCGAGGTTGAACACTTAAGTTGCTGTTATTTTTTACAAACTATAAAATTTTCAAAAGCGCTCGAACTAATCTAAACAATATTTAGCAAAACTGGTAGAGTTCACATTCAGTCCACTTATGCGTTATAATGGAACGGCTACCGAACAAATTAAAAATCAAACGGCAAATCCCGTAATTTTCGAGTGGGAAAATTCCAGCCCAAACTGTCGCCCCTCGGAACTGATAACAACCCGTTTTTCCGGTTAATCTCCACGGGAAATCTCACACTTGTTATTACAAGTAAATATCAGGCCGGCAGATCCCGGATTAACTCAGGATTTGAACATCAGTCATCTATCGTTAATAGTTTACGTTAGCCGCATCCAGGATGATTAATTATGAAACTATCTTTTTATTTGATCATCTAGTTTAATGAACGACGTCATAAATACGGTAATTGGCAATTACAGGTTAATATGTGTCTTAAGGAGAGACGTCCCACGACACCTAAACGTTATCTACATCAAAGAACATCATTTGGAATAGGCATGACAGTGAGGTGTGGACAGGAGGAGAGAGAGACTACTGCCACAATTTCCACATCAAAGCGCAATTTCGAGCATAATGTTCCGGAATATGCATAAATAGGCGGATTTTTACAGCTCGCGCTGCGACATCAAAAAAAAAGGTAATAATTTAATGTATGAGGCGTCATAGGACTGAGGAGACGCGAAGAGTGGCTGATTAATATTTACCAAAGGACGATTTTTTCGACGCGGGGGTTTAAAAATGCTGCGTTAAATACAAAGGTCGTGTGTTTGGAGATAAAAAGGGTTTAACTTGCTAGGACACGATTGATAAAAAATAGATTTACATAGCGCGTTGGCGCCCAGCGGTTTGATGCTAGGGACGGGTTGTGACTCTATAATATGTGTTTTTGTACACTGAAGTCGTGTAGACGAGGTTTTTCTACAAAGATGGGTAAACAGTGGGGAATACAATGTTTTGAGTGTATGTATGCACTATTGGTTTGCGAATATTCACGCGTGCTAAATGCTTAAATTAAAGCTTTACGCTAATCTAAACACTTTAAGTTCTGTCTTTTTTTGGTAAATATTTTCACCATTTTCTACGATATTTCAGGGGGTAGAACAAAAATGACATCAGTTTATTAAACTACGAACAACTTTTCATGGATCACTATTTTTTTGGAAAATTTGGAAAAAATATTTTAACAATTTTGTAGATTGTTGTAATTAGCAGAATCGAAATGACGACAAAATATTAATCTGCAAAGAATTCTCTACAACTTTTGTTTCCTTTGAACGAAGACAATTTTAACTTTTTTTTTGAAAAACTTGTAAATTATTTCCCAAATTTTTATATCCAGTGCTTTTTTGTTTTGAATAGGCACTTCAAATCTTTTTTTTTTATTTTTGGAAAATATTTTCCCTACAGTTCAGTATTTTTTCCTTTCGCATAGTTCTCCTCTTAAGAATTTTTGGAAATTTTTCTAAAATTTTTAAAACCTGTATTGGCACTTTTTTCGGTTATTGAAATCAAAATGACGTCAAGTTATTAATCTGCATAGAATTTTCCACAACTTAGTCGTTTTTTCTTTTGATTGAAGACCATTTAAAGGTTTTTTGGAAAATTTTTGGAAATCTCAAGATTCTCAAGATTGTAGAGATTTTAAAGATTCTGTATATTTGGAAGACTGCAGATTCCAAAAGTCTGGAAATTTCGAGGTTTCGAGGATTCTGAAGAATATAAGGATTCCGAAGATTCCAGATTCAAGAGATTCCGGAAATTCTAACGAGTCAAAAGATTGTGAAGATTCTTAAGATTCTGAAGTTTCCAACAGTTCTGACAGTTTTGAAGATTCTAAAGATTTTTAATATTCTGACTATTTCAAGATTCCAGAGGTTCCATAAATTCCAGAAATTTAAAAAATTCTCAATATTCGGAAGACTATTGATTCCAGAGATTCTAAAAATTCGAAAGATTTTGAAGATTGCAAATATTCTGAAAATTCTGAAGATTATAGAGATTTCAAAATTATTTTTTTAAGATTCTAGAGATTCTTGAAATTCTAGAGATTCTAGAGATTTTAGAGATTCTAGAGATTCTAAAGATTCTCAAGGTTCTAGAGATTCTAGCGATTTTAGTGATTCTAGAGATTCAAGAGATTCTGAAGATTCTAAAGATTAAAGTTTCTGAAAATTTTGAATATTTTCAGCACTGCAATTTACAAAAAATCTGAAAATTTCGAGGTTTCCAGGGTTCTGAAGAATATAAAGAATCCAAAGATTCCTGGTTCAAGAGATTCTGCAAATTCTAAAGGTTCAAAAGATTGTGAAGATTCTTAAGATTCTGAAGTTTCCGAAAATTCTGACAGTTTTGAAGATTCTAATGATTTCTAACATTCTAAGTAATTCAAGAGCTGAAGATTCCAAAAATCTGCCGAATCTAAAGATAATAAAGATACCAGAGGTTCCAGAAATTACAGAAGTTTAAAAAATTCTGGATATTTCGGGACACTATTGATTCCAGAGGTTCTAAAAATTGGAAAGATTCTGAAGATTCTAAAGATTGCAAAGACTATGAAAATTCTGAAGATTATGCAGACTTCAAAATAATTTTTTTTAAGATTCTAGAGATTCTAGAGATTCTAAATATTCTAGAGATTCTAGAGATTGTAAAGATTTACAAGATTGTAGAGATTCTAAAGATTAAAGTTTCTGAAAATTCGGAACATTTTCAAGACTGCAGATTCCAAAAAGTCTGAAAATTTCGAGGTTTCGAGGATTCTGCAAATTCTAAAGGTTCAAGATTATAAAGATTTCAAAATTATGTTTTTAAGATTCTAGAGATTCTAGAAATTCTAGGGATTCTAGAGATTTTAGGGATTCTAGCGATTTTAGAGATTCTAGAAATTCAAGAGATTCTAAAGAATCTAAAGATTAAAGTTTCTGAAAATTCGGAATATTTTCAAGACTTCAGATTTCAAAAAATCAGAAAATTTCGAGGTTTCGAGGATTCTGGAGAATATAAAGATTCCAAAGAATCCAGGTTCAAGAGGTTCTAAAAAATCTAAAGGTTCAAAAGATTGTGAAGATTCTTAAGATTCTGAAGTTTCCAAAAGTTCTGACAGTTTTGAAGATTCTAAAGATTTTTAAGATTCTGAATATTCAAGGGCTATAAATTCCAAAAAACCTAAAGAATCTAAAGACTATAAAGATTTTATAGGCTCCAGAAATTTCAGAAGGTTAAAAAATTCCGATTATTTCGGGCTACTATTGATTCCAAAGATTCTAAAGATCCGAAAGATTCTGAAGATTTTTTTAAATTTCTCAATATTCTAGAGATTCTAAAGTTTCTAAATATTAAAGTTTCTGAAGATTCTGAATATTTCGAAGACTGCAGATTCCAAAAAGTCGGAAAATTTCGAGGTTGTGAGGATTCTGAAGATTATAAAGAATCCAAAGATTCCAGGTTCAAGAGATTCTGCAAATGCTAAAGGTTCAAAAGATTGTGAAGATTCTTAAGTTTCCAAAAATTCTGACAGTTTTAAACATTCTAAGTAATTCAAGGGCTGAAGATTCCAAAAATCTGCAGAATCTAAAGATAATAAAGATTCCAGAGGTTCCAGAAATTCCAGAAATTTAAAAAATTCCAAATATTTCGGGACACTATTGATTCCAGAGGTTTTAAAAATTGGAAAAATTTTGAAGAATCTAAAGATTGCAAAGATTCTGAAAATTCTGAAGATTATACAGACTTCAAATTTTTTTTTTAAGATTCTAGAAATTCTAGAGATTCTAGAGATTCTACAGATACTAGAGATTCTAGAGATTATAGAAATTCTAAAGGTTCTCAAAATTGTAGAGGTTCTAGAGACTCTAGAGATTCTAAAGATTAGAGTTTCTGAAATTTCCGAACATTACCAAGACTGCAGATTCCAAAAAGTCTAAAAATTTCGAGGTTTTGGGGATTCTGCAAATGCTAAAGGTTCAAGATTATAAAGACTTCAAAACTATTTTTTTTAAGATTCTAGAGATTCTAGAAATTTTATAGATTTTAGAGATTTTACAGATTTTAGAAATTCTAGAGATTCTAGCGATTTTAGAGATTCTAGAAATTCAAGAGATTCTAAAGATTCTAAAGATTAAAGTTTCTGAAAATTCGGAATATTTTCAAGACTGCGGATTCCAAAAAATCAGAAAATTTCGAGGTTTCGAGGATTCTGAAGACTATAAAGATTCCAAAGAATCCAGGTTTAAGAGATTCTGCAAATTCTAAAGATTCAAAAGATTGCAAAGATCCTTAATATTCAGAAGTTTCCAAAAATTCTCTCAGTTTTGAAGATTCTAAAGATTTCTAAGATCCTGAGTATTTCAAGGGCTGAAGATTCCAAAAGACCTAAAGACTTCAAAGAATCTAAATATTATAACGATTCCGGAGGTTCTAGAAATTCCAAAAATTTCAAAAATTCCGGTTATTTCGGGACACTATAGATTCTAGAAATTCTAGAGATTCGAAAGATTTTACAGATTTCAAAGATTGCAAAGAATCCAAAAATTCCAAAGATTCTAGAGATTCTACAGATTCTGAAATTTCTGAATTCCAAGAAATCTGAAAATTTCTAGGTTAGAGGATTCTGAAGAATATAAAGATTCGAGGTTCAAGAGAATTTGGAAATTCTAAAGGTTCAAAAGATTGCAAAGATCCTTAATATTCTGAAGTTTCCAAAAATTCTCTCAGTTTTGAAGATTCTAAAGATTTCTAAAATCCTGGGTATTTCAAGGGCTGAAAAAGACCTAAAGACTCCAAAGAATCTAAATATTATAAACATTCCAGAGATTCTAGAAATTCCAGAAATTTCAAAAATTCCGGATATTTCGGGACACTTGAGATTCTAGAAATTCTAAAGATAAAAGTTTCCGATATTTTTGAATTCCAAGAAATCAGAAAATTTCGAAGTTAGAGGATTCTGAAGATTAGAAAGATTCCAGGTTTAAGAGAATTTGAAAATTCTGAAGGTTCAAAAGATTACAATGTTCCTTAAGATTTTGAATTTCCCAAAAATTCCGTAAGTTTTGAAGATTCTAAAGATTTCTAAGATCCTGGGTATTTCAAGGGCTGAAGATTCCAAAAGACCTAAAGACTCCAAAGAATCTAAATATTATAAAGATTCCAGAGATTCTAGAAATTCCAAAAAATTCAAAAATTCCGGATTTTTGGGGACACCAGAGATTCTAGAAATTCTAAAGATTCGAAAGATTCCAGAGATTTCAAAGATTCCAAAGAATCCAAAAATTCCAAAGATTCTAGAGATTCTAAAGATTAAAGTTTCCGAAATATCTGAATTCCAAGAAATCTGAACATTTCGAGGTTAGAGGATTCTGAAGAATAGAAAGATTCCAGGTTCAAGAGAATTTGGAAATTCTAAAGGTTCAAAAGATTGCAAAGATCCTTAAGATTCTGAATTTCCCAAAAATTGTGTAAGTTTTGAAGATTCTAAAAATTTCTAAAATTCTCACGATTTCAAGGGATGAAAATTCCGAAAGACCTGAAGACTTTGAAGATTCCAAAGAATCTAAATATTATAAAGATTCCAGCGGTTCTATAAATTCCAGAAATTTCAAAAATTGCGGATATTCCGGTACACTAGAGATTCGAAAAAAAAAATCGAAGATCTCAAGATTATCAAGATTCTACCGATTCGAGAGATTCTAGAGATTCCAAAGATTCTAAATATTAAAGTTTCTGAAGATTCTGAATATTTCGAAGAAATACCAAGAAATCTGAAAATTTCGAGATTCCGAGGTCTGAAGAATATAAAGATTCCAGGTTCAAGATATTCTGGAAAGTCCAAAGGTTTAAAAAATTATGAAGATTTTTAAGATTTTGAAGTTTACAAAAATTCTCACAGTTTTGAAGATTCTAAAGATTTCTAATTTTCTGAGTATTTCATGGACTGAAGATTCCAAGAGGCCTGAAGACTTTGAATGAAGATTCCAGCAAATCTAAACATTATAAAGATTCCAGAAGTTCTAGAAATTCTAGAGATTCTAAAGATTCGAAAGATTTCAAAGATTCTAGAAATTCTAAACATTCTAAAAATTCTAAAGACCAAAGTTTCTGAAGATTCTGAATATTTCGAAGACTACAGATTCCAAGAAGTCTGAAAATTTCGAGGTTCCGAAGATTGTGAAGAACATAAAGATTCCAGGTTTAAGAGATCCTGAAAATTCCAAAGGTTCAAAAGATTCTGAAGATTCTTAAAATTCTGAAGATTCCAAAAATTCTCAGTTTTTAAGATTCTTAAAATTTCTAAGTTTCTGAGCATTTCAAGAGTTGAAGTTTCCAAAAGACCTGAAGCCTTTAAAGATTCCAAAGAATCTAAATATTATACAGATTCCAGAGGTTCTAGAAATTCCAGAAATTTTAAAAATTCTAGATATTCTAGGCCACTAGAGATTCCAGAAATTCTAAAGATTCCAAAGATTTCAAAAATTCCAAAAATTCCAAAGATTTCAAAGATTCTAAAGATTCTAAAGATTCTAAAGATTCTAAAGATTCTAAAGGTTCTAAAGATTCTAAAGATTCTAAAGATTCTAAAGATTCTAAAGATTCTAAAGATTCTAAAGATTCTAAAGATTCTAAAGATTCTAAAAATTCTAAAGATAATAAAGATTCTAAAGATTCTAAAGATTCTAAAGATTCTAAAGATTCTAAAGATTCTAAAGATTCTAAAGATTCTAAAGATTCTAAAGATTTTAAAGATTCTAAAGATTCTAAAGATTCTAAAGATTCTAAAGATTCTAAAGATTCTAAAGATTCTAAAGATTCTAAAGATTCTAAAGATTCTAAAGATTCTAAAGATTCTAAAGATTCTAAAGATTCTAAAGATTCTAAAGATTCTAAAGATTCTAAAGATTCTAAAGATTCTAAAGATTCTAAAGATTCTAAAGATTCTAAAGATTCTAAAGATTCTAAAGATTCTAAAGATTCTAAAGATTCTAAAGATTCTAGAGGTTCTATAGATTCTAAAAATTCCAAAGATTAAAATTACTGAATATTTCGAAGACTAGTTTCCAAAAAGTCTGAAAATTTCAAGATTCCAAAGATTTCAGTTTCAAGAGATTCTGGAAATTCTAAAGGTTCAAAAGATTCTGAGGATTCTTAACATTCTGAAGTTTCCAAAAATTTTGTAAATTTTGAAGATTCTAAGGATTTGTAAGATTCTGATTATTTCAAGGGCTGCAGATTCTAAAAGACCTGAAGGCTTTAAAGAATCTAAAGATTATAAAGATCCGAGAGGTTCCAGAAACTCCAGAAATGTAAAAAATTCTGGATATCTCGGGACACCTGAAATTCCCGAGATTCTGAAGTTTCGAATGATTCTGAACATTGCGAAAATTCTGAAAATTCTGAAAATTATACAAAATTTTAAAAATTCCGTATATTCCCAGATTCTAGAAATTCATAAATTCTAAAAAAAATTGTTTGTAGATTTGGATCTCCAGAAGTTACTTTCGGCCTCATTTCTTTCACAACTGCTACTATTTTTCCAAAATCGCTAATTGAATTTTGCGATGTTTTAAATTAAAAAAAAGAAAGATTTTCAAACCGAATATTTCTAAAATCTTGTTAAGAGACAATAAATACGCTATATTTTTGAAAGCAGCACGTCGAAGTCTATATTCTTGTATTTTTTTGAAAACTTTTGACAAGTTCTACAAAAGTAAAATTTTTCAAAAGTAAAATTTTCCAAAAGTAAAAAAAAAAATAATTTTTTCTGTCGTTCGCAGAGACAGTTTGAATATTATATCAGATTCGTTACTTTGAAGAAATATTTTAGTAACCCATTTTCTTTCCTTTTGAATAGGCACTTTTTGAAAATTTTTGAAAAATATTTTCAGCATTTTCTAGGATATTTCAAGGAGCGAAACAAGGATGACCTTAGATTGCACATCTACGAAGAACTTATAAATCAGTATTTTATTCTTTTCGTATAACTGTCATTTTAACAATTTTTGGAAATTTTTTGAAAAATTTTAAAAACGTGTTTTGCCATTTTTCTCGCTTGTTGGAATGGACAGAATTAAAATGACGTCAATTTATTAATCTAGGAAGAATTATCCATCACTTAGTCTTTTTTGCCTTAGCATGAAGACCATTTTAACGGTTTTTGGAAAATTTTTGGATATTATTTTTCTCATTTTCTCAGTTATTTGCTGAGACAGTTTGAATATTATTTTAATTTAATTTTTTTCTGCTGATGCAGAGATGCTTGTAGTCTGAAAGTAATAATGGTCGAATTCTTTCGAAGGATAATCATAAACAGTCGAAGTTAAGCATGTACTGAGAAATTTAGAATATCTACACTTTTCCGGTGGTTATATGCTTTAAATATGTTAGTACTAAAATTCCACACCTATTTTTATTCCAACTTTTATTTTAACTTATAATATTACTATAAGAGCTTTTGTTTTTTTTTATAGTAATTTTTAGACAGAACTGAAAACAATGCAATATCGAGATTTGCGAAATCTACAGTATAAATTAAAAAATTACGTTGACCGCAGATAATTCCAGTTTAATTTTCGTAATGTTTTACACCATCCCTCAAAGGGAACAGAGTAATTGAAAATAAGTTAATTCCGTTTTAGTACGACATTTCGGAATTCCATATCTAACTTTATTACTAATTAAATCGCCTCCTGTGCTCAAGTTTACATAAAAATCGCTCGTCTCTAGCATAGTTTATGATAGACTTACCATTTAGCGGCGACTTAATGGTTATGTCTCTACTATAAAGAAAAATAAAGTTTTTACAATAATGCATTTCAGATGTGTGTTTTATTCCATTTTGACGCCCCATAATAAAACCGCGCTGATTTTTTCATAAAAAGAAATATTTCAGCATTACAACCAAACTATAAATTTTTAAAATTAACTTCGCCTCGTCGGCCATTTTTCATCAAATCACGACACCTTCATGTTCGCAACGAAACAAAAACAAATATTAACATAAATCTCGAAAAATTTATCGCTTTGTAAATTAAAAAAGAAGTGACGTTCTTGAATAATTGCAGCGACAATGCGCCATCGATTTGACCCATTTCACTTAAAAATGAAAAGCTCTTTAATAATCGTGACGGAAATTCCAGTTCTTTCGTCTCGGAAAAAAAAACAATTATGGAAACCAATTTTCAGCCCCTAACCTGTTTGTTTAAACAATTTTCGTCCCGCGCTTTGAATCGTAATGACGGGCGACGCGAATCGAATACAATTTAGGGGCCAGACGTCGAAAAAATTTTTCGTTCGATTTATAAGGAAATAATTCTTTCGTGGCTCCTGTCAGCAACAGGTTTCGTTTCTAACATTTAGCGCTGAAGTTTTTGCGATGACAATTCTATTTTATATTCGCACGTAAACATGTCAACACGTCGATGTAAAATCAATTAATATCACGTGCCGTCGTGGACACTGGGTGTTCTTAGGGGTGGCTAACGGGATTGTTTCGTAGTGTCAAGGAACCGAAGGACGTCCTTCAGGACCTCGATGGATTTACGGGTGGTATAAAGACCAACTTTAAGTTTTTATGGAATTTGGGCGATAAAATCGGTTTAGGATTTCGTGGTCCTAAAGCTCTCTTATGGTTCAATCGGAGTAACATTGTTTTAATCCGGTAACGTTTTCCGGTTTTGAAAAATATTGTTAATCGATAATGGCTAATTACTGAGTGAGGATGTTATCGCACAGATAATAAATTTTTCAGAAACTTTTATTGCTGTTGCGCGTAAATAATACTAGGGTTTTCAAAAGGGAGGAGAGTAATATCTGTCAAATGTATTACGGTGGGTGCCACTTTCAGACCCTTTCATTATTCTTTTATGCACAGTTTTCCATGTAGGGACTGGGATAGATCTTGTGAATATATTGGATTTTTCGGAGCCGCGGGACTTTGTTTCGTTTTGTAGCTGGTTTTAACGTTGGTGGTTTTTTATTTATATCGTGTTACGCGGAGTGAATTATTATTAATAATTGCAGAGATTCGGCAGAGCTGATAAAGGTGTTGAGTTTCATAAATTTTCATATTTTATATCTCGGCGTAGGAAGCTTAAGTTATCTGAATGACGCTGAAATGTTAGCATGTGGGAAAACTGTTGAATTTTTTATTAATTTATGTAGGGGAGAATGAGATAGAATTTCGTTGGCTATTTATACCCCATATAAGTAACGTAATTTAAAATCGTAATCACGTGGTTGGTTAATATAGGTACAGCTGAATTATAAAAATGAGTCAAAAATTATGTGATGAGAATTTACAAAATATACTACACGGATAATTAAAAAAACGGATGATTTTTTAAATTTTTGCTCTAGTTGGCCATGACACGCTGACATGTTTTATAAATTTTTTACGTTCTCCAAAATTGTTTTTTTTGTACATATTTTTTAAGAGTTGTATCCAATCTCTTCTTTATTTTAATTTCACTTTCTTTACTTTCCGAGGAGGTCATGTTGATGGTAAAATGCTGACCAAAATTGACGTCATCTCCAAATTTTTCGATAATAAATGGTGTTTAAATTTTATAAAATAACGTATCCCTCAATTTGTGGGTTATGAATCCGAGTTATAACTAAAATAACTGTTTATTATTATTATTATTAAAATTTTTGATTTCTCGATTTTTTGATTTTGTGATTTTTTTCACTTTTTAATGCTTCGATTCCCGGAATTCTCGATTTCTTGATTTTTCGTTTTTTTAGTTTGCCAACTATTCAATTTTTCGATTTTCAAGGTTTAAGATTTTTCACTTTTTCGATTTTTAAATTTCTGATTTTTCGACTTCGTTGTTTCAACTTTGATTGTTCGACTTTTCAATTTTTCCATTTTTCCATTTTTCGTCTTTTCGATTTCTCAATTTTTCAATGTTTCACTTTTGGGATTTTTCAATTTACCAATTCTTCAGTTTTTCTTGGATTTTGCAATTTTTCGATAGTTCAATTTTGGGATTTTTCACTATTTCGATGTTTCAGTTTTTCGATTTTTCGATTTCTTTATTTTTACTTTTTCGATTCTCCAGTTTTTCAATTTTTCGGTTTTTTGATGTTTCGATTTCCCGATTTTTTAGTTTTTCGTTGTTTCAATTTTAGGATTCCTCAGTTTTTCGATTCTTGTTATGTTATTTTGTTATGTCATTTACAATGTAAATTTCATCTTTGACGTGTTCTAATTAATCATTGTAGACCAATAAAACTTACTTACTTACTTCATTTTTTTTTCGATTTTTCAATTTTTGGATATTTCAATTTCGGTATATTTCAATATTTCAATGCTTCAGTTTTTCAACTTTTCAATTTTCAGTTTCTCGATTATTTATTTTTTCAACATTTCAATTTTAAATTTTCAAATGTTAGATTTTGCAATTTTTCGATATTTTATTTTTCAACTCTTTAATTTTTCAGGTTTTTGATTTTTCACATTTTCGATCTTTAAATCTTTGATTCTTCAACCTCAGTTTTTCGACTGTTCGATTTCTCAGTTTTTCAATTTTTCGTTGTTTCGGGATGTTTCAATTTATCCATTCTTCAGTTTTCTTCGATTTTGCAATTTTTCGATTTTTTAATGTTTCGATTTCTCGATTTTTCAATTTATCGATTTTTCAATTTTTCAATATTTCTATTTTGGAATTTTTCAATATTTCCATTCTCTAGTAATTCGACTTTTCAATTTTTCGATTTTTCGCCTATTTAGTTTCTCAAATTTTCAATTTTTTGCTTTCTAAATGTGAGATTTTTCACTTTTCTATTTATAAATTTCTCATTTCTCTACATCGATTTTTCGACTTTTCGATTTCTCAATTTTTCAGTTTTTCGATTTCTCCATTTTTCGATATTTAGGGATTTTTCAATTTATCGATTCTTCAGTTTTCGATTTTTTGATGTTTCGATTTCTCGATTTTTCAATTTTTCGATTATTCTTTTCGAGAATTTGGTTAGATAATGAAGATGACGATTTTTTAAATTTCTGATTTTCCTACTTCGATTTTTCAGTTTTCCGATTTTTTAATTTCTCTTCGATTTTTCAATTTTTCAATATTTCCATTTTGGAATTTTTCAATATTTCCATTCTCTAGTTATTCGACTTTTCAATTTTTCGACTATTTACTTTCTCAAATTTTCAATTTTTTGCTTTCTAAATGTGAGATTTTTCACTTTTCTGTTTTTAAATTTCTAATTTCTCGACTTCAAGTTTTAGACTTTTCGATTTTTCAGTTTTTCAATTTTTCGATTTCTCGATTTTTCGATATTTAGGAATTTTTCAATTTATCGATTCTTCAGTTTTCGATTTTTTGATGTTTCGATTTCTCGATTTTACAATTTTTCGATTCTTCAATTTTTCGAGAATTCGCTTAGATAATGAAGATGACGATTTTTTAAATTTCTGATTTTCCAACTTCGATTTTTCGACTTCAATTTTCCGACATTTCGATTTCCGGATTTTTCAGTTGTCTGATTCTTCAATTTCTCTTCGATTTTTCAATTTTTCAATAGTTCCATTTTGGAATTTTTCAATATTTCCATTCTTTAATTATTCGATTTTTCAATTTTTTATTTTTAATTGTGAGATTTTTCACTTTCACAGTTTGTCGATGTTCAGTTTTGGGATTTTTCAATTTATCGATTCTTCAGTTTTTCTCTGATTTTGCAATTTTACGATAGTTCCGTTTTGGAAATTCTCACTATTTCGATTCTTCAATATTTCAATTTTTCAACTTTTCGATTTCCCGATTTTTCAATTTTTCGATGTTTCAATTTTGGGATTCTTTAATCTTTCGATTCTTCAATTTTTCTTCGATTTTTCAATTTCTCGTTATTTCAGTTTTGGGATTTTTCAAATTTTAAATTCTTCAATTTTTCGATAATTTGGTTAGATAATGAAGGTGATGATTTTTTTAAATTTCTGATTTTCCAACTTTTCGATTTTTCGACTTCAATTTTCCGACCTTTCAATTTTCCGATTTTTCAGTTGTCCGATTATTCAAATTCTCTCCGATTTTTCAATGTTTCAATATTTACGTTCTTTAGTTATTCAACTTTTCAATCTTTCGATTTTTAAATGTTAGATTTTCCAATTTTTTAAGTTTTTCGACTTCGATTTTTAAATTTCTCGAATTCTCAATTTTTCAACATTTCAATTTTATGAATTTCTGAATTTCTCAAATTTTCTATATTTTGATTTTTCGGTTTTTTGATGTTTCGATTGCACGATCTTTTGATTGTTTGACTTTTTGGATTTAGATTTTTCGGTTTTTCAAACTCTTGATTTTTCGATTTCTAAAATTTTATATTTCTCAATTTATTAGATTATTTTTTCAGTTTTTAATCTTTCCATTTTCGACTTCTCGATTATGAATTTTTTAGTTTTTCAATTTTTAGAGTTTTCAAGTTTTTGATTTGTCAATTTTTCTTCGATTTTTCCGTATTTTGATTCTTCAATTTTTCGATTTTTAACTGTGAGATTGTTCACTTTTTATATTTTTTAATTTCTGATTTCTCGACTTCCAGTTTTCGACTTTTCGATTTCTCAGTTTTTCAATTTTTTTATTTCTAAGTGTGTCGATGTTTCAGTTTTGGGATTTTTTAATTTATCGATTCTTCAGTTTTTCTTCGATTTTGCAATTTTTCGATATTTTAGTTTTGGAATTTCCGATTCTTCAATATTTCGATTTTTCCAGTTTTCGATTCCCCGATTTTTTAATTTCTCTTAGATTTTTCAATGTTTCAATATTTCAATTTTGGAATTTACAATATTTCCATTGTTTAATTATTCAACTTTTAAATTTTCCGATTTTTAAATGTCAGATTTTCCAATTTTTCGATTTTTTGATGTTTCGATTTCTTGACATCGCGGTTTTTCGATTTTTAAAATTTTTCGACTTCGATTTTAGATTTCTCGATTTTTCAGTTTTTTGATGTTTCGATTGTTCGATTTTTTTATTGTTCGACTTTTTGGATTTAGGTTTTTCGGTTTTTCAATTTTTCAATTTTAAAATTCTTGATTTTTCGATTTTTAAAATTTTAGATTTCTCAATTTATTAGATTATTTTTTCAGTTCTGCAATATTTCTATTTTTTAATCTGTCCATTTTTCGATGATTTTTAGTTTTCCGATTTTTTAAATTTCTGATTTTCCGACTTCGATTTTTCAACATTTCGATTTCCTAATTTTTCAATATTTTGATTTAATTTTTCAATTTTTTTTTCAACCTTTTACTTTTTCGATTTTTAAATGCTACTTTTTCATTTTTCGATTTTTTTGATCTCAATTTTTCAATGTTTCGATTTTCCGATTTTTTGATATTTCGCTTTCTTGACATCTCACATTTTCGATTTTTAAAATTTTTCGACTTCGATTTTAGATTTCTCGATTTTTCAATTTTTTGATGTTTCGATTGTTCGATTTTTTTATTGTTCGACTTTTTGGATTTAGATTTTTCGGTTTTTCAATTTTTCAATTTTAAAATTCTTGATTTTTCGATTTTTAAAATTTTAGATTTCTCAATTTATTGGATTATTTTTTCAGTTCTGCAATATTTCTATTTTTTAATCTGTCCATTTTTCGATGATTTTTCAGTTTTCCGATTTTTTAAATTTCTGATTTTCCGACTTCGATTTTTCAACTTTTCGATTTCCCAACTTTTCAATATTTTGATTTAATTTTTCAATTTCTTTTTCAACCTTTCACTTTTTCGATTCTTAAATGTTACTTTTTCATTTTTCGATTTTTCGATTTCAATTTTTCAATGTTTCGATTTTTCGATTTTTTGATATTTCGCTTTCTTGACATCTCACATTTTCGATTTTTAAAATTTTTCGACTTCGATTTTAGATTTCTCGATTTTTCAGTTTTTTGATGTTTCGTTTGTTCGATTTTTTTATTGTTCGACTTTTTGAATTTAGATTTTTCGGTTTTTCAATTTTTCAATTTTAAAATTCTTGATTTTTCGATTTTTAAAATTTTAGATTTCTCAATTTATTGGATTATTTTTTCAGTTCTGCAATATTTCTATTTTTTAATCTTTCCATTTTTCGATGATTTTTCAGTTTTCCGATTTTTTAAATTTCTGATTTTCCGACTTCGATTTTTCAACTTTTCGATTTCCCAATTTTTCAATATTTTGATTTAATTTTTCAATTTCTTTTTCAACCGTTTACTTTTTCGATTTTTAAATGTTACTTTTTCATTTTTCGATTTTTTAATTTCAATTTTTCAATGTTTCGATTTTTCGATTTTTTGATATTTCGCTTTCTTGACATCTCAAATTTTCGATTTTTAAAATTTTTCGACTTCTCGATTTTTCAAGTGTACGATTTCTCAAGTTTTCAACATTTCAATTCTAGGAATGTTTCAATTTCTGGATTTTTCAATCTTTCGATATTTTAATTTTTCTATTTTTTGATGTTTCGATCGTTCCATCTTTGGATTTTTCGATTTTTTGGTTTCTCAATTTTTCAATTTTTAAAATTATTGATTGCTCAGTTTCTCAATTCATCGATATTCCAATGTTTCAATTTTTCGATAGTTCCACTTCGCGATATTTCTTTCTTTCTCGTCTGCTTTAAATATACATATTTCGAAAATTCTCATTTTTGTCCAACTGCACAGACTATTTTAGCAATAATTAGTAAAAGTCATAAAATCTTGAAAACACGGCAAACGAATGACATTCCAGAAACAATAACACATCATAACCAAATATAATTGTCTAAATTACGTTATAAAAACGTCAAAAATAATACGTTACGTACATACTTCACTAATTGAGTCATCTATACCACGAATTACACTAATTTGTATCATAACTTCGCGAATTCGTAAATAAAATACCATCACGATTATCGAATACTCGTAAAACGTGAGATAAAAAACCACCATTAAGCAAAAACGATAAATCTATATTTAAATATTTAACGTTATCGTCAGCGAAAACTATAGCCAAGTGAAGGAACAACAATTAATAATAATCTTTCCATAAATCATCGTTACGAGTGTACGCTTTTATCTTGAAATAATACAGATTAAAGATAGAACGGTAGAAAAACAGGAAGTAATGGAAAATGCGACATTAAATAACACCGCAATGCGTGACAGATTCGGCCAACTTTTGAAATGCAGATTTAACTTAATGAAGCACAGAACCACAGAGAACAATATTTTTTTCATTGTTTGATGAAAACAAATTGTTGGTTTAGTTATTATGTGACTTGTATGAAAGGATTTCGTTATTTTAAAGCACAATTTTAACGAGGTATTCGTTACAGCTTTTATAAAACTGTATACATTAAAACTTGGATGTGTGCAGAGTCGTGTTTGTGTACTAGTTTTAGCAAAAACGCTAATTATAAATATTTTTGACATTTAAAATTGGTAACACGAAGTTTACTGAGCGTAATTATTATAATTTTAACAGTGATTTGTCCGAGCGGCGTGAATAATTAATAAATTTCCCTGCAGCAGTTCACACTACTGAAAAATTAGCAGAAAAATATTTGTGGTACATTAGGTTAGTCATACAAAATTAGTCAGAACATTGACGTAATTCGCGCCTAGTGCTATCTAAATTAATTTGAATTTGCAATTTCTCTGTGCAAATACGCTTCTGGGCCAACACATCAATCGATTATCGAAATATATTTACGTAGCATTTAATCCATTGTTCGAAAATTGATTTCAGGCTAAAAGCCAGTTTAGTGGCGAAAATCGATTCGGAAAAAATGCCTAATTTCTCTGATTGGTTCGACATAAATGGAGTTCGCGCCATTAATGTTGATGGTAATTTTGTGTAGTCAAACTGCAAGTCATTCGTAAAATAGTGTGACATGGTGACCGACATAATTTAATCGAAATCTGGCTACATTTAATTGATCACGATATACATATGACAAACAGGGAAGTTTTATTAAGTAAGTATTTAAATCCACTAAGCTAGAACTTTTAAAATTTTACCACGAGTTTCTATAATTTAATGCACACAAATTTCTCCTATGACTAATAGTCTGAAATTGAATATCAATAACCTAAGGAAATATTGCAATTGGGGCTAATTTGATGAGGTTTGGATGGAACTGCAACTTAAATTTTATAAAATAACATTCTCCTGTACGTGTGGTTCATGAATCCACTTTGAGTTTTACCCTGCGTATACAGATTTTACCAAAGAAAATCAAAATTGTATAGCAACGTTTTAAAGTAATATAAGAGAACCTTAATCCCTTCATCTGCCACTTTAAGCGTAAGCTCGAGTCCATCGGGCGACTCGCTAGTTTTATGATTTCTCGACGTTTCATGACCCCTAGAATAGGAAACATAGGTCTCTCCTTTTCGTCTGCCCTCAGCCGTCTGTCCGCGTTTGTCTCGTTATTTATTATACACATAATCTTCTAAACTACCGGACGAATTGTTGTACAATTTTGTATGTATATTAGGAATATCGTGTAGTTTATTAATCCGTTTGTAAAAAAAATCAAAACTGAATGATGCTTTGGTATCGTGCAAACATGGTAAATTGTTATTATTCAAAATATATTTGTTATTCCCCCCAAAAAACTGACGACGTCATCTCAAAATTTCGCCAATAAATCCTACCTAAAATGTTGCTTATACAGGGTGACTCAAAAAATTAATGAATGAGTCAATTTATTTCATTCATCAAATTTCGCAGAATCTCGGAGGCTTATGGTGATTCTATTTTTAGAAGTTGTTGAAAGAATCCCGAAGCTCCCTGGTGATTTATTTTTGAAATAAACTGAAAGAATTTCAAGGGTTCTTGGTTTTCTATTTTTAGAAGAAGTTGATAGAATCGCGGGGACTCCTGCTGTTTTATTTTTGGAAAAATTTGAAAGAATCTTGGGAGACCCTGGTGTTCTTCTCGGGGGTTTCTGGTGATTCTATTTTTAGAAATTGTTGAAAGAATCCCGAAGCTCCCTGGTGTTTTATTTTTGAAATAAACTGAAAGAATCTCAAGGGTTCTTGGTCTTCTATTTTTAGAAGAAGTTGATAGAATCTCGGGGGCTCCTGCTGTTTTATTTTTGGAAAAATTTGGAAGAATCTTGGGAGACTCTAGTGCTCTAATTTTGAAATAATTTTAAAGAATCAAATGGTTTTTTGTTTTCTTATACATATTTGAAAGAGTTTTATCGAAACTCGGAAGCCCCCGATTGGCTCTATTTATGGAAGAATTTGAAAAAATCTCGGGGGCTCCTGGTATTCCTATTTTTAGAAGTTGTTGAAAGAATCCCGAAGCTCCCTGGTGTTTTATTTTTGAAATAAACTGAAAGAGTCCAAGGGTTCTTGGTCTTCTATTTTTTAAAAGAAGTTGATAGAATCTCGCGGGCTCCTGCTGTTTTATTTTTGGAAAAATTTGAAAGAATCTTGGAAGACCCTGGTGTCCTAAGTTTGAAATAATTTTAAAGAATTACAGGGTTTTTTATTTTCTTATACATATTTGAAAGAGTTTTATCGAAACTCGGAAGCCCCTGATTGGCTCTATTTATGGAAGAATTTGAAAGAATCTTGGACGTTCCTGGTCTTATGTTTATAGAAGAATTGAAAAGAAGAGCTCCTGTTGTTTTATTTTTTAAAGAATTTTACAGATTTTTAGGAGATTCTGGTGTTTCATCTATTTTTACAAGATGTTGAACAAATCTGAAGTTTTGCTACTGAAATATTTTGAAAGAATCTCGAGAGTCCTTGGTGTTCTATTTTTATAAGAAGTCGTTAGAAACTCACGGGCTCTTGTTTTTTTTTGGAAAAATTTGGAAGAATCTTAGGGGTTATTGATTTTTTACATTTGAAAGAGTTTTATTGAATTTAGGGAGCCCTTTGCGTCTCTATTTATAGCAGAATTTGAAAGAATCTTGAGAGCTCCTGTGTTGTATTTATAGAAGACTTTGAAAGAATCTCGAGGGCTCTTGGTGTTATATTTATAAAAGAATGTGAAAGAATGACGAGGGGCCGTGTTGTTTCATTTTTTAAAGAATTTTAAAGGAGAACCCTGGTCTTCTATTTTTAGAAGATTTTTTTTCAATTTTTAGGAGCTTCTGTTGTTTCATTCAAAATTTGGCAGAATGTCGGGGGCTTCTAGTGGTTCTGTTTTTAGAAAATGTTGAAGGAATCTCGGGGTCCCTGAAGTTTTGTTATTGGAATATTTTGAAAGAATCTCGAGGGTTATTGTTGTTCAATTTTTATAAGAAGTTAATAGGATCTCGCGGGCTCTTGTTGTTTTTTTTAGAAAAATGTGAAAGAATCTCGAGGAGCCCTGGTGTTGTATTTTTAGTAGAATTTGAAAGAATCTCAGGGGTTCTTGGTTTTTTACATTTGAAAGAGTTCTATCGAATTTCGGGGGGCCTTGGTGTATCTATTTATAGCAGATTTTGAAAGAATCTTGGTATTATTTTTATAGAAGAATTTGAAAGAATGACAAGGGGCCGTGTAGTTTTATTTTTTAAAGAAAAAAAATCTTCTATTTTTAGAAGAATTTTAAAATTTTTAGGAGATTCCGTTGTATCATTTTCAGAAGAATTTGGCAGAATCTCGGGGATTTCTAGTGGTTCTGTTTTTAGAAGATGTTTAAGAAATCTCGGGGGTCCCTGAAGTTTGGTTATTGAAATATTTTGAAAGTATCTCGATGGTTCTTGGTTTGTTACATTTGAAAGAGTTCTATTGAATTTCGGGTGCCCTTGGTGTATCTATTTATAGCAGAATTTGGAAGAATCCCAAGGGCTTCTGGTGTTTTATTTGTAAAAGAATTTAAAAGAATGACACGGGCTCCTATAATTTTAGTTTTGAAAGAATTTTAAATAATCTTACAGGACCCTGGTGTGTTATTTTTAAAAGAACTTTTGAGATTTTTACGAGATTCTGGTGTTTCATTTCCAGAAGAATTCCCCAGAATCTCTAGGGCTTCTAGTGGTTCTATTTTTAGAAGATGTTGAAAGAATCCAGAAACTCCCTATTGTTTTATTTTTGAAATAAAGTGAAAGTATCTCAAGTGTCCTTGCTCTTCTATTTTTAGAAGAAGTTGATATCATCTCGGAGCTCTTGTTGTTTTCTTTTTGGAAAAATTTGAAAGAATCTCGGGGGATTTTGGTTTTTTATATTTGAAAGAGTTTTATTGAATTTACAGGGCTTTTAGTGGATTTATTTATAGCAGAATTTGAATGAGTCTCAGAGGTTATTGGTTTTTTATATGTGAAAGAGTTTTATCGAATTTCGGTGACCCTTGGTGGATCGATTTCTAGCAGACTTTGAAAGAATCTCGAGGGCTCCTGGTGTTATATTTATCGAAAAATTTGAAAGAACGACAAGAGGCCGTGTTGTTTTATTTTAAAAAAATTTTAAAGAATCTTGGAGGACCCTGATCTTCTAATTTTAGGAGAATTTTTAAAATTTTAAGGAGATTCTGTTATTTCATTTTCAGAAGAATTTGGTAGAATCTCGGGGGCTTCTAGTGGTTCTATTTTTTGAAGAAATTGAAGGAATCACGGGCGTTACTGAACTTTTATTTTTGAAATAATTTGAAAGAATGTCGAGGGTCCTTGGTATTCTATTTTTAGAAGAAGTTGTTAGGATCTCGCGGCCTTTTGTTCTTTTCTTTTTGGAAAAATTTGAAAGAATCTCAGAACTTCTTGGTTTTTTTACATTTCAAAGAGTTCTATCGAATTTCGGGGCCCTTGGTGTATCTATTTATAGCAGGATTTGAAAGAATTTTGAGGGCTTCTAGTGTTTTATTTATATAAGAGTTTAAAAGAATGACAGGGCTCCTATAATTTTATTTTTTAAAGAATTTTAAAGAATCTTATGGGACTCTGGTGTTTTATTTTTAGAAGATTTTTTAAGATTTTTAGGAGGCTGTGGTGTTTCATTTTTAGGAGAAATTGACAGAATCTCATGGGCTCCTAGTGTTCTATTTTAAGAGGATGTGGAAGTTTTATTTTTATAACAATTTGAAAGAATCTCGAGAGTCCTTGGTATTCTATTTTAGAAGTAGTTGATAGAATTTCGGGGCTTGTAGTGCTTCTATTTTTAGAAGCTGTTGAAAGAATCTCGGGGCTCCCTGTTGTTTTATTTTTGGAAAAATTTGAAAGAACCTTGGGTGGGCATGGTGTTCTAATTTTGAAATAATTTTTAAGAATCTTCAAGGCCTCTGGTCGTGAATTTGAAGGAATCTCAGGGGGTCATGTTTATTATACATATTTGAAAGAGTTTTATCGAATCTCGGGGGCTCTTCGTGGCTCTGTTTATAGAAGAATTTGAAAGAATCTTAGGGGTTCTTGGTGTTGAAGAATATAAAAGAATGACAAGGCCCCTTATTTTATTTTTGTAGGGATTTTAAAGAACCTTGGAGGTTTTTAGGGGGTTCTGGTGTTTCATTTTCAGAAGAATTTGGCAAAATCTCGCAGCTTCTAATGGTTCTATTTTTGAAAGAAGTTGAAGGAATCTGAAGTTTTATTTTTGAAATAATTTGAAAGAATCTCGATGGTTCTTGGTGTTCTATTTTTAGAAGTAGTTGATAGAATCTCGGGAGTTTTTAGTGGTTCTATTTTTAGAAGATTTTGAAAAAATCTCGGGAGGCTTTGTTCCAAATTGAAATAATTTTTAAGTATTTCCGGGGCGCTTGGTTTTGTATTTTTAGTAGAATTTGAAAGAATTTCAGAAGCTCGTAGGGTTATATTTATAGAAGAATATAAAAGAATGACAAGGACTCCGGTTGTTTTATTTTTGAAAGAATTTTAAAGAATCTTGGAAGACCCTGGTGTTTTATTTTTAGAAGAATTTTTGAGATTTTAGGAGATTCTGCTGTTTCATTTTCAGAAGAATTTGGCAAAATCTCAGGGGCTTCTAGTGGATCTATTTTTAGAAGAAGTTGAAGGAATCACAGGTGTTACTGAAGTTTCATTTTTGAAATAATTTCAAAGAATGTCGATTCTATATTTAGAAGAAGTTGGTAGAATCTCGGTGGTGTTTAGTGGTTCTATTTTCAGAAGATGTTGAAAAAATCTTGGAGGACCCTGTTGTTTTATTTTTACAACAATTTTTGAGATTTTAGGAGATTCTGCTGTTTCATTTTCAGAAGAATTTCGCAGAATCTCGGGAGCTTCTAGTGGATCTGTTTTTAGAAGAAGTTGAAGGAATCACGTGTGTTACTGAAGTTTTATTTTTGAAATAATTTGAAAGAATGTCGAGGGTTCTTGGTATTCTATTTTTAGAAGAAGTTGGTAGAATCTCGGGGGTGTTTATTGGTTCTATTTTCAGAAGATGTTGAAAGAATCTTGGAGGACCCTGTTGTTTTATTTTTACAAGAATTTTTGAGATTTTAGGAGATTCTGCTGTTTCATTTTCAGAAGAATTTGGCAGAATCTCGGGGGCTTCTAGTGGATCTATTTTTAGAAGAAGTTGAAGGAATCACGGGTGTTACTGAAGTTTTATTTTTGAAATAATTTGAAAGAATGTCGAGGGTCCTTGGTATTCTATTTTTAGAAGAAGTTGGTAGAATCTCGGGGGTGTTTAGTGGTTCTATTTTCAGAAGATTTTGAAAGAATCTTGGAGGACCCTGTTGTTTTATTTTTACAAGAATTTTTGAGATTTTAGGAGATTCTGCTGTTTCATTTTCAGAAGAATTTGGTAGAATCTCGGGACTTCTAGTGGATCTATTTTTAGAAGAAGTTGAAGGAATCGCGAGTGTTACTGAAATTTTATTTTTGAAATAATTTGAAAGAATGTCGAGGGTCCTTGGTATTCTATTTTTAGAAGAATTTGGTAGAATCTCGGGGGTGTTTAGTGGTTCTATTTTCAGAAGATGTTGAAAGAATCTTGGAGGACCCTGTTGTTTTATTTTTACAAGAATTTTTGAGATTTTAGGAGATTCTGCTGTTTCATTTTCAGAAGAATTTGGCAGAATCTCGGGGGCTTCTAGTGGATCTATTTTTAGAAGAAGTTGAAGGAATCACGGGTGTTACTGAAGTTTTATTTTTGAAATAATTTGAAAGAATGTCGAGGGTCCTTGGTATTCTATTTTTAGAAGAAGTTGGTAGAATCTCGGGGGTGTTTAGTGGTTCTATTTTCAGAAGATTTTGAAAGAATCTTGGAGGACCCTGTTGTTTTATTTTTACAAGAATTTTTGAGATTTTAGGAGATTCTGCTGTTTCATTTTCAGAAGAATTTGGTAGAATCTCGGGACTTCTAGTGGATCTATTTTTAGAAGAAGTTGAAGGAATCGCGAGTGTTACTGAAATTTTATTTTTGAAATAATTTGAAAGAATGTCGCGGGTCCTTGGTATTCTATTTTTAGAAGAATTTGGTAGAATCTCGGGGGTGTTTAGTGGTTCTATTTTCAGAAGATGTTGAAAGAATCTTGGAGGACCCTGTTGTTTTATTTTTGCAACAATTTTTGAGATTTTAGGAGATTCTGCTGTTTCATTTTCAGAAGAATTTGGCAGAATCTCGGGGGCTTCTAGTGGATCTATTTTTAGAAGAAGTTGAAGGAATCACGGGTGTTACTGAAATTTTATTTTTGAAATAATTTAAAAGAATGTCGAGGGTCCTTGGTATTCTATTTTTAGAAGAAGTTGGTAGAATCTCGGGGGTGTTTAGTGGTTCTATTTTCAGAAGATATTGAAAGAATCTTGGAGGACCCTGTTGTTTTATTTTTACAAGAATTTTTGAGATTTTAGGAGATTCTGCTGTTTCATTTTCAGAAGAATTTGGCAGAATCTCGGGGGCTTTTAGTGGATCTATTTTTAGAAGAAGTTGAAGGAATCACGGGTGTTACTGAAGTTTTATTTTTGAAATAATTTGAAAGAATGTCGAGGGTCCTTGGTATTCTATTCTTAGAAGAAGTTGGTAGAATCTCGGGGGTGTTTAGTGGTTCTATTTTCAGAAGATGTTGAAAGAATCTCGGGGCTCCCGGTTGTTTTATTTTTGGAAAAATGTTGAAGAATCTTGGAGGACCCTGGTGTTTTATTTTTAGAAGAATTTTTGAGATTTTTAGGATTTTCTGGTGTCTCCTTTTCAGAAGAATTTGGCAGAATCTCGCGGGTTTCTAGTGGTTCTATTTTCAGAAGAAGTTGATACAATCTGGTGAGCTCCTGTAGTTTTATTTTTGGAAAAATTTGTAAATATTTGGGGTGGGGGGAGACTGGTGTTTTCATTTTGGAATAGTTTTTAAGAATCTTCAGAGCCCCTGGTGTTATATTTTTAATAGAATTTGAAAAAATCTAGAGGGTTCCTGGTGTTATATTTATAGAAGAATTTAAAAGAATGACAAGGGCGCCTTTTTTTATTTTTGAAAGAATTTTAAAGAATCTTGGAGGACCCTGGTGTTTTATTTTTAGAAGAATTTTTGCGATTTTTAGCTGATTCTGATGTTTCATTTTCAGAAGAATTTGGCAGACTCTCGGGGGCTTCTAGTATTTACATTTTCTGAAGAATTTGATAGAATCTCGGGGGTCCTGTACTTTTATTTTGAAAAATTTGGAAGAATTTCGGGAAGGGGCTGGTGTTCTAATTTTAAAATATTTTTTAAGAATCTTCGGGGCCCTTAGTGTTGTATTTTCAGTAGAATTTGAAATGATCTCAGGACTTCGTGTTTTTTTTTATTTGAAAGGGTTTTATAGAACCTCGGGGGCCCCTAGTGGCTCGATTTATAGAAGCATTTGAAAGAATCTCGACAGCTCTTAGTGTTATATTTATTGAAGGACTTGAAGGAATGACACGGGTCCCTGTTGTTTTATTTTTAAAAGAATTTAAAAAAACCTGGATGGACTCTGGTGTTCTATTTTAATAAACTTTGCCATTTTTGGTAAAATTTTACTACTTAATTATAGTGAATGCTATATAAACTATAATTATCAAATAAGAGAATTATCTACTTTTTAATTTTTCTTTTCATCACTCTTGTTTATTTTAACTTGGAGATAGGTAGATTTAAGTGACAAGAAAACTATTAATTTGTCAATTTATCGTAATCATTTGGGTGTTTGGTTTTATGTTATCAGCAAGATATTGTGAAATTAGTTGAAAGGAGATAATAGATGTATAATTTCTTTGAATTTCGCATATAAAGAACACATTGACTGAAATTATGCAGTTCATTTCCATTGTTAATGAAGACCTTTATTGTGTAAATTTTAAAATCCGCTCTTATTTTAATCAAAGCAAAATAAGAAAATAAAGTTATACTTGTTGGTGTTTTTTTACGATTGTGAATTGCGCCACTAGTGTTAATATAATTCGGTTACAACCTAACCGCAAGCCATAAAATATGTCAGCACCGTAGCCTCCATAATCAGCCCTGAAAGCCCGTCACATCCAATCGCCTCCCGAATAAATGCAAAAACCAAGAAAGCTTTATTTTAACTCCACCTTACTACACGTATCGAATTAGCGCCCCTTTTAAAATCCCCCACGACATTCTAATTAACTGCATTAGCACCTGACCCGGTAAAACTCACCCCCGAAGAGACCACCCCCAGAAGCTCTTGTCAGCAAATTAGATTACCCAGTAAGAGAGCCCCTCACTAATAATCTATGCGTCGAACTATTCTCATCATTCAATAATTAATCACCTAATTCAAATAACGCGCCCGGGCCCAGCTTGCACAAACCTGTGTCAAGTTTACACAACTCAACTATCCCTTTGTCCAATTAACAGAAAGCGGTGATTTCGTTTCGACGTGAAACACGAAACTCGCGTCGTGCGATAATGAAACACAAGAACTTGAAACATTTTAATCTGTTGCTTTCTATTGATTGGTCGAGGAGCGTCCTACGTCATTTTCGTTTGGCGTATGGTTGGCGGGACGCAGAGCGCCGCGACGTTCATATAAAACTGAAATCACTTCACACTTGCCTCATTGTAGTACGTGCGTCCCATCCTCGTGGTCCTGACACCCAGCAAGGTAAGGGCGCTCTGGTTTTTTTGTTGTTAGAGCGGAGTGCGTTTTTATGAATGGAGATTAGCGTGGAAATTAGGCTCGAGTCGGTCCTGCAAAGTGGGTTCTAATGGGGCATGATTGGGTTTTTTACGGGGAAAACGATGGATGACGAAGATTGACTCATCAGAATTCTTGTTGTTTTCTTTTGATGTGAGAACTTTTTGCGGATGGCGGAGGCGCCGGGTTATTGCATTTTTTGTCTGGTGGTGTTTTTCGATGGGGATTTGAGGCGTCATCTTTGAAGCGCAAATTGAATTAGGGGGTAGTTTTTTGGAAGCGGCGATTTAGTTTTTGGATGTTTATTAGAAAATTTTGGGAGGGATGGAATTTATGTGAAGCGGTTTTCGAAATTTATAGCTTATAAATAAATTTAGGTTGATGCTTTTGGAACGTTATTTTATGTGTTACTTTTATATTTATGGCAATATTTAATAATCCAATATAGTAATAATTTGTTTTTGAAATTTATTCTAAATACGTGTCGCATTTATCATTTAGTACATTTTTAAACGCCGGAAAAAAATGCTATTAAGTGCAGCGTTGAGATACAAAAACTATAATAATTAATTAATATACATGTAAGTTTTAATATATTATGTAAAATTTTAAACAGTGTTTTTCTAAATATGATCGATTTATCTCTATTCATTTACTGCAGTGAAAAGAACTCAATTAAGTCGCACGTCATAAAAAAGTTACGCAGAGTAATAGCAAATTGTGTGTTTAGATATTGCCGTATTTGTTTTTCGAAGCTTTCTGTTATTTCAAATTTTTAAATCATAATACTACATAGTCGTCTCATAACTGCATTGTCCTCTTCTTTTCCTTCACTATTATTTCTGAAAAATTAAACTCTCGTTGGATTTAAAACACTTTCACACTCCTGTATGATTCTTTACTTCTAGAGATTTACTTTAAAAATTTTGGAAATTTTATAGATTGTATAAATTTTAAAGCCACAAATATTTTATGAATTGTAAAGATTTTAGGCAACGCAAGACTTCAAAACAGTTGTAAAAATTTTTAAGATTTTCGAAATTTTATGACTTTTGGACATTTTTGGTTTAGAAATTCTATACACTTTTATCATAAAGAAAATGTATGAACTATGGACGTTTTTGCGAGATCAGACCATTAGAAAAATTATAATTTCAGAGTAGTTGTAAAAGTTCTAGAGACTTTCAAAAATGTTGAATTTTAGAGATTCTACTCGTTCTCGAATTTTACAGATTTTTACGATTCACGTGTCATAGATTTTAAAAACTTGAGAAATTTTAGGAATTTGTAAATTTTTAAGACCCTCAATACACCACAAATTGTTGAGATTTAGAATTCAGAATTTTAACCAATTTTACAAGTTTTTAAGTTTGAGAAAATTCTATAGTCATGAATTTTGGGAATTCTTGGAATATCAGACTTTTAATTTTCGGGTAGCTTTAAAGGTTATGCAAATTTTAGGAAATGTTGAATAATAAAGATCTAATCCATCCAGAATTTTACAGTTTTTAAAGATTTTCCATTTCATAGTGTATAGAAATTTGGAAATTTTCTAGAAAGTATAGAAATTTTAGAGAATTTAGAACTTGAAACAAATGTAAAAATCTTAAGATTTTGCAAATGTATGAATTTTGGACATTTTTTCAAGATCAGACGTTTAAAAAAATTATAATTTCAGAGTAATTGTAAAAGTTCTGGAGACTTTAGAAAATGTTGCATTTTGAGATTCAACTCGTTCTCGAATTTTACAGATTTTTAAGATTCACTTGTCATAGATTTTAAAAACTTGAGAAATTTTAGGAATTTGTAAATTTTTAAGATCCTCAATACACCACAAATTGTTGAGATTTACAATTCAGAATTTTAACCAATTTTACAATTTTTTAAATTTGAGAAAATTTTATAGTCATGAATTTTGGGAATTCTTGGAATATCAGACTTTTAATTTTCGGGTAGATTTAAAGGTTATGCAAATTTTAGAAAATGTTGAATAATAAAGATCTAATCCTTCTAGAATTTTACAGTTTTTAAAGATTTTCCATTACATAGTGTTTAGAAATTTGGAAATTTTCTAGAAAGTATAGAAATTTTAGAGAATTTAGAACTTGAAACAAATGTAAAAATGATAAGATTTAGGAAATGTATGAATTTTGGACGTTTTTTCAAGATCAGACGTTTAGAAAAATTATAATTTCAGAGTAATTGTAAAAGTTCTGGAGACTTTAAAAAATGTTGAATTTTAGAGATTCTACTCGTTCTCGAATTCTACAGATTTTTAAAATTCACGTGTCATAGATTTTAAAAACTTGAGAAATTTTAGGAATTTGTAAATTTTTAAGACCCTCAATACACCACAAATTGTTGAGATTTAGTATTCAGAATTTTAGCCAATTTTACAATTTTTTAAATTTAAGAAGATTTTATAGTCTTCAATTTTGGGAATTCTTGGAATATCAGGCTTTTAATTTTCGGGTAGCTTTAAAGGTTATGCAAATTTTAGGAAATGTTGAATAATAAAGATCTAATCCTAGAATTTTACAGTTTTTAAAGATTTTCCATTTCATAGTGTTTAGAAATTTGGAAATTTTCTAAAAAGTATAGAAATTTTAGAGAATTCAGAATTTGAAACAACTGTAAAAATTTTATGATTTAGAAAATGTATGAATTTTGGACATTTATCAAGATCAGACGTTTAAAAAAATTATAATTTCAGAGTAATTGTAAAAGTTCTGGAGACTTTAGAAAATGTTGCATTTTGGGATTCAACTCGTTCTCGAATTTTACAGATTTTTAAGATTCACGTGTCATACATTTAAAAACTTGAGAAATTTTAGGAATTTGTAAATTTTTAAGACCCTCAATACACCACAAATTGTTGAGATTTAGAATTCAGAATTTTAACCAATTTTACAAGTTTTTAAGTTTGAGAAAATTTTATAGTCATGAATTTTGGGAATTCTTGGAATATCAGACATAATTTTCGGGTAGCTTTAAAGGTTATGCAAATTTTAGGAAATGTTGAATAATAAAGATCTAATCCTTCTAGAATTTTACAGTTTTTAAATATTTTCCATTTCATAGTGTTCAGAAATTTTGAAGTTTTCTAGAAAGTATAGAAATTTTAGAGAATTTAGAACTTGAAACAAATGTAAAAATGTTAAGATTTAGGAAATGTATGAATTTTGGACATTTTTCAAGATCAGACGTTTAAAAAAATTATAATTTCAGAGTAATTGTAAAAGTTCTGGAGACTTTAGAAATTGTTGAATTTTAGAGATTCTGCTCGTTCTCGAATTTTACAGGTTTTTAAGATTCACGTGTCATAGATTTTAAAAACTTGAGAAATTTTAGGAATTTGTAAATTTTTAAGACTCTCAATACACCACAAATTGTTGAGATTTAGAATTCAGAATTTTAACCAATTAAAATTGTAAGTTTGAAAAAATTTTATAGTCATGAATTTTGGGAATTCTTGGAAAATCAAACTTTTATTTTTCGGGTAGCTTTAAAGGTTATGCAAATTTTAGGAAATGTTGAATAATAAAGATCTAATCCTTCTAGAATTTTACAGTTTTTAAATATTTTCCATTTCATAGTGTTTAGAAATTTTGAAGTTTTCTAGAAAGTATAGAAATTTTAGAGAATTTAGAACTTGAAACAAATGTAAAAATGTTAAGATTTAGGAAATGTATGAATTTTGGACATTTTTTCAATATCCGACGTTTAAAAAAATTATAATTTCAGAGTAATTATAAAAGTTCTGGAGACTTTAGAAAATGTTGCATTTTGAGATTCAACTCGTTCTCGAATTTTACAGATTTTTAAGATTCACTTGTCATAGATTTTAAAAACTTGAGAAATTTTAGGAATTTGTAAATTTTTAAGACCCTCAATACATCACAAATTGTTGAGATTTAGAATTCAGAATTTTAACCAATTTTACAATTTTTTAAGTTTGAGAAAATTTTGTAGTCATGAATTTTGGGAATTCTCGGAATATCAGACTTTTAATTTTCGGGTAGCTTTAAAGGTTATGCAAATTTTAGGAGATGTTGAATAATAAAGATCTAATCCTTCTAGAATTTTACAGTTTTTAAAGATTTTCCATTTCATAGTGTTTAGAAATTTGTAAATTTTCTAGAAAGTATAGAAATTTTAGAGAATTTAGAACTTGAAACAAATGTAAAAATGTTAAGATTTAGGAAATGCATGAATTTTGGACATCTTGCAAGATCTGACGGTTAGAAAAATTATAATTTCAGAGTAGGTAGTTGTAAAAGTTCTGGAGACTTTAGAAAATGTTAAATTTTAGAGATTCTATTCATTCTAGAATTTTACAGATTTTTAGGAAAAATTTGGGAAATTTTATGGATTTTGTAAACTTTTCAGACCCTAAATTTTCCATAAACTGTAGAGGTTTTAGAGAATTCAGAATTTTATTGAAAACATTTTATAATTATAAATTTTCGAAATTCTTGGAAAATCAACCTCTTTAATGTTCGAGTAACTTTAAAGTTTGTGCAGATTTTAGGAAATGTTAAATAATTAAGAATCTAATCCTTCTAGAATTTTACAGTTTTTAAAGATTTTCCATTTCATAGTATTTAGAAATTTGGGAAGTTTTATAGATTGTGCAGATAATAAAGATTCTAAAAATTCTAGAAAGTGTAGAAATTTTAGAGAATTGAGAATTTGAAACAATTGTAAAATTCTTAAGATTTAGGAAATGTTGAAGTCTAGAGATTCTAGTCAGTGTAGAATTTTACAGATTTTTAAGATTTACGTGTCATAGATTTTAAAAATTTGGGAAATTTTATAGGTTTTTAAAATTTTTAAGACTCTAAGACTTTCCATAAATTGTTGAGATCTTAGAGAATTTAGATTTTGAAGCAATTTTTCAACTTTTTACAATTGAGGAAATTTTATGGTCATGAATTTTGGACATTCTTGAAATAACAGACCTTTAATTTTCGAGGAGCTTTAAAGGTTCTGGAGATTTTAGGAAATGTTGAACATTATAGAATTTTACAGTTTTCAATTTTTTTTTTATTAATAGATTGCGTACCTAAATAATGAAGATCTTGAAAATTCTATAAAGTGTAGAAATTTTAATATTTAGGAAATTTAATGAAATTTGGACATTTCTGACGTACAGAAAATCTATAATTTTGGAGATGTCATGGATTTAAAAAAATTAGAAATTTTATCGATTGTGTAAATTTTTAGAGCCTAAATGGAATAAAAATTGTAGAAAATTTTAGAACTGTAAACAGCTTAGGCATTTTTAAAATTAGGAAATTTTAGATTTTTTGCAATATACCAATTTTTTTTATAATTTTACAGTTTTGAAGATTTTACACATCATATATTTTAAAAATTTGGAAACTTTATAGACTGTGTAAATTTTAAAGACTAATTAATATTTTATGAATTGTAAAAATTCTACCGAATTTGGAATTCAGACGTTTAGACATTTAAAAATTCACGTGTTCCCAGAAGAAGAAGAATTTATACTTTGGAACATGCCACAAATTTGTAATTTAACTCTGAAACTACAAAAAAATCCTGCAAACGTTTTACAGTTATCATAAACATGGTAAATTTTTAATCAAAATATAACCGTTTGTCCCATATTTCTAATCGCTGATGGATTTCTAGCAATCCATGAAAAAGCTTTTTGATGAAAAGACCGACGCTTGAACGCGATTGACTCATTGGAATTCTCGTTGTTTTATTTTCGTGTGATAGCTTTAGATTTTTTTAAGGCGGATGCGCCGGGTTATTGTATTTTTTGTTCGTTGTTGTTTTTTGATTACTTTTTAAGCGTCTTCTTTGTAGTATAAAAACAATTCGAATTTAGTTTTTTCTTAAAGTGATGTTTCACTTCTTAAACGTTTAAGGCAATTTTTTTAATATTCTCGAGAAGATTGACTCGTGTACCATCTTACGAAATTTGTAATTTTTTTCCTCGTCATAATATAATTTCTTTGTTGATGGTGAAATTACTTACAGGTTTTTTAATAATGAAATTGTTGCATTGATTTGTTCGTGGGATTTTTTTTCTATTGTTAAATTTGGGGGAAATTTCAAAAATGCGCTTTTTTTGTCAGTTTAATTTCGTGTTATTTGTTAAAAAAAATAACACGTGTAATTGGGGTCTACATAAAAAAATTATTAATTAAATTCCGGAGTGGGAAAGGTCATGTTTGAAATATGAATGATTTACTTTTTAAATTTAGCAATTATGACAAAGCAATTTTGTTATCAAATATCCGAAAATAGTAGAATATTTGTTAATTATATTTTATAACAATAGTCTGAATTCCGATATATGGTAATTTACATTTATTGCATTAACGTGCGCTTAGATTACGCATTTTATCAAAATTGTTTGTACTGATTGCTGTTTCAGGGAATTACAATAATTGCAAAAAATAAAAGCTTACTCTTGTTACAACTCGTAAACAAACATAAACCATTTGGTCACATTTAAGCCACTTACTCAGAAACAATTCAAATAAATTATTTCAGTCAATTTAATTTTACTAAACTGTACAGTAACAGTCTGTGCAGCTACGAAAAATAAAACATGAAGCGCTCCAGTCATATTTTACTTTTATTGTAAGAACCACCCGGAGATCTTCTTAATAAAACATTTTTTATTCCTTGCAGTAAAAAATTTACAGTTAAGATTAACATTACTTTGTAACGTTTATTTATAAAGATACACGTTTCACATTTTATTTGTCTTTTATGACCCTTTTAGACACTATAATGCTCATTTTTATGTGATTTTTTATCAAAAAAAAAAAATTCATTCAGTCGCTTGCATTCAATATCGAGCTGAAACATCTTTGATTAAACTTGAAGACGATTCATAATTAATTCAAAATTTCCATTTGAGACGGCATCGCCATCCGTACAAAAACACAAGGACCAAGTGCATATTTTAATTTTAAAATTTTTTCTACAAACATTCGAGAATACGCATTCCCGATATTCAAAAATAAAAATAACGCACACCGACTTCGCTCAATTTTCGGCTTGCTGATTGAAATCGCGAACTCCAGGTACGAAAATATTGGTTTATTGTAGCCATTGAATTTTAATTTCCCGCTAGGAAATTGCGGTTTTCTTTCCGGGTTGGTGAGTCCAGGAATCGTTTTGCCTTTTAATTCGTACAACAAACGCTTTACCGCTAGAACGTGTCTAGTCCTTCACAAAGCCCCAAGCGGATTATTTCGGGTTTTGTTTTATTTATTTAAGTTTCGCTTTAGTGCCTTTTCTAGTTGAAATTTATGCCCGCGCTACGCTACATTTTGTCGAGTTAAATAAACATAATATTTATATTCGCTATTCGTTTTTTGTTTTGTTCGTGGCTGCTCCCGGGAACTGAGTAATTCTACACAAACATACTTTTAATGGCGCCTTATCCGGATTTTTCGACGGTTTGATCGGAACCCTCGAGTGAATAGGCGTTCTTTGGGCGCGTATTTCGGCTAATCTTATTTGGGGAGTGTCTGTTTTTAAGAAAAACGGTGTCGGTTTGTAAACGGTTTTTCGCGGGACGGCCGACTAAGACATAATTGCGTGCGAATTTAATGCGAAATTACGGACTTGTTGCTGGCAGGTTTCATTTTGCGAAAGTAATTAATTTGGATTGTTAATTGGGAGAAGGAAAGATTGTGTTTGATGGTTGGTATCGGGGCGATGTTGATGCATGGATTTTGTAATGTGTCGAAATGAGAAAAGTTTTAATCGGGAATATATCGTGTGTTTGCTTATAAATAGTTTGCGTTGAATTAGGCGAAGTTAGATTACGAACGTAGGTGCGCTGGGAAATATGCGATAAATTTGTTTTCTTAAAAAAAAAATACAAAATATATGGAATAATGTTGAGGTCAAGGAATCAATTTTAAAAGTTTGTGTAAACTAGTAGTTTAAAAACTGTCTCGACTAAATATTGTAGTACTTAAAAATTGACTTGAAAATTTCCTGCGCTCTAGCAAGTTATTAAATTACGTTATATATTTTTCGAATTTCAGATTAATGTAAAATTATTAGTTCCGAGCGATTTCTAGAGATATCAATAAAATGAATTATGGAAATCAACAGAAAAATATTGATTGATGATGATAAAATTTGTTATTAGTATTATTGTTAGGATAGTTCACCATCTCTTTAATTTATAGAGCTTACACCATCTTTGAAATTTACAAATCTTTTAAAAGTTTAGGCTCTAGGAACATAAACTTCTCTGTTATTTCCAGAAGGCTGAATTTCATAGAATTACTGTCTGAAGGTCCAAAATGTTTAGAATGTAGACAGGTTTTAAATAATTTATAGGTATACTGAATCTGTGAATTTAAAGTTTCTGAAAATTCAAAAATTTCGAAAATTCATTTTTATAATCTTTGAATTTCCTGGAATTTCAAAAATTCGTACAATCCGAAAAATCTCTAAGATCGCTAAGATCTCCAAAATCTGTAAAACTATCAAATACATATATTTGAATTATAATTTATAAAATTTTTACATCTTTCAAATGCATATTATTTAATTCAAAAATTTTTAAATCATCCAAAAACCTAATATTTTTATAGGTTCAATAATTTTCAGATTAATGTCAAATATCTCAAATTTCTGGAATTCTTAAATGCAAAAACTGCTTAAATAACTGAGATCTCTCAAACTTGCAAATTCTGACAGACTCTGGAATTCCTAGAAACATTTTCTGAAAGCTTTAAATCTTTGCATACCCAAAGATCTCTAGGTTCTCTAAAATCTCCAAAATATATAAAATTCCATCTAGAATCTGTAGATTTTCCAAAGTATTTAAAATTTTCGAATCTGTTTGTCTTAAATTTCTAAAGTTTTGTAATCTATCAAATCTACAGCCCCTAGACTCTCCTATACGTTAAAAATTTCTAGGATCTTTAATAATCTCTAACTTTTTAAGTTTTGAAAATTTTGTATTCTAGAATTTGTAACATGTTGGAAGGTTTAAATTTTCTTAAATCTCCGCAATCCAGTAGATTCTAAGGACGCATGATTTTTTAAATGTCTAAACGTCTGAATTCAGAATTCGCTAGAATCTTTACAATCTACAAAATATTTAGTCTTTAAAATTTACACAATCTATAAAATTTAAAAAATTCTAAAATCTCAAGAGCTTTTACTACTACTCCGAATTATATTGTAAAAATAACCAAAATTTTCTAATTTTAAAAATAACTATACTAAGGTGTTTATAAATCTGAATTGCCTAAAATTTCTACGATTGTTAGCCTATTTATGCTGTTTAATATTTACAAATTCTGTAAAATTTTCCGAACTTTTTAGATCTATAACATCTATCTCTAAAATTATAGATTTTCTATACGTCATATGTTGCAAAAATGTCTAAAATTCATTAAATTTCCTAAATCGTAAATTTTGTTGCCGATGTTTTAAGTGCTGAATTCGCTAAAATCTTTACAAATCATACAATTTTTGGATCTTTATAATTTCTACAATTGAAATTTCTCAAATTTCTAAAATCCATGAAATGGAAAATCATTTTCTCAAACTAAATAAGTTTTAAATTGGTTTAAAAATCTGAATTTTTTAAAATCTCAACAACTTATAGAATAATTAGAATCTTTAAAATTTACACTACTTATAAAAATTCCCAAATTTTTAAAAACTATGACACATAAAATCTTAAAAAGCTGTAAAATTATAGAAAGACTGGAATCTCTAAAATTCAACCTTTTCTAAAATTTCAAAAATCCTTACGACTACTCTAAAATTACACATTTTTTAAACGTCCAGTATTTCAGAACTGTCCAAAAATTCATAAAATATTCTGTGATTTCTAAAACTCCTAGAATTTATAGACTATTTAAAATTTATAAAACCTGTGACAGAGAAAATGTTTGAAAAATGTAAAATTCTAGAATGATTTGATCACATGACAATGATGACAAATCTAAATTTATAGATTTTCTAAACCATCGATTTTGCAAAATTCACAAAATTTTCGTACCAAGAAATATTTTACAGCTGTTTAAAGTTCTGAATTCCCTAAAATCTTTACAGTTTTATCGAATATTTATGGCTCTACAATTTACACAATTCATAAAATTGGTATAATTCTTAAAATCTATAAAATGCAAAATCTTTAAAAGCTGTAAAATTCTAGAATAATTAGAATCTCTAAAATTTAACATTTTCTGAACTCTCCAGAACTATTACAATAATTAATCTAAAATTGGAAATGTTGCAAACGCCCGATAGTGCAAAATTTTCTGCAATTCATAAAATTTCGAATCTTTAAAATTTACACATTCTATATATTTATATGACGGAAAATCTTTAAAAGCTGTAAAATTCTAGAACAATTTTGTTCTTAAAAATTCTACATTTTAAAAAATTTCCAGAACCTCCACAACAATTCTAAATTTCTAGGTTTTCTAAACGATCGATATTGCAAAAATGCCCAAAAATTCGTGAAATTTCCAAAATTTGAAAAATTCTTACAGCTGTTTTGAATTCTTTGGCATAGTTACACTTTATACAATATTTATGGCTTTACAATTTACATATTCAGACTGGAGAATTTATAAACATTTTAAAATTTATGACATGCAAAATCTTTAAAATCTGTAAAATTCTAGGATAATTAGAATCCCCGAAATTAAACATTTTCTAAAATCCCGAAAACCTTGACAACTAATACAAAATTAGAAATGTTTCAAACGTGCCATATTGGAAAAATGTCCAAAATTCTTGAAATTCGGGTCTTTAAAATTTACACAATCTATAAAATTTCTCAAATTTCTAAAATCTATAACACAGAAAATCTCTAAGAGCTGTAAAATTCTAGCATGATTTGCTTCTTAAAAATTCTACAGTTTTTAGAATTTCCAGACCCTTCACAACAATTCTAGATTTTACAGGTTTCCTAAACGATCAATATTGCAAAAATGTTTAAAATTTATGAAATTTCCAAAACCTTTAAAAAAATTGCATCTGTTTAAAGTAGTGGGTTTGCTAAAATCTTTACAGTTTATAGAATATTTATCGCTTTGCAATTTACACAATTCATGGAAATTCCAAAATTTTTAAAATCTGTGACATGTAAATCTTTAAAAGCTGTAAAATTCTAGGATAATTAGAATCTTTGAAATTAAACATTTTCTAAAATTTCCTGAACCTTTACAATTATTCTAAAATTAAAAATGTTCTAAATGTCCGACATTGTAAAAATGTCCAAAATTCATGAAATTTCGGATGTTTAAAATTTACACGATCTATAAAATTTCCCAAATTTCTAAAATGTACGACATGGAAAATCTTTGAAAGCTGTAAAATTCTAGAATGAGTTGATTCTTAAAAATTCTACGTTTTTCAGAATCTACAGTACTTTCAAGAGCACTCTAAATTTATAAATTTTCTAAACGATCGATATCCCAAACATGTCTAAAATTCATGAAATTTCCAAAACCTGTAAAAAATGTACAGCTGTTTAAAATTGTGAATTCCCTAACATATAACACATTTATGACTTCAGAATTGACACAATTCATACAATTTTCAAAATTCTTAAACTCTCTTGCAGCTGTAAAATTCTAGAATATTTAGAACCCCTAAAATTAAACATTTTCTAAAATCTTCAGAACTATTACAATTAATCTAAAATTAGAAATGTTCTAAACGTCCGATATTGCAAACATTTCCAAAATTCACGAAATTTTGGATTTTTAAAAATCTATGAAAACTTTAAAAGCTGTAAAATTCTGGAATGATTCACAACAATTTTAAATTCATAAGTTTTCTAAACCATCGATATTGCAAAAATATTCAAAATTCATTAAATTTCCAATCTCTTTAAAAAAAAATTGCACTTGTTTAAAGTTCTAAATTCCCTACCATATCTACATTTTATAGAATATTTAGGGCTTTACAATTTACACAATCTCCAAAATTTTCAAAGTTCTAAAAATGTATTACAAGTAAAATATTTAAAAGCTGTAAAACTCCAGAATAATCAGAATCTCTAGAATTAAACATTTTTTCAAGTCTCCAGAACGTTTACAACTAGTCTAAATTAGAAATGTTCTAAAAGCTGTAAGATTCTAGAATGGTTTGATTCTTAAAAATTCTACGTCTTCTAGAAACTCCAGAACCTTCACGAGCACTCTAAATTTAAAACTTTTCTAAACGATCGAAAATGTAAAAATGTCTAAAATTCATAAAATTTCCAAAACTTTAAAAAAATGTATAGCTGTTTAAAGTTTCAAATTCCCAAAAAATCTTTAAAATTTTTAGATATTTATGGCGTTACAATTTACACAATTCATAAAATTTCCAAAAAATTTAAAATGTATGACTTGTAAAATCTTGGAACGCTGTAAAATTCTAGGATAATTAGAATCTCTGAAATTAAACATTTTATAAAATCTCCAGAACCTTTAGAACTAATCTAAAGTTACAAATGTTTTAAACATCCGACATTGCAAAAATGTTCTAAAATTCATGAAATTTCAGATCTTTAAAATTTACACAATCTATAAAATTTCCCAAATTTTTAAAATCTATGAGATGGAAAATCTTTAAAAGCTGTAAGATTCTAGAATGGTTTGATTCTTAAAAATTCTACGTCTTCTACAAACTCCAGAACTTTCACGAGCACTCTAAATTTAAAGATTTTCTAAACGATTGATAATGCAAAAATGTCTGAAATTCATAAAATTTCCAAAACTTTAAAAAAATGTATAGCTGTATAAAGTTCCAAATTCAAATCTTTAAAATTTTTAGATATTTATGGCGTTACAATTTATACAATTCATAAAATTTCCAAAAAATTTTAAATGTATGACATGTAAAATCTTGGAAAGCTGTAAAATTCTAGGCTAATTAGAATCTCTGAAATTAAACATTTTATAAAATCTCCAGAACCTTTAGAACTAATCTAAAGTTACAAATGTTTTAAACATCCGACATTGCAAAAATGTTCTAAAATTCATGAAATTTCAGATCTTTAAAATTTACGCAATCTATAAAATTTCCCAAATTTTTAAAATCTATGAGATGCAAAATCTGTAAAAGCTGTAAGATTCTAGAATGGTTTGATTCTTAAAAATTCTACGTCTTCTAGAAACTCCAGAACCTTCACGAGCGCTCTAAATTTAAAATTTTTCTAAACGATCGATAATGCAAAAATGTCTAAAATTCATAAAATTTCCAAAACTTTAAAAAAATGTATAGCTGTTTAAAGTTCCAAATTCCCAAAAAATCTTTAAAATGTTTAGATATTTATGGCGTTACAATTTAGACAATTCATAAAATTTCCAAAAAATTTAAAATGTATGACATGTAAAATCTTGAAAAGCTGTAAAATTCTAGGATAATTAGAATCTCTGAAATTAAACATTTTATAAAATCTCCAGAACCTTTAGAACTAATCTAAAATTAGAAATGTTTTAAACATCCGACATTGCAGAAATGTTCCAAAATTCATGAAATTTCAGATCTTTAAAATTCACACAATCTATAAAATTTCTCAAATTTTTAAAATCTATGAGATAGAAAACTTTAAAAGCTGTAAGATTCTAGAATGGTTTGATTCTTATAAATTCTACGTATTCTAGAAACTCCAGAATCTTCACGAGCACTCTAAATTTAAAAATTTTCTAAACGATCGACAATGCAAAAATGACTAAAATTCATAAAATTTCCAAAACTTTAAAAAAATGTATAGCTGTTTAAAGTTCCTAATTCCCAAAAAATCTTTAAAATTTTTAGATATTTATGGCGTTACAATTTACACAAAACTTAAAATGTATGACATGTAAAATCCTGAAAAGCTTTAAAATTCTAGGATAATTAGAATCTCTGAAATTAAAGAAATCTTTCAAACGTGCGATATTGCAAAAATGTCCAAAATTCTTGAAATTCGAATCTTTAAAATTTACATAATCTTTCTCCAATTTCTAAAGTCTATGACACAGAAAATTTCTAAGAGCTGTAAAATTCTAACACGAATTAATTCTTAAAAATTCTACAGTTTTTAGAATTTCCAGACCCTTTACAATAACTCTAGATTTTATAGGTTTCCTAAATGTTCGTTATTGCAAAAATGTCTAAAATTTCCAAAACCTTTAAAAAAATTGACAGCTGTTTAAAGTGGTGAATTGCTAAAATATTTATGGCTTTGCAATTTACACAATTAATAAAATTTCCAAAATTTTTAAAATCTATGACATGTAAATCTTTAAAAGCTGTAAAATTCTAGGATATGTAGAATCTCCGAAAATAAACATTTTCTAAAATCTCTAGAACCTTTCCAACTAATATAAAATTAGAAATGTTTCAAACATCCGACATTGCAAAAATGTCAAAAATTCATGAAATTTCGGATTTTTAAAATTTTTACAGTCTATAAAATTTCCCAAATGTTTAAAATCTATGTGATGGAAAACCTTTAAAAGCTGTAAAATTCTAGAATGATTTGCTTCTTAAAAATACTACGTTTTCTAGAATCTCGGAACCCTCACAAGCACTTTAAATTTACAGATTTTCTAAACAATCGATAATCCAAAAATGTTTAAAATTCATGAAATTTCCAACACTTTTAAAAAATTTATAGCTGTTTAAAGTTCTGAACTCCCTAAGATCTTTACAATTTATAGAATATTTGTGGCTTTACAATTTAAAGAATTCATAAAATTTCCAAAATTTTAAAAATCTATGACATGTAAAGAATAGTTAGAATCTCCGAAATTACACATTTTCTAAAATCTCCAGAGCCTTTACAACTAATCTAAATTTAGAAATGTTTCAAATATCTGACATTGCAAAAATGTCCAAAATTCATAAAATTTCGGATCTTTAAAATTTACAGTCCATAAAATTCCTAAAATCTGTGAGATGGAAAATCATTAAAAGCTTTAAAATTCTAGAATGATTTGATTTTGAAAAATTCTACGTTTTCTAGAATCTTCGGAACCTTCACAACACAAATCTTAAAAAGCTGTAAAATTCTAGAATAATTAGAATCTCTAAAACTAAACATTTTCTAAAATCTTGAGAACCATCACAACTAATTTAAAATTAGAAATGTTCTTAACGTCCGATATTATAAAAATGTCCAAAATTTATGAAATATAACATTTTCCAAATTACTAAAATCTATGACATCGAAAATTTTTAAAAAACTGTAAAATTCTAGAATGTTTTGATTCTTAAAAATTCTAAATTTTTTGGAATTTCCAAAACCATCACACCAACTCTTAACTCGGAGGTTTTCTAAACGATCGACATTGTAAAAATGTCCAAAATTAACAAATTTCCAAAATCTTGAAAAATTCTGCAGCTGTTTAAAGTTCTGAATTTCCTAACATTTAGGGCTTCAGAATTTACACAATTCATAAAATTTTCAAAATTCTTAAAATCTATTGCAGCTGGAAAATTCTAGAATATTTAGAATCCCTAAAACTAAACATTTTATGAAATCTTCAAAACTATTATAACTTTCTTTCTAAAATTAGAAATGTTCTAAACGTCCGATATTGCAAAAATGTCCAAAATTCATGAAATTTTGGATTCTTAAAATCTGTGAAATCTTTAAAAGCTGTAAAATTCTGGAATGATTCACAACAATTTTAAATTCATAAGTTTTCTAAACTATCGATATTGCAAAAATATTCAAAATTCATTAAATTTCCAATCTCTTTAAAAAAAAATTACACTTCTTTAAAGTTCTGAATTCCCTACCATATCTACATTTTATAGAATATTTATGGCTTTACAATTTACATAATCTACAAAATTTTCAAAGTTCTAAAAATTTATGACAAGTAAAACATTTAAAAACTATAAAAATCTAGAAAAATTAAAATCTCTAAAATTACACATTTTCAAGTCTCCAGAACCTTTACAACCATTCTAAAATTAAAATTTTCTGAACGTCCGTTACTGCAAAAAAATCATGAAATTTTCTAAATCTTAACATTTTTTTACAACTGTTTAAAGTTCTAAATATTTAGGATCATTAAGGTTTACACAGTTTATAAAATTTCCCAACTTTCTATGACATTAAAAATCTTTAAAAGCTGTAAAATTCTAGAATGATTTGATTCTCAAAAATTCTACGTTTTCTAGAACCTTCGGAACCTTCGCGACACAAATCTTAAAAAGCTGTAAAATCCTAGAATAATTATAATCTTTAAAACTAAACATTTTCTAAAATCTTGAGAACCATTACAACTAATTTAAAATCAGATGTGTTCTAAACGTCCGATACTACAAAAATGTCCAAAATTCATGAAATATCATAACATTTCCCAAATTACTAAAATCTAAGATATGGAAAATTAAAAAAAACTGTAAAATTCTGGAATGATTTGGTTCTAAAAATTCTACATTTTTTGGAATTTCCAAAACCATCACACCAACTCTTAATTCATAGGTTTTCTAAACGATCGATATTGTAAAACTGTCCAAAATTAATGAAATTTCCAAAATCTTTAAAAAATTCTACAGCTGTGTAAAATTGTGAATTCCCTAACATATAACACATTTATGACTTCAGAATTGACACAATTCATACAATTTTCAAAATTCTTAAACTCTCTTGCAGCTGTAAAATTCTAGAATATTTAGAACCCCTAAAATTAAACATTTTCTAAAATCTTCAGAACTATTACAACTAATCTAAAATTAGAAATGTTCTAAACGTCCGATATTGCAAAAATGTCCAAAATTCACGAAATTTTGGATTTTTAAAAATCTATGAAAATTTTAAAAGCTGTGAAATTCTGGAATGATTCACAACAATTTTAAATTCATAAGTTTTCTAAACTATCGATATTGCAAAAATATTCAAAATTCATTAAATTTCCAATCTCTTTAAAAAAAAATTACACTTCTTTAAAGTTCTGAATTCCCTACCATATCTACATTTTATAGAATATTTATGGCTTTACAATTTACATAATCTACAAAATTTTCAAAGTTCTAAAAATTTATGACAAGTAAAACATTTAAAAACTGTAAAAATCTAGAAAAATAAAATCTCTAAAATTACACATTTTCAAGTCTCCAGAACCTTTACAACCATTCTAAAATTAAAATTTTCTGAACGTCCGTTACTGCAAAAAAGTCATGAAATTTTCTAAATCTTAACATTTTTTTACAACTGTTTAAAGTTCTAAATATTTAGGATCATTAAGGTTTACACAGTTTATAAAATTTCCCAACTTTCTATGACATTAAAAATCTTTAAAAGCTGTAAAATTCTAGAATGATTTTCTTCTTAAAAATTCTACATTTTTTCGAATTTCCAAAATCTTTAAAATATTTTCACAGCTGTTTAAAGTTCTGAATTCCCTAACATACTCGCATTTACATTTTATAGAATATTCAGGGCTTTACAATATACACAGTCTCCAAAATTTTCAAAGTTCTGAAAATGTATTACAAGTAAAATATTTAAAAGCTGTAAAACTCCAGAATAATCTGAATCTCTAGTAGGTATTAAACATTTTTTCAAGTATCCAGAATCTTTACAACTAGTCTAAAATTAGAAATGTGCTAAACATCCGACATTGCAAAAATGCCCAAAATTCATTCAATTTCTTAAATCATAACATTTTTACAGCTATTTTATTTCCTGAATTCTCTAAAATCTCTACAATCTACAAAATTTCGCAAATTTAAAAAATCTATGATATGGAAAATCTTTAAAAACTGTAACGTTCTAGAATGATTTACTTATTAAAAATTTAACATTTTCTATAATCTAAAGAACTTTTACAAGTTATTATAAATTTATAGATTCTCTAAAGTTCTAAACAATCGATATTGCAAAAATATGCAAAATTCACGAAATTTCCAAAACCTTAAAATATTTTACAGCTATTTAAGGTTCTGAATTCCCTAAAACCTTTACAATTTGCAAAATATTTATAGCTTTAGAATTTACGCAATTCATAAAATTCTCAAAATTCTTGAAATCTATGACAGTTGTAAAATTCTAAAATAATTAGAATCTCTATAACCAAACATTTTCTAAAATCTTCAGAACTATTATAATTAATCTAAAATTAGGAATGTTCTAAACGTCCGATATTGCAAAAATATTACGAAATTTCCTAAATTTTAACATTTTACAGCTGTTTCAAGTTGTGAACATTTAGGATCTTTATAGTGTAGAAATTTTCCCAAATTTCTATGACATGGAAAATCTTTAAAAAAGTGTATAATTCTACAATGATTTGGTCGATCTTTCACAATCTTTAAATTTATAGATTTTCAAACGACCGATGTTGCAAAAATGTCCAAAAGTCATGAAATTTTACAACTCCTAAAATTTTTACATTCATATTTATGGCTGTAAAATTCAACAAAATAATCCATCAGTGCCAAAATTAGAAAGTTCTGCTCTATATCTAAGTGGTTTATTTTCAGGATTATTTCATAACTGAATAAATGAATTTCTCGACTTTTTGAAATGTTATATGTTATATACGTATCAGCATTAACGTTTATGGGGATTATTTTCAATTTAAATTTCGTCAAGACCAAAAATCTGTCGTAAAATCCCACAAAAGATGAATTCATAAATTAAGCTTATTTTATTATGACAACGAAATTTTGTCGTCTACATTTCTGATTTCTGTATATTCCGTTTTATAATTAGAAAAATAATCTTCCCAACATGAAAATTGCGTATTTTCCCACCACACTGCAGAGAAATCTTTATTGTCCCATCTGCTTTTTTTCCATTCAAAGAAACTTAATTGGTTGCAATCCCGTCACAATTGGCCCCAACAACAAAAGACGAAAATGTGGCCAAATTAAAACGTTTTGCCAAAATTAAAAACGTGCTGTGGCTTCCGACTCTCCTCATTGTCATTTTATCCCATCTTTCACCGAGGCCTCCCAAATGCCAAATCCGCCCATTGTTTGTATCGAAAAGAAATAAAATTTATATTGTCGCCACACAAACGGAGATAGGGCCAATTTGATGCACCCTAATTGTCTGTGGGTGTTCCTTAAACCCCAGTCCCAACAATTAATGATGGACGAAATTAATTATTCTCTAACAGTCGCCAAATTAATAGCCTTATACCCATAAATAACAATCAATACGGCGCGAAAGATTGATAACGTTAGGAAAATAGAAATGGAGGCATTAAACACAATTATATTAATGAACGCTTTCTTGAAACTCGAACAAAGTAATGAAAAAGCGCTGCAATTTCCTTAGTTGTTACCGACTTCATAAATATTGCTTTAAAAATTTAACGACGGGTTAATTCGGAGAAAAATGGGTGTACGGAAAAGTCCGAGGGGACGAAGCTGGTGAATGTCGCCGAGTAATCTAAAAAAATTATCGGGAATTGTGGAACAACAAACGCGAAAATAAATTGTCGCAGAAGGGCACTAAAAGTAATTAGTTTGCGGCGAAATTACATCAACGCTCACACGGCGACTTAATTTTTATTTTTCTTAGATTTCGTTATCTAATTCTCCAATTCCTTCCGTCACTAAACTAGTTTAGTCGCTCCCGGACAATTATCACAGCCCGTGGGAGTAGTTGCCGAACTTATAAAAGCTCGAATTAAACCGAGCTTCCTGCCGTTTTTAAATTCGCATTTAAATAAAAAACGGAATTTAAGAAAATCCAGTGGGAAAGTTCGCGCGTTAATAATACACAGCGTAATGACATCGGAGGAAGTTGTGTTTCGCGTTGCGATTTTTCCATCAAAAGTTTTTTTTAGACTTAGGAGTTTTCCGGATCGGAGTGCCGCTAATCCGATCTTACCTACGGGTGGGAATCAATTTTCGGATTAAGCCTGTGTCGGTGTGCATATTAAAATTTTGTTTAAATTAGGGCGGGCAATTAACGCCGCTGATCCGGCGGGTGTGAAGTTTTCTAAATAATCTTTGCGATTTTGAAGGTTTCCTCCGGATATCCGCAAGTAATTGAAAACCGACGTCGTTCCCTACGTAATTTAAAGTGTTGGCTTTGTTGTATTCCAGCGTGTGGAAATTGTGTCGTGCAGCGGACGTATTACTAAAAAATATATCGATCGGGAGGGAAACTCGGACGGGTTTTGCCATCGGATTCGCCTCGGGCGTGAAATTTGGATTCGATACATGTGGTGGAAAAAATCGTTTTGTGTGGAAAAAAGAATGGTTGAGGGTTATTTCGACAGAGCTCGCCGCTGAAATGTGGGAAAAATCCCGCTCAATTTTAGTTTTTTCAATTTCTCGTTTCTTCTTTTCGAGATGCGATATTTCAGGTTTTCATTTTTTTGTTTCTTCAGTTTTTAGATTTTGCAATTTTTCGATTTAAAATTTCTCAACTTTTCAATTTTTAATTTTTGAGTTGTTTGAGTCTTTAATTTTATGTTTCTTTTTTCGATTTTTCAATGGTCTGTTTTTATAATTTTTGATTTTTTCATTTTCAATTAATTTTTTTCAACTTTTGATTAGCAATTGTTCTAATTTTGATTTTAAATATATGATAATAAAATTTTTCACTTCTCTAATTTTACAAGTTTAGAATTGTTCCATTTTTCAGTAATTGGAATTTAAAACTTTTTCATCATTTAACTAAAGCCGAAGACGATTTTCTAGAGGTCGCAATCTACAAAAAAATCCCTTTAAACAAATTTCGAAAAGGGTAAAAAAGTTGAAAAATTTCATAGGGGAGGAATATTGAAAAATTGAAATGTTGGAAAAGTTGCCTAAAAATTAGCAAAAACATCTAAAATATAGATCTTCATGTGCTGATTCGAAAAATATAGCGGGGTGATGCTTTGTGGTTAAGATTTTCGAAATATTTGCTTTCAAAACAAAATTTTATGAAATTTCTAAAAATTGTTATATTTTATTTGACGATTTAGGAATTTTCGTAGAACTGAATCGAAATTCTAGAAAATGTTCTAAAAAAAGTCAAAAATTTCAAAAGGGGGAAATATTGAAAAATAGAAATTTTGGGAAAGTTGCCTAAAATTCCGCAAAAAAATTCTAAATATGCTAGCTAATTCGGAAAAAATAGCTTTCTGATGTTTTCAGACCAAGATTTTCAAAATATTCACTTTCGAATTCAAACTTTTTGAAAATATGTACTAAAAATCGTCATATTTTGATGATTTTGGAAAAATGGTAAATATTTTCGAAAAACTGAATCCATAAAAGGCTTTTCGATATCGCTATGTACAAAAAATCCCTTTTAACAATTTTCGAAAAAAAAAGTTCAAAAATTTCATGGGGAGGAATTTTGAAAAATCGGGATTTTGGAAAATTTGCCTAAACATTCGCAAAAAATTCTAAAATATAGATCTCGACGTGCTTATTCGAAAAATATAGCGTGCTGATGCTTTGCGACCAACATTTTCGAAATATTCGCTTTCAAATCCAATTTTTTTGAAATTTACGAAAATTGTATTTCATTTGACGATTCTAGAAAAATGACAAGAATTTTCGAAAAACTGAAGTAGAAAATCACTTCTAGATGTCGTAGACTATAAAAAAATCGTTTTAAGAAATTCTCGAAAATGTTCGAAAAAGGGTCAAAAATTTAAAAAATAGGAAATACAGAAAAATCGAGATTTTGAAAAAGATGCCTGAAAATCCGCAAAAAATTCTAAAAATGCCAATTCAAAAATAGTGTGATGATGCTTTCGAACCAAGATTTTCGAGATATTCGCTTTCGATTCTAAATTTTTTGAAAATATGTTCTAAAAATTGTCAGTTTGACGATTCTGAAAAAACTGTGAGAATTTCGAAGAACTGAAACGGAAAATGACTTCTAGATGTCGCATTTTACAAAAAATCCCTGTAAGTAATTCTCGAAAATGGTGGAAAAAGTTCCAAAAATTTCAAGATTTTGGAAATATTTAGAAATTTGAATTTTCGATTTTTCATTTTTCAGTTTCTAGATATTTAATTTTTCAATTTTTCGATATTTTATTGCTACGGCTTTTCGACTTTACAATTTTGACGACTTCATATTTTTTCGATTGTACAGTTTTTGGGTGTTTCGATTTTCCGATTCGATTCGTATTTTCTACTTCTCAAATTTTCGAATCTTTAATTTTTTCAACTTTTAAGTTTTTCGATTTTTAGTTTTCTGTGTTTCAATTTTTCGTTTGTTCACTTCTTCGATTCTTCGATACTTAATTTTTCGATTTTGCAATTTATTGCTTTTGAATTTTTTCAGATTTTTTAGTTTTTTGATTTTTAACTTCTCAATTAAAAAATGAGAAATGAAAATATGAAAAAAACGAGAAAGTATAAAATAAAAAAAAAATTAAGTTATGCTCGAAGATGGTCGAAAAGTTCAGAAATTTCATTATTTCGTATTGAAAGGTCGAGATTTTGGAAAAGTTACCTAAAAATCCGCAAAATTTCTAAGATATAGACGTCGACGTGTTGATTGGAAAAACATAGCGCACTAATGCTTTCAGACCAAGATTTTCAAAATATTAACTTTCAAATCCAAAATTTTTGGAAATTCTGATATTTCTCACAATTTACCAGACAATTCTAGAAAAACGATAAGAATTTTGAAGAACTGAATCCGAAAAAAAATTTTCGAAAATGGTCAAAGAAGTTCAAAAATTTCATAGGGGAGAAATATTGAAAAATTGAAATCCTGGAAAAAGTCGCCTTAAAATTCTAAAATATAGATCTCGACTTGCTGATTCGAAAAATATAGCGTTCTGATGCGTCGCGATCAAGTTTTTTTAAATATGCGCATTCAAATCCAAATTTTTTGAAATTTCAAAAAATTGTTTCATTTCATTTGACGACCCTGCAAAAACGATAGAATTTTCAAAGAACTGATGTAGAAAACGATTTCTAGATGTCGCAATCTACAAAAAAGTCGTTTAAAGAAATTTTCAAAGATGTTCGAAAAAAGGTAAAAAATTTGAAAAAGAGAAAATATTGGAAAATCGAGATTTTGGAAAACTACCTTAAAAATCCGCAAAAAATTCTAAAAATGCTAATTGGAAAAAATTGCGTGCTGATGATTTCGGACCAAGATTTTCACAATATTCACTTTCAAGTTCAAATTTTTTGGAAATTGCAATATTTCGTCACATTTTATTTGACGATTCTGAAAAATATTCTATATTCTATATTCTGGAATATAGATGTCGATGTACTCATTCGAAAAATATGCTTTCGGACCAAGATTTTGGAAATATTTGGAATTTTGAATTTCCGATTTTTCATTTTTCAGTTTCTAGATATTTAATTCTTCAATTTTTCGATGTTTTATTAATACAACTTTTCGACTTTACAATTTTGACGACTTCATATTTTTTCGATTGTACAGTTTTTGGGTGTTTCGATTTTCCGATTCGATTCGTATTTTCTACTTCTCAAATTTTCGAATCTTTAATTTTTTTCAACTATTAAGTTTTTCGATTTTTAGTTTTCTGTGCTTCAATTTTCCGTTTGTTCAGTTCTTCAATACTTAATTTTTCGATTTTCCAATTTATTGTTTTTGAAATTTTTTAGATCTTTTGGTTTTTCAATTTTTTAAATTTTCGATTAAAAAAATGGAAATATTAAAAAATGAAGAATGAAAATATGAAAAAAACGAGAAAGTATAAAATAAAAAAAAATTAAGTAATGCTCGAAAATGGTCGAGATTTTGGAAAAGTTACCTAAAAATCCGCAAAATTTCTGCTTTTGGACCAAGATTTTCAAAATATTCACTTTCAAATCCAAAATTTTTGGAAATTCTGATATTCCATCACAATTTACTTGACGATTCTAGAAAAACGATAAGAATTTTGAAGAACTGAATCCGAAAAAAATTTTCCAAAAAGGTTGAAAAAGTTCAAAAATTTCTAGGGGAGAAATATTGAAAAATTGAAATCTTGGAAAAGCCGCCTAAAAATTGCAAAAAAATCTAAAATATAGATCTCGACGTGCTGATTCGAAAAATATAGCGTTCCGATGCTTTGCGATCAAGATTTTTTAAATATTCTCTTTCAAATCCAAATTTTTTGTGATTTCAAAAAATTGTTACATTTCTTTTGGCGATCCTGGAAAAACGGTAAGAATTTTCAAAGAACTGATGTAGAAAACGATTTCTAGATGTCGCAATCTACAAAAAAGTCGTTTAAAGAAACTTTCAAAGATGTTCGAAAAAAGGTCAAAAATTTGAAAAAGAGAAAATATTGGAAAATCGAGATTTTGGAAAACTACCTTAAAAATCCGCAAGAAATTCTTAAAATGCTAATTGGAAAAAATTGCGTGCTGATGATTTCGGACCAAGATGTTCGAAATACATATATATTCATTTTCGAATCCAAATTTTTAGAAAATATGTACTAAAAATTGCCATACTTTGACGTTTTTGGAAAAACCGGTAAGAATTTTCAAAGAACTGAAACCGAAAATGACTTTTAGATGTCGCATTCTACAAAAAATGCCTTTAAGTAATTTTCAAAAATGATCAAAAAAGTTCAAAAATTTCATATTGAAAAATTGTTATATTTTATTTAACGATTCTGGAAAACCGACAAGAATTTTCGAAGAACTGAAGTCGAAAATCTACAAAAAATCTTTTAAGAAGTTTTCGAAAATTTTCTAAAAAAGGTCAAAAATTTCAAAATTGGGAAATATGAAAAATCGAGATTTTGGAAAAGTTACCTAAGAATCCGCAAATAATTCTAAAATGCAGATCTCGACGTGCTGATTCGAAAAATATAGCGTCCTGATGTTTTGCAACCAAGATTTTCGAAATATTAGCTTTAAAATCAAAATTTTTTTAAAATTCTAATAATTATTTTATTTTATTTGACGATTCTGGAAAAACGATAAGAATTTTCTAAGAACTGAAGCTGAAAAAAACTTTTATATGTCGCAATCTACAAAACATAATTCCTTTAAAAAAATTTCGAAAATGGTCAAAAAAGTTCAAAAATTTCAGTGGAAGTTTATTCAAAAGCCGATATTTTGGAAAAGTTGCCTAAAAATCCGCAAAAAAATCCAAACATGATAATTCGAAAAATAGTGTGCTGATGCTTTCGGCCCAAGATTTTTTAAATATTCGGTTTCTATCCCAAATTTTTTCAAAGTGTATCATAATTTGACGATTCTGGAAAAACGGTGAGAATTTTCGAAGAACAGAAACCGAAAATGACTTCTAGATGTCTCATTCTACAAAAAATCTCTGCAAGTAATTCTCGAAAATGCTCAAAAAAGTTCAAAAATTTCATAATTTTTTATTGAAGAAACGAGATTTTAGAAAAGTTACTTAAAAATCTTCAAAAAATCATAAAATATAGGTGTCGACGTGTCAATCGGAAAAACATAGCGCAGTAATGCTTTCGGACCAAGATTTTCAAAATATTCACTTTCAAATCCAAATTTTTTGGAAATTCTAATATTTCGTCACATTTTATTTGACGATTCCGGAAAAACGATAAGAATTTTCGAAAAACTGAATCCCAAAAACACTTTTCGATATCGCAATCTATGAAAAAACCGCTTTAAACAATTTTCGAAAATAGTCAAAAAAGTTCAAAAATTTCATAGGGGAGGAATTTTGAAAAATCGAGATCCTAGAAGAAATTGCCTAAAAATTCGCAAAAAATTCTAAAATATAAATCCCAACGTGTTGATTTGAAAATTATAGCGTGCTGATGTTTTTACACCAAGAATTTTTAAATATATTCGCTTTCAAATCAAATTTTTTTGAAAATTCTAAAAATTGTTATATTTTATTTGACGAGTCTGGAAAAACGGTAAGAATTTTCGAAAAACTGAAGCAGAAAATGACTTCTTGATTGTCGCAGACTACAAAAAAATCGTTTTAAAAAATTCTCGAAAATGTTTAAAAAAAGGTAAAAAATTTCAAAAGGGGGAAATATTGAAACATCGAGATTTTGGAAAAATTGCCTGAAAATCCACAAAAAATTCTAAACACCTTAATTCGAAAAAATTGCATTCTAATGCTTTCGGAAAAATATTTTCGAAATATTTGCTTTCGAATCCAAACTTTTTGAAAATGTGTATTAAAATTTGTCATACTTTGACGATTCTTGAAAAACGACAAGAATTTTCGAAGAAGTGAATCCGAAAAAACTTTTCGATATCGCAATCTACTAAAAAATCGCTTTAAACAATTTTCGAAAAAAATGAAAAAAGTTCAAAAATTTCATAGTGGAGGAATATTGAAAAGTCGAGATTTTGGAAAAGTTACCTAAAAATCCTCAAAAAATCACAAAATATAGGTGTCGACGTGTCAATCGGAAAAACATAGCGGACTAATGCTTTCGGAGCTAGATTTTCAAAATATTCACTTTCAAATCCAAATTTTTTTTTGAAATTCTAATATTTTTCACATTTTATTTAACGATTCTGGAAAAATGATAAGAATTTTAGAAAAACTGAGGCAGAAAATGACTTCTAGATGTCGCAGACTACAAAAAAATTGTTTTAAGGAATTTTCGAAAATGTTCGAAAAAATATTGAAATATTGAGATTTTGGAAAAATTGCCTGAAAATCCACAAAAAATTCTAAACACCCTAAATCGAAAAAATTGCATTCTGATGCTTTCGGGCCAAGATTTTAGAAATATTCGCTTTCGAATCCAAATTTTTTGAAAATATGTATTAAAATTTGTCATACTTTGACCATTCTTGAAAAACGATATAAATTTTCGAAGAACTGAACCCAAAAATATCCTACGAAAAATTTCTTTAAGTAATTCTCGAAAAAATCGAAAATGGTCGAAAATGTTCAAAAATTTCATAGTTTCGTATTTAAAAATCGAAATTTGGCGTTTAAATCCAACTTTTTTACAAAAGCTACTATTTCGTCACATTTTGTTTGACGATTTTGGAAAAATGATAAGAATTTTCTAGGGACTGAATCCGTAAAAACTTTTCGATATCGCAATCTACAAAAAAATCGCTTTAAACAATTTTCGAAAAAAGCCAAAAAAGTTCTAAAGTTTCAGTGGAAGTAGGTATATTGAAAAACGGATATTTTTGAAAAATTGCCTACAAATTTGCAAAAAATACAAAAATATGAATGTCGACGTCCTTATTCTAAAAATGTAACGTGCTGATGCTTTTGGACCAAGATTTTCAAAATATTTAGTTTCAAATTCTAATTTTTTATTTCACAATTCTGAAAAAGCGTTAAGAATTTCGAAGAACTGAACCCAAAAAAAACTTTCAGATGTCGCAATGTATAAAAAAAACCCATAATAATTTTCGAAAATCATCGAAAAAGTAAAGTTCTAAAATGCCATAAGAAAAGAGTATTCAAAAATTGACATTTTGGAAAAGTTTTTTAAAAATTCACAAAATATTCTAAAATATAGATATAGATGTGCTCATTCGAAAAATATAGCGTGCTGATGCAATGTTACAGTTTTTCGACTTTACAATTTTTGGGTTTTCCAATTTTTCGATTAATTCGTTTTTTCTTCTTTCCAATTTTTCGAGTTTTAATCTTTCGTGTTTCAATTTTTCATTTCTTCAGTTTTTCGATTTTGCACTCTATCGTTTTTGAATTTTTTCAGATTTATTGGTTTTTCGATTTTTAACTTTTCGATTTTTCAACTTTTTAAACAAAAAAAAATGCAAAATGGTAAAATTAAAAATTTATAAATGAAAATATGAAAAAACGAGAGAGAAAGTATAAAATAAAAGCTTTGAAAAATCTAGAAATTGGAAATCAAAAACTTGAAAAATTGAAGAAAGGAAACATTCAAACGGAATATGTACCTATTGTAAAATCGAGATATTGAAAATTAAAAAAAATCGGAAATTATTTACCGCGATTACGATAACCTTGAAACGTTTCTAAAATTTCAGAGCATTCGGTTTTGCAGTTTCAAAGTTAAATTGCAAAATGTTGTTATACAATTTTGATTTTTTTTTTCCAAAAATCTGGATGTCTAGTTTGAAAACTCAACTCAAATGAAATTAAAAAATACATTATTTCGTTCTTTCATTTTCCATTTTTGTACACACTAATTGTTCGAAACTACGGAATTAACTACCCTGAAATTCTAGCTTTCCTCTCGGATTCGTTGCTTTTGTTCGAACTTCCCTTTTCGCAAATCGTCCCTCGGGCGCGCGCTCGTGCACCCTTATGCAAATCCGTTCGCGGGGCTTAAGCCCAAACGCACACGTGACGCGTGCAAGACAATTTTATCGCCCTCCAGACTGCCTTTTCCACAAAACCCGAGTTATCCCGGTTTCATACAAATCCGGCAAGCCATCTAGTTTAAAATGCACAAATGAGCTTATTATTCCGACGCGATAATCTCGCTTTTTTGTCCCAGTCTTGCACGGGCGAGCTTAAAAGCTTCCTAATCCCTCCCCCAGCCATCAGTTTACCTAATTATTATAGAATCCGAGGCGTTTCTTGCACGTCAAATGAGATTTCCCTTTGCTACCATCGTAGCCAGGTGGAAATTGAATTTTCTCGAAAGCTCTAATTCCTCGCTGAAGGTCGGACATCATTATCGAAAATCCCTGCTAATCAGGAGCTTTTATTCGCGACAATCAAACTAACGAATTCTTTTTGGTCTAATCGTTTTAAATTGGATGCTTAAGTTTTGGGACGAACGATCTAATTCCAAACCCGAACAACTTCAAAAGCTTTCAGGAATTCGGTTCGGGGATATAAATGTTTAACAACAGGTCCGCTTTATTAAGTTAAATGTCACTTCCATTATCGATAAAAATTATTGGGGTTTTATGGGACGACTAAAAATGTCATAATCGTATTTTTCCTCTGCTCTAATTGTTGCGTGCTGTAAAAGTTAAGTGGTGCACTGCTGGCTGATTGTTTGGTTTATCTTTACTTCTGTTCTGTGTTGAAATTTGTTATTGATGGTCGAATTAACTAGGAGTGTCTTTATTACAAAACACCTGTGTTTTTACGGCTTCACTTCCACACGGAGTGTTGTGTTTTATTTGCGTTCGTATTATTTTTAGTTGGTTGAAAATGGGGAGATGGGGGAATATAGCAACACACGATAAATAACAGCAGTTGGTCTCGTGTGAGAAATCTGCCGGTGACAATAAAATTTGATTCATTTTGAAATCCTGTCTATTGTTGTTTTCGATTCGTGTTTACGAGCTTCTGGATCGTGCAAGTTGAGGGCTAGTTGGAGATAAAGTTTAATGGGAAATCAATTTGTTTTTCGTTGGATTGCGCTGCGGATTTCGAAATTTTGTTCTGGTATTAAACATAAATTTGTTCGTTGCATAATAATCGAACTGTGATTTTAATCGCGTAGAGGCTATACACAAACTGCAATTATGATGATGGATGTGTTGGTGGGGGCGATAATAGTTTATTATCCACAATGGGTTTAAACTAAACCCCTTTATTATTACTACCATTTCGATATAAATTTTCCAACTATCGTTACTGCATTACGGGATTAAATTCCTTATTGAGGCTTTCTTAAAAAATGTACAGAAATATGCAAGAAATATATGTAAAAATATCGGTGTACTCTATTACTCTATTAAGTAGCTATTTTATTGACTAACTAGTTACTCTCTTGAAAAATATTATTATTAGCGTTTTAACTTGTCGAGTTCCAGCTACGAGCTTGGTGTCGGTGTCGGTGTCGGTGTTGTTTCGTCAACAACAAAGTAAATAAAGTCATTTTGAAAACGCGTCTTGTTGTTTTCCTGAGAGTGCTTTCGTCTAAAATCGTCCTTTTACAGTATTTTTCCATAAATGAATTAAATGTAGGATTACTTAATTTATTTAATGGAATATTCGAGGCAAGCATGGCCTGGCATAAATCGAACTTGAATGTTTCCTCTTCATTTTTGCCTACATTAGCAGATAAAGTTTCTCGTTTTGATGTTTGAGTTACACTAGTTGAGATTCCTTTTTCACGATTTTTTTGTGAAGAGACGTTCTATTGTTTTGGTCTATAAGATATTTCTTTGTGTTCGAAATCTATAAAAAAAATGTAGCAAAAATTTTCAAATAAATTTTTTTTGGCGAGTAATTAGAGCACAACTTCTTGTACCTTCATACCTAATTTCAGTTGATTTGTACAATTAGTTCTCAAGATATTTAATCGTTTCCATATTTTTAGCGGCCCACGAAATGGTGGATGCGCCGGGGTAATCGCTGATTTAAAAATTATTAATCGTGCAAGAAAAAAATGAGAACACATTTTTAAGGCCCTCAATTCCCTAATGTGATATTACACTGGGCATAATTGAAAATAATTTTAGTGAATGAATTATCTCCAGATTAAAAGGAAGTGAATTTGGTGTTCAAATTTTCCTACTATATTTTCCACTTTTTTAAATCTTTTTCAATATAATACAGTTTGAAGAAAATATATAGGTATTGTCGGTACTCAGCAGCGAGAGGAATTAGATTGCTCCACCTCGTCTTGGCGGATTTCCATAATCGCATAAACGCTTATACATGTAGCTTATACATGGGCAGGGACTAAAATTTCCTGGTTTTTTGAGAATTTTTAGACGACTTTTTCAAAAATCAAATTTTACACTATTGCTATTAAAGAGTTAAATTTTGCCCCGCCCACCCACCAGCTACTGCTACTCTTGCTCATAAAACTGTGTAGAATGCAAATTTCGACCTATTTTCAACGATTTTCGAAATTTAACTAAACACATTTTCTTGTATATTTAATAATAACTCCAACCGTTTTTCCACAATCGTCCATTGAAATGTCGCAATTTTTAAAAATTAAAAAAAAATCGAGTTTTACTCCTAATATTTCGAAAATATTGCTCCCTGATCTTAAACATGGTATGTTTTTGGAATTAGCACATCAAAATCTATTTGAGAATTTTTAGACAAATTTTCAAAAATGAAATTATTCACTATGTATACAAATGCAAATTTCGACCCATTTTCGACGATTTTCGAAATTTACCTAAATATGATTTCGAGGCGTAGAAGTCACTTTCGGCCTCATTTCTTCGATAATTCCAACCGTTTTTCCAAAATCGCCCACTGAAACATCACCATTTTTGAAAATTTCAAAAAATTTGAATTTCACACCGAATTTTCCGAAAATATTGCTCGGCTACTATAAACACACTATAATTTCCTAATCAACACGTCGATATTTATAACCCATAATTTTTTTCAGAATTTTTAGACGACTATTTCAAAAATGAAATTTTTCACTGTGTATGAAAATGTTTTTGAGTATCGTGTTATTCAAAAAATGCTACACGTATATTAAGAAAAAATTAAAGCCAAAGATTAAATAGTAATGGAAGTTTTCATTCGTTGGCATACCTAAGGGCGGAGCCTAATTGCAAAATTCATATTGCCTTACAAAAATTTACCATTTTAAATGTGTTTTAAGTTTCTAAGAATAAAAAAAAAATCACAATTGGGATGGGGTGGGTGGGCGGGGTTTATATTTTGCCTTTTTTCAATATACATAGCATTCTTTGAACAACACGATACTCAAGAATATGTTTTTAATTTCTTGTAAAGAAATAACTATTTTGCAGTTAAGTTCCGCCCCCTTGATTCACGTCGAATAAAAAAAATCATCACATTTGAGATAGGGCGGGTGGGCGGGTTTACATCTTGCCTTTTTTTATTATATGTAGACTTCTTTTCACAACATGGAACTTAAAACATGTTTAAAATAGAAATTTTATATAAGGAAATATCTATTTTGCAATTTGGCTTCGCCACATAATTTCAAAATCCATATTTCCTTGCAAAAATTTAGGCCCCGCCCACCCACCCGATCTCAATTGTGATGATTTTTTTTTTAATCGTGAAGAGCCAAAGGAGATGAATTGCAAAATTTTTGTAAATTTTTTGGAAAATATTTTTCATTTTTTTCTTAAATGGAGCAAAAAAAGATTCCCAGTATGTATATTTCTTTTTCTTTTCAATAGAATCCGATTATTCATTTTCTGGATAATTTTTGAAAATCATTTTCCCATTCTTCTCTTATTTAGGTGAAGCAAGATTGACTTAAGACTCGTATTCATATATATTTTTTCTTTGCTATATAACTTTTGGGAAATTTTTTGAACATTTTTGAAAAATTTCGGAAATTTTTTTGGATCATTTTTGAAAATTATTTTCCCATTTTCTTCCGTGGTTTCAAAAGCAGCAAAAATTCGCAATCTGTGATAGTTTTGATTTGTTACATGTTTGATTGTCTATATGTCACTTTTTTTTTTCTTTTGAATTGAAGCCGATTATGCTTTTTTTTGGTTGAGATCCGTAATTATTTACATTTTTTGTGGGATATAACTTCTTGGAAAAATTGTGGAAAATTTTTGGAAATTTTTTGGAAAATATTTTTTATTTTTTCTGAGTTATTTAAAGAGGCCACTGAAAATGATCGCCATTTACGAAAAGGTTCACAGTATGTATATCGTCTTTTTCTTTTGAATAGGATTCGATATTCCATTTTTGGAGAATTTTTGAAAATTATTTTCCCATTTTTTTCTTATTTAGATACATGAAGCAAGAGTTACTCTAGACTCGTGATGATATATTTTTTCTTTGCTACCTAACTTTTGGGACATTTTTTGAACATTTTTGAAAAATTTCAAGAATTTTTTTTGAATAATTTTTGAAAATTATTTCCTCATTTTTCTCTTATTTAGACCGACGAAGCAAGATTGACTTAAAACTCGTATGCATATAAACTTTTGGGAAATTTTTTGAACACTTTTTAAAAATTTCATCAAATTTTTTGGATATTTGGAAATTATTTTTCCATTTTTCCGTTGTTTCAAAAGCAGCAAAAAATAGCGGTCCACGATTGTTTCTCCATGTGCTAGATATTTTTTTTCCTTTTAAACTGAAGCTGATTGAGCTTTTTTTTGGAAAACTTGAAAAATATGTTCCCGTTTTTCTCTTCTTTTATTTTTTTTGTGTTATACAACTTCTCGGAAAATTTTTGGAAAATATTTTTTTTTTTTTTTATTTAAAAAAACCTGGAACTTAAAACATGTTTAAAATGGAAAATTTGTATAAAGAAATATCTATTTTGCATATTTCCTTGCAAAAATGTACCATTTTAACCATGTTCTTAAGTTTCTTGTATTGAAAAGAAAAAAAAGCCAAGTATAGGCCCCGCCCACCCACCCTATCTCAATTGTGATGATTTTTTTTTAATCGTCGATACCCAAACTAGAGGAATTTAATTGCAAAATTCTCATTAGTTCTCTACAAAAAATATATTTTTTTGGAAATTTTTGGAAAATATTTTTCATTTTTTTCTTAAATAGAGCACCAAAAAGATTCCCAGTGTGTATATCTCTTTTTCTTTTGAATAGAATCCGATTATTCATTTTTTGAATAATTTTTGAAAATTATTTTCTCATTTTTCTCTTATTTAGATAGATGAAGCAAGATTGACTTAAAACTCGTATTCATATAAACTTTTGGGAAATTTTTTGAACACTTTTTAAAAATTTCATCAGATTTTTTGGATAATATTTGGAAATTATTTTTCCATTTTTCCGTTGTTTCAAAAGCAGCAAACATTCGCGGTCCACGATTGTTTCTCCATGTGCTAGATATTTTTTTTTCTTTTAAACTGAAGCTGATTGACCTTTTTTTTGGAAAACTTGAAAAATATATTTCCGTTTTTTTCGTTTATTTGACAGATAAAGCAGAAATGAGTTGAGACCTGTATTTTTATTTTTTATTTTATTTAAAGAGGCCACTAAAAATCATCGCAATCTACGAAATCATTTCCAATTTGTACCATTCTCTTTTTCTTTTTAATATAATCTGATTAATCACTTTTTGGACAATTTTTGAAAATTATGTTCTCATTTTTCTCTTATTTAGACAGATGAAGCAACATTGACTATAGACTCGTTATCATACAGGAGTATATTTTTTCTTTGCTACATAACTTTTGGGAAATTTTTTAAAGATTTTTGAAAAATTTCAGGAATCTTTTTGGATAATTTTTGAAAATTATTTTCCCATTTTCTTCTGTTGTTTCAAAAGCAGCAAAAATTCGCAATCTACGATTGTTTCTCTACATGATACACATTTTTTTTTTCTGAATTGAAGCCGATTATTTACATTTTTTGTGGGATAAAACTTTTTGGAAAAATTATGGAAAATTTTTGGAAATTTTTTGGAAAATATTTTTCATTTTTTCTCAGTTATTTAAAGAGGCCACTAAAAATGATCGCCATTTACGAAAAAATTCTCAATATGTATACCATCTTTTTCTTTTGAATAGAATTCGATTTTCCACTTTTTAGACAATTTTTGAAAATTATTTTTCCATTTTTTTCTTATTTAGATAAATGAAACAAGAGTTACTCTAGACTCGTGATGATATATTTTTTTCTTTGCTACATAACTTTTGGGAATTTTTTTAAAGATTTTTGAAAAATTTCAGGAATTTTTTTGGATCATTTTTGAAAATTATTTTCCCATTTCTTCCGTTGTTTCAAAAGCAGCAAAAATTCGCCACCTACGATTGTTTCTCTACATGATACACATTTTTTTTTCTTTTGAATTGAAGCCTATTATTTACATTTTTGTGGGATAAAACTTCTTGGAAAAATTATGGAAAATTTTTTGAAAATTTTTGGAAATTTTTTGGAAAATATTTTTCATTTTTTCTGAGTTATTTAAAGAGACCACTAAAAATGATCGCCATTTACGAAAAGATTCTCAGTATGTATATCGTCTTTTTCTTTTGAATAGAATTCGATTTTCCATTTTTTGGAGAATTTTTGATAATTATTTTCCCATTTTTTTCTTATTTAGATAGATGAAGCAAGAGTTACTCTAGACTCGTGATGATATATTTTTTCTTTGCTATCTAACTTTTGGGAAAATTTTTTGAACGATTTTGAAAAATTTCAAGACATTTTTTGGATAATTTTTGAAAATGATTTTTTCATTTTTTTTCCATTGTTCCAAAAGCAGAAAAAATTCGCAGTCTACGATTGTTTCTCCATGTGTTAGAATTTTTTTTTTCTTTTAAACTCAAGCTGATTGACCTTTTTTTGGAAAACTTGAAAAATATGTTGCCGTTTTTTTTGTTTATTCGACAGATAAAGCAGGAATGAGTTGAGATCTGTATTTTTATTTATTTATTTTTTTTATTTAAAGATGCCACTAAAAATTATCGCAATCTACGAAATCATTTACAATTTGTACCATTCTCTTTTTCTTTTTAATAGAATCTGATTAATTACTTTTTGGACAATTTTTGAAAATAATGTTCTCATTTTTCTCTTATTTAGACAGACGAAGCAAGATTGACTTTAGACTCGTAATCATATAGGAGCATATTTTTCTTTGCTACATAACTTTTGGGAAATTTTTTAAAGATTTTTGAAAAATTTCAGGAATTTTTTTGGATCATTTTTGAAAATTATTTTCGCATTTTCTTCCGGTGTTTCAAAAGCAGCAAAAATTCGCAATCTACGATTGTTTCTCTACATGATACACATCTTTTTTTCTTTTGAATAGAAGCCGATTATTTGCATTTTTTGTGGGATAAAACTTCTTGGAAAAATTATGGAAAATTTTTTGAAAATTTTTGGAAATTTTTTGAGAAATATTTTTCATTTTTTTCTGAGTTATTTAAAGAGTGCACTAAAAATGATCGCCATTTATGAAAAAATTCTCGGTATGTATATTGTCTTTTTCTTTTGAATAGAATTCGATTTTCCATTTTTTGGAGAATTTTTGAAAATTATTTTCCCATTTTTTTCCTATTTAGATAGATGAAGCAAGAATTACTCTAGACTCGTGATGATATATTTTTTTCTTTGCTAACTAACTTTTGGGAAAATTTTTTGTACATTTTTGAAAAATTTCAAGACATTTTTTGGATAATTTTTGAAAATGACTTTCTCATTTTTTTCCATTGTTTCAAAAGCAGAAAAAAATCGCAGTCTACGATTGTTTCTCCATGTGTTAGATTTTTTTTTTCTTTTAAACTGAAGCTAATTGACCTTTTTTTTGGAAAATTTGAAAAATATGTTCCCGTTTTTTTCGTTTATTTGACAGATAAAGCAGGAATTAGTTGAGACCTGTATTTTTTTTTTTTTATTTAAAGAGGCTACTAAAAATTATCGCAATCTACGAAATCATTTCCACTTTGTACCATTCTTTTTTTCTTTTTAATATAATCTGATTAATCACTTTTTGGACAATTTTTGAAAATTATGTTCTCATTTTTCTCTTATTTAGACAGATGAAGCAAGATTGACTTTAGACTCGTAATCATATAGGAGTATATTTTTTCTTTGCTACATAACTTTAGAGAAATTTTAAAGATTTTTGAAAAATTTCAGGAATTTTTTTGGATAAGTTTTGAAAATTATTTTCCCATTTTTTTCCGTTGTTTCAAAAGCAGCAAAAATTCGCAGTCTACGATTGTTTCTCTACATGATACACTTTTTCTTTCTTTTGCATTGAAGCCGATTATTTACATTTTTGTGGGATAAAACTTCTTGGAAAAATTATGGAAAATTTTTTGAAAATTTTTGGAAATTTTTTGGAAAATATTTTTCATTTTTTCTGAGTTATTTAAAGAGACCACTAAAAATGATCGCCACTTACGAAAAGATTCTCAGTATGTATATCGTCTTTTTCTTTTGAATAGAATTCGATTTTCCATTTTTTGGAGAATTTTTGAACATTATTTTCCCATTTTTTTCTTATTTAGATAGATGAAACAAGAGTTACTCTAGACTCGTGATGATACATTTTTTTCTTTGCTATCTAACTTTTGGGAAAATTTTTTGAACATTTTTGAAAAATTTTAAGAAATTTTTTGGATAATTTTTGAAAATGATTTTCTCATTTTTTTCCATTGTTTCAAAAGCAGAAAAAAATCGCAGTCTACGATTGTTTCTCCATGTGCTAGATATTTTTTTTTTCTTATGAACTGAAGCTGATTGACCTTTTTTTTGGAAAATTTGATAAATATGTTCCCGTTTTTTTTGTTTATTTGACAGATAAAGCAGGAATGAGTTGAGACCTGTATTTTTTTTTATTTAAAGAGGCTACTAAAAATTATCGCTACCTACGAAATCATTTCCACTTTGTACCATTCTTTTTTTCTTTTTAATATAATCTGATTAATCACTTTTTGGACAATTTTTGAAAATTATGTTCTCATTTTTCTCTTATTTAGACAGATGAAGCAAGATTCGCTTTAGACTCGTAATCATATAGGAGTATATTTTTTTTTGCTACATAACTTTTGGGAAATTTTTTAAAGATTTTAGAAAAATTTCAGGAATTTTTTTGGTTCATTTTTAAAAATTATTTTCCCATTTTCTTCCGTTGTTTCAAAAGCAGCAAAAATTCGCAATCTACGATTGTTTCTCTACATGATACACATTTTTTTTTTTTAGAATTGAAGCCGATTATTTACATTTTTTGTGGGATAAAACTTCTTGGAAAATTTTTGGAAAATTTTTGGAAAATTTTTTGAAAATATTTTTCATTTTTTCTGAGTTATTTATAGAGGCCACTAAAAATGAGCGCCATTTACGAAAAAATTCTCAGTATGTATATCCTCTTTTTCGTTTGCATAGGATTCGATTTTCCATTTTTGGAGAATTTTTGAAAATTATTTTCCCATTTTTTTCTTATTTAGATAAATGAAACAAGAGTTACTGTAGACTCGTGATGATATATTTTTTCTTTGCCATCTAACGTTTGGGAAAATGTTTTAACATTTTTAATAAATTTCAAGAAATTTTTTGGATAATTTTTGAAAATAATTTTCCCATTTTTTTCCATTGTTTCAAAAGCAGAAAAAATTTGCAGTCTGATTGTTTCTCCATGTGCTAGATAACTTTTTGGAAAATTTTTGAACATTTTTGAAAAATTTCAGAAATTTTTTTGGATCATTTTTGAAAATTACTTTCCTATTTTCTTCCGTTGTTTCAAAAGCAGCAAATTTTCGCAATCTGTGATTGTTTCTCTACATGATACACATTTTTTTTTTTTTTAATTGAAGCTGATGAAGCTTTTTTTTTTTGGAAAACTTGTAGAATAAGTTCCCGTTTTTCTCGTTTATTTAGACAGATGAAGCAAGAATGAGTTGAGACCCGCAATTATTTACATTTTTTGTGGGATATAACTTCTTGGAAAAATTGTGGAAAATTTTTGGGAAAATGTTTTTCAAGCAAGAGTTACTCTAGACTCATGATGAGATATTTTTTTCTTTGCTATCTAACATTTGGGAAAATTATTTTCCCATTTTTTTTCATTGTTTTAAAAGCAGAAAAAATTCGCAGTCTACGATTGTTCCTCTATATGATACACTTGATGTTCGAATAATAATATCTTTTTCATTTGCTAGCACCTTTTATTAACAATTTTTGTTGTAAGTAAAAAATTTTCGGCATTTTAAATTTTAATTACAAAAATCAGAAATGTTGCAACTTGCCAATATAATTTCTTAATAAAAATAAATGTGGCAAATCCGCCTTAAGTGAAAAAAAATTTCACGCCCCACTTTTGTCTAAAAACATCCCGACCGATTTATGCAATTCTCCTCCACTTTGTTTACCGCTCTAATTATTTTCCAGGCACATACATATCACAAAATGTCGGCACAAACCCCTCACTACCTGCTCAGCACTCTACTTATCTTCGTCATTGCCACTCTGGCGTTCTCCAGCGCAAGACCGAACCACTTCGGAGAGGGCAACCAGGTACGTCCCGACGATTAAAGCGATTAATTACACCCCCAGACGTGTCCCAAACGAAGTCACGTCCCCTTTATCTTCTAAATTTTCGCAATCATCAGTTGCCAAGTCACGACCCTATTATTATTCCACCCTCCCAGCCAACTTACCATTGTTCTTGCATTTTACATCCTTAAATTCAATTTGAAAATAACCTCCCGAACCCACGCAAAACTAATATCGCTGGACAACCGGCGGATTTTCGTCCCCGGAGAGACCTGAGCGCAATGCAAATTGCGAGCCGGAATTAGATTTGAAGGAATATTTCATAACGGAATTGTTGCTGCCACTTTGATTTTGCAATGGAGTTGCGCCTGAAATTTATCCGAAGAGCCGTGAGCTATGCTGCGAATAAGATGTTCCGCTTGGGAGTTCAAATTGCGACACTGCAGCTAGTGTCAGCGGAATTTCTCGTATTTTGTTTTTGGGGGCTTATTTAGTATTTATGTGGGGGATTGGGGGAAAGCTGCTGCAGACGAATGTGCTAAACGGAAATAAACGGGTTAATATGGAGGTATTTATTTGTTGGCGGGCTTGGGTGAAGTTCAATTATTCAGTGTTTGGAGAGGGTTAAATGTTAGTGAACCCACCGGAGTTCTATGTATATTTTCGCGGAAAGTAGGTTTCGGGATTAGGGATTATGCATTATGAAATTGGTGCTTTGCTAGCTTACTTATTTCTTGACGGGGTAGATCATGGAATGTTTATATTAACAAGGAATTTTTACGGTTTTTGAGTGTAATGTGGGAGGGCCAAATTTTTATGAATTAGAATTTTTTAATCAAATGATCAATTTTATAGATTATCGAAATTGAATTTTGTGACATTTTTATAGTTCCTTCATCATAGTTTCAAATGTCTTTTAGCACTGTTACGTTCGTAAAATACACTGCATTTCAAATAAAAAAAAAATTATCACTCTTCAAAGACTCTTAAAATCCTCAAATTTCTTACATCCAGAGTTTAGAAGTATATTTACATAAATTTCACAATTCTTACATCTTAAACTTTACAGATACTTTTAGGATCTGTAGTCTTCAAAAATTTTAAAAATTTAGAGAATTTAAGATCTTCAAAATTTTTGAAACCAATGGCTTCAGTTTTATAATTATTGGAAATTTTAGAAGATTGAATTTTCGAAAAACTCGAAATAAACTAAAAGATCCTTGTTATATTGAACATCATTACGATCTTATTATCTGTAAAATGATTCCATTTGTTTCAGAATCTTTAGGTTTCATAGAATCTTTAAACTAAGGAGTGCTAAAAGTTTTAAGACTTAAATTTTCTAGAAACACTTATTATATTTCAAAGATCTCAAAAGATTTTTAAGATCTTAAAATATATTAATATCCAGTGTTTATAAATTTTGAAATCTTACAGAACTGTAGAAATTTATTATTTTTAGATTTTTAAATTTTGTAAGGTCTACCAAGAAATACAACATATAGAATCTTAGACGTAAGGGACTCTTAAAGCATATTTTTGATTTTTATTATTTTTTAGATCTTTAGAACAGCAGTCAGTGTTGATAAAATTTTTAAAATTATTAGAATCTATAAAATCTTTAGAATTCTTAAAGCTAGGCAAAATTCTCGGAATGTTTGCAGTCTTCGGAATTTTTAGAAAATTTGGGCTCCTTAATGTTCGTGGAATCTTTGAGATTCTTTGGAGGATCTACGAGAAAATTTGAAATGATCACTGTGGTAAAAAATCTATCTTAAAGATCATAAAATTTTTAAAGTTTTGATCTCTTTGGAAGTGGAGTTTTTCAAGTATATCTGTAAATTTTAAAATTTTAAAGTTCAAACTTCTTAAAATTCACAAATACTTTTAAGATTTGTAGTATTCTACAATTTTAGAAATTTAAAGATTTTAATATTTTCAATATTTTGGAAACCAGTGGCTTCAATTTTGTAATTATTGGAAATTTTATTTCAGGAGACTAAATTTTCAAAAAATTCGATATAAAATAAAATATCATCTTTATTATATTGAACATCTTTAGGATATTATTATCTTTAAAATTGCTCCATTTGTTTTAGAATCCGTATGTTTCAAAGAACCTTAAAACTATTAATCGCTAAAATTTTTATGACTTAGATTTTCTAGAAATATTATCTTTCACGGATCTCAAAAGATTTTTAAGTTTTGATCTTCTTAGGAGTAGAGTTATTCAAGTCCACGTATAAATTTTAAAATTTACATCTTAAAATTTACAGATACTTTCAGGATCTGTAGTCTTCAAAAATTTTAAAAATTTAGAGAATTTAAGATCTTCAAAATTTTTGAAACTAATGGCTTGAGTTTTATAATTATTGGAAATTTTAGAAGATTAAATTTTCTAAAAACTCGAAATAAACTAAAGGAACCTTGTTATACTGAAGATCATTAGGATTTTAATATCTTTAAAATGATTCCATTTGTTTCAGAATCATTAGGTTTCATAGAATCGTTAAACTAAGGATTGCTAAAAGTTTTAAGACTTAAATTTTCTAGAAATACTTATTATATTTCAAAGATTTCAAAAGATTTTTAAGATCTTAATATATATCAATATCCAGTGTTCAGAAATTTTGAAATCTTCCAGATCTGTAGAAATTTTTCTTTTTTTTTAATTCTTAAATTTTGCAAGGTCTATTAAGAAATAAAACATATAGAATCTTGGATATATGGGACTCTTAAAGCATATTTTTGATTTTTATTATTTTTTAGATCTTTAGAAATAGCTGTCAATGTTGATAAATTTTTTAAAATTATTAGAACCTATAAAATCTTTAGAATTCTTAAAGCTAGGCAAAATTCTCGGAATGTTTGCAGTCTTCGGAATTTTTAGAAAATTTGGGCTCCTTAATGTTCGTGGAATCTTTGAGATTCTTTGGAGAATCTACGAGAAAATTTGAAATGATCACTGTGGTAAAAAATCTATCTTAAAGATCATAAAATTTTTAAAGTTTTGATCTTTTGGAAGTGGAGTTTCTCAAGTATATATGTAAATTTTAAAATTTTAAAGTTCAAACTTCTTAAAATTCACAAATACTTTTAAGATTTGTAGTGTTCTACAATTTTAGAAATTTAAAGATTTTAATATCTTCAATATTTTGGAAACCAGTGGCTTCAATTTTGTAATTATTGGAAATTTTATTTCAGGAGACTAAATTTTCAAAAAATTCGATATAAAATAAAAGATCTTTATTATATTGAACATCTTTAGGATATTATTATCTTTAAAATTGCTCCATTTGTTTTAGAATCCTTATGTTTCAAAGAATCTTAAAACTATTGATCGCTAAAATTTTTATGACTTAGATTTTCTAGAAATATTAATTATCTTTCACGGATCTCAAAAGATTTTTAAGTTTTGATCTTTTTAGGAGTAGAGTTATTCAAGTCCACGTATAAATTTTAAAATTTACATCTTAAAATTTACAGATACTTTCAGGATCTGTAGTCTTCTAAAATTTTAAAAATTTAGAGATTTTAAGATCTTCAAAATTTTTGAAACTAATGGCTTGAGTTTTATAATGATTGGAAATTTTAAAAGATTGAATTTTCGAAAAATTCGAAATAAACTAAAAGATCCTTGTTATATTGAACATCATTAGGATCTTATTATCTTTAAAATGATTCCATTTGTTTCAGAATCTTTAGGTTTCATAGAATCTTTAAACTAAGGATTGCCAAAAATTTTAAGACTTAAATTTTCTAGAAATACTTATTATATTTCAAAGATCTCCAAAAGATTTTTAAGATCTTAAAATATACTAATATCCAGTGTTTACAAATTTTGAAATCTTACAGAACTGTAGAAATTTATTTTTTTTTAGATTTTTAAATTTTGTAAGGTCTATCAAGAAATACAACATATAGAATCTTAGATATATGGGACTCTTGAAGCATATTTTTGATTTTTATTATTTTTTAGATCTTTAGAACAGCAGTCAGTGTTGATAAAATTTTTAAAATTATTAGAATCTATAAAATCTTTAGAATTCTTAAAGCTAGGCAAAATTCTCGGAATGTTTGCAGTCTTCGGAATTTTTAGAAAATTTGGGCTCCTTAATGTTCGTGGAATCTTTGAGATTCTTTGGAGGATCTAGGAGAAAATTTAAAATGAAATGATCAATGTGGTAAAAAATCTATCTTAAAGCTAATAAAATTTTTAAAGTTTTGATTTCTTTAGAGGTAGAGTTTCTGAAGTATATATGTAAATTTTAAAATTTTAAAATTCAAACTTCTTAAAATTCACAAATACTTTTAATATTTGTAATCTTCTAAAATTTTAGAAATTTAAAGATTTTAATATCTTCAATATTTTGGAGACCAGTGGCTTCAACTTTGTAATTATTGCAAATTTTATTTTAGGAGACTAAATTTTCAAAAAATTCGATATAAAATAAAAAATCTTTTTTTATATCGGACAGCATTAGGATATTATTATCTTTAAAATTGCTCCATTTGTTTTAGAATCTTTATGTTTCAAAGAACCTTAAAACTAATGATCGCTAAAATTTTTATGACTTAGATTTTCTAGAAATATTATCTTTCATAGATCTCAAAAGATTTTTAAGTTTTGATCTTTTTAGTAGTAGAGTTATTGAAGTACACGTATACTTTTAGGATCTGTAGTCTTCTAAAATTTTAAAAATTTGGAAATTCTAAGATCTTCAAAATTTTTGAAAAGAATGGCTTCAGTTTTATAATTATTGGAAATTTTAGAAGATTAAATTTTCGAAAAACTTGAAATAAACTAAAAGATCCTTGTTATATTGAAGATCATTAGGATCTTATTATCTTTAAATTATTCCATTTGTTTCAGAATCTTTAGGTTTCATAGAATCTTTAAACTAAGGATTGCTAAAAGTTTTAAGCCTCGAATTTTCTAGAAATACTTATTATATTTCAAAGATCTCAAAATATTTTTAAGATCTTAAAATATAGTAATAGTGTTCAGAAAATTTGAAACCTTACAGATCTGTAGAAATTTATTTTTTTTAGATTTTTAAATTTTGTAAGGTCTTTTAAGAAATAAACCATAAAGAATCTTAGATATATGGGACTCTTAAAGCATATTTTTGATTTTTGTTATTTTGTAGATATTTAGAAACAGCAGTCAATGTTGATAAAATTTTCAAAATTACTAAATCTAAGAAATCTTTAGAATTTTTAAAGCTAAGCAAAATTCTCGGAATGTTTGCAGTCTTTGGAATTTTTTGAAAATTTGGGCTCCTTAATGTTCGTGGAATGTTTGAGATTCTTTGGAGGATCTACGAGAAAATTTAAAATGATCACTATGGTAAAAAATCTATCTTAAAGATCATAACATTTTTAAAGTTTTGATCTCTTTGGAAGTGGAGTTTCTCAAATATATATGTAAATTTTAAAATTTTAAAATTCAAACTTCTTAAATTTCACAAATACTTTTAAGATTTGTAGTATTCTACAATTTTAGAAATTTAAAGATTTTAATATTTTCAATATTTTGGGAACCAGTGGATTCAATTTTGTAATTATTGGAAATTTTATTTCAGGAGACTAAATTTTCAAAAAATTCGATATAAAATAAAAGATCTTTATTATATTGAACATCTTTAGGATATTATTTTCTTTAACATTGCTCCATTTGTTTTAGAATCCTTATGTTTCAAAGGATCTTAAAACTAATGATCGCTAAAATTTTTATGACTTAGATTTTCCAGAAATATTATCTTTCAGGGATCTCAAAAGATTTTTAAGTTTTGATCTTTTTAGGAGTAGAGTTATTGAAGTCCACGTAAAAATTTTAAAATATACATCTTAAAATATACAGATACTTTCAGGATCTGTAGTCTTCTAAAATTTCAAAAATTTAGAGATTTTAAGATCTTCAAAATTTTTGAAACTAATGGCTTCAGGTTTATAATTATTGGAAATTTTAGAATATTAAATTTTCGAAAAACTCGAAATAAACTAAAAGATCCTTGTTATATTGAAGATCATTAGGATCTTATTATCTTTAAAATTATTCCATTTGTTTCAGAATCTTTAGGTTTCATAGAATCTTTAAACTAAGGATTGCTAAAAGTTTTAAGACTTAAATTTTCTAGAAATACTTATTATATTTCAAAGATCTCAAAAGATTTTTAAGATCTTAAAATATACTAATATCCAATGTTTATAAATTTTGAAATCTTACAGAACTGTAGAAATTTATTATTTTTTTAATTTTTAAATTTTGTAAGGTCTATCAAGAAATACAACATATAGGGCCGGTTGCATAAACGCAAATCAAATTTAATCTCTGATTAACTCCATAGTAACGATTGTTATTATCATAGTTACAATTGTTCTTAATCAGAGATTAAATTTGATTTGCGTTTATGCAACCGGCCCATAGAATCTTAGATATATGGGACTCTTAAAGCATATTTTTTATTTTTATTATTTTTTAGATCTTTAGAACAGCAGTCAGTGTTGATAAATTTTTTAAAATTATTAGAATCTATAAAATCTATAGAATTCTTAAAGCTAGGCAAAATTCTCGGAATGTTTGCAGTCTTCGGAATTTTTAGAAATTTTAGGCTCCTTAATCTTCGTGGAATCTTTGAGATTCTTTGGAGGATCTACGAGAAAATTTGAAATGATCAATGTGGTAAAAAATCTATCTTGACGATCATAAAATTTTTAAAATTTTGATCTCTTTAGAAGTGGAGTTTAAAATTTTAAAGTTCAAACATCTTAAAATTCACAAATACTTTTAAGATTTGTAGTCTTCTGAAATTTTAGAAATTTAAAGACTTTAATATCTTTTTAATTTTAGGAGACTAAATTTTCAAAAAATTCTTTATAAAATAAAAGATCTTTACTATATTGAACATCATTAGGACAGAATTAGAATTTTCTAGAAATACTCATTACATTTCAGAGATCTCAAAAGATTTTTAAGATCTTAAAATATGTTAATATCCAATGTTAAAAAATTTTGAAATTTTACAGATCTGTAGAAATTATTTTTTTTTAATTTTTAAATTTTGTAAAGTCTATTAAGATATAAAAAAATCTTAGATATATGGGACTCTGAAAGCATATTTTTGATTTTAATATTTTGTAGACCTTTAGAAACAGCAGTCAGTTTTGTTAAAGTTCAGACTTTTTTTAAATTTTGATTTATTTAGAAGCAGAATTACTGAAGTATATACGTAAATTCTGAAATTCAAACATCTTGAAATTTACGAACACTAAGAAAATTGACACTGGGAAATTTTTTGTTAAAAATTATATGTTGTCAGTTTAATTAGGCCAACTTTAAATTTTTGGCCCAGAAATGGTGGATGCGCCGGGTTAGTAGCTAATTTAAAATATTATTTATTTTATTTGTATAATTTTGATTAAATTTCTAAATTAATAATATATTTTCACTGTTTTCATTTTATGCTTTTATCATTAATTTCCAATCTTTCCCAGTAATGGAAAAACAGTAAACAATATTTTCTGCGCAAATTTCCGCCCCGCATCGGATTACCTATTGTTTCATTCCATCAAGCATCATCTATCGTGTTTCACTTTTTGTTCAGTTCGCCTCGTGACACCCCGTTCCATCCAGTCGTAAAAAATTCCTCCTCTCCCGAAACATCCGGCATATTTTTCCGCAATCCCGATTCAGTTAAATTTCGCTGAAATTACGACCCACAATGCAATATTCCTCCTCGCAATGCAATTCCGGCTCTTGAAATTCCAGACATCCAGACAAAACAATTCCGCTATCCTGTGCATACACACATCCCCGCACGTAAGAGGATTACGCAAACCCGGCATCGAATTCAATAGGCTTTGTCGGTGAAAGGCGCTGAAAAGAAAACGTTCAATTTTCAGGTGGTTGCCGAGCAAGACGGCAACAACTTGTTGGATCCCGGCCTGAAACCGTGGCAATTGGAGCTGTTGGCACAGCGGCTGTCTGAAATCTCCAGCCAAACAGGTGGCGATTATGCTTGGGACAGGTCCTTGCGTTCTCCTGAAGCCAAACGTCAGAGTCGTTATCGTCAGTGCTACTTCAATCCCATCAGCTGCTTCAGAAAATGAACCACTTACTGAGTCCCCGCTACCACTTGTGTTTTCTTTTTGGAAATAAATCTCGCTGTATTGTGTAATATACAAATGATGGTATAAAAAGTGTTTAAATGTTGCATATTTTTGATCTGGACTAAATTTACGTCAAGTAGGATGTAGAAATAAAGTCGTTGAAAAATTTTCACCTTTTTGGTTTTATTATTCTCGCATGGTTAGAGCTAACTGCATTTCTCGCGACGTGACGTTTCCGAGCTCCTAAACAGCGAAAAATTAGGTCCCCCTTTTACGTCTACATAAAAAGTATTTAAAACGACAAACAAAATTTGTTTTTTATGTGCTGAAACCGTGGCAGAGGTCTTTTGTGGGACGGTGATAAAGCGGAGATAAATAACGTCGTAGTAAAATCTTTATGGTTGAGTTTGTCGAGTTTATTTATAAGATCGTAGGATTGTAAAGTCAATAAGACTTTGCGGACTGGGAATTCTTGCAAATCCTCAAACGTGGTCAGTTTCGAAACAACGGATGAAAGCTCAGGTCGACGAAATTCTTGTAATAAGGACGTTGTTTGTTTTTGTGATGAAATGAGGACCAATGGTTGGATCAAAGGCGCTTTGCGTCCATGACGTCAAGGTCGGAGATATTTATGTCCCAAGGGTGTAAAATAAAAAATATATGGCGATTTAAGCAATAAAGGTAAGGGATAAGGAACTCTTTTTTTTAAACAGCTCGTGAATAAAAAATTACTAAGACATCATATTAGCTGAGTATTTCCAGCTATATAATAAAAGCTAAGTTTAATGGCATGTTGATTAGTGTATACACATATGTTCTTAAATCGTTTTTAAAGTATTTTTATTCAGTATATAAATATTGTTTATATTTTTTGCTATGGTGGGGCTATATAGACAGATTTTAGTTTATGTTGAAGATAAGTAAAGTGTATGCAAATCAGATTCTACAGGACCCCTAATATTATTTTCTTTAAATATGTGAAAAAATTCTAAGGGTATCGTGTGTGCTTTACTTTCGAAGAAAAACCTCGAAAAACCGTGTTTTAATTTTGAAAGAGTTTGGAAGATCATCGGTGTCGTATATGTTTTGAATTTGAAATAATTTGAAAAAAAAAACGGGAATCCATGGTGTTTTATTTTTGAAAGAGTCTGAAAGAACCTTAAAAACCTATAGGTTTTTTCTTTTTTTTTTTTTGTTAATATATAAAAAAGTCTTAGGGACAACTAGTAAGTTTTTTTAAGAATTTAAAGGACTTTGTGAATAATTTTAAAGAACCTTGGGGGCTCTTAATCTCTTTATTATGGTGTTTTATATTTAAAAGAATCTGGAGGATCTTTTGTATCTTTTTCATTAAATAAATTAAAGAATCTTAGAGGTCCTTTGTGTTTTATCCTTTCGTTCTTTCGCCCTTTAGTCCTCTAACCTCTTCTTCAATTAGTCCTTTAGTTCTATTAATTCTTTTCTCCTTTCGTCCTGTCGTCTTTGTCTTCGTTCGTCGTTGCATCCTTTTTATCTTTTAATTTCTTAGTCCTTTCGTCGTGACGTCCCGAGAAAACGAAAAGACCAAAAAACTTATGGACTACCGGACTACAGAACTAAAGAACTATTGAAGCAATAAAGAGCCAAAAGGCTAAAGGTTCAAAAGACAAAAGGATAAATGAATGAAAGGATTAATGGAACTAAAAGACTGAAGTAAGCTAGAATAAAAGGACGACAGGACGAAAAATTAAAGAAACCAGACGAAAGACGGAATGATCAAAGGAACTAAGAACTAAAAAACTAAGGAAACAATTAAGGAATAAAGGACGAAAGATCGAAAGAACAAAGGTTTAAAAGACCCAAAAAGGACTAAATAATTAAAGAACGAAAGGACCAAAGGACTAATGGAAGAAAAATTTAATGGACGAAAAGAATGAGGGACTAACGAGCGAAAAGACGAAAGGGCGAGAAAATGAAGGAACGAAGAACCAAGGACCGAAGGAAAAAACCAAAGCATTAGATAAGATCGAAAGGACAAAAGGATGAAGGAAAGAACGACGACGAACCAAGCAAAAGGGGCCAAATTATTAGAAAATTGATGAAAGATTGAAGACTAGAGAGCGACTAAAGAATTAAAAAACTAAAGGAATAAAAGAGTAATAAAACAAAAGGACCAAAGGACTAATAGAGGAAAAAGTTATAGGACTAAACGGTTGAAGGACTAAAAAATGAAAATACAAAAGGACTAAAAAGCTGTAGAAGGAGTAAAAAATTAAAGGACTAAATTACGAAAGAAATAAGTAACAAAAAGACAAAAAAAAATGAAAAATCGGAGAAACGAAGGAATAAATGACGAAGAACTGAAGGACAAAAGGACAAAAGACCAGAGTAAGTCTAAAGAATTGAAGAACTAAAAACTAAGGCTCTAAAGGAGCAAATGATGAAAGGGTTAAAGGACGAAAATATCAAAGGACTAAAGGACTAATAAAACTAAACGGAAGAGAAACCAGAGGACGAAAGGACGAAGGAACAAAGGACCAAAAGACTAAAACACTAGGAAAGGAAAGGATCAAACGACTAACGATAGGACGAAAGCATTGAAAGGCTAAAAACAGGACGGAAAGACGAAGAAACGTAAGAACAAAAAATAACGAACAATAGACTGAAGGATCAAAGAAATGAAAGACTAGAAAAATACTAAAGAATTAAAGAACTGAAAAAATTAAAAGACTAAAAAGCAAAAGCCTAAAGGCTGCAAGGACGATACGATCAAAGGACTAAGGAATGAAGGACAAAAAGACAAAAAAACGAAAGCATGAAAGAACATGGGGCGAAGGAATGAAGGAACAAATAACAAGAATCACAGAACTAAAAGGCCTGAGAAGGATTAAAGAATAAAGAACTAAAAAACTAAAGAACTATAGAATTAAACAACTAAAAAAAAACAAAGGACTAATCGAAGACAAATCTAAAAGCACGAAAGGAATAAGGAACCAAGGATGAAGGACTGAAGCATCAAAGAATAAAGGGTGAAAGAAACAAGGGATCAAAGCGCGAAAGGATCAAAGGATCAAAGGACGAGAGGGTCAAAGGATCAAAGGACGGTAACATCAAAGGATCAAAGGACGAAAGACAGGAGGATGAACGGACGAAAGGACAAAAGGACGAAAGTATGAAAGGATGTCAGGACAAAATTCGAAAAGAACCAAAAAATGAAAGGACTCGAGAGTGAAAGGACGAAAGGGGCAAGGACTACAGGACTAGTGAAACTAAAAGACCTAACTATAGAACATAAAGACGAAAGAACGAAGTAACGAGAGAACGAGGGAACTAAGGAACAATCGATGAAAGATTGAAGGACCAAAGGACTAAAAGACTAGAGAGGGACTAAAGAATTAAATAATTAAAGGAATAGAGAAGCAATAAAACTAAAGAACCAAAGGACTAATGGAGGAAAAAATTATAGGACTAAACGGTTGAAGGACAAAAAAATGAAAGGACAAAAGGACTAAAAAGCTGGAGAAGGACTAAAAAACTAAAGAACTAAATTACGAAAGGAGTAAGTAACGAAAGGTCGAAAGGATGAAAAAAGGGAGCAACGAAGGAACAAATGACGAAGAACTGAAGGACGAAAGGACAAAAGACCACACTAAGTCTAAAGAATTGAAGAATTAAAAACTAAGGCTTTAAGGGAGCAAATGATTAAAGAGTCAAAAGAACGAAAAGATCAAAGGATTAAAGGACTAATAAAACTAAAGGACCAAAAACTAACGGAAGAGAAACCAGAGGACGAAAGGACGAAGGAACGAAGGACCAAAAGACTAAAATACTAGGAAAGGAAAGAATCAAACGACTAACGAGAGGACGAAAACATTGAAAGGCTAAAAAAAAAGGACGAAAAAACAAAGAAACGTAGGAACAAAAAATAACGAACAATAGACAAAAGGATCAAAGAAATGAAAGACTAGAAAAATACTAAAGAATTAAAGAACTGAAAAAATTAAAAGACTAAAAAGCAAAAGCCTAAAGGCTGCAAGGACGATACTATCAAAGGACTAAGGAATGAAGGACAAAAAGACAAAAAAACGAAAGCATGAAAGAACATGGGGCGAAGGAATGAAGGAACAAATAACAAGAATCACAGAACTAAAAGGCCTGAGAAGGATTAAAGAATAAAGAACTAAAAAACTAAAGAACTATAGAATTAAACAACTAAAAAAAAACAAAGGACTAATCGAAGACAAATCTAAAAGCACGAAAGGAATAAGGAACCAAGGATGAAGGACTGAAGCATCAAAGAATAAAGGGTGAAAGAAACAAGGGATCAAAGCGCGAAAGGATCAAAGGATCAAAGGACGAGAGGGTCAAAGGATCAAAGGACGATAAAATCAAAGGATCAAAGGACGAAAGACAGGAGGATGAACGGACGAAAGGACAAACGGACGAAAGTATGAAAGGACGTCAGGACAAAATTCGAAAAGAACCAAAAAATGAAAGGACTCGAGAGTGAAAGGACGAAAGGGTCAAGGACTACAGGACTAGTGAAACTAAAAGACCTATCTATAGAACTAAAAGACGAAAGAACGAAGTAACGAGAGAACGAGAGAACTAAGGAACAATCGATGAAAGATTGAAGGACCAAAGGACTAAAAGACTAGAGAGGGACTAAAGAATTAAATAACTAAAGGAATAGAGAAGCAATAAAACTAAAGAACCAAAGGACTAATGGAGAAAAAAATTATAGGACTAAACGGTTGAAGGATAAAAAAATGAAAGGACAAAAGGACTAAAAAGCTGGAGAAGGACTAAAAAACTAAAGAACTAAATTACGAAAGGAGTAAGTAACGAAAGGTCGAAAGGATGAAAATAGGGAGCAACGAAGGAACAAATGACGAAGAACTGAAGGACGAAAGGACAAAAGACCAGACTAAGTCTAAAAAATTGAAGAATTAAAAACTAAGGCTTTAAAGGAGCAAATGATTAAAGAGTCAAAAGAACGAAAAGATCAAAGGATTAAAGGACTAATAAAACTAAAGGACCAAAAACTAACGGAAGAGAAACCAGAGAACGAATGGACGAAGGAACAAGGACCAAAAGACAAATACTAGGAAAGGAAAGGATCAAACGACTAACGAGAGGATGAAAACATTGAAAGGCTAAAAAAAGGACGGAAAAACGAAGAAACGTAGGAACAAAAAATAACGAACGATAGACTGAGGGATCAAAGAAATGAAAGACTAGAAAAATACGCTAGAATTAAAGAACTGAAAACATTAAAAGACTAAAAAGCAAAAGCCTAAAGGCTGCAAGGACGATACGATCAAAAGACTAAGAAATAAAGGTCGGAAGCTTGAGAAATGAAGGACAAAAACACAAAAAGACGAAAGGATGAAACAACGAGGGAGCGAAGGAACGAAAGAACAAATAACAAGAATCAAAGAACTAAAAGGTTTAAAAAGGATTAAAAAATAAAGAACTAAAAACTAAAGAACTATAGAATTAAACAACTGAAAAAACCAAAAGACTAATGGAAGACAAAACCAAAGGCAAGAAAGGAAAAAGAAACAAAGGATGAAGGACTGAAGCATCAAAGAATAAAGGGTGAAGGAAACAAGGGATTAAAGTGCGAAAGGATCAAATGACGATAAAATCAAAAGATCAAAGGACGAAAAGACGAAAGGACGAAGGGACAAAAGGACGAACGTATGAAAGGACGTCAGGACAAAAAGTCGAAAAGAACCAAAAAATAAAAGGACTGGAGGGTGAAAGGCCGAAAGGATCAAGGACTACAGGACTAGTGAAACTAAAAGACATATCTATAGAACTAAAAGACGAAAGAACGAAGTAACCAGAGAACGAGAGAACTAAGAAACAGTTGATGAAAGATTGAAGGACCAAAGGACTAAAAGACTAGAGAGGAACTAACGAATCAGAGGAGTAATAAAACTAAAGAACCAAAGGCCTAATGAAGGAAAAAATTATACGACTAAACAATTGAAGGACAAAAAACCAGAGGACTAAATTACGAAAGGAGTAAGTAACGAAAGATCGAAAGGATGAAAAAATGGAGAAACGAAGGAACAAATGACGAAGAATTGAAGGACAAAAGGACAAAAGACTAGAATAAGTCTAAAGAACTGAAGAACTAAAAAGTAAGGCTCTAAAGGAGCAAATGATTAAAGGGTGAAAGGACGAAAAGGTCAAAGGACTAAAGGATTAATAAAATTAAAGGTCCAAAACTAACGGAAGAGAACCCAGAGGACGACAGGACGAAGGAACGAAGGACCAAAAGACAAAAATACTAGGAAAGGAAATTATCAAACGACTAATGATAGGACGAAAACATTGAAAGTCTAAAAAAGGACGGAAATACGCAGAAACGTACGAACAAAAAATAACGAACAATAGACTGAAGGATCAAAGAAATGAAAGACTAGAAAAATACTAAAGAATTAAAGAACTGAAAACATTAAAAGACTAAAAAGCAAAAGCCTAAAGGCTGCAAGGACGATACGATCAAAGGATTAAGGAATAAAGGTCGTAAGGTTGAGAAATGAAGAACAAAAGGACAAAAAGACGAAAGCATGAAGAAGAAGAAGAAGAAGAAGAAGAAGAAGGAGGGAGCGAAGGAACGAAGGAACAAATAACAAGAATCAAAGAACTAAACAGCTTGAGAAGGATTAAATAATAAAGAACTAAAAAACTAAAGAACTATAGAATTAAACAACTAAAAAAACCAAAGGACTAATGGAAGCCAAAACTAAAGGCACGAAAGGAAAAAAGAACAAATAATGAAGGACTGAAGCACCAAAGAATAAAGGGTGAACGAAACAAGGGATCAAAGCGCGAAGGGATCAAAGGACGAGACGGTCAAAGGACGAAAGTACGAAAGGACGTCAGGACAAAAAGTCGAAAAGAACCAAAAAATAAAAGGACTGGAGGGTGAAAGGACGAAAGGATCAAGGACTACAGGACTAGTGAAATTAAAAGACCTAACGATAGAACTAAAAGACGAAAGAACGAAGTAACGATAGAACGAGAGAACTAAGGAACAATTGATGAAAGATTGAAGGACCAAGGGTCTAAAAAACTAGAGAGGGACTAAAGAATTAAAAAACTAAAGGAATATAGGAGTAATAAAACTAAAGAAGCAAAGGACTAGTGGAGGAAAAAATTGTACGACTAAACGGTTGAAGGACAAAAAAATGAAAGGACAAAAGGACTAAAAAGCTGGAGGAGGACTAAAGAACTAAAGGACTAAATTACGAAAGGAGTAAGTAACGAAAGGTCGAAAGGATGAAAACACGGAGAAACGAAGGAACAAATGACGAAGAACTGAAGGACAAAAGGACAAAAGATCGGAGTAAGTCTAAAGAACTGAAGAACTAAAAACTAAGGCTCTAAAGAAGCAAAAGATTAAAGGTTGAAAGGATGAAAAGATCAAAGGCCTAAAGGACTAATAAAACTAAAGGATCAAAAACTAACGAAAGAGAAACCAGAGGACGAAAGGACGAAGGAACGAAGGACCAAAAAACTAAAACACTAGGAAAGGATAAAAAAATTAAAGAACTCAAAAATTTAAGGACTAAAGGACTAAAAATACTAACAGATCAAACGACTAATGAGATAACAAAAGCATTGAAAGACAAAAAAGGACTAAAAATTAAAGTACTGAAAAAATTAAAAGACTAAAAAGCAAAGGCCTAAAGGACGATACGATCAAAGGACTAACGAATAAAGGTCGGGAGGTTAAGGAATGAAGGGCAGAAGGACAAAAAAACAAAAGAATGAAAAACGAAGGAGCGAAGGAACGACGGAACAAATAATAAAACTGAAGGATCAAAGAACTAAAAGGCTAGTGGAGGATTAAAAAATAAACAACTAAAAAACTATATAATTAAAGAACTAAAAAAAATCAAAGGACTAATGAAAAACAAAACTTAAGAACGAAAAGGCTGCAGGACTAAGGCACGAAAGGAAAAAGGAACAAAGGGCGAAGTACTGAAAGATGAAAGAATTAAAACGTGAAAGAACCAAGGAATCAAAGCACGAAAGGACGAAAGGATCAAAGGATTGAAGGACGAAAGGATCAAAGGATTGAAGGACGAAAGGACAAAGGAACGAAAGAATGAAAGAACGTCAGGCCAAAAAGATGAAAACACCAAAAATCGGAAATCCCTCGTGTTTTATTTTTGAAAGACTTTGAGAGAATCTTAATGACCTCTAGTTTTTTTTTTTTGATATATGACAGAAATTTAGAGATTCCTCTTTTTGGAAAAATTTGAAAAAATCTAGGTTTTTTAAAAATTTGAAGGAATTTTCGTGGGCTACGTGAATAATTTTAAAGAAAGTTGGAGGCTCTTGATCTTTTTATTTTGGTGTTTTATATATATTTAAAAGAATCTCTGTGTCTTTTTCATTAAATAAATGAAATAATCCTAGAGGTCCTTTGTGTTTTACTTTTTAAAGAATTAAATAAAAAACTTAGGAATCTCTGGTGTTTTATTTTTGAAAGAGTTTGAGAGAATCTTCGGACTCCTTGTGATTTATTTTTAAATTGAAAGAATCTTAAAGTTTTATTATGGTATGCACTTTATTTTTGAAAGAATTTTCGAAAATCCTGGTGTCTTTTTCTTTAAATACTTATGTACGAGAATATTGGAAATCACTTGTGTTTTATTTTTGAAAGAATTAAAAGAAACGTCGCGAATTCCCGTGTTTTCATTTTAAAAGAGTTTGAAAGAATCTTGGGGATCCATATTGTTTTTTTTCTAGGTGGAAAATTTTTCAGACCCTTTGTGAATTTTTTTCAATATGTGAAAAAATCTTAACCTTTATCTTCGAAATAATTTGAAAAAACCTCGTTCTTTCGTCCTTTCGTGCTCTCGTCTTTACTCTCCTCATCCTTTCGTTCTTTTCGTCCTTTAGTTCTATTAATTATTTACTCCTTTCGTTCTGTCGTCTTTGTGTTCGTTTGTTCTTCCTTTTTATCTTTCATTCTTTCGTCTTTTAATTCCTTAGTCCTTTCGTCGTGGTGTTCCGAGAGAACGAAAGGACCAAAAAGCTAATGGACTACCAGACTACAGAACTAAAGGACTATTTAAGAGCTGAAAGGCTAAAGGGCCAAATGACAAAAGGGTGAATAGACAAAAAGATCAAAGCACTAAAGGATTAATGTGACTAAAAGACTGAAGTAAGGAAGAACAAAAGGACGAAAGGATGAAAAAATGAGGAAACCAAGTTGGTACTTGGTTTCCTCATTTGGTAATGACAAGAAAACGAAGGAATGAAGGAATAAGGGACGAAACACCGAAAGATCAAAGGATTAAAAACCCAAAAAGGACTAAAGAATAAAGTAACTGAAGGACCTAAGGACTAATGGACGAAAAAAATGAGGGACTAACTAATGAATAGGACGAGACAATGAAGGATCGAAAGACCAAGGACTGAAGGAAAAGAAGACCAAATCATTAGAAAAAATCGAAAGGACAAAAGGATGAAGGAACAAAGGACGAAGAAGCGAAGAAAAAAGAAGCCAAAAAGCGCTAAGGAATTAAAGAACCAAAAAATAAAAGGACTGGAGGGTGAAAGGATGAAACGAAGGACTACAGCCCTAATGAAACTAAAAGACAAAAGAACGAAATAACGAGAGAACGAGAGCACTAACGAACAATTGATGAAAAATTGAAAAAGGAAAGGACTAAACAGCTAGAGGACTAAAGAATTAAAAAACTAAAGGAATAAAGGAGTAAAAAAACTAAAGGACCAAAGGTCAAAATTTTAGGACTAAATGGTTGAAGGCGTAAGAAATGTAAGGACGAAAGGACTAAAAAGCTAAGGAAGAACTAAATATTTAAAGTACTAACAAACTAAGGGACTAAATTCCGAAAGGAGTAAGTAACGAAAGGACGAAACAATGAAAAACGGAGAAACGAAAGAACAAATGACGAAGAACTGAAGGACAAAAGGACAAAAAATCAGAGTAAGTCTAAAGAATTGAAGAACTAAAAACTAAAGCTCTAAAGGAGCAAATGGATAACGGGTGAAAGGAGAAAAGCTCAAAGGACTAAAGGACTAATAAAAATAAAGGACCAAAAGCTAACGGAAGAGAAACAAGAGGACAAAAGGACGAAGGACCAAAATATTGCAAGAATCTTAATCTTTTAATTATGGTACGTATTTTATTTTTGAAAGAATTTTTGAAAACCCTGGTGTCTTTTTTAAATATGTAAAAGGATATTAGAGGTCACTTGTGTTTTATTTTTCAAGGAATTAAAAGAAACATCGCGAATCCCCGTATTTTCATTTTAAAAGAGTTTGAAATAATCTTGGGGAGCCCTATTTTTTTTTTCTATTTGGAAAAATGTTCAGACCCTTTATGAATTTTTTTCAATATGTGAAAGAATCTGAAGAGTCCCTTGTCTTTTATCTTCGAAATAATTTTAAAACCTCGTTCTTTCGTCCTTTCGTTCTCTCGTCTTTAGTCTTCTCATCATTTCGTTCTTTCGTCGTTTAGTTCTATTAATTCTTTACTCCTTTCGTCTTTGTGTTCGTTCGTTCTTGCTTCCTTTTTATTTTTCATTCTTTCGTCTTCTAATTCCTTAGTCCTTTCGTCGTGGCGTTCCGAGAAAACGAAAGGACCAAAAAGCTAATGGACTACCGGACTACTGAACTAAAGGACTATTTAAGGAATAAAGAGTCAAAAGGCTAAAGGGCCAAAAGACAAAAGGATCAAAGCACCAAGAGGTTAATGTGACTAAAAGACTGAAGTAAAGGACGAAAGGATGAAAAAGAAACCAAGGACGAAATGACGAAAGAACGAAGGAATGAAGGAATAAAGGCCGAAACACCGAAAGATCAAAGAATTAAAAAACCCAAGGACTAAAGAATAAAAGAACTAAGGACCTAAGGACTAATGGACGAAAAAAATGAGGGACTAACGAACGAAAAGACGAAAGGACGAGACAATGAAGGATCGAAAAACCAAGGACTGAAGGAAATGAAGACCAAATCGTTAGAAAAAATGAAAGGACATAAGGATGAAGGAACAAAGGACGAAGAATCGAAGGAAAAAGAGGCCAAAAAGCACTAAGGAATTAAATAACCAAAAAATAAAAGGACTGGAGGGTGAAAGGACGACAGGATCAAGGACTACAGGACTAATGAAACTAAAAGATCTAACTATGGAACTAAAAGACGAAAGGACGAAAGAACGAAGAATCGAGAGAACTAAGAAACAATTGATGAAAGGACTAAAAGACTAGAAAAGGACTAAATATTTAAAAGACTACCAAACTAAGGGACTAAATTACGAAAGGACGAAAGGATGAAAAAACGGAGAAACGAAGGAACAAATGACGAAGAATTGAAAGACAAAAGGACAAAAGGCCAGAGTAAGTCTAAAGAGTTGAAGAACTAAAAACTAACGCTCTAAAGTAACAAATGAGTAAAGGGTGATAGGACGGAAAGATCAAAGGACTAAAGGACTAAAAAATCTTAAAGGACCAAAAACTAACGGGAGAGAAACCAGAGGATAAAAGGACGAAGGAACGAAGGACCAAAAGACTAAAACACTAGGAAAGGACCAAAAAATTAAAGAACTAAAAAACTTAAGGACTAAAGGACTAAAAATACTAAAGGATCTCAGGACGAAAGCATTGAAAGACTAAAAAACGACGGAAGGACGAAGAGACGTAGGAACAAAAAATAACAAACGATAGACTGATGGATCAAAGAAATGAAAGACTAGAAAAGGACTGAAGAATTAAAGAACGGAAAAAATAAAAAAATTACTAAAGAATAAAGTTCGGAAGGTTGAGGAATGAAGGACAAAAGACAAAAAGGCGAAAGGGTGAAAGAACTAGAGAGCGAAGGAACGAAGGAACATATGACAACACTGAAGGATCAAAGAACTAAAAGGCTAGAGAAGGATCAAAGAATAAAGAACTAAAAAACTAAAGAACTGTAGAATTAAAGAACTAAAAAAAAAAAGACGACAGGACAAAAGGATGAAAGAATGAAAAGACGTCAGGACAAAAATACGAAAAGACGAAAAATCCTTTTCTGAATTCTTGGTGATTTATTTTTGAAAGAGTTTGAAAGAATATTAGGGATCCCTTTAATATATGAGAGAATCTTTGAAACAATTTGAAAAAATCTTGTGATCTGTGGAGCTTATCTTTTTAGAAAAGTTTTTCTAAATTCGGCCACAGACAACCCATATTCAGGTTATGTGAAATGAAGCTGCCAAATTCATTAAAATTTTATAATTTCGATGTGTCAACACATATTCCTGATTTTTTATCAAACTTGTTTGACTTTTTAAAATTCATCTAGAGAATGTATGTTCTGAAACCACGAATACACAATTCGTGATAAAATGAAAAGCTTTCATTTTGAAATTTGAAATTTCACACCTGACTTCACTTAATCGACCACTTCTTTACATGGTGATTCAGGAAAATAAAGAACGAAACTTACTGTAAAACTTTTTTATTGATTGTAAAATATGCGTGTAGCGAATAGAAATTACTCGGACCCTTTTCAGCAGCAGTCATGCATTAAGTTAAAATTTGTGGCACAAACTCGCTCGACTCGAAAACAAACGTGTCTGAGTTTTGTATTAGAGGAAACTGCGAAAACAACAATTAAATTTAGTGAGTTTGACTCTTTAGTAAAAGCCGATTGTACCAGGGAGATAAGAGAAGCAAATACGCTTCCTGTGCAGGTGCGGTAAAACTTTGTTCCTCTTAAGAGGTAAGTAGTTGGAAAGTCGATGGCTGATAAAATTCGTAGACACTCGACGGCGTGCTGCAAAACGGGAAAAGGGAACGTTATCTCGAGCAGATTTGTTACTAAACAGAACGCACTCGAAACAACAGATAAAATCTTTTATTATTAATTATTTTGGAAATCCGCAATTATTTTAAACAATACAACAAATACACTCTTTATCAACCACACGCGTCATTTCCACACCTTTTTTATTTGCGCATTAAATCAAATTTTTTTGTCGGTTTGGTTTTTTTTTAATAACGGATTACAGCACAGTTTAATTAATGAAAACCATCAACAAGTCCAAACATGGATTATTCATCTTTTCCCCAAGTAACAAGTTGTGTCGAGTTTGTATTTGGCTGCGATTTCATTTTTCCAGGGTGACATTCGCCGACTTTTGACCTTTTCCACATCCCGGCCTATCGCGAAAATCGTTTAAAATTTCTATTTCTCTAATTTTATTTGATTGGAGGGTAGTTGCGTAAGCTTGGACGGGTGTCCTTTTAACGGTCCCCGGAGGGTGTCTCGTCTCATTTCTTATTCCGATTGCTCAGGCCTTGTATATTTGATAATATCGCCTCAATTCAGCGCAGCTGAAAGATCTGAGGCTTTCAGACCAGACACAATTTAATGAGATTTTTAGGAAAAACACTCTCCGAATTATCTCGAAAGTGCATCCACAATTCATGGTATTAGCCAGGGAGGGATAACGAGGCGTGATTGGGTCTGGGAACAAATGGGAGGTGTTGTAGGCAACTAACCATACAGTCGTGTTTGGCAAATTGGGAGTGAATGGGTTTTTTTGGATTAAAAGTCGCATTTGTGGAAGTTGTTTGGTATCAAGAATTCGGCGTTTGTAAGCCGGGACATTTTACACTGTTTTACTTCTGCTTTTACGAGGTTCTGTGCGATTTAGTTAGTCGCTAAAACGCGGATATTCGGAAGTTTTCACGCACTCTGGCTGGAGCTTAGTGTAGTGGTGTACTTAAGTTTTAGGATGGAGAGTAAAGAACGTAACTTTTTTAAGACGTATTCGCAAGTTTTACTCCAGACGTTTGCGGTTTATTTTCAAATGCTTTAGCAAGGGAATGTGCAGCATATAGCAATAATTTTTACGTGTGCTTTATAGTCTTGTGGTTTATGCAGTAGCGTCTAATTACTTTATACTTTTTATTGGCAGAAATTATAATCAACTATTTGCTAAAGAAAGATCTATGAAGTAATTGTCGAAAATTACCAGTATTGTCGGTACCCTGCAGTGAGGGTATTAGACTGCTCCGCCTCTTCATTACGGGTTTCCATAATCCATAAACACTTTGATAAAATACTACAGTGAATCAAAATTTGCTGGTTTGATTAAAGAAAATTTTGGATTCGAAACGAAAACTTTTTAAGATAAACTGCAGAACCGATTACTCTGAATTCTTGAAAACGTTTTAAGGTTCTTTCAAACATACTAAAAGGTTAATCAAAAATTATGCGTTTATTCCCTCCCAAAAAATTAATGACCTCATTACAAAATTTTGCCAAATAAATGTTATCATATCCAGGATTTTCGAGTTGAGTTTTTCCTTTACACAATTTTGTGATGTCATCAACATTTTTAAATAACAGAATTGTATTTCTAAAATTTTCTGGGAAAATAGAATTCCTGATTTAATCAATAAAATAATATGAATCCGATGATAAATTACAAATAAGTATAGACTGATTATATTTTGCAAATTTTAGATAGGATTTATCTGTCAAAATTTTGAGATGACGTCATCAATTTTTTGCGGTTGATAAACACATACATTTCAACTAAAAAGTTGCCTTGCTTAGAATAACTTGAAAGAAACTGAAAAACCAAAAAATGGAAAAAACGAAAAACCGAAACATTGAAAAATTGGAAAATTGAAACATCGAAAAATTGAAAAGGCCACAAAATGAAAAATTCTCAAAATTGAAATTTTGAAAAATTGAGAATGTGAGATTTAAATCATCGAAAAATTTAAAAAACAGAAAAGATCGAACTAACAAATTTAAAAATTCGAAAAATGGAAATTCAGAATTAACGAAGTTTTTAAAAATCGCAAAATCAAGAAACAGGAAATCTGAAATTTAAAAAATTGAAAAACCGGAAAAATGAAGAATTAAAAACTAAAATATCGAGAACTTGAATAAACGAAACACCGAAAAATCGAAAGGCTGAAAAGACGAACAAGAACGAAAGCGGACGAAAACGACGAAAAAGGGTCATAAAGGACGAAAAAGGACGAAACAGGACGAAAAAGGATCAAACGGACGAAAAAGGACCAACAAGGACGAAAAGGACGAAAAGGATCCAAAAGGACGAAATGGACCAAAAAGGACGCGAAAAGACGAAAAGCCCGAAAAGGGACGAAAATGGACGAAAAAGGTCGAAAAGGACGAAGAAGAACGAAAAAGGACGAAAAGGAGGAAAAAGGACGAAAATGACGAAGAAGGACGAAAAAGGACGAAAAGGACGAAAAAGGACGATAAAGGATGAAAAAGGACGAAAAGGACGAAATGGACCAAGAAGGACGAAAAGGATCGAAAAGGACTAAAATGGACCAAAAAGGACGAAAAGGACAAAAAGGACGAAACAGGACGAAAAAGGACAAAAAGGACGAAACAGGACGAAAAAGGACAAAAAGGACGAGAAGGACCAAAAAGGACGAAAAGGACGAAAAGGATCCAAAAGGACGAAATGGACTAAAAAAGACGCGAAAGGACGAAAAGCACGAAAAGGGACCTTACTAGACTTCAAAGAGCTAAAAACTATGCGGTGATTGAAGAAATTAATCTTCGAAAATCACGGGGTGAATCAGATCTGAGGTTAATTTATAACAACAATGTTGCTCAAATCACTCGTGCTAATAAAGGAAGAAGGAGTCAACATTTAAACTAACTTCGTCACCCAATTACCTTAAATGTTCTCAGTGCTTTTACCAAAATGTTAGAGGCTTGCGATCTAAATGTGTACAATTTTTTAATTCAGTAGCTGCAAGTGAATATCATTTTATAGCAGTCACCGAGACATGGATCACACCGGATATCTCCAGTAGTGAATTATTTCCAGCTAATTTTGTTATTTATCGGCAGGATCGAAATTTGGATTCTCTTAATGTAACTAGAGGTGGCGGCGTTCTTCTTGCTGTCGATAGCCTCTACAACTCAGTACGTATTGATCTATCTTCTATCACAACCTTGGTTCCAAGCATTGATATTGTTGGCGTTAAAATTACGGGTAAATCAAAATTTTTAATGTTTGTAGTTTATATTCCACCTACAATTGCTTTTGATGACTTCTACTTGTTTTTTGAATCCTTCATGAACTTAAATATCATCCAGAACGACAAATTAATAATATTAGGTGACTTCAACACTCCCTGTTTTGTAGATGGCTTAAAAAATCGATCTAGTTCTGTCCTAACTAATTTTAAAGAATTCTTCAATTTGATCCAACTTAATTGTATTTGTAACAGCTACAACAAGTATCTAGACTTAGTGTTCTCCAATATTAATTGTAAAGTAAGTAAAGCAGATTCCCCTTTAGTGGTTGAAGATAAACATCACCCAGCACTGGTTGTGGACTGTTATGTAGATGATCAGTTTAAGCCCAATTTTGCGATGAACACGGAAAAATTAACATATAATTTTAAGAAAGCCAATTATCATTTAATGTACAAGCTCTTTTCAGAGACTGACTGGTCTTTCATAAACTCAATCTGTGATGTCAATCAAGCCTGCACCGGGTTTTATGACTGTATATATAAAGTATTTGAAAAGTCGGTACCAAAGTTTAAAGTTAGGCCTCCATCTCGTAAAAGTTATCCTCCTTGGTTCACTGGTGACATTATTGCCTGCATTCGTAATAAATCGATGGCACATCGTAACTACATAAGATTTAAAACGCCATACTATTATAACATCTTCAAGTCATATCGTTCCCAGCTCAACATTTTAATCGACACAGCATACAAGAATTATATTTCTAATATCGAGAACAGCGTCTCCACAAATCCAAAAAAATTTTGGGCTTTCGTACATGGCAAAAAAGGTCACTCTAAAATTCCAGGCGTAATGGAATACAATGATACCGAGCTTACATCACCGCTATCTATAGTTGAAGGATTTGCGCACTATTTTAACAGTGTTTATACCAACTCTAATCCGCTTACTTCTTCTTCCAATTCTAAAACTAGGTCGTCTGTCTTGGTTAATCTTGAAACCATATCAGAAAAGGATGTTCTTACAGCACTAAAAAGTTCTAAAGACTCTTTTACTATGGGACACGATGGTGTGCCCAGCTTCCTTCTAAAGGACTGTGCTTATGTTTTTATTAAACCTTGTTTATATTTATTTAATTTAATATTAAGGTGTGGTGTCTTTCCTGTTATTTGGAAAAAGGCAATCGTTTGTCCGATATTTAAAAAAGGAAATCAATCGAAAATTGTCAATTACAGACCCATTTCGCTGCTTTGTAATTTTGCTAAAGCATTCGAGTCGATTTTATTTAAACACATTTATGCTTCGACCAAAACCAATTTGTCACCGTTTCAGCACGGGTTCATGGAGAAACGCTCTACAATTTCTAATTTAGCATCTTTTACACAGTATACATCTGAGGCCATTGACAAAAAAAAGCAGGTAGATACCATATATCTTGATTTTCAAAAAGCATTCGATCAAATCGATCACTATTTACTAATCGATAAGCTTGAGCAGTTTGGATTCTCTGACAGACTTATCCAACTTTTTACTTCATACATTTTCGACCGTGAACAGTATATTCGATATCGCAATTTTACATCTACTGTTATCAAACCTACTTCAGGTGTTCCCCAAGGATCGAACCTTGGACCACTTTTATTTTTATATTTTATTAATGATATCGTTGATAATATCTCTTGTAAAAAGTTAATGTTTGCAGATGATTTAAAACTTTTTTTCCAAATCAACTCGATACAGGATTGTCTAAATCTACAAAACAATTTAACAGCTGTTGTTAATTGGTGCTCAGTTAATCGACTTTACTTAAATCTTGATAAATGCTCCATCGTAACTTACTCAAGAAAACATGATGATATACTCTTTTCTTACAATATAGATGGTACTTTAATTAAGCGATGTGAGTCTATTAAAGATCTTGGTATCCTCTTTGATTGTAAGCTTAGTTTTGTCGATCATATAAATGATATGGTTTCCAAATGCTTTCGGACGTATGGATTTATTTACAGAAATTGTCGTGACTTTAAGCGAGTCGACACGTTACCAATGACACGTTACAGGCTCTATTTTTCGCACTAGTCAGATCGAGAATTGAATATGGTGCCTTAATTTGGTTTCCAATTTATCAAAACCATATTGATCATATAGAATCGGTTCAACGCTTGTTCTTAAAATTTATGTCTTTTCTTTTGGATGGGGTCTATCCTTGTCGAGGATATGACCACTCGTTATTATTATTAAGATTTAATTTTTTATCATTACATAAAAGACGAATTATTATCGCCATTAAATTTTTGTTTTTTTTAGTTAGAAATCAAGTAGACTGCCCTGAATTGCTTCATTATTTAAATTTTCTTGTACCAAGAATTAGTGCACGCCATAATCATGTATTTTATTGTACTGCTGACAGAACTAACGTTTTAAGAAGATCTCCAGTTAGTATTATGTGTAGTTATTTTAATCAAATTTCACACTTATGCGATATAAATTTCGACTCTATTAACAAAATTGTTAGTTGTGTTAAGCAATCATTATATGGGTAGAATTTTCTTTTCTTTTTAGTTTTACTTTCTTGTTATTGTTAATTTTTAATTTTAATTTTTAGTTTTTCCTGTAATTGGGTGTAACCCCGTTGGAAAAAATAAAATAAAATAAAATAAAAAATAAAATAAAATGAACGAAAAAGGTCGAAAAGGACGAAGAAGAACGAAAAAAGACGAAAAGGAGGAAAAAGGACGAAAATGACGAAGAAGGACGAAAAAGGACGAAAGGGACAAATAAGGACGAAAGGGACAAAAAAGAACACAAAAGGACGAAAAGGACGAAAAATGACGCAAAGAACGAAAAGGAAGAAAAGGGTCAAAAAGGACGAAATGGACCAAAAAGGACGAGAAAGGACGAAAAAGGACGAAATGGATCAAAAACGACGAAAACGACGAAAAGGACGAAAAAGGACGATAAAGGATGAAAAAGGCCGAAAAGGACGAAATGGACCAAGAAGGATGAAAAATGACGACAAGGACGAAAAGGATCGAAAAGGACCAAAATGGACCAAAAAGGACGATAAAAGACGAAAAGGACGAAAATGGACGAAATAGGACCAAAAAGCACGAAAAATTACGCAAAGGACGAAAAGGAAGAAAAGGATCAAAAAGGACGACACGGACCAAAAAGGACGAAAAAGGACGAAATGGACCAAAAAGGACGAAACGCACGAAAAGGACAATAAAGGACGAAAAAGGACGATAAAGACGAAAATGGACGAAAAAAAACGAGAAAGGACGAAAAGGACGAAAATGGACGAAAAAGGACGAAAAGAACGAAAAAGGACCAAAAAGAACGAAAAGAACGAAAAGGATCCAAAAGGACGAGAAAGGACGAAAAGGATCCAAAAGGACGAGAAAGAACGAAAAGGACGAAAAGGGACGAAAAGGACGAAGAAGGACGAAAAAATACGAAAAGAAGGAAAAAGGACCAAAAAGGACGAAAAGGACGAGAAAGGACGAAAAGGACAAAAACTGACGAAAAAGGACGAAAAGGACGACATGGACCAAGAAGGACGAAAAAGGACGAAAAGGACGAAAATGGACGAAATAGGACCAAAAAGCACGAAAAATTACGCAAAGGACGAAAAGGAAGAAAAGGATCAAAAAGGACGACACGGACCAAAAAGGACGAAAAAGGACGAAATGGACCAAAAAGGACGAAACGCACGAAAAGGACAATAAAGGACGAAAAAGGACGATAAAGACGAAAATGGACGAAAAAAAACGAGAAAGGACGAAAAGGACGAAAATGGACGAAAAAGGACGAAAAGAACGAAAAAGGACCAAAAAGAACGAAAAGAACGAAAAGGATCCAAAAGGACGAGAAAGGACGAAAAGGATCCAAAAGGACGAGAAAGAACGAAAAGGACGAAAAAGGACGAAAAGGGACGAAAAGGACGAAGAAGGACGAAAAAATACGAAAAGAAGGAAAAAGGACCAAAAAGGACGAAAAGGACGAGAAAGGACGAAAAGGACAAAAACTGACGAAAAAGGACGAAAAGGACGACATGGACCAAGAAGGACGAAAAAGGACGAAAAGGACGTAAAGGAACCAAAAAGGGCGAAACATGACGAAAAGGAAGAAAACGATCAAAAAGGACGAGAAAGGACGAAAAATGACGAAATAGGACGAAAAGGATGAAACGGACCAAAAAGGACGAGAAAGGACGAAAAGGACGAAAATGGACGAAAATGGACGAACAAGGACGAAAAGAACGAAAAAGGACCAAACAGAACGAAAAGAACGAAAAGGATCAAAAAAGACGAGAAAGGACGAAAAGGACGAAGAAGGTCGAAAAAGTACGAAGAGAAGGAAAAAGGGCCAAAAAGGACGAAAAGGACGAAAAAGGACAAAATGGACCAAGAAGGACGAAAAAGTACGAAAAGGACGAAATGGACCAAGAAGGAAGAAAAAGGATGGAAAAGGACGAAAAGGACGAAATGGACCAAAAAGGACGAGAAAAGACGAAAGAGGACGAAAAAGGACGCAAGAGGACGAAAAAGGACGAAATAGACCAAAAAGGACGAGAAAGGATGAAAACGGACGAAAAAGACGAAAAGTACGAAAAAGGACGAAATCGACGAAATGGACAAAAAAAGGACGAAATGGACCAAGAAGGACGAAAAAGGACGAAAAAGGACCAAGAAGGACGAGAAAGGATGAAAAAGGACGAAAAGGACAAAAAGTACGAAGAAGGACGAAAAAGGACGAAAAAGGACAAAATCGACGAAATGGACGAAAAAGGACGAAAATGACAGAAAGGACGAAAAAAGCCAAAAAGGACGAAATAGACCAAGAAGAACAAAAAATTATGCAAAGCACGAAAAGGATCGAAAAGGACGAAAAGACCAAAAAGGTCAAAAAGGACGAAACAGGGCGAAAAGGATGAACAGGATGAAAAGGACAAAAAAAGGACGAAAAGGAGGAAATGGACCAAGAAGGACGAAAAAGGACGACGAAGGACGAAAAAGGACGAAAAGGAGGAAAAGTACGAAAAAGGTCGAAAAAGGACAAAATCGACGAAATGGAAAAAAAGGACGAAAAAGGACCAAAAGGACGAAGAAGGACGAAAAAAGCCGAAAAGGACGAAATGGACCAAGAAGGACGAAAAATGATGAAAAGCACGAAAAGGATCGAAAAAGACGAAATGGACCAAAAAGGACGATAAAGGATGAAAAGGAAGAAAAGGATCAAGAAGGACGAAATTGACAAAAACAGGACGAAAAGGGACGAAAAGGACAAAGAAGGACGAAAAATGACGAAACAGGACGAAATGGACCAAAAGAGACGAAAAAGGACAGAAAAGGACCAAGAAGGACGAAAAATGACGAACAGGACGAAATGGACCAACCGGGACGATAACGGACGAAATGGACGAAAAAGGATGAAAATGGACGAAAAAGGACGAAAAGGACAAAAAAGGACGAAACAGGACGATAAGGACGAAAAGGAAGAAAAGGTTCGAGAAGGACGAAATTGACAAAAAAAGGACGAAAAGGGACGTAAAGCACGAAGAAGGACGAAATAGGACGAAAAGGACGAAATGGACCAAGATGGACGAAAAATGACGAACAGGACGAAATGAACCAACAAGGACGATAAAGGACGAAAAGGACGAAAAAGGATAAAAATGGATGAAAAAGGACGAAAAGGACAAAAAAGGACAAAAAAGAACAAAAAAAAACGAAAAAGGACGATAAGGACGAAAAAGAAGGAAAGGATCAAGAAGGACAAAATGGACCAAAAAGGACGAAAAGGACGAAAAAGGACGAACATGGACGAAAACGAAGAATTGAAAAATCCATAAATTGAAATTCGAAACATTGAAAATTGAAAAATTGATTAATGAAAAAATCGAAACATCTAAATCTCCATAAAGAAATGCGTTGACGTCATCAGTTTTTTGGAGGGGATAATTAAATATATTTTGATTAATAATTTATTTTGGTTATCATAACTTCAAACCATTTGTTGGGCAATAAATTTATTTATTATTATTATTATTATTATTATATATTGTTAATAATGTATTATGCTTATCATAACTTCAAACCATTTGCAAGAATTCAAAGCATTCGGTTTTGCAGATTCAAAATTAAATTGCAAAAATGTTGTTTTATAATTTTGATTTTTTTCCAAAAATCTGGACATGTCGGATAAAAACTCAACACGGAGTCATAAACTACACGTGTAGGGCTATCTTATTTTGTACAATTAAAACCAATTTACAACGTATAATTTTGAAGTGACGTCATGATCTCATTGGTGGGGATGATTAGACAAATTTTGAATTAATTAATGGTATATTTTGATTATCACAAAAAAGAGGAAAAAACAGACATTGATGTTTTTTACGATATCTTTCTGTACATTTTTTTGGTTGATTAAACTAATCATTCTGAACATTAACAAGCCAATTAATTTTATACCAATTTTCGTTGGAACTTCACACTAACTTATTTTATTAAAAATCTTATTAAAATGTATCACTGTAGTTTAATCACCGACGTGCCAAATTCTTTCCAAGGATGGGTTGTTTTATTTTCCGGTCACAGAACATTTTATTTACTTTTTTTAATTCCTGCGTTTGCATTGAATTTGATAAGCAATTACGATTTAATCGCTTTTGTTTCCCGACACGATTCCTTAATTAGTAAATTAAACAAAAAACGATTACTCTGTTTCATATTTCTCTAATACTCGAGTGAAGGACGTTTCGGCATGAAAGTCACGTCTCAATCAATTTGTCGGCGGAAATTAATTTCTTGAGCAATTCCATGAACATAATTAGAAAATTAAAAGCAGTTTTATTCCCTCGTGAAAAAACTGCGGCTTCGAAAAAACAACACGTTTCATTATTTACGTAAAGTGATTTATAAAGGTCGCAAGCGTGGAAACTACGTAAACACGATATTTAACAAATGTTAGAGGAAACGCAAGCTGTCAGCATCTGTCAGAAAATTACACCCACAAAAAAAGTGATACGTATATAAATACGACATAAATAGAAAATTTCAATTTATTGTTGTTTACACCTAAAATTCAAAAGTACATTTATATTAAATTGTGATAATTTCGAAAATTAGCTGGTCAATGAATGGAATTACCAACCAAAAAATTGTAAAAATATAAAGAGGACGGTAAATGTGGAAGCAGAATTCTAGAACCAGAAAACAGGTTTCTGTAGACGAGTTCTTAGCTTTGTCACTAGAGGGAAGTAGGAGGCAGAGACTTTAGAGACCATCAACATTGGGTTTCTTAAACAAAAACACCGCTCGAATTGCTTATTATTTTTATATAAAATGATTTAATAGTCGTAATCATACAAGGTACATAAACACGATATTTAACAAAATACTGTACAAAATACATCTTATCCTACCTCTACGCATAAATTACAACTAAAACCTATCTAAATAAATTTACAAATTTTGCACAAACCGACAAACAACACATCATTGAGCAAAGAGAAACACACAAATTCGTTGAATGTTGTAAAAATTAGGAACTATACAACTACGTAAATACACTGAGCAGATAAATGTCAACAGGCACTTGAGATAATTGACGTTCGATTCTTGATCAGGATTCCGTCTTGGCGCGCTCTATCTTACATCCTACACTCTCGATTTGTACTTTTTCCCGGAACATTTAAGTACAACTTAACGAAGAAATAAATTCCGGAGAGGGCCGATCATGAGGCGCCCCCGGAGTCCGACGTGTTTCCGGCCGTGTTCGACGGCTCCGGGGACCCGGTGTTGTTGTGGCAGTGGGTACAGTGGAGGCAGACGCTGCAGGAGCCGAGCTTTTTCGCCAGGAGGGAGCGCAGCTTCAGGGCCGGACCGAGCTTCATGTTCATGGTCGTGGTGAGGTGCTCTTCGGTGAGGAGCGGCAGCCCGGAGCCATCTATCCTCTGGTCGCGGAAGTTCTGGAAAAGAGGAGAAGTTAGTGATGGCGGGTTCCGAGTTTCGACGCTAGATGGGAGCAAGTGACTAATTTTTGAGGAAATTAATTTATATGATATGATAATGTTCTAGGTTTTTAGTGACTCAGTATAAATAAAACGAGAGAATGCGGCACAAATTAAGTTTAGATACGAATTTTTTTAAACGGAAATCACCGTTTTTTTTTTTAATTTAAAATATTTATCATTAGCTTTAGGCTATTTCGCGCACTATTTGCTCTAATAACTAGTAGAAAAAACGATTTCCCTCGTTCTCTGAGGCATGACCAATCCTCCGTGGACGTCAGGAAGTCTTAAATTAATTTTGATTCTTTAATACCATGCGATTTTTTTTTTTTTATAATAATGTACATTTTTAAGAACAAATTACATTACGAGCTAAATTCATTGAGATTTTATTTAGCGTATGCTAAGGAAGTATTGTAGTCCCAGTTTAAAGTGGTTTTTATGAGAAGATTATAAACATTATGACCTCTTTATTACCCCACAACGGACAATATGAGTTGAATAACAAAGTACGGCCCTGCAAGAAACCGACCACTTTCTTGTTTATGGCTAGGGAGTTACTCCATTGTCCCCAACATTAACTTCAAGACAATAGACTTATCATAAAAACCACTTTAAACTGGGAAGACAATATAATAGTCGAGTCCGTCGGACGAATTGCCACTTTATGTTTTCTCGACGTTTCATGACCCCAAAAGTAATTGAGAAATTGAAGAAATCGAAAAATTCAAGAATCAAAAAACTGAAAAATCTCAAAACTGGAAGAAAAATCTGAAAATCGAATGATTAAAACATCGAAAAATTGAAGAATCAAAATGTTGAAACACCGAAAAATCGAAACCAAAAAATTGGTAAATCGTAAAATTGAAAAATTCCAATACTGAAATATTGAAAAATTGAGAAATCGAAAAGTGGAAAAATCAATAATTTAAAAAATCGAAAAATTGAAGAACTGAAAAATCCCAAAACTGAAATCTCTAAAAATTCAGTAATCGAAAAATTAAAAATCGAGAAACAGAAAAATTGAAAAATAGAGACAATGAAAATTAGGAAAATTCAAGAATCAAAAAACAGAAAAATTCCAAAAATGAAAAATCGAGAAATCCATACATAAAAAAATCGAAAAATTGAGAAACTATTAAATCAAAAAATTGAAAAATTAAGAAATCGAGAATTTTTTTCCAAAAATTGAAAATTTAAGAAATTCAAAAATTTAAATACCAAAAACCTGAGAAATCTCAAAATTGAAAGAAAATTCGGAAAATCCTGAAATATAAAAATCTAAAATTCAAAAAATTGAATAATTGAAACATCGAAAAATCGAATAATTAAAATATCGAAAAATTGAAGAATAAAAATATTGAAACATCGAAAAATCAAAACATCCAAAAATTGAAAAATTGGTAAATCGTAAAATTGAAAAATTCCAATACTGAAATATTGAAAAATTGAGAAATCGAAAAGTGGAAAAATCAATAATTTAAAAAATCGAAAAATTGAAGAACTGAAAAATCCCAAAACTGAAATATCTAAAAATTCAGTAATCGACAAATTAAAAATCGAGAAATAGAAAAATTGAAAAATCGAGACAATGAAAATTGGGAAAATTCAAGAATCAAAAAACAGAAAAATCCAAAAATGAAAAATCGAGAAATCCATATATCAAAAAGTCGAAAAATTGGGAAATTACTAAATCGAAAAATTGAAAAGTTAAGAAATCGAGAATGTTTTTCAAAAAATTGAAAATTTAAGAAATTAAAAAATTTAAATACAAAAAACCTGAGAATCTCAAAATTGAAAGAAAATTCGGAAAATCGAGAAACATAAAAATCTAAAATTCAAAAAATCGAATAATTGAAACATCGAAAAATTGAATAATTAAAATAATGAAAAATGGACATCAAAAAATTGGAAATTTGGAAAGTCGTAATGTTGAAAAACTCTAATACTGAAATATTGAGAAATCGAGAAATCGAAAAGTCGAAAAATCAAAAATTTTAAAAATTTAAAAGTTGAAAATCAAAAACCTGAAATCGAAAAATTGAAAATTTGGAAAATCGAAAAATCGAGACGTGTAGAATTCGAGAATAGAGAAAATCGAAAAATCAATAAACCGAACAGTCGAAAAATTCGGAACGGCAAAAATTGAAAAATTGAAAAATGAAAAAATTTCAACATCCAAAACGAAACATCAAAAAATTGAAAAATTGAGAAATTGGTAAATCCTAAAATTGAAAAATTCCAACACAGAAATATTGTTAAATTGAGAAATCGAGAAGTGAAAAAATCGGAATTTAAACATCGAAAAATTGAACAAAATGAAAAAAAGTGGAGCTTTGAAAATTTGAGAAATCGAAAAAAAAATCGAGAAATCCAAAATTTTGAAAATCGAAAAATTGAAGAATTGAAAAATCCCAAAAATGAAAAACCGAAAAGTTGAAGAATCAAAAAACTTCAAAATTCCAAAAAAAAAATCGAGAAATGATACATCAAAAAATGAAAAGTTGAGAAATTAATAAATCAAAAAGTTGAAAAACCCAACACTCAAACATTGAAAAATTGAAAAATCAAAAACCTGAGAAATCCAAAAACTGAAAATGCGGAAAATCGAAAAATTGAAGAATTGAAAAACTGAAAAATCGAGAAATCGAGGAGTCGGGAAAACGAGAATGGGAAAATTGAAAATTGGATAGATCAAAAAGTCGACAAATCGATTAATCCAGAAATCGAGAAATCGAAAAATTGAAAACTCACGGATGCCAAAAATTGAAAAATTGAAGAATCGAAAAATTGAAACATCGGAAAATTGAGAAATCGAAAAATAAAAAATCGAGAAATTGAAAAATCGAAAAATTGCGAAGTTTTTTAAATCCTAAAATGGAAAAATTTCAACACAGAAATATTGAAAAATTCAGAAATCGAGAAATCGAAAAGTTGAAAACTTAGGAATACCAAAAATTGAAAAACTGAAAAATCGAAAAATTTAAACATTGAAAAATGGAAAAATTAAAATATCGCAAATTTGGGAAATAAAAAAATCGAAAATTTTAAAAATCCAGAAATTGACGAACTGGAAAATTCTAAAACTGTAAGATCCAAAAGTGAGTAATCGAAAAATTGAAAAATGGAAGGATTAAAAAACTAAAAAATTCCAAAAATGAAAAATCAAGAAATCAAACTTCAACAAATTGAAAAGGAAGCAAATGTGGAAATGGGGGAAAAGGGAAAAGGGGAAAAGGGGAAAATGTAAAAAAGGTAAAAGGGGAAAAGGAGGAAAGAGTGAGAAACATAAAGGGGAAATGGGAAAATATAAAAAGCGAAAAAGTAAAAGTGGGAAATGGGGAAAAGGGGAGAACAGAGAAAGAGGGACAAACGGAAAGTGAAAATGAGGAAAAGGGAAAGAGGAAAAGGAGGAAAGTTGGGAGGGGGAAAAGCTAGGAAGGGATAAAGCGGAAAGTGGAAAAAGAGAAAAGGAATAAGGGGAAAAATAGAAGAGGGACAAAAAGGGAAAGGGCGAAAGGGCAAAAGAGAAAAAGGGGAAAAAAGAAAAATGGGACAGATGAGAAATAAGGAAAATGGGGTAAGGTGGAAGAGGGAATGGGAAAAGGCCAAAATGGGGAAATGGGGAAATAGGAAAAAGGGAAATGGGAAAGTGGGGAAAAGGAACAAAGGAAGAAGGTGGAAAAGGGGCAAAGTCCCAACACTCAAACATTGAAAAATTGGGAAACGAGAATTCGAAAAGTCTAAAAATCGAAAACTTAAAAAATTTAAAAATCAAAAACCTGAGAAATCGGAAAATCGAAAATTTGAAGAACTGAAAAATTGAAAAATCGAGAAATCGATAAGTCGAGAAATGGGAAAATTGAAAATTCGATATATCGAAAAGTCGAAAAATCGATTCATCGATTAATCGAGAAATCGAAAAATCGAAATTGAAACATCGGAAAATTGAGAAATCGAAAAAAAAATCCAGAAATCAAAAACTTGGAAAATCGAGAAATTAAAGAATAATTGAAAAATCCCAAAATACCAAAGAATTTAAAAATTTAAAAATCGAAAAATGGAAGAATAAAAATCCGAAAAATCCCAAAACTGAAATGCCGAATAATTGAGAAATGAAAGTTGAAAAATAAAAAAATCTAAAAATCAAAAATTCGAAAAATTAAGAAATCGAAAAAACATGTTTGCTTCCCGAGTGTACGCGAAAGAAGTATTGTAATCGAGTCCATTGGGCGACTTGCTACTTTCAAGTTTTCTCGAAATTTCATGACATCTAGAGCACGAAAAAGCGGTTTCCCTTTTCACGTCATCTGTCAGTTTTTATTAAACAGATAATTTCCGAAACTACTAAACCGATTGTTGTCAAATTGTGTCTGTATATTAGGAATATCACGTAGATGATACAACACTAACCAGAATTTGGCTAATCACCCCCACCAAAAATTTGATGATGTCATCATAAACAATTCTATATTAAAACGATTTAAATGTTTAACCCTAATATATTCCTACACTCATGTTGAAATAATGTTGAAGTAGATAGGAAAACTAGCTAGCTATAACCTTGCTCTTTATCAATGCGTTCATTTTTTTCTCCGTTTCCTAAGTACAAGTGCACTCCAGACCAAATATAAACAACAATACGTTTTCGTAACATAATGAATTCGAATCATAGACAGTGGCGGAGTATGGGTGATGAATATATGATGCACAAAATCTCAAAAACCATGTTGTTAACTGGAACTCGCACAAAAACATCTGCAACTCTGCATCCTGTCATCACACAAGTCATATCTCTCTATCTCCATCTCTCTCCCTCTCACAACAACTTTCACACCAACCACATCGAATCCACTCCTATTTCTCGTACTGTTTATAAGATACAAATTAGACTTGCAGCAACCCGCATATTAGTAACAATGTCACAGCCATAAAGCGTAGATGGCGACGTCAACATCTAAAAAACAATAGAAGAATAACCATATGAATGAAATCGAGTGAATACCATTATCCAACCTAACCCATGGGGGCGCCACCTTGCCCCAATCCCGGCCTCGCAGCGTCGCAACTCTAGCCGTGTCGCAACTCGCGCTAAAAAGATTAATCGCGTTTTATCCTTAATGGACGCTTTTCGAGCGCACAAAACAAAAACGCATTGTGGAAGAAGTGGAACGGTTGGTTGGTCGGTGAACGGCGTGTGCTGGCCTAGCACAGATGCGTGCAAGACAAACACGCGAACTATTAGAAGGCCCGTGCCGGCGTTCGTGTTGTTCTCGGGCCACCGCACACATTTCTACACACTATACTACTTAACATCTAATCTTCTGCCCACTTTATGTTATATCGTCGGATGTATCTACACATTAGAATTATTATAGAAGCGTAGATTATATTTACGAATCGCTTTATGGTGCCTAATTGCTGCGAGCGGATTTTAGAACGGTCTCGTAAAACGGCTTTTGTTCAATGAAATGCTCGATTGTGTGGTAGACAAACAGAGGTTTTTTGTCGACGACGGATGAATGTGTGAGGAGAATAAAGGGAGTTGCTTTATAAACAGCAATTAAAGTAATTGGGTGAATCTTTTACGAGTTTTGTTGTGATTCGTCGTGATGGATTGGGGGACTGATCCGGCTCGAAGGAGCAAGAAGCGTCGAATTCGAACAAATATATTGCTTTCGTTGTTTTCATACCGTGCACATAGAAAAGATGTCTTGTCTGTATATCCTTGTCTTTAAAGTCAGGGGTTCGGTAACATGATCGAACGTGATTAGGACACACAAGACGTACGACCTAACTAGTTTCTTATTAAATGTCATTGCGTACGTTATTCGTTGTATAACGCAAATGAGTGGGATCGATAGGTTAAATTTATGGGTGTCGCAGATAAAATCTACCTGTACTCGAACCTACATAATCAATTTAAGAAGAAGAAAAAAACAGATGAAAGTTGGAAAAAAAAAGTAAAAAAAAATTAATTTGGCGAAATTTTACTTTTTTGTGGTAATCTCTACAAACTTAAATAATATAGACAAAACTAATCACAATGGAAGAAAACTGGTCTAAAATTATTTAAACAGAACTTTCTTCGCCTCCAATTTGTTAGAAAAATCTAATTGCGAATTTTAATTTTTAATGATAACCGCTACCCCTTAAAGTTAAGACAATAAAAAGGATAAAAAAGGTCAAAGAGGGCAGAAAAATGGGTAAAATGAGATGAAAAGAATGGATAAAATGAGCTAGGGGACAAAAAAAGGTGACCAAAAAGTCGGGGAAAAACACACGAAAATGTCAAAAAAAGGAAGAAGATACGATTATGCGACAAAAAGAGGTGATAAAAAATTCTATAATGAAATATAATGAAAAAAAGCGGTATAGAAAGCGAAACGATCAAAAACTCCACAAGAAAATGCAACAAAAAAGACGACAGAAGGCCAAAAAGAAAATAAAAAAGTGATGAACAAAGTGACCAAAAAAAGGCTGTTAAAAAAAAGACGGCTGAAAAATAAAGACGAAAAAAACGCATAAAATGGGACAAAAATAGGGTCAAAAACACGGCAAAAAAGATATAAAGAATAAGATGCAGCAAAAGAGAAGAGCGACGAAAAAGACAAAAAAAGGCCAAAAAACCGATTAAAAATGCAATAAAATGGACTAAAAAAAATCCCTCACCACTAAAGTACAGCCCAACAAATTCCGCTTCTTTGAAAAATATAAAATTTGATATTAGTTTCAGGATAACAAAAACGAAAAAAGGTCAAAAATCGATGAGGCATAAAATGCGACAATAAAATATGAGAAGTCACAGTCCCCAATAAAAGGGACGAAAAAGATATGAAAAGACCAAAAAAGTCTACATTCAAATTCAACAAAAATAAGGAAATGAAAAGCCAAAAACGACAAAAGCGCCAAAAAAGGCAGAAAAATGGGACAAAAAGGTGATCAAAACATGGCAAAAAAGCTATAAAGAATAAGGGCGCAACAAAGAAGAAGAGTGACGAAAAAGACAAAAAAAGGTCACCAAAAAACAATAAAAAGTACAATAAAAGGAACTAAAAAAAATCGGTGCAAGGTTTTTTCGTCAGAACTTCCCTTGCCTCTGAAGTATAGCCCAATAAATTCCGTTTTTCCTTTTAAAAACTACAAAATTTGATTAGTTTTAGGATAACAAAAAGGAAAAAAGATAAAAGAGGAAAAAATCGATAAGGCATAAAATGCGACAATAAAGCATGGAAAGTCCCCCCTCCCTCTCAAAAAAAGGGGACGGTAAATATATGGAAACACCAAAAAAGTCTGCATGAAAAGTCAATAAAAAAAGGCAACGAAAAGCCAAAAAAAGGCAGAAAAGTGGAAGAAAAAAGAGATTAAAAGCACGAAAAAAAACTAGACAGAATAAGGCACGACAAAAAAGAAGAGAAAAAGACAAAGAAAAGACAAAAAAACGATAAATAATACAATAAGACGGACTAAAAAAAGTGCAAGGTTTTTTCGACATAACTTCCCTCGCTCCTAAAGAATAACAAATTCCGTTTCTTTGAAAAATTATAAAATTTGATATTAGTTTTAGGATAACATAAACAAAAAAAGGTCAAAGAAGGGAATAAGTGGGAGTCAAAAAACGGGGAAAAAGGCCAAAAATTGATAAGGCACAAAATGCGACAATAAAGAATGAGAAGTCGCCTCCAAAAAAAAAAGGAGGCGAAAAAGATACGAAAAAGACCAAAAAAGTCTACATTAAAATTCAACATAAAAAAGGCAACGAAAGGCCAAAAACACTATAAAAAGGGCGGCAAAATATGCAAAAAAAAAATAATTTTTAATGATAACCACTACTCCTTAAAGTTAAGACAACAGAAAGGATGAAAAAGTCAAAGAGGGTAAAAAAATGGAACAAAGATGGATAAAATGAGCTAGAGCTAAAACGCGACAATAAAAAAAGTGAACAAAAAGTCGAGGAAAAACACACAAAAAGGCCACAAAAAGAAAGAAGATACGAGTATGCCACAAAAAAAGGTAATCAAAAATTCTATAAAGTAATATAATGAAAAAAAAGCGGTATCGAAAGCGAAAAAAGGCGAAACGATCAAAAACTCCACAAGAAAGTGCAACAAAAAAGACGAGAAAAGGCCAAAAAGAAACTAAAAAAGTGACCAAAAAAAGTGAAGAAAGCCGACTCAAAAAAATAGCACTAAAAATTTAAGAAAAAAAAAATTCTAGGAAAACAAAAACGAAAAAAGGCCAAAGAGGGGAAACAATGGGAGTCAAAAAACGGGAAAAAATGCCAAAAATCGATAAGGCATAAAATGCGACAATAAAACATGAGAAGTCCCCCCCACTCCTCAAAATAGGGACGAAAATGATACGAAAAGACCCAAAAAGTCTACATTAAAAGTCAACAAAAAAAAGGGCACAAAAGGGCAACGAAAAGCCAAAAACGCGGTAAAAATGGCGGTAAAATATGCAACAAAAACGCCAAAAAAATACAGAAAAGTGAGACAAAAAGGATATCAAAAACACGACAAAAAAACTATAAAGAATACGGCGCTACAAAAAAGAAGAGCAACGAAAATACAAAAAAAAGGCCACAAAAAGTGATAAATAATATAGTAAAAGGGACTAAAAAAAATGGTGCAAGGTTTTTTTTGACAACTTCACTCGCCCCTGCACAGCCCCACAATTTCTGCTTTTTTGAAAAATTATAAAATTTATATTACTTTTAGAATAACAAAAACGAAAAAAAGGTCAAAGAGGGGAAAAAATGGGAGTCAAAAAACGGGGGGAAAAGGCCAAAAATCGATAAGGTATAAAAAACGACAAAACGCGATAAAAAAACGTTAAAATGTGCAACAAAAACGCCAAAGAAAATAGAAATTTACAAAAAGATAATCAAAAACACGCAAAAAAACGTCAAAAAAAAACAATAAAGAATAAGACGCGAAAAAAAAGCAGTGAAAGATACACAAAAAGGGCCTAAAAAAGGCGATATAAAATACAATAAAAGGGAATAAAGAAATTGAAGGTTACTTCGACAGAACTTCCTTCATCTCTGAAGTGAAGCCCAACAAAACCTGTTGCTCTCTAAAATTAGATTAGTTAAAATTAGGACAACAAACACTAAAAAAAGTGTCCAACAGGGAAAAAATGGCATAGAAAGCGAAAAAAAAACAATCAAAAACAGTTTACACGAAAATTCAACAAACAAGAAGGCAATAAAAAGGCGACGAAAAACCACAAACGATTAAAAAAGATATAAAAAAAAAGGCAAAAAAAAGCAGAAAAATAGAACAAAAAACGAGAAACAAGGCCAGAAATCGATAAGGCATCAAATGCGACAATAAAACAGGAGAAATCGTCCTCTTCCCAAATAAACCAAAAAAAGGGGAACAAAGAAGATACGAAAAGACCAAAAAAGTCTACATTAAAATTCAACAAAGAAAAAAAGGCAAAGAAACGTCAAAAACGATTTAAAAAAAACGACAAAAACGCGGTAAAAAATGCGGTAAAATATGCAAAAAAAAACACGACAAAAAATGCACAAAAATAGGACAAAAAGGAGACCAAAAACACGACAAAAAACGGCAAAAAATCCCAATAAAGAATAAGACGCGAAAAAAAAGAAAAGCGGCGAAAAAGACTTACAAAAGCCACAAAAAAATGGAACGAAAAATACACAAAAAGGGCCCAAAAAGGCGATATAAAATACAATGAAGGGGAATAAAAAATTGAAGGTTACTTCAACAGGACTTCCTTCATCCCTGAAGTGCAGTCCAACAAATCCTGTTTCTCTCTAAAATTTGATTAGTTAAAATTAGGATAACAAAAACGAAAAAAAGTGTCCAACAGGGAAAAAATGTTAGGAAAAACCCTAAAAAAGGCGACAAAAAACCTTAAAAGCTCATAAAAAAACCATAAAACGGTTACAATAAAAGGACGGGAAAAAATGGCATCGAAAGCGAAAAAGAAACGATCAAAAACAGTTTACAAGAAAATTCAACAAACAAGAAGGCAATAAAAAAGCGACGAAAACCACAAACGATTAAAAAAGCTATAAAAAAGGCAACAAAAAAAGGCAGAAAAATAGAACAAAAAACGGGGAACACGGCCAAAAATCGATAGGGCATAAAATGCGACAATAAAACAGGAGAAATCGTCCTCTTGCCAAATAAACCAAAAAAAAAAAAAATGGGACAAAAAAGATACGAAAAGACCAAAAAAGTCTACATTAAAATTCAACAAAGAAAAAAAGGCAAAGAAACGCCAAAAACGACAAAAAAACGACAAAAACGCGGTAAAAAATGCGGCAAAATATGCAACAAAAACGACAGAAAAGGTACAAAAATAGGACAAAAAGCAGACCAAAAACATGACAAAAAACGGCAAAAAACACCAATAAAGAATAAGAGACGAAAAAGACATACAAAAGGCACAAAAAAAATGGAACGAAAGATACATAAAAAGGGCCCAAAAAGGCGATATAAATTACAATGAAAGGGAATAAAAAAATTGAAGGTTACTTCGACAGAACTTCCTTCATATCTGAAGTGCAGTCCAACAAATTCCGTTTCTCTCTAAAATTTGATTAGTTAACATTAGGACAACAAAAACGAAAAAAAGTGTCCAACAGGGGAAAAATGGGAGGAAAAACGCAAAAAAGGCGACAGAAAACCTTAAAAGACCATAAAAAAGGTGACAAAAATGTTACAATAAAAGGACGAAAAAAACGGCATTAAAAGAGAAAAAAACTATCAAAAAAAGTTACAAAAAAAATCAATAAAAAAAACAAAAACGACAAAAACGCAAGAAAAAAAGCGGCAAAATATGGAACATAAACGCCAAAAAAAGCAGAAAAGTGGGACAAAAGGGAGATCCAAAGACGCAAAAAAAATTGATTAGTCAAAATTAAGATAACAAAAACGGAAAAAAGTTCAAACAGAGAAAAACGGGACGACAAACCCAAACAAGGCGCTAAAAAATTTGAGAAAATTATAAAAAAAGGCGATAAACATGTTACAATAAAAGGGCGGAAAAAACGGCATAGAAAGTGAAAAGGCGACAAAAAAGCGATCAAAAAAAATTTATAACAAAATTCAACAAAAAAGCCACAAACGATTAAAAAAACGATAAAAAGGCAACAAAAAAGGCAGGAAAATAGAACAAAAAAAGTTCCAAAAAGGAACAAAGATCGGTAAAAAAGCAATAAGGGATAAAATGCGACAAAGGAAAGCGACGAAAAAGACCCAAAAAGCCACATAAAACGGTTCAGAAGTACGGTCGAACAAATCCTGCTTCTTTAAAAAATTATAAAAATTGATTTTGCGAAATTTTATTTGTGATAACCTTTGCATATTAAACAAAATTTAGAAAACCGCAGCAACATAAACATGAAAGGTCCATGAGAGAGAGTCCGCTTATTTTGAGCGAAGACCTCAAGGCGGATTCATAAACTCCAAGTACAGGAGTATGTTATTTTAATTAAAGCCTTTATTTTGCGAGGACATCATCAGATTTTTGGTGGGGGTGAAAAAGTTTCTAATATAAAAAAATGTGATGTTATATCGGCAATAAAAAGTGAGACTTCTAATTTGGTCTATAAACCGATTTTTCTAAACGTAAAATCGTTACAAATGCTTTATGTTCATCTTTCTTTCAACCGGTGAAAACCAGATTTGAATTTAAATTGCTTATGGAGTTAAAAAATTAGCACATTATAAAACCAAAAAACAAAACTAGAAAACGAAGAAAGAACGTGAACAGGAAATAAAACGCAGAAATAAGATTTCGCAGAAGCTACAACGCAAAGAGTGAAGGTGTGATGCGATTATTTGAAAAAAAAAACTATTGTCTTAACGTTAAGTAGAACGAATTCATCACGCAAAGAGAACGTAGAAAATTTTCCTGGAAAAAAGTTAAAAACTGAATGGACAAAAAGTGTGTTCCAGCCAATTAAAATATTTGCTATAGTAAAATCTCCTTCACTAAAAGCCACAAATGAGTAATAATGGTGCTTACGCAGAAATTTGTATTGTGGGTTGCAACACCACATGACTTGTCCTGGCTCGCCTCCGAAGGACAAACAACAATACTCATTGTAGTAGCACCTGTTTCAATTTTTTCCTTTATTGACACAAGCATTTTGTTGTTGTCTTTTCACATTAATGCAAAGTAACTGTTGTAGTTTTTTTTTCCAATCAATCTCATTCAAGCCGGAATAATTGTTACAAAATTCCTTTCTCCCCATTAACTGTTTAGACAAACACCACTCGATAGTTCTTGACTGTTAACGAAATCAATCCAAATTCGTCGAGGACAAATATTGACTCGACTTTTGCCGGCGCTCTCTACCAATTAAAAAATTCCACAAAGCTTCGCATATTAAAAACGCAAGTTTAAAGTGCGTTCAAAGCGAATTGTCCATCCATTGCCCATTCACGTCACACTTTATGGTCTCCGGCTTAATGCAAGTTTAATTAACTCAGCTTGGCCGCAGCGGACAACGTAAAAACGCCCATTAAAAATGAAACACACAGCAGCGGAAGAAGTCCAAGGGTTATCTTAGTCATGACCTGGCAGGCGACTTGCAAATTTCATTAGATAATGTCAAGGTAAGGACTCTAAGGTGACATAAATAGCTCGTTCTGCTATCGCTAATGGGTACCAAAAGCGTCCTTGCGCGGAAAGGATGGGTTACATTCCATCTGCAAGAAATCACACGCCCAAAGACTCCAGGATTGCACTTCCAAGAAAAATTCGGCACGCGTATTAGAGTGTGATAGAACTAACTGTAGATTTCGTCGAGCAGAACCCGCAATTTCTTATGATAATAATGGTGTCCGATTCGAGAACAAAATCAAAGGTCAGTGGAAGAGCACGTGAAGAATTTTTTTAATTAATTGGTGTTGTCTTGACGTGATTTATAACCGAGAAGATTGTATCAAAATTCTTCGCCGTGAAATTTTTCCTCTATCTTGGCGATAAATCCACGAGTCACCACAATGACCCACTCATATGCACCCATGGTCGAGAAAGAGAGAAACCTTTTTTTAACCACTGGACTTAATTAGCTCCCAAACTAGGTGATCTGATTAATTTCCGCCAAAACCAACCAACAAACTCAGTTTGACCCTTCGCTGCCGCTCGTTAATTCCTCGAATGTATTTATTAGCGTTATCGCCGCGTTGAAACGCTGTTCCGTTACGAAAATGACGATTTTAATTAGAAGGCGTCGGATGACAAAAAATTTCAAATATCAAATGACACGTGCATCTGGGTCGCGTGAGAGGACCGAGATCCTATCTGTCACCTTTCGTTTCGAAATCGACGATTGTTGTTTATTGACAACGGGATCGGGTCGGCCTGGAAACCGAAAATCGCAGTAGGCGAAATTTTGAAAAGTTTGCACGGCCGCCGCGATTACACGAGCAACGACCTTCAGACGGTCGCGCCGTGATTTATTTTCCAGTTTGTGTAAATTTAGCACTAAAACATTATAATCTGTCATCATAACGAGCTAAGTATGATGTTTTTAATGATACGTAGGTAAATTTAAATGCGCGATTCTAGTGTCCTACCCGCATTCCGGTCAAGGTCAAAATTGTCGACGCGGTTTTTTGTTATGGTGAGTTGGCACATAAAATGCCGCATATTTAGAGAAAAAAGTTTTTAGAGGTTGTCTGGGATCGATTTTATTTGGATGAATAAATCATGTCTGACGACATTGCTGGGTTTTTAATGAATCCAAACATGAAAAAAACTGTGGAAATAATATTGAGAATCTGGTCAAAAACAACAATTTGGACGACAACAATTACTTGTTAGACAGTGCAATAAACTTCGCTAAATTTTAAACTGTGGAGTCTTTTAATGTGCTAAATTTAACATTTATTTCGGCTTTTACACCTCGAGATTTTCCTACTTATAGTTTTAGAAGAACCCAAATATTGTTGAAATTTTCGTTCTTTGACACTTAAATTTCACTCTTTAAAGTCTAAAATCAGCTTCACGGAGATTTCGAAACTCTTCATTCTAACTCATGAAACTTTCCCATACGACTCGAAGCTTTAGCTTTTGATTTTCGAGCTTTTCAGTCTTACAACTTCGACATCTAGAGATCCGAAATTATAGTTTCAACTTTACAGCTCTGATTTGAGCTTTAACATTCAAAAGCACAAACTCCGATGTTAATCTTGTCATTATTTCAAAGCTTTTACAATTGTTTGGTATTTTAAATTTCGAAACTTAGGCACAAAAAAGCAATAAAAAGGTACGAAAAAGGACGATCTACACAAAAAGGACGTAAGGTTACGAAAGTGCAAAAAGGTACAAAATGGAAAAAAATTCGGAAAGAAAAGATACAAAAAAAGTAAATAGATGATAACAAGCGATAAAAGAACAACAAACAAATCGATAGAAACAAAAAAGAGCTAAAAAGTGAAAGGGAGGAATAAAAATATACAAAAATGAATGAAAAATAAACAAAAAACAACAAAAATGGTGATAAAAAAGGAAAAAAGTGGGAAAAAAACAAGTGTTTTACCAACAATGGATCTAGTAGTTTCGAAATGATCTGTTTAATACATACCGACACAGACGACATACGGACAGACGGAATCAGGGGATCTATTTTTGCGTACTGAGGTCATGAAATGTCAAGAAATCATGAAAGTAGGCATTGGCTGGAAGTACCCTATTGCCACACTTCCTTAGTTTACGTTCGGAAAGTAAAACGCGGCCAAACAAAGGCGACAAAACAAATAAAAAATCGAAATGCGAAATGTTGAAAATTAAAATATCGAAAAATTGAAAAATCCAAAAATTAAAAAATTCTCAAAATTGAAATGAATTCCAAAAATTGAGAAATCGAAAACTTGAAAAATCGAGAAACGGAGATGTCAAGAAATCGAAACGTCAAAAAAACGTAAAATCGAAAAATTGAAAAACCGAAAAATCGAAAAGTAGAAAAATCAAAAAACTGAAAATAAATTGGAAAAATGAAAAATCTAAAAATCTAAAATTTAAAAATCGAAAATTAAAAAATCGAAAACCCAAAATTCAAAAAACCGAAAAATTGAAAAATTGGAAAAGTGAAGAATCGAAAAACTGAGAAATCGAAATATTCATAAACCGAGCAATCAAAACATCGAACAATTGAAAAACAGAGAAATCGAGCAATGGAAAAGTCGAGAAGTAGAAATATCAAGGAATCGAAATAGTCCAAAATCGAAAAATCAAAAAGTTGAAACTGAAAAATTGAAAATTAAAAATTAAAAAAAAATTTAATCTAAAATTAAAAAAGTCGATAAATCAATAAATCGAAAAATTAAAAATTCAAAAAACCGAAAAATCTAGAAATCGAAAAATTCAAAATTTAAAAAATCGAAAATTTGAAAAATTGGAAAATTGTGGAACCGAAAAACTAAAATATCTATGAATTGAAAAGTTCCAGAACTGAAATGATGAAAAATTGGGAAATCGGAAAACTGGAAAATCGAAAAATCAAAAACTCGAAAAACCAAAAAATCGAAAAAGCGGGAAATCAAAAAACCGAAAGAAATCGAGAATTTGAAAACTCCAGAACTCTTTAAAAGTACATATAAAAAAACGAAAAATTGGAAATTAAAATAATTCCATAAATCGGGAAACCGAAAAACTGAAAAATTGAAAAATGTATAAAATCTAGAAATCGAAAAATTCAAAAGTCGAAATATCGAAAAATTGAAAAATCGAAGAAAAATTGAAACATTCCGAAATTGAAACATTGAAAAACTAAGAAATCGAAGCATTGCAAGTTCCAGAAATCGATAAGTCGAAAAATTGAAAAATTCAAAATTTAAAAATTCGAAAATTTGAAAAATTGGAAAATTGTGGAACCGAAAAACTAAAATATCTACGAATTGAAAAGTTCCAAAACTGAAATGATGAAAAATTGGGAAATCGGAAAACTGGAAAATCGAAAAATCAAAAACTCGAAAAACCAAAAAATCGAAAAAGCGGGAAATCAAAAAACCGAAAGAAATCGAGAACTCTTTAAAAGTACATATAAAAAAACGAAAAACTGAAAAATTGAAAAATTGAAAAATCGAAAAATGTATAAAATCTAGAAATCGAAAAATTCAAAAGTCGAAATATCGAAAAATTGAAAAAACGAAGAAAAATTGAAACATCCCAAAATTGAAACATTGAAAAATTAAGAAATCGAAGCATTGCAAATTCCAGAAATCGATAAGTCGAAAAATTGAAAAATTCAAAATTTAAAAAATCGAAAATTTGTAAAATCGGAAAACTGAGGAATCAAAAATTAAAATATTGATGAACTGAAAAATTTCAAAACTGCAATGATGAAAAATTGGGAAATAGGAAAACTGAAAAATCGAAAAATCTAAGAGTCGAAAAACTAAAAAATCGAAAAAGCCAGAAATTAAAACAGCGAAACCTCAAAAAAATGAAAAATTGAAATCGGGAAATCGAAGTAGCTCAAAATCGAAAAGTAAAAAATTGAAAAATCAACAATTTAAAAGTATAAAAAAAGGTAGGTTGGAAATTAAAATAAATCGATAAATCGAAAACTAAAAAATTGAAAAACCAAAAATTTTAGACTGACAAATCGAAAAATCGAAACATTAAAAACTGAAAAATCTAAAATATAAAAATTCGAAAAATCAAGAAATAGAAATATTGAAGAACTGAAAAATCGAGAAATTGAAATATCTAAAATTGAAAAATAAAATACAGAAAAATTGAAGAATTGAAAAATTGAAAAATCACGAAATTGAAACATCAAAAAACGAAAAATTGAAAAACCGAAAATGTATAAAAGCTAGAAATTGAAAAATTGAAAAATCCCAAAACTGAAACATTGAAAAATTAAGAAATCGAAAATTTGAAAGTTCGAGATATCGAAACGTCGAAAAATTGAAAAACTGAAAGAAGAGATTATCCTAAAATTTCGATTTGTTTTGCCTCGGTGTAAATTTGAAGACAGATTTGTAAAAAACAAATCCACAAGTATATTATTTTAAAATTTTAAACCCTACTTATTATGAAAAAATTGACGGGAACACATTTACATGAAATTCTTAATATAACTATAAAATTTGACAACAATCGATCCAGCACTTTCGGAGATTATCTCTCTAATAAAAATCCAGATGGCAGACACACGGACAGACTGACAGACAGACAGACGGACGGACGGACGGAAACGGGAGACCTATTTCTTCGTACTCTAGTGGTCATGAAACGTCGAGAAAAAGTAGTGAGTCGGCCGACGAACTCGAGTACAATAGTTCCTTCATTTACGCTCGGAAAAAAGCCAGAAAGGAAATGTACAAAAAAGGTAAAGAGATGGTAAGAAGGGATAAAAGAACAACAAAGTCCAAAAAATGTATAAAAAAAGTAGTATAAAAGAGGCAACAAGAAACGAGTAAAAATGGCAACAAAAAAATGAATAGAACCAAAACAGAGGGTGAAAAAACGAAAAATTCAGGAATAAATAGAAATAAAAATGAAAAAAATACAACCACAAAAAGTGGCAAAAAAGTCTTTTACTACGCAAAATTTGGAGGTGATGCCATCACATTATTGGTGGGAATAATTAGACAAACTTTGGTTAGCGTTTACCATCTACACAATATTTTTAAAATACATATAAAATTTGACATCACTCGGAAATTATCTGCTTAATAAATATGGAGACAGGGAACAGACGACAAACAGTCAGACAGAAGGAAACGAGAGACCTGCTTTTCCTACTCTTGGGGCCATGAAACGTCAAGAAAACATGAAACATGTTACAATTATTCCTTAGCTAAAGATTGGGTAGTAAAAAGGCGAAAAAAAAAACAACCAAAAACAACGAAAAAAGGAGACAAAAAAGATGCCAAAATAGCGAAAACTTGTCTCGGCCGTTCAAAGCTTTGTCGTTATTTCAAATCTTTCACAATCCTTGTGGGTTTTAAGTTTAGAAACTTCACTATTTATTTGGAAGCTTTAATTCAGGAACTTAGAATTTGAAACTTTGGCACTGCTTTTTTTAGATTTTATATTTCCCTTTTTCGATTTATAGGTTCCTAGTTTCAAAGTTTCAGTGTTATTTTTGAATCTTGAACGTTTATATCTCTAAACCGTAGTTTTTAGTTTTTAGATCCCGAGTTGTCTACTTCATTTTTAAATTTGAGCTTTTAAACACCAAAGTTTTAACCTTCAGTGCTCGCCTTTTCTAGATTTAAATCTTTAAGCTTTGTTGTTAAATTTTGAAACTTTCGATTTAAATTTGAAAAGTTTAGTTTCTGATTAATTTTGGCCACGAAACCAAAATCCACTTCAGATTTTTCATTGTTAAATTTCAAATATAAACTTGCTGTTTTAAAGCTTCTAAATTTCAAAGCTGCAGTCCTTATATATTAATGCTCAATGTTAAAACTCCGGATTAAGCTCTGAAAACTGAAATATGGACTCCTGATTTGAAAGTTCTCTACTTTCAGAAACCGTTGAAGTTAGAAACCAGAGCTTAAATTTTTCCTTCATTTTGCGCCGCCAAGTGTCAAAAAATCTAAAATTACAAAGTTGCAACGCGCTTTAAGCTGCCCTTTGTTTCCTGCCGGCCTCAGCAGCCGAGTTTCATGTTTCAGTCCGGCGTCTGAAGCCGCCTGAAAAAACGACCCAACAAACTCCGGCCGGCAAAGCGCGGCAGGTTTATGGGGTACTTAAAATCAACTATAAGATTATCAAGATCTGTTTATGGCTAGAACAAGTGCGATAATTTATGGGGCGGTGGGCCGTATGTAGGGCCTTAACAGTCCCGTCCCCGCTAATTTCGCCTTTTTACGACTACGCCGAGGAATTATCTAAAACGTGTTCATTATGTCGGCCAATTTGTACGCGATTAAGGCTTGAAATAGTTGTCAAGGAAGTTTAATACAAAAGCGACGGTCGTAAATTACACAACTAATGAACCCAGTCGCGCTTTTCATTGCGCTTCTAATTTTTTTCCTTCGCGTTCGTCATTAATTAAGCGTTTCTAATTAAAAGTTCATCGAAAGCTCGTTATTATTTTTTCTAAGCGAGGATTTATTCCAGTTTTCACGGGGACGCTGCTCCTGAAACGGCGCGACATCATGACCGGAGTTGATGACGCTTAGATAACCAATTAAAATTAAACAAACCGAACCGGTCATGGTTAAGACGTCGGAGAAAATTGCTAAGATTGCCTTGGAAACTATTATTTGTCCCAGAAGAGTTAACGACGTTTACCTGAGACGAAGAGAACTTAAATCAACGAGCTGTCACTTATTATCCCCGCAACACCCCGAAAAATCTTATATAAGATAACAATAACTCGAAGCGTCATATTTAACCTCAAAACCTGCCGCTCCACCTTAAAAAAATCACCATGACGACTTATTTCTGCCGTCCATAAAAAGCGACCTGGCAATCGAGTTCTTCCTCTGTAAAACTAGACACACGCCAGGAATGGGAAGATCGAGATGGCTGGGCTGAGAGGGTTCATGGCCCGCTAGATGTCGCAGGTCACGTGAATAGTTATCAATCAAGAGTGCGTGGTGAGAGGAGGCGCGCCTCTTTCAAACTCGGCGAAAATGAGCTCAACGAGATAACTGAAATCAGACCGTCGGAGTTTCAGCGTCCAGTAGCGCGCGAATTAGGAGTCTGGAATAAGAAAACATATAAAGTAGTCGCGAGATTGGCTCGTTAATTTGTCAGAATGTGTAAACTGCCGAAATTCTTGAATAGACATAAATTGGGAGGGGTTCCCGCTGTGATTTCGCATCGAAATCACTACTAGAAATTCCCGTTTAGGTTTGAATACATTCCGGCGAAACTATAATAAAAATTAACGTGCGAAAATGCGAGGGAATTAATAAGACGGGAGGTGATTTGGGAGGAAGTTTTAATAGGCCGCGGGAGTGATTTATGACAGTCGTGTTATTTTTTGTAAACAAGGAAACTGGAATTCCGAAATGACACAAAGACGCCACTGTGTGCTTGACATGACAACATCTACCGGGCATGATTTTAGTCGTTCTTAAACCGACTGTAGAAAACATTGATTTTAAGCTTAGTGTTTTCTTCGGTGTAAAAATTCCACCAATTTCTGCAATCTCGATGACTCTTGATTGAAATTTCCGAAAATCGCTCCTAATCGCATACCTTCCGAAAAAAATTCCAATAAAATGCAAAACCGCCGTAAACCTCCTCCCAAGAACTGCGCCTGGGAACCCGACTGTCCAAATCCTAAATTAGCCAAGTTGATGTAACTGCCTTTGAGATAACGATCGGTCGATAAATAAAATATCTAATAGCCGCTCGTACATTTTTCAGTTTTTTCGGCTCTTTCGGGCACTTTCGCGTCCACCTATCCGTTGACCCTCGGACCAATTCATCGATTGGTCCGGCGAAACTTTATGTGTTTCGCTAGGCGGCGATACGTTGAAAAGTCTGATTTATCGTTTTCTTATATCACCCAGTTGCCCGACGAAACGAAAGCAATAAAATATGGCAACGAGCTTTTTGATGATTATGTTAATGAGTGACGAAACGGAGCGCAGGGCCGGACCGCGTACCTATTTGTTATTATTTATTAGGCCGCGAGTGCGTCGATAACGCGTGGCTCATACACAATACCAAGTGAATGACCTTCTTCTGTAACACCGTCCAGAAGAGATAAAAACTCGTGTAGCTATCGGCAGCCATATATAAATGTGTATAAAATAAATTGCGTCCGGTTGTCCGACCAACCTTTGCATTCGCTGATGGCTTTTTTCTAATCTAGTTGCGTCGGTCAATGGAAATGTCACGGGGCACGGCGGCATCTGGACGGTAATGACAGCCATTTTCGGGACGGGTAAACGCTACTGTGTTTAGCTTTACGACAGCGGTGGACTGCGAGATGAACCGACTTTGGTGATGGGGGTCGGTGGACATTTTATGAGACCACGAGATTAATTTGGCCCATTTTTTTACTTATTCTTTGATTTTCTTAGTACATAATTATTTTAAATATCGTGTTGTTGAAAATAGATATGTATACATTAAGAAAACGAAGCTAATAATTAAGCCCCACCCACCCGCCCCTATCTCAGTTGTGATGAATTTTTTATTCGTTGTCAGATAGAGGGGCGGAGTTTAAATACAAAATCGATATTTTCTTACCAAAATTTACTCTTTTAAACATGTTTCTTTTTCTTCTTCTATTCAATTTTTAAGAAGTGACCTAAACTGAAGTGTATTTGGCATTTCTTAGCAATGCATTTTATTCTGGGGAATTTGCGAGAACTTCCCACACTTCTGAAGTATAGTCCAACAAATACTGCTTCTCTGAAAAATGATAAAATTTGATTTTGCGGAATTTACCTATACTTTTTCGTTATAACCTATATCAAATAATAACAATATAGAATTCACAGTGTAATAGAAAAAAGTAGGTTTCAGCTTCTTAAAAAAGAAAGTTGGGAGCTCCGAGAGAATTTAATATCCTTAAAAACACACTTGGCGCCCCCCAGAAGATTTTACATTTTTAAAAAAGATCGTTGGGACCTCCGAGAAGGTTTTACATTAAAAAAAAAAAGATGGGACTCCCGAGAAGGTTTCACATTAAAAAAAAGACACATGACGTCCCCGAGAAGGTTTTACATTTTTAAAAAAGACCGTTGGGACCCCCGAGAAGGTTTTACATTAACAAAATGGACAATTGGCGCACCCGAGAAGGTTTTAAAATTTTAAAAAACACAGTTGGGACCTCCGAGAAGGTTTCACATTAAAAAAAAGACATTTGGGGTTCCCGAGAAGGTTTTACATTTTTAAAAAAGACCATTGCGACCCCCGAGAAGGTTTTACATTAACAAAAAAGACGGTTGGTGCCCCCGAGAAGGTTTCACATTAACAAAAAAGACAATTGGCGCACCCGAGAAGGTTTTACAATTTTAAAAACGATCGTTGGGATCCCTGAGAAGGGTTCCCATTAAAAAAAGACACATGGCGCCCTCGAGAAGGTTTTACGTTTTTTAAAAATACAGTTGGGACTCCCGAGAAGGTTTTACATTGACAAAAAAGACGTTTGGTGCCCCCGAGAAGGTTTTACATTTTTAAAAATGATCGTTGGAATCCCTGAGGAGATTAAAAAAGATTAAAAAAGACACATGGCGCCCTCGAGAAGGTTTTACGTTTTTAAAAAAGACCGTTGAGACCCCCGAGAAGGTTTTACATTTTTAAGAAAGATAGTGGGCGCCCCCGAGAAGGTTTTACATTAAAAAGACACATGGAGCCCTCGAGAAGGTTTTACATTTTTAAAAAAGACCGTTGGGATCCCCGAGAAGATTTTACATTTTTAAGAAAGATAGTTGGGACACCCGAGAAGGTTTTATATTAACAAAAAAGACATTTGGCGCCCATGAGAAGGTTTTACATTTTTAAAAAAGATCGTTGGGACCCCCGAGCAGGCGCGGATCCAGGGGGGGGGAGCAATGGGTGCAATTGCCCTGACACAGGACCGAGGTACTTTATTTTGACCAATTTCAAAATTTTGAAATCGCATTTCATTTTGTAAATACAGTACCTACAACCTCTATAATCCGAATTCACGATTATCCGACCATCCAGTAATCCGAACACAGGCTATTTGAAGTCGATGCTTCTTTAATCCGAACAAAAACTCTACAATATGAACTGAACTTGGAAACACGCACCTACTTGCAAAAATGACGCAAGATCTTTCTACATATGTATGGAGTATTTTGAAATTTTTAAAAATTGCCATATTTCAACGCACTGAATTAATTATTATCCAATTCTGGAAAAAAGGTTGAAGTTATCGAAGAAATGAGGCCCGAAATCTACAAGAAAAGGTATTTAGGTAGTTAAATTTCGAAAATCGTTGAAAATAGGTCGAAATTTGCATGAGGAACATTTTATTTTTGAAAAAATTTCCTAAAAATTCTAAAAAAATTCAGGGATATGTATATCCCGACGTTCTGATTCCAAATATAGCATGTTAATGGTAACCGAGCAATATTTTCGAAAATTCGGTGTGAAATTCGAATTTTTCGGAATTTTTAAAATTGCCATAAGTATTTCAACTGGACGAATGTGGAAAAAAGGTTTAAGTTATCGAAGAAATGAAGCCAGAAGTGACTTCTGAGGTCCAAAATCCACAAGAAAATCTATTTAGTTAAATTTCGAAAATCGTAGAGAATACATAATGGAAAATTACATTTTTGAAAAATTCGTCTAAAAATTCTGAAAAAATTCAGGGTGTTGATTCCAAAAAGATAGCGTGTTTATGGTCACGGAGTAATATTTTTTTAGAATGTAGTTATTATCCATTGTTGCTTAAGAATTCTTTAATTTTGTTTAATAAAATTAAGGTTTATTTCTTGAAGTTTGTTTTCAACTGTGTATGAAGTTGTTATTCAATTTCCTTTCAGATTTTTGGGAAAATCGCTGATCCGAACAAATCGTTAATCCGAACACACCTTTTTCCCAATTAATTCGGATTATCGAGGTTCTAGTGTACACGACGAAAACAACCAAATGTCACCCATGTTATGTGAAAAAGAGTACCTATACTAGTTAAAATTTTATAATTTTTTTTGTTTAGAACGCATTTCTGGAAAATAGGTGAAATACCACAAAAATTGCCCCTACCTAAACGAAATCCTGTATCCGCGCCTGCCCCCGAGAAGGGTTCACATTAAAAAAAGACACATGGCGCCCTCGAGAAGGTTTTACATTTTTAAAAAAGACAGTTGGGACCCCCGAGAAGGTTTTACGTTTTTAAAAAAGACCGTTGGGTCCCCCGAGAAGGTTTTATATTTTTAAGAAAGATAGTTGGGACCCCCAAAAAGGTTTTCCATTAATAAAAAAGACATTTGGCGCCCCCGAGAAGGTTTTACAATTTTAAGAAAGACATTTGGGACACCCGAGAATTTTTACATTAACAAAAAGACATTTGGCGCCCCCGCTCATTTATTAAGTACAATTTTGAAAGGGGATTAATTATTTAGGCAGTTTTTTAAACATTTGGGCGATTACATTGGACAGTTAATAATTCACATGGGCAATATTAAATTTTTTATGCAGTAATTGAATAATTGTTGCAGTAAAATTTGGCCAGCATTATAAAAGGATATGATTAATCATTTAATCCTACATGGGCAGTGCAATTATTATTTGAGCGGTAAAATGATTGAATGGGCAGTTAAATAAATAAGTTGTAGAAGCTAAATCTTATTTTGGTTGAAAAAAGCGGTACAGATGCGTTAAGGTAGGCGTCAGTTGATTAGCTTCGTTCATTAGTGCAGTTCAGAGCACCGATTTAACGTACATTTGTATTATTTTTGACTTCTGATCGCCAGTATTATGAAGAAAAACACTGATAGCGAAAAAGAGTTTTCTTCAACTTTCCTGTTGTTGAAAGAAAACTCCATATATAAAAAAAAAAACAAAAATTAAGCCCCACCCATCCGCCCCGATCTCAATTGTGATCAATTTTTGATTCCTAATCATACCAAAGGGTCGAGTTTAATTGCAAAATCCTCATTTCTCTACAGGAAATTATCATATGAAATATGTTTTTACATCAATATTTCTCTAAAAAATTGTACCGTTTTAAAAACATAATTCATATGGCAATTTCTTATAGAGAAATGAGGATTTTGCAAACTAAACTCCGCCTTTCAGCACACGATGAATAAAACATTAATCACAACTGGGGAGGGGTAGGTGGGCGGGGCTTATATTTTGTCGATTTTTTCTTAATATACGAAGTCTTCTTTTTCCAACAAGAAACTGAAAACATGTTTAACGTTCCTGTTGTTGAAAGAAAACTCCATATATTAAAAAGAAAAAACAAAAATTAAGCCCCACCCACCCGCCCCGATCTCAGTTGTGATAAATTTTTGATTCCTAATCAGACCAAAGGGCGGAGTTTAATTGCAAAATCCTCATTTCTCTACAAGAAATTATCAAATGAAATATGTTTTTACGTAAATATTTGTCTAAAAAATTCTACCCTTTGAAAAACATATCTCATGTGGCAATGTTTTGTAGAGAAATCAGGATTTTGCAAACTAAACTCCGCCCTTCAGCCCATGATGAATAAAACATTCATCACGATTGAGAAGGGGTGGGTGGGCGGGGCTTATATTTTGTCGATTTTTTCTTAATATACGAAGTCTTCTTTTCCCAACAAGAAACTGAAAACATGTTTAACTTTCCTGTTGTTGAAAGAAAACTCCATATATTAAAAAAAAAACAAAAATTAAGCCCCACCCAGCCGCCCCGATCTCAATTGTGACAAATTTTTGATTCCTAATCATACCAAAGGGCGGAGTTTAATTGCAAAATCCTCATTTCTCTACAGGAAATTATCAAATGAAATATGTTTTTACATAAATATTTGTCTAAAAAATTCTACCCTTTGAAAAACATATCTCATGTGGCAATTTTTTGTAGAGAAATCAGGATTTTGCAAACTAAACTCCGCCCTTCAGCCCATGATGAATAAAACATTCATCACGATTGAGAAGGGGTGGGTGGGCGGGGCTTATATTTTGTCGATTTTTTCTTAATATACGAAGTCTTCTTTTTCCAACAAGAAACTGAAAACATGTTTAACTTTCCTGTTGTTGAAAGAAAACTCCATATAATAAAAAAAAAACAAAAATTAAGCCCCACTCACCCGCCCCGATCTCAGTTGTGATAAATTTTTGATTCCTAATCAGACCAAAGGGCGGAGTTCAATTGCAAAATCCTCAATTCTACTCTTTTAAAAACATATTTCATATGGCAATTTCTTGAAGCGAGATGAGGGTTTTGCAAACTAAACTCCGCCCTTCAGCTCATGATGAATATAACATTCATCACAACTAGGAAGGGGTGGGTGGGCGGGGCTTATATTTGGTCCATTATTTCTTAATATACGAAGTCTTCTTTTCCCAACAAGAAACTGAAAACATGTTTAACTTTCCTGTCGTTGAAAAAAATTCTATATATTAAAAAAAAAAAATTGAAGAATCAAGTGTTATTTCGCAACAAATGATTAAGGTACACCTTTTTTTAACAGGGTGGGAGGTCATTGCACGAGGCGAAGCCGAGTGTAAATAATCCACTCGTGTAAAAACAGTATACATATTATTATACGAGTTGTACAAGAAGCGTATTATTTCTATTTTGTTGCACAATTTCAATAAAAAGTTTAAAATTTCTACTTACAAAAATCCACTTTAGTGTTATGTGTGACGTTCATTATGACACTGTTTTTAATGTTATAATGAACTTGATTTAAAAATATATACGAACTAGTTACTTTTGCAGTAAAATGTGTTCTTTATTTCACTTAAAATCGACAATATTTTAAAATACTACTAGATTTTTCATCAGTCACGTAAAATTTTTATTTATTCTACCACCCAACTAGATTTGCATGCATTCAAGGATTTATTGAAGTACTCATTTCAAAATATGTGTCTCCCCGTTTTTATTTTTTTTTTGCTGCTCATATTTTACCGCTCAATATGTTATTAAACAATGATAGCCATTTTGAAACGACGTCATCACATTATTGGTGGTGATGATTAAACAAATTTTGGTTAGCGTTTTACCATCTACGTGATATTCCTAATATAAATACAAAATTTGGCAACAATCGGCCCAGTACGTTCGGAGATTATCTGTTTAATAAAAGTCCGGGACGCCAGACAAACGGACAGACAGACAGACGGACAGACAGACAAACAGACGGGAACGGTTGCTTACGCTCAGGAAGTAAAAAATTAGGTTGGCGTTGCGTCACGAAAACAAATGAAGCAAAACTTTTTTTTAGGAATAATTAGAGCACAACTTCTTGTACCCCGATACCTAATTTCACTTAATTTGTGCAACTGGTTCTCAAGATATTAATTTACAAAAATATACAACTCTCTTCATTCCAATTACTACGCTTAATATTGTTCGGTCTTATCTTAGCAAGTACTAGCCCCGCCCACCCGCCCTCTGTTTTCTTAGAGGGTATAACATTTGCCAAAATCAGTCTTATCTTAGGAAGTACTACTGTGCCTGTGTACAGTGTATCAGATGAATTTTATTTAAAATACATAATTTATTTTGCCATTTCAATCAGAACATAATTAGAACACAACTTCCTGTTCCCATATTTCTAATTTCAGGTGATTTGTACAATCGATTCTCAAGATATTTAACCATTTCTATACATTCTAGCGACGATCTACGTAACTTAGTGACATAATGGGCAGCGAAAATTAGATCACAAATAAAAAAACAATTGAAAGCTTTCGATAATAATGTTCACCGCAAATTATTGCTAAAAAAATTGAATAGTTACAATGAACCAAATTATAAGCCACAGTACAAAAAGTAATTAATTTAAATGTACATCTAGCGAAAAAGCCACCTCTGGCGTCCCACAGGGCAGAATCCTCGCTCCGTTATTGTTCCTCGTATATATTAACGATCTGACGGATAACATTAACGATCTCAATTTAAATATAACAAAGTAATAAAAACTAAACAATGTATTTTTGTACCTCTTGTGTGTGTCACAGTCCTATAAAAAATTCTCCCATCGGTAGCCCCACCCCGCGACCCTCCACGCGCTCGCCGCCCGCCCCGGCATCGAACTCTCCCGTTCGCTTCCTCGCAACGCCCTTGCTAGGTCGCACACACACGCACGCGAGGAGCGGCAGCGCTGTCTTTGGGGGCACTCGGAGTTCAGGGCGCGGCTGTGACCCGCAGCCACTCGGCAGGGCCGCGCCCCGCGCTCGCGAGGTCACTCGCCGGCTGAACCAGATCAGATCGGCTAAATAACCTGTCCTGTCTTGTATTGACCACCGGTGAACGGGCTCATGCACCACGGTCGCTGCATTCCTGCCCGGCTACCGGTCTGCAGGGACGACTTCATTACGGTCCTGGTGATTTCGATGCGACGTCGCAGCGGGAACCGCGACGCCGCCCGCCCGGATTTCGCCGGACGATTTTCGCCGGACGAGCCAGTTATTTATGGGACGCTTTTATGGGTTCGCGCGCTACCGAGCCGAAGTGCGCCGTATGCAAATTGGTTAATGGGTGTATAAATATCGGCGGGATGGGGAACGGTGCGTGGAGGTGAGGTTTTGTTGTGGGTAGATGGTACAGATGGCTTTATTTTAGAGGAAATGAGGTGGTTATGGGTGAATTGGTTCGTGTTGGAGATTGCTGGCGTCGACGATGAGAATAAATTAACGAAATATGCATTCGGACAATGTCCGTAAGGCGGTTTTTCGGTTCTGGTCTATCACCTGGTAACTACTACAAAGGCGTGATAATGACACTCTGATATATAATTTTGTATTATAAAAATTTAGGAACTGAAGCATCCAATACTATTGCACGACAGTTGTAGAAGTTCCTAATCAGTGTATAGGGTAAAAAAATCAAGGCGGATTCATAAATCACAGGTACACTGACTACAATTACAGTTACAAAACCCATCACAGCCTAGTAACAGGTATATCGAAACTTCGCTGGATTAAAATAGCGCCTTTCATTTTACAGTTGCTGGATGACGTTCTCCGAATAAAAAGTTGCACTTTTTTCAATAATTTTTTATTTATTTACACTAAAAATCATGCAACCAATTAAGCCATAAAACCCCACTCGTCCCAATCTAAACAAACCTTTCCGACCAGCAGTGATGAAATCCTCAAACAAGCCGGACACCTGTACGACTCGGACTTTTATAAATAACAGAAGGTTACAGTTTAGCGTTTTACGATCCGTTGATTCTACAAGCAATTAACAATCTTCCCGTTGAAAAAAACGAGAAAGAATTATGAAAACGCGGTAAGTCTTGAGGCTCGTGTTAACACGACACCGTTCAGTTTCATCGCCGAAAAAACTGCATTAGCGTAACACCACTTTTTCTCCTAGTCCGAAACGAATCACCGCCATTAGAAAGAAAAATAAAATGGCCGACGGATATACGAGCATGTTGACTTACACAGCTGCAAGCGATCACTTTTTTAAATATAATAATATCTCTCGATGCCGGAAATGACCTAAGAGAGTAATACGTGGAGCCTTTATAGCTCACCGGATTATTTATTAAGAACCGCAACTTGTCCAGTAGTTAATGCACTATAAAGGCATTTGATCCTTATAAACACAAACGAGTTTGCGCTTAATTAATATGTTTATCTCGGGGGCTTTAATCATCCCGACTTTTCCCCGATAACAAACTCAGTCCGAAACAACTCCATCTAAAACGAAAAACAGAGCGAAAATTTTTATGAAAACTTAGATGCGTTGAACCCCCAGTGTTCATAACCGTAAAGCGTGCATATTATGGAAGACTTCTCGGTCTGGATCACGTAGGCTTTGATAATTTAGTTGTCGTGCAGAGGCGCAGGACGTGCCAGAATCCGATCCAGATGAGACAATTTTGAGTGGTTGTGTGCGGTGGGCCGATGGTGGGCAATTTCGTGGAATTATGCGATTCGAACCATGTTAATCGATCATTGTGGCTGTGTATTATTGGGACGCGGTGGATGGATGGGTTACGGACACGTTTCGTTATTGTTACGGTCGCGTTCGCTATTTTAATTCAGGCTGCAGAGTGTGGAAAAGTCGATTATTGCCGAGATGTGTTATTAGATGTTCGGCGGAATTCCTGAGATTCCGTGTACGGCCGGAGCAGAACGGATTACTGAATTAGCGTTTCGAGAAATGGGTATTAGTACAATGTAACAATGGGAGTTGTTTATTTAAGTGTGCAGGCGGTAGTTTTGATTTTTGATTATAACATGAGAATGAATAGGTTTTGTTCTCAGAGGTACACTTGATCTGATTTTTTTCCAGAAATTCAAAAATCTATCTATAGACTGTTCCTGGTTTTCTAGCATGAGAAATGTATCTACTTCTTCTAAATATGAAATTTTAAGTACGTTTTTGAATTTTTAAAATTCTTTATTTCTAGAACAGTTTTTTTGGAAAAAATGTTGCACGATTTCACAAATAATACCGTAATGATTTGCTTTGTGTTCAAATTGTATATCTCTCAGCAAAAGAATTCATATGAATAACAGAAGATTTTATTCTCAGAGGTATCTTCGATCCCATTTTTTAAACAGATTTTTTCCAATAGTTCAAAAAGCTGTAGACTGTCCACAGTTTTCGAACATGAGAGATTTTCTTTTATTTCTTCAAAATATGAAATTTTAAGTCTGTTTTTGAAGTTTTTGAAAAAAAAATTTCTATAATTTCACAAACATTACAAGGTAAAAAGCTGTAATGATTTGATTTGTGTTCAAATTGTGTGCCACTCAGCAAAAAAATAGAACAGTGAATTCGTAAACTGTGATTCTTTATTAGTCATAAAATCCAATGATTTCTGATTAATCACATGAATAACAAAATTTTTTTCTCAGAGGTATTCTTGATATGAAATTTTTTAATCCTGATTTTTTCCAGTTATTCAAAAATATGTAGATTTCCCTCAGATCTCTAGGATAAGAAATGTATCTACTTTTACCAAATATGAAATTTTAAGTACGTTTACAATTTTTCAAATTTTTTATTTCTACAAAAGAGATTTATGAAAAAAATGTTTCACGATTTCACAAATAATACTGTAATTATTTGGTTTGTAGTCAAATTGTGTATCCTTCAGCAAAAGAATTCATACGAATAACAGAAGATTTTATTCTCAGAGGTATCTTCGATTCCATTTTTTAAACAAATTTTTTTCAATAGTTCAAAAAGCTGTAGACTGTCCACAGTTTTCGAACATGAGAGATTTTCTTTTATTTCTACAAAATATGAAATTTTAAGTCTGTTTTTGGAGTTTTAAAAAAAGAAAATTCTATAATTTCACAAACATTACAAGGTAAAAGGCTGTAATGATTTGATTTGTGTTCAAATTGTGTGCCGCTCAGCAAAAAAATAAAACAGTGAATTCGTAAACGGTGATTCTTTAATAGTAACAAAATCCAAGTGGTGGCGATACTTTTGATTTCTGATTGGTCACATATGAATAACAACATTTTTTTCTCAGAGGTACTCTTGATATGAAATTTTTTAATCCTGATTTTTTCCAGTAATTCAAAAATATATAGATTGCCCCTGGATCTCTAGGATAAGAAATGTATCTACTTTTTCCAAACATGAAATTTTAAGTACGTTTACAATTTTTCAAATTTTTTATTTCTACAAACGAGATTTCTGAAAAAAATCTTGTACGATTTCACAAATAATACTGTAATTATTTGGTTTGTAATCAAACTGTGTATCGTTCAGCAAAAGAATTCATACGAATAACAGAAGATTTTATTCTCAGAGGTATCTTCGATCCCATTCTTTTAAACAGATTTTTTTCAATAGTTCAAAAAGCTGTAGACTGTCCACAGTTTTCGAACAAGAGAGATTTTTCTTTATTTCTTCAAAATATGAAATTTTAAGTCTGTTTTTGGAGTTTTTGAAAAAAAATTTCTATAGTTTCACAAACATTACAAGGTAAAAAGCCGTAATGATTTGATTTGTGTTCAAATTGTGTGCCACTCAGCAAAAAAATAAAACAGTGAATTCGTAAACGGTGATTCTTTAATAGTGATAAAATCCAAGTGGTGGCGATACTTTTGATTTCTGATTGGTCACATATGAATAACAAAATTTTTTCTCAGAGGTACTCTTGATATGAAATTTTTTAATCCTGATTTTTTCCAGTAATTCAAAAATATATAGATTTCCCCTAGATCTCTAGGATAAGAAATGTATCTACTTTTTCCAAATATGAAATTTTAAGTACGTTTACAATTTTTCAAATTTTTTATTTCTACAAAAGAGATTTCTGAAAAAAATTTTGCACGATTTCACAAATAATACTGTAATTATTTGGTTTGTAGTCAAATTGTGTATCCTTCAGCAAAAGAATTCATACGAATAACAGAAGATTTTATTCTCAGAGGTATCTTCGATGCCATTTTTTAAACAGATTTTTTCCAAGAGTTCAAAAAGATGTAGACTGTCCACAGTTTTCGAACATGAGAAATTTTCTTTTATTTCTTCAAAATATGAAATTTTAAGTCTGTTTTTGGAGTTTTTGAAAAAGTTGTTCTATAATTTCACAAAGATTACAAGGTAAAAAGCTGTAATGATTTGATTTGTGTTCAAATTGTGTGCCACTCAGCAAAAAAATTAGAGCAGTGAATTCCTAAACGGTGGTTCTTTAATAGTAATAAAATCCAAGTGGTGGCGATACTTTTGATTTCTGATTGGTCACATATGAATAACAACATTTTTTTCTCAGAGGTACTCTTGATATGAAATTTTTTAATCCTGATTTTTCCCAGTAATTCAAAAATATATAGATTTCCCCTAGATCTCTAGGATAAGAAATGTATCTACTTTTTCCAAATATGAAATTTTAAGTACGTTCATAATTTTTCAAATTTTTTATTTCTACAAAAGAGATTTCTGAAAAAATGTTGCACGATTTCACAAATAATACTGTAATTATTTGGTTTGTAATCAAATTGTGTATCCTTCAGCAAAAGAATTCATACGAATAACAGAAGATTTTATTCTCAGAGGTATCTTCGATCCCATTTTTTAAACAGATTTTTTTCAATAGTTCAAAAAGCTGTAGACTGTCCACAGTTTTCGAACATGAGAGATTTTCTTTTATTTCTTTAAAATATGAAATTTTAAGTCTGTTTTTGGAGTTTTTGAAAAAAATTTTCGATAATTTCACAAGTATTACAAGGTAAAAACCTGTCATTATTCGATTTGTGTTCAAATTGTGTGCCACTCAGCAAAAAATAGAACAGTGAACTCGTAAACGGTGATTCTTTAATAGTAATAAAATCCAAGTGGTGGCAATACTTTTGATTTCTGATTGGTCACATATGAATAACAAAATTTTTTTCTCAGAGGTACTCTTGATATGAAATTTTTTAATCCTGATTTTTTCCAGCAATTCAAAAATATATAGATTTCCCCTATATCTCTAGGATAAGAAATGTATCTACTTTTTCCAAATATGAAATTTTAAGTACGTTTACAATTTTTCAAATTTTTTATTTCTACAAAAGAGATTTCTGAAAAAAATGTTGCACAACTTGACACATAATACTGTAATTATTTGGTTTGTAGTCAAATTGTGTATCCTTCAGCAAAAGAATTCATACGAATAACAGAAGATTTTATTCTCAGAGGTATCTTCGATCCCATTTCTTTAAACAGATTTTTTTCAATAGTTCAAAAAGCTGTAGACTGTCCACAGTTTACGAACATGAGAGATTTTTCTTTATTTCTTCTAAATATGAAATTTGAAGTCTGTTTTTGGAGTTTTTGAAAAAAATTCGTTCTATAATTTCCCTAAGATTACAAGGTAAAGAACTGTAACGATTTGATTTGTATTCAAATTGTGTCCTACTCAGCAAACAATTTAGAGCAGTGAATTCGTAAACGATGATTCTTTAATAATAACAAAATGCAAGTGGTAGCGGTAGTTTTGATCTCTGATTGTCACAAATGAATAACAAAATTTTGTTTCAGAGGTATTCTAGATATGAAATTTTTTAATCCCGATTTTTTCCAGTAATTCGAAAATATATAGACAGTCCCTAGATTTCTAAGATAAGAAATGTATCTACTTCCTCCAAATATGAAATTTTAAGTACGTTTTTGAATTTTTCAAATTTTGTATTTCTAGAAAATGATTAAAAACAGAATATTACACGATTTCACAATTAATACTGTGATGATTTGGTTTGTGTTCAAATTGTGTACGTCTCAGCAAAATAATTCATATGAATAACAGAATATTTTGTTTTCAGAGGTGTCTTCGATCTCATTTTCTTAAACAGATTTTTTTTCAATAGTTCAATAAGCTGTCGACTGTTCACAGTTTTCAAACATGAGAGATGTTTCTTTATTTCTTCTAAATATGAAATTTTAAGTCTGTTTTTGGAGTTTTTGAAAAAAATCGTTCTATAATTTCACTAAGATTACAAGGTAAAGAACTGTAATGATTTGATTTGTGTTCAAATTGTGTCCTACTCAGCAAAAAATTTAGAGCAGTGAATTCGTAAACGATGATTCTTTAATAATAATAAAATGCAAGTGGTAGCGGTAGTTTTGATCTCTGATTGTCACAAATGAATAACAAAATTTTGTTTCAGAGGTATTCTAGATATGAAATCTTTTAATCCTGATTTTTCCAGTAATTCGAAAATATATACACAGTCCCTAGACTTCTAGGATAAGAAATGTATCTACTTCCTCCAAATATGAAATTTTAAGTACGTTTTTGAATTTTTCAAATTTTTATTTGTAGAAAATAATTAAAAAAAAACATTGCACAATTTCACAATTAATACTGTGATGATTTGGTTTGTGTTCAAATCATGTACCTCTCAGCAAAAGAATTCATATGAATAACAGAATATTTTGTTCTCAGAGGTGTCTTCGATCTCATTTTTTTAAACAGATTTTTTTTCAATAGTTCAAAAAGCTGTAGACTGTCCATGGTTTTCAAACATGAGAGATTTTTCTTTATTTCTTCAAAATATGAAATTTTAAGTCTGTTTTTTGAGTTTTTGAAAAAAAAACGTTCTATAATTTCACTAATATTACAAGGTAAAGAACTGTAATGATTTGGTTTGTGTTCAAATTGTATACCACTCAACAAAGGAATTCATATGAATAACAAACGGTTTTCTTCTCAGAGGTGCCTTCGATCTCATATTTTTTAAAACACTTTTTTTTAACAATTCAAACATCCGTAAACAGCCATGAAATTTTAAGTAGTTTTTTATAGTTTTTGAAAAAAATGTCAGCGATTTAACGAAGATTGCGAGATACATTGTATTGTAACGATCCGGTTTGTGTTCAAATTGTGTCCAACTCAGCAAAATAATCAGAGCATCGAATTCGTACACGGTGATTCCTAAAAAAATCAAATTCGCAATAAAATTAAAACAAAAATGCAACAGTTGCTGAAAGCTCACGTAAGGAAGTGCCATGGATTGTGAGCAAGACTGTATTAACAATTGATAGCCGTTACATAAAGCATTCTAATGTTAGTCGTATCTTTTAATTAATATTACGTCAAAAATGCATAATGACTCAATCGGCTATGTTAGAAAGTACTTAATGAAAGGAAGTATGTCGAGAAGTGTTTCCATAAAGTTCATTCAGGTAAAGCTGTGTAAATGATGTTTGTTTGTAATTATTGTAACATTATTAATTTAAAGATGTGCATAATTTCACATTTAACGGTTTAAATAATTCAGTTGAACAGACTCAGCAAATTATGGTCCCTTTTTCTGTGTAAATAATTGTGCCACAGCTGGCCATATAATCATGATTATGATAATCAAAAATTCAATGACAGGTGCTAAAGGTGTTTCACAAGTAATGAAATCTTCTGTCTCAGAGGTGCCCTAGATCTTGTTTTTTTTAATCGGAACTTATCCGTCCGATAAATTAAAAAAAAAGACATTTTTTTGCAAAATGGGATTTCTTTGAAAAAAAAAGATCAAAGTCGCTCTGAAATCAAAGTCCAATTGGTGGCGGTTACACAAAAGAGTCTAATGTTGGTCATATCATTAATTACCATTGCGTCAAAATTCATGATAATTCAATCGACCGTGTTAGAAAGTGTTCACTGAAAGTAAATGCGCCGACAAGTGTTCCTATATAGATCATACAATTAAAGCTATCCGAATGATGTTTATTTGATTGATTTAACTTAATGAAAGGTAGCACATCACATTGACCGGTCTAAGTAATTTATCTAAGCAAATTAAACAAATTAGAGTTAATGCTACACTTTTTTTCGTCTTTAAGAGTTTATAAAAAAAAAATGTGCACTCACCTTTCATTTCTACAACGTGCTATTAGTGACTTACGCTCACCGCGATCTTTACATGATATTTATTTAATTCAAATACGCAACTACATGGACACAGAAAATTCGAGCTTGCGGGTAAACTGCACGTCAGAATTGTAAAAAATATTTCGCTCCACTTTCTAATTACACGGACCATTTTAATTCGCCTTTTTCTACAATAAAGATTTGCATTAGGGTTAACAAGAACATCGAAAGCGAAATTATAGCGCCCGTCCATAAATATTTTTAATTGCTTTAATTGGACGTTTGCAAAATTGGTTGTAAAATCAACGAATCGTAAATGACAAAATAATGAAAGGTAAGCAATAACACTGACTACTGGAGCACAAAACACTTAAAACCTTTCATTATTGTGCAATTTGAGCACTTGTAAAAATAATTTGCTAATTTTGGTGTACTTATTATCTTATTAAATTAAAATCGCCGCTTTCCTCCTCGAATTTAGTACCCCGCCGCGGCTCATTAACGTATTAATACGCACACTTTACAATCTCAGCCCGACTTTCTCGATTTACTCCCGGAGTCAATAAACGATAAAATTTACGAACGAGGTAAAACCAACGTTACCTTAATGAAAATAGTTACTTTTAATTAACAATCAGATATTCACGAGGCTCTTGATTGGGCCGGATCAGATTACGTTCGTTGCGTTTATCTATGCGATAATTTTTCTTAAAGCACATGTTGATTTTATCGGCGGATCGTAAATTTTTCCTTTATGTTATAATTTAACATTAAAATTTATTAATGGTCGGGCATTTTCGAAGCCATGGTAGCTACCAGGCGTCGTAATTAGGTAGATAGCTCGAAGATCGTCGTTTAAAAGGCGATTTATCATCGATTGTCTTTGAAGGAATGCTCGCCCTGGCCTGGTTCCGTCAATCTGGTAAAGTTGTCGTTAATTGTGTCGTTCTCTATTTGGTCGTGACATATAGCATGGGTCGATTGCGAGTTTTGCGATTGCGAGATTGCGAAAAAGGAGGGAAGGAGAGGAACGACGGGAGCGAGGATGGATGCTCGAGGGTTCGTGCAGTTTGAACTGAAAGTTACGCTGGCGGGTTATGGGTGTGCTATAAATCAACCTAGATTTAAGTTGCTGTCAATTCCGGAACAAGTGGTGGTGATGTGGAGCGGAGGTTTGGCGGGCGTGGGATGAAAGTACACGCAGAACGTTATTTTTGCTGAAATGGACTTTGTCGAAAATTTTCGAATATCGATAACTATGACGAAAAATTGGTCGGAGGTTATTTCCCTCGTCCAATTTTTCAAGTTTTCACTTTAAAATTTTTGAGTTTTCCGATTTTCCATCTTTTGGATTTTTCAATTTTTAGATTTTGCAGTTTTTCGATTTGAGTTTCTCGAGTTTTCAATTTTTAATTTTTAAATTCTTCGTTTTTCAATTTTTCATTTTGGTTTTTTTTTCTCTATTTTTCAATTTTTCAGTTTTTCAAAGTTCTAATTCTATAATTTTCTCTTTTCAATGTTAAATATTTAAATTTTTGGATTTTTCAATTTTTCGGTTTCCGAATTTTCAATTTTAGATTTTTAAATTTTTTGTTATATCATTTTTTAGAATTTTCAGTTTCGCGATTTTTGAATTTTTTGTTTCTTCAATTTCTGATTTGCAATTTTTCTGGCTTTCATTTTAAATATGTAATGATGATTAAAATGCTTAAGATTTCTTCAATTTCTGATTTGCAATTTTTCTGGCTTTCATTTTAAATATGTAATGATGATTAAAATGCTTAAGATTTTTCAATTTTACGATTTTTGAATTTTTATATTTGTCAATTATTGAATTCCAATCCTTTTTCATTTATTCGATTTTTCAATTTTCGATTCACTAATTTTTTTCGAATCTTAAGTTTCAAATTTTCGTTTTTCAATGTATCAATTTTTCTTCGATTTTCCGTCAACTCACATCACGTCACGTAAAGTTAGGTCAGGTCATACCAGGTCAGGTCAGGTCATTTCAGGTTATGTCAGGTCATGATGATTTTTCATTTTATCGATCTTGAAATTTTTCGTTTTTTCAGTTTTTCGATTTTTCAACTTTTCAAACAAAAAAAAATGGAATAATTACAACAAAAAAAAGAAAAAAGTAGATAATGAAAACTGAAAAATCTATAATTGAAACTCAAGGACTTGAAAAATTCAAGAAACGGAAATTAAAAAATTGACAGATTAAAACTCGAGAAATTTAAATGTCGAAAAAGTGCAAAATTGAAAATTATAAAATCGAAAGTAAACAGAAAAAAATAAAGGAAATGAAAAAACAAAAAATTGTCATATAAAATTGAGAAAATGAAAATTAAAAAATCGGGAAAATGAAAAACGAAAAAATCAAGAACTTGGAACATTTGACGAAACGAAAATTTGAAAAATCGAAAAATTAAAAATTGAGAAACTGAAAAATCGAAAAATGAAAAATTGTAATAGCGAACTAAAATTGTAAAATTATAAATGGACATATTAAAGAAACGGAAATCGAAGTCGAAAAAGCTGAAATTTAGAGTCGAAAAACTGAAAAATCGAAAAATCGAGAAATCGAGGAGATGAGAAATCGAAATAATTAGAAATGGAGAAATACGAAAATCAAAAATCGAAAAATCGAAAAATCAAAAATCGATTAATCGAGAAATTGGGAAATCAAAAAACCGAAAATTTAGAACCGTCAAAAATGGAAAAATTAAAAAATCGAAAATAGGAAAATCGAAAACTCGAGATTAGTTTTTGGATTTTTCAGTTTTTCGATTTTTCAAATTTTCCTCCATTTTTCAATTTTCGATTCTTCAATTTTTCGATTTTCGATTTTTACTTTTTTGATTTTTCAACATTTCTATTTTTAACTTTAGGTTTTCAATTTTTTTGTATGTATTTTGATTTCTTTTTTAAATTTTTCGATTTCTCGATTCTTTCATTTTTAAATTCTTCAGTATGTCTATTTTACAATCCCTGAATTTTTAAATTTTAGATTTTTCATTTTTTGTGTTTTCACTTCGTCCGATATTCAATTTTAAGATTTTTTACTTTTTCGATTTTTCAATTTTAAAATTTTACAGTTTTTAACTTTTCGAGTTTTCGATTGTGGTTTACTTCGATTTCTCGATGTTTCAGTTTTCCAATTTTTCTTTGTTTCGACTTTTCGATTTCTCGGTTCTTCAAATTTCGATTCTTCAATTTTTCAGTGCACTTTTTTCGATTTTTCAATTTTTCAGTTCTCGACGTTTCTAAATTTTCGATATTTTTGATTTTCCTTTTACTAGATTTCTTGATTTTTCAGGTTTTAATTTCTCGACTTCTCGATTGTTCGATTTTTCAATTTTTTAATCCACCAATGTTTCGATTTTTCAAATTTTCAATATATTTGAATCTCAGATCTTCCAAATTCAATTTTTCGATGTTTCAGTTTTGGAAATTTTCAATTTTTCAGTTTTTCGATTCTTCAGTTTTCCAATTTCTCGATTTTTTGTTTTTCCTATTTCTCGGTTTCTTGGTTTTTCACTCTTTTGATTTCTCGATTTTGAAATTTTTCGATTTCTAATTTTTCGATGTTTCAGTTTTGGATTTTTTCAATTTTTTCTTTCATTTTCCAATTTTTCGATATTTCAGTGTTGAGATTTTTCACTATTTTGATTTTTTATTTTTCGATTTTTCTATTTCTCGGTTTTACTTCGATTTCTCAGTGTTTCAATTTTTGAATTTTAGATTTTTAATTTTTTCCCAATTTTTTGATTTTTTGATGTTTCGATTTCTCGGTTTCTCATTTGTTCAACTTCTCGATTTTACATTTTTCTGTTTGTGTTAGATTTTTCAATTTTTTCATTTTTAAGTTTTTAGGCCTTTCAATTGTTCAATTTCTTTGTTTCGTGAAGAAACATCGAAAAACCAAGATTCGATTTCCCGACCTTCCGATTTTTCAGTTTTGATTTTTCGATTTATTGGTCTCATGGTTTTTCGATTTTTCGGCTTTTCGATTTTTAGATTTTTCAACTTTCCAGTTTTTCGATTCTCAATTTTCATTTCAGTTTTGGAACTTTTCAATGTTTCGATTTTTTGATCTTTCGATTTCTCGATTTTTCAATTTTTCAATTTTTTAATGTTTCCATTTTTCAAATTTTCAAATATCTGATTTTTCGATATTTCAATTCTTCGATTTCTCATCGATTTATCGAGATTTCGATGTTTCGATCTTTTAATTGTTCGATTTCCTGATTTTTCGATTGTTTTTAATTCAAATTTTTCAGTTTTTTGAGTTCGAATTTTTCAATTTTTCGATTTTTAATTTTCGATTTTGGACGATTTCAATTTTCGATATTTCAATTTTTCGATATTTCAGTTTTGGAATTTTTCAATGTTTCGATTTTTTGATGTTTCGATTTCTCGAATTCTCGATTTTTCAACTTTTTGATGTTTTCATTTTTCAAATTTTCAAATTTCTGATTTTTAGATATTTCAATTCTTCGATTTCTCATCGACTTATCGAGATTTCGATGTTTCGATCTTTTAATTGTTCGATTTCCTGATTTTTCGATTGTTTTTAATTTAAATTTTTCAGTTTTTTGAGTTCAAAATTTTCAATTTTTCGATTTTTAATTTTCGATTTTGGACGATTTCAATTTTTGATATTTCAATTTTTCGATATTTCAGTTTTAGAATTTTTCAATATTTCGATTCTTTATTTTTTCGATTTTTTGACTTTCTGATGATGTTTCATTTTTCGTTTTTTCAATTTTTTGATGTTTTAATTTTTCAATTTTTAAAATTTCAGATATTTTATTTCCCGATTTTTCAAATTTTCGGTTCCTCATATTTCTATTCAAATTTTTCGAATTTTCAATTTTTCGATTTTTCAGTTTTTCGATTCCTCAGTTTTTCAATGGTTCGATTTTTTGATGTTTCGATTTCTCGATTTTTCAACTTTTTCATGTTTTCATTTTTCAAATTTTCAAATTTCTGATTTTTAAATATTTCAATTCTTCGATTTCTCATCGAATTATCGAGATTTCGATGTTTCGATCTTGTAATTGTTCGATTTCCTGATTTTTCGATTTTTTTAATTTAAATTTTTTAGTTTTTTGATTTCAAATTTTTCAATTTTTCGATTTTTAGTTTTCGATTTTGGACGATTTCAATTTTCGATATTTCAATTTTTCGATATTTCAGTTTTGGAATTTTTCAATGTTTCGATTTCTCGATTTTTCAATTTTTCAATTTTTTAATGTTTCCATTTTTCAAATTTTCAAATATCTGATTTTTCGATATTTCAATTCTTCGATTTCTCATCGATTTATCGAGATTGCGATGTTTCGATCTTTTAATTGTTCGATTTCCTGATTTTTTTGATTTTTTTAATTTAAATTTTTTAGTTTTTTGAGTTCAAATTTTTCAATTTTTCGATTTTTAATTTTCGATTTTGGACGATTTCAATTTTCGATATTTCAATTTTTCGATATTTCAGTTTTAGGATTTTTCAATATTTCGATTCTTTATTTTTTCGATTTTTTGACTTTCTGATGATGTTTCTATTGCTCGATTTTTCGTTTTTTCAATTTTTTGATGTTTTCATTTTTCAATTTTTAAAATTTCAGATATTTTATTTCCCGGTTTTCCAGATTTTCAATTCTTCATATTTCTATTTTCAAATTTTTCGAATTTCCAAATTTTAGATATTTCATTTTTTTGCTGTTTCGATTCCTCAATCTTTCAATTTTTCATCTTCTCGATTTTACATTTTTCTGTTTTCCAATTTCTCAATTTTAAAATTTTTTATTTTTTGATTTTTAAATTTTTCGATTTCTTGGATTCTCGATCTGAAGAAGCATCAATTTCCCGAGCTTTTGATTTTCGAATTTTTGGATTTTCGATTTTTCAATTTTCCAGTTTTTCGAGTTTTCAATTTCTCAATGTTTCGATTATTTTTCGTTATTTCAGCTTTGGAGTTTTTCAATTTCTCAAGTTTTTCGATTCCTCAGTTTTTCAATTTTTCAATTTTTATATTTTTTAATTTTTCAAATTTTGAAATTTCTGATTTTTCCATATTTCAATTTTTTTATTTTCAGTTTTTCGATTTTTCAATTCTTCGATTTCTCATCGATTTATAGAGATTTCGACGTTTCTATCTTTCAATTGTTCAATTTCCTGATTTTTCGATTTTTTTAATTCAAATTTTTCAGTTTTTTGTGTTAAAATTTTTCAATCTTTCAATTTTTAATTTTCGATTTGGGCGATATCAATTTTCGATATTTCAATTCTTTGAGTTTTCAGTTTATCGATTTTTAAATTGTTTTCATTTCTCAATAATTGCCCAGTTTATCGATATTCCGATTATTTCATATTGTCCGCACTTGTGTGTCCGATTATCTCTGAAACTATGTGTCCCACGTCTGAATTTATCAGAAACTTTTTTTTAGTGCAACATTATCACGAAACTTCCCCCACAAATTTATGTTTAACAAAGTCGCACAATTCCAGACACCTTTTCCATCCATACCGAGTGTCGATCTGGCCATTACTTCCATCGGCTCTCCCATGCGCCGCTCTCACTCGGAACGATTTAAGTCGGGTCGCGGCTAATGCGCGATAATTAATTACGCAATTTCAGGCAGCCTTCAGATGCCGCTACTTGCTGAAAATATTAATAATTCAACGCTTCTTGTAATGGGGTCGGTATTAATACTTTTCGAACCGAACGCGAACGGTTACACATTCATTTTGTTGGCGCGAAAGTGACTCGATATTAATTTAGCGAGTTAAAGAGGAAAAGTGAAAGAGGCACGAGTGATGGGCCGTACGTGACGAAAATTCGAAATTCTGGTTTTACTTTCCTAAGACGAAGTGCCAGCGTTAATTACACACGAAAAAATTTCGACACACCTGTGACGTAATTAATCGTTTAAATACCGTGTTTACCGAACAGATGGAGTTGTTCACGCACTTTGAAACAGGCAGAAATAGTTTCAAACATCTCCTGTAGTGTCTGTATAAGCACGCGTGATCGCTCCATCTGTTCGGTAAACGGACTATAACCCTACTTGATTAGGTTTTGGACGACGTATAGGTGTCAGACCGGAAAACACCCACATGAATGGAAAAAATAATCGCAACATTTCTATTCCGAAGACGCCACTCCATCGACTACTTCTCCCCGCATCCTCGCCTTTCGAATCCCGCGATCACGGAGCGCGTTTATGTAAATTCACGTCTACAAATTTAAAAATTCTTTAATCGTGTGTCGGATGGATTTGTTTGGGTCTATATACCTGGCACGAAAACCGGAGGTTCGCTTGGTTAAGAAAGCATCTCGAGCCGCGTGTCAGAGGTCGGTGGAGGTAGCCGGCACGTGCCCGGGGGCTCCCATAATAATACGGTGCTGTGCTGTGCGGTGGTACCCCGAGGCTGCCGGGCCTCGCGTGCAACCACCTTGTTCTTTGTATACGTACGCCATGCTCCCAACGCAGAACGTACTTTTATAATTACTTTCAATCCGTTCTTGCTCGCTAATTCATGTATTTAAAAGAGTCTCGTCCTGCCTGGATGACGGACAGGTGCCGTGTGGACGAGCGAGGTCGAGATGCTCAAGGTTAGCTCATTCTTCGATCGCTCCGAGAGGATGGTGAAGGCTGGCCAAAACGGAAACCGATGGAACTGGGTTTCTGGGAGCAGCGAGATTCCTTTGTTAATGGATCTTCTGTACATTAACATAGCTCGCCGGAGTTTTGGGAAGTGGCACGCGCGTGACGTAAAAGATGTGGGGTGCTTCAAGGATCGGGTCTAGATCCCCTTTCTTTCTCCGCTTTTATCAACGACATAAAGAATTTTTATTTTATTAAAAGCGTTTTTGGAGCAACTATTAAACTCTTGATTGTGCTGTGTTGTGTTGCAGCGATTAAGCAATGCAAGTTGATGCATTATGCAATTTCTATGGAAGTTATTAGACGCACACTTTCGTTAAATCATCATGACAACTCGGAAACAAATTAGTTTCTTTATATGGTAACGATCGCATTATTATCAATCGTCCGGAGCCGAAAATGGTAACGGATCTCTTACCACACTCTACGAGGGGTTTTGTAATGGTTGTTTTGACTTTCAAAATTTCAGCCGTTGCTTGAACACGTTCATCCGTTCGAGTTAATTGCGGTTTATCTGCAGAATAGCATTCCAGAGGCTTCAGACACAGGTAAAGCCAATCAACAACCAATCTAAAGAAACTTTATCGCGTTGTAGTAGTGCCCAAAAGAATGTACCTTTTTTTGTTCGACGGTACTACCATTTTATTGTCTTGGAGTATCGTCCGTCTGGCCGTGGTTTCCAGATGTCTTAAATGAGCATCAGCGTGTTTGAATTAAAAGTGTTCCTTTCCTGATTGAAAGACGTTAGTATCTTAATGCATGAGTGGGTCTTCTTTCAAGCGTGTACTTTCACTGACAGTTATTTTGATGAAACTAATGTCGAAATCTAAATTTTTCTCTAAAAAGTCGACGGTTTCTACTAATACGGGGTTCGACGCGTCGTTTAATTTATTTAAATAAATTATTTTTACAAATTGTTCGTTTAAGTACCTTTTATTGAAATTTTAATAAAGAATTCTGAAAGCGTCTAATGGAATTGAATAGAAATTGATGTTTTACATCTAATTTAGTCAACAGTAGTTACTCGATGAATGCTAACTGATATGAGAGTATATATTTACAAATTTTAGCAGTTCTCGCATCCTGCGTTATCTTTTATCGGCGCATTTCTTCTCCTACGCTGCAACCTGAAAGAGTCATTTTGACATATTTTCTCTCATTTCGCCGTAAAACGGTGCTAAAATGCCAGTAAATTCTTCCTCTTATCAATTTAGCACCATCGTTAAATTTTTTGAACCAGGATAATTATTTTCGTGTAAAACGTCGAGTATACTCAGAACGTTATTTTTGTATTCTAGTATTGCAGTTTTTAGACTCTCCGCCCTAGACATCAGATTTTTGGAAAAAAAATCAAAATTTTGTAGCGACTTGCGATTTAAGTTCGAAACTGCAAAACTGAATGTTCTGAAATCTTACAAGCATTTTTACAATTTTTTTTTTGATATCACAATTTGTCGTTTTTTCATTTTCTTTCATTTTTCTATTTCCCCATTTTTCAGTGTTTCGGTTTCATAATTTTTCGTTTCCTCAACTTTAATTTTTTGTAATTTTTCAATTCCTTAATTTTGCCAAGTTTTTGATTTTTTCATTTCCTTTATTTTTTCAATGTCTCTTTCGACTTTATAATTGTTCGTTTGTTCAATTTTTGATTTTTCAGTTCCTCGATTTTTCGATTTTTCAATATTTCGATTTTTAAATTTCAGATTTCTCAATTTTCCAACTTTTCGATTTTTGATGCTTCGATTTCCCAGTTTTTCAATTTTTCAAATTTTGACATTTCTACATTTTCGGTTTTTTGATTTCCCAATTTCTGGGTTAATCGAATTTTGATTTTTCGACTTTTCGATTTTTTGATTTTTTTTTTAAGTATTGTAATCGAGTCCGTCGGCCGACTCTCTACTTTTACGTTTTCTCGATCCTTGATGACCCCTAGAAGACGAAGAAATAGGTCTGCCATTTCCGTCTGTCTGTCCGTCTGTCCGTCTGTCTGCCGTCCCGGATTTTTATTAGACAGATAATCTCCGAAAGTACTGGACCGATTGTTGTGAAATATTGTACTTATATTAGGAATATCATGTAGATGGTAAAACGCTAACCAAAATTTGTTTAATCATCCCCACCACTAATGCGATGACGTCACTTCAAAATTGTACATAGTAAATGGGTTTTAAATTGTATAAATAACATAGTCCTACACATGTAGTTTACGACTACGAATTGAGTTTTCACCCGAAACGTCAAAATTTTTGGAAAAAAAAATCAAAATTATAAAACAACATTTTCAAATTTAATTTTGAATCTGCTAATCCGAATGCTTTGAAATGTTGCAGATGTTTTAAGGCTATAAAGAGCATCATAAATCTTTAGTCAAAATATATTTGGTTATCTCCTCCAAAAACTTGATGACGTCAGCTCAAAAGTTTGCCGAATAAATCATATCTAAAATGTACAAAATATGATGAGTCTGCACTTGTAATTTATCATTCCATTCATATTTTTTTAATTTGCATATACCGGGTGACTCAAAAAAAAAAATGAAATCTACTGCGAAAAAAAAACATAATAGACATGCAGTCGTCACGTTTCCGACCGCGAGGGAAGTACTGTCTAAACTCTTTAGACCAATTTTTTGGTATGTAGGGCAAAACTAAAATATCGAAAAATTAGAAATAGAAAAATTGTAAAATCGACAAATCCAAGTCGAAAAATGAACAATGTTAAAAATTTAAAATGAGAGCTAGAAAATCGTAGAGAAGACTAAAGATACGTTCAAAATCGAAAAATCCAGAAATCGAAGCATCAAAAATTCGAAACAACGAAAAACTAAGAAATCTAAAATTGAAAAATTTTAAATTTAAAAATCAAAATATTGCAAAATCGAAAAACTGAAGAATGGACATATTGAAAAATGCAAAAACTGAAATATCGAAAAATTGAAAATGGAAGAAAAATTGAAATATTGAAAAATTGAAAAATTTCAAAATTGACACTTCAAAAAATTAGATACCTACCGAAAAATTTAGAAATCGAGAAATCGAAAAAAAAATTTGAAAAACTGAAAAATCAAAAACCCAGTGAAAAGTCGAGAAATGAAAAAATCGAAAAATTGAAAATAATAACGTGAAAAATCAATCGAGAAATCGAAAAGTCAAAAAAACACAATCGATTAATCGAGAAATTGGGAAATTAAAAAATCGAAAATTTAGAAACGTCAAAAATTGAAAAATTGAAAGATTGAAAACTTTAAAAAGCGAAAAATTGAAGAATAGCAAAATTGAAAAATCCCAACACTGAAACATCGAAAATTTGAGAAAATGGAAAACTGAGGAATTAAAAAACTGGCAAATCCTAAAATTAAAATATCGAATAATTGAGAAATTAATAAGTTGAAAAATCAAAAAATCCATTAATCCACGAACCGAGAAATCAAAACCCGAAAATTTGGAAACGTCAAAAATGGGAAAATTTAAAAATCGAAAAATTGAGAAATCGAAAAATCCAGAAATCGAAGCATCAAAAATGCGAAACATCGAAAAACTGAGAAACCTAAAATTGAAAAATTTTAAATTTAAAAATCGAAATATTGCAAAATTGAAAAAGTAAAGATCCCGAAATTGAAAAATCGAACAATGGAAATATTGAAAAGTCCAAAACTGAAATATCGAAAAATTGACGCATCAAAAAATTAGACATCGAAAAATTGAAAAGGCAAAAAATCTGAAAAACTGAAAAATCAAAAACACTCGAAAAATAGAAAACTGAACAATTGAAAGATCGAAATATGGAAATTTCGACAAATCTAGGAGAAATCGAATAATTGAAAAATCGAAAAACTTAAAAATCAAAAAATTGAAATATTGACAAATTCAAAAATAGAAATATTGAAGAACTGAAAAATTAAAACACCGAAAAATTGGAGAATTGAAAAATTGAGAAATCCAAACATTGAAAAACTGAGGAATCGATAAACTGAAAAATCGAGATATTGAAAAAATTCCAAAACTGAAATAAAGTAAGATTGAGAAATCAAAACATTGAGAAATTGAAACTTCGAAAAACTGGAAAATCGGAAGTTCGGGAAATTGAACCATTGAATCTTGGTTTCTCAATGTTTTTCGCATTGAAAAATTGAAAAGTCAAAAAACTGAAAAATCGAAAAATTGAAAAATCAGAAAGTCGAAAAATCGAAAAAATAAAGGACAGCAATAGTGAAATTATTTTATTGATTTACTCAGGAACTACAGAACCGAATGCTTTGAAATCTTGAAGGTGTTTTAAAGTTATCATAAGCATAGTAAGTTTTTGATCAAAATGTATTTGCTCATCCCCCCTAAAAAATTTATGACGTCACCACAAAATTTTGGTAAATAAATCCTATCTAAAATGTACAAAATATGATGAGTCTTTTCTTGTGATTTATCATTCCATTCATAGTTTTTGAATTTGTATATACCGGGTGACTCAAAAAAAAAAATGAAATCTACTGCGAAAAAAAAACATAATAGACATGCAGTCGTCACGTTTCCGACAGCGAGGGAAGTACTGTCTAAACTCTTTAGACCAATTTTTTGGTATGTATCACAAAACTAAAATATCGAAAAATTAGAAATAGAAAAATTGTAAAATCGACAAATCCAAGTCGAAAAATGAACAATGTTAAAAATTTAAAATGAGAGCTAGAAAATTGTAGAGAAGACTAAAGATACGTCCAACAAATTTAGTCATTAACTCTCGTCGAAAATCCTCTAAACTCCGCTCCTTCCGTCCGCGCTCGGCGACTCGCGTCGCTCTCCCGCGCACAAAAGCTCCGTCTACAAATGTTACATAAGCCTCGAACAAGTCCGGCCGCACATCCTCAAAAGGCCCACGGTCACGTTCCACGCTTCCTCGCCATCACGTACAAGAGTTTACGCGCGAACACATCTGTACCATTGTGGCAGCGTGAAGCATACCATAAGTAAGTCCGATATAGATCAAATCCGTTCGAAATTGCCAGATTACGTCTCCGATTCGTGACGCCATTGTGACTCGAGCGAAATTTCAGAAATAATTCGGAATTCACACGCTGCTGGACGTTCCCACCGTCCCACAAAAAGCGCTTATCGAGACTCCCATTACTCGCGCCCATAAAAACTCAATCAAAGTGAGCGGGCAACGGACGCGGCCTACTGGACCGGACCGACACTGGACGGTCGTACAATTGAATTTCAACCACAACGCCGTTCCGGTCATGGGTTGCGATACCTTTGCGATACCATGGGTTATCTCGCCTTTATTGCGATCAACTCGACCATGCGCCGCCGCTCTCGCTCCTCGGAACGGCCAAGTCGGGTCGCGGCTAATGCGCGGTAATTAATTATGCGATGCTGTCGCAGACGGACGGACGGATGGACGGACGGTTTTCCGCAAGACGGTCCGCCCACGACGGACTGTAAAGGTCGATTTATAAATTCGCCGTTGACGTTGCCGTTGATGTTAGATTTTCAACCAATCAAACTGCGGTAGTGTCCAGTGCTGACAACTAAATTTTGATAGAGATAATGAGGTCCACTAATATCAAGCCATTTAATCACGTGTTCACCGAAACTCCCATATTTTAAATAACTGTCATCATTTTCTACACTGTAGTTAAATAACACGATTACTTAAGAACATATTTCTCATGGTAATTTCTAGTAAAAAAATAAGGATTTTACAATTAAACTCCGCCCCTCGGCTTACGACGAATAAAAAAATCATCAGAATTGAGAAAGGGCGGGTGGGCGGGGCTTATATTTGCTTTTTTTTTTCTTAATATACATAGCTATCTTTTCATAACAAGAAACTTAGAACATGGTTAAAATGGTACTTTTTGCAAGGAAATATGGATTTTGCAATTATGGGGCGGAGCCTATTTGCAAAATCGATATTTCCTAACACAAATTTTCCCTTTTAAACATGTTTTAAGTTTCATGTTGCGAAAAGAAGCCTACACAGATTAAAACAAAACAGCAAAATTTAAGCCCGCCCACCCACCCTATCTCAATTGTGATGATTTTTTTTATTCGCCGTAAACCAAAGGGGCGGAGCTTAACTGCAAAATACTTATTTCTTTACAAGAAATTAAAAACATGTTTTTGAGTATCATGTTGTTCAATATAATATAATTTAATAGTTTATATTAAGAAAAAAGGGCAAAATATAAACGAAAAATCTAAGTTTGAAAATAGAAGTGGAAAAACCAGAAATTTAAAAAATCGAAAAATTGAAAAATCAAAAACCTGACAAACAAAAATTGACAATTCGAAAAATTGAACGACTGAACACTAAAAAGTCGAAAAATCGAGAAATCCAAGCACTGAAAAGTCAACAAATGGAAAAAACGAAAAATTTAAAATCATAATGTGAAAAATCAATCGAGAAATCGAAAAGTCAAAACAACAAAATCGATTAATCGAAAAATTGAGAAATCAAAAAATCGAAAATTTAGAAACGTTAAAAATTGAAAAATTGAAAAATCGAAAACTTTAAAAATCGGAAAATTGAAAAATTGTAAAACTGAAACAACGGAAATTTGAGAAATTGAAATATGAAAAAATCGAGAAATCGAAAATTTGAAGAATCGAGAAATTAAAGAATCCCAAAATTGAAAAATGCCAACAGTGAAACATCGAAGTATTGAAAATTGAGTAAATGGAAAACTGGAGAATAAAAAACTGACAAACCCTAAAATTAAAATATCGAATAATTGAGAAATTCAAAAGTTGAAAAATCAAAAAATCCATTAATCGAGAAACCGAGAAATCAAAAACCGAAAATTTAGAAACGTCAAAAATGGGAAAATTTAAAAATTTAAAAAATTGAAAAACTAAGAACTCTAAAATTGAAAAATTTTAAATTTAAAAATCAAAATATTGCAAAATTGAAAAAGTAAAGATCAGGACAACGAAAAATCGAAGAATTGAAATATGTATTGAAAAATCCCAAAATTGAAATATTCAAACAATTAGACATCGAAAAATTGAAAAATCCAGAAATCGAAAAGGCAAAAAAACTGAAAAATCAAAAACATTCAAAAAATAGGAAACTGAACAATTGAAAGATCGAAATATCGAAATTTCGACAAATCTAGGAGAAATCGAAGAATTGAAAAATCGAAAAACTTAAAAATCAAAAAATTGAAATATCGAGAAATCAGACATTTTAAAAATTCGAAAAATTCAAAAATAGGAATGTTGAAGAACTGGAAAATCGAGAAATCGAAAAATCTTCAAATTTGAAAAATTGAAAAACTAAAACATCGGAAAAATGAAGAATTGAAAAATCGAGAAATCCAAACATTGAAAACTCGGGAATCGAAAAACTGAAAAATCGAGAATTTGAAAAAATTACAAAACTGAAATAAAGTAAAATTTATAAATCGAAACCTCGAAAAACTGGAAAATCGAAAAATTTAAAAATCGAAAACCCGAAAATTCCAAAAATCGAAACATGGAAAAATTCCAAAACTAGTACATACAGAAATTGAAATAGTCTAAAAGCGAAAAATCGAAAACTTGAAAATTAAAAAATATAAAACAAAAAAATAAATAAAATTTTGAAATAAAAAAAAAATCGATAAATCAAAAAACTGGAAAATCGGAAGTTCGGGAAATTGAACAATCGAATCTTGGTTTCCCAATGTTTTTTCGCATCGAGAAACCAAGAAATCGAAAAATTGAAAACTCGAAAAACTGAAAAATCAAAAAATTAAAAAATCGAAAACTGAAAAATCGAAGAAATAAAAATCGAGAAATCGAAAAATCGAAAATATAAAGAATAGAAATAATGAAAAACCCCAAAACTGAAATATCGAAAAATTGAAAAATCCCAAAATTGTATCATCAAAAAACTAGACATCAAAAAATTGAAAAATCCAAAAATCGAAAAAGCAAAAAATCTGAAAAACTGAAAAATCAAAACCTTAAAAAAACAAAAATTGAAATTTCGAAAAATCGAAAGATTTAAAAACTAAAAAATCCAAAAATCGAGAAATCCAAACAGTGAAAAACTGGAGGAATAGAAAAACTGAAAATTCGAGAATTTGAAAAAATTCCAAAACTGAAATAAAGTAAAATTTATAAATCGAAACCTCGAAAAACTGAAAAATCGAAAAATCTAAAAATCGAAAATCCGAAAATTCGGAAAATCGAAACATCGAAAAATTCCAAAACTACTACATACAGAAATGGAAATAGTCCAAAACCGAAAAATCGAAAACTTAAAAAATGAAAAATTTAAAACAAAAAAAAAATTATAAAATTTTGAAATTAAAAAAATCGATAAATCGAAAAATCAAAAAACTGAAAAATCGGAAGTTCGGCAAATTAAACAATCGAATCGCGGTTTCTCAATGTTTTTTCGCATCGAGAAACCAAGAAATCAAAAAATTGAAAAGTCGAAAAACTGAAAAATCAAAAAATTGAAAAATCGAAAACTGAAAACTTAAAAATCGAAGAAGTAAAAATCGAGAAATCGAAGAATCGAAAATATAAAGAATAGAAATAATGAAAAACCCCAAAACTGAATTATCGAAGAATTAAAAAATCCCAAAATTGAAACATCAAAAAATTAGATATCAAAAAATTGAAAAATCCAGAAATCGAAAAAGCAAAAAATCTGAAAAACTGAAAAATCAAAAACTTGAAAAAACAAAAATTGAAAAATCGAAGGATTTAAAAACTGAAAAATCAAAAAATCGAGAAATCGAAACATTGATAAGTCCAGAAATGAGAAAATAAAAAAATTGAAAATCAAAACGTGAAACATCGAGAAATCGAAAGTTCGAAAAAACAAAAAACCAATTAATTGAGAAATTGAGAATTTAAAAAAATCGAAAATTAGGATCGTCAAAAATTAAAAAATGGAATCGAAATAATTGAAGAATCGAAAAATCGAGAAATCAAGAAATCAAAACGTTGGAAAGTCAAAAAATGAGAAAATCAAAATATCGAAAAGTCGAAACATTGAAAAATTGATATATCGAAAAATTGAGGAATCAAAAATCAATTTATCAAGAAACTGAGAAATCAGAAAACCGAAAATTTATAGAAAAATGGAAGAATCAAAAAATCGAATTATCAAAAATTTGAAAAACCGAGATATTAAAGTATCGAAAAAATGGAAAAATCCCAACATTGAAATATTGAAAAATTGAGGAATAGAAAACTGAAAAATCCGAAAACTGAAACATCGAAAACTTCAGAAATCGAAAGTTGAAAAATTGATAAATCGAAAAGCCGAAAAATCGAAGTCGAAAAATCAGAAAAAAATTAGAAAATCGATAAACTGAAAATCAAAAACTAGAAAAAGCGAAAAATAAAATTTCCATTTTAAACATGTTGTAAGTTTCATGTTGTGGAAAGAAGTCTTCACATATTAAAACAAAAAGGCCTTTTTTTCTTAATATAAGTAGTCGTCTTTTCAGAACAGGAAACTTAAAACATGTTTAGAATAGTAAAATGTAGACAAATATGCATCTTGCAATTAAGCCCCGCCCCTCGATCTGACAACGAATGAAAAATTCATCACAATTGAGAATTGAGATCAGGGTGGGTATGGGTGGAGCCTAATCTTAGCCTTTATTTTTTTCTTAATATACATAGTATTCTTTGAACAAGACGATACTCAAAAACATGTTTTTAATTTCTCGTAGAGAAATAAGGATTTTGCAGTTAAGCTCCGCCTTCTTGGCTCACGACGAATAAAAAAAAATCATCACAATTGAGACAGGGTGGGTGGGCGGGGCTCCATTTTGCCTCGTAAGTTACTATCAACGGCAACTTGGCAAAGTCAACGGGAACAACAACTGCAACGGGAACTTCAACGTCAACACCAATTTTATAAATTCCACTTAAAAACCGAATCGTGTCCGAACGTTATGCAAATTTCTATGATTTCTAGCCATTTCGGGGCCTGTAATTTTCCCGAAAATATTCGCCCTCGGCGATGGCGTCGGACCCCACCTTCTGCGATTACCCCGACCTGACATAATAATTCCAAATTTAAATTTATTACGCTATCGCTGAAACAGAACCGTCTAATGAGAAGCGGCTGCAATTGCCGTTGATTTTTGTTTACCAACTACGAATTAATCATTCAACTCATCAATCACCATTCCACCTTCATTAACTTAATTTAAAACCATATAATTCACTTGGCGATTATCCGTTTCACTCTCTTTCATAACATCGTCAGTACGGATTTAACAATATTCGTAGACAAAATCCGTAACTGGTTCGTTATTTCAATTAGTCCAGACACTACCGCCTTAATTTCGTTTAATTAGGAATTTAATTAAAACGAACAACGTCGTGCGAAATACCTAACGTGCTTCGAACGATCGAAAATTAAATTAACGCTTCAGTTTATCTAATTAGATAATAATTTAGGAAATCTGACGTGCCCACATAATTTGGGAAAATTATTAAAAGTAATTTAATTTATGGCGGAGGTGCGGAATAAATTAATGTTAACAGCATTCTTGTTAGAATTTGAGCGGAGGTCGGAGAGATCTAATTCAGATATCAACGAGGACGGAAAATTAAAGTGAAATTAGAGTCTTTGGGAAAAGCGTAGCAACGCTAAATACGATTTTTAATCAATTTAATTTAATCGAGTCCATGTTTTCTCGACGTCTCCGTTTGTCTGTCTGTTTACCTGTCTGTCGGGCGTCTGTGCCGATTTTTGTTTTTCGTTTGTCCTTTTTCTTCGATTTAACAATTTTTTTATGTCACAATTCTTCATTTCAAAGTTGAGAAATCAAAAAATCGAGAAACTAAGAAATAAAAAAAAAAATCATACTTTATCCGTTCCGTTCTCGATGTACGTCCTGCTTAAAGGTTGTGGGGGTCGGAGTTCGAATCACCGGATGGTAACAAACCGTTATTGGACATTTTTTCCTCATAATTTCGATTAAAACCTAAGTTTTACGTTTGTTCTCTGACAAAGACGTCGTAAATTGCACGATCTACCTCCTTCAGACTCACCCCGGATTAAATTTCACATTAGACCTCGTCCTGTCCCAGCGGCTTTCATCGACTACACCTAATTTCGTAGAATAACTCGTTAAGCTGAACCGATATTAAGTTTCATAAGTGCTCGCTCCGCAGAAGCGATACGTCCATTACATTTAAGGATTATCATAATTGCATATTTACTCATACTTTATGATCTACTGTATGATGATGATTATAGCATTTCACCGTGTGCACAGTGAAAGGAGAGTTAATTTAATGATTTGTACCAAGGTGCTGGTTAAAACGTATAAATAATAATGAATCACGGAGTGACCCGTAGGGACTCAACAATTTTAATCTGCGGCTTCCTATAGATAGCGATGCAGGCTATAAAATCGATTTTGCGGCGTCAGCAGGCCAATTTTCGTGGTGATTTCGACGTGACCTCAGACCGGAAACACTGACCTTCTTCGGTGCCGATGGGCAAAAAGCGTCCGTCCATATTTCATAATGGAGGTGCACGAAAATTCCACCGAACAAAAAATTCGATTTTTATTGCTGATTAACATTCAGGGAATGATGACTTCCACCGAAACCGTAAAGCACAAAACGAGCAATAACGCGGCTTTACGATGCAATGAGTAACGTATATATGCATTTCTTCACATTCGGTAATTAATTAGTGAAGTATGGGCTCTCTGGCCAGTCAATTATCGGACGGTCGTAATTTCTGAAATGACAGTAATTTTCTAATAAATCGGTGATTAAAAGTATCCATTTCGAAGATTAATAAGCTAAATTTTTCGGATATTTGTCACCGGTGAATTATTGTAGCTAATATTTAAAATTGCTTGGGTATCTGCGATTTAATTAAAGCGTAAGTTTTTTACAGAGAATTGTTTATTATATTGTTTCTACGGAAATAATTATAGATTAAAATCAATTAAATACAATCGGTGCCAACAAGTAATGAGTCATTAAACATTAATTTCGCTTTTTCTTATAAATATAATTAAATAAAGCTTTTAATTCTAACGGGTCAATTAATTCTGATTGTACTTGATTTGTATGTAACTTGTGTCAAAAAGTATACTTTACCCAATTAATTAATAAAATAATTACTCTAATTAAATTAAACTCGTCTAATTAATTACTAATATGGAATACTGATTTTAATCGAATGTAATTATGTTTATAATTTAAATAAAGCGTCTAAAGAGAATAATTTTCGAATTGTTGAACACTTCGTTATGTAAGTAATTCCGCAAGAATGACCAGCAAAATTACTAAAGAGGTACAACAATTTAGAGAAATTCTTTGACTCGTTCCTAAATAAAAAAAAAGAGATTCTTTAATATTATTTCAAAAACAAAACACTAGGACTTTTTACGATACTTTCAAATTCGTTCAAAAATAGAACACAAAGGCTCCGGAGGTTCCTTCATATTCTTAAAAAAAAGGCGCTGAACGGCCCCAAGATTCTTTCATATATTAAGAAAAAGATGGTAGAGGTCCCAAAGATTCTTTCAAACTCTCTCAAAAATAAAACACCGGGGATTCCGGATTTTTTTTTTTTTATTTTTTTCACAACTAAAAGATAAACGACACCAATGATCTTTTCACTCTTCCAGAAAGAAAACACTTGGGGTTAAAATTCTTTCCCATATTAAAAATAAAGATTACAAGGAATGTGAAGATTTTTTCATCAATGAAAAAATACCATGGGTCTCGAGAATTGTTTTTCAAAAATTAAACACCCGGAACGCCCAAGGTTTTTTTCTAATTATTTTAAAAGTAAAACGCAAAATACACCAAACATTTTTTCACATATTTAACGAAAGACACTAGAGGTCCTCAAGATTCTTTAAAATTATTTCAAAAACAAGACCCCAAAAATTCCCAACATCTTTTCCAATTTTTTCGAAAATAAAACACCAAACCCCCGAAGATTTCTGCATATTCTTAAAAAATATTCTAGATGCTTCCAAAATTCTTTCACATTCCTTTAAAAAGAAAACACTAGGGATCCCCAAGGTTTTTTTTAATCTCTTTCAAAAATAAAACACCAGGGATTCCCAATTTTTTTCAAATTTTTGTCAAAACTAAAAGATAAACGACACCAATGATCTTTTCAGACTCTTCCAGAAAGAAAACACTCGGGGTTAAAATTCTTTCCCATATTAAAAATACAGATCACAAGGGATGTGAAGATTTTTTCATCAATGAAAAAGATACCAGGGGTCTCGAGAATTGTTTTTCAAAAATTAAACACCCGGAATTCCCAAGGTTTTTTTCTAATTATTTCAAAAGTAAAACACAAAATACACCAAACGTTTTTTCACATATTTAACGAAAGACACTAGAGGTCTCCAAGATTCTTTAAAATTATTTCAAAAACAAGACCCCAAGAATTTCCAAAATCTTTTCCAATTTTTTCAAAAATAAAACACCAAACCCCCGAAGATTTCTGCATATTCTTAAAAAATATTTTAGATGCTTCCAAGATTCTTTCAAATTCTTTTAGAAAGAAAACACTAGGGATCCCCAAGGTTTTTCCAAATTTTTTTCAAAACTAAAAGATAAACGACACCAATGATCTTTTCAGACTCTTCCAGAAAGAAAACACTCGGGGTTAAAATTCTTTCCCATATTAAAAATAAAGATCACAAGGGATGTGAAGATTTTTTCATCAATGAAAAAGATACCAGAGGTCTCGAAAATTATTTTTCAAAAATTAAACACCCGGAACGCCCAAGGCATTTTTCTAATTATTTCAAAAGTAAAACATAAAATATCCCTAACATTTTTTCACATATTTAACGAAAGACACTAGAGGTCTCCAAGATTCTTTAAAATTATTTCAAAAACAAGACCCCAAGAGTTCCCAAGATCTTTTCCAATTTTTTCAATTGTAAAACACCAAACCCCCGAAGATTTCTGCATATTCTTAAAAAAGATTCTAGATGCTTCCAAGATTCTTTCAAATTCTTCTAAAAAGAAAACACTAGGGATCCCCAAGGTTTTTTCAAACTTTTTCAAAAATAAAACACCGGGGATTCCCAATTTTTTTCAATTTTTTTTCAAAACTAAAACATAAACGACACCAATGATCTTTTCAGACTCGTCCAGAAAGAAAACACTTGGGATTAAAATTCTTTCCCATATTAAAAAAAATGATCACAAGGGATGTGAAGATTTTTTCATCAATGAAAAAGGCACCAGGAGTTTCGAGAATTATTTTTCAAAAATTAAACATCCGGAACACCCAAGGTTTTTTTCTAATTATTTCAAAAATAAAACACAAAATACATTAAACATTTTTTCACATATTTAACGAAAGACACTAGAGGTCCCCAAGATTCTTTAAAATTATTTCAAAAATAAGGCCCCAAGAATTTCCAAGATCTTTTCCAATTTTTTCAAAAATAAAACACCAAACCCCCGAAGATTTCTGCATATTCTTAAAAAAGATTCTAGATGCTTCCATGATTTTTTCAAATTCTTCTAAAAGAAAACACTAGGGATCCCTAAGGTTTTTTCAAACTTTTTCAAAATTAAAACACCCGGGATTCACGAGATTTTTTTTAATTCTTTACAAAGTAAAACACAAGCGATCCGTAAGATTTTCTCAAATAATTAAAATAACAGAAACTCAAGGTCCCAAGATTCTTTTAAAAATAAAACACCATAATAAACAGATTAAAAGTCTCCCCAGATTCTTTAAAATATTTCAAAAACAAAACACTAGGAATTGCCAAGATCGATCTTTTCAAATTCTTTAAAAAATAAAACACATAGGCTGTGAAGATTTCTTCATATTCTTTAAAAAAATCGCTGAACCCCCTCCCAGATTCTTTCAAATTATTTTAAAGATAGAACACGAGTGAGTCCTAAGATTCTTTCATATATTAAGAAAAAGATGGTAGAGGTCCCAAAAATTATTTCAAACTCTTTCACAAATAAAACACCGGGGATTTTCAAAATTAAAAGATAAACGACACCAATGATCTTTCCAGACTCTTCCAGAAAGAGTCGAGGTTTTCTTCAAAATATTTCAAACGTAAAACACCGGAGATCCTAAGATCCTTTGCTATATTATAAACAAAAAAATTACAAGGGATCTGAAGATTCTTTCATCAATGAAGGAAACACCAGAGGTCTCTAGGATTGTTTTTCAAAAATAAAACACCGGGAATCCCCGAAGTTTTTTTCAATTATTTCAAAAGTAAAGCACAAGGTACCCCGAATTTATTCCACATATTTAAACAAAGACACTAGAGGTCCCCAAGATTTTTAACATTATTTAGAAAACAAGACCCTAAGAATTCCCAAAATCTTTTCAAATTTTTTCAAAAATAAAACACAAATCCAGAAGTTTCAAAAGTAAAGCACAAGATACCCCTAACATTATTCCACATATTTAAACAAAGACACTAGGGGTCCCCAAGATTCTTGAAAATTATTTCGAAAACAAGACCCTAACAATTCCCAAATCTTTTCAAATTTTTTCAAAAATTAAACACAATCTCCGAAGATTTTCGCATTTTCTTAAAAAAAAACTCTAAGTGCTCCAAAGATTGGTTTTTTCCAACTCTTTCAAAAATAATACATCGGGGATTGTCAAGATTTTTTTAATTCTTTAAAAAGTAAAACACAATGGATCCCTAATATTCTTTCACATATTTAAAGGAAACCAAACGGAAAGTCGCAAGGTTCTTTTAAAAATAAAACACCATAATAAAGAAATTAAAATTGTTTCAAAAGCAAAGCAGAAATTTACAATATCTTTTCAAATTGTTTCAAAAATAAAACACAAAAGCACCGAAGATTCCTTCATATTCTTAAAAAAAAAGCGCTGAATTCCCCCAAGATTCTTTCAAATTATTTCAAAGGTAGAACACGAGCGAGTCCTAAGATTCTTTCATGTATTAAGAAAAAAATGGTAGAGGTCTCAAAGATTCTTTCAAACTCTTTCAAAAATAAAACACCGAGAATTCCCGCGATTTTTTTCAATTGTTTCAAAAGTAAAGCACGAGGTACACTTAACATTATTCCACATATTTAAACAAAGACACTAGGAGTCCCCAAGATTCGTTAAAGTTACTTCGAAAACAAGACCCTAAGAATTTCCAAAATCTTTTCAAATTTTTTCGAAAATAAAACACACAAACACCGAAGATTTTTGCATATTCTTAAAAAAAACTCTAGGTGCCCCCAAGATTCTTTCAAACTCTTCTAAAAAGAAAACACTAAGGGGTCCCAAGGTTTTTTCCAACTCTTTCAAAAATAATACAGCGGGGATTCTCACGTTTTTTTTTTAATTCTTTAAAAAGTAAAACACAATGGATCCCTAATATTCTTTCACATATTTAAAGTAAAACAAATTGTAGGTACCAACATTCTTTTAAAAATAAAACACCATAATAAAGAGATTAAATCATTTCAAAAGCAAAACAGAAATTTCCAATATCTTTTCAAATTGTTTCAAAAATAAAACACGAAAGTCCCGAAGATTCCTTCATATTCTTAAAAAAAAGCGCTGAATTCCCCCAAGATTCTTTCAAATTATTTCAAAGGTAGAACACGAGTGAATCCTAAGATTCTTTCATATTATATTAAAAAAAAATGGTAGAGGTCCCAAAGATTCTTTCAAACTCTTTCAAAAATAAAACACCAGGGATTCGCGAAATTTTTTTTCAAATTCTTTTCAAAACTAAAAGATAACGAAACCAATGATCTTTTCAGAATCTTCCAGAAAGAAAATACTCCCGGTCTACTGTTTTTTTTTTCAAATTAATTTCAAAGATAAAACACATGGAATCTTAAGATTTCAATGAAAACGACGCTAGAGGTCCCCAAGATTCAATAAAATTATTTCAAAGATAAAATATGAAGGACCCCTAAGGTTCTTGAATGGAATAATAAATTCATGATATTTAGCACTTTTTACAGGATTTATTCGGTAAAATTTTGCGATGGCGTCATCAATTTTTTAAGGGGGTCGTAAACGGATAAATTTCGATTAACGATTTACCATGTTTCGGATAACCTTAATATCTTTGTAAGGTTTCAGAGCATTCGGTTTTAAAATTTAAAAGTCAAATTTGTAAAATGTTTTTATACAATTTTGATTTTTATTTTACAAAAATACAAGTGGAAGAGTGTAAAAGTTGAAGATGATGTCATATCGTTGGTGGAGACGGCCACATAAATTTTGGTCAGCGTTTCATCATCCTCATGATATTCCTAATGTATATATAAAATTTGACAACAATTAGTTCGGTAGTTTAGATGACTATCTATCTAATAAAAATGTAATAACAAAATGCGGACAGAAGGCAGACATGGAAATGGAAACGAGAAACTTATGTTTGCGTACTGTAGGGGTCATGAAATGTCGAGAAAATATAATGGTTTATGGTCGGCAAGTAAAAATCCAAAAAACATATATTTTGGAACTCAAAACATTACAAGAATTTGAAAAATAATGTTTTCGAAAATTAATAAAACTTTGCCCTGGGTAAAAATTTACGGAATATATATTACATCTTATTAATAATTGTTGAAAACTATTCCATTTGTTTACAAAACTGTGCGTCAATTTTCATTATGACGTTATTTTTTTTAATATTTTTTTAACTAAAATAAAAATAGATTTTTTTCCGGTCCCAAAAATTGAGAAATTGAGAATTATTCTAACCCTAGTAGTAAAATAATCGGACTTACGCGAAATCGTGTGTAAATTACGGTTACACAATTCATATATTCACATATTTTCAAAAAAAAAAAATAGAAATTGATAAAATTTTGTAGAAAAAGCTACATCTCATTAAAAAACAAATATATATAGTCGACCATGTCGACTCCGTCAGCTGAGCCCGTAAACGGAGGTAAACCATATTAAAAAAAATAATCCTACCTGCGCATACTCCGCACAGATATCGATGCTCGACACGAAATTGCAGACATCGTCCACCGTCCAGCTGGACACATCCTCGTGCAGTCTGGGGCTCTCCGATTGCGCTCGCTTCGACAGAGTGCTGGGGCTGCTCGACGACGACGTCTTCATCCGCGCCCTCTTCAAGGGCGGCGCCGCTGCCGCCGACAGGTCCAAGGGCGACGACGCGTCCTGCCGCTTCACGCTCTTCAGCAGCCCTTGAAGCTCGGCCTCTTTGGCCGTCCGCACCATGGCCAGCAGCGTCTGGGTCGTGGACATGTCGATCAGCGGCGGGAACATATGGCTATTGGCGAAAGGGTTGAGCAGGGAGGTAAAGTCGGTCTTCTTGGGGGCGGCTTCGGGCTCCTTCGTCGGCTGAAGGGCGGGAATGAGGTTCGGGAAGTTGGTCGGCTTGAAACGCGGGTCGAGCGGAGGGGGGAAGCCGTTCCGGGCGGCGCTGAAGTAGCTGAAAAAACCGCGTTACCGCAATTCGGGTCGCCCAACAACTTCGCAACACTCACTCGTTCGGATTCGCGTTGTTGTATTTGGCGGCGAGGCTGCGCATGAAGTCGCTGTAGTTCCTCCCGGAGACCGGGGGCAGGGGGTGGGCGTCCGACGCCGGCGGGGTGTCCGGGTGCGAGACCGACGACGGCGTCACGGACCGAGATCGGCTCGACACGTCCGGAGTGCCCGGACTCAGCCTCTCGTTTTTGACGTGGTTGTTGTTGTTGTTGTGGAGCGCGTATTCCGGAGTCGCTGTCGGCCCGTTGTTGTTCGTAATGCGCTCCATTCGACGTTTTCTCACCAACTTCGTGGCTTGTAATTGAGGAGTGCTGTCGATGGCTTCTGTTGTGGTCTCGCCTGGAATCAACACCAGAAGATACGTTAGATGGGCGTCGCCGTATCGGCTTTTAATTTATTAGATCTTTATAATTATGGGTTTGCGCGGTATGTCTGGATCGAGAAAAAGTTAGTACGATCAAGGACATGGCCGGCCTTTTGGAATCCGGCCGGAGCTACCGGATTTTTGCCTGGTGGTGAGGTCGAAGGGTAAAGCGGCGAGGAAGGTGGGCGTGGGAAGTTTTCACGGATGCCAATTATTGCTACGTCGATTTTTTCCAAGCACTGATAATAATTATATACAGTTTTGGGAAGTTCGTAGTTTTTGCTTCTATTTCATGGTACAAGTCCAAATATAGTTACGGTTTTGAAATGGGGAATGCTAATTCAATGACCAGTACGGACTTTTTGAATACCGATTTATAAATTTTTTATTTCTTGTAGAGAAATTGCACAAATCAACTGAAATTAAGTATAGGGGTGCAAGAAGCTCTAATTATTCGCCAAAAAAATTGTTTTGCTTCATTTGTTTTCGTGACGCAAGGTCAACCTGATTTTTTACTTCCGTAAGCAACCGTTTCCGTCTGTCTGTCTGTTCGTCTGTCTGCCGTCCCGGATTTTTATTAGACAGATAATCTCTGAAAGTACTGGGTCGATTGTTGTCAAATTTTGTATTTATATTAAGCATTACATCCTGAGCCTCCCATAGATCTAGACAAGTAATAATTAACCAAATGTGAATTACAACATCGAAAATCAAAATAAAATGCAGTGTTTTATTCAATAAGCGAAAGTCAGAGCAATAAAAAAGTTTGGACCGTCGGCATTGTGATTCGGTTACTGCAATTTGTAGAAAATATCTTTTAGTTTAGTTTCTATTTCACTCTGACGTCTACAGGTTGATAAGTGTTATCACTATTCGTCTTAAATTACGAGTACCATAAATGATTTTCAGTTCAGTCTTCAGTCGCACCTCTGTTATTACATACGACAGACGTGATTAAATTATTTTTATTTTATTGAATATAAATCACTAGTCAAGAATAATAATAATACAATAATTTTATTAACCTCAGCGGGAACATCAACTGCAACGGAAACTTTAACGTTAACAGCAAGTTTATAAATCCCACTTTATATCAGAACAGTAGGAACCTTACAATATCAGAATGGGGAATAAAACAGAGCTTTATAACGTTCTATTAAGGGGGAACGCTAGGCGAGAGACAAGTTTGAATTGGGCGCCATTTATTGCCTTAAACGCAACCAGCAATTCTTGTTTAAATCTACCGGACGTGGGTCATAAAAACATCGTAAGCCGATAATGAAGAATAATGATAATTTATGACAGGCTGAAAAATGGAAAGAAAATTGAAGAATCGGAAAAGTGAAAAAATCCAAAACTGAAACATTGAAATATTCAGAAATCGAAAAATTGAAAAATCACAATTGAAGAAAGAATTGAAAAATCAAGAAATAGAGAAATGGGAAAATCAAAAAATCAGTTAATCGAAAAATTGAGAAATCGAAAAATTTCGAAACGTCAAAAATTGAAAACTGAAAAACAAAAAAGTTTAAAAATCGTAAAACTGAAATTGAGAAATCGAAAAATGAAGAAATTCGAGAAACCGAAAATATGAAGAATCGAGAAATCGAAGAATCGAAAAATTGAAAAATCCCAACAGTAATATGTCGAAAAATTGAGAAATCGAAATCGAGCAAAACTGAAGTATCGTAAAGTTAATAAATTCAAAACTGAAAATTAAAAAAAAAAAATCGTATCAAAAACTAAAAATTCAAAAAATCAAGAAATTGAACAATCAAAAAATCAAAACATTGAAATCCCAGTAAGTTGATAAATAGGAAAATTTAAACAAAAATTTTTAAAATCCAAGAATTGAACAACAAAAAAATCTAAGCCTGAAAACTCAAAAAATCGAATGATCGAGAACTCAAAACATTAAAGAAAACAAAAAATCTAAAATTTAAAAATTCGACAAATTGAAAAATCATGGAACTGAAAAATCGAAAAGTCGAGATAGTGAGAAATCTAAAAACCTAAAACCTTAAAAACTGAAAAATTAAAATTTAAAAACCGAGAAAACAATATCAAAATTTTGAAAAATTGAAGAAACGAAATATTGCAAAATTCCAAAGCTGAAATATTGAAAAACCTAAAAATGGAAGGAAAATTAAAGAGTCGAAACAGTGAAAAAATCCCAAACTGAAACATTGAAAAATTGAGAAATGGAGAAATGGAAAAATCAAAAAAATCGGTCTAAAGAGTTTAGACAGTACTTCCCTCGCTATCGGAAACGTGACGACTGCATGTCTATTATGTTTTTTTTTCACATTAGATTTCAAAGCATTAGGTTTTGTAGTTCCTGATTAAATCAAGGCTGTCATTTATGTGGTCAGTATTTTAAATTGTTTTTTGTCCGTAAATTTAATAAATGGTCAGTATTTTATAGTTTGAAATAAGTTTGTTTTGGATGAGGTCAGTAGCTTATGATCAGTGAAAATGTGGTCAGTAAAATTTATATTTTGTCAGTATTTTAAATATTAGGTAATGTATTAAAGACAAACTAGCAGTATTTTAATTTGTAACGTCTGTAAATTAATTAAAATTGTTTTTTATAATGTAATGTGGCAGTATGTAGTTTCGCGGCAAAAACATAACCTATAAAATGTCCAGCAAATGAAGAGGTTAGTGTTTCACAAGAAGATATTTTGAAGGTAACAGAAATGAGGTGGAATAGTTTTGACCAGTTTAAAAAACGACCGTTTAAAGTTTGGATTGTAACTTTACTAGACAACAAAGAAAACTGGATGAATGGACGATGTACTTGTCCCAGTTTTTTTAAGGATTATATTTGTAAACATATAATGGGATTATCCATTAGGTTAAAATATGTCGCACCTCCTCCCAGTGCCAAACAAGTACCTATAGGTAAAAAACGGTCAAGAGAGAGACCCAAAAAACACGGGCTCTCTTAATTGATTGACTGTAATTTCTTATTTTATTACATTTTAGAGTTTATTGTTTATTTTTCATTTTTAAGACAATTATTCCTATATTTTTTGTTATGTTCTTACAAGAAATAATTACAGTTAAGTTTTATCGATACAGAGTTTTTCGTTTATTTGTAAGACAATGATATTTTTCGTTAAATTGCATTTATAGTATGTTCCTATAAAAATGTATTTACTACCATTTATTTGTTGTTTATTTAATATAATAAATAAAATTGTATTTTAAAGACGTTCAATTATTTTTTACTAACAGTATCTAAAGTTTTTACTGATAAAAGGATATAAAATTACTGACCATACATGAATTATTATTTTACTCAAATCAATATTATATTGAAAATGATGTATATTATACTGCTCGTAATATACACAAAATACTGACCATTTTTATTAAAAATACTTGCGTTTTATTCATATAAATACTGACCAAATAAATAGAACCCTTAAATCAATAAAATAAATTTGCGCATTCATTAAATTTTTTGAGTCACTCTGTGTATCCGAATCCAAAAAATATGAATGGAATGATAAATTACAAGAAAAGACTCATCATATTTTGTACATTTTAAATAGGATTATTCGGCAAACTTTTGAGCTGACGTCATCAATTTTTTAGAGGGGATAAGCAAATATATTTTGACTAAAAATGTATTATGCTATATAACCTTAAAACATTTGCAAGATTTCAAACCATTGGGTTCTGTAGTTCCTGATTAAATCAATAAAATAAATTTACGCATTAATTAATTTTTGGGGTCATCCTGTATATGCAAATCCAAAAAACATGAATGGAATGATAAATCACAAGAAGATACTCATCGTATTTTATACAATTTAGATAGGATTTATTCAGAAAAATTTTGGGGTGACGTCATCCATTTTTTAGGAGGGATAAGTAAATATACTGTGATTAAATCGGTCCTGGTTTAATAACAAAAAAATATTGTTGGTCTATGAAACAAGCTTCCGTAAATGTTAGTGGCGCTCCTATCGGCAAAGTACTGAACTAACTGCTCAAATTCTGTCGAATTGATAGCCAGTTTTTTCAATAATTGCTAGTTTTTGTTAAATACTCTGCTAACCAATAGATCATTCATTTTCCTCTGATATTCCTGTTAAAATTATTCGACGTATTTTGCATTAATTTGTGATATATTTTGATTTTAATAAACACATTATTATTTAAACAAATTGTACCACTAACAAACATTTAATGACTCTGCGCCTTGTAAAAAGTGATGTTTTATCCATGTGCGAATTTTCAAGCGATTCTATGATGGTTATGACTCAAAAAACTTGAAAAGAAAACATACAATGGTGCTTTTTTACGATATTTTTCAGCCATATTTTTTTAGTTGATTGAACTGGTCTCTGCGCTCTAGAATATAAAAAAAGCTGCAGTTTGATGTATGATACATCTATCCAAAACCAAAAAAATGTTATACCTCGTCTAGCGAGTCCCCTTAAGTGTATTCATTATTTCATAACCAATACTATAGTTTGCTTAAGGGTATTAAAACATTTGTGAATAAAACATCAGTATCATAATCCTCAGAGATTCACGGGTATTTCCGAACCCACTCGACCTCCGCAACGGTAGGATAATGCCACCCATTACTCAACTAAATGAGCTAACCGGAATTTATCCTGCCGTCGCGAATAAAATTCGCGTTTTGTCAGATTCGTTCCCGAAACAGCTGCGTGCTCAATTTTCGGGCGAAATTCCGCATTGTCCCGCCGTTTCGCTGCACCTGATAATGGACGCTACTGTATCCAATTAGCATTTATCATGGTAATACGGCGTCCATTGTTGCTGGTCGGTTACGTCACCTCCTCCCGTGCTCCTCGATATTTGATACTTTCGGTCTGGTGCCTCTGTTTTGTTTTATGGGAGAATTATGGTGTCTTTTGTGGTAGTCAGAGGGAACAAAACGGTGTAATTTGTCTTGAGGTCGGAGCGCGGTGGCTGACTTTTAAAATTAATACGTTTTGGTGTTTGTATGGGAGCGTTAAAAATAATTAACCTCGTTTAGAGGAGACAGTTGTGAATTAATTAGTTAATGTTAATGCGAACTTTGGTGACGGTCGGGTGTTATAATTATTATCCTTGCGGGTTCTGTGGTCTGGTTACCAGAAACTGGTTCGGTTTTCGCGAAAATGTCAGCGAACAATATCCATGTTCGCTCTTAATCAAGCGTGATTGTTACAATACGCACGGAACAATTAAATCTTTAATGATACGATGAGAATGACCGCGGGTTTCTCTTTTTCGTGGCTAATTAGAGAGAGCAAAATCCAACAAACGCCATTTCTCTCTTTTAAAGCCATAATGATAAAACAAAGTCCATAAATAATAGGACGCTCAACATAATACTTAACACCAACCGAAAATCATCGGTTCTAGTTATCAAGTTTCAAAGAATCTAGGCATAACTCCACTAATTTCATATTCAAATTGTCCCGAGATCTCGGCGATAAAATTAAAAAAATTAATATACCGATATTTAAAATCGTTAATTTTTGTGATAACATTCACAGCTTTCTCGAGAATCATATTTCCCCATTTTCGCTAGTTTTATTATCTCACATTTCTCGTGTTTCTTCGGAATTTAAATACCGAAAAGCGCTGGTAGTTTCTGCTTTGTTTCAAGGCTCCTTGTCTAACAATGAACAATGAACCTTATTCACGAGTCGATAATTGACTTGACACTCGTGACTCATCGCAGACGGAATTTTATTTTTCGTCAAATCTGCGACCATAATCTGATCGAAAATCGCGCACTCTAATTAAGTCAACAAATTTAAATAAAACAAGAACTTGATCAGATTAATCTTGTTCTGCCAAAAACGGATCTTCCGTCTCGCTCCCTCCCATTACCGTCATGTCACACACATGTGCAAATTAGAGTTTTTTGTTCCGTCTTTGTTTACAATCAGTGTTATTGTACAATTATCATAAACTGGATATTCCCATGGTTATTACGTCTCTATTGATCTTTGGAAGAATTTTTATCTGACGGTTAACGTGGAAATTGCTAGATCAATCTTCACACCTAATTATTGAAGCGACGCGCAAACAACACAGATTATGAAAAAACGTAAATAAAGACAATACGACTCAGTCATAAATAATTAACTCTTAAACAAAGTGCGTTTTCATCTGTCCGACTAAGAAAATACGCCACCATTTTTATTAGCCCGATATAACCTCCTCCGTAAAATAAATAACACATAAGACAACTTATTATACATATTTATAAGCAACAATGATCATACCTGGCAACCCCACACTGTTAAATATACCCACCAAAACCTCATGTCCGACATAAAACGTTACTCTTAAAATGCAAAGAACCGGAATTGAAACGCCCAGCAATTTTACAGCAGCTGTAAATCTCAAAACCGAAAACACCTGAAAACTCCTCAACTAGCTGAAAAGTTAAATCGGATTAGCTTGTTCACCTGCCATAAATTAGCCAACCCTCATAAATTGCACGAAACAATTCCTTTTCAAGATGCGGAAGAGATAATAAATCCAAAGGGTACGGATTTTGGAAAAGTCGTGTCGTCCCCGTATTTGGAAACAAAACTGCTTGTAATAAAAATGTTTTTGGAGAGATAATTGAGTTATAAAATGCGAATTAATGGGTTACATCTTAATTTTCATAAATTTAATATGGATAACAATGCTTTGGAAAGCCGGAATGGTGTAACCGCAGGGATAATATAGTGTTAAAATATTTAAGACAAGAGAAACGTATTAATATTTATAAAGGTCCGAAGTCGTTAGTAACACGTCCCGTGTGAATTTTATTAGTAAAATTCGGTTTACGATCACACCGGCCACTTTTTGCGTCAGAGCGTGGTCGTGCGTCAAAAATTTCAAAAACTCTTAAATCATTAATTTTTAATCGTCGCTAGCAATTTTGATTTTGTCCCTAGAGCGAGAAAATAAACCGGCCTATAAATATCACAAGATGTTCACCGATGTTCTGCCGAATTGGGTCATCCTTTCTCCTTCCAAATTGCTCAAAATCACGCCACAAAATTGATAACTCCCATTCTTCTCGCCGCAAGTGCGGATTTCTGCCCAGCATGCTCCGACGAAAAGGATTTGTGCTTATTAATCAAGCTCCCGATGGCTCGGTATCGAACTCTGAACTAATCGCGATTTATCTCCCTATTTATTAGCTTGTAAACAAGCTCGACTCGTAATAAATAAGATTCCTATTCCCACACGAAAATTTCGATTGTGTCTACAAGACGGACAAGAGGAAACGACTTTTAATAGAGTCCTCTTCCATATTTTATTGGGCGTAATATAAATAATTTCAAGTTATTGGGCTATAAAATCTCGAGGATAGTGACGTTTTCTCACTCGGGGTTGAGGTCACCTACCTGCTTCACCTGGGACGGTGGTTTTTTTGTTTGTTTGTAGGTGGAATGTTCCGCCACCCTTCTCGGAACGGGGCGACTGCGGAGGTTCCGGACCGCTATGTTCTAGGAAGGTGACAATTAGCACCGGATGGGAATGTGGGGGGTATAGTTAGACCCGGCTCTTGGAGGGGCTTAGGGACTAAGTAGGATTGACGTTTTTGACTTATCCACGAAAAGAGAAATCCCCCTGAGGCAAAACACGGATATTGGGTGCTAAAGCTAAATGAACAATGCTCCTGATTTTGCTTCCTCTGCACGTGAATTTCTAAACACAATTATTTTTTAATTAAATACGATAATACCAATTACCGTAAAATTTATGGATAAAGCCATGGGTGAAAAGGACATTTTGAGCCTAATACAGACTTACACTGAAAATATTGATGTGCAATTTATGATTTAAATGAGTTAAAAAGATGATGCGTTTTTAGTTAACATCGAATTTTATTTGGAGAAAATGAAATTTTAGAAACATTAAAAATGTGTAATCTCTGTGTGCCAAAAAATCTATTAAGATTCCCTCAGATTTCCTCAAAAATTTTCTTTTTGATTCTCTCCTTCAGATTCTTTCGATTTTTTTATTTTTTCGGATTATTCCGAATGCTTTTCGATGTTTCCGGATTCTTTCAGATTCTTTCTAATTTTTCAGTTGCTTTCAAAGAAGTCCGTCAGGAATCCTCAAAATTCTTTAAAATTTTTTAGTTCTACTCAGATTATTTCACATCCTTACAGATCCTTTTAGATCTCTGCAGATCTTCAAAATCCTTCCAAATTCTTCGAAATTCCTCAAAATTCGCTCAGATTGTCACAAGTTCCCGCAGATTCCTTCCAATTCTTTCCGAATCTCCCAATTTCTTTCAGATTCCCTCAGATTCTTTCAGATTTTCTCAAATTCCTTTAGATTTTTTGCGAGTCTCCCAATTTCTCTCAAATTCTCTCAGATTCCCTCAAATTTCTCCAGATTCTTTCATTTTCTTTTTGATTGTCTCCTTCAGATTCTTTCGATTTTTAGTATTCTTTCGGATTATTCCGGAATCCGCAAAATTCTTTAAAATTTTTCCGTTCTGTTCAGATCATTTCAGATCCATACAGATGTTTTCAGATCTCTGCAGATTCTTCAACATTCTTCCAGTATTTTAAGATTCTCTTAGAATTTTCTCAATTCTTCGAAATTCCTCAATATTCGCTCAGATTTTCACAAGCTCCCTCAGATTCCTTCAAATTCTTTCCGAATCTCTCAATTTTTTTCAAATTCTCTCATATTCTTTCCGAATCTCCCAATTTCTCTCAAATTCTCTCAGATTCAATCAAATTCCTCCAGATTCTTTCAGATTTAATTTTCTTTCTGAATCTCTTCTTCAGATTCTTTCGATTCTTTTTATTCTTTCGGATTATTCCGAATGCTTTTCGATGTTTCCGGATTCTTTCAGATTCTTTCTAATTTTTCAGTTGCTTTCAAAGGAGTCCGTCAGGAATCCTCAAAATGTTTTAAAATTTTTTAGTTCTACTCAGATTATTTCACATCCTTACAGATCCTTTTAGATCTCTGCAGATCTTCAAAATTCTTCCAAATTCTTCCAAATTCCTCAAAATTCGCTCAGATCGTCACAAGTTCCCTCAGATTCCTTCCAATTCTTTCCGAATCTCCCAATTTCTTTCAGATTCCCTCAGATTCTTTCAGATTCTCTCAAATTCCTTTAGATTTTTTGCGAGTCTCCCAATTTCTCTCAAATTCTCTCAGATTCCCTCAAATTTCTCCAGATTCTTTCATTTTCTTTTTGATTGTCTCCTTCAGATTCTTTCGATTTTTATTATTCTTTGGGATTATTTCGGACTCCAAAAATTCTTTAAAATTTTTCAGTTCTACTCAGATCATTTCAGGATCCTTACAGATCTTTTCACATCTCTGCAAATTCTTCAAAATTCTTCCAGTTTTTTTTTTTGGATTCTCTTAGAATTTTCTAAATTCTTCGAAATTCCTCAAAATTCTCTCAGATTCTCACAAGCTCCCACAGATTCCTTCCAATTCTTTCCGAATCCCTCGATTTCTTTCAGATTCCCTCAGATTTTTTCAGATTCTTTCCGAATCTCACAATTTCTCTCAAATTGTCTCAGATTCCCTCAAATTCCTCCAGATTCTTTGAGATTTCATTTTCTTTCTGAATCTCTTCAGATTATTCCGATGTTTTTTATTCTTTCGGATTATTCCGAATGCCTTTCGATGCTTCCGAATTCTTTCAGATTCTTTCGAATTTTTCAGTTGCTTTCAAAGACACCGTCAGGAGTCCTCTAAAATTCTTTAAAATTTTTTAGTTCTACTCAGATTACTTCACATCCTTACAGATCCTTTCAGATCTCTGCAGATCTTCAAAATTCTTCCAAATTCTTCGAAATTCCTCAAAATTCGCCCAGATTCTCACAAGCTCCCTCAGATTCCTTCCAATTCTTTCCGAATCTCCAAATTTCTTTCAGATTCTCTCAAATTGCTTTAGATTTTTTGCGAATTTCCCAATTTCTCTCAAATTCTCTCAGATTGCCTAAAATTTCTCCAGATTCTTTCGTTTTCTTTTTGATTCTCTCTTTCAGATTCCTTTGATTTTTTTTTTATTCTTTCGGATTATTCCGAATGCTTTTCGATGCTTCCGGATTGTTTCAGAATCTTTCGAATTTTCCCAGATGCATTCAAAGACACCGTCAGGAATCCTCAAGATTCTTTAAAATTTTTAAGTTCTACTCAGATGGTTTCAAATCCTTACAGATCCTTTCAGATTCTTGCAGATTCTTCAAAGTTCTTCCAAATTCTTCCAGTTTTTTAGATTCTCTTTGAATTTTTTAATTCTTCGAAATTTCTCAAAATTCATTCCAATTCTTTCCGAATCTTCTAATTTCTTTCAGATTTCCTCTGATTTTTTCAGATTCTCTCAAATTCCTCTAGATTTTTTCTGAATTTACCAATTTATCTCAAATTCCTTCAGATTCTCTCAAACTCCTCCAAATTGTTTCATATACTTTCAGATTCTTTCATTTTCTGTCTGATTCTCTCTTCCAGATTTTTCTAAATTCTTCGGAATTCTTTCAGATTTTCTCAAATTGTCTCAGATTCCCTCAAATTCCTCCAGATTCTGTCAGATGCTTTCAGATTCTTTCATTTTCTTTCTGATTCTCTCCTTCAGATTCTTCCATTTTTTTTTTAATTCTTGCTGATTATTCCAGATTCTTTTCGATGCTTCCGGATTGTTTCAGATTCTTTCGAATTTTGTCAGATGCTTTCAAAGATACCGTCAGAAATCTTCAAAATTCTTTCAAATTGTTCAGTTCTACTCAGATCATTTCAAATCCTTACAGATCCTTTCAGATCTCTACAGATTCTTCAAAATTCTTCCAGTTTTTTAGGCTCTGTTAGAATTTGCTAAATTCTTCGAAAATCCTCAAAATTCGCTCAGATTATCAAAGTTCCCTCACATCCTTTCAATTCTTTCCATCTAACAATTTCTTTCAGATTCTTTCAGATTCTTTCAGATTCTTTCAGATTCTCCCAAATTCCTTTAGATTCTTTGCGAATCTCCGAATTTATCTCTTTCAGATTCTTTCGATTTTTTTTATTCTTTCGGATTATTCTTTTCGATGCTTCCAAATTGTTTCAGATTCTTTCAAAAAAGAAACCGTCAGAAATCGTCAAGATTCTTTCAATTTTTTTAGTTCTACTCAGATCCTTTCAGATTGCTGGAGATTCTTTAAAATTCTTCCAGTTTTTTTTAATTCTCTTAAGGTTTTTCTAAATTCTTCGAAATTCCTCAAAATTCGCTCAGATTCTCACAAGCTCCTTCAGATTCTTTTCGAATCTTCCAATTTCTCTCAGATCCTCGCAGATTCTCCCAGATTCCCTCAGATTGCTTTAGATTCTCTTGGATTCTATCAGATTCTCTCGATTTTCTCACATTATCTTAGATTCTCGCAGAGTCTTTTACATTCCTTCAAATTTTTTCGATTCTCTCAGATTCTCAACAATTTTTCACCTTTCAAATCGTTTCAGATCCTTCCAGATTGTCTCAAATTCCTCCAAATTCTTTCAAATTCTTTCATTCTCTTTACGGCTCTTCCTTCTGAATCGAAATTCTCAAGATTCCTTAAAATTTTTCAGTTCTGTTCAGAGTGTTTGAAAGCCTTACAAATCCTTCCGGATCCCTGCAAACTCTTCCAAATTCTTCCAGATTTTTCCACATTTTTCCAGATTTTTTTAGATTTTGCTAGATTCTTCGAGATTCTCTCAGATTGTTACAAACTCCTTCAAATATTCTCAGATTCTTTTGGAATCTCAGATTCTCTCGGATTCTCTCACATTCTCTAAAAATCTCTTAGATTCATTCAAATTTTTCCAGATCATTTCAGTCAAATTTTTCCAGATCATTTCAGGTCTTTGCAGACTCTTCAGATTGTTCTAGTTTCTTCTAGATTCTTCCAAAATAGCTAATATTTACCTACCTACTAAGATAAAAATAACAATAATTTTTCAGATTCGTATCGTTGAGAAATAATAAAAATTGTGAAAGGTTATTTTGACAGAACTTCCCTCGCCGAATTCGACTATTAGCACGTTTAGAATACAAGTATCAGCTGTTAAAAAAAAACGAAATTTGGTTGATTTTGTGCTCTCAGCGCAGAGCAAAGGACTAACTGATTAATTCATACTCAGTTTTTTCCCAAAAACACTCATAGACTTGAAGAAATTCGCCAAAAATGTAAGATGACGGATAAATTTTGATTAACGATTTACCATGTTTTAAATAATCTTAAAATATTTGCATGATTTTACAGCATTCGGTTTTTGCAATTTCGAAGTTAAATTGTAAAATACAATTTTGAATTTTTTTCCAAAAATCTGGATGTCTAGGGTAAAAACTCGACACGGGTTCTAAATTACACACAATTTAAGAAAAATTTGTTCTGCAAAATTATAAAATGACGTCATCATTTTTTAGGAAGCCATAAACGAAACAATTTATCACGCTTACGATAGATTACAAATTTTCAAAGCATCCGGTTTTACAATTTCAAAGTTAAATAGTTATATGAAGTTAACAAATGAAGCAAAAAATTTTTTTGGCGAATAAATAGAGCACGTAATTTCAAGATAATTAACCGTTTCGATACATTCTAGCCACCCTGTATACATAGCACATACAAATTCAATAATACGTTTTAATTGTTGCAGCGTCCCCCCACATTTCCCAATCACCAACCTGACGTCTGACCTTTCTAAGCTCAATCATTGTTCCTGGTCAAAAGGATACTCGGTGTCATTCTAGCACGCACATGGACGTCACACACAATACATAACAATTAAACAGCAATGGAACGTGATTAATAAACATGCAGAAAAACTCATGATTTCTTTAATGGTCGTGTTGGCACGCCATTAATACCGAATAGCTCCGCTCAAATCTGACATTTAATTGTTATAATGAACCGTCATTATCACAATTTCGTGCTTGAATGGCCAGTTTAGCATGTACGGCTTACAGAAAATCGCGGATTTGAGCGTCCGTTAACCCCCGCCTTTGTGGAAAGGGCTTAAGGTATTCGCTACGCCGCTGTCCATCTGTCAACCAAACGACTATCTGTTTGTTTAACTGTAAGTGGAAGTTATTGTCCGAGCTGGAAACTGTCTGCTAAATGCAGCGGTTGCAGCAGCAGCACGCAACAGGATATTCAAATTAAGTGGAGGCTTGTAGTAGGACAAAGTTCGATAGGATTTCGTAGTTCGATTGAAATCGACCAGTTTGCAGATCTACAACATTGACATAATTAAAGAGCGGGGAAACGTGACCAACGAACATGCACAAAGTTGCACAAGATTTTCGGTGAATGATCACTAAGAAATTGTACGATTATGAAAACAAGAACACCGCCGGTGGATGCAGTTGCAGCGGCAGCAGCAACAGGATATTCAAATTAAGTGTGGGACTTTTATTAGGATAAATATTCGATACAATTTTATACTATATGGCTTTTTTACTGCCGACTCTCTACATAGCGGATAATAAACGTCTTCGCGCGGCCAAGACGACAACTTATTTAATACGGTCGATTTTTATGTCGGCCATAAACACGATTTGTAATATAAATCCACGGGCGTTTTCTTGCAGATTCCAATTATTGCCTCGGCAATGTTGATTTATCCCCGAAAGCGATTCCACAATGACGTTTATTTCGAATTGTCACGGACTGTGAAGATGTGTGCTTCTGAATGCGCTTTTTTCGGTGCGGATTGTGCACCATCATCCGTAGGCAATATCGGATAACAAAACGTTTGATTGCGAAATGATGGGTCTGACCCCGACAGTGACGCACGATCTGGAAAATGGAACTTCTTCGGGGGCCTGAACGGCCGACGATTCCCACGTGGTAAAAAGAGCTTTATTGAACGCTAAATAGATGCGCTTCTTTAAAACAGTTGATGTATAGAAGTATTTTGAAAAATGAATAAAATCAAATGTGGATTGCTGTAACCACATAAGACGTCAAGTCGGCTTAGTATTGGTCAAGAAAAACAAGATGGCGGTCTGCGGTCTATGCAAAAAACGTACTACTCTCATTTATGCAGACCGAATCCTAACATTAAATAAATACGTAGATTATTGTTGAGGTATCCGACGAAGATTATCTTTTTACGATGATTATACATAGTTATTATTTACTACAACCCGCTTCTATTTTGACAAGTTGTCTTGATTATCAGGGTAGCCACCACATGTTGTTGTAAGAACTATTCAACAAACCATTGAAAATACTAAGAATAAAGCCATTAAGTCTTTAATGACAACGATTTGAAATTCAAGACCCAGATCCCAGTGACATTTATAATTACAAATGAACGACAGGAATTAATATAATTGAAACTGACAAGGTGTTTTCGTTTACAACACATTCGCATTTTTTTAAGTGATGCACGAGAATATTGAATACCTAGTGATAATGTACAGGACACAAGTTGCGAAGGACCTCAACTTCGCCTAAGTAAATGCGGTAAATACTGAATGAAAGAGAAAAAGCGCCTACTTTACTTAATCTTCACGTTTCAGAAAAAGTGGTGGAAGTTTATTTCGATTTTCTGAATTTATTATTGTATCATACCTAACTTAATCACCCATACTCCGCCACTGCCTATGATTCGAACGCATTATATTACGAAAAAACACTCTGTTAATTCATTTATAATTGCTCTGGTACGAAGTGTGAAGAAATTGGTTGAAACCAAACTTTCCTCGATGCCCCCAACATTCTTTCAACCTTTTTCAAAAACAAAATACTAGAACTCCTTGAAGCATATTTTTTTTTAATAAGATACAAAGGGTCATTCTTTAAAAAAAATGGTCAAAGGTTATCTGGCAGAATTTTCCTTGCCCTTCAAGTAAATATTGTAACAATAACAAACATAATCAAAGAAAATTTATAAACTACAAGTATAGAAGTAATAAAGTTGTTACAAGTTATCAAAGTTAAAAATCAAAAATCAAGGACTCCTAGGATTCTTAAATTAAAAAATTGAAACATCAAAGATACCCCGACATTCTTAAATTCTTTCAAAGATAAAACGGGAGTCTACGAAATTCTTAATTAAGAAATAAAATAAAACTCCGGAGACTCCAGAGATTCTTTAAAAGTCCCTAAAAAATAAAACACTAGAATTTTTCAAAAATAACACCAGAAACTCTGGAGATTCTGGCATTTTTTAAAAATGGAAATACAAGAACAAAAGATCCCCGACATTCTTAATTTTTTTCAAAAATAAAACACCCAGGCTCTTAAATTCTTTCAAAGATAAAACGGGAGTCTACGAGATTCTTAATTAAGAAAAAAAATAAAACTCCGGAGACTCCAGAGATTCTTTAAAAGTCCCTAAAAAATAAAACAGTAGAATTTTTTCAAAAATAACACCAGAAACTCTGGAGATTCTGGCATTTTTTAAAAAATGGAAATACAAGAACAAAAGATCCCCGACATTCTTAATTTTTTTCAAAAATAAAACACCCAGGCTCTTAAATCATTTAAAAAATAAAAGACCAGGAGCCCCTGACATTCTCTGGAATTTTTTCAAAAATAGAACACCAGAGGTTCTTGAGATTCTTAAATTCTTTAAAAATGGAAATACAAAAACAAAAGATCCCCGGCATTCTTAAATTCAAATATCGCCCCTATTCTTACATGTTATCAAAAATAAAACACCGAGGTTCTTAAATTCCTTTACAAAATAAAACACCAGAGATTTTTTAAAAGTTCCTAAAAAATAAAACACTAGGAGCTCCTGATATTCCCCCGAATTTTTTCAAAAGTAAAACACTAGCGGTTCTTGAGATTCTTAAATTTTTTACAAATGAAAACACAAAAACAAAAGATCCCCGACATTTTTAAATTCTTTCAACGATAAAACACCAAAGATCAACCCGATTCTTAAATTCTATCAAAAACAAAACACCGAGGTTCTTAAATTCTCTCAAAAATCAAACACCAGGAGCCCCTGACATTCTCTCGAATTTTTTAAAAAATAAAACACTAGAGGTTCTTGAAATTCTTAAATTTTTTAAAAATGGAAACACTAAAAGAATCCCCGACATTCTTAAATTTTTTCAAAGATAAAACACCAACGATCGCCCCGATTATTAAATTCTATCAAAAATAAAACGCTAGGAGCCCCTGACATTTTCCCGAAATTTTTTCAAAAACAAAACACCAGAGGTTCTTGAGATTCTTAAATTCTATCAAAGATAAAACACCAAAGATCGCCCCGATTCTTATAAAAATAAAACAGGGAGGTACTTAAATTCTTTAAAAAATAAAACACCAGGACCCCTGACATTCTCTCGAATCTTTTCAAAAATAGAACACCGGAGGTTCTTCAGATTCTTAAATTCTTTAAAAATGGAGATACAAAACCAAAAGTTCCCCGACATTCTTAAATTCTTTCAAAGATAAAACACCAAAGATCAACCCGATTCTTAAATTCTATCAAAAATAAAACACCAGGACCCCTGACATTCTCTCGATTTTTTTCAAAAATAGAACACCAGAGGTTCTTGAGATTCTTAAATTCTTTAAAAATGGAAATACAAAACCAAAAGTTCCCCGACATTCTTAAATTCTTTCAAAGATAAAACACCAAAGATCAACCCTATTCTTAAATTCTATCAAAAATAAAACACCAGGAGCCCCTGACATTCTCCCGAAACTCTTTCAAAACAAAGCACCAGAGGTTCTTGAGATTCTTAAATTCTTTAAAAATGGAAACACAAAAGCATCCCCGACATTCTTAAATTCTTTCAAAGATAAAACACCAACGATCGCCCCGATTATTGAATTCTATTAAAAATAAAACGCTAGGAGCCCCTGACATTTTCCCGAAATTTTTTCAAAAACAAAACACCAGAGGTTCTTAAGATTCTTAAATTCTATCAAAGATAAAACACCAAAGATCGCCCCGATTCTTATAAAAATAAAACAGGAAGGTACTTAAATTCTTTAAAAAATAAAACACCAGGACCCTTGACATTCTCTCGAATTTTTTCAAAAATAAAATACCATAGGTTCTTGAGATTTCTAAATTATTTAAAAACGGAAACACAAAAACGAAAGATCCCTGACATTCTCCCGAAACTCTTTCAAAACAAAGCACCAGAGGTTCTTGAGATTCTTAAATTCTTTACAAATGGAAACACAAAAACCAAAGATCCCCGACGTTCTTAAATTCTTTCGAAGATTAAACACCGAAAGTCCCACCGATTGTTAAATTCTATCAAAAATAAAACACTGAGGTTCTTAAATCCTTCAAAATATAAAACACCCGGAGCCCCAACAAGGCTTTGAAAACACCTTTTTTCGCGGCGATTTTACAATTCCAAAAAACATATTAAAACTTGGATCGAAGCTGACAAACGAATCAAAAAGGTCACCTACCTTGTTTTGTTCAGCCTCCCGGGTTAAGGGTTTGTAGACCGCATTCACAAAAGAACCACGTGTATAAGTTTCGCGACACTTAGCGAGTGACGTCACACAAGATGGCAACTGCGTTCACCTAACGCCCACCTGCACGATGTTACCTGTCTGAGGGTTTCTCGATGACTTCTTAACAATAGGGTGCCCAAATCAATTGTCACAGCAATCGCCAACAGAGGGACTCGAAAGTTGCCAAAATCGCCAACCCAAAACCAAAGTACCTATATTAAATATAGGAACTTTGCCAACAAAATATATTGTATATTTATTTTAATTAAACTGTGCATTGACCTTTTCAGTGTGATGAACTGATGAGTGATGACTAATGACTGACGAGCGACTGTGAGGGGATGAGAGTGAGAGTGGTAGTTGATTGTTGACTTTTTCGACTTTTTCACTACTCATCTGTCCACAAAAATGTAAAAATAATAGAATCCCCAAAATTCGCCAAAATCGCCAACTGGCGCCGACAGAAAAAACAACGCCAATCTTGGGCGTCAAGTCACCAAAATGGCGATAAATCACCATTAAACTTCGAACCGGAACACCAGATGTTCTCCGGAACTTTTCCAAACATAAAAAACACAAAAACAAAAGATCCCCGACATTCTTAAATTTTTTCAAAGATAATACACCAAAGATCAACCCGATTCTTAAATTCTATCAAAATACAACACCAAGGTTTTCTTTAAAAAATAAAACACTAGGAACCCTGACATTCTTTCGAATTTTTTCAAAAATAGAACACCAGAGGTTCTTGAGATTCTTAAATTCATTTTTAAAGAAACACAAAAGCAAAAGTTCCCCGACATTCTTAAATTATTTCAAAAATAAAAGACCAAAGATCAATCCGATTCTTAAATTCTATCAAAAATAAAACAACAGGAGCCCCTGACATTCTCCCAAATTTTTCGAAAATAAAACACCAGAGGTTCTTGAGATTCTTAAATTCTTTAAAAGTAGAAACACAAAAGCAAAAATTCCTCGACATTCTTAAATTCTTTCAAAAATAAAACACCAAAGATCAATCCGATTCTTAAATTCTATCAAAAATAAAACGTCTAGGTTCTTGAATTCTTTAAAAAATAAAACATCAGAATCCCTGAGATTGCTATTTTTTTTTCGAAAGTGAAACACCGAGATTCTTTCAAATGTTTTCAAAAATCAAACATTGAAGGTCCCTGAGATTCTTTAAAATGTTTCTAAAAATAAAGCATCAAAGGTCCCCGAGATTCAAGATTTTTCAAGTTCTTTAAAAATAAAAAACTAAAGGTCCTAGTTTCTTTCAAATTCCTTCAAAAACAAAATACTTAAGGGCTAGTGATATTTTTTGATAATTTTTTTTCAAAAATTAGATACCAGGAGGACCCGAAACACTTAGATAACAAAATAGAACACCACGAATTCTAAAAATTCTTTCAGATTCGTTTTTTTTTATAAAAACATTGCGCCTCTTGGGATTCCTAAATCTTTAAAAATAGAAACAAAAAATCTCTCGAAATTCTTAAATTCTGTCAAAATAAAACACCGAGATTCTTAAATTCTTTAAAAATGGAAACACAAAAGCATCCCCGACATTCTTAAATTCTTTCAAAGAAAAACACCAACGATCGCCCCGATTATTAAAATAAAACACTAGGAGCCCCTGACATTTTCCCGAAATTTTTTCAAAAACAAAACACCAGAAGTTCTTGAGATTCTTAAATTCTTTCAAAGATGAAACACCAAAGATCGCCCCGATTTCGAAAAAATACAACACGGAGGTTCTTAAATTTTTTAGAAAATAAAACACTAGGAACTCTGACATTCTTTCGAATTTTTTCAAAAATAGAACACCAGAGGTTCTTGAGATTCTTAAATTCTTTAAAAATGGAAATACAAAAACAAAAGATCCCCGACATTCTTAAATTCTTTACAAAATAAAACACCAAAGATTCTTTAAAAGTTCCTAAAAAATAAAACACTAGGAGCTCCTGATATTCCCCCGAATTTTTTCAAAAGCAAAACACCAGAGGTTCTTGAAATTCTTAAGTTCTTTAAAAATGGAAACACAAAAGCATCCCCGAAATTCTTAAATTCTTTCAAAGATAAAACACCAAAGATCGCCCCGATTCTTAAATTCTATCAAAAATAAAACACTAGGAGCCCCTGACATTTTCCCGAATTTTTTTCGAAAACAAAACACCAGAGGTTCTTGCGATTCTTAAATTCTTTCAAAAATAAAACACCAGAACCCCTGACATTCTCTCGAATTTTTTCAAAAATATAACATCAGAGGTTCTTGAGATTCTTAAATTCTTTAAAAATGGGAACACAAATGCAAAAGTTCCCCGACATTCTTAAATTCTTTCAAAGATAAAACACCAAAGATCAACCCGATCCTTAAATTCTATCAAAAATAAAACACCAGGAGCCCTTGACATTCTGCCGAAACTCATTCAAAACAAAGCACCAGAGTTCCTGAGATTCTTAAATTCTTTACAAATGGAAACACAAAAACAAAATATCCCCGACGTTCTTAAATTCTTTGAAAAATAAAACACCGGAGTCCATGAGATAGCTATTTTTTTTTCGAAAGTGAAACACGGAAATTCTTTCAAATCTTTTTAAAAATAAAACATTGAAGGTCCCTGAGATTCTTTAAAATGTTTCTAAAAATAAAGCATCAACAATCGCCCCGATTCTTAAATTCTATCAAAAATAAAACACGGAGGTTCTAAAATTCTTTAAAAAATAAAACTCCAGGACGCCCTGACATTTTCACAAATGTTTTGGAAAATAAAACACCAGAGGTTCTTGAGATTCCTAACTTGAAATGGAAACACAAAAACAAAAGATCCCCGACATTCTTAAATTCTATCAAAAATAAAATACCTAGGTTCTTAAATTCTTTAAAAAATAAAACACCGGAGTCCCTGAGATTGCTATTTTTTTTTCGAAAGTGAAACACCGAGATTCTTTCAAATGTTTTCAAAAATAGAACATTGAAGGTCCCTGAGATTCTTAAATTCTTTAAAAAATAAAACACCAGGGAACCCCGAGATTCAAAAACTAAATGGCAAGTGCCCCCGAAATATTTTCAAATTCTTTAAAAATAAAAAACTAAAGGTCCTAGTTTCTTTCAAATTCCTTCAAAAACAAAATACTTAACAGCTCCTGATATTTTTAATTTTTTTTTTTTTTCAAAAATTAGATACCAGGAGGAACCGAAACACAACAAAACAAAATAAAATACCACGAATTCTAAAAATTCATTCAGATTCTTTTTTTTTAATAAAAACATTGGCGCCTCCTGGATAATTTAAAAAAATAGAAACAAAAGATCCCTCGAAATTCTTAAATTGTGTTAAAAATAAAACAGAGGATTTTCTGAAATTTCTAATCTTTTCGAAAATGAAACAGAGATGAGAAAAAAATTCTTTTAAAAATAAAACACCGAGGGTCCCTGAGGTTCTTTAAAATGTTTCTAAAAATAAACCACCGAAGGTCCCCGAGAGTCTTAAATCCTTTAAAAATTAAAACACCAGGGACCCCCGAAATTCAAAAACACAATAGCAAGTGCCCCCGAAATTTTTTCAAATTCTCTCAAAAACAAAACACTTCAGGACTTCCGATATTTTTTATTACTTTTTTTTAAATTAGACACCAGACGGACCCGAAACACTTAAATAACAAAGTAAAATACCACGAGTCCTCAAAATTGTTTCCCACTCTTTTAAAAATAAAAACACTGGCGCCTCCTGGCATTCTTAAATCTTTAAAAATGGAAACACAATGATCCTTCGAAATTCTTAAATTATTTCAAAAATAAAACACCACAGACCTCCGAAATTCTTAAATTCTTTCAAAAGTGAAACACCAGGGACCCCGAGATTCTTTCAAATTTTTTTCAAAAATAAAACATCGAGGGCTCCTGAGATTGTTAAAATGTTTCTAAAAATAGAGCACCAAATTCCAAAAGATTCTTAAATTCTTGAAAAATGGAAACTCAAAATAAAAGAACCCCGACATTTTAAATTCTTTCAAAGATAAAACAAAATCGCAAGTCCCCCGAAAAAAATTTCAAATTCTTTAAAAATAAAAAACTAGGGGTCCCGAGTTTCTTTCAAATTCTTCCAAAAACAAAATACTTAAGGGCTCCTGATATTCTTTATTAAGGAATTTTCAAAAATTATTCACCAGGAGAACCCGACACATTTAATTAACAAAATAAAATACCAAGGATCCTCAAAATTCTTTCGGATTTTTTTTTAATAAAAAAGGCCCCTGGGATTCTTAAATCTTTAAAAATGGAAACACAAAAGATCCCTCAAGATAAAACACCACAGATCTCCAAATTCTTAAATTCCTTAAAAAGTAAAACGCCGTTTTGTTTCTAAAATAGTAAGAACCCTCGAAAATCTTTCAAATTCTTCAAAAAATAAAACACCAAAGATTCCCCGACATTCTTAAATTCTTTGAAAGATAAAACATGTAAGTGCCCATAGATTCTTTCCAATTTTTTCAAAAATAAAACACCGAGGGGCTACGAGATTCTTAAATTCTTAAAAAAAAGACAACCCCGGAGCACCTGAGACACAGATGACAGACAGAAGGAAACGGAAGACCTACTTTTTTGTACATTGGGAGTCATGAAATGTCCAGAAAACACAGAATTTTTTCAGTTTTTTTTGGTAACAATAAGACATTAAACAGATTAAGGAAATACATAATGAATGATGATGAATATTGAAAATGCAAACAAAAATCCCAACAAAAAATGCGTCCAATGTGGTCTAGCACGCAACGTTCGCCTTCAAGTAGCCAATTTCACCGCAAAACTTCTGATATATTGGAAATTTTCTAGACGATCTTGGATCAAGTTAGCCATAATAAATCAATTTCGTTAGCCTTACGTCTCATAACAAACTCGTTGAGAAACAAAAATGCTGAAAAGCAATCACTTTTGCCTGTTGGTATTCTTTTCGATTTAAATCGCGCATTTGATTACATCGACCACCATCTATGCACGGAATTCGAATGATATGGATTTCGTGAGAAGGCTTTAAAACAGACGGTGATTTATGTGTTAAACAATTAGTGAAAGTGGAACCTAAAAACAGTTGATTTTTCGCAGAGGAAGCGGAGTACCGTTGCATAGTTATCTGTATCAACCTTTTTGAAAAAATCCAAAATTTGCGCCATCCTTCAAGTCGGATTTACTGCGATTTTAAGTACCATATACGGAAGTACCGACCCATTCTTCACATTTCACCTTGTGCCGTTCATCACCTCTCCACAACCTCTCGCCATTATTGTCATTTCTGCGAAGATGTTAATGTTTAGATAAAACCAAATGTGAACATCCCGCTGTAATGCATCTGTAACTACCCATTGTATCGGTAAGGTGTGAAGTTGATGGCTTTCGTAACACTCTTGCAAAGCTCTCTCTCTCCGACATTTTTTCGAACTACACACAGTCTAAACTATCTTTGAATAAATCAGTAATTACAAAAACAGCGCCACTTTCAATTCAAACGTTCTTGTTTGCGTTCGTTCGCGACGTTATTAACTTTTTAGTGCGCAGTCGTAAGAAAGCAACTAAGCTTTATAATCTTCTTAAAAGATAATAAATGAAGTCCATTTGGTTTTGTGAGTGTTTGAGCACTACCAGGTTATGGTGGTGTATCCTTTGCATCAAAGTGTAATCTTAATGGACTATTGTCTCGGCTTTATTATGATGGACAATGCTACATAGTATAACTAATACAACATTAAGAGTATTTTCAGGTGGAAGATCGCTATTTCAAGGGTCTACAAAATTCGATAAAAATCGTCCCATACCCGTCACCAGCGAATTCCATCAGGTCTTGTCTTTAAGCGAACACAGCACGAATATTTATTAGCCATCGCCGATGTCGTACACGTCTGTTTCGTTCTGTTATTGACGTTCTTTGTGACTGATAAAGACGACGGATGGCACGCCGAGGAAGTGGTAGATCGCGCGCTACCGTCTGACATTTACAATAACTCGAAACCGAGTCTTCCAATGTCCATCCTGTCCGTCTGCTCTTCGCTGGAATAACAATCGAGACGTTCGCTTGAATGTAAACAATCCTCGGTGAATAAATCAAGCACCTGAAATCCTCGATCTTCGATCCTTCCCACCTGGTCTAGTTAATTTTTCGACGTGTAAACACCGGCGATGATGGCGAGCTTTTTGAGTGCTGTTGAAATATTCGGCTACGTATCGGATGTCAAAAGACACCTTTGGGGAAGGTTCTCATGACCTCTGACATCGTTGATCGGGACATTTCATACATCACAAAGGTTCTTTTCAGTTTTTGTTTTTTTAAATAACACGTTTATCGATAGGAGAGATGAAATATCGTATTGTGCGATTTATTCAAATTCGATGCGTTCCGTTAGGTTTTCGGGTGTTTTTTTTTTGACCTTTAAACGGTAGGTGTTTAGGGTGAATGTTGTGGAATCATCTCTATTATTAGAATGGTAGAGAGCGAAGATTCCACTTCTGCTACCACGAAGTGATTTCTCTGGTATGTTTTATTCCGGGATTGTAAGTCATGGATTGGAATAATACAACGAAAACGATAGTGTGGCAGCTATTTGTCGTGTTAATATGGGTACAGCGTAGCAGGATTCTTGATAATGAAGTCTCAAGTGCATATCAAAAAACTGATGCTATGATGAAGGTTATGGGAAATGTTAAATAGATCGCGCGGATAATTCGTGCACTGAATTTTGATTAGTCATATTTGCACTTCACTGATTTTTTTTTTACTTTTACAATGTTATTTTTTATAGCGTGAAATATGTGTGACTTGTTTGTGAATAACTGGGTCGTATTTAAAGCCATTAAAGTTTGATATGTACTATTTTTATTTTTCATTATTTACGACGCCTCGATAATAAAGTGATATAAAACCTATATTATTCTCACCTATTGTATTCCCAAAATTTTTTGGGAAAATGGAGTGAGTGATTCCTGATTTAATAAATAAAATAAATTGGCTCATTCAGTAATGTAAGGAACTAAAATTATAAATGTCCCCGCCCACCCACCCCGTTTTCTTTTTGATCACTCATTTTATTGGACGAAGAGTGGATTTTATGTTGATAAATAGTGGAATCTAAACCAAAATTGAAATGGCAAAATAAATTATTAAATAATACCTTTATTTCTATTTAAAATAATTTATTTTGCCATTTTACTCAGAAAGAAAGTACGATTATGCTACATAAATGAATTCAGAAAAAAGCTCTATTCAAAAATGCATTAATTATAGAGTAGTACCATTGAAAAAAAATCAAGTTAACCTTGCATGTCGAAAACAGATGAAGCAAACAAAACTTTTTTCCGACGAATAATTAGAGCACAACTTCTTGTACCCCTATACCTAATTTGAGCTGATTTGTTCCTCAAAATATTTAACCGATTCCTACATTCTAGCGACCCTGTATAAACGTGCGTTTGAGAAAATCCTCTGTCTATTTTTAATCATGAGTGCCTTTTTGCATTTTTCGGCCTATTTTGTTCTAAAATTTGAATTTTCTATACCCCTAAGCACATGTTTCTTGCGAATGTCACCTTTAATAATTCCGGCACTATAAGAAAGAAAATAATCCAACCGGAGTTTTACGCAAAAGGATCTTGTATTATTATTATTATTATCCTATTTTCCCTTTTTCTTTTTTCTTAATATATATAGCCATCTTTTCACATCAAGAAACTTAGAACATGGTTAAAATGTGGATATTTCCTTATACAAATTTCCCATTTCAAACATGTTTTAAGTTTCATATTGTGAAAAGAAGTGTACACAAATTAAAACAAAAAAGGAAAAATATAAAACACCAGGGATCCCCGAGATTCTAAAACTAAATGGCAAGTGTCCCCGAAATTTTTTCAAATTCTTTAAAAATAAAAAACTAAGAGTCCGAGTTTCTTTCAAATTCCTTCAAAAACAAAATACTTAAGGAGTCCTAATATTTTTTGATCATTTTTTTTTTTTCAATTAGATACCAGGAGGACCCGAAACCCTTAACTAACAATTCTTGCTTTTTTTGGAATGGAAACAAAAGATCCCTCGAAATTCTTAATTCTCCCGAAGATAAAACACCAAAGATCTCCGCGATTCTTAAATTCTGTCAAAAATAAAACACTGAGATTCTTAAATTCTTTAAAAAGTAAAACAGAGAATTTTCTGAGATTCGCAATTTTTTTCTAAAATGAAGCAGAGATGCTTCAAAAATTCCTTCAAAAATAAAACACCGAGGGTCCCTGAGATTCTTAAAATGTTTCTAAAAATAAAGCACCGAAGATCACCGAGATTCTTAAATTCTTTAAAAAATAAAACACCAGGGATCCCCGAGATTCAAAAACAAAATCGCAAGTGTCCCCGAAATTTCATCAAATTGTTTCAAAAACAAAACACTTCAGGATTCCTGATATTATTTATTACCACGAGTCCTCAAAATTGTTTCCGATTCTTTTAAAAATAGCAACACTGGCGGCCCCTGGCATTCTTAAATCTTTAAAAACGGAAACACAAAAAACCCTCGAAATTCTTAAATTATTTCAAAGATAAAACACCACAGACCTCCGAGATTCTTAAATTCTTTCAAAAGTGAAACACCAGGGACCCCGAGATTCTTTCAATTTAAAAAAAAAATAAAACATCGAGGGGTGCTCAGATTCTTTAAAATGGTTCTAAAAATAGAGCACCAAATTTTCGAGAAGATTCTAAAATTCTTTAAAAATGGAAACTCAAAATAAAAGAACCCTGACATTTTTAAATTCTTTCAAAGATAAAACACCAAAAGATCTTCCCGATTCTTAAATTCTGTTAAAAATAAAACACCGAGGTTTCTAAATTCTTTAAAAAATAAAACACCAGAAACAGACCCCCGAGATTCAAAAACAAAATAGAAACTTAGAACATGGTTAAAAAATATGGATATTTCCTTATACAAATTTCCCATTTCAAACATGTTTTAAGTTTCATATTGAGAAGAGAAGTCTGCACAAATTAACACAAAAAATGAAAAATATAAGCCCGCCCACCCGCCTTATCTCATTTGTAATGATTTTTTTTATTCGCCGTGAACCAAGAGGGCGGGGCTTAACTGCAAAATATTTATTTCTTTACTTACAAGAAATTAAAAACATGTTTTTGAGTATCGTGTTATCACAAAGAAGAAGAAAAAAAGGGCAAAATATAAACCCCGCCCACCCACCCTATCTCAATTGTGATGATTTTTTTAATTCTTAGAAACACGTTTAAAATGGTAAATTTTTGTAACGAAATATGGGTTTTGCAATTAGGCTCCGCCCCTAGGTCTACCAACGAATGAAAACTTCATTACAGTTTAGATCAGGACAGGTATGGGTGGGGCTTAATCTTTAGCTTTAATTTCCTCTTAATATACGTAGTATTATTTGAATAACACGATACTCAAAAACATCTCTTACATGGTACATAATAAGGATTTTGCAATTAAATTCCGCTTCTTTGGCTCTCGACGAGTAAAAAAATCATCACAATTGAAATAGGGTGCGTGGGCGGGGCTAATAAAATTTAAAACAATATTGGGGTTCTACGTATTCCTGTTTGGAAATAATTTGAAACTACTTTGGAGTCTCTAGTGTCTTTTTTATAATAATTTAATTAAATTTCTTGGAGGATACGTCATTTGCCAAAATCAGTCTTATCTTAGCAGGCACTAGCCCCGCCCACCCACCCTCTCTCTTCATAGAGGGTATGTCATCTGCCAAAATCAGTTTTATCTTAACAGGTATAGTATTCCAAGTGCTGGTTCGTTTTTACAACTGCATCCTATTGTGAACTAACTGTCTACACTGCACAGGGCCGTATGCGCCCGTAAACCCTTAAGAGAGGACCCGGTGGGTGAGGTGGCTTGGCATCTGCCCACTACACCTTGGGTCGTGGATTCGATTCCCGCTCTGTCTCTGGGTGTTTTTGTATGTCCCCTTTTCCTGTAATTGGGCCTCTCGGCCTGTTGGAAAAGTAATTATTAAAAGATGGTTTATCACACGGCTACTTACATTTTCAAAAGGGTTCTTAATACTTGCGGTAATTGAGAGTGCAGTGCAATAAAAACTTGGACAACTATACTAGCATTTTTTGTAAAAGTTAGTCATCAGTACTTGCTAGGATAAAACTGATTTTGGCAAATGAGATACCCTCTAAAAAAAAAGAGGACCTGAGGGCGGGGCTAGCATACCTCCTAAGATAAGGCTGATTGATTTTGGCAAATGACATACCTTCTAAGAAAAGAGAGGGCGGGTGGGCGGGGCTAGTACTTGCTAAGATAAGACTGATTTTGGCAGATGACATACCTTCTAGGAAAAGAGAGGGTGGGTGGGTGGGGCTAGTACCTGCTAAGATAAGACTGATTTTGGCAAATGACATATCCCCTAAGAAAACAGAGGGTGGGTGGGCGGGCCTAATACCTGCTAAGATAAGACTGATTTTAGAAAATGATGTATCCTCCAACAAATTTAATTAAATTATTAAAAAAAAAGTACTAGAGGCTCCAAAGCACTTTCAAATTCTCTCCAAGCAGGAATATAGTAGTCCAGGGTCTATAAGGTTATATGGTCATCATAAAATTATCCCATTGTGTCGAAGTTAAGTTGTTTACAATAGAAAAGGTTTTAGGGTCGTAAATAGCGTGTCCCCTGCAGCTCGACCGACTGTTGTCGTTTCGTTCAGAGGCGGCCTTCACTAAATATCTAAATATAAGCAAGAAATGTTTAGAAGTTTAGTGCGAACCACACAAAGGGGGTATTTATTTGCCGTCAACTACGTTTGTGATGGTCATATAACCTTATAGCTCTTGGACTACTTTACCTAAAACAGCAGCAATTGTTTTAAATTGTAGGTGATTAATAGTTAGAACAGATATTGGAGTTCACGATATTTGGATTGGAGTAGATGAAACCACAAATTTTAATGGACAATACGTTGCAAACATTGTAGTGGGAAAATTATCTCTAGAGGCAGCTGGTACGCCACATTTACTCGCATCGAAAATATTAAAAATAAACAATAACGTAACAGTGGCACGTTTTATCAATGAGTCGTTGGGTAATTCTATTAATTTATTAAAAAATCCATTGTTCTCGTACCGATTTAAATTAAATTCGACTTGCATTAGTGTTCAAATTGCATCTTAGTAACGTCAATCAGATCGGTTATTTTTACGAATGCACGGTTGCAAAGTTGCATTAACACTGTTGCACAATTAGGGCAAGGGGAGTCCAATACGAAAAATTAAAACGCCTTAAGTTTCCTAGTTGAATCAATAAACAGATGTCAGTGGTTTAATTTTCAACGTAAAGAAAGTATTTCTTAGAGCTCATTTGAGGAACCGAGCCTTCCGGGAAGCCTTACCGGATTGTCTATTGCCTCCAGAACCTGTTCTGACAAGATGGAGTTGACGATACAAAAAAGGTTCGTTTATTGCTATTCATAATTTGGTTGTGCAAGTCTAAATTAAATGAAACATTTCGGGTTATTATGGAATTTGACTCCGCAGTGTCAAAATACATGGTAGTATTTCCAACAAAAGCATCTCCAACATAATTTGGCTTATACAGAAACCCATTTTACCATCTAAAAAACAAGTATAACTAGATTAGAGACCATTGGGCTGACCTTAATTCAGTCTGTGGATATAATAGAGCAATTGTATAAACGACTGGAAGATACCCCGGGGAGATGAGGCGAAATGAGATTTAAAATGCTACAAGATACTTAAAAAAAATACCGGCTAACAAGAAACTTGGCTAAAGCGCATATTTTTGACAGTCAGGGGGAAAATGTTGTTTATTTTTTTTACACTCGAAAATGCTGCAAGTGTCAACTGTTACAAGTGAGACATAATTCATTTAACCGTGAATCGTTGATAATTGAGGCCATATTTTAATCCACAACGTATTTCCCTTTTTATATAAGCTTTCTTTCACTTTTTAATTCCGTTTTCCAACGACCAGTCATTCGTGACTTCGAAACAATGTCAGAATTTAGATTTTTATTTTCCCCATTTCAGACAAACGTTTACCGTAAAACTGACCACTCCGTAATAACCATAAACGACGTAATAACCGTTGACACGCTTGTCATTTTCGAATCGAGGTGAAGGCAACAGGTAATTAGTTTACACAAAATAATCACTGCACTCCGTTCAGTCGGCTAACGATTCTGTCAACTTTTCGTCCTTTTTTCCAGCCGTAGAAACGCAACAGCAATGGCTGTCATTGCATGATTCCAACATCTTATTTTCCGATACGTTTCAGCGATACAATGAATCAGGGACTTTTTCTCCACCCGACTATTTTACTTTTACTAACCAATCGTGACGCCCATTACCGGCGAATTTTACCCAATCACGCACTGATAAAACGGCTAATTGAACTATAATTTTGCGGTTGCGTGTAGTACCTCAAAGTAAACACAAAGGCGAACGAACGAAGCAATTTTTTTATTAAAGTCGAAGCCGACCGTTTACGACCCTCTCACAAAAACCGGGGGTGGAAAAAACCCACCCTGTCATCTCACCGTCGAGGTTTATTGCCGCCTCATAAAACCCACCACTCGTTGTAGGTCTTCGTTGACCTCCCAATTTGTTTTGGTACCTGTCGGGCCAATAACCACATTTCGGGCTGAAAAAGCCTATAGCTTCTATAAAATGTAATTGACGGCAAAAAAATTTCTAGGGTTTTATATAATGAGAGTTACACAAGGCGGTACCGCGGTCAGTCTGCGTTGCGCCACGTTTTCGGCACATTCTTTACTTTTGAGGAATTTTTAAATTGAATCGATGCGATTTAGATTATCGTTTAGATCGGAGATAATCCACCGGAATTGGTTAATTAATTTGGGTACCGCGGTGGTACTGTTTTGCTTGAGTGAGGCTGCGGCGTTGATACTAACGGAGGCGGTGGTACCGGTGAAGGACTACTAATCAGAGGTACTAATCAGATAGTAGGTAATAAAAAGGGTGTTCAGTGGCTGCGACGACAGTACTACTTTCTTTGGTTTGCAGTTATAGTTTTTTCGTTATCGAATTTTTGCAATTATGGTACTCTTGCTAGTTGTTTGATAGTACCGTTAAGTCATATGTATATTAATAATAATAATTTTATTAGTTAAGTGGGTACAAATACCATGTGATAATAAGATACATAAATACATAATAAAATTCACATAACGGAAATAATATAACAAATTGTCAACACAGTTACTGAAGTACTTCTTGTTTTAAATCGCTTCACAGATAATTTTGTAACTTAAGTGAAGTTTGTTGTAAATTTTGGTGATAATATGATTAGAGAGTCCAGAATTTAAAATTTTGAAAATTATAAAATGTACCTTAATTAAATATCGGTACTGCCATGATACTAAATCTTCGACACTTACTTCCAGTGCTAGTTTCGTTCAATGTTAGTACTGCTTGAGTAATATGAGATAATTTGAATAGTTCTCTGTGGTTTTCAGTGATTGAAGCATATAAGATCGAGTTAAACAGATCTAGTTTGAAACATCATTACCAATAAAATAAATGATGAAAAAATGAAAGTACGACAACAAGAAAATAAATAAAAAATAACACACGAGTATGACAATAAAGTCTCAGTATTTCTCTAGCGCTAAGTGACTCACATTTGAAACACTAATTTCATCAATAAAATGTAAATTACACAAAGTGGGGTTTTATATAACGAAGGTTGCACAAAGTGGTACTGCGGTACGTCGTTACGTCACATTTTTGACTCATCTTGTAGTTTTGAAAAGTTTTTAAAACGAATCGGTTCGTTGTATGTTATCGTTTGGAGTGGTTGTCACCCACTGTCACTCGGCTTAATTAATTTGGGTACTGCTGTGGTACATTCTCGATACGTCGTTGCTTAATAAAAAATTATTAGTGTTAGTACTTCTTGAGTATAAGACAGTTTGAATAGTACTCTTTCGGGTACTTTGAATCCTTTGAATCTTCGATTTCGGTATCGCACTATTTACGTTCTGTTAATTGGCGCACTTTTGCTACCTCCTTGCTAATGATAGTGTCGATAGTACCGTTGAATCTAGTATGTGATTAGGTGGTACCGATTGGCGTTTCGCATTTTCCGCAAAAATCTAACCTGAATAGCACCAGGAGGGCCAAACCACAGGACTTTCCGTATCCATGGTACCGTCTTCAGAAGCACATCACTAAAAATCACTCTAGCCGGCGACCTTTAACCACCGATCACTAATTAACGAAAAGTTCATCCGCACAATTAGAAATCGCCGATCGTCTGTCCGATTCGTCGATCGCCGTCAGCTGGGTACCACCATGGTACCGCGTGTAAAAATCGCGCAATGTCACCACCGCGGATCACTAGGGTCACTATCAATCACTGCGCGGCACTCGATCTTGTGACCACGGCAGGTGCAAGTCAGGTGAGATAGTTGGCCATGGACGGCCTCGGCAGGTCGGCAAGGCGCGCACTGATCAAGAGTGCTCTGCTTTGGAATCGGTCGCCACCACTCACCGCGCTGTCATTCACCATAGAGACCAGTAGGAGGCGGCCGCCGCGGTGACAACACCCGAATCCTCCCACCACCCAATGGGTTCCCGAAACGGCCTGATGGTCCCCATCGCGCGAAAAACACCCTGTGTATGATAGAGGTAGCGGGATGACCTCAGCTGCCAAAGTCGCGGAGCGAGACGAACGATCGGCAAAAACAAACATGTTGGAGCGAAACGAAAGACGACAGTAGCTTATTGGTCAACAGAACAGGTACATGGAAGTTAAAAAGAGAAAAAACTAGTGCAGGTCGAGAGATAAAAAGAGGCAGAAGGCATAAGTTAGGAGAAGTGACGATAGAAAACGACGGGCGGTTTTCAGGCCGGAGGAAGGCTAGACGTACGTTACGGAGGCGGGACGGGGATTAGAACGAGAGGGAAGACGGTACGGGACGGAGGCGAATTTGTAACACATTTATTTTTTGATGGAAGATTTGTATGGAGTTAATTATTGTAAATAAAGCGGTTTTAAGGATAATCGGATCACGTGGTGCGGAGGCCATGTAGAGTGTTCACAGATTTTTTTTTAATTATGATTAGCTGTTTTTGCACAAGTTTATCTAAAAAATATATATATCTTGCTTTCTTTCATTTTCTTACGAAAAAAGTAAAAGTATCGCAATTTTTACTGTAGCACATTGGAATTTTGAATATTTCCATATATGGTGTGTTCGAAAATGATGTTGACTAAAGGTGCCTTTGTTTGCAGTTCCGCATATCGACGACTGACTTATGTACTTTTCTCCAATAATTGTTGAAAACTGTTTAAATTAATTTTAGAAGTTTGTTATCAAAGACATGTCGGATTTGATTCAAAAATAGTTTGCTTCCACAGTCGTCGTCGACAACTATTTTATTTTTTTATTTATTTAGAGTAAGTAAAATACTACCGGGAAATACCAAATCATATAGAATTATAGTGGACCAAAAGCTATAAGGTTATATGGCCATCATAAAATTATCCCATTGTGTCGAAGTTAAGTTGTTTACAATAGAAAAGGTTTTAGGGTCGTAAATAACGTGTCCAATGGAGCTCGACCGGCTGTTGTGGTTTCGTTCAGGGACGGCTTTCACTAAATATGTAAATCCACCACTCCATTATTTCTTTACTACCTGCAGCCGCTGAGGGTTCCGAAATCACCACTCGCTTTGAAAGCCGGCCCCGTTAAATATGAGCAAGAAATGTTGAGAAGACGATTTATTGCCAACCGGGTAGCTTAGTGCGAACCACACAAAGGGGGTACTTATTTGCGGTCAACTACTTTTATAATGGTCATATAACCTTATACCTTTTGGACTAGCATACATTGCTTTTAATACGTTCATTTCAAATAATAAAGGAGATCGTGCAATCGAAACATTAAAATATGGAAAACTGAAAACTCCAAAAATTGAAAAATTCTCAAAATTGAATGCTGAAAAACTGGGAAATCGAAAACTTGAAAAATCGAGAAATCAAAAAATCGAACCACCAAAAAAATCGTAAAATTGGAAAACCAAAAAACTGAAAAATCAAAAATTTTAAAATTCGAAAAATTGAAAAACAGAAATAACGAAAAACTTAAAAATCGAAACATCGAGATATAGAGAAAATCTAAAATTTTAAAAAATTGAAAAACAGAAAAGTAGAAACATCAAAAAAAAAAGAAAAATGGAGAAATAGAAAATCCAAAATTTAAAAAAGCGGAAAATTAAAAAATCGAAACAGAAAAATCGACAAGCCGGAAAGTCGAAAATCTGAGAAATCGAAAAATTGAAACATCTAAAACGTCAAAAACTGGAACATTAAGAAATTGAAATACGCAAAAATCGAAAACGTTAAAAATCTAAATATGTATTGACAAAATTTTAAATTAAAAGAAATCCATAAAATCGAAAAATTGAAAATAGAAAAAAAGAATAATGAAAAAATCCGAACACCGAAATCTACATAAATAGAAAAATCTAAAAATTGGAAAAATCGAAAAATATAAAAACCGAAAAATTGAAATATCAAAATATTAAAAACTCCAGAAATTGAAAAATTCCCAAAACTGAAATGTTAAAAAATTGAGAAATCGAAAAATCCAAAAATTTTAAAAATCGAAAAACTGAAAAATCGAAATTCGAAAAATCGTCAGAAGATCGTGCAATGGAAAAATTAAAATATGGACAAATATTGAAAACTCCAGAAAGTCAGAAAATTCGAGAAATACAGAAAATCTACAATTTAAAAAATCGAAAAACCGAAAAGTCGAAAAATCGAAAAACTGAAAAATCGGGAAATAGAAAATCCAAAATTTAAAAATTAAAAATTGAACAATTAAAAACTAAAAAATCGAAAACTGGAAATATTTTTAAAACTAAAATGAAAAATTAGGAAATCGAAAAATCGAAGCATCGAAAAAGCCAAAAACTGAAGCATTAAGAAATTGAAATATCAAAAATCGGAAAGTCGAAAAATAGAAAAATTGAAATACACAAAAATCGAAAAGTTAAAAACTGAAAAATTGAAACATTTTAAATAAAAAAAATTATAAATCGAAACCTAGATAAATTGAAAAATTTGAAAGTCGAAAAATTGAAAAACCGAAAAATTTAAAAAGCGATACATTAAAAGTCGAAAAATCAAAAGTTTTAATAAAAATCGGAAAACCGAAAAATCCGGAAATCGAAAATCCAAAATTTCAGAAATCGAAAAATTGAAGAATTGAAAACTAAAAAATCCGGAAATTGAAAGGTTCCAAAACTGAAATGAAAGATTGGAAAACAAAAAAATCGAAAAGTCGAAAAGGTCGAAATACTGAAAAATCCCAAAATAGAAAAGTCAAAAAATTTAAAAATGGAAAAAAAAATTGAAGACATAAAAAAATTAAAAATTCCAAAACTGAAATAACGAAAAACCGAATATCGAAAAGTAGAAAAAGCAAAAACTTAAAATGCTGAAAAACTGAAAATGGGAAAATTGAAATGAAAAACTGAAAAATCCAAACACCGAAAAGTAGGGAATTCGAAAATTCGGAAAATCAAAAATTCTAATAATTGAGAAATTGGGGAAAGGAAAAATTGAAAACTCGAAAAGCCGGAAAATCGAAAAACCAAGAAATCGAAAAATTGAAACATCGAAAAAGTCAAAAACTGAAACATTAAGAAATTAAAATACGCAAAAATCGAAAAGTTAAAAATCTAAATATTGACAAAATTTTAAATTAAAAGAAATCCATAAAATCGAAAAATTGAAAATAGAAAAAATGAATAATGAAAAAATCGAAACACCGATATCTACATAAATAGAAAAATCTAAAAATTGGAAAAGTCGAAAAATATAAAAACCGAAAAATTGAAATTTCAAAATATTAAAAACTCCAAAAATTGAAAAATTCACAAAACTGAAATGTTAAAAAATTGAGAAATTGAAAAATTTTAAAATCGAAAAATCGAAAAACTGAAAAATCGAAATTCGAAAAATCGGAAGATCCTGCAATCGAAAAATTAAAATATCGACAAATATTGAAAACTCCAGAAATTCCGAAAATTGGAGAAATACAGAAAATCTAAAATTTAAAAAATCGATAAACCGAAATGTCGAAAAATGGAAAAACTGAAAAATCGGGAAATAGAAACTCCAAAATTTAAAAAATCCGAAAATTGAAAAATTAAAAACTAAAAAATCGAGAAATTGAAAAATTCCAAAACTAAAACGAAAAATTGGAAATCAAAAAATCGAAAATTCGAAAAAGTGAAAAACTGGGACTCTAAGAAATTGAAATGTCAAAAGTCGAGAAGTCGAAAAATCAAAAAACTGAAAATTCGAAAATTTAAACATTTGAAAAATTGAAAAATAAAAGTGTCTTAGAATTGAAACACTAGAAATTGAGAAATAGAAAAATGTAAAGTTTAAAACGTGAAAAATTAAAATATCGAAAAATTGAAAAATCCAAAGAATAAAAAATCGAGAAACTAAAATGTCGAAATACTGAAAAATCTCAAAACCAAAAAAGTCAAAAAACTTAAAAGTGGAAAAAAAATTGAAGGAACAAAAAAATTAAAAATTCCAAAACTGAAATGACGAAAAACTGAAAATGGAAAAGTCGAAAAAGCGAAGTCAAAAAATCGAAAAATTAAAATGCTGAAAAACTGAAACATGGGAAAATTGAATTGAAAAATTGAAAAATAGATACACCGAAAAGTAGGGAATTCGAAAATTGGAAAAATCAAAAATTCTAATAACTGAGAAATTGGGGAAACGAAAAATTGAAAAATCGAAAAATTCAAAAACTGAAACATCAAGAAATTGAAATATCAAAAATTGAAAAATCGAAATACACAAAAATCATAAATCCAAAAAATTGAAAATTGAAAAATTGAATAATGAAAAAATTGAAAAATCGAAATACACAAAAATCATAAATCCAAAAAATTGAAAATTGAAAAATTGAATAATGAAAAAATTGAAACATCGAAATCTCGTTAAATAGAAAAATCGAAAAGTTGAAAAATCGAAAAATTTTTAACTCCACAAATTGAAAAATTCCTAAAACTGGAATTTTAAAAAATTGCGAAATCGAAAAATTCAAGAATTTTAAAAACCGAAAAATGGAAAAATTGAAAAATTGAATAATGAAAAATTCGAAACATCGAGATCTCCATAAATAGAAAAATTGAAAAACAAAAATTGGAAAGTCGAAACCTTGAAAAACCGAAAAATTAAAAAGTCGAAAAATCAAAAGTTTTAATAAAAATCTAAAAATCGAAGAACTTAAAAATCGAAAAATCTAAAATTTAAAAAATTGAAAAACCGAAAATTCGTCACGACAAAAAACCGAAACATCGAGAAATCGAAAATCCAAAATTTGAACAATCGAATAATTGAAAAATCGGAAAATTGAAGAATTAAAATCTAAAAAAACCGCGAAATTGAAAAGTTCCAAAACGGAAATGAAAAATGGGAAATCAAAAAACTGAAAAATCGAAACATCGAAAAATCGAAAAGTCGAAAAACCGAGGAATGGAAAAATCGAAACATCGAATATGTCAAAAACGAGGACTTTTGGAAATTGAAATATCAAACGTTGAGAAATCGAATTCTTGGGGAATCGAACAATTTAAAAATCAAAAAATTGGAAAATCGCAAATCGAAAAAAATTGAGAAATCGAAAATATGAAGAATCGAGAAATTTGTTGACCATTAGGAATCTACCGCTCGTCTTCTGCTCGCGCTCATTCCTAACGCAAAAAAAAACTTGTCACTTGATTCAAAATTTCCAAAAACAAAAATCACGACTTTGAAAATTGTATACGAAAAGTTAAACACTTCAGACTCTACTTAGGTGCCTCAGTTTTTGAAAAACTGAGGCACCTAAAGGTAGCCAACAGAATAATTAATGGAACTTCACAATTAAAAAAGCGTATTTTCCCAAAATGAAAGAAAATTTTTGAAACTGAGGTAAATTCGCAAACTAAAAATTTTGCAGTCTAGCTGGAAGTAAGAATTCATCTTTTGATCTACGATTTAAGTATTAATACACAAACAAACAAAGAAGTGAACCTGATAAAATATCTGTCAAACAGACAAAAACGCGAGACCTACTTTTTCGTCCTCTAGAAGTCATGAAACGTCTCGAAAACCCGAAATTAACCACTCATCGTTTTGACCCCATTACAGCTTACGCTTCGGAAGCAAAAATTTAAAAAATCCCACAAATGCATCTACTGAAATGTCACTTTTGATAAAAAAATCTAAAAAATGCGCCTCGAACCACCTGCTTATAAATCCCCTCAAAACCGGCACAAGAAATTAAAGAAAAATCTAAATTTATTACTCATTCCTCCATATGGTACAGGTCCTCCAGCCATTCATTACACCACGATTCCGGAAGAAGTGCCGTTACTCCGCTTCAAAAAACAAAGCCAGTTCCTGCTGTGTCCCATACGATCTCTCGACCTTAATCCCAATGGTACTAATTAGTTAGGTGAATGTCAGGGCTGGGTACCATGACGCCCAATAAATATTCTCGTTCTATTGTATAAATTACGCGACGTTCACCGACTGTCACACAAAAGTCTTGTTTAAACGACAGGCGAAAAATTCCTCCGGAGCTGGCGGATAATCCTAAAATCCGCCGACAAAATCCCAAAACGGCTTTATTTGTCTTGGTTCGACTGAATGGATGTCGTTGTCTAGGTGTTGCCCGTAAGTAATTGGAATTTATTTTTTCCATAAACAATTTGAATAATTCTGGGAATTAACACCAGCCATAGGTGTCATAAATAATTCGGTATGTGTCGAATATTTTACATAGTTGGCATACGTAGAAGTGAAATCTATACATATAAAATTGTTTGTCCTGACTGACTGATTCATCAACGCAGAGCCTAAACTACTGCAGCTAGAAACATGAAATTTGGACAATAGTTTGCTTTTGTGATGTAAACACCCACTAAGAAAGGAACTTGGGAATTTCCACCCCTAAAAGGGTGAAAAGGGGTGGTAAAGTTTGTACAGGAAGACTATTTCCTAACCATTTCTGTTGTAAATATTTACGTGAAACTTGGTATTAATGCTTTTCAACACAAATAACGAAACACGTATTTCACCATTTTTCGAAATTCAACCCCTAAGGGGGTAAAAAGTGGTGGATAAGTTTGTACGGGAAAACTACTTCTGTTGCACATTTTCACGTGTAACTTGGTATTAGTGCTCTTCAACACATATAATGACACACGTATTTCAGCATTTTCCGAGATTCAACCCCTAAGGGGGTAAAAAGTGGTAACTAATTGTGTATGGGAAAAATATTTCTATTGTAAATTTTTACTTGGAACTTAATATTAATGCTTTTCAACACAAACAATGTAACGCGTATTTCAGCTGTTTTTGAGATTCTACCCCTAAGAAGATCAAATGAGGTGACAAAGTTTGTATGAGAAAAAATATTTGTATGGCGATGTTTACTTAAAATGTTGTATTAATACCCTCCAACACATTTGTTACTTGAAATTTGGTAATCATGTAAAATTGTTTGTCTTGACTGTCTTTAATTTTTTTTTTTTGATATTCATCCCCAACGGAATATAATTTGGGTGAGAAACAGGAGAAGTATTAATCCAAAAGTGGTTAAAAATCAAAGTTTAAAATAGTTAAATATGTTTTTCGCATATTAGAGGTAGTAGGATTATTGGAAAAATCAGTCCTAAGCGTTTGAAATTTAAGAAGTTGTATGGAAATAGGGAGGGCGCGATGTCACCGAGTAAGCGACTGCGAAGCGAACGCGGTCTGCGGTCGGACGCGTGAGGCCAAAACGGCGTTGACGGTTGTGTTTTATGTCACGAATTGTAAGAGTATTTCTCCCGTAAGTCTTCTAATTTTGTGTTTCCGTGTATAAAATGAGGTACCTATACCAAAAAATATCCTTGAATTCTCCTGAAAGAAAAAATCTATTAAATATATATGCAAGTGTGTTACTAAAGGATCCAACCAGGATTATTTGGTCTTGAAAATCACATTGATGAGGTCAAATTATATGAAAGTGGTCGATATATATATATATAGCAGCTGGAGAATCTTGGCCTTTCATATACATGAACAATTTCCAGCGGTTTTTCATCTCGCAGTGCACTTGGAAAATGGCCTGCTGTCTATTTTAATCCTAACGACTTTAATAATGTAACTGAAAAGGTAAATAATTCACAGAAAACTACTCCTCTATCATTTTTTGAGCTTTGCAAAGCGGATACTTTTGCAAAAATCTTTCTTTATGTTGAAGTACCTTAATACTATGTGTGAAAAAGTACCAAATTTGAGAGATGAAAAAGTGGAAACAATGTTGATGGTTCGCCGGGAGTCAAAAGAGATCAAGCTTTGAGCAGAGTGTACACCGTTCGCCCTAATAACGCGGAATGTTTCTACCTTGATCCTCTTCTTCATGCGATGAGAGGGCCAACATAATTCTCGGATTTAAAAACTGTTGGTAGTGTCGTTTATTTCACATACCAGTCATTATGCAAAGCTTTGGGTTTGTCAAGTTAAGTCAGAGTGTCAAGAGAGTGTTCAGATTATAAATGAAGTGTACAACAAGTGTCTGATTTCCATTAAAGACACGGTGCTGTCTTTAGGAAGACAATGTTGAGAGTACTATGGTTTGCCTGTAAGACGTGAAGAAGTCATACAAAACAGACACTATCTCAGAGAGATTAGCTATGACATACTTTTATAGGCACAACGAAACTTTATTAAATACAGAATAATATCAAATTTACAACCAAGTTAGATAGGTCAGGTAAATGTTTGTTTTTACATAGCTGCCTACAGCTATTAGCGACAAAAATATCCAAATATTTTAAATCTTTACTCAAACATATGTTAACATGGGGTATAAAATTTAACATGGGAATCCTTATGGCCACTTATAAAAAAAAGATGTATTGTATTATACTCCTATGTTATAGAATAACTTTGTTTCACCCCCCCCCCCCCTCCGTCGTATTTAAAAATTCACGGGACTCTAACTCCAAACTTTCAGTCCTTATTTCATACACCTAGGGGTAATGGATGCTTACATTACGAAAGGAACCTTCTGTCCAAATTTCGTGTTTCTATAGCTCCAGTAGTTATGTTGATTTGTCAGGCGGAGGACAAACACTTTTATATATTGTCATTAATGAAGACTGCACAAACTTAAAAAGTAATAAAATTGAAATCAAAAAATAAATCAGGGGATGAAAAATAATGTGTCCTAATTGCGAAATCCACGCAAGCGGAGCTGCGGGTAACAGCTAGTATCTCTATAAGTGGGAGAAAAAGTGAAATTGATTAGCATAATGGTGTTGGTACGATACATGATCCGATTATGGTGAAAAAGCCGTATTTACGGGCATTAGAGTCGTCATAACTGGTGTTAGAACCCAAAAGTTTGGAAGTGTTACTTAATTTTTAAACGATGAAGACATTTAACACGTGATTTATTTACACCTACTGAGTTCAGTTGAAGCTGATGACACAATGCTTAAGATTGCTAGAATTGAATTCGTGGAACAGCGTTCTAATAATGGAGTTATAATGAAATTTATGTTCGTCTATTTATCCTGGAATAAAATTAAATCATCAAAAAAATCGTTTTTAGATTGTGATTGGCATTTGTTGCAAGAATACCTAATTGCTAAACCTGTCCCTAATCCATAAACCATAAATTGCAGACCCATTGTCAAAATTTGACGGTTGTCAAACGCTGAACAAGGGCGTATCTGCTTAACTCCTGACTTCAGCCACGTGTCTCTAAGTGGAACGAATCTCTGACAAAGAGTATTTTTTTTAAATACGGTTCTGACGATCAAGTAAGTTTCAAGGCGAGACGTCAAAATATTGACTAGGATCTTTACCAGGAAGGTTCATCAATTAAGGTTCAAGACGAGACGTCAAAAAACTGAAGAATCAAAAATTTTAAAATTGGAAAATTGAGAAATAGATATATCGAAGAACTGAAAAATAAAAAAATCGTAAAATCGAGAAACCTAGAAATCTAGAATTAAAAAAATTGAATAATCAAAATATCGAAAAATTGAAAAATGGAAAAATCGAAAAACCGAAAAATCGAAAATCCAAAATTTAAAAACTGGAAATATTAAAAATTGAGAAATTCCAAAACTTTAATGAAAAATTGCGAAATCGATAAATTGAAAAATCGTGATTGGAAATGTTGGAAAATCGAAAAATCGAAAAGCCGAAAAGTCAAAAAACCGAAAAATCCAAACTTCGAGAAAGCCAAAAATTGAAACTTTCCTTGAAGTATGACCAATATTGAAATGTTGAAAAGCTGAGAAGTCGAAAACTGGAAAAGTCGAAAAATAGAAAAATCAAACCATCAAAAAAATCGAAAAATCGAAAAATGTAAAATTTGAAAAACAAAAATTGGAGAATCAAAATTTTAAAATTCGAATTATCGAAAATAGATATACACTGCGTTTCAAATAAAATGCACCACCTAGAAGGAGTAGGCGTAGAATGTTGAAATTTGGTGGAGAAGACTACTGCATATAGACAAACATTTGATTAAAATTTCAAAGAAAAAATAAAATGTCTAACACAAGAAATGTTAATAATGTGTTAAAATTCCACCTGCGCGAATACAAAACTGTATTCCTCTAGGCATGCTTAAAATGAGATGATCTATTGCCTGTCGGGGTATCTCATTCCAGGCATTTTGAATTTGTTGTAGCAATTCTTCCAAAGTCTTTTGAGGATGTGGTAAATTGCGCAGCCTTCTATGCATTACATCCTATACATGTTCGATTGTTGATAAATCAGGTAATCGGGCAGGCCAGGGTAACAAGTTGACGTTATTTTCCTCAAACACTCTTTAAGTTAATATGGCCACATGAGGCCACACATTATCTTGTTGAAAAGATGTTCTTCGACGGTTCTAGAGGTAAGGAAAAATAATTTGATTTAACACGTTATCGATGTAACGCCGGGCATTTAGCGTGCCTGGAATGAACACTAAGGGGATACTTCAACAGATGTGTATACCACCCCATATCATTACTCCAGGTGTTATGGCGGTATGACGTCTCTGTACAAATTCCAGATTTTACCTTTGGCCTCGAGGCCTTCGAACACGTATGCGTCCATCAGAGTGCCACAAAAAAAACTTAGACTCGCTTCTAAACATTATGACATTCCACTATTACAGCCATTGCTGCCTGTCTTGGTACCAGTGAAGCCTGGTAGTTTTGTGTTCTTGTGGTAAGGGAAGTTTACAGTTTGGACCATAAGATCTCAAGCCAAAGGAACGAATTTGGCGGTAGATGATACTCCTCGGACTCTGTGCCCAATTGCTGTCATCCAGTCCATCCCGACTGATCGTTATGGTTACCAAGGGTATTGAATAACACTTCTTCTTAGCAAATGATCTTCGCGTTCTTGGGTGATTCTGAAACGGTCGGTACCCCTGGGACGCATTTGTAGCTCTTCGTTGTTCCATTCTCGACTTGTTCTTAATATCGTAGAATGCGTTGGGCCTAGTTTTCTAGTGATTTCCCGAAATGGTAAACCAGCCTCATGCAACCCAATAATTCGCCCTCTTTGAATAGGTGTTATCTGTTGAAAATTACCTCGTGTGCGAACTCGTAGCATTTTTGCAAGCACAATCATGACAAATTTCAAGTCAAATTGCAAAAGAATCTTACTCAAGTGTCTTTAAAACATTATCAAAAAATTAATAAAAATCGAATAACACCCGGTATATTATCTAAACAAGTTGTAGTTTTTAATTCAAATTTTAATCAAATGTTTGTCTATATGCAGCAGTCTTCTCCACCAAATTTCAACATTCTACGCCTACTCCTTCTAGGTGGTGCATTTTATTTGAAACGCAGTGTATGTATCGAAGAACTGAAAAATCGGAGAATCGAGAAATCGAGAAATCAAAAAATCCACAGTCAAAACATCGAAAATCGAGAATCCAAAATTTAAAAACTCGAAAAATTGAAAAATCGAAAAATTAAGCAATTACAAAAATTATTTGAAAAATTGGGAAATCGAAAAATTGAAAAATTGTAACATCGAAATATTGGAAAAACGAAAAATCGGAAAGTCAAAAAGTCAACAAACCGAGAAATCGAAAAATCGATACTTCGAATAAGCCAAAATTTCAAACATTAAGAAATCGAAGCATCAAAGACAAATTGACAAATCGAAAAATTGAGAAATTGAAACCCGAAAAGTCGAAAGCTCATATAATCGAAACCAAAAAATCAAAAAATTAAAATATCGAAAAATTGAGAATCCAGAAATTGAAAAATTCCCAAAATTAAAATGTTGAAAAATTGAGAAATCGAAAATTTGAAAAGTGGAGAAATCGAAAATCAAACTAACAAAAAAATCGATAAAACGAAAATTGAAAAATCGAATAATGTTAAATATAAATAATCGAAAAATTGAAGTATAAAAAAATTTTAAATTGGAAAAATTGAAAAATAGTTTAATCAAAGAACTGAAAAATCGAAAAATCGAGAAATGGGGAAATCCAGAAATCGAAAAATCTAAAATTAAAAGAATTGAAATTTCAAAATATCGAAAAATTGAAGAATCGAAAAATGGAAAAAGCGAAAAATCGAAAATCCAACATTTTAGAAACTGTAAAAATTGAAAAATCGAAAAATCGAGACATTCCAAAACTTGAATGAAAAATTGGAAAATCCAAAAATTGAAAAATCGTAAAATCGAAATATTGGAAAATCGAAGAGCCAAAAAGTCAAAAAACGGGAAATTCGAAAAATCGAGACATCAAAGACAAATCGAGAAATCAGAAAATCGAAAAATGGAATAGTCAAAAAATCGAAACAGAAATCTCGATAATCGAGAAATCGAAAAATCGAAACTTCGAATAAGCCAAAAATTCAAACATCAAGAAATCGAAACATCAAAGACAAATTGAGAAATCGAAAAATTGAAAAATCGTATAGTCAAAAAATGGAAACATCAATCTCGATAAATCGAAAAATTGACTAATCGAAAAATCGAAATCCGAAACATCGAAAAATCATGTAATCGAAACCAAAAAATCAAAAAATTAAAAAACCGAAAAATTTAAAAATTCCCAAAATTAAAATGTTGAAAAATTGAGGAATTTCAAAACTTGAATGAAAAATTGAAAAATCGTAAAGCCAAAAATTGAAATATTAAGAAATCGAAACATCAAAAGATCGACAAATCGAAATATCGAAAAATTGAAAAATCGTAACATCGAAATATTGGAAAAACGAAAAATGGAAAAGTCAAAAAGTCAACAAACCGAGAAATCGAAAAATCGAAATTTCGAATAAGCCAAAATTTCAAACATTAAGAAATCGAAACATGAAAGACAAATTGAGAAATCGAAAAATTGAAAAATCTAATAGTCAAAAAATCGAAACATCAATCTCGATAAATCGAAAAATTGAAAAATTGAAATCCGAAAAATCGAAAGATCATACATATAATCGAAACCAAAAAATCAAAAAATTAAAATATCGAAAAATTGAGAATCCAGAAATTGAAAAATTCCCAAAGTTAAAATCTTGCAAAATTGAGAAATCGAAAACTTGAAAAGTGGAGAGTGGAGAAATCAAAAATCAAACCAACAAAATAAAATCGATAAAACGAAAATTGAAAAACTGAATAATGTAAAATATAAATAATCGGAAAATTGAAGAATAAAAACATTTTAAGATGGAAAAATTGTAAAATAGAGATATCAAAAAACTGAAAAATCAAAAAATCGAGAAATGGGGAGATCCAGAAATCGAAAAATCTAAAATTTAAGAATTGAAATTTCAAAATATCGAAAAATTGAGGAATTGAAAAATGGAAAAAGCGAGAAATCGAAAATCCAAAATTCAAAAACTGTAAAAATTGAAAAACTTGAATGAAAAATCGTAAAATCGAAATATTGGAAAATCGAAAAGCCAAAAAGTCAAAAAACGGGAAATTCGAAAACGCCAAAAATCGAAACATCAAAGACAAATCGAGAAATCGGAAAATTGAAAAATCGTATAATCAAAAAATGGAAACATCAATCTTGATAAATCGAAAAATCGAAAAACTGACTAATCGAAAAATCGAAAGATCGTGTAACCAAAACCAAAAAATCAAAAAATTAAAAAATCGAAAAATTGAAGAATCCAGAAATTGAAAAACTCCCAAAATTAAAATGAAAACATCGAAATATTTGAAATCAAGAAATCAAAAATTTTTAAATATCAAAATATCGAAAAAATGAAAAATCGATAAAATGAGAAATTCCAAAGCTTTAATGAAAAATTGAAAAATTGTAACAACGAAATACTGGAAAATCGAAAAATCGAAAAGTCAAAAAACTGAAAAATCGAAAAATCGAAGCTTCGAAAAAACCAAACACGAAACATTAAGAAACCGAAACATCAAAAAATCAAAAACTCAAAAAATTGAAAAATCGAATACATAAAATTTAAAAATCAAAAAATCGAAATCTAAAAAATCGAAATCTGAAAAATCGAAAGATCGTGTAATCGAAACAAAAAAAAAAACAACAATTAAAATATCAAAAAATCGAAGAATCCTGAAATTGAAAAACTCCCAAAATTAAAATTTTGAAAAATTGAGAAATCGAAAACTTGAAAAGTGAAGAAATCAAAAATCAAACCATCAAAAAAGTCCATAAAACGAAAATTGAAAAATCGAATAATGTAAAATATAAATAATCGAAAAATTGAAGAATAAAAACATTTTAAATTGGAAAAATTGAAAAATAAATATATCAAAAAACCGAAAAATCGAAAAATCGAGAAATGGGGAAATCCAGAAATCGAACAATATACAATTAAAAGAATCGAAGTTTCAAAATATCGAAAAATTGAAGAATCGAAAAATGGAAAAAGCGAGAAATCGAAAATCCAAAATTCAAAAACTGTAAAAATTGAAAAATCGGGACATTCCAAAACTTGAATGAAAAATTGGGAAATCGAAAAATTGAAAAATCCTAAAATCGAAATACTGGAAAATCGAAAAATCGAAAAGGCCAGAAATGGAAACATCAAAGACAAATCGAGAAATCGGAAAATTGAAAAACCGAATAGTCAAAAAATCGAAACAAAAATTTCGATAAATCGAGAAATCGAAAAATTGAAAAATTGAAATCCGAAAAATCAAAATCCGAAAAAGCGAAAGATCGTGGAATCGAAACCAAAAAATCTAACAATTAAAATATCGAAAAATTGAAGGATCCAGAAATTCGAAACTTCCTAAAACTGAATGTTGAAAAATTGAACAATCTAAATTTTAAAAAATTGAAAAACTGCAGAATCAGAACTTCTTAAATTCGAAAAATTGAAAAACAGATGCATCGAAGAAATGAAAAATCGCAAAATCAAGACATCAAAAAATCCTAAATTAAAAAAATTGAAGAATCAAAATATAGAGAAATTGTAAAATAAAATCGAAGAATCGAGAAATCGAAAAATCTAAAATTAGAAAAATTGAAAAATCAAAATAGCGAAATATTGAATAATCGAAAAATTGAAAAATCGAAAAGACGAAAAATCGAAAAATTGAGGAATTCCAAAACTTTAATGAAAAATTTAAAAATCGTAACATCGAAATGTTGAAAAATCGAAAAATCGTAAAGCCAAAAATTGAAACATTAAGAAATCGAAACATCAAAAGATCGACAAATCGAGATATCGAAAAATTAAAAAATCGAAAAATCGAAATCCGAAAACTCGAAAGATCCGGTAGTCGAAACTAAAAAATCGAAAAATTGAAGAATCCAGAGACTAAAAAATTCACAATTTGAAATTGAAAAATTGAGAAATCGAAAACTTGAGAAGTCGAGAAATTAAAAAATCAAACCATAAAAAAAATCGAAAAATCACAAAGTGTATAATTTAAAAAATCGAAAAATTGAAGAATCAAAAATCTAAAATTCGAAAAATTGGAAAAAAGTAAGTATATCGAAGAGGTGAAAAATCCAAAAACCGAGAAATCGAATATCCAAAATTTAAAAACTGGAAAAATTGGAAAATCGAAAGAATGAGAAATTCCAAAACCTCAATGAAAAACTGAAAAATTGGAAAATCGAAAAATCGAAAAACCGAAAAGTCAAAAAACTGAAAAATCGAAAAATCGAAGCTTCGAAAAAACCAAAAATGAAACATTAAGAAATCGAAACATCAAAAGATCCAAAAATAGAAATCTCGATAAATCGAGAAACCAAAAAACTGAAAAATCAAAAAATCGAAATCTAAAAAATCGAAAGATCGTGTATTGAAACCAAAAAATCGAACAATTAAAATGCCAAAAAATTGAAGAACCCAGAAATTGAAAAATTCCCAAGATTGCAATGTTGAAAAATTGAGAAATCGAAAACTTAAAAAATTGAGAAATCGAAAATTTGAAAAATGTAAAATTTAAAAAATGGAAAAATTGAAGAATCAAAAATTTTAAAATTGGAAAAATTGAAAAATAGATATATCGAAGATATGAAAAATCAAAAAAATCAAGAAATCCACAAATCGATAAATCTAAAAATTGAAACATCGAGGACATCAAAACATTGAAAAATCCAAAATTTAAAAATATCGAACTGAAAAATCTAAACCTCAAATATTTAAAATATCTAAAATTTAAAAATCGAAAAATCAAAAAATGGCAAAGTGAAAAAATCGAAAAATTGAAGAATCGAAATATTGAATTGAAAAATTGAGAAATATAAAAGTTGAAAATTCAAAAAATCGAGAAATAGGAAAATAAAAAAATTGTTTAATCGAGAAATTAATACTTCGAAAAATTGTAAATTTAGAAACGTTATAAATTGAAAAATTGAAAAATCGTAAAACTGAAACACTACGAAATCGGAACAGCAAAAGGGCGACAAATCCAGAAATCTAAAAATTGAAAAATTTAAGTCAAAAAATGAAGACAGAAATCTCGATAAATCGAGAAATTGGAAAACTGAAAAATCGAAAATTTTAAAAATCGATTTCAAAAATTTTAAAAATCGAAATATATAAAAACCGAAAAGTAGAAAACTTGAAAGATGGAGAAATAGAAAAATCGCAAAGTAAAAAGTTTAAAAATTGAAGAATCAAAATAATGAAAAATCCCAAAATTGAATATCGAAAAATTGAAAAGTCAAGAAATCGGAAAATAGGAAAATAAAAAATTCGAATCCCGAACTGTAAATATAGAAACGTCATAAATTGAAAACATCGGAGAATTGAGAAACCAAAAAATGAAAAAATCGAGAAATCGAAAATTTGAAGGCAAGAAGGAAATCATTTAGAGAATCGAAAAATTGAAAAATCCCGGCACTGTAATATGGAAAAATTGAGCGAGTCATCGAAAAACTGAAAACGGAGAAACTGAAAAATTCAAAAATGGAGAAATTAAAAATCGAAAAATTAGACTGAAAAGTTCGAAAACTGAAATATCGAAAAATTGTAAGGCGATGTCATTCCGTTGTTGTTGAGGATTTGCAGTCAAATTTTAACAACAATCAGTCCGGTAGTTTCGGAGAATATTTGTCTAATCAAAATGCAGACAGACGACAGACAGACAGACGGGAACGGCAGACCTATTTTTTCGTGCTCTAGGGGTTGTGAAACGTCGAGAAAACATGAAAGTAACTCGATTACAATACAATCTTAGCCCACGCTCGGGAAGTAAAAGCGATTTTACCCCACGTTTGTTCACCTGAATTTATTACATCTTACAAATATTACCGACGACACTTATTTATAATGCAAAACAAAATACGAGCATGTAAACAGAGGTTATTTATATTTATCGCGCTTTAAATTTGGAATGGCGAAAATACGACTAAACCTCGATTTTTAAATCGTGACTTACAGAAATAAATCTTGCTGAACTAATTATTTTAAATATTTTCTCCGAAAACTAGTTTCGTACTCACACCTATCTAAATATTTATTTAAATTCACCGAACATTTTGTTATTAATATCTGCTTTGACAACTCATTTTTTATGTTTCAATTTTTCGCCTAATAAAAAAATTCCAATACGATCGTGATTCAAGTAGGCTGAGATCCGGACAAGACAAAGTCCGCTTGTCATAAAAGTGCAGAAAATCACTACGGACTTCCCCCGCCGCTCAGTGACGTCAACAAACTTTTTATTGTATTGTAATTGCGGCGATTACGATCTCGACGATTACCAACAATAGGAAAATTCGTCCGATTTGCGCGAACTTCGTGGTTTAAAATTTTTCTGCGGTGTCGCCTAATCGGGTTTGTTTTTCGAAATCGTCGATCGCGACACTGTCAGCGAGTTTTCGTCCGAAAATTAATAAGTTTTTTCATCTAAACCGATAAAAACCCGTCCGTGTCTTGCCTCGAGTGGTCCATAAACTAAAGTCACATTAGCAGAAGAAGCCCGTCTGTAGGAGTATTGTCATTTGACAAACAAGTCGTAAACTAAATTACTCACAATAAATCAAAAAAGTATTATTTTGCCGCGTTGCCATGTTTAATAATAATGCGTTCGGTCAATAGCCACGGCAACGCGGTGGAATAATAGCACCTCGAGCACATTTCGGTGATTTATAACACCTGATTTGGTTTATGGTCTGTTTGTTGCGGACGGCGGGGGCACGGACTCCTTTCATCCCACCGTTCCTACGAGTTTCTGGATTTTCGGGATCCCAAAAACATAACTTATAACAAGATTTTATCTCGCGGTAATTTCTCCTCGCTAAGTACCGACATAATTTATAAGCACCTAATGACATAAATGAGATTCTTAACTATAAAAACGTAATCTAAACTCTTATCTAGCTTTTCCTATAGGAATTTGTTCGGAAGAAAAAATATGAATTAGAATTTAAAATTAGCGTGTTTTTTTACAAGTTCTGACACAAAAATTTTATCCAGGTGTTTATTCTAATTATATTTTTTGTTGTGTTCATATCTTTTATTGCATGTTTCACGACTATAAAGTAGGCGTAAAATATTCCATTATTTCTGGTGTCACTAAACGGAACAAAAGTCAGGAATAGAGCCAAACTGCTCCCACACTTTTGAGGTTTTACGTTGGGTGAAAGAGTCGCACATCATCTACACATGAAGCCATTAGTACGTGAGGAGTACTTGGCCCATTACTATTATTATTTATTACTCACGACGGTTTGAACCTTCAACAAAAGACGATTAGGAGTTTTTCTGACACCGAGGTCGCACTCGTTACACTCAAGTATAATTCAGTGCTCAATCTAGAGTTAAAAAAAATATAGAAAATTATACTTGACTCATCTAATTAAAAAGAACAAATAAATCTACTAAACTGTAATATGATCACGAGAAGCTATGAAAAAACATTGATGTATCATTTAATAACCGCTTGTGATATCAGGGGGTTAATTTATTCACATTTTTCTGAAACCCTATACTGGTGTGAAATATGGTAGGTGTTCAATTCCACCAAGAAATATCTATTCACGTACAGAGAAGAGATATCGAACGTATTTAATTCCTCTATGAAATTTCCACACACAGATTGTTGAAATAAGTGGCCAATTCCTCCAGGAAACATACTAAAAGATCTCCACAGTAGACGGAATTTAACTATTTCGTCTTTTCTTGATGTTATTTAAATATAATTATTGTTACAACTATTGATTTCCTCATTCCTGTGTACCAGTTAAGAAATATCCAACGCCGTTTCATTAATTAGCCATGAACATTTGTTGTCGAATTTTGTATGTGTTTTATGAATATCATCTAGATCGTAAAACGCTAACCAGAATTTGTCTAATCATCCTCACAAATAATGTGGTCAAAATTTTGCATAATAGATGTTATTTAAATTTTATAAAGTACGTACTCCTACACTTGTGATTCATGAGTCTGTCTTGATTTTTTCCAGACAGATAAATTTTCAACTGAGTGCCTCAAATTAAAATTTTGTGAAGATATGATGAATTTTTTAGCCAGAAAAATAACAAAATCTGCAGAAAAAGTGGACAAAAAAATCGACAAAACATCCGATAAAAAAGACGACAAAAAGGCTACTAAACAGTATAAAAAAAAGACGATTAAAAAGTTACAAAAACAGGACAAAGAAGACCAGAAGAAAATCTGAAAAAAGGCGGCAAAAAAAAAGGATTAAAAAAAAACGCGGAAAAAGCTAAAAAAACGTCCAAAAAAAGACGATAAGAAAACGCAACAAAAAAAAGCACAAAACTACTACAAAGAAAACGTTTTATAAAGGGGATTAAAAACAACAAATCACAGCTACAAAAAGACAATGAAAATGTATCAAAAAAGACACAAAAAAAGCGGAAAAAAATGGTAAACATCAGAAAAATTTTAAATTTAAAAATTCAAAAAATTGAAAAATAGATAAACCTATCCTAGAACTGAAAACCCAAAAAATCTAAAAATCCAAAAGTCTAAAGTTTAAAAAATGAAAAACGAAAATATCCAAAAATCGAAAATGTAAAAAATCGAGAAATCGAAAATTCGAAAAATCGAAGAATCTAAATATTGAAAAATTCCAAAAACTTAAAAATGGAAGAGTCGAAAAAACGAAAAATTCCAAAACTGAAACATCGAAAAACTAAAAATGGAAACACTGAAAAGTCGAGAAATCAAGAATTGGGAAAATCAAAAATTCTCATAATTGATCACTTGGGAAATCGAAAATTTTAAAAATCAAAAACTGAAGAGTCGAAAAATTTGAAAAATCGAAAAATTGTTATATCTAGATTTTTTTTCCCCAAAACTCGGGATACCTCGGGATACTCAACAAGCATTCATATACCACAAATGGAGGAGTACGTTATTTTATAAAATCAATGATTAAATAAAATTAAGACAGACAAACAAACAAATGGACCTCGGAGAACTATTTTTCGTAATCTGGGGGGCATGAAACTTCCAGAAAACATTAACGTAGCCAGTCGTCCGTTGGACTCGATTACAATGGCGTAAAGAAATTGCCAAAAATTCCATAAAAGTTACCAAAAATGTGCCAAAAAGGAGCGACTACGAAAGATACAAAAAAGGAGAAAAAACTACAAAGAAAAAGGTTAAAAAAAAAGGCGACCAAAAAAAAGCAACAAAAAGACGCTACAAATTAACAAAAAAAAAAACGACAAACAGAGACACAAAGAAAGCGTCAAAAAGTCCATAAAAAGAGAAAAAAGAGCGACTAAAAAACAAAAAATAGTGTAAAAGAATCTACAAAAGAAGATTAAAAAGATGACAAAAAAAGACGCGAATAAAAAGGCGATAGAGACAAAAACTATAAAACAGCTATAGAAAAGACGGTAAACATGGGTCAAAAAAGACACAAAAAAAGCCGAAAAAAACGTAAAAAAAATATTTAAAAACCCAAAAAACTTCTATAAAAATGCGACACAAAATGCGAACATCTTGACTAAATAAAAAACTACAAAAAAGGACACAAAGAAAAAGAAAAAAAAACTTATCAAAAACGTAGGTAAAAACATGAAAAAAACGGCAAAAAAGCGACAAAACAAGACACCAGGAAAGAGAAGCGATAAAATGTGATAGAGAAGAGTAATAAAGATGACACAAAAATGCGAAAAATGGGTGATAACGAGGAGGTAAAAACGCCACAAAAATAATAACAAGAAACCTGCAAAAAATGTGACAAAAAAGATCCAACAAAGGCACAAAAAAGCCGCTAAAACGCACGATAAAAAAAGGCGACACAAAAAAAGAGTTAAAAAAAGCCGGTAAAAAAGAAAAAAAAAGAGAGTAAAAAACCGCGAAAATGATAAAAAGCCAAAAAGAGGGTGCCAAAAAACAATAAAAAGCGACCAAAAGCGTAACAAAAAAGGAGCGACTACAATTGAATAATGAAAAGTTAAAATATCGAAATCTTGATACATTGAAGAATCCAAAAATTTAAAACCGAAACATTAAAAAATGGAAAAATCAAACTTTGTAATAAGAATCGAAAGATTGAGAAATCGAAACATCAAAAAAACGGAAAATCTAAAATTTAAAGATTCGAAAAATTGAAAAATAGAAATATCGTAGAACCGAAAAACTGAAAAATTTAAATACTCGAAAATCGAAAATCCAAAAGTTAAAAATCACAAAAAATCATAAATCGAAAATCGTGAACCTGAAAATTGAAAGATTGAATAATGAAAAATTAAAATATCGAAATCTCGATACATTGAAGAATCCAAAAATTTAAAACCGAAACATTAAAAAAAGGAAAAATCAAAATTTGTAATAAAAATCGAAAAATTGAAAAATAGAAATATCGTAGAACTGAAAAACTGAAAAATTGAAGATTTAAATAATAAAAATGAAAATATAGAAAAATTGAAAAATCTAAAACGTAAAAAATCGGGAAATTGAAAAATCAAAAACTGAGGAATCGAGAAGTCGAAAAAATTCCAAAACTCAAACATTGAAAAACTGAAAATCGAAAAGTCGAAAAAAGTTAAAAATTGAAGAATTTTAAACTAAGAAAAATCCATAAATCGAAATCGAAAAATTGAGAAATCGAAAACTTGAAAAATAGGAAAATCAAAAAATCGAACAATCAAAAAAATCGTAAAATTTAATAAATTATTAAGAATCGAAAAATGTGAGATTTAAAACATCTCAAGTTTGAAAAGTCAAAAATTCAAAAATTCAAAAAATAGAAAAACAATAAAATAGCGAAGTATTTAAAAATTGAGAAAATCTAAAATTGAAAAAATCGAAAAGTCGAAAAATCGTAAAACCGAAAAATCGAGAAATCGAAAATCCAAAATTTAAAAAATCGAAAAATGAAACATCGGAAAATTGAAGATTTAAAAACTAAAAAGTCGAAAAACCGAGAAATTCAAAAATCGAAACATCGAAGAAACCAAAAACTGAAACATTAAGAAATTGAAACATCAAAAGTCGAAAAAGCAAAAAATTGAAAAATCGAAATACTCGAAAATCGAAAATCCAAAAGTTAAAAATCACAAAAATTCATAAATCGAAAATCGTAAAACTGAAAGATTGAATAATGAAAAAAACGAAACATCGAAATCTTGATCAATAGAAAAATCGAAAAATTGGAAAATAGAAAAAATTAAAAACCAAAAAATCAGTTTAAAGTTTAAACAAAAATCGAAACATCGAGAAATCGAAACATTAAAAACTGAAAAATCTAAAATTTAAAAATTCGAAAAATTGAAAAACAGAAATATCGGAGAACTGAAAAATAAAAAAATCAAGAAATCGTAAAATCTAAAGTTCAAATAATGAAAAATTAAGAAATCAAAAATTGAAAAATCTAAAAACTAAAGAAACTATTAATTGAAAAATCGAAAAGTCGAAAAATCGAAAAATTGAAGAATCGAAATATTGAAAAATCGACACACTGAAAAGTCAAGAAATAGAGAATTGGGAAAATCAAAAATTTTAATGATTCACGATTTAATTTGAGGAAAATTGGGGAATCGAAAAATTTAAAAATCAGAAGATGAGAAATCGAAAATTGAAAAAATCGAATAATCGAAAATAAGAAGAATCGAGAAATTGAAAATCGAAAGTCGAAAAATCATAAAATCGAAATGCCCAAAAATCGAAAATTCGAAAAATTGTTATAACTACAGTTTTAATTTTTTTTTCCAAAACTTTGGATACCTAAGGTTAAAACTGAAGACGGATTCATAAACCACAAATGGAGGAGTACGTTATTTTATAAAATTTAAATAACATTTTACTATTCGATCTTTGGTGAGGATTTTCAGAGAAATTTTACTATCTGCATGATATTCTTAATATGCATAAAAAAATTAAGAACAATCGGTCAGGTAGTTTTAGAGATTATTATCAGTCTAATAAAAATCCGGAAGGTGCTAAAAATTCATAAAAAGCGACCAAAAAATTAGCGACTACAAAAGTTACAAAAATTGAGACAAAAAAACTTCAAAGAAAAAGGTTTAAAAAAAAGGCAACAAAACTGCGATAAACCAAAGGAACACAAAAACACCGAAAAAAAGCAACAAAAAGACAACAAAAAAGCTACAAAGAATGATAAAAAAAAAGACACAAGAAGGCGTCAAAAAGTCCATAAAAAGCGAAAAAAGAGCGACTGAAAAAAAAATAGTAAAAACTACAAAAGAAGGTTCAGAAAGACGACAAAAAAAGAGGCGATAAAGACAGACGTAGAAAAACGTAACAGACAGAAATGACGACAAACACCGCAAAAATGTGACAAAAAAGACGCCAAGAAGGTGGTAAAAAAAATAAAAAAACCCAAAAAAGCAACGGACAAAACAAAAAATGGATAAAAAAGCGACAAAAGTTTGTTATTTCACGATTTCAATAACATTTACGGTCGAAAATGTTTAGTTTTGTGTGTGAAATTTTGATCAGCGTGATACCATTTCACGTTATTTCTAAAATACATATAAAAGTTGACCATTGCCCTAATAGATTCGGAGATTACGTATATCTCTCTAATAAAAATTGACGCAGACGACAGACAAAGGGAAATGGAAGACCCATTTTTTTATACTCTACGGATCATGAAATGTCGAGGAAACATTAAATTTGTTGCAGGGCTCGAACAAGTGTTAAATTTTACAACAACAAAGTAAATAAAGTAACAGTTGAAGTCGCATAGTTAATCACTATAATTAATTAAATTTGAGTTACAAAAAGGTGTGAACTGTGAAAAATAAAGGTTGTGTAGTGGCGTGAATTAATTCTGTTTACAGCACGTATCCTGAGATTTATTTATACAAGCGGCATATGATGACTGATCAAGTCAAACTTCTCCAGATTAAAAGAAAAATAAACCTAAATTGATGAGATTGACATATTTGTAACGGAAGGTGTTTTATATTCTAAAAATAATAATTAATACATATTTTATTCCACAACACGGTAAAAAACCTTTACAGTTCCGTGTCCTGAAAGCTCTATTACAGCACTATTTTTGGAAATCACCAACATGTGCTACCAAAACGAACACTAGTTTTTTTTTTGATAATTGCATTCTTAAAAATTAAAACAAGTAAAATATCTCAACAGAAAAAATAGTATAATAACCACGTTTTATGAGGTTTATTGCATTCGAACTTTGTAAAACTCGCTTAAGGCTAGTTTTCTAAACTTGACCTCGTGCAATAATAAATGATACCATAAACTTGTTTTTAATATAAGACTATTTTCTTAATTTGTATTAGTGACTCATATTTATTACTAACCAATTTCATTTGGAATCAACAATTTTTGTGCAGAGAGCGGCATTTTCATCCCGAATAGGCGTAATGTTGCTATCACGTCACGCACAAATATAACCTAAACCGAAAAACCACACAAATAAATAAGTAAGTAGGAAACCGATGAGAGAATAACCAGTGACCGTAAAACAAAACCCAAATCGGAAAATATTTTTATCGCCTTTTACAGTTATTATGCAAAGCTTCCTTCCATCCCAAGCCGGCGATTCCAAAACCTTAGCAAATTAAATTATTCTACCGTTCGGAATCCGCAGACGTAAGCACTAGAAAATTTCATTTTAAAAACATTTCCTCCGCGGTTTCGCCTTCGGCCATTCGCGGCACCTTTTCGATAAATTAAAAAGTGATTTAAGCAAGCATAATCTCAATAAGTCGTAGAATTCTCATGAATCAAAGCATACCAGAAAAGCGTTTTAAGCGCGGATTGCGTTTAAAACAGTGTTAAAATGTTAGTGGAGATTCGCTAGCTGCCACTTTCATCTTGATCGGGCATGGCTCGAACATTTAAAATAAATTAGACTTATGCAAACTCCGATCGGATCTTTGACTTTTAAGAAGTTTTGGAAATGCGGGGTCGCGACACCTTTTAGGATTTCATGGCCTGCTTGACGCAAAGGCGAGCAGGTGGAACAGGTCGCTTGAATCGAACACTTTCATTTAAGAAATGTCGAAAGTGGAGCAATTGAAATATTGGCTTAAAAAACGGTGTGATATGTCATGTATGGAAGGTAACGGGACGTAATTGTCTAGTGGGCTTGTGGTGCTGGGAAAATTTTGAGGTCGGCGTTTTGATGAATTTTGACGTTTTGAGGTTTCTCGATATGGTTGTACGTACGTGTTGAATTCAGAATATGATCAGGTTTAATACAGATTTTTTAAGTATCGTTTGCTAAAAATAAAAGGGAAAAGTTTCAAAATCGATATTTTCGTTAATGTTTTGAACGTTTCTGAATTTGGTTTCAAGATAACTTTTGTTTGGAGAGTTTATATGTTGTCTGGAAAAAAAATTCCAAAGCAAAGCTTTTGGTGGATTTTTAAAATGTTGAGCTTATTTGACTACCTTTATACCGATTTTGAGATGATCTGTCTATGTGGGGTCCCTGTGGGTTTTTAGAACCAACGTTCATATTTTTGTAATTATTTTTTTGACCTTCTCGAAGGTAACAAAATATTTGAACGAAATTTTAATTGAGTTTAAAATAGTAGAGACATATTTAACCTTCCGTCAAAAATGAAAAAAAAATCGGAATTGAAATTTTCGGCTATCTTGCGTTGATCACGTTTAAGCCACTTTGAAGTAAACTCTGTTTATATAGATTTCAAAATCCACTCTAATGGAAATAATTTTATATCTTCAGTCTTTCTTGGGCCTTTTGCTAAAAAGAAAAGGCAAAATTTAGAAATCGACATTTTCGTTGATCTTCACGTTTTGAGTTTCTCTCAATTTGGTTTCAAGATATTTTTTTTTGGATTATTTATGTTGTTTGGAACAAATTTCCAAAACAGGTTTTAGTTTATTTTTAAATGTTGTCCTCATCTGAATATGTCTGTACTGCTTTTGAGATTGCCTGTTTCTGTGGAGTTCCTGCGGGTCTTCAGAACCAACAATCCAACAATATTTTTTTTAATTAATTGTTATTTAATTATTTGAATATTTTCATTTTCCATCTGTTTGCACACGTTTTACAATTACTTCTATTAGAGAGACATATTTTTGGCCTTCCAATAAAAAATAACAAAAATCGAGTATGAGATTACAGATTTTGTGATCTCTGATCACCTTTAAGCCATTTTTAAAGTGGAGTCTATCTGGGTGTCTAGAAAATGGCGAGTGAGTCTGGGAAAAATAGTAACAAAACTAGCCCCGCACCCTCTCTTTTCTTAGAGGGTATCTCATTTACCAAAATCAGTCTTATCTTGGCAGTTGCGAGCCCCGCCCACCCACCCTCTCTTTTGTTAGATGGTATGTGATTTGCCAAATTCAGTTTTATCTTAGCAGGTGCTAGCCCCGCCCTCCCACCCTCTCTTTTCTTAGAAGGTATGTGATTTGCCAAATTCAGTCTTATGCTAGCTAGTAGCAGCTAAAATAAAACTGATTTTGGCAAATGAGATACCTTATAAAAAAAAAATCAATCAAAAAAATTCTAAGGCGACGACGTCTCAATTTTCCCAACACGCGTAGCTAATTCTTGCGGCCTTCTAAGCGGAAATACTCGATTTTTTTTTATTGTCTGTAAATTCACAGTTCATGTTAGGATTTTAATCGTGAACTAAGTCTAATATAATTTAACCGTCCTGACATTATTTAGATAGACCATTTGCTAGAAGATTTCATGAAATTTACTTAGTTGAAGAATTAAAAACAAAAAAGTCGAAAAACCGAGAAATCTAAAAAGGAAACATAGAAAGAGTCAAAAACTGAAACATTAAGAAATTGAAATATCAAAAGTGGAGAAGTCGAAAATAAAAAAATTGAAAAATCCAAAAGTTGAAAATTCAAAAAAAGCCATAAATCGAAAATCGTAAATCTCAAAAATTGAAAAATTGGATAATGAAAAAATCGAAACCTCGAAATCTCGATCAATAGAAAACTCGAAAAATTGAAAAATCGAAAAACTGAAAATTCGAAAAACTTAAAAAGCAAAAAATTAAAAACTGAAAAATCTAAAATTTAAACATTCGAAAAATTGAAAAATAGAAATATGGGAGAACTGAAAAATTGAAAAATCAAGAAAACGAAAAATCTAAATTTCAAATAATGAAAAATTAAGACATCGAAAAATTGAAAAACCTAAAAACTAAAAAAACTATTAATTGCAAAATCGAAAAGTCGAAAAATCGAAAACTTGAAAAATCGAAATATTGAAAAATCGACACACTGAAAAGTTAACAAATAGAGAATTGGGAAAATCAAAAATTTTAATGATTCACGATTTAATTTGAGGAAAATTGAGGAATCGAAAAATTCAAAAATCAGAAGATGAGAAATCGAAAATTGAAAAAATCGAGAAAACGAAAATACGAAGATTCGAGAAATTGAAAATCGAAAGTCGAAAAATCATAAAATCGAAAAGCCCATAAATCGAAAATTCGAAAAATTGTTATACCTACGATTCTGATTTTTTTTTCCAAAACTTTGGATACCTAAGGTTAAAACTGAAGATGGATTCATAAACCACAAACGGAGGAGTACGTTATTTTATAAAATTTAAATAAGATTTTACTATTCGATCTTTGGGCAGGATTTTCAGAGAAATTTTACTATCTGCATGATATTCTTAATATACATACAAAATTTGACAACAATCGGTCAGGTAGTTTTAGAGATTATTATCGGTCTAATAAAAATCCGGACAGACGGCAGACGACAAAAAACGACAATAAAGGGCATCAAGAAGGTGCTAAAAAATTCATAAGAAGCGGCCAAAAAAGTAGCGATTACAAAAGTTACAAAAAAGAGACAAAAAACTGGGTGTCTGGAAAATGGCGAAGGAGTCTGGGAAAAATAGTAACAAAACTAGCTCCCACCCTCTCTTTTCTTAGAGAGTATCTCATTTACCAAAATCAGTCTTATCTTGGCAGTTGCGAGCCCCGCCCACCCGCCCTCTCTTTTGTTAGAGGGTATGTGATTTGCCAAATTCAGTTTTATCTTAGCAGGTGCTAGCCCCGCCCACCCACCCTCTCTTTTCTTAGAAGGTATGTGATTTGCCAAATTCAGTCTTATGCTAGCTAGTAGCTGCTAAAATAAAACTGATTTTGGCAAATGAGATACCTTAAAAAAAAATGCAATCAAAAGAATTGTAACGCTACGACGTCTCAGTTTTCCCAACATGCGTAGCTAATTCTCGCGCCCTTCTAAGCGGAAATACGCGAATTTTTTTTATTGTCTGTAAATTCACAGTTCAAGTTAGGATTTTAATCGTTAACTAAGTCTAATACAATTTATCCGTCCTGATATTATTTAGATAGACCATTTGCTAGAAGATTTCATGAAATTTACTTAGTTGACGAATTAAAAACCAAAAAGTCGAAAAACCGAGAAATCCAAAAAAGGAAACATCGAAAAAGTCAAAAACTGAAACATTAAGAAATTGAAATATCAAAAGTGCAGAAGTCGAAAATAAAAAAAATTGAAAAATCCAAAAGTTAAAAATTCAAAAAAATCCTTAAATCGAAAATCGTAAAACTCAAAAATTGAAAAATCGGATATTGAAAAAATCGAAACCTCGAAATCTCGATCGATAGAAAACTCGAAAAACTGAAAATTCGAAAAACTTAAAAAGCAAAAAATTAAAAAGTGGAAAATCTAAAGTTATAATATAAATGGAAAAATCGAAAAATCGAACATTAAAAAACTGAAAAATCTAAAATTTAAACATTCGAAAAATTGAAAAATAGAAATATGGGAGAACTGAAAAATTGAAAAATCAAGAAATCGAAAAATCTAAAGTTCAAATAACACAACGTAGGTTCCATTTTGTTAGACTATCAGAACCAAAGCCAAATTTTTGAACTTTTCGCGGGCTTTCAATTTTTTTGCACATGTCTATTTAGGTTATCACATTACTAAGAAATGAGCGAGTAAGCCGGAGGTATTCACGGAATAGGTGCTGCAGTGTTGCCAATTTTACTTTTATAATATTACGGTTTTTTTTTCGTAATTTACATCATAAAGAATTTTTTTCTTGAGGCTGTGGGTTTTTAGAACAACAATCATTTTTTTTATTAATTTCTTGACCTTTAAGGCAGCAAAATATTTGAAAATTTAATCGATCTTAATTTTTTTTTAATATATTTAATGACGTCTGTTTGCACAGGTTTTAGAATCACTTCTAACATAGAAGTATATTAATCCTTCCCCCAAAAAACAAAATAATCGGTATGAACATTTTAGGTGATTTTCAGACTTTGTGTTGCTCTGATCACATTTAAGCCATTTTGAAGTGGAATCTGTTTATAGGTATAGATTTCAAAATTCACTGTAACGGAAACAGCGTTACTTTTGACCCTTTTTGAGCCATTGCTAAAAAGAAAAGGCAAAAGTTTAGAAATCGAGACTTCAGTTAATTGTCATGTTTTGAGCTTTTCTGAATTTCTTTTCGTTTTGGGATCCTTAAACACATGTATACAAATTTTGGAATGCTATATATTAAATGAATTTTAAAATTAATTCCAACCTAGTAGTAACTACGTACGTAACCTTCTCCCAAAAGAATTTTTTTTCGAAATCGACACTCGCTTTCGTCATTTTTGATTTCTTTGTGAAATTTTGACCTTTTCGGGGTGTGTTTAAAATTTAGCTGTTAATCTATTTCCGCAATACTTAAATCCTCATCAAAAAATAATAATAAAAAAAGCGATACAAGCTGATCTTCTGCCTTTTAATCTTCGGAATGTGACTACGACCACTTTCAAGTGGTGTCTGCTCGTGTGGGTTTAGAACACTTTATTACATCTTCACGTCGTAAGTTTCTTCACATTTTTGACTTTTGAATTTGTACAGATGCGTGTTTCCTGCTCTCACTCGAAATTTTTTAGCCAGCGTCCCGCCACCAGCACCTGACAAACATCGGTGACAACCACACCGAACCGCGGTTGTCGCACCTTTTGAACCACTTTTACGGCCTCCAGGCCTGCCTTCGTTGCGTCTACCGTATCGTGCCAAATTTCGGCAAGTGCGACTCGACCAAAACCCACATGCTTTTGAACAGTTCGCGAACTGCTCGCTCTTACTATTGCATCACCTGTTTAAAAATCGCACACCTGTTGACCCGCCGGTCACCGGTCGATTGTCAATTAATTGATCGTGGATTTGTGTCGCGATGTGGCAAATTAATGTCTTAATTTCACGCCGAAATTTATGGCAATTCTCGAATTACGATAATTATTCCCAATTGATCAAAAAATGGATAAACATGGACTTTCCACCGTCCAGCCGGCCTCAATATATTATCCGTTAATGGCATAACTGTTAGAAATGTAACAGAAGGAGTCGAAGACGCGATTTTTAAAACAACTTTTACTGCTATTTTAAATATTTTATTGGTGATATAATTCGGAGAGATGCGTATTTATAGACGCGTTATCAAAAATTAAGCGAATATTTCACCTCCGGAATTTGGATTTGCGTAGCGAGGAGGTTAATTCGAACAGGAAGAGCTGGACTATGAAGAGTGAGTGACCGCCTGACTAACATCTGATGTCTCATTAATAAAGAGCAGATTTCAGATCCGAAAAATGGCAAAATAGGACATTTTTATACCTAGAGAAGGATCTGTTAAGGGAAAATATTTAATTAGAAATTTCTGAAAAAATTATGTTGTTTTTGGAATTTTGATAACACTACCAAGAAAAACAAAGCTAGTAAAGCTTAAAAAATTATAAAATTAGATTTTGCGATTTTCGTTTTGTGATAAACGTCTATAAAGTGGCACGGGAAAAAATGTAAACATACTCAATTTCTCAGTATATGCTTAACTTCGATTGTTTATGTTTATACTTCAACCGAATTCGACTATTAGTACGTTTAGAATACAAACATCAGCTGTTCAAAGAAAATGAAATTTGGTTTCAAAGAAAAATTGCAAGATGCTGCAATTTTGATTTTTGTTTCTCAAAAAATCTGGACCTCTAGGATAAAAACTAAACCGGGAATGTGCAGGGGTATCTTATTTTATAAATTTTAAATTATATTTATATTTTTATAAAATTTTCTCGCCTCACGACGACTAAAAAGATTAATCACAATTGTGATGGGGTGGGTGGGTGGGCGGAGCTTATCCTTTGATTTTTTTCGAACATATACATAGTCTTTTTTCGATAATAAAATACTTAAAATATCAAACGGTAAATTTAAGGTTAGAATTATGTTTTAAATAACGTGTTGTTGAAAACAGGCATACATTAAGAAAAAAAAGCGAATAATTAAGCCCCACCCACCCGCCCCTATCTCAATTGCGATGAATTTTTTATTCGTTGTCAGATAGAGAGGCGGAGTTTAATTGCAAAATCCATGTTTTTCTATAAAAATTTACAATTTTAGACATGTTTTAAGTTTCCTCTTCTTCTTCTCTTGAAATTGGATAGTACTTTTTCTATATAAAATTAATCATCGAAATGGAGGCGGATGGGTGGGCGGGGTTTGTTATAAGTTCTTCTGCATAGTGGGAGTGGTAAGTAACTTATAGGAACTAGGCTGTAGAAAAAAGCGCCAATCGTGATTTTTTGTTGTACTATTTTTTGTTATAAGATTTATTTCTTATTTAAAAAAAAAAGAGAACGGGAGGGTGGGCGGGGCTAAGTTTATATATTTTTTTAGAAAGTCTTTTATAGCCAAAGCAGTATGCCCGCTCACCCACCCCATCTCTATTCTAGTAACTACTTTTAATATTGTTCAGTCTTATCTTACCAAGTACTAGCAAATTGTTGGTAGGGATGATTAGCTAAATTCTGTATTTTTTCAGTTTTTGGATTCTTCAATGTCCTAATTTTATAATTTTAGCTTTTTTCAATCCGAAATTTTCCAATTTTTGAATTTTTTAACTTTTCAATTTTGATTTTTTTTGTATTTTTAGTTTTTCGATTTGTAATTTTCTGAATTTTTAAGTTTAAATTTTTTTGTTTTTCAATTTCCCAATTTTTCGAATTGAGTTTCTCCAGTTTTCAATTTTTAAGTTCTCATTTTTTCGAATTGCAATTTTTCGTTCATATTTATAATTTGTTCTATTTTTTTTTAAATATTCGATTTTTCAATTTATAGCTCAGTGGTTTCTCGAGTTTTCATTTTTAGTTTTCGATTTTCCAGACTTTTGGATGTTTCGATTTTTAGATTTTGAAATTTTTCTATTTGCAATTTTTAATTGTTCAATTTTTCACTTTTTAATTTCTTGAGTTTTTCGGTTTGCAATTTTGTGGTTCCGGTTTTTTATTTTATTTATTTTTTCGATGTGAAATTTTTCAATTTTTCATTTTTTAATTTTTAGTTATTCATGAATGAAAATTTTTCAACTATTGGAGTTTAAAACTTTTTCATTTATTCGATTTTTCAATTTTCTGATTTTTAATGTTTTCAATTTTTACTTCATCAGTTTCTTAATATTTAATTTTTCAATTTTTCAATCTTCCAATGCTACAGTTTTTCGATAAACAATTTTAATAACTATAATTTTTCGATTTCACAATTTTTCGATTCATTAATTTTTTCCATTTATAAATTTCTCGATTTTAAGTTTTTCAGTCTTTCAATTTTTCCTTTCTTGGGTTCTTCGTTTTTCAATTTTTCAATTTTTTTTCGTTTTTAGAGTTTTTTCATATTTTTAGGATTTTTTAGTTTTTCGATTTTCAATTTTTCGATATTTCAATTACCCGATTTTTCAATTTTTCAAATGACAAAACACTGAAAAATCGCAAAATCGTAAAATTAAAAAAATTAAATGTTAAAAAAACGAAAAACTATAAATGAAAACCTTGAAAAATCTTAAAATTGGATGGAAATCAAGAACTTGAAAAATTGAAGAAACGAAAAATTTAAAAATCGAAAGAGTAAAACTTGAGAAACTTAAATACAGAAAAAGTGCAAAATTAGTAAAATTAACAATTTTAAAAATTGGAAAATCACGGAATTAAAAATCAAAAATTGAAAATTTGGTTTTTCGAGTTTTTATTTTTTGTTGATCTTTAAATTTTTTGATTCATAATTTTTCGATTTTTCAATTATAAAAATTTTTGCCACTTTTGTTTTCTGATAACCTAAGTATATAAAGTGGTGCAAATGACACTTCCGCAGCTTTTTTGACTTAAATTTTTCAGTTCCTCCATTTTTAATTTTTTTCTTCAGTTTTAGATTCGCAATTTTTCGAGTTTTAAAGTTTAGATTTTTCAGTTTTTCAATTTTCTAATTTTTGAATTTTTCAATTTTTAGATTTTGCAATTTTTCGATTTGAATTTCTCGAGTTTTCAATTTTTAATCTCTCAATTTCGCGAATTGCAATTCTTCGTTCAGGTTTTTTATTTTCTTAATCTTTTCAATTATTCGATTTTTTAAATCATAGATTTAAAGTTTCTCGAGTTTTTATTTTTAAATTTTTCAAAACTTTTCGATTCGATTCGTTTTTCAAGTTTTAAATTTTGCCATTTTTAAATTTTGGATTTTTGACGTTTTTAAATTTTCGGATTTTTGATTTCTCTGTTTCTTGATTTTTTGACTTTTCAAATTTTCAATTTCACGATTTTTCAATGTTTCGACTTTCCAATTTTTGTTTCCATTTTTCGACTTCAACATTTCGATTTCTCGATTTCTGAATTTTTCAGTTCTTCGATTTTTGTTTTTTTTTGTCTCTTCAGTGTTTGGATTTAAGTTTTTCAGATTTGCAATTTTCTAACTTTTGGATTTTCCAGTTTTTAGATTTTACAATTTTGCGTTTCTGGAGCTGGAGTTTTCAATTTTGAATATTTCAATTTTTCGATTTGCAATTTTTCGTTTCAGTTTTTATGTTCTTTATTTTTTCAGTTATTCAATTTTATAATTTTTTTCAGTTTTTCGTTTTTTGATTTGCAATTTTGCAATTATTCATTTTTGTCTTTCTTCGATTTATATATTTTGCATTTTTTTCGATTTAAAATTTCACCAGTATTCAATTTTTTATTTTTCAAATTTTCGATTCTTTAATTTTTCATTTCTTCAAATTTTCGATTTGCAATTTTTCGTTCAGGTTTTTTATTTTCTTAATTTTTTCAATTATTCGATTTTTTAAATTATAGATTTAAAGTTTCTCGAGTTTTTATTTTTAAATTTTTCATTGTTTGGATTTTCCAAACTTTTGGATGTTTCAGTTTTTAGATTCTGCAATTTTTCGATTTGCAATTTCACCCGTTGTCAATTTTTTTACAATATTTGGGTTTTCCAATTTTTCGATTCGATTCTTTTTTCAAGTTTTAAATTTTGCGGTTTTTAAATTTTCCGATTTTTGACGTTTTTAAATTTTCTGATTTTTGAGTTCTGTTTCTCGATTTTTTTTCCATTTCTCAACTTCAACGTTTCGATTTCTGGATTTCTGAATTTTTCAGTTCTTCAATTTTTTTTTGGTCTCTTCAGTGTTTCGATTTGCAATTTTTCGAGTCTTTAGGTTTAAATTTTTCAAATATGCCATGTTCTAACTTTTCAATTTTTCAGTTTTTAGATTTTACAATTTTGGGTTTCCGGAGTTTTCAATTTTTAATATTTCAATTTTTCGATTTGCAATTTTTGGTTTCGGTTTTTATGTTCTCATTTTTCCGAATTGCAATTTTTCGTTCATATTTTAATTTTTTTCTATTTTATCAATTATTCGATTTTTCAATTTATAGCTTAGAAGTTTCTCGAGTTTTCATTTTTCAATTTTTCAGTTTTTCCATTTTTCAAACCTTTGGATGTTTCGATTTTTAGATTTGAAATTTTTCTATTTGCAATTTCACGAATTTTCACTTTTTAATTTTTTGATTTTTTCGGTGCGAAATTTTTCAATTTTCCATTTTTTAATTTTTAGTTATTCGTGGATGAAAATTTTTTTGGATTTTAAAACTTTTTCCCTTATTCGATTTTTCAATTTTTTGATTTTTAATGTTTTCAATTTTTACTTCATCAGTTCCTTGTTATTTAATTTTTCAATTTTTCAATCTTCCAATGTTAACAGTTTTTCAATTTACAATTTTGATTACTATTATTTTTCGATTTCACAAGTTTTTCAGCCTTTCAATTTTTCATTTCTTCGGTTCTTCGGTTTTCAATTTTTCGATTGTACATTTTTTCAATTTCGCAATTTTTGTTGGTTTTTTCAGTTTTTCAATTTTTCATATTTTTGGGATTTTTTAGTTTTTCGATTTTCAATTTTTCGTTGTTTCAATTATTCGATTTTTCAATTTTTCAAATGCAAAAAATTGAAAAATCACAAAATCGTAAAACTCAAAAATTAAATATGAAAAAAAAATGAAAAACTAAATGAAAACCTTGAAAAATCTTAAAATTGGATGAAAATCAAGAACTTGAATAATTGAAGAAACGAAAAATTCAAAACTTGAGAAACTTAAAAACAGAAAAAGTGCAAAATTAGTAAAATTGAAAATTTTAAAAATTGGAAAATCAAAGAATTAAAAATCAAAAATTGAAAATTTGGTTTTTCGATTTTTTATTTTTGGAGAATTTTTAATTTTTTGATTTTTAATTCCTCGATTTTTCAATTATAAAATTTTTTGCCATTTTTGTTATCTGATAACCTACATAAAGTGGTGCACATGACACTTCCGCAGCTTTTTTCACTTAAATTTTTCAGTTCCTCCATTTTTAATTTTTATTTGTTCCTTCAGTTTTTAGATTCGCAATTTTTCGAGTTTTAAAGGTTTTCAATTTTATAATTTTTGAATTTTTTGATTTTTAGATTTTGCAATTTTTCGATTTGAGTTTCTCGAGTTTTCAATTTTTAATCTCTCAATTTCGCGAACTGCAATTTTTCGTTCAGGTTTTTTATTTTCTTTATTTTTTCGAAGTGAAATTTTTTAATTTTTCATTTTTTAATTTTTAGTTATTCATGGATGAACATTTTTCAACTACTGGATTTTAAAACTTTTTCATTTCTTCGATTTTTAAATTTCTCGATTTTAAGTTTTTCAGTCTTTCAATTTTTCATTTCTTCGGTTCCTCGTTTTTCAATTTTTCGATTGTCCACTTTTTCAATCTTGCAATTTTTGGTCGTTTTTTCAGTTTTTCAATTTTTCATATTTTTGGAATTTTTTAGTTTTCCGATTTTCAATTTTTGGTTTTTTCAATTTTTCAAAAGCAAAAAATTGAAAAATCACAAAATCGTAAAACTCAAAAATTAAATATGAAAAAAAAAACGAAAAACTATAAATGAAAACCTTGAAAAACCTTAAAATTCGATGGAAATCAAGAACTTGAAAAACTGAAGAAACGGAAAATTCAAAAATCGAAAGATTAAAACTTGAGAAACTTAAAAACAGAAAAAGTGCAAAATTAGTAAAATTGAAAATTAAAAAAAAATTGGAAAATCAAAGAATTAAAAATCAAAAATTGAAAATTTGGTTTTTCGATTTTTTAATTTTTGGGGATTTTTTAATTTTTTGATTTTTAATTTTTCGATTTTTCAATTATATAAATTTTTGTCATTTTTGTTTTGTGATAACCTATATAAAGTGGTGCAAATGACACTTCCGCAAATTTTTTGAATTAAATTTTTCAGTTCCTCCATTTTTAATTTTTTTTTTGTTTCTTCAGTTTTTAGATTCGCAATTTTTCGAGTTTTAAAGTGTAGATTTTTCAGTTTTTCAATTTTCCAATTTTTGAATTTTTATAAATTTAAAGATTTTGCAATTTTTCGATTTAAAGTTTCTCGAGTTTTTATTTTTAAATTTTTCAGTGTTTCCGATTTACCAAACATTTGGATGTTTCAGTTTTTAGATTTCATGAGTTTTCAATTTTTAATTTCTTCAATTTTTCGACGTTCGAATGTTGCCGTTTTTCGCTTTTACAATATTTGGGTTTTCCAATTTTTCGATTCGATTCGTTTTTTCAAGTTTTAAATTTTGCGAATTATAAATTTCCGATTTCTGATGTTTTTAAATTTTCGGATTTTTGATTTCTCCGTTTCTTGATTTTTTGATTTTTCAAATTTTCAATTTTACGATTTTTCGACGTCTCGACTTCTCGTTTTTTTTTTTCCCATTTCTCGACTTCAACGTTTCGATTTCTCGATTTCTGAATTTTTCAGTTCTTCAATTTTTCTTTTTTTTTTGTCTATTCAGTGTTTCGATTTGCAATTTTTCGAGTTTTTAAGTTTAAAGTTTTCAGATTTGCAATTTTCTGACTTTTCAATTTTCCAGTTTTTAGATTTTAGATTTTTGCGTTTTTGGAGTTTTCAATTTTTAATATTTCAATTTTTTGATTTGCAATTTTTCGTTTCGTTAAAAATCCAGACAGACGACTGACAGACAGACCAACAGACAGACAAGCGGAAAAAGAAGTAGACTGCGGCACAATCACTGATACTCGTAGTAACCAATAATATCGCACCAAACTTCCAGTTTTTCTGGATGCTGTGTGTGGATTTACTCCATCCAGTATGGATTTGATTTAACTCTACGATCAAAATAATCTTCGTTTAGTTCTTGCACCAAATGGATTTTGTATGGGTGAAAATTTTCCGTTTTCATTATTGTTTGAATTGATTTGAAGGTAAGCGCTGAAAAACGTTGCTGCCTCGGTGGGAATCGACCCTCACGTCACCCGCTTGCCGGGCAGGTATCCTGACCACTAGACCTCGACGCCGCTTATCTTTCTCCGCTTACTGACGTTATTCAGCGCTAATTATTGCATTGACGTTTTGAAATGTACTACTTGAGCAAAATGCGCTCAGTTTTTTGAGAGCAGGCAACTGTTTCGGGCCCGATTAATTGGGAGCTTTCACCCATTCCGTCTCCGAATTAAAAAAAAAAACACGCCGATTTTGACGGTTATTTTTTATAGTCCGAGATGGAATTGTCAACACATGCTGGTCGTAAACAACCCGAAAAGGAACTCACGAAAACGTCCGCAGCGCTCCATTACCGACCGATATTGGGTTAAAACATTATCTTTTTTATGGTTCTTCATCACCTCTAACTGTTCATCATTTTTTCCTCGGTAATTTTAAAATGGACCCATAAAAAACCATCACGCTTACACAATTTAGTCCAGATTGGTAAACGATTGGTTTTTAATATACAGGCACTCCTTAATCAGTGGTGGTCACCGATAATTTATGGTGAACCTATCGAAAAATGAGATCAAAGGTAAACAGTATGCGAAATACGTAGGTGGCCATCTGGTTTCGAACAAAGAGCAAAAGGAAAGAAAATTTTTCGACTAGATGTGGAACGATATTTCATCTTAACAAGCTAATTATACCTAATCGGACGTTCTGGGCGATTTGCATTTGAATAGAGCTGTAAATTTCATATTTCGAGATACGTTTCCAATAGGAGCACATGAAACCGTGTAACCGTTTTTTAACCAAAACCACAAAAGCTCGGACGACGGCAAGGTCATGGCGGGATATAATTCATTTGCGTTTGAAATTATTATCGTCACACTGTGATTATACACAGGTGTGGCAAAGCGGTTTTAATTTTCTTCCAATTTTTCTAGTATCCTGCGAATTTAAAGACCAGACCTACAAGACCAGCAGCCCGTCCCCGGGTCATTCTCCACCATCTCACGCAATCTCCTCCATCGTTATCAGAGTGTATCGCGGGCAAAAAACCGTCATAACTCCCGTGATGCAGTGCGCGAACCCAGTTGATGACCTTCCTGTTGCGAACACGTAAGTAATTAGTGGTTGGTTGAGTGTCTTCGACCATCCGTTGCAGAAAGAAGAAGACGCAGAAGAAGAAGAAGAAGCGGAGTGTCCGGTCGGCATGGCATCCTGCGGTCGCTACTAAAAAGAAGCAGCTCGACTCTCTGCCGGCTGACCGGAGGCGGTGTTCGCAGCAGTCGCACTCCTCGACGGTGGGCAGCGTGACCGAGCTAGATAATGTCCCGCTTCCGGTGACCTGCGTAACTAACAGCTACGCCGCGATTATTTTCCTGCTTTTATTAAACGGTTATGGGTAATATTCGATGATAACAGGCAACGGCGCGTCTCACGCCATCTACTCGCGTAATTATGTCCCTCGATAGCCGGAAGGGGTGAGTCGAGATGGTTCTGATAAGGTAATTCGTGGCTGGTCGTGGCGTGCGCGAAAAACGAGAGGGAAAAGAACGGCGACTGAGAGCAAATAGTAGAAATGCGCCTCCGGTTGCATAGGTGCCGGTCGGCGGTGTGCACACCTGGTGTGGTATTTGCAGTTTGCGCAATACCAGAATCATAGATTAATATAGATGCAAAACCACCCTTATTGACATTGAAGTCCTCAACCGCCAAATACAAGCGCCAAATTTAAGTAGTCGATGCCAATAAAAAAAACTTGTTTCACTACAACTCGTCGCCTGAGAACTTGTTTGATCTACAGACCAGACCGCGCTCAAGCCAATGTCGACTCTGAGCGTTCAGAAGCGATTTGGTTGGTTTGGACTATAATTTCTGCAGGAAATAGTTGTTTGGTCGGTTTTTATAACGACTAAGTGAATATTTTTGGTACATATTTTGTTTAACTAAGAATTAATTCTTTATTTGTGATTTATACTAGCAAAACGTCTTAAACTAAGAATATTGTTCAAATCGTAATAACCCAATGGATTTTTTTCTGGAAAAAAATGTACTATACCTATGATTATTAACAGTGAGAAAAAAAATGAAAAATTAAAATAATCGAAAATTCCAAAAATCGAGAAATCTAATAATCGAAAAATCGAAAAACCGAGAAATCGAAAAATCAAAAGATCAAAAAATCGTGGAGTCGAAAAGTCGAACAATTGAGAAACCGAAATAGGCCAAAATCGAAAAATCGAAAAGTTGAAAACTGAACAATTTATAAATTGAGAAATTGACAATCAAAATATCGAAAAATCCAAATCTCGATAAATCGAGAAATCAAAAAACTTAAAAATTGGAAAAATTGAAAAATTGAGAGATTGAAAGATCAAAAGAACGAGAAATCGAAAAGTGATAAAGTCGAAAAATCGAAAAACAGCGAAATCGACAAACAAAAAGTTTTTAAGAATTGAAAAATTGAAAAACTGAAAAATCGAAAGTTCTAAAAACAGGAAAATCGAGAAACTGATTGATGGAGAAATCGAAAAATCGAACATTTAGAAATGTCAAAAATTGAAAAATTGGAAAATCGCTGTTTTTCAATTTTTCGATTTGTTAATTTTTCATTCCCGATTTTTTGAGATTTGATTGTTCAGGTTTTCGATTTATCAGTTTTCCGATTTTTCGACTTTTCAGCTTTTTGATTTTTCAATTTTTTAAGTTTGCTGTTTTTCGATTTTTCGACTTTTCAGGTTTTTGATTTTTCAGTTTTTTAAGTTTGCTGTTTTTCGATTTTTCGACTTGACAGTTTTTCAACTTTTCAATTTTTCGATTTATCAATTTTTCGATGTTTCAGTTTTGGGACTTAAAAATTTCAATTTTTCGATACTTTGTTTCAATTGTTCGTTTTTTTGATGTTTGGATTTCTGGATTTTTCGATTTTTCAGGTTTTTGGTATTTTATTTTTGGGTTTTTTAAGTTTTAGATTTCTTTATTTTCCAATTTTTGGCGGTTTTAAATTTTTAGCTTTCTTGATTTTGCTATTTCCAAACTTTTCGATTTTTCCATTTTTCGACTTTTTGGTTTTTCGATTTTTTGATTTTTCCCATTTCTCGATTTTTCGAATTCTCGATTTCTCGATTTTTCAGTTTTACCATTCAATTTTTCAATGTTTCAATTCTTCAGGCTTTCGATTTTTCGTTTTTTTTTATTTTTACGGTTTTACGAATTTTCGATTTTTCGATTTTTCAATTCTTGGATTTTTATATTTTGAAATTTCCAAATATTCGATTTTTCGATTTCTCGATTTTTCAACTTCCCGATTTTTGATTTTTCGACTTCTCGATTCTTCTATTTTTCAGTTTTTGCAAATCTACAAATTTTGGGTTTCTCAGATTTTTAATTTTTTAATTTTTTTAATTTTCGGTTTTTCGATTTTTCGACTTGACAATTTTTTGACTTCTCGATTTTTAGATTTTCAAATTTTTCAATGGTTCAGTTTTGGAATTTTTCATTTTTCGCTCTTAAAATTCTGGATTCTATAACCAGGAAGTCGAAAAATCGAAAGATTAAGAAATATTGAAAAATTAAAATTTCAAAAGATTGAAAACTCTAAAATTTAAAAATCCAAAAATTAAAAACCTGAAAAATCAAAAAATTAAAGAATTGAAGAACAGGAAAATCGAAACACTCAAAGGTCAAGAAATGGGAAAATCGAAACACTCGAAGGTCAAGAAATGGGAAAACCAAAACATCGATTAATTGAAAAATCGAAAAATTGAGAGTTTATGAAAGTCAAATTTGAAAAATTAATAAAATCGAAAATTTGAAAAAACGACAATTGAAAAATAGAAAATCTAAAACCGGGAAGTCGAAAAATCGATAGATTAAGAAATCAAAACATTTGAAAAATTCGAAAACTTGAAAAATTGAAATATCGAAGAACTGAAATAAAAAATGGAGAAGTCGCAAAATCTAAAATTTTTTAAATTAAAAAATCGACGCATCGAAAAACCCAGGAGTCAAAAATCAAAAAGTCGGAGAATCGAAATATTGAAAAATCCCAAAATTGAAATATCGAAAACCTGAAAAATGAAAGAAAAACTAAAAATGGGAAACTAAATCGGGAAATCAAAACATTGAAAAATCAAAAAATTTAAAACGACAATTGAAAACAAAATCTAGAACCGGGAAGTCGAAAAATCGAAAGATTAAGCAATCGAAAAATTGAAAAATCGAAAAGTCGAAGAATCGAAATATTGAAATCTCCCAAAAGTGAAATATCGAAAAATTGAAAAATGAAAGAAAAACTGAAAAATGGAAAACCTGAAATATCCAAAAACTGAGAACCTAAAAAGTCGAAAAATCGAAACCTTAAAAAAACTAAAAAATGAAAAATCTAAAAATTAAGGAATTGAAGAACAGGAATATCGAAACCCTCGAAAGTCAAGAAATGGGAAAATCAAAACACCGATTAATTGAAAAATCGAAAAATTGACAGTTTATAAAAGTCAAATTTGAAAAATTGAAAAATCGAAAATTTGAAAAAACGACAATTGAAAAACAGAAAATCTAAAACCGGGAATTCGAAAAATCAAAATATTAAGAAAGCGAAACATTTGAAAAGTGCGAAAATTTGAAAAATTAAATATCGAAGAACTGAAATGAAAAATCGAGAAATCGAAAAAATGTAAAATTCAAAAATAAACCAATGGCTTTTTTTCGGGAAAATGTTTTGGAAACACTGTTCTATTTTGTATGAATTTTTAAATGTTTTTAGTGACAATTTCTGTAGTTGTTTTCGAGACACTGTATGATATTAACAGTGAGAAAAAAAAATCAAAAATTAAAATAATCGAAAATTTCAAAAATCGAGAAATCTAATAATCGACAAATCGAAACCCTAAAACATCGTCAAACCGAAACATTGAAAAATCGAAATATCGAAGAACTGAAAATCGAAAAATGAAATATCAGAAATTCGAAAAAATGTAAAATTCAAAAATAAGCCAATGGATTTTTTTCGGGAAAATGTTCTGGAAACACTGTTCTATTTTGTATGAATTTCTAAATGTTTTTAGTGACAATTTCTGTGGTTGGTTTCGATACACTGTATAATATTAACAGTGAGAGAAAGAAATGAAAAATTAAAATAATCGAAAATTCCAAAAATCGAGAAATCTAATAATCGAAAAATCGAAACCCTAAAAAATCGTAAAACCGAAACATTTAAAAATCGAAATATTGAAGAATGAATCATCAGAAAATCGAAAAAATGTAAAATTCAAAAATCTAAAATTTAAAAACCGAATGATAAAAAATCGGATAACTGAAAAATCTAAACATCGAAAAACTGGAAAATCGAAAAGCCGAGAAATCGAAAAATCAAAAGATCAAGAAATCGTGGAGTCGAAAAGTTGAACAACTGAGAAACCGAAATAGGCCAAAATCGAAAAATCGAAAAGTTAAAAACTGAACAATTTATTAATTGAGAAATTGACAATCAAAATATCGAAAAATCCAAGTCTCGATAAATCGAGAAATCAAAAAACTTCAAAATCCGAACAATTGAAAAATTGAGAGATTGCAAGATCAAAAGAACGAGAAATCGAAAAGTGATAAAGTCGAAAAATCGAAAAATAGCGAAATCGACAAACAAAAAGTTAAAAGTTGAAAAATTTGAAAAGCGGAAAAATCAAAAAATGGAAAACTGGAAAAACTGACAAACCGAAATAGGCCAAAATAAAAAAATTGAAAAACTGATAAATCGAAAACCTGAACAATCAAATCTCGCTAAATCGGAAATGAAAAATTAACAAATCGAAAAATTGAAAAACAGAACATCTAAAACCAAGAAGTCGAAAAAGCGAAAGATTAAGAAATATTGAAAATTTAAAATATCAAAAGACTGAAAACTCTAAAATTTAAAAATTCAAAAATTGAAAAATCAAAAAAGTAAAAAGGTAGACATATCGAAAAATCCAGAAGTCAAAAATAGAAAAGTCGAAGAATTGAAAAATTGAAAAATCCTAAAACGGAAATATCTAAAAACTGAAAAATCGAAAAATCAAAAAAGTGAAGTAGAAAAATAGAAACCTTAAAAAATCGAAAAATTGAAAAATCAAAAACCTGAAAAATCAAAAAATTAAAGAACTGAAGAATAGGAAAATCAAAACCCTCGAAGGTCAAGAAATGGGAAAATCAAAACATCGATTAATTGAAAAATCGAAAAATTGAGAGTTTATGAAAGCCAAATATCCAAAATATGACGAGTCTACACTTGTGGTTTATCATTCCATTCATATTTTTTGGATTTGCTCATACAGAGTGACTCAAAAAAGTAACGAATTAGTTAATTTATTGTATTGAATAAATAAAAAATTGCACAACTAAATCCTTGAAAATCTTGCAGACGTTTTTATTGTTGGTATGTTAAATTGTTAATCAAAATATATCTGTTTATTTCCTCCAAAAAATTGATGACGTCATCTCAAACTTTTGCCGAATAAATTCTTCCTAAAATATACTAAATGTAACGAGTTTTTACTTGTGAATTATCACTGCAAGGGAAGTTCTGTTGAAACAACTTTCGACCAATTTTTTCTAGTTTTATGAGCAAGCAGTAGCCCCGCCCACCCACCCCTTCTTTATTCCAGTGACCACTCCTAATATTGTTCAGTCCTATTTTAGCAAGTTCTAGTTAATTGTTTTGTTATACCACTTATCTGCTATAACATTTATTCCTTATTTCTGAAGACAAAATGAGAGAACGGGTGGGTGGGCGGCGCTAAGTTTAATTAGTTCCCACAGAATCTTTTATAAGCAAGCAATAGCCCCGTCCGCCCGCCCCCTCATTTTTCCAGTGACTACTCTTAAAATTGTTCAGTCCTATTTTAGCAAGTTCTACTTAATTATTTTCTTGTGCTACTTATCTCCTATAAAATTTATTTCTTATTTCTGAAGACCAAATGAGAGAACGGGTGGGTGGGCGGGGCTTAGTTTAACCGTTTCCCACAGAATCTTTTATAAGCAAGCAATAGCCCCGCCCACCCACCCCTTCTTCGTTCCAGTGACTACTCTCAACATTGTTCAGTCTTATTTTAGCAAGTTCTAGTTAATTATTTTGTTATACCACTTATCTGCTATAACATTTATTTCTTATTTCTGAAGACAAAATGAGAGAACGGGTGGGTGGGCGGGGCTAAGTTTAATTATTTCCCACAGAATCTTTTATGAACAAGCAATAGCCCCGCCCGCCCGCCCCCTCATTTTTCCAGTGACTACTCTTAAAATTGTTCAGTCCTATTTTAGCAAGTTCTACTTAATTATTTTCTTGTACTACTTATCTCCTATAAAATTGATTTCTTATTTCTGAAGACCAAATGAGAGAACGGGTGGGTGGGCGGGGCAAAGTTTAACCGTTTCCCACAGAATCTTTTATAAGCAACCAATAGCCCCGCCCACCCACCCCTTCTTCATTCCAGTGACTACTCTCAACATTGTTCAGTCTTATTTTAGCAAGTTCTAGTTAATTATTTTGTTATACCACTTATCTGCTATAACATTTATTTCTTATTTCTGAAGACAAAATGAGAGAACGGGTGGGTGGGCGGGGCTAAGTTTAACCGTTTCCCACAGAATCTTTTATGAACAAGCAATAGCCCCGCCCGCCCGCCCCTTCATTTTTCCAGTGACTACTCTAAATATTGTTCAGTCCTATTTTAGCAAGTTCTACTTAATTATTTTCTTGTACTACTTATCTCCTATAAAATTTATTTCTTATTTCCGAATACCAAATGAGAGAACGGGTGGGTGGGCGGGGCTAAGTTTAACCGTTTCCCACACAATCTTTTATAAGCAAGCAATAGCCCCGTCCACCCACCCCTTCTTCATTCCAGTGACTACTCTCAACATTGTTCAGTCTTATTTTAGCAAATTTTACTTAATTATTTTATTATACTTCTTATCTGCTATAACATTTATTTCTTATTTCTGAAGACAAAATGAGAGAACGGGTGGGTGGGCGGGGCTAAGTTTAATTATTTCCCACAGAATCTTTTATTAACAAGCAATAGCAACGCCCGCCCACCCCTTCATTTTTCCAGTGACTACTCTAAATATTGTACAGTCCTATTTTAGCAAGTTCTACTTAATTATTTTCTTGTACTACTTGTATCCTATAAAATCTATTTCTTATTTCTGAGGACAAAATGACGGAACGGTTGGGTGGACGGGGCTAAATTTAACTCTTTCCTACAGAATCTTTTATAAGCAAGCAATAGCCCCGCCCACCCGCCCCTTCTTCATTCCAGTGACTACTCTCAACATTGTTCAGTCTTATTTCAGCAAGTTTTACTTAATTATTTTGTTATACTGCTTATCTGCTATAACAATTATTTCTTATTTCTTAAGACAAAATAAGAACCTGAAAAATCAAAAAAATTAAGAATTGAAGAACAGGAAAATCGAAACACTCGAAGGTCACGAAATAGGAAAATCAAAACATCGATTAATTGAAAAATCGAAAAATTGAGAGTTTATGAAAGACAAATTTGAAAAATTGAAAAATCGAAAATTTGAAAAAACGACAATTGAAAAACAGAAAATCTAAAACCGGGAAGTCGAAAAATCAAAAGATTAAGAAATCGAAACATTAGAAAAATTCGAAAACTTGAAAAATTAAATATCGAAGAACTGAAATGAAAAATCGAGAAATCGAAAAATATAACATTTTAAAAATTAAAAAATCTAAACTTTAAAAATCGAAAAAGTAAAATAATCGACACATCGAAAAATCCGGGAGTCAAAAATCGAAAAGTCGAAGAATCCAAATATTGAAAAATCCCAAAACTGAGATATCGAAAAACTGAAAAATGAAAGAAAAACTGAAAAATGGAAAACCTGAAAAATCCGAAAACTGAAATATCCAAAAGCTTAGAACCTAAAAAGTCGAAAAATTGAGCAATAGAAAAATCCACAAAGTGAAGTCGAAAAATCGAAACCTTAAAAAAACTAAAAAATGAATAATCGAAAAATTAAAGAATTGAAGAACAGGAATATCGTAACCCTCGAAAGTCAAGAAATGGGAAAATCAAAACACCGATTAATTGAAAAATCGAAAAATTGACAGTTTATAAATGTCAAATCTGAAAATTTGAAAAATCGAAAATTTGAAAAAACGACAATTGAAAAACAGAAAATCTAAAACCGGGAAGTCGAAAAATCAAAAGATTAAGAAATCGAAACATTTGAAAAATGCGAAAACTTGAAAAATTAAATATCGAAGAACTGAAATGAAAAATCGAGAAATCGAAAAATCTAACATTTTAAAAATTAAAAAATCTAAAATTTAAAAATCGAAAAAGTAAAATAATCGACACATGGAAAAATCCAGGAGTCAAAAATCGAAAAGTCGAAGAATCGAAATATTGAAAAATCCCAAAACTGAGATATCGAAAAAGTGAAAAATGAAAGAAAAACTTAAAAATGGAAAACCTGAAAAATCCGAAAACTGAAATATCCAAAAACTGAGAACCTAAAAATTTGTCAAATATAATATAACAAGTGGTCTGATTTTTTCCGACAAAATTTGTGACACAAATTAACGAGTAGCTGTTGCGACGAAAATCACACGAGTCGACGAAGGAGACGAGTGTGATTTTCCAAAAGCAACAGCTACGAGTTAATTTTCACACAAATTTTGCAGAAAAAATCAGATCACGAGTTATATTCGGCTTGACAATCCAAAGAGAAAATTTTTATTTACTTTTTACGGACAATAATTCACATAATTTATAGTTAGCGTAGTCGTTGAGTAACCATACCTACTTAGTCTAAATAGTAACAAAACAACAAGGCAAAACGTAAATAAATTTCTAAACATCAAATTTTGTGTGTGCTGCTGGTTGATTTTCTTAATTCTGGGAGCAAGATTTGGTAACAAGACTGTGTATGAAATTCGAAATGCAGTGAAAGAAAGTCAGTGCCGAAAGACCGCAAGAACGCAAGATTCAATTTGGAAGCAGTTTACAGAATTTTGTGAAATACGCAAGTTTCCTCTGAATAAAGCAGTCGAAATGAACGAGGTGGCGAGTATTTTGGAAGATTATGCCTTTAACGCCAACAGAAAAGTAATTTGTATGTTACATTATCATTTTTTTATTAAAGTTCATTTGACAAGTTTGACAAATTAATTTGACATTTTTTTTTTCGCTGAAAAACAGTGTTGTTGCCTGACAGAAGAATGTTTTTTCACTGAAAAAATTTTTCGGTGAATGCCATTGGACAAATTTCAAACAATTCTGCCATTTTATTGGTTAAGAATTTTCGAGTTGGATTGTCTAAAGTAAAACGCGTCGTTAAAAATATTACGACATTTTTTCTATTGTAGTTAATTTTATTCCTAGTTAGAAACAAACACTGTTGCCAACATAAATCGAGGAGTCCTCAACCGTCATTTAATTCAAACTATGACGCTTCTCTATGTTCTCTGACCAGAATGAACTTCTTTGTACTAGTTTTTTTTTACATGTCTTCCAAAAACACCCTGTAGACGAAGACGCAACTGACAATTGTAATTTTGACGATCAAATATTATTTTTTGGTTTTTTGAAAGGTCATTGGCCAAATGACCCCATAAACGAGCGCCACTGCTCTAGAGTACGTAAAAGTAGGTTTCCCGTTTCCGTTTGCCTGTCGTATTTTTTAACCCCACCAACAATTTGATGACGTTATCTCAAAAGTGCTATAGTAACGTTTAAGATTCGTCGTCTTGAAAAATAAATAAATCTATAATGGATGGATTAGATAACGTTCGTACCGTTTGAACCTCAGCCGTGATACTTTTTCCTATTTATTAGCGATAAGTAAAAGTTTCTAATAAATCTAAAACGGAAAAAAGAGAATTAATTTATGTACCTAGTGCGTTAAGAGCAAGAGTTCTTATAAACTCGGCCTGATCCATAAATAAAATCACGTCCATAACTCATCTCTAACAGAACATACCAGCAATGACATTTTACAAGTAGTAGCTTTTTTTGCTTCAGTTTTCACTTCAATGTTGCATAATCACTAATATTTATTGGTTGTTCTCCACCTTCTTAACAACTCGAAAGTAATAATTCACCCAACTTGTCGTAAATAACATACTACATCTATTTAACCTGCTTTTAAATTTCCAGACGGTGCTTTATCAAAATTTCGGCCTCGTTCGTTCGTTTTTCTATTTCTAGATATCTCGATTTATCAACTCGTCGTTTTTATCACGAAACCACCTAATATATTTCGTTAAACTAATTAAATTCTAAATTCCTCTATTGAGTGTTAACAGCAGTGCCAATAAAATTTTTATTAACACAAAATCCTCTATCTCCAGCTTTATCAATCCAAACAAAATTTCTTTTCGAGTTTATTACACCGCCGCGACCTCCCGAAAACAGGACCGCATTAGGACGCTAAACCCCTCCGGGCATCGCTCTTACGCAATATTTAAGCCGCCACAAGCTGTCCGTTTTATCCGTTGATTGCTCGTAAATGACATCGAGTGTCCAAATAAACTCGAATACGCGAAAACTTCAAACGCCAGATGGCGCTATCGCGGTCGGTACGGTCCTGCAAGCTCGGCTATTTCGAATAAAATATACACGCAGCAGGAATGCCGAATCATAATAAAACTCTACCGAGAAAATAATTACAAAAGATAAGTGGAATATAAAAGAGAAAAAGGGAGTTTTTGTTTCGCAAAAAGAGAAGGTTTATCGGCATGAAGCTGTCTCCACGGCCCGAAACCGCTCAATTTATTTTAAAACGCGAAATGGTCCGAGCCAGGTCATCTTTTAATGGATCTCCATTAAAAGTCGGAGAACGTTGTAAAGTACAGAGGTTATTTCGGAGGCCATCGAGTCTCATCGAACTGTTCTGTTCTGGTCCAGATTCTTGATAATATAACAGGTTGGGCCGCCAATTAGGAGATGTCCCCAGGTCACAGACTCCGAACCCCTCGTTCCCCGGTGCCCACACAGGAAGCCCGCGCAGGGACGGACTCGCATCCTGACGACAAGTTTGTTTTTTTTTTAGATCTTCGACGTCTGCTTTTACGAATCCTGCATTTTTTTAATTGTCGGTTTTACTAATTTGGTAAACGACGAAAACTGTAGCCGGTGTAGTGGACATTTGTGGTTCACATCCGACAAGGAAATGAGATTTGCTCCGTATATGGAATGTACTACATACTCAAATTCAACATATTTTGCTATGGTATAACTTATAGGTTTTTAATTTCTGCTCGTTTTTCTAAACACAAGATCGCGTCTGAATATTTCTACTATCTCTTTAAACAACGAAATTCGCTTTCCAATATTCGAATATGCGAAATAAAAAATTGTTCCCTCGCTCCTGAAGTGTACCCCAATAAATTCCGTTTCTTTGAAAAATTATAAAAATTGTATGTTTTTTTCTGAAAAGTGATTTGATTTCCCCGAGTTTTCAATTTTTAATTTTTCAGTATTTCCATTTGCAAATTTCTCGTGTCGGTTTTTTATATTCTTTACTTTTTCATTTATTCGATTTTTCAGTTTTTCGATTTTATAATTTCTTGTTTTCCCAATTTTAATTTTTTTCAGTTTCTCGTTTCTCCAATTTTTAGATTTTGCAATGTTTCGATTTAAAATTTCACGAGTTTTCAGTTTTGAATTTTTCAGTTCTTCAGTTCCTTAATTTTTGATTTCTTCAAATTTTCGATTTGCAAATTTTCGTTTCGGTTTTCTATTTTCTGTATCAGTTTTTAGATTTTTCAATGTCCTGATTTTATCATTTTTCCTTTTTCAATCTGAAATTTTTGAATTTTTGAATTTCTCACTTTTTTAATTTTGATATTTTTGTTTTTTTTAGTTTTGGATTTGAAATTTTCTGAATTTTTAAGTTTAGGTTTTTTTGTTTTTCAATTTTCCAATTTTTGAATCTTTCAATTTTTAGATTTTGCAATAATTTTTCGATTTGAGTTTCTCTAGTTTTCAATTTTTAAGTTCTCATTTTTCGTTCATATTTTTTTTATTTTTTCAATTATTCGATTTTTTAATTTATAGCTGCGAAGTTTCTCCAGTTTTCTTTTTTAAATTCTTCAGTTTTTCGATTTTCCAATCTTTTGGTTGTTTCAGTTTTTAGATTTTGAAAATTTTCTATTTGCAATTTCAGGAGTTTTCAATTTTAATTGTTTAATTTTTCACTTTTTGAGTTTTTCGATTTGCAATTTTGTCGTTCCGGTTTTTTATTTTCTTAATTTTTTTTTGATGTGAAATTTTTCAATTTTTCATTTATTCGATTTTTCAATTTTCTAAATTTTAATGTTCTCAACTTTTATTTCATCAGTTTCTTGATATTTAATTTTTCAATTTCTCTCTTTAATCTTTCAGTGTTACAGTTTTCGATTTACAATTTTGATAACTCTATAATTTTTCGATTCGATTCGTCTTTTTCATGGTACCAATTTTTCGATTCACTAACTTTTTTTCGATTTTTAAATTTCTCGGTTTTAAGTTTTTCAATGTTTCAATTTTTCGATTGTCCACTTTTTCAGTTTTGCAATTTTTCTTCGTTTTTTCAGTTTTTCGATTTTTCATATTTTTGGGATTTTTTAGTTTTTCGATTTTCAATTTTTCGTTTTTTAAATTATTTGATTTTTCAGTTATTCGATTTTTCAAATGAAAAAAATTGAAAAATCGCAATTTCGTAAAATTCAAAAATTAAATATGAAAAAATAAACGAAAAACTGTAAATGAAAACCTTGAAGAATCTTAAAATTGGATGGAAATCAAGAACTTGAAAAATTGAAGAAACGAAAAATTCAAAAATCGAAAGATTAAAACTTGAGAAACTTAAGAATAGGAAAAGTAGAAAATTAGTAAAATTGAAAAACCGGACAATCAAGGAATTAAAAATTAAAAATTGAAAATTTGGTTCTTCCATTTTTCATTTTTTTTTGTCTCTTCTGTTTTTGGGTTGGCAATTTTTCGAGTTCTGAAGTATAAATTTGTCAATTTTCCAATTAATGAAATCAATTCTTAGATTTTGCAATTTTTTGATTTCAGTTTCTCGAATTTTCAATTTTTTTCCCCTAATTGCAACTTTTCGTTTAGGTTTTGTATTTTCTTTATTTTTTCAATTCGATTTTTTAATTTATAGATTTAAATTTTCGCGAGTACTCATTTTTAAATTTTCCAGTTTTTCGATTTTCCGAACTTTTGGAGGTTTCAGCGTTTAGATTTTCCAATTTTTCGATTTGTCAGTTCACGAGTTACCAATTTATAATTTTTCAATTTTTCACTTTTGTAATCTCTTCAATTTTTCGACCCTCCAGTGTTGCAGTTTTGGGTTTTCCAGTTTATCTATTCGATTTGTTTTTTTTTCCAATTTTTCGATACATTAATTCTTTTCGATGTTTGGGCCTTTCAGTTTTTCGAGTTTTCAATTTTTCGGTTTTTAAATTTCCCAATTTTTGACGTTTCTAAATTTTCGAATTTTTGATTTCTCAGTTTCTTGATTTTTTGATTTTCAACTTTTCGATTTCTCGATTTTTCGACGTTACGACTTTTCGATTTTTTTTCCATTTTTCGGTTTCAATCTTTCGATTTCTCGATTTGTGAATTTTTCAATTCTTCAAGTTTTCTGTTTTTTGTTTCTTTAGTTTTTCGATTTGCAATTTTCTAACTTTCGAATTTTCCAATTTTTAAATTTTACAATTTTGAGCTTCTCGAGTTTTCAGTTTACAATATTTCAGTTTTTTGACTTGCAGTTTTTCGTTTTAGTTTTTGTCCTTTATTTTTTCAATTATTGAATTTTTTAATGTTTCGATTTTATAAATTTTTGTTTTTTAACTTTTTTTTCAGTTTTTCCTTTTCTCGATTTGCAATTTTTCGATTTAAAATTTCACGAGTATTCAATTTTTAATTTTTCAATTTTCGATTTATTAATTTTTTCATTACTTCAAATTTTCGATTTGCAATTTTTCATTTCGGTTTTTTGTTTTCTTGATTTTTCAGTGTTTTGATTTTAAAATTTTTGTTTTTTCAACGTGAAATTTTTAATTTTCCATTTTTTAAATTTTCGTTTTTCATGGATAGAAATTTTTCAACTATTGGATTTTAAAACTCTTTAATTTATTCGATTTTTCATTTTTCGACTTTGCAGTTGTTTTTAGTTTTTTCACATTTCCGTTTTTTCATTTTTTGAGGATTTTTTAGTTTTTCGATTTTTAATTTGTCGATTTTTCAACTTTTCAAATCAAAAAACTGGAAAAATTCCAAAATCGTGAAATTCAAAAATCAAATATCAAAAAAATGAACAAGTACAAACGAAAACCTTGAAAAATCTAAAAATTGGAAATTAAGAACTTGAAAAATTGAAGAAACGAAAAATTCAGAAATCGAAAGATTAAAAATTGAAAAATAGATAAGTGCAAAATCGAAATACACACTTTTAAAATCGATTATTGGAAGTTAAAGAAATAGGTAAATAGGATAATTGGAAATCCAGAAATTGGCAGAATTGAAAAATTTAAAAATTGGAAAATCCAGGAATTGAAAAATTGAGAATCTCAAACAAAATTGTATAAAATCGAAAGAAACAATGAAAAACTGCGATATGAAATCGAGAAAATAAAAAATCGGGAAACGAAAAGTAAAAATCAAGAACCCGAAAAACTGAAGAAATGAAAAATTGAAAAATTAAAAACCGACAACCTGAAAATCGAAAAATGAAAAATTTCAAAACTGAACAATTGCAAATCGAAAAATTCAAGAAACGACAAATTGAAAAATTTAGAATTCCAGAAACTGAAAAATTGAAAAAATTAAAGTTGAAAGAACGAATTATGAAACCGAAACACTGAAAAATGGAAAAAATAAGAAATGAAAAGGAAATGGAAAAACGGAAAATTGTGAAATCAAAAAATTGGTCTAAGGTGTAATACTAATAGTAACAGTACTGTTCCCCGAATTGCAATTTTTCGTTCAGGTTTTTTATTTTCTTTATTGTTTCAATTATTAGACTTTTTTAAATTATAGATTTAAAGTTTCTCGAGTTTTTATATTTAAATTTTTCAGTGTTTCGATTTTTCAAACTTTTGCATGTTTCAATTTATAGATTTTGCAATTTTTCGATTCGATTCGTTTTTTCAAGTTATAAATTTTCCTATTTTTGGCGCTTTTAAATTTTCGGATTTTTGATTTCTCTGTTTCTTAATTTTTTTATTTTTCAAACTTCCAATTTCACGATTTTTCGACGTTTCGACTTCTAGATTTTTCTTTCCATTTCTCGACCTCATCGTTTCGATTTCTCGATTTCTGAATTTTTCAGTTCTTCAATTTTTCTTTTATTTTGTTTCTTCAGTGTTTCGATTTGCAATTTTTCGAACTTTTAAGTCAAAATTTTTCAGGTTTGCAATTTTCTAACTTTTGAATTTTCCAGTTTTTAGATTTTACAATTTTGAGTTTCTCGAATTTTCAGTTTTTAATTTTTCAATTTTTCATTTCTTCAAATTTTCGAATTACAATTTTTCGTTCTGGTTTTTTATTTTCTTAATTTTTTCAATTTTTCAGTTACACATTTTTTAAATTTTCGTTTTTCAAAGAAGGAAATTTTTCGACGATTGGATTTTAACACTTTTTTCATTTATTCGATTTTTCAATTTTCCAATTTTTAATGTTTTTGATTTTTACTTTTTCAGTTTCTTGATATTTAATTCTTCAATTTTTCGATCTTCCAATGTTACAGTTTTTCAATTTTCCAATTTTTCTTCATTTTTCCAGTTTTTCGAATTTTCAACTTTTCAAATCAAATATAAAAAAAACGAAAAAATTTATACTTCAGGTCAGGTCGTGTCGATTTTCCACTTTTTCAATCTCGCAATTTTTCGTTTTCACAAGTTTTCGATTTTTCAATTTTTTTCCGATTTTTGTTTTTCGATTTTTCAAGTTTTTGAACAAAAAAATTGAATAACCACGAAAAACAAACATGAAAAAGTATCTACATAATGAAAACTTTGAAAATCAAAAAACTGAAGTCAAGAATTTGAAAAATTGATGAAACGAAAAATTCAAAAATCGAAAGATTAAAAATTGAGAAACCTAAAAATAGAAAAAGCGCAAAATCGAAAAAACGAAATACGAAATCGGAAAATAGGATCCAGAAACTAGCAGAATTGAAAATTTTAAAAATTGGAAAATCGAGGAATTGAAAAATCAAAAATTGAAATTTGAAAAACTCAAACAAAATTTTATAAAATCGAAAGAGACTATGAAAAACTGTGGTATAAAATCGAGAAAATAAAGAATCGGAAAATGAAAAATAAAAATCAAGAACTGGAAAACTGAGGAAACGAAAAATTGAAAAATCGAAAAATTAATAACCAAAAAACTGAAAATCGAAAAATTTGGAAGTCGAAAAATTGAAAAATTGAAAAAATTAAAGTTGAATGAACGAATTATGAAACCCAAACACTGAAAAATGGAAAAATTGAAAAATGAAAGAAAATGAAAAAACAAAAAATCGTGATATCAAAAAATTGGTCGAAGGTAAATATTATACAATTTTGATTTTTTTTCCAAAAATCTGGATGTCAAGGGTGAAAACTCAACACGGATTCATACACCACAAGTACAAGAGTATCGTATTTTACAAAATTAAAAGCAAATTTACTATTGTAAATTTTGGAGATGACGTCTCCCATTGGTGGTAGGGATGATTGGTCAAATTTTGGTTACCGCTTTACCACCAAGAAATTTAGAAGGGGGCATCCTTAATGTGCATCTCCCTCTTTAGACTAACCTTATTTAATAACTCTCTTGGCCTATTTCCCTACATTTTTACAAAATTTACATTTCCTAATACACATATAAAATTTCACAACAATCGATCTAGTAGTTTCGGAAACGGGAGATCAGTTTTTTCGTACTCTAGGATTCATGAAACGTCGAAAAAAGCTGCGCGAATGTTATTTACGCTACTGGTTTTGACTTTATCGAGGTTATAAGAAAATAAAAATCGTAAAAAATGTTTGTTTTAGTGTTGGCGTTACTAATTAGGTAAACGACGAAAACTGTGGCCGGTGTAGACATTTGTGGTTCACATCCGACAAGGAAATGAGATTTGTTCCGTATATGGAATGTCCTACAAATTCGAAACATTTTTCTCTTGAAATAAATTACGTTTTTAATTTCTGGTCGTTTTTCTTGACACAACATCGCGTTTGAAATATTTCTACTGTCACTTTAAACGACGAAATCCGTTTTCCAATATTCGAAAACACGAAATAAAAAATATCGACGTGTCAGCGTTACATTTTTCTCAACCTACCCGGCAACAATAACAAACCGCACAGGTACTCGTCGAAGTTATAAAATTATGCAAACTGCTACGATTCCCTCGTCGAGAGTAAAAGTGTCCATCAAGCTCACAACAAACGCACCTATTCAGTTTTCCTTGTTATTTCAATCAGATTAGACTCGCTTTGAAGCCTTCGAATGAATCGGTCTCGTCTAATCCATTAACCTAACATTTAATCACAATAAGTAATCACGTAGCAAAAGCGATTACGTCAAAGGAGCAGAATTGCCACAAACCCGGCATTTCAGATATTCATACATTAATTCAAAAATAAATAAGCCGTCGTCCATATTTCAGCCGATAATAATAACATCATGACAAGCCAGAAAGAAGAAGAATTCGTTTCCTAGATCGTGGAAATCCTATCCACTCATCAATTCTAACGGAGGCGATAAAAAACAGTAATATTCAAATAACAAAATAGCTTCGGATAGAAATTGTCAACATCGTGACCATTCACACGTATAGAAACTTAATAAATGAGCCGAAAGTTCAAAGGTAGCGTCCGGAAAAAAAAATAATCGACGAAAATGCGAGTATCGAATTCAGCTTATTTATGGACCACCCGGTAGCTAGATGTTCGTAATATAGATAATTGCAACAATGGCTCGGATTCGCTTGCAATGGAACAAAACGTCGAGATTTACACAAAGCGATTAAATTATTCCCAGTGGAATTAAACACTCAGTAGATGCTATCGAATCGAAACCAACTTAATGGTTTTCGATCGCATTAAAATATCTCGAGGACTAAATCACGAGAACGCGCTACGATTTGTTGGAGTCGCGACCGCTGGCTAGGTTTATGTTTAATTAGAAATACGTAATTCCTTTAATTAGGTAATTAAGGTTTTTTCTCACCTAAGGCTTATCGCGGTTCGACGATTCCGGACGGTGCCCTTTTAATCGGCGCTTCTGATCGACGATGGAAGCCGATAACTGTTAATCTGTCGAATTTATCGATTAATTAACAAATTGATCGGATTCGAAGCGCACCAACTCACGATTTCCCACGAATGTCACATGGAATAGCTAAAATTCCCGAATCGGACGAGGTATAAAGATGCTCCGTGTTGGGGTCAAAGGATCACAAGATTAATAATATTAGTAAATTAGGTAGTTTATGGCGCAGTCGGCGGAATTGCATGGCCAAACATCGAACTGGTCCACTACGAGGAATTTATTATGAAGGAAATTCAATTAACGAGTCGGCGAAAATCAAATTTAAAGTGTTTTACTACAACAAGCGTGTGCGAAGTTGTAAATTTATTTAAACTTTTGATTTTTAATTTTATTATTTAATGCATTTGTTACTTCTTAATTAAACCAATCGATCCACAAAATCCCGTCATTACGTTATGTAAAAAATTGTACTTAAGTACCGCTTATACAATTGTCTGTTTGTCAAGCAAGCGTGAAACAAATAGATAACCCAGCAAAGAACACGTTTCATCATAAAAAATGGGTTTAATTCAAAATTCAAGGGCATATTTTAAATTTTGTAACGCTGCTGAACGTGGAAAAAATTACGACATGTTGTAAACTCGGCAAACAGACAGCCGTATAATTGGGCCTTTACTGAACCATAATTATTTTCGAAACAAATCACACATAGCCACACAGTGTGACTTTAAAATGAACCTAGGTAACATTTTAACCATAAAACTTTCAGAATATATTATATAACCAGTCATAATAATGTTTTACGTATGTGTGGATTTTTTTTTGAAAATTTTACTGTCAAGACGAAATAAAAAAAATTATACATGGTTGCAATTTCCTAGGACGAAATTTATCTTGCATTAATTTTTGTCGCTCTGACGCAAAACGGATTTTATGTCATAGTGGTAATTCCGGCTATTGCCAGTTTACTGATTTATTATTTCATTAATGCAGTTTGGCTTTCCAAATTTACGAACTTTGAATAGTTTTGCCAAAAAAATGTATGCACCTCGAGCACAAAGTACATTTATCACACTGAATTATCGTTTTTTCGACACAAATTTAATAACTGTATTTTCGCACGGATGACGCGTTTCGGTACACAGTATCTTCATCAGGTAAATGAAACGAAATGTAAAATAATGTATGTACTTACAGTTTGGTCGACATCTCAATTACTACAAATAGAAAAAAAAGTCAAAGCACAAAATTGTACGGTTCTCTGAGGACTGTAGGATTTGAAATTATGATGTGACGATGCCACGTTATTCCAATTTTCTTGAAATTTTTTAAGGGTCACAAAAAAAATCACAGTAGAGTTATTTTTGAAGTCAGTGTTACAACATTTCGTAGAGACACTGTTGTGGTAACCAGATTAAATTTTCTTATACAGAGTGTTTATGAAAATGTTATAATTATCACAATTTTCAAATATCGATATATTAGTTTTGTTCAAAAAGAACACCCTGTATTTTATTACTCTATTTTTTGTGCTCTTTCGTTTTGCCGAGTATTATCTATATTTTAAAATTCATAGTTAACTATAAATTTATTTTTGCGAATTTAAAAAAATGGAAATCCGAAATGTTGAAAAATTGAAAAGTCCAGAAATTGCAAAATTCCCAAAACTAAATGTTGAGATTTTTGAGAAATCGAAAACTGAAAAATCAAAAATTTAAAAATTGTAAAAATTGAAAAATAAACATTAAAGAACTGAAAAATCGAAAAATCGAAACACCAAAAAATTGACAAATTAGAAAAGTGAAGAATCGAAAACTGAAAAATCGGGAAATTGAGAAATTCCAAACTAAAATTATTAAACTTGGAAAAAATCGAAAAACTGAGAAATCGAAACTTCGAAAAGTTAAAACCGAAAAATCGAAAATTAAAAATTATAAAAAATTTAAAATTCTAAAATTAAAAAAATCGATACATCGATAAATCGATTGGGAAATTGGAAAACTGAAAAATCGAAAAATGTAAAACACGAAAAACCAAAAAACTGAGACATAAAAAAAAATTAGAAACTGAAACTCAGAGAAATCGGGAATTTCAAAAGCCAAAATCGAGAAATCGAAATAACCTGAAATCGAAAAATTAAATTTTTAAATTTTTAAATTTTCAATTTCAGAAAAATCAAAAATTTAAAAGTATAACGGAAAACTGGAAATTAAAATATATCGATAAATCGAGAAATCGAAAAATCGAAAAACTGAAAAATCAAAAAGTCGAAGATTCCAAAAATTTCAAAAATTGAAAACTGAAAAACGAAAACTCTTGAGACTGAAAAATTGAAAAATCGAAACCCCAAAAAAATTGAAACTGAAAAATCTAAAATTTAAAAACCCCAAATTAAAAAATCGACAAGCCGAAAAATAAAAAAGCCGAAAAATTGATAAATTGGAAAAATAAATTATCGAAAAACTGAAATATCGGGAAATTGAAAAATTCCAAAACTGAAATGACGAACTTGGGAAATCTAAAGGTTGAATAATTGAAAAGTCGAAAAATCGAAAAGTTAAAACTGAAAAATCGAAAATTAAAAATTACAAAAAAATCAAAAATCTAAATTTGAAAAACCGATAAATCGATACATTGAAAATCAAAAAATCGAAAAATCCAGAAATCGAAAAATTCAAAATTTAAAAATCTAAAATTTGAAAAATTGAGGAATCGAAAAACTAAAATATCGATCAACTGAAAAATTCCAAAACTGAAATGATGAAAAATTGGGAAATCGGAAAACTGAAAAATCGAAAGATCTCAAACTCGAAAAACCAAAAAACCGAAACAAAAAAATCAGAAACTGAAATTCAGAGAAATCGGGAATTTGAAAAGCCAAAAAGTAGAAAAATCGAGAAATCGAAATAACCTGAAATCGAAAAATTAAATTTTTAACTTTTCGATTTCAGAAAAATCAAAAATTTTAAAGTACAACAAACGGAAAATTGGAAATTAAAATAAATCGATAAATCGAGAAATCGAAAAACTGAAAAATCAAAAAGTCGAAGATTCCAAAAATTTCAAAAATTGAAAACTGGAAAACGAAAACTCCAAGACTGAAAAATAGAAAAATCGAAACCCAAAAAAAAATGAAACTGAAAAATCTAAAATTTAAAAATCCCAAATTAAAAAATCGACAAGCCGAAAAACCAAAACGCCGAAAAATTGATAAGTTGGAAAAATAAATTATCGAAAAACTGAAATATCAGGAAATTGAAAAATTCCAAAACTAAAATGACGAACTTGGGAAATCTAAAGGTTGAATAATTGAAAAGTCGAAAAATCGAAAAGTTAAAACTGAAAAATCGAAAATTAAAAATTACAAAAAAATCAAAAATCTAAATTTGAAAAACCGTTAAATCGATACATTGAAAATCAAAAAATCGAAAAATCCAGAAATCGAAAAATTCAAAATTTAAAAATCTAAAATTTGAAAAATTGAGGAATCGAAAAACTAAAATATCGATCAACTGAAAAATTCCAAAACTGAAATGATGAAAAATTGGGAACTCGGAAAACTGAAAAATCGAAAGATCACAAACTCGAAAAACCAAAAAACCGAAACAAAAAAAAACAGAAACTGAAACTCAGAGAAATCGGGAATTTGAAAAGCCAAAAAGTAGAAAATTCGAGAAATCGAAATAACCTGAAATCGAAAAATTAAATTTTTAAATTTTCAAATTCAGAAAAATCAAAAATTTAAAAGTATAATAAGCGGAAAACTGGAAATTAAAATAAATCGATAAATCGAGAAATCGAAAAACTGAAAAATCAAAAAGTCGAAGATTCCAAAAATTTCAAAAATTGAAAACTGAAAAACGAAAACTCCAAGACTGAAAAATCGAAAAATCAAAACCCCAAAAAAATTGAAACTCAAAATCTAAAATTTAAAAATCCCAAATTAAAAAATCGACAAGCCGTAAAATCAAAAAGCCGAAAAATTGATAAATTAGAAAATATATTATCGAAAAACTGAAAAATCGGGAAATTGAAAAATTCCAAAACTAAAATGACAAACTTGGGAAATATAAAAGTTGAATAATTGACAAGTCGAAAAATCGAAAAGTTAAAACTGAAAACTCGAAAATTAAAAATTACAAAAAAATCAAAAATCTAAATTTGAAAAAAATCGATAAATCGAAACATTGAAAATCAAAAACTCGAAAAATCTAGAAATCGAAAAATTCAAAATTTAAAAATCGAAAATTTGAAAAATTGAGGAATCGAAAAACTGAAAAATCGAAAGATCTCAAACTCGAAAAACCAAAAAACCGAAACAAAAAAAATCAGAAACTGAAACTTAGAGAAATCGGGAATTTGAAAAGCCAAAAAGTCGAAAAATCGAGTAATCGAAATAACCTGAAATCGAAAACTTAAATTTTTAAATTTTCGATTTTAGAAAAATCAAAAATTTAAAAGTATAAAAAACGGAAAATTGGAAATTAAAATAAATCGATAAATCGAGGAATCGAAAAACTGAAGAATCCAAAAGTCGAAGATTCTAAAAATTTCAATAATTGAAAACTGAAAAACGAAAACTCCAAGACTGAAAAATCGAAAAATCGAAACCCCAAAAAAATTGAAACTGAAAAATCTAAAATTTAAAAATCCCAAATTAAAAAATCGACAAGTCGAAAAATCAAAAAGCCGAAAGATTGATAAATTGGAAAAATAAATTGTCGAAAAACTGAAAAATCGGGAAATTGAAAAATTCCAAAACTAAAATGACAAACTTGGGAAATATAAAAGTTGAATAATTGAAAAGTCGAAAAATCGAAAAGTTAAAACTGAAAAATCGAAAATTAAAAATCTAAATTTGAAAAAATCGATAAATCGAAACATTGAAAATCAAAAAATCGAAAAATCTAGAAATTGAAAAATTCGAAATTTAAAAAATTGAAAATTTGAAAAATTGAGCAATCGAAAAACTAAAATATCGATCAACTGAAAAACTCCACAACTGAAATGACGAAAAATTGGGAAAACGGAAAACTGAAAAATCGAAAGATCTCAAACTCGAAAAACCAAAAAAGCGAAACAAAAAAAATCAGAAACTGAAACTCAGAGAAATCGGGAATTTGAAAAGCCAAAAAGTAGAAAAATCGAGAAATCGAAATAACCTGAAATCGAAAAATTTAATTTTTAAATTTTCGATTTCAGAAAAATCAAAAATTTAAATGTATAAAAAACGGAAAACTGGAAATTAAAATAAATCGATAAATCGAGAAATCGAAAAACTAAAAAATCAAAAAGTCGAAGATTCCAAAAATTTTAAAAATTGAAAACTGAAAAACGACTGAGAAATCGAAAATCGAAACATCAAAAAACTGAAAAATTTCAAATATAAAAATTCGAAAAATTAAGAAATAGAAATATCTAAAATTTAAAAAAATTTAATACAAAATAATTAATAGAAAAACTGAAGAATTGAAAAATTGAAAGATCAAAAAATCGAAGCAACTTTGGTTTTCGCCTTTTTTTCTACCTCTACCAAGTAATGACATATCGAACACCGCCTGCTCAGTGACTCACCCTGTATATTCGTCTCTCCAAACTAAACGGATAGACTATTTAATCTGAAAGCTTTTTTTTCAAAAATCTGTAAGTCCAAGTAAAAAAAATTAATGCAGATTCAGCAATCACAAAAAAGTTTAGGTAGGAGTATGTTATTTTATAAAATTTAAATAATATTTACTATCCAAAATTAACAACGATTAAAAAAACCAACACAACGGTACAATCGTAACACAAGAATGATTCCTAATATATTAAAATTAAACCGATATGAAGATTAATATCGAAAAATGCGGATGAAGGAAGAAATAGTTGCAGGAAGAGGAAATAATTTATTTATGTAACGAAGTGTAGCTGTAATATTTAATAATTAGTAAAATTGAAGATGCACCAATGAAAATGTAAATACCGGGTGATTTTTTTGATTTGTCATCCAGTTAACCAAGAATTTGTTGAAAGAACAATGTGGCTTAACTTAGAAAGCTAGGTTATGTTTTGTCGACACGAATTCGACCGTCTTTAGATTCGAAATTTGAAAATTTATGAAAAGTAACCTATTTAATTGAATTTAGAACAATTGCTGGAAGTGATATAAATTGAAAAGACGTTTTAGATTCTCAAACACTCGAGCAAAAACTTGGGGCTAGTATTTGACAAGATAAGACTGATTTTGGCAAATGGCCGACCCTTCTAAGAAAATAAAGGGCGGGTGGGCGGGGCTAGTACTTGCCAAGATAAGACTAAACTGATTTATTAATTTAAACATCTAGATTTTTGGAGAAAAAATCAAAATTATAGAACACAATTTGTATGTTCTAAGAAACGATTACGTCATTTGGTGACCTAACGGACAGCGACAACTAGATCACAAATCAAAAAAATCAAACGGTAATAAGACGTGTACTAAACGTTTGGAAAGAAAAATTGTGAGCAAAGACAGCAGTGACACACATTTGACAAGAAAGATAACTACAAACCCAGCGAACCACCAAATTTTTTGCCCGATTTCAACAAAACTACAGAATTTAAAAAACACGTGTTAAACATCACACTAATTTACATTATTTGTTCAGCGAGTATTAGAGATTAAACGATATATTTTGAAAGAAAACTGTGCCGTTTTCGATTATCGCCGGCAACCGAATAAGGCAAAATAAAATTCCCACCGGTCAAATTTAATCAGCAATTAAAGCTCTCGCCTCAAAATGAAATGCAAATGGAGTGTTTCCAATATACTGTAAAGTGGCCATCCATTTCGTCCGCAGATGACACATTATATTTATTTATAAACGAAAATATTTTTAGATCATGCAAATTGTCGAGACACCTGTATACGAATGATCCGCGCATAAATAAAAACCGTACAAATCGTTTCGAGGCTAACGATATTAATTTTACATAAACGTAAGGTATTTCTTCTAACGGGACCCAATAAAAAATCGGCAAGGTCGTCGATGTCAAAAATCCGACACGCCGCGATGCATTCGACAACCACAACAACAAAATCAGCGAAGACTAGGAGGACGAAAGCGCCTTGGAACGGAGAAAAGCGAAAACAAACATAAGCGAGACGGAAGAAGAAAAATGTTAACTAGTTCTTGTATGCATCAGGTTGCGAGCGTTGCGAACCACCAACAATTTTAATCGCAAGATAATTAGATAGATAAGAAGCTTGCTACCAATCAGATAACATAAAAGATTGTGCCAGCTTCATTGTAATGCTGATGGAATTATTGGAGGGAAAAGTTTCGGTACGGCAATTATCGTCGTATGGGATCGTTATTGTAAGGATGGTTTTTCCTTAATTAGGCGCAATTAAGAAAACAGGATGCTTACTTACCATATTTGTCGAGAGCTTCCGCACCGGGCGAACTATCTGGAAAAGAGAAAGCTCGGTTATTTTGGTTCGTCGTTAAAACGCAAAGTGCACACTGTAATAAATTTGTCGGTCGGAAACGTGGTGCGTGTAAACAAAGCGTAAGCGTTAATAATGAATGAAATATGTGGCACTACTACACCACTGGCGGAATTTTGTTTATGAAATTAGGGAAAATTATCAGTTTCACGCCGACGGGAAGATGTTGATCGTTACTGCGAATAAAATGGTTGCCGCGGTACTCTGAGTTTAAAATTTTAATTTCAGTCATTAATTTCTTTACTGAACCATTAAACAACGCCGTTTCGCTTATTGTTTTTTCAGTTTTCAACAAAAAAAAAAATTGAAAAATTGCAAACTGGATATTTTCAGCATGACGGCGCAACAGCTCAGACAAGTTTGAACTTTCTGTAAGGGAATTTTATGACGACCGTTGAATTAGCTCCCCCAGATCGTATCTACCCACCTCGATCACCCGATTTGACACCTTTAGATTATTTCCTGCTCCCGAATTTGCAAAACGGTATTTTTAAACAATCAGTGGATATAATTGAAGACCTAAAAGTGAGAATAATAACAAAAGTATGAAAGTGTGATGTAATTTCCAAAATTCCCAGAATCAAATTTTATAATCTTTCGAAAAATGTGGAGTTCTGTTATACTTCCTGGGCGAAGGTCTGTCGAAATAACCGTCAATTTTGAGGGTCCATTTTTAAGGCTCACTTTTGTTTTCGTCCCTTTTTATCCTTTTGTGGCCTTTTTTGACGTTGTTTTGTTCCTTTTTCTTGTCCCTTCACTTTATGGCTTTTTGTGGCCTAATTTTTGTTACTTTTTTGACTCCACTTGTTTAGTCGCCCTTTTATAGCTTTGCCATTTTTTCTCAGTTCTTTTTTTGCCTCTTGTTGTATTTTTATTCCTACTGTCGCTTTTTTTGTTTTTTTTGTGATCCCTTTTTAATAGTTTTTTGTTTTTTTCATAGTTTTATTTCCGTTCCTTTTTGTCGCATTTTCGTCGTCTTTTTTGTACTTTTTGGTCCCTTTTTTTGAAAATTTTTGAGAGTATTTTTGCTCCCTTTCCTTAATCGCATTTTTGTGTTTTTTTGTCGCATATTTTTGATCCATTTTTCACTGATTTTTTTCTACTATGTTGTCTTTTTTTTGGTCCTCTATATCTCGATTTTTCGTCGCCTTTTTTTATTACGTTTTTTCCTTCTTGCCTTTTTCAATGCATTTGTTGGTGTTTCATTTGTGAATCCCCGAGAATAAGCTAAGGAGGTCTAGAACTCGAGTCCATCGGGTGACTTTCCAATTTCATGATTTCGCGATGTTTCATGATCCCTAGAGTACAAAAAAAATAATCTCCGGTTTCCGTGTGTCGTCTGTCTTTTCGTCTGTCTAGGTCTCTGAAACTACCGATCGATTGTTGCCAAATTTTGTATGTATATAATAACTATCACATAGATGGCAAAACGCTAAACAAAATTTGATTAATCATCCCCACCACCAAAAGCGGAAAAGCTGGAGTCTTATTATATATACTTCGTGGGCGAGGGAAGGTCTGTCGAAATGACGTTAAATTTTTTGGCTCCATTTTTAAGGCGCATTTTTGTTTTTTTTTTGTCCCTTTTTATCATAGTTTTTCCTTTTTTTTGTGACCTTTTTGTTGTTGTTTTGTTCCCTTTTCATTGCCTTTTTTTACTCGTACTTTTCTGTTCCCTTTTCTTTATCGCCTTTTTGTGGCCTAACTTTTGTCAGTTTTTTACTCCATTTGTTTAGTCCCGTTTTTTAGTTTTTTTATTCATATTTTTGCCCTTTTTTCAGTTCGTTTTTCGCCTCTTGTTGTCGTATTTTTCCAACTTGTCACCGATTTTTTGGTCCCTTTTTAATCACCTTTTATGTTGTTTTTTTTTCTCTCACTTCTTTATCACCTTTTCTGTGGCCTTACTTTAATCACGTTTTTGGTTTCCTTTTTTTAAGTCGAGTTTTTGCATTTTTTTCGCGTTTTCCGTAGCCTTTTTCATCGTTTTATTTCCGCTTCTTTTTGTCGCATTTTTGTGGTCTTTTTTATCGTTTTTGGGTCCCTTTTTGTAGCCTTTTTTCCTTATTTTTTGGTCACCGTTTTTAGTGGCCTAATTTTTGACCCTTTTTTGGCTTCCTTCTTTTAGTCGTATTTTTGTATCACATTTTTGGTCCCTTTTTTCTTTGGTTTGTCCAGTGTCGCCTTTGTTTTTGTTCCATTTTTTCCTTCTAGTCTTTTTCAATACATCTTTTACTGTTGCATTTGTGACCTTTATCATCGCCTTTTTTACCTCTTTTGCAGCCTTTTTAATCCCCGAGAGCAAGCTAAGAAAATCTAGAAGTCGATTCCATCGGGCGACTTTCCAGTTTTATGATTTCTCGACGTTTCATGACCCCTAGAGTACAAAAAAATGATCTCCCGTTTCCGTTTGTCGTCTGTCTGTCTGTCTGTCTGTCTGTCTGTGTCTCCGAAACTACTTGACCGATTGTTGTCAAATTTGGTATGTATATTAGAACTATCATGTAGATAGCAAAACGTTAACCAAAATTTGGCTAATCATCCCCACAAACAATTTAATGACGTCATTTCCGAAATTCGCAAATTCAAATTTTATAATTATTCGTAAAAGCTGGGCAAGGAAAGGTCTGTCGAAGTAACGTTTAATTTTTTGGGTCCATTTTTAAGGACTTTCTTTTTGTCAGTTTTTATCGTTTTTTGGCCCCTTTTTTATCGTTGTTTTGTTTCCTTTTGATTGTCTTTTTTTTTTGAATCGCATTTTTTGCTCCCTTCTCTTTATCGCCTTTTGTGGCCTAATTTTTGTCACTTTTTTGTCTTTATTTGTTTAGTCGCCTTTTTATAAATGTTTTATCGATAGTTTTGTCCCTTTTTGAGCTTTTCTTTGGCCTTTTGTTATAGCATCTTTATTCCTCTTGTCGCCGACCTTTTGTCGTTTTTTTTAGTCTTTCTTGTATTCTTGTCTCTTTTTTTGGTCACCTTTTTGGTGGCCTAATTTTTGACCCTTTTTTGGCTTCCTTCTTTTAGTCGTATTTTTGTATCACATTTTTGGTCCCTTTTTTCTTTGGTTTTTCCAGTGTCGCCTTTGTTTTTGTTGCATTTGTGACCTTTATTATCGCCTTTTTTACCTCTTTTGCAGCCTTTTTAATCCCCGAGAGCAAGCTAAGAATCTAGAAGTCGATTCCATCGGGCGACTTTCCCGTTTTATGATTTCTCAACGTTTCATGGCCCCTAGAGTACAAAAAAATGATCTCCCGTTTCCGTTTGTCGTCTGTCTGTCCGTCTGTCTGTCTGTCTGTCTGTCTCCGAAACTACTTGGCCGATTGTTGTCAAATTTTGTATGTATATTAGAACTATCATGTAGATAGCAAAACGCTAACCAAAATTTGGCTAACCATCCCACAAACAATTTAATGACATCATTTCCAAAATTCGCAAATTCAAATTTTATAATTATTCGAAAAAGCTGGGCAATGGAAGGTCTGTCGAAGTAACCTTTAATTTTTTGGGTCCATTTTTAAGGACATTTTTTTCGTTTTTGTTTTTGTCAGTTTTTATCGTTTTTTGTCCCTTTTTATCGTTGTTTTGTTCCCTTTTGATTGCATTTTTTGCTCCCTTCACTTTATCGCCTTTTTGTGGCCTAACTTTTATCACTTTTTTGACTCTATTTATTTAGTGTCCTTTTTATAACTTTTTTATCGATATTTTTGCCCCTTTTTGAGTTTTTCATTCGCCTTTTGTCACCGACCGTTTGTCGTTTTTTTGGCTCCTTTTTCATCGGTTTATTTCCGCTTCTTTTTGTCGCATTTTTGTGTTATAACATTTTTTTTCTTTTTTTCTGGTTACCTTTTTTGGTGGCGTAATTTTTGACACTTTTTTGGCTTCCTTCTCTTAGCCGTATTTTTGTCCCATATTTTTGGTCCATTTTTTCCTTGGTTTTCCACTGTGTCATTTTTTTTTTGGTCCTCTTTTCGTCGATTTTTCGTCGGCTTTTTTTGTTGCATTTTTCCTTCTTATCTTTTTCAATACATTTTTTGCTGTTGCATTTGTGACCTTTATTATCGCCTGTTTTACCTCTTTTGTAGCTTTTTTAATCCCCCGAGAGTAAGCTAAGGAAATCTAGAAGTCGAGTCCATCGGACGACTTTCCAGATTTATGATTTCTCGACGTTTCATGACCTCAAGAGTACAAAAAAGTGGTCTCCAGCTTCCGTTTGTCGTCTCTCTATCTGTCTGTGTTTCCGAAACTACCAAACCGATTGTTGTCAAATTTTATATGTACATACATTAGAACTATCATGTAGATGGCGAAATACAGTAGCATGTTTTTATAAATTTGAGTTAAAATAAGATTTTCGTGCAGTTGCGATCTTTCACCCCAGACATCCAGATTTTTGGAAAAAAAATTAAATTGTGTATACTAAAATTTTGCAATTAAATTTTGAAACTGCAAAAACGAATGTTCAGAAATCGTTAATCAAAATTGATTCGTTTATCCCCTCCCATTACATTTTTGACGTCATCTCAAAATTTTGCGTAATAAATTCTCTCTGAAAACTGAAAAATAAAATGACTATACTTGTGATTTAGTACTTGCTAAGATAAGACAATTTTGGTAGATCTTTTATTAGCAATTGATATACTCTCTCACAAAATACTTTTTTGCAGCCTAGGATCTATTAGTTCCCACTCCCACTCTACAGAAAAATAAATAACTAACCCCGCCCACCCACCCCTTTTTCATTTCAGTTATTAATTTTATCTGCTCTGAATGAAGGGTGCAACTTATACTGAACAGAAATAAAATTAATCGTTAGAATGACAAGAGGGCGGGTGGGCGGGGCTAGTACTTGCTAAGATAAGACTGACTTTGGCAGATCTTTTATTGGCAAATGACATACTCTCTCAGAAAATAGGGCTGTTCTATTGAAGGATACCCTGAATACATATATATATTTTAAACGAATAAGAGGTAATTGTTATAGTTACAATTGGAGGTTTTTTTCACTTTTTTGCAGATTTTATTAATTCCACTCTACAGAAAAACATATAATTAACCCCGCCCACCCACCCCTCCTCTTTTCATAGTTTTTGGAATTACTTATACAGGATAATTAAAAAAATATAATGAACGAGATTAATAAATCAAGAACGACTCAACCCTTTTTCCTAAAAATTTGGGAATACAATACTGTTAATATTAGTATAACACACTGTATCCAAATGAATATACGTGTCTTTGAAAGTTTAGCAAAAAAAATGAACCCACATATTTTGACGAAAAAATTTCTAAAACTAAAAATAGTAACAATACTAATGTTTGTTTTGACGTTGTAACGTATGTTGTTTTGTAAACACCACTCCGATTGTAATATAACTTACAAATTTATTTCAGAATTTGAAAATAAACGTCACTGAAGACAAAAAAAAAGGTGATCAAAGCAACTTCCAGAGGATGTTACGCAATTAAATGTGGAAAGAGATTATGATCCTCGGTATGAAGCCCCGGAAGCTCAGATCACCAGCAACGTATGCGTAGAAGACGAATCATATAGTTAAAGGTGCGCTGCAGGCAGTAGTGAGATATAACTTACAATTGTTTGCATTACAAATTTCCAATCAAAATAATAAAGAAACTCGATTAGAATGCATATTTCGAGAAGGCGTCAAAAATCGACACCCGAATCGCGTAATTCAATAAATAAATAAAAAACGACTAATCGTTTCCTCATTTTTGCAACCTATCACTATTAATTACATAAATGCACTTAATTACCTGCACACTTTTGCACGTCATGGAACAACTTAATCGTCTCAAATCCCCGACACATTCCTACGATTTTTACGCTTTCGTCCGCATTCACCGGACCCAAATCGGGAAAGTAAAGGGGACCGAGGACATGGAAATCCATACGAAATTTATGAACCGACAGAATCATTCTGATTTTTTTATTGGCGAAGAAAGTCGTCAAAGCGACACAGAAACATATCTTCTTGACGCCCACGCGTTTTATGGCCGCATCAATCATTAAAAAATAGTGTCCATAGAAAAAACACTATCACTACTGCGAGACGTGCAGGTGTAGAGAAATTTTATTAACATATTTCGAATCCTCGGGTCATTTTACATAATCGTGGCGAATTCGATCAAGATTAAATAATTCCGCAATTGGACGTTAGAAATTCGTGGTCTATTTTTGCTCCCTGCGTATAACAGGAGATTATCGGCGAGATCTTAGTCCGCACCTGTGGTGCATATGAAATTTCAGCCTTTTTTGATTAACATGTAAATTAATTAAGGAAGTTTGTTTTTCGAGATTCTACCATTTTTCAGATTTAATCACCTCATCAAGTTTAAGTGAATTATTTCGAATTCATGTAAATTTTCAGTTTTCGTTACCGTAACTACTACTATATTCATATTTCAGTATGATTTATGGAACAATTTTAAATGACCATTTACGGCGTTACATAACTCCCAGCTAACTCGAGTTTTTTCCCATCGCGACATAAATAAAAAGAAATTACATATATTTTTTTAATTACCTATAAAAATTACGAATAATTTCGAATCCGATCCATCAAGGAGGCGCAGGACCGTATTCTGTGACAAGCTGTACGTAATAATTCACGCCGATGACGCTCACAAGAAGTGGAGGCTATTATTTATGCTTAATTACGAGGCTAAATTAGATAATTCCCGGCCATAATTTATGCGATTTTTTCCGAGATTAATTTGGGACGAGGAAAGGGTAAGCTTTCATTCATGTCATTAAAAATAAACATTGCGTAAGCGTACGTTTCATTTTTTATTGGTTTACAAGGCTCGAGAGTAAACACTGACCGGAAAAAAGATCACCTTCACATTCGAGCCATTTTTTGTACGCAGTTTAATCAAATTCGTATCAGCGCAAACAAAACCAACACTCGTTTTTCGTAAAAAAAAAGATTAATCTCGACGATTAATACTTTTTTTCTACAAGGGAAACGTCCGTCGTTTCTCTATTTGGAGTTGTCCGAATATTTTAAAGATTATGCGATGGTTTTAATAGGATTAGATAAACGGTGTAATAAGTTACCGTTTCTCTCGATGTCGCATTTTTATTTTCACTTTCGCGCCATTAACCAAACATGGTGTGATCTCTTTGAAGGTGTTAACCTCGGCGATTTTGGCCCGAAATGGGATAATCAGCTATTTGTAAGAAACGCGTTAAACAGATATGGTGAAAACGGTTGTTTATTGACAAACACACTTTTTTGAATGTCAAGATTTTTAGGGAGTTGAAGTGGCTTAATTCCATTGGATAATGAACAATGCGTGACACGACTTTCGTAAAAAAGTGATCAAAGCGGCTTCCAGGGGAATACAAATGGAATTTCAGGAGACGTTTATAATTGATATGAAATTAAATCCTAAGCACCCCAGAAACCAAGATCACCGCGTGTGTTACGGGTCGCTTCATTTATATTGTAGCTTGCGGACTTCATGTAGTAGTGAGATATAACGCACGCAACTAATTTGTAATTTATTTGCTCGTATTGTTAACATCATTTGCCTTTTCTCTTAAATTGCACAAACTTGAATTCTGTAGCCACGCACTTTCATACTTTGTCGACATTTCATAATTCCTAGAGTACAAAAAGTATGTCCCCCGTTTCCGTATTTCTGTTTCGATTTTTATCATGTCATGCCGTCACGTCAAAATTTTTGAGTAGTAAATGTTGCTTAAATTTTATAAATTAACATACTCCTACACGTGTAGTTTATGAATCCGTTTTGATTGCGAAAAAGTTCGCAAAATCAAATTTTAAATTTTTCGAAAAATGTGGAAATGTCGTCTGTATTTGTAAGGCGAGGGAAGTTGTGTCTAAGTAAACTTAGGCCATTTTTTTACAGAGTTTGAAAGAATTTTTGGGGTCTTGATGTTTTTTTTTTGCAAGAATTTGAAATGCCGTTAGGAATGTGACAGAATCTGTCTTTGATTCTGAAGATTCTAGAGAATATTGAAAGCTCCTGTGGTCCTTTTTAAAGAATTTGAAAGGATTCTTAGAGATTCCAGTGTCATTTTTTAAAGAATGTGAAAAGAATTCTCTAGGTCTTTTGTGTTTTATAATAAAAAATGAAAAAAGACTCTTGTTATTTTGTTTTTGAAAAAGATTGAAACAATCTTAAGGAGTCCCAACTGTCTTCTTTTTAAGAATTTTGAAGAATCTTGGCGCCCCCTAGCATTTTTTTTCCCAAAGATTGTACAGAATTTTGGGGACCCTATAATCTTTTTTTAAAGAAATTTAAAGAATCTTGGGTGCTCCTGGTGTTCTATTTTTGAAAGATACTGAAAGAATCTAGGGACACTTCGAGCACCTAAAGTTTTGTTCTTGAAAGATTTTGAAAAAAGCTTGCCTTTTTGAAGAATTTGAAAGAATCTTGGGGCTCTAATGTTTTTTCTAAAGAGTATGAAAGCATCTTAGGGGACTCTTGTGTCTTTAATTCTAAAGACTGTAAATCTTGGGAGCTCCTTTGATAATTTTTAAAAAATTTGAAAGAATCTTCCCCCCCCCAGTACCTTTTCTAAAAAATTGTAAAAGATTTTCAGAGGTTCTAGTGTCACTTTTTAAAGAATGTGAAAGAATTTTCGAGGCCCTTTGTATTTTATTAACAAAAAAATACAAAAATCCTCAGGACTCTTGATATTATGCCTTGTTTTAAATATTATGAAAAAATCTTGAGGACTCCAACGGAATTTTAAAGAATCTTGGGAGCTCTTGTGGTTCTTTTTAAAGAATTTGAAAGGTCCCAATGTCACTTTTTAAAGAATCTGAAAGAATTTTCGCGGCCCTTTGTGTTTTATAAAAAAAAAGAAAAAAGTCGTCACGGCTCTTGATATTTTGTTTTTGAAAAAGTTTTAAAAATGTTGAAGGCACCGAGTGTCTTGTTTTAAAGACTTTGAAAGAATCTTGAGGACTCCCAAATGTGATTTTTAAAAAATCTTATCGCCCCCTAGTGTTTTTTACCCAAAGATTGTAGAGAATTTTGGGGACCTAATAATCTTTTTTTAAAGAAATTCAAGGAATCTTGGGGGCTTCTGGTATTTTATTCTTGAAAGAAACTGAAAGAATCTAGGGGAGTAGGGGCACGTTCTATTTTTTTTAAGAATACGAAAGAATCTTCGAGCACCTGAGATTTTTCCTTGAAAGATTTTTCAAAAATCTTGAGAACACCTAATGTGTTCTTTAAGAGTTTGAAAGAATCTTGGGGCCCTAACGTCTTTTTTTAAAGAGTGTGAAAGATTTTTAAGGGACCCTAGTATCGTTAATTCTAAAAATTGTAAAGAATTTTGGGAGCTCCTGTGGTCCTTTTAAAAAATTTGAAAGAATATTGCCTCCCCCCAGTATCTTTTCTAAAGATTGTAAAGATTCTCAGAGGTCCTAGTGTCATGTTTTAAAGAATGTGCAAGGATTTTTGTGTTTTATAAAAAAAAAACAAAAAATGCTCAGGATTTTTGATTTTCTTTTTGAAAAAATCTGAAAGAATCTTGGGGGCACCGTGTCTTGTTTTAAAGATTTTGGAAGAATCTTGAGAACTCCAACTGAATTTTAAAAAATCTTGGGGGCTGCTGGTACTTTATTTTTGAAAGAAACTGAAAAAATCTAGGGGCACGTTCTATGTGTTTAAAAAAATGAAAGAATTTTCGGGCACCTGATGTTTTGTTGTTGAAAGATTTTGAAAAAAACTTGAAGAGCCCAAGTGCCTTTTTAAGAATTCGAAAGAATTTTGGAGCCCTAATGTCTTTTTCCAAAAAGTATGAAAGCATTTTAGAGAACCCTAGTATCTTTAATTCTCAAAAATATAAAGAATCTTTTAAAATCCTGTGATCCTGTTTAAAGAATTTGAAAGAACCTAGTGTCACTTTTTAAAGAAAGTGAAAGAATTTTTGGAGGCCCTTTGTGTTTTATAAAAAAATGAAAAAATCCTCAGGACACCAGATATTTTCTTTTTAAAAAGTTTGAAAGAATCTTAGTGAGACCGAGTGTCCTGATTTAAAGAGTTCGAAAGAATCTTGAGGAGTCTCAACTATTTTCTTTTTAAGAAGTTTAAAGAGTCTTGGCGCCTCCTAGTGTTGTAGAAAATTTTGGGGACCATATGATTTTTTTCTAAAGAAACTCAAGGAATCTTGGAGGCTCCTGGTATTTTATTTTTGAAAGAAACTTAAAAAATCTAGGAACACGTTCTATATTTTTTAAGAATACGAAAGAATCTTCGAGCACCTGAAGTTATTTTCTTGAAAGATTTTTAAAAAATTTTGAAAGAATCTTGGGGGCCCTAATGTCTTTTTCTAAAGACGTCTTAGGGGATCCTAGTGTGTTTAATTCTAAAAACTGTAAAGAATCTTGGGAGCTTCTGTGGTACTTTCTAAACAATTTGAAAAAATCTTACCCTATGTACCTTTTCTAAAAATTGTGAAAGATTCCCAGAGGGGCTATTGTCATTTTTTAAAGAATTTTCGAGGTTTTTTGTGTTTTATAAAAAAAATGAAAAAATCCTCAGGACCCTTGACATTTTGTTTTTGAAAAGTTGGGAACTCTAACTGAATTTTAAAGAATTTTGGAGACCCCTGGTATTTTGTTTTTGAAAGAAACTAAAAGAATTTAGGGTTCTATTTTTTTAAGAAAATGAAAGAATTTTCGGACACTTGATTTTTTGTTTTTGAAAGAGTTTGAAAGAATCTTAGAACCCCTAAGTGTCTTTTTTTAAGGATATGTAAAAATTTTCGGGCACCTGAAGTTTTCATCTTGAAAAATTTTGAAAAAAAATCTTGGGCAGCTTTACTGTCTGTTTTAAGAATTTGAAAGAATCTTGAGGGCCCTAATATCATTTTTTAAAGAGTGTGATACCCTTAATGTCTTTATTTCTAAAAACTGTAAAGAATCTTGAGGGCTCCTAACGAATTTGAAAAAACCTTGCCCTCCTCCCCCCCAGTATCCCTTCTATAAGATTGTAGAGGATTCTCAAAGGTCCTAGTGTCATTTTTTAAAGAATGTGAGACAATTTTCGGGCCCTTTTATGTTTTATAAAAAAAACAAAAAATCCTCAGGATTCTTGACTTTATTTTTGAAAAAATCTGAAAGAATATTGAAGATTTTGAAAGAATTTTGGAAACTCCAACTGAATTTTAAAGAATCTTGGGGCCCGCTGATATTTTCTTTTTGAAAGAAACTGAAAAAATCTAGGGGCACGTTCTATGTCTTTAAAAAAATGAAAGAATTTTCGGGGGCCTGATGTTTTGTTTTTGAAAGAGTTTGGAAGAGTCTTAGAACGCACAAGTGTCTTTTTTTTTAAGAATATGAAACAATCTTCGGGCAATTGAAGTTTTGTTCTTGAAAGATTTTGAGAAAACCTTGGGGATCCCTATTGGCTTTTTTAAGAATTTGAAAGAATCTTGGGGTCTTGATATCTTTAAAGAATATGGGAGAATCTTCGGGCCCTTGATGTTTTGTTTTTAAAAGAGTTTGAAAGAATCGGGGAGGTCCATAGTGTCTCTAAGAATTTGAAAGGATCGTTTTTATTTCTAAAGATTGTAAAGAATCTTCGGGGCTTTTCGGTCTTTTTTTAAAAAAATTGAAAATCATGCTCCCCTTCCCCAACAAAGTTTTTTCAAGATTGTTAAAGACTCTCAGAGATCTCTGGCGTGTTTTTTTTTGAAGACTGTCAAAGAATCTTTGAGGCCCTTTATGGTTTATTAAAAAAAAAAATCGTCTGAAATTCTGATATTTGGTTTTTGAAAAAGTCTGAATGTGGAGGGTACCCAATATCTGCTTTTAAAGATTTTTAAGAAATCTTGAGACGCCCTTCTGTTTTTTTTTTAAGAATTCGAAAAAATCTTCGGGACCCTTAATGTCTTTATTTCTAAAAACTGTGAAAAATCTTGGGAGCTTCTGTGGTCCTTTTTTAAGAGTTTGAAAGATTCTTGACTGCTCCATTCACCTAGTATCTTTTCTAAAAGTTTGTAAAAAATTCTCAGAAGTCATAGTGTCATTTTTCAAACAATATGAAAGGATTTTCTAAAACAAAGTTTTGCAAAAAGCTTGAGGGCTGCGAGTGTCTTGTGTTAAAGATTTTGAAAGAATCTTGAGGACGCCAACTGTCTTCTTTTTAAGAATTTTAAGGAATCTTGAGGGCTCCTGGTATTTTGCTTTTGAAAAAACTGAAAGAATCTAGGGGCACGTTCTATGTCTTCAAAAAAATGAAAGAGTTTGGAAGAATCCTAGAACCCCCTAGTCTCTTTTTTAAGTACATATATAAAAAAATTTTCGGGCAACTGAACTTTTGTTCTTGAAAGATTCTGAAAAAAGCTTAGGGACCCCTATTACCTTTTTTCAAGAATTTGAAAAAATCTTGGGGGGTACTGATGTCTTTAAATAATGTGAAACAGTATTCCGGCCCTTGATATTTTGTTTTAAAAAAAAATTGAAAGAATCAGAGAGGTCCTTAGTGTCTTTGAGAATTTGAAATAATCGTTTTTATTTCTCAAGACTGTAAAAAATCTTGGGGGCTCCTACTTCCAGTTAAAGATTTTTTTAAGATTGTAAAAGAGTCTCAAAAGTCTTTGCTTTTTTTTCTTTTATTAAAAAAAAATCCCAGCAATTCTAGTATTTGGTTTTTGAAAAAGTTGAAAAAGTTTGAATCTGGGAGTCACCGAATATCCTGTTTTAAAGATTTTGAGGAAATATTGAAAATATTGTCTTTTTTTTTAATTCCAAAGAATCTTTGGGACCCCTAGTTTCCTTCAAGAATTTGAAAAAATCAAAGAGGGCCTAATGTCTTTTTTTAAAAGAATGAATGTTCGGACCCTTAATGTTTGTTTTTTAAAGAGTTCGAAAGAATCGGGGACGTCCCTAGTATCTTTAAGAATGTCACAGAATCTTGGGGGCTCCTATATTTTTTACAGAATTTGAAAGAATCTTGCACCCCTTCTACATTTTTTTAAATATAATTTAAATAAAGATGTTCAAGTTCTTGCTAAGATAAAAGTGATTTTGGCAAATGATATACCCTTTAAGAAAAAAGACGGTGGGTGGGCGGGGCTAGTAGCTGCTAGGATAAGACCGATTTTGGAAAATCACGTATCCTTTAAGAAAAGAAAGGGCGGGTGGGCAGGGCTAATACCTACTAAGATAAGACTGATTTTGGCAAATGACATATGCTCTAAGAAAAGAGAGGGTGGGTGGGCGGGGCTAGTACCTGCTAAGATAAGACTGATTTTGGCAAATGAGATAGGTCTTTTTATCTGTTTCTAATTAAGGAAAAAAATATCTCCTTCAATGATCAAGAAGTTAGAATACCTCAACAATACAATAACTTCAAAATAAAGAAAAATCGTACAAAAACAACAAAAATTCACCAAGTTAAAAACCCTAAATTCGGTGGCGTAATTAGTTGTTTTGTACTGTTTGTTGTAGAATTGACTGAAAATATTTACTTAAGTATTTTCTTTCATGTTTTCTTAAAGTTTTCATACTTTTTGCAACATGAAAATACAATTTTCGAAACTTCTGCCTGATTGTCGTGAAATTTTAGATGTATTTTAATAATATCCAAAATTGATCCTGTGCTTTATGAATTTGCCTTGATTTTTTACCTACAAATTAAAACAAAGTCAACTTAAGTTTGCCAAAATTTTGCGGGAACGCTATAAATATGTAACAAATATAGAATCAATTTAACAAGTAAGACACTCAAATAGAAAAAACAAATCTTTTAAAATCCAAGATAGAGATCAATTTAACAAGTAAGATAGTAGAAATAGAGACAACAAGGACAATTAAGTGTTTACACTAATACATGTGCTTAGTTCGCGGAACTCTTCGAAGAAATTCGGATGATTCAAACAGTTTTATGCGATTTTAACTCCTCTGCACGTCGAGATTAGACTGTTAATTTTTTCACCATTCGGAAAAAACACTCCGTCACGACCTCCTCCCGCAGCAAAAACAGTAGTTTAAAAACACTAGAATGTATAACTTCAATAACCTTACAGCTTCGACGTTAAAATATCAGCCTTTTCATTGTACCCAAAAACAATAAAAATTTCTTACATTAGATGACCTTTTGTGATTCGCTAATGAAGCCGGTATCAGATTCGAAATTGCGCAAACTAGGAGAAATTTCCAAATACTTCGTGGGTTTATTTAATATTTTTGCTAGTTGGGACTTTGCATACGAAGTATCGTTTTCAATTTATGAATCATCGCTTGCAGTTTTTTCCCGTTTATAAAATATTAATTTGATCGTTAATCTGTCTTTTACTCATATTCTAGTACTATCTGCATATTTAGTTTCAACCACAGTTTCACATTACGTCGACACCACGTCGTTTTCACTATTCTCGATTTTCTTTTTTCGTGTTTTGTGTTTAAATGTCTTCGACCCTGACCAACGTACTGCACTAAAAATGAATCTTAACCCAAGTAAAAAGCGAGATTTGCGTCATCACCCATCGACTCTTCACTGGTAAATTCACAACACAAAGCGCATTACGAAACATTAACCATAAAAACAGGCAATAAGCACTGAACTCGCAAAGATCAAGTTCGAAACCTCTCAGCACTTTGACATTACCTCATAAACACGTACATTTTTTACCCAATCGAATACGAATAAAACACCTGCAATTACCCCAAGGTCCCCCACAAGGATTTATCTTTATCAATCCGCACTTCCTACATTATAATTTATTATAATAACAATCGCACAAAAACCTCACTAATCCCCATACTTACATAATCTCAAGAAAAGCTCGTAGCTGCCTTCGGTTTTGAGCATTTTCGTATTCGATTCACACACTCGACGACACTGCAAAATTTACGACCAATTATGGAAGATTTGTCATAATTCCGAATTCGCGTATAAATCAACGTCCGAGAGCACTCTCACTGCCAGGAATTGTCATCGGCGCGAACACTCGGTAAGTCCCAGATGGTAATGGGTAAAAGCACGTTGTAGTAGTCGAAACAACGGCGGAGAACGAGCGCAAAGTGTGAGTAAGCAAACGTTGGTACAAAAGCGGGCTCGGGCGGGTCGTAGGTCAGGGCCGGGCCAGGAGACCTATAACCTTAACCATGTATGACTTTCGGTGCAGTCTTGGCGGCGGGTTTTTATGGGTCAGGGGGGGTGAGCTAATTAAAAACGTCAGATAGCGAGAGTGACGATAGTCACAGTTCAGTACGGATTCAAACTGGATTTAACACAGATTTTGATTTTTCCGAAGAGGTTTTATGAGAAGAGGCCATTTTGTGCCACATCAAGGTCAAATCTAAATAGTAATTAAAATTGTCTTGATTTCATTGTTATTGTAGTTGACAGTTGTAAATTTGAATTATATTATTTATAAATGGTACTTAAATTTTATAAAACAAGACACTTCTGTACTTGTGGTTTATAAATCCGCCTTCATTATTTACCCTAGCTATTTAGATTTTCGCAAAAAAGATTTATAAATTAGTCTGTCAAAAATATGACAGAAAATATGTATGTCAAGGGAAAACCTGAAAAAATATATCAGCTAATAAGGAGCAATGTCGAAATCAACGTTGAATGTAAAGAATAACCTTGGTGTAAGTAAATTTATAACATTGATTGCATTTCTAAAACGATATATTTCGCTCGAAATAATTTTGGCACAAGTACTTAATAGTTATTTGTGTAACTGGTGCACGGAACTTTTTTTACGAGGCGTAGCCGAGCTGCACGCAAAGTTTATTCTATAATTGCAGCGTAGCAGTAATATAAATTTCTTTTGCGGATTTGCATTGATTTATTGGTAAAAGTCGTCTTTTTTCATTTTACTTTCTCGTTTTTAGTTCGCTTTCATGTTTTCTCGACGTTTCATGATCCTTATATAGTAGAAAAAATAGGTCTTCCGTTTCCGTCTATCTATCGCCCGTCGTGTCTGTGTGTGGCAATTTTATTAGACAGGTAATCTCCGAAACTACTAGACCGATTATTACTAAATCTTATATGTATTTTCCAATTTTTCGAACACTGTGTAGATGGTCTAACCATTCCCACTAATAATTTTGAAGTAAGGTAAATTTTATTAAATAACATACTCCGATTTTTTACCTTAAACTTTCAAATTAAAAAAAAATCAAAGCTCTGAATCCTGAAAACGAAAAGTTATCTTAAGCATGGTAAATGGTTCATCGAAATTTAACTGCTTATATATATCACCCCGAAAAATGTATGACGTCATCTCAAAATTTTACTCAATAAATACTTGTTGTGTATCAATGTGTTTATATTTTTTATAACTACATGCACATAAGATAATGCAAAAAAATCAATGAATGAGGCAATCTATTTTATTGATCAAGAGTATGAAAGAATCGGCGAGGTCTTTATTTCTAAAAATTGCAAAAATCTATGGTTTTTTAACGAATTTTGGCAAAATCTTGTCACCTCTAGTATCGTTTTTTAAAATTTGTGAAAAAACTTCTTAGTTTCTTGGTGTTTTATTAAAAAGAAATTGAAAAAATCCTCATAAATTCTGGTATTTTGTTTCGAAAAAGTATGAAAGGATCCTGTGGTTTTCTGTTGTCTTTTTTTACGAATTTGAAAGAATCTTGGGGCCCCCTAGTGTTTGTTCCCTAAAGATTGTAGAGAATTCTTTAGACCCCTGTAATCTTTTTTTAAATAATTTGAAAGAATCTTGGGACCTTTTAGTATTATTTTTTAGGATTGTAGACAATGTTAGGGATCCTGATGATTATTTTTTTTATTTGAAAGAATCTGGGGGCCCTCTAATGATTTTTTCCCTAAAGCTTCTAGATAAACTTGGGGACTCCTACGGTCTTTTTTTTTAAAGAATCTTAAGGGCCGCTGCTATCTTTTTTTAAAGAAAAAAGATCTTGGGACCCTCTAGTGTTTTTTCCATATTTCTTTTTAAGAGCTTAAAAGAATCTTGAGAACTCCAGTTGTCTTTTTTAAAGAATTTGAAAGAACTTTGAGCCCCTCCTTAAAGATTGTAGAGAATTTTGGGGACAGACCCCTATGATCTTTTTTTTTAGAATTTGAAAAGAACTTGGGATCCTTTTCCCCCCTAAAGATTATAGAGAATTTTGGATACCCCTATGATATTTTTTAAATAATTTGAAAGAACGTTGAAGCCCTCTAGTGTTATTCCCCTTAAAGATTGTAGAGAATTTTGGGAACATCTATGATTTTTTTTTAATATGAAAGAATCTTGGGTCCCTCTAGTTTTTTCCCCTAAAAATTGTAAAGAATTTTGAAGAACTCTCTGATCTTTTGTTACAGAATTTTAAAGAATCTTGGGACTCTCTAGTGTTTTTTTCCAAAGATTATAGAAAATTTTTGGGACTTCCATGATCTTTTTTTAAAGAATATGAAAGAATCTTAGGAGTTCCTGGTATTTTGTTTTTGGACGAAACTGGAAGAATTTTTGGGCACCTAAAGATGTTTTGTTTTTAAAGAATTTGGGGGAATCTTGGACCGTCTAGTGCCTTTTCTCTTAAGATTTTAGGGAATTCTGCGTACACGTACGATCTTTTTTTTAAGAATTTAAAAAAATTTTGGAGTCCACTACTGTCTTTCTCTCTAAAGATTGTAAAAAAATTAAGGACCTCAATGATCTTGTTTTAAAGAAACCTGAGGATTCCTGCTGTCTTTGTTTAAAGAATTCGAAAGAATCTTGAAGCCCTCTAGCGTTTTGATTGTAGAGAATTTTTGGGACCCCCATGGTATTTTTTTTAGAAAATTTGAAAGAATCTCGGAGCCCTCTGCTGTTTTTTTGTTCTAAAGATTGTAAACAATTTTGGGGAACCCTATGATCTTTTGTTAAAGAATCTTGGGTCTCTCTAGTGTTTTATCCCTAAAAATTACCGAGAGTTTTTGGAGCTCTCATGATCTTTTTTTAAAGAATATGAAAGAATCTTGGGAGTTCCTGGAGGAAACTGAAAGAATTTTCGGGGGCCTAATGATGTTTTGTTTTTAAAGCGTTTGGAGGAATCTTGAGACCCTCTAATGTTTTTTCCCTGAAGATTGTAGAGAAGTTTGGGAACCTCTATAATCTTTTGTTAAAAATCTTGGGAACCCCTACTGTCTCTGTTTCAAGGTTTTGAAAAAATTTTGGGGTCCTCTAGCGTTTTTTCTCTAAAGATTGTAGAGAATTCTGGGGACACGGATGATCTTTTTTAAAGAATTTCAAAAAATCTTGAAGTCCAGTACTGTTTTTCTCTCTAAAGATTGTAAAAAGTTTAGGGACTTCAATGATCTTATTTTAAAGAATCCTGAGGACTCCTGCTGTTTTTTTTTATGAATTCGAAAGAATCTTAGGGTCCTCTAGTCTTTTTCCCCCTAAAGATTGTATAAAATTTAGAGATCCCTGTGATCTTTTTTAAAAGATTTGAATGAATCTCGGGGCCATTTAGTACTTTTTTTAAAAAAGATTATAGAGAATTTTCGAGACTCCTATGATCTTTTCTTTAATAATTTAAAAGAATAAAGTATCTTGAAGACCTCTAGTGTTTTTGCCTTAAAGATTGCACAGAATTTTGGGGACATCTATGCCTTTTTTTAAAGAATTTGAAACCAAAATTTTGGGAACACCTATGATCTTTTCTTACGGAATTTAAAACCATCTTGTGGCCTTCTAGTGATCGTCTCTCTAAAGATTGTAAAGAATTTTGGAACCTCAACGATCTTGTTTTAAAGAATCTTGAGGAATTATGTTGTCTTTTATTCAAGAATTTGAAAGAATCTTGGAGCCCTCTAGTGTTTCTTCCTTGAAGATTATAGAGAATTTTGGAAACCCTCATGATCTTGTTTTAAATAATTTGAAAGAATCTTCAGGCTCACTAGTGTTCCTTTCCTTAAAGATTGTAGAGAATTCTGGAAACACCTAAAAAATTTGAAAGGATCTTGTGATCCTCTAGTGTTTTTCTCTCTAAAGATCGTACAAAATTTAGGGACCTCGATGATCTTGCTTTAAAGAATTTTGAAGACTCCTGCTGTTTTTTTTTTTAAGAATTCGAAAGAATCCTAGGGTTCTCTAGTGTTGTTTCCCCTAAAGATTGTATAGAATTTAGGGGATCTCTATGATCTCCTTTAAAAGATTTTAATTAATCTTGGGGCCCTTTAGTACTTTTTCACAAAAGATTATAGAGAATTTTGGGGATACCTATGATCGTTTTTTACAGAATTTGAAACCATCTTGTGGCCTTCTAGTGATGTTCTCTCTAAAGATTGTAAAGAATTTTTGAACCTCAACGATCTTGTTTTAAAGAATCTTGAGGACTCCTGTTGTCTTTTATTTAAGAATTTGAAAGAATCTTGGAGCCTTCTAGTGTTTTTTCCTTGAAGATTATAGAGAATTTTGGAAACCCTCATGATCTTGTTTTAAATAATTTGAAAGAATCTTCAGGCTCTGTAGTGTTCCTTTCCTTAAAGATTGTAGAGAATTCTGGCAACACCTAAAAAATTTGAAAGGATCTTGTGATCCTCTAGTATTTTTCTCTCTAAAGATCGTACAAAATTTAGGGACCTCCATGATCTTGTTTTAAAGAATCTTGAAGACTCCTGCTGTTTTTTTTTTAAGAATTCGAAAGAATCCTAGGGTCCTCTAGTGTTGTTTCCTCTAAAGATTGTATAGAATTTAGGGGATCCCTATGATCTTTTTTAAAAGATTTTAATGAATCTTGGGACCATTTAGTACTTTTTTCACAAAAGATTATAGAGAATTTTGGGGACAACTATTATCTTTTTTTACAGAATTTGAAACCATGTTGTGGCCTTCTAGTGATCTTCTCTCTAAAGATTGTAAAGAATTTTGGAACCTCAACGATCTTGTTTTAAAGAATCTTGAGGACTCATGTTGTCTTTTATTTAAGAATTTGAAAGAATCGTGGAGCCCTCTAGTGTTTTTTCCCTAAAGATTATAGAGAATTTTGAAGACCCTTATGATGTTTTAAATAATTTGAAAGAATCTTGAAGCTCTCTAGTGTACCTTTCCTTACAGATTGTAGATAATTCTGGCAACAAGTAAAAAATGTGAAAGGATCTTGTGACCCTCTAGTGTTTTTCTCCTCTAAAGATTGTAAACAATTTTAGGGACCTCAATGATCTTCTTTTAAAAAATCTTGAGGACACCTGCTGTTTTTTTTTTTAATTCGAAAGAATCTTAGGGTCTTCTAGTGTTTTTTCCATAAAGATTGTGAAGAATTTGGGGGATCCCTATGATCTTTTTTAAAAAATTTTAAAGAATTTTCGGGCACCTAATGATGTTTTGTTTTTAAAGAATTTGGGGGAATCTTGGCACCGTCTAGTGCTTTTTCCCTGAAGATTTTAGAGAATTCTGAGGACACGTAGAATTTTTTTTAAAGATTTTCAAAAAATCTTGGTGTCCACTACTGTTTTTTTCTCTAAAGATTGTACAAAATTTAGGGACCTCAACAATCTTGTTTTAAAGAATCCTGAGGAACCCTGCTGTCTTTTTTAAACAATTCGAAAGAATCTTGGGGTCCTCTAGCGTTTTTCCCTAAAGATTGTAGAGAATTTTGTGGACCCCCATGGTTTTTTAAAAAATTTGAAAGAAACTTGGAGTTCTTTGGTGTTTTCTTTTTTCCTAAAATTGTGAACAATTTTAGGGAACCCTATGATCTTTTCTTAAAGAATCTTGGGTCTCTCTAATGTTTTTTCCCTACAGAATCGAGATTTTTTTGTGCTCCCATGATCTTTTTTTAAAGAGTATAAAAGAATCTTGGGATTTCCTGGAAGAAACTGATAGAATTTTCGGGCACCTAATGATGTTATGTTTTTAAAGAGTTTGGAGGAATGTTGAGACCCTCTAATGTTGTTTTCCTGAAGATTGTAGAGAATTTTGGGGACACATGATCTTTTTTAAAGAATTTCAAAAAATCTTTGAGTCCAGTACTGTTTATCTGTCTAAGGGCCGGTTTATAGAACAGCGAGTTAAATATTTAATCCTCGATTAGTTTAACAGAGAATTAAAATGTGGAATATGAGCCTGTGATTGGTTGAAACATGCATGTTTCCTAGCAACGGACCTCAGTTAAAAGTTAATCGCGAATTAACTTTAACTTCGCTTTCTATAAATCGGGTCTTAAGATTGTAAAAAATTTAGGGACCTCAATGATCTTATTTTAGAGAATCCTGAGGACTCCTGCTGTCTTTTTTTTTTTAAATTGAACGACTCTTGGGCTTTCTGGCGTACTTTTCCGCTAAAGATTATAGAGAATTTTGGAAACCTCTATAATCTTTTGTTAAAAAATCTTGAGGACTTCTGCTGTCTTTGTTTTAAGAATGTGAAAGAATCTTGGAGTCCTCTAGCGTTTTTTCCCTAAAGATTGTAGAGAATTTTGGGGACACGTTTGATTTTTTTTCAAAGAATTTCAAAAAATCTTGGAGCCCTTTACTGTTTTTCTCTCAAAATATTGTAAAAAATTTAGGGACCTCAATGATCTTTATTTAAAGAATCTTAGGGTCCTCTAGTGTTTTTCCCCTAAAGTTTGTATAAAATCTAGGGAATCCTTGTGATCTTTTTTAAAAGATTTGAATGAATCTTGGGGCCATTTAGTACTTCTTTCACAAAAGATTATAGAGAATTTTGGAGACTCCTATGATCTTTTCTTTAATAATTTAAAAGAATAAAGAATCTTGAAGATCTCTAGTGTTTTTTCCCTAAAGATTGTAAACAATTTTGGGACTCAATGATCTTGTTTTAAAGAATCTTGAGGACTCCTGCTGTCTTTTCTTTAAGAATTTGAAAGAATCTTGGGGCCCTCTGATGTTTTTTCCCTAAAGATTTATAGAGAATTCTGGAGACCCTCATGATCTTCTTTTAAATAATAATTTGAAAGAATCTTCAGGCTCTCTAGTGTTCCTTTCCCTAAAGATTGTAGAGAATTCTGGAAACAACTAAAAAATTTGAAAGGATCTTGTGATCCTCTAGTATTTTTCTCTCTAAAGATCGTACAAAATTTAGGAACCTCTATGATCTTGTTTTAAACAATCTTGAAGACTCCTGCTGTTTTTTTTTAAGAATTCGAAAGAATCCTAGGGTCCTCTAGTGTTGTTTCCCCTAAAGATTGTATAGAATTTAGGGGATCTCTATGATCTTCTTTAAAAGATTTTAATGAATTTTGGGGACACCTATTATCTTTTTTTTTATAGAATTTGAAACCATCTTGTGACCTTCTAGTGATCTTCTCTCCAAAGATTGTAAAGAATTTTGGAACCTCAACGATCTTGTTTTAAAGAATCATGAGGACTCCTGTTGTCTTTTATTTAAGAATTTGAAAGAATCTTGGTACCCTCTAGTGTTTTTTCCTTGAAGATTATAGAGAATTTTGGAAACCCTCATGATCTTGTTTTAAATAATTTGAAAGAATCTTCAGGCTCACAAGTGTTCCTTTCCTTAAAGATTGTAGAGAATTCTGGAAACACCTAAAAAATTTGAAAGGATCTTGTGATCCTCTAGTGTTTTTCTCTCTAAAGATCGTACAAAATTTAGGGACCTCGATGATCTTGTTTTAAACAATCTTGAAGACTCCTGCTGTTTTTTTTAAGAATTCGAAAGAATCCTAGGGTCCTCTAGTGTTGTTTCCCCTAAAGATTGTATAGAATTTAGGGGATCTCTATGATCTTCTTTAAAAGATTTTAATGAATCTTGGGGCCCTTTAGTACCTTTTTCACAAAAGATTATAGAGAATTTTGGGGACACCTATTATCTTTTTTTACAGAATTTGAAACCATCTTGTGGCCTTCTAGTGATCTTTTCTCTAAAGATTGTAAAGAATTTTGGAACTCAATGATCTTGTTTTAAAGAAACTTGAGGACTCCTGCAGTCTTTTATCTAAGAATTTGAAAGAGTCTTGGGGCCCTCTAGTGTTTTTCCCTAAAGATTATAGAGAATTTTGAAGATCCTTATGATCTTTTAAATAATTTGAAAGAATCTTGAGGCTCTCTAGTGTTCCTTTTCTTACAGATTGTAGATAATTCTGGCAAAAGTAAAAAAATTTGAAAGGATCTTGTGACCCTCTAGTGTTTTTCTCCTCTAAAGATTGTAAAAATTTTAGGGACCTTAATGATCTTCTTTTAAAGAATCTTGAGGACTCCTGCTGGTTTTTTTTTTAATTCGAAAGAATCTTAGGGTCTTCTAGTGTTTTTTCCATAAAGATTGTGAAGAATTTGGGGGATCCCTATGATCTTTTTTAAAAGATTTGAAAGAATCTTGGGGTCCTTTTGTAGTTTTTTCCCTAAAGATTATAAAGAATTTTGGAGACTCCTGTGACTTTTTTTTAACAGAATTTGAAACCATCTTGTAACTTTCTAGTGTTCTTCTAAAGATTATAAAGAATTTTGGGACTCAATGATCTTGTTTTAAAGAATCTTGAGAACTCCAGCTGTCTTTTTCTCAATAATTTGAAAGAATCTTGGGGCCCTCTAGTGTTTTCCATAAAAATTGTAAACAATTTTGGGGAGCTCTATGATCTTTTGTTAAAGAATTTTAAAGAATCTTGGGACTCTCTAGTGTTTTTCCCCAAAGATTATAGAACATTTTTTTGGATTCCCATGATCTTTTTTTGAAGAATATGGAAGAATCTTGGTAGCTCCTGGTATTTTGCCTTTGAACGAAACGGAAACAATTTTCGGGCACCTAATGATGTTTTGTTTTTAAAGAATTTGGGGAATCTTCGGACCGTCTAGTGTTTTTTCCCTGAAGATTTTAGAGAATTCTGGAGACACGTAAAATTTTTTTTTAAAGAATTCCAAAAAATCTTGGAGTCCACTACTGTTTTTCTCTCTAATGATTGTAAAAAAATTAGGAACCTCAATAATCTTGTTTTAAAGGATCCTGAGGATTCTTGCTGTCTTTTTTTAAAGAACTCGAAAGAATCTTGAAACCCTCTAGCGTTTTTTCCTTAACAATTGTAGAGAATTTTTGGGACTCCCATGGCCTTTTTTTAGAAAATTTGAAAGAATCTTAGAGCTCTTTGGTGTTTTTTTGTTCTAAAGATTGTAGACAATTTTAGGGAACCCTATGATCTTTTACAAAATTACGGAGAGCTTTTGGAGCTCTCATGATCTTTTTTTAAAGAATATAAACTAATCTTGGGAGTTCTTGGAAGAAACTGAAAGAGTTTTCGGGCACCTAATGATGTTTTGTTTTTAAAGAGTTTGGAGGAATCTTGGGACCCTCTAGTGTTTGCAGAGAATTTTGGGAATCTCTATAATCTTTTGTTAAAAATCTTGGGAACTCCTACTATCTGTGTTTTAAGAATTTGAAAAAATCTTGGGGTCCTATGGCGTTTTTTCTCTAAAGAATGTAGAGAATTTTGGAGACACGTACGATCTTTTATTAAGAATTTCAAAAAATCTTGGCCTTCTAGTGATCTTCACTCTAAAAATTGTAAAAAATTTAGGGACCTCAATGATCTTATTTTAGAGAATCCTGAGGACTCTTGCTGTGTTTTTTTTTTTAATTGAATGAATCTTGGGCTTTCTGGCGTACTTTTCCGCTAAAGATTATAGAGAATTTAGGAAACCTCTATAATCTTTTGTTAAAAAATCTTGAGGACTTCTGCTGTCTTTGTTTTAAGAATGTGAAAGAATCTTGGGGTCCTCTAGCGTTAGTAAAAAATTTAGGGACCTCAATGATCTTCATTTAAAGAATCTTAAGGACTCCTGCTGTTTCTTTAAGAATCCGAAAGAATCTTCAGGCTCTCTAATGTTCCTTTCTCTAAAGATTGTAGAGAAATCTGGAAACAACTAAAAAATTTGAAACGATCTTGTGATCTTCTAGTGTTTTTCTCTCTAAAAATCGTAAAAAATTTAGGGACTTCAATGATCTTGTTTTAAAGAATCTTGAGGACTCCCGCTGTCTATTTTTTTAAGAATTCGAAAGAATCTTAAGGTCTTCTAGTGTTGTTTCCCCTAAAGATTGTATAGAATTTAGAGGATTCCTATGATCTTTTTTAAAAGATTTTAATGAATCTTGCGGCGATTATACTTTTTTCACAAAAGATTATAGAGAATTTTGGGGACACCTATTATCTTTTTTTACAAAATTCTAAACCATCTTGTGGCCTTCTAGTGATCTTCTCTCTAAAAATTGTAAAGAATTTTGTGACTCAATGACCTTGTTTTAATGAAAGTTGAGAACTCCTGCAGTCTTTATCTAAGAATTTGAAAGAGTCTTGGAACCCTCTAGTGTTTTTTCCCTAAAGATTATAGAGAATTTTGGAGACCCTTATAATCTTTTAAATAATTTGAAAGAATCTTGAGGCTCTCTAGTGTTCCTTTCCTTACAGATTGTAGATAATTCTGGCATCAAGTAAAAAATTTGAAAGGATCTTGTGACCCTCTAGTGTTTTTCTCCTCTAAAGATTGTAAAAAATTTAGGGACCTCAATGATCTTCATTTAAAGAATCTTGAGGACTCCTGCTGGTTTTTTTTTTTAAATTCGAAAGAATCTTAGGGTCTTCTAGCGTTTTTTCCATAAAGATTGTGCAGAATTTGGGGGATCCTTATGATCTTTTTTAAAAGATTTAAAAGAATCTTGGGATCCTTTTGTACTTTATACTTTTTTATACTAAAGATTATAAAGAATTTTGGAGACTCCTGTGACTTTTTTTTACAGAATTTGAAACCATCTTGTAGCCTTCTAGTGTTCTTCTGAAGATTGTAAAGAATTTTGGGACTCAATGATCTTGTTTTAAAGAATCTTGAGAACTCCAGCTGTCTTTTTCTCAATAATTTGAAAGAATCTTGGGGCCCTCTAGTGTTTTTCCATAAAAATTGTAAACAATTTTGGGGAGCTCTATGATCTTTTGTTAAAGAATTTTAAAGAATTTTGGGACTCTCTAGTGTTTTTCACTAAAGATTATAGAACATTTTTTTGGATTCCCATGATCTTTTTTTAAAGAATATGGAAGAATCTTGGTAGTTCCTGGTATGTTGTTTTTGGAAAAAACTGAAAGAATTTTCGGGCAAATAATGATGTTTTGCTTTTAAAGAATTTGGGGGAATCTTGGGACCGTCTAGTGCTTTTTCCCTGAAGATTTTAGAGAATTCTGGGGACACGTAGAATTTTTTTTAAAGATTTTCAAAAAATCTTGGTGTCCACTACTGTTTTTTTCTCTAAAGATTGTAGAAAATTTAGGGACCTCAACAATCTTGTTTTAAAGAATCCTGAGGAACCCTGCTGTCTTTTTTAAACAATTCGAACGAATCTTGGGGTCCTCTAGCGTTTTTTCCCTAAAGATTGTAGAGAATTTTGTGGACCCCCATGGTTTTTTTTAGAAAATTTGAAAGAAACTTGGAGTCCTTCGGTGTTTTTTTTTTTCCTAAAATTGTGAACACTTTTAGGGAACCCTATGATCTTTTCTTAAAGAATCTTGGGTCTCTCTAATGTTTTTTCCCTAAAGAATAGAGAATTTTTTGTGCTCCCATGATCTTTTTTTAAAGAGTATAAAAGAATCTTGGGATTTCCTGGAAGAAACTGATAGAATTTTCGGGCACCTTATGATGTTTTGTTTTTAAAGAGTTTGGAGGAATCTTGAGACCCTCTAATGTTGTTTTCCTGAAGATTGTAGAGCATTTTAGGGACACGTATGATCTTTTTTAAAGAATTTCAAAAAATCTTAGAGTTCAGTACTGTGTATCTGTCCAAAGATTGTAAAAAATTTAATGATCTTATTTTAGAGAATCCTGAGGACTCCTGCTGTCTTTTTTTTTATTGAACTAATCTTGGGCTTTCTGGCGTACTTTTCCGCTAAAGATTATAGAGAATTTTGGAAACCTCTATAATCTTTTGTTAAAAAATCTTGAGGACTTCTGCTGTTTTTGTTTTAAGAATGGGGTCCTCTAGCGTTTTTTCCCTAAAGATTGTAGAGAATTTTGGGGACACGTTTGATGTTTTTTAAAAGATTTGAATGAATCTTGGAGCCATTTAGTACTTTTTTCATAAAAGATTATACACAATTTTGGAGGCTGCTGTGATTTTTTTTTTAACAATTTGAAAAAATCTTGAGGCTCTAGTATTTTTTCCCTAAAGATTGGTAGATAATTTTGGGACCACCTATAACCTTTTTTTTACAGAATCTTCTGGCCTTTTAGTGTTCTTCTATCTAAAGATTGTAAAGAATTTTGGGACTCAATGATCTTGTTTTAAAGAATCCTGCCGTCTTTTCTTTAAGAATTTGAAAGAGTCTTGGGGCCCTTTAGTGTTTTTTCCCTAAAGATTATAGAAAATTTTGGAGACCCTTAGGATCTTTTAAATAATTTGAAAGAATCTTGAGACTCTCTAGTGTTCCTTTCCTTACACATTGTAGAGAATTCTGGCAACACCTAAAAAATGTGAAAGGATCTTGTGACCCTCTAATGTTTTTTTTTTTCTCTAAAGATGGTAAAAAATTTAGGGACCTTAATGGTCTTGTTTTAAAGAATCTTGAGGACTCCTACTGGTTTTTTTTTAAGAATTCGAAACAATCTTAGGGTCCTCTAGTGTTTTTTCCATAAAGATTGTAGAGAATTTGGGGGATCCCTATGATCTTTTTTAAAAGATTTGAGTCTTGGGGCCCTTTCGTACTTTTTTCCCTAAAGATTATAAAGAATTTTGGAGACTCCTATGATCTCTTTTTTTTTTAATAATTTGAAAGAAACTTAAGGCTCTAGTATTTTTTCCCTAAAGATTGTAGAGGTGTTTTGGGGACACCTATGACCTTTTTTACACAGTTTGCAACCATATTGTGGCCTTCTAATGTCCTTCTCTCTAAAGATTGTAAAGAATTTTGAGACTCAATGATCTTGTTTTAAAGAATCTTGAGGACTCCTGTTGTCTTTTATTTAAGAATTTGAAAGAGTCTTGGGGCCGTCTACTGTTTTTTTCCTAAAGATTATAGAGAATTTTAGAGACCCTTATGATCTTCTTTTAAATAATTTGAAAGAATCTTGAGGCTCTCTAGTATTTCTTTCCCCAAAGATTGTAGAGAATTCTGGAAACACCTAACAAAATTGAAAGGATCTTGTAACCCTCTAGTGTAAAAATGCTTTTTTTTAAAGGATTCGAAAGAATCTCAGTGTCCTCTAATGTTTTACCCCTAAAGATTGTACAGAATTTAGGGGATTCCTATGATCTTTTTTAAGAGATTTGAAAAAATCTTTAGGCTCTTTATTGTTATTTTCCCTAAAGATTATAGAGAATTTTGGGAACATATATGATCTTTTTTGAAAAATTTGAAAGAATCTTGGGACCCTCTAGTGCTTTAAAAATTGTAAAGAATTTTGGGACCTCAATGATCTTGGTTTAAAGAATCTTGAGGACTCCTGCTGTCTTTTTTTTAAGGATTTGAAAGAATGACCCCACCTTGGGAATCTCTATAATCTTTTGTTAAAAAATCTTGGGGACTTCTGCTGTCTTTGTTTTAAGAATTTGAAAGAATCTTGGAATCCTCTAGCGTTTTTTCCCTGAAGATTGTAGATAATTTTGAGGACACCTCCGATCATTTTAAAAAAAATTTGAAAGAAGCTTGGAAACTCCTGATACTTTGTTTTTGAAAGAAACTAAAGGAATTTAGGAGCCCGTTTTTTTTTTAACATGAACAAATTTTTGGGCCTCTCATGTTTTGTTTTTGAAAGAGTTTGGAAGAATCTTGGAATTCTCTAGTGTTTTTTTTTTAGAATTTGGAAGAATCCCTTACTGTTTTTTTTTTATAAAATAAAAGAATTTTAGGACACCTGAAATTTTACTCTTGAAAGATTTTGAAAGAATTTTGAGAACCCCTAGTGTCTTTTTTTAAATAGTGAAAAAATCTTCATTGATGTTTTGTTTTTGAGTTTGAAAAAATCGCGGAGATCTTTAGTATCTTTAAGAATGTGAAAGAGCTATGGCCTTTTATAAAAATTGAAAAAAATAGAAAAAATCCTGACTGGTACTTTGTTATTGAAAAAATTTGAGAGAATCTTGAAGGCTATTATGTTTTTTTTTGCATTTTAACTAATAGAAATCGTTATAACAAAAAATATAATGAGAAAGCGTCAAAAATTACATTTCTGGAGTATTTGAACGAATTCCTTGAACCCACAACCGCTATAACGTTGAAAACGCAGATTTTATCGGCTGCATATTAAAACAGGTAATTAAATCTTCAATGTGTCATCGCATGTCACCCGTGCAAAGAATAATCAGTTACGACTATTTATTTATTTATTAAGAACCTCTGTAGCTGGAATCGAACGTACACGAAGAAGTGAATAAGGATTAATTAACTTCGAGCACCTCGATGTACAATCTCGTCGAACACTTCCATTGCCTCACTCCGTACAAATCACGTCTCGTTCGAATCGCAAGCGGTAGACAAAAAACGAACAAAAAACACCGAAAAAAACCCTAATCGCATAATAGATTCTTTTTTATTTGTTTCAAAATATTAGTTTTGAAGATGAAAACTGCCGGCCGTAACCCACTTCCTTCGATCTCGCTGATTAAAAATTAAACCTCCATCAATCTAATCATCTCCCATCTATAATTAAATCAGTTCTCGTATCTCGTCGTAATCGGTTTTTTTTCGACAATCATTTTCGTTCTCCGTGCTTTCCTTTCGGTTTTATGTAACAGGCAAAGAGTCTGTTCGTGCTGACCCGTGGCCAGACCTTCGGGTCAGAGGTGGTAGTTCAAGGAATACTCGCACATTCAGAATCGTGCTTTTTAACCTGCTTACGCTTAACCCACCACATAGTTCAACGATGTCAACACCGTCAATGCACTTTGTATTGTAATCGGCGTCGAAGCGAAAAAGTCCGGAGCGCCGTTTGCGCTGAAATGACGTCACCGGGTTTTCGAGGGGGATGAGCGTGTCGATTTTGATGTATGCGATTTTGCGGCGAACTGTGCCATTGGCGCCCGCATTCACTTCGGCTATCTATCGTTGTTTAAGAACCATTTTGCAATATATTTATGCTAATGGTTGTACGTGTTAGTCTGCATTAAATTACACCGCTAGCCGTTATCTCGTTTGTTATGTGTGCAAGTGCAACGGCGTCGAGCGGATTTTTCGCTAAAGTAATTGAATGTAACGCAAATAGAGCGAGAGTGCAGTGATCTTTTATCAAAGAATGGCTTTTTTGTGTTGGGAGATATTTTTACGGCGATGGCATTCAACAGGTGAAGGAAGAAAGAGAAGAGAATGTGCATCGGTCTGGTTTGTTTTATCGGGGGAAAAGAAGAAACGTGTTTATTATCGTGAGCAGGAGGAATAAATTTTTCTAATAGGAAATACATAAAATATAAACCTACGAGACGTGAAACTTTAGACTTGTGTGTAGGTTAATCATTCCTAACAAACTGTTATTGATTGAGTTATCAGAATTTCAAATCTAGGAGTCAGATTTAAATTACTTGGGTCTCTGTTTTACATTTTAATTTTTATGGATTTACCGTTTTTATTTATTTGGGTTTTTTTGCTTTTTTTATAGTTACAACATTCGGTATGTGGGCAACGAAATGACGATCAACCGAATGTTTGACGTTCCATTGAAAGTTATTCATGTTTATTAAAAAACTTTTTTTTTTCAGGACTTGTTGACACTTCTTTCAGTTTTTATTTACTTCCTGAGCGTAAACTAAGGAAGTATTGTAACCGAGTCCATCGGGCGACTGGCTACTTTCATGTTTTCTCCACGTTTCGTGACGCCTAGAGAACGAAAAAATAGATCTCCGAACTGCGAACCGATTATTGCCAAACTTTGTGTATATGTTAGGATAGCCAAAATCTGTCTGCAAATCCCCACCAACAATGAAATGACGTCATCTCCAAATTTTACAATCTGTAAATGTTATTTATAATATATAAAATAATGTACTCTCAGATTTTTGAAAATAAAATCAAAATTGTAGATACTTGTAACAGTTTTTCGAATTTTCAATTTTTCGGCTTTTCCATTTCTCAATTTTCAACTTTCAATTTCTCAGTTTTTCGATATTTCAGTTTTAGAAGTTTGAGTATTTTATTCTTCGATTTCTCGATTTTCAATTTTTCAATGATCTAATTTTTTTTTATAGTTCAGTGTTGCGATTCCACAATTTCTTCAAATTTTCGATTACTCCATTTTTTCATTTTTCGATTTCTCAATTTTCCTGTTTCAGTTTTTAGATTTTTTAATTTTTCGAATCTTTCTTTTTTCTTTCATTTTCAAAATTTTCCGTATTTCAGTTTTGGGATTTTTCAATTTTTTAATTTTTCGATTTTTAAATTGTATATTTTTCACTTTTTTGATGTTTTGATTTTTTAATTTTCTCATATTTTGATCCTTCAGTTTTTAGACTTTTAGACTTTCTGATTCAACCATTTTCCGATTTTCAGTTCTTCGATATATTTCAATTTTTCGAATTTCTTAATTTTAGATTTTTCAGTTTTGGATTTCTCGATTTTTCAGTTTACAATTTCTTAATTTTTAGATGTTTCAATTTTGGGATTTTTCAATTTTTCTACATTTTAATTTTTCAATTTTTAAACTATTAGGTCAATCAATAGATTTTGCGATTCCTCGAGTTTTCGATTTTTCAATTTTTGACTTTTTACATTTTAGATTTTTCAGTTTTTTGATCTTTCGGTTTCCCAATCTTTCGATTTTTCGAGATCTTAATTTTAAATTTTTCGGTTTTTCAATTTTTCGATTTAAAAATTTTTGATTTTCGATTTTTTAGTTTTTCGTTTTTTGAATTTTTGAATTGCTTCTATTTTGCTTATTTCGATTTCTCAATTTTTCGACTTTCGATTTTTCGATGATTCAGTTTTTGAGTCTTCCGATTTTTCAATTTCTCGGTTTTTCGACTTTTTAATTTTTCGATTTTTGAACTTATCTATGTTTCGAAGTTTCAATATTTCCCAATTTTTCATTTCGGGTTTGGAATTTTTCGATTTCTCAGTTTTTCGACTTCTTGAATTTTCGATTACTGGATTTCTCAATCTTTCGACGTTTCGATTTTTCGATTATTCAGTTTTTGAGTTTTCCGATTTCTCGATTTCTCGGTTTTTCAACTTTTTCATTTTTAGATTTTCGAATTTTTCGATGTTTCGAAGTTTCAATTTTTCCCAATTTTTCATTTCAGGTTTGGAATTTTTCCATTTCCCAATTTCTCCATTTTTTAAGTTTTTCGATATTTTAAAATCATGATTTTTGACTTCTCGATTACTGGCTTTCTCGATCTTTCGATGTTTCGATTTTTCGACGTTTTAGTTTCTGAGTTTCCCGATTTTTCGATTTCTCGGTTTTTCAACTTTTCCATTTTTCGATTTTCGAATTTTTTGGATCGATTTCCCAATTTTTCATTTCAGTTTTGATTTTTTTAATTTCTCAGTTTTTGAGTTTTTCAATTTATCAATTTTTATTTTTTTTCATCATATGATTTTTTCAATATTTTAATTTTACGTTTTTTCAGAATTTTCAATTTTTCGATTTTTAATTTTTCGGTTGAGAATTTTTAGAAAACTTCTTCAAAAATGAAATTTTCCTATACACAAATATACACCCGTTATGCAAATTTCGAATGAAAACTCCAACCCGACCTGACCTGACCTGACCTAACCTGACTTCACCTGACATGCGGTCACTAAGTCACACGCAGTCACTGAGTAACTTATTGACTTAGTGATGATTTAGTAACTTACTGACTTAGCGGGTAAGTGACTTAGTGACTGGCTGACTGACTTAGTGACTCAGTGACTTACTAACTTGGTGTGTAAGTGATTTAGTGAGTGAGTGAGTGACTGACTCACTGACTGATTTTCTGACTTAATGGCTGACTGACTGATTTAGTGGTGTAGTGACTGACTGACAAAGTGACTTAGTGACTTGGTGACTGACTGATTGTGACTTGACGACTGATCGACTAGCAGACTTAGTAACTCACTTAAAGACTTAGTGACTTGGTTACTTGATGACTGACTGACTGACTGATTGACTGACTTAGTGACTTATTGACTGACAGACAGAATGATTTAGTGATTTTTTGACTGACTGACTGGACTGACTATGACTTGGTAACTGATTGACTAGACGACTTAGTGACTGATTAACTTATTTAGTGACTGACTGACTGACTTAGTGACTGATTCACTGACTGAGCCATTTATTGATTTAGTGAAGCGGAGGCACTAAAACATGAGGCCACAAAGTCAGTCAGTCAATCAGTCAAAAATCATTAAATCAATACGTCAATCAGTCAGTCCACCAATCACTAAACCAGTAGGCCACTAAGACAGTCAGACTCTCAACAACTAAGCCACTAAATCACTAAGTCACTATGGCGGTAAATCCCTAAGTCACTAATTTTTTATTTGCATTTTTTTTATATTCTAATATTTTGACTTTTCAGTTTTTCGATATTTTAATTTTTCGTTTTTTCAAGTTTTGATTTGTATCTAAATTTCCCGATTTTTAATTTTTATAGTTTTTATTTTTTCAAGTTGTCAGTTTTCGATTTTGCAATTTTTTGATTACTTAACTTCTAAATATGTGTATTAATTTTCCGTTTTTTTCAGTTTTTCGATTGTTTAGTTGTTTATTTTTTCCATTTTTCGAATTCAACTTTTAAATTTTATAAATTTTCGATTATTCAGTTTTTCGATTGTTCTGTTTTCTTTTCGTCAATTTTTACTTCCCGAGCGTAAGCAAAGGAAGTATTGTAATCGAGTCCGTCGGCCGACTCTCTACTTTTACGTTTTCTCGATCTTTCATGACCCCTAGAAGACGAAGAAATAGGTCTCCCATTTCCGTCTGTCTGTCCGTCTGTCCGTCTGTCCGTCTGTCCGTCTGTCCGTCTGTTGTCACGGATTTTTATTAGACAGATAATCTCCGAAAGTACTCGACCGATTGTTGTGAAATGTTGTACTTATATTAAGAATATCATGTAGATGGTAAAACGCTAACCAAAATTTGTCGAATCATCCCCACCACTAAAGCGATGACGTCACTTCAAAATTGTACATAGTAAATGGGTTTTCAATTGTATAAAATAATATAGTCCTACACATGTAGTTTACAACTCTGAATCGACTTTTCACCCGAAACGTCCAGATTTTTGGAAAAAAAATCAAAATTATAAAACAACATTTTGAAATTTAATTTTTAATCTGATAACCAGAATGCTTTGAAATGTTGCAGATGTTTTAAGGCTATAAAGAGCATCATAAATCTTTAGTCAAAAAATATTTGCTTATCCCCTCCAAAAACTTGATGACGTCAGCTCAAAAGTTTGTGGAATAAATCATATCTAAAATGTACAAAATATGATGAGTCTGTACTTGTGAACTATCACTCCATTAATATTTTTTGGATTTGCATATACAGGGTGACTCAAAAAAATTAATGAATGCGTAAATATATTTTATTGATTTAATCAGGAACTACAAAACCGAATGCTCTGAAATCTTGCAGATGTTTTAAGGTCATAAAGAGCATAATAAATGTTTAGTCAAAATATATTTGCTTATCCCCTCCAAAAACTTGATGACGTCAGCTCGAAAGTTTGCCAAATAAATCATATCTAAAATGTACAAAATATGATGGGCCTGTACTTGTCATTTATCACTCCATTCATATTTTTTGGATTTGCATATACAGAGTGACTCAAAAAAATTAATGAATGCGTAAATTTATTTTATTGATTTAATCAGGAACTACAAAACCGAATGCTTTGAAATCTTGCAGATGTTTTAAGGTTATAAAGAGCATAATAAATTTTTAGTCAAAATATATTTGGTTATCTTCTACAAAAAACTGATGACGTCAGCTCAAAAGTTTTCCGAATAAATCGTATCTAAAATGTACAAAATATGATGAGTCTGTACTTGTGATTTATCATTCCATTCATATTTTTGGATTTGCATATGCAGGGTGACTCAAAAAAATTAATGAAGGCGTGAATTTATTTTATCGATTTAATCAGGAATTACAAAACCGAATGCTTTGAAATCTTGGGAGTATTTTAAAGTTATTATAAGCATGGTAAACTTTTGTTCAAAATGTATTTGTTCATCCCTCCTAAAAAAATTGATGACGTCACCCTTAAATTTTGCTGAATAAATCCTATCTAAAATGCAAAAAATATGATGAGTTTGTACTTGTGATTTATCATTCCATTCATATTTTTTAGATTTTCTTAAGAGGTGGTTCAAAAAAATTAATGAAGTCAATTTATTTTATTGATTAAATTAAAGGCAACACTTATTATTAGTATTACACCCCAACCAACCCAATTTGGTAGACACAAAATTTGTTAAAGGAAAAACTCGGTTGAAACATAAGGGTAGCACGCTTATTTACATCGACTTTAACATTACAGACCTGCATTTGTTTTATGCGTTCACTTGATTCCGCGAATGTGAAATAGACATGTTTATAATCAACCAATTGTGAATTTCACCGTCAAGAATTAAAATAAAACCCAATGTTTTATATAATAAGCGGAAGTCGAAGCAATAAAACCGACGGTCGTTTTGTTTACAGTTTCTGTGTTTGCCTCTCACGTATGCTGTTACGCCTGTCATTTTAAATTAACAATGTTTATACATACACGATTTTCAGTTGCCTCTGATACGTAGGTATACGTGAGTAAATTGTTTCGTTATTTTATTGATTATTACAAATCAATATTGAAACGACCCAATTCATTTTCCCGAAAATTTGAGAATATAATAATTTTATTCTTAGTATTACACTACATCTATCCCAACTGATATACGTGTCCTTGCAAAAATGTTGATGACGTCATCGCAATTTTTTTTTAAATTCCCACTACAAAAATGTAATGAGAAAAAAAACACAATAGGCATGCATTCGTCAAGTTTCCGACAGCGAGGGAAGTACTGTCTAAACTCTTTAGACCAATTTTTAGATTTGCAATCCTTAGATTTTTTAATGTTTTGTATCAGTTTTTCAATATCTTAATTTTACGTTTTTTTCAAATTTTCAATTTTTCCATTTTTTATTTCTTCGGTTGAGAATTTTTAGACAACTTCAAAAATGAAAATTTTCTATATACATCCCCTATGCAAATTTTGAATGATAACTCCAACCTGACTTGACCTGACTTCACTTGAAATGCGGTCACTAAGTCACACGCAGCCACTGAGTAATTTATTGACTTAGTGACGACTTTGTAACTTCCTGACTTAGCGGCTAAATAACTTAGTGACTGACTGTGTGACTTGATGACTGACTGACTGATTTAGTGACTCATTGACTTACTGACTTGTGTCTAAGTGAGTGACTGACTGACTCACTAACTGATTTTCTGACTTAGTGGCTGATTGATTGATTTTGTAGCTTAGTGACTGACTGACATGGTGACTGACTGACTGAGATTTAGTCACTGATTGACTAACTGACTTGGTGACTGACTTACTGACGTAGTGACCGACTGACTGACTTAGTGGCTTAGTGACTGACTGACAAAGTGACTTAGTGACTTGGTGACTGACCGATTGTGACTTGACGATTGATCGACCAGCGGACTTAGTAACTCACTTAAAGACTTAGTGACTTGGTTACTTAATGGCTGACTGACTGACTAACTGATTGACTGATTTAGCGACTTAGTGACTGACGGACACAATTCGGTTTTTTCAATTTTTCGATTTTTCAGTTTTTCGGTTGTTTGGTTTTTTCTTTCTTCCATTTTTCGAATTCAATTTTTAAATTTTATAAATTTTCGATTCAATTTTTCGGTTTGGCACTTTTCAGTTTTTCGATTGTTCTGTTGTTTTCGTCAATTTTTCGATTTGCAATGTTTCGATTTTTTAATTTTTTTAATCAGATTTTCAATATATTAATTTTGCGTTTTTTCCAAATTATCAAATTTTCGATTTTTTATTTATTCGGTTGAGAATTTTTAGACAACTTCTTCAAAAATTAAATTTTCCAATATACACCCCTTATGCAAATTTCGAATGAAAGCTCCAATCTGACCTGACCTGACTTCACCTGACATGCGGTCACTAAGTCACACGCAGTTACCAAGTAACTTATTGACTTAGTGACGACTTAGTAACTTACTGACACTGATTTAGCAGCTAAGTGACTTAGTGACTGACTGTGTGACTTAATGACTCAGTGACTTACTGACTACCTTGGTGTCTAAGTGAGTTAGTGAGTGAGTTAGTGAGTGACTGAGTGACTAACTGATTTTCTGACTTAGTGGCTGACTGACTGATTTTGTGGCATAGTGACTGACTGACTTGGTGACTGACTTACTGACGTAGTAAGTGACTGACTGACTTACTGGCGTAATGACTGACTGACAAAGTGACTTAGTGACTTGGTGACTGACCGATTGTGACTTGACGATTGATCGACCAGCGGACATAGTAACTCACTTAAAGACTTGGTGACTTGGTTGACTGTCTGACTAACTGATTGACTGAGTTAGCGACTTAGTGACTGACGGACACAATGATTTAGTGATTTTTTGACTGACAGACTATGACTTGGTGACTGATTGACTAGATGACTTAGTGACTGACTGACTGACCCAGTGACTGATTCACTGACTGAGCCATTTATTGACTTAGTGAAGCTCAAGCAATAAAATATGAGGCCACAAAGTCAGTCAGTCAATCAGTCACAAAATCATTAAATCAATAGGTAAGTCAGTCAGTCAGTCAGTCAAGCAATCACTAAACCAGTAGGCAACTAAGACATTCAGACTCTCAATAACTAATTCACTAAATCATTCAGTCACTAAATCCCCAAGTCAATAATTTTCCGATTTGCATTTTTTAGATATTCTAATATTTTGACTTCAGTTTTTCGATATTTTAATTTTTCGTTTTTTCAAGTTGTATGTAAATTTCCCGATTTTTAATTTCTTCAAGTTGTCAATTTTCGGTTTTTTCAATTTTTCGATTTTTCAGTTTTTCGGTTGTTTGGTTTTTTATTTCTTCCATTTTTCGAATTCAATTTTTAAATTTTATAAATTTTCGATTATTCAATTTTTCGGTTTGTCACTTTTCAGTTTTTCGATTGTTCGGTTTTTTTTCGTCAATTTTTCGATTTGCAATGTTTCGATTTTTTAATTTTTTTAATCAGATTTTCAAGATATTAATTTTGCGTTTTTTCCAAATTTTCAAATTTTCGATTTTTCATTTATTGGATTGAGAATTTTTAGACAACTTCTTCAAAAATGAAATTTTCCAATAAACACCCCTTATGCAAATTTCGAATGAAAGCTCCAACCTGATCTGACCTGACTTCACCTGACATGCGGTCAGTAAGTCACACGCAGTTACTAAGTAATTTATTGACTTAGTGACGACTTAGTAACTTATTGACACTAGCTTAGCAGTTAAGTGACTTAGTGACTGACTGTGTGACTTGGTGACTCAGTGACTTACTGACTGATTTTCTGACTTGGTGGCTGACTGACTGATTTTGTGGCTTAGTGACTGACTGACTTGGTGAGTGACTTACTGACGTAGTAAGTGAGTGACTGACTCAGTGGCGTAGTGACTGACTGACAAAGTGACTTAGTGACTTGATGACTGACCGATTGTGACTTGACGATTGGTTACTTAATAGCTGACTGAGTGCCTGACTGATTGACTGACTTAGCGACTTAGTGACTGACGGACACAATGATTTAGTGATTTTTTGACTGACAGACTACGACTTGGTAACTGACTGACTAGATGACTTAGTGACTAACTTACTTATTCAGTGACTGACTGACTGACCCATTGACTGATTCACTGAACCATTTAGTGATTTAATAAGGCTCAGGCACTAAAACATGAGATCACAAAGTCAGTCAGTCAATCAGTCAGTCAAGCAATCACTAAGGCAACTAAGGCATTCAGACTCTCAATAACTAAGTCACTAAATCACTCAGTCACTAAATCCCCAAGTCACTAATTTTTAGATTTGCATTTTTTAGATATTCTAATATTTTGTCTTTTCAGTTTTTCGATATTTTAATTTTTCGTACGGAACAAGTTTTAGTTGAAATTAATTTATAAATATTGTTAAAATACGTGTTTATTTATAGTAACTGAACAAAATCTATTTAATTACGTAATCCGTCACTGTCACTATTAAAAATGTCATCTGTGACACACCCCTCACCTTAGAATTAGTACCAATATTCAGTGCGTGATTAAATTAAACAACTTTTTAATCACGTAACTTGTTTTTGTGATTTTTGACATTTGTCATCGATGATATCTATCCTTCATTTCCGGCACAGCCACTAGTTGTCCACATGTTTTTTTTTATTTTTTGGCTGACATAATCTGCTTTAGGACAATTCTCCTGATGAACTACTAGTACTCAACAAAATCCTAAAAAGTGTGGAAACTGGTACTCAGCATTTACTACGCGTCCCTCTTGCCAGACAAATAGGGACCGTATCAAACCGTGCATTGCAATTTTAGTCTGTCATAACCACCCAAAAAGGCCAGGTCGTACCACAGTCCCCTCGCACGTACACGCATCATTTTCGCAACACTCATCCACTTCGTTTACTATGTAGGTGAATCTTGTAGGTACTTTCAAAGTGGGTTCGTCCGACATCTAAAAAGTTCAACCGCCCGTCCAAAAAATAACGCAATCTTGAGCAGTGCGACGAAAACAGATCGTGTTGTTGTTGCGGCAAGCACCACATAATCGGTACGACCTTTCGGGGTTCAGAGGTAACAGGCCGTACGACTCTGCCCCGGATGGCCTGGCCTTAAATATCAGAATCGTGCCACCGAGTATCTCTGGTTTTTTGGGTCTCGACTGGGCACAGGACCGTACCGAACCCACCCGATCCAAAGGTTACGATCTTTGGTTTGTCATAATAGAATTCTCTGCCTACATGACTCCTAGTCATTTCACAATTAACGTGGGTGGCTGTTTAAATATCGTTAGCGTGTTTCGGCAAGACGAAGAAGAGATAAATTATCCGGTGGCAGTCGACCGTTTTCCTCCTAGTAAAAAGACGATTAACAATTGTGTAAGTTGGAGGATTACAAGACGGGAATTCGGCGTGTTGACATAACTGGAGTTGGGTTTGAGGACTCGCGAAAGTAGCGAATTAACAGCTCGGGCTTGAATATTCTAATTGGGATTCGAGGATTGTCTTATCTGTTGATTTATCTTCGGCTACTTGCCTGTCGTGAGAGTGATTAAGGACCATCAATAAATGAGTTCAACAACTTCACCGAGTTTACTTCCAAGTAAATGGTAGATGATTGCGGGGAAATTATATACAATTAAAGCGCAGTTGAATTTATGGAATTCTCAATGAACTTCACGGTGCTACAGTTTCCTCCAAAGGACGATGCGAGATGTTAACCTCAGAAACAAATGCAAAGTTGCCCGAGATGGTTAAACGGCAACAGGAAATTCTTCTAGTTTATTTTCTGGGACGAAATTATAGACGCAAAAACTATGCGCGCTAAGAAAATAAGCACATTTAAATTAAAACTAGCTTGCGGATATTGGAAAAGCGGCCTTCAGCCTAGGAATATCAAAATTAGTGTCGTTTAAATTGTTTATTGTGTTTTTATTGGAAGCGCAGTCTTTGATCGTAAAAAACGAATTAGAGGAGACGTAATTGTGAAACTGCAGGTAGTAACGGTACTCGGCGCATGTTAGATCACACTGGCAGCATGTTTTATGGTAAATGCACTGCTGTTAACGAGATAAGTACACCAAGACATCCACAAACACGCGTTGTTTGCCAAATCAAATATACTCACCGCGGTTTTATAACTGTGGCCTATTTTGGTTAGTTTTTTATCACACGTTGTAATGTACTAATAATACATGAATGAAAAAAGTCATCATATTTCAAACATTTTGAGTAAGGTTTACTTAGCAAACTTTTGAGATGACGTCATCATAATTTTGGTGGGGACGTACAGACAAATTTTGATTAGCGGGTCTTTTAGGCTGATGATAAAGCTAAAACATGCGAAATTTGCTATTATTTGATGAATGAAAAAACTATGAACTGTAAAATTTGTCGAAATATATTTAATGGAGATAACCAAAGAAAAAAGAAATCAAAAATTATATAAAGCGCAAAATTGAAAAACCGAAAAATCTAAATCCGAAAAATCGAAACATCGAAAAATTAAAATACAGAAAAATTTAAATATTCAGAAATTGAAAAATTCCGAATTGTTGATCAATTGGGAAATCGAAACCTTGAAAAATCGAATTGGAATACGTACTGAAAATCCAAAAAATCAAAAACTGAAACATCCAGAAATCGAAACCTGAAGCATAAAAGATCTCGATCGAAACATTGAAAAACGAAAAACTGAAAAATCGAAAAATTCAAAAACCGAAAAATTAAAAAATTGAAAAATAAAAAATTAAGAGATTCGAAAAATTAAACCCTAGAAGTGAAAAATTGAAAAATGTAAAATTTAAAAATCGAGAAACAGTATAATTCCAAAACTGAAATGAAAAATTGGGAAATCACAATATTGAAACTTCGAAACATCGAAAAATTCGAAAATCGAAGAATGGAAATGTTGAAAAACTGAGAAATCGAAAAATCGGAAAACTCAAAAACTGAAACTAAACTAAAATCGGAAAAGTGAAAAATGGAAGCACAAAAAATCTAGTAATCGAAACGTCGAGAAGTCAAAAAATTGAGAAATCGAATAGGCAAAAATTGAAAAATCGAAAATTCAAAAATTTTCGAAATCACAAAATTGAAAATCAGGAAAATCTAAAACGAAGGTCTCTAAAAATTGAAATATCAAAAGGTTGAGAAATCTAGATTGTAAAAATTCCAAAATTGGAAAATTCAAATATCGAAGAACTGAAAAATCGAAAAATCGAGAAATCGAGGAATCAGAAAATCTATTGATTGATTTATCTAAAAGTTTAAAAAAAGAGAATTAAAATATGGTAAAATCGAAGAATCAAAACATCAAAAAATTGGAAAATCTAAAATATAAATATCGAAAAATTGGAAAATCCCAAAATTGAAACTTCGAAAAATTGAGAAATTGTAAAATCTGAAAAATCGCGAAATCTTAAACTTAACAAAATTTAATAAAATATCGAAAAATTGAAAAACTGACAAATGTAAAATTTAAAAATCGAAAAACTGCAAAATCGAGAAGTCGGAAAAAAATTAAAAAATAGTAAAATTGATAAATTGAGGAATTTGAAAATCTATTGATTGATTGATCTAAAAGTTTAAAATAATCGAAAATTTATAAAATCTAAAAATTGAATTCGGAAAGTGGAAAAAATAAAAAACTGATCAATCGAAAACCTAAAAAATCGAAAAACTGAAAAAACGGAAAATTAATATTTAGAAGTTAAGTAATTGAAAAATTGTAAGATCTAAAATTGACAACTTGAATAATTAAAAAAAATAATAAAAATCGAGAAATTTACATACAAATCGAAAATTTGAAAAAACGAAAAATTAAAATATCGAAAAACTGAAAAGTCAAAAATCATAAAATTTAAAAATTGCCATTCAAAAAATTGAAAAAACTAAAAATTAAAATAAATAGAGTATCTAGAAACGGAGCAATTGAAAAATTGTGAATCGAAAAATTGAAAAATTCAAAAATTGAAATCATAAATGGAAAAATTGGCATCAAGGAACTCACAAATCGAAAAAATTGAAAAAACCAAAAATCTAAATATCGAAAATACGAAAAGTCAAAAAATTATAAAATCAAAAAGCTGCAAATCATAAAATTGAAGAAACGCAAAACTGGACAATCGAAAAACTGAAAAATCAAAAATTGAAACATCGAACATGGAAAACTCAGAATAACAAAAAATCGAACCATTGAAAATCGAGACACTGAAAAATTGAAAAAATAAAAATGTAAAATAATGTATTTAGAAATTGTTCAATCGAAAAATTTTGTAAACTCAAAAAAAGACAAAAAACCAAGAAATTGGAAATCGAGAAACTGACAAATCGAAAAACTGAGAAAACGTAAAATTAAAATATCGAAAAACTGAAAAATCAAAAAATTATAAAATCTAAAAATTGCAAACCGAAAAATTGGAGAAACGGAAAACCGATCAATCGAAAAACTGAGATGAGAATTCGAAGAATTGTAAAATCGAAAATCGAAAACTCGAAATAAAGATCGAAATATTGAAAATCGAGAAACTGACAAATCAAAAAAATGATTAAACGAAAAGTTAAAATATCAAAAAACTGAAAAGTCAAAAAATTATAAAATCTGAAAGTTGCAAACCGAAAAACTGAAAAAAAAACCTAAGAAATCGAAGAATTGTAAAATCAAAAATTGAAAACTCGAAATAATAAAGATCGAAAAATTGAAAATCGAAAAAATGACAAATTGACAATTGAGTAAACGAAAAATTAAAATATCGAAAAACTGAAAAATTAAAAAATTATAAAATCTAAAAACTGCAACCGAAAAATTGGAGAAACGAAAAACTGAGCAATCGAAAACTGAGAAATCGAGAAACTGACAAACCGAAACATTAAAACAGCGAAAAACTGAGTAATCGAAAAATTATAAAATTTAAAAATTTAATATCGAAGAATTGAAGAATCGAAACTTAAAAACCCGAAAAATAAAAAAAATACCGAAAAACTGAAAGTCAAAAAATTATAAAATCAAAAACTGGCATTCAAGAAATTGAAAAAACTAAAAATTAACTACATATACATATGTATCTAGAAACTGAGCAATCGAAAAATTGTAGAATCGAAAAATTGAAAAATTCAAAAGTTGAAATCAAAAAATTGAAATCAAGGAACTCACAAATCGAAAAAATTGAAAAAACGAAAAATTTAAATATCTACGGAAAATACGAAAAGTCGATAAAATTATAAAATCAAAAAGCTGCGAAGCAAAAAACTGAAGAAAAGAAAAAATAATATATTTAGAATTTGAGCAATCGAAAAATTGTAATCTCAAAAGTTGAAAACTCAAAAAAATGAAAATCGAGAAACAAATCGAAAAATTGACAATACGAAAAATTAAAATATCAAAAAACTGAAAATTCACAAAATTATAAATTCTAAAAATTGCGAACTGAAAAATTGAAGAAACCAAAAAGTGAACAATCGAGAAATCAGAAATCAAAAAAATTATAAAATCTAAAAATTGCCATTCGAAAAACTAAAGAAACTAAAAATCAATCTAAAATAAATATCTAGAAATTCAGCAATCAAAAAATTGTAAAATTGCAAATCGAAAAATTGAAAAATTCGTAAGCTGAAATCAAAATCAAAATCGAGGAACTCACAAATCGAAAAAATTCAAAAAACGAAAAATTTAAATATCGAAAATACGAAAAGCCAAAGAATTATAAAATCAAAAAATTGAAGAAACGAAAAACTTAAAAATCTAAAAACTCTAAAATCGAAAATTGAAAACTTGTAATAATAAAAGACCTAAAAATTAAAAATCAAGAAACTAACCAGTCGAAAAAATGAAACATTGAAAAAACAGGAAAAAATCAATAAGGATTTAGAAAATAAGCAATCGAAAAACTGTAAAATCAAAAATTGTAAACTCAAAAATATAACAAATCGAAAACTGAAAACCCAAAAAATTATAAAATCTAAAGTTGCAAACCGAATAATTGAAGAAATGACAAACTAGAAAATGGAGATCAATTCAAAAAATGAAAAATTAAAACATTGAACAACTGAAAATTTTAAATTTTATAAAATCCAAAAATTAAAAATCGAAAAATTAAGAAAACGAAAACTGAAATAACAAAAAATCGAACCATTGAAAATCGAGACACTGAAAAATTGAAAAAATAAAAATGTAAAATGTATTTAAAAATTGAGCAATCGAAAAATTGTAAACTCAAAAATTCAAAACTCAAATAAAGAAAAAATCAAGAAATTGGAAATCGAGAAACTGATAAAATCGAAAAATTGAGAAAAAGTAAAATTAAAATATCGAAAAACTGAAAAATCAAAAAATTATAAAACCTAAAAATTGCAAACTGAAAAATTGGAGAAACGAAAAACCGATCAATCGAAAAACTGAGAATTCGAAGAATTGTAAAATCGAAAATCGAAAACTCGAAATAATACAGATCGAAAAATTGAAAATCGAGAAATTGACAAATGGAAAAATCGAGTAAACAAAAAGTCAAAAAATTATAAAATCTAAAAATTGCAAACCGAAATATTAAAGAAACAAAAAACTGAGAAATCGAAGAATTGTAAAATCGAAAATTGAAAACTCGAAATAATAAATATCGAAAAATTGAAAATCGAGAAAATGACAAATCGGAAAATTGAGTAAACGAAAAATTAAAATATCGAAAAACTGAAAAGTCAAAAAATTATAAAATCTAAAAACTGCAACCGAAAAATTGGAGAAACGAAAAACTGAGAAATCGAAGAATTGTAAAATCGAAAATTAATAACCCGAAAAAATAAAAATTGAGAAATTTACAAATCGAAAACTTGAAAAAACTAAAAATTATAAAATAAAAAAAATGCCATTCAAAAAATTGGAAAAACTAAAAATTAACATACATATTTAGAAACTGAGCAATCGAAAAATTGCAAAATCGAGAAATTACGAATCGGATAATTGAAAAATTCAAACGTTGAAATCAAAAATCGAAAAATTGAAATCGAGGAACTCACAAATCGGAAAATTAAAAAAAAAACAAAAAATTTAAATATTTACGGAAAATACGAAAAGTCCATAAATTATAAAATCAAAAAGTTGAAGAAATTTAGAATTTGAGCAATCGAAAAAGTGGAAACTCAAAACTTGAAAATTCAAAAAAGAAAAAATCAAAAAATTGAAAATCGAGAAACAAATCGAAAAATTAGATTTTTGGGAAATTTGTTGATTCGGATAAATCACTAATCCGAACACACCTTTTCCCCAATTGATTCGGATTATGGAGGTTATTCTGTACTAGGATTAAGCAGTCATTCATACATTTGTCTCTTTTCACTAGAAAATGTTGGTGGCTTGTCCACCTGCACTGAATGACATTTTTTGTTCAACTTAGTCAAAGCAGGAATTAGTTGATTGACTACCCAATTTTGAAAAAGTGTCCCGTCCATTCTTTTGTAATATTCTCTATCATTGTTTTTCGAATTTAATTAAAAGTTACAAACATCTAAAAACCCAAATTCAGTTCCTGTGTGTAGAATTTTGAAATTTGAGGAATGTTCTAAAAAAAAATGTGATCACTTTTTAAGTTTGTTCCTTCCGGATGGTACTTTTTTTTTCCAAACGTAGCGTATTTAAGATTGTTCTTCTAAGAGACACTCAGAATAGTAGAATAAAATCCGACCATTTTCTTCGAACTTAGCGCAAACCTGAATGCTAAAACTCAATCTAAACCAGAACCAGCAGAGGTGGGAACTCCTCAGTAGCTACCAACACCACGGCAAAAACCCCATCCGCCTCCGGCTCAATCACTTCCTTTTCAAATCACCAATAGATACATTATCTCAGCCCGTAACCCGTCCACATGTCAAACATTTCCTCATCGTCTTTGCCCATCAAACCGCGGCGTTTTCCCCCCAGCACTCCGACTTAACGACTTCCTCCACGCTTGTTCCTAGGTACTGCGTACGAGTCGTACCCGCAAAACATAATAATAACAAATATTAAACGTAATAAAATGGCTCGAAAAAGCACCAGCGCGAGTTGCATTGACCTTGTTAGCACCTCGACGAAGAGATTAATACATGCGGTGAATCAGGATGTAGTTATTGCAATAATCCGATACAAGGCTGCGTCGTGGCGAGGATTCGCCCACAAACAATCATCTCGCCACGCCCACGATTCGGTGAACTCCGACCTTAAGACAGCACAATTCCATTTCTGGAGGCAGGGGTCGCCTCATGCCACTCACTACACCCTACCCTCTTTTTTTGTGAGCGCTATTATTCACCTTGAATATTAAATTGTATTGTTCGTTCGAGACCGGCACGAATTCGTTCGGATCGAGATCATTACCGAAATGGTGCGCGCTGGCTCCGAAACATTCGTGCTTGGGAATACCGATTTTGGCGTTGGGCAGCTTAATAACGAACGAAGGGTTGCAAAAAGTTTGGGAACCTCTGGTCTGTATCTATAGCCAATGGTCAGAGAAACGAACGACTAACTAACAAAGAAACTGGACAAATAGTGTGGGACGTATGCAGATAAAGGTACACTCGTTTCTTCAGAACCTCTGGCGCCTCGTCGATGGAAGTGAAGTTCTGCTGACCTTACCGATTTTTTCCTAGACGTCGGTAGCTTCTTCACTGTCCCATGTCCGGTCCGTCCGGTCGAGCTTTTCCCACCGGCTCGTCGGAAACGGCCATTTACGCGCATATCGCACACTTTAATGTACTGTCATTTCCACAGATTACGAAGATGAGAGTGGCTATTTTGTGGCGCAATATGACCGGTTCGCTTCGTTAAGGAAATCGTCGGCTGTTTGTTAAGTCATATCTGGTATAATTGATTCGGTTTTGTTGGGAGATTACGACAAAGACTAATGCGGTAAAAAAGATGGCGGGTTTTTGCTAGCGCGACCTTAACCTTTGCTGTTATTATCTCGCTTTCCGAGCTTTCTATTTCAACACATCTTTAATTATTATTGGCGCTGCGGCGCGGGTTTTGTCTTTGTGCTGGCAAGGACGAAGGCTGGAAGGAAGTGTGTGTGATAATGGTAACGATGGGTGTTCAGGTTTTAGAACATTTGGTAGCGTTGTCTTGGAAAATGATCTAACTTTCGCCCACTATGAGTACCACATTCTTAGACGTCACTTAGGTATAAGTTTTTATCTTATAATTTGCATTAGTTCTGCTAAAACGAACACACAGGATTATATAAGTCAGGTTTTTTAACTAATCACTGTTAAAACTTACATGATCTTTTTATTTCCTTGGTGGAAAAATGTGAAGGAAAACAAATTTCGATAAAAAATTAAACACAAAAGACTAATCGATATACTCAGATCGTTATTTTTGTATCCACAAAAAAACTATGACGTTATTACGAGTGTTATCGAATCAGAAATATTTTAACTTTATCCATAATTTGGTAGCAAGATGAAAATACTTCGTTAAAGTGTGCTGGTTTTTTTTTATTAGTTTTTAATTTTAAGTTTTTATTTTTTTTATTTCAACTTTTGAATTTTTCAATTTTTCATTTTTTAGTTTTTATATGAAAAATTTGGAAAGTGTAAGGGGAGTCATGTTTAACCCTTACAAAATACTAAGAGTTTTATCTTCACCGTCGAATGTCTGAGACGATGAGAAAGGAAGAACAGGTTGCATTCTTAGATTTTATAATTTTTCAATTTTTGAGTTTCTTGATTTTCAATGGTTCGATTTTTTGATATTCCGAGTTTTCAGTCACATTTACAATTTGTATTTTTCATAATTTTCCGATTTTTCGATTGTTCAGTTTTTTGTTTTTGTAATTTTTCGATTTGTAATTTTTAGACTTTATAAATTTTTGAATTTTCAGTTGTTCAATGTTTTAATTTTCCATGTTTTGAATTGATCTCTATTTTCTAGTTTGTCATTTCTTCAATTATTCGGGTTGCAACTTTTACAGTTTATAATTTTTTGGCTTTTCAGTTTTCGATTTGTTATATTTTTGAGTTTACAATTGCTGACTTTACAGTTTTTCGATTGCTCATTTTCTAGATCCTTATTGATTTTTTCTTGTTTTTTCAATGTTTCATTTTTCCGAGTTGTCAGTTTTTAATTTTTAGATCTTTTATTATTAGAAGTTTTCAATTTTCGATTTTACAATTTTTCGATTTTTAAGTTTTCCGTTTTTTCAATTTTTTGATTTTTTCTTTGTCTGATTTACAATTTTTCACTTGCTCGGTTTCTAAATATGTATATTAATTTTTCGCTTTTATAATTCTTTGGCTTTTCGTATTTTCGATATTTCAATTATTCGTTTTTTGAATTTTTTCGATTTGTGAGTTCCTCGATTTTGATTTTGATTTCAGCTTAGGAATTTTTCAATTTTTCGATTTGCAATTTTTCGATTTTATAATTTTTTGATTGCTCAATTTCTAGATATTTATTTTAGATTGATTTTTAGTTTTTTCAGTTTTTCGAATGGTAATTTTTAGATATTATAATTTTTTGACTTCCGACTTCTCGATTGTTCATTTTTTCGTTTCTTCAGTTTTTCAATTCGCAATTTTTTGTTTATAATTTTGTGAATCTTCAGTTTTTTGATAATTTAATTTTTCGTTTTGTCAATTTTTCGATTTGTTGCTCGATTTTCAATTTTTTGATTTTTTCTTTTTTGAATTTTCAATTTTTGAGTTTCCACTTTTTCGATTGCTCAAATTCTAAATGTTTTTAAAAAAAAATACACTGGGGACTCCCGAGATTCTTTAACAATCTTTTAAAAGAATCAAACCAATACGAATTTTGCAATTAAGCTTCGCCCTCCATCTGACAACAAATGAAAAATTCGTCACAATGGAGAAAGGGGCGGGTGGGTGGGGCTTAATTAATCATTGGTTTCTTTTTCGTAATATATAGTTTTTTTTTTCAACAACAGGATATTTAAACATAATTCTAATATCAAATTCATCATTTGATATTTTAAGCATTTTATTATTGAAAGAAGACTATGTATATGTATTAGAAAAAAAGTCAAAGGTTAAGCCCCACCCACCAATCCGATCTTAATTGTGATTAATTTTTTTATTCGCCGTGAGACGGGGGCGGAGCGTAATTGAAAAGTTGATGTGTCATGATCATTTAAAATTGACATATGTGACACTCGAAATTGTGTCAAAATCTTTAAAATTGACACTGGTGGATCCGGAGATTCCTTCATAATCTTCTTAAAAAAGGACACTGGGGAACCCCGAGACTCTGTAATAATCTTTTTAAAGGATCAAACAAATATGAATTTTGCAATTAAGCTCCGCCCTCGATCTTAAAACAAATGAAAAATTCGTCAAAATTGAGAACGGGGCGGGTGGGTGGGGCTTAATTAATCGTTGGTTTCTTTTTTTAATATAGTTTTCCTTCAGTAACACGCGCGATACTTAAAACATAATTCTAATCTCAAATTCATCATTTGATATTTTAAATTTTCTATTGTTGAACGAAGACTATGCATTTGGAAAAAGAATGTCAAAGAATAAGCCCCACCCGCCCGCCCCATCTAAATTGTGATTATTTTTTTTTATTCGACGTGAGACGGGGGTGGAGCTTAAATGAAAAGTTGATACGTGTCATGTTCATTTAAAATTGACACACGTAGCCCTCGAGATTGTATCAAAATCCCGTTGTGAATTGTGGATCTCGACATCCGTTCATAATCTTCTTAAAAAACACTCGGAACTCCCGAGATTCTTTAATAATCTTTTTAAACAATTAAGCAAACATAATTTTAAAATTAAGCTCCGCCCCTCGATCTGACAACAAATGAAAATTTCGTCACAATTAAGAAAAGGGTGGGTGGGTGGGGCTTAATTATTCATTGGATTCTTTTTCTTAATATACCTACAGTTTTCCTTGAACAACACGACATTTAAAACATAATTCTAACCTCAAATTCATCATTCGATATTTTAAATTTTCTATTATTGAACGAAGACTATGCATTTGGAAAAAGAAAGTCAAAGAATAAGCCCCACCCACCCGACCCATCTAAATTGTAATTACTTTTTTTATTCGATGTGAAACGGGGGCGGAGCTTAAATGAAAAGTTGATTTGTGTCATGATCATTTAAAATTGACACACGTATCCCTCGAGATTGTGTCAAAATCCCGTTGTGAATTATGGATCCCGACATCCCTTCATAATTTTCTTAAAAAACACTCGAGACTCCCGAGATTCTTTAATAATCTTTTTAAACAATCAAGCAACCATAATTTTGAAATTAAGCTCTGCCCCCAGATCTGACAACAAATGAAAATTTCGTCACAATTGAGAAAAGGGTGGGTGGGTGGGGCTTAATTGTTCATTGGATTCTTTTTCTTAATATATAGTTTTCCTTGAACAAGACGATATTTAAAACATAATTTTAACCTCAAATTTATCATCGATATTTTAAATTTTCTATTGTTGAACGAAGACTATGCATTTGGAAAAAGAAAGTCAAAGAATAAAAATAAAAATCCCGTTGTGAATTGTGGATCCCGACATTCCTTCATAATCTTCTTAAAAAAACATTCGGGACTACCGAGACTCTTTAATAATTCTTTTAAACGATCAAGCAAATATAATTTTGAAATTAAGCCCCGCCCCTCGATCTTACAACAAATGAAAAATTCGTCCCAATGGAGAAGGGGCGGGTGGGTGGGTCATAATTAATCATTGGTTTCTTTTTTTTAATATAGTTTTCTTTCAACAACACGATCTTTAAAACATAATTATTCTAACCTCAAAATAATCGTTTGATATTTTAGGTATTTTATTGTTAAAAGAAGACTATGTATGTTAGAAAAAGAAAGTCAAAGAATAAGCCCCACCCACCCGCCCCATCTAAATTGTGATTATTTTTTTTATTCGCCGTGAGATGGGAGCTTTAATGAAAAGTTGATGTCATGATCATTTAAAATTGACATACGTGGCCTTCGAGATTGTGTCAAAATCTTTAAAAAAGACGCTTGTGAACCTCGAGATTCCTTCATAATCTTGACTCCTGAGATTCTTTAATTATATTTTTAAAGAATTAAGCAATTATGAATTTTGAAATTAAGCTCCGCCCTCGATATTACAACAAATGAAAAATTCGTCCCAATTGAGAAAGGGGCGGGTGGGTGGGGCTTAATTAATCATTGGTTTTTTTCTTTTTTAATATAGTTTTCCTTCAACAACACGATAGTTAAACGTAATTCTAACCTCAAATTCATCATTTGATATTTTAAGTATTTTATCGTTGAACGAAAACTATATTTATTAGAAAAAGAAAGTCAAATAATAAGCCCCACCCACCCGCCCCATCTAAATTGTGATAATTTTTGTTATTCGCTGTGAGACGGGGGCAGAGCTTAAATGAGAAGTTGAAATATGAATTTTACAATTAAACTCCGCCCTCGATCTTACAACAAATGAAAAAGTCGTCACAACTGAGAAACGGGCGGGTGGGTGGGGCTTAATTTCTTAATCATTGATTTCTTTTTTTTTTCTTAATATAGTTTTGGTACAAAAACACGATATTTAAAACATAATTCTAAACTCAAATTCATCATTTGATATTTTAAGCATAATTAAGAAAGGGTTTCTTTTTCTTAATATAGGTTTCCTTCCAAAAACACGATATTTAAAACATAATTCTAACCTCATTCATCATTTGATATTTTAAGTACATATTTTATTGTTGAACGAAGACTATGTATATTAGAAATAGAAAGTTATACCACCCACCCGCTCCATCTAAATTGTGATTAATTTTTTTATTCGCCGTTAGGCGGGGGCGGAGCTTAAATGAAAAGTTGATGTGATGATCATTGAACACTGACACACGTGTCCCTCGAAATTATGTCAAAATCTTTAAAATAGACACTTGCAATTAAGCTCCGCCTTTAATGTTACAACAAATGAAAAATTCGTCACAATTGAGAAGGGGCGGGTGGGTGGGGCTTAATTATCCATTGTTTCTTTTTTTTAATATATAGTTTTCCTTCAACAACACGATATTTGAAACATAATTCTAACTTCAAATTCACCACCAAAAGTAAAAGAAAGATTCTAATTTCACTGAAAATTTCATTGAAAAAAAGTTGATCAGAATTCAAACAGCGTATTACAAATTCTATTCGAAAGTACAAAAGCTCAGGAAGGAGCGTCTGATAGATTCGAATAATGCAAAACAACGATTCTCCATAAAATTTCAAAACATCTATTTGAAACCAAGAACGAGCGAAATATGAGTTCTAGAACGAACTGGAAATTTGGTAGACAAAGCTCATCAAACACGAGGAAAAGGACACCAAGCTCCAAAAGGATAATTTTGCTAGGGATTTTTCTGACAATCACCCAACAATATCAAAAACCGCGAGCTGAATTTTCTGTGGAAAAATTATATGTTTCATAATTTTAGTGTTAAAAAAACCGAACTTTCGAACCAAACAAACCGCAACCTTTTCGGATGGCTGGTTCCGGAGATATCGCGATTCGCTAGGGGAATTCCCTCGTATTTAGTAATTATTTGGGGACTGATCCGGCTTTCCTTCGGTGATAGTTGAATCCTGGCGCCGCCAATTGGTTCAACACGACCCGAAACCAACCCCCAAAAGGTAACCGCACCCCTTGATAAAAAATGTGTCGGTGGTTGATGACAAAGTTCGTATGAGTAGAACCTTTCATGCATTACTTTCAACCAAAATGAAAAGGCATTCGTCCTACAATCCGTTCTTTAGTAATAATTTAACAATATTAACTCCATCTGTTCGGTAAACCGATTAAATCGTACTAAAGCTTCGGGCGAACAATGTTTGGTCGTGGTACTCGTAATGATAGAAGTCTTGCCTGACTCCTGGTGTCAATTGATTGACAAAGTTATAGTAAAACTGGCTTGTGTTGTTCGGATCGTAATCGTTGCGGCATTGTGAACCTGGCCTAATGCCATTCCGCCGACCGTAATAATAATAACACAGAACGTGCTCCAAGCATGTTTTTTACCGAGTTTCGTCCAATCTAATTCATCCTTCCTGTTTTCATTCATACATTACCTCGACTGTGTTCACTTGCGGATGTGTTACATTGTAGACCGGTGACCTGTGACCGAGGGTCAGGCGCAACCGTTCCGCCACGCGCCCATCTCTATTTGCAATTGTAATCGAAAGAACGATTGTAATTATAACGACCCTTAATTGGACCAGCACGCGCTCCTCTTTTTCTCGGTATAATTAATAAAATAACGAGCGCACAACAATAAATTTCAAGCTCGAGTTTATCCGGTCGGTATCTTCATGCTATCTAGATTCGGTAATGGTAGGTGCTAGATTTCACTTGAAATGTTTCGATGGTCGGTATTTATTTTACAAGAAGGAGCTAACGAGTTTTTGAGTTATGATTAGGAGGAACGTTTCCGGTCTTGCCGTAATAAAAATGTAAATTAATAAATAAATAAATTCGCTCCGTGCAATCGTAAATCATAGATCACCACTGTGAATGAAGAAGAGTCGGCCCGCCGGCTGTGTATTTTTTCGACTGAGCTACGATAACTAGTTTCGGTCCATTCAGGAATTTCGGAGATGACACTGCGAAGGCGTGAGACAAAAATTAAGTGTTTCGGGAGAAATGATCTGCGATTATTCATCTTTTGAATTTTTGTCAATTATCAATTCGAGGATTTTATTTTGACGGCTTTTACAGGCATTCCAACACTGGGAAGACAAATGATATGATAAATCATGCCTAATATTTACATACGTTTTAGTCTTTTTTATTTATGATTTCATCCACTCTGGGACTTTTTTACTTTTGCAATAAATCTCATCCTTAGTCTCCAGCAAACACAATTTTTTTACTTCTTGAGAAATTTTAAATCGAAAAACTGAAAAATTCACTAACCTAATTAATTAATTGATGATTGGTGTAATTAATTCGTTAATTAATTACGGGAACGGTTGTTGAAAGCTGGGTTCGTTTTTCTCGAGCTTTCGTGCTGGGTGTGCATGTTACGATATTCGTAGAAATCAGTTATGGATATATTACTCAATTGAGGTAAATTTTGAGTTATGAGCACGTTCGTTTCATGCGTCGATGTAAATTTGAAACTATTAAACACATGGACACATTACAAGGCCTCTGCATTTATTACGTACAGCTTTCATCTCCAACCATCTAAACATTTTTCCAAACCCTTTCATTAGCATCGTTTAAGGAGAATATGATTTATGTACGTTATTTACATGCAAATCTATAGATTTAATTTAATCTGTTTTATAATGTGGGTAATTAATTCTCATTTAAATGTTTCATAAAGCCTAACACCTTTCAATGTTTCATCTGTACCATTATATATTTTTATGGCCTTATAATTTTATGATGTTTCAATTTTTGAGTCGGCAATATATCATCGATTTTGTTACAGGATAATCATGAAGTTTATAGTGTTGCTTAACATATTAATATTATTTTTAAACCGTTTATCCATAATTTTACAAATATTTCGTTTCTGTCTTCTATCTTAACGATAATAAAATTTAAATTAGCTGCCAGTGGGAAAATAAAAATTAATAGCTTTTTCTGATGGAGCCAAACGCGACGACACGGGGAGCAGCAATTTTGAAGAAGCTCGCGGTAGTTTCATTATTATAATTGTTTACTCAGCTACAAGACGCACGCAAAATTATTCCCCTCGTGTGTTAACAGCCGGCAAGCTAATTCCACAAATTAAACTTATAAATATTTTAATGGAAAATCGTAAAAGCGAGAGGTACCTGCAGTTCCTAACTGTAAAATATCCACACTATAATTTTATGACACTAATGGGATTATCCGGATTATCGTTAGCAAAAATATTTCTCCGGGACGGTAGGCAACATCCTCGATGTTATAATCGCGCAAAAATCTCCCTTCCCTCCTAAAAAAAGTAAACATCCTTAAAAGTAACAATGCGAAACGCCGGAGGTCAGAAGGCCGGCGAAGCAACCCAACCGAAGTAGCGAGACATGGAGGTCTATAATAAAAGCAAAGGGAGGAAATGGACGCGATGGACATGTAGAAAGATAGCGATGGTAAGATTAGTTCGCTCTTATTAATACAATACAGCTTACAAAGTGCCTGCTCACTGATTAGACAGTGCCGTAATGACTCGCCTGCATGCGCTCCTGCTGCTGCCCCCTAGGTTACATCATGTACAAGGAAGGCATTGTGCGGGACGGTTTTTTCTGGGGAGTTAGCACTAATTAATTACCACTGGAGGAGAAGTGAGGACTTGTGAGTAAAGGCCCGATTTATCTTCGAGAGGATAGAGAAAAGCGCCATATGTTTGTGCACTCAGAGATTGCGGTATAGAATTTTAAATGGGTGTCGTTTTATTTTCTTGGGCAAATTGACGTTCCAATTAGGAGGCGGCTGTTGTTAGAGTGTGACACTGCATTTCCTTTTTTGTGTCGATGGCGAGATTTCTGTGGACTTTGACGATCTACGCCCTTTTAAACTATAGAAATTTTTAAACTACAGAAACTAATTTTAAATGTTCTCCTATAACATCGTGTGATGCTGAGGGAATCTTCTCTAAGTATAAAAGTGTCCTAACAGCAGAGCTGTTCAGTACTTAAAGTAATACTTCAAGTACTTTAAGTACTTCAAGTACTTTACTTGTAGTACTTTTATATTTAGGTACTTGGTACTTGGAGTATTTCTAAAATGTAATTGAGTTTAGTACTTGATTTTACTCGGACAAATTCTGTTTTTTTCCGAAAATCGAAATCCTAAATGTTGAAAAATTAGAATATCGAAAAATTGAAAAATCCAGAAATTGCAAAATTGAAAAATCTAGAAACAGAGATGTCAAGAAACGGAAACATAAAAAAATCGAAAAACTGAAATGATGAAACATTGGGAAATCGGAAAACTGAAAAATTGACAAATTTAAAATTTGAAAAACCAAAAAATCGAAAAAACGAGAAATCAAAAACCGTAACATCAAAAAAATCAGAAATCGGGAATTTGAAAAGTCGAGAAGTCGAAAATTCGGGAATCGAAGTAGCCTAAAATTGACTGAGAAATCGAAAAATCGAAAGATCCGGAAATCGGAAATCAAAAACTGAAAAATCTGCAATTTCATTTTGCGATTTTCGAAAAATCGAAATCCGAAATGTCGAAAAATTAAAATATCGAAAAATTGAAAAATCCAGAAATTGCAAAATTACCAAAATTAAAATGTTGAAAAATTGAGAAATTAAAAACCCCAAAAATATAGAAATCGGAAAATTCAAAATTTAAAAAATCGAAAATTTGAAAAATTGTAAAATTGAGGACTCGAAAAACTAGAATATTGATGAATTGAAAAATTCCAAAACTGAAATGGCGAAACTTTGGATATCTTAAAACTGTATAATCGAAAAACCAAGAAATCAAAACATCAAAAAATTAAAAATCTAAAATGAAAAATATCGATAAATCGTTAATCGTAAAATTGAAAAATCAAGAACCCAAAAAATTTAGAAATCGAAAAATTCAAAATTTAAAGAATCGAAAATTTGAAAAATTGGAAAATTGAGGAATCAAAAGACTAGAATATCGATGAATTGAAAAATTTCAAAACTGAAATGATAACACATTGGGAAATCCGAAAACTGAAAAATTGAAAAATCTAAAACTCGAAAAATAAAAAAATTTAGAGCGAGAAATGAAAAACCGAAACATAAAAAAAATGAAAAGTCGGGAATTTGAAAGGTCAAGAAATCGAAATAGCCCAAAATCGAAAAGTTTTAATTTTTTAATTTAATATCGAAAAATAAAAAATTTAGAAGCATGAAAAACGAAAAATTGGAAAATAAAAAAAATCGATCGAAAATTTAAAAATTGTGAAAATTGAAAAATTCAAATAGAGAAGAACTGAAAACTCAAGAAATCGAAATAAAACAGTCGAAAAATTGAAAAATCTAAAGTTTTAAAAACAAAAAATTGAAAATTCAGAACTCAAAAAATCGAAAAGGCAAAGTCGAAAAATCACAAACTTAAAAAATCGAAAAACTGAAAAATCACAAAGCTGAAGGATGGAAAAATAAAAAAATTTAAAATTGAAAACTGAAAAATCTAAGACTGAGAAATCCAAATATCAAAAAATCGAGAAGTCCAAACATCAAAAAACTGAAAAATCTGCAGTTTGATTTTGCGATTTTCGAAAAGTCGAAATCCGAAATGTCGAAAAATTAAAATACCGAAAAATTGCAAAATCCTGAAATTGCAAAATTACCAAAATTAAAATGTTGAAAAATTGAGAAATTAAAAACCCCAAAAATATAGAAATCGGAAAATTCAAAATTTAAAAAATCGAAAATTTGAAAAATTGGAAAATTGATGACTCGAAAAACTAGAATATTCATGAATTGAAAAATTCCAAAACTGAAATGACGAAACTTTGGATATCTTAAAACCGTACAATCGAAAAACCAAGAAATCAAAACATCAAAAAATTAAAAATCTAAAATGAAAAATATCGATAAATCGTTAATCGTAAAATTGAAAAATCAACAACCCAAAAAATTTAGAAATCGAAAAATTCAAAATTTGAAAAATTGGAAAATTGAGGAATCAAAAAACTAGAATATCAATGAATTGAAAAATTCCAAAACTGAAATGATAACACATTGGGAAATCCGAAAACTGGAAAATTGAAAAATCTAAAACTCGAAAAATCAAAAAATTTAGACGAAGAAATAAAAAACCGAAACATCAAAAAAATGAAAAGTCGGGAATTTGGAAGGTCAAGAAATCGAAATAGCCCAAAATCGAAGTTTTAATTTTTTAATTTAATATCGAAAAATCAAAAATTTAGAAGCATGGAAAATAAAAAAAATCGATCACAAATTTAAAAATTGTGAAAATTGAAAAATTCAAATAGAGAAGAACTGAAAACTCAAGAAATCGAAATAAAACAGTCGAAAAATTGAAAAATCTAAAGTTTTAAAAATTAAAAATCGAAAATTCAGAACTCAAAAAATCGAAAAGGCAAAGTCGAAAAATCACAAACTTAAAAAATCGAAAAACTGAAAAATCACAAAGCTGAAGAATGGAAAAATAAAAATTTAAAAATTGAAAACTGAAAAATCTAAGACTGAGAAATCCAAATATCAAAAAACGGAGAAGTCCAAACATCAAAAAACTGAAAAATCTGCAGCTTGATTTTGCGATTTTCGAAAAGTCGAAATCCGAAATGTCGAAAAATTAAAATACCGAAAAATTGAAAAATCCAGAAATTTCAAAATTACCAAAATTAAAATGTTGAAAAATTAAGAAATTAAAAACCCCAAAAATATAGAAATCGGAAAATTCAAAATTTAAAAAATCGAAAATTTGAAAAATTGGAAAATTGAGGACTGGAAAAACTAGAATATTGATGAATTGAAAAATTCCAAAACTGAAATGACGAAACTAATATCTTAAAACTGTACAATCGAAAAACCAAGAAATCAAAACATCAAAAAATTAAAAATCTAAAATGAAAAATATCGATAAATCGTTAATCGTAAAATTGAAAAATCAAGAACCCAAAAAATTTAGAAATCGAAAAATTCAAAATTTAAAGAATCGAAAATTTGAAAAATTGGAAAATTGAGGAATCAAAAAACTAGAATATCGATGAATTGAAAAATTCCAAAACTGAAATGATAACACATTGGGAAATCCGAAAACTGAAAAATTGAAAAATCTAAAACTCGAAAAATCAAAAAATTTAGAGCGAGAAATAAAAAACCGAAACATCAAAAAAATGAAAAGTCGGGGATTTGAAAGGTCAAGAAATCGAAATAGCCCAAAATCGAAGTTTTAATTTTTTAATTTAATATCGAAAAATCAAAAATTTAGAAGCATGAAAAACGAAAAATTGGAAAATAAAAAAAATCGATCAAAAATTTAAAAATTGTGAAAATTGAAAAATTCAAATAGAGAAGAACTGAAAACTCAAGAAATCGAAATAAAACAGTCGAAAAATTGAAAAATCTAAAGCTTTAAAAATAAAAATCGAAAATTCAGAACTCAAAAAATCGAAAAGGCAAAGTCGAAAAATCACAAACTTAAAAAATCGAAAAACTGAAAAATCACAAAGCTGAAGAATGGAAAAATAAAAAATTTTAAAATTGAAAACTGAAAAATCTAAGACTGAGAAATCCAAATATCAAAAAATCGAGAAGTCCAAACATCTAAAAACTGAAAAATCTGCAGTTTGATTTTGCGATTTTCGAAAAGTCGAAATCCGAAATGTCGAAAAATTAAAATACCGAAAAATTGAAAAATCCAGAAATTGCAAAATTACCAAAATTAAAATGTTGAAAAATTGAGACATTAAAAACCCCAAAAATATAGAAATCGGAAAATTCAAAATTTAAAAAATCGAAAATTTGAAAAATTGGAAAATTGAGGACTCGAAAAACTAGAATATTCATGAATTGAAAAATTCCAAAACTGAAATGACGAAACTTTGGATATCTTAAAACTGTACAATTGAAAAACCAAGAAATCAAAACATCAAAAAATTAAAAATCTAAAATGAAAAATATTGATAAATCGTTAATCGTAAAATTGAAAAATCAAGAACCCAAAAAATTTAGAAATCGAAAAATTCAAAATTTAAAGAATCGAAAATTTGAAAAATTGGAAAATTGAGGAATCAAAAAACTAGAATATCGATGAATTGAAAAATTCCAAAACTGAAATGATAACGCATTGGGAAATCCGAAAACTGAAAAATTGAAAAATCTAAAACTCGAAAAATAAAAAAATTTAGAGCGAGAAATAAAAAACCGTAACATCAAAAAAATGAAAAGTCGGTAATTTGAAAGGTCAAGAAATCGAAATAGCCCAAAATCGAAAAGTTTTAATTTTTTAATTTAATATCGAAAAATCAAAAATTTACAAGCATCAAAAACGAAAAATTGGAAAATAAAAAAAATCGATCAAAAATTTAAAAATTGTGAAAATTGAAAAATTCATATAGAGAAGAACTGAAAACTCAAGAAATCGAAATATGTAAAACAGTCGAAAAATTGAAAAATCTGAAGTTTTAAAAATAAAAAATCGAAAATTCAGAACTCAAAAAATCGAAAAGGCAAAGTCGAAAAATCACAAACTTAAAAAATCGAAAAACTGAAAAATCACAAACCTGAAGAATTGAAAAATAAAAAATTTTAAAATTGAAAACTGAAAAATCTAAGACTGAGAAATCCAAATATCAAAAAATCGAGAAGTCCAAACATCAAAAAACTGAAAAATCTGCAGTTTGATTTTGCGATTTTCGAAAAGTCGAAATCCGAAATGTCGAAAAATTAAAATACCGAAAAATTGAAAAATCCAGAAATTGCAAAATTACCAAAATTAAAATGTTGAAAAATTGAGAAATTAGAAACCCCAAAAATATAGAAATCGGAAAATTCAAAATTTTAAAAATCGAAAATTTGAAAAATTGGCAAATTGAGGACTCGAAACACTAGAATATTGATGAATTGAAAAATTCCAAAACTGAAATGACGAAAGTTTGAATATCTTAAAACTGTACAATCGAAAAACCAAGAAATCAAAACATCAAAAAATTAAAAATCTAAAATGAAAAATATCGATAAATCGTTAATCGTAAAATTGAAAAATCAAGAACCCAAAAAATTTAGACATCGAAAAATTCAAAATTTAAAGAATCGAAAATTTGAAAAATTGGGAAATTGAGGAATCAAAAAACTAGAATATCGATGAATTGAAAAATTCCAAAACTGAAATGATAACACATTGGGAAATCCGAAAACTGAAAAATTGAAAAATCTAAAACTCGAAAAATCAAAAAATTTAGAGCGAGAAATAAAAAACCGAAACATCAAAAAAACGAAAAGTCGGGAATTTGAAAGGTAAAGAAATCGAAATAGCCCAAAATCGAAAAGTTTTAATTATTTAATTTAATATCGAAAAATCAAAAATTTAGAAGCATGAAAAACGAAAAATTGGAAAATAAAAAAAATCGATCAAAAATTTAAAAATTGTGAAAATTGAAAAATTCAAATAGAGAAGAACTGAAAACTCAAGAAATCGAAATAAAACAGTCGAAAAATTGAAAAATCTAAAGTTTTAAAGATAAAAAATTGAAAATTCAGAACTCAAAAAATCGAAAAGGCAAAGTCGAAAAATCACAAACTTAAAAAATCGAAAAACTGAAAAATCACAAAGCTGAAGAATGGAAAAATAAAAATTTAAAAATTGAAAACTGAAAAATCTAAGACTGAGAAATCCAAATATCAAAAAACGGAGAAGTCCAAACATCAAAAAACTGAAAAATCTGCAGCTTGATTTTGCGATTTTCGAAAAGTCGAAATCCGAAATGTCGAAAAATTAAAATACCGAAAAATTGAAAAATCCAGAAATTTCAAAATTACCAAAATTAAAATGTTGAAAAATTAAGAAATTAAAAACCCCAAAAATATAGAAATCGGAAAATTCAAAATTTAAAAAATCGAAAATTTGAAAAATTGGAAAATTGAGGACTGGAAAAACTAGAATATTGATGAATTGAAAAATTCCAAAACTGAAATGACGAAACTAATATCTTAAAACTGTACAATCGAAAAACCAAGAAATCAAAACATCAAAAAATTAAAAATCTAAAATGAAAAATATCGATAAATCGTTAATCGTAAAATTGAAAAATCAAGAACCCAAAAAATTTAGAAATCGAAAAATTCAAAATTTAAAGAATCGAAAATTTGAAAAATTGGAAAATTGAGGAATCAAAAAACTAGAATATCGATGAATTGAAAAATTCCAAAACTGAAATGATAACACATTGGGAAATCCGAAAACTGAAAAATTGAAAAATCTAAAACTCGAAAAATCAAAAAATTTAGAGCGAGAAATAAAAAACCGAAACATCAAAAAAATGAAAAGTCGGGGATTTGAAAGGTCAAGAAATCGAAATAGCCCAAAATCGAAGTTTTAATTTTTTAATTTAATATCGAAAAATCAAAAATTTAGAAGCATGAAAAACGAAAAATTGGAAAATAAAAAAAATCGATCAAAAATTTAAAAATTGTGAAAATTGAAAAATTCAAATAGAGAAGAACTGAAAACTCAAGAAATCGAAATAAAACAGTCGAAAAATTGAAAAATCTAAAGCTTTAAAAATAAAAATCGAAAATTCAGAACTCAAAAAATCGAAAAGGCAAAGTCGAAAAATCACAAACTTAAAAAATCGAAAAACTGAAAAATCACAAAGCTGAAGAATGGAAAAATAAAAAATTTTAAAATTGAAAACTGAAAAATCTAAGACTGAGAAATCCAAATATCAAAAAATCGAGAAGTCCAAACATCTAAAAACTGAAAAATCTGCAGTTTGATTTTGCGATTTTCGAAAAGTCGAAATCCGAAATGTCGAAAAATTAAAATACCGAAAAATTGAAAAATCCAGAAATTGCAAAATTACCAAAATTAAAATGTTGAAAAATTGAGACATTAAAAACCCCAAAAATATAGAAATCGGAAAATTCAAAATTTAAAAAATCGAAAATTTGAAAAATTGGAAAATTGAGGACTCGAAAAACTAGAATATTCATGAATTGAAAAATTCCAAAACTGAAATGACGAAACTTTGGATATCTTAAAACTGTACAATTGAAAAACCAAGAAATCAAAACATCAAAAAATTAAAAATCTAAAATGAAAAATATTGATAAATCGTTAATCGTAAAATTGAAAAATCAAGAACCCAAAAAATTTAGAAATCGAAAAATTCAAAATTTAAAGAATCGAAAATTTGAAAAATTGGAAAATTGAGGAATCAAAAAACTAGAATATCGATGAATTGAAAAATTCCAAAACTGAAATGATAACGCATTGGGAAATCCGAAAACTGAAAAATTGAAAAATCTAAAACTCGAAAAATAAAAAAATTTAGAGCGAGAAATAAAAAACCGTAACATCAAAAAAATGAAAAGTCGGTAATTTGAAAGGTCAAGAAATCGAAATAGCCCAAAATCGAAAAGTTTTAATTTTTTAATTTAATATCGAAAAATCAAAAATTTACAAGCATCAAAAACGAAAAATTGGAAAATAAAAAAAATCGATCAAAAATTTAAAAATTGTGAAAATTGAAAAATTCATATAGAGAAGAACTGAAAACTCAAGAAATCGAAATAAAACAGTCGAAAAATTGAAAAATCTGAAGTTTTAAAAATAAAAAATCGAAAATTCAGAACTCAAAAAATCGAAAAGGCAAAGTCGAAAAATCACAAACTTAAAAAATCGAAAAACTGAAAAATCACAAACCTGAAGAATTGAAAAATAAAAAATTTTAAAATTGAAAACTGAAAAATCTAAGACTGAGAAATCCAAATATCAAAAAATCGAGAAGTCCAAACATCAAAAAACTGAAAAATCTGCAGTTTGATTTTGCGATTTTCGAAAAGTCGAAATCCGAAATGTCGAAAAATTAAAATACCGAAAAATTGAAAAATCCAGAAATTGCAAAATTACCAAAATTAAAATGTTGAAAAATTGAGAAATTAGAAACCCCAAAAATATAGAAATCGGAAAATTCAAAATTTTAAAAATCGAAAATTTGAAAAATTGGCAAATTGAGGACTCGAAACACTAGAATATTGATGAATTGAAAAATTCCAAAACTGAAATGACGAAAGTTTGAATATCTTAAAACTGTACAATCGAAAAACCAAGAAATCAAAACATCAAAAAATTAAAAATCTAAAATGAAAAATATCGATAAATCGTTAATCGTAAAATTGAAAAATCAAGAACCCAAAAAATTTAGACATCGAAAAATTCAAAATTTAAAGAATCGAAAATTTGAAAAATTGGGAAATTGAGGAATCAAAAAACTAGAATATCGATGAATTGAAAAATTCCAAAACTGAAATGATAACACATTGGGAAATCCGAAAACTGAAAAATTGAAAAATCTAAAACTCGAAAAATCAAAAAATTTAGAGCGAGAAATAAAAAACCGAAACATCAAAAAAACGAAAAGTCGGGAATTTGAAAGGTAAAGAAATCGAAATAGCCCAAAATCGAAAAGTTTTAATTATTTAATTTAATATCGAAAAATCAAAAATTTAGAAGCATGAAAAACGAAAAATTGGAAAATAAAAAAAATCGATCAAAAATTTAAAAATTGTGAAAATTGAAAAATTCAAATAGAGAAGAACTGAAAACTCAAGAAATCGAAATAAAACAGTCGAAAAATTGAAAAATCTAAAGTTTTAAAGATAAAAAATTGAAAATTCAGAACTCAAAAAATCGAAAAGGCAAAGTCGAAAAATCACAAACTTAAAAAATCGAAAAACTGAAAAATCACAAAGCTGAAGGCTGGAAAAATAAAAAATTTTAAAATTGAAAACTGAAAAATCTAAGACTGAAAAATCCAAATATCAAAAAATCGAGAAGTCCAAACATCAAAAAACTGAAAAATCTGCAGCTTGATTTTGCGATTTTCGAAAAGTCGAAATCCGAAATGTCGAAAAATTAAAATACCGAAAAATTGAAAAATCCAGAAATTGCAAAATTACCAAAATTAAAATGTTGAAAAATTGAGAAATTAAAAACCCCAAAAATATAGAAATCGGAAAATTCAAAATTTAAAAAATCGAAAATTTGAAAAATTGGAAAATTGAGGACTCGAAAAACTAGAATATTGATGAATTGAAAAATTCCAAAACTGAAATGACGAAACTTTGGATATCTTAAAACTGTACAATCGAAAAACCAAGAAATCAAAACATCAAAAAATTAAAAATCTAAAATGAAAAATATCGATAAATCGTTAATCGTAAAATTGAAAAATCAAGAACCCTAAAAATTTAGAAATCGAAAAATTCAAAATTTAAAGAATCGAAAATTTGAAAAATTGGAAAATTAAGGAATCAAAAAACTAGAATATCAATGACTTGAAAAATTCCAAAACTGAAATGATAACACATTGGGAAATCCGGAAACTGAAAAATTGAAAAATCTAAAACTCGAAAAATCAAAAAATTTTGAGCGAGAAATAAAAAAACGAAACATCAAAAAAATGAAAAGTCGGGAATTTGAAAGGTCAAGAAATCGAAATAGCCCAAAATCGAAAAGTTTTAATTTTTTAATTTAATATCGAAAAATCAAAAATTTAGAAGCATGAAAAACGAAAAATTGGAAAATAAAAAAAATCGATCAAAAATTTAAAAACTGTGAAAATTGAAAAATTCAAATAGAGAAGAACTGAAAACTCAAGAAATCGAAATAAAACAGTCGAAAAATTGAAAAATCTAAAGTTTTAAAAATAAAAAATCGAAAATTCAGAACTCAAAAAATCGAAAAGGCAAAGTCGAAAAATCACAAACTTAAAAAATCGAAAAACTGAAAAATCACAAAGCTGAAGAATGGAAAAATAAAAAATTTTAAAATTGAAAACTGAAAAACCTAAGACTGAGAAATCCAAATATCAAAAAATCGAGAAGTCCAAACATCAAAAAACTGAAAAATCTGCAGTTTGATTTTGCGATTTTCGAAAAGTCGAAATCCGAAATGTCGAAAAATTAAAATACCGAAAAATTGAAAAATCCAGAAATTGCAAAATTACCAAAATTAAAATGTTGAAAAATTGAGAAATTAAAAACCCCAAAAATATAGAAATCGGAAAAGTCAAAATTTAAAAAATCGAAAATTTGAAAAATTGGAAAATTGAGGACTCGAAAAACTAGAATATTGATGAATTGAAAAATTCCAAAACTGAAATGACGAAACTTTCGATATCTTAAAACTGTACAATCGAAAAACCAAGAAATCAAAACATCAAAAAATTAAAAATCTAAAATGAAAAATATCGATAAATCGTTAATCGTAAAATTGAAAAATCAAGAACCCAAAAAATTTAGAAATCGAAAAATTCAAAATTTAAAGAATCGAAAATTTGAAAAATTGGAAAATTGAGGAATCAAAAAATTAGAATATCGATGAATTGAAAAATTCCAAAACTGAAATGATAACACATTGGGAAATCCGAAAACTAAAAAATTGAAAAATCTAAAACTCGAAAAATAAAAAAATTTAGAGCGAGAAATAAAAAACCGAAACATCAAAAAAATGAAAAGTCGGGAATTTGAAAGGTCAGGAAATCGAAATAGCCCAAAATCGAAAAGTTTTAATTTTTTAATTTAATATCGAAAAATCAAAAATTTAGAAGCATGGAAAATAAAAAAAATCGATCAAAAATTTAAAAATTGTGAAAATTGAAAATTCAAATAGAGAAGAACTGAAAACTCAAGAAATCGAAATAAAACAGTCGAAAAATTTAAAAATCTAAAGTTTTAAAAATAAAAAATCGAAAATTCAGAACTCAAAAAATCGAAAAGGCAAAGTCGAAAAATCATAAACTTAAAAAATCGAAAAATTGAAAAATCACAAAGCTGAAGAATGGAAAAATAAAAAATTTTAAAATTGAAAAGTAAAAAATCTAAGACTGAGAAATCCAAATATCAAAAAATTGAGAAGTCCAAACATCAAAAAACTGAAAAATCTGCAGCTTGATTTTGCGATTTTCGAAAAGTCGAAATCCGAAATGTCGAAAAATTAAAATACCGAAAAATTGAAAAATCCAGAAATTGCAAAATTACCAAAATTAAAATGTTGAAAAATTGAGAAATTAAAAACCCCAAAAATATAGAAATCGGAAAATTCAAAATTTAAAAAATCGAAAATTTGAAAAATTGGAAAATTGAGGACTCGAAAAACTAGAATATTGATGAATTGAAAAATTCCAAAACTGAAATGACGAAACTTTGGATATCTTAATACTGTACAATCGAAAAACCAAGAAATCAAAACATCAAAAAATTAAAAATCTAAAATGAAAAATATCGATAAAAAGTTAATCGTAAAATTGAAAAATCAAGAACCCAAAAAATTTAAAAATCGAAAAATTCAAAATTTAAAGAATCGAAAATTTGAAAAATTGGAAAATTGAGGAATCAAAAAACTATAATATCAATGACTTGAAAAATTCCAAAACTGAAATGATAACACATTGGGAAATCCGAAAACTGAAATTTGAAAAATCTAAAACTCGAAAAATCAAAAAATTTAGAGCGAGAAATAAAAACCCGAAACATCAAAAAAATGGAAAGTCGCGAATTTGAAAGGTCAAGAAATCGAAATAGCCCAAAATCGAAAAGTTTTAATTTTTGAATTTAATATCGAAAAATCAAAAATTTAGAAGCATAAAAAACGAAAAATTGGAAAATAAAAAAAATCGATCAAAAATTTAAAAATTGTGATAATGGAAACATTCAAATAGAGAAGAACTGAAAACTCAAGATATCGAAATAAAAGAGTCGAAAAATTGAAAAATCTGAAGTTTTAAAAATAAAAAATTGAAAATTCAGAACTCAAAAAATCGAAAAAGCAAAGTCGAAAAATCACAAACTTAAAAAATCGAAAAACTAAAAAATCACAAAGCTGAAGAATGGAAAAATAAAAAATTTTAAAATTGAAAAATGAAAAATCTAAGACTGAGAAATCCAAATATCAAAACATCGCGAAGTCCAAACATCAAAAAACTGAAAAATCTGCAGTTTGATTTTGCGATTTTCGAAAAATCGAAATCCGAAATGTTGAAAAACTACAATATCGAAAAACTGGAAAATCCAGAAACTGCAAAATTTCCAAAATTGCAATGTTAAAAACATGAGAAATAAAAAACTTGAAAAATCAAGAAACGAAGAGGTCAAGAAACCGAAACATCAAATAATGGTAAAATCGAAAAATTGAAAAATCGAAAAATGGAAAATTTCAAATTCGGAAAATAGAAATACAAATTTTGGTTAGCGTTTTACAGAGCTGTTCAGTACTTCAAGTAAAAGTACTTGAAGTAATACTTCAAGTACTTTAAGTACTTCAAGTACTTTACTTGAAGTACTTTTATATTTAGGTACTTGGTACTTGGTACTTGGAGTATTTCTAAAATGTACTTGAGTTTAGTACTTGATTTTGCCAAGTACTTTACTCCAAGTACTTCACTCAGTATTTTAAATACTCTTGAATTACTTGAAGTATGAAAGTGGAAATTTCAAATACTTTAGTCTCTATTTTACGAAGTTTTCACATCTCAAAATAGGATCTGTTAAATACTTGAAGTTATTAATTCAATTATTTGATTAGATGTATTTTTATAGTAAAATCGTGTTTGTTTCCTGTGAGGTTATATTTTGATCTGTGATTGTGGATATCTTATCCACAATATGACATACATTTCATAGGTACTTGCATAATGCCGATAGATAGGTAGCTAAGAAAATTAATGTCATAAATATGTCATTTGAGAGTGGATGACGACAGCAGAAGGGTCGGAGATCTGTGTAAAATTTTCAGCGATGTAAAGTTGTGAATATACGAAATTTGTCTTTTTTGTATTTTGGTTTGGAACTTAACTTTGCGGGTAGTTTTTCAGTACCTTCCCGGTACCCCAAAGGGAATCGGGTTTGTTGACATACCTGCTAAAGTGCAAGGTCGGATTTGAAAATATTTGAGAAATGATTCAGTACTCGTTCAAAAAGATATTTATTCTTTCATTAGTTTCTTAACCCCGTCGTGTATTTGTCAGTAAGAAGCCTGGTCAGGGCGGAGAACTCGGCAGGGGATTATCCCTTTTATTATTATAATAGCAATAGCTGATGGCAGGTACAGACTTTCATATTCGCCTCTTCCTCGTAGAATTTAAACACAATTTTATGTTAAATATTTTGCAGTTTAATTTTCTTTATCATGTTAGACACTCGTTTTTTACCAAATTTTCTTTTTTTGTTTATACATGGTTCAGCCATATAAACTTAGTTTGTTATTACTACTTATATTTTTTCACATTACAGTTTCAAATAATCTGTTAAATTGTATGAATTATTTGAACACCAACAATTTAAAAAGATGTAATGCAGGAAAACAATGATTTTAAAAGTCACACTAATTAGTGTCATTTATCTTTCCTGTGCGGATTTTATTTATTACCGTACAACAACTTTACGTATTACATTACATCGTTTATTACATAAACCCAATATTGTTCAAAATGAAATATGTTTTATGAAACTCGGCTCGTAGTACCAATGTTTTTTGTAATCCAGTTGATACGACCATGATTGTATGGTTTTGATGAGTACCGAATTGTACTTTGATATTGCTCGAAGGACTTTTGTTTTGTTGTGTGCGCAATAATAGACAGCCTTCGGTTTCGATGTTTAAATACAGGACGGTTACAGAAGTACTGAATTTACATTTGTATTTACAATATCAGGTAAAGATACCCAAAAGGGTCAGTGGCCGCTTCCGTAAATGGAACAAAATACATATTCACATTATAAAAAAATACAAAGTTAATGAAACTCGCGATTAGTTAGTATAATTGCCTAGATAAATACACCCCTACGAAATATTTTAACAATAATAAATTTAGTACATATTTACCTGAATTTTCGCAAAAGCCGTTGTTAGGCATTCCCTGAAGTCATTGTAGTTATCAGTTACTAATGTCATCTTCTTTGGGTTTTCAGGTAAAAATAAAAAATAAGCCAATCGAAAATGTAAAGGAAAATTTTGAAAGTATTGTGGCATTAGAGGAACAAAATTTTCTATAAATGGACGCAACAGCATTACGAACCTATTATTTGTGATTTGTCAGTGTAAAGTTACATACTTAGTTAGACAAACATTGTAGTGATTAGTGTTTACTATTTAGTCACTGTAGTAGTTAGGTTAATTTAATAATTTTTAGAATAGTAAATACGTACCTAAGTGGTAGACAGATATATTCAGGAATATGGGGCATTCATTCCAAGAAAATTCTCAGCATTTTTGGTAACCGCAAAAGTAAAAACGAGTAATTACTTTGATCACCTTGATATTTTTCAAGAGTTATAGTTTTCGCTGAAAATGGACTCTCGTTTTAGGCATTTTATTTTTTATTTAAACAATTCATACGTTTTTTTTTTAAATGCAACATAGTGACTTAAACATTTTTATGTCACGAGCATGTATATGTATCGCACAGCTCTTAAAATTTTTTTTTGAAAAATTTCAGTTTTACAAATCCGGCCCTGTGCACTTTCACAATGGGTAATGATTAAGGATGCTGTAAACTACCCACAAACTTAAACACGGAACCGGTTCATAAAATTCATTATTTTTAACACAACTTTATTAAAAAATCAGAACGTTTTGGTGGTGAACCAAAATTCAAAATATTAAAAAAAGGCAACAGAAGCCTGAGAAAATACCATACAGCGCCGATGTTTTTGTTATAAATTAATAGTAAGCATACATAGACAACGCCGTAATGTATTTTATTTTAAATTTTAAATTAGAAATAGACGTTAATTTTGTCGAAGGCATTGTGTCAACAGAAAGATGTAAAAGTATTTCAAAAGAATATTATTTATAAAATAACATAGTATTATGAATAAGTGAGCTACCATTCTGCATTTAAGTTGATGCTTATGCAATTTTTTATGTGGCGAAATATGTATTATTGTATACTTACATTCTGAATATTAAAAAATTCAGTTCTAAAATATATTTAGCTTTTTTAAAAAAACAGGAAAAGTTATCTAATTCTATAGTATTTCAAATAATTAGAAAATACTTGAAGCATTTTCAGTACTTCAAGTATTTGTAAGTACTTGAAGTATACTTCCAGTACTTCAAGTACTCGTAAGTACTTGAAGTAATGTACTTGGCTTGTACTTCAAGTACATCTGAAAAGTACTTGATACTTGAAATACTCTTGCTGAAAGTAAGTACTTGGTACTTTACTTGAACACTATTTCAAGTAGTATTTTGTACTTGGTACTTCAACTACTTTTTTTGAGTACTTTGAACAGCTCTGGCGTTTTACCATCTACATGATATTCCTAATATAAGTACAAAATTTCACAACAATCGGTCCAGTACTTTCGGAGATTATCTGTCTAATAAAAATCCGAGACGGCAGACAGACGGACAGACGGACAGACGGACAGACAGACGGACGGACAGACGGACAGACAGACGGAAATGGGAGACCTATTTCTTCGTACTCTAGGGGTCATGAAAGATCGAGAAAACGTAAAAGTAGAGAGTCGGCCGACGGACTCTATTACAATACTTCCTTTGCTTACGCTCGGGAAGTAAAAAGTCAGAACGTTTTGGTGGTGAACCAAAATTCAAAATATTAAAAAAAGGCAACAGAAGCCTGAGAAAATACCATACAGCACCGATGTTTTTGTTATAAATTAATAGTTTGTTTTTCAATAATATCAACTTAAAAATGCATTAAGCTTATTTAGGAAACAAAAAAGTTATGTTAATCTGCAGTATTTCAAATTATTAGGTAGGTTACTTGAAGTATATTCAAGTACTTGAAATATTTTCAGTATTTCAAGTATATTCAAGTACTTGAAGTAATGTACTTGGATTATACTTCAAGTACATGAGAAAAGTACTTGAGACTTAAGTATTTTCAGTAAAAGTAAGTACTTGGTACTTTACTTGAACACTATTTCAAAAAGTACTTTGTACTTGGTACTTCAAGTACTTTTGTTGAGTACTTTGAGCAGCTCTGCCTAACAGACAAAAGAAAAAATTTTTCTGCGGAAAATTTAGAATACCGGTATACCAGAGGATGTCCATAATGACAAGGTTCATGTCGACATCCACGTAATATCCAACTTCTGTTGCCTCGCGTGGTAATTAACCTAGGAGTTGGCCGGTGATGCAAATCAAGCAAAGACATTAATTTTCTTAACCCGTGGGGCACAAGATCGATTATTCGCGGTGGCCTACAAAATTAAAATAAAAATTGCACCATTTCCGCTACTCTTCGATGTATATAAATAATATGAGCTTTCGAGGTAAACGAGACAAAATTGGCTGGCACCTGGTTAATAATTCAGACGTAAAATTTCTTCACGACCCATTTTTAACTTTTTAACCTTCCAGAAGCAAAAATGGCGAAGATGACGACCACAACGCATGACTAATGAGAGGTTCGAACGATCATAATGGATTCATGACTTACCACTTACCGTACTTATAATGGACAATATAAATATAACAAGATAAAACACCTAAAAAGCAGAAAAAGTACTTACACGACTACGTGGATACCCGATATGCAAATGTGGCAACATTCTAAATGACGTTCCCTTCCAAGTTAACAAGACGTCGAAAGTAAGCGAGTGACAAATTGCAAACTTAACAAAATTAATGTTCGCCGCAAAATAGTTGCAAATTAATTTATATTAATAATTAAATTAATCGGATGCATTTTTAACAGCAACGGGTATTTAATTAACTCGGAACAGAAATCAATTAATTTGAAAAATTGCGGATTTAACAAGGAAATTAACATCTCCATTAAGCTCTGATCAAGAATCAGGGTTAATTGAGTCGCGGGTCAGTGGTACCCGTTCCGATTGTACAGTTACTATTTTATTAACCTCGTCACCTTTCCAAATTTTCGCTTCTGTGTGGGGATCGCGAGCAGTACTTTTGGTACTGCTAATAAATGCGGAGCCACGGGAAACGCCGTATTTGGAGAATGTTCCGCGGATGTTGCCCATTAATATCCAGGCAGTTCCTCGTGTGTACCGTCGGCTTATAAAGAGTAGTACCGAAGGTACGAATCTGACGAAGAATTAATATCGTCGTTATGGGCTTATCGAAACTTATGCATAATTTATTGGCGTCGCCAACTTTACAAATTGTCCCTTATAAGTAACGAGTAGTACTTTTGGTACTTCTGATAATATGTTGCTCTACGCTAATTTCAGTAATTTCATAGACGGTGTCCAGTGGTACCAAAAGCGTATATGTTTGCTTCTAACATGATTTGTTACATAAAATTATGATTACCAGGAAAATTTAAAGTTATATCATATATCCATTCATTATTTTTAAAAATCTTCATTTCTAAGCTAAAGGAGGAGTGCTTCCAGTAAATACATGGCAACTTTTTTCAAAAATTTTTCAGAAGCATCTAAAACATAATTTGGCTTATATTACGTCGATTTGAGGTGCGTTATTGACCAAATAATACCCTAGGACATTAAGAAGATTCGCCATTGCAACGTCAAAGGAAAACAAAAAAAAAAAATCAAAAAATTCCAAAAATCCAAATAATCCAAAGAATCCGAAAAATCCGAAGAATCCTAAGAATACAAAGAATATAAAGAAGCCAAACAACCCAAGAATCCAAAAAATTCAAGAAATCCAAGAAATCCAGAAATCTCAAAAACTCTAAAAATTCAAAATATATCAAAAAAATGCAAAGAATCCAACGAATTCCAAGAACCCAAGAATCTAAGAACCCAAGAAACTAAGAATTCAAGAAATTCAAAAAATCCCAAAAATCCAAAAAACCCAAAAAATCCAGGAAAACCAAGAAATTCAAAAAAATCTGAAAAATCAAAAAAAATCCGAGAAAACCAAGAATTCCAAGAAATTCAAGACATCCAAAAAATCCAAAATATCCAAGAAATCCAAAAAATTAAAAAAAATCCAAAGAATCGAGAGAATCCAAAGAATCCAAAGAATCCAAAGAATCCAAAGAAACCGAAGAATCCAAAGAATCCAAAAAATCCAAAGAATCCCAAAAACCCAAGAACCAAAGAACCCAAGAATCCAAGAATTCAAGAAATCCAAGAAATCCAAGAAATCCAAGAAATCCCAAAAATCCAAGTAATCCAAGACTTTCAAGAAATCCAAATAATCCCAAGAACCCAGGAAACTAAGAATTCAAGAAATTCCAAAAATCCAAGAAACCCATTAAATCCAGGAAAACCAAGAAATCCAAAAACTGTAAAAAATCAAAAAAATCCGAGAAATCCGAAAAATCCAAGAAATGCTTGAAAACCAAGAATTCAAAAAATTCCAAGAAATCTCAAAAACTCCAAAAAATTCAAAATATCCAAAAAATCCAAAGAATCCAAAGAATTCCAAGAACCCAAGAACCTAAGAACCAAAAAACCAAGAAACCCAAGAAATCCAGGAAAACCAAGAAATTCAAAAAACCTAAAAAATTAAAATAATCCGAGAAAACCGAGAAATGCAAGAAAACCAAGAATTCCAAGAAATTCAAGATATTTCAAAAAATCAAAAAAATTCAAAAAATTCAAAAAATCCAAAGAATTCAAAGAACCTAAGAATTCAAGACTCTAAGAAACCCAAGAAAACCTAGAAATCCAAAAATTCAAAGAATCCCAAGAACCCAAGAACCAAAGAATCCAAGAATACAAGAATTCAAAGAATCCCAAGAACCCAAGAACCAAAGAATCCAAGAATACAAGAATTCAAGAAATCCAAGAAATCCCAAAAATCCAAGTAATCCAACTACCCAAGAATTCCAGAAAATCAAGAAATCCAAAAAATTCAACAAATCAAAAAAATTTAAAAAATCCAAAAATTCAAAGAAATCCAACAAGTGCAAGACAACCAAGAATTCCAAGAAATCCAAGGAATTCAATAAATCCTAGAGAATCCAAAGAATCCACGAATTCAAAAAATCCAAGAAATCCAAGAAGTCCAAGAAATCCAAAAAATCCAAAGAATCTAAAGAACCCAAGAACCAAAGAATCCACGAATTCAAGAAATCCTCGAAATCCAAGACATCCAAGAAATCCAAAAAATCCAAAGAATCCAAAAAATTCCAAGACTTTCAAGAAATCCAAATAATCCTAAGAACCCAGGAAACTAAGAATTCAAGATGTCCAAGAAATCGCAAAAATCCAAGAAACCCATGAAATCCAGGAAAACCAACAAATCCAAAAACTAAAAAATCAAAAAAAACTGAGAAATCCGAAAAATCCTAGAAATGCATGAAAACCAAGACTTCAAAAAATTGCAAGAAATTCAAGACATCCAAAAAATCTGAAAAATCCAAAAAATACAAAAAATACAAAAAATCCAAAGAATTCAAATAACCCAAGAACCCAAGAATCCCAAGAACCGAAGAACCTAAGAACTTATGAATCCTGGAAATCCAAGAAATCTAAGAAATCCCAGAAATCAAAAAAATTTCAAAAATCTAAAACATCCAAAGAATCCAAAGAATCTAAAGAATCTAAAGAATCTAAAGAATCCAAAGAATCCAAAGAATCCAAAGCATCCAAAGAATCCAAAGAATCCAAAGAATCCAAAGAATCTAAAGAACCCAAGAACCAAAGAATCCACGAATTTAAGAAATCCAAGAAATCCAAGACATCCAAGAAATCCAAAAAATCCAAATAATCCAAAGAATCCAAAGAATCTAAAGAACCCAAGAACCAAAGAATCCACGAATTTAAGAAATCCAAGAAATTCAAGACATCCAAGAAATCCAAGACATCCAAGAAATCCAAAAAATCCAAAGAATCCAAAAAATTCCAAGAACCCAAGAACCTAAGAACCCAGGAAACTAAGAATTCAAGAAAACCAAGAAATCCCAAAAATTCAAGAAACCCATGAAATCCAGGAAAACCAACAAATCCAAAAACTAAAAAATCAAAAAAACTGAGAAATCCGAAAAATCCAAGAAATGGATGAAAACCAAGAATTCAAAAAATTGCAGAAATTCAAGACATCCAAAAAATCTAAAAAATCCGAAAAATCCAAAAAATACAAAAAATCCAAAGAATTCAAAGAACCCAAGAATCCCAAAAACCGAAAAATCTAAGAACTTAAGAATCCAGGAAATCCAAGAAATCTAAGAAATCCAAGAAATCCAAAAAATTTAAGAAACCTAAAACATCCAAAGAATCCAAAGAATCCAAAGAATCCAAAGAATCCAAAGAATCCAAAGAATCCAAAGAATCCAAAGAATCCAAAGAATCCAAAGAATCCAAAGAATCCAAAGAATCCAAAGAATCCAAAGAATCCAAAGAATCCAAAGAATCCAAAGAATCCAAAGAATCCAAAGAATCCAAAGAATCCAAAGAATCCAAAGAATCCAAAGAATCCAAAGAATCCAAAGAATCCAAAGAATCCAAAGAATCCAAAGAATCCAAAGAATCCAAAGAATCCAAAGAATTCAAAGAATCCAAAGAACCCAAAGAATCCAAAGAATCCAAAGAATCCAAAGAATCCAAAGAACCCAAAGAATCCAAAGAATCCAAGGAATCCAAAGAATCCAAAAAATCTAAAGAATCCCAAGAACTCGAGAACCAAAGAACCAAAGAACCGAAGAACCCGAGAAATTCAAGAAATCCCAAATATCCAAGTAATCCAAGAAATCTAAGAAATCAAGAAATTCAGGAAAAGCAAGAAATTAAAAAAATCCGAGAAATCCGAGAAATAACAAGAAAACCAAGAATTCCATGAAATCCCAGAAATTCAAGAAATCCAAAAAATCCAAGAAATTTAAAAAATTCAAAAAATTCAGAAAATCCAAAAAATTCAAAAAATTTAAAAAATTCAAAAAATTCAAAAAAATTTAAAACATTCCAAAAATCAGCACGACTGAACCTGTTTCCCAGAATGTTTTGGTAATTTTTGTCAACTTTTTCAAAATCAAAATTTTTCAGTACCACCCATATGCAATTTTCAGCCAATTTTGGACAATTTTCGAAATTTAACTAGACATTCCATCCACAGACAACATTTTTTTCACCGTCCGACCTATCTAATTGTTATATTTATTTACAAGTAGTACTTTCATCGGTTCTGAAGTACTATAGATACGGCTTTTTCGCTTATATGTAAAGGAAATAGTGCTTGTGGTACTTACAAATTAATATGTAGCCGCAGAAAACTTCAGACTTGTAGAAAACCTAATCAATATTCCGATACCTTTTTGTTAACGCGTAATTTTACAAAAAGTAGTACTAAGCTTGACAAAGATATTATTAACACTTCTATGTATTACATTTCTTCAAGGAGTTAGATTAAGCAACTCTAAAAGGAAAAACAGTTTGTCATTTTTGCAAATTTTTACTTCTATACAAACCGGTCAGTACTTTTGGTACTCATAATAAACGTCATAGAAATTTACCAATAGATAATGTTGTTTCTTATACGGATATGAGAATCAGGATTCATTCAGCCATGATTTTCTTTAATCTCCGCCTTTATGTAAGACGGTAGTACCTTCATTATTTCTAATAAATATGTGGCCGTAGAAAGTTACCCACATTGTAGAGTGGTACGAGTGCGATGAGAAAATTAACATCTCCATTACGTTCCTTTCAAGAATCGGTGTTCGTAAAATCGAACAAATACGATAACGTCGATTCATAAAATTTAGTTCCAAAGGTACGACAACACAGTTAACATCTTCATTATACGTGTAGTAAAAAATCTGGGTGAATCAAGTCGTAAAGATACCATTTTATAACCTCGCTACCCTTTCAACTTTGGGTACTCCTAATAAATATGTTACCGTAAAGAGCTCTTTTCTTGCAGGATTTTTTCGAGGAGTGGTACCTTAATATTCCAACACGTCCTATAAAGGGCAGAACAAACAACATATCATCGTATAAAACGAGTCGTACTTTTGGTACTGCTGACAAATACTTGAAGGCTGTTTCTCTAATCATCGTGCATCAATCCCCGGCCACTTTTTCATTTGCAGCGTCGTTCTCTAAAGATCAGTACCTTTGGTACTGCGGCCTTTTGCCTCGGTAACCTCCGAAGGTGTCTCGGTCCGTCCATCTCGTCTCTAGACTCATTACCAGAAATGATTCGGCAGATTCCCGGCAGGTAGCGTTGGGGTCAGAGTGACCTTTTGCCGGTGGAAGCGGCAGCCGCTTCTTTCAACTCGATAATGATTATGATGACCAACTGTTGTGATTGCTGCATGATGAATTGGGATTTGAATACAACCACTATGTTCGATTCATTCCGTCGAGATGTAGCCGCCGATGGTACATCCATTGTGGCATTTTTACCTCAAAACTTTCGTATTATGTTAGTACCGCGCGCTCGGCATTGTACCATAATGGAAAAACGCGCGGAATTTTATTGAACAAGGGTGGACACAATTGAACGTATGCGCTCGCATTATGCTTCCACTTGGTCGGCCACGGTACTTCATAACTAAAAATAATTGCCGTATTAGCATATGTTGTTGTTGGTATTGTCCGCTTTCGGACAGCATAAAGCCAGCGAAAACAAATAGCCCAGCATGGTGTGCAGAAAGCGACACAATAGCGGCTGGATGGACCGAAGCGAACAGAAGGGACTTGGACGATGCGTAATGGGTTTAATGAGGAATGGTGGTACCGACACTGAAATAAACACCAAAAGTGAACTAGTTCCTACTAGTTTTGACACATTTCTCGTTAAAGAGATCCTTCAAAAATTTATCGAGGTGGTTCCGCAAATGGATTAGAAGTGACACACTTCGAGTGGGTACTTCACGAAGCGGCTAGACGATAATTCGATAAGTAAATCTCAATCTAAAGTAAATAATTGTAACCTTGATGATTTAAAAGTACTTATATTTTGCAACACCTTTTACTTTGTGTTGAACGGTAGTACTCAGCGAACCATTTTGACACCTGTTTGTTCAAGTACTACTTACTTCAGCATTAACCCAATTCTAAATTGTAAATGTATCAAAACGCTTCCGACTTTTGGGAAACCGCACTTTGCGGTGGTACCTCAAGCCTTATAAATAAAACATCCCTGACGTCCGATTTAGCATGACCATCTTCAGCGGCAGCCGGACGGCTATTGTAGCGCAACGCGTAACCGGTGGTACCGGCGAAGAACCGACTGCATGTGGAACCAAAGTCATCTCAAAGGTACCGCCTACCTGTTCTTGATTTATTCAACGCAGATGCGCCGCGCTGAGCTTCCACTCTCTTCGGATCATTGTTCCCACTGACAGGGAGCGAAGTTATTTCCTCGAAATATAAATAAATTAAGTATAAACAAATAAAATGGAAGTACCGAGTTCGCACGTACCGACGACGGCGAAAAATCAGCCGCTTCCAGTGGTCGTAAATTATTTTTAAATGTGACGCACCTGATTTGAATCTAATTTAAAAGCTAGTTTGTTGTGCCATAAACAATTCGGCTGAGTCGGTCCTTCCTCATTTGTCAGAATAGTACCATGAGAAGATTTTTTTTACGAATATTCGATACATTTATCAAAACGGTCTTAGGGAATGGACGTTAATTAATTTTTATCTATACGGATCGCGGGACTTTTTGACCAAAATGGTATTATGATTTCGGTTTTTGTTATGTAAGGTGGTTTATGGGCGACGGAAAGGTATGCCGAAGCTGTAATTCAGATTTTGTTGAAATCATAACTCGTGGACAAATCGTCGGAAGACGAGGTTGGCGTAAATCTCTGATTATTAGCTGGTTCCAGCGAGATTCCGCCAAGTGCCCAGGAAACATAAGTTAATTTTTTTTTAATGACATTATACAGAGAATTTTTTATCCGTCCTTTGGTTTTAAGATTTTTATTGACTTGATAAATAAGGAAATAACAGAGACAGTTGTGATAACCGACGAAAACGTTGGTTTTTGGTTTCCGTTTGTCTGCTGGATTTACTTATTAAGCAGTCGTCAAATTACTGAACTAATTTCTGCAAAAAAATAATGTAGACGATAAATCGCAAACCAAAAGAGATTCATATGTTTACGCCAACTTCAAGACGCTATTTTCAACTTGATTTCTTCAAAATTTCTACCATTTCTCCAGAATTGCCAAAAGAAAATATAACAATTTTTGAATTTTGAAAAATTTGGTATTTCAATAGATGTCAAAAATTTTATTTCTGGACCAAAAAGACGCTATAGTTTTCGAATCAGCACATCTAAATCTGCATCTTAGAATTTCTTATGGATTTTTAGGAAACTTTTCCAAAAACTCATTTTTTCGATACTTCCCTGTTATAAAAATTTGGATCAGGTTTCGATTACCTTCGAAAATTATCAAAAGAGACTTTTTTGTAGCTATTTTTGACTTCGTTTCTTCAAAATTCCTACCATTTTTCCAGAATAGCAAAAAAAAATAGAATTTTTTTTATGGATTTTTAGGGAACTTTTCCAAAAGCTCATTTTTTTCTATACTTCCCTGTTATGAAAATTTCGACCTTTTTTCGACCACCTCCAAAAATTACCTAACGACATTTTTTACACATTTTGACTTCATTTCTTTAGAAATTCCTACCATTTCTCCAGAATGGCAAAAATAAAATATGGCAATTTTTTGATTTTGAAAAATTTTGTCGTTCAAATAGGAGATTTCGAAAATCTTGCTCTGGGACCATAAACTGGCTATATGATTTACATATATCCTAGAATTTTTTATGGATTTTAAGGTAACTTTTCCAAAAGCTCGCTTCCACCTGTACTATCCTTTATGAAAATTTTGTCCTTTTTTCAAAAATTACCTAAGGAAATTTTTTTAAACATTTCGGCCTCCAGAAATTATTTTCAACATCATTTCTTCAAAAATGTTTATCATTTTTTCAGAATCGCCAATGTGAATATCACAACTTTTGGATTTTGAAAAATTTTGCCTTTCAAACACGAGATTTTGAAAATCCTGCTCCTGTACCATAAGCACGCAATTTTTTTCTGATCAGCATATGAAGATCTCTATAGGTATCCTAGATTTTTTTTATGGATTTTTAGGTAACTTTTCCGAAGGCTCATTTTTATCGGTAGTCTCCTTTATGAAAAATTAGACCTTTTTTTGACCGCCTTGGAAAATTACAGAAAGAGATTTTTTTTGGACATTTCAACCTCCAGAAGTTATTTTCGACTTCATTTCTTCAAAAATTTTGAAAATTTTTTCAGAATCGCCAATATGAAATACAACAATTTTTGGATTTTGAAAAAGTTTGCCTTTCAACCAGGAGATTTCGAAAATCCTGTGCCTGGAATATAAACATGCTTTATTTTTCGAATCATCAATTGAAGATCTATAGGTATCAGAATTTTTTAAGGGTTTTTAGGCAACTTTTCTAAAAGTTCTCCTTTTCTATACTTCATTTCTTCAAAAATTCTTACCATTTTTTGGATTTTGAAAAATTTTGTACCTCAAACTGGAAATATCTAAAATCTTGCTTTGAGGCCATAAAGACGCTATAAGTTTTGGTCAGCTTGCTTTTTATGAATTTTTAGGTAGGTTTTGCTTCCTTTTTTATGAATAAAATTTCGACCTTTTTTCGACCATTTCCAAGATTTTTGATACATTTCGATCTCCAGAAGCTCTTTTCGACTTCATTTCAGAATGTCGCAGAGTAAAGACGTGTTTTCGGGTCTCCCGACAATACCGTGTAAGAAGTGCAAAAGTCTGCCCATTACAGGGCTTAGATGTGTTAGATGTGGTTCTCTTAGCCACCCTAGTTGTGTCAAGCTCCTAAAAAATGTCAAGATAATAAGTGAAACTCAGATTGTTTGCTGTGATAGTGATGATGGCATGTCCAAAAACGAAAACAACTACTTGACTCCCCAACCAGTTGATGCATCAAGTATTAATAATAGTGATAATGATAACATCTTGATGTTAATCAATGTAGCAATGCAACCTTTGCTGCAAAAAATCGAAATGTTACGTAAGGAAGTATACGACTTAAAGGAAAACAACAAAGATTTGGTAAGACTATTAACTAATAATGGCAATGTTCCGAGTTTTGCCTCAAAGTTTCCATCAAAGCCCATTTCTGCTGATACAAATAAGTGTAAATACGAGGATTTGAATAAACCGGATCCGTCATTGAAAAAACAGATACCAGTTATAAGAAATGTAGATAAAGCGTCCAAAAGAAATGAAGATAACGAATGTATACAAAAATCAGCCGATGATACAAAACAAACAGAGCAAACTTTGGGGTCCTCTGATGAAGATGGACACTTTTTAGATACTGAAAAGGAGAATCCGTGGGTTGAGCCTAAACGTCGATCAAAGAACAAGAAAAAACCTCAATTTTCAATAACTGGTACATCTCAATATAACGCAGATGCTGGGAACAACTTCAAGTCCACATATGTCAAAAAAGCTTGGTATTATGTTGGAAAAGTGAGTCAGGAAACGGATATAGATGCTGTTAAATCTTACATTTGTGACAAACTTTCATCAGAAGACGTTACCGTGGAAAAACTTCCAGTAAAGGGTTCTTATCAATCATTTAGAGTTGGTGTATTGTTCGCCTTTAAAGATGTGCTTTTTAAAGAAGAATTTTGGCCGCAAGGTGTGACTGTGAGACGATTTAATTTCGCTTCTAAATCTTTTTTAGTCAAGACTACCGCATAAAAATTGGGGAAGGATCTATAAGCATGCCTTTAGACAATAAGGATAAGTACCATTTGGAATCTGTCAGTACCTTAATAATTTATTACCAAAATGTTCGTGGTCTACGGACAAAAGTACAGTCTTTTTACGATGAAGTTTGTGCATCTGACTTTGACTTTCTGTGTTTAACTGAAACATGGCTGTCTGCTGATGTTGGTGATGCTGAGCTGTTTCCAATGTTATACAACGTTGTGAGATGTGATAGAGCCTTTGCAGCTTGCGACTTAACAAGAGGTGGCGGTGTGTTACTTGCTGCTAAAGTCCGCTATCAGCTTATACCTCTTAATGTATCGTCAATAAGGTCTGTGCTTCCTATGATAGATTTTACCTGCTGTAAAGTGAAATTAACCAATAACATAAATATTTGTCTTTGTGTAATTTATATTCCTCCACATTGTCCAGTGGCTGATTTTGAGCTATTTTTTGAAATGTTAGAAGACTTCCTTATTGTGCTTAATGATGTCGACAAATCATTTCTCATTGGTGACTTCAATGTGCATTTCACTAACGAGTCGGATAATGATAGAAGGCTTATTATTATAAATAATTTTATGGAATTTTTTAATTTCACTCAGTTCAATAATATCCCCAATAATCATGGATTTATATTAGATCTTGTATTTTCTGATTTAGTATGTGGTGTTAGTAAATTTGATGAAGCATTTGTACCTGTTGACGCACATCATCCCTGCTTAGTAATAAATTTGTCTTATGCACATAATCATTATAAAGAGTTTATACCAGATTTTATACCCCGTACATATAATTTTTCAAAAGCAGACTTTGCTACTATGTACAAAATATTCTCAGAAATAGACTGGTCCTTGTTATATAATTGTTCTGATGTTGATGATGCGTGCAATATTTTTTACGATTTAATTTATTCCACATTTGATTATACAGTCCCGTATACTGTTTGTAAACACGACAAGGGATACCCTATCTGGTTTACCCGTTCAATAATTAGTAAAATCAAATTAAAAAATAAGGCTCATAAGAAATTCAAGTTAAGTAAGCAATCTGCAGACTATGAGTATTACAAGGCACTAAGATCTCAAGTAAAAACGATGATAAGGTTTGCATATGAAAATTATATTAGCAAAATTGAAGGTAATTTAGTTTCAGATCCTAAGACATTTTGGAACTACATTCGTGGTAAAAAAAGTCACACCAGGATACCTGGTCAAATGACATATAATGACTCTCAACTTGACAGTGCTGATGCTATTGTTAATGCTTTCGCCCATTTTTTTCAAAGTGTCTATATTGAATCAAATTCAAATTCATGTAACAAACCATGTGATAAGCAGTCAGGTGAAAGTTTCCCGAATATCGCTGTACATTGCTTCTCTCTGTCAGATGTGCGTCTTGCCTTAAAGCAAGTTAAAAATAAAAAAACTGCAGGATTAGACTTGGTACCAGCTTATATAGTGAAAGATTGTTACAATATTTTTTGCGAACCTTTGCTGCATATTTATAATTTAATCTTGAAAACGTCAACCTTCCCCTCAATTTGGAAAAAAGTTAAAGTTTGTCCAGTATTTAAAAGTGGAGATCATACTAATATTGTGAATTACCGACCCATTGCTATATTATCGAATTTTTCAAAAGTTTTTGAATCTATTCTTTATAAACACTTATATGCACAGGTTAAAAACTTAATTTCCCCTTGTCAGCATGGTTTTATGAAAAAGAGATCAACTGAAACTAACTTAGCTGTACTATCACAATATGTTGCCGAAGCTTTGAACCAGCGTGGCCAAGTGGATGTTTTGTACACCGATTTTCGGAAGGCTTTCGACACCATAAACTTCCTTATACTCATTAAGAAATTAGATCACTTTGGGTTTTCGGGAGGACTGTGTAATCTGTTTCTATCGTATCTTTCTGAAAGAGAGCAAGTAGTTGTTTATCAACAGAGTAGATCCTTGCCATTTTTCGCCACGTCTGGTGTACCACAGGGATCCAACTTAGGGCCCCTGTTGTTTCTACTGTTTATCAATGACCTTAGTGACATAATGGATAGTAACAGATTGTTCTACGCAGACGACTTGAAATTATACGCCAAAATTGATTGTTTTAGCGATTGCTTAAATCTTCAACATGATTTAGATAAAGTTTATAACTGGTGTTGCGAGAATTGTCTGTTTCTGAACATTGGTAAATGCAAGGTGATATCTTACAGTCGTAAAAGGCAGATTACTCAGTTTGACTATAGCATTAATAATGACTTAATACAACGTTGCTCGAAAACTACTGACTTAGGTGTGACATTTGATACTGAATTTACCTTCAGGGAACATATTACCATTAAAATTAAGGAATCATGCCGTGTTTTAGGCTTCATTTACAGAAATTGTTCTGATTTTAGAAATAGAAACGATAGTTTGAAGACCCTATATTACGCTTTGGTGCGTTCTAAACTCGAGTATTGCTCTCTAATTTGGTATCCTGTGTACTCCTATATGGTTAAAGGGATAGAGCGTATCCAACGTAAATTTCTGAAATTTCTTTATCGCCAACGTTTTGGTTATTACCCTCATAGACACTTTGAGCATTCCATCCTTTTGTCTATCTTTGGACTATTGTCACTTGAAACAAGGAGGGTCTTATCATCCATTAATTTTGTATATAAGTTAAATAATTTTTATATTGACTGTCCCCTGCTTTTAGATTATCTTAATTTTTATGTGCCTCGTTTATCGAGTAGAAGTAGTCGCACGTTTTATTGCACCTTTAATAGAAGTAATGCCCTAAAGAGATCGCCTATCACGGTTGCTTGCTCCAACTTTAATATATTTGCGAAAGATTGTGACCTTAACTTCGATTCCTTAAAATGTATTCTAGGTAAAGCTGTTCTCGCGTTTAGCAAAAAATAGTTTATCTTTATCTAATTAGTTTATATATTTTTCTATATGTTTTTGTGCGCATCTGTACACTTATTTGTTTATTGTTTTTTATATATGTATTTTGTATTTTTTTCTTTTGCCTACTTGTGGCTTATGCTGTTTGGCAAATATATATCTATTATTATTATTATTATTATTATTTCATCAAAAATTCATACAATTTTCCGAGACTCGCCATAATGAACATGACAATTGTTGGAATTTGAAAAATAGATTTCGAAAATCTTTTTCTCGGACCATAAAGACGCAACATTTAGTTTTCGAATCAGTACATCGAGATCGCCATATCCTTTTTCGTAATTTTTCATCCTTTGTCGTCCCTTTCATCCTTGTCGTCCTTTTTCGTCCTTTTTCGTCCTTCATGCTTTTCGTCCTTTATCGTCCTTTTTCGTCCTTATTCGTCCTTTATTGTCCTTTTCGTCCATTTCGCACCTTTCGTTATTTTTCGTCCTTGTCGTCCATTTTCGTCCTTTTTGTAATTTTTAATCCTTTTCGTCCTTTATTGTGCTTTTCGTCTTTTTTCGTCCGTCTTCGTCCTTCTCCTCCCGTTTCGTCCTTTTTCGTCCTTTTCGCCCTATTCGTCCTTTTTCGTCCTTTTCTTCCATTTTCGTCCATTTCGTCCATCTCGTCCTTTTCATCTTTTTTCGTCCTTTTCGTAATTTTTTATTCTTCTTCGTCCTTTTTCGTCCTTTACGTACTTTTTCGTCCTCTTTATCTTTTTCGTCCTTTTCGTCCTTTTCATCCTTTTCGTCCTTTTTCGTCCTTTTTCGTCTTTTTTCTCCCGTTTCGTTCTTTTTCGTCCTTTTTCTCCCGTTTCGTTCTTTTTCGTCCCTTTCGTCCTCTTCGTCTTTTTTCATCCTTTCCGTCCTTTTTCATCCATTTCGTCCTTTTTAGTCGTTTTCGTCCTTTTCGACCTTTTCGTCTTTTATCGTCCTTTTCGCCCTATTCGTCCTTATTCGTCTTTTTTCGTCCCTTTTCGTCCTTTTCACCCTTTTCGTCCTCTTCGTCTTTTTTCGTCCTTCTTCATCCATTTCGTCATTTTTCGTCCTTTCCGTCCTTTTTCGTCCTTTTTCGTCCTTTTTCGTCCTTTTCGTCCTTTTCGACCTTTTCGACCTTTTCGTCTTTTATCGTCCTTTTTGCCTTATTCATCCGTATTCGTCTTTTTTCGTCCTTTTCACCCCTTTCGTCCTCTTTCGTCCTTTTTCTCCCGTTTCTTTTTTTTGTCCTTTTCGTCCTTTTTCGTCCTTTTCGACTTTTTCGTCCTTATCGTCCTTTTTCGTCCTTTTTCGTCCATTTCGACCATTTCGTGCTTTTTCGTCTTTTTTCGTCCTTTTCGTCCTCTTCGTATTTTTTCGTATCCAAGAAATTTTTATAATTTTAAGGTCATTTTTTCATAAACTCATTTTTTTATACTCCTCCTTTGTGCAAATTTCCTTTTTTCGACCTCCTTCAAAAATTACCCAAGGGGATTGTGTGTTTCAAACCGGATATTTCGAAAATCTTGGTCCGGGACCACAAAGACGCTATATATTTTGAATCAGCACATAGAGATTTACAGGTGAATTTTTTTTTGATTACTTAAAAAATTCCCACCATTTTCCCAGAATCGCCATTATGAAATATGACAATTTTTGGATTTTGAAAAATTGTATCTTTCAAACAGGAGATTTCGAAAATCCTGCTCCTGGACCATAAAGACGCTATAGTTTTCAGATGAGTACATCGATATCTATATCTTAGAATTTTTTATGGATTTGTAGGCCCCTTTTTCAAAGTCCCATTTTGTTTCCATACTCCCTCTTTGTGAAAATTTTGACTTTTTCCATCGCCTTCGGAAATTACCACAAGAATTTTCTTTTTTTTAGTTCAATCTGCAGAAACAATTCTCGACCCCATTTCTTCAAAACAAGTTTTGGATTTTGAAAAATTTGTCTCTGAAACAGGAGATTTGAAAAATCCTCCCTCTGGACCATTAAAGACGCTATAATTTTCGAATGAGCACGTCGATATCTATATCCTAGAATTTTTTATGGATTTTTATGCAACTTTTCAAAAAACTGATTTTTTTATACTCCTTCTTTATGAAAATTGCGACCTTTTTTCGATCACCTTCAAGATTTTTTATGCATTTCGATCTCCAGAAACTATTTTCGATTTCATTTCTTCAAAAATTCCTACGATTTTTCCAGAATCGCCAATATAAATATGCAGTTAGTTGGTTTTCAAACCGGATATTTCAAAAATCTTACCCCCAGATCATAAACACGTTATATTTTTCGAAGCAGCGCTTGGAAATCTATAGGTATCCTAAAATTTTTTCAGAATTATAGGTAAATTTTTCAAAAGCTCACTTTTTTTGTACTGTCACCTTATGAAAATGTCGGCCTTTTTTCGACCACCTTACCTAACACATTTTAACTTCCGAAATCTATTTTCGATTCCAGTTTTTCAAAAATTCCTACCACTTTTCCAAAATCGCCAAAATGAGACATACATTTTGTCAATTTCGAAAAATTTTGTGTTTCAAAACTGGATATTTCGAAAATCTTGCTGCGGGATCATAAAGACGCTGTATTTTTCAAATCACCAGAGATCTATAGGTATCATAGAATATTTCATAATTTTTTTCAAAAATTCCTACCATTTTCCCAGAACCGCCATTATGAAATATGACAATTTTTGGATTTTGAAAAATTTTGTCCCTCAAACAGAAAATTTCGAAAATCCTGCCCCTGTATCATTAAAGACGCTATAGTTTTCGAATGAGTACATCGATATCTGTACACTAAAATTTTTTATGGATTTGTATGCAACTTTTCCAAAAGCTCATTTTTATACTCCTCCTCTATGAAAATTTCTACTTTTTTCGACCACTTTCATGATTTTCTAAGAATTTCGATCTCTGGAAGCTATTTTCGATTTCGTTTCTTCAAAAATTCTTACGATTTTTCCAGAATCGCCAATATAAAAAAAATTTTGATTTTCGAACCGGTTGTTTAAAAATGTTACTCTTGGACCATAAACAAGCTATATTTTTTGAATCAGCACATGGAAATCTATAAGAATCCTAAAATTTTTTTATGGATTTTTAAGTATATTTTCCAAAAGCTCGCTTTTTTCTGTACTCTCAACTTCTGTACTGTTCGCGAATTCATTTCTTCAAAAATTCTTACCATTTTTCCAAAATAGCCAAAATGAAACATACAATTTTTTATTTTTGAAAAATTTTGTCTTTCAAACCGGATATTTCGAAAATTTTGCTCCGGGACGATAAAGACGCTATATTTTTCGAATCAGCACATTGAGATCTATAAGTATCCTCGAATTTTTTACAGATTTTGTCAAAAATTCCTACAATTTTCCCAGAATCGCCATAATAAAATATGACAACTTTTCGATTTTGAAAAATTTTATTTCTCAAACAGGAGATTTCGAAAATCCTGCCCCTGGACCATTAAAGATGCTATAATTTTCGAATCAGTACATCGAGATCCATTTCTTAGAATTTTTTATGGATTTTTAGGCAACTTTTTCAGAAGATCATTTTATTTCCATACTATTTGTGAAAATTTCGACCTTTTTTTGACCGCTTTCCGAAATTACCTAAAGAGATTTGTTTGTACAATTCGACTTCCAGAAACTATTTTCGATGACCATTTTTCCAAAATCGTCGTTATGAAATGTGACAATTTTTGGATTTTGAAAAATTTTGTCTGTCAAACAGGAGATTTCGAAAATCCTGTTCCTGGACCATAAACACAGGCTATATTTTTCGAAAGAGTACATGGAGATCTATAGGTATCCTAGAACTTTTTACGATTTTTAGGTAACTTTTCCAAAAGCCATTTTTTCCCGAATCGCCAATGTAAAATATGACAGTTTTTGGATTTTGAAAAATTTTGTCTGTCAAAAAGGTAATTTCGAAAGACGTTATAGTTTAAAATCAGCACATCGATATATACATCCTAAAAATTTTTGACGAATTTTCAAACAACTTTTCCAAATGGTTATTTTTTCTGTTATAAAAATTTCGACCTTCTTTTTGAGCACGTCCGAAAATTACTCAGAGTTTTTTTGTAGATCTCCAAAGCGATTTTCGGCTTCATTTCTTCGAAAATTCCGACTGTTTTTCCAGTATCGTCAACATTAAATGTGATAAATTTTAAAATATTTTTAGAATTTTGACTTTGGAGACCCGAAAATTTCGAAAACTTGTAGCTGCAGACGGAGACAGGAAATCGTGCACAACGCGTTCAAAAACATATTTTAACTCTTTCGAGGTCAAAAGGAATGCATTAATAATACACCAAAAATAGAAAAAATTCGCCAAAAATACACAAATCAGATGACGTCATCCCAAAGAAATCATCAAATCAACGTCAAAAAATCAATTTTTTTCCTTTGCAGGAATCCCGTCCGCCGCCCGCAATCGGTAGCGCGACTCAACCCGGGAGCATAGTGCACGCTTCCGGTGAGGTCGGCGAGATTTCCGGTCGTCGCGTGCCGACTGTCATTCATGCCTCCGTGAACATGATAACTATAACCTCGACATGTCCATCTTGGGCCGTTTCCTGTCTACGTCTACGTCCACATCCTCATCCTTTCACGTCGCCGAATCCGATACGTTTATACCATTTTCGTGATATTTTTTATGCATGCGACCGTTATTATTATTATTACACGCCGGCGAGGCAGTATTTTACTTTTAATTTAAGAAACGAGAAAGAAATACGAGACGATTAAAATCGTGCGCAAGTTCGCTTCCTTAAAAAAATTCTTTATTGGGACAGGGAGCCAGAGTTATGAGACAGATTACGTCATCACTTGGGGAACTTTCGGATTATCTTGCGGTGAGGACATGAGGCGAATGTGGAGGTTTAAGTGAGAGCCGAGATGCAAGTGGCGTGATTATCGGCTGATTATCGTCGGTCGTAAATAATTTTTTTGGGTTATTTATCGCGTTTAAGATAATAGGTGGTGTGATTCGGGCGAAATTTGTCATTCAAATAACTGATCACGAAAATCACGTGCGATAAGCGATAGACACAAAGCGGTGTTTTTAACGGCAATATTGGCTGCAGTTTCAACCCAGTTTATAACTATCGTAATAAAAAAAATTGGAAAGTTAATTTGCAAAAATCCGGAGAGTAACTCATAATTACGAAACTTCACTCGTTCAAAATTATCCACGCACTGTTCCCAATTATTCTGTAGACATATTTTGCTCTAAATTTAAACCCAACATTTTGTGTTTCGCCTGTTTCTTTCCAAACCACGCTCGTCGCGCACCGAACCGAACCCAAACGTTTGCGTATAACAATCACGAAAAGCCAATTTTTCTTCGACGACGAACAACAAGCGAAACATTTCCTCTTTACAACGATAAATTATTCCCGACACACTTACTACTTACTTCAATAATAACGATCTTCGCCGAACAAGTGCTTCTATTAATTTTTATTACAGCATTTGCTCGACGTTTCGTTTCTGACCACACCTTCGCCGCCAGCAACAGATATGATTTATAAATACTATTATAATAGAAGATAAACATGAATGAAAAAATTCCTTTCTTCTGCCTCACCGACAACAATCTGCACATTTTTCGACGATCTCTCGTCAAATCGCGAAGAAATCCGAAAAACCGATAAAGAAGTTTTATTGGTGTTAGAACCTCAAAAGTGGTTTTTATTTCCTAACTGTTGTTTTAATTAACGCAATCGTGTTAAACTTCCGCCTGATAAGAAAACTTGACAAGTTTGTACTAAATTAATCGGTGTTCTGCGAGGGGCCAGTTTTGGTCTCGTATTATTTATGTGAATAATCAATGATGTCGCATCAATAAAAAAAAACTGTATTTTTGGTTTCTACTTTTTTCTCTGTGCAAATTAAGATAGTAAACATCGTCCACACGTGACACAAATTACGTTGGCCACATTAACGACTACTTTTACCCACCCAGCTCACGTCTCTCTACGGTTTTCGAGTCTCAACTCTTGACAATAGACTTTATGGCTTTCAGATAGACCCATGATAGGAAAACACACACCCTACAACTTAATTTTACTATTCCGGACCAGATCTTATCGCCGCCATAAATCGACCTTTCAACGGACTTACTTACCACTCTCGAACAACCTCTGGCTCTTCAGGTTTTCGATGATGTTGGAAAGTCCGCTCTTCTTCTTACAATAATTGTCCTCTATCTTCTGCACGATGTACTTTTCGTCGCACAACAGATTGATGTTTTTGATCATGGTAGCGCGCCTACTGCCCGGGCACACACCTGAAAGAAGGCGTCATCGTCAGGAGGACACAACGCAAATCGGAACTGGAGGCAGGACTAGAAATTTGAAATATCGCATAAATATTTGGGAAGATGGACGTTTTAAATAGAACGAGATGCGGACCGAGCCGGAGCGGAAAGCGACGAGGTTTTCGCTGAAACTTTGACTCGAGCACATAGGTTAAAGTTAATATTATGACCTGACGTGACCTCTCGATCTAAAAATGTGCAGTTCAAAATAGCTGACACCTTTCAGTGGAAATGAAACATAAATCTGACCGGCGCCGCTCGAAATAGACCGCCATAAAACCGTAATTTTTCAGGAGGTGCGTGGGTCGGGATGGCGGAATGTTGGTTGCCTATGTTGTCGACGGGAGAGGAGTGAGATATGGGGCGGGAAATGCCGCTTCATTTGGTTGTAAGCAATGCGTGAAAGTTGTATATAAATGTGTTTCTGAGAAAATCCTCTTATTTGAGCTCTACTTGTTTTTGCCTATCTGTCTATTTTTGATCATGATTACCCTTTCTGCATTTTTTCGACCTATACCTATTACTTTTTACCCATTTTACCATCTTAAAAGCAAGCAGATCTAGATTAGAGACCTGGGGTTGATTTTAAATTAGTCTATGGGTATAGTAGAGAAATTGTGTAACAAAAATCTAAACCGAGAACTTGAAAAATCGAATAATCGAGAAATAAAAACATCAAGGAAAACAAAAAAATTAACGGATAGAACTTAAAAATTGAAAAATTAAAATAAGTATCGAAAAATTGAAAAACCGAGAAATCGAAACATCAAAAATGGAAAAATTGAAGAACCGAAACATTGCAAAATCGCAGAACTGAAATACTGAAAAACTGAAAAATGGAAGGAAAATTGAAAAATCGAAAAAGTGAAAAAATTCAAAACTGAAATCTTGAAAAACTGAAAAATGGAAAGAAAATTGAAGAATCGGAAAAGTGAAAAAATCCAAAACTGAAACATTGAAAAATTCAGAAATCGAAAAATTGAAAAATCACAATTGAAGAAAGAATTGAAAAATCAAGAAATAGAGAAATGGGAAAATCAAAAAATCAGTTAATCGAAAAATTTAGGAACGTCAAAAATTGAAAACTAAAAAATAAAAAAATTTAAAAATCGTAACAGTGAAATATCGTAAAGTTAATAAATTAAAAAACTGAACATTTTTGAAAAAAAAAATCGTATCAAAAACTAAAATTCAAAAAATCGAGAAATTGAACAATCAAAAAATCAAAACATTGAAATCCCAGTAAGTTGACAAATAGGAAAATTTAAAAAACAAAAATTTTAAAAATCCAAGAATTGAGCAACAAAAAAAATATAAGCCTGAAAACTCAGAAAATTGAATGATCGAGACCAAAAAATCTAAAATTTAAAATGTCGACAAATTGAAAAATCATGGAACTGAAAAATCCAAAAGTCGAGATAGTGAGAAATCTAAAAACCTAAAACTTTAAAAACTGAAAAATTAGAATATCGAAAAATTTAAAAACCGAGAAAACACAATATCAAAAATTTGAAAAATTGAATAAACGAAATATTGCAAAATTCCAAAGCTAAAATATTGAAAAACCTAAAAATGGAAGGAAAATTAAAGAATCGAAACAGTAAAAAAAACCCAAACTAAAACATTGAAAAATTGAGAAATGGAAAAATGGGAAAATAAAAAAAAATGGTCTAAAGAGTTTAGACAGTACTTCCCTCGCTATCGGAAACGTGACGAACTGCATGCCTATTACGTTTTTTTTCACATGAAATTCCAAAGCATTCGGTTTTGTAGTTCCTGATTAAATCAATAAAAGAAATTTCCACATTCATTAAATTTTTTGAGTCACCCTGTATATGCATATCCAAAAAATATGAATGGAATGACAAATTACAAGAAGAGACTCATCATATTTTGTAAATTTTAAATAGGATTATACGGCAAACTTTTGAGCTGACGTCATCAATTTTTTGGAGGGGACAAGCAAATTTATTTTGATCAAAAATTTATTATGCGCTTTATAACCTTAAAACATTTGCAAAATTTCAAAGCATTGGGTTCTGTAGTTCCTGATTAAATCAATAAAATAAATTTACGCGTTCATTAATTTTTGGGGTCATCCTGTATATGCAAATCCAAAAAACATGAATGGAATGATAAATCACAAGAACAGACTCATCATATTTTATACAATTTAGATAGGATTTATTCTGCAAAATTTTGAGGTGACGTCATCAATTTTTTAGAGGGGATAAGTAAATATATTGTGATTAAAACGGTCCTGGTTTAATAACAAAAAATATTGTTCGTCTATAAAACAAGCTCGTTTTAAACAAAGTATTCGTAAAAATATATGTCGTAAAAAAATTTACGTATGCTGGTCCCGACTGCGATTATGGTTTAAATATTTTTTAGAAAATCCTATCATGGATGTAGAAACATTTGTGACAGCCAAAGAGGTTTTTTTTGAGAAAATTATCTCTGAATTTAGACCAAATTGAAATAGACACTAGACAACAGGCACATTTGGGCAAAAGAAAGAGAAATTAGGGTTACGGCTTCAAATTTTGGACGTATTTACAAACTTAGACCGACTACAGCAATAGCTAAAACTGTGGAGTCTCTGTTTTACAGTACATTTAGAGGTAATAGTCATACATACTATGGACAGCAAAGTGAGGAAAAAGCTGTCAAGTGTTTTGAAATAAATAAAAATATAAAAACTGAACGGTGTGGCTTGTTTATTTCAAAACAATTTCCTTACTTGGCTGCTAGTCCAGACAGGGTTCTAGAGGATAGGAGTGCATTAGTCGAAATTAAATGCCCTTCACAATCGCAAGATTTGTCTTCCGAAGAAGCGGTTAGAAAAAAAATAAATTTTGTACATTGACAGACAGAGAATTGAAACTAAAAAAAAATCATGATTACTACTTTCAAGTCCAGGGACAAATGCTTGTTACGGGTATTTCACAAGTTTATTTTGTTGTATGGACACCCAAAGGAATAAATATAGAAAAAATTTATAAAGACGAAGAAATATATGTAAAAAGATGGCAGATAAACTTGGCAGATTTTACTTTGGCGCATTATTGCCCGAAATAATTGATTCAAGAAGAAAGAGGAACCTGCCTTTGCGAGAGATTTTTTTAAAATAAATAAAATTTGTTTCTATTTTTTGATGTACTTTAATAATTTATTAGGAGTACATTTTTCAACACCAAGACTTGAATATTTTTATTATAAATATATTTTGAAAATGATCTCTCGGCAAATGAAAACATATACGAGCACTTTTTCGAGTAAACAATGAAGGGAGAAGTTACTGGACGTAGGGCTTTTTTAAAACACCTCCTTTTTGGGATAAGTAGTAGATACACTTAGCTACTTATACGTGTTAAACAAAAGCTATATTTTATATATTTTTTATTATTATTATAAATATGTTTATTAGTTTTATTAATTAACAAAGCAAAATATATATTAACAATAATATTACAATGATTTTTTAGTAATCATGTGTATTGAATTCAGGATCCTGAGTGGAGTAAAAATATTATAGTTCCCCAGTTTTAATTCGGTTTTATAATAGGGTAAATGTGTACAAGAGTACGCACTTAGTGTAAAACTGTCAACAACTTTTTAATTTTTTTGGATAGACAAATTTTATCATATGGGTTCGTTATATACATGTTTAGAGATCAGATATATTTAATTGTACGTCCCAAGACCACTATATTTTAAGAGTAATTTCAATTTTTGTCAAGATGTGTAAATGCGCACTCTTAAACAGTTCATTGCACAAGAGTGCGCATTTGAACGCTTATGAGTGCGCATTACATTTTATGAAAAAATATTTGTTTCTAAGGTGAAAATAAATGGGAATAAGTGACTACAGACTACACATAAAACGGGAGACCTATTTCTTCGTACTCTAGGGGTCTTGAAAAGTCGAGAAAACGTAAAAATAGAGAGTCGGTCGACGGACTCAATTACAACACGCTCAGGAAGTAAAAATAAAAAAAAAAACACCATAACCACCACCACACAACTTGAGAAGCAGTACAAAGTAGTAGAGTTAAATAATTCATTATCGTATGATATGTATCTCCTAGAGCCTAGACTATTAGACTACGTATTGCAAGCAATGCGCAATCTTATACAATACCTCGCTGCGCACTCTTGTACATTTGTACATAACCTAATGTTTTCAAAGTTAAAAGCTTTTGATGGATAGAAAGTATAAAACTGTTAGTGTATAACGAGACCTTAAAAGTTACAACTAATGAAAATTATTACTGCAAAATAAAAGAACTGGTACGTACCTTACAAAAAACTAAAACTATGAGCAGAAAAAATTACATCCACACAACGTGTGAACATAAAATCGTCAGCGACCAAACTATAAACTATATTCAGGTCACTTTTGCACCTTTATCTCAGGTTTAGTATTAGATTCTGAATGGTATAACTTCATCTTACCCAGATGGCACTAATAAGCAGAAATCATCAGTGCGTACTCTTATACATATTCGCACTCTTGTACACATTTACCCTAGTACCTCATTGCGTAAAAGTTAATTTCCTTAACAATAGATTACTACGGCCGGTCCTGGCGGCTTGTTATAAAACTGAGTTCCTTGCCATAAATTAGAAAAATCAACCGAGAACTCTAACAATCAGCTTATGGTAGAGCAGGCAATAAGGGTTTTACCTGGAAAGTCGCTTCCCTAAATTTTAGTGGCGCTCTTATCGGCAAAGTACTGAACTAACTGCTCAAATTCTGTCGAATTGATACCCATTTTTTTCAATAATTGTTAGTTTTTATTAAAAACTCTGCTAACCAATAGATCATTAATTTTCCTCTGATATTCCTGTTAAAATTATTCGACGTATTTTGCATTAATTTGTGGTATATTTTGATTTGAATAAACACATTATTATTTAAACAAATTGTACCACTAACAAACATTTAATGACTCTGCGCCCTGTAAAAAGTGATGTTTTATCCATGTGCGAATTTTCAAGCGATTATATGATGGTTATGACTTAAAAAACTTGAAAAGAAAACATACAATGGTGCTTTTTTTACGATATTTCTCATCCATATTTTTTTAGTTGATTGAACTGGTCTCTGCGCTCTAGAACATGAAAAAAGCTGCAGTTTGATGTATGATACATCTACATTAATATCATTTTTTCATACAAAAAACCAAAAAAATATTATACCTCGTCTAGCGAGTCCCCTTAACCATTGCCTGGTTTGCCCTAACTGAATGCCCGTTTTAGGCCTCCCCGTAGGGCAAAGCGGGCAGTCGTAAAGTTTAAGTTATCTGCTTCTAACTTTTTTTTTAATAAACTTTCCGCAATTTTAGTTATTCATCATTGAAAAGTGTTAAATCAAGCATTATAATATAAAAATTTAAAGGATCTAGATTATCCATAAACTACTTTTTTAAACATTTTTCCTTATGGTGCCCCCTTTGGGCTCTCTTCCCCTAAATGAAGATCTCAAAGAAAACCAAACGTTGCGTACAATTTATTTTTCCTAAAATTTGCCTAAAGCGCTTATTTTGTCATTTTTCGGTCCTTAATCCCTGATTTTTATCGCCTATTTTAGGACCTATTTTGCCTTTTTACTTCCCGAGCGCAGGCTAACGAAGTACCGAGAGTCTGGAAAATGGCAGATTAACTCGCTACGCTCAACTGGTAAGTCTGGAAAACAATTCTTTTGAACATTTAGTGATTTATTTTTTATGAATCTGAAAAAGTCTTGAGTGCAGCAGTTTTTTTTTTAATTCGGGGGACTCTTGGGTATCCATGGAGATTTTTTTTGTAAATTACTTAAAAGAATTTTGGTGTTCTATTTTTGGAAAATTCTGACCTGACCTGTTTTTGAGTTAATTTTGGGAGCCCGTTTTTTTTGAAAAATTTAAAACAATCTTGAGGTTGGGAAGAATTTGAAAGTGCTTTGGAACCTCTCGTGTCTTTTCTTATAATAATTTAATTAAATGTCTTAAATGATACGTCATTTGTTAAAATCAAACTTATCTTAATAGGTACTAGCCCCAGCCGTCCCCCCCTATTTTGTTAGAGAATATGTCATTTGCCAAAATCAGTCTTATCCTAGCACGTACTAGCCCCACCCACCCACCCTCTCTTTTCTTAGAGGGTATTTCATTTGCCAAAATCAGCTTTATCTTACCAGGTACTATTCCCGCCCACCCACCCTGTCTTTTCTTAGAAGGTATCTTATTAGCCAAAATCAGTCTTATGTTAGCAGCTATTAGCCCCGCCCACCAACCCTCTCTTTTCTTAGAGGGTTTATCCTTTTCCCAAAGTCATTGTTCTGAAAAAATAAAAGGTGGATTTCAGTCACCATCGTTACTAAGAAATCAGAAAGTAAGCTGGAGGTATTCACGCATTGGGTACGTGCATTTTTTTTTTTTATTTTCATCATAAAGTATTTTTTTATTATTTTTTTGGATCTCCTGAAATTCCCGTACATTACGTAAGTTAATCTGCCATTTTCCAGACACCCGGTATAGTAATCGAGTCCATCAAACGAATTGCCACTTCTATATTATTTGCTCGACGTTTCATGACCTCTAGAGGAGGAAAAAAGTTGTCTCCCGTTTCCGTCTGTCTGTGCCGTGTCTGCATTGTATGTATATTAGAAATGTCATGTAGATGGTTAAATGCTAACTAAAATTTCGCTAATCATCCCCACCAACAATTTAATGACGTCATTTCTAAGAATTCTATGTTTATTTGATTTAACTGTTACACAACAATATGGTTCTAAATTCGCTTTGAGTTTTTCCCTAACCGTCCAAATTTTTACAAAAACATGATGTACGGTATAATAACAGTTTACCATTAGCGTAAGGCATCCCGGTATTTTTTGTTTAATGTGAAATCTTCTCGGGGATCCCAATTGTCTTTTTTAAAAAAGTTAAAACCTTGTCGGGGGCCCCAAATATCTTTTTTGTTTATTTAATATGAAATCTTGTCGGGGCCCCCAAATATCTTTTTTGTTTAATATGAAATCTTGTCGGGGGTTCCAGTTGTCTTTTTTAAAAATGTTTAACCTTCTCGGGGGCGCCAAACGCCTTTTTTGTTTAATGTGAAACCTTCTCGGGGCTACCAACTGTCTTTTTTAAAATGCAAAACCTTCTTGGGAGCCCCAAATGTCTTTTTTTTAATGTGAAACCTTCTCGTGTCTCCGAACTGTCTTTTTTTTAATGTAAAACCTTCCCGGGGGCGCCAAAAGTCTTTTTTTTTAATGTGGAATCTTGTCGGGGGTCCCAGTTGTCTTTTTTAAAAATGTTGAACCTTCTCGGGGGCGCCAAATAGTATATTATTAGCCAAGGTTGCAGAGCCAAGCATTCTAGACCGAGCGCAAATTAGAACCCGAGACGCGCAGCGTCGAGGGCTCTAAGCGCGAGGTCTAGAAGTAGCTTTGCAACCGTGGTTAATATACTATTTTTTTCACTAGTAGAAACCATAAGACAATAAACTGAAAAATAAACGTTCAATTTTTTGACGCAACATGATTTTGTTTTGATTTCTAATCAAACTTAATCTAAATCTTCAACACAAAGAAAACCGTTTATACTTGTCGCTGAGTTAATCATTTTATCTTCTACCGTCTACTAACTACCATGCGTATACTCAAGTAATGTTTGTAGCACACATTTGTTCATTTTTTAAGAAATAATCACATCAAACATTGCGTACATAACCTCAATTTTTCTTTTTGAACCCGTGGTAGCAAAAGTTGAATTTGCTACCACTAAATGAGTCGACATTTGCATGCGTCCTGGCTGCTAGTGAAAAAAAACTTTTTTGTTTAATGTGAAATTTGATGGGGCTTTTTTTTCAATTTAAAACCTTCCCGGGGGTCCCAAATGTCTTTTTTTTTAATGTAAACCCTTCTCGAGGGTGCCAAACATCTTTTTTGTTTAATGTGAAACCTTTTCGGGGCTCCCAACTTTCATTTTCAAAAATGTAAAACCTTCTCGGGGTCCCCATATGTCTTTTTTGTTTAATATGAAATCTTCTCGGGGGTTCCAGTTGTCTTTTTTAAAAATGTAAAACCTTCTCGGGGGCGCCAAATGTCTTTTTTGTTTAATGTGAAACCTTCTCGGGGCTCCCAACTGTCTTTTTTTTAATGGACAACCTTCCCGGAGCCGCCAAATGCCTTGTTTGTTTAATATGAAAAATTCTCCTGTCTCCCAACTGTCTTTCTTTTTAATGTAAAAGCTTCCCAGGGGCCCCAAATGTCTTTTTTTTTTAATGTGAAACCTTCTCGGGTCCCCCAACTGTCTTTTTTTTTAATGTAAAACCTTCCCGGGAGCGCCAAAAGTATTTTTTCTTTAATGTGAAATCTTCTCGGGGATCCCAACTGTCTTTTTTTAAAAATGTCAAACCTTGTCGGGGGCCCAAAATATCTTTTTTGTTTTAATATGAAATCTTCTCGGGGGTTCCAGGTGTCTTTTTTAAAAATGTAAAACCTTCTCGAGGGTGCCAAACATCTTTTTTGCTTAATGTGAAACCTTTCCGGGGCTCCCAACTTTCCTTTTCAAAAATGTAAAACCTTCTCGGGGTCCTCTAATATCTTTTTTGTTTAATATGAAATCTTCTCGGGGGTTCCAGGTGTCTTTTTTGAAAATGTAAAACCTTCTCGAGGGTGCCAAACATCTTTTTTGCTTAATGTGAAACCTTTCCGGGGCTCCCAACTTTCCTTTTCAAAAACGTAAAACCTTCTCGGGGTCCTCTAATATCTTTTTTGTTTAATATGAAATCTTCTCGGGAGTTCCAGTTGTCTTTTTTAAAAATGTAAAACCTTCTCGGGGGCGCCAAATGTCTTTTTTGTTTAATGTGAAACCTTCTCGGGGCTCCCAACTGTCTTTTTTTTAATGGACAACCTTCCCGGGGCCGCCAAATGCCTTTTTTGTTTAATATGAAAAATTCTCGGGTCTCCCAACTGTCTTTTTTAAAAATGTAAAAACCTTCCCGGGGGCCCCAAGTGTCTTTTTTTTAATATAAAACCTTCTCGGGAATCCCAAATATCTTTTTTTAATGTAAAACATTCTCGGGGTTCCCAACTGTCTTTTTTAAAAATATAAAACCTTGTCGAGGGCGCCAAATGTCTTTTTTAAAGAAGGCGAAACCTTCTCGGAGGGCCTAAGTGTCTTTTTTTAACAATTTTAAATCTTCTCGGGGCTCCCAACTGTCTTTTTTTCTATTACACTGTGACTAGTGCCGCCTGTATTGTTATTACACTATAGAGGCCATCACGAAAAAATAAAATTCTGCAAAATCAAATTTTATAATTTTTCAGAGAAACAGTATTTGTTGGACTGTGTTTCAGAAGCGAGGGAGGTTCGATCGAAACAACTTTCGACCAATTTTTTAGCCTAAAATCCGCTCTTTACTAATTAGTACTTAAGTGTCATCTCTCACTCGATTACACTTAATCAACAATACTTGTCAAAATCTGCTATTAAGGACTCAATTCAAACAAAATCAACCAAATCATCGTAGAACAACTAGACTTTGAACTTTGTAATTAAAAAAATAAAAATAGCTCTGTTTAACGCATCCCTAATCCCCGTAAGATTACGCTTCGTTATCAAAAAACGTCTGCGAACACCGTCTGAACTAATTATTTATTAAGCGACTGCACGAAAACGCGATTAGATTAGTAATTCAGACAGGTACAAAACTTTGACCTTTCTAGATCCGCTTTGATCGAAATCGAAAGATCAAGTAGTTTGTAGTTTAGTCACCGAAATGGGTAAATATTGATTGATAAGAAAGTTAATAGGCGATCGATACGGATAATGGCAATAAGGATAAGTCGGTCATGGAAACGCGAGCACTTGAAAAAGCCGGAACTCGGATTAGAGTTTTTTCCAAAGTTGCGAAATTTTTAGTCTAATTTTAGTGCAAATATGGCTTATCAGCGGTGAGTATAAAGTAAATTTTCGGTGTAAATATTAACTAAATGTAGATTTTAATCTGAGGTCGACGGTGAGATCATTCATGTTTTTAACAAAGAAACGTCTTAATAGCGATCCAGTAATAATAATTACAAAGCTCTCAATCCGGTGGATTGAGAGCTTTGTAATTCTCGTCTGAATGATTTATTTTTTTTAAATCGATTAAGTACGTACGCAAAAACTGAAATAATCAGACATAAATTTATTATTGTTTTCTTATCTGTTGTGTGAAAATTAAATGCCGAACTTAGATACTCATTTTTTTTAAGTGATTTTTTTAGTGTGATAACTACAATGACGATATTTTATTTGTTATGATGTATTGTTAGACATATATGATAATGAATCGCATTTATCCATCAATATAAACATGCAAATGGATGTACTTAATGAAAATCCGTGCTGTTTAACCCAGTTGTTTTACCAATAAAGCTGTGAGTTTTTATCATTTTTATCGTCTGGGTGAATTACCGCAGATATGCAGAGCGGTTCTGTGATAAGTAAGCTTTGACTTTAATTAAATATACATGTTTGATGCTCACATTTTCATGTTAGTTTAATACTTGTGAAGGTTTGTTTTATTTATTTTGGTATTTACTTTCTAGTTTATGTAATTTTCATGACAATACTTGGGTATCAAATTGAAAAACGCTCGTTTCTGAATAAAAGGACCTTGAAGATTATTATCCGTTTCGGAGACTAGAAAACGGGAGCCTTAATGTTTTCTTACGGCTTGAATTTGAACATTTCTTCGAAGCAAGTACGCAGAGCGTTGTCATGAAATTGGTGATACAATTATGTTTCTTATGTCAGAAATTCAAATTCTGACGATTTTTGTAACTTTTGTCAAAATGCATAAATCTTAAAGAATTTAAATTTGAAAAGTAGAAAAAATAGAATACAACAAGCAAAAGGGTAGTTTTTTTTAACAATTTATCTTTTTTTTTAATTTTATGACAATGTTTGCATCACCTGTGTTTAAAAATCAGTATCTCATTTATTTATAGAAATTTCGGAACGCGGTTTTCAACACCGTTTTCAGCTTACAAAACTCTAGACATCGTATCAAACACATTGTCGACTTTTTTTGTTGAAAAACAAACTTATTTTTACTGTATCTGTCATTTCCAACAAAAAGGTCATCAATTTATCTAATACGATGTTTAAAGTTTAGTAAGCTGCCAACAGTTGTTGAAACCGCATTCCGAAATTCCCATAAAGAATTGAGGAATTGATTTTTAAAAATACGTGATGCAAAAACTTCAACATAATTTAAAAAAATGGTCGAAAGTGTGGCATAAATAATACAAGGGGGTTCAGTCCGTACAAGTGCCGACAATATGAAATATATTTAAGCAAATAACCAACGAATAAAAAGGCTTTTCGAAAAATCGAAACATCAAGCAATCTAACAATCGAAAAAAAAATTGAAAAGTCGAAAATTTTAAAAACCGAAAAATCTAAAATCGAGAAGTCGAAAGATCGACAAATCCAAACATGAAAAAACTGAAAAAAATTAAAAATTCGAAAAACTGAAAAATAGAAATATCGAGGAACTGAAAAATCAAAAATTCGAAAATCAAAAAATTGAAAAATCCCAAAATTGGAATGTTGAAAAATTGAGAAACCGAAAACTTGAAAAATCGAAAATTGAAAAATAGAAAAATGTAAAATTTAAAAAAACGATAAATTGAAAAATCAAAACAGCAAAAAATTGGAAAATTCAGAAATCGGAACATGGAAAAACTCAAAAAGTAAAAAATTTATAAATGTTATACGTATTAAAAAAATTGATAAATCGAAAAATTGAAAAATTGAAAAATCGAATGATAAAAAAATCGAAACATTGAAGTCTCCTTCGATCGAGAAATCGAAAAACTGAAAAATAGAAATATCGAAGAACTGAAAAATCGAAAAATCGAAACAAAAAGTTTAAATAAAGCTTAATTGAAAAATCCCAAAAAGGAAATATCGAAAAATTGAGAAATCGAAAACTTAAAAAATCGATAAATCTAAAAATTGATCCATCAAAAAAATGGTAAAATCGAAAATTGAAAAATGTTAAATTTAAAAAATCGAAAAATTGAAAAATCAAAAACAGAAAAATAAAAAATTTAAAAATGCGAAAAATTGAAAAATTGAAGAATTGAAAAAATGAAAAATCGAGAAATTGAAAATTTTAAAACTGAAATGAAAAATTGGGAACTCGAAAAATTAAAAAATCCAAAAATTTAAAAATCGGAAAATTGAAAAATTGAAACAGCAAGAAATTGAAAAATCGAGAAATCGGAACATCGAAAAACTCAAAAACTAGAAAATTTTATATTAAAAAAATCGATAAATAGAAAATTGAAAAATCGAATGATCAAAAAATCGAAACACTGAATCTCGATAAGAAATCGAAAAATTGAAAAATCGAAAAATTTAAATATCGATTAATTGAAAAATCCCAAAATTGAAATGTCGGAAAATTGGGAAATCGAAAACGTGAAAAATCAAGAAATCTAAAAATTGATGCATCAAAAAAAATAGTAAAACCCAACATTGAAAAATCAAAAATCAAAAAATTGAAAAATCTAACATTTAAATATCGAATAAGTGAGAAATCGCAATATTGAAATATTGAAAAATTGAGAAATCGTAGACTTGAATAATCGAGAAATCCAAAAACTGATCCATCGACAAAATCGTAAAATCGAAAATTGAAAAATCGAAAAATGTAAAATTAAAAAAAAAACGATAAACTGAAAAGTCAAAACAGCAAAAAATTAAAAAATCGATAAATCGGAACATGGAAAAATTGAAAAACTAAAAAGTTGATAAATTTTATGTTAAAAAAATCGATAAATCCAAAAATTGAAAAATTAAAAAATCGAAACATTGAAATCTCCATAAATCGAGAAATCGAAAAATTTAAAACTCGAAAAACTGAAAATAGAAATATCTAAGAACGGAAAAATCGAAAAATCGAAAATCAAAAAATTTAAATAAGGATTAATTGAAAAATCCCAAAATTGAAACGTCGAAAAATTGAGAAACAGAAAACTTGAAAAATCGAGAAATCTAAATATTGATCCATAAAAAAAAACAGTAAAATGGAGAATTGAAAAATGTAAAATTTAAAAAATCGAAAAATTCAAAAAGCAAAAACAGAAAAATAAAAATTTAAAAAGGCGAAAAATTTAAAAATAGAAACATCGAAAAATTGAAAAATCAGAAAATTGAATTGAAAAAATGAAAAATCGAGAAATTGAAAATTTTCAAAACTGAAATGAAAAATTGGGAACTCGAAAAATTGAAAAACCGAAAAATTGAAAAATTCCAAAACTGAAATGAAAAATTGAGAAATCGAAAAATTAAAAAATCTAAAAATTTAAAAATCGGAAAATTGAAAAATTGAAACAGCAAGAAATTGGAAAATCGAGAAATCGGAACTAAAAAATTGAAAAATTTTATATTAAAAAAATCGATAAATCGAAAAATTGAAAAATTGAAAAATCGAATGATCAAAAAATCGAAACATTGAATCTCGATAAACCGAGAAATCGAAAATTTGAAAAATCGAAAAACTGAAAAATAGAAATATTGAAGAACTGAAAAATTGAAAAATTTAAATATCGATTAATTGAAAAATTGTCGCAAAATTGACAAATCGAAAACTTGAAAAATCGAAAAATCTGAAAATTGATGCATCAAAAGAAAATAGTAAAATTGAAAATTGAAAAATCAAAAACAGACAAATAAAAAATTTAAAAATGTCAAAAATTGGAAAACAGTAACATCGAAAAATTGAAAAATCGGAAAATTGAAGAATTAAAAAAATGAAAAATCGAGAAATTGGTAAATTCCAGAACTGAAATGAAAATTTGGGAAATCGAAAAATTAAAAAATCAAAAAATTTAGAAATCCGAAAATTGAAAAATTGAAAAATCTGAAATTTAAATATATCGAATAATTGAAAATTTCCAAAATTGAAGTGTTGAGAAATTGAGAAATCAAAAAATTGATCCGTAAAAAAAAAACGTAAAATCGAAAAATTGAAGAACTGAAAAAATGAAAAATCGAGAAATTGAAAAATTCCAAAACTGAAGTGAAAAATTAAAAAATCGAAAAAACGAAAAATTAAAAAATCGTAACATTTAAAAACCAGTAAATTGAAAAATTGAAAAATCAAGAATTTTAAAAGTTCAAAAACAGAAAACCCCAAAAGTCTAAAACCGAAAAATCTAAAACTCAAAAATTCGAAAAATTGAAAAATAAGTATTGGAATGAATGAAATATCAAAAAACTCAAAGACGGAAAATCGAGAAATCGAGAAATCAAAAAATCGAGAAATTTAATATTGAAAAATAAATATCGAAAAATTCAAAAATTGAATTGAAAAATTGCAAAATCCAAACAGTGATCTTGAAACCAAAAAATGGGAAAATCAAAAATCCATTAATCGAGAAATAGAAATCGAAAAATTAGAAATTTAAAAACGTTAGAAACTGAAAAATCGGAAAACTGAACATTAGAAAATTGTGAAATCGAAAAATGAAAAAATCTAGAAATCGGAAATTTGAAGAATCGAGAAACTGAAAAATCGAAAATCAAAAAAATTAAAAATCCATAAAAAAAATCGTAAAATCGAAAAATTGGAAATTCGAAAAATATAAAATTTAAAAAGAATGATAAATTGAAAAATCAAAACAGCAAAAAATTAGAAAATCGAGAAATCGGAACATCAAAAACTCAAAAACTAAAAATTTGAAAAATCACTTACATATTAAAAAAAATCGATAAATCGGAAAATTGAAAAGTCGAAAAACTGAAAAATCTAAAAATTGAAAAACCGAAAAATCTAAAATCGAGCGGTCGAAATATCGACAAATCAAAACATCAAAAAACTGAAAAAATTAAAAACTAGAAAAGCTGAAAAACGGAAATATAGAAGAACTGAAAAATTGAAACTCAAAAAAATTGAAAAATCTAAAATTTAAATATCGAATCATTGAAAGATCACAAAATTGAAATGTTGAAAAATTGAGAAGTCTAAATATTGATCCGCAAAAAAAAACCGTAAAATCGAAAAATCGAAAAATGTAAAATTTAAAGAATCGAAAAAGTGAAGAATTGAAAAAATGAAAAATCGAGAATTCAAAAATTCCAAAACAAAAATGAAAAACTGAAAAATCGAAAAATTGAAAAACCGAAAAATCTAAAACCAAGAAGTCGAAAACTCGAAATATCAAGAAAATACACAAAACTGAAAAACTAAATTGAAAAACTAAAAAATCCAAACGTGAAAAGTCCAAATCGAAAAATGGGAAAATCAAAAATCTATTAATTGAGAAATAGAAATCGAAAAATTGAAAATGTAGAAACGTCAAAAAATTGCGAAATCGAAAAATGAAAAAATCGAGAAATTAGAAATTTGAAGAATCGAGAAACTGAAGAATCGAAAAATTGAAAATAGGGAAAAATTGAAAATCGAAAAATTGTCTATCATTTCGATTTTTTCCAAAAATCAACACGGATTCATAAACCACAAATGGAGGAGAACATTATTTTATAAAATTTAAACAACATTTTACTGTTGTAAAGTTTGGGGATGAAAACCCGGACAGACGGCAGACAGGCAGACAGGCGAACACACGGAAACGGGAGATCTATTTTTTCGTACTCTGGGAGTCATGAAACGTCGAAAAACAATAAAACTGGCTTACGCTCGGAAAGTTAAAATAGTAAAAAAAACGACTTTATTTTCAATGGATCTACTTTCTGCTAAATATAAGCTTAATTTTACGTTAAATTAATCCTAAAATTACGTTTATCGATTAATGAAATTTCAAAGATTTGCATAAAGTGACTTTCAAATTAGTTTGGTGATTCACTTGTACTTGTGGAGTTAATTTTACAAAATTTGCTAAAAAGAGTTTCGTTTTTTTTTGGACCGCGGTGCTATGACGTCACATGCGACTTTTTTACGCATTTAGAAAGTACTTTGAACTTTGCAGAAAACCTACATTCAATTATCATCTGCGGTCTGAGCTATATGTTATCATTTAAATATTTAGATTCTAGATAGAGGAGAATGAATAAGTAAAATTCATGTACTTTCCTGTAGCCATTAATTTTTATGAAAATTTTACTGGTCAAGGTTCACATTTCAGGTGAGATTTATTCTAAACAACTTAAAGATGAGTAAGCAAATTTTGGTTAGCTCATTAGAGTAGTTTTAAAGTGCACCCAAATAATCAACTCAGCTGTTTGGTACATTGTTTGTGCAATAAAGTCACCCAAACACGAGCTGCATTTTCGTATTTTACAAGCGCCGAAACATTAAATCAAACTCATCGAAGTGGCACCCAAGCCTTGACTATTTTAGTAGTTCATTCACTTGCAATAAACGTTACTTAAGTAAGTATGCGCGGTGTTTACTTATCGTGGACTATTTCTCTGATGAAACCTCTATTTTCTCTCACAATGCTTTTACAGTCGTGAAAAATCCGGCGTCTGGGTTTCAATTTCCACGAAAAACGCGCTCGATTTTAACGCATCCACTGCCCGTAAGTTGGCATCAAATTCGCAGACAAGATTTATCTCAAGCAAACTTCACGCAACTTTCACAGGCAGCATGAAAAAACTGAAAAAAATTTAAAATTCGAAAAACTGAAAAATAGAAATATCGAGGAACTGAAAAATCAAAAATTCGAAAATCAAAAAATTGAAATATTGAAAAATGGAGAAACCGAAAACTTCGAAATTGAGAAATCTTCAAAAACTGTCCATCGAAAAACTCGTAAAATCGAAAATTGAATAAAAATGAAAATTAAATATCGAAAAATGGGAAAATCAAAAAGCCATTAATGAGAAATAGAAATCGAAAAATTGAAAATTTTAAAACGTCAAAAATTGAAAAATCGGAAAATTTAAGAGTCAAAAAATTGAAAAAACGTGAAACATCAGAAAATTGAGAAAACGAAAAATGAAAAAATATAGAAATGGAAAATTTGAAGAATCGCGGAACTGAAGAATCGAAAAGTTCAAAAATTCTAACACTAAAATACTGAAAAATTGAGTTATGGAAAAACTGAAAAAAATATCGAATAACTGAAAAATACCAAAAATAAAATGTTGAAAAATTGAAAACTTGAAAAATCGAGAAATCTAAAAATTGATCCATCAAGAAAAACCGGTAAAATCGAAAATTGAAAAAGGTAAAATTTAAAAAAACGAAAAATTCAAAAATCAACTAAAGAAAAATAATAAATAAATAATTGAAAAAATGAAAAATCGAGAATTTGAAATTCCAAAACTGAAATGAAAAATTAAAAAATCGAAAAATTTAAAAATCGAAAAACAGAAAAGTCTAAAACCGAGAAGTCGAAAACTGGAAATATGTATTAAGAAATTAAAACATCAAAAAAAAAACAAAAATCTAAAATTTAAAAATTCGAAAAATTGAAAAATAAATATCGGAAGGAATGAAATATCATAAAGCTCAAAAGTGAAAAATCAAGGAAAGCGAGAAATAAAAAAATCTAGAAGTTTAAAACTGAAAATTAAATATCGAAAAATTGAAAAATTGAATTGAAAAGATGAAAAATCCAAACAGTGAAAAGTCTAGAAATCGAAAAACGGGGAAATCAAAAATCCATTAATCGAGAAACAGAAATCGAAAAATTGAAAATTTAAAAACGTCAAAAATAAAAAAAATCAGTCGAAAAATTGAAAAATCATAAAACTGAAATATCAGAAAATTGAGAAATCGAAAAATGGAAAAATCCAGAAATCGGAAATTTGAAGAATCGAGGAACTCAAGAATCGAAAAGTTGAAAAATTCCAACACGAAAATACTGAAATATTGAGTCATCGAAAAATTGAAAATCAAACATCTAAAATTTAAATATTGAATAACTGAAAAATCCCAAAATTGAAATGTTGAAAAATTGAGAAATCGAACACTTGAAAAACCGAGAAATCTAAAAACGGATCCACCAAAAAAATCGTAAAATCTAAAAATTAAAAAAATCGAAAAATGTAAAATTTTAAAAAACGATAAAAATCAAAATAGCAAAAAATTAGAAAATCGACAAATCGAGACATCAGATTTTATATTAAGACCATCGAAAAATTGAAAAATCGAGAAACTGAAAAATCTAAAAATCTAAAAACCGAAAAATCTAAAATCGAGTAGTAGAAAAATCGAGAAATCGAAACGTGATAAAACCGAAAAAATTATAAACTCGAAAAACTGAAAAACAGAAGCATGGAAAAACTGAAAAATCGAAAAATGTAAAATTTAAAAAATCAAAAAATTAAAAAATTAAAAACAGAAAAATCAAAAATTTAAAAATCAGAAAATTGAAGAATTGAAAAAATTAAAAATCGAGATAGTGAAAAATTTCGAATCTGAAATGAAAACTTGAGAAATCGAAAAAATTAAAAATCAAATAATTTTAAAAACCGAAAAATTGAAATTTTTAAAAATCAAATGTTTGAAAAGTCGAAAAATTGAAAAACCGGAAAATCTAAAACCGAGAAGTCGAAAACTGGAAATATCGAAAAATCGAAACATCAAAAAATTAAAAAATCTAAAATTTAAACATCGAAAAATCTAAAATTAAAAAATTGAAAAATAAATACCGAAATGAAGAATGAAATGTAGAAGAACTCAAAAATTAATAATCGAGAAATCAAATAATCTAGAAGTTTGAAAATGAAAAATTAAAAAATCGAAACATCAAAAAAATTTTAAAATATAAAATTTAAACATCGAAAAATTGAATTGAAAAACTGAAAAATTGAATAGAAAAACAAAAGAATCCAAACGTGAAAAGTCCAAATCCAAAAATGGGAAAATCAAAAATCTATTAATCGAGAAATAGAAATCGAAAAATTGAAAATTTAGAAACGTCAAAAATTGAAAAATTGAAAAATTTTATATTAAAAAAATCAATGAATGAAAAAATTGAAAAACTAAAAAATCGAAAAATTTAAAAACCGAAAAATCTAAAATCGAGTAGTAGAATGATAGAAAGATCGAAACGTAAAATTTAAAGAATGGAAAAATTGAAGAACTGAAAAAATGAAAAATCGAGAATTGAAAAATTTCCCAGAGAAATTTAAACCGACAAATCGAAAAATCTAAAACCGACAAGTCGAAAACTCGAAATATTAACAAATGACACAAAACTGAAAAACTGAATTGAAAAACTAAAAAATCCAAACGTGAAAAGTCCAAATTGAAAAATGAGAAAATCAAAAATCTATTAATCGAGAAATAGAAATCGAAAAATTGAAAATTTAACAACGTCAAAAATTGGAAAAATGGAAAATTCTAAGAGTCGAAAAATGAAAAAATCGTAAAACATCAGAAAATTGAGAAATCGAAAAATGAAAAAATCGAGAAATCAGAAATTTGAAGAATGGAAAAATTGAAAAATTCTAACACTAAAAACCGAATAATTGAGTCATGGAAAATTGCAAATCGGAAAATTGAAAAACTGAAAATCGAAAAATTGTCTATAATTTCGATTTTTGTTTTCCAAAAATCAACACGGATTCATAAACCACAAATGGAGAAGAACATTGTGGTAGACAGATGAACACACGGAAAGGGGAGATCTATTTTTTCGTAGTCTGGGAGTCATGAAACATCGAGAAACATTAAATCTTCCTTACGCTCGGAAAGTAAAATGGTAAAAAAAGACGAAAAAATATTAGAAGGGGGACAATCCAGATTCTATTTAAATTAATTTTGCGTCCTCGAACTTCATTTTCAATGGATCTACATTCTGCTACGAGAAATGTGTTGCATAATTTTCAAGAAAGCTAAATGTAAGCTTAATTTTACGTTAAATTAATCCTAAAATTAAGTTTATCGATTGATAAAATTTCAAAGATTTGCATAAAATAGCTTTCAAATTAGTTTGGTAATTCACTTGTACGTATGGAGTTAATTTATTTCGTTTATTTCAGATATTCGGTGATATGACGTCACATGTGACTTTTTTACGCATCTAGAAAGTACTTTGAACTTTGCAGAAAACCTACATTCAATTATCATCTGCGGTCTGAGCTATATGTTATCATTTAAATATTTAGATTCTAGATAGAGGAGAATGAAAAAGTAAAATTCATGTACTTTCCTGTAGCCATTAATTTTTATGAAAATTTTACTGGTCACGGTTCACATTTCAGGTGAGATTTATTCTAAACAACTTAAAGATGAGTAAGCAAATTTTGGTTAGCTCATTAGAGTAGTTTTAAAGTGCACCCAAATAATCAGCTCAGCTGTTCCGTAGATTATTTGTGCAATAAAACCACCCCAACACGAGTTGCATTTTCGTATCTTACAAGCGCCCGAAGTGACACCCAAGCCTTGACTATTTTAGTAGGTCATTCACTTGCAATAAACGTTACTTAAGTAAGTATGCGCGGTGTTTACTTATCGTGGACTATTTCTCTGATGAAACCTCTATTTTCTCTCACAATGCTTTTACAGCCGTGAAAAATCCGGCGTCTGCGTTTTAATTTCCACGAAAAAGGCGCTCGATTATAACGCATCCACTGCATGTAAGTTGGCATCAAATTCGCAAACAAGATTTATCTCAAGCAAACTTCACACAACTTTCACAGGCAGCTGCCGACAATAGTTTGAAACTCACGCAATCTATCGAGCGCTAAAACGCGCCGCTCTCCCTCAAAAACACAAATACTACTCACAAAATCACCACCACACTCCTGCCACCATCGAAAAACCCGACCGAATAAAAAAATCGCCGAACTTTGTAAAAGCGAACGCTTATCGCGGCCGCTTTGTTCCAACTACAGGTAAGAAGGAAACACGTTTCTTATCAGGGGTCATACCTTATCTCTCGCTACGGCTGATATCAATGTGTCATAAGCATAAAGGTCACCATTTACGCACCTACCATTTCGTACCCACGATCCAAACGGCAATCCGACCAGTCGCATGCGACGATCCCACGAAAATTGATAACTCTTCGACGGGGAAAAATTTCGATCGGGCGACGCCTGCGCGCCGCCGCCAGCAGACGAATCAAGTAATCCTGCTGAAAGTTCCGGGAATAATCTCGACGAGCCAGCAGGATTCCCACCCCTGCTATCGATCGCCCGTTTGTTTACCAGAAATATGGTGAAAAATGAGTGAAAACAATGCGAACGACACGCTAGTGATGTTTTTCAAAGTCGTAGTGGTTATCGTGTTCGTGTACCCTTTCCTCCACTACGCCCTCTTCAAAGGCGACGACGTCCAGCCAGCCGAGAACAAAACCGAGCCTGCGACCAACGAAACAGAAGTGCCGATCGAGGTCAAGCCTGTGCCCGTGGTCCGGCAGCCGACATGCCCGGTGTCCTACCTACTCGTGATCCTTCAGGAGCTCTGCACGGATTTGCACTTGCAGCACGAGCAGTGCACTCCTGAGGACTTCTACGACCTGGAGAAGCACAAGCTGCCGAGGAACAACGCCAAGAACACGACGGGGGAGCCGAGGGGGACGATCGTGGGGTGCGTGGCGGCGGGGTTGCTGCTGACGTCGCTGGGGGCGGCGTTCCTGGAATTGTACAAGGCGAAGAGTCACACTCCGGTCAAGAACACGAAGCCTATGATCAGCAGGAAGTGCTCGTTGGCCGATTTGACTGTTTTGAAGCACAACAGAAAAGAGTTGGTGAGGAGGGAGTCCATTATGGAGATTCCGGAGACTGGGGGCACTTTAAAACCACTGGGTAGGAAGGTGTCGAGACCACCTTTGCGTTTAGATTAAGGTAGCGCACTTGGTGGTGTGTTTGTTGTGTTTTCTTGATGTTGATATTTTTAGGGTGTTTATGTGATATAGTTTTAAGGCGGGAATGTTTTGAGGTATTTGTGTTTTTTTGATGTTGTTTTTGCTGGTTTTTCTTTTCCCGATAATAAAACTAGCGTTGAACGGGAGGGTTTTTGTGATACCTGTCCAAATTAGTGGTATTTAGTGATATGCTTTTCCTATAAATTATCATTATCACACACAAAAATTTAAAAAAAAATTGTAGGTTGGTAACATGTTTCTAACTAATTAATTAATGTCGTAATACTAGAAGGTCGCGCCCTTTAGGTGACAAACATTAGAGCTGATTAAATTCATAAGACAGATAGCGACTTTCGATAATTTAATTGATAATATTCATTATCTGTTATTACGTGTTTAAATATCAAATATTTCTTAAAAACAAACTACACTCATTTCGCAAAAAATATATAAAATTTTGTTTAATATATTGTAATACACATATTATGTGAGTTGACACATTAATGATAATGTGTCCATTTATATTTCGACTAATTATAATGTAGTAATTTAAAAATGTTACGCTCTTTATGTGTTGAACAATGGAACAAACTAAACAATTAATTTTTTAGAGAAAATAATAATTATGTTTTTCATCCTCTAGTTGAGATAGTAACCAGCAAACAAAATTATTTTTTACGTATCTGGTATCATTCTGAATAATGTCCCAAATTAATCTTATTTTTAAAATTCCACGAAACCATCAAATTTTTATGCGTAACACCGAGATTATACAAGAGATAACAACGATTTATTCATCCCCCCAGTAAATTGGTGACGTCATCTCATTTTGCATGGATTGCCTCGAAACGATTTTACATAATAATGTCATTTCTGCTTGTTTTTCTTTATCATTGAATTTGGAATTAACGCACCTTGAGAACTAATACAGACTATTTAATAACTTAAACTACATCTTCACTACAAATCAGTCTATTAATTTTTGATAAAAAAAAGGACAAATATTTATCGTCTGGCATCAACAACAGAAATTTCCACCTGATCTTTATTAAAAAAATATGTACGTACTACTATCAGATAAAAATGAACGACTGCTGAAAATTATACAGTTGAAAATCATATCTAATCTTCGTGCATGTTCAGGTAAATTAAAAATATTTCCCTGCGGCGCGGGCAACAAAGTTTTATTATGCATTGCTTTTACGTTTTCTCGACCTTTCGTGACCCCTAGAGTTCGAAGAAATGGATTTCCCGTTTTCGTCTGTCTGTCTGCCGTCCGGATTTTTATTAAACAGATAATCTCCGAAAGTACTGAGCCGATTGTTGTCAAATATTGTATTTATATTAGAAATATCATGTAGATGGTCAAACGCTGACCAAATTGTTTCTAATCATCCCCATGAACGACGTGATAACATCCCCTCAAATGTTTTCATAATTAGTGGGGTTTAAATTTTTAAAATAACATACTTGTGGACTTTATGACTCTGTTTTCAAATTTTTTCCGAGGGATTATAAGGCGAATTCTTCTTTTAGTTTTTCAATACTTTAATCTCTCGATTTTTCAATTTTTCGATTTCCTAATTTTTTCAGTTTTGGGATTTTTCAATTTGTCTTCGATTTTTCAATTTTCCGATATTTAGACTTTTTACTTATTGGATTTCCAGATATTGTACATTTTCGATTTTTCAATTTTTCGACTTTTTCTATATTTTATTTTACAATTTTAGATCTTTTGATTTTTCAGTTCTTGAATATTTCTATTTCTTAATTTTTCGAATTTTTATATTTTAGATTTTTCAGTTTTTTGATGTTCTGATTTTTCAATTTCACAGTCTTACATTTTTCGATTTTTCAGTTTTCGATTTTTAAAATTTTTGATTTTTCGATTCAACTTTTTGATTTTTCAGTTTTTCGATTTTTCGTTTTTTATACTTTTAAATCTTTGATTTTTCAATTTTTAACTTTAAATTTTGGGTTATTTCGATTTCTCGACTTTTCTACTTTTCGACTTTTCAAAATTTCCACTTCTCTGTTTCAGTTTCTCATTTTTTTAATGTTACGGTTTTTTGATTTTTAAATTTTTCAATTTTTCAGTTTTCCGATTTCCCAATTATTCGTTACTTCACTTTTGGAATTTTCGATTTCTAGATTTTTCGGGTTTTTGATTATTCGTACTTTCAATTTATCGACTTTTTAAATTCAGATTTTTGAACTTTTTGTAATTTTTGATTTTCAATTTTTCGATTTTTGACTATTTCGATTTCCTGATTTTTTTATTTCTCGATTTTTCAATTTTTCGACTCCTCTATATATCATTTTTTCAATTTTTTGATGTTTTGATTTCTCGGTTTTTTGATTTTTCGCCTTTTTGATTTTTCAGTTTTTAGATTTCCCAAGTTTCGTCTTTTCAGTTTTGGAATTTTTCGATGGATAGATTTTTTTTGATTTAGCAATTTTTGTTTTTTTTTTTTAATTTTTCGATATCTTGATATATGAACTTTTTTAATTTTAGATTTTTACATTTTTTGTAATTTTTAATTTTCAATTTTTCAAGTTTTCGATTTTTCGATTTTGGACTACTTCGATTTCCTGATTTTTCTACTTCTCAACTTTTCGATGTTTTGATTTCTCGGTTTTTCGATTTTTCGACTTTTCGATTTTTCAGGTTTTAGATTTCCCAAGTTTTAGTTTTCGAATTTTTCAATTTCCCAAATTTTCTGTTTTTCGATTCTCCACTTTTCCACTTTTTCAATTTTTCGGTTTTTTGATTTTCCGGTTTCTCGATTTTTTCATTTTCGATTTTTAAATTTTAGATTTTTCAATTTTTTGATGTTTCGATTTCTCGATCTCTCGATTTTTCGGTTTTTACACTTTTAAATTTTTGATTTTTCGATTGTTATTTTTTCGATTTTTCGATTTTGGGCTATTTCGACTTATCGACTTTTCAAATTCCCAATTTCTCTGAGTTTTCAATTTGTCTTTGATTTTTCAATTTTTCGATATTTAGACTTTTTACTTATACGATTTCTAGATTTTGTACATTTTCGATTTTTCGATTTTTCAATTTTTCGACATTTTCTATATTTTTTTTTACAATTTTAGATATTTCGATTTCTCGATATTTCAGTTCTTGAATATTTCTATTTCTTTTTCGGTTTTTCAGTTTTCGAGTTTTAAAATTTTTAATTTTTCGATTCTTCAAATTTTTGGTTTTTGAGTATTTCGATTTTTCGTTTTTCATACTTTTAAATTTTTTATTATTCAATTTTTAACTTTAAATTTTGGGTTATTTTGATTTCTCGACTTTTCTACTTCTCGACTTTTCAAAATCCCCACTTCTCTGTTTCAGTTTCTCATTTTTTTTAATGTTACAGTTTTTTAATTTCTCGCTTTTTCGAAGTTTTGGTTTTTCGAGTTTTAGATTTTTCGATTTTTCAGTTTTCCGATTTCCCAATTATTCGTCACTTCAGTTTTAGAATTTTTCGATTTCTAGAATTTTCGGTTTTTTGGTTTTTCATTTTTTCGATTTATCGACTTTTTAGTTTTAGATTTTTAAACTTTTTGTAATTTTTGGTTTTCAATTTTTCGATTTTTGACTATTTCGATTTCCTGATTTTTCAACTTATCGACTTTTCCATTTCTCGATTTCTCCATATTTCATTTTTTCAATTTTTCGATGTTTTGATTTTTCGATGTTTTGATTTCTCGGTTTTTTGATTTTTCGCCTTTTCGATTTTTCAGTTTTTAGATTTCCCAAGTTTCGTCTTTTCAGTTTTGGAATTTTTCGATTGCTAGATTTTTTTTTGATTTAGCAATTTTTGTTTTTTTTTTTCAATTTTTCGATATATTGGTATATCAACTTTTTTAATTTTAGATGTTTGTATTTTTTGTAATTTTTAATTTTGAATTTTTCAAGTTTCCGATTTTTAGATTTTGGACTATTTCGATTTCCTGATTTTTCGACTTCTCAACTTTTCGATGTTTTGATTTCTCGGTTTATCGATTTTTCAATTTCTCAAATTTTCTGTTTTTCGATTCTCCACTTTTCCACTTTTTCAATTTTTCAGTTTTTTGATTTTCCGGTTTCTCGATTTTTTCATTTTCGATTTTTAAATTTTAGATTTTTCAATTTTTTGATGTTTCGGTTTCTCGATCTCTCGATTTTTCGGTTTTTACACTTTTAAATTTTTGATTTTTCGATTTTTTAATTTTCCATTTTTCGATTTTTTGATGTTTCGGTTTCTTGACATCTTAGTTTCTCGATTTTTCAAGTTTTCGATTCCTCAATTTTTTAACATTTCAATTTTTTTATAATAAAACATACAGGCCGAAGATTCATTCATAGTCTTTAAAAAAGATTCTAGAGGTTCCCAAGCTTCTCTCAAAACCTTTCAAGAATAGAACTTCAGGTGCCTGAAGATTCTTTCAAATTCCCAAAAAAGACACTAGGGGGTTCTAAAATTCTTACAAAATTTTTCAAAAAAATCAAACATTAAGCGCCGCAGATTCTTTCAAACATTGTTATCCCAAGATTCTTTCAAAATATTTAAAACAAGACACTCGGTGCCCTCAAACTTTTTCAAAAACAAAAAATCGGGAGTTGTGAAATTTTTTGTATTTTTTTTTTATGAAACCAAAAGGCCTTGAAGTTGCTTTCACATTTTTAAAAAAGACCATCATAGTTGTCCAAAAGATTCTTTACAATTTTTAGAAATAAAGACATTATGGATCCCCAAGACTCTTCTGCATTCTTAAAGATACTAGGGACTTCCACACTCTTTAAAACAAGAAGTAAAAAGACTTTGGGGCCCCAAGATTCTTTCAAATTCTTGAAAAAGACACTAGGAATCCACAATCTTAAAAAAAAAATAGTAAGGACCGTAAGATTCTTTGAAATCTTAAAAAAAAACACCCAGGGTGTTCTAAGATTCATCCAAATTTTTTCAAAACATCAGATGCCCGAAAATTCTTTCATAAAAAAAAAAATTATTTCAATTTTTTTTAAACTCGGAGCTCCTAGGATTCTTTCAAACTTTTTCAGAAACGCAATGGCAGGAGTCACAGTTTTCCGAAAAATTCGAAAATTTGATTATGCAATTTTTTCTTAAAACTTCTATAAGTTATAATAAAGATGTGTCATTTAAGATACGATTTATTAAGTAAAATTTTGAATGACGTCATCAATTTTTTGAAGTGGTATAAACGAATAAGTTTGGATTAACGACTTAAATGCTTACGACAACCTTAAAAAAGCCTTCAGTTTTGCAGTTTCAAAGTTAAATTGTAAAATGTTATTATAAAAATTTGGATGGTTGGGGTAAAAAGTCGAGGCGGATTCATAAACTTCACGTATAAGGAGTATGTCATTTGATAAAATTTAAGTACATTTTTTCGTATTGAAAACAAGTGATATAAGAAAACACAATTCGTAAAATAAAAAAAAATGTGTCTTACACTATTATCCTGAACACACACGTTCAACACAACAAAGTCATAACAAATAGTCGAAGCAACTAATAAAATTAATTTGAATGACACAAAGACAATAATAAAAGGAGTAATATTTTTGTACATGATGTCAATATCTGAAGTCTGAATTACTCACACATGATTTCATAAACTCTCATTAACAATTTAATAACAAACAGTAAACCGTTAGTTGTTAAGGACCCTTACAATTTTCTGAAAATAAAAACATTAACGGGAATTAGAACTCAACGTTATTTAATTTTTCAATAATATCAAAAAATTGTTTAAAAAAAAAACACAAACATTTTTTATTTACGATTTCATTGTATTTTATGAACATGAGTGGGTTAATTAATCACATAAAATGAGTACAATGACGAATTATTCCATACTTTTTCGCCAATTAAGGTACAAAACGTTCCACGATGTATTTGTTAACGATATTACAATATTAAAATCGAAGGTTGCTGTGATCCAACGACATTTTAAATATCAAAGCGCATATCAAGGTAATTTATTTAAAACGAAACTAATAAACAACAAAGAATTATTATAAACATGAGCCCGTCGTGTACTTAATCTTGCAAATAACAATTAATTACTAACTCTTAGATCGCAACAAAATACCTTCACTCCTTGGGTGATGAATTGATGATGGATGATCGATGTCTGGTAGCACAGAAAACGGTTGTCGTGTCCGAACAAAATAGATCATTTACTACTAAAACAACTATTATTGCACAAATGTTTATAAACTAAACCGGAAATTAGCTATAACGAAAGCAAACAAAATCGACATCGATGAAGTGTCTAATTTTGACGTATCGGACTGGCACTGCCTACTTTGTTTCTTTTGATGGTGGAAATTGCGCCTTATAAACAAAATAAAAATAGAAAATAAAACTTGGCGGTTAATTTAGTTCAATTTGAAACGACTTTAGTGTCGGAAAGTTGGCCACCTTGTGAACTTTGTGCATCTATAGCAACTTTACCTACACATTTTTGGTTATTTGGTCGTTTTTAAACGAAGTGTCAACCACAAACTTACAAAGAATATAGACGGGATGTTTTTAGACAAATCTAGTAATTTGGTTGGCAACCAATTTCGTAGATGCAAAGATCCCTAACGAAAAATGATTAAGTTGAATTGATGTAAGGTTAGAAAATGTGACAAAAACTGTAATAGTTGCTGTTCCCGCTGACGTTGCTCTTAGAGCTGAAAATTATCGTTTATAAACTCAATTTACCATTTTAGAGATGTTTTAAGTTTCTTGTTACCGAAATAAGTCTACATATATTAAGAAAAAAACGGGAAAATGTAGCCCCGCCCACCCACCCTATCTCAATTGTGATGACTTTTTTTATTCGTCGTGAGACAAGAAGGCGGAGCTTAACTGCAAAATACTCATTTCTTTACAAAAATTTACCATTTTAAACCTGTTTAGGTTTCTAAGAATAAAAAAATCATCATAATTGAGATAGGGTGAGTAGGCGGAGTTCATATTTTGTCTTTTTTCTTAATATACATGGTATTAACTGAACAACACGATACTCAAAAACATGTCTATAATTTCTTGTAAAGAAATAAGTATTTTGCAGTTAAGCTCCGCCCCCTCGGTTCACGGTGAATAAAAAAAATCATCACAATTGAGATAGGGCGGGTGGGCGGGTTTACATTTTACTTTTTTGTTGTAATATGTGTAGACTCCTTGTTACAGCATGAAAATTAAAACATGTTTTTAATTTCTTGTAAAGAAATAAGTATTTTGCAGTTAAGCTCCGCCCCCTTGGTTAACGGCAAATAAAAAAAAATCATCACAATTGAGATTGGGCGGGTGGGTGGGTTAACTATTTTGCCTTTTTGTTTTAATATGTGTAGAATTCTTTTTACAACATGAACCTTAAAATATGTGTGTAATGCAAAATTTGAAATATGGATTCTGGAATTAGGCTCCACCCCATAATTGCAAAATGCATATTTCCTTGCAAAAATGGACCATGTTTTAAGTTGCTTGTTGGGAAAAGATGGCTATGTATATTAAGAAAAAAAAATGCAAAATATAGGCCCCACCCACCCGCCCTATCTCAATTCTAATGATTTCTTTTTTTTGTCGTTAACCGAGGAGCAGAGCTTAATTGCAAAATTCATATTTCCTTACAAAAATTTACCATTTAAAACCTGTTTTAGGTTTCTAAGAAAAAAAATCATCACAATTGAGGTGGGGTGGGTGGGCGGGGTTAATTAATTGTCTTTTTTCTTAATGTACATAGTATTCTTTGAACAACACGATACTCAAAAACATATTTTTAATTACTTGTAAAGAAATAAGCATTTCGCAATTAAGCTTCGCCCCCTTGGTTCACGGCGAATAAAAAAAATCATCACAAATGAGATCGGGTGGGTGGGCGGGCTTACATTTTGCCTTTTTGTTTTAATATGTGCAGACTTCTTTTCACAACATGAAACTTAAAATATGTTTAAGTTTGAAAATTTGTATAAAGAAATATCGATTTTGCAATTGGGCTCCACCCTATAATTACAAAATGCATATTTCCTTTCAAAAATGTACCAATTTAACCACATTTCAAGTTTCTTGTTGTGACAAGATTTATTAAGAAACAAAAGGTAAAATATAGGTCCCGCCCACCCACCCTATGTCAATTGTGATGATTTTTTCATTGGTTGTCAGATCGAGGGACAGGGTTTAAATGCAAGATCCATGTTTGTCTGGAATTTAAACATGTTTTAAGTTTCTTGTCCGGAAAAATCGACTGCGTATACTAAGAAAAAAAGGCAAAATATATGTCCCGCCCCCCCACCCTATCTCGATTCTGATGATTTTTTTTATTCGTCGTAAACCGAGGGGCGGAGCAAGATCCATATTTGTCTGGAATTTAATAGTATATTAAAGAACGAGTTTCATACGGCAAATATAAAGGATGAGTGCCACAATAGCCTTACGAACGAGTTATTTATACTATTTTTTCTATCGGGCACGTTTTTTCGCAAAATTAACTTAATTGAAATTTGCGTTTTTTTAAATCTGGGGAATTTTGTCGTGGTTGATGATGGGTTGGTCTGAGTTGAACCACGAAATATTTGAAGATCGAATTTTCACAACAACAACTGTAATTCGAATCAATTCGAGTTAAAATTGGTTAAAATGTCTTGTGAAGAAGTTTGTGAAGTCCTTACGCCTCCCGAAATACGGGAAATTTTAATTTGACATTTGCCACTGACATTCAACTGACATTTCTCGTCATGGCTACCAATCTTACCGATCTAAATTACACCAGATCTATTTTAGAACCCCTGTCCGCTATTAACGAACCGCTATGACGTCATTTGGGTGCTTTAATAGCTCTATTAGAAAATCGAAAAATGTGCGCAGTAGAAAAACATGTTTTTAATCTTAAATTTTACAAAGAAAACTAAATGTATTAATTAAAAAAGAAAACCGAAAAAGAAGCTAAACTCATCCGTCTCGATCTCAAACGTGAGGAATTTTTCATTCGTTCTCAGAGCCAGGGGCGGGGCGTAATTGCAAAATCGATATTTTCCCGATGCAAATTTACAATTTTAAAAATGTGTTGTTTCTTGCTGTGAAAAGACGACTGCGTATATTAAGAAAAACAGCAAACTATAAGCCCCGCCCACCCACCCTATCTCAATTGTGGAAATTAATTGCAAATTCCTCTACAATAAATTACCACGGAAGACATGTTTTTGAGTATCGTGTTATTCAAAGAATACTATGTATATTATGAAAAAATTAAAGCCAAAGATTAAGCTCCATCCAGACCTGCTTTGATCTAAATATTAATGAAGTTTTCATTAGTTGCCACACCTAAGGGAGGAGCCTAATTGCCAAATCCATATTTCCTTACAAAATTGTACCATTTTAAATGTGTTTTAAGTTTCTAAGAAAAAAAATCATCACAATTGAGATGGGGTGGGTGGGCGGGGTTTATATATTGTCTTTTTTCTTAATATACATAGTATTCTTTGAACAACGCGATACTCAAAAACATGTTTTTCATTTCTTGTTAAGAAATAAATATTTTGCAGTTAAGCTCCGCCTTGGTGCACGGCGAATAAAAAAAATCATCAGAATTGAGATAGGGTGGGTGGGCGGCTTAGATTTTGCCTTTTGTTTTAATATTTGTAGATTTTTTTTCACAACATGAAACAAAATATGTTTAAGATGGAAATTTTGTATAAGGAAATATCGATTTTGCAATTAGGCTCCACCCCATAATTGCAAAATGCATATTTCCTTGCTAAAATGTACCATTTCAACCATGTTCTAAGTTTCTTGTTATGAAAAGATACCTACGTATATTGAGAAACAAAAAGCAAGATATAGGCCCCGCCCACCCACCCTATCTCAATTGTGATGAATTTTTCATTGGTTGTCAGATCGAGGAGTGCGGTTTAATTAAATGCAAGATCCATGTTTGTTTAGAATTTAATAGTATATTAAAGAACGAGTTTCATAAGGGAAATATTAAGACACGAATTCAAATTTATAGAAAGAGGCGAGTTATATAAAGGATAAGTGCCACAATGGCCTTATGAACGAGTTATTTTACTATTTTTTCTACCGCGCACGTTTTTCCGCAAAATTTACTTAATTGAAATTTGCGATTTTTTTAAATCTGGGGAATTTTGTCGTGGTTGGTAATGGGTTGGTCTCAGTCGAACCACGAAATATTTTAAGTTCGAATTTTCACAACAACAACTGTAATTCGAATCAATTCGAGTTAAAATTGGTTAAAATGTCTTGTGAAGAAGTTTGTGAAGTCCTTACGCCTCCCGAAATACGGGAAATTTTAATCTGACATTTGCCACTGACATTCACCTGACATTTCTCGTCATGGCTACCAATCTTACCGATCTAAATTACACCAGATCTATTTCAGAACCCCTTTGGGTGCTTTAATAGCTCTATTAGAAAATCAAAAAACGTGCGCGGTAGAAAAACACGTTTTAAGTTTCTTGTCCTGAAAAGACGACTGGGTATACTAAGAAAAAAAGGCAAAATATATGCCCCGCCCACCCACCCTATCTCGATTCTGATGATTTTTTTTATTCGTCGTAAACCAAGGGGCGGAGCTTAATTGCAATATCCTAATTTTTCTACGAGAAATTACCATGTAAAATACTTTCTTCGTCTTAAGTTTTACAAAGAGAAATAAATGTATTAATTAAAAAAGAAAACCAAAAGAGAAGCCCCACCCATCCGTCTCGATCTTAAACGAGATGAATTTTTCATTCGTTGTCAGACCGAGGGGCGGAGCGTAATTGCAAACTCGATATTTTTCCTATACAAATTTACAATTTTAAAAATGTGTTGTTTCTATCTGTGAAAAGGCGACTGCGTATATTAAGAAAAACAGCAAACTCACCCTATCTCAATTGTGAAAATGAATTGCAAATTCCTTATAATTTCTCTACAATAAATTACCACGTAAGACATGTTTTTGAGTATCGTGTTATTCAAAGAATACTATGTATATTAAGAAAAAATTAACGCCAAAGATTAAGCTCCACCCATACTTCCCCTGGTTTAAATAGTAATGAAGTTTTATATCGTTGGCAGACCTAGGGGCGGAGCCTAATTGCGAAATCCATATTTCCTTACAAAAATTTACTATTTTAAATGTGTTTTAAGTTTCTAAGAAAAAATCATCACAATTGAGATGGGGCGGGTGGGCGGGGTTAGATTTTGCCTTTTTGTTTTAGTATGTATAGATTTCTTTTCACAACATGAAACTTAAAATATGTTTAAGATGGAAATTTTGTTTAAGGAAATATCGATTTTGCAATTAGGCGCCACCACATAATTGCAAAATGCATATTTCCTTGCAAAAATGTACCATTTTAACCATGTTTCAAGTTGTGTATATTAAGAAACAAAAAGGTAAAATATAGGCCCCGTCCACCCACCCTATCTCAATTGTAATGAATTTTTCATTGGTTGTCAGATCGAGGGGCGGGATTTAATTAAATGCAAGATCCATGTTTGTCTAGAATTTAATAGTATATTAAAGAACGAGTTTCATAAGGGAAATATTAAGGCACGAATTCAAGTTTATAGAACGAGGCGAGTTATATAAAGGATGAGTGCCACAATGGCCTTATGAACGAGTTATTTTAGTATTTTTTCTACCGCGCACGTTTTTTCGCAAAATTTACTTAACTGAAATTTGCGATTTTTTAAATCTGGGGAATTTTGTCGTGGTTGGTGATGGGTTGGTCTGAGTTGAACCACGAAATATTTGAAGAACGAATTTTCACAACACCAACTGTAATTCGAATCAATTCGAGTTAAAATTGGTTAAAATGTCTTGTGAAGAAGTTAGTGAAATCCTTACGCCTCCCGAAATACGGAAAATTTTAATCTGACATTTGCCACTGACATTCACCTGACTTCCCTGGCTTCCAATCTTACCGATTTAAATTACGCCAGATCTATTTCAGAACCCCTTTCCGCTATTAACGAACCGCTATGACGTCCTTTGAGTGCTTTAATAGCTCTATTAGAAAATCAAAAAATGTGCGCGGTAGAAAAACATGCTTGAAGTTTCTTGTCCTGAAAAGACGACTGCGTATACTAAGAAAAAAAGCAAAATATAAGCCCGCCCACCCACCCTATCTCGATTCTGATGATTTTTTTTATTCATCGTAAACCGAGGGGCGGACCTTAATTGTGAAATCCTAAACTAAATGTATTAATTAAAAAAGAAAACCAAAAGAGAAGCCCCACCCATTCATGATGAATTTTTCATTCGTTGTCAGACCAAGGGGCGGAGCGTAATTGGAAAGTCCATACTTCCCTACAAAAATTTACCATTTTAAACGTGGTTAAAGTTTCTAAGAATAAAAATAACATCACAATTGAGATGGGGTGGGTGGGCGGGGTAAATATTTTTTTTTATGTACATAGTAGTTAAGTTATTCTTTGAATAATGCGATACTCAAGAACATGTTTTTAATTTCTTCTTTGGCAGTTAAACTTCGCCCTCTTGGTTCACAGCGAATGAAAACATTCATCACAATCGAGATAGGGTGGGTGGGCGGGCTTATATTTTGCCTTTTTGTTCTTTTCACAACATGAAACTTAAAACATGTTTAAAATGGAAAAGAGAAGCCCCACCCATCCATCTCGATCTCAAACGTGATGAATTTTTCATTCGTTCTCAGAGCAAGAGGCGGAGCGTAATTGCAAAATCCATATTTCCCTATACAAATTTACCATTTTAAAAATGTGTTAAGTTTCTTGCTGTGAAAAGACGACTGCGTATACTAAGAAAAAAAGGCAAAATATAAGCCCCGCCCACCCACCCTATCTCAATTGTAATGATTATTTTTTAATCGTCGAGAGACAAAGGAGCGGAATTTAATTGCAAAATCCATATTTCCTTAAAAAATTACTATTTTAAATGTTTTTAAGTTTCTAAAAAAAAAAATCATCACAAATGAGATGGGGTGGGTGGGCGGGGTTTATATATTGTCTTTTTTCTTAATGTACATGGTAATCTTTGAACAACATGATACTCAAAAACATTTTTTAATTTCTTGTAAAAAAATAAATATTTTGCAGTTAAGCTCCGCCCTCTTGGTTCACGGCGAATAAAAAAAATAATCACAATTGAGACAGGGCGGGTGGGTGGGCTTACATTTTGCCTTTTTGTTTTAATATATCTGGACTTCTTTTCAGAACATGAAACTTAAAATATGTTTAAAATTTGTATAAGGAAATATCGATTTTGCAATTAGGCTCCACCCCATAATTGCAAAATCCATATTTCCTTGCAAACATGTACCATTTCAACCATGTTTTAAGTTTTTTGTTGTGAAAAGATGGCTATGTATATTAAGAAAAAAAAAGGTTAAATATAAGCCCCGCCCACCCGCCCCATCTCGATTCTGATGATTTTTTTTTAATTGGGTTATACAAAGTAAACTAAATGTATTAATTAAAAAAGAAAACTAAAGGAGAAGCCCCATCTATCCCTCTCGATTTCAATCGTGACGAATTTTTCATTCGTTGTCAGACCGACGGGCGGAGCCTAATTGAAAAATCGATACTTTCCTACAAAAATTTACCATTTTAAGTATGTTTTAATTAAGAAATTTAAGACTGGAATATTAACAAGAAAATGTAAGCCCTTGTAGTTATATATAATACCTAATCTGTTTTTGAGACGAATAGCAATAAATTCGGTGAACAGGTGATTAAATGGTTTAATATTAGTCGACCTCATTATAAAAATTTGATTTTTGTGGAATCAGTGCTCTGTCAACCAGAAAAATGTCCAACTGTGACGGGAGGGGTAATTTTATAGTTGTTTTAAGTGTTTCACCAAAAAATGAATTACCAAAAAAAAAAATCAGTGTTTTGTCTCATTCCACTCCGCACCCCGCTACAAGCAACCATCCCCCGCCTGCGCTTTCGGTGTGCCCCACTAACATTCCGCCGTTTGTAAATAACCCTTTTTTGGGCAGGTTTTAGACCACCCCCGTTGTACCGAAGATGTTCTTTCCCCGTCGGACCAAGCGAGATGACTTGTGGAAATTCGTACAGCACTTACCAAGAGTCTCGACGTCCTTCCATCGAATCTCGCCGCCTCTCGATCATCGACAGCCGAAGAGGCTCGGTGTCTGTCGATTGCAGGCAGGCCTCGCTCGACGCTCGACGGATATCCATAGATAACGAATCCCCCGAGCGTCGCCATTGGTCGAGGCTGGTGCACAGACACTGAGTCCCCTACTGCAATCATATCGAGAGATATCTATACTAGGCCATATGGTGTGCACAATTTATTTACTGTTGGTGTCATATATTGTCACTTAACGTTTTTAGATGATATATTTTATGTGAGCTTTATCAGAGGTTATTAAGTATGGTGTGTCCATATAAAATTAATTTATTTTGAAAAAATAATTTACAGTGTGTTATTTCCACCTTGTCGTTTGATATCTTGTATAAACAATAAAGAGCTGGAATGGTTCGGTTGACGTAAACTGACACGAAACACGTTAAAATTGTAGACATGATAGACTTTATAAAAAAATTACAACAAATCATAAGTCAGTAAGGCTCCGGTTTATACTATGTGTCTTCAGGGACCTTCCAGTTGAGGAGTTTCCCGCGGTCGTAGAGGTCGGCCAGGGCTTCGCCCACCTTGTTTTGAGCTTCCAGTTGTTTGTATTTTTTGTACAGGTGTAGCGCCGCTCGGGCGTCCTCCACGGAGTCGTGCGTCTCGGATTGGATCTTCACCCCTAAAACACAAACCTGTAACTCCGTTACTCCACCCTACGCCACCAACTACCCAAGAAATGCCACGCCAGGAACCTAAGAGACACCATTCTGTGATGAGGTAGATGGAACAAATGCACGGTGTCTGCCACTTGCTCTGGAGGCACTACCAAGTTTATAACTCTGTGAAGCAAAAGTCAGAACGGTCACGTGGCGAGTCACATGACTCACCTGAAGTCGTTCTTGAGTCCGTGGCCGACGAAAATCACGCCGCTGTCTTGCAGGAATCGCAGTTTGGTGTAGGTTGATTTTAGCGTGGTCAGGTGCTTTGAGCTGAAGTTGGCGTCCAGGTCGCCGGGTTTGATTCCAGAGAACTTGGTTAGGTAGTCGACCACTTGTTCCTGGGTCGAGATGTAGTCGTCTATGAACGGGACTCCCTCCATGGGGCCGGTTCTACATCAAACGCTTTAATTCGTGGAGGTTTAACTAATGTCGGGTCGTAGAAAGTTGGATGTATCGCGGTTGTAAAGTACGTTTTTGGCCGAGGTACACACAATTTTGTGACGACTGGGTGAATTTATTGGTACATTTTAGTCATCGGAAAATACTAAATCAAATCTTCTGGAACGAAAATTGGAAAAAGAGTAACAGAGACACAATTATCAGATATTTTTTGGAAATATTTGAAAACGGGAGAATTCATGGAAGTCCACTACGTACTTTTTCGGTTTTCCTACGTTCTGATTTTATAATTTTTCTTTTTTCCAATGTGAAATTTTTCAATTGTTCGGTTTTCAGTTTTTTGATTTTTCAATTTCTCGATTTCTCAATTTTACGAGTTAGCATTTTTCCATTTTTCGATTCTATTCTATCTATTCAATTTTGACGATTCTATAATTTTTCGATTTCCCAATTTTTGGATTTGACAATTTTTCGATTCTATGCGTTTTTCTTCTTTCTAATTTCACAATTTTTCCATTTTTCAATTATTATTGTTTCCTACACTTTTTCATTTATTTTGTTTTATAATTTTTTGTTTCAATTTCAATTTTTTCAATTTTTCGTTTCTTCAGTTTTTGGATATTCTAATTTTTGGATATTTCAATTTTTCAGTTTTTCAACGTTGTGATGTGATAATTTTTCTTTTTTTTTTCAATGTGAAATTTTTCAGCTTTTCGGTTTTCAATTTTAGATGTTTCAATTCCTCGATTTTTTAATTTTACAAATTTAGAATGTTTCCATTTTCAATTATGTACTTAATTTTAAAACTTTTTCATTTATTCGCTTTTCGATTTTTAGATTTTTAATTATTTAGTTTCCCCAAATGTCGATATTTCAATTTTTTGACTTTACAGTTTTGACAATTACATAATTTTTCGATTTCCCAATTTTTGGGTTTGACAATTTTTCGATTCTATTCGTTTTTCTTCTTTCTAATTTTCCAATTCTTTAATATTTTTCGATTTTTAAGTTCCTCAATTTTCAATTTTTAATTTTTTTAATTTTTCGTTTCTTACATTTTTGATTTGCAATTTTCCTAGTTTTCATTTTACTTAAATATGTAATAATAATAATTGCTAAAATATTTCATTTTTTCAATTTTACAATTTTTCCATTTTTCAATTATAGGTTCCTACACTTTTTCATTTATTTTGTTTTATAATTTTTTGTTTCAATTTGAATTTTTTCAATTTTTCGTTTCTTCAGTTTTTCGATATTCTAATTTTTGGATATTTCAGTTTTTAAATTTTGCAATTGTTTGTTTCGGTTTTTGTTTTCATCATTTTTTCAATTTTCCAGTATTTTAACGTTGCGATGTGATCATTTTTCTTTTTTTTCAATGTGAAATTTTTCAGTTTTTCGGTTTTCAGTTTTAGATGTTTCAAATCCTCGATTTAATTTTACGAATTTAGAATTTTTACATTTTCAATTATGTACTTAATTTTAAAACTTTTTCATTTATTCGATTTTCGATTTTTAGATTTTTAATTATTTAGTTTCTCCAAATGTCGATATTTCAATTTTTTGACTTTACAGTTTTGACGATTCTATAATTTTTCGATTTTCCAATTTTTGGATTTGACAATTTTTCGATTTTTAAGTTCCTCAATTTTCAATTTTTCAATTTTTTTATTTTTCGTTTCTTACATTTTTGATTTGAAATTTTCCTAGTTTTCATTTTACTTAAATATGTAATAATTGCTAAAATATTTCATTTTTTCAATTTTACAATTTTTCCATTTTTGAATTATTGGTTCCTACACTGTTTCATTTATTTTGTTTTTATAATTTTTTGTTGTTTCAATTTCAATTTTTTCAATTTTTCGTTTCTTCAGTTTTTCGATATTCTAATTTTTGGGTATTTCAGTTTTTAAATTTTGCAATTGTTTGTTTCGGTTTTTGTTTTCATTTTTTTCAATTTTTCAGTTTTTCAACGTTGTGATGTGATAATTTTTCTTTTTTTTTAATCTGAAATTTTTCAGTCTTTCGGTTTTCAATTTTAGATGTTTCAAATCCTCGATTTTTTAATTTTACGAATTTAGAATTTTTCCATTTTCAATTATGTACTTAATTTTAAAACTTTTTCATTTACTCGATTTTCGATTTTTAGATTTTTAATTATTTAGTTTCTCCATATTTAATTTTTCTAGATATTTCAATTTTTAGACTTCACAGTTTTGACGATTCTATCCTTCGTTTTTTCTTATCTCTAATTTTCCGATTCTTTAATGTTTTCGTTTTTTAAGTTTCTCGATTTTTAATTTTTAGATTTTTTAATTTTTCATTTTCACAATTTTCGATTTTTTAATTTCATGATTTTTCAATTTTTTGTTTCAATTTCAATTTTTTCAATTTTCCGTTTCTTCAATTCCTCTATTCGCACTTTTTCAATTTTTCGTTTTTTAATTTTTCAGTTTTTCGATTTTCCAACTTTTGGACATTTCAATTTTAAATTTTTCAATTTTTTTAGATTTTTTGGTTTTTCAAAGTTCTGATTTTATAATTTTTCTTTTTTCAATGTGAAATTTTTCCATTTTTCGGTTATCAATTTTACGAGTTTTGAATTTTTCCGTTTTTCGATTTTTAATTCCAATTTCTGGATATTCAATTTTTCAATGTTACAGTTTTCCACTTTACAATTTTGACGATTCTATAATCTTTCGATTTTACTATTTTTGGTTTTTCCAATTTTTCGATTTTATTCGTCTTTTCGAAATTCGAAAGAAGAAAAACGAATACAATCGAAAAATTATAAAATCAAAAATTCATTCTATACTCATCCGTTTTTTCATTTTTATAATTTTGCATTTTCCATTTTTTTATCGAAAAGTTGAAGAATGGAAAAATTAATAATCGAAAAACTTGAAAATTGAAAAGACCAAAAATAGAGATTTCGTTTTTTAGATTTTGTACTTTCGTCGATTTTTTGAGTTTCTCAATTTTCAATATTTCGATTTTTAAATTTTTTGTTTTTTCAAGTTCTTGTTTTCCAATTTTTAGATTTCTTTTTTTCATTTTATACTTAGTCGTTTTATGATTTTTGATTTTTCACTTTTACTTTACAATTTTGGAATTTTCAATTTTTTTGATTCGGGGAGTTGAAAATTAGAAAAATTGAAAAATCGAAAAACTGAAAAAACGAAAAATACAGATTTCGTCTTTTTGAATTTTTTGTTTCTTCAATTTTTTTATTCAAAAAGTTGAAAAATTGAAAAACTGGAAAATCGACAAACCAGAAACGAAAAATTCAAAAATCTACATATTAAAAATTGAGAAACTTAAAAAATTGACAGTGCAAAATCGAAAAAATGGAACATTGGTATATTTTAAGTTTTTCCAGCTTTTCGATTTTCCAAAATTTTTCGATTGTGTATATTTGCGATTATTAAATTTTCAATTCTTGAATTATTCTTTTTTTCAACTTTTTGAATAAAAAAAAATGGAAGAATTGTAAAAATGAAAAATCAAAAATGAAAAAACGAATAAGTATAAAATGATAACTTGAAAAATTTCAAAATTGGAAATCAAAAACTTCAAAAATTGAGGACACGAAAAATTCAAAAATGGAAAGAAACATTCAAAAAATAAAGGAAATGAAAAAATTAAAACGGTGATATAATAAAATCAAAAAAATGAAAAATAAAAAATAGGGAAAAGGAAAATAAAAATCAAGGAAAAATCGGATAACTACAAATCAAAGATTGAATGATTGAATACACGAAAAACTATAAAATCGAAAAAAATATAAAGGAAATGAAAAAACCAAAAACTGTGGTATCATAAAATCGAGAGAAAAGTTAAAAACAGGGAAAATCAAAAATAAAAATTGAGGGCTTGAAAAAGTGAGAAATCGAAAAATTTAAAAATGAACCTGAAAAATCGACAAATCGGAAATTGTAATACGGAAAAATTTCACATTAAAAAAAGAAGAGTTATAAAATTAAAACGTTGAAAAACCTAAAATTAAAAAAAAAAAATAATAAAAACAAAAAACCGAAACGAAAAATAGAAAATTTAATAACCGCAAAAATATAAAATCGAAAAAAATTGCAAAATCGAAAAACTGAAAATACTTAAAATACATATTTAATTTTTTCGATTTTTTAAGTTTCTCAATTTTTTCAAGTTAATTTCCAATTTTGAGATTTTTCAAAGTTTTCATTTTATTCTTGTTCGTTTTTTCATTCTTGATTTTTCGATTTTAAAGTTCTGCAATTTTTCCATTTTTTTTATTCGAAAAGTTGAAAAAAAGAAAAATTAAAAACCGAAAAACTAAAAAATCGGAAAAAATAAAAATCGAAAAATTGAAAATCGAAGAACTGATGAAACGAAAAATTGAAACATTAAAAAACTAAAAACGGGAAACTTAAAAAATCCACAGTGCAAAATCGAAGAAATGGAACATTGGTATATTTTAAGTTTTTCCAGTTTTTCGATTTTTCAATTTTTTTCGATTGTATATATTTGCGATTACTAAACAACTTTTTGAATAAAAAAGGTAGAATTGTAAAATTGAGAAATCAAAAATAAAAAAACGAATAAGTATAATATGATAACTTTGAAAAATCTCAAAATTGGAAATCAAGAACTTCAAAAATTGAGGACTCGAAAAATTCAAAAATCGAAAGATTAAAAATTGAGGAAGTTTAAATTCGAAAAAATGCAACATTCAAAAAATAAAGGAAATGAAAAATGAAAAACAATGATATATAATAAAATCGAAACAATGAATAATTAAAATAGGGAAGAAGGAAAATAAAAATTAAGGAAAAATTGAGAAATCGAAAAATTAAAAATTGAGAAAATGAAAACTCGGAAAATCAAAAATTGTAATATCAAAAATTGCAAATCGAAAAATTGAAATTTGGAGGTCGAGAAACTATCAAAAAATGAAAACTTGGGAAAATCTAAAAATGGAAATTAAGAACTTCAAAAATTGAGGAAACGAAAAATTTAAAAATCGGAAGATAAAAAATTGGGAAACTTAAATTCGGAAAAGTGCAAACTCGCAAAAACGAAATTTGTATTGCAAAATCGAAATATTGAGAATTAAAGAAATCGGAAAATAACTGGGAATCAAATTTTAAAAAACTGAAAAATTTAAAAATTGCTAAAACGGGAATCTGAAAAATTAAATACCGAAAATTAAAAAAATTGAATCCACGAAAATGTACAAAATCGAAAGAAACATTTTTAAAAATAAAGAAAATGAAAAAACCAAAAACTGTGGTATCATAAAATCGAGAAAAGTTAAAAATTGGGAAAATCAAAAATAAAAAATTCAAATCGAAAAATTTAAAAATGAAACTGAAAAATCGACCAATTGGAAATTCTAATATCGAAAAATTTCACATTAAAAAAAAAAGTTATAAAATTAGAACGTTGAAAAACCGAAAATTTGAAACAAAACCGAAACGAAAAATCGCAAAATTTAAAAATGAAAACTCATAGAGTTGCATTTGTAAAATTGAAGAAACAAAAAATTGAAAATTTGATAATCGCAAAAATATAAAATCGAAAAAAATTTAAAAATCGAAAAACTGAAAAACCTTAAAATACATATTTCTTCATTTTTTCGATTTTTTCAGTTTCTCAATTTTTTCAAGTTAATTTCCAATTTTGAGATTTTTCAAATTTTTCATTTTATTCTTGTTCGTTTTTTCATTCTTGATTTTTCGATTTTACAGTTCTGCAATTTTCCCATTTTTTTGATTCGAAAAGTTGAAAAAAAGAAAAATTAAAAACCGAAAAACTAAAAATCGGAAAAAATTAAAAATCGAAAAATTGAAAATCGAAGAACTGAAGAAACGGAGAATTGAAACATTAAAAAACTAAAAACGGGAAACTTAAAAAAAAATCGGAAAAAAACAATGAGTCGGAAAATTAGAAAAAAGAAAAACGAAAAATTATAGAATCGTCAAAATTGTAAAGTCAAAAAATCGAAAGATCGAAATTTAGAAAAATTAAATATAGAGAAACTAAATAATTAAAAATCTAAAAACGTAAAAATTCTAAATTCGTAAAATTGGAAACCGAAAAATTGAAAAAATTGAAATTGAAACAAAAAACTATAAAATCGGAACATTAAAAAATCGAAAATTTGAAGAAATGAAAAACTGTAAAATCAACCTTGAAAAAACGAAAAAGAATAAAATGAAAACTGAAAAATCTAAAAATTAGAAATCAAGAACTTGACGAACTGAAGAAACGAAAAATTCAGGAATCTACATATTGAAAATCGAGAAACTTAGAAAATCGAAAAAATTAAACATGAATTATAAGTTTTTTCAGTTTTTCGATTTTTTTAATATTGGATATACACTCACCGGCAAAAAAAGCGAATCACCCAAAGTTTGTATTGAAAATGGTTCCTTTTTTAAACGTTTGGCTACAGTCAATATCAGTTTTGAAACAATCACACAAAATATGCTAATACTAGGTTTTTGGTTCTTTTTTGTACATTATATGAACCTCAAATCTGAAGATGATAAATTTTTTCCAACAATGAGATTTGCAGTTGTGACGTTTAGAGGGCATTAACAGACGGTTTGTCATTGTGATTTGATGAAAACCGTGTTTTTGTCAATTAACATGAGTATTGTGGCCATTAATGCAGCACGAGAAATTGCTCTTATTCAGGATGGTCGAAGTTAACGGTACGTTGCTAATACGTTAGGGGTATCACAAGTGAGCACTCACAGAACTGTACGACGGTTTAATGAGACTGGATCATACAGCCGAAGACCTGATTCGGGTCGTCCAAAGAAAACATCGGCTCGGGATAACCGTTTTTTAACGCTGACCGTGTTCCGTAATAGGGATACGACCGCAGTTGAGGCCAGCAATCAACTTGAAGAAACACGAGGATTTAGTATAAGTGAAAGAACTGTAAGAAAAAGGTTAACTGCAGCTGAATTGAGGGCCCGTAGACCTGCAAGTGGCCCAGAACTTCTCCCACGACACAGAGTAGCCCGACTTGCATTTGCTCGAGAACACCTTAACTCGGATCTTGCCCAATGGGGCCAAGTACTCTTTACAGATGAGTCGCGTTTTTGTCTACGTTCTCCTGACGGCCGTCAAAGAGTATGGCGAAGAAGAGGCGAAAGGTAGGCTCAGTGCAATATTGTTTCCAGACTAAGTTTTCATGGAGGTTCAGTGATGGTCTGGGCAGGAATTTCTGCCGAGGCTTGCACGGAACTTGTAGTGGTGAATAGAGGCACAATGAATGCTGATCGATATGTAGCAAATATTCTTCAAGAGCATGTCGTACCTTTTGCTCCTTTTATTGGCGATAATTTTATTCTAATGCATGATAATGCTAGACCACATATCGCTAGAGTTGTACAAACCTACCTCGACGAATTCGGGATTTCACGTATGGAATGACCAGCACGCAGTCCCGACCTGAATCCAATTGAGCATGTGTGGGACATGTTAGGTAGACGTATCAGAGCACGTGTGCCGGCCATACAACACATAAGAGATCTTGCAAATGCGCTAGTTGAAGAATTTGACCAATTAGCCCAGGCTGAGATTAGATACCTCATAGAAGGCATGGGAAGACGTATGGCAACCGTAATGCAAGCTAGAGGCGGCAACAGTCGTTATTAATGATATGTTAAGTAGTCTTTTGTTGGTTTAATGTAATGGATTTTCTGGTATTTTTTAATAAACTCGTAATTGTTGCAACTTCAGCGAAGGTCCCGTTACCTTCTCATCTCCTTTGTCCTAGATAAACTAATTTGTCTTATAAATGTGACGCACACCAGAATTTATTGAAGATTTCTACAAAAATACTAATGATTCGATTTTTTTGCCGGTGAGTGTAGTTTTGCGATTATTAAATTTTCAGTTCTTGAATTACTCTTTTTTTTTCAAAGTTTTTGAAGAAAAAAATGGAAAAACTGCAAAATTCTAAAGTTTTTTAAAAATCAAAATTATCTATAATTTTGCCGAATAAATTCCACCCAAAATGTACAATACGTGTTTCTGACGAATGTAATTAGAGCACAACTTCTTCCACCCCTGTACCTAATTTAAGTTGATTTGTATAATCGGTTCTCAAGATATTTAACCGTTTCCATACATTCTAGCGACCCTGTATATAAAATATATATTTTTGAATACCACCCCTAAAAGACTGACAGAGTGTGGTGACTCAACATGTTCTTCTTACAATATTTTCACTCTACTGACTACTAAGTCATAAAATTTACCCCCGAATGCACGTTATCCTCGCCACGGACATCTGCGACGGCTTAATCATCGACATCTTCCCGTCGCTCCTCAGCTCGGCCTCTTCTTGATTCAACGTCACGAACTCGGCATCCATCGCCACCAAGTCGGCCTTCTTCGGAAATTCGTTGTCGGTCAGCGGCGTGAAAGTGATACCCGAGGTACCCCAGCTGCGCGCTATACAGGCATCTTCGGTGAACACTTCCTACACAACATAAACCACTCACAACATCGTTTCGTACAAGCGTTTACCCAACAGATGGAGTTGTATACTTAGACACTCGGTTTGAAATCGCTCCATCTGTTCGGTAATCCGACTCAGCTTACCTTAGTGATCGGCGGCGACACCCCCGACTGCGACTGAATGATCTCCCTCGTCGAATAGTACAAAATGCACGGTATCTTCCAGTCCAGACTGAACCACACCGCCTCCTGCGCCGACACCGGCGATATGCTAAAATCATTAAAAAGATACCACTTGTGGTCAGAGTTCGCCGTGTCTGACACGTAACAGCCCGGTACTTTGATCAGAGCCACGATATTACGTTTCTCACTTGAAGACGGATCATTGATGTAGCAAACCACCGCTGTCAAATCGTACAATTTCTTACAGTAATCCGGCGGCTTGTTCTTCTCGTTTTCGCTCTCGAGGAGGCCGTCGCCTCGGCCGTCCTCGCCCTTACCCTCTATTTTCTCGATGAGCAACTCACCGTCGTTCAGGGCTATCGAAATGGAGTGCGGCAGCCAGTTGTTGCTGCAGTAGGGATTGTTAACGGGGGCGGGCGGGGGCACGTTGTCGAAGCTGTGTCTGAAGCGACAGCCGGGCCGAGAGCAGTGGTCGCCGTAGCGGCAGGGCTTCGACGAGCTGAGGCTGTTGGTGTGGATGGTGCTCGGGGGGGTCGAGGTTTCCGAGTTGGTTACTTTGGCCACGACTTTGTCCATCTGGCTCTGCCAGAACTGCTTGTGCTGGGGGTTGTGGAGGCCGGTGTTGATGGCGAGGAGCTTCGGGAGGGACTGAAATGGAACGGTCATTGAAAGCATTTGAGGTGGACAACCCACCTGGAGCACTTTCGTTTGCTGGGTCGGCGAGAACTTCTTGCACTCTTCGCACCACGCGGGGGTGGTTTGCTGCGAGCCCAGGGACCGGGCTAGGATGTCGCAGAAGCTCCATTCGTCGCGCTCGGGCTCGTTGGTCGGGTAGATTAGGTTGCAGACGAGGAGGATGGATTCTTTTTTCATTTCGAGTTTGCACTTGAGGCAAGAATGGATCTGCATTTGTTTGGCGCCGATGAGCTGGATGATCTCGCTTTCGCTGTCTTTTTTCTCTTGCTCGATGTTTGCGTTGACTTCTGAAGCTGAAAGGGTGGTTTGGTTGGGGGTTAGAATGTTAACTTTAAAGCCAGGAGGGAATTTTTAAAACTATCTCAGAATTTTGATTATTTTCGGTGCTACTTGACGAAGTTATATATTATTTTAATAAGATCACTGCTACGGAGATTAAAAACACGGTTCCAAATACTAAACTCTGTGGAGCTCCCACCATATATTATGTTGTAATTTTTATTTTGTAATTGTGATAAAATTAAGGTGAGTTCATAAAGCACTAGTAGAGGAGTATGTTATTTTGTAAAATGTAAATACAATTTACTATGAAAAAAACTGAACAGAACTGCCCTCGCTCCTGAAGTACACTCAACAAATTCGGCTTCTTTGAAAAATCGTAACAAATGAAAAACTCGAAAAATTTTAGAAATCGAAAATTCCTAAAATCGGGAAATCAAAACATCAAAAAAACATAAAATAGAAAATTCGAAAATTTAAAAATTCGAAAAATTGAAAACTTGAATAGGAAAACTGAAAAATCGCGAAAGTGAAAAATCTCAAAACTGGAAAGCCGAAAAATTGAAAAACCGAATTCGGAAAAATCGAAAAATCGAAAGATCGAACAGTCAAAACATCAAAGAATCAAAAAATCTAAAATTAAAAAATCGAAAAACTGGAAAATTTAAAAATTTAAAAATTCTCAAAATTTAATTGTTAAAAAATTGAGAACTCGAGACATCAACAAAATTAAAATTCTAAAAATTCTAAAAACGGAGATGTCGAGAAATCGAACAATTGAAATAGACATCCGAAAACTTGAAGAAATGAAAAACTGAAAAATCGAGAAAATGAAAAATCTCAAAACTGAAAAGTCGAAAAATTGAAAAACCGAATTCGGAAAAGTCGAAAAATCGAAAGATCGAGCAGTCAAAACATCAAATAATCAAAAAATCTAAAATTAAAAAATCGAAAAACTGGAAAATTTAAAAATTTTAAAATTCTCAAAATTTAATTGTTAAAAAATTAGGAACTCGAGACATCAAAAAAATTAAAATTCTAAAAATTCTAAAAACGGAGATGTCGAGAAATCGAACAATTGAAATAGACATCCGAAAACTTGAAGAAATGAAAAACTGAAAAATCAAGAAAGTGAAAAATCTCAAAACTGAAAAGTCGAAAAATTGAAAAACCGAATTCGGAAAACTCGAAAAATCGAAAGATCGAGCAGTCAAAACATCAAATAATTAAAAAATCTAAAATTTAAAAAATCGAACAACTGGAAAATATAGAAATTGAAAACTTCTCAAAATTTAAATGTTAAAAAATTGAGAACTCGAGACATCAAAAAAATTAAAATTCTAAAAATTCTAAAAACGGAGATGTCGAGAAATCGAACAATTGAAATAGACATCCGAAAACTTGAAGAAATGAAAAACCGAATTCGGAAAAGTCGAAAAATCGAAAGATCGAGCAGTCAAAACATCAAAAAATCTAAAATTTAAAAAATGGAAACTCTGGAAAATATAGGAATTGAAAAATTCTCAAAATTTAAATGTTAAAAAATTCAGATCGAGACATCAAAAAAATGAAAATTCTAAAAACCGAGAAGTTGAGAAATCGAAAAATTGAAATAGACATCCGAAAACTTGAAGAAATGAAAAACTGAAAAATCGAGAAATTGAAAAATCTCAAAACTGAAAAGATGAAATTTCAAATAATCAAAAACATCTAAAATTTTAAGAATCTAAAAAATGAAAACATCGAAAAACTGCAAACATAGAAAAACTGAATTATTGAGAAATTTCTCAAAATTGAAATGTTGAAAAATCTAGAAATCGAAAAATTGTTTAAATGGAAAAACCGAGATGTGAGAAATTGAAAATTCCAGAAATCGAAAAATTGAAAATTTAAATAATCTAAAAACTAAAAATTAAAATAACTAGAAATCGAGTAATTCAAAAATATAAAATTTAAAAATTCCAAAACTTGAAAAATCGAAAACTTGAAGAAATGAAAAACTGAAAAATTGAAAATCTTAAAACTGAAAAGTCGAAAAATTGAAAAACCGAAAAATCGAATTCCGAAAAGTCGAAAAATCCAAAAATCGAGCAATCGAAACATCACATAATCAAAAAATCTAGAATATAAAAAATCAAAAAACTGAGAAATCGAAAACTTGAAAAATCGAGAAATCAAGCAAACGAAAAGTCAAAAAATTGAAATAAAAATCATAAAATCGAAAAATGGAAAATAATCGAAAAACTAAAAAATAAAAAACTAGAAATCGAGAAATTGAAAAATGTAAAATTTAAAAATTCGAAAACTTGAAGAAATGAGAAAATGAAAAACGAGCAATCGAAACACCAAATAATTAAAACGTCTAAAATTTAAAAAATCGAAACACTGAAAAATATAGAAATTGAACAACTTTTATAACTGAAATGTCGAAAACTTGAAAAATCGAAAAATTTAAATACACCTACTAAAAAATATTAAATCGGGAAATCCAACCATAAAAAAATCATAAAATCGAAAAACGGAAAATTTAAAAAATCCAAAAAATAAAAAACTAGAAATCGAGAAATTGAAAAATCTAAAATTAAAAATTCAAAAACTTAAAAAAAAAATTGAAGCATTGGAAAGCTGAAAAATCGGGAAATTGAAAAACCTCAAAACTGAAAAGTTGGCAAAACCTCAAAACCGAAAAATCGAATTCCGAAAAGTCGAAAATTTCAAAGATCGAGCAATCGAAACATGAAGGAATCAAAAAATTTAAAATTCAAAAAATGGAACAATGAAAATATCGAAAAACTAAATCTAGAAATTGAAAAATTAAAAAATCAAAAACTTGAAAAGACGAAAAATCAAAAAAACGAAAAATCAAAAAATTTTAAAAATCGAAAAAACAAAAAAACGAAAATTTCAATCAATCAATCAATCAATCAATCAATTTATTGTGCTTAAATGTACACACATTTTACACTCGTCAAAATACAGAGATAACATAAATATCATTTACAATGTTTGATAGTAATAAATCAAGAAAAGTTGTACAGAAGAAAGAAAACATATAGAACATGATACACATTATTCCATGGATACATTGATGTCGTTCAGAAACTGATCATAGTTATAGTAGGCTTTGTTAATCAGAAAGTTTTTTACAACCTTCTTAAAATTAACTGTATCTAACTTTCTAACCGACTCAGGAAGTTTGTTGAAAAATTTGATACCCAAGTATTGAGTACTGTTCTGTGACGACTTTAAACGTATGTGTCTCAGACATAAGTTTTCCTTATGTCGTGTGTCGTATTCATGGTTGTCTTTGTGTTTGGAGTATGTGTTTATATTTAGTCTCAGATTGATCAAGCTGTTAAAAATGAATACGCAGGGCACCGTAAGAATTCTTAATTTTTGAAACATACGCTTACAATCATCTCTGTAGCCAAGACTTCCCACTATTCGGACTGCCCGTCTCTGTAATCTAAATATGTTCGTCACTCATGCTTGAGTGACCCCATGCTAAGATACCATAACTTATATTACTATGGCATAATGCAAAATAAGCTACTTTTAATGTCTCTATTGGAAGCTTTCTACTTAGATTTCTCAACGCAAATATTCCTGTAGAAATTTTCTTAGCTAGGTTCTCACCGTGTGTATGAAACCTCATTTTTGCGTCTACTGTTATCCCTAAAAAGTTTGTCTCTTTAACTATGTCTGTAGGTAGTGGGCCGGTGTTTTTTAGAGTGAATGCGACTTTAACCGTTTTATTTTTGTTTAGGGTTAGTTTATTTGTTGTAAACCAATGAGTTGCCTTCAATTTTGTTTCCTCATTGCGATTTAGGGCCTCTGCGAATGTAGCTTCATTAGTTAATAAGTTCGTGTCATCCGCAAATAGTACAGTTTTTGTGTTTAGAAAGAAGGGAAAATCGTTGATATAAATGAGAAATAATAATGGGCCCAGGACTGACCCTTGGGGCACTCCTAGTACCACTGGTAGCTTTTCCGATTCCCTGTTATTATGTCTTACTGACTGAAGCCTATTTACCAAGTAGGATGTTATCATGCTGCAAGCGAGAGGATGTAAATTGTAGCAGTATAACTTTCTTATTAGTTCTGAGTGGGAGACGCAATCGAAGGCTTTTGACAAGTCTAAAAAGCAACCGATGCTATATCTGCCGCGCTCTAGGCAATCTCCGATAAAACTTGTGAGATCAAGAATGGCTTTGGTTGTATCTCGACCTTTTCGGAAGCCGTACTGACTATTGGAGAGAACATTACCATCTTCAAGGAAGTTACTCAATTGGTCATAAAGTATCCTTTCTAGAATCTTAGAGAAGACTGGTAGAAGTGAGATCGGTCTATAGTTAGTAGGGTCGTTTCTATTACCTTTTTTATGCACTGGTATCACTGCAGCTATTTTGAGACAGTCTGGGAATGTTGTGGTCCTTATGCATTCATTTATTAATCTAGTTATTGGTGAAATGATTGTGTCTTTCATAGATTTAATAATATTGACGCTTATGTTATAACAATCTTTTGAATTGCTATTTTTTAGTTTGCTAATGGTGTCTCTAACAGCTACACTGGAGACTTCTGAGAAATTAAAATATTTAGAATTATTACAGTGCATGTTGCAGTTCTTAATAATTAAGTCAATGGGATCTTGAGTAGATATAGGAAGTGTTTTTATTGAATTTGGCCCGATATTAGTAAAGAACTTGTTGAAATCGTCATTTGAAATTCCACAGTTTGCCGCACTACCTACCAATGAATTTTTATTTCGGTTGTTATTTATTACTTGCCAAATTGCTTTACTTTTATTATTCGATTTATCTATAAAACTCTTGGTGTAGTTCACTTTTTTTATTTTAATTGTTTCTTGATAAAGGTGTCGACATTTATTTCTAGCCATTCTAGTCACGTCCGTTTGAACAATTTTATGAAAACCATTGAAATGGATATTAGAAAATTTAAAAACTGAAACATAAAAAACTAGAAATCGAGAAATTGACAAACCTAAAATTTGAGAATTCGGAAACTTGAAAAACCGAAAACTGAAAAATCGGAAAATTAAAAACCTCGAAAGGAAGCTTAAAACATAGAATCGAAAAATGGAAAATTTAAAAAATTGAAAAACTAGCAATCGAGAAATTGAAAAACCTAAAATTTAAAAATTCGAAAACTTCAAAAATCGAAAACTGAAGAATTGGATAACTGAAAAATCGAAAAGTTGTAAAACGTCAAAACTGAAAAGCCGAAAAATTGAAAAAATGAAAAATCTAATACCGGAAATTCGAAAGATCAAGTAATCAAAAAATCTTAAATTTAAAAAAATGAAAAATACAGCAATTGAAAAATTCTCAAAATTGAAATGCTGTAAAATTAAGAAATTGAAAACTTGAAAACCCACTTCTCGAAAAAGTGACATATATTAAAAAATTTAAAATTGGAAAATCGAATCATAAAAAATCAATCGAAAAATGGAAAATTTTAAAAATCGAAAGATCGAACAACTAAAACATCAAAAAATCTAGAATTTAAAAAACTGAATAACGAAAAAATCGAAATACTAAAAAATTAAAAAACTAGAAAACGCGAAATTAAAAAATCTAAAATTCAAAAATGCGAAAACTTGAAAAACCGAAAACATTACGGATTAGAAAACTGAAAAGTCTCGAGAAATGAAAAAAACGAAAGGTCGAAAAATTTTAAAAATCGAAAAAACGAAAAACCGAAAAATTTTAGAGATCGAAAAAATTTTCGATATTAGACATCGAAAATTCCAAAAATCGAAAAATTGAAATACACATTGAAAAATTTCAAGTGGGGAAACTGAAGCATAAAAAAATCATAAAATCGAAAAATGGAAAATTTAAAAAAATAGAAAAAGTAAAAAATAAAAAAAACTAGAAGTCGAGAAATTGAAAAATCTAAAATTTAAAAATTCGAAAAATTAAAAAACCGAAAAATAGAAACATCAAAAGATCGAGAAATCGAGAACTCGAAAAATCGGAAAACTCAAAATTAAAGTATTCAAACTTAAAAAAAAATCAAACTTAAAAAAAAAACTATAAACCGAAAAATTGAAAAATCGAAAAATGAAAAAATTTAAAATTAAAAAATAGAAAAATGACAATAACGAAAAACTAAATAATCAAGAAATTGAAAAATTCCCAAAATTGAAATGTTGAAAAATTCAACAATCAAAAACTCGAAAAAACGAAATCGAAAATTCCAAAAATCGAAATACATAATAAAAAATTTTTAATCGGGAAATCAAAACTTCAATCATAAACTGGAAAAAAGGAAAATTTAAAAATTCGAAAAATTGAAAAACCCCAAAACTGAAAAGTCAAAATATTAAAACCGAAAAATCGAAAAATCGAAAGCAATCAAATATTCAAAAATACTAAAATTAAAAATCCGAAAAAATGAAAATATCGAAAAAAAAATAGAGAAATTGAAAAATTCCAAAAATTGAAATGTTGAAAAATTGAGAAATTGAAAACTTGAAACCTCGAGAAACCAAAAAACCGAAAATTCGAAAAATGTTAAAAAACGAAAAATTGAAATACATATTCATAAAAAAAAATTTAACGGCAAATCAAAACAAAAAAATCATAAAATCGAAAAACGGAAAATTTTAAAAATTGAAAAATTAAAAAAAAACTAGAAATCGAGAAATTGAAAAACCTAAAATTTAAGAATTCGAAAACTTGAAAAACCGAAAACTGAAAAATCGGAAAATTGAAAAACATTAAAAGGAAGCTTAAAACATAAAATCGAAAAATGGAAAATATAAAAAAAAACTAGCAATCGATAAAATAAAACCTAGATTTTAAAAATTCGAAAACTTCAAAAATCGAAAACTGAAAAATTGGATAACCGAAAAATCGAAACTGAAAAGTCGAAAAATTGAAAAAATTAAAAATCTAATACCGAAACATCGAAAGATCAAGTAATAATAAAATCTAAATCTTAAAAAATTTTAAAATATAGCAATTGAAATGCTGTAAAATTAAGAAATTGAAAACTTGAAAAATCGAGAAATCAAAAAAACGAAAAATCGAAAAATTTTTAAAAATTAGAAAACCGAGAAGTGAGAAACCGAAAAAGTGAAAAACACATTAAAAAATTAAAAATTGGAAAATCGAATCATAAAAAATCATAAATTCGAAAAATGGAAAATTTTCAAAATCGAAAGATCGCACAACCAAAAAATTTCAAAAATCAAAAAGCCGAGATATGAGCCATCGAAAATTCCAAAAATCGAAAAATGAAATACACATTAAAAAATTTTAAGTCGGGAAACTGAAGCATAGAAAAATCATAAAATCGAAAAATGGAAAATTTAACAAAATCGAAAAACTAAAAATAAAAAAACTAGATATCGAGAAATTGAAAAATCTAAAATTTAAAAATTCGAAAACTTGAAGAAATGGAAAACTGAAATTGAAACATCAAAAGATCGAAAAATCAATAACTTGAAAAATCGGAAAATTCAAAATTCAAGTATTTAAACGATCAACCGAAAAACTGAAAAATCGAAAAATTAAAAAATTTAAATTTAAAAAATAGAAAAATGATAACATCGAAAAACTAAATAATCTAGAAATTGAAAAATTCCCAAAATTGAAATGCTGAAAAATTCAAAAATCAAAAATTCGAAAAAACGAAGTCGAAAAATTAAAAAAAATCGAAAAAAAGAGATGTTGAGAAATCTAAAATTCCAAACTATTATATTAAAAAAAAATTAATCGGGAAATCAAAACCGAAAAATTTAAAAATTTGAAAAATTGAAAAAGCTCAAAACTGAAAAGTCAAAAAATTAAAAAACCGAAAAATTGAATTCCGAAAAGTCGAAAAATCGAAAGATCGGGCGATCAATTGTAAAATAAAAAATCCGAAAAATTAAAATATCGAAAAAAAAATAGAGAAATTGAAAACTTGAAACCTCGAGAAACCAAAAAACGGAAAATTCGACAAATTGAAATACATATACATAAAAAAAAATAATCATGAAATCAAAGCATAAAAAATCATAAAATCGAAAAATGGAAAATTTAGAAAATTGAAAAATTAAAAAAAACTAGAAATATCAAAATTGAAAAATTAAAAAATTCGAATACTTGAAAAACCAAAAAGTAGAAATAAAAAACTGAAAAATCTCAAAATTGAAAAATCGAGATCTCGAAATAACCCGAAATCGAAAAACCGGAAAATTCAAAATTGAAATATTTGAACTTAAAAAAAAGCAATAAATCGAAAATCCAAAAAATCATAAATTTTAAAACTCGAAAAATTGAAAAACCGAAAAATCAAAGAGCGAGAAGGCCAAAAATCGAAAGATCGAGAACTCGAAACATCCGAAAAGTAAAAATTTGAAATTTAAAAATTGGAAAAATTGAAAGTAGAGAAATCAAAACATTAAAAAATGACAAATTTAATGCCAAAAAATCGCAAATTTCGAAAAATCGAAAAAGTAAAAAAGTGAAAAAATTGAAAAGTCAAAAAATAGAAAATCTGGAAAATCAAAAAAGCGAAAAATCTAAAAATTCAAAATTAAATTACCTATTTAAACTTAAAAAAAAAGACAAAACGAAAAACAGCAAATGGAAAAGTTTAAACACCGAAAAATTCAAAAACGAGAAATCGAACATCAAAAGTGAAAAATTTAAAATTAAAAAATTGGAAAAACAAAAATGAAAATTTAGAAAAGCCAAAAAAATCGTAAAACATATATCAGAAAAATAAAAAATCGGCAAATTGAAAAATCCAAAAACTGAAATACCAAAAAATTGAGTAACCGAAAAATCGAGAAATTAAAAAATCGAAAAATTGTTATTCACTTTTGTGTTATTTTTCCACAAAAATTTCGATATCTAAGATAAAAATTCAACCCGGATTCATAGACCACAGGTTCAGAACTATGTTACTTTTTAACATAAATTCCCACGGATTTATAAACTTCAAGTGGAGAACCACGTTTTTTATAAAATTTAAATAACATTTTCCACTGTAAAATTTATTTTATATGTTTTATTTCATTTTTCATGAGGGCAGAGAGACCACTTTTTTCATACTCTAGAGGTCACGAAACGTCGAGAAAACATGAAAGTGGCAAGTAACCATTCGTCAGATGGACACACAATATTATTATTCATCAAGACAGGTATATGACTTAAGTCAAAAAAGAACAGATTGATATATTTATTTATCTCAAAAAATCGAAAAACCTTAACAAAAAAAAAAAACTCAGCCTCTAGCGGCCTACACCCTCACCTGAACACCTCTTGCGGTCATCGATGGCCGGAAAATCCGTCACATTGTACGAAAACGGCGTCTTATTATTCTTCCTTTCCGCATTTTTCTTCTTAACCTCGGCAAGCTCGACATGAAGCTGGTGGATGATGAACCTATTCCACGACTAAAACCGAAATTACCCGCCTCACACCCGAAACCGCCTTACCTGTATCAAAGCCCCCAGATTAATCTTGACCTTCTGATCGGGCGGGAGGTCGCTATACACCAAACTAAGAGCCGAAGCTTCCGGGATCGTCCGAAACGCCCTCAGGAAATTGGCGGGCTGACACGGCGAGGTGTTCGACGACGTCCTCAGCATGTGAAACAAGAAGCCCAGTTCACACGACAAACAAAACTCCTTATTGCACAAATGCGACAGCAGGACCGCTCTGATTGGTTCAATAAAATACAACACCTCGAATAATAATAATAATAATAATAATGGTGATGGTTGTACTTTTTTTTGTACTTGTATCATCGCGTTGCAGTAGGCGTTGGGCAGCGTAGCTTCCAGCCCGGTGTGTCCCGTTTTGTTGAACTGGTCGAACTGGCACTCGTCCGTGCCCAGTTTGTTGTACTTGACGTCGATCTTCCTGTAACGTTTCGGAATGGCGATGAAACCCTCAGGTTCGTCCGACTTCGTACTCCGATCGTGCTTCGCTTGAGATCGCACCCTGTTATTATCGATTTCGTACATGACCTACGGACAAAACCGACTGCCAATTTAGTGTTCGAGTGAGTTTCTTAAAGGGAGGGACGAATGAAAACCCCCTCTAACAAACTTAAACTTTATTGCTTAGTTCCAAATATCACATTGTGGACTCTCGAAAAAATAAATATAATTCGAAAATAATAAATAAAGCGCATTCTTTGAGCAAATTAAACGACACGTGAAAATAAAATTCGAAAGTCAGTAAAAATAAACTGTCGGTAACTTATCAGGCCTCACTTGGTTTCTCCTCGAAGTGCGCGGGTTGGGGGCGTAGCCGATGGGGCCTTTCATTTTCATGGTGCGGAGGACCTCGGCGTCGATCCCCACAGGACGCCTGAAACAAGGGCGAAAGTCGGGAAAAATGCTTGGGATTCACATTTAAAAAAATTCAATACATTTGATGGTCCCCCGTTTCCGTGTGTCTGTCTGTCGTCTGTGTTAATTTTATTACACTCATATTATTCCACAATAATAAATAAATAAATAAATTGATGTGTCCTTCCAAAAATTTTTATGACGTCATCACAAAATTTTTAATGCAAAAACTCATCCGAAATAAAACGCTTTTTTTTTAACATAACATACATAATTTTATTTTAACTGATAAGGGTCATCATAAAAAAATAAAACTCGCAAAATTAAATCTTATAATTTTTGGAAAAATCTAGATTTGTTTACTTTCCATCAATTTTTTGATATCACAATTTTTTGGTTTTTTTATTTTATTTAATTTTTCAATTTTTCGATTTGCCATTTATCGTATTTCAATTTTTCAGTTTATCATTTCCCCAATTTTTCAAGTTCATGATTTTTATATTTCATTTTCCCGATATTTTTATTTTCATTTTCTTGATTTCATAACATAATTTTTCGTTTGCCCAATTTTGCACATTTTCAATCTTCGATTTTTCAATTCCCCGATTTTCCGATTTCTTAAATTTTCAATATTTCGATTTTACAAAACATATTTCATTTTTTCGATTGCAAATTTTCGATCTTCAAGTTTCTCAGTTTTTAATTTTTTGTTTCTTCACTTTTTCAAGTTTTTGATTAGTAATTTTTAGATTTTTCGAAGATTTCATTTATACTCATTTGTTTTTTCATTCTGATTGTTCAATTTTCCAAAATTTCTCTTTTATAATTTTTCCATTTTGTTTATTCGAAAAGTTGAAAACTCGAAAAATCGAAAAACTAAAAAATCGTAAAAACAGAAAAAACGAAAAAATGGAAAATCAAAAAATTTAAAATCGAATTGTAGAAATGAAAATGGAAACATTGAAAAATTAGAAATAGGAAAACTTGAAAATCCAAATATTTTAAAATCAACTATGGAATCGTCAAAATTTTAAAGTCGAAAAATTAAAATTGAAAAATTAAATATTGAGAAAACGAAAAATTAAAAATGGAAAAATTGAAAAATCGAATAAATGAAAAAGGTTTAAATTCCAATAATTGAAAACCAAAAATTTGAAAAATCCAAGAATTGCAAAATTTCACACTGAAAAAAGAAAAATGATAAAACTAGAACATTAAAAAATCTAAAAATTGAAAAAATACAGAAAACAAAAAATCGAATCGAAAAATTGCAAACTAAAAAATTGAAAAAATGAAAATTTGAAAAATTCATAAATTAAAAATTGAAAACTCGGAAAATTGCAAATCGAAAAATTGCAAACCCTAAAAATTCAAACATCCAAACGTTGAAAAATCAAAAATCTGAAAAATTTAAAAAGAAAACTCGAAAAATTGCAAGTCGAAAAATTAAAGAAAACATTGAAATTGAAAAAACAAAAAATTATAAAATCGAAACATTGAAAAACTTGATAAAATGAAAAAATTGAAGAATTGTCAAATTGAAAAGTCGAATAAATGGAAATGTTTTAAAATCCAATAATTAATAAATTGAAAAATTATAAAATAGTAAAATTTAAAAAAAGGAATATTAAAAAAAAAGTATTATTATTACACATTTAAAATGAAAAACTAGAAAAATTGAAAACCAAAAAATTGAAAAATCATAAAAACAGAACATTAAAAAACCAAAAAATTGAAAAAATAAAGAGAATAAAACACCCACACGAAAAATTGCAAATCGAAAGATTGATGAAATAAAAAATTGGAATCTAAAATTCGAAACATCCATTCCAACTTTTGGAAAATCGAAAAAATGAAAAATCGAGAAATTGAAAACTCGAAATTTTAGAAAATCGAAAAGCCGAGAAATTGAAATTGAAAAATTGAGAAAGATCGAGAAATCGAATTGGGCCAAAATCGAAAAATTAGCAATTTTAAAAAACGAAAAATCAAAAAACCGAAAAATCAAAATACATATCTAAAATTTTAAAAAATAGAACAATTAAACCAACGAAAAATAGAAAGTAGAGAAATCAAAACATCAAAAAATAAAAAATAAAAAACTAGAAACCGAGAAATTGAAAAATTTGAAATTCAAAAATTCGAAAACTTGAAAAAACGGAGACTTGAAGAATTGGAAAACTGAAAAATCGAGGAATTGAAAAACTTCAAGACTGAAAAGTCGGAAGATTGAGTAATCGAAACATTAAATAATGAAAAAATCGAAAAATGAAAAATTTCGAAATTGAAAAATTCTCAAAATTGAAATGTTGAAAAATTGGGAAATCGAATACTTGAAAATCGAGAAATCAAAAAAAAACGAAGGTCGAAAAATTTTAAAAATCGAAACAACAAAAAATCGAAAAATCGAGATGTGAGAAAACCAAGAATTTAAAAAGTTTAAAATTGGGAAATCGAAGCATAAAAAACAAAATCCAAAAATGGAAAATTTAAAAAATTGAAAAACTGAAGTAAAAAAAAAAATTGAGAAAATTGAAAAACCTTAAAACGGAGAAGCTGAAAAATTAAAAAATCGAAAAACCGAGAAATCGAAATTGAAAAATTGAGACATCAAAAGATCGAGAAATCGAAAAAAAAAAACGATAAATAGAAAAACTGAAAAATCGAGCAATTGAAAACTCGAAAAATCAGAAATGTTAAAAATCGAAAAACTGAAAAACCGAAAAATCTAAAAGCCAGGGAGAAAGTGAAAAATCGAAAGATCGAGAAATCGAAATATCAAAAAAGTGAAAAATTTTAAATAAAAAAATTGGAAAAGTCCCAAAACTGACACAACGAAAATTTGAGAAATAAAAAAATTGAAAAATCGACAAATTGAGAAATGGAAAAATAAAAATTTAGAAAAGCCAAAAATTGAAAAATCATAAAACTGAAGTATCAGAAAAATTGGGAAATCTAAAAATAAAGAATCGACAAATTGAAAAATCCCAAAACTGAAATACCGAAAAAATGAGTAACCTAAAAATCGAGAAATCAAGAAATCGAAAAATTCTTTTTCAATTTTGTGTTATTTTTCCACAAAAATTTCGATGTCTAAGATTAAAATTCAAGACGAAAACCATAAGTTCTGGACTATGTCACTTTTTTAAATTATATAACATCTATTTGAACTGAAAAAACGAAAAATGGAAACATTAAAGAATCCAAGAAAAATTGTAAAATTCCAAAAACAAAAACTAGAAAAATTGCACATTAAAGATTGAAGAAACGAAAAATTGAAAAATTTCAAAATTAAAAAAGAAAAATTATAAAAATAGTTGAAAAACCGAAAAATTGAAAAAACCCACACGAAAAATTGATGAAATAAGAAACTGAAAAATCGAAACATTGAAAAATTAAAAAACGAAAACTCGTGAAATTGCTAACTGAAAAATTGCAAAATCTAAAAGTTGGAAATCGAAAAACTGCGAAATTTCAAAAAGAAACCTTGAAAAGTTGCATATCCTAAAATTGAATAAACGAAAAACTGAAAAACCAGTAAAATCGGAACATTTTAAAAATAAACATTGTAAAAATAAAGCAAATAAAAAGCCGAAATTAAAAATTGCAAATCGAAAATAGAAATGAAAAACTGAAGAATCGAAAAATTGAAAAGTCGAAGAAATGAAAAACTTTGAAATTCCAATAATTGAAAAATAGAAAAGTTCTAAATTCGTAAAATTGAAGTGAAACATTTTTAAAGCTGTATATTTAAAATGGAAGCTAGAAAAATTGAAAATTACAAATTGAAAAAACGAAAAACTGAAAAACATAAAATTAAAAAAATGAAAAATAAAAAAATATATAACTGAAAAAAAATAAATTTGAAAAAACAAAAATTATAAAACTGAAACATCGAAAAATCGAATAATTGAGAAAATAACGAAAATAAAAATCCGAAACAAAAAATTGAAAAGTTGGACAATTGAAAGATTTAAATTTAAAAACTCGAAAAATTGGGATTTGTTGGTCTACACTTCAGGCGACGGAAGCTCTGTCGAAATAACCTTCGACCATTTTTTTTTTTAATATGTTAATTGATTATTTACTAAAACATTTCGCTGAGTTACATAATGCCATTTGCTTGAAAACGAAACCGACGATTCGCCAAAATGACGTACCTGTAGCACTTCTTCATCAAATGTTCGGGCCAATCCGAGGACAGCGAGTCGTGGTTAATCGGCATCGGTATAACGGACAGCGGCGTATCGTAATCGTCGATCGCAAAACTTGGATATGTCACAAGCGGATCTCCATGTTCCGTCATTCGTGAGTATGTATTAAAAAGTGGTTGCGGTGTGGATGAAAACAAGTGAATGGAACCGTTATTGTCCCCAAAAGCCAGGGCTTGACTGGTGGCGCTAATATCAAACGTCAAACACATAGCTAGAAGAAAAAAAATCGAATTATTATTACAATTAAAATTATTATAGGGGCGCAACCAACCCGGACTGTCCATCTGCATCAGACACAATCTCGGTTCGGCGAAAGCTACAGTGTCTAAAATTTGAGCATGGCCGAGGGCCGAAACAACGGCCAACCTCGAGGACACCGACGGTAAAAATCTCAGGTACAATGGGTCTAAGACAGTTTGGATTGGAGTGACAGCGCGCATCATACGTAGGTCGTACACCATCAAGAAGCGGTCCACTGTGAGGTTGCCGTGCCTAAAACCGCCATTTTGTTGTTAAACCAGACGCCATCTTTGGAAAGGACAGTATAGTATTTAAGTGGGATTAATAAACTTGCTGTTTCTTGTTGCCGAAATAAGTATACACATATTAAGAAAACAAAGGAAAATGTAGCCCCGCCCACCCTCCCTATCCCAATTGTGATGATTTTTTTTTATTCGTCGTGAGCCAAGAAGGGCGGAGCTTAACTGCAAAATACTCGTTTCTTTACTACAAATTACAAACAAGTTGTTGAGTATCGTGTTGTTCAAAGTATACTATGTATACTAAGAAAAAAATAAAGCCAAATATTAGGCCCCACCCATAGCCGCTCTGATCTCAATTCTCAATTGTGACGAATTTTTCATACGTGGTCAGATCGAGGGGCGGGGCTTAATTGCAAGATCCATATTTGTCTACAAGAATTTACCATTTTAAACATGTTTTAAGTTTCTTGTTCTGAAAAGACGACTACGTATATTAAGAAAAAAGGCAAAATATAAGCCCCGCCCACCCACCCTATCTCAATTGTGATGATTTTTTTAATCGTCGTGACAAAGAGGGCGGAGCCTAATTGCAAAATCCATATTTCCTTACAAAAATTTACCATTTTAAACGTGTTTTAAGTTTCTAATAATAAAAAAATCATCACAATCGAGATGGGGTGGGTGGGTGGGGTTAATATTTTGCTTTTTTTTTTAATATACACAGTATTCTTTGAAGAACACGATACTGAAAAACATGTTTATAATTTCTTGTAAAGAAATAAGTATTTTGCAGTTAAGCTCCGCCCCCTTGGTTCACGGCGAATAAAAAAAATCATCACAATTGAGATCGGGCGGGTGGGCGGGCCAATTTTCAATATTTCGATTTTACTATAATCTTCGTGTTTTCGACCGCAATTTTTCGATCTTTAAGTTTCTCAATTTTTAATCTTTCGCTTTTTTAATTTTCCGTTTCTTCAATTTTTCAAGTTTTTAGATTTCTCGAAGCTTTCATTTTATACTTTTGCGTTTTTTCATTTTGAGTTTTCAATTTTACAATTTTTCTATTTTATAATTTTTCCATTTTGTATATTCGGAAAGTAGAAAATTCGAAAAATTGAAAAATCGGAATACTAAAAAATTGGAAAAAATTGAAGAAACAAAAAATTGCAAAATCGATAAACGGAAAATCGAATCGAATTTGTTTTTATGATTTTTTAAGCTTCGATTTTTTAAATTTTTTAATCTGTATTTCAATTTTTCGATTTTTGGAATTTTCTATTTCTCATATCTCGGTTTAACGATTTTTTTAGGTTTTCGATTTTTCCGTTTATCCTTTTTTTAAGTAAATATTTCAATTTTGAATTTTCCGATGTCGGCCTATTTCCATTTCTTGGGTTTTCGATTTCCAAATTTTGATTTTTCTAGTACATATTTTTAATTTTTTAAATTTTCCATTTTTCGCTTTGATAATCTTTTATGTTTCGATTTCCCGATTCTAGTTTTTTAATGTGTTTCAATTTTTCCATTTTTGGAATTTTCGATTTCTCATATCTCAATTTTCCAATTTAAAAAAATTTTCGATTTCTCCATTTTTCAAGATTTCGCCATCTCAATTTTTCAACATCGCAATTTTGAGAATTCTACAATTTCTATATTTTTCAGATTTTCGATATTTTCATTTTCCCTATTTTATAATATTCATTTTCTTGGTTTTATATCACAATTTCCATTTTTCCATTGCCTTTATTTTTTCAATGTTGTTTTGGATTTTATAATTTTTCGTTTATTCAATTTTTTACATTTTCATTCTTTGATTTTTTAAGTTCTTGATTTCCAATTTTTTTATTTTTCGAAGCTTTCATTTTGTACTTTTTCGTTTTTTCAGATTTACAATTTTTCTATTCTATAATTTTTCGATTTTGTTTATTCGAAAAGTTGAAAACTCGAAAAAATAGAGAAATAAAAAAAAATTTTTAAAAAATTGCAAAATCGAAGACTGAAAACTGAAAAATTGAAACAATGAAAAACTAAAAACCGAGAAACTTAAAAATCTAAAAAAATTAATGAATCGAAGAATGGGAAAGAAGAAAAAGCATTCGAATTGAAAAATTGGAAAATCCAAAAATTGCAAAATAGAAAAATTATAGAATCGTGAAAATTGTAAAGTCCAAAAACTGTGACATTCACAGATCGGAAAATTGAAAAATTCCAAAAGCGAAAAACTGAACAACTTTAAAAATTATAGTTATTATTACGTAATTAAAATGAAAACTAGAAAAACTGCAAATGAAAAATTAAAGAAACGGAAAACTGAAAGCGGGTATTTGAAAAAATAAAGAAAATTAAAAACCCACACGAAAAATTGACGAAATTAAAAATTCAAAACTCGTGAAATTTGCAAACTCTAAAATTTGAAACATCCAAAAATTGGAAAATCAAAAACTGAAAAATCGAAATTTTGGAAAATCGAAGAACTGAGGAATTCAAAACTGAAAAAAGATCGAGAATTCAAGATGTCGAAAAATCTAAATACCTGAAATTTAAAAAACAGAAAAATTACGATAACGAAAAATTTAAAGTAAAGAAATTAATACGTCAAAAAATCCAAAAATTTGACATTAAGAAAAACACAAAATTAAAAAGTCGAAAAATCGAGAAATTGAGAAATGGAAAAATGAAAATTTAGAAAAGCCAAAGATTGAAAAACATCAAAAAAATTTCTTAATATACACAGTATTCTTTGAAGAACACAATACTGAAAAACATGTTTATAATTTCTTGTAAAGAAATAAGTATTTTGCAGTTAAGCTCCGCCCCCTTGGTTCACGGCGAATAGAAAAAATCATCACAATTGAGATCGGGCGGGTGGGCGGGCCAATTTTCAATATTTCGATTTTACTATAATTTTCGTGTTTTCGACCGCAATTTTTCGATCTGTAAGTTTCTCAATTTTTAATCTTTCGCTTTTTTAATTTTCCGCTTCTTCAATTTTTCAAATTTTTAGATTTCTCGAAGCTTTCATTTTATACTTTTGCGTTTTTTCATTTTGAGTTTTCAATTTTACAATATTTCTATTTTATAATTTTTCCATTTTGTTTATTCGGAAAGCAGAAAATTCGAAAAATTGAAAAATCGATAAAACGGAAAATTGAATGGAATTTGTTAAGCCTCGATTTTTAATTTTTTTTAATCTGTCTTTCAATGTTTCTACTTTTGGAATTTTCTATTTCTCATATCTCGGTTTATCGATTTTTTTAGTTTTTAGATTTTTCCGTTTATCCTTTTTTTAAGTAAATATTTCAACTTTGAATTTTTCGATTTCGGCCCATTTCGATTTCTCGATCTTTTGAAGTCTCAAGGTTTCGATTTCGATTTTTTGGTTTTTCGATTTTCCGGATTTTCGATTTTTCTAGTACATATTTTTAATTTTTTTAATTTTTCATTTTTTCCATTACCTTTATTTTTTCAATGTTGTTTTGGATTTTATCATTTTTCGTTTAATCAATTTTTTACATTTTCATTCTTTGCTTTTTCAAGTTCTTGATTTCCACTTTTTTTATTTTTCGAAGCTTTCATTTTGTACTTTTTCGTTTTTTCAGTTTTACAATGTTTCTATTTTATAATTTTCGATTTTGTTTATTCGAAAAGTTGAAGACTCGAAAAACTGGAAAATCCAGAAACTAAAAAAAAATTGAAAAAAAAGCGCAAAATCGAAGACTGAAAACTGAAAAATTGAAACAATGAAAAACTAAAAACAGAGAAACTTAAAAATCTAAAAAAATTAATGAATCGAAGAATGGGAAACAAGAAAAAAAGAAAAACCATTCGAATTGAAAAATTGGAAAATCCAAAAATTGCAAAATCGAAAAATTATAGAATCGTGAAAATTGTAAAGTCCAAAAACTGTGACATTCAAAGATCGAAAAATTGAAAAATTCCAAAAACGAAAAAACTTAAAAAGTGAACAACTTTAAAAATTATAATTATTATTACGTAATTAAAATGAAAACTAGAAAAACTGCAAATGAAAAATTAAAGAAACGGAAAATTGAAAGCCGCAAATTGAAAAAATAAAGAAAATTAAAAACCCACACGAAAAATTGACGAAATTAAAAATTCAAAACTCGTGAAATTTGCAAACCTAAAATTTGAAACATCCAAAAATTGGAAAATCAAAAACTGAAAAATCGAAATTTTGGAAAATCGAAGAACTGAGGAATTCAAAACTGAAAAAAGATCGAGAATTCAAGATGTCGAAAAATCTAAATATTTGAAATTTAAAAAACAGAAGAATTACAACAACGAAAAATTAGAAGTAAAGAAATTAATACGTCAAAAAATCCAAAAATTTGACATTAAAAAAAAACACAAAATTAAAAAGTCGAAAAATCGAGAAATTGAGAAATGGAAAAATGAAAATTTAGAAAAGCCAAAGATTGAAAAACATCAAAAAAATTTCTTAATATACACAGTATTCTTTGAAGAACACGATACTGAAAAACATGTTTATAATTTTGTAAAGAAATAAGTGTTTTGCAGTTAAGCTCCGCCCCCTTAGTTTACGGCGAATAAAAAAATCATCACAATTGAGATAGGGCGGGTGGGCGGGCCAATTTTCAATATTTCGATTTTACAATAATTTTCGTATTTTCGACCGCAATTTTTCGATCTTTAAGTTTCTCAATTTTTAATCTTTCGATTTTTGAATTTTCCGTTTCTTCAATTTTTCAAATTTTTAGATTTCTCGAAGCTTTCATTTTATACTTTTGCGTTTTTTTATTTTGAGTTTTCAATTTTACAATTTTTCTATTTTATAATTTTTCCATTTTGTTTATTCGGAAAGTAGAAAATTCGAAAAATTGAAAAATCGATAAAACGGAAAATTGAATGGAATTTGTTTTTATGATTTTTTAAGCCTCGATTTTTTAAATTTTTTAATCTGTGTTTCAATTTTTCGATTTTTGGAATTTTCTATTTCTCATATCTCGGTTTATCGATTTTTTTAGCTTTTCGATTTTTCCGTTTATTCTTTTTTTAAGTAAACATTTCAACTTTGAATTTTTCAATTTCGGCCCATTTTGATTTCTCGATTTTCCGGATTTTCGATTTTCCAAGTACATATTTTTAATTTTTTTAATTTTTCATTTTTTCCATACCTTTATTTTTTCAATGTTCTTTTGGATTTTATAATTTTTCGTTTATTCAATTTTTTACATTTTCCTTCTTTGCTTTTTTAAGTTCTTGATTTCCAATTTTTTTATTTTTTGAAGCTTTCACTTTGTATTTTTTCGTTTTTTCAGTTTTACAATTTTTCTATTCTATAATTTTTCGATTTTGTTTATTCGAAAATTTGAAAACTCGAAAAACTGGAAAATCGAGAAATTAAAAAAAATTGAAAAAAAAAAACGCAAAATCGAAGACTGAAAACTGAAAAATTGAAACAATGACAAACTAAAAACCGAGAAACTTAAAAATCTAAAAAAATTAATGAATCGAAGAATGGGAAAGAAGAAAAACCATTCGAATTGAAAAATTGGAAAATCCAAAAATTGCAAAATCGAAAAATTATAGAATCGTGAAAATTGTAAAATCCAAAAACTGTGACATTGAAAGATCGAAAAATTGAAAAATTCCAAAAACGAAAAACTTAAAAAGTGAACAACTTTAAAAATTATAATTAATATTACGTAATTAAAATGAAAACTAGAAAAACTGCAAATGAAAAATTAAAGAAACGGAAAATTGAAAGCCGCAAATTGAAAAAATAAAGAAAATTAAAAACCCACACGAAAAATTGACGAAATTAAAAATTCAAAACTCGTGAAATTTGCAAACTCTAAAATTTGAATCATCCAAAAATTGGAAAATCAAAAACTGAAAAATCGAAATTTTGGAAAATCGAAGAACTGAGGAATTCAAAACTGAAAAAAGATCGAGAATTCAAGATGTCGAAAAATTTAAATATCTGAAATTTAAAAAACAGAAAAATTACAATACCGAAAAATTAAAAGTAAAGAAATTAATACGTCAAAAAATCCAAAAATTTGAGATTAAAAAAAAACACAAAATTAAAAAGTCGAAAAATCGAGAAATTGAGAAATGGAAAAATGAAAATTTAGAGACGCCAAAGATTGAAAATCATCAAAAAAATTTCTTAATATACACATTATTCTTTGAAGAACACGATACTGAAAAACATGTTTATAATTTCTTGTAAAGAAATAAGTATTTTGCAGTTAAGCTCCGCCCCCTTAGTTTACGGCGAATAAAAAAAATCATCACAATTGAGATCGGGCGGGTGGGCGGGCCAATTTTCATAATTTCGATTTTACAATAATTTTCGTGTTTTCGACCGCAATTTTTCGATCTTTAAGTTTCTCAATTTTTAATCTTTCGATTTTTGAATTTTCCGTTTCTTCAATTTTTCAAGTTTTTAGATTTCTCGAAGCTTTCATTTTATACTTTTGCGTTTTTTCATTTTGAGGTTTCAATTTTACAATATTCCTATTTTATAATTTTTCCATTTTGTTTATTCGGAAAGCAGAAAATTTGAAAAATTGAAAAATCGATAAAACGGAAAATTGAATGGAATTTGTTTTTATGATTTTTTAAGCCTCGATTTTTTTAATTTTTTAATCTGTGTTTCAATTTTTCGATTTTTGGAATTTTCTATTTCTCATATCTCGGTTTATCGATTTTTTTAGCTTTTCGATTTTTCCGTTTATTCTTTTTTTAAGTAAACATTTCAACTTTGAATTTTTCAATTTCGGCCCATTTTGATTTCTCGATTTTCCGGATTTTCGATTTTCCAAGTACATATTTTTAATTTTTTTAATTTTTCATTTTTTCCATTACCTTTATTTTTTCAATGTTGTTTTGGATTTTATAATTTTTCGTTTATTCAATTTTTTACATTTTCCTTCTTTGCTTTTTTAAGTTCTTGATTTCCAATTTTTTTATTTTTTGAAGCTTTCACTTTGTATTTTTTCGTTTTTTCAGTTTTACAATTTTTCTATTCTATAATTTTTCGATTTTGTTTATTCGAAAAGTTGAAAACTCGAAAAAATAGAGAAATAAATAAAAATTGAAAAAAAAAAATTGCAAAATCTAAGACTGAAAACTGAAAAATTGAAACAATGAAAAACTAAAAACCGAGAAACTTAAAAATCTAAAAAAATTAATGAATCGAAGAATGGGAAAGAAGAAAAAGCATTCGAATTGAAAAATTGGAAAATCCAAAAATTGCAAAATAGAAAAATTATAGAATCGTGAAAATTGTAAAGTCCAAAAACTGTGACATTCACAGATCGGAAAATTGAAAAATTCCAAAAGCGAAAAACTGAACAACTTTAAAAATTATAGTTATTATTACGTAATTAAAATGAAAACTAGAAAAACTGCAAATGAAAAATTAAAGAAACGGAAAACTGAAAGCGGGTATTTGAAAAAATAAAGAAAATTAAAAACCCACACGAAAAATTGACGAAATTAAAAATTCAAAACTCGTGAAATTTGCAAACTCTAAAATTTGAATCATCCAAAAATTGGAAAATCAAAAACTGAAAAATCGAAATTTTGGAAAATCGAAGAACTGAGGAATTCAAAACTGAAAAAAGATCGAGAATTCAAGATGTCGAAAAATTTAAATATCTGAAATTTAAAAAACAGAAAAATTACAATACCGAAAAATTAAAAGTAAAGAAATTAATACGTCAAAAAATCCAAAAATTTGAGATTAAAAAAAAAACACAAAATTAAAAAGTCGAAAAATCGAGAAATTGAGAAGTGGAAAAATGAAAATTTAGAAAAGCCAAAGATTGAAAATCATCAAAAAAATTTCTTAATATACACAGTATTCTTTGAAGAACACGATACTGATAAACATGTTTATAATTTCTTGTAAAGAAATAAGTATTTTGCAGTTAAGCTCCGCCCCCTTGGTTCACGGCGAATAAAAAAAATCATCACAATTGAGATAGGGCGGGTGGGCGGGCCAATTTTCAATATTTCGATTTTACAATAATTTTCGTGTTTTCGACCGCAATTTTTCGATCTTTAAGTTTCTCAATTTTTAATCTTTCGATTTATGAATTTTCCGTTTCTTCAATTTTTCAAGTTTTTAGATTTCTCGAAGCTTTCATTTTATACTTTTGCGTTTTTACATTTTGAGTTTTCAATTTTACAATGTTTCCATTTTGTTTATTCGGAGAGTAGAAAATTCGAAAAATTGAAAAATCGGTAAAACGGAAAATTGAATGGAATTTGTTTTGATTTTTTAAGCCTCGATTTTTTAAATTTTTTAATCTGTGTTTCAATTTTTCGACTTTTGGAATTTTCTATTTCTCATATCTCGGTTTGTCGATTTTTTTAGTTTTTCGATTTTTCCGTTTATCCTTTTTTTAAGTAAATATTTTAACTTTGAATTTTTCGATTTCGGGCCATTTCGATTTCTCGATCTTTTGAAGTCTCAAGTTTTCGATTTCGATTTCTTGGTTTTTCGATTTTCCGGATTTTCGATTTTTCTAGTACATACATATTTTTAATTTTTTTAATTTTTCATTTTTTCCATTACCTTTATTTTTTCAATGTTGTTTTGGATTTTATAATTTTTCGTTTATTCAATTTTTTACATTTTCATTCTTTGATTTTTTAAGTTCTTGCTTTCCAATTTTTTTATTTTTCGAAGCTTTCATTTTGTACTTTTTCGTTTTTTTCAGTTTTACAATTTTTCTATTTTATAATTTATCGATTTTGTTTATTCGAAAAGTTGAAAACTAGAAAAACTGGAAAATCGAAAAATTAAAAAAATTTGAAAAAAAAAATCGCAAAATCGAAGACTGAAAACTAAAAAATTGAAACAATGAAAAACTAAAAACCGAGAAACTTTAAAATCTAAAAAAATTAATGAATCGAAGAATGGGAAAGAAGAAAAACCATTCGAATTGAAAAATTGGAAAATCCATAAATTGCAAAATCGAAAAATTATAGAATCGTGAAAATTGTAAAGTCCAAAAACTGTGACATTAAAAGATCGAAAAATTGAAAAATTCCAAAAACGAAAAACTGAAAAGTGAACAACTTTAAAAATTATAATTATTATTACGTAATTAAAATGAAAACTAGAAAAACTGCGAATGAAAAATTAAAGAAACGGAAAATTGAAAGCCGCAAATTGAAAAAATAAAGAAAATTAAAAACCCACACAAAAATTGACGAAATTAAAAATTCAAAACTCGTGAAATTTGCAAACTCTAAAATTTGAAACATCCAAAAATTGGAAAATCAAAAACTGAAAAATCGAAATTTCGGAAAATCGAAGAACTGAGAAATTCAAAACTGAAAAAAGATCGAGAATTCAAGATGTCGAAAAATCTAAATATCTGAAATTTAAAAAACAGAAAAATTACAATACCGAAAAATTAAAAGTAAAGAAATTAATACGTCAAAAAATTCAAAAATTTGACATTAAAAAAAACACAAAATTAAAAAGTCGAAAAATCGAGAAATTGTGAAATGGAAACATGAAAATTTAGAAAAGCCAAAGATTGAAAATCATCAAAAAAATTTCTTAATATACACAGTATTCTTTGAAGAACACGATACTGATAAACATGTTTATAATTTCTTGTAAAGAAATAAGTATTTTGCAGTTAAGCTCCGCCCCCTTGGTTCACGGCGAATAAAAAAAATCATCACAATTGAGATATTCTTACATTTTGCCTTTTTGTTTTAAGTAGAAAATCCATATTTTCTAACAAAAATGTATCATTTTAACCATGTTCTAAATTTCTTGTTGTGAAAAGATGGCTGTGTATATTAAGGCAAAAAAAAAGAAAAGACAAAATATAAGTCCCGCCCACCCACCCTGCATATTTATCTTACAACGGCAACGTCAATGGTGAACAGCAACGTTAGCGACAAGTTTATAAATCAACCTTTAGTGTGACAAAAAAATTGTGACGATTTTTAGAAATAATAAGACTCCAGAAGGGTTGTAGAAGTTTGCAGTGAGTTGAAAATGAGGAAATGTATTAGTTTTTGTTTTTTCTGGGGTTTGTCTTACTATTGAGTTAAAGTGTGACAATTTTTTAACAACTGCTAAAACCTAGTGACGTTTCTCTTCGTTGCTAAGCACAACTCCCTGAAATGCCTCTACTGTTACCTATTGCTGAACCCACAAGTCACAAGCAGATTTCCTTGCACATCAAAATCACTCAAACTGCCGCTGTGCGTTTCTAAAGTGTGCTCAATGTTCAAGGTGTTTGGATCCCTAAGGTCAATCCGTCCCAGTGGATTCCCCGCGCACACAAACCTACTGTGCGGCCGCAACATCACGCACCCAGGCTCCCCTACATCAAGCTGAAGTTTTTGAGGTTATGTGTGAATTCAAAACTCAACCAAGCACTTACAACTTGCATTTCCTTACACAAATCAATGTTAAAATCGATCATTTTCCCGTGGTGTCCGCCCATCAGTAACCTCGTCGCCCCCAGTTGGAGCATACACTGCATCTCATACATGTTGGCCGAACTGCAAACATGCCGTTACGAAAATTCCTCAAACAGCGATCGACTCACGTGTGGGTGAACACCGGGATGCCCCTCCTTATCTGATATCTTAAACTACTAGCCGTGAGCCCCAAAATTCCCTCGTTTATCGTAAGTACCTGTCTGACGTCCTCGTTGGCGTGGATCTGGAACGAGGTGTACTTCTGCATGGCGCCGGTGTAGTACGAGGTCACGTGGCCCTTAAAAGAGGCGTTAGTGAGAGAGCGGGGCACGGGGGCTACTTACGCCTTGGTTTCCCATCCACAGGAGCTCCTCGTAGCGGTCGAAAGCCAGAGCGCTCACGCCGAAGCGGTCGCCCCCGTCCGCCAAGATGCATTGTGTTTGGACGTACTCGGACTGGATTCCCATTAGTTCGGGGACGTCGGGGGGCGGCGCGGCCACTGCAAGCTAGGCAAAGTTCGAGACGCTTAACCTTAAAATGACACAACCTACCCCGCTCTGGTCGAAAAACATGCTTCCAAATTGTGTAAAAATAAAAAGACTAATTAAAAATAACAAGTTTACGAATATTTGTGCTACATATTAACTTAAAAATTACTTTGTACATTTCAAACGGGACTTAGAAAATGACAGATTAAAAATTGGGGATTTTGCGCTGGCAACATCGAGGCGCGAAAGACCCTAGGGGCTCGAATTTAGGCGCGAAGGGAGACACAAAACAATCAGACAGTGTCAATGGGGGTTCTGTTCTAATAATAATAAAACAGATGTCAGATACATTTAAACGATATAAATTTGTCTATAAAAGCTGCTTTTAGTATTTACTTAGGAGTAAACGCATGTGTTTTATTAATCCATACCGTTGTGTTTAATTGACATTTAGCATTGTCAGTTGTCATCGATAAAATTTTAGGTTTACTGTCCACATACTTCTCAATATAAATGTGAACCTTCTATAAATATATCAACTATTTTTAAATCGCCTTAAATTTCAGCTTAATTCTTTTTTCTTTTGTGTTTGAAAAATATTCTGTCAGGATACTTCTTTTTTAACTTCACTTGTACTAGTTTTTCTGGATTTTTTTAAATATCTCCGGTCCAAGGACATATTTCGTCACACTGGTACCTGGAGTGCCTTAATCCCTCGCCTCAAGTCCGGTACAAACTGATAAGCACACCTGTTGTAAACTTTGCACAAACTTTAGCGCTCCGTTTTTAATTCCAATTTTAAAATCCAAGCAAATCAAAACAAACGTCAAACTAAATGAATCAGGAAGTAGACGTGTAATAAGTAAAAAAGTTAAGACAACGGGTGTACAATTAAAAATATATTTGGAGTAAGCGCTGGCATTATTATTTGCCGTTTTTTGATTTGGCTGTTTAAATACAGTCTTTTTGACATATTAATGACATTTTGACTTTTAACTCTAGGTATTTATCAATTTTTCGCGGTTTATTGTTAGGTATTTCATTTTTTGCTTTGTTTGGATGCTAGAAATTAGTTCTTTTCAGAACGAGTGTGAGTTTTGCTGTTGCTGACATTTCCACCAGAATGAGTTTTTCTAAAAATCACAAATGAAATATTTGAAATTTGGCAATTAGGTTAGATTAGAGCTTTGAGCATGCTGCGATAAGATTGATTTTGGCAAATGACATACCTTCTAAGAACACAGAAGGCGGGCTGGTGGGTGGAGCTAGCACTTTTGACTTTGTTAAAAATCTTAGATTCTTCCGCTTGTCAAAATAGAATTCAGCTGCCAGTTCACAATAAATAAAATAAGTAAGTCACATGAGGAAGGAGGTGGGCGGGGCTATTTTCAGGTTTTTCAGTAGACTTATGAACAAACATTAGCCCCGCCTACCCACCCACCGTCATTTCAGTGGTCCATTTGTCTGCTCTGAAGAAAAGGTGGATTTTACACTAAACAGAAATAAAATTAGCCATTAGAATGAGAAAAAGGCGGGTGGGCGGGGTTAATACTTGCTATGATAAAACTGATTTTGGCACATGAAATACCCTCTAAAAAATAGAGGGCGGGTGGGTGGGGCTAGTATCTGCTAAGATAAAATTGACTTTGGCAAATGACATACTCTCGAAAAAAATAGAGGGCGGACGGGTGGGTGGGGCTAGCATTTTCGGGTTTGTTTTATATCTTAGATTCTATCGCTTGTCAAAATAAAATTCAACTCTCATTTCACAATAAATAAAATAAGTTAGTCAAATGAAGAAGGAGGGGGGCGGGGCTATCTTCAGTTTTTTCAATAGAGTTATGAGTTAGCACTAGCCCCGCCCACCCATTCACCTTCATTTCAGAGATTCATTTGTCTACACTGAATGAAAGGTATACTAAATACTAAATACTAAACAGAAATAAAATTAGTTGTTAGAATGTGAAGAAATCGGGTGGGTGGGGTTACTATTTGCTATGATAAAACTGTTTTTGGCACATAACATACCCTCTAAGAAAACAGAGGGCGGGTGGGTGGGGCTAATACCTACTACTATAAGACTGAATTTGACAAATGATATACCTTCTAGGAAGACACAGAGGGCGAGCAGGTGGGTGGAGCTAGCACTTTTGACTTTGTTTTAAATCTTAGATTCTTCCGCTTGTCAAACTAAAATTCAATTCCCATTTCACAATAAATAAAATAAGTTAGTCAAATGACGCAGGATGTGGGAGGGGCTATGTTCCACTTTTTCGATAGACTTATGAGCAAGCACTAGCCCCGCCCATTCACCCACCTTCATTTCAGTGATTCATTTATCTGTTCTGAATGAAAGGTGTATCTAATACTAAACAGAAATAAATTAGTTGTTAGAATGTGAGGAAATCGGGTGGGTGGGGTTAGTACTTTCTATGATAAAACTGATTTTGGCACATGTCATACCCTGTAAGAAAACAGAGGGCGGGTGGGTGGGGATAATACCTGCTACTATAAGACTGAATTTGGCAAATGATATACCTTCTAGGAAGACACAGAGGGCGGGCAGGTGGGTGGAACTAGCACTTTTGACTTTGTTTTAAGTTTCAGATTCTTCCGCTTGTCAAAATAAAATTCAATTCCCATTTCACAGTAAATAAAATAAGTTAGTCAAATGAGGTAGGAGGTGGGCGGAGCTATGTTCCACTGTTTCGATAGACTTATGAGCAAGCACTAGCCCCGCCCACCCACCCACCTTCATTTCAGAGATTCAGTTATCTGCTCTGAATGAAAAGTGTATCCAATACTAAACAGTAATAAATTAGTTGTTAGAATGTGAGGAAATCGGGTGGGTGGGGTTAGTACTTTCTATGATAAAACTGATTTTGGCACATGTCATACCCTGTAAGAAAACAGAGGGCGGGTGGGTGGGGCTAATACTTGCCACTATAAGACTGAATTTGGCAAATGATATACCTTCTAGGAAGACACAGAGGGCGGGCAGTAGGGTGGAGCTAGCACTTTTGACTTTGTTTTAAATTTTAGATTCTTCCGCTTGTCAAAATAAAATTCAATTCCCATTTCACACTAAATAAAATAAGTTAGTCAAATGAGGCAGGAGGTGGGCGGGGCTATGTTCCACTTTTTCGATAGACTTATGAGCAAGCACTGGCCCCGCCCACCCACCCACCTTTATTTCAGTGATTCATTTATCTGCTCTGAATGGATGGTGTATCTAATACTAAACAGAAATAAAATTAGTTGTTAGAATGTGAAGAAATCGGGTGGGTGGGATTATCTGCGAACATTGGCTAAACGAAGCGGAAGTGGACAACCTTTCTATCGAAAATATGCACGTAGCATCCAGTTTTTGCCGTAAGTTGAGTAATTATGGAGGTTCCCTCTTATTTGCAGCACATAATTTACAATATACTACTCTACATAATCTGGAAAATATGTCTATTGAAAATCATTGTGAAATCTCAGCATCACTAGTCAACACTTGCAAACTTATTGTTATAAATATATACCGGCCGCCATCTGGTGATTTTAATCTGTTTTGTGAAATTATTGTTGGTGTACTGGATACAATAGATGTAGTCAAAAACAATGTTATCCTAAGTGGAGATTTTAACATACATTTTAACACTAATAGCATGCTAGAACTAAAACTTTGTAACACCTTAACTGAATTTGGCTTGTATCCCATCGTAAAATTCGCGACCAGGGGCAATAATACTCTTGACAACATTTTTACCAACATTCACACTCTAAGCTATAGTGTAAAACCGTTCAATAGCCTAATGTCTGATCATTTAGGTATAGACTTCAAATTAACTGTATCTGACGCTAAGAACAAACATGTTGCTTATAAGTGCCGCCCGATTACTAAACTAGGCAAGTGCAAATTATACAACAATATAAGTAAAGCTGACTGGTACTTTGTTGACGATAAAACCCTTGATATCAATACTAAGTTTACATTGTTTATAAAGGAAATTATCGACAACATGAATCTTGCCTTCCCAGAAAAAATCCTGAAACAAACCAACCATAGCAAAATGGACATTAAGTGGTTTGATGACGAATTGCGAAAAATACGCGAAGAATTATCATTTCTTGACGAGTTTCATAAAATTGTTCAAACGGACGTGACTAGAAAGGCTAGAAATAAATGTCGACACCTTTATCAAGAAACAATTAAAATAAAAAAAGTGAACTACACCAAGAGTTTTATAGATAAATCGAATAATAAAAGTAAAGCAATTTGGCAAGTAATAAATAACAACCGAAATAAAAATTCATTGATAGGTAGTGCGGCAAACTGTGAAATTTCAAATGACGATTTCAACAAGTTCTTTACTAATATCGGGCCAAATTCAATAAAAACACTTCCTATATCTACTCAAGATCCCATTGACTTAATTATTAAGAACTGCAACATGCACTGTAATAATTCTAAATATTTTAATTTCTCAGAAGTCTCCAGTGTAGCTGTTAGAGACACCATTAGCAAACTAAAAAATAGCAATTCAAAAGATTGTTATAACATAAGCGTCAATATTATTAAATCTATGAAAGACACCATCATTTCACCAATAACTAGATTAATAAATGAATGCATAAGGACCACAACATTCCCAGACTGTCTCAAAATCGCTGCAGTGATACCAGTGCATAAAAAAGGTAATAGAAACGACCCTACTAACTATAGACCGATCTCACTTCTACCAGTCTTCTCTAAGATTCTAGAAAGGATACTTTATGACCAATTGAGTAACTTCCTTGAAGATGGTAATGTTCTCTCCAATAGTCAGTACGGCTTCCGAAAAGGTCGAGATACAACCAAAGCCATTCTTGATCTCACAAGTTTTATCGGAGATTGCCTAGAGCGCGGCAGATATAGCATCGGTTGCTTTTTAGACTTGTCAAAAGCCTTCGATTGCGTCTCCCACTCAGAACTAATAAGAAAGTTATACTGCTACAATTTACATCCTCTCGCTTGCAGCATGATAACATCCTACTTGGTAAATAGGCTTCAGTCAGTAAGACATAATAACAGGGAATCGGAAAAGCTACCAGTGGTACTAGGAGTGCCCCAAGGGTCAGTCCTGGGCCCATTATTATTTCTCATTTATATCAACGATTTTCCCTTCTTTCTAAACACAAAAACTGTACTATTTGCGGATGACACGAACTTATTAACTAATGAAGCTACATTCGCAGAGGCCCTAAATCGCAATGAGGAAACAGAATTGAAGGCAACTCATTGGTTTACAACAAATAAACTAACCCTAAACAAAAATAAAACGGTTAAAGTCGCATTCACTCTAAAAAACACCGGCCCACTACCTACAGACATAGTTAAAGAGACAAACTTTTTAGGGATAACAGTAGACGCAAAAATGAGGTTTCATACACACGGTGAGAACCTAGCTAAGAAAATTTCTACAGGAATATTTGCGTTGAGAAATCTAAGTAGAAAGCTTCCGATAGAGACATTAAAAGTAGCTTATTTTGCATTATGCCATAGTAATATAAGTTATGGTATCTTAGCATGGGGTCACTCAAGCATGATGACGAACATATTTAGATTACAGAGACGGGCAGTCCGAATAGTGGGAAGTCTTGGCTACAGAGATGATTGTAAGCGTATGTTTCAAAAATTAAGAATTCTTACGGTGCCCTGCGTATTCATTTTTAACAGCTTGATCAATCTGAGACTAAATATAAACACATACTCCAAACACAAAGACAACCATGAATACGACACACGACATAAGGAAAACTTATGTCTGAGACACATACGTTTAAAGTCGTCACAGAACAGTACTCAATACTTGGGTATCAAATTTTTCAACAAACTTCCTGAGTCGGTTAGAAAGTTAGATACAGTTAATTTTAAGAAGGTTGTAAAAAACTTTCTGATTAACAAAGCCTACTATAACTATGATCAGTTTCTGAACGACATCAATGTATCCATGCAATAATGTGTATCATGTTCTATATGTTTTCTTTCTTCTGTACAACTTTTCTTGATTTATTACTATCAAACATTGTAAATGATATTTATGTTATCTCTGTATTTTGACGAGTGTAAAATGTGTGTACATTTAAGCACAATGAATTGATTGATTGATTGATTGATTGATAGTACCTGCTATGATAAAACTGATTTTGGTACATGACATACCTCTAAGAAAACAGAGGGCGGGTGGGTGGGGCTAATTCTTGCTACTATAAGACTGAATTTGGCAAATGATATACCTTCTAGGAAGACACAGAGGGCGGGCAGGTGGGTGGAGCTAGCACTTTTAACTTTCTTTTAAATCCTAGATTCTTCCGCTTGTCAAAATAAAATTCAATTCACATTTCACAATAAATAAAATAAGTTAGTCAAATGAGGCAGGAGGTGGGCGGGACGATGTTCAACTTTTTCGATAGATTTAAGAGCAAGCTGTAGCCCCGCCCAGTGATTCATTTCTGAATGAAAGGTAAGATCTTATACGAAACAGAAATAAGATTAGCCGTTAGAATGAAAAGACCTGGAATGGGCGGGGTTAATACTTGCTATGATAAAAGTGATTTTGGCAGATGACATTCCCTCTAAGCAAATAGAGGGTGGGTGGGTGGGGCTAGGGCCTGCTAGGGTAAGACTGAATTTCGCAAATCTTAGATTCTTCCGCTTGTCAAAATAGAATTGCATTCTCATTTGACAATAAATAAAATAATTTAGTCATATGAGGAAGGTGTTTTACAAATTAATTTTCGTTATGCAACCAACAATACGTTACTGGTCAATTTGAATTATATTTCATTAAAATATAGTACAGGAACTGGACACCCATTTTCAAATCAGTAGGAAAAGAATCTGATAAATGTTCTTCCTAATTTGATTTTCTAATAAACCTATAAAACTACTCCAATGAGTGTGTTTACCACCGATATTTCCCGAAACATTAATTGACATTTTTTATGTTGGCAACGTCCAGGAGTCATTGTCAGTTTCAATATTTGAGGATTTGAGGTTATGGTGAAAGTTTTGGCAAGAGTATTTTCCGCAATTGCCAGTATTTCGAGGGAGTATGAGTCTTCAAGACTCATTTTGAACGAAATTTATTCTGATTCAGAAATGTCAATTTTAGTCAACATGATAAAAAAATTAAATGACACTCGAAATCCAAATGAAAACGTTACGGATTAAACATCAAGAGGAGTTGTCGTTTAAAATACTTAAGGTTATTGAAGGTCCACTTGACTTTTCAATAACCAATAACATAAAAAAACTAGACAAAGTAAGATAGTAGTAACTTTCGTGTTCTTTGAGTGGCACTATCGTGCGTATCAGGAGACGGGTCAGGAGTGCCATCATAACACAAAACTCTTCCTCATTGGATGAATTTGTGTGTTACGCGGTACGTAACTAAATGAAGTGACCACTAATGGTTATTTACGTTTATTCATGTAAATTTCGCATGAGTCACAAAAAAATTGATAACCCAGTTAAAGAATAATAAATAAAGTCCATATTAAAATGGAGGCTTATGAACTTAAAAAAAGTATAACTAATCTAAAAACAATACAAAAGATTATGTTACCATAAATATATGACATAAATGACACCACTAATGCTACTGGCAGTATGAATGAAACGTGAGATTGCCGCGTGAACTTACAACTAGTTGGTTTTCGATTAAAAAGTAACTAGAGTCACACTAAACTTAAGAAAATGGTGGAGGACCGCGTAATCTATAAGAAAGGGGATGCGGGATACAATACTAAATAATCAAAAATAAAAAGGGCTCAGTCCTCCAACACGAAAAAATATATCACAAAGAAACTATCACAAACAATTATAACCTGGGCCTTTCAAAGATTGACCGTCGATAAATCTTTGAAAGTTTCGGTTCGATGGGGGTATTATATAATAAGTTGTCCGTTGGTTACACCAAACTGAAGACTTTATCATGCTTACATAGGTTGCTATTATGATAATAATGAATACAAAAATATGTGTAGTATTACATCGTATTACAAACTATTATTTGTTTATTGTGGTTATCATAGATTTTAGAGAGCAGTTTATCCAAAATTGTAGGTTCGTAACATCGGTACTGAGATCAACTTCACTGAGCGTCGTCTTGAAAACCAGGGGCGTCTTCAAGTGTAATTTGGCGACCTACAATTTCGTTGCCTGCCCGAAGAATAGAAAACAAACGAAAACGAACACCTTAACTCTAGTTACGGTTAGAAAACCATGTGATACACGAATTATATAAATAAATTATTTCTAAATATGCACTCGCTATCAGTTTCTTTCATATAAAAAATGGCGCAGAATACGAGGCCGCCATCTTGGCGAAAGTCCCAGTGATAGCAGTGCACAGTGCCGCATTGGAGCACGAATTCATTCGTTACCACAGATTCATTACCACAGACACAGTTCATCTACCACAGAATGCTTTCAAAAGAGCTGAATTGTCGTGTAGTGAAGATGAAGAAGTTCCACTCTTGAGTTGAAGTTTGAAATTTTTTTTTTAAGAAAAACCGTGATTTGTTCAAGTGCCCATCTCATCCACCAACCAACCTCTCAAACATCCAGAATTGACATCAATTAAATTTACTCCTCGGCATGGTCCGACGTCACCAACTGCTAAAACGAACGAACTAACGAACGAAAACCATTCTGGCGCAAGGCGTGTTTGAAGAACCGAAAAGACACGAGATGGCGAAACCAATTTTCATTTGTAAAAATCGTCCGGAACAAGCACGAAACGAACCTAGGTCCAGTCGAGAAAACAGAAATTATTTCGTGACAGTCCTTTGTTTGTTTGCATAATGTATGTTTTGAGTGCGGCTTGCTTCAAAAAGGTCAGTCCCATCCGTTTTCTTTGATCATATGTGCTAGTTCGATGATGAATTTGCCTTCTTTGTATTTCTGGCTGGACTCGAAAGCGTGTTCCTTTAACAAAAAAATTAAATTAGAGAGTGTTACACAAAAATAACACGGCGTATCGATCCGGTTCGGCTCCGGCCGGCTAGATTTGCCAGGGCCGCACTAGCGCCGGCCAAGACCCTTCCTCGGAGGCCGACGACGACGGCTCGGTTGCTCCGATTTTGCGAGCGAATTTGTTCTCTAAATAAATATTACTTAGGGGCGGCGATTTGCTAAAACAATCGTCCAAAATTGGGCGAAGGTTGTTCAGAACTTCCCTCGCCCCTGAAGGCTAGCACAACAAAACGAGTGGCGTAAATAATACTCCCGTAAACCGCGCTAATTCCAGGGGGACGCAGTCCGCTAAACTGCGGACAATATGAAATACATATATTTATAATAGATAACCACCGAGAAAAAAAATCGAAAAACTGAAAAATCGAAATCCGAAATGTCGAAAAATCGAAGCAAAAAATATCGATAAACTGAGAATAAAAAAAACTGAAAATAAAAAGTTACAATTTTAAAAATTAAAAAATTTAAATATCGAAAAATGGAAGACAGGAAAAATTGAAAATCGAGAAATCAAGGAAAAATCGGACGGCCAAAAAGTCGAAGAATCGAAAAACCGAGAAATCGAAACATCGAAAAGTCGAGAAATCGAAAATTTGAAGAATCGACAAATTAACGAACCGAAAAATCGAAAATCCTAATACTGAAATATCGAAAAATTGGGTAACTGAAAAGATGAAAATCAGAAATTGAAAATTTGAAAAACTGGGCAATTGAAAAATCGAAAAATTGAAGAATGGAAATTCTGCGAAATTGGAAAATCGAAAAGTTGAAAGGCCGAAAACCGAGAAACCGAAACATCAAAACATCGAGAAGTTGAAAAATCGAGGTATCAAAAAATCGAAAAATTGAAAAATCCAAAAATCGACAAAAATTAACCGAAAAATCGAGCTGTCAAGAAATCGAAAAATTGAAAAACTGAAATGACGAAACATTGGGAAAGTTAAAAACTGAAAAATTCTTGACTTTGCAGAATCGAGAAATGAGAGAATCGGAAACTTGAAACATCCCAAAACTAAAATATCGAAAAATCGAAACGCCAACAAATCGAGAAAACGAAAATTAAAAATTTCAAAAATTGGAAAACTGAAGAATCGAAATTTTGAAAAATTAGAACATCGAAAAGTTGAAAGGTCGAAAAATTGAGGAATGAAAAAATTGCGAATCGAGAAATCGAAGAATCGAAAACACAAAAATTTAAAAAAACGAAAAACTGAAAAATTGGAAATTGAAGAATCGAAAAACACAAAAATCGTGAAACACTGGGAAATCGATAAATCGAACAGCCGAAAAGTCGAAAAATTGAGAAATCAAGATAGCCCAAAATCCAAAAATTGAAAAATCGGAAAGTTGAGTAATCAAAATATTGAAAAATCGGAAAAGTTAAAAACCGAAAAATTCTGGACTTAAATTTTAAAAATCGAAAAATTACAAAACCGAGAAGTCGAAAAATCGAAGGATCGAGAAATCGAAGCATCAAAAAAGTGAAAAAAACAGGAATATCGGAAAATTGAGAAATCGAAAAATTGAACGTTTGAGAAATTGAACAATTGAAAAACCGAGAAACTGAAAAAACAAAAAATCGAAACGCCAAGAAATCGAGAAAACGAAAATTCAAAATTTAAAAAATCGAAAATTTGAAAAATCGAATTTTGAAAAATTGGAAAAACGAAAAGGTGAAAGGTCCAAAAATCGAAAAGCCTAGAGATTGAAAAATCATAAGATCGAGAAATCGAAATAGAGAAGTTAAAACTTAATCGAAAATCAAAAAACCGAAGAAAAAAAATCAAATCGAACATTTTGAGAATTAAAAAAATTGGAAAATAGAAGAATCGAAAAACTGTAAAATTCTAAAACGGAAATAACACAAAAATTGGGAAACCGAAAAATTGAAAAATCGAAAAGTCGAAAAACCGAGAAATCGAACATTTCGAGAATTTAAAAAATTGGAAAATTGAAGAACCGAAGGACTGTAAAATTCCAAAACGAAAATAACAAAAATTGGGAAACCGAAAAATTAAAAAAATGAAAAGTCGAAAGATCAAAAAACCGAGAATTCGAAATATCACAAAATTCAAAAACTGGAACATCGAGAAATGGAAACAGGCCAAAATGGAAAAATCGAAAAGTTAAAAATTGAAAAAATGAAATATTCAAATTAAAAAAAAAACGATAAATCAAAAAAAATGAACAATAAAAAAATCGAGAAAATTTACAATAAAAAAATCGAAACATTGAAATTTCGATAGAGCGAGAAATCAAAAAAACGAAAAATCGAAAAATTTAAAAAAAGAAAGATCGAGAAATCGGAACACCAAAAAACTGAAAAATTGTAAATTTAAAATTTGAAAAATAGAAAAATCGGAAAATTGAAGACTCGAACATTGAAAAATTGGAAAATCGAAAAGTTGAACGTTCAAAAAATCGACAGACACATCGGAAATTTCAAAAACATGAAAAAATCGAAATATCAAAAGATCTAGAAACCGAAATTTGAAAGTTAAAATTTGAAATACAGGAAAATTAAAATATCAAAAAATTGAATAACGGAAAAATTGAGAAAGCGAAATATAAACAACCCAAGAAAACAATTCAAAAATCTAAAACTTAAAAATCAAAAAATGAAAAAACCGAGAAGTAGAGAAATCGAAAATCCAAAATTTAAAAAATCGGAAAATTGAAGTATCGAAAAACGGAAAAATTCCAAAACTGAAATGACAAAAAACTGGGAAAACCAAAAATTGAAAAATCGGAACATCGAAAGAGAAACATTGAGAAATCGATAAAGTGAAAAATCAAAATTTCGAAAAATTGAAACATCGTAAAATTGAAACTTCGGAAAATTGAGAAATAGAAAAATGAAAAAATGGAAAAAGGAAACTGCAAATTTGAAGAATCGAGAAATACAAGATTTGAAAAATCTAACATTTAAATATCGAAAAATTAAGAAATCGAAAAATCCAGAAGTTGAACAATCGAAAAACTGCAAAACTGAAAAATTTAAAAATCGAAAATAAAATTTTAAAAATCGAAAAAGTCCAAAATCCAAGAATTCAAAAATCTAAAACCGAGAAGTCGAACAATCAGAAGATCGGGACATTGAAACTTAAAAAAACCGAAAAATCGAAAATTTAAAAACTCGAAAAGTGAGAAATCTAAAATTTTAAAAAGTAAAAAATCAAAATTTCGAACAATTGAAACACCGAAAAATCGTAAAATTGAAAACTCGGATAATTGACAAATCGAAATATGAAACAATCGAGAAAGGAAATTGAAAATTTGAGGAATCGAGAATTTGAAGAATTGAAAAACCAAAAACTTCAACCATTACATATTGAAAAATCAAAAAATCGAAGAAAAAAAATCGAAAAGTCGAAAAGACAAAAAATCGAGAAATAGAGAAATCGAAAATCCTAAATTTAGAAAATGGCAACACTGAAGAATCGAAAAACAGAAAAATCCCAAAACTGAAAAAAAATTTTAAAAAGTGAAAAATCAAAATTTCGGAAAACTGAAAAATCGTAATGTTGAAACTTCGGATAATTGAGAAATCGAAAAATTGAAAAACTAAAAAATTCAACAATTAAATATTGAAAAATCAAAAAACTGAAGAAAAAAATTCAAAAATCTAAAATTTAAAAATCGAAAAGTCGAGAAATCAAAAAAATCGAGAAATAGAAAAATTGAAAATCCTAAATTTAAAAAATCGCAACACTGAAGAATCGAAAAACAGAAAACTCCCAAAACTGAAAAGACAAAAAACTGGGAAACCAAAAAATTGAAAAATTGGAAAATCCAAAAATCCAAAAATTAAAAAAAATATCGAGAAATCCAAACATCAAGAGAAACATCGAGAAATTGGTAAATTGACAAATCGAGATCGGCCAAAATGGAAAAATCGAAAAATTAAAAATTGAAAAATTCAAAATAAAAAAAGAATAAATCGAAAAATCGAGATACTGAAGAATCGAAAAACTGAAAAATTGAAAAATTTAGAAACCGAAAATAAGATTTGAAAAACCGAAAAATTGCAAAATCCAAAAATTGAAAAATCAAAAAATCTAAAACCGAGAAGTCGAAAAATCGGAAGATCGAAAATTTAGTAACTCGAAAAGTGAAAAATTTAGAATTTTAGAAAGTGAAAAATCAAAATTTTGGAAAACAGAAACAGAAAAATTGTAGAATTGAAACTTCGGATAATTGAGAAATCGAAAAATGAAACAAAGGAGAAACTAAAAAATTCAACAATTAAATATTGAAAAATCAAAAAATCTAAGAAAAAAATTCAAAAATCTAAAATTTAAAAACCGAAAAGTCGAAAAATCAAAAAATAGAGAAATCGAAAATCCCAAATTTAAAAAATCGCGACACTGAAGATTCGAAAAACAGAAAACTCCCAAAACTGAAAAGACCAAAAACTGGGAAACCAAAAGATTGAAAAATTGGAAAATCGAAAAATCCAAAATTTAAAAAAATGAAACATCGAGAAATCGAAATATCAAGAGAAACATCGAAAAATCGGTAAATTGTAAAATCGACATCGGCCAAAATGGAAAAATCTAAAAATTCAAAATTGAAAAATTTAACATAAAAATGGTATAAATCGAAAAATCGAGAAATTGAAGAATCGAAAAACTGAAAAATTGCAAAATCCAAAAATCGAGAATCTAAAATCCAGAAGTCGAAAAATCGAAAGTTAAAAAACTCGAAAAGTGAGAAATCCAAAATTTTAAAAAGTAAAAAATCAAGAAAGGAAACTGAAAATGTGAAGAATGGAGAAATCGAAGAATTGAAAAATCCAACATTTAAATATCGAAGAATCGAATCGAAAAACAGAAAAATTCCAAAATTGAAATGACGAAAAATTGGGAAACCGAAAAAGTGAAAAATTGGAAAATCGAAAAATCCAAAAAATGAAATATCGAGAAATAGAACATCAAAAGAGAAACATCGATTAATCGAAATAATCCAGAAGTTAAAAATTGCAAAATTGAAAATTGAAAAACGGATCCTAAATTGAAAAATCGAAGACTGAACAATCGAACAGCTAAAAAGTGAAAAATTTCAAAACTGAAAATAAAATGTTAAAAATAAAAAAAATGCAAAATCCAAAAATCCAAAAATCGAAAAATCTAAAACCCAGAAGACGAAAAATCGGAAAATCGGGAAATAGAAATTTCAAAAAATCTAAAATTTTAAAAAGTGAAAAAACAAAATTAAGAAATCGAAAAATTGATGATACGAGAAACAGAAAAATCGAGAAACTGAAATGACGAAAAATTGGAAAATCGAAACACCGAAAAATCGAAACATCAAAAATGGAGACATTGAGAAATCGAAAAGTTGAAAACTGAGAAATTGAAAAATTTTAATTAAAAAAAATCGATAAATCGAAAAAATTAAAAATCGAAATATCAAAAAACAGAAATTGAAAATCGGGAGATTGAAACATTAAAAACCTGGAAAATCCCAAAACTGAAATACTGAAAAACTGAGAAATCGAAAGTCGAAAATTCGAGAAATCGAAAAGTCGAAAAATTGTTATATCTGAAATTTTGAGTTTTTCCATTTACTATTGTAAAATTTGGGTAAATGACTTCATTCTATTGTTGGTGGATTAGCGTTTTACCGTGATATTACTAACGTACATTAGACGGAAACGGGCGACCTATTTTTGTACTCTTGGGGTCATGAAACATCGAGAAAACGTACAAGTAGCAGTCGCCCGATGAGCTCGACTAAATAACAATTCGAACACAAAATTTGTACACGTCATTCTACCAAAATAAACGAGCTATAAGACAACGCCAGAAAGACCTCAATTAGACTAATGGAAAAATAAATCAATTCGAACAAATAAAACGTCTGCTCCTGTTTCCCTCAAAAGAAACTTTTAATTAGACTTCGACAATAAATCACCACTGACAAATCTTTCAAATTGTAAACATAATTAGATTCCAAAGGACATTACTCGTTCAATTGTAAAGATTTAGTCAACGAATGTTCATCTGTACACCACTCAAAAGATTGTTGTAGCAGCTATGGCCACGCTTTCTTTACAAACTGCCGGACCGTTTACTTACATATTTCCAGCCCAGCGTAGTCTTGCAGCATTCACAGTAGATATCGGCGACGGCGTGAAGCCCAGTCAAGAGAACTCTTTCCTCCGCAGGCCCGCAGCCCACGTTCACTCTACGAAAACACACAAAAAAATTAAGCCGAAAATTAATTAGGTTCGGTTATCTGAGCGTAAACAACGCCTCGGTGGAATACATTACGAACTAACTTTATCTCATTGTTACAGACAAAAGTCCCAATAAACGTCGAGTACAGCACGATGGGAAATTATTCATGCTGCGGAGGAATTATCATACAATAAATATTGAATTCACTTGTCCGCTATTGACTATTTCGGCGTGTGTGCCGCTATTTATAGAAGAACCCTGACGATGCGTTGATAAAGCGCAATTAAACTAGTCGCTGTTATCTGACTTGACCTGCCACGATTTTTAACTGCTTTATGACGGCAACACTTCATTATACACTTTTCGAACTTCGATTAATTGGCCAAGTTCGGGGTTTCGGTTGGGCTTCTTCGGTAAATAGGAGATCCTTCGGCTGCTAAAAATAACGCCGGCGTGCGGAATAAATTACCGAAGGGCGCGGTTTTTTGTCTGGAAGTGTTGTGTGTTTTGAATTCGCGAAAAATTATACAGTTACTGATTTATTTGTTTTTATTGCGGCGCTTAGTTGAATAGAAAATGAGGATCGGGGTGAACTTGAAAGACGTCAAACAAAGAAAGTTTGGGTAGTTATTTTTAACTCGGGTTTTAGTCATTTACTTAGTCATGTTTTGTACTATATGGAAAAAAAATGGGCGAATTCTGTTTATGTGGAAGTCTGTGGTCATCAATTTATTGTTAGGTACGTTTGTTAGTGCGCCAACTAAGTAACAATGCGTTGTTGGTTCGAAGTTGGCCTATAGAAATGGTGTTGTGCCACATAGAACATAATTTGTAATCGAGATATCCTTGGCATTTAATGCGTATGTCGTCTCTGAAATAGTAGGTTTAACGCTGCGTATATACAAGTTTTCTGAATTGTAATCCTGAGAAACTCTACGATGAAATGAATCGATTCTAAAATCTGAAAATCAAAAATTCAAAAAAACGAAAAGTGGAAAAATCGAAAAACAGAAAAATCGGAAATCGAAAAATTCTTGACAAAAATTTTAAAAATCGAAAATTGGAAAAATCGGAAAATTGAAGAATCGAAATTTTGAAAAATAGAAAAATCGAAAAGTTATTTAAATAATAATAAATTTAAAAAACCGGAAAATTGAAGAATTGAGAAACTGTAAAATTCCAAAACGAAAATAACGAAAAACCAGGAAACCGAAAAATCGAAAAACCGAAAAATTCAAAAACTGAAACATCGAGAAAACGAAACAAGTTAAAATAGAAAAATCGAAAAAATGAAATATTATAATTGAAAAAAAACGATAAATCAAAAAACTGAGAAACTTAACAATCAAAAAATCGAAAAATTTAAAACTTGAAGTCGAAAAATCGAAAGATCGAGAAATCGGAACATCAAAAAATCGGAAAATTAAAACATCAAAAAACTGAAATCAAGAAAAAACCGAAGAAAAAAATTCAAATTCTTACAATTATGCTTAAAAAATTGAAAAATCGAAAAGTTGAAAGGTCGAAGACCGAGAAACTGAAGAAGCGAATTATCTCGAGAAATCCAAACATAAAAAAAAACGTTGAAAAAAATTAAAAAATCTAAAATTTGAAAATCGAAAAATTCAAAAAATGAAAAGTGGAAAATCGAAAAATGAAAAAATCGGGAAATCGAAATTTGAAGAATCGAGAAATTGAAGAATCGAAACTTTGAAAACTTGGAAAATCTATAAATTCAAAGGTCCAATAATCGAAAAACCGAAAAATCGAAAAGTTAAAACTTGAAAAATCGAAAAATTTAAATATCGAAAAATTGAAGAATGGAAAAACTGCAAATCGAGAAATCGAAGAATCGAAACCTAAAAATTTAAAAAAAACGAAAAACTGAAAAATAGGAAAGTGAAGAATCGAAAAACACAAAAATGAAATGACGAAACATTGGGAAATCGAAAAACTGAAAAATCGAAAGACTGGGAATTTGAAACATCAAAAAATTGAAAAATCGGAAAATTGAAGAATTGAACATTGAAAAATTGGAAAATCGAAAAGTTAAAACTTGAAAAATAGGAAAATTAAAATATCAAAAAACTGAAATCAAGAAAAAACCGAAGAAAAAAATTCAAATTCTTAAAATTATGCTTCAAAATTGAAAGCGAATTATTAAAAGATCGAGAAATCCAAATATAAAAAAAAACGTTGAAAAAAATTCAAAAATCTAAAATTTGAAAATCGAAAAATTCAAAAAATGAATGCAAAAATCGAAAAACAGAAAAATCTCAAAACTGAAATGACGAAAAACTGAAAATCGAAAAATGAAAAAATCGATTTAAACTTGAAGAATCGAGAAATTGAAGAATCAAAACTTTGAAAACTCGGAAAATCGATAAATTCAAAGGTCGAATAATCGAAAAACCGAAAAATCGAAATGTTAAAACTTGAAAAATTGAAAAATCGAAATATCAAAAAACCGAAGAAAAAATTCAAAAATTTAAAATTGGAAAATCGAAAAATACAAAAATCGGAAAGTCATACAAACCATACAAAAATGAAAGATTAAAAAAATACATAAACCAAAAAATCCAGAAATTGGCCAAAAAAAAAAATTGAAAAATGGAAAAATTAACACTTTAAAATTGAACGATCGGGAAATCGGAACATCAAAAAAATGAAAAATCGGAAATTTAAATATCCGAAAAATTGGAAAATCGGAAAATTGAAGAATCGAACATTGAAAAATGCGAAAATCGAAAAGTTGAAAGTTCCAAAAATCGAAACACCAAGAAACCGAATGAGCGAAACTTTGAAAATTTCGAAAAATTGAAAAATCGTATAATTGAACAATAAAAAACCCTGAACATCCCAAAACTTAAATATCGATAAAAAATTGATTAAAGAGTCGAAAAATCGAAAAAAAAAGAAATAGAGAAAACGAAAATCCAAAATTTATAAAAATCGAAAAATTGGGAAATTGGAGAATCGAAGTAGAAACATTGGAAAATCGAAAAGTTGTAAGGTGGAAAAACCGAAAAACCAAGAAACCGTAAAAGCGAAACATCAAGACATCGAGAAATCGAAAAGTGAAAAATTGAAATATTAAAATTAAAAACAAACGATAAATCAAAAAACTGAGAAACTTAACAACCAAAAAATCGAAACATTGAAATTTCGATAAAGCAAGAAATCGAAAAAACGAAAAATCAAAAAATTTAAAACATCAAAAAATTGAAAAATCAGAAAATTGAAGAATCGAACATTGAAAAATTGTAAAATCGAAAAGCTAAAACTTGAAAAATAGGAAAATTAAAATATCAAAAATTGAAATCAAGAAAAAAACCGATGAAAAAATTAAATTCTTAAAATTATGCTTGGAAAATTGAAAAATCGAAAAGTTGAAAGGTCGAAAGCCGAGAAACTGAAGAAGCGAATTATCAAAAGATCGAGAAATCCAAATATAAAAAAACGTTGAAAAAAAATTAAAAAATCTAAAATTTGAAAATCAAAAAATTCAAAAACTGTAACATAAAAAATCAAAATGGGCCAAAATGAAAAAATCAAAAAGTTAAAATAAAAATTGAAAAATTTAAATTAAAAACAAAAGATAAATCAAAAAAGCGAGAATTGAACAAAGAATAGAAAAATTAAAATTTAAAAATCGAAAAATCTAAAATCAAGAAGTCGAAAGATCGAGAAATCGGAACATGGAAAAACTGAAAAGTCGGACAATTAAAGAATCGAACATTGAAAAATCGGAAAATTGAAACTTTCAAATATTGAAACATTGAGAAATTGGCCAAAATCGAAAAGTTAAACCTTGAAAATTGAAAAATTAAATATCGAAAAATTGAGAAATCGAAATATCCAAAATCAAGAAAAAAATTCCAAAATCTGAAATTTAAAAATCGAAAAATCCAAAATCGAAAAACAGAAAAATCCCAAAACTGAAATCACGAAAAACAGGGAAATCGAAACATCAAGAGAAACATCGAGAAATCGAAATAGGCCAAAATGGAAGAATCAAAAAGTTAAAAATTAAACAAACAAATAATGGATAAATTAGAACCGAGAAGTCGAAAAATCGAATGATCGGGAAATCGGGACACTGAAAAATCTGAATTTAAAAGTTCGACAAAAATTAAAAAATTGGAAAATAGAAGAATCAAACATTGATAAATTGTAAAATAAAAAAATTCGAAAATTGAAAAAGTTGGAACTTGACAATTGAAAAATTAAAATATCGAAAACATTGAGAAATCGAAATATCAAAAAACAAAAAAAAAAAAAAATCAAAAATCTGAAATTTAAAAATCGAAAAACCGAGATATCCAAAATCCAAAATTTAAAAAATCAGATAATTGAAGAATCGAAAAACAGAAAAATCTCAAAACTGAAATCACGAAAAACAGGGAAACCGAAATATCAAGAGAAACATCGAGAAATCGAAATAGGCCAAAATGGAAAAATCGAAAAGATAAAAATTGAAAAAATTTAAAACAAAAATTTATAATTAAAGAACGATAAAGCGAAAAATCTAGAAATCGAACAATCACAAAATCGAAAATTCGAAACATCGAAAAATCCCAAAAATAAAATCACGAAAAACGGGAAAACCGAAAAAGTTTACGTTTTTGGCAGTTTTAAAATTCGGCTAAAAAAACTTGAGCGAATCCACGATTTTCTCAGTTATTTGTGGACATACAGAAAAGTAACCACAAACTCGTGAAACTTAGAAACTTTGCGATGAAATAAGACAATTCTCGTACTTTATTTTAAATTACAATAGAAGTCAAACCTTGTACTATTCATCCACCTCGACATTTATAACGCATTTTTAACTATCATATAAAAAATAACAAAGTATATTGCACATATTCATCCTAACCTCAAAATGTCTTCATAGCGCTTTTAACAGTCCCAGTTTTACTCGAAAAACTCAAAATTAGACTACCAAGTCCCAAGGAAAAATGATTACGATCTGCCTATCTAAAATTTAGCCGTTTTCGCGGTCGTAAATTTTGGCGCGTGAATGAAATTTGTCCGAGTTATTTCATCGATCTATTCCATAATGAATTTCAGTTTCGTCCAAGTGGCGTCCCCGAATTTCTCGAGGGTCCAATAAATATTTTATATTTATCCACGGACGTCTTTTATCGTCTTATTTGTAATATTTTCCCCCATTAATTCGTAATGAGCTGCTTCAGGAATTAGCCCGACGTAAACATATGCACGAACCGAAAAAGAAAAAGCGCTTTTAAATCGCTTTATCTCAAGGCCGGCTTTTGTCATTCGCCCGAAAATATTAAAATCGGCCATTTAACCGACGCAAAAAGCCGTATAAATACTTCCAAAGCCTCCGAAATATCGAATTTTCCGTGTAATATTTGCGTCCAAGGATAAAATCCTTTTAGCACGTACACAAAAAGAAGGACAATTTCGTGGGTTGGAATTTATTTAAAATTGAAATCGATAATGTAAATCAAATCGAGGAGAAAAATAGCGAATTTATAGGCACGAGCTTAATTTTTTGCCAATCGAAGTCGGTCCATGGAAGCGAAAACGCTCATAAAGTGTACAATTTCACATTATATACTATGACACACCAGTAATTAAATTTTAAGCAATAAAAGACACAACAACAAAGTAATTATCTTTTGCCCGTCTGAAATAAATAAATCTCGCTTATTGAAATTCCGAGTACAAATTCACCTTCCACTCTAATCACTTTCCAATCAAGGTAAATTTATAAACGTGGCTCGCAACCCCCTGATGACGTCCTCGGGTCTAAAAATTACATCTTTTATTACGTCCACAGGGGTAGTTTGTTTGATCACGCAATAAATTCACTTATATAACGCCTACCACACTAAAACGATAATAGAATCGATAATGCCCGAGTGTCCCTATAATCATTAACATGGGTTTGGAGCCCGGACGCTACTTGGCAAATACATAGTTGGGTACTTATTCCCCAATAAATTAGTATCAGCGCAAACGATTCTGTTTGATTTACGCTAACCATAACTCAGAAGTTAGTGTTTTTTTTTTCCGCCGACAACCGCAACATTCCATTTCCTACAGTTTCAAGTTCAAGTAATGCAAACCGAGCTGCTTTTTCTTTTGATCTTATTCTTTTCGCGTCGTGTTATGAAATAAAAATACTCGAAGGAAATGCAGTTTGGGTGGTTTCTCACACATATTTCCTCACGGAACATTTACAAACGTAGCTGGAAGCATAAATCACGAGTTTCGTTTTAATTTAATGAGTGCTGCGAAGGCCATCAGCGATAGCGAGGTGTGGAGGTGGAAGTTCTTCGAAGAGACTGTTAATAATCTAATTTTATAGGCGGCGTTGTTTAGTAATCGCTCCATCTGTTCGGTGAACGGACTACAGTACGTTTTTTATATCCACTAAAATTTAATCACTGTTTGACACTGTACCGGTGGCAGGTTGAATCCCAAACGTAAGACATCAATGGAATCCAGAGTTTCGATATACGATGTCAATATAACTCAAAAATTAAAAATATATATTTTGGTCGAAAGTTATTTCAATAGAACTTCTCCCGCCACTGAGGTGACGCAAATGACATTCCCACAGCTTTTTTTCGATTTTTTTTGTTTCTTTAATTATATCGAGTTGTCATTTTTAAATCTTTTAGTTTTTCGATTTCAAAACTTTTAGATGTTTGCAATTTAGATTTTGCAATTTTTGGATTTTTTTTTCAATTTTTCGGTCTTGCAACGTTCTAATTTTATAACTTTTCTTTTTTTCAATGTCAATTTTTTCTATTTTTCGATTTTTCAGTTTTTCGAATTGTAATTTTTTAACTTTTTAATATTTTGTTTCTTCAACGTTTGATTTGCATTTTGTCCAATTTTTATCTTAAATATGCAATAATAATAATTTTTAAAAATATTTTACTTTTTCAATTTTACGAATTTAGAATTTTGTAATTTATTGGATTTCAAAATTCTTCATTTACCTATTCGATATTTAAATTTTTCGATTCATCAATTTTTTTATTTCTTCAAATTTTCGATTTGCAGTTTTTCATTTCGGTTTATTGCTTGCTTTATTTTTTACAATTTTTCGATTCTTCAATGCTCCGATTTTATAATTTTTTTTATTGTTTCAATTTCAGTTTTTCATTTTCTCGTTTAGATTTCATTTTCGATTTAGATTCACAACTTTTTTTTTTTAAATTTCTTGATTTTTCATTTTTTTGTTTCTTCAATTTTTAGATTTTGCAAGTTTTCGATTTAAAATTTCTAGAGTTTTCAATCTTTAACTTTTCAGTTTTCGATCTTAAAATATTTCACTTTTTTACTTTCACGATTTTAGAATTTTTCCATTTTTCAGTTATTATTGGTTTATATAACTTTTCACTTGTCTGACTTTTCAATTTTCCGATTTTTCAATTTTTCATTTCTCCAAATTTTCGATGTTATAATTTTTTTTATTTCAATTTTTCAACTTTTCGTTTCTTCAATTATACTATATATGCAAGCCTTCAACTTTTAATTTTAAAATGTTTCAGTTTTTCGATTTTACAATTTTTCGATTCAATTTTTTATTTTATCATTGAATTTTTCGATTTTTCAACGTTCAGATTTTATAATTTTTCTTTTTTCAATGTGATATTTTTCAATTTTTCGGTTTTCAATTTTTTGATTTTTCAATTTTAAATTTTACGAGTTTTGAATTTTTCCATTTTTCATATATACTCGATTTTAAAAGTTTTTCACTTATTTGATTTTCTATTTTTCGATTTTTTAAATGTTACAGTTTTTCGACTCAACAGTTTTGACAATTTTCTCTAGTTTTTCAATTTTACAATTTTTGGGTCTTCCAATTTTGATTTTATTTTTAAATTTTACACTGTTCCAATTTTCAATTTTTCAGTTTCATGAATTTTCGATTTTTCGTTTCGGTTTTTTATTTTTTTTATTTTTTCAATTTTGGGTTTTCAACGTTCTGATTTTATAATTTCCCTTTTTTCAATGTGATATTTTTCAATTTTTCGATTTTTCATTTACTGGATTTTAAAACTTTTTCCCTTATTTGATTTTACATTTTTAGATTTTTTATTGTTACAGTTTTCGACTTAACAGTTGTGAGGATTTTCTATAATTTTTCAATTTTACAATTTTTGGATTTTCCAATTTTTTTAAAATTTACATTGTTCCAATTTTCAATTTTTCAGTTTCATGAATTTTCAATTTTTCGTTTCGGTTTTTTATTTTCTTTATTTTTACAATTTTTAGGTTTTTCAACGTTCTGATTTTATAATTTCCCTTTTTTCAATGTGATATTTTTCAATTTTTCGATTTTTCATTTACTGGATTTTAAAACTTTCTTATTTGATTGTACATTTTTCGATTTTTTAATGTTACAGTTTTCGACTTAACAGTTTTGACGATTTTCTATAATTTTTCGATTTTACAATTTTAGGGTTTTCCAATTTTTATTGTTTTTTTAATTTTACATTGTTTCAATTTTCAATTTTTCAGTTTCATGAATTTTCAATTTTTCGTTTCGGTTTTTTATTTTCTTTATTTTTCCAATTTTTCGGTTTTTCAACGTTCTGATTTTATAATTTTCATTGTTTAATTTTTGGATTTTTCAGTTTTTCGATTTCCAATTTTTCATTTGCAATTTTCCTAGTTGCGTTTAAAATATGTAATAATAATAATTTTTAAAATATTTAACTTTTTCAATTTTACGATTCTTCAATTTCACTACATGCAACTCTTCCAGTTTTCAGTTTTCAATGTTTCAGTTTTTCGATTTTCCAACTTTTGGATATTTCAATTTTTAAATTTTGCAACTTCTCATTTCGGTTTCTTATTTTTCAATTTTTCAGTTTTTCAACGTTCTGATTTTTATAATTTTTCTTTTTTTTCAGCGTGAAATTGTTTAATTTCTGGATTTTTTAGTTTTGCGATTTCCAATTTTTAGATTTTTTAATATTTCATTCTTCCAATTTTCAATTTTTCAGTTTAATGATTTTTCAATTTTCATTTCTTCAATTTTTGATTTGCAATTTTCCTAGTTTTCATTTTAGATAAATATGTAATGATAATAATTTTTAAAATATTTAACTTTTTCAATTTTACGATTTTAGAATTTTTCCATTTTTCAATTATTATTGATTTTTATAACTTTTTCATTTATTTGACTTTTCAATTTTTCGATTCTTCAATTTTTATTTCTTCAAAATTTCCATTTTTTTGTTGTTTCAATTTCAATTTTTTCAACTTTTTGTTTCTCCAATTTTTCTATTTGCCCTTTTTCAATTTTTCATTGTTATTGTTTCTTCAATTTTCCAACTTTTGGATAATTCAATTTTTATATTTTGCAATTTTTCATTCCATTTTTTATTTTTTTGTTTCTACAATTTTTAGATTTTGCAAGTTTTCGATTTAAAATTTCTCGAGTTTTCAATCTTTAACTTTTCAGTTTTCGATCTTAAAATATTTCACTTTTTTACTTTCACGATTTTAGAATTTTTCCATTTTTCAGTTATTATTGGTTTATATAACTTTTCATTTGTCTGACTTTTCAATTTTCCGATTTTTCAATTTTTCATTTCTCCAAATTTTCGATGTTATAATTTTTTTTATTTCAATTTTTCAACTTTTCGTTTCTTCAATTATACTATATATACAACTCTTCAACTTTTAATTTTAAAATGTTTCAGTTTTTCGATTTTACAATTTTTCGATTCAATTTTTTATTTTATCATTGAATTTTTCGATTTTTCAACGTTCAGATTTTATAATTTTTCTTTTTTCAATGTGATATTTTTCAATTTTTCGGTTTTCAATTTTTTGATTTTTCAATTTTAAATTTTACGAGTTTTGAATTTTTCCATTTTTCATATATACTGGATTTTAAAAGTTTTTCACTTATTTGATTTTCCATTTTTCGATTTTTTAAATGTTACAGTTTTTCGACTCAACAGTTTTGACAATTTTCTCTAGTTTTTCAATTTTACAATTTTTGGGTCTTCCAATTTTGATTTTATTTTTAAATTTTACATTGTTCCAATTTTCAATTTTTCAGTTTCATGAATTTTCGATTTTTCGTTTCGGTTTTTTATTTTTTTTATTTTTTCAATTTTGGGTTTTCAACGTTCTGATTTTATAATTTCCCTTTTTTCAATGTGATATTTTTCAATTTTTCGATTTTTCATTTACTGGATTTTAAAACTTTTTCCCTTATTTGATTTTACATTTTTAGATTTTTTATTGTTACAGTTTTCGACTTAACAGTTGTGACGATTTTCTATAATTTTTCGATTTTACAATTTTTGGATTTTCCAATTTTTTTAAATTTTACATTGTTCCAATTTTCAATTTTTCAGTTTCATGAATTTTCAATTTTTCGTTCCGGTTTTTTTTTATTTTTCCAATTTTTCGGATTTTCAACGTTCTGATTTATAATTCTTCTTTTTTCAATGTGATATTTGTCAATTTTTCGGTTTTGAATTTTTTGATTTTCCAATTTTAAATTTTACGAGTTTTGAATTTTTCGATTTTACATTTACTGGATTTTAAAACTTTTTCACTTATGTATTTGATTTTCTTTTGTTCGATTTTTCAATGTTTACAGTTTTTCGACTTAACAGTTTTGACGATTTTCTATAGTTTATCGATTTTACAATTTTTGAGTTTTCCAATTTTGATTTTTTTTTTAAATTTTACATTGTTCCAATTTTCAATTTTTCAGTTTCATGACTTTTCAATTTTTCATTTCGGTTTTTTATTTTCTTTATTTTTACAATTTTTCAGTTTTTCAACGTTCTGATTTTATAATTTCCCTTTTATCAATGTGATATTTTTCAATTTTTCGATTTTTCATTTACTGGATTTTAAAACTTTCCCTATTTGATTGTACATTTTTCGATTTTTTAATGTTACAGTTTTTGACTTAACAGTTGTGACGATTTTCTATAATTTTTCGATTTTACAATTTTTGGATTGTCCAATTTTTTTAAATTTTACATTGTTTCAATTTTCAATTTTTCAGGTCCATGAATTTTCAATTTTTCGTTTCGGTTTTTTATTTTTTCATTTTTCCAATGTGACATTTCTCAATTTTTTGATTTTTCAATTTTAAATTTCACGAGTTTTGAATTTTTCCGTTTTTCATCTACTTACTGGATTTTACCACTTTTTCACTTATTTGATTTCCCTTTGTTCGATTTTTCAATGTTACAGTTTTACGACTTAACAGTTTTGACGTTTCTCTATAATTTTGCGATTTTACAATTTTTGGTTTTTCCAATTTTGATTTTTTTTTTAATTTTACATTGTTCCAATTTTCAGTTTTTCAGTTTCATGAATTTTCAATTTTTCGTTGCGGTTTTTTATTTTTTTTATTTTTCCAATTTTAGTTTTTCAACGTTCTGATTTTATAATTTTTCTTTTTTCATGGGATATTTTTCAATTTTTCGGTTTTGAATTTTTCGATTTTTCATTTACTGGATTTTAAAACTTTTTCACTTATTTGATTTTCCATTTTTCAATGTTACAGTTTGTCGACTTAAAAGTTTTGACGTTTCTCTATAATTTTTCGATTTTACAATTTTTTGGTTTTCCAATTTTTAATTTTTTTTAAATTTTACATTCCAATTTTCAATTTTTCAGTTTCGTGAATTTTCAATTTTTCGTTGCGGTTTTTTATTTTCTTTATTTTTCCAATTTTAGTATTTCAACGTTCTGATTTTATAATTTTTTGATTTTTCAATTTTAAATTTTACGAGTTTTGAATTTTTCGATTTTTCATTTACTGGATTTTAAAACTTTTTCATTATTTGATTTTCCATTTTTCAATGTTACAGTTTTCGACTTAACAGTTTTGACGATTTTCTATAGTTTTTTGATTTTACAATTTTTGGGTTTACCAATTTTGATTTTTTTTTTAATTTTACATTGTTCCAATTTTCAATTTTTCAGTTTCATGAATTTTCAATTTTTCGTTGCGGTTTTTTAATTTTCTTTATTTTTCCAATTTTAGTTTTTCAACGTTCTGATTTTATAATTTTTCTTTTTTCATGGGATATTTTATAATTTTTCTTTTTTCATGGAATCAGTGTTACAGTTTTTCGACCTCGCAATTTAGACGATTCTACAATTTTTAGGTTTTCCAATTTTTCGATTTTATTCGTTTTTTCTTGTTTTCAATTTTCCATTTCTTTTTTTTTTCGAATTTTAAGTTTCTCGATTTTTAGTTTTTTAATGTTTCAATTTTCCGTTTCTTCAGTTCTTCGAAAAACTGGATTTTTCGATTTCGACTTTTTCGTTTTCGCAATTTTTCGTTTTTTCAATTTTTCAATTTTTTAATTTTCCGATTGTTTTGTTCTTCGATTTTTTTCAATTTTTCGAATAAAAAAAATTGCAGAATTGTAAAAACGAAACATAAAAAATGAAAAAATGAAAAAGAATAAAATGAAAACTTTGAATAATTTAAAAATTGGAAATCATGAACTTGAAAAATTGAAGAAACGAAAAATTGAAAAATGTAATTATGTATTAAAAATTGAGAAACTCAAAAAATCTAAAAGGTGCAAAATTGAAAAAACGACATCTGTATTTTTGGCTTTCAGTTTTTCGATTTTTCAATTTTTTTCGATTTTTGGTTTTTCAATTCTTCAATTTTTCTATTTTTCAACTTTTTAAATCAAAAAATGGAAAATTGCAAAATCGTAAAATTGAAAAGACGAGTAAATATAGAATACAAACTTTAAGAAACCTAAACATTGGAAAACAAGAACTTGAAACAACGAAAAATTCAAAAATCTGAAAAATTAAAAACTGAGAAAACGAAAAACTGATATAATAAAACCGGGAAGATGAAAAATAAAATTAAATACTTGAAAAAGTGAGAAATCGAAAAATTAACAATTGAGAAACTGAAAAAGCGAAAAATAAAAAATTGTAAAATCTAAAAATTGCAAAATTGAAAAATTGCAAATTCGAAAAGTTGAAAAAACAAAAAAATCATAAAATCGAAACATTGAAAAATGAAAGAAAATGAAAAAAATGAAAAACGAAAAATTGTATTATCAAAAAATTGGTCGGAGGTAAATAAATTCAGATTTTTTATGATAAAAAAATAAGCTCATGAAACGTCGAGAAAACACGAAATTGTCAAGTCCTCCGATGCACTCTATTACAAATTTTATTTATTTAGTAATCACTCCATCTGTTCAGTAAACGCACAACAGAACGTTATTTTCATATTCTATGGCTGTATGACACTGTACCGGTGGCAGGTAGAATCCCGCACTTCAGCCACCAATGCAACACCATTTGAAAACCCAACTCGGAATTAATTATTGCCGTTTCGACTCGCCCCGACGAACCCCAAGGCTAAAAAGCCCTCAACCGACACACAAAATGAGATAATGCTACATTTTAACGAAGATAAATGATCTTCCGCGGCAGAACAGCAATTTTCGGATCTTATTTCTGCAGCCATTTGAAACCAATAACCTATCATTACGGAAAGGATCGTTTTCACACACTTCCAGAGCTTCGACATACGGTGTCAATAAAGCCCGGAATTAAAAAAAAACCTCTTTTCTGTTTACAGCCAAACTATTTCGAAGTTTTCACACAAATTCTCGCGTCTAGACTCCGAAAGTTGTCCATTTAAGAAATTGGCGGCGTTTTTGTCTAAAATAGACGATGATTTCAATAAAGCCCTCCGCAAAGTCCGCAGAATCTGGAGATAAATTTACGGGATTCGAGAAGTGCAGTGAGGATCTAAATATAATTCAAATAGACTAGGAAAAGAGAGAAAAATGAGCGGAGTTCAACTCCAGCGGGCGTGTTTACAAAGAGCCCGCTGTTTTCATTCGGAGTCATAAATAATTAGTTGAATGAGATACCGAGAGTTTTCTTTAATTAATTGAAATGGCTAGACGTAGGGTAATTTGGTCGGGAGTAGACGTGTAAGCGTTTTTCTTTGATAACGCTGCTGAAACATAAATCGTTGGATAAACAAGGCCCGTTTGACAATATGCCAATTCACGAACCGTAATTTACGGTTAATGCGAGTTATTCGTCAAGTTTAATGAACGAATTGATATCTGTGGAAAAAAGTACGGTGAAATCATCAATTTTATTCTTTAGACCGGAACTGCGATAACGTAATTATTTTTTGTTGGCGCTGATTGGTGCATTCACGTTTTTAAGACGCCTATTCAGAACCAACATTTATTTTGCAGTCGAAATAGTCAAAACCACTACTATGAATCATAATTTTATTACATCCAAATAACGAACGACATCCTAAAGGTCCAAAAAATTAAATCCTGAAATTAACTAGGAAAAAAAAGAAAATCATTGAAAAACCAAAAAATTGAAAAAAAAATGGAACAAAAATAAATGAAAAATTGAAAAATCTCAAATTTGACGATTGAAAAAACGAGAAATGGAAAAAATTTAAACTGAAACAATAAAAAATTATAAAATCACAACATCGAAAAATTATAAAAATAAAGCAAATGATAAACCGAAACGAAAAATTGCAAATCAAAAATTTGAAATGTCGAATAGGTAAATTTTTAAAATACAATAATTGAAAAATGGAAAAATTCTAGAATCGTAAAATTGAAAAAGAGAGATATTTTAAAATTACTGTTACACATTTAAAATGAAAACTAGAAAAATTTGCAAATCAAAAAACTGAAAAATTCAAAAATTGAGAAATTTGACATTGAAATAAAGACAAATTATAAAATCAGAACGTTGAAAAACCGAAAAATTGAAAGTTGGTAAAAAACGAAACAAAAAAATTGAGAACCCGTGAAATCACAAATCCAAAAGATTTAAAAATGAAAGCTCGAACAGTTGCATATCGCAGAATAGAAAAAAAAATGGAAATACTAAAGAAACGAAAAATTGAAAAAATTAAAATTGAAAAAACAAAAAATTATAAAATCGGGACACTGAAAAATCGAAATATTGAAGAAATAAAAATAAATAATGGCGCGTATAAAACTTTTATAGTAATCAAGTACATAGGACGACTTGACAATTTCGTGTTTTCTCGAAGTTTCATGACCTCTAGACTAGGAAAAAAGTGGTCTCCCATTTCTGTCTGCTGTCTGTATCCCTTTATATTAGACCAATAGGTAATCAAACTCTAATCTTTGATGTCACAATTTTTCGTTTAACTTCATTTTTCAATTTTTCAGTGTTTCGGTTTAATCATTTTTCGTTTTTTTTAAATACCTAAATTTTTTTCAATTTTTTCTACTTCCAAATTTTTCAAATTTTCGATTACTCAATTTTAAAGTTCTTAATTTTTATTTTCCTTTTTACTTATATTTATTTTTCATTTTTTCGATTTTATTATATCACAGTTTTTCGTTTATTCAATTTTTCAAATTTTCTCGATTCTACCAATTTTTAAATTTTCGTATATTTATTTTAACTTTAAGCGTTATGACAATAATAATAATAAAATTCGCAAATTCAAATCTTATAATTTTTCGAAAAAACTGGATATATTTATCTTCGCTCAATTATTTTTTTCCATTTTTTTTTCATTTTTCAATGTTTCGGTTTCATAATTTTTCAGTTTCTCAATTTTTTATTTTTAGATATTTCAAATTTTCGTTTCCTCAATTTATATCACAATTTTTCGTTTTTTCATTTCCTCTATTGTTTCAATGTTTCTTTGGAATTTATATTTCAATTCCTCGATTTTACCAATTTTTAAATTTTTCAGTTTTGTAATTTTTGATTTCCAGTTGCCCGATTTCCCGATTTCTTTAATGTTCAATATTACGATTCTTAAGTTCGTCAATTTTTGAATTTCTTGATTTGCAATTCTTAGATTTTTCCAAGTTTTCATTTTGTCTACTTATTCGTTTTATCATTTTTGATTTTTTAATTTTACAATTTTGCGATTTTTCCATTTTTGTGAATTCGAAAATTTGAAAAATAGAAACATTGCAAAATTGAGAGGGTGGCAAATAAAAAAATTCGATCTCCAAATTTTTCAATTATTCAGTTACTCAGTTTTTAATTTTTCGATTTATTAATTTTTCAAATTCTTGTTTCTCCTGATTTTTTTAATTTTCATTTTCTCGATTTTATATCACAATTTTTTGTTTTTCATTTCCTTTATTTTTCAATCTTTGATTTTCGAATTCAATTTTGCAATTTTTGGATTTCCAGTTATCCGATTTTTCGATTTCTTTAATTTTCAGCATTTCGATTTTTCTATCTTCAATTTTTCATTTTCTTGATTTCCAATTTACATATTTTTCAAATTTTTGAAATGTTGAAAAATCGAAAAATTGAAAAATCGAAATGCTATAAAATCGGAAAAAATAAAAAATCACAAAATTGAAAATCGAAGAACTGAAGAAACGACAAATTGAAAAACTAAAAATCGAGAAACTTAAAATTCAAAAAAAATATAGAATCGAAAAATTCGAAAAAGAAAAACGAATCGAATCGAAAAATTGGAAAACCCAAACATTATAAAATCGCAAAAATTAATGAATAGTAAAAATTGGAAAGCTGAAAAATTGAAAAATTAAAAATCGAAGAACTGAAAATTTTTTAACATAATTATTACATACTTCAATCGAAAAATTGAAAAAATGAAAAATTGAAAAAATTTAATTTTTTCACTTTTTCGATTTGCAACTTTCTATTTTTCGATATTTCAGTTACTCAATCTTTAATTTTTCGATTTTTCAAATACTGCTTTTTCCTGATTTTTTTTAATTTTCATGTTCTCGATTTTATATCACAATTTTTCGTTTTCCATTTCCTTTATTTTTCAATGTTTTTTTCTTTTATAATTTTTCGTTTATTCAATTTTTCAATCTTTGATTTTTCAATTAATTCCCAGATTTTCTAGTTTTTAAATTTTTCAATTTTGCAATTTTTGGATTTCCTGTTTTCCAATTTTTCGATTTCTTTAATTTTCAGCATTTACGATATTTCGTTTTTTCGATTTTCCTCTTTATCGATTTTTGAATTTTTCTATCTTCAATTTTTCATGTTCTTGATTTCCAATTTATGTTTTTTAAATTTTTCATTTTATACTTCTTCGTTTTTTCATTTTTGACTTTTTAATTTTCTTAATTCGAAATGTTAAAACATCGAAAAATTGAAAAATCGAAAAACTAAAAAGTCGGAAAAATGAAAAAAGTGGAAAATCCAACAATTGAAAATCGGAGAACTGAAGAAACGAAAAATTGAGAAACTAAAAATCGAGAAACTTAAAATCGAAAAAATTATAGAATCGTAAAAATTGTAAAGTCGAAAAATTGAAAAATTAAAGATCGAGAAATTGAAAAATTAAAAATTGAAGAAATGAAAATTTTTTAAAATCATAATTATTATTACATATTTTAATCGAAAAATTGAAATCGAAATTGAAAATTTTCATTTTTTCACTTTTTCGATTTGCAATTTTCCATTTTTTGATTTTTCAATTTTGCAAATTCTGCTTTTTCCTGATTTTTTTTAATTTTTCATTTTTCATTTCCTTTATTTTTCAATTTTTTTTTGTTTTATAATTTTTCGTTTATTCAATTTTTCAATCTTTGATTTTTCAATTCCTGGGTTTTCTAGTTTTGAAATGTTTCAATTTTGCAATTTTTCCATCTTTTTAATTCGAAATGTCGAAAAATCGAAAAATTGAAAAATCGAAAAACTAAAAAATAGAAAAAAATAAAAAATCACAGAATTAAACAAAAAACAAATATTACAAAATCGAAAAGGTGGAAAATCCAAAAATTGTACATCGAAGAACTGGAGAAACGAAAAATTGAAAAACTAAAAATCGAGAAACTCAAAATTCCAAAAAATTATAGAATCGAACAATTGGAAAAACAAAAACAAATCGAATGGAAAAATTGGAAAAGCTAAACATTAAAAAAACGCAAAAATTATTGAATCGTAAAAAGTGTAAATATCGAGAAATTGAAAAATTAAAAATTGAAATAACTAAAATTTGGTGAATCGAAAAATTAAAAGATTTAAAACTAAAAACTCAAAGATTTGCATATCGTAAAATTGAAGAAATTGAAAGTGAAAACAATGTAAAATCCAAACGTAAAATCGAAAAATCGTAAAAAGCAAATAAAAAACCGAAACGAAAAATTTTAAATCGAAAATTTGAAGAAATGAAAAAGTTTTATGATCCCGTAACTGAAAAATGGAAAAATTCTAAAATCGTAACACTGAAAAATCGAAAAATTTAAAATTCATGAAACAGAAAAATCCAAAAATTCAATAATTTCACCTTCAAAAAAAGAAAAATTATAAAATCAGAACATTGAAAAGCCGAAAATTTGAAAAATCAAAATTTCGAAAATCGAAAAACTGAAAAATCTTAAAATGAAAACTCGAAGTGTTGCATTGAACAATTTCACAATGTGTTGATTTTTTTACTAAAGATTTTGCAGTTGTTTTTAATTTTTTTTTCCCTCTTTGTATGTATTAGGCAACTCAGAACACATTTTTTTTTAACTCACAAAGCAATCGTGCGCAGTGGAACGAATAGCTGTCGACGATTCCGAGTTTAATTTAATTTTTTTCACGCGAGTATTTTTCTCCCATTGTTTTAATCCCATTCAACCCAAGTTAGCTAACATTTTAATTTGACGTTACTTGAGTAATGAAAATAATTTCTCAACTCATTAACCTCGAGACTTCTCTGGCAGTTTTTACTTTGTAATTATTAAGTAGATTTTGTACTTCGGAGCCCCAATAATACGACCATAATGCAAGAAGTTTTTAGTAAATCCTATTATAGGAAACTCTATAACAAATTACGACATAATTTGTGGTCATGGTTTTATCGATTTCCGCTTTATCATCCACCTAACGTGCTCGAAAATTAAAATATAGAAGGCGATGTGTGATTTATTTTTGATGTTTTTTCTTAAACCACTAGGTCAACCTGAATTTTTTGAGAGATTTTTTTTTGAAAAATAAAATTTTCCACATGCAAATTGCGACGATTTCGAGATTTTACTAAATTCATTTTCTTGTAGAGAAAAAATTAATGCAAGCAATTATTTAGATGTATCGGGAAAACTTAATTTTTCGTAAGCTCAATTTTTTTTCGCTTTCCACAGAAATTAGCAATACGTTCGTCAACAACATTCGCTAAAACCCTAATTAAATGCGAAGAGCGGGCTCGCCGACTTTGTGCACAATTAATTATACCGAATTCAACGCCATTTAATGAATAAAAAACCTGTACAATAATACTCTCTTTCAAATAACACTCCGAAAATTCCAATTCCGCAACTCCCCCTGCTAACGTTAAGCCTCTCACAATGGGCTCTACCGCCAAAATGAGCCCCTCCGCCCCGAATTTCCATATTGTTTGATTCGATAACGCATAATCTCCTTAATATGAATGGGTCGTAACAGTTCGGCAAGGTTAAATAGCGGATTATTCGGCCGAAAGTAGACAAAACACTACAAAACTCGCAAACACAGACCCTAAAAGCATTCGATCCTCAATTACAAACAACATTGCGAAACAGTAAAAAATGCCTTGATTAAGTCCGATAAGGCGCGCTCTGTCAATGTCGAAACCAGCTGATCACGTTTTACGCCTCCTCTCTATCAATTTTAACCCAAAATTCCCTTTTATCTCCGCTCTAAATACGATTACACGGTTAAGGTCAATGTCATTTTAACCCGTCCACGTAAACATAACAGAAAATCGTTAATCCACTGAGAAGTATCTAATATTAATGGGAATACTTACACTGAGTTGAACAAATACGCCCGGCCTTGGCTGCCTTGGAATGACTGAAAAAAAAAAGCTCAGTTTATTTAAAGTTGCTTTCGTGGTTTCCTTAAAAGGAAAATGATGAAAAAATACACAATAGAAATGTGATCGATCGGTGGGAGGATGGACTTTTCCGGCGACTTCAACTCCAAAAATCGGGTTAATTCTGAATTAAGAGTGCGTTCAATGAGATAATGTGATTAGTGGAACGGAGTAGAAAAAATGGGGTAAAAATAATGCACGAGTGCGTTCTCATGTTGATTAATGGCTTTAAAACGGGAAAATTCGCCGTGGGAGTCGATTTTTTTAGCTTAATTCATTAGATAAGGAGAAACGTGTCTAAGTGCTGTTGGAATTTTACGGCTTCTGCGAAAAAGGAAACGTTTAACGTCGACAGTTTTCAAGTTTTTATTTTTAATTTTATGAAAAACAAAAAGTATCACTATTATTACTAATTTCAACTTTTTTGAAAAACAAAAAGTTTCAAATTGTGTTTCCTAATGGTTATTTAATTAGTAAAAATCAATTATGGCAATATGTATATGATTCTAGAAATGAGAACGAAAAGCACAAAGAAAATGACGATGGGAACGAAAATGAGAATGAAAAAGAAAGGAGAAGCATAAAATTGAGTGATAGTAGGAATGAAAATAAGAACTCTTAAAATGCGAAGGAAAGATGAGATGGAGGTGTAATTAAAAGGAGCAGAAATTAGAAGTACGGATATGAATGAGAATGAGAACGATAATCGGAATAAAAACGAGAATGGGAATAATGAAAGATCGAGAGAGTATCATGAAAATTAGAAGGCGAATTAGAATGTGAACGGGATGAGAAAGAGAATAAGGACGAAAGAGACAGTCAAGAATGGGAGAAGGAATGAAATTAAACTACAATGCGAAGGAATGATGAAATAGACGACAAAATGAGAATGGGAAAAATAATGAAAACAAGAATGAGTACAAAACAGAAATTAGGATGCAAGCATGACAAAGTAAATTAAAATTAGAACGAAAACTAGGATAATAATCGAAAGGAGAATGAGGATACAAATGACATCTACAGGACGCCAAGAATAAGAACGAGAATAGGAAAGAGAACGAGAACAAGAATGCGCATAAAAGTGGGAATTGAAGTGTGAAAGCCTATGAGAATGTTAATGTTAAAATTAAAACGAGAAAGATAACTAGAATGGGAACAAGAATAAAAATTAGGCGGCGAACGAGAATCCGAATAACAAGAACAACGAAAACGAGAATGAGAACCAAAATAACGACTAAAATTAGAATGAGAATGAGAAGCCAACAAAATAAGAATAGCAATGAAAATGGGATTCAGGATGCAAACGATTATGAGATAGAGAGTAAAAATTACAATGAGAACGACAATTAGTAATAGAAATTAGTAATAGACAACAAAAACAAGAGAGTAAGTCGCCCAGAATAAGAACGAGAATGGGAAAGAGAATGGAAATTAGAACGAGAGTGAAAATTAGAACGAGAAAAAGAACCATAATATGAATCAGAATGGAAATGAGATTAAGTGCGAGAATGAGAAAAGAGAACGAAATATGAGAATGAATACGAGAATACAGGCAAGAATGAAAATTGGGATGCGAATTACAATGTAAACAAAAATAAGAGAGAACTAAAACGAAAATGAGAACGAAAATAACGAAAAGAATTGGAACGAGAAGTAGTAAGTAGAAAGAAAACAACGACAAGAATGGAAATCATGAAAGTGCGAATTTAGATGCGAGAAAATGCGAATCAGAATATTACGATATGAACGAGAATGAAAATTAGGATGCGAATGGAAGTGTGAACAAGAAATTCAACAAAGAATAAAGACGAAAGACACAATTAAAAGAAAAATTGAGAACTAGAATATGAATAAGAATGGGAATGAATAAAAAAGAGCGAGAATGACAAACGGAATGAATACGAAAATGAGGAACACCAAGTGGCCGATAATAAGAATGAAATTGGGAAAGAGAATGAAAATAAGAATGAGCGCGATGGGCCGAATCGAGATGTGAACGGATATGATAATATGAATGAAAATTAGAACGAGAATGAAAATGAAAACGACAAAACGGATAAGAATGAAAATTAATATGCGAATTACAATGCGAACGAAAATAATAGAGAACTAAAATGAAAATGAGAACGAAAATAACGAAAAGAATTGGAATGAGAAGTAGTAAGTAGAAAGAAAACAACGACAAGAATGGAAATCAGAACTTGCATGTGAACGAGAATAAGAACGAGCACGGAAAAGTCAACGAAAACAAGAATTACCATGGAAATGGAAGAATGGCAAAGAGAATAAAAATTAGAACGAAAAACAAAACAAGAAGAGAATAAGAATATTACGATATGAACGAGAATGAAAATTAGGATGCGAATGGAAGTGTGAACAAGAAATTCAACAAAGAATACAGACGAAAGACACAATTAAAAAAAGAATGAGAACTAAAATGAAGATTCGAATGAGAACTAGAATATGAATAAGAATGGGAATGAATAAAAAAGAGCAAGAATGACAAACGGAATGAAAAGGAAATTGAGGAACACCAAGTGGCCGATAATAAGAATGAGATTGGGAAAGAGAACGAAAATAAGAATGAGCGCGATGGGCCGAATCGAGATGTGAACGGATATGATAATGTGAATGAAAATTAATATGCGAATTACAATGTAAACGAAAATAATAGAGAACTAAAATGAAATTGAGAACGAAAATAATGAATAGGATTAGAATAAGAAGTAGTAAGTAGAAAGAAAACAACGACAAGAATGGAAATCAGAACTACCATGTGAACGAGAATAAGAACGAGCACGGAAAAGTCAACGAAAACAAGAATTACCAAGGAAATGGAAGTATGGCAGAGAGAATAAAAATTAGAACGAAAAAGAAAACAAGAAAAGAATAACAAAGAAAGCATGAAAGTGCGAATTTAGATGCGAGAAAGTGCGAATCAGAATATTACGATATGAACGAGAATGAAAATTAGGATGCGAATGGACGTGTGAACAAAAAATTCAACAAAGAATAAAGACGAAAGACACAATTAAAAGAAGAATGAGAACTAAAATGAAGATTCGAATGAGAACTAGAATATGAATAAGAATGGGAATGAATAAAAAAGAGCGAGAATGACAAACGGAATGAAAAGGAAATTGAGGAACACCAAGTGGCCGATAATAAGAATGAGATTGGGAAAGAGAACGAAAATATGAATGAGCACGATGGGCCGAATCGAGATGTGAACGGATATGATAATGTGAATGAAAATTAGAACGAGAATGAGAAAGAAAACGACAATACGGACAAGAATGAAAATTAAATATGTGAATTACAATGTAAATGAAAATAATAGAGAACTAAAATGAAAATGGGAACGAAAATAATGACTAGGATTGGTGTGAGAAGTAGTAAGTAGAAAGAAAACAACGACAAAAATGGAAATCAGAACTAGCATGTAAACGAGAATAAGAACGAGTACTGAAAAGTCAACAAAAACAAGAATTACCAAGGAAATGGAAGTATGGCAAAGAGAATAAAAATTAGAACGAAAAGGAAAACAAGAAAAGAATAACAAAAAAAGCATGAAAGTGCGAATTTAGATGCGAGAGAATGAGAATCAGAATATTACAATATGAACGAGAATGAAATTAGGATGCAAATGGAAGTGTGAACAAGAAATTCAACAATGAATAAAGACGAAAGACACAATTAAAAGAAGAATGAGAACTAAAATGAAGATTCGAATGAGAACTAGAATATGAATAAGAATGGGAATGAATAAAAAAGAGCGAGAATGACAAACGGAATGAAAAGGAAATTGAGGAACACCAAGTGGCCGATAACACTATGTAACAAATTTATAGAAAAATAATATTTATCTGACTTTTTTTGTGGTTTTGGGTGTAATTTAGTCTATACTTAGAGAATGTGAATTTTGTTCGTACAGAGAGTCCCTAACATAAAAAATATTTAACTATTTGTTGTTTAGTGAAAAATGTCAAAATTTTAATTAAAAAAAAAACGAAAGCAGTTTAATTAATTGGAAATACTACAAAAAAAAAGGCATAAATTATTTACAAATAAAAATAAAAATGAACCTTCGCGTGGCCCTGAGGCTTGGGAGGGCTGCCACGTTAATTAAATTATAAAATATAGTTACCGTACAAAAATATATGACAACCAGTAAGATGGTTACTTGGGTTTCTTAAAAAACGGGAAATGGTAAATGCTACAGACTTAGGTAAGATTTCCTCGAAACCATGCTTCCAAACTTGACCGGCAACTTCTGCAGTAAACAAGATGAACCCATGGTTTATCCTGGTTCTTAATAGTTCTCTCAAAGTACGCTTCATATGCTACCCAGAACTTTGTCGTAGGAACTATTTTATATTTCACTTAGACAAGAGTTTTGCAATAACCGCAAATGTAACAAAAAGAAGTTGCAGATAATTTACACCTGCGTGTGGCTACGATTTTCGAATTTGAACGCAAAATATATACAATTTTTTTTCTTTTACAAAAAAATTAAATAAATGAAAATAGGGACAGTTCGACCAAACGAACCACAGCATGTCAAAAGTTACATCAGGATACAACGATAAATGTAAAAAAAGCAAGATAATAATTTTTTTGTTACACAGTGTAATCAGAATGAGATTGGGAAAGAGAACGAAAATAAGAATGAGCGCGATGGGCCGAATCGAGATGTGAACGGATATGATAATGTGAATGAAAATTAGAACGAGAATGAGAATGAAACCGACAATACGGACAAGAATGAAAATTAACATGCGAATTACAATGTAAACGAAAATAATAGAGGACTAAAATGAAAATGAGAACGAAAATAACGAAAAGAATTGGAATGAGAAGTAGTAAGTAGAAAGAAAACAACGATAAGAATGGAAATCAGAACTAGCATGTAAACGAGAATAAGAACGAGCACGGAAAAGTCAACGAAAACAGGAATTACCAAGGAAAGAAAAGAATAACAAAAAAAGCATGAAAGTGCGAATTTAGATGCGAGAGAATGAGAATAAGAATATTACGATATGAACGAGAATGAAAATTAGGATGCGAATGGAATTGTGAACAAGAAAATCAACAAGGAATAAAGACAAAAGACACAATTAAAGAAAGAATGAGAACTAACATGAAGATTCGAATGAGAACTAGAATATGAATAAGAATGGGAATGGATAAAAAAGAGCGAGAATGACAAACGGAATGAAATGGAAAATGAGGAACACCCAGTGGCCGATAATAAGAATGAAATTGGGAAAGAGAACGAAAATAAGAATAACTACGAAAGTGGGTATTCAGAAACGAGAGAATATGAGAATGAGAATTAGGAGTACAATATGAACGCGAATGAAATTTAGAATGCGAATGGGAATGTGAGCAAGAATACGACAAGGATTAAAAACGAGAGAGAGAAACAAAACAAGAATGAGAACCAAAACAACGACTAGAATGAGGGCCAAAATATGACAAGAATGAGAATGAGAAGTTGAATAAGAGCGAGAATGACAATCGGAATCAGGACGAAAATGAGGAACAGTAAGTAGGTGACTGAGAATCACAACGGGAATGGAAAAGAAAACGAAAATAAGAATGGGCACGACATTGGGGATTGGGATGTGGACGCGTATGAGAATATGAATGAAAATTAGAACGAGAATGAGAATGAAAACGAGATTCCGAACAAAAAGAACGACAGGGAGAACTACGATGAGAATGAGAAAAAAAAATGATTCGATATTAGAACGAGAATGTAACAAGAATGCTGTAAGGAATAAAAACGAGACGGGAAAATAAAACTAGAATGATGAATAGGAATGAGAATGAGAATAGGAGCGAAAATGACAATCGGAATGAGAACGAAAATGAGGAACAGTAAGTGGCCGGGAATAAGTACGAGAATTGAAAAAAGAACGAAAACAAAAATGAGTACGAGAACATGGACAAGAATGGAAATTAAGATGTAAACCATAATCCGAAGAACTACAGAGGGAACTAAACCGAGAATGAGCACAAGAACGAGAACGAGAATGTAAACGGAAAAGCCAACGAAAACAAGAATAAACACGAAAATGGAAATTAGGATGCAAACGAGTATGACAAAGAGAGTAAAAATGAGAACGATTACGAAAATTGGTTAAAGACAAACCAAAAAAAAAAAAAACTAAAACGAGAATAAGAATTAAAATAACTACTAGAATGAGAACTAGAATATAAACAAGAATGTGAATGAGAATAAGAACAAGAACGGGAAAGTGAACGAAAACAAAATTGTGGGAACTGAGATATGAAGGAGTATGAGATTATGGATTAGAACTATAAAACGGACATGAGTAAAAATTCGGATGGGAACGAGAATAAGAACGACAGAGCGAGCTAAAATGAGAATGAGAACGAAAGTAAGAACGACATTGGGAATTAAGACATTAACGGGTATGACACCAATGAAAATTATATGAACAAGAATAAACATTAGAATGAGAATTACAACAACGAGAATGAGAACAAAAATAACGATCAGAATGAGAACGAAAACGAGTAAAAAGGGTTGAAACCGTCAATGAAAAAATCAATTACAGGTCTAAATAACAATGAAATCAGACAACTGCGATTTCTTCGAAATAAAGAAAAGAACGCAAAACAGAGATATTTGTCAAAAAAAGTCGCCATTTTTCCTAATGTTATTTACATTTATTAGTTTGAAGGTTAAACATGTTGTCACAATTCGCTTTTAAAACCGTCGAATCTTTTTAAAAATTCCGCAAAATATTTAACCAATGATGAAACTATCAACATTCCGACCATCCAGCGACCGACGTTCCGTGATTAATTCACAGTTGGTTTCAATTATCGTACGACCACATTAACCATCAATTAAACATCGGCATCTAATCCCACCCTTTTCTGCACCACCGCGAACACAATTCGCCTCTCTCTCTCCTCGTTCCGCTTTATTTCCACGCCACCATTAAAAACCCGCTTGCCAAGCCCGCGACAAGACGGCCCTAAATCATTTTTTATCAGTCCGTACCTAGACCTGCAACATATTACAGCAAACTAACATGCACTTGAACCCGTCCCGCCGTAAATTCCCCGTCAAGCAGGGTTAGCTCGCGTTAACGTCCGTCCACCGCCACTCACGTCTTTTTATTCGCCGTTTCCAGTCGCAAAAGTCCACTTGACGCCGCATAAAATGCAAATTCCCGCTCCGAGATCTCCAAATATCGCGAGTCCGCGCCTGATTTGTAGTCGGCGAGCTTTGAATTTTTACGCAGTCGCTTCTTGGCTCGTAATAAAGATACTGATTAAAAGCTCCACGTTTAAACAAGCGAACAGGAAGGATCGCCATAAATCCTCGAGTCGGGACGTTCGTGAAGAGAATCGAGTTTGTATACAAAGGATTCCGGGTTCGGTTTAGGATGTTTCGAGTGGATGAAAACATTGCAGCGTTTTAAGATAACAGGCGGGGAAATTTTCGGAGGTGGGTTAAGCCTTTTGGACGCTGTCAGCGAAGATGTCATTAGTTGGGAGCCTCGGTTATCACAACAACGCGCCATTACCTTTGCGCTAATCTATTGTTTCCGTGAATTAGGCTATTACTAAATAATGGGGCGCGTTCCATTTCGCCCGCTATACAGGGTGAGGAGTGGGCGGCGAATTACGCGCGAAATTACTTAAAAACGAGGAAAATAATTTGCGAGATGACGTCATCGATTTCTGGCGGGGATCTATAGTTCGGTTTTTCGACTTTAAAATTATTTTTTATGTATTAAATGAAGAATGGGTAAACAGTGATAGTGATAATTATTTCTTTGTGACCACGATCACGTAAGGTAGTGGCCTGATCTCTGACTCATCGAAATATGAGAATGTTGCTGAAGGTGTAATTCCTCCGCTTTCACTTTAATATTTCCTCGTCAGTCGCAACACGTGAACTACTCTAAAATTCAAAACAAAATAAAAATTGTTGATGATTTAACAGTAAAACTTGTTTTTTTTAATAATAAAAAAAACTACAATTGCATGTATTATGCAAAATTACAAATTGTCAATATTCACAGGAAACATTTTCTTAAAAATTGACTGTACCCCAAATCAATACATCTGGAGGTCAGACGTCATCGGTAAATAACTTAAGACTTATTTATAATTTTCGTTCAATAATTTGTACATAAATAATTCTGCAATAAGTCACCAATAATCAAACAAATCTAGACAGATATATTGAAATTATGCATAGCTTGTGTCACGTTATGCATCTCATTAATTTATTATTCCAATTTTTTCAAATTTTTTTTTGGCAGTGCAATGTTATTTTTAAGGTGTGTGTTGCAGTATTTTATTTAAATTAAAGTTTGATATCCACTTCCAAATTTTTTAGCGGCAGCATAAACACGCTATGTTTTTGGAAACCGACTACAGTTTTAATGTTAAGAAAAGGTCAATAAATTAAAATATACAGGGTATTCTATTAAAAAAAAAGAAAAAACTAAGTTGTATGTTATTATGTCTTACTAGTAGTATTATTTTCAATTATACAGAGTGATGTATTGTTGAGTGGTAACATGCAAACGTTTTTATTTTATGCGCTTTGTCGCGATATCAATTACATTAAGTTTTATTACAGAGTAATAAAAAAAAAATTCAAATATCACCCTGTATTTTATTTGTCTATTTTACTTCTCTTTCTTTTGCATCAATGATAGGTATCAATCAACTTTAGACATGGAAAATACTTAACAAAAAGGAAAACGAATAAATAATGGAGGAGATGCTGAAGCGTGGAAATTTTGACCCATTTCGACCATTTTTGAAACTTAACAAAATGCATTTTCCTGTAAAATTCGAATTCGAGAACTCACTTCCGGCCTCGTTTTTTCGACAAATTTAACCGTTTTTCCAGAATTTCCATTGCAATATGGCAATTTTTCAAATTTAAAAAAAAAATTGATTTCAAAACCGACTACTACGAAAATATTGCTCGGTGACCTAAACACGTTATATATTTTTGGAATCACCACGTCGAGATCTATATCCCACAATTTTTTGTGGACTTGTGGACAAATTTTTCAAAAGTCAAAATTTTCAATACCTTTCCAATTTCAGGCCATTTTTGACCATTTTTTAACCTTAAGTGAACACATTTTTTTGTAGATTTTGAACTCTCGAAGTCATTTGCAGCCTCCTTTCTTCGATAACCGCAACCGTGTTTCCAGAATTTCCATTGAAATATCGCAATTTTTGAATTAAAAAAAATTGATTTTAAAACCGAATACTTGGAAAAAATTGCTCGGTGACAATAAACACGTTATATTTTTGGAATCAGATCGTCGAGATCTATATCCCAGAATTTTTTGTGGACTTTTGGGCAAATTTTTCAAAAGTCAAAATTTTCAATACCTTTCAAATTTCGGGCCATTTTTGACCATTTTTTAACCTTAAGTGAACACATTTTGTTGTAGATTTTGAACTCTCGAAGTCATTTGCAGCCTCTTTTCTTCGATAACCTCAACCGTTTTTCCAGAATTTCCATTGAAATATGGCAATTTTTGAATTAAAAAAAAAAATTGATTTAAAAACCGAATATTTCGAAAAAATTGCTCGGTGACAATAAACACGTTATATTTTTGGAATCAGCACGTCGAGATCTATATCCCAGATTTTTTTGTAGACTTTTGGACAAATTTTTCAAAAGTCAAAATTTTCAATACCTTTCAAATTTCAGGCCATTTTTGACCATTTTTTAACCTTAAGTGAACACATTTTTTTGTAGATTCTGAACTCTCGAAGTCATTTGCAGCCTCCTTTGTTCGATAACCTCAACCATTTTTCCAGAATTTCTATCGAAATTTGGAAATTTTTCGATTTTTTTAAAATTTGACTACAAAAACGAATATTTTGAAAATATGGCACCCTAAGCATAAACGCGCTATATTTTTGGAATCAATCACGTCGAGATCTATATTCTATATCCCAGATTTTTTTATGAATTTTGAATTACTTCTATCAAAAAATTTTTCAAATTTCGACCCATTTTCGCCCATTTTCGAAACTTCAGTGAATACATTTTTTTGTAGATTTCAATACTCTAGATGTCATTTCCGGCCTCGTTTGTTGGATAATTCCAACCGTTTTTCCAGAACTGCTCAATGAAATGGCGCAATTTTTCAAATTTTTGAAAAATTTGATTTTAAAACAGAATGTTCCGAAAATATTGTTTCGCGACACTCAAAACGCCATATTTTTGGAAATTACCACGTCGAGATCTATATCCCAGAATTTTTTATGGATTTTCAGACAAAGTTTTCAAATTTCGACCCATTTCCTCCAACAGTTTTTCCAGAATTTCCTACCCGCTCGGAAATGGTAAACGTCCTCACTTTCAACAATAATATAATAAAATATAGGGTGTTCTATTTCTTTGGTAGTTTTTTCTTTTAACAAGTTGTTTCCTAATTTTTTTTCTCTCAGTGGAATTCAAAATTGTATCACGGGACACAAAATTTTATTCAAATAACTTTATCATGATAACGGCAATGTAAAAATCAAAAAACCATTTTCAGCCTAATATTGTTGGTATTGTAAGTAAAAATTATATTTATTCGTTTTTTTACACGTTAAATAAAATAGAGTTTGCTTATCTTGATACTCAATATTTTTTTATCAACTGATTCGATCATTTGTCAGGCTTTTATACTTTATTTTTTGTTAACTGATATTAGTAGATCTAGAAAGTAATTGAAACTTTTTGTAGGATCAAACCTAGGAGATAAGAGATATTCATTTACATAGATTATAAAATGCATGAGTTCTCTAATCTTCTGCCTTGTGGAACCTTTAATACTAATTCGTCTATTTTGGATCAATATAATAATAATAATCGACGAAAAAATACAGACAAAATTTCCCATCATCACTAAAATACAATTTTAGAAAACTGGTTATAATGTGATCAGTGATCACTTCACGTCCAACAACATTAATTTCAAACACTATTATTTTTCCTCCTCCCACTTTATGGCTACTTTGTTTATTTTGTAGTAATAATAAATACATATTGCAGTCAAATATAATACGGGATCTCCCGAAGCCTGAATTCTATTTATCTTCTCTTCTATTGACCTTTCCACAGTATACGAATTAATTGAAATTGTGTTGGAAAATACATACAATGTTTTTTCTCAGCCACGTCTTTTAATTATGTCGTTCCAGACCTTTCGTCTTTATGTACCCCGTCCATTATTTATGTACTTTTATAAAATGCCGTCGTGCTAATTGAATGAGGTTCTGTGGGAACACGAATTTTTCCACGCAATTTATGTTTTCTACATATAAATAATAACTCCGACACCAAGAATTGCGCCTCCGTCGTCTGCGCGATCTTTCACATCTGTACCTCCTCCAAGGCAAAATGCAAATTACACACCGAATCAGACACAACTCGATTTAATATTTCACAAATAAAATCATGCCCGCTTACGTGCGGAATTACTCGGCCGAGATGAGTTCCGTTCCGTTTTCTTGCACGTTTTCAGCTCTTAACATAATTAATTATCGATTAACACCTTTGCGAAACTTCTTCATGTGTTAATTTTCGCCGCGAACGAGGTTAATTGGAGTTCCACATTACGAAGGAAAAAACACACCCATTGTTTTTCCGAGCTCGCCCTATTTCGCCCCAATGTCGCGACCTAATGGTTGAGTTTCGGGATGGATGTGACATTTCGAAAGTTGAAAAAGTTTTGCAACTTATTGGAGTTACTCGGGTGCAATTATAGTGGTGGGACGTGTGCTGCATTTTCGACGAGCGGTACGACGGATTACTGGGCGGTTTTCGTTAAGTGGGGTTGATTAGAGGTTGCGGCTTTTAAGAATGATGGTGTGGGTGCACTTTTCCGCACTTGATGCGACTGGCGTGGTTTTTATTTTAATGCACTCGCGGATTGCGAAGCGTGCTGAGAAGTTCGTGTAATTAGCTGTAATTATACGTACTGTCGATAATTTTTTTAAATTATGCTTAATTAAATTACACCCAGTGGTTGTTTATTATACTTAAATTCAGCTAATTGTGCTAATTATACATCACTGCTGTGCTAATTACTTAATTAATTACACTTGATTAAGATCATATACATTTAATTAATTATATCACTCTTAATTGTGATTAGTTTCGCTACGATTAATGTTTTCAATATTCCACGAGAAATGCATAAGCTTTGTCACTAGATCCTGGGACATCCTGTATATGTGTGGACACGCTTTTATGTTTTAGAATTTTTGATGTACTAAAAACTGTCATGATTTCAGACATAATTTATTAAAATTTTGAAACTGCCAAAACAAAATTTTCAAAAAGACGATAATCCTGTCGGTATTTTTGGAGCTACAAGTTTTTTTTGTGAAAAAAAGTAACACTCTGTATATAAAATTGACAGTTATGTTTACGCAATTTCGTTTTTTCTATATTTAAAGTTTAATACAAAGTGTTCTACCTGAGAAAACTGAAATATTGATATTTGAAAATTGTAATTTTAATTTTTTTTATGAACACTCGGTATAATAAAACTGTCTATAAAATATCGAAGGCAGATTATAAAAATCACCATACTTTGATTTCTTTTGTGCATCCTAACATTGTTAAAAAAAAACTGAAAAAACATGGCAACACTGTATAGGAATTTCAAATATAAAGTAACATAAAACACCATTTGCGTGTTACCATTTAAAAATAGAACACTCTGTATAACTCAAAAAAAAAAACTACTAGTAGCTAGAAACAAGTTTCAAACATTTATTTAAATAAAAAGGGAATACCTATCAAAATATGATAAAAATCAAGCACACTTTGCAATAAAAGTCAAAATTTTGTATCTATATTTTTGGAAGTTGTACTTTGCCCACTAAACCATTAGGTCTTGTTTTTTAATCATTTTTGACTTTGTTTTAAATGTTGCATTCCACTGCTTGTCAAAACAGAATCCGATTCCCATTTTACAGTAAACAAAATAGGTCAGTGAAATGGAGAAAGGTGATGGGCGGGGCTGAGTCTTATAAGTAAAGAGTAACCCCGCCCACCCATCCCCTCTATTTTATTAGAGGGTATGTCATTTGCCAAAATCAGTCTTATTTTAGCAAGTTCTAGCCCCGCCCACCCGCGCCGTTCTCATTCTGAATCGCCGAAAGGAGGCGGGGCAGGTGGGTGGGGTTAATGATGTTCTTCTGTAGAGGGTGAATAGGAACTAATAAAACATAGGTTGTTAAAAAAAAAGAAAAAAAAACTTAATTGTAGTTTTTTCTGTTATACTATTTGCTATATGATTTTATCTTACTTTAGAAGAAAAAAAAGTAGAGGACGGGTGGGGGGGGGCGGGGTTAGGTTAAAATTTTTGCTAAAAAGTCTTTTATAAGCAAGCAATAGTCCCGCCCATCCACTCCCTCTTCATTCTAGTGACTACTCTTAACGTTGTTCGGTCTTATTTTTGCAAGTACTAGCTCCGCCCACCCGCGCTTTTCTCATTTGAACGATTTTATTTCTATTCAGTATAAGATCCACCTTTGAAACGGACCAAATAGAGTGAATCACTGAAATGAAGGCGGGTGGGTGGGCGGGGTTAATTATATGTCCTTCTGTAGAGTGCGAAAGCAAATTAATAGAACTTAGGCTATGAAAAAAAGAAAAAAATGCTAATCGTATTTTTTTTTCTTATACTATTTGCTATCAGAATTATTTCTTATTTCAGAAGAAAAAAATGAGGGGACGGGTGGGTGGGCGGGGCTAAGTTTAGCTTTTTCCTGCAGTCTTTTATAAGTAAGCCCTTCCAACCCTTCTATATTTTAGTGACTACTCGTAATACTACTTTGGAAAATCCGTTAAACCCTTAATGAGAAAGTAGATAAATCGTTAAACAAAGTGTTTAAAAAGTATTAACCTGCTGTTAAATAAGCGTGCCAGATGTGAAAATCATATTCAAAGAGCAATATTACCGATGCTCCTCCCACTCGCCAAAGCTCCACCTTAATAAATCATTTCATTCGCCCATAGAAGAGGGGCGGTGTTTACAGTTGCATCTCATTGTATTTACTTTATACGATTCTTTATTATTTAAGTGTAAACGCTAACGGCAGTCGTTTTTCGAAAAATTAAAATTTACTAAAAATAAAATAAAAAAAAATGTAACCCCAGATTCTATTATTTGTAAATATAAAATCGAATTTTCATCTCAGAACCAATAAAATGAGTGATCAAAATGGAATAGGGGTGAGTGACTTTGTTTTAAATCTTAGATTCTACCACTTGTCAAAATATAATTTAATTCCCATTTTACAAAAAATAAAATCAGTCAGTGAAATGGAAAAAGGAGGTGGGCGGGGCTGAAAGTCTTGTAAGCAAGCGGTTGCCCCGCCCACCCACCCTCTCTTCATTCTAGTGAGTAATCTTAATATTGTTCAGCTTTATTTTAGGAAGTACTAGCCCCGCCCACCCGCCCTCTATTTTACCAGAGGATATGTTATTTGCCAAAATCAGTGTTAAGTACTAGACCCGCCCGCCCGCGCCGTTCTCATTCTGACGATTTTATTTCTGTTCAGTATAAGATTCACTTTTCATTCAGAGCAGATAAAATAAATCGCCGAAAGGAGGCGGGGCGGGTGGGTGGGGTTAATTATGTTGTTCTGTAGAGCGTGAATGGGAACTAATAAAACCTAGGTTGTTAAAAAAAAAGAAAAAAAAGCCTTAATTATAGTTTTTTTTTGTTATACTATTTGCTATATGATTTTATATTACTTCAGAAGAAAAAAAAAAAATAGAGAACGGGTGGGAGGGGGGCGGGGTTAGGTTTAATTTTTGCTAAAAAGTCTTTTATAAGCAAGCAATAGTCCCGCCCATCCACTCCCTCTTCATTCTAGTGACTACTCTTAATCTTATTTTTGCAAGTACTAGCTCCGCCCACTCGCGCTATTCTTATTTGAACGATTTTATTTCTATTCAGTATAAGATCCACCTTTGATTCGGACCAAATAGAGTGAATCACTGAAATGAAGGCGGGTGGGTGGGCGGGGTTAATTATATGTCTTTCTGTAGAGTGCGAATGGGCACTAATAGAACCTAAAGAAAAAAGTGCTAGGCGTAATTTTTTTTATTGTTCTCTTTGTTATAAGATTTCTTATTTCAGAAGAAAACATGAGAGAATGGACGGGTGGGCGGGACCAAGTTTAACTTCTTCCCACAGAATCTTTTATAAGCAAACCTCACTTTTGAATTTGTTTTAAATCTTAGATTCTCAAAATATAATTCTTACGCGATCTTACAGTAAATAAAATAGGTCAGTGAAATGAAGGAAGGCGGTGGACGGGACTGAGTCTTATAAGTAAGCTGTAGCCCCGCCCACCCACCTCCTCTTCATTCTAGGGACCACTCGTAATATTGTTCAGTTTTATTTTAGGAAATAGTAGCCCCGCCCACCCGCCCTCCATTTTATTACAGGGTATGTCATTTGCTAAAATCAGTCTTATCTTAGCAAGTACTAAGCTCCGCCCGCTCGCGCTGTTCTTAATCTGACGATTTTATTTCTGTTTAATGTAAGATTCACCTTTCAATCAGAGCAGATAAAATGAATCACTGAAAGGAGGCGGGGTGGGTGGGCGGGGTTAATTATATGTTCTTCTGTAGAGCGCGCATGGAAACGTATAGAACTTAGATTATTAAAAAAAGAAAAAAAAAGCGCTAATTGTATTTTTTTTTGTTATACTATTTGTCATAAGATTACTTCTTACTTCAGAAGAAAAGAAAAAAATAGAGAACGGGTGGGTGGGCGGGGCTAAGTTAAACGTTTCACTCCAGAGTGTTTCATAAGCGAGCAATAGTCCCACCCTTCCACCCCCTCCACATTTTAGTGACTACTTTTAATCTGCTAATTAATAACATTATTATCTTATTAGAATCTTCGGAAAATCTGTTATATCGTAGGTGAGAAAATTTATAAATTGTTAAACAAAGTATCTAAAAAATATTAAGCTGGTGTTAATAAGCATTCCAGACGTGAGAATCATATTTAAAAAGCAGTATTACTTGCTGCTCCTCCCACTCGCACATGCTCCACCTTAATAAATCATTTCATTGGCCCAGAGAAGACGGGCGGCGTATACGGTTACATCTCATTGTGTTTACTTTATATGATTCTTTATTATTTAAGTGTAAATGCTAACGGCAGTCGTTTTTCGAAAAATTAATTTTTTTTTATAAAATCGAAATTTCGTCTCAGAACCAATAAAATGAGTGATCAAAATGGAAAAGGAGGCGGGCGGGACTGAGAGTCTTGTAAGCAAAAAGTTGCCCCGCCCACCCGCCCTCTATTTAACCCCAGGATATGTTATTTGCCAAAATCAGTCTTATCTTGGCAAATATTAGCCCCGCCCGCCCACCCAGTTCTCATTTTAACAATTTTATTTCTGTTTATAAATCCATTTTTCACTCAGAGCAGATAAAATGAATCACTGAAATGGAGGCGGGAGGGTGGGCGGGGTTAATTATATGTTTTTCTGTAGAGTGCGAATGGGAACTAATAGAACCTAGGGTGTTTACTATTTGCAAAAGATTTATTTCTTACTTCAGAAAAAAAAATTAGAGCACGGGTGGGGGGGGGGGGCAAAGTTAAACTTAAGCAAGCAATAGTTCGGCCCATCCACCCCCTCTCCATTGTAGTGACTACGCTTAATCTGCTAATTAATCGAATCCCTTAAACCGTCGATGACAAAATAGATAAATTGTTAAAAAAAGTATTTAAAAAGCTTTAATCTGCTGCTAATAAGCATCCTAGACGAGAAAATAGTGTTTAAAAAACAATATTACCGATGCTCCTCCTACTCGCACAAGCTCCACCTTAAAAATCATTGCATTGGCCCAGAGAAGAGAGGCGGCGTTTACGATTGCATCTCATTAAATTTACTTTAGATGATTCTTCACTATTTAAATGAGTGATGAAAACGGAACAGTGGTGGGAGGACGGGGCCACTTTTGACATTATTTTAAATCTATAATATAATTCGATTCCTATTTTACAGTAAATAAAATAAGGCGGTGAAATGGAGAAATATGGACGGGGCTGAGAACCTTACAAGGAAGCAGTAGCCCCGCCCACCTGCGCTGAGCTCATTCTAACGATTTTATTTCTCTTCAATGTAAGATCCACCGTTCATTCGGATAAGTCAATGAAATGGAGAGAGGAGGTAGGCGGAGCTGAGTCTTATAAACAAGTAGTAGCCCCGCCCACCCACCCCGTCTTCACTTTAGGGACTACTCTTAATATCGTTCAGTTTTATTTTAAGAAGTACCAGCCCCACCCACCCGCCCTCCATTTTATTAGATGGTATGTCATTTGCCGAAATCAGCCTTATCTTAGCAAGTAGTTAATTTATGTTCAGTATAACATTCACTTTCATTTCCAGCAGGTAAAATTAATCGCTGAAAGGACGATGGGTGGGTGGGCGGGGTTAATTATATGTTCTTTTGGAGGAGTGCTAATGGGAACTAATAGAACCCAGTTTGTTAAAAATAGAAAACAAAAGCGTTAATCCTAATTTTTTTTGTTATACTATTTGTTATAAGATTTTATCTTGAGAAGGAACAAAACTTAGAGAACGGGTGGGTGAGTGGGGCTAAGTTTTACTTTTTCTTAAAGTCTTTTGTAAGCAAGCAATAATCCCGCTCATCCAACCCCTCTTCATTCTAGTGACTAATCTTCAGACTGTTAATTAATTATTATTTAAGACATCTAAAATTGATAATAACGTTTTTCGAACGCTCTGTATATCTCCCCATAAAATATTGGAACACACGTTATAAAAAATACTCCTGTGATTTTTTTTGGTTTACAGTACAAAAAGTGTCAATTTTGTACTTCGATGAAGGATGCTTTTTTTTTAATTTATTTTTCTCTACAATAATGATTTGACTTTCTTGGTTTGTTGTATTCCAATAAAATTAAACACAAAGTGGTGTTCTGCAGACTAATTTCGGAAACTGTGTTGCTTTCAATATGTATCCATTTTCAAGGCATTTAAGTTTTTTTTATATCCAACACTACTTAGAATACAATAGACTTACCAAATTCAAACTACATATTATTGAACTTAAGTTAGAACGTGAAGCTTGTGATTACATCATCTTTCGAATTAATGAAATGTTAGATTTGAAAAACAGATGTACTTTATCATAAATCATAATATTAGAATTTAGGAAATGATTTGGCTATAATTTTGGATCCTTTCGGTTTGAAAATTGGTCACTTTTGGCTTTATTGCCAAATTTTGCATGAGGGTCTAGAAAAACGTTGTCATGAGTGTCTTTTTTGCATCCTAATTGTTTGAAATTTTTGAAAAATATTGAAAATGTAATTTTGTTTTTTGGAAATTTTTGGAAAAAGTCACAATTTCATCAACTGAAAATTTTAATACGATTGAATTTTTTTTAGGTGAACAAGCAAAAAGCATGAAGCAGTTTTACCGCGACGATCTTGCAAATTACAATTACCATACTTCTACAACCTGTCCTCTAATTTCCGTCCGCAGACAAACACACCGCCGAATGAACATTTCCGTCCGTCCGTTAGCACGCGATTCCAGCGCAAAACTCACATCCCTCCGTCCATTTTCTTGGTACAACGCGATCCCACGTGGGCAATCAGCTGTTATTATTTAATCAGAGATGTCACATGAGGAACGTAGGAGAGACAAGCACGCGTTAACTAACCTTCTACAACTTCTCGTTATTTTGAGGAAACACATCTGTTTTGCAGTTCTCCGTATACCTGGCCGCGAGCCAGAAATGCTAAAACTGGCTGAGTCAACGGGGAAAAATCTTTAATAAACCGCACGCAATTATTCAATTTCGGAAAAAAGCCAAAAACAAGACATTTCTCTCGGTTACGACGACGAGAAATCAATCAAGTCGGATTCGATCCCGATGTTGCTAACCGCAATTATTCAGCGAAATCGTAAATAATGTGAGCTGAATTCTTCGCTGACTCACATTTACCTGCCATTAATTTTTTTGGCGATCGGAGATGTTCGTCAAATTTTTTTACGCGGTTCAGTGGACGGACAGGACGGAGGCCTTGGAGGCACCTTTGTTTTTGTGGCGATTATTGTAGTCAAGGATTTTCTAGCATTGAATATTTATACCTGTTCGTTTGGGTGCGAGAGCAGGGACACGGAAAATCGATTTTTGGTAGGAATTGGTTCAAGTTCACGACTGATTTGCGTGGATTTAAAACGGGCACTATGGGCAAATTGCGTTACAATTAAATCGAAAAGGTCGCAAAAGTGGGTGGCATTAAAGCTGATTTTAATTTTATGACAAACGTTACTTAAAATCCCATTCAGGTTCAAAAATTGGAAGCTTTGGCGAAGTTGTTTCATGAAAGAACGCATAAATTTCAACTTTTTTCATGTTATATATAAATGAATATGTATCAAATGCGAAAAAAAGTCGTCTGGCAGACCATGAAATTGATTTTTATTATAATGAAGCCAACAGTGTAGAGTTGTTTGACATTTTATTTGGCAGTTATCTGAACATAACTGTCAAATTGGGAAAGAAACTTACAACATTATTTTTTTAATTTTTAAGTTCGCTCTATATTTAACCTGTGAAGTTCTGAGCATTCTTTCATTTCTTATAGTTTTTGTAAAGCGTATTTTTTAGTATCATTTGATTTATAAACTAAAAAAATATATATCCTGGAATAGGTTGAAACACATTTAGTTAAATATATATAAATTAGAAGTCGACATTTTTATAAGTTTATGCAGATTCTGAAACTGAAGTTACTGTAGGCCTCATTTCTTTGATTATTCATGCCATGTTTCCAGATTTGTTCAAAAAATTGAATTTCAAACCCAATATTCCTAAAATCTTCCTCCGGAGCCATAAACAAGCTATATTTTTTGAATCAACACGTCAAGATCTATATCCTAGAATTTTTTGGACATTTTTAGGAAAGCTTTTTGCAAAAGCTCAATTTTTCAATACTCCGTTCTTTTGAAAAATACGACGCTTTTTCGATCATTTTAGAAAGTTAGTTAGACTTTAGTTTTCGACTTATGGAAGTCACATTCGGCAATATTTCTTCGATTATTTCTGTCGTTTTTTCAAAATCGCTAGGGGAAATCTGTCGATTTTTAGGTTTTGTCAAAAAATTGAGTTCAAATCAAATATTTCTAAAATCTTGCTTCAGGACCCAAATAACCTATATTTTTCGAATCAACACCTCGAGATCTATATCCCAGAATTTTTTGGGAATTTTAAGAAAACCCTTTTTTCAAAAGCTTAATTTTTCAATATGAAGTTTTCGGCTCTTTTTCGACCATTTTGGAAATTTTGCTAAAAATAGTTTCTTGTAGATTTCCACCTCCAAAAGTTACTTTCGCCCTCATTTCTTCGATTATTCTTTTAAGTATTTTCCCAATTGAAATGTGGCAATTTTTGATATTTTTTTTATTTAATTTCAAATCCGATATTTCTAAAATCTTGATCCTGGACCATAGATAAACTGTATTTTTAGAAAGCGTACGTTGAGATCCATATTCCAGAATTTTTTGGGAATTTTTAGGTAACTTTTTCAAAAGCTTTATTTTTCAATACTCCTTCCTTACGAAAATTTCGACGCTTTTTCGACTATTTTGGAAACTTTCGGCCTCATTTCTTCCATTATTCCTATCATTTTTCCAGAATCTCCAATTGAAATGTGGCGATTTTTAGCGTTTTTTTTTTAAGTTGATTTTCAAACCGGATATCTCCAAAATCTAACTCCAAGACCATAAACACCCAATATTTTTCGAATCAACACGTTGAGAATTATTTTCCAGAATTTTGTAGTAATTTTTAGGCAACTTTTTCGGAAGCTCAAATTTTCCTTATGAAATTTTTCATCTTTTTTCGACCATTTTGGAAATCTTGCGAAGAATATTTTCTTGTAGATTTCCACCTGTAAAAGTTACTTTCGTCCTTATTTCTTCGGTTATTCCTATTATTTTCCCAGAATCCTCAATTCAAATGTGGCAAATTTGATATATATATTTTTTTTAATTTATTTTCAAATCCGATATTTCTAAAATCTTGCCCCTGGACAAACTATATTTTTAGAAAGGGTACGTTGAGATCCATTTTTTAGATTTTTTGGGAATTTTTAGGTAACTTTTTCAAAAGTTTTATTTTTCAATACTCCTTCCTTATGAAAATTTCGATGCTTTTCCGACTATTTTGGAAACTTGGTCAAGACCATAAACACCCAGTATTTTTCGAATCAACACGTTGAGATCTATTTTCCGGAATTTTCTCTGAATTTTTAGGCAACGTTTTCGAAAGCTCAAATTTTCCTTATGAAATTTTTGACCTTTTTTCGACCATTTTGGAAATTTTGCTAAAAATAGTTTCTTGTAGATTTCCACCTCCAAAAATTACTTTCACCCTCATTTCTTAGATTATTCCTATTAAGTATTTTCCCAGAATTCCCAATTGAAATGTGGCAATTTTTGATATTTTTTATTTAATTTCAAATCCGATATTTCTAAAATCTTGCTCCTGGACCATAGACAAACTATATTTTTGGAAAGTGTACGTTGAGAACCATATTCCAGAATTTTTTCGGAATTTTAAGGTAACTTTTGCAAAAGCTTTATTTTTCAATACTCCTTCCTTGCGAAAATTTCGACACTTTTTCGACTATTTTGGAAACTTGGTTAAAGACATTTTCTTGCAGATTTCGACGTCTGGTAGTTACTTTCGGCCTCATTTCTTCCATTATTCCTATCATTTTTCCAGAATCTCCAATTGAAATGTGCCGATTTTTAGCGTTTTTTTTAAAGTTGATTTTCAAACCGGATATCTCCAAAATCTAACTCCAAGACCATAAACACCCAGTATTTTTCGAATCAACACGTTGAGATCAATTTTCCAGAATTTTCTCTTAATTTTTAGGCAACGTTTTCGAAAGCTCAAATTTTCCTTATGAAATTTTTGACCTTTTTTCGACCATTTTGGAAATTTTGCTAAAAATAGTTTCTTGTAGATTTCCACCTCCAAAACTTACTTTCGCCTTCATTTCTTCGATTATTCCTATTAAGTATTTTCCCAATTGAAATGTGGCAATTTTTGCTATTTTTTTTAAATTTTATTTCAAATCCGATATTTCTAAAATCTTGCTCCTGGACCATAGATAAACTATATTTTTAGAAAGCGTACGTTGAGATCCATATTCCAGAATTTTTTGGGAATTTTTAGGTAACTTTTTCAAAAGCTTTATTTTTCAATATTCCTTCCTTATGAAAATTTCGACGCTTTTTCAACTATTTTGGAAACTTAGTTAAAGACAGTTTCTTGCAGATTTCGACGTCTAGTAGTCACTTTCGGCCTCATTTCTTCGATTATTCCTACCATTTTTCCAGAATTTCCAATTGAAATGTACCGATTTTTAGCGTTTTTTTTTTTAATTGATTTTCGAACCGGATATCTCCAAAATCTAACTCCAAGATCATAAACACCCATTATTTTCGGAATCAAAACGTTGAGATCTAGTTTCCAGGATTTTTTGGGAATTTTTAGGCAACTTTTTCGAAAACTCAAATTTTCCTTATGAAATTTTTGACCTTCTTTCGACCATTTTGGAAATTTTGCTAAGAATATTTTCTTGTTGACTAGTTTGGAAACTTACTTAAAGACATTTTCTTGCAGATTTCGACGCTTAGTAGTTACTTTCGGCCTCGTTTCTTCGATTATTCCTACGATTTTTCCAGAATCTTCAATTGAAATGTGCCGATTTTTAGCGTTTTTTTTTTTTAAATTTATTTTCAAACTGGATATCTCCAAAATCTAACCCCGGAACCATAAATGGCCTGTATTTTTCGAATCAACACGTTGAGAACTATTTTCCAGAATTTTCTGGGAATTTTTAGGCAACGTTTTCGAAAGCTCAAATTTTCCTTATGAAATTTTTGACATTTTTTCGACCATTTTGGAAATTGTGCTAAAAATATTTTCTTGTAGCTTTCTACCTTTAGAAGTCATTTTCAGCTTCATTTCGTCGATTATTCCTATCATTTTTCCAGAATTTCCAATTGAAATGTGCCAATTTTTAGCGTTTTTCTGAAATTGATTTTCGAACCGGATATTTCCAAAATCTAACTCGAAGACCATAAACAGCCAGTATTTTTCGAATCAACACGTTGAGATCTATTTTCCAGAATTTTCTGGGAATTTTTAGGCAACGCTTTCGAAAGCTCAAATTTTCTTATGAAATTTTGGACCTTTTTCGATTATTCCTATTATTTTCCCATAATCGTCAATTTAACAATTTTAATCAATTTTTTTTTAAATCTATTTTCAAACTCGATATTTCTAAAACCTTGCTCTTAGACCATAAACAAACTATATTTTTGGAATCATTATGGAAATTTAGTTAAAGACATTTTCTTGTAAATTTCGACCTCTAGAAATTACTTTCGGTCCCATTTTCTCAATTATTTCAAATCTCATTTTTCCAAACTCGCCATTGAAATGTGGCAATTTAAAAAAAAAGATTTGAAAGTGAACGTTATAGTTTTTGGAATTTTTAGCCAACTTTTCGAAACGCTCAATTTTTTAATTTTTTTTTATGAAAATTTCCATCATTTTGAAAATTTAGTCAAAGACATTTTCGTGTACTGAATGGGGCAATGTTCATAATTTTTTAAGAAAATTGAATTTTAAACCGGATACTTCTAAAATCACGTTCCTCCTTTTTTTTAGTTCAAATGTGATATGCAAACAATATTGCACATTTATGTAAAGTAAGTGTGATTAAAAAACAAGGCGGACTCATAAACCGCAAGTGTAATTGCATATTTTAACTTTGTTTACTGTACTGTATAAGATCACATTTTAATTTTTTTTTTTAATAAAACGTAGAAATGCAGATTTTCCCCCAGATTCTAACCGCGATAAAAATATTCCCATGATCGATTCCTTGTTTTCCAAACCCGGACATTCACAAATAGACTGTTTGTCTACACTCCCGACAATACACTAATTCCCCGAGTGCCTTCAACCCTCGCAGCGCCACATTTTCATCAACCGCGCTCAAAACCCACAACCCAACCCCGCAACAATCCATCCAAATCGCCCCGCTCGACCCACAACACTTCAATAATTTCAACACGTGAAATCGCCCACTGAAACTTAGCCAACCTTTGAAATAAGCTCGTCGTGATTGGCGAGATGGGCCCGGCAGTGTATGCACGAATAAGTGCGATGGCATTGTGGCAAGTAGGCCTGGAACGTCTTCACCATGGTGCTGTTGCTGCTGCTTGTGGCGGCGGTGGTGCTGCTGGTGCTGCTGCTGTTGCTGGCTGCGACGGCAGGCCATGCGGAGCTGTCACACCTACGACAACCAGAAAAAAAAATCAATTACGCAAGAAAACCGAAGGCCGCCACGCTAACTCCCGCGTTCGGAACCCCGGCGGGGGAGTAATGAGGCGGCGGCGAAAAATAAGCGACCCCGCGGGGGTCGTTGCATAAAAAACTTAAATCAGAACGAGGAATGTAATAAAGTATAATAGTGCGGATTTTTTTGGTAGTGGTGTGAGACGGGGGTCCGCAGACCCCTTACTTTTTATAAAATTTGGCAGTGATCTACTCCGCATAAAATATACACTAATTCAACCCACTTTTCCAACCCTTCTCCCTTCTGGTTTCATTTTCTTGACACATCGTCGAACAATACCAATGGTATCGACTGGTGGGTACAAGTCACCTATGCTCACCCACCATCGATTCGTTCTATTTCCAAGTAGATTATGATAAACCCATTCATGCAAGCTACTTAATGACATTTAAAAGGGCTCAAGTCGCTGAATAATTCAATTCAGCGTTCGGTATCTATCGGGAGCGTGTCTAGACGTGGCTTTGTGGTAGAAAAAGGGCATTCGTTCGTCGTGAATTAGGGTTAATTAGTGTGAGCGAAGGCTGCACTGTCCCTCACAATACAATTAATGAATTGCAACGTGCATTAATTATGGAGTGTCTGGAGTAATTAGAGTAAAAATATTAGTCTAGTCGATAGTCGGCGAACTCCATTGTTGTCTTTCGTGGAGTGGGGCGAAACGGTGCGATTAATGAACCACATTCTTGGAATTTGTACGAATATGTTGTTAAAAGTTTTTAAATTATGTTGTTGTTTTATCTAACCTGAAACTGTTTTGTTTGTAAATCATTATAAATTGACAAGACATTAATAAAGTATAGGTGATTTTTCAAATTTCTGCTCTAGTTACCCATAACCTTCACTGAGCTTCGTGGTTACATTTTTCTACAATTTAGCTACTGATTCACATTACTAATTACAACTGAGATTTTGAAATTTTTAAAAGCAACGAGACTAAAATCACATTGTTTTCAAACTATTAAAAAATTTGTACAACCAACTTTGAATTTTTCACAATTAAATACATGCTTTTTGAATGACAATATCTAATTACACAATGGTTCTAAATCAAAATATAAACAATTTTCGGAGTATAAAAAGTTGTTTTCAGAGTCTCGATAATTATGATGTTAAATTTAAGTCGTAAAAACTCGCTTTTTAAACATCGGTGCATAAATTAATTCTTGACTAAAGAGGCATTTGTAAAACTAGTTACATAATATACTATTAACTATACAGAGTATTCTGTTTTTAAGGCGTAACGTCCAACTTCTTCTTATTATTATTTTTTTTTAATGAAACACCCTATACATTTTTACCTAATTTAATTGTCCAAAGTCAAAGTATTTTTTTAATTACGAAATTTTTTAGCAATGGAAGGATTTACAGAAAATCAGAATAGAGTTATTTTTGAAATCTGTGTTACAACATTTTGTGGTGAGATAAAGAAAAGTGATTCAATTTTCATGTAGAGTGTTTATAAAAACTGTTTTAATTATTACAATTTTCAAACATTGATATTTCAGTTTTTTCAAATAGAACACCCTATATTTTATTACCGCATCTTATTTTATTATTAAAATAGCTTTGGTGAAATTTACACTGAACAAACGTTGTTCACTTTGAAACCACTGAAACTTATTTCAAATTAAAAAAAAATCAGAAATCGAAAAGTAGAAAAATTGACTATTTAAAAATCGATACATATACTGAAATATCAAAAAACTGAAAAATCGAAAACTTGAAAATTTAGAAACGTCAAAAATTGAAAACTTAAATTATCGAAAAAATGAAAAGAAAATTGAAAAATTACGAAATTGAATTGACGAAAAATTGGGAATCGAAAAAGTGAAAAATCGAAACACGGAGAAATTGGAAAATTGAAACATGGAGAAATCGAATGTCAAAAAATCAAGAAATCGAAAAGTCAAGAAGTCCAAAAATGGAAATGTTGACAAATATGGAAAAATTCCAAAACTGAAATATCGAAAAATCGAAAAATTAAAAAAAAAATTGAAGAATCCAAAGAATCCATCGAAAATTTGAGAAATCAAAAAGTCCAAAAATCGAAAATTTAAAAAAATTATAAATTGAAAATCCTGAAAAATTGAAAATATAGAAACTAAAAAATTGAAAATTGAAAAATTAAAAAAAAATTCGGGAGTCAAAAAATGAAGGAATTGAAAGATTTCAATTCTGAAATATCGAAAAACTGAGTAATCGAAAAACCGAAAATTGAAAAATTCGAAAAATTTAAAAATCTGAAATTTAAAAAATTCAAAAATTAAAATATGGAAAAAAGAAGAAATTGAAAAATTCCAAAACTTAAATGACGACAAAATGGGAAATCGAAAAATTGGAAAATCAAAACACCGAAAAATTGGTAAACTGAAACATCGCGAAATCAAAATGTCAGAAGACAGAGAAATTGAAAAGTTAAGAAGTCGAACTATCGAAAAATTGAAAAATTAAAGAAAAATTGAAGAATTGACAAATTGAAAAATCCAAAAACTGAAATATCGATATATTGAAATACCAAAAACCTAAAAAATCGAAAAATAAAAAAATCGATTAATCGAAAAATTGAAAATCTAGAAACGTACAAATTTGAAAATCGAAAAATTTTAAAATAAAAAAATTGGGGAGTCGAAAAATGAATAAATTGAATGATCTCAATACTAAAATACCGAAAAATTGAGTAACCGAGAAATCGAGAAATTTAAAAATCTGAAATTTAAAAAATTCAAAAATCAAAATATCGAAAAAAAGAAGATATTGAAAAATTCCAAAACTGAAATGACAAAACAATGGGAAACCGAAAAATTGAAACACCGAAAAATTGGTAAACTGAAACATCGAGAAATCGAAATTCGAAAAAACGAAAATTTAAAAAATCGATAATTGAAATATCATAAACCTGATAAATTGAAAAACTAAAAAATCGAAACATTGAAAAATCCCAAAACCGAAGTACCGAAAAATCGAAAAATTAAAGAAAAATTGAAGAATCGAAAAATTGAAAAATCCAAAAACTCAACAGAAAAATTGAGAAATTGAGGAATCAACAAGTCGCAAAATTGAAAATTTTAAAAATCGGTATATTGAAATATCAAAAACCTGAAAAATCCAAAAATTAAGAAAATCGATTAATCAAGAAATTGGGAACCGAAAAACTGAAAATCGTGAAATTGGAAAATTGATAAATTCGAAAAATTGAAAAATAGAATATCCAAGAACTGAAAAATGGAGAAACCGAGAAATTGAAAAATATAAAAATCTGAAACTTAAAAAATTCAAAAATCAAAATATCGAAAAAAGAAGAAATTGAAAAATTCCAAAACTGAAATGACAAAACAATGGGAAATTGAAAAATTGAAACACCGAAAAATGGGTAAACTGACACATCGAAAAATCGAAATGTTAGTAGATCCAGAAATCGAAAAGTCAACAAGTCGAAAAATCGAAAAATTGAGAAATCGAAATTCGAAAAAACGAAAATTTAAAAAATCGATAAATTGAAGTATAAACCTGATAAATTGAAAAACTAAAAAATCGAAACATAGAAAAATTGAGAAATTGAGGAATCGAAAAGTCGCAAAATTGAAAATTTAAAAAATCGGTATATTAAAATATCAAAAACCTGAAAAATTCAAAAATTAAAAAAATCGATTAATCGAGAAATTGGCAATCGAAAAATTGAGTAATCGAAAAACTGAAAATCGAGAAATTGGAAAATTGAAAAATTCGAAAAATTGAAAAATAGAATATTCAAGAACTGAAAAATGGAGAAAACGAGAAATCGAGAAATTTAAAAATCCAAAATTTAAAAAATTCAAAAATTAAAATATCGAAAAAAGAAGAAGAAATTAAGAAATTCCAAAACTGAAATGACGAAAAAATGGGAAATCGAAAAATTGAAACACCGAAAAATTGGTTACTGAAACATCGAGAAATCAAAATGTTAGAAGATCGAGAAATCGAAAAGTCAACAAGTCGAAAAATCGAAAAATTGAGAAATCGAAATTAGAAAAAATGAAAATTTAAAAAATCGATAAATTGAAATATCATAAACCTGATAAATTGAAAATGTAAAAAATCGAAACATTGAAAAATCCCAAAACCGAAATACCGAAAAATCGAAGAATTAAAGGAAAATTGAAGAATCGAAAAATTGAAAAATCCAAACACTCAACAGAAAAATTGAGAAATTGAGGAATCAAAAAGTCCCAAAATTGAAAATTTCAAAAATCGGTATATTGAAATATCAAAAACCTGAAAAATCCAAAAATTAAAAAATCGATTAATCGAGAAATTGGGAATGGAAAAATTGAGTAGTCGAAAAACTGAAAATCGAGAAATTGGAAAATTGAAAAATTTGAAAAATTGAAAAATAGAATATCCAAGAACTGAAAAATGGAGAAACCGAGAAATTGAAAAAATTTAAAAATCTGAAATTTAAAAAATTCAAAAATTAAAATATCGAAAAAAGAAGAAATTGAGAAATTCCAAAACTGAAATGACGAAAAAATGGGAAATTGAAGAATTCAAACACCGAATAATTGGAAAACTGAAACATCGAGAAATCGAAATATTAGAAGATCGAGAAATCGAAGTCAAGAAGTCGAAAAATCGAAAATTGAAAAATCGAAATTCGAAAAAACGAAAATTTAAAAAATCGATAAATTGAAATATCATAAACCTGATAAACTGAAAAACTAGAAAATCGAAACATTGAAAAATCACAAAACCGAAATACCGAAAAATCGAAAAATTAAAGAAAAATTGAAGAATCGAAAAATTGAAAAATTCAAACACTCACCAGAAAAATTGAGAAATTGAGGAATCAAAAAGTCGCAAAATTGAAAATTTCAAAAATCGGTATATTGAAATATCAAAAACCTGAAAAATCCAAAAATTAAAAAAATCGATTAATCGAGAAATTGGGAAATCGAAAAATTGAGTAAACGAAAAACTGAAAATCGAGAAATCAAAAATTTGAAGAATCGAGAAATTAGAGAATCGAAACATTGAAAGATCCCAATACTGAAATATCGAAAAATTGAGTCATCGAAAAACTGAAAATCCAGAAATTGAAAAATTGAAGAATTGAAAAACTGAGAAATCGAAACATTGCAATGTCGAGAAATCTAAAAATGGGAAAAAAATCAAAAAATCGATTAATCCAGAAATGGGAAATTAAAAAATTGAAAATTTAGAAACGTCAAAGACTGAAAAATTAAAAATCGAAAAATTGGAGTCGAAAAATGAAAAAGTTGAGAAATTGAAAATTTCAACAATCGAGAATTTAGAGAATCGAAAAATTGAGAGAACCCAATACTAAAATATCGAAAAATTCAACAATCGAAAAATTGAAGAATTAAAAAACTGAGAAACCTAAACAACAATGTAGAGAAATCTAGAAATCGGAGAACCAAAAAATCGATTAATCGAGAAATTATTGAAAATTTAGAAACGTCAAAAATTGAAAAATTAGAAGGATATTAACAATGCCGAGTTAAGCTAAAGAGTTTTTTGATTGATGCAAAATAATTTTGTAATTTAGTGTTAAATTTTAGACACATCTTTTGAGCAACTTATACAAAAAATAATTCAAAATTCAAAACTCTCAAAAAAGAAAATACAGGGTGAGTCACTATGCGCGCGTTCCGTGATGTCTCATTGATCATTAGGAATAGAAAAACTTTTAGCAATGGAAGGGTTCTCAAAATATCACATTAGAATTATTTTAAAAATCTGTTTCACAACATTTTGTGAAGAAATAAAGAAAGGTACGCGCTTTCTTCTGGTATAAATAAAATGGAATCTTTTTATACAGTGTTTATAAAAATATTTTAATTATTAAAATTGCTGAAATTTACATTGAATAGACGTTGTTCACTTTGAAACCACTGAAACTTATTTCGAATTCAATTCAGCCGCATGAAACGTACAAAAACGGAAATCTTACGTTACTTCAACTTGTATAATTGTTTGAAAAATCCATCTGAGTGTGGAAAATATTGACGTAATAAACTGTGTTTTCTGGGATTAGAATTATCATTAAATGTCGTATTTAAAAAAATATAGATACTGATAAATTATTTTACAATATGTGTCCAACTCAGTTCCATTATAAGATACGAAATATCGATAGATTTGACCTGATTCGACGTAATTTGATCTGAGCTGCGAAGTCAAAAAAAATCTGTGTAAAATTTCAAAATTTTTTTTGGACAATTTTGACAAAAAGTGATTTCAACCAACCATCATTCATCAAAAAAATCCAAATATATACCGAATCATTCTTATTCCGCGCACTCCTGGCCCGCCCAAATCTCCGGCTCCCCAGCACTAAAACCAAACAGCAAATATGACGTACTCCTCACGTCTTCCCCCATGGTGGTCACGTCCCAAGGTGACGAGACAAAGAAACCGTGGATGTCGCTATCTGTGACCGGAAACACCTCTTTGTCTTAAGAACGGGGTGCGAATAAACTTCGTGTCGCATGCGAAACGGAGTTACCTTGAAGGAAAACGTCGATAGAGCGGTTCTGGCCATTAAGACTACAACGTTTGTTTCGTCGTTGCCTCGCCAGACGGATTGTGCAAATGTTTGTATTCCGTTCGGCGCTCCGCTCTGTATAAATTTCGTTTGGGTTTGCCGTCTGCTGCGGTTATCCCTTAATCGCGACCGGAGACTGCACCTCCGGTTCCGCGGGCCGAGCGGGGCGAGATGTCAAGGAGGCGAGTCGAGCGATTAACCCCGGCGATGACCGTAGCCGGTGTGCGCTGAGAATTTCTGCGGAAACGGCGGTTTTAATTAAGCGAGGCACTTGGATGTTTAAGAGGGGAAGTGGTTTGGGGAAGACGAAACTCGGGAGATTTTGTTGTTTTAGCTGGAGAAAATACCGCAGATCTTGGATAGCAAACTCTGGAAACACTCAAAATGGGATTTTTGGAAGTTCTGGCATCTTTGATAGTTTTTCACAAGCTAAATCTGCATTGTTCTGTTTTCCCACAAAACCAGTGGCGTAAATAAAATTGAAAAATCGCAAAATCGAAAAATAAAAAAATAAAAAATTGGAAAAATTGAAAAAGAAATTGAAAAATTCCAAAACTGAAACATCGAGAAACGTCAAAAGATCGAGAAATCGAAAAGTTCAGAAGTCGAAAAATCGAGAAATCGAAATTCGAAAAATCGAAGAACTAAAAAATCAAAATATTGGAAAACTCGAGATATCGAGAAGTGGGAAAATGAAAAAAATCAATTCATAGAGAAACTGGGAAATCGAAAAATTAGAAAATCGAAAAAAGAAAAAATCGAGAAATCAAAAATTTCAGAAACTTAGAAACAACTAAAGAATCGCAAACTTGAGATTCAAAGATCCCAATAATGAAATATCGAAAAATTGAAAACCAAGAAATTGAAAAAGTCAGACATCGAAACAATGCAATGTCGAGAAATCGAGAAATGGGAAAATCAAAAGTTCTGAAAATTTAGAAACGTTAAAATTTGAAATATTAAAAAATCGATTGTCCAGAAAAATGAAAAACTGTAAAAGTGAAACATCGGAAAATTGAGAAATCAAAAAATTAAAAAATCCAAAAAATTTGAAGAATTGGGAAACTGGAGACTCGAAACATTGAAAAATCCCAATACTGAATATCTAAAAATCGAGTAATTGAAAAACTGAAAATCTGAAAATTCGAAAAACTGGAGAATAAAAACGCTGAAAAATCCAAAAATTGAAATATGGAAAAATTCCGAAATCGAGAGACGAAAAATCAAGAAATCGAAAAGCGGATAAAACGAAAAATTAAAATGTGGAAAAATTGAAAAATCGAGAAATCGAAAGATCAAAAAGTTGAGAAATTGAAAGTCCAAAGTTTAAAAATTTGAAAAATTGAAAAAGAGACAAATTTTAAAATCGAAATTTTTAAGAATCGGGGTATTGAAGAATCTAAAACCAAAAAATCGATTAATCGGAAAACTGAAAGGGCGAAAAATTGAAAAATCAGAAAATTGAGGAATCGAAATAACGAAATATCCCAAAACTGAAATATCGAAACATTGAAAAATGAAACAAAAATTGAAGAATAAAAAAAAGAAAAATCCCAAAGCTAAAACATCGAAAAACTGAAAAATCGAGAAGTCGAAAAACTTAAAATTAAAAAAAAAAATCGACACACTGAAATATCAAAAACCTGAAAAATTGAAAAAATGGGAATTCGAAACATGAAAAGTTGAGCAATCGAGAAGTGGGAAAATAAAAAAATCCATTAACTGAGAAATCGAAAAATCGAAAATTTAGAAACGTCAAAAATTGAAAAATTAGAGAGCCGAAAAGTGAAAAATCGTAAATCTGAAATATTGGAAAATTGAGAAATTGAAAAATGAAAAATCTAGAAATCGAAAATTTAAAGAATCGAAAAAATGAAAATCGAGAAACTGAAAAATGACAAAAATTGAAGAATCAAAAACCAAAAAAACGATTAATTGGAATATTGAAAGATCGAAAATTTGAGAAAATGATAATCCAAAATTTTAAAATTCAATAAATTGGAAAACTGAAGAATGAAGAAACTGAAAAACTGAGAAATCGAAAAATTCTAAAACTGAGAAAACGAAAACCTGAAAAAGCAAAAATGAAAAATCGAAACTTGAATCGAAATAGTGAAAAATACCAAAACTGAAATATCTGAAAATCGAGAAACTGAAAAAACAAGAAATTGAAGGATCAAAAACCAAAAAGTCAACTAATCGAAAAACTGAAAGAACGAAAATTTGAAAAATTGAAAACCCAAAATTTAAAAATTTCGAAAAATTGAAAAACTGAAGAAGCAAGAAACTGAAACAATTGATAAACTGACGAATCGAAATATTGAAAAACCCAAAATTGAAATATCGAAAAATTGAAAAATGAAACAAAAATTGAAGAATCGAAAAATTGAAAAATCCCAAAGCTAAAACATCCAAAAACTGAAAAATGGAGATGTCGAAAAATCTAAAATTTAAAAAATCGATACATTGAAATATCACAAACCTGAAAAATTCAAAAAATGAAAATTCGAAACATTGAAGAGTTGCGAAATCGAGAAATGGGAAAATAAAAAATCCATTAACTGAGAAACTGAGAAATCGAAAAATCAAAAATTTAGAAACGTCAAAAATTGAAAAACTGAAACTGAAAAATTGGAGAGTCCAAAAATGAAAAATCGTAAAACTGAAACACTGGAAAATTGAGAAATTGAAAAATGAAAAATCGAGAAATCGAAAATTTGAAGAACGAGACATTGAAGAACTGAAAAATTGAAAGATTCTAAAATTGAAATATTGAAAAATTTCGAAAAATTCGAAAAACTTAGAAATCAGAAAATTCGAGAATTAAAAAACTGAAAAATCGACGAACTTTAAAATCGAAAAATTGAAATCGAAAAATGAAAAATCGTAAAACTGAAAAAAACGAGAAATTGAAATTTTGAAGAATCGAGATACTGAAGAACCGAAAAATTGAAAATCGAGAAACTGAAAAAGTAAGAAATTGAAGAATCAAAAACCAAAAAATCGATTAATCGAAAAATTGAAAAATCAGAAAATAAAGACTCAAAAAACTGAAATATTGAAAATTTGAAAAATAAAACAAAGATTGAAGAATAAAAAAATTGAAAAATCCCAAAGCTGAAATATCGAAAAACTGAAAAATTGATAAGTCGAAAAATCTAAAATTTAAAAAATCGATACATTGAAATATCAAAACCTGACCTGAAAAATTGCGAAAAATGGAAATTCTAAACACTGAAAAATTAAGAAATCGAGAAATGGGAAAGTCAAAAAAATCCATTAACTGAGACATTGAGAAATCGAAACATCGAAAATTTAGAAACGTCAAAAATTGAAAAACTGAGATTCAAAAATTGGAGAGTCGAAAATTTGAAGAATCGAGACACTGAAGAACCGAAAAATTGAAAAATCCTAAAATTGAAATATTGAGAAGTTGAACTGAAGTCAAAAAATTGAAAATCGAGAAACTGAAAAATCAAAAATCAATAATCGATTAATTGGAAAATTGGAAGATTAAGAAGTTGAGAAAACGAAAATCCAAAATTTAAAAATTCGAAAAAGTGAAAAATCGGAAAACTGAAGATTAAAAAAGCTGGAAAACTGAGAAATTGAGAAATTCCAAAACTGAGAAAACGAAAACCTGAAACAGCGAAAAATTGAAAAATCAAATAAATGAATCGAAATATTGAAAAAATCCCAAAACTGAAATATCGAAAAATTGAAAAATCGACGAACTGAAAAACTGAAAATTCGAAAAAAAAAGCGAGAAATCGGTAAATAGGAAAATCAAAAAATCCATGAATTGAGAATTTGAAAAATCAAAAACCAAAAGATCGTTTAATTGAAAAATTGAAAGATCGAAAACGAAAATTCTATCAAAAACCTGAAAAATCGAAGAACTGAAAAATCGAAAATTCGAAACATTGTAAAGTCGAGAAATCGGGAAATGGGAAAATTGAGAATAGATTAATTGAGGAATTGGGAAATCGAAAATTTGAAAACATAGAAACGTCCAAAAATCAAAAAAATTGGAGAGTCCAAAAATGGAAATTCATAGAAGAGAGACATCTGAAAATTGAGAAATCGAAAAACGAAAAATAAAGTAATTGAAAAATTGGAGAGTCGAAAAATGAAAAATCGTAAAACTGAAACACTGGAAAATTGAGAAACTGAAAAATGAAAAATCGAAAATTTGAAGAATCGAGAGATTGAAGAACCAAAAAATTGAAAATCGAAAAACTGAAAAATAAAAAAATTAAAGAATCAGAAACCAAAAAATCGATTAATTGGAAAATTGAAAAATTCCGAAACTGAGAAAACGAAAACTTGAAAAAGCGAAATATTGAAAAATTAAAAAATTGACGAATCGAAATATTGAAAAGTCCCAAAACTGAAATATAGAAAAATTGAAAAATCGAGAAGTCAAAAAGTCGAAAATTTAAAAATTCGATAATTTGAAATATGTATCAAAAACCTGAAAAATCGAAAAATCGAACAATTGAAAAAGTTCGAAACATTAAAAAGCGAGAAATTGGGAAATGGGAGAATCAAAAAATCGGTGAATTGAGAAATCGAAAAATTGAAAATTTAGAATCGTCAAAAATTGAAAAATTGGAGAGTTGAAAAATGAAAAATCGAGAAATCGAGAATTTAAAGAATCGAGATATTGAAGAACCGAAAAACTGAAAATCTAGAAACTCAAGAATCAAGAAATTGAAGAGTCAGAAACCAAAAGATCGTTTAATTGAAAAATTGAAAAATCGAAAAGTTGAGAAAACGAAAATCTTAACAAAAACCTGAAAAATCGAATAACTGAAAAACTGAAAATTCGAAACATTGTAAAGTCGACAAATCGGAAAATGGAAAAATTTGAAGAATCGAGACATTGAAGAACCGAAAAATTGAAAATCGAGAAACTGAAAAATCAAAAAATTCCGAAAGTGAAAAAACGAAAACCTGAAAAAGCGAAAAATTGAAAAATTAAAAAATTGACTAATCGAAATATTGAAAAAGTCCCAAAACTGAAATATCGAAAAGTTGAAAAATCGAGAAGTCGAAAAATCGAAAATTTAAAAAATCGATAAACTGAAATATCAAAAACCTGAAAAATCGAAAAATTGATAAACTCGAAGAATTGAAAAACTGAAAATTCTAAATATTAAAAAGCGAGAAATTGGGAAATGGGAAAATAAAAAACTCGATGAATTGAGAAACTGAGAAACTGAAAATTTAGAATCGTCAAAAATTGAAAAATTAAAGTTGAAAAATGAAAAATTGAAGAACCGAAAAACTGAAAATCCATAACTCAAAAATCAAGAAATTGAAGAATCAAAAACCAAAACATCGTTTAATTGAAAAATTGAAAGATCAAAAAGTTGAGAAATCGAAAATCCTATCAAAAACCTGAAAAATCGAAGAACTGAAAAACTGAAAATTCGAAACATTGAAAAGTCGAGAAATCGAGAAATGGGAAAATCAAAAATCGATTAATTGAGAAATTGGGAAATCGAAAATTTGAAAACTTAGAAACGTCCAAAAATCAAAAAGTCAAAAATCAACAAATTTAAAAATCGAAAAATTGGAGAGCCGAGAAATGGAAAATCATAAAACTGAGACATCTGAAAATTGAGAAATTGGAAAATGAAAAAACTAGAAATTAAAAATTGGAAGAAACGAGACATTGAAGAACTGAGCAACTGAGAGATTCCAAAAAATTGAGTAATCAAAAAATTGAAAATCGAGAAACTTAAAAATCAAATACCAAATAATCAAATAATCGGAAAATTGGGAAATCGAAAAATGAAAAATCGAAAATTCGAAAAATTTGATTAACGATTTTTTTACTTTTCCCATATTTAAATTATCTTAAAAATATCAACACTTATCAATTATTATGATTTCCAAACTGAAGGAATTTCAGTATTTTTCGCAAAACCAAGATGGGTTACGATTTTTTTTCTAAGTTGTGTGGTACGCCTTAAAAACAGAACACTCCGTATAGTTAAAAATAATTCTAGAGTCTAGTCCTCAAAGAACCGTCCGACTTTTTCCCCTAGTTTTGATAATTTAATGAGACATCGCGGCGCCATTAGTGACTCACCCTGTATATCAATTTATGATGACTTTCAATTTCCCAGAATTATCTTAGATATATTAAAAAAACGATTTAAAATTTTTATTACTCCCATAATTTATTATTGATGTTATTTTCATATGAATATTTTTCTAAACGCTGAATACTTTCAAAGCTATAACTATTTTAAATGCCGAAAACGAAAATAACCTGAAGAATTTTGATAACCCAACTTTCGGAAAGTGGAAAACTAAAAATTTAGACACATTTCTGCCTTCAGAATTCACTGTGCAAATATTCAACTCTGCTTAAATTGTTACAAATGCCACCGACTCAGTCAGCAAAATTCCGCTCCCACACTCCCAGCTCCAGCGAAACTTTGTTTTCCTTCTAACCCCCATCTTGACCAATTGACCTTTATCCATCCCGGATACTTACTTTTACGACTCTTCATATCAGTTCGATGACACTTTTATGAATGTATTTGTGTATCCCCCTCGTCGTAAATCCTTTATTACATTTATCCTCCAACAGTAGGTGATATAAATTTATGAGCATCAGATTTCGCAAATTCGAATAAAAATTTTCAATAGACGCGTTTTAATACGACTCCCGACTTCCCCGATAAAAATTTATCGTAAACGTAGGCGAAGCTACGGCCTCAGCGACAATAAAAAATCACTGTCATCGAGATGAAAAATACGCCAGCGACTATTGTCACGAAATATGTCAAAAGTAAGGTGATCCTTTGAATAACAATAGAGGTTTCTGTCCAAATGAAAGTCAATTTGTCTCGCCAAACTACCGCAGAGGATCGCGTCCCGACTATCGATTCATACCGGAAAAACGCGAAAAATTATAGCGACACAGTGGCCATTATTTAAAGACGAAACATTTTAGCTGATTCTCTTGTTTCGTAATTAAAAACAGTGCGAAAGAGCCGGCGCTCCGCAGGGAGGCCGCCGGTCCCGCTCGATTCGCCGGTCGTGAGAGCGACATACAGTGCGTGAGAAATTTTACAAGCGTGCCATAAAGCCGGAATTAGCGCGCTCCCGCGTTGGTCGAAGTTTGTAGCAACAACAAACGCAATTTCCGCTGATTAGAAAAGCGCGATTTAATATTATTAATCGCGAACCTGGAGGAAGCAATTACGGGGAGTCAATATTGAGGTCTGCCAATATTTACGAATCTGGTGGAAAAATCGTTAAGTAAATAAGTTAATTTGGCGAAAATGTTTGTTTTCTTGCTATTTCGAGGAGGCCATCGGGCTTGGGCGGATCACGCCGAATTTCGTCGTTAGTTATTTGCGAAAAAATAAATACGGGATTCCTACGAAAATTAACGCCGGGGTAATAAAAAACGCATAAAGTCGAGAAGTTAATAGTTTAAGTGTAAAATTCGTATACTGAGGGTTTTCAAAGTTTTTTTCAATCTCTGTACTATTACATGCTATTTTTATTAATGGCAAGTGGTCACGGGATACAATTTACAGCATTCTGCTTTATCACACGTGACGTGAATGTGCAGTTAAATATACAGGCTGTCCCACTGTTTTTTTGACAGACGGGAATACAATTGCAATTATTTTTTATTTTTTTCATATTGTTTAAATGGGACATTTAAATTTTATGACATTTTAGATCTGATCTCGATAAGAAAGATTTTTTTTTAAATCAAAATTTTTGAGGTCTATTCTTGTTTTTTTTTGGAAAATGTTAGGATAAACCCGCACAAACCTAATAACAAAAACAAACTTTCTTAGAGACCAATCGAAAACGTAGTAAAATACAGGTGTCCCATTTGAAAAACATGACAAAACATACAATTTGGAAATCTGTTCACCCTGTATAAATAAGTTTAAATCCTGTACAGTTTTTTTTTCATAGTTTGTATTGATGAGGCTGATACGTGTTTAAACTCCATATTAATTTTAATAATAATGAAAAAACTTTCAGAGTTTAAAAAATATATATTTGTAGTCACTGCTACACGTGTTTCGGTACACAGTACCGTCTACACCAGTGGCGGCTCGTGAAGTTTTCTTCAGAGGAGGCTCAAATTTGAAAAACACTACTTTTTATATCTTTTATTATCTGAATAATTTTTTTCGTCATGCACACGAAAAGAACACTTTTGCGTTGACAGACAAATGCATCGATTAGTCTTTTAAAAATTGCCCAATTTTCACCAACTTTCTCGTAATAGTTCTCCCTTTTATGAGCCGAATCTAAATTCTTGGCAATGTTTCGCTTACCAAGCATTTCTCATTTAATCGAAGAAAATATGTGTTCCTGTGTTTTTTCATGCCTTTCTGTAGCTCGTGACAAATTTTGTAAATTATTATATAGCCTGTTTTACCCCAAACGGAAGATTTATCACTTATAAATAATACACAATTCCAACAGTATAATTTGTTTCTTAAAACCGAAGCCGTTAACTATTTAGTTTTATTATAATTATTTTCATGAAATGCTCTGTTTTGTTTCTAATTGTAACTGTCAATACCATTAATGGGAGTGATGGTGTTGGTCTCCTCTTTTGTACCCTTACCTACGTAAAGCCTAAACACCACCACCACTGAACAGGGAGCTCGCGAAACCACCTCAATGTTTTTCCTACTTACACCCGATTGCTCCAACTAATAAGAAAGAGATAAAGTTATCTGTACGACTTGATCTGAAAAGAGATGAACTAGCCGGAGGCTAGCGGCTTGGAGCGGCAGTCCGATCAACGTTTTAGCCAATGCGATGCACACTGACGATGCGTCAAGGTCACGGTCTCATTATTCAGATGCATCGTCGATCGGAGACTAGCGGCTAGCAAAGCCTCTGCCGCTGAAACCAAACGCGGAGTGGTGTGAATGTGAATTATGATTGTGAGGGCGCAAATATAATTTTTTTCGACATTTTAACCTGATATATGATGAAAGTAAATGAAATCCAAGAAAATATTCTGAAAAATAACAAATGTCTACAAAAATATAAATTCTTTCACCGAAAAAAATTAGAGGAAGCTCAGCTCCAAAAAATAGAGGAGGCTCAGCCTCCCCTGCCTCCTCTGAGGAGCCGCCACTGGTCTACACTAATGAACGACCAAACCGAAATAAACAAATCTCCCTTACTTAACATAAATTTGAAAACACCATTGTTAAATCAGGTATAAATTCAGGAATAGCTCTGTAAAACCCCAGTTTTTTTCATAGGTTAAATCGAGGTGAGTAAGAAGTTGTGTAAAATTCTAAACCTCCATTTTTTAAAATGGCGGAGCTGTGAATTTTGCATAAAAAATATTATAGCCAACTTGCTCCATAAACGTTGAAAAATAGAAGGAAATTTCGAATTATTTATTATATAGGATGACTAAATTTGCAAGTTTTGCATATTGTTTAAATAGGACACTTGTATTTTATGAGATTTTAGATCTGATCTCTATTGGGAAGATTTCTTTTAAGACCAAAATTTTTGAGGTTTATTCTTGTTCTTTTTGGAAAATGTTGGGATAAACCCGCACAAACCTAGTAACAAAAACAAACTTTCTTAGAGACCAATCGAAAACGTAGTAAAATACAGGTGTCCCATTTGAAAAACATGACAAAACAGACAATTTGAAAATCTGTATAAATAAGTTTAAATCCTGTCCAGTTTTCTTTTTCATCTGTTAAATCGAGGTGAGTAAGAAGTTGTGTAAAATTCTAAACCTCCATTTTTTAAAATGGCGGCGCTGGGAATTTTGCATGAAGTTTTTCTGGTTATCTTGCTTTATAAACATCAAAATATAGAACGAAATTTTAACTTCTCTATTATACAGGGTGATTAAATTTGCAAATTTTCATATTGTTTAAATGGGACACTTATATTTTGTCTCATTTTAGATCTCATCTCTATTAGGAAGATATCTTTTAAGACTATTTTTTTTAGGTTTATCTTTGTTCTTTTTTGGGAGTGTTGTTAACAAACCTCAAGAAAAGTAGTAAGAAAAATACTTACTTAAAGACAAGTTCAAAAACCTAGTAAAATGCAGATGTCCCATTTGAAAAATATGGAAAAACAGACAACTTGCAAATTTTTTCACTGTGTATAAATGAGGTAAAAGGTAAAAAGAAAGTTTTGAGTAAAATATTAAACCTCCATTATTTAAAATGGCGGAGCTGTGAATTTTGCATGAAGTTTTTCTGGTTACTTTGCTTCATAGACGTCAAAATATAGAACGAAGTTTTAAGTTATCTATTATATAGAGTGATTAAATTTGGAAATTTCCATATTGTTTAAATGGGACACTTACATTTTGTGACATTTTAGGTCTCATCTCTAATAGGAAGAAATCTTTTAAGTCTATTTTTTTAGGTTTCTCTTTGTTCTTTTTTGGGAGTGTTGTTAAGATACCCCAAGAAACCTACTAATAAAAATACTTACTTAAAGATAAGTTCGAAAACGTAGTAAAATACAGATGTCCCATTTGAAAAATATGGGAAAACAGACAACTTGCGAATTGTTTCACCCTGTATAAATAAGGTAAAAGGTAAAAACAAAGTTTTGAGTAAAATATTAAACCTCCATTTTTTAAAATGGCGGCGTTGTGAATTTTGCATGAAGTTTTTCTGGTTACCTTGCTTTATAAACGTCAAAATATAGAACGAAGTTTTAATTTATCTATTATACAGGGTGATTAAATTTGCAAATTTTCATATTATTTAAATGGGACACTTATATTTTGTGACATTTTAGATCTCATCTCTATTAGAAAGATATCTTTTAAGACTATTTTTTTAGGTTTATCTTTGTTCTTTTTTGGGAGTGTTTCAGATACCTCAAGAAACCTAGTAAGAAAAATACTTACTTAAAGACAAGTTCGAAAACGTAGTAAAATACAGATGTCCCATTTGAAAAATATGGGAAAACAGACAACTTGCAAATTTTTTCACCCTGTATAAATGAGGTAAAAGGTAAAAAGAAAGTGTTGAGTAAAATATTAATTAAACCTCCATTATTTAAAATAGTGGGGCTGTGAATTTTGCATGAAGTTTTTCTGGTTATTTTGCTTTATAAACATCAAAATATATAACGAAGTTTTAATTTATCTATTATACAGGGTGATCAAATTTGCAAATTTTCATATTGTTTAAATGGGACACTTATACTTTGTGACATTTTAGATCTCATCTCTATTAGGAAGATATCCTTTAAGACTATTTTTTTTAGGTTTATCTTTGTTCTTTTTTGGGAGTGTTGTTAAGATACCTCAAGAAACCTAGTAAGAAAAATACTTACTTAAAAACAAGTTCGAAAACGTAGTAAAATACAGATGTCCCATTTGAAAAATATGGGAAAACAATTTGCAAATTTTTTCACCCTGTATAAATGAGGTAAAAGGTAAGAAGAAACTTTGAGTAAAATATTAAATTTCCATTTTTTAAAATGGCGGCGCTGTGAATTTTGCATGAAGTTTTTCTGGTTATCTTACTTTATAAACGTCAACATATACAACGAAGTTTTAATTTATCTAGTATACAGGGTGATTAAATTTGCTAATTTTCATATTGCTTAAATGGGACACTTATATTTTGTGATATTTTAGATCTCATCTCTATTAGGAAGATATCTTTTAAGACTATTTTTTTTAGGTTTAACTTTGTTTTTTTTTTGGGAGTGTTGTTAAGATACCTCAAGAAACCTAGTAAGAAAAATACTTACTTAAAGACAAGTTCGAAAACGTAGTAAAATACAGATGTCCCATTTGTAAAATATGGGAAAACAGACAATTTGCAATTTTTTTCACCCTGTATAAATGAGGTAAAAGGTAAAAAGAAAGTTTTGAGTAAAATATGAAACCTCCATTATTTAAAATGGCGGGGCTGTGAATTTTGTATGAAGTTTTTCTCGTTCCCTTGCTTTATAAACGTCAAAATATAGAACGAAGTTTTAAGTTAATTATTATACAGGGTGATTAAATTTGGAAATTTTCATACTGTTTAAATGGGACACTTATATTTTGTGACAATTTAGACCTCATCTCTATTAGGAAGATATCTTTTAAGACTATTTTTTTTAGGTTTATCTTTGTTCTTTTTTGGGAGTGTTGTTAAGATACCACAAGAAACCTAGTAAGAAAAATACTTACTTAAAGACAAGTTCGAAAACGTAGTAAAATACAGATGTCCCATTTGAAAAATATGGGAAAACAGACAGCTTGCAAATTTTTTCACCCTGTATAAATGAGGTAAAAGGTAAGAAGAAATTTTGAGTAAAATAATAAACTTCCATTTTTTAAAATGGCGGCGCTGTGAATTTTGCATGAAGTTTTTCTGGTTATCTTGCTTTATAAACGTCAAAATATAGAACGAAGTTTTAAGTTATCTATTATACAGGGTGATATAATTTGCAAATTTTTATATTGTTTAAATGGGACACTTATATTTTGTGATATTTTAGATCTCATCTCTATTAGGAAGATATCTTTTAAGACTATTTTTTTTAGGTTTATCTTTGTTCTTTTTTGGGAGTGTTGTTGAGATACCCCAAGAAACCCAGTAAGAAAAATACTTACTTAAAGACAAGTTCGAAAACGTAGTAAAATACAGATGTCCCATTTGAAAATATGGGAAAACAGACAGCTTGCAAATTTTTTCACCCTGTATAAATGAGGTAAAAGGTAAGAAGAAAGTTTTGAGTAAAACATTAAACCTCCATTAATTAAAATAGTGGGGCTGTGAATTTTGCATGAAGTTTTTCTGGTTATTTTGCTTTATAAACATCAAAATATACAACGAAATTTTAATTTATCTATTATACACAGTGATTAAATTTGCAAATTTTCATATTGTTTAAATGGGACACTTATATTTTGTGACATTTTAGATCTCATCTCTATTAGGAAGATATCCTTTAAGCCTATTTTTTTAGGTTTATCTTTGTTCTTTTTTGGGAGTGTTGTTAAGATACCTCAAGAAACCTAGTAAGAAAAATACTTACTTAAAGACAAGTTCGAAAACGTAGTAAAATACAGATGTCCCATTTGAAAATATGGGAAAACAGACAGCTTGCAAATTTTTTCACCCTGTATAAATGAGGTAAAAGGTAAGAAGAAAGTTTTGAGTAAAACATTAAACCTCCATTAATTAAAATAGTGGGGCTCTGAATTTTGCATGAAGTTTTTCTGGTTATCTTGCTTTATAAACATCAAAATATATAACGAAGTTTTAATTTATCTATTATACAGGGTGATTAAATTTGCAAATTTTCATATTGTTTAAATGGGACACTTATATTTTGTGACATTTTAGATCTCATCTCTATTAGGAAGATATCTTTTAAGACCATTTTTTTTTAGGTTTATCTATGTTCTTTTTTGGGAGTGTTGTTAAGATACCCCAAGAAACCTAGTAAAAAAAACTTAAAGACAAGTTCGAAAACGTAGTAAAATACAGATGTCCCATTTGAAAAATATGGGAAAACAGAAACTTGCAAATTTTTTCACCCTGTATAAATGAGGTAAGAAAGTTTTGAGTAAAACATTAAACCTCCATTATTTAAAATAGTGGGGCTCTGAATTTTGCATGAAGTTTTTCTGGTTATCTTGCTTTATAAACATCAAAATATATAACGAAGTTTTAATTTATCTATTATACAGGGTGATTAAATTTGCAAATTTCCATATTGTTTAAATGGGACACTTATATTTTGTGGTATTTTAGGTCTCATCTCTAATAGGAAGAAATCTTTTAAGTCTATTTTTTTTTAGGTTTATCTTTGTTCTTTTTTTGGGAGTGTTGTTAAGATACAACTTTGTAACTCTAGATTTAATTTTTTGTAACCACATCACATTGGTCAATGAATGCTTACCTCTTTTGAAATGTGATAAATACCATCCAGCTGTGATTGCAAACATCTGTGATATTAATACTCCTATTTTGAAATCTATCGAACCGTGTTTTTATCGTGATTTTGGAAATGCCCCCTATGAACTAATTGATAATTACCTATCAAATGTAAACTGGAATTTCTTAAACAATTTCTTTGATATTAATCAATGTGTAAGTGCTTTCTATAGTATAATCAATTATGTAATCGAAACATTCATTCCGTTAAAAAAATGTCAAAATAATAATAAATTTCCCAGTTGGATAGATAATTCTACTAAATCTTTAATTATACAGAAGAAAATAGCTCATAAGGATTATAAAAAATCTAATTCACATTATGATTACGTAAGATTTGCTCAATTAAGATACGAATGTAAAGAGGCTATTCACAATTGTAGACAATTATATATTGATAAGGTGGAAAATAATATAATATCTAATTCAAAAATGTTTTGGAACTATGTAAAAGCCAATAAACAGAACAGTGGCTTTCCTAAAACAATGTATTATAATGACGTGGAAGCTCATTCTTCATTTGACATAGCTGACTTGTTTGCATCATATTTTCAATCTGTATTTAGTCATCCTGATCCCGATGTTAATTTCTGTGATACTTATTACTGTGATACTGCTTTAGATTTAAATTTTATTCATATCACCTACGATGATATCTTGAAAAAAGTGCAATCTTTTAATAACTCTAGTCACCCAGGACCAGATGGTGTTCCTGCGATCTTTGTTAAAAAATGTCTGCTTTCTCTGATTAATCCACTTCAAATAATGTTCAATAAATCATTGTCTTTATCTGTATTTCCAGATTGTTGGAAAAAGTCCTTTGTCTTGCCAATATTTAAAAGTGGCTCTAGAAATATTATTAGTAATTATCGTGGTGTCTCTAAATTACCATTTATTCCTAAGATCTTTGATGCAATTATTGCAGATTTTTTATTTGCTAGTGTGAAAGAAACTATTATTACTGAGCAACATGGTTTTTTCAGTGGGAGATCAACTACCACCAATTTATTTCTTTTCACGGAATTTGTTACTAATATGAATGAACTGGGATCGGAAGTTGATTGTATTTTTACTGATATTAGCAAAGCATTCGATTCAGTCAACATTAAACATTTGATGAATAAATTAAAACATTTTGGGATATTTGATCCTTTGCTTGGCTGGATAGAATGCTACTTAACAAATCGTAAGTCGCACGTTGAATTTAATGGCATATTATCTAAATCAATTGATGCATGTTCTGGTGTTCCGCAAGGCTCCCACTTGGGACCTATTCTGTTCTTATTATATGTCAACGATGTAAAATATGTATTTCAAAACAGTCTTTTTCTATTATATGCTGATGACTTGAAATTGTTTAGAGCTATCAATTCTCCCTTTGATTGTATTTTACTTCAAAAAGACCTAGATAAGTTTAAAATGTGGTGTTCAGATAATAGTCTTAAGCTTAACGTACACAAATGTAAATCTATGAGATTCTCTAAAAAAATTGTTAAAGTACCTGAATTCAATTATAATATTTCGGATGTAGTTGTAGAACAAGTAGCATATTTTTGTGACTTGGGTGTAATGTTAGATCCAAAATTAGCCTTTACTCTACATGTTGATAAAATTGTCAATAAAATTAATAAAACCTTGGGATTTGTTCTAAGACAATGTCAGGAGTTTACTAGCCTTCGTGTCTTTTGCATTTTATATAACTCATATGTTCGCTCATTATTAGAGTACTGCTGTATAATTTGGTCACCTTACTATCAGCTCTATATATCTAGACTTGAAAAAATTCAAAGAAAGTTCATTAAATTTTTATGTTTTAAACTAAATGTTATATTTGATAAGAATAATTACGAACTCATAGTTAAATATTTCGGGCTTAGTTTCTTAATAAGTCGTCGCCATTACTTTGATTTGTGCTTTGTTTTTAATGTGTTAAATAACCGTGTAAATTGTTCCGACATTCTTAATATGTTTTCTTTACATGTACCTAATCGCGCCACAAGAGGTTCTCATTTGCTCCAAGTGCCTTTCCATCGCACACTATATGCTCAAAAATCTCCGTTTTGCCGCATGGCTAAACTGGCGATGGAGTATAATGATCTGAACTTTTGTGGTGTGTCAATTAATGTTTTTAAGAGGGAGCTGAAGAATGCTTTAAATATGTAAAGTGTAACTATTGTTGTGATTTGTAATGGTATATTTCCGTAAATAAACTATTATTATTATTATTATTATATACCCCAAGACACCTAGTGAGAAAAATACTTACTTAAAGACAAGTTCGAAAATGTAGTAAAATATAGATGTCCCATTTGAAAAGTATGGGAAAACAGACAGCTTGCAAATTTTTTCACCCTGTATAAATGAGGTAAAAGGTAAAAATAAAGTTTTGAGTAAAATATTAAACCTCCATTATTTAAAATGGTGGGGCTGTGAATTTTGCATGAAGTTTTTCTGATTATCTTGCTTTATAAACATCAAAATATAGAACGAAGTTTTAATTTATCTATTATACAGGTGATTAAATTTGCAAATTTTCATATTGTTTAAATGGGATGCTTATATTTTATGATAATTTAGATCTCATCTCTATTACGAATATTTCTTTTCAAACTAAATTCTTTGAAATTTTTCAGTGTTCGTTTTTGGAAATGTTGTTAGAATAAACTCCAAGAAACTTAGTAACAAAAGAAAACTTACTTAGAGGCTAGTTAGAAAACGTTGTAAAATATAGGTGTCCCATTTGAAAAACATAAGAAAACAGACAATATACAAATTTGCTCACCCTGTATAAATACGTTTACATCTTGTCCATTTTTTTTACAAATGTTAAACCAAAGTAGATAAAAAGTTTTGTATAAAACTGAAACCTCATTTTTTTTTAAATAGCGTTGTTGTGAATTTTGCACAAAGCTTGTTAGTTACCTTGTTCGATAGACGCCAAAAAATGGAAAGAAATTTTGAGTTATCTGTTATACAGGGTGACTGAACTTGCAAATTTTTCATATTGTTTAAATGGGACACATTTATTTTAGGACATTTTAGATGTTATCTCTATTACGAACATTTCTTTTAAAACCAAATTCTTTGACATTTTTCATTGCTCTTTTTTGGAAATGTTACAATAAATTAGAAGAAACTTAGTAACAAAAGAAAACTTTCTTAGAGGCCAGTTGGAAAACGTTGCAAAATATATGTGTCCCATTTGAAAAACATAAGAAAACAGACAAAATGCAAATTTGCTCACCCTGTATAAATACGTTTAAATCCTGTTCAATTTTTTTTGCATATGTTAAACCAAAGTAAATAAAAAGTTTTGTGTAAAACTCTAAACCTCCATTTTTTTTTTTTAAATGGCGGCGCTGTGAATTTCGCACAAAGCTATTTAGTTACCTTGTTCGATAAATGTCAAAAAATGGAAAGAAGTTTTGAGTTATCTGTTATACAGGGTGACTAAACTTGCAAATTTTTCATATTGTTTAAATGGGACACATTTATTTTCGGACATTTTAGATTTTATCTCTATTACAGACATTTCTTTTAAAATCAAATTCGGTGATATTTTTCATTGCTCTTTTTGGAAATATTAGAAAAAATTCCAAGAAACTTAGTAACAAAAGAAAACGTACTTAGAGGCCAGTTGGAAAACGTTGTAAAATATAGGTGTCCCATTTGAAAAACATAAGAAAACAGAGAATAAGCAAATTTGCTCACCCTGTATAAACACGTTTAAATCCTGTCCATTTTTTTTCACATATGTTAAATCAAGATAAATAAAAAGTTGCGTGTAAAACTCTAAACCTGCATTTTTTTTTTTAATGGCGTTGCTGTGAATTTTGCACAAAGTTTTTTAGTTACCTTGTTCGATAAACGTCAAAAAATGGAAAGAAGTTTTGACTTATCTGTTATACAGGGTGACTAAACTTGCAAATTTTTCATATTGTTTGAATGGACACATTTATTTTCGGACATTTTAGATCTTATCTCTATTACGGATATTTCTTTTAAAATTAAATCCTTTGACATTTTTCATTGTTCTTTTTTGGAAATGTTAGAATAAATTCCAAGAAACTTAGTAACAAAAGAAAACTTACTTAAAGGCCAGTTGGAAAACGTCGTAAAATATAGGTGTCCCATTTGAAAAACATAAGAAAACAGACAATTTGCAGATTTGCTCACCCTGTATAAATAAGTAAAGAATCTAAATCTTTAAAAATGTAGTGTTTAAAAAAAATTGAACTTGGCGATGTTTACATTAAACACCTTGTATATTTCATATACACAGGGACAATGTTTTGAAGCACAGGTCAAATATGCTGTGCTCAAGTGAAAAACATGACTTCACAAACTAATAAAATTTTAACTACATTTATGTTTTGGTTTCAGTATATTTTTTGCCATCTTGATTATTCGGTTGTTATGATGTAAAAATTCTGATCTATAGTGCCGTGATTTTTTGGATAGTTCCGTTTGGCTCTTATCTTTCCTTGCAAGTATTTTATGAATTTATTAACGCGTAGTTTTATGGCCACTCTGTATACACGCGTGCGAAAAAATCCGCCATAAATCTGCAATATTTAACTTTCCCGTGCAGATCGCGCTAAATTTAGCTCATATTTTCGCCAGCTTCTTGACATTTAAGCGCCTCGACCGGCGCATTCGGAAAATGAATAATCTTCGTTTTTTCCCTTTCACATTAGAAAGTTGCAACAACAAAGAAGTGCCATAAAGAGCACGGCACCGTTCTTCCGGGCTTGTTTACAGTCTCCTCGCGCTTCGCACTGCGAATTACGAAGACAAACGGAAAGAAAAAGTGAAAAGAAAAGAAAAGTACTTAGCTTATGTCTACCTACCCTTTACAAACATTACCGCATGATGCTAGGCCCAAAACAACCTGGAATATTTTAGTGTTAGAACGCACAAATATCAATAGAAAGGGATAATTGGGTGAAGCAAACGAAAACAAAAACGGTGATCGAAAAACAACAATAAAATAAATTAGGTAAGCGCATTCAAACAAAGCAATCGAGTGGATGAGAAACGGAGACGGATCGGGCTGATCGATACGCAATTTTCAGGTGGAGAATTTCAGCAGGCACGGGGATTTCGCGATCGATAAATTTCAGTAGTTCAGGACGTGTTCAGATCGTGCTTAAATGGGACTGAAGCGATGAGGTCGCAGGATCGAACTGTCGGTGGGTCGAATTTGGCGATTTATTGTGCGGATGCGGCCGGCGCCAGGGCCGGACCGGCGATTTTCGCAAAGAACAATATCCACAACTACTTAATGCATAATATTCAGTGTCATTATTATTACCAAGTCGAATAAAAAGGCTTAAATGCCTATAAAATGTAGTACCTAACATTATTATCATTTTTTTTAATTTAGTTATTATTGATGAGTAAAAAAATAAAAAATTATACATTAAAACAAAGGCATAGTAAAGGTAAAGTCGTAGGACAGAAAGAGATAAATAAAAAATGAGAATGAAAAAGTTGGGTCAGTAAAGTGAGATAAGTCAGCTGAAATCGAGATGAATGATAAAAACAGAGGAATAGATAAAAAGAATAAAAAACAAAAGCATCGAAGACGAAAAAATGACGTAAAATTTTGAAAGGAACAAATTCAAGAAGAATTTAAAGAAGGGATGTAGTAGGAAATAGACGAACAAATTTTGAAAAAAAAATCACATGAAAAAGCAAAACAAGAAATTCTGGATAATAACAAATTTAGTGCTTTATTTCTAAAAAAAAAAAAGCAACAATATCAGGGGCCCCTAGACTTCCAATCTCTGGGCGGGAGTGCTTTTTTTGAAAAAATTTGATAGAATTTTGGACTCCTTAAATCTTTTTTTTAAGAATTTGAAAGAATCTCTTATATTTTTTAACAAGCTCGAGGATCCCTAGTGCTTTTTTTTAACATTTTTTTTTTCTGAAAAAGGTTGAAAGAATCCCCAGGATCTTTTGTGTATGTTTTTAATAATTTCAAAGAATATCGGTGTTCCCGGTGTTTTTGATGAAAAAAGTTGCAACAACGTGTGAGACGGAAGAGGAGGGGGGTGTTTTTTTTCAAAATTTGAAAGAATTTTGGTCCGCTAGTGTTTTGTTTCTGAAAAATTTGAAAAAATCTCGAGGGTCCCTACTGCTTTTTAAGAATTTTTTAAAAGAAACTGAGAATCTCTGGTGTATTATTTATGAAAAAGTGGAAAAAATGAAAGGGGTGGTAGTGTTAGGTAGTGTTATTTTTGAAAAAATTGGAAGAATCTTGGACCTCTGGTGTCTTTTTTTAAAGAATCTCAGGGGCTCCTTTTATTTTTATATTTGAAAGAATTCGAAAGTTTTCTTGAAAAATTTTGAAGAATCTTGGACCCCTAGTGTTTTGTTTCTGAAAATTTTGAAAAAAAATCTCTGAGGTCCCGTATGCATTTAAAGAATTTTTTGAAATAAAATTGAAAGAATCTTGTATTTACTTAAAGAATCTCAGGGGCTCATTTCGTTTTCCTAAAAAAAGTTGGAAGAATCTCAGGGAATTTTGGGAGTCCCAATGGTTTTATTTCTGAAAGAATTAAAAAAAAAATCGAGGATTCCAAGTACCCTTTTTAATATATTTTTTTAATCTCAGGGTTTTCGGTTTTGTTTTTGAAAAATTTGGAAAAAATCTCAGGGTCCTCTGGTGTTTTGTTTTTGAAAGAAGCTGAAAGGATCTCGAAGAGGGGCTAGTTTTTTTTTTTAATTTTGAAGAATCTTGGACCCCCAAGTGTCTCTTTTTAAAATTTGAAAGAATCTCCGAGGTTCCATGTGTTTTATTTTTGAAAAAAGTTAAAATCCCAAATGTCTTTTTTAAGAATTTTGGAAGAAGTCTGGGGGTCGTTGATATTTTCCTTCTGAAAAAAGTTAAAAGAATTCTGGAAGTCCTTTGTGCCTTTTTTTAAGAATGTCAAAGAATCTCAAGGACCCCTTGTGTTTTATTTTTGAAAGAATTTGGAAGAATGTCAGGGGACCCTAGTGTTTTTGTTTTTGAAAAAAAAACTGAAAAAATCCCTAGGGGTCCTAATGTCTTTTATAAGAATTTTGGAAGAAATCTCGAGGGTCCCCAATCCCTTTTTTCACAAGAATTTGAAACAATCTTTTTTTTTAGAATTTGAAAGAATCTCAGAAGCCCCACGCGTTTTATTTTTGAAAAAATTTGACACAATCTCGAAGGCGCTTAGTGTTTTCGTTTTTGAAAGCAGTTGAAAAGATATAGGAAGCGCCTAGTATTTTGTTACTGAAAAAAATTGAAAAAATGTGGAGGCCTCTAGTGCCTTTTTCAAAAATTTGGGAAAAATCTCGAGGGTCCCAAATGCCTTTCTTCACAAAAATTTGAAAGAATCTCGGGCTCCCTAATGTTTAGCCCTGAAAAAATTTGAAAAAATTTCAATGCTCCCTAATGCCTTTTTTTAAGAATTTGAAAAAATCTCCCAGGCTCTTGTTTACTTTTGAAAGAACTGAAAAAAAATCTCGGGGAAAGAATGAAGTTGAAACCCTAATATTGTTATTGAAAAAAAAAGAAAAAATCTCGAGAACCCTTAATGCCCTTTTTAAGAATTTTTGAAGAAATCTCGTGATCTCTGGTGTTTTATTTCTGAAAAAAGTTGAAAGAATCGAGGGGATTCATTGTGGCTTTTTTTTAAGAATTTGAAAGAATGTTGGGAGGCTCTAGTGTTTTTGTTTTTGGAAGAAGCTGAAAAAATCTCGAGGGTCCCTAATGCCTTTTTTCACAAGAATTTGAAACAATCATCTTAAAGGTCCCTAATGTTTTGAAAAAATCTTGGAGATTCTAGTGTATTTGTTTTGTTTTTGAAAGAATTTGAGAGAATCTTAGGCTTAGTATTTTCGTTTTTGAAAGAAGTTGAAAAGATCTCTGAAGCCCCCAGAGTTTTGTTAGTGAAAAAATTTGGAAGAAATCTCGAGGACTCCTAAAGCCCTTTGAAACAATCTTCTTGGGGGTCTCTAGTGATTTGTTTCTGAACAATTAAAAAAAATCTCGGGGGTCCCTAATGTCTTTTTTTCTTAAGAATTTGAAAAAATCTCGGAGTTCCTGGTGTTTTATTTCTGAAAAAGTTGAAAAAATCTTGGTTGTCCCTAGCGCCATTTTTTTAAGAATTTGAAAGAATCTCAGGGACTGTTTTATTTTCGAAACAATTTCTAGGAATCTAGCTAGTGTTCTGTTTTTGAAAGAACTTCAAGAAATCTCGAGGGTGCCATGTGTTTCTTTTTAAGAATTTGAAAAAATCTCTGGGTCTCAGGTAATTTATTCTTGGAAAACGTTGAAAGAATTTCGGAGCTTCGTTTACTAATTTCAAAAAATATTGGGGTTCCCTGGTGTTTTGTTTTTGAAAGAAGTTGAAAGAATTTCAGGAGTCCCTTGTGTTTTATTTTTGAAAGAACGTGAAATATGTCAAAAGATTTTCAAAGGGTTTCGGGGTCCGTGATGTTTTATTTCTGAAAAAATTTGAAAAACCTGGAATGTTTCTAGCGCTTTTTTCACAAGAATTTGAAAGCATCATCTTAAGTATCTTTGGTGTTTTGTTTCTGAACAATTTGAAAAAATCACGAGGTTCTCTAATGCGTTTTTTTTTTTTAATCTGAAAGAATCTCGGGGTCCCTAATGTTCTGTTCTGAAAAAATTGAAAAAATCTCGCAGGTCCCTAATACTTTTTTTTTAATTTGAAAGAATCTTGGACACTAGTGTCATTTTTTAAAATTTGAAAGAATCTCTGTTTTTGTTTTTGAAAGAAACAAAACCTTGTTTTGTCTGAAAAAAAATCGAGTCCCTAATGCCTTTTTCAAGAATTTTGGAAGAAATTTCGAAATTTGGTGCTCTATTTTTTAAAAAAGTTGAAAGATTCCAGGGAATCCTTTCTGTATTTTTTTTTTTTAATTTCAAAACATCCCCGAGACTCATTATTTTATTTTTGAAAGAATTTGGAAAAACGTTGGGGGACCTATTGTTTTTGTTTTTAAAAAAGTTGAAAAAATCTCGATGGACCCTAATGCCTTAAAAAAAATTGAAAAAAAAACTCGAGCGTCCCTAATGCTTTTTTTTAGAATTTGAAAGAATTTTGGATCCCAAGTGTTTTCTTTTTAGAATTTGAAAGAATCTCGAAAGCCCCTAGTGTTTTGTTGTGAAAAAATTTGAAAAAATCTTGAGAGCCTCTAGTACCTACTTTATAAAAATTGGGAGAAATCTCAAGAATTCACAAGAATTTGAAAGAATCTTCTTGAGTCCCTAGTGTTCTATTCCTGAACGATTTGAAAAAATCTCGAGAGTCTCTAATGTCTTTTTTTTAAGAATTTGAAAGGATCTCGGGTTTTATTTCTGAAAAAGATTTAAAGAATTTCGATTATCCCTGGTGCCTTTTTTTAAGAATTTAAAAAAATCCCAAGGACTCTTTTATTTATTTTTGAATGAATTTGAAGAAATGTCGAGAGTCCTAGTGTTCTGATTTTGAAAGAATTTCAAAGAATCTCGAAGGTGCTAGTTTTTTTTTTTAAGAATTTGAAAAATCTCTAGGTCCTAGGTAATTTATTTTTGAAAAATGTTGAAAGAATCTCGGCGGCCCTTGTGTTTTATTTTTGAAAGAATGTCGAGGGGTCCTAGTGTTTTTTTTTTCTGATAGATTTTGAAATGGTTTCAGGGTGCGTGGTTTTTATTGCTGAAAAATTTAAGAACCTCGAGGGTTTCTAGCGCTTTTTTTTAAGAATTTGACAGAATCACAGGATCTTCAACAAATTATTTTTCAAAGAAGTTGAAAGAATCTCTGGGTTCCTTTGTGTATTTTTTTAACATTTTGGGGGTCCGCAGTGTTTCATTTTTTTGAAAAATTTGAACGAATCTTCGATCCCTTTTTCAAGAATTTGAAAGAATCTCGAGAGTTCCTAGCGCTTTTTTCTGATAATTTCGGGTTTCCTGGCGTTTTGTTTTTGAAAGAAGTTGAAAAAATTTCAAAAAGTCCCTTCCGTTTTATTTCTGAAAGAATTTTAATGAATTTCAGGGGCTGCTAGTGTTTCATTGTTAAAAGAAAAAAAAAATCTTGGAAGATTCTACTGTACTGTGTTTGAAAGAATTTAAAAGAATCTCGGAAGCCCTTAGTGTTTTATTTCTGAAAAAAATTCGGGCGCCCCTAGTGTCCTTTCTAAGAATTTTTTTGAAAGAATCTCAGGATCTCTGGTCTTTTATTTCTAAAAAAGTTAAAAGAATCTCGGGGTTCCCTAGTGAATTTTTTTAATATATTTTAAAAGAATCTCGAGCTACCCGGGTTAAAATAATAATCTACGAATAATAACAAAATACATATCGATACATACAAAAGACATGAAAATGAAAACAGAAAAAACTAAAATGAAAAAAGGTCCCACAATTGTATCATAATCGTGTTGTAATAGGTAATCTAAATCGCAAATTTTTTGCTTACTCAACCACAATCAGTTAATAAAATAAGGTAAACGACATACCTCGTAACACTCGGCCACAATTAACTAACCAAATTTAACTCCAATGGCCCGTACTTGCCCAAAACGCCCTCATTCGATTTTAGCCCAAATCGCCAAAAACTGTCAATAACACCAACTATCACCAAAACCATACCAACCATCCACCAACACCGCCACCGCTACTGCAAAACCAATCCACACTCTACCACATGCGCATGCAACAGCGACTTTAGCGCAAAACCACATGCACTAATCCGCCCCTGCCCATTCGAAGAGCAAACTGCTGGCTCGCGATGACAACACAACAATTGGTCAATCCATTACAAAACCATTGAACATTATTTATAGCCATTGTGGCATAAATAAATCAAGTAATTTTCTCAACGACCTCAAACTGCACTCTCCGACCCTTCGTCGGATACGCGAAAAGCGCACCAACCGACGCCTCATTCCTTATTCATAACGCTCTAAAAACCCTGAACCATTTTAGGAAAATGACCGGTTACAATAGCACATGACCCCCGGTTTATTAAAAAAATGGGGTCATTAAACCGCCGAAAAATGATTATTCGAGTTCGGGTCGTTCACACGTTTCAAGACTCACAAATTGACGGAAACGGAAGTTCAAGGCCGTGCGAGATCCGACACCCGGGTTTCATCAATCGGAGTCACGCAAGGACGGTCATTCAAGGACAAGGATAAATACGCAGGAGACAAATTTGATTTGAATTTTGCGGGAAGGGCGGCTGGTGACTGGCGCGAGTTAAGTGGTGGGGGTGATGGGGAAAAGAAGGGAAATTAAGACGTGTGTAGTCGGTCGCGAAGTTTGGATCGACGGGTGGATGGAGGCTGTCGAGTGGAAAATGACGGTGCTGTTGCCGTTTTTAGCGCTTTCGGGTGTAAAAATAGACGGTTTGGTGACATCGATCTGATAACTTTTGACATTGACATTTGATAATGCTGTATTATTAATCGCAAACTTAGTTCAACTCTGTGATCCAATTTGTAGCTAATTGACGCTGCCCACTTCGATTTTTTTTTCAAGTATTTTTTCTTGTAGACTATTAATTTTATAATTTCCTTTAAGTCGGCGGTGGAAACTATAAATAGCCGATTTCTGTTATTGAAATTACAGGATTATCCATATATTTCGAGAGAGAATTATTAGAAATTTTAAACATAGCGACGAGAATAAAAATAATATTCTAAGAATGCTCCGTAGTGCTTTTACATTACGAATATCGTCAAGGGCTTTTTAAATTTTACGTTGAACTTTATCCTCCGATTTAATATGTAATCACGTTATAAAAACGGCTAAAATCTGATATTATACTTCATCATCTAACTTTCTACACAAAAAAAAAAAAAATCGAATTCAATAAAGTCTCTGTTAGCTTTGATCGTATCACATAATAAAGAAAATATTTCAAATTCAGCAACGTGAAAGTCGGATATTATTAGTTTTTTAAATTTGAAAAACAGTAATATTCCCTCGGTAGTAAAGTAATGAAAAAGGCAATTATTAGAAATTGTCTCGAGGCATAAAGTAAAAAAATGCTAAACGACACAATTACATGGTTTTCAAATTATGAAAATATTTCTTTACTTTTGTAAACTGGGAGAAGTACGAGAAATAAAGATTTTTAGAACCGAAAATTTGAAAAATCGAGAACTTGAAAAGTGCAAAAGTTGAAAAATTGAAAAATAGGGAAATCGAAAAAATAAAAAATCGAAACATGGATCTTGATAAATGGAGAAATCGAAAAATTGAAAAACTGAAAAATCTAAAACCGAGAAGTCGAAAAATCCAGAAATCTAAAATGGAAAAAATGAAAAATCAAAATATCTAAAAATGTAAAAAGTAAAAACTCGAGAAGTCGGAAAATCGAAAAATTGAAAAATCGTGAAAGCGAAGCACCAAAAAATTTAGATATTAAAAAAACTCACAATTGAAATGTCGAAAAATTGGAAAGATGAAAAATCAAATCAAATCAATAGAAAATTTGATACATCCAGAAATTGAAATATGAAAAGACCGAGAAATCGAGAAGTTTGAGAAGTTGAAAATTTGAAAATAGACAATCGGAATAGCCCAAATTTTATAATCGAAACAACGAAATATTGAAAAATCGAAACATCGAAACCTCGACACTAAAATAAAAAAATTGAACAATAAAACAATTAAAGATTGAAAAATTGAACGAATTTGTCGGTTTTTCAACTTCTCGATTCTTCAGTTTTTTGACTTCAATTTACTACTTCTCGATTTTTTACTTTTTCCATTTTTTGATATTTCCATTTTTCGATCTTAAGATTTTTTGACTTCTCAGTTTCAGATTTTTGCTTGATCAATACAAGATTTCTCTGTTTAAGTTTTTTTAATTATTTTCGATTTGCTGTTTATCGAGATATCGATTTCCTAATTTTTCAACATTTCAGTTCTGGGATTTTTCAATTCTAGATTTCCGATTTTTCGACTTCACGATTTCTCGATTTTTTAAAGTTTAGATGTTTTTATTTTTCAATTTTTTGATGTTTCGATTTTTCGACTTCTCAGTTTTAGATTTTTGGTTTATCAATTTCTCAATTTATAAAATTTTTGATTTTTGGTTTTTGAATTTTTTAATGTTTTGAATTGATCTTTGAATTTTTCCACTTTTCGGTTCTTCAATTTTTAGATTTCCAAAATTTTCGACTTCTCGATTTCTGGAGTTTTTACTTTTTAGATTTTGAATTTTCCTATTTCTCCAATTAAAATTTTTTGATTTCTCGATCTCTGGATTTTTCGACTTTTCGATTTTTCCACTTACCGGTTTTTAAATGTTTTGTTTTTTTTTCTATTTCTCTGCTAATTGAGATTTAGATGTTTCGATTTTTTAATATTTTTTGATATTTTCAGTTTTCGATCTTAGGATTTTTTTGACTTCTCAATTTCAGATTTTTGGTTTTTCAATTTCTCAATTTCTAAAATATTTGATTTTCGGTTTTTCAATTTTTTAATGTTTTGATTTGACCTTTGAACTTTTCGACTCGGTTCTTCAATTTTTAGATTTCTAAAATTTCCGACTTCTCGATCTGCATTTTTTACTTTTTAGATTCTTGAATTTTTCTATTTCTCCAATTTTAGATTTTTTGTTTCTCGAACTCTAGATTTTTCGACTTTTCGATTTTTCAACTTATCCGTTTTTAAATTTTTTGTTTTTTTTCTATTTCTCTGTTCATTGACATTTCGATGTTTCGATTTTTTAATATTTTTTGATATTTTCATTTTTCGATCCAAGGATTTTTTGACTTCTCAATTTCAGATTTTTGGTTTTTCAATTTCTCAATTTCTAAAATTTTAGATTTTTGGTTACTCAATTTTTTAATGTTTTGATTTTTCGACTTTTCGGTTCTTCAATTTTTAGATTTCTAAAATTTTCGACTCCTCGATTTCTCGATTTTTTACTTTTTAGTTTCTTGAATTTTTGTATTTCTCCAATTTTAGATTTTTTGATTCCTCGATCTTTGGATTTTTGGACTTTTCGATTTTCGATTTTTCAATTTATCCGTTTATTTTTTTTTTCCAATTTTCCGACATCAGTTTTGGGATTTTTCAATTCTTTGGTGTTTCGATATTTCAATTTTTCAATGTTTCGGTGTTTAAACTTTTTGATGTTTCAATTTTTAGATTTTTCTTTTGTTCAGTTTTCTAATATTTAAATTTTTCAATGTTTCGATTTCTCGTTCCTTTCATGTTTCAAATTTTCCATGTTTCGATTTTTCGATTTTTCATTTTTCCAATTTTTGCGATGCTTCGATTTTTCGATTATTGAATTTCCCAATTTTTCGACATTTCAGTTTTTGGATTTTTCATTTTCTCAATTTTTTAGTCTCCCGAAACTGAAATGTCGAAAAATTAGGAACTCGAAAAATTGAAAAATCCAAAGCTTGAGAAATCAAAACAACGAAAAATTTTCCATTTTTCGAATTTTTGATATTTTCATTTTTCGATCTTCGGATTTTTTGACTTCTCAGTTTCACAGTTTTCGGTTTTTCAATTTTTCGATTCCTAGAATTTTTGATTTATCAATTTTTCCGTGTTTTAATTTTTGTATTTTTTTTCGATTTCTCTGTTTATCGAGATAGCGATGTTTAGATTTTTCAATTGTTCCAATTCCCAATTTTTTACTTTTTTCGATGTTTCGATTTATCATCGAATGTGGGCTATTTCGATTTTTCTACTTTTTAATTTTCCAACCTCTCGGCTTTTCGGTTTCTCGATTTTTTCATGTTTCAATTCTTCGAAGTTTCACAGTTTCCATGTTTCGATTTTTCTTTTTTCCAATTTTCGATTTTTCGACTTTTAGATTTTTTGACTTTTCGATTATTCGACTTCTCGATTTCTCGATTTTAAAGTTTATGTATTTTTATTTTCCAATTTTTCGATTTTTTGATGTTTTATTTTTTCGAGTTTTGGATTTTCCGACTTCTCAGTTTTAGATTTTTGGTTTTTAAATTTCTCAATATCAAAAATTTTTGATTTTTTGGTTTTTCAATTTTCTAATGTTTTGATTTCCCTATCTTTGAATTTCAGTTTTTAGATTTCTAAAATTTTTGAGTCTTCGATTTTTCAATTTCTCGATGTTTAAATTTTTTAATTTTTTATTTTTTCGATTTCTCTGTTACGATGTTACAGCTAATCGAATTTCGATTTTTCAATTTCTCAACTGCCTGACTTTTCGATTTCTCCATGATTTCATGTTTCAATTTATCGATGTTTCAATTTTCGATGTTCTGATATTTAAAGTTCTCGGTTTTTTTCGGCTTTTAGATTTTTCGTTTTTCCAATTTTTCGAGATTTCGATTTGTCAATTTTTCGATTCTTCAGTTTTTCGATTTTTTAATTTTTCATTTTTCGACATCTCGAATTCTCAGTTTTTTTAGATTCTTAAATTTTTCTATTTCCTAAATTTTAGATTTTTTGATTTCTCGATCTTTGGATTTTTCGACTTTCCGATTTTTCAATTTTTTGTTTTTGTTTTCTATTTCTCTATTTATCGAGGTTTCGATGTTTCGATTTTTTAATTGTTCAATTTCCCGATTTTTTGTTTTTCCAATTCTTCAATTTTTTGGTGTTTCGATATCTCGATTTTTCAACATTTTCGGTGAACGAGAAATCGAAAAATGGAAACATCAAAAAATCAAAAACTTGAATTACTGAAAAATCACAAGATGGAAAAATTGAAAAATCGAAAAAGGAAAAAATCGGGAAATCGAAACATCAAAAAATTGAAAAATCGAAAAATCAAAACATCAAAAAATCAAAAACTTGAAAAACTGAAAAATCAAAAGATCCAAAAATTTAAAAATAAAAAATCGAAAAATTCAAAAATATCTAGAATAAATATTTAACTGGGATTCATAAACCACAAGTTCAGGACAATTTTACATTTGAACATTTAAATAATATTTATTCGAAAAAAAATGAAAAGTCGAAAAATTCACAGATCGACAAATCAAAATATCAAAAAAATCCAAAATTTGAAAAATAAAAATACATAAACTTTAAAAAATCGAGAAATCGAGAAGTCGCAAAATCGAAAAGCTGTAGAATTAAAAATTTGAAAAATCAATAATTGGAGACAAAAATTGAGAAATCGGAAAATTTGAAAAATCGAAAAATTAAAAAATCGAGAAATTGAAGTACCAAAAAATGTAGATATTACAAAAACCCAAAACTAAAATCTCGAAAAATTGGCAAGACGAAAAATCGAAATGCAGAAAAATCGGATCATCGAAAAATCTTAAATCGAAATGCCGAAAATTTGCAACATCCAGAAACTGAAATATGAAAAGACCAAAAAAAACGATAAGCTGAAAATTTGAAAAATAGACAATCGGAATGGCCTAAATTCGATAAATCGAACGACGAAATATTGAAAAATGCGGACATTGAACAATTGAAAAAGCGAAACCTCGAAATTTCGATAGAGGATCCGAAAAATTGAAAAATCGAAACATTTAAACATCGAAGTCAAAAATTTAAGAAAACGAAAAATCCAAAACTCGAGAAATCAAAACAACGAAAAACCGAAAAATTGAATTTCTCGATTTTTCAGTTTTTGAATTTTTCAATTTTTCGATTTTTTGATTTTTCAATTTTTTCATTTTTCGATTTCTGATATTTTCATTTTTGGGTCTTTGGATTTTTTGACTTCTCAGTTTCAGATTTTTCCGTTTTTCAATTTTTCGAATTCTCTGTTTATCGAGATTTGTTCAATTTTCCGGTTTTTTACTTTTTTTCGATGTTTCGATTTATCATCGAATGTGGGCTATTTCGATTTTTCTATTGCTTCATTTTCCAACCTCTCGACTTTTCGATTTCTCGATTTTTTCATGTTTCAGTTTTTCGAAGTTTCACATTTTCCATTTTTCGAGTTTTCATTTTTCTAATTTTTCAGTGTTTCGATTTTTCAATTATTCGATTTCCCAATTTTTCGACATTTCAGTTCTGCGATTTTTCAATTCTACAGATTTTCGATTTTTCGACTTTTAGATTTAATTGAGAAATTGAAAAACTGATAAGTCGAAAAATTCAAAATTTGAAAAACATAAAAAAATCGAAAAATCGAAAAGCTTTTCGATTTTTAGATTTCTCGATGTTTTGATGTTTTTATGTTTTTCAAATTTTGGATTTTTCGACTTCTCAGTTTTTCAATTTCTCAATTTCTAAAATTTTTGATTTTTTGGTTTTTCAATTTTATTGTTTTGATTTCTTTATCTTTGAATCTCGATCTTTTCATGCTTCAATTTCTCGATGTTTAAATTTTCGATGTTCCAATTTTTTAAATTCAGTTTTTCGGATTGTCGGCTTTAAGATTTTTCGTTTTTCCAATTTTTCGAGACCTCGATTTTTCAATTTTTCGATTCTTCAGTTTTTTTTAACTTTTCATTTTTCGACTTCTCGAATTCTAGATTTTTTACTTTTTAGATTCTTGAATTTTTCTATTTCTCCAATTTTAGATTTTTTGATTTCTTGATCTTTGGATTTTACGACCTTTCGATTTTTCAATTGATCCGTTTTTAAATTTTTCGTTTTTATTTTCTATTTCTCTGTTTATTGAGATTTAGATGTTTCGGTATTGAAACTTTTTGATGTTTCAATTTTTCGATTTCTCGTTCTTTTCATGTTTCAAATTTTCCATGTTTCGATTTTTCGATATCTGGGTTTTTCGATTTTCGACTTTTTGGATTTCCGATTTTTCATTTTTCCAATTTTTGCGATGCTTCGACTTTTCCATTATTCAATTTCCCAATTTTTCGACATTTCAATTTTTTGTGTCTACAAAAATCCCGAAACTGAAATGTCGAAAAATTAGGAACTCGAAAAATTTAAAAATCGAAAAGTCCAAAATTCGAAAACCGAAGAATCCAAAGCTCGAGAAATCAAAACAAGGAAAAACCGAAAAGTTGAACAATCGAAAAAATTTCCATTTTTCGATTTCTTGACTTCTCAGTTTCAGAGTTTTCGGTTTTTGAATTTTTCGATTTCTAGAATTTTGGATTTATCAATTTTTCCGTGTTTTGATTTTTTAATTTTTTTTTTTCGATTTCTCTGTTTATCAAAATGCGATGTTTCGATTTTTCAATTGTTCAATTTCCCAATTTTTTACTTTTTTCGATGTTTCGATTTATCACCGAATGTGGGTTATTTCGATTTTTCTATTTTTTAATTTTCCAACTTCTCGACTTTTTGGTTTCTCGATTTTTTCATGTTTCAATTTTTCGAAGTTTCACATTTTCCATTTTTCAAATTTTCATTTCTCTAATTTGAGAATTGAGAATTGAAAAATCCCAAAACTGATGTCGAAAAATTGTAAAAACAAAAAATTGGCAAATTGAACAATTAAAAAATCGAAACATCATTTTTAGATTTTTGGTTTTTCAATTTCTTATTTTCTAAAATTTTTGATTTTTTGGTTTTTCAATTGTTTAATGTTTTGATTTCTCCATCTTTGAATTTTTCGACTTTTCGGTTTTTTAATTTTTAGATTTCTAAAATTTTTGGGTTTTCGATTTTTCAATTTCTCAACTGGCCGACTTTTCGGTTTTTTGATGTTTTCATGTGTCAATTTTCGATCTTCCGATTTTTTAAGTTCTCGGTTTTTCGGCTTCAGATTTTTCGTTTTTCCAATTTTTCAATTTTTTAACTTTCCATTTTTCGACTTCTCGATTTTTACTTTTTAGATTCTTGAACTTTTCTATTTCTTAAATTTTAGATTTTTTGATTTCTCGATCTTTCGACTTTTCGATTTTTCAATTTTGCCGTTTTTAAATGTTTTGTTTTTTGTTACGATTTTTTAATTGTTCAATTTCCTGATTTTTTGTTTTTCAAATTTTCTGACATGAGTTTTGGAATTTTCCAATTCTTCAATTTTTTTAAGTTTCGATACTTCCATTTTTCAATGTTTGTGAGCGTGAAATCGAAAAATTGAAACATCAAAAAATCAAAAACTTGAAATACTGAAAAATCACAAGATAGAAAAATTGAAAAATCGAAAAAGGAAAAAATCGGGAAATCGAAACCCCAAAAAATTGAAAAATCGAAAAATCAAAAATTTTAGAAATCTAAAAATTGAAAAACCAAGAAGTCGAAAAATCCGAAGATGAAGAAATCAAAAGATCAAAAAATCAAAAACTTGAAAAACTGAAAAATCAAAAGATCGAAAAATTGGAAAATCGAAAATTTAAACAATCCACACATTGTGTTGAGAAGTTGAAAAATTGAAGAATCGAAATATTGAAAAATTCAAAAAACTGCTACATGGGTAAATCGAAAAGTCAAAAATTGAAAAATCCCGAAACTGAAACTTAGAAAAATCGAAAATTGAAAAATTGTAGAATCAAAAAACGGAAAAAACCGAAACCTGAAATATCGAAAAATCCAGAAATCGAAAGTTGAAAAATCCAGAAATCGAAAAACCGAAAAATTCAGAAATCTCGATGTCTAGAATAAAAATTTAACTCGGATTCATAAACCACAAGTTCAGGACTATTTTGCATTTGAACATTTAAATAAGATTTATTCGAAAAAACTCTAAGATGACATCATGGGGATAAACGATTTTAAAGCGAAAGTGGAGTTACAAGGGACGAGAATTGAAGATGAGTACAACATATATATGAAGAGAATCAAAAATACAAACAAAAAAAAACTCAGAAGGAAAAATTCTCTTGGAAACAACAGAAAACTGGGGTGATAAATACTAAATCGAAATAAAGAGAAAGAAAGAAGCACAGCAAAATATCAATAAAGAAAGAAGAAGCAGGAAGAAAAAAATAAAGAAAAAGAGAAGTTGAGAATGGGGGGACAGTGGATGACAGGGGAAGCAAAAATGAGATACGAAAACAATTTTCTTCATATTGACAAACTAACACTAATCAGACGATTCTGTAGTAAACTCCAACTACAGCCCTTTTTCCACACACTCCCTGCAATTTCCAGCTTATCTCCAACCCCATCCGTCGCCAATTCCATGCGACAAAAAACCAGCCCCTGTAACTTAAAGAAGCACCTGCTCCTAGACACGCTCCTTCGGATTCAATTTCCCGATCTAGGATATTTTCGGCGCGCCGTCACGAAGAAGCCGCATCGTGGAATTAATCGGAAGCGCCGCCGTCGGGGGATTCAAAGGATTCGATAATAATAACGGGGCTTCGCAAAGCACAGAACAACATGTATGGATATATCGTGCGAAGCAACTAGTGTCTGTTTATATAATATCGATCGCTGAAGAGTCTCGACTTCGTAATTTAATGTTAGACAGGAGTTCGGGCCCAGACATTGTGTCCGGGGAAAAACGCGCAGAAAACGTCTGCTTTTTGTCGGCGACGGGACAAAGTAATCCCGACAGACCGAAAACGCCGACTTAACTGTTTCATATGTTTAACGAGGAAGTCGGATGTCTGGCCAAAAGGAGATCGAAGCGGCTAACAAGCCCGATAAAATTTTAAGACGAGGGAAACTGTTCAGGTTGGCGAGGGGAAAATCGCCGATTTATGAAACGCGGCGGGAACACACGTTTGGGAATGTTCAGGATAATGCGATTTTTATGAGGCTTTAAGACCGTCAAATTTTTGGAAAAAATATCTAAATTTCACTGTAATCGGTCCAGTAGTTTCGGAGAATAATAATAATAATGAAACTAGATATCTGCACACAAAATTCGCGTTCCAAATATTCGCATAAAATTTTATTTTTCGTAAAAATTCGCAACACAACGAAATCATTTCAATCGACTCACAGAAGTAGAAATTCCTTCCGCCAACTGCACAAACATCGCCCCTATCAACTCCACCATCACTTTTTAATTTCGTTCCGATGAAATCTGGGCGCTGTTCGAAGACGTCGTAAAACAAAAACTGATTAAAAGCGCTCCTCGCCCGGAAACCTCTAGGTTAAAAGCGCTTCTATGCACAATCAGCGAGGACTAAATTAAAAGAAATTGACGCAACAAAGAGACAAAAAGTTAACGAGCACAATAATAATTAACTTTACACTACAATTAGCGTTAACTCTTTAATTAGCAATTTCCTGTGACGAACGACTGCTTTAGAAAAGTCCAACTACTCCCGACCCGGCCAATCTCTCCTACAGAATTAGCAATTGTTTTACGACGAAAATAAACCAGCCATTAAATCGGCCATAAAGAGACAATCGCTGCGGGAAATTAGGGACTTTTTATCCGGATTAAAACGCACTCCCACATAAAAAACGGGCAAGAACATCGCTAATCAAACGGGAAAAATTGGCGGAGGCGCCGGGACTGCTGTAATGCGTCTCCGTCAAATGATAAAAAGAGCCTCTTTGTGTAAGTTGGGGCAATGGGACTGCTTAATTTACAAGCGGGATCGATCGTACTCCAAGTTCAAGGTTTCGGACCTTGGCAACAAAATTTACAAGTTTATTGCTTATAAAAAATTTAAATTACTTAGGAGCAGCGCCATGAAAACGTATAATGCACGTTATGACATCGTATCTATCTTCGTACTGAGTAAACATACGGACCCGAAGTGAGAAAATGTAGGTATACGAAATGGGAGTAGAGGACGACGCGAATTTGCACAAAAGTGGTGGAATTTTAATATGTGGCGGTTTTTCACACAATGCCGCCACTTTTTACATTTAAATGAGTCGTTAATTGTTATAATTCGGCCTTAAAATAAGACACTTGGGGCCCCCGAGAAGCTTTCACATTCTTAGAAAAATACATTTTCAAAAAAGGCAGTTCGTCGCCTGAGAACTTGTTTGATCTACCGACCAGCGTGCACTCAGGCCAATATCGACTCTAAGCGATTTATCTATAAGCCCACTTTCGTTAGAGCTGACGTGATACACATCCACTACGAAGAACTAAATTATCTTAACGATTTAATGCATAATGTTCTCGAATGGCAACATTTATATTTCAAATTGTATTACCAAATGGTAAAACGCTCACCAAAATTTGTCACTAACAATGAAACGACGTATTTTCAAAATTTTATAATAGTAGACATAATTTCAATTTTATATCATCCGTTTATAGTTTATGAATCCGCGTTAGGTTTTTACCTTAGACGTCAAGATTTTGGAAAAAAAAAATTACAATATTTTTCAATTTATAGTTATTGCCAGCATGTTAAATAGTTGGTCAAGATTTATCCGTTGATGCCCCCCAGGAGTTGATAACGTCATGTTACAATTTAGTTAAATAAATGTTCAATTTTACGATTTCTAAATATTTCGATTTTTCAAATTTTGACGTTTCTTAAATTTTCAGTTTTCCGATTTTTGAAGTAATCTGCTTTATTTTCTCAATTTTTTGGATATTTCTTTCAGTTTTGGGATTTTTCAATATTCCGATTTTTTACTTTTTGGATTTTCAATTTTTCGTTAAACTCTAGATTTCTCAATTTTTCAGTTTTTAAAATTTTATGGTTTTTGGATTTCTCGAGTTCACAGTTCTATATTTCAATGTGTCGATTTTCTGAATTTTTTAATTTCCGATTTTCCAATTTTTCTTTTTTGTCGATTTATCGAATTCAGATTTCGAATTTTTCGATTCATTAGTTTATCAATTTTTCGGTGTTTCGATTTTTGGATTTCTGGGTTTCTCGATTTCTTGCTTTTGGGCTTATCAATTATTCGATTTTTCCGTTATTCGAATTTTCGTTTTTTCAATTTTTTAAATTCTGGAGTTTCGATTTTTAAATTTTCGAAGAATTGTTCAATGTTTTGCATTTTAGCTTTTTCGATTTCCCGAGTTTTTGTTTTTTTTAGTTCTTCAGTATTTTTATTTTTCAATTTTTCCAATTTTGACGTCGCTAAATTTTCACTTTTCCAATTTCTCAATGAATCTATTTTTGATTTTCGCTTTCTCGACTACTCCAAGTTTCGATTTTTCGGTTCTTCAATTCTTCGACATTGCTTTTTTGGTTTTTCGATTTCTCAATTCTCCAATTTTATAATTTCTCAATTTTTGGATATTTCTTTCAGTTCTGGGATTGTTCAATATTTCGTTTCTTGGACTTTTCGATCTTTAGACTTCTGGATTATTCGATTTTTCAATTTTTCCAATTTTGACGTTTCTAAATTTTCAGTTTTCCGATTTCTGAAGTAATCTTTTTTATTTTCCCATTTCTCGACATCCCAAAGTTCCGATTTTTCACTTTTTCAATTCTTCAATTCTTCGATTTTTCAATTTTCCCATTTTGAATTTCTAAATTTTTTTGGATACTTCTTGCAGTTTTGGGATTTTTCAATATTTAGATTTTTTACTTTTCGGATTTTCAAGTTTTCGTTAAACTCCAGATTTTTCAATTTTTCAACTTTTCGAAGTTTTAATTTTTCAGTTTTTAAAATTTTATCGTTTTTCGACTTCTCGAGTTTTCTGTTCTTCTATATTTCAATGTTTCAATTTTCTGAATTTTTTAATTTTCAATTTTCCAATTTTTCTTTTTTCTCGATTTATCGAATTCAGATGTTTCGATTGCTGAATTTCTCGATTCATCAGTTTATCAATTTTTCGGTGTTTCGATTTTTGGATTTTTCGGTTTTACGATTTTTTACTTCTGAGCTTTTCAATTTTTTGATTTCTCAGTTATTCGAATTTTCAATTTTTCAATATTTTAAATTCTGGAGTTTCGATTTCGGGATTTGTCGATTTTTCATTTTTCGATTTTTAAATTTATATTTTCCAATTTTTATTTTTTGATGTTTGGACTTCTCAATTTTTTAATTTTGCTATCTGAATTTTTTAATTTTCAATTTTCCAATTTTTCTTTTTTCTCGATTTATCGAATTCAGATGTTTCGATTGCTGAATTTCTCGATTCATCAGTTTATCAATTTTTCGGTGTTTCGATTTTTGGATTTCTCGGTTTTACGATTTTTTACTTCTGAGCTTTTCAATTTTTTGATTTCTCAGTTATTCGAATTTTCAATTTTTCAATATTTTAAATTCTGGAGTTTCGATTTCGGGATTTGTCGATTTTTCATTTTTCGATTTTTAAATTTATATTTTACAATTTTTATTTTTTGATGTTTGGACTTCTCAATTTTTTAATTTTGCTATATTTTAATTGTTCAATGTTTTAAATTTTAGCTTTTTCGATTTCCCGACTTTTTGATTTTTCAGTTCTTCAGTATTTCTATTTTTTATTTTTTCACATTTTGACGTTGCCAAATTTTCAGTTTCGACTTCGATTTCTCAAAATTTCTACTTTTCGATGTTTTAATTTTTCAGTTTTTAAAATTTTATGGTTTTTCGATTTCTCGAGTTTTCTGTTCTTCCATATTTTAATGTTTCAATTTTCTGAATTTTTTAATTTTCGATTTTCCAATTTTTGACTTTGGGACTTTTCAATTTTTCGATTTTTCAGTTATTCGAATTTTCAATTTTTCAAGTTTTTAAATTGTGGAGTTTCGATTTCGCGATTTGTCGATTTTTAAATTTTAGATTTTCGAATTTTTATTTTTTGATGTTTAGCCTCCTCGATTTTTCAATTTTGCGATATTTTAGTTGCTCAATGTTTTAAATTTTATCTTTTTCGATTTCCCGATTTTTTAATTTTTCAGTTCTTCAGTATTTCTATTTTTCAATTTTTCAAATTTTGACGTTACTAAATTTTCAGTTTTCCGATTTCTCAATTAATCTATTTTTGATTTTTTCCTATTTCTCGACTTCTTCAAGTTTCGATGTTTCTGTTCTTCAATTCTTCGACTTTGCTTTTTTGGTTTTTCGATATCTCAATTTTTGGATATTTCTTTCAATTTTGAGATTGTTCAATATTTCGTTTCTTCGACTTTTCGATTTCTCGAGTTTTTATATTTTACTTTCAATTTTTCGAATTTTTAACTTTTTGATTTTCGATTTTGGCCTACTTCGGTTTCTCAATTTTTCAAGTTCTCGACTTTTCAACTCCTCGATTTCTCGTTCTGCTGATTTTTCGATTTCTCGATGTTTCAGATTTTGAATTTTCCCATGTTTCGATTTTTCAGTTCTTCAATATTTTTTTATTTTCCAAATTTTGACGGGTCTGAATTTTCAGTTTTCCGATTTCTCAATGATTTTTTGATGTTTAGATTTGTCCATTTTTCAATTTTACGATATTTTTAATTTTCAATGTTATAGATTTTAGATTTTTCGACTTTTCCATTTTTCAATTCTTCAAATTCTGACGTTTCTGAATTTTCAATTTTCCGATTTCTTGATTTTCAGATATTTCTTTCAGTTTTGGGATTGTTCAGTATTTTTCGATCTTTCGAGTTCTGGATTATACGATATTTCAACTTTTAAAATTCTAGATTTTTCGATTTCACGAGTTTTCATTCTTTTATAATTTAATTTTTTAATTTTCCGAATTTCTAACTTTTCGACTTTTCAACTCCTCGATTTCTCGTTCTTTTGATTTTTCGACTTCTGATGTCTCAGTTTTTGAATTTTTCGATGTTTCCATTTTTCGGTTTGTCGGTTTTTCGATTTTTTTCTTTTCGGCTTTTCGATTTTTCGATTTGTTGATTTTTCAGTTTTTCATTTTTTTTTATTTTTCAAATTTTGACAGGTCTGAATTTTCAGTTTTCCGATTTATCAATGAATCTATTTTTTGATTTTCCCGAAGTTTCGATATTTAAGTTCTTCAATTTTTCAATTTTTCAATTTTTGAAGTTTGTGATTTTTGGACTTTCTTTTTTTAATTTTCGATTTCTTAATTTTTTATAGTTCCCAATTTTTGGATATATCGTTCAATTTTGTGATTTTTTCCGTTTTTCGATTCTTCTATTTTTCTTGTATTTTTCAATTTTTCGATATTTGAGTTTTGGGATTTTCTAGTATTTCGACTTTTCGATTCTTCAAGTTCCGGATTTTTCTATTTCTTGACATTTTACTTTCGAGGATTTTCAATTTTTCGTTTTTTAAACTTTACATTTTTCAATTTTTCGACTGTTTTATAATTCGATTTTTCAATTTATCAACTTTTCGATATTCTACCTTTCCAATTTTTAAAATTTAAGGTTTTTCGATTTTTCGAGTTTTCAGTTCTTCTATATTTCAATTTTTCATCTTCCGAATTTTTCAATTTTCGATTTTTCAATTTTTCAAAATCTCGATTTATCGATCACGATTTTTTTTAATTTTTGTTTTGGATTTTCTTGTTTTTTTTTTTGTTTTCCTCGAGTTCCTCAATGTCTCTATTTTTGAATTTTTCGATTTTTAATTTTGCCGTTTATTAAAGTTTTTCGATTTAAAAATTTTTCGACTTTTCGATTTTTCAAGTTTTCGATTTATCAATTTTTTCAACATTATCAGTTTTGGGAACTTTTCAATGTCTGTTTTTTTAATATTTCGATTTTTTTAATTTTTTATTCTTCGATAAATTAATGTTTCAATTTTTCGGTTTTTCGATCACTGAGAGCTTTGTCGCATTACTGCTAAAAGTAAAAAATAGCCACCAAAATTGCGACCAAAAATATATAAAAATTAATACAAAATATAACACAAAAATTCTAAAACATAAAAACAACTGCAATGTATTGCAGAAATTTCTGAACGCTTAGAGTCGACATTGGCCTGAACGCGTTCCGGCCTGTGAATCAAACAAGTTCTGACGCGACGAGTTAAAACCCCCGAGAAGGTTTCACATAAAAAAAGACATTACCTAATTTAATTATAATTTGAAACAATTAACAATAAATAATTAAAACATACTTTGTTTTCATAAGTTTCTCGAACAGTCTGATCCTGTTACTCCACTGTAGAACACTTCACTCAGCCTTCACCCGTCCTTGTTTCTTCCGCGCCCAATTACCCCGTCTATTAGCCCCATTTTGGCAATTCCGCCACGGTGTAACGACTAGTTCACGCTTATCGACACGCGTTTAATTACCAATTTCCTGCAGCGTATAATTGATTTCACAGAATTACGCAGTAAGTAACAAGTTGATGCCGCTCGCTTCAATTATCCGAATTGAATGCTCACACAGTGGATCGATGGCGAGTCCTGCGTTCCTCCGAAAAATCCTTCCCCAGGATAAAACGCGCTGATAACGACGACGAAATAAATTCGACGGGTAACACAATACACGTTTAAGGAGCGTCCTTCGGCGCAAAACTGCATTACGGGGTAACGTTTGCGTGATCGACCATCCGCATCGATCTCAATTTTCAAATACATTTATTATTCAAGGCACTAACTGATCGTTTTAGCTGAATAAATGAAACAGAAAATAAAAGAAGTGGGTGAATTGGGGCGAAGTTGTTTTTGGGTCGGTTTACAACGAACGGAAAACGGTTTTGTGGGGGTTTGATACTGTCCAAGACATGGCAAGATTTTAAAAGTATTAATTAGAAAAGTTTGTCAGTTTGTATTAATTAACTCCTTTGACGCGGATAATTAATGCGTCACGTTCCGAACACGATCTTCCGGCAAAATTTAATACCAAAAAAACATGTTGATTTACAACGTTTTTTTTTTTTAGAATTTTGCAAAACTCGACCGACCTTGAAGAATCAAGTGCAGAAACGTTATCTGTGAGATTATCGACTTGAATAAGTTGTCTGGACACTCACCCTTCGACCCTAATTTTCGACACAGCACAATAGCGATATCTCAAAATCATCAAAAAACACACTTCAAAAATCAATACGTTTCAAGGAAGAATCCTCTTGAGATCTCTAATCGCATCACTTCTGTCAATTCAATCCTTCCCGTTATTGTAAATGAAAAATTACTAAGTCATAATTGCACTCATCTGATATCAACCAAGTATAAAAGACCGACTCGTCTAACCCGCAACACACTCTCAACTGTCCTGCTGAATCAAAGACATGAAGATCACCATTCTAGTACTGGCACTTTTTGCCACCCTCGTCTCAACCAACGTGGTCAAACCCCACTCCGACGAGTTCATCAAGATCATCAACGAAAAACAGTCCACTTGGGTCGCCGGAAGAAACTTCCCCGAAGACACTCCAATCGAGCAACTGAGACGCCTCAATGGAGCCCGTAAAGGCCACCGCAACAGCAAAGTCAAAATCCACGACGTGGTGGCTGCCGACATCCCGGAATCCTTCGACGCCAGAGACGAGTGGCCAGAGTGCCCCTCAATCAACAAAGTCAGAAACCAAGGTCAATGTGGCTCTTGTTGGGTAAGACAAAATCGATTACTGTTAGACCAAATCTAAGAGAAATTACAGGCCTTCGGAGCTGTCGAAGCCATGACCGACCGTCTTTGCATTGCCACCAACGGCGCCGTCGAGTTCGAGTTCGCACCAGAAGATCTGGTGTCTTGTTGCTACGACTGTGGTGATGGGTGCGACGGTGGCTGGCCTTCCGAGGCCTGGAGCTACTGGGTCCAAAATGGTATTGTTTCTGGAGGAGACTACAACTCCAATGAGGGTTGTCAACCTTATCCTTCTGAAGCGTACAACAACGGCCAGACCCCACGCTGTGAATCCCAATGTACGAATTCACAGTACAATGTAGCGTATAATCAAGACAAACACTATGGTGTCAAGAGCTACGGAATTAGTCGCAACGTGCAGCAAATCCAAGCCGAAATTATGACCAATGGGCCAGTGGAGGCCAGCTATGACGTCTACGACGACTTCTTTGACTACCAATCAGGTGTCTATCAACACACCTATGGTGAGTACGCCGGTGGACACGCAGTCAAAGTCGTTGGCTGGGGTACCGAAAATGGTACTCCTTATTGGCTGATTGCCAACTCGTGGGGCGCCGACTGGGGCCAACTGGGAGGATTTTTCAAGATCCTCAGAGGCGAAAACCACTGCTCCATCGAAGACGATATCAACTTTGGAGACCCAGAAGTCTAAATTTGCTGATATAAATGAAATAGTTCGTCAGTTAATAAAAAAATTTGTGTAACTTCTTAATTCATTCAAATTACCACTACCAGTTTCCTCATTACTCCTACGTGAGTCAGAAGGACGGGTCAAATGTCAAGGACAGAATAAGTGTGAGCGCGAATTATGTAAAAATTCTGATAACACAAATCAATATCCTGTAATTGTTCAAGTTACTTTTATCGGTTTATCACAATTTTTTTTGATTAGCTAGAAATCAAGTGGATGTTGTCGGCGGATTCATAAACCACTACAAGTTTAAATTTACCGTTTTAAATTAAATGTTTAGTCAATTGGCACCAATAAAGCTGGCGTTTAACTGTGTTTACGTAAATGAAGTTCTTTGTTTAAAGATGTTTAATTTAAGTTGCAAATATTAAGAGTTTCCTCATTAGTAGTGGCATGAGTCAGTGTGAAGGGTCAAATGTCAAAGACGGCGGTCATTCGAAAATAGTCGTCGGTGTTATCATTATCAATCGAGTGTAGATTTTTATCAACCAATAAATTCTACACAGGGTTTACACGATCCAGATAAGTTTACAATATGAAAATTACTTGGAAAATGCACACCATCGCTTTAATTGCAATTCAATTCCGCGTGAAATGTTTGAGCTACAAACCTAAATATTTATCATTTGGTTGCCTAAAATTACGTGAATGATTAGGCACGGATTTTCCAGCGATTTTTGTTTAAAAATACGCGTGCATGTATTTTCCGTTCCTGCGTTGTTTACGTCGGCGATCGCTAACATGTTATTTATATAAGTAATCGGCCGGAACATATTGCGGTCGTAATAACGTCGACTTTGAAAATTTTTCGTAAATAAATAGATCAAGTGGCAATTGACTGCTGTTCACTATTAAAAAATAAAATTAATGTTCCAATTGAGTGATAAATTTTAATCAGGGCTTGGAGTGCTTGCATTAAGATAACAGAAGAGAAAGCAAAACATCAAAAAATGACAACAAATCCTGCGTCTTTGAAAACTTATAAAATTTTATTTTGCGATTTCTTGTTTCTGGTGGGATCTATACATTGAAACAAATATAGACAAGACCAGTAACAGTGTAAGAAATTATTTTTTTGACACCCTATATTTTTTTAAAATTTTGAAATCGAAAAATTCTACAACTGAAATGTTGAAAACAATTGAAAAATCAAGAATTGAAAATTTTAAAATAAAAAAATTGGATAATTGTAAAATTGCACTATAAAATTGAAAATTCAAAACCGTGAAAAACTGAAAACAAAATGTTGAAAAACTAAAAGTCAAAAAATTTGAAAATCTAAACAACGAAATTCGGATAATCGAAAAATAAAAAATTATTATAAAATTGAAAATGGAAAGGTCCTAAAAAAACGGACAATTGAGAAATGGAAAAAATGTAAAAATATAAAACTCAAAAAACAAAAATAGCAAAATTACAAAATTGGATAACTGTGAAATCGAAAAATTCTTAAAATGTAAATCTGAAAAATTGAAAGATCGAATAATAATTTTAAAATGGAAAACTTGAAAACCAGATAATTGTAAAATCGAAAAATTACACAATTTACAAATCGAGAAACTGCGAAATTATGAAATTGAAAAATCAAAAATTGAAAATCGAAACAATGAAATTCGGATAATTGAAAAATCAACAGTTGAATAATTACAAAAAAAGTTAAAATCGAACAATTATAAAATTGAAAATTGTTAATTATCCGGTTTTTAATTAATCAATTTCATTTCTCACAATAGAAAATTGCAAAAAAGTAAAATCGAAAAATTGGAAAATCGAATACCTTTAAAATCGAAAAATTGGAAAATAATTAAAGTGAAAAATCAGAAACTTGAACAATTTTAATTGAAATTTGAACAATTAAAAATAAAAAAATTGACAATTTGTAAAATTACAAAATTGAAGAATTGGTTGAGTGTAAGGATCAATTTTTCAATTGTACAATTAAAAAATTCCAAATTACTAAAAAATTATTGAAACATGAAAAATTGAAAAATCCAAGGTTTCTAAAACCGAAAAATTGAAAAATTGGAAAATCTGATGACTGAAATATCAAAAATTGTGGACAATTTAAAAGTCGAAACATTTTTAAAATTAGAAACTAACAAAAGTAAAAAATTGCAACATTACAAAACTGGAAAATGGTACAATTTTGAAATTGAAAAATCGAAAAAGTGCAAAATATAATAAGATAATCAAAAACTTGGAAAATTGGAAATAGAAATTTTGAGATATTAAAAAAAATCAAAAAATTAGAAAATCGAAACAATGAAATTCGGATGGCTTTATAACAGGAAATTTGAAAAATAATTAAACTAAAAAATTAAAAACTTGAAAAATTTAAATTGAAATTGAACAGTTAAACATCAAAAAAATTGAAAATTTGTAAAATTACAAAATTGAAAAATTGGTTGAACGTAAAACTGAAAAAATTTCAAATTGTACAAATGAAAAATTACAAAATTATTAAATTCAAAAATCGAACATTTGAAAAATAAAAGATCGAAAACTTGAAAAATCCAGAAATTGGAAAATTTGATAATTGAAAAGTTGAAAAATTACAAAAATATAAAACTAAAATTCAAAAAAGTGCAACATTACATACAAAACTGAAAAATGGCATAATTTTGTAATTGAATAATTGAAAAATCAAAATGGATAAATTACAAAATTGAAAAATCGAAAAAGTGTAAAATTATGAAATTGGAAAATCAAAAACTTGGAAAATTGGAAATCAAAATTTTGAAATATTAAAAATCAAAAAGGAAAAAATGGAAACAAAGATATTCGGATAATTGAAAAATCAAAAATTATTGTTAAAATGAAAATTGAAAAATTGATTCATTAAAAATCGCACAAAATTGAAAAATTGTATAGAAATTGCAAAATGACGAAATTGGATAATTGTAAAATCGAAAAATTTATTGAACTGTAAATCCGAAAAAATGCAAAAACACAAAATTGAAAATCGAAAGTCATTTTAAATTTGAAAAACTGAAATATCAGATCATTGTAAAACCGAAAAAGTTAAAAATTTAAAAAATTGAAAAGAGAAACTGAAATTCGGATAATTGAAAAGTCAAAAATTGAATAATTGAAAAACCGACGAATTATAAAATTGGAAAATTGAGAAATTGATTGAATAACCAAATAATGTAAAACTGAAAAATCAAAAACGTGTAAAATCGAAAAGTTGGAAAATCAAAAACTTTTAAATCAAATTTGAACAATTAAAAATAAAAAAATTGGAAATTTGTAAAAATACAAAATTGAAAAAGTGGTTGAAAGTGAAATCGAAAAATTTTTAAATCGTAAAAACGAAAATTTGCAAAATTATTAAATTAAAAAATCGAACAACTAAAAAACGAAAATTGAAAAATTGATTCATTAAAAATCGCACAATCGTGATATTGAAAAATTGTACAAAAAATTGCAAAATTACGAAATTGGATAATTGTACAATCGAAAAAAAGTGTAAATCTAAAAAAAAAGCAAAAATTGAAAATTGAAAATCGAAAGTCATTCTAAATTCGAAAAACTGAAAAATCGGATAATTGTAAAACCGCAAAATTACAAAATTTAAAAATTGAAGATCGAAATCTCGAAAAATTAAAAATCAAAAATTGAATAATTGAAAAAACGAAGAATTATAAAATTGGAAAATTGAGAAATTGATTGAATAACCAAATAAATAACAAATCTGAAAATTGTAAAAATGTAAAATTGAAAAATCAAAAACGTGTAAAATCGAAAAGTTGAAAAATCAAAAACTTTTAATTCAAATTTGAATAATTAAAAATAAAAAAAACATTGGAAATTTGTAAAATTACAAAATTGAAAAAGTGGTTGAAAGTGAAATCGAAAAATGTTTAAATTGTAAAAATGAAAAATTCCAAAATTATTAAATTAAAAATCGAACAATCGAGATATTGAAAAACTGTACAAAGAATTGCAAAATTACGAAATTGGATAATTGTACAATCGAAAAAGTGTAAATCTGAAAAAAAGCAAAAATATAAAATTGAAAATCGAAAGTCATTCTAAATTCGAAAGACTGAAAAATCGGATAATTGTAAAACCGCAAAATTACAAAATTTAAAAATTGAAGACCGAAATTTCGAAAAATTAAAAATCAACAAAATGGAAAATCGAAACTTTGAAATTCGGATTATTGAAAAATCAAAAATTGATTGAATTGAATAACTAACAAACGTGAAAATAGTAAAAATGTGGAATTGAAAAATCAAAAGCGCCTAAAATCGAAAAATTGGGAAATCGCGCCTTTAAAAACGAAAAACTGTAAAATAATTAAGTTGAAAAATCAAAAACTTGAAAAGTTTAATTGAAATTTGGAGAATTAAAAATCAAAAAATTGGAAATTTGTAATATTACAAAATTGAAAAATTGGTTGAATGTAAAATCGAAAAATTATTAAATTGTAAAAATGGAAAATTGTAAAATTATTAATTGAAAAATGAAAAACCATAAACATATAACACTGAAAAATCGTATAATTTTGAAATTGATAAATTACAGAATTGAAAAATCGAAAAAATTCAAAACTATGAAATTGGATATTCAAAAACTTGGAAAATTGAAAATCGAAACAATGAAATTCGGATAACTTAAAAAACGAAAAATTATCAAATAATTAAGCTGAAAATTCAAAAACTTCAACAATTAAAATTGAAAAAAAATTGGATGATTATAAAATCATCATCAACACATACATCAAAATATTTACCATGTTCACGGTAAGTTTAAAACGTCTGCAAGATTTCAAAGCACTGGGTTTTGCAGTGTTATTATAGAATTTTAAAAATTCTAAAAATACATGTCTAGGAGTATAAAAAAAAATTACAGACGACAGACAGGCGCAACGGCAGAACATTTTTTTTATCTCTAGGGGTCATAAAACGTCTAGAAAACACGAAAGTCGAAATTCGTCAAAATAGCCCAGTTTGATGCGATTTCCGAAATGTGGAAACCAAAAAATCGATCGCTAATACCAGATAAATAAAATAAACACATGAAACTATTATTGATGAATTTTGCAACCACGATAGTCCGGTAATTGCGTTATAATTGAAGAAATTAGGTGTTTGTTCCGCAGATAAAAGTTAAATCGGGTCTTAAATTTGCCAACTCTTAAAGAATCTAATAATTTAATAATGTAGATCTAAACTTGGATAACACTTTGTATCCATGAAATATTCCACGAGGTACAAAAATCCATTTTTGCGATTACATTGTGTACATTCTATTTATATTACAAAACAATAAGATTAGAAAAAAATACGCACTATAAAAATTAGTCAGACAAGATTACAATCGATACAAATAGTTTAATTAAATTATAATATTTCAACACAATTAAATAACACTCAAATTATGTCAATCCTAGATTTTTTCTGATGAAACTTGTATTAGTTTTCACTATAATATTTATTTAGACATTGACCAAAAAAATTTACGTGACGTAAACAACTACTTCTAGTATAAAAAGAGTCTAACGTCACGATTTTATCAAACTGAAGTGCTACAAGCTGAAGTACTACTCGTGCAACTATATAAAGACAAGTGTTCATCACACAGAAGTAGTACCCGAAAATGAACCCTACACTCCAAGTCGCCGTAATTTTGGCTTTGTCGTCCCTCAGTTGGGCCAAAGTCGACCACCTGTCTGACAAATTCATCGACGAAATCAACGCCAAGCAGACCACTTGGGTCGCCGGACGCAACTTCCCTGAAGATACCCCAGTGGAACAACTGAAACGTCTGGCTGGAACTTTCCGTCCACTAGGAAACAAAAAAGTACCAATCAAAATACACAAGGTGGTACCTGAGGACATTCCAGATACGTTCGATGGTCGTACCTACTGGTCCCAATGCGAGTCTTTGAAAAACATTAGAGACCAAGGAGCTTGTGGTAGCTGTTGGGTAAGAAAAAACCTTGCAGAAAGTCAAAAAAATTCATCTAATGAAATGTCTAGGCCTTCGCTGCTAGTGAAGCCATCACCGACAGAACCTGCATCGCCTCCAATGGTGCCATCAAATTCAAAGCCTCACCCGAAGAGCTCATAAGCTGCTGCGAAGACTGCGCTTCGTCAGGGTGCAGTGGAGGCTACATGGACCGGGCTTGGAACTACTGGGTCGAAAACGGACTCGTCTCTGGTGGAGACTACAACTCCAACGAAGTAAGTCACTATTTCCGCAAATCTAGTTCTTAAAATTGACTCCCAAACAGGGTTGCCAACCGTACCAAGCTGAAGCTTACCAAAATGGTGTAACCCCCTCTTGCACCAACACGTGTCTTAACACCAACTACGGTACTTCGTACAGCGCGGATAAGCACTATGGGAAATCTTGGTACCAACTTGCCAATGACGTTGGGCAAATTCAAACTGACATTATGCAAAATGGGCCTGTGGAGGTCTATCTGACTGTCTACAATGACTTCTACAGCTACAAGTCAGGTGTTTACGTGCACACGTCTGGGGATGAAGCTGGTGGCCATGCTGTCAAGATTATCGGCTGGGGTACCGAAAATGGTACTCCGTATTGGCTGATTGCCAACTCTTGGGGTAGTGGATGGGCTGACTTGGACGGGTTTTTCAAAATTTTGAGGGGCCAGAACCACTGCGATATTGAGTCGTGAGTAGTAACAGCGACCCATTAGTGTGACCTTGAAAAACCGCTAGGATTTGAGCGACCTTGAAAAAACCGCTAGGATTTGAGACCCGCTAGTAATTAAGGACCGCTAGTAATTAGAGTTAATTAATGCATAATTAATTATCGATTAAATTCGATTTTAATTATGGGAATATGTTTAATAAGTGTGTTTAGGCCTTAATTAGATTCGGGAATTAATTTATTAGAGGGTTTAATCATTATCGTGAATATTAAATGAGATTTAATCGATAATTAATTACCCTTAATTAGTAGCGGTCCTTAAGTATTCGAGGTATGGTAAATCCTAGCGGGTCTCAAATCCAAGCGGGTCGTAATTCTTCGCTGGTCCATTGCTGGTCAAAATGCTAGCGCTTTCACCTTCCGAAATCCTAGCGGTCATAAATGCCGATACTTCCCTCGCTCAAGGGTTATTCGGGGTGCGTGTAAATCCAAGCGGTGTAAAATACTAGCGGGTTTAAAAGACTAGCGCTTTCACTTCTTAAATGATTATTCGGAACACCTATAAAGGGGCACAAGCACGATACAATGGCAATTGCAATTTTGTATACTTTTTTAGAATGGGGAATTAATTATTAGAGGGTTTTAATCATTAGCGTGAATATTAAATGAGATTTAATCGATAATTAATTACCCTTAATTAGTAGCGGTCCTTAAGTATTCGAGGTGTGGTAAATCCTAGCGGGTCTCAAATCCAAGCGGGTCATAAATCTTCGCTGGTCCATTGCTGGTCTAAATGCTAGCGCTTTCACCTTCTGAAATCCTAGCGGTACGCGAACGCGGCGGGAGGGCGGGTGGCGGCGGGACGCGGGCGGCGGCGGGACATGGGCGGCGGCGACGGGACGCGGGCGGCGGCGGCGGGATCCGGGCGAACGGCACGAGGGCGGCGGCGGGCGATGGCGGCGGCGACGCGACACATACACAAGTTTTATTTATTTATTTTGAAGCTAAACAAGAATTTATTATTAGATATATTACTATATTTTTATTATGCAAAAGTTGAAAATGTGTTTGAAATGATTCTACCTCCTGTTACATAGCACCAGCTGGTTTTCGTATATATGTAGACTGTGACATGTACCGGTGGAGTAAATCTAAAGCGCTGTTACCAGATCTATGGGTTTGAAGAACGCCACCACACTGCAGGGTGGAAGCCTTGCTGAGGAGTTCGGCCGGATGTGTACAAACTTACTTTTGCCGCCCATCTATTATTTGGTAGGGTTTTATAACGAGAAAATGAACATTATTGGTATATATGTTAACTGGCAAACTTTTATTTATATCTCACATATTTCACTTGATTTTGGCATGCAACATTTTTTTTGTTGTATTAAGAAATACCTAGTTATTTAATTATGTTTGATACTAAAAAAATTTTTTAAATTTACAATACAGTTGGAATATGGTCATGCAATAGATTTTTGCAGCAAATGTAGATATTTTTATGTTTTGCGAAACATCATAATCTACTGGTATGAATTTTTAAATATTTTAAATGAATACTTATGTGACGATTCAATACACGTACATACAATGTATGACATTAACATCGGGAATTTTTTTTTTAACAATAACACAACAACACAATAAGGTTCTCAGTAATATTCGTTCAATCATTTATTTCTTTTTGTTTTAATTTTAAAACTACGAGCAAAATATTTCAGTGTTTTAAAGTCCCACTAAATATTTTGCAAATTCGATTTCTTTAAAGTTAGTAGGTACAACAAGAACATTTTAACGACAATGTACCCATTTATTTCTATTTGGAAACAAATTCATTTTAGGGCAAAATGATTAAATTTACATTTTAAAGTTTTTGACATATTGATGAGTAGGTGTTGCATTAAAATAATTACAACCTTTGTCGGACAGACAGATAAAGAAGAGTAGCCATGATAAATAGAAAACAAATTATTCATTTACTTGTATCTTATAAGTATTCGAGACAAATAACTTGATAACCACATAAACAAAACTGATGAGTAGTCAAATTCAAAATAATCTCTGAACTTTAGTGGAATACAATAGAGCCACAAAAAAATGTATATTACTATTTCCAGCGTAATCGTCAGGTAGCTAGTAATTATTTGTTTTCTTTAGCATTTTTAGATATGCATTTTTCTTTTATGTTCATCAACTATTTTAACTTAGCTATGTATCTAATAAGACAGATACATACAACTGCAATTTGTTGCTTTGCAATTTGTAACATTTTCTTTTACTGTATGCTTCATTTTATACATATATTTTACTTGATATTTAGAGAAAAATAACAACATTTTTGTTACAGGTTGTCTGATTCACATTCAACTTTCAAGAAAGAAATACATGTTTTATAAAAAACCAAATTAACAAAAACTGATTCTGCTATATAATAATAAGATTTGTTTGACCGTAATTTCAAAATTCATGGATATTTCGTGTTAAAAAAGAGCAATAAAAAAAAATTACAAATTTAAAAAACAATTAAATAATCTACATATAGACATTTGTAAACTATGTTTATTGCAATCATCAAGCAAATTTTTAATGAACTCTATATTACTTACTACATATTTTGTAGTAGAGAAAGTTTGTCTTTTTTATACAATTTGATTTAACGCGAGTATTAAAGGAAAGTTAACCAATACCAATATTTTGATTTTCGATCATTCGATGAATGAATGCAGTTAGGTCCGTCGCAGTGTGCGTGTATACATACTTGCAACATCCATAATATGTCCTTCGTCTCTGTTTACATCTTTCACTTCAAACATTTTTTACAGCGTTCGAAGTTCCGCTATGTTCGTTCACTAACGAATTTGGGGACAATTTTAATATATTATTTTGTTAGGGGCCCCTTAGACGTAAAAACAAGTTTGCTGTATTTGTATGTACCAACAAAATGGACATACAAAATAACTACAGCACTACATGTAGCAACAAATATGACTTAATAGTTTGAGTTAATTGTATGTGCTTAGATAAATCGTCCCTACACATAATAAAATGTTTGTATAAATTGTTCGTACAAACAGATTTTTTCAATCAAGTCAAAGTAATTTTATATACGAGTATGGTTGATCGTGATGTTATAGCTCAACATGGTTTCAGACTACATGTTACAATAAATCAGCATGTATGTTTGGACAAATCTGTTTGTGCATACGAAAAATTACGTCTAGTTTAGGATGTGCATCAAAAATTTGTGTTATTACTGCAGCAAACATATTTACAATTTACAAAAATGCAAATGTCTTTGTACACTTTTTTGTTAAATTCGTAATTTTTTTGTTTATTGATTTTTTTTTGAGACAAAAATTGAAATCTGTTTCATGAATTTTGGAATTTGAGGCTCAAAAATCTTATTATTATATCGTAATTTCCTTAGAGTCAAAAATAAAGAAGAAACCCTGTTGGTTCAAATTTTATAAAACCATGTACCGTTATTTTATGCTTATAGATATATCACATAAAATTAATAAAAAGAAATATGTGTGTCGAACGAAACTTCCAGTAAAACAAATGCATGCTTAAACAATTTTATAAGCAAACAAAAAGTACAGTTGTATGTATGACGATGCATTGCCAAGTTAAGATTAATATCTTTGAGATTAATGTCGAAAGCTGAATGATTATTTTAATTTTATTAAAAACTCTGTGTTTAGCGTCTGTTACGATTTCAAAATTTTCAAATTTCAGTTCTGAAGGAATTCTACAAACAACTTCAACTTGTACTAAGTTTTTTGTGTATGCATTTAGTACTCATACACCTCTGAATGCTAAATCATTACTTTCGATATCGAAGGCGAATACGTCAAAACGTTTTACGTGGTTTTAGAGTAGTGAGTGGTGTTTTCTATGATTTGGCGCATTTTTGGTCGGAGGTGGAAACTACCTAAACACAAGCACAAACACACGCAATAGTTCGACAAAATTTTCACCAGATGGTGCTGTTGTTTAATGCAATTTAAAGTCCCTAGATATATATCATAAAGTACCGCAATCATCCGCCGTTTTCTGGAAAAACTACCCACCAACTTTAAATTATTGCAATTATTTGAATGGTATCCAGTTTCAAAACAGTAAGAGTCCAACTTGAAATTGTGGTCTACACCAGTGCCAATTGTATTTTGTAGAATATGAAGTTGACTTCAAATGATATAAATTGTAATTCAGATTAATCAGTTCTATTTCAGAAAGCATCACCTGAAATCCAGATTAACTAATTCTATTTCAGAAACGTCATCGTCAGTTGAAATTCAGATTGCATCAAATTTAATTAATGTACCTAATTGTTAGACATTCACATTGTCATTGGAACATATTATAAGAAATGATTTCTATCATGTTTCAATGCGTAATTATTTTTGATTTGCATTTATTACAACTGTGAATTTATGAAAAAATGAATTGAATTAAAATAAATAGTGCGGCTTTGGTATTGGAGAATATGACGGTGCGACATTAAACATTATGCAGAAAGTATTTTTTTTTATATAATTATATTTTTTTCTCACCACTTTGTAAACAAAATAATCTTGTACCGATTGCACTATTGCGTTTACATCCTAATATACAACAACCGGACATTTTTATAAAGCAGATAACCAATTTTTTAATGAGATTTATTCATGAAACTACCTAACAACTAACTAACCACGTCAAATTCTTTAACGATATCTGAGATTTTGCAGAGCAGCTGACATATCGATGCCATTTTTGGGCAAAAATCATATCATCTCTTTTCAATACATTGGTACAGTGCTGTTCTTTATGTAGGTATCTAGGGCCTTTAATACAATTAATATACAGGCTGGTCCAAATGAAACGAAACAGACGGGACCGTGGGCGCTGTACATGATTATGTGAAAAATTTTCGAACAGATCGATTTTTGACTCAAGGGGAATACTGATATCAGCGGTATCATGTCCATTTTTGGTCATCGAAAGCATTGTCAGAAGTAAAAAAAAAACAACAACAAGGCAGCAACACTACACATCCTTTGCAATGCTGTATCTCGCGAACCAAGCAACAGCATTTAAAAATTCAAACGTTGTTAGAAAGGGAGTTAATAGAAAATTTTCACCAGATGGTGCTGTTGTTTAATGCAATTTAAAGTACCTAGATATATATTATAAAGTACCGCAATCATCCACCAGTTTTTTGTGTTTTTATGTAAATTAAGGTCTTGCGAACAACATCAATTGAAATTTTAGAAACTATGTATCAGTTGTTAAATATTGCAGCGTTTTTGGCGGAGTATTAAATAAATAAATAACTAAATATATGTATTTATTTATTTACAGGATACCTATTGATGCAGAACTTTGTGTCTCGATCAGTTGACAATGCAATTTCATGTCTGTAGTTTTGTTTATCTCGGAAAACATAATTTACTTCACATAATATAATAATATAATACATATTATAAAGCAATAAAAAAAAAACAACCTATTGACAATGAATTTTTTAAAAACAGCTGATGTGTGTTGCCGCATAAAAAGTAAAACAAAAGTAAAAACCAAGTTTTAGAAGATTTCATTTTAAAAACAAATCTAAACCAAATGCACTAAAATCATATCATATAAATTTTATATAGGATTTTATTGTTGCAGAAAGTTATACATTTTCCTCATAGTTTCCAATGCATTAAATATATTTACGTGTATCTTACAATTAGTCCAGTTGCTTACAACTTATGTTTGAAAAATTTTAAAATTGTGTTTAATATTATAAGACTTATTAGTAGGTTATACAAATAACATTTTACGGCATTCTCTCTTGAATCTATTAATTGATACACTAAAAAATTCTAGGTTCTTACAGTATTGGTTAGCAGGTAAAATCATACCGTTCACGGGAGAATGAAGGGCTTATTTCCTTCTATGATAACTGATAAGGTACAAAAACATATAAGGAGAGCGGACAATTCGAACGGGTACATTAAAATAAATCATTGATAATAAATCTGGCGTATCTACTAAACCATTTACTAATTTGAAGATAAACCACAATTTGTGATAAATTCTACGATTTGCTAAACTACTAATTGGTACATAACTAGCAACCAGATTAGTACTCTCTAAAATGTTTTATAAACCGAGTCCGAGACATTAAATATTTAAGAAAATTGTTTTACACAGCTTCAAAACGTTTGATGTGGGAAGAAAAAAAACGGTGACCAAATAAGAGTGTTGTATTCTAATAAGGATCTTACGAGAGAATTAAATAATAGGACTAAACACGTACATCACTGAAATCAGTAGACCACCTTTTGACACAACCTAACATTTTCCTGCCTTTAGAAATTATTGTATAATAGTGACAATGAAAACTTAACTTACCATCTAGTAAAACACCTAAATCATTCATTTCTTTGACTACAGACTGTCCAGTACCACATAAAATATAAGAACATGGAGATGAAGCAAATTTCCTGCTAAAACAAATAATACATTTACCTAAATTGAGTGACATATCATTAATTTTGCATCATTTTCAATTTTAATTATATCGGATTGTAGGATCGCAGTATCAGTAAGTGTGCGTATGCTCTTAAACAATTTTCTGTCATCTGCGTAGAGAAGCGTATCCGATGTAATATTCGAAGCAATATCGTTATGAAGATATTAAACAGAAGTGGACCAATGACTGAACCTTGCGGAACACCTGAAGTAACTAGATAGTCATTTGAATTGACTCCATCTAAACGTACACAATGATATCGGTCTAATAAATATGTTTTAAGCCATGGCGGAAGAGGATCACAAAGTCCGTACAAATGTAAGTTTTTTAAAAGTATAAAATGATTGACAGTGTCAAATGCCTTCCTGAAGTTTGTGTAAACAACATGAACATCTAAGTTATTTTCAAAGGCATCGAAAACATAATTAGCAAAAGTAAAAATATTAATTCAGGTTGATCGTTTTGAAAAAATCCATGCTGACATGGAGTCACCACTGTTTTAAATTTCTCAAAGATTTGAGAAGCTACAATGATTTCAAAATTTTTTGACGGAGTACACTGCAAACTTATAGGTCTATAGTTTTTTATTTGAACATTTAAACTTTAAATCCGTTTTAAAAATAAGAATTATAAATGCTGATTTACAGAGAGTCGGAAACTTGCCGGGATTAATAGATCGATTAGAGATTTACCGCATCTCTTAAACAAGATTGTGGGAGTCCATCAGGTCCTGAACAGTTTTTGTTTTCAAGGTTTTCTAGCGCACTGAAAACGAAGGAGCTCTCAATTACGATATTGAGAGGTTGATCCACAGGAAAGTTGATATAGTCAAAATTGATGTTCTTATTACTAGTAAATACTGAAAAAAATGTCTAGCAAAGCACTCTACGATTTTCTCAGCACCACACATTTCTCGTAAATGATATTTAGAGGTGACCGTAGGCGCTGTACTGGATTATGTGAAAAATGTTCGAATAGACCTATTTTTGACGTTACTTTTTCGTTCTTTTGTCTTCACCCAGGAACGAAGGGCGGCTATCAAGTCAAAAATCTTAAATGGTAATATAGGTCAAAAAGCATCTTGTTTGGAAGGCCTATTAACTCCCTTTCTAACAACGTTTGAATTTTTAAATGCTGTTGCTTGGTTCGCGAGATACAGCATTGCAAAGGATGTGTAGTGTTGCTGCCTTGTTGTTGTTTTTTTTTTACTTCTGACAATGCTTTCGATGACCAAAAATGGACATGATACCGCTGATATCAGTATTCCCCTTGAGTCAAAAATCGATCTGTTCGAAAATTTTTCACATAATCATGTACAGCGCCCACGGTCCCGTCTGTTTCGTTTCATTTGGACCAGCCTGTATATTAATTGTATTAAAGGCCCTAGATACCTACATAAAGAACAGCACTGTACCAATGTATTGAAAAGAGATGATATGATTTTTGCCCAAAAATGGCATCGATATGTCAGCTGCTCTGCAAAATCTCAGATATCGTTAAAGAATTTGACGTGGTTAGTTAGTTGTTAGGTAGTTTCATGAATAAATCTCATTAAAAAATTGGTTATCTGCTTTATAAAAATGTCCGGTTGTTGTATATTAGGATGTAAACGCAATAGTGCAATCGGTACAAGATTATTTTGTTTACAAAGTGGTGAGAAAAAAATATAATTATATAAAAAAAAATACTTTCTGCATAATGTTTAATGTCGCACCGTCATATTCTCCAATACCAAAGCCGCACTATTTATTTTAATTCAATTCATTTTTTCATAAATTCACAGTTGTAATAAATGCAAATCAAAAATAATTACGCATTGAAACATGATAGAAATCATTTCTTATAATATGTTCCAATGACAATGTGAATGTCTAACAATTAGGTACATTAATTAAATTTGATGCAATCTGAATTTCAACTGACGATGACGTTTCTGAAATAGAATTAGTTAATCTGGATTTCAGGTGATGCTTTCTGAAATAGAACTGATTAATCTGAATTACAATTTATATCATTTGAAGTCAACTTCATATTCTACAAAATACAATTGGCACTGGTGTAGACCACAATTTCAAGTTGGACTCTTACTGTTTTGAAACTGGATACCATTCAAATAATTGCAATAATTTAAAGTTGGTGGGTAGTTTTTCCAGAAAACGGCGGATGATTGCGGTACTTTATGATATATATCTAGGGACTTTAAATTGCATTAAACAACAGCACCATCTGGTGAAAATTTTGTCGAACTATTGCGTGTGTTTGTGCTTGTGTTTAGGTAGTTTCCACCTCCGACCAAAAATGCGCCAAATCATAGAAAACACCACTCACTACTCTAAAACCACGTAAAACGTTTTGACGTATTCGCCTTCGATATCGAAAGTAATGATTTAGCATTCAGAGGTGTATGAGTACTAAATGCATACACAAAAAACTTAGTACAAGTTGAAGTTGTTTGTAGAATTCCTTCAGAACTGAAATTTGAAAATTTTGAAATCGTAACAGACGCTAAACACAGAGTTTTTAATAAAATTAAAATAATCATTCAGCTTTCGACATTAATCTCAAAGATATTAATCTTAACTTGGCAATGCATCGTCATACATACAACTGTACTTTTTGTTTGCTTATAAAATTGTTTAAGCATGCATTTGTTTTACTGGAAGTTTCGTTCGACACACATATTTCTTTTTATTAATTTTATGTGATATATCTATAAGCATAAAATAACGGTACATGGTTTTATAAAATTTGAACCAACAGGGTTTCTTCTTTATTTTTGACTCTAAGGAAATTACGATATAATAATAAGATTTTTGAGCCTCAAATTCCAAAATTCATGAAACAGATTTCAATTTTTGTCTCAAAAAAAATCAATAAACAAAAAAATTACGAATTTAACAAAAAAGTGTACAAAGACATTTGCATTTTTGTAAATTGTAAATATGTTTGCTGCAGTAATAACACAAATTTTTGATGCACATCCTAAACTAGACGTAATTTTTCGTATGCACAAACAGATTTGTCCAAACATACATGCTGATTTATTGTAACATGTAGTCTGAAACCATGTTGAGCTATAACATCACGATCAACCATACTCGTATATAAAATTACTTTGACTTGATTGAAAAAATCTGTTTGTACGAACAATTTATACAAACATTTTATTATGTGTAGGGACGATTTATCTAAGCACATACAATTAACTCAAACTATTAAGTCATATTTGTTGCTACATGTAGTGCTGTAGTTATTTTGTATGTCCATTTTGTTGGTACATACAAATACAGCAAACTTGTTTTTACGTCTAAGGGGCCCCTAACAAAATAATATATTAAAATTGTCCCCAAATTCGTTAGTGAACGAACATAGCGGAACTTCGAACGCTGTAAAAAATGTTTGAAGTGAAAGATGTAAACAGAGACGAAGGACATATTATGGATGTTGCAAGTATGTATACACGCACACTGCGACGGACCTAACTGCATTCATTCATCGAATGATCGAAAATCAAAATATTGGTATTGGTTAACTTTCCTTTAATACTCGCGTTAAATCAAATTGTATAAAAAAGACAAACTTTCTCTACTACAAAATATGTAGTAAGTAATATAGAGTTCATTAAAAATTTGCTTGATGATTGCAATAAACATAGTTTACAAATGTCTATATGTAGATTATTTAATTGTTTTTTAAATTTGTAATTTTTTTTTATTGCTCTTTTTTAACACGAAATATCCATGAATTTTGAAATTACGGTCAAACAAATCTTATTATTATATAGCAGAATCAGTTTTTGTTAATTTGGTTTTTTATAAAACATGTATTTCTTTCTTGAAAGTTGAATGTGAATCAGACAATCTGTAACAAAAATGTTGTTATTTTTCTCTAAATATCAAGTAAAATATATGTATAAAATGAAGCATACAGTAAAAGAAAATGTTACAAATTGCAAAGCAACAAATTGCAGTTGTATGTATCTGTCTTATTAGATACATAGCTAAGTTAAAATAGTTGATGAACATAAAAGAAAAATGCATATCTAAAAATGCTAAAGAAAACAAATAATTACTAGCTACCTGACGATTACGCTGGAAATAGTAATATACATTTTTTTGTGGCTCTATTGTATTCCACTAAAGTTCAGAGATTATTTTGAATTTGACTACTCATCAGTTTTGTTTATGTGGTTATCAAGTTATTTGTCTCGAATACTTATAAGATACAAGTAAATGAATAATTTGTTTTCTATTTATCATGGCTACTCTTCTTTATCTGTCTGTCCGACAAAGGTTGTAATTATTTTAATGCAACACCTACTCATCAATATGTCAAAAACTTTAAAATGTAAATTTAATCATTTTGCCCTAAAATGAATTTGTTTCCAAATAGAAATAAATGGGTACATTGTCGTTAAAATGTTCTTGTTGTACCTACTAACTTTAAAGAAATCGAATTTGCAAAATATTTAGTGGGACTTTAAAACACTGAAATATTTTGCTCGTAGTTTTAAAATTAAAACAAAAAGAAATAAATGATTGAACGAATATTACTGAGAACCTTATTGTGTTGTTGTGTTATTGTTAAAAAAAAAATTCCCGATGTTAATGTCATACATTGTATGTACGTGTATTGAATCGTCACATAAGTATTCATTTAAAATATTTAAAAATTCATACCAGTAGATTATGATGTTTCGCAAAACATAAAAATATCTACATTTGCTGCAAAAATCTATTGCATGACCATATTCCAACTGTATTGTAAATTTAAAAAATTTTTTTAGTATCAAACATAATTAAATAACTAGGTATTTCTTAATACAACAAAAAAAATGTTGCATGCCAAAATCAAGTGAAATATGTGAGATATAAATAAAAGTTTGCCAGTTAACATATATACCAATAATGTTCATTTTCTCGTTATAAAACCCTACCAAATAATAGATGGGCGGCAAAAGTAAGTTTGTACACATCCGGCCGAACTCCTCAGCAAGGCTTCCACCCTGCAGTGTGGTGGCGTTCTTCAAACCCATAGATCTGGTAACAGCGCTTTAGATTTACTCCACCGGTACATGTCACAGTCTACATATATACGAAAACCAGCTGGTGCTATGTAACAGGAGGTAGAATCATTTCAAACACATTTTCAACTTTTGCATAATAAAAATATAGTAATATATCTAATAATAAATTCTTGTTTAGCTTCAAAATAAATAAATAAAACTTGTGTATGTGTCGCGTCGCCGCCGCCATCGCCCGCCGCCGCCCTCGTGCCGTTCGCCCGGATCCCGCCGCCGCCGCCCGCGTCCCGTCGCCGCCGCCCATGTCCCGCCGCCGCCCGCGTCCCGCCGCCACCCGCCCTCCCGCCGCGTTCGCGTACCGCTAGGATTTCAGAAGGTGAAAGCGCTAGCATTTAGACCAGCAATGGACCAGCGAAGATTTATGACCCGCTTGGATTTGAGACCCGCTAGGATTTACCACACCTCGAATACTTAAGGACCGCTACTAATTAAGGGTAATTAATTATCGATTAAATCTCATTTAATATTCACGCTAATGATTAAAACCCTCTAATAATTAATTCCCCATTCTAAAAAAGTATACAAAATTGCAATTGCCATTGTATCGTGCTTGTGCCCCTTTATAGGTGTTCCGAATAATCATTTAAGAAGTGAAAGCGCTAGTCTTTTAAACCCGCTAGTATTTTACACCGCTTGGATTTACACGCACCCCGAATAACCCTTGAGCGAGGGAAGTATCGGCATTTATGACCGCTAGGATTTCGGAAGGTGAAAGCGCTAGCATTTTGACCAGCAATGGACCAGCGAAGAATTACGACCCGCTTGGATTTGAGACCCGCTAGGATTTACCATACCTCGAATACTTAAGGACCGCTACTAATTAAGGGTAATTAATTATCGATTAAATCTCATTTAATATTCACGATAATGATTAAACCCTCTAATAAATTAATTCCCGAATCTAATTAAGGCCTAAACACACTTATTAAACATATTCCCATAATTAAAATCGAATTTAATCGATAATTAATTATGCATTAATTAACTCTAATTACTAGCGGTCCTTAATTACTAGCGGGTCTCAAATCCTAGCGGTTTTTTCAAGGTCGCTCAAATCCTAGCGGTTTTTCAAGGTCACACTAATGGGTCGCTGTTACTACTGTCGTGGGTGTATGGAGGTTCGGCCTAGTACTTTATTGTAAGAAATTTAAGACCATTAAAGTGTTAAAAACATTACAACCTGTTTTCTTTACTCTCTTTTGTTCGTGTTTAGTAAAATATATAGGTTATTTCGACAGAACTTTCCTCGCCCCTGAAGCGACCCACCAAATTGTGCTTGTTTGAAAAATCATAAAAAAATTTTGGGATTTTTGTTCTCTGATAACCTCTATAAAGTAAAAACCAGTGATTTGCAATTTTTTGAGCTGTTAAGTTTAAATTTTTCAGTTTTTTTTTCAATTTTCCAACTTTTGACTTTTCAATTTTTAGATTTTGCAATTTTTCGTAACGGTTTTTTATTTTCTTTATTTTTTAAATGAATCGACTTTTCAATGGTTCCATTTTATAATTTTTTGTTTTTTTAATTTGAATCTTTTCATTTTCTCGTTTCTTCAATTTTTCCCTTTGCGATTTTTCAATTTTTCATTCATTTTCGTCACCTTTTAGATTTTGCAGTTTTTCGGTTTAAAATTTCTCGAGTTTTAAATTTTTTATTTTTCAGTTTTTCGATTTTTTCTTCAAATTTTCGATTTTCAATATTTCGTTTCGGTTTATTATGTTTTTGTTTTCAATTTTTCGGCTTTTCAATTTCTGATCTCATAATTTTTCTTTTTTTCAATGTGATATTTTTCAACTTTTGGAATTTTCAGTTTTTCATTTCTTCAAATTTCAGTTTGCAATTTTTCTATTTTTCATTTTAAATATGTAATTATGATAATAATAATCATCTCACTTTTCAATTTTACGCTTTCAGAATTTTTCCATTTTTCAGTTACTGGATTTTTTAAAACTTATTAGACTATTCGACTTTTCAATTTTTCATTTCTATTTACCATCTGCAACTTTTCGTTTCAGTTCTTTATTTTCTGAAATTTTTCAATTTTTTGTTTTTCAAAGTTCTGATTTTATAATTTTTCATTTTGAATGTGAAATTTTTCAATTTTTAGATTTTTCAATTTTTCGTTTCTCCAATTTTTATTTTTTTTAAATTTTCATTTTAATGTAATAATAACCAAAAAGTTAAAAAACTGTGTCTTTGTTCAATTTAAAAATTTTAGACTTTTTCCATTTTTCAGTTATTGGATTTTAAAACTTGTTCGATTATTCCCTTTCAATTTCTCATTTCTATTTTTGATCTGCTACTTTTCGTTTTTCAATGTTCTGATTTTATCATTTTTCTGTTTGCAATGTCAAATTTTCCAATTTTTCAATTTTTCTTATTCTCAACTTTTTATTTTTTTTTAGTTTTCATCATTTTAATGTAAAAATAACTAAAAATAAAAAAAAACTTTTTCTTCTTCGATATAACAATTTTATAATTTTTCTGATTAATAGACTTTCAATTTTTCACTTCTATTTTCGATCTGCAACTTTTCGTTTTTCAATCTTCTGATTTTATCATTTTTCTGTTTGCAATGTCAAATTTTCCAATTTTTGAATTTTTCAATTTTTCTTATTCTCAATTTTTGATTTTTTTAGTTTTCATCATTTTAATGTAAAAATAACTAAAAATTAAAAAAAAAATTTTTTCTTCTTCGATATAACAATTTTACAATTTTTCTGTTTAATAGACTTTCAATTTTTCGATTTTTAATTTTTCAGTTCCTTTTCAGAATTTTTGGGTTTTCATCAGTTTTTTCAATTTTTAAGTTCCTCGATTTTCAATGTTTCAATTTTTAGTTTTTCGATTTTTCAACAAAGATGAAAAAATTGCAAAATTGTAAAACCGTAAAATTGAAAAAACGAAGAAGTATAAAATGAAAAATTTGAAAAATCTAAAAATTGGAAATCAAAACATGGAAAACTGAATATAAGAAAAATTCAAAAATCGAAAGATTAAAACTTTCAAATCGAAAAAGATTGCGATTACATTGTGTACATTCTATTTATATTACAAAATAATAAGATTGGCAGAAAAATACGTACTATGAAAGATTAATCTGACAAGATTACGATCGAAACAAATACTTCAATTAAATTAAAATATTTCAACACATTTTAAAAACACTCAAATTATGTCAATCCCAGATTTTCTCTGATGAAACCTGCTTTTCACTGCAATATTTATATATTTTGATGATGAAACCGATTATTTTTAAAATCTAAAAATTGGAAAATCAGATAATTGTAAAATCGAAAAAAAACACAAAATTTAAAAATCCATAAACTGCGAAATTATCACATTGAAAAAACAAAAACTTGATAAAATGAAACTGAAAATTGTGAAAAATTACAAATCAACAAACTGGAAAGTCGAAACAATGAAATTCGGGTAATTGAAAAATCAAATTTGAACAACTCAAAAAACGAGGAATTATAAAATTGAAAATTGAAAAATTGGAAGGATACTTTCAAAAACGGAAAATTGTATGTAGATAATGAAGCTTGAAGAATTTTAATGGAAACCTTGAAAATAAAAATTAGAAAACTGAAAAATTGTAAAATTAAAAAATTGAAAAATTGCTTAATTGTAAGCTCGCAAGATTTATTAAACTGTAAAAAGGAAAAATTAATAAATTAGTAAATTAAAAAATCCAACAATTGAAAAATGCAAAATCGAAACTTTGAAAAATTTGATAAGTGAAACATCAAAAATTGAATAATTGAAAGGACGAAAAATTTTAAAAACGAAGAATCATAAAATTGAAAATTGATTAATTAAATACGAATAATTGACAAATTCTAAAATTGTAGAAATGGAAAATTGAAAAATCAAAAAAGTTTAAAATCGAAAAATCAAAATCAAAAACTTGAAAAAGTTTAACTGAAATTTGAACAATTAGAAATTAAAAAATTGAAAATTTGTAAAATTACAAAACTGAAAAATTAGTGAATGCAAAATCGAAAATTTTTAAATCGTAAAAATTGCAATTGTTAAATTTTTTAAATTTCAATTTCTTCAAATTTCGATTTGCAATTTTTCTAGTTTTCATTTTAATGTAATAAGTAGAATTAAAAAAAATCTTTTTCAGTTTAAGGATTTTAGAATTTTTCCAGTTTTCGGTTACTGGATTTTAACATTTTTCATTTAATCGCCTTTCACTTTTTCGGGTTTTAATTTTTCGATCTTCCAATGTTACAGTTTTTCGACTTCACAATTTTTCGATTTTAGAATTTTTGAGTTTTCCAATTTTTTCGATTCAATTCATTTTTTGTTCTTTCCAGCTTTTGGATTCATCAGTTTTTTCAACTTTTAAGTTCCTCGATTTTCAATGTTTCAATTTTTAGTTTTTCGATTTTTCAACATTTCGAATCAAAAAGATGGAAAAATTGCTAAATTGTAAAACTGTAAAATTGAAAAATCGACAATAAAAAACGAAGAAGTATAAAATGAAAAATTTGAAAAATCTAAAAATTGGAAATCAAGAACAAGAAAAACTGAAGATAAGAAAAATTCAAAATCGAAAGATTAAAACTTTAAAATCGAAAAAAATTGCGAATACATTATGTACATTCTATTTATACTACAAAGCAATCAGAAAAAAATACGTACTATGAAAGATTAGTCTGACAAGATTACAATCGAAACAAATACTTCAATTAAATTAAAATATTTCAACCAATTTTAAAAACACTCAAATTATGTCAATCCCAGATTTTCTCTGATGCAACTCGGTTTTCATTGCAATATTTATGATGATAAAACCGAAAATTGAAAAATTAATTCCTTAAAAATTGGAAAATCAGATAATTGTAAAATCGAAAAAAAACCACAAAATTTAAAAATTCATAAACTGAGAAATCGGAAAACTCAAGAATAAAAAACTGAAAAATCGACAAATTTTAAAATCGAAAAATTGAAGAGTCGAAAAATGAAAAATCGTAAAACTGAAACACTGGAAAATTGAGAAACTGAAAAATGAAAACTCGAGAAATCGAAAATTTGAATAATCGAGACATTGAAGAACCGAAAAATTGAAAAATCCTAAAATTGAAATATTGAAAAGTTGAACTGAAGTCGAAAAATTGAAAATCCAGAAACTGAAAAATCCAAAAACTGAAATATGGAAAAATTCCGAAATCGTGGGACGAAAAATTAAGAATTCGACAAGCCGAAATATCAAAAACTTGAAAAAATGCAAACGAAAATTTTGGAAAATTACAAATCAACAAACTGGAAAGTCAAAACAATGAAATTAGAGTAACTGAAAAATCAAAAATTGAGTAACTGAGAAAACAAAGAATTATAAAAATGAAAATTGAAAAATTAAAATACTATTTTAAAATGGAAAAATTGGAAGGATACTTTCCAAAACGGAAAATTGTATGTGAATCATGAAGCTTGAGGAATTTTAATGGAAACCTTGAAAATAAAAATTAGAAAATTGAAAAATTGTAAAATAAAAAATTGAAAAATTGCTTAATTATAAGCTCGCAAGATTTATTAAACTGTAAAAAGGAAAAATTAATAAATTAGTAAATTAAAAAATCCAATAATTGAAAAATAAAAAATCGAAACATGAAAAAATTCGGGAATTCCAAAACCGAAAAATTGAAAAATCGAGAAATTGGAAAATCTGATAAGTGAAACATCAAAAATTGAATAACTGAAAAGACGAAAAATTTTAAAAACGAAGGATCATAAAATTGAAAATTGAGAAATTGATTAATTAAAAACGAATAATTGACAAATTCCGAAAATTGTAGAAATGGAAAATTGAAAAATCAAAAAAGTGTAAAATCGAATGTAAAAATATTAAATCTAAAAATCAAAAACTTGAAAAATTTTAACTGAAATCTGAACATTAAAACATTGCAAATTTGTAAAATTACAAAACTGAAAAATTAGTTGAATGTAAAGTCGAAAAATTTTTAAATTGTAAAATTGCAATTGTTAAATTTTTTAAATTTCAGTTTCTTCAAATTTTCATTTGGAATTTTTCTAGTTTTCATTTTAATGTAATGACTAAGAGTTCAATTTTTCGATTTCAGAATTTTTGGATTTTCAAATTTTTCGATTGAATTCGTTTTTTCTTCTTTCCAATTTTTCGATTCATCAGTTTTTTCAATTTTTAAGTTCCTCGATTATAAGGTTTTCAATGTTTCAATTTTTTAACATTTCGATTTAAAAAGATGGAAACATTGTAAAATTGAAAAATCGACAACGAAAAAACGAAGAAGTATAAAATGAAAAATTTGAAAAATCTAAAAACTGGAAATCAAAACATGAAAAACTGAATAAAAGAAAAATTCAAAAATCGAAAGATCAAAACTTAAACATCGAAAAAGATTGCGATTAGATTGTGTACAATATATTTATATTACAAAACAACAAGATTGGCAAAAAATACGTACTATAAAAGATTAGTCTGACAAGATTACAATCGAAACAAATACTTCAATTAAATTAAAAAATTTCAACACGTTTTAAAAACACTCAAATTATGTCAATCTTAGATTTCCTCTGATGAAACTTGCTTTTGACTGCAATATTTAGATATTTTTTCAATGTGAAATTTTTCAGTTTTTGAATTTTTCAATTTTTCTATTATCAACTCTTCAATTTGTCAATTTTAGATTTTTCAAATTTTCGATTTTCCACGTTTTCATTTTAATGTAATGATTACAAAAAAATGGACAAAACGAAATAATGATATTCGGATAATTGAAAAATTAATTCTGGAAAACTGGAAAATCAGATAATTGTAAAATCGAAAAACTACAAAATTTAAAAATTCAAAAACTGCGAAATTATACAATGGAAAAATCAAAAACTTGATAAATTGAAAATGAAAATTTTGAAAAAATACAAATCAACAAACTGGAAAGTCGAAACAATGAATTGAAAAATCAAACTGAATAACTGAAAAAAAGAAGAATTATAAAATTGAAAATTGAAAAATTAAAATACTAGTTTAAAATGGAAAATTTGGAAAATTGGATGGATACCTTTAAAAACGGAAAATTGTATGTAAACAATGACGCTGAAAAATAAAAAACTTGAAGAATTGTAATGGAAATTTTGAAATTTAAAAATCAGAAAACTGAAAAATTGTAAAATTACAAAATTGGTTAATTGTAAACTCGCAAGATTCATTAAACTGTAAAAACGAAAAACTGCAAAATTATTAACTAAAAAATGGAACAATTGAAAAATGAAAAATCGAAACATTGAAAAATTCAGGAATTCCAAAATCGAAAAATTGAAAAATCGAGAATTTGGAAAATTTTAACTGAAATTTGACATTAAAAAATTGCAAATTTGTAAAATTACAAAACTGAAAAATTAGTTGAATGTAAAATTGTAAAATTTTTAAATTGAAAAAATTGTTAATTTTTTTTAATTTCAGTTTCTTCAAATTTTCATTTACAATTTTTCTAGTTTTCGTTTTAATATAATAACTAAGAATTAAAAAAAATCTTTTTCAGTATACGGATTTTAGAATTTTTTCAGTTATTGGATTTTAACACTTTTCATTTAATTTAATTTTCGACTTCACAATTTTATTTTTCGATTTTAGAATGTTTGGGTTTTCCAATTTTTTCAATTCAATTCATTTTTTTTTCTTTCCAATTTTTCGATTCATTAGTTTTTCCAATTTGTAAGTTTCTCGATTTTCCACTTTTTCAATTTTGCAATTTTTCGTTTTTTTCAATTTTTTCTTAACTTTCGAAAAATTTGAACTTGCAAAAATAAATCGAAAAATTGAATAATGGAAAGAGCAAAAAATCCAGAGATCGAAAAAAGGAAATGTCGAGAAATTAAAGGATCAAAATATGGAAAAATTTCAAAACTGACATATTAAAAAATATAAAATCTAACAAAAATTGTAACATCTCAAAATTGAAACTTCGAAAAATTGAGAAATTGAAAAATTGGACAATTGAAGAATCAAAAAGCTGAGAAGCCCAAAACTGAAATATCGAAAAATTGAGAAATCGAAAGTTGAAAAATGGAGAAATATAAAAATCAAGAAGTTTAAAAATTGAACAATAGAAAAATGAAAATAGGCCAAATTCGATAAATTTAAAAATTGGAAAATTCAAAAATCGCGAAACTGACACGTCAAAAATCGAAACATCGAAATCTGGATAAATGTAGGAAAGCAAAAATTGAAAAATCAAAAAATTTAAACACCGAAAAATTGAAAAATCGCAAAACCAAACATTTTAGAATTCGAAAAAAAATTTTTAAAACGAGAAGTCGAACAATCGAAAGATCGAGAAGTCAATAAAATATTATTTTTCAGTTATTGGATTTTAAAACTTATTCGATTATTCGACATTTCAATTTTTCGGTTCTTCAATTTTTAATTTGTATTTACGATCTGCAACTTTTCATTTACGTTCTTTCTTTTCTTACTTTTTTGCAATTTTTCGGTCTTTCAATGTTCTGATTTTATTTAATTTTTAAACTTTTCAATTTTTCGTTTTCTCAGTTTTCATTTTAATGTAATAAAAACTAAAAATTAAAAAAAAAACTTTCTTTTTTGATTTAACAATTTTAGAATTTTTCCATTTAATCGACTTTCAATTTTTCGATTTTTAAGATTTTTGGGTTTTCCAATTTTTCGATTCGTCAATTTTTTTAATTTTTAAGTTCCCCGATTATAAGGTTTTCAATGTTTCAATTTTTCGTTTCGTCAGTCCTTCGATTTTCAATTTTTGGATTTTCAACTTTTTCGGTTTTGCAATTTTTGGTTTTTTCTGAATTTTTAGTTTTTCGATTTTTCAACATTTCGAATTATACTAAGTTGAAAAAATAACTGAAAAAACGAAGAATTATAAAATTGAAAATTGAAAAATTGGAAGGATACTTTCAAAAACGGAAAATTGTATGTAGATAACGAAGCTTGAAGAATGTTAATGGAAATCTTGAAAATAAAAATTAGAAAATTGTAAAATTGTAAAATTAAAAAATTCAAAATTTGCTTAATTGTAAGCTCGCAAGATTTATTAAACTGTAAAAAGGAAAAATTAATAAATTAGTAAATTAAAAAATCCAACAATTGAAAAATGAAAAATCGAAACATTGAAAAATTCTGGAATTCCAAAACCGAAAAATTGAAAAATCGAGAATTTGGAAAATTTGATAAGTGAAACATCAAAAATTGAATAATTGAAAGGACGAAAGATTTTAAAAACGAAGAATCATAAAATTGAAAATTGAGAAATTGATTAATTAAATAATACGAATAATTGACAAATTCGAAAAATCAAAAACTTGAAAATGTTAACTGAAATTTGAACAATTACATTAAAAAATTGAAAATTTGTAAAATTACGAAACTTGCAATTGTTAAATTTTTTAAATTTCAGTTTCTTCAAATTTTGATTTGCAATTTTTCTAGTTTCCATTTTAATGTAATAACTAAGAATTAAAAAAAAATTTTCAGTTTTCGGTTACTAGATTTTAACACTTTTCATTTAATCGGCTTTCGCTTTCTCGATTTTTAATTTTTCATTTCCTCGATTTTTAATTTTTCGATCTTCGAATGTTCCAGTTTTTCGACTTCACAATTTTTCTATTTTAGAATTTTTGAGTTTTCCAATTTTTTCAATTAAATTCATTTTTTCTTCTTTCCAACTTTTGGATTCATCAGTTTTTTGAACTTTTAAGTTCCCCGATTTTCAATGTTTCAGTTTTTAGTTTTTCAATTTTGCAACATTTCGAATTAAAAAGATGGAAAAATTGCAAAATTGTAAAACTGTAAAATTGAAAAATCGACAACGAAAAAACGACGAAGTATAAAATGAAAAATTTGAAAAATCTAAAAATTGGAAACAAGAACAAGAAAAACTGAAGATAAGAAAAATTCAAAATCGAAAGATTAAAACTTTAAAATCGAAAAAGATTGCAAATACATGTGTACATTCTATTTATATCACAAAACAATAAAAAAAAAATACGTACTATGAAAGATTAGTCTGACAAGATTACAATCGAAACAAATACTTTAATTAAATTAAAATATTTCAACACATTTTAAAAGCACTCAAATTATGTCAATCCCAGATTTTCTCTGATGAAACTTGCTTTCCACTGCAATATTTATACATTTTGATGATGAAACCGAAAATTGAAAAATTAATTCCTTAAAAATTGCGCAAATATAATCCTGAAAATCACATTATTTTGAAAATATAAAAATTGAAAAATCTGATAATTGTAAAATCGAAAAAAACTACAAAATTTAAAAATTGCGAAATTATCAAATTGAAAAATTAAAAACTTGAAAAAATGAAAAATTTTGAAAAATTACAAATCAACAAACTGGAAAGTCGAAACAATGAAATTAGGGTAATTGAAAAATCAAAAATTGAATAACTGAAAAAACGAATAATTGACAAATTCGAAAATTGTAGAAATGGAAAATTGAAAAATCAAAAAAGTGTAAAAACGAAAAATTGTAAAAATATTAAATCGAAAAATCAAAAACTTGAAAAATTTTAACCGAAGTTTGACATTAATAAATTGCAAATTTGTAAAATTAAAAAACTGAAAAATTAGTTGAATGTAAAATCGAAAAATTTTTAAATTGTAAAAATTGCAATTCTTAAATTTTTTAAATTTCAGTTTCTTCAAATTTTCATTTGCAATTTTTCTAGTTTTCATTTTAATGTAATGACTAAGAATTAAAAAAAAAATTTTTCAGTTTAAGGATTTTAGAATTTTTCCAGTTTTCGGTTATTGGATTTTAACACTTTTCATTTAATTTAATTTTCGACTTCACAATTTTGTTTTTCGATTTTAGAATTTTTTGGTTTTTGCAATTTTTTCAATTCAATTCGTTTTTTTTCTTTCCAATTTTTCGATTCATTAGTTTTTCCAATTTGTAAATTTCTCGATTTTCCACTTTTTCAATTTCGCAATTTTTCGTTTTTACCAATTTTGCGATTTTTTTTTCTAATTTTTTAGTTTTTCAATTTATAATTTTTCGATTATTTAACATTTTGAATCGAAAAGATGGAAAAATTGTAAAATTGAAAAGTCAAAAATGAAAGAACGAAGACGTATAAAATGAAAAATTTGGGAAATCTAAAATTGGAATTCAAAAACATGAAAAATAGAAGATAAGCAAAATTGACAAACTTAAAAATCACTAGAAAATCGAGGAATTTGACAAATCAAGGATTGAAAAATTGAATAAACGAAAAATTCTAAGATCAAAAGAAAAAAATTAAAGAATCCGGAAAAATAAAAATCAAGCACTTTAAAAATTGACGAAACGAGAAATTTAAAAAATTGGAGGTCGAGAAATTGAGAAATTGAAAAGATTAATGTTGAAAAAACGAAAAATTATGAAATCAAAACATTGAAAAATGCTAATTTTGGAAAATGAAAGAAAATGGAAAAACAAAAAATTATGAAATCAAAAAATAATAAGTTTGATTGTGTAATACAATTTTGATTCTTTTTCCAAAAATCTGGATATCTAGGGTGAAAACTCAACACGATTACTATATTATTATTAATAGCTTAGGAAAGAAGTGTCTTAAATTTTTCGAAATTAATACTATTGACAAATAGTCAAGTTACGCAACGATAAATTTTGCAAAATTTTTATAAAAGCCACAAACAACAAACAATACACTAAGACACACAAACAAGAACAAGGAAAAAATCGAAACGTAACGTCTGAAGATCTTAATCTTTGAAAAACTTGTGAAACGCCTAGACTGATAGTAATTATCATCACAAAAACATTTTTTCCGCCTATATATACCTCATTTTTGAAAACACAAAGTCAAACGAGTCCCACAAGATGAAAACCGTGCCAATAATCGCCTTCACAGTTTTTGCTTTCAATTGCCAAGCAAAAACCCTACACCTCTCCGACGAATTCATAAAATCCATCAACACCAACCAAAAAACCTGGACCGCCGGACGAAACTTCCCTGAAGATACACCTCTAGAAGATTTGAAACGTCTTGTCGGAACTCTCCAAAATCCAAATATTGATACCACCCCGAAAAAAATCCACGACGTGATTCCAGACGACATTCCAGAGTCTTTCGACGGTAGAACATTTTGGACACAATGCGAGTCCCTCAACGACATCCGGAACCAAGGCAACTGTGGTTCTTGCTGGGTAAGCAAACCCCATTGTCAAAAACGTACTAACTAAGAACCACAGGCATTTGGTGCTGTGGAAGCCATCACCGACAGAACCTGCATTAGTTCCAACGGTCGTACCAAAATCAAGTTCTCTCCAGAAGATCTTCTAACTTGTTGTAGCTCCTGTGGGAGCTGTAGCGGCGGCTTTGTGGGTCAAGCGTGGACTTATTGGGTCGAAAACGGACTTGTGTCGGGCGGAGATTACAATTCGAACGAAGTAAGTGTCAAGAAGTTGGTCAAAAAGGTACATTTTTGGGTTTAAGGGGTGTCAACCGTACCAGGAAGACCCGTTCGAAAATGGGGTCACACCTGGATGTTCTACCACTTGTTTGAATACTGATTATAACACGTCGTATGTTGACGATAAGTACTATGGTGGTGATCACTATATGCTAGCGTTGCCAAAAGTAGACCAAATCCAGACCGAGATTTGGCAAAATGGTCCAGTGGAGGTCACTTATACGGTCTATGAAGACTTCTATAGCTACAAATCAGGTATGACGAAGGTACATTTTCGTGCTTGGTCTTTGGTATAACGGGTTTTAGGTGTCTATGTTCATACGTCGGGAGCCACAGTTGGTCTACACGCCGTCAAAATCATTGGCTGGGGTATTGACAATGGAACTCAGTACTGGCTGGTGGCCAACTCGTGGGGAACCACATGGGGCGATTTGGGCGGATTTTTCAAGATACTAAGAGGCGAAGATCATTGTGGAATCGAACGTTGGGTCTATGGCGGCATGCCAAAATTATAATCATGGTTAAAAATAAACATTAAGCAACTAATTAAAACATTATCTTCAATCTTGGAAAAAACATACTTATTGACAACTCTATTGAAATGATTAGCTATCGTGTGAAAATCTAAGTAATTACGCCACTTTAGACATTATCAAACCTATATAACACCGCAACTTTTCCAATCCTGGCAGTTGTATACCAACAACCTTTTTCTTAACCAAAATGACTTTCATACCAAAAATCGTTCTATTTTTCGCCCTTTCGTCACTCTGTCTGGCGAAAGTCGACATTCTCTCGGACGACTTCATATCGTCAATCAACGCCAAGCAAAGCACTTGGATCGCCGGACGTAACTTCCCTGAAGACACTCCACCAGAAAAGCTGAAACGTCTTGCCGGAAGCATCCGTCCCTCCGGAGACGAAAAAATTCCCCTGAAGGTACACAAAGTGGTACCTGAAGCTATCCCCGAGACGTTCGACGGTCGAACATACTGGTCACAATGCGAGTCTTTGAAGAACATTCGAGACCAAGGCAACTGCGGCTCTTGTTGGGTAAGAATACAAATTGTAGTACCTCGGTACTGATATTTCAGCGCAGGCTTTCGGTGGTGTTGAAGCCATCACAGACCGAATCTGTATCGCTTCCAATGGCGCTGTCAAGTTCAAAGCTTCACCTGAAGACGTTTTGACGTGTTGTGGAGAGGCAATGTGTGGGAGCTGCGACGGAGGTACGATTAGTGGTACTTGGCAGTACTGGGTTGAAAGCGGGCTGGTTTCTGGCGGCGATTACAACTCGAACGAGGTAAGAAAGACGTTTCGCAATGCATTAAGTACCTAAAGATTTTTTTGGAAACAGGGTTGCCAACCGTACCAAGCGGATCCTTTCAAAGACAACGTGACCCCCGCTTGTTCTAAGACCTGTCTGAATAGCAACTACGGCACCTCTTACAGTGCGGATAAACACTACGGGAAAAGTCATTACCGAGTTTCCAATGACGTTCAACAAATTCAAACCGAGATTATGCAGGGAGGGCCGGTGGAGGTACATATGATGGTTTACGAAGACTTTTACAGTTACAAATCTGGTAAGCAGGTTAAATGAGGATTTCTTGTTGTGGTGACTGATGAGATTTGATTAGGTGTTTATAGACACACGTCTGGAGATGAATCTGGTGGGCACGCTGTGAAAATTATCGGATGGGGCACCGAGAACGGAACTCCGTATTGGTTGATCGCTAATTCGTGGGGCAGCAGCTGGGCCGATTTGGACGGGTTTTTCAAAATTGTGAGAGGGGAGAATCATTGCGATGTTGAGACGTTTATCTACGCTGGGGAACCTAAGCTGTAATTGTTTTCTTAACTAACAATATTGTATTATTTATAAATAAAAATTTTCTTAAAAAAAAACACAATTTCGCGATTCAGAATTGAATTGAATCCCAAGTTCCTGGACCTAACATATAGCTAAGGTTTTTAGGATATTTTGTTCCTTACTCTCAAAAAAATTGTATCTAACAAAATATTTACAAAAAAAAAAAAAAATACAGAGTGGTCCGAAACTACCAACTCTCACATTGACAATATGAAATATTATTTAAAGTGGATACCAATGGGAAAAAATGCTTTTCAAAAAATCGAAATTTCCGGAAATCGAACAATCGCAAAATTGAAACAACGGAATCTCGATAAAACGACAAATAGTGAAATCAAAAATATTTTTAAATTGAAAAATTGCGGAATCAAAAAATTGAAAAACGAGAATTTGAAAAATCCCACAACTGGAATGTCGAAATTGAAAAAATGAAAAAGTGAAACATCGAAAAATTGGAAAAACGAAAAAAATTGACACATCGAAATAGCCCAAATTCGATAAATAGAATATTCAAAAATTCAAAAATTGGGAAACTGAACACCTGAAAAATCGAAACATCGAAATCTCGATAAACAGAGAAATGCAAAGATTGAAGAATATAAAAAATCGACAAAGTAAAAAATTGAGAAATCGAGAAGTCGAAAAACTGAAAAATAGAGAAATTGAAATCCAAAAAACTTTCGAAAAATTTGAATTTGCAAAAATAAATCGAAAAATTGAATAATCGAAAGAGCAAAAAATCCAGAGATCGAAAAAAGGAAAAGTCGAGAAAATAAAGGATCAAAATATGGAAAAATTTCAAAACTGAAATATTAAAAAAATATAAAATCTAACAAAAATTGTAACATCTCAAAATTGAAACTTCGAAAAATTGAGAAATTGAAAAATTGGACAATTGAAGAATCAAAAAGCTGAAAAGCCCAAAACTGAAATATCGAAAAATTGAGAAATCGAAAGTTGAAAAATAGAGAAATATAAAAATCAAGAAGTTGAAAAATTGAACAATAGAAAAATGAAAATAGCCCAAATTCGATAAATTCAAAAATTGAAAAATTCAAAAATCGCGAAACTGACACGTCAAAAATCGAAACATCGAAATCTGGATAAATGGAGAAAAGCAAAAAATGAAAAATCGCAAAACCAAACATTTCAGAAATCGAAAAAAATTTTTAAAATGAGAAGTCGTACAATCGAAAGATCGAGAAGTCAATACAATATTAAAAAATCTAAAGATGAAAAATATAGAATTTTTATATTTTGAAGAATTGAAATATCGAAAAATTCCAAAACTGAAATATCGAAAAATTCGGTAAACCGAAAACTCCAAAAATTGTATAATCTAAGAAAAATTGGAAAAATGGAGGAAAAATTGAAAAATCCCAAAACTGAAATATCGAAAAATTGAGAACTCGAAAGTTAATAAGCTGAAAAATGGAAACAGAAAACTCAAAATAGCCCAAATTCGATAAAGCGAAAAATTGAAAAATCCAAAAATCTAAAAAACAAAAAGTGGAAAAATTAATGTCGGTAAAACGAAAACTCCAAAAAGTGAAAAATGTACGAAAAACTAAACATTCCAGAACTAAAAACCGAGACATTGAACAAGTGAAAAATCGAACAAAAATTTAAAAACGAGAAGTCGAAAAAACGAATGATATAGAAGTCAATACATCAAAAAATCGAAAAAGTAAAAATTCGCAAAATCGAGAATTCGAAAACTTGAAAAATAGGAATAGAAACACCAAAAATCTAAAATTTAAAAAATCGAAAAATTGAGTAATCGAAAAAACAAAAAATCTAGAAATCAAAAAACGAAAAGTCAAAAAATTGATCGAAATATCCAAAAATTCCAAAACTGCAATAAGAAAAAATGATAAGTCAGTAAACTGAAAACTCAAAAAAGTGGAAAATCGAAAAAAATTGGAACATCCCAAACTGAAACTTCGAAAACTCGAGAAACTGAAAACCTGAAGAATCAAAAAAAACTGCAAAATCCCAAAATATAAACATCGAAAAATTGAGAAATCGAAAGTTGAAAAATCGGCAATAGAAAAGTCGAGAAGTTGAAAAATAGAAAAATCGAAAGAGCCCAAATTCGTTAAAACGAAACATCGAAAAAGTGAAAAATCGAGAAATACATAGAACTGAAAACTGGAAAAATCAAAAAATTGAAAAATCGGGAAATTGAACAAGTGAAAAATCGAAACGTCGAAATCATGATAAATGGAGAAATCCAAAAATTGAAAAATCAAAAAATTTAAACACCGAAAAACTGAAAAATCGAAAAATTAAAAATTTAAGAAATCGAACAAAAATTTAAAAACGAGAAGTCGAAAAAACGAATGATATATAAGTTAATACATCACAAAATTGAAAAATAGAGGAATTGAAACACCAAAAATCTAAAATTTAAAAAATCGAAAAATTGAGTAATCGAAAAAGTAAAAAATCCAGAAATCGAAAAACGAAAAGTCAAAAAATTGATCGAAATAATGAAAAATTGCAAAAGGAAAAACTGATAAGTCGGTAAACTTAAAACTCAAAAAACTGGAAAATCGAAAAAAATTGGAACATCCCAAACTGAAACTTCGAAAAATGGAGAAACTGAAAACCTGAAGATTCAAAAAATTGGAATATCCCAAAACAGAAATATCGAAAACTCGAGAAATCGAAATTTGAAAAATCGAGAAATAGAAAAGTCGGAATGTTGAAAATTTGAAAAATAGAGAAATCGAAGTAGCCCAAATTCGATAAATTGAAACATGAGAAAATTAAAAATCGGGAAATTGAACAACTGAAAGATTGAAACATCGAAATCTATTAATAGAGAAATCCAAAAATGGAAAAATCAAAAAATTTAAGCATCGAAAAATTGAAAACGCGAGAAAAATCTAAAATCAAAAAAATCAAAAAATTGAATAATCAAAAAATATAAAAATCGAAAAAACGGATAGTCGAAATATAGAAAAACTCCAAAACTGAAATATCGAAAAATTGATGAGTCGGTAAATCGAAAACTCAAAAAATTGAGACATCGAAGAAAAATCCCAAAAGGGAAATATCGAAAAATTGAGAAATCGAAAGTTGAAATCCATGGGAAATTGGACAAATGAAAAAACGAAACATCGACATCTATTAATAGGAAAATATAAAAATGGCAAAATAAAAAAATTTAAACATCGAAAAATTGAAAAAGCGAGAAATCGATCCACCAAAAACTTGAAAAATTGAAAAAACAGAAGGTCGAAATATTGAAAACTCAAAAAATTGACATATCGAAGAAAAATTGAAAAATCCCAAAATTCAAATATCGAAATTTCGAAAAATTGAAAAACTGTTATATAATTTTGTTTTTTTTTTTGCAAAAATCCCGGCGTCTAAGGTAAAAATTGAAGATAGGTTCATAAACCAAAAATTCAGGTTTATATTACTTTTTAACATTTAAATAACATGTATTAGACAAAATTCTAAGATTTCAAAGCTTTCGATTTTGCAATTTCAAAGTTAAATTGTAAAATAGTATAAAATTAAAAAGCATTCACAAATAAATCAAAATTATTGAGCAGATCAAAGAATTGTAACAATAATTCAACAAAATTTTTAGTGCAAAGATAATATTGTTAAAAAAAACCTTGACTAAAGTAAAACAAAATTGTTGAGATATTTATAAGTTGATTATTTATCCACGAAAGATCACTATCTAAATGAGCACAATTGTATCTAAGAAGTATTTACAAATAAAAATATACAGGCTGGACCGAATTTTCCAACACTCCAGTTAACGCATCAGAATAATTGCACCAATTTAAGTGGATTGACAACCATTATTATTATTATTATTATTCGTACTAGCTCCATTCAATTAATTGCTCTATCGACATCACACCCAAATTTACGTACAACATATCACCAACCTTAACTTCCAGACATTCTGTATATAATTAGTAATCACCCATACTGATCAAATGACATCATTTATTTTGAAAAATTGTATAAATGTTATCAAATCAATCACGAATAACTTTTAGACTTTCCCACTTGACTTATACTTCCAAACGACTATATAACAGAAAATTTTGCCAAGTACTGCCAGTCTTCCTCTACCAAGCCAAGTGTATAAAGATGGATCTGAAAAAGACTAAACGTGAATCCTTAAAGCACCTTTGGAGCCAAGCGGTTTTGGATCTTGTTGGGTAAGACCATGAAAGAATTTAAACCCAATACTGGATTTACTGGATGGGGTACTGAAAATGGAACTCCGTACTGTTTGATTGCTAATCGTGGGTCTGTGGGGACCACCCAAACGATAATACATTTATTTGAGGAAAAACTGAGTCAACTTATTGTAGTTTGAAGACATTCAACGATCTAAAAACTTGATTAAAATAGAACAAAATAGTTGAGATATATACAAGTTGTTTATTTATCCAGGAAAGATCACTATCGTACAGATCATACGCAATTTGATCAAACAATTGTATCACGTCACTACGTACTTAGAAAAACTATACAGCTTGGATTGAAACTTACAACCCCTAAAATATCATACCAGAATATTTACACTGTTGTAATACTGAGTACATTAAGTAGTACCGTATTCACAGCAGCTACATTCTCTGATTTATTTACACCACCATTGGACTGGGTAAGACCATGAGAGAATTTAAGACCCGTAATTAAAGAACGTAATCAAACGGCGCAGTCAAATTCAAGGCTTGCTGCGGTACTAACGTGTGCGGAACTTGTGGTAAAGGGTACGTCGATCAAGCGTGGAAGTACTGGGTTGATCATGGTCTGGTTTCGGGAGGAGATCACAACTCCAACGAAGTAAGTACTACTGGTACCACTTTTCTTATACGACGGTTTTTGAACAAGGGTGGTCTACCGTACCTTGACACCAACTCTCACGCCTGTCAGACGTCTTGTACGAACACCAACTACACCAAGTCATACCGTGCGGACAAACACTACGGAAAAGAGTACTACAGACTGTCGAACGCAGTGGAACAAATTCAAACCGAAATTATGAATCATGGACCGGTGGAAGTTACCTTTACGGTGTACACTGATTTTTACAACTACAAGTCGGGTAAGAGGGTACTTTGGAGTTTGTTGTTGTAGTAATGGAGGGTTTAGGGGTTTATGTACACACTTCTGGATACGCTAATGAAGGACATGCTGTCAAAGTTATTGGATGGGGTACCGAAAATAACACCCCGTATTGGCTGATTGCTAACTCGTGGGGCACCGGATGGGGTGACTTGGGAGGATTTTTCAAAAGACTGAGAGGCCAGAACCATTGTGGGATTGAATCGGTGGTGTACGGTGGTACGCCGGTAAGGTACTACGGGTAGAGCACACATTGTGTCAATTTGTAGTTTCAGGAGATTAAATAAAAACATTTTTTGATCAGTATGGTTATCTTAAGTTATCGTATTATCGTTATCTAATCTTAAAAACAAAGAAAAAATTGACTGATACTCATGACCACTACAGTACGAAAAAAGTAGTCTACCGTTCCCGTTTGTCCGTCTGTCTCTGTCGTCTGTTTCAATTTTTATTAGACACATCTCCGAAATTATTATTGTCACATTTTGTATGTATATTAGGAATGTCATATTGATGGTAAAACGCTAACCAAAATTTGACTAATCAACCACCAATGGGATCATATATTTTTTTAAATTTATAAATTAATATACTCCTGGACCGTGTTAAGTTTTCACCTTTCACATCCAGATTTTTGTAAAAAAAAAATTAAATTTTTTGACATCACAGTTTTTTGTTTTTCCATTTTTTTCGACTTTATAATTTTTTCATATCACAATTTTTCGTTTTTTCAATTTATTTCGTTTTACAATTTTTCCATTGATCAATGTTTCGGTTTGATAATTTTTCGTATTTTCAACTTCAATTCTTTCAATTTTTAAATTTCTTGTGTTCCAAATTTTTCAATTTTTCCTTTCTTCAATTTTTCAAGTTTATCTGTATTTTGTATCAAAATTTTTCGTTTTTTCATTTCCTTTTTCAACGTTTCTTTCGATTGTATAATTTTTCGTTTATTCAATTTTTCATATTTTCAATCTTCGCAATTTTTGGATTTCCAGTTATCAGAATTTCTGATTTCTTTAATTTTCAATATTTCGACTTTATAAATACATATGTACTTTGTTTTTCCGATTTTTAAGTTTTTCAATTTTTAGTTTTTCGTTTTTTCATTTTTGATTTTTCGAATTCAAAATTTTACAATTTTTTTTTTGGAGTCGAAAAGTTGAAAAAACTGGAAACACAAAAATCGCATAATCGAAAAACTGAAGAAACAAAAAATTGAAACACTGAAAAAGTAAAAATCCGGAAAATTAGTGAATCGAAAAATTGGAAAACTCAAAAAATTATAGAATCGTCAAAATTGTATGTAAGGTCGAAAACTTTAAAAATTAAATATCAAGAAACTAAAAAAATGAAAAAGTTTTAATTAAACAATTCAAAAATGAGAAAATTCTAAAACAGTGGAACTGAAACTAGAAAAATTGCAAATCAAAAATTGAAGAAACAAAAAATTGAAAAATCGGGAAACTGAAAAACCTAAAATTGACAACACGAAAAATTATAAAATCCGAACATTGAAAAACTGAATTTTAAAATTGAACAAAATTAATAAATCGAAAAATCGGAAAACTGGAAAATCGGAACTGAACAACCGAAAAATCTTGAGAAATCGAAAGAATAAAAAATTAAAAAATCTCAAACCGAAAATTCCGAATTTAATATTTTAAAATTGGAAAAATTAAATAGAAAAGTCTAAGAATTGAAAAATCGAGGAATCGAAAAACAAATACTTTAAAAAATCAAAAAATTGAAAAATCCCAAAAATGACATACGAAAAATCGAAAACTTGCGAGCGCCAAAAATTGGAAAATTGAAAAAAACTGAAAAATCGAAAAACCGAAAAACTGAGAAATCGAAAAATCGAAACATGGAGAAATCGAGAAAATGAAAAATCGGAAAATTGAAATAGCCCAAAATCGAAAAACTAATAGTGAAAAATAATTGAAAAATTTAAAATTTATGAAAAATTGAAAAACTGGGAAACTGAAAAATTGAAAAATCGAAATCTGAATGATTCCAGATTTCGAGAAATTGAAAAATTGAAAATCGAAAAATTGAAAAAAATTGAAAAATCCAAAAACCGAAAAATCGAAAAATCAAAAAATTAAAAATTTTAAAAGCCACAAATTAAAAAATCTAAAACCGAAATCGAAAAATCCGGCAATTGAAAAACCGAGAGGTCGTGAAATCGAAAATTCGAAAAATTGGAATATTAAAAACTTTAAAAATCAGGGAATTAAGACAAAAAATCGTAAAATCGAAAATTTATAATCGAAATAAATCGAAAGATTGAAATAATGAAATATCCCAAAAGAGATATACTGAGAAATCCTGAAATTGAAAAATCGAAAACGCAAAAAACTGAAAAATTGAAAAAATCTAAAAATGTGAAATTTAAGAAATCGACAAATCAAAAAAACAAAGAGCTGAAATATCAAAAAAACAAGAAATCCTGAAACTAAAAAATCGCCAAACTGAATTCTCGAGGAATTAGGAAATCGAAAACTCGAAAATTCGAAAAATCAAAAAACCAAAAAATTGAAAATCTAAACAGAAAAGATTGAGAAATTGAAAAAGCCCAAAATTGGAAAATTAATAGTCAAAAAACTGAAAGTATTAAACTCGGGAAATTGAAGAATAGATACATCGAAACATCAAAAAATCTTGAAAAGTCGAGAAATCAATAAAAAAATCAATTTCACTGCAATTTTTCGTTTTCTCATTTTTTCAAATTATTGATTTTTATTTCTTATGTTCCCGATTTTTAAATTTTCTCGATTTAATGTCACAATTTTTCGTTTCTTCATTTCCTTTATTTTCTCAAAGTTTCTTTCGAATTTATGAATTTTGGTTTATTCAAACTTTCAAATTTTTTAATATTTCAATTTTGCAATTTTTGATTTCCAGTTATCCGATTTTCCGATTTCTTTAGTTTTCAATATTTCCACACATATTTCGTTCTTTTTTTTTCAAATTTTAAATTTCTCAATTTTTAATCCATCGATTTTAGAATTTTTCGTTTCTTCAATTTTTCAAATTCTTGATTTGCATTTTTTAGATTTTTCAAAGTTTTCATTTTATACATTTTCGTTTTTCCATTTTTGATTTTTCAATTTTACAATGCGCTTTTTCCTTTTTTTTATTCGAAAATTTGAAGTCGAAAAATTAAAAATCAAAACAAAAAATCGGAAAAATCTGAAAAATCTAAAAACCGAAAAAAGTAAAATTGCAAATTCCGAAAATTGGAAAACCCAAAAATTGTAGAATCGAAAAATTATATAATCGCCAAAATTATAAAGTCAAAAAATTGTAACGCTGAAAGACTGAAAAATTGAAGAATTAAATGTCAAGAAACCGAAAAATTAAAATCAAAAAATTAAAAATTGAAAAAGGAAAAAATCGAAAAATTTGAAAAATGAAAAACTGAAAACTCGTACAATTGCAAATCGAAAAATTAAAAAATCTAAAAATGTCAAATTTAAGAAATCGAAAAATTCAAAAACCGAAAAACTAAAATATCAAAAAAACGAGAAATACACAAACTGAAAAATCTCCAAATTGAATTCTCGAAAAATTGGGAAATCGAAAAATTGAAAAATCAAAACATCGAAAATCAATTTGAAAAATCAAAAAACCAAGAAATCGAAAAACAGAAAGAAACATCAAGAATCGAAACAGAAAATACAGAGAAATTGAAAAAGCCCAAAATTGAAAAATTAATAGTAGAAAAACTGAAAATTTTAAAATTCAACAAGATCAATAAATCGAAAAATCGGAAAACTGAAAACTCGGGAAATTGAACAACAGAAAAATCGAAACATGAAATCTTGAAAAATTGATTTGCAATTTTTCAATTTTCAATTTTTCGGTTCCTCAATTTTTCAAGTCCTTGATTTTTATTTTTCATTTTTCCGATTTTTTAATTTTCTCGATTTCATATCACAATTTTTCGTTTTTTATTTCCTTTACTTCCTTTAGTTCCTTATTTTAGAATTTTTCGTTTCTTCAATTTTTCAAATTCTTGATTTGCATATTTTAGAATTTTCGAAGCTTTCATTTTATACATTTTCATTTTTGGTTTCTGATTTTTCAATTTTAGAATTTTGCAACTTTTCCGTTTCTTTATTCGAAAAGTTGCAAAGTCGAAAAATTAAAAATCGAAAAACAAAAAATCGGAAAAATTTGAAAAATCTAAAAACTGAAAAAATAAAATTGCAAATTCCGAAAATTGGAAAACCCAAAAACGGTAGAATCGAAAAATTATATATAACTGTAAAAATTAAAAAGTCAAAAAACTGTAACACTCAAAAAAATTGAAGAATTGAATATCAAGATATTGAAAAATTAAAAATCAAAAAATTAAAAATTGAAAAATGGAAAAATCGAAAAATTTGAAAAAAGAAAAACTGCAAACTTGTAAAATTGCAAAATATGAAAAACTGGAAAATTGGAAACTCGAGAAACAACAAAATATAGACGACAGAACGTCACCTGTGGTACTACTTAACAATGGTACGACCTTCATCGACAAACCTTCCCTTCATTATCAGAGCGATCTCCACGTACTCAACATTACAATAAAACTGACATTGTTTCAAAAACCACAAAGAACACCTTCAAGAACCACCACTGGTACCACCCGTATATAAACCCCAGTACTCGCGTCAATCCCCAGTTTCAAACCCACTTTCAAAAAATGAAGACCAATTTAGTCATAATAGTGTCCACTCTGACAATGTGTCTGGCCACCAGAGACATCTTCTCCGAATTATTTATCAACTATATCAACTTGAAACAAACGTCTTGGATCGCTGGGCTAAATTTCCCTCAAGACACACCTGTAGAGGTACTACAGCGTCGAAATGGAGCTCGTCTGGACGAAGACTTCTACAACAACCTCGAGGTTAAAGTCCACAATATCACAGACGAAATTCCGGAACAGTTTGATAGTCGTACCAAGTGGCCACAGTGCGAGTCCTTGGCAAGTATAAGAGATCAAGGACATTGTGGTTCGTGTTGGGTAAGTACCACGTCTTGTGTCTTTATTTTTTCATTTGTCTATGGTAATTAATAGGCATTCGGGGCTGCGGCAGCCATGACCGATCGACTCTGCATTGCCACCAATGGTACCACCAAATTCCAATTTTCACCCGAAGATTTACTATCGTGTTGTACAGATTGTGGCAATGGGTGTGATGGGGGCTACTCGAGTAGAGCTTGGAGCTACTGGGTCGATAATGGTGTGGTTTCAGGAGGGGACTACAACTCAAACTCTGTAAGTCACCAGTTAAAAAAAAACGTGTTACAATGGTACTACGGAATTACAGGGCTGTCAACCCTACTCCAAAGCACCCTACGAAAAGAGCGCAACCCCTCAATGTACCACCACGTGCCTCAACACCCACTACCCAACTTCATATTCAGAAGACAAACACTATGGTAGTACCAATTACAAAATCGAGCAAGATGTTCAACAAATTCAAGCGGAGATCATGACCAGTGGACCAGTTCAAGCCAGTTATGCGGTTTTTGACGACTTCTACAATTACAAGTCAGGTGAGGTACCACCAGAGGGAACAAGTCGGTTCTGATACGTTTTGCAGGTGTCTATCAACACACAATTGGGGAACAATCTGGTCATCACGCTGTCAAGATCGTGGGTTGGGGGGTCGAAAATGGTATTCCGTATTGGTTGGTGGCCAACTCGTGGGGCGTCAAATGGGGGCATCTGGGTGGGTTTTTTAAGATTCTGAGAGGAGAAAATCACTGCGGGATCGAACAAAACATCCTTGGTGGAGAACCGAAAGTATAGGAGCGTTGTTATTATTATTATTATTGTTATTATTATTTCGTATTTTTTGCCTTTGTAGCCCTAAATGTAGACAATTAAGGAATGTTTTTTCTATTTAATTATTTAGAAATAAAAAATTCAACAAAATTTACAAGTACTATAGCTGTGAGGGTATTAGGCTTCTCCGCCTCCTCTCTGCGGGTTCTCATAATCAAACACGGCTGTGTCGCCCAGTTCATCGCCACCTATCTTTCGGGCATAATTAAACCAAACACTAAGCCCGTCCCTTACCTTTCTTAATCTCGTTATTGTTGTTTATTTTGTCGATTCGCCGTAATCCCGAGCCATAAACTACCAACTTTACAACAATAATCTTTCGGTGAACGACGCTAATAAAGCGGAGAAATTCGCGCGAATTAGCAGGGCCCAAGCAAATGTCAACCACTTTTCCCGCAAGCCGGGTGCGTGGGCCCAGGTACCGTAAAAACTGGCACATCTGTGGCCGAATGACAGACAATTCGGGAGATTTCGGCTTTATCTTATCGCGTTTGGAAACAAAAGCAAGAAAATGCGTCGCAATTTAATCGAAGGTCACTGAACCACCAATCAAGCGACATATCACGGCAGACATGGCGTGCACATTGCACCAGTCTGGTTCGATCCTCCATTAGGAGGAAGCGGGGAAGTGCAGTCGGGTTTACGACGCGCCGTTTCCGAGAGGAGCGTAGTTATATGTAAAATGAATTATGAATCGGGGCGTCGCAGGGTGGGATGCAGCGGGAACAAGTGGCCGAAATTGTTGAAATTGGTCGGGGTTGTTTCGACGGAACTTCCCTCGTTCTTGGAGGTGGCTCCACAAATTTCGCTTCTTTGAAAAATGGTTATAAAAATTGTTTGCGATTTTTTTGACTTGAATTTTTCAATTCGTCAATTTAGATTTTATCCGATTGCAATTTTTCGCGTTTTTAAGTTAACATTTCTGTTTTTCAATTTTCAAACTATGAATGTTTCAGTATTTAGATTTTGCAATCTCTCGATTTGAGTTTCTCGAGTTTTCAATTTTTCGACTTGCAATTTTTCGTTTCCGTTTTTTATTTTCTTTATTATTTCAATTAATAGATTTTTCAATGTTCCGGTTTTATTATTTTTTGTGTTTTCAATTTTTAATTTTTCAGTTTTCCACTTTTTTAATTTTTCGATTTACTTGTTTTGAATTTTTCCTTTTTTCTTGTTTGTTCAATTTTCTCTTCGTTTTCATTTTCAAACCTTTCAGTTCTTCCATTTTCCAACCCCTCTAGATGTTTCAAGCTTGAGATTTTGGAATTTTTTGATCTTTCCATTTTTCATGTCTTCAATTTTTCGATTTGTAATTTTTCAATTCTTCATTTTTTTTCTTCAATTTTACATGATTTTTCTTTTTAAATTTTTCAGTTTTAATCGATTTTACAAATTCTGTATGTTTGAATTTTTGGATTTTGCAATTTACAATTTTCAACTTTTCAATTTTCCGGTTTTTAAGGTACTAATTTTTTAATTTCTTTTAAATGTGAAATTTTTCAATTTTAGGATTTTTCCATTTTTCGTATTTTCCGTTTTTCTAGTTTTCATTTTAAATATATAATAATAATAATAATTTTTTAAATATTCCACTTTTCCAATTTTACGAATTTAAAATTTTTCAGTTTTTTTAAACTTTTTCATTCATTCGACTTTTCCATTTTTCTTTTCTTCAATGTGAAATTTTTCAACTTTTGTATTTTCGAGATTTTCGACTTGCAGTTTTTGGATTTTTCATTTTTCATTTTTTCAATTTTAGATTTGCATTTTTCTAGTTATCATTTAAAAAAATCATGATTTTTAAAATGTCTTTTTTTCAATTTTACGATTTTAGAATTTTTCCACTTTTGAATTTTTGGATTTTAAAGTTTTTTCATTTATTCGACTTTTCAATTTTCCATTTCTTCAAATTTTCGATTTACGATTTTTCGTTTCGGTTTATTCTTTCAGTTCTACATGACTCCGACTTTTCTTCATAAAGTTTTCAGTCTTTGTCGACTTTCCAAATTTTGGATGTTGAATTTTTGGTTTTGCAATTTTTTCGATTTACAATTTTACGAGTTTTCAATTTTTAAATTATCAAATTTCGACTTTTCAATTTTTCTATTTGCAATTTTTTGTTTCAGTTTTGTTTTTTTTTTATTTTTTTCCATTTTCTTTTTAAATTTTTCAGTTTTAGTCGATTTACCAAATTTTGGGTGTTTGAATTTTTCGATTTTGCAATTTTTTTGATTTACGGCAGGAATTTTTTATTTTTAAATTATCAATTTTCGACTTTTCACTTTTTCGGTTGACGAAGTTTTTGTTTCAGTTTTTTTTATTTCCTTTATTTTTTTTCAATTCCGGCTTTCAAGGTATTAATTTTAAATTTTTCTTTTTTAAATAAGAAATTTTTCAATATTTGGATTTTTCAGTATTTCGATTTGCAATCTTTAGATTTTTAATTTTTCATTTTTCAATTTTTGATTTGCAATTTTTCTAGTTTTCATTTTAAATATATATGTAATAATAACAATTTTTTAAATACTTCACTTTTTCAGTTTTACAAATTTAGAACTTTTCCATTTTTCAATTATCGGATTTTAAACCTTTTTCATTTTTTCATCTTTTCAATTTTTCTATTTTTCAACGTTCTGATTTTATAATTTTTTGTTTTCTCAATTTCAATTTGTTCAATTTTTCGTTTCTTCAATTTTTCGATTTGCAATATTTTTGTCATTTTTCTTCATTTTACGATATGCAACTTTTTGAGTTTTCATTCTTCTATTTTTCAGCTTTTCGATTTTCCTACCTTTGGATGTTTCAATTCGAAGGTAATTTTTCCATTTTTCGACTTCCATTTTTAATATTTTCAATTTTTCGATTTGTAATTTTTCGTTCCGGCTTTTATTTTCTTTATTTTTTTCAATGTTGTGGTTTTATAAGTTTTTTTTTATTAAATGCGAAATTATTCGATTTTCAACTTTTCATTTTTTTTCTTTAATTTTACATGACTTTTCTTTTTAAATTTTTCAGTTTTAGTCGATTTTCCAAATTTTGGGTGTTTGAATTTTTCGATTTTGCAATTTTTTTTATTTAAGTCAGGAATTTTTTATTTTTAAATTATCAATTTTCGACATTTCACTTTTTCGGTTGGCGAAGTTTTTGTTTCAGTTTTTTTTAATTCCTTTATTTTTTTTCAATTCCGGCTTTCAAGGTATTAATTTTAAATTTTTCTTTTTTAAATGAGAAATTTTTCAATTTTTGGATTTTTCAGTATTTCGATTTGCAATCTTTAGACCCGATTTACAGAAAGCGAAGTTAAAGTTAATTCGCGATTAACTTTTAACTGAGGTCCGTTGCCAGGTAACGCGGATATTTTAACCAATCACGGGGATATTTTAACCAATCACGGACTCATATTCCACATTTTAATTCTCTGTTAAACTAATCGAGGATTAAATATTTAACTCGCTGTTTTATAAACCGGCCCTTAGATTTTTAATTTTTCATTTTTCAATTTTTGATTTGCAATTTTTCTAGTTTTCATTTTAAATACATATGTAATAATAATATTTTTTTAAATACTTCACTTTTTCAGTTTTACAAATTTAGAACTTTTCCATTTTTCAATTATCAGATTTTAAATCTTTCATTTATTCAAGTTTTCAATTTTTCGATTTTTCAACGTTCTGATTCTATAATTTTTTGTTTTTCCAACTTCAATTGCTCAATTTTTCGTTTCTTTAATTTTTCGATTTGCAATTTTTTTTGTCATTTTTGTTCATTTTACGATATGCAACTTTTTGAGTTTTCATTTTTCTATTTTTCAGTTTTTCGATTTTCCTACGTTTTTTCGATTTTCAAGCTACTATTTTTAAACTTTTCTTTTTTAAATGTGAAAATTTTCATTTTTGGATTTTTCAGTTGCATGATTTTTCAATTTTTCGTTTTTTCATTTTTTGATTTGCAAATTTTCTAGTTTTCATTTTAAATACATATTATGTAATAATACTTCTTTAAATACTTCACTCTTTCAGTTTTACAGATTTAGAACTTTTTCATTTTTCAATTATCGGATTTTGAACGCTTTTCATTTATTCAAGTTTTCAATTTTTCGATTTTTCAACGTTCTGATTCTCTAATTTTTTGTTTTTTTAATTTCAATTTGTTCAATTTTTCGTCTCTTCAATTTTTCGATTTGCAATTTTTGTTCATTTTACGATATGCAACTTTTTGAGTTTTCATTTTTCTATTTTTCAGTTTTTCGATTTTCCAACGTTTGGATGTTTCAATTGGTTTTTCGTTTTTCGACTTCCATTTTTCATGTTTTCAATTTTTCCATTTGTAATTTTTCGTTCCAGTTTTTATTTTCTTTATTTTTTTCAATTTTCCAGTTTTCAATGTTCTGGTTTTATAAGTTTTCTTTTATTAACTGCGAAATTTTTCGATTTTCAACTTTTCATTTTTTTTTTCTTTAATTTAAAAAGAAAAGTCATGTATTTTCTTCGATTTAGGTCAGGAACTTTTTATTTTTAAATTATCAATTTTCGACTTTTCACTTTTTCGGTTGGCAAGTTTTTCTTTCAGTTTTTTATTTTCTTTTTTTTATTCCGGTTTTCAAGGCATTAATTTTAAATTTTTCTTTTTTAAATTTTAGATTTTTCAATTCTTCAAATTTTCAATTTACAATTTTCCGTTTCGGTTTATTTTCTTTACTTTTACAATTTTTGGATTTTTCAGTGTTCCGAAATTATGTCTTTTGTTTTTAAGATTGTCAGTTTTTCGATTTTCCAACGTTTGGATGTTTCAGTCAATTCTTAATTTTTCAATTTATTGATTTTTCAATTTTTCACATTTTTGATTCGCAATTTTTCTAGTTTTCATTTTAAATGTGTAATAATAATTATAATTAAAAAATCCTTTTTCAATAAACTGTACTATTTTAGAATTTTCCCATTTTTAAAATAATTGATTTTAACTTTTTCATTTACTCGATTTTCCAGTTGTTCGATTCTTAGTTTTTTATTTTTAGTTTTTTAATCTCTCGATATTTAATTTTTTAATTTTTCGATCTCTCAAGTTACACTTTTTGGACTCTTGACGATTCTATAATTTTCCGATTTTACAATTTTTGGTTTTTTTAATTTTTCGATTCGATTCGTTTTCTTCTTTCGATTCATTGATTTTTTTCGATTGTTAGTTTTTCAATTTTTCATTTCGTCAATTCTTCGATTTTCAATTTTTGGATTTGGAAATTTTCCGTTTTTCAGTTTTTCGATATTTCCATTTTTATTTTTACGTTTTTTTCAATTTTTGTCGATATTTAAACTTTTGGAATAAAAAATATGGAAAAATTGCAAAATTGTAAAATTGAAAAATGAAAGACGAAAAAATATATATAGAATGAAAACTTTGAAAAATCTAAAATTGGGAATTCAAGAACTTGAAAAACTGAAGAAACAAAAAAATCAAAAAACGAAAAATTAAAAATTGAGAATCCTAAAAAATTCGAAAGAGTACAAAATCGAAAAAACGAAGTATAAAAGCGAAATTTTGATAATTACAGAAATCAGAAAATCGGATAACTGGAGCTCTAAAAATTACATTGAATTTGAGGAAAATTGAGGAATTCAAATATCGAAGATTGAAAATTTGAAAAAACAATAAATTGTCATATAAAATGAGAAAATGGGAATAAAAAAATCGGGAAAATGAAAATCAAAAATCAAGGATTTGAAAAACTATGGAAACGAAAAATTGAAAAATCAAAAAATCGAAAAATTGAAAAATCCCTAAACTGAAACATCGGAAAACTGAAAAATCGAAACATTTAAAAATAGAAAATTTGATTAATGGGATAACCACAAACAAAGTCAAAGCGTCGAAAAATCGAGAAATTAAGAAATCGAAAATCTATACACGTCATAAATTGAGAATTTGAAACTTCAAAAAATCGAGAAATCGAAATAAAAAAATCGATTAAAAATTTAGAAATTGAAAAAATACAAAAATCGAATAATAACGAAAAATTTAAGTGTAATATTAATAATAACAGTATTGTATTCTCAAATTTTCGGGATGTGATTTATTTATTAGACAAAATTCTGAGATGACGTCATCAATTTTTTGGGAGGGGATAATCGAATAAATTTTGATTAACGATTTACCACGATTACGATAACCTTAAAATGTTCGCAAAATCTCAGTGTTCGGTTTTGCAGTTTCAGAGTTAAATTGCAAACTGTTATACAGGCTTGATTTCTGTAAAAAATCTGGATGTCTAGGGTGACAACTCAAAACGGATTCATAGATCACAAGTACAGGAATATCTTATTTCATAAAATAAAAAAACATATTATTGTTTAGAGTCAGGGAGTAAAATGAGCATTTGGTTGTCCAAAAAATACTATTATTCGGGTTGATCCTGTGGCGTCGCCTCGAAGCGGTGGCGATCAATCGAAAACAAAGGACCCATTTACGCATTTGCGAATTTAGTTAGCTCTGTTTGACTCCAATATCAACAAGAAATTTGGCGTGCTATTGGAATCGCGATCCGCGTTTACACGCTTTTCAACAATTTGATCCAGGATGCCAGAGCCCACACAAAATCATTCCTATTAATATGATTGCAATCCTAAAAATACGTCTTAGACGAAAACAAAATATTTTCTGGAAGGTTACGAGGAGTTCGGTAAACAGCGCAAATTAGCACCGCCGCTATTGATAAAAGACTGTTCACCTCGCAATTACGGCCGTTTGTTTCCCCATTTAATTATACGTGTGCTGTAACAAAGACAAGAAATAGCTCCGTATGTAAGGTCAACGGAAAGCTGGCACTAGCACGAGCGCTAAAAATACGCACTTCGAGAAGCACAAAGTGGCGAGTTATCGCCGCTCAAACCACGAGTTTCTTTTCATTCGATTCATGAACAAAATAAAATGTAAATATTTTTCCGTCAGCGTTCGCTATCTTTATTGTGATCTTCTTTACGACTTAAATCAATGGAGTGTTAGACGCGTACAATGAGCGAACGTCGAGCCGACACAAAAATATTGGTTAATTTAACGTTACAAAAGTGTTTTTGCTAGAACGGTCCCTCGTGCACAAAATAAAATATTATCGAGACGCTCTTTGACGACACGAACACAATGGAATCTTTCTTGTGCAATTGTACCCAATAATGCAAAGCTGCAAAAAGCACTCGAATAAGACGTTACAAAAAGAACTGAAGTAAACACGCAAGCCGGAGTCGCGAGCTTTGCGAATGTATTTCAAAAGCTCTGGTATTTTTATATGGTTGTGCTGTGTCGTAATCACATAACAAACTATAAAAACGTCCACGATTATATCGCAGTTGCTATCCACACGAACTATGCGTTGCATTTGTTTTTCCAGCTCATAATCTAATTATGTTATGTTTATGTGAAGTGCATGTGTCGTGAAAAAATATACTTGCCGTAAAAATTAACACAGACGGGAGCGCATAAAAAGTCCCACACGGCAGACAGCAGAACAGAATTTGACTACGTACACAAAAACTAACACTCTCTCTTTGGAGCTACAACCAACGCCGTTCACAAAATTTTCACATATTTCAATCTAGTGATTACGCATTTATTTATCAGTTCAAAAGTTAAATCCACAAACCCGTAAAAACTGTTTTTTGATTCATACGCAACATGTAAGTTTTAAAATTATATAAAATTATCCGTTCATAATTCCATAGCAAACCCCCAAATACCTAAGTTACACAACGTTGCAACAACATTGTCTCAACTACAATAAATTGATTAAATATTAGTACTAGAGAATATCCGCAACCTCTGATTCAATAATCGTCTTTAAAAACACCGCTAAATATTGACATTATTAACAAGGCAAAACACACGTGATAATTCCCACCTGGAAATTACGAAATGACCATAAGCAGGACGAAATATTGCGAAATTCTCAGTTTCCGGTGCGACCGAAAAGCAAACTTTGGAATTTTTGTGAAGAATTCGAAAATAATTCTCGTTTACTCAAATTTCTTCGTTCACATCATCAAATAAGTCCAGCACAACAATTTTAATCAAACTTGGGGGTAATTGATATCAGAAAAAATTGGTCTCAGGTTATTTAAAAAAAAAACTTCACCCCAAAAGTAGAGTCCAAAAAAATCATTTGAAAAATTACAAAAAAAAATATTATTTTTGTTTTCTCTATTAAGCAAAAACCAATGGCGCCAAATTTATTTAAAACAGACAACCAACGGGATAAATTTTTCTAATAATGGAAAAATCTAAAAACCGAAAATTTGAAAAACCAAACTTTCAAAAAGCGAAAAATCGAAAAACCGAAAATCGAAATCCGAAAAGACCAAAAATCCAAGGATCGAGCGATCGAAACATCAAAAAATCGAAAAATTGCAAAATACAGAAATTAAAAAATTCCCAAAATTGAAATGTCGAAAAACTAAAATTCGAAAACTTGAAAAATTGAGAAATCAAAAAATATGAAAGTCAAAAAATTTAAACAATTTAAAAAATGTCGATCAAATTTCAAAAATCGAAAAATTTAAAAAATCGAAAAATCGGTAAATCGAAAAATTGAAAAATGTAAAATTTATGAAATCAAAATACTGAAAAACCAAAAAAAATTTTTAAAAATGGGAAATCGAAAAACTGAAAATTCGAAACATCAAAAAATTGGAAAATCGAAAAACTGAGAAGTATAAAAATCCAAATATCGAGAAATTGAAACAACAAAAAATTTAAAACTTTACAGAAATTTAAAAACAAAACGAAAAATTAAAATATCAAAAACTTAAAAATCCAGAAATTAAAAAGTTGAAAAATTGAGAAATCGAAAACTTAAAAAACAGAGTAACCAAAAAACCGAAAAATCCAAAAATTTTAAAAATTGAAAAACCGAAATGTCGAGAAATCTAAAATTCCAAAAATCAAAAAATTAAAAAAATCGCAAAATCGGGAAATCGAAACCTGAAAAAAAAACCGTAAAATCGAAAAATTTAATACCGAAAAATGTAAAATTTATGAAATCAAAAAACTGAAAAATGAAAAAAATTTATAAAACGGGAATTCGAAAAACGGGAAATCCTAAACACCAAAAAATTGGAAAATCGAAAAACTGAAGTAGAAAAATCCAAATATCAAGAAACTGAAATTTCAAAAATTCAAAACTACAGAAATTCGAAAGAAAACAAAAATTAAGATATCAAAAAACTTAAAAACCGGAAATTGAAACGTTGAAAAATTGGGAATTCGAAAAGTTGAAAAACAGAGCAATCAAAAAATTGAAAAGTCGAAAAATTTTAAAAATTGAAAAACCGAAATGTCGAGAAATCGAAAATTCTAAAAATCAAAAATTTGAAAAAAATCGAAAAATTGGGAAATCGAAACATGAATAAACCGGAAAATCGATAAATGTAAAATTTATGAAATCAAAAAAATGAAAAATCAAAAAAATTTAAAAAACGTGACATTGAAAAACTGAAAATTTGAAACATTAAAAAATTGGAAAATCGAAAAACTGAGAAATAGACAAATCCAAAAATCGAGAAATTGAAACATCAAAAAATGAAAATTTTACAGAAATTAAAAAAAAACGAAAAATTAAGACATCAAAAAATTCAAAAATCCAGAAATTGAAAATTTTCCAAAATTGAAATGTTGAAAAACTGAGAAATCGAAAAATCGAAATGCCGAAAATTTTTAAAAATCGAAAAACCGAAATGTCGAGCAATCGAAACATCCAAAAACCGTAAAATCGAAAAATTGTAAAATTTATGAAATCAAAATACTGAAAAATCAAAAAAAATTTATAAAAGATGGGAAATCAAAAAACTAAAAATTCAAAACATCAAGAAATTGGAAAATCGAAAAACTCAGAAGTAGAAAAATCCAAATATCGAGAAACTGAAATATCAAGAAATTGAAAACTACAGAAATTAAAAAAAAAACGAAAAATTAAAATATGAAAAAACCTAAAAACCAGAAATTGAAACGTTGAAAAATTGGGAATTCGAGAACTTGAAAAACAGAGAAATCAAAAAATTGAAAAGTCGTAAAATTTTAAAAATTGAAAAACCGAAATGTCGAGAAATCGAAAATTCCAAAAATCAAAAAATTAATTAAAAAAATCGAAAAATCGTAAAAGTGAAAAAATTTAAAAAATGGGAAATTGAAAAACTGAAAATTTGAAACATCAAAAAATTGGAAAATCGAAAAACTGAGAAGTAGAAAAATCCAAATATCGAGAAACTGAAACATCACAAAAATAAAAACTACAGAAATTAAAAAAAAAAAACACGAAAAATTAAAATATCAAAAAATTCAAAAATCCAGAGATTGAAACTTTTCTTCCAAAATTGAAATGTTGAAAAACTGAGAAATCAAAAAATCGAAATGCCGAAAATTTTTAAAAATATTAAAAGCGAAATGTCGAGTAATCGAAACATCCAAAAACGGTAAAATCAAAAATTTGTACATACAACTGAAAAATGTAAAATTTACGAAATCAAAAAACTGCAAATAAAAAAAAAAGCGAGGAGAAATCGAGAAAAATCCCGAAACTGAATCGAACTGAAATCGCAGAACTGAAAATTCGAAACATCGAAAAATGGGAAAAGCGAAAAATCGAAAGATCGAGAAATTGAAACAAAAAAGAAAATGTAAAAATCAACAGAAAATTTAAAAAATTGAAAAATTTCAATTTCAAAAAATTGAAAAATCCAGGAACTGAAAAATTTCCGAAATTGAAATACCGAAAAATCAAATGGTTGAAAAATTTTTAAAATAAAAAAACTGGGATATTCAGGAATAGAAAATTAAAAAAAACGAAAAATTGAAATATCGATAAATTTACAAATCGGAAAATCGAAACATCAAAAACTCAAATCGAAAAACTGAATGATGGAAAAATGTAAAATTTAAGAAATCGAAACATAAAAATCGGGGAATTTAAAAAACCCAAAATCGAAAATTTAATAACTGAAAACTAAGACCTGGTTTACGGAACCTCTATTAAATATTTGATTGCGATTCTATTTTTTACACGGCATTAAAGTACCACGTGACCGACTCTACGCCAATCAGACGTCGCTAAACGCCTGGTTAAATGCATAATTAACTTAATCTCAGTCAAAATATTCTATAATCTGGCCATGAAAAACATAAAATTTAACAAAACCGATAATTTGAAAAATCGAAACATTTTGATGAAGCGCAAAATTGAAAATTCGAAAAATCAAATTTTTTCAAAATCACGAAAAATGAAAAATCTAAAATTTAAAAATCCCACAAATCAAGTATCGAAAAATAAACCGAAAAATCGAGAAATAAAAAAGCCCAAAATCGAAAAATTGATAATTCGAAACTGAAAATTTGGGAAATCGAAAAACTGAAAAATTAAAAAAGCGAAACACGGAAAAATTGAAAACTCCAAAAATCGGATATTGTAAAAAAACATAAGATTGAAAAATCTCTAACCAAAAGTCAAAAAAATGAAAGATGGAGAAAAAATCGAAAAATCAAAAATTTAAAATCGAAAAATCGGGAAGCTGAATCAAAAAATGAAAAAGTCGCAAAATTGAAATTTCGGAAAAGTGAAAAATCGAAAAATTAATCAATCAAAAAAGACTGAGAAACCTTCGTTCCTCTTACATGTTATAAGATGTTATTATACAATGCTGTTTTTTTTTTCTAAGAATGTGGATGCCTAGGGTAAAAAATCAAGCGGATTCATAAACGATCAGTATAGGAGTATGTGACTTTATAACATTTAAATAACGGCAATCGGTTCTGCAGTTTCGGAGACAATCAGTCTAATAAAAATCGGCAGACAAACAGAAAGAAACAGAAAACCAATTTTTTCATACTCTCGACGTCATGAAACGTCGAGAAAACACAAAGTAAAAAATCGATCATCGAGTTAATAATTCATAATTGTTTTATAAAAAAAACATGATGATAAAAATAACAGATACGTTTAATTTTACCTAAAGTATTTGAAATAATTTTCCACATAATGAGTAAAGCAAAACAATGAGTAATACAACACTCCTAGATAATCCTTTCTGAAAAATTTGCCACATATTATTCATTACCAAGAAATATTTGTCAGTTGCGCATTTTCGGACGTCTTTTTCCGTACATCATCCAGTCTTTGTTTCTTGGCTTGCAGCAGCCACATCGAGTTCAACGTCCCCACAAGAGCGACATTTTATATTTTAGATCTAAATTCACTGTAATTACCATTTATAATGACAACGTCGTGAAATTTTTGCCCAAAATTAGCTAACCACAAAGATAAATAAAAGCGATCGTTCGTTGACCTCCATCTAACTCGTGTTAGACCACTTCAAAGAAAAAAAATCGCATTATAATCTATAATTGCGCAATTTTTCAACAGTTTTAATCACCACAATATTTTTCGCGTAATAAATCGCCCTCAATGATCGAACTTGAGCCTTCGAAATCGCCCCCCGGAGCCCCCACGCAATAATTACCATTCCAAAGCCCGTCGTCGTTCCTTTCCGCGGCGATAAACGGCAAAAACCGCAAAAGCCTCCTGATAAAAGGCCCCCGCAATAAAACTCCCATTGAGCCTTCTTTACGCTCCCGAAAAAAATTCCGGCGATGGCGGAGGCGCCGGGAAATCCCCACAAAATAAATATATTACCTCGTTTAATATTGAAAACTTCCCTCTCGCGTAAAACATGCGAATTTCATACAGACGCCATAAAAGAACAGCCGTACATCATCGAGCTCCCAGGTGCTGCGACGTCCGTCTGCCCCGGGCGTTCCACAGGTGTCCTCCCCCGATTGCTTCTCGGGGGGAGGAAATCACGATCGGAGGTGCGTTTCCGCGTGGAAACGGTGGCTTTTATGGGGCTAATTCGCGCCCGGTACGAGATACTAATTTACGGGGTGTACTTACAAGTTTCCCATTGCTGTCGGCAGACGAACTCACCACGAGAAAACTCCGTCTAGACTGACGAGTTAGACGCGAACTTAACCTTCGCAGGTAAAATTCGTGTTGTGTTTATTTGACCATCGCGGGATGTACCTGAGGGTAATTATGGGGTGCCTTTGCGAGGGACGGTGTTTGACTTCGACTAAGTCGCACAAAGCTGGGTCGGGATCAAAAGGATCCCGCAAGAGGGCAGTTTGCCCGAAAAATGCAGTCTGGAGTAACGGTGTAATTTGTTTACGGGGATTTTTTGCAACAGAAAGAACGAATTTTCGAAAATTTTATCGTCGTATTATTGCTTTCAGCTCCTCGTGGTGCAAAAAGTTTAATTAAATCTTGACTCTCATAAAATATTTCACGATGGAAGTGCCAGCTATGACTAGGCACGTTTTAGAACGAAATGCACTTTTAAATTAGCATTTACGAGTTCATGACTGAAATGGATTTTATACGCTTTTTCTGGTCTTGTCAGCTGTGTAAATAATTTGACCTTTCGTAATACTAGGTATTAGACACGTTTAAATGCTTCGAAAACTGTGTACTGTGTAGAATATAGTGTAATTTAAAATTTTACAAATTGTAGACAACTTTCCCTCAAATGTTTCAGTGTACTTGTAATTCCAGGATTATTGTTTTTAAAAATGCTTGAGTACTTGAGTAATTGTTCTTTTAGGGAATAATGAATGAGCTAAACCACAATGTTTGTCATTTCGGTTTTAAATTCAGCTAACATAGAGTAACCTAAAATATTGGTTTAACATTATTTAAAAAAAACTTCTCGCCCCTGAAACACAGGCAATAAAACACGTTTAATTTGTTGGATTAATTATAAAATTTTTTTCTTTGAATACCACCTCCGTTAGTACAAAAAGAATCCAAAAGCTCCCAAAATTCTTTACAAATTCTTTCAAAAACAAAACAACGACTACTAAAGTTTTATTTATTTTTTTTTAAGCACAGTTTCTTTCAAATCTTAAAAGAAAAATATTAGGCTGCCCAAGATTTTTCGCATATTAGGGGCTTCTAAAATTCTTTCAAACTATTTCAAAAATTTAACGTCAGGGGTCCCCGCTTTTTTTTACAATTCCCACACTGAATTCCCGAAAAAAAGGAGAAATCCAAAAATTGAAAATTCCAAACATCCAAAAATTGAAAAATCGAAAAACTGAGAAGTCGAAAAATCGAAAAATTGAAACATCAAAAAATTGAAAACTTAACAGGAAACTAAAAAAATCGGAAAATTCCCAAATGTTGAAAAATTGAGAAATCGACAACTTGAAAAATCGAATAGTCTTAAAATTTAAACATCGGAAAATCGAATATCAAAAACTCATAAATCGGAAAATTGGATATTGGAAAAATCTAAAATTTAAGAAATCGAAAAATAGAAACATCGAGAATTCGAAACAAAAGATCGAGAAATAGAAAAAACGAAATTCGGAAAATCGGGAAATTGAAAACGCCCAAAATCGAAAAATTAAGAACTGAAAAACTGAGACCCGGTTTGGGATTAAATTTTTAACACGGCATTAAAATACCACGTGACCGACTCTACGCCAATCAGACGTCGCTAAACTTCGTTAAATGCGTGTTTAACTTATAACAAGTCTCAGTTAAAATATTCTATAAATTGACCCCAAAAAAATTGAAGAAAATCGATAAATTGAAAAATCGAAACATTGAACATTCGAAAAATCACGAGATTATAATATATATACAACCGAGAAGTCAAAAAATCAAAATAAAAAACAAGATACAAAGTTTATTTCAAATCTTAAAAAAAGGTATTAGACTCCCCAAGATTTTTCACATATTAAAAAAACTACATTAGGGGCTTCTAAAATTCTTTCAAAAATATAACGTCAGGGGCCCCACAATTTTGTTTACATTGTTTAAAAATAATATGTAAGATCCCCCGAAGGTTCATTCATATTCTTTAAAAAAGAGACTTATCCACCCCGCCATAATTTTTTAAAAGTCTTTCAAAAACAAATATAAAGGGTTCTCTAAAATTCTTTCACATATTAAAAAAAAAACACACACACACCTAAGGTGCTAAATATTCTATCAGTTTTTCGACAACAAAACACAAAGATTCCCAAAAAATTTTTCAAAATTTTTTAAAAAACAGGACGAGACTCGTTAAGTTCTTTCGTTTTCTTTAAAAAAGACACTAGTAACCACTCTCGCAAGATTCTTCAAAAATCTATTAAATACGCCAAAGGTTCCCAAAATATTTTTACAATTTTTAAAATATAATAATATGTAAAAGCCTCGGATGGTTCTTTCATATCCTTTAAAAAAAACTGAAAACTGTAGTCCCTAAAATTTTTTCAAACTCTCGAAAACAGAACACAGAAGATCTTTAAGGTTCTTTCACATATCTAAAAAGACACAATAAGCTCCCAAAATTCTTCCCGAAATAAAACACCACGCCTCCCCGCCATTTTCAAAAATTTTCTAATAAATAAAAGAGAAGCAGCTTTCTAAGATTCTTTCATATTAAAAAAAAAACACTCAAGGGTGTGTGGGGGAGCCACTTTTGAATTTAATATTATACAGTCTTATCTTGGCAAATACTAACCCCGCCCACACGCCCTTTATTTTCTTAGAGAGTATGCCATTGGCCAAACTCAGTCTCATCTTATCAAGTACTATCTTCATCCTTCCACGCTCTATTTTCTTAGACGGTATGTCATTTGTCAAAGTCAGCCTCTGTTTTCTTAGAGGGTATATCATTCATTCAAAAACACAAAGATTAATTTTTTTTTTAATAAAAAAGCTCTAAAAAAATCATAAGATCAAAATTTAATTATTAATTAATATCATTCAGTCTTATCTGAGCAAGTACTGATCCCGCCCACCCATCCTCTACTTCCTTAAAAGGTATGTGATTTGCCAAAATCAGTATTAACTTACCAAGTACTAGCCCCACCCACCCGCCCTCTATTTTCTTAAAAAATATGTCATCTGCTAAAATCGGTCTTATCTTACACCATGTACTAGCCCCGCTCACCCGCCCTCTATTTTCTTCGAAGTTATGTCATTCGCCAAAATCACTCTTTCAAATTCTTTTAAAAACACAAGATAAAGACTCCTAAAGTCCCTTCAATTTTTTTTTCAAAACCAAAAAAGCCACAAGAAAGGCTCTTTCAAACTCCTTCAGAAATAAAATACCACGGGCTCCCAAAATTGTTTCAAACTTTCTAACAAATGAAAGACAAGGAGCCTTCTAAGATTCTTTCAGATATTAAAAAAATCAAACTTGAGGGTGGCTGGGCGGGGCCACTTTTGAATTTAATATTATTCAGTCTTACCTTTGCAAGTAGTAACCCCGCCCCCCACCCACCCTCTATCTCTTTAGAGGGTTTGTCATTTGGCGAAGTCAGTCTTATCTAACCAAGTTATAGCCCCGCCCATCCGCCCTCTATGTTCTTAAACAATATGTCATCTGCTAAAATCAGTCTTATCTTAGCAAGAACTAACCCCGCCCACCCACCCTCGATTTTCTTGAAGGGTATGTCATTTGCAAAAATCAGTATCATCTTACCAAAATTTTCTAACTAAAAGAGAAGCAGCCTTTTAAAATTCTTTCATATATTAAAAAAAACACTCGGGGTTTGTGGGGAGGCCACTTTTGAATTTAGTGTTATTCAGTCTTATCTTAGCAAATACTAGCCCCGCCCACCCGCCCTTTATTTTCTTAGAGAGTATGTCATTTGCTAAAATCAGTCTTATCTTACCAAGTACTACCCCGCCCACCCTACCTCTATTTCTTTAGAGGGTATGCCATTTGTCAAAGTCAGTATTATCTAACCTAGTACTAGCCCCGCCCACCCGCCCTCTATTTTCTTAGAAGGTATGTCATTCGCCAAAATCATTCTTGCAAATTCTTTTATAAAACCACAAGATAAGGACTTCTAAAGATCCTTTAATTTTTTGTCAAAAACAAAAAAGCCACAAGAAAGTGATAAAACTTTTTCAAACACCTTCAGAAATAAAATACCAGGAGTTCCCAAAATTGTTTCAAATTTTCTAACAAATGAAAGACAAGGAACCTTATAAAATTCTTTCAGAAATTAAAAAAAATCACACCCAAAAGTGGGTGGGCGGGACCACTTTTGAATTTAATATTAATTCAGTCTTATCTTAGCAAGTAATAACGCCGCCCACTCACCCTCTAATTCTTTACAGGGTATGTCATTGGCCAAAGTCATTCTTAACTATCCAAGTACGAGCCCCGCCCACCCGCCCTCTATTTTCTTAAAAAATGTCATCTGCTAAAATCACTCTTATCTTAGCAAGTACTAATCCCGCCCACCCTCCCTCTACTTCCTTAAAAAGTATGTCATTTGCCAAAATCAGTATTATCTTACCAAGTACTAGCCCCGCCCACCCGCCCTTTATTTTCTTAGTGGATATGTCATTCGCCAAAACCACTCTTTCAAATTCTTTTAAAAACACAAGATAAAGACTTCTAAAGAGCCTTTATTTTTTTTTTTCAAAAACAAAAAAGCCACAAGAAAGTCATACAACTTTTTCAAACTCCTTCAGAAATAAAATACCAGGTGTTCCCAAAATTGTTTCAAATTTTCTAACAAATGAAAGACAAGGAGCCTTCTAAGATTCTTTCAGATATTAAAAAATCACACTCGAGGGTGGGTGGGGCCACTTTTGAATTTAATATTATTCAGTCTTACCTTAGCAAGTAATAACCCCGCCCACCCACCCTCTATTTTCTTAAAAAATGTCATCTGCTAAAATCAGTCTTATCTTAGTAAATACTAACCCCGCCCACCCACCCTCGATTTCCTCAAAGGGTATGTCATTTGCCAAAATCAGTATCATCTTACCAAGTACTAGCCCGCCCACCCGCCCTTTATTTCTTAGTGGGTATGCCATTTGCCAAAATCATTCTTTCAAATTCTTTTAAAAACACAAGATAAAGACTCCTAAAGACCTTTAATTTTTTTTTTTCAAAAACAAAAAAGCCACAAGAAAGTCATAAGACTCTTTCTAACTCCTTCAGAAATAAAATACCAGAGGTTCCCAAAATTGTTTCAAATTTTCTAACAAATGAAAGACAATGAGCCTTCTAAGATTCTTTCACATATTAAAAAAAAAACACACGCTTGAGGGTGGGTGGGCGGGGCCACTTTTTAATTTCATATTATTCAGTCTTATCTTAGCAAGTAATAAGTCCGCCCACCCACCCTCTATTTTCTTGGAGGGTATGTCATTTGCCAAAGTGAGTCTTATCTAACCAAGTACTAGCCCCGCCCACCCGCCCTCTATTTTCCTAGGGGGTATGTCATTTGTCAAAAGTGAGTCTTATCTAACCAAGTACTAGCCCTGCCCACCCACCCTCCATTTTCTTAGAGGATATGTCATTCGCCAAAATCACTCTTTCAAATTCTTTTAAAAACACAAGACAAACATCCCTAAAGACCCTTTCATTTTTTTTCAAAAACAAAAAAGCCACATGAAAGTCATAAGACTCTTTCAAACTCCTTCAGAAATAAAATACCAGGGGTTCCCAAAATTGTTTCAAATTTTCTAACAAATGAAAGACAATGAGCCTTCTAAGATCCTTTCAGATATTAAAAAAACACACACACTTGAGGGTGGGTGGGCGGGGCCACTTTTTAATTTCATATTATTCAGTCTTATCTTAGCAAGTAATAAGTCCGCCCACCCACCCTCTATTTTCTTAGGGGGTATGTCACTTGCCAAAGTGAGTCTTATCTAACCAAGTACTAACCCCACCCACCCGCCCTCTATTTCCTTAGGGGGTAAGTCATTTGCCAAAGTGAGTCTTATCTAACCAGGTACTAGCCCCGCCCACCCACCCTCCATTTTATTAGAGGATATGTGATTCGCCAAAATCACTCTTTCAAATTCTTTTAAAAACACAAGATAGAAATTCCTAAAGACCCTTTAATTTTTTTTTCAAAAACAAAAAAGCCACAAGAAAGTCATAAGACTCTTTCAAACTCCTTCAGAAATAAAATACCAGGGGTTCCCAAAATTGTTTCAAATTTTCTAACAAATGAAAGACAAGGAGCCTTCTAGGATTCTTTCAAATATTAAAAAAATCACACTCGAGGGTGGGTGGGCGGAGCCACTTTTGAATTTAATATTATCCAGTCTTATCTTAGCAAGTAATAAGCCCGCCCACCCACCCTCTATTTCCTTGGAAGATATGTCATTTACCAAAGTCAGTCTTATCTAACCAAGTATTAGCCTCGCCCACCCGCCCTTTATATTTTTAAAGGATATATCATCTGCTAAAATCAGTCTTATCTTAACAAGTATGAGCCCCACCCACCCTCCCACTATTTTCTTACATGGTACGTTATTCACCAATATCAGTCTTATCTTAGCAAGTACTAACCCCGTCCACCCACCCTCTATTTCCTTAAAGAGTATGTAATTTGTCAAAATCAGTATTATCTTACCAAAGTACTAGCCCCGCCCACCCGCCCTTTATTTTCTTAGAAGGTATGTCATTTTCCAAAGTCAGTCTTATCTAACCAAGCACTAACCCCGCCCACCCCCCTCTATTTTCTTAGGAAGTATGACGTTCGCCAAAATCATTGTTTCAAATTCTTTCAAAAAGACAAGATAAGGACTCCTAAAGACCCTTTATTTTTTTTTTCAAAAACAAAAAAATCAAAGACCCTTTCAAACTCTTTAAGAAACAAAATACCAAGGGTTCCCAAAATTGTTTCAAATTTTCTAACAAATGAAAGACATGGAGCCTTCTAAGATTTTTCACATAATAAAAAAAAAATCACACCAGAGTGTGGGTGGGCGGGACCACTTTTGAATTTAATATTATTCAGTCTTATCTTAGCACGTACTAACCCCGCCCACCCGCCCTCTATTTTCTTAGAAGATATGTCATTCGCCAAAATCATTTCAAATTCTTTCAAAAACTAACACAAGGACTCCCAAAGACCCTTTAAATTTTTTTCGAAACCAAAAAAGCCACAAGAAGGTCATAAGATTCTTTAAAACTCTTTCAGTAATAAAACGCCAGGGGTTTCCAAAATTTTTTCACATTCTTTAAAAAGACACTAATCCTCCCCCTACGATTCGTTAAAACTCTTTCGAAAACAAAAAACAAAGACTCCCAGAAGATCTTTTAAAATTTTTTCAAAGACAAACACAAGAGGCTCCCAATATTCTTTCGTCAAAAGTCCCCAAGTCCTACATATTCCTTAAAAAAGACCCCCTATTTCCCAGCCCCCTCAACCAAGATTCTTTAAAGCATTTAAAAAAACACACACCCGGGACCCTTAAGATTCTTTCAAACTCTTTCAAACGCAGAATACAAGATATTTTAAAATCTTTTCAAAACGAAAAGATAAAAGACTACTAAGGTTTTGACATGTTTCAAACTTTTTCAGAAATAAAACACCAGGGTCTCCGAGATCTTTTCAAATTCTTTAACAACAAAACAAAGAGTTCGAAGATCCTTTCAAAGTCTTTAATAAAACGTCAGCGGTCCCCAACATTTTTACATAATACATATATTCCTAAAGAAAGGTAATACCACTCACCCACCCCCAAGATTCTTTAAAACTCTTCCAAATACAAAGTTTAAAGAAAAACACGATCAGCAGATATTAACAAGTCATGGTGGCGCAGTTCGGATACACCTATATACTAGCAAGTACATTTATGAACAGTAAAATCCAACAATGACTGGATATTTCTCTAAAAAAATAAATAATAATAATAATTAAATCGCCGACGTTTATGTACACAAACACTAAATTTTAAGTGATACTTTTTAATATACTGCTTTTATTATGTATACTTTGCGTCCAGAATTATATGTAATCTTGTGTATTCTATAATGTGTAATGTGTAAATAAATTAAAAAAATAAAATAAAAACAAAGATAAAAATAAAGTTTACTTAAAACAATGTTATCTTCTAGGTAAATATTGTTTTTTATATTATAAATATCGAAGATATAAATCAAGTATAGAAAGGGTCTTAGCACAAACCTTGGAAAACACCAATAAAAAAAAACACCATCTAAGTTTAAATTTTCGTTAACGGTTAGTACAATATTTATAAATATTTTTTATGACTATTATTAATTTGTTGTTAATTAATGAGTATTAATTGTATTCATCATACCTGCAGACTTTCAAATGTTACACATTCGCGCCATGAGATTTGTGTTGCCCCGTTCTAGGTATACACCTGTAAATTCAACGTAAAGATTTTAAATAAAATATAAAACAAAACAAACAAAAACACAAAAAGTAATAGATTATTGTTAATATACAAACATACATTTTCATATAATTGCTTTCACAAATAAAAAATAATGTGTTTAAAGTTCAGTATGAACATTGATTAACGAAACGTCACTTACGAAAATAAACGAGGTATAGTCGAAACAACATTACTGAAGTTATCATAATATATTCTAAAAGCTCCATTGGAAGTTTCCTTCTGTCAATAACATTTCCACGAATAAAAAGCTCAATTTAAGCACTGTATATACCATATATATTAATAACATTCTCTGCAGTTGTCATTAAACTTTCGCAACTAATTTAGCAGCGATTACTAAGTCAAAGACACGTCGCTCACGAAACATTATGACGAATATCATTTCTATACAACTTCTGAACTCCTCCCGAGCAGAAAATTCTGTCAAGTCTCTAAAGCCCCTGATCCCGTACTAATCATCTTACTTACAAGTTTCCCATTCAAGCCGACAGTCGAGTTCACCATCACCCCGAGAAACCCCGTCTAGACTGACGAACTAGACACAAACTAAACTAACCTCCGCAGGTAAAATTTCCGTTGTGTTTATTTGTCCATCGCGAAATATCCCCGAACATAATTACGGGGTCCGCCCCAAGTAGCGAGAACCGAATTAGTTTAGAGGAGGGGCGTTATTCTGTGTTTTATTCCGGCTAAAAGCCGTACGAGGCAAATTACTGTCATAAAGGAATCAGCCGGATTTGCGTTTCCGGGTAATCGCACGCTGGAATTTGAGACGACGCCGGAGTCTTGTCAGCTTCTAGCTCGGATTATTTTCCGACAAACGGGTGTAAATAAAGAGAAATATTTGGCGTTTTATTGATGGGAGTCATCTATTTAGTAGCGGAGCACAAAGAGGACGATTTTAAACTGTTAAGAGATTTATTTGTTGGAAGTGGTGGGAGGTTCGCAGACGGGATTCCGGGAAAAGTTAAGGACTTCTTCGTGGTCATTTTTATGGGGGAGTTAGGGAAATGGATGAGGGGGATTAGGTGGAGTTGCGTGGTTTAAGTGTTTGGGATAAGGGATGGCGACCTTTGAGGATGTTTATGACGCTAGTGGTAATGGGGAGGATTATAAAAAGGAGCTTTCAATAGAGAAACTATTTTTTTTAAACAGCTGAGTTGCAGAATTCAGGCTGGAAATATTTCGTTTCAGATTTTCATTTTATCGATGTGATTGCGAGTACTTTGAAAGTAGTTTTTCAAAACGATTCTGCTAAACATTGTTATAATTTTGAATATTTTGTCTTTCGAAATTTTAAAATATTTTTAGAATAAAGTTTGCAAATTTTGTCAGTCTTATAAAATATGTCATAAATTTGACAAAAATTCAAAATGAACACTAACAAAAACTCAGATCAAATAATTTCAAGACAGGTCAGGTCAGGCTTCATCACGTCAAACCAGGTTATGTCAAGTCAGAACAGATTAGTTCTGCAAGCACAAGCCTAACCAGGCCAAGGAAAATCAGTTCAGTCAAAGTCAAGTCAGGTTAAAGCAAGTCAGGTTAAAGCAAGTCAGGTCGAGGCAAGTCAGGTCAAAGCAAGTCAGGTCAGGGAAAGTCAAATCGGGGAAAGTGAAATCGGGGAAAGTCAAGTCGGGAAAAGTCAGGTCGGGAAAAATCAGGTCAGGGCAAGTTAAGTATGACCAGGGCAAGTCAGGTCAGGGCAAGGCAAGTCAGTGAACGTCATATGATGTCAATGGAAATCAGGTCAGGGTAAGTTAAGTTAGGTCAAGCCAAATTAACTGAAAGGCAAGTCAGGTCAAGGCACTTCAGGTCAGAGCAGGTCAGGTCAGGTCAGGGCAAGTCAGTTTATGAATTTGATTACAATTACTTTCAAACTAGCTCTTAAAACATAAAAAATACATAATAGATCTGTTTGTATTTAATTTTGTTACAATTTTGAATCTTTTTTCTTCTGAAATTTTAAAATATTTTTAGGAGGAAAAAGTCTGTGCATTTGGTGAGTCTTATAAATTGATGAGCCCCGCCCACCCGTCCCTTATTTTCTTAGAAGGTATGTCATTCGCCAAAATCATTCTTTCAAGATCTTTCAAGACAAGTGACCCCTAAGATCCTTTCACATATTTTAAACGACACAAGGGGCTCCCAAAATTGTTTCAAACTCTTTACGAAATAAAACACAAAGGGACCCAAAGATTGTTATTTACCAAAATCAGACTTACCAAATACTAGCCCCGCCCAGCCGCCCTCTATTTTCTTAGGGGGTTTGTCATTTGACAAAGTGACTCCTATTTAACCAAGTACTAGCCCCGCCCACCCACCCATATTTTCTTAGAGGATGTCATTTGCCAAAATCAGACTTATCTTACCAAATACTAGCCCCGCCCACCCGCCCTCTATTTTCTTACGGTATATGTCATTTGCCAAAGTGAGTCTTATCTAACCAAGTACTTCATTGGTTAACTTACAAGACCAAATTTTTCGATTTCCCGATTTTTGATTTAAAATTTTTCGGTATCAAAATTTTTCAATTTTTAAAATCGATTTTTTTTTATTTTTCAGTTTTTCCATTTCACGATTTATCGAGATTTCAATATTTCGATTTTTTAATTTTAGATTTTGCGCTATTTCGATTTTACGGTGTTTCAGTTCTTCAATTTTTCTAGGTTTCGATTTTTCGATTTCTCGGTTTTCGATTTTTGGACTTTTTCGACTTTGATATTTAGATCCTCCGATTTTCCAGTTTTTTGATATTTCGATTTTCGATTTTTCAATATTCCGATTCTTCAATAATCGAATTTTTGGATTCAATTTTCCAATTTTTCAACTTTTCCAGTTTTAGCTGTTTCAATTTTTCGGTTCTTCGATATGTACATTTTACAATTTTTCGAATTTTTAGAATGTTAATTTTGCAATTTTTTGGTTTTTTAAATATTTCCTGTTTTTCTATAACTTCTTTTTTTTTTAATTTTACATTTTTTTTATTTAAAATTTTTAATTTTTTGACGTTTCGAGTTTTCGATTTCTCGGTTTTCGATTTTTGGATCTCTCGATTTTCCAGTTTTTCGATTTTCAATTTTTCGATTTCAGTTTTGGAATTCTCTAATTATTCAACTTTTCGATTTTGAAATTGCGGAATTTTCTATTCTTCGATGTTTCGATTTTTCAATTTTTAAATTCGATTTTTTATTTTTCAGTTTTTCCATTTCACGATTTATCGAGATTTCGATGTTTCGATTTTTTAATTTTAGAATTTGGGCTATTTCGATTTTACGGTGTTTCAGTTCTTCAATTTTTCTAGGTTTCGATTTTTCGATTTCTCGGTTTTCGATTTTTGGACTTTTTCGACTTTGATATTTAGATCCTCCGATTTTCCAGTTTTTTGATATTTCGATTTTCGATTTTTCAGTATTCCGATTCTTCAATAATCGAATTTTTGGATTCTTCAATTTTCCAATTTTTCAACTTTTCCAGATTTTGCTGTTTCAATTTTTCGGTTCTTCGATATGTACATTTTACATTTTTTCGAATTTTTAAACTGTTGATTTTGCAATTTTTCCGTTTTTTAAATATTTCCTGTTTTTCGAATTACCTCTTTTTTTAATTTTTCATTTTTCTTATTTAAAAATTTTAACTTTTCGATTTTGGGCTATTCGATTTATAGGTGTTTCAGTTCTCCAATTTTTCGATGTTTCAATTTTTCGATTTCTCGGTTTTCGATTTTCAGATCTTTCGATTTTCCAGATTTTCGATGTTTCGATTTTCAATTTTTCGATTTCAGTTTTGGAATTTTTCAATTTCTCGACTTTACAGTTTTTCGATTCTTGAATTGTCCAATTTTTCGATTCTCCAATTATTCAACTTTTCAACTTTTCGATTTTTTGATTTTTTGGTTTTTAAATTGAAATGTTGTTAAAAGGAGAAAGAGGACAAAGAGAGGACAAAGACTACTAAGGTTTTCACATATTTCAAAATACACAAGAAGCTCCCTAGCTTCATTAAAATTTTTTCAGAAATAAAACACCGAGATCTTTTCAGTATTATTTTAACAAGTACTAGCCCCGCCCACCCGCCCCTTATTTTCTTAGAAGATATATCATTTGCCAAAATCAGACTTATCTTACCAAATACTAGCCCCGCCCACCCGCCCTCTATTTTCTTAGGGGGTATATCATTTGCCAAAGTGAGTCTTATCTAACCAAGTACTAGCCCCGCCCACCCACCCCCTATTTTCTTAGAGGATATGTCATTTGCCAAAATCCGACTTATCTTACCAAATACTCAGGGCAAGTCCGGTCAGAGAAAGTCAGATCAGAGCAAGTCAAGTCAGGTCAAGGCAAGTCAGGTCAGGACAGTCAAATCAAGTCAGGGCAAGAGAGGTCAAGTCAAGTCAGATCAGGGCAAGTCGGGTCAGGTAAACGCAAGTCAGATGAAGTCAGGGAGGAGCAGATTAAGTCAACTTGTCAAAAAATTGTTAAAAAGTACCTTATGTTGTTACTCTACAAAATGTAGGTGTTTCAAGAACTTAAAGCTCCTAATGATGAAAACACAATTTATTCTAACTGATTTAATCAATTTTTTTTTTGCTAATAAAGCCTGTTTTCATCTATCAGAGTATGTAAACTTCAAAATATGAAATTTTTTATTGGTCAGATATTCTTCTAAACTACCGGACCGATTGTTGTCAATTTTTTACATATATGTATTAGGACTATCGTGTAGATGGCAAAACTCTAACCAAAATTTTTTTGATGATCCCCATCGTCATCTCCAACTTCCAAAATAGTAAATATTATTTAAATTTAACCTTGCAATCGTTTTAAGGCTATCGGAAAAAAAAGAAAAAACGAACTTTTCTAATGCAAGATCTAGAGTACAACAAAAGTACAAGTATCAAGACCTTGATAGTCTAAAAACACAACGAAAATTTTTTCCTATTGACAAAATAATCTTAACACTATCAATCTTTATAAGACCACCCACGTCCAACAGTATCAGTTCACTTACGCACTTGCAACGCAAACACAGCTAACAACCAAAATGAAAAACGTTCTATTGATTGCCTTTTTTGCCACACTTTCGTCGTCTTGGGCGAATTTTCTAACCACCGAATTCATCCAATCCATCAACGAAAAACAAACCACGTGGAAAGCTGGAAGGAATTTTCCAGAAGATACACCGATAGAGCAGCTCAGGCGTCTAAATGGAGCACGTAGTGACAATCTCACTGACGTCCCAATCAAAATCCATGTAGTGAACCCTGACGATATTCCAGAGTTTTTCGACTCCAGAGAACAGTGGCCGAATTGTGACTCCATCAAGACTATCAGAGACCAAGGACAATGTGGATCGTGCTGGGTGAGACTATAATTAAAGTCTTCGAGTGTCTTAGAGACAATTTCAGGCATTTGCTGCTTCCCAAACTATAACCGATAGACAATGCATTGCCACAAATGGTACAGTCGAGTTTGAGTTTTCGCCTGAAGAGTTAATTTCGTGTTGTCTGGACTGTGGCGATGGGTGCGACGGGGGTTACCATTACAAGGCTTTCGAGTACTGGATCTCTGAAGGGCTAGTTTCAGGAGGGGACTATAATTCGAACGAAGGGTGCCAACCTTACGTCGAGGAAGCGTACAAAAAAGGGGTCACCCCTCAATGTCAAACCCAGTGTGTGGGTTCGTATGATGGTACCTACACTCAAGACAAACACTTTGGGCTAAATCGTTACCGGATTGATAAAGACGTGCCACAAATTCAAACCGAAATTATGACTAATGGACCCTTGGATGGTGGTTTTGCGGTTCACGATGACTTTTTTAGCTACAAGTCGGGTGAGTTGTGAAGAACTGAAAGGTCGATGATTCAAGTTTTATGTGTAGGGGTTTATCAATACACCTCTGGAAAGTTCGCTGGTTCACACAATGTCAAGATTGTGGGGTGGGGAACCGAAGACGGGACTCCTTATTGGCTGGTTGCTAACTCGTGGGGTGCTGGATGGGGCGACCTGGAAGGATTTTTCAAAATTCTGAGAGGCGAGAACCATTGTGGTGTTGAAGGCGACATTCTCGCTGGAGAACCAAAAATCTAACCTAAATTGTCTGAACTTTTGTACTGCTTTTAATAAATAATAAGTGTGTCGATATTCCATCGTGGTATTGAATTCCCCACAACCCAAAAACTATTAGCCCTCTCTCCCTCTTCTGTCTAAAAAGATAAGTTGCCTATCATTTCTCCAGCGAACAATTTTTGCCGCTTTCACTTCCACATTAACTCCAGATATTGGATTGGAAGTGCGTTCGCTCAGAAAATATGCTCCGATTCGACCCACCGAGATTAAAAAGCAGACAAAGCTCCAAGAAACATCACTCATCAAGTCCCGATACACTCGCTCACACATTCCCCGAATCGAACATCCCCCATAATTAAAATAAAATTTTCCCTGCAAGCAATCGATTTCCACTTCTCGGAAAATTCATGCCGCTAATCGAGCAACAAAACCACCGTAATTCCGAAAATAGTGTTCTTTGTGTAGCTCAAATATAGAAACGTCAACCTCCACCGAATGAATCATTAAAAAGTCCTTTGTTTGTTTCTTTTCGCGTCTTCGTATAAATAAACACCCAGCTTGTGGTCAATGAAACGTTCGAAATTGAAGCCTTTGGACTAATTGAAGCGTTAAACGCCGCTTTTTGTAATTAGGGGCATCGGACCTTCAAGTTCAAGGTTCGCAGGACTGTCTGGATTGAGTCCGCAGTATCGGGGCTAAACAAACTGAAATAATTCATCGCTATCGCAAAAAAGTAATGATAGACTGGTTCGGGCCGAGGATAATTTATTATAGATAATTCTAGTTCGCCGTTAATCTTCGGGAATTTATAGTTGTGGGTTTAAGTTTTTTGGATTATGGGGTGTCGTCGGTATGCAAATGACGTGCAAACAGGGGAATGAAGTGGTCTCGAAAGGCTTGTTTCCGCGATTTTGGCGAGTTAAACAATTAAAATTGTGGATGTGTGGGAGGGTATTTACACACCTAATTTGTAATTAGCTGTTCGTGGAAGCACTCTTTGTTGGGCGAGATAATGAATATATCGTTGCAAATTTTGATGCAAATCATGCATTCGCTTGATTAAATTTGTGCTTTTATGGCATATCGGACTCCAATTAGGGGTGTTTACATGACAGCGGTGTTCCGTGGAAAGTAAACATTGAGCTTTTTTCTGAAATTTATTGTGCATTTATTATGACACTTTAAACTTTCTAAAATTAATTTTGTTTTTAAAATTAAAAAAAAATGTGTACTCTATTACTATGAAATCAAGATTTTTCAAAATGAGAAAATTTAATATTTTTGAGAGTTGAAGATTTTACAGATGGCTTTGTTTTGAGATAAAAACTTTGAATTTTTTTATGAAAGACTTTATTTCTGCGAAAATTTCGACGTTGAAGGAAAAAACGCAAAGCTGATTCATACACCACAAGTATAGGAGTACATTGTTATACGACATTTAAAACATTCTAAGATAGAATTCTTTGAGAGGGCGTCGTCAAATTGTTAGTGAGGATGATTGGCTAAATTTTGGTTAGCGTTTTAGCATTTACATGATATTCCACACATATATACAAAATTTGACAACAATCGGTCCAGTAATTTAGAAGATAATGTTTCATAAAAATTGATACAGACGACAGAAAGACGGAAACAGAAGATCACTTTTTTCGTACTCTAGGGGCATGAAACGTCGAAAAAACATTAAAATAACAATTCGTTAGATGGGCTCGTTTACTATACTTCCTGAGCTTACGCTCGTTAAGTAATAAAGGGAACATTTTTCTATTTTCTCGATTTTCCGATTTAAGATATTGTTTAATTTTAGATGTTTCGTTTTTTTGATGTTAAATTTTTCAATTTTTCCATTTTAAGTTTTCGATTTTGAGCTTTTTCGATTTTTCGGTGTTTCGGTATTTCAATTTTTCGATGTTTTGATTTTTAAAGAGCTTGATTTTTCGATTTTCGGCATTTAGACTTTTGGATTTTTAGATTTTAAAGTTTTTTGATGTTTCAATTTTTCAATTTTGCGATTTCCCAAATTTTTGTCATTTCAGTTTTGGAATTTTTAATTTCTCGATTTTTCAGTATTCAGATTTTTCAATTATCCAATTTTTGGATTCATCAATTTTCATTTTTTCAAATTTTCGATTTTCCGCTTTAAATTTTTCAATTTTCAAGTTCTTCGAAATGTACATTTAACAATATTCCAAAATTTTAAAAAGGTGATTTTTCAGTTTTTTGAGTTTTCAATTTTTCGATTTTTTAAATATCCCCTCATACGAATTTCATAATTTTCAGACTTCGATTTTTCAGTTCTTTGATATTTCCACTTTTCAGTACATATTTCGAATTTTTTGTTACCTATAGATTTTTTTTTATTTTTTAGTTTTTCCATTTCTCGATTTATTGATATTTCGAGTTTCGATCTTTCGTTTGTTCTTCCTAATATTTCGATTTTCCCGTTTTTCGAATTATCGATTTTTTTTTAACTTAAAACTTTTCATTTTTCATTAATTTCAAATTTTTAAATTTCCGATTTTGGGGTATCTCGATTTCTCAGTGTTTCAGTTCTTAAGTTTTTCTATGTTTCGATTTTTCGATTTCTCGGTTTTCGATTTTTGGACTTAGATCTTTGAATTTTTCGATTTAAGTAATAGAATTTTTCATTTTCTCGATTTTTCAGGACCCCACTTCTTCAATTACCCAATTTCTGGATTCTTCAATTTCTAATGTTTCAACTTTTTGATTTTTAAAGGATTTCTCGATTTCACGATTCTCCCATTTTTCGATTTTTCATTGCTAAATTTTATTATTTTTCGAATTTCGTTGTTTCCATTTTTCAGTTCTTCCAGATGTACATTTTACAATTTTTCGATTTTAAATATGTATTCCCGTTCTCGAATTTCAAAATTTTGAAACTTCAATTTTTCAGTTCTTCGACAGTTGTATTTTTCAACATTTCGAATTTTTTATTTTCGATTTTTCAGTTTTTTGATGTTTCGCTTTCTCCATCTTTTGATCTTTCGATTTCAATCAATCAATCAAGCGATCAATCAATCAATACTTCATTGGTTAACTTACAAGACCAAATTTTTCGATTTCCCGATTTTTAGATTTAAAATTTTTAAATTCGATTTTTTTTTTTTGTTTTTCAGTTTTTCGATTTCTCGATTTATCGAAATTTTCTTTGTTCCGATCTTTGGATTGCTCTTCCCGATTAGTCGATTTAACTCTTTTTCCAATTATTATCGATTTTTTTTATTTCAAATTTTTAATTTTTTTTATTTTATTTTTTTTAATTTTCAATTTTGGGCTTTTTCGATTTCACGTCGTTTCAGTTCTTCAATTTTTCTGTTCCGATTTTTCGATTTCTCGGTTTTCGATTTTTGGATTTTTTGGACTTTCGATTTTTAGATCTTCCGATTTTCCAGTTTTTTGATGTTGGATTTTCAATTTCTCGATTTTAGTTTTGTAATTTTTCATTTTCTCGATTTTTCAGTATTCCGATCCTTCAATTATCGAATTTTTGGATTCTTCAATTTTCCAATTTTTCAACTTTTCCGATTTTTGCTGTTTCAATTTTTCAGTTCTTCGATATGTACATTTTACAATTTTTTGAATTTTTAAAATGTTGATTTTTCAGTTATTTGATTTTTCAATTTTTCGGTTTTTCAAATATTTCCTGTTTTTCGAATTACCTCTTTTTTTATTTAAAATTTTTCATTTTTTTATTTAAAATTTTTAACTTTTCGATTTTGGGCTATTCGATTTCTCGGTGCTTCAATTTTTCGATTTCTCGGTTTTCGGACTTTTTGACTTTTCGATTATTATTAGATCTTTCGATTTTCAGTTTTTCGATTTCAATTTAATTTCAAGTTTTTCATTTTGGGCTATTTCGATTTCTCGGTGTTTCAGTTCTTCAATTTTTCGATGATTCGATTTTTCCATTTCTCGGTTTTCGATTTTTACATGTTTCGATTTTCCAGTTTTTCGATGTTTCCATTTTTAATTTTTCGATTTCAGCTTTGGAAGTTTTCAATTTCTCGATTTTACTGTTTTTTGATTCTTGAATTGTCCAATTTTTCGATTCTCCAATTATTCAACTTTTCAACTTTTCGATTTTTTAAATTCTAGATTTCTGGATTACCCGATTTTTCGTTTTTTTGATTTTTCGATTTTTCAGTTCTTCGATCTTTTAGTTGTTCGATATGTATATTTTACGATTTTTTGAATTTTTAATTTTTTTATTTTTCAGGTTTTTGGTTTTTTCAATTTTTTAAATATTTTTTTTTCGAATTTAAAAATTTTGAGACTTCGATTTTTCAGTTCTTCGATATTTCTACTTTTCAATATTTCGATCTTTCAACTTCAATCAATCGATCAATCACTCAATTTTTCGACTTTTAGACTCGATTTTTTTTTAATTGTCAGTTTTTCGATTTCTGGATTTATTGAGAATTCAAGTTTCGATCTGTCGATTGTTCTTCTGGATTTTTCGATTTTGCAGTTTATCGAATTATCGATTTTTGGTGTAAAATATTTCATTTTTTTATTTCAAATTTTTCACTTTTCGATTTCTCCGCATTTCAGTTCGTCAATTTTTCGATGTTTCGATTTTTCGATTTTTGGATTTTTTGAATTTTCGATTGTTAGATCCTCCAATTTCCATATTTATCGATCTTTCGATTTTCAATTTTTCGATTTCAGTTCTTCGATTCTTGAATAGCCCAATTTTTCGATTCTCCAATTATTCAACTTTACAACTTTTCGATTTTTTAAATAGTAGAGTTTTTGATTCTTCGATTTTTCGGTTTTTCAGTTCTTCGATTTTTCAGTTGTTCCATATACCTATATATTTTACAATTTTTTGAATTTTCAGTTTTTCGATTTTTTAAATTTTCCATTTTTCGGTTTTTAAATTTTTCGATTTTCGGCCTTTTAACTTTCGGATTTTTCGATTTTTCGATTTTCAAAGGTTTTCGATGTTCCGATTTTTCAATTTTGCGATTTCCCAACTTTATGTCGTTTTGGAATTTTTCAATTTCTCGATTTTTCAGTATTCCGATTTTTCAATTATCCAATCTTTGGTTCTTCAATTTTCCAATTTTTCAACTTTTCGATTTTTAAAGGAATTTTAGATTTCTCGATTCTTCGATTTTTCAATTTTCCGATTTTTGCTATTTCAATTTTTCAGTTCTTAGATATAACATTTTATAATTTCGCGAATTTTTAAAATGTTGATTTTTCAGTTCTTTGTTTTTTCAATTTTTCGACTTTTTAAATACGTATTCCCTTTGGCGAATTTCAAAATTTTGACATTTCGAATTTTCAGTCCTTGGATATTTCTAATTTTTTATTTTAGATTTTTAAGTTTTTTTTAATGTTTCGCTTTCTGCATATTTCGATCTTTCAACTTCAGTCAATAGATCAATAAAGTCCAAATTTTTCGATTTCCCGATTTTTCAATTCCACATTTTTCAGTTTTTCAAAATTTTCGATTTTTAATTCGATTTTTTTTTATTTTTCAGTTTTTCGACTTCTCGATTTATCGAGATTTCGATCTTTCGATTGTTCTTCCCGATTTTTCGATTTTCATGTTTTTCAAAATTATCGATTTTTGTTAATTGCAAATTTTTAATTTTTTTTATTTAAAATTTTGAACGTTTCGATTTTGTGCTACTCGATTTTTCGGTGTTTCAGTTCTTCAACTTTTCGATGTTTCGGGTTTTAAATCTTTAAATTTTCCAGTTTTTCGATGTTTGATTTTTAATTTTTCTATTTCAGTTTTGGAATTCTCAATTTTTCGATTCTACGATTTTTGGATTCTTGAATTGTCCGATTGTTCGATATCCATATTTTACAATTTTAAAAATTTTTAAATTTTTGATTTTTTAGTCTTTTGATTTTTCAATTGTTCGATTTTTTAAATTTTCCATTTTTCGGTTTTTAAATTTTTCGATTTTCGGCCATTTAACTTTTGGATTTTTAGATTTTTCGATTTTCAAAGGTTTTCGATGTTTCGATTTTTCAATTTTGCGATTTCCCAACTTTATGTCGTTTTGGAATTTTTCAATTTCTCGACTTTTCAGTATTCCGATTTTTCAATTATCCAATCTTTGGTTCTTCAATTTTCCAATTTTTCAATTTTCCGATTTTTGCTATTTCAATTTTTCAGTTCTTTTTACGATTTTGTGAATTTTTAAAATGTTGATTTTTCAGTTCTTTGTTTTTTCAATTTTTCGACTTTTTCAATATGTATTCCCTTTGGCGAATTTCAAAATTTTCACATTTCGAATTTTCAGTCCTTGGATATTTCTAATTTTTTATTTTAGATTTTTAAGTTTTTTTTAATGTTTCGCTTTCTCCATATTTCGATCTTTCAACTTCAATCAATAGATCAATAAAGTCCAAATTTTTCGATTTCCCGATTTTTCAATTCCATATTTTTCAGTTTTTCAATTTTTTCGATTTTTAATTCGATTTTTTTTTATTTTTCAGTTTTTCGACTTCTCGATTTATCAAGATTTCGATCTTTCGATTGTTCTTCCCGATTTTTCGATTTTCATGTTTTTCAAAATTATCGATTTTTATTAATTTTAAATTTTTAATTTTTTTTATTTAAAATTTTTAACATTTCTATTTCAGTTTTGGAATTTTCAATTTTTCGATTCTACGATTTTTGGATTCTTGAATTGTCCAATTGTTCGATATCCATATTTTACAATTTTTAAAATTTTTAAATTTTTGATTTTTTAGTTCTTTGATTTTTCAATTTTTCGATTTTTTATGTTAAATGAATTAATTTTAAGTTTTTTAATTTTTCGATTTTGGCTTCTTGCGATTTCTTTATTGCAATTTTTGTTTTGTGGTAAGCTCTATAAAGTAAAAACCAGCGGGTGTAAATTCCAAAAGGACGTAGTCCACACTAGTACGAACAATGTAAAACATATTTGAAGCAGATAACCAACGAAAAACAAATGACCTCTCAGTAATAATAACTTACTTAACTTCAAGTGTTCATGTTTATGTAGCCGAAGAATGTCACGTAGAAATCTGTTAGATTTGAATGAGTTTGTGTCCTCAAAGCAGGGTACTAAGTGTTTAATAAAGCCACAATCGAACAAAATCTTCTAAATATTTTTATTATTATAATGCTTATTTTATCATTGTGAAATAAAAACATGCGTATTCTCACATTTTCGAGGAAATACTCCTAAAATACATACAAAATTCGACAACAATCAGGCAGTAGTTTCGAAAATTACGCGAAAAAAACAATGCATACCATTGAAGAAAAATCTACGCCGGAGACCCGCGAATCTAAACTTGGCCACAAGTTGTTTCCTTTGTTATTATTATTAAACATTTCGCGCAAATTTGTTTTTCTTTTAAATGCTAAAATTGGAAAACAAGGCTGAATTCCGAGAACAAAGTCGGACTAAGACGAAATTCCGGAATGACAATGAAAAAACGAAACCGCGGACGAATTAAAGGCGATTTTAATTACGGAAATCCTTGGAAATCGTGCGGTTTGTCTTTCTAGAGGGAACAAAGTTCACACTATTTCAGACTGGGAAAACCTCATTGATTATGAGTAAGGTTCAAACCCGACTTAAAAACCTGTTATAGTTCGACTAGAGATATAGTGAGAAAAATTTTTACGAGTTGGTCACAATGTTTTTTTTTTTTTGATTTAATAAAATTTTAGACAAAACTAAGGTGTGTGAGGCTTACGATATAATCTTATCAGAACGGAAATATTCAACAAAAAGTAAACAATGTAGTACAACCTACGTCCGATACTTGTTAGCGCGAAATCAAACCGCTGACGGAAACCCATTATCAAATCTATTCTTTATTATTATTACAGATAATGCACACATTCTCAGAAGTGTTTCCGTTTCCGATTATCTTTCCAAAAACCAAAAATATGGAATCCAGTTTGGCGTTTTTTTCACAAATATTAAAAAACAAACCTCGATTCCTAAAATAAACTCAACTCTCGTCTTACAACAATAAGAAAGCAAAACTGCAAACCAATTAAAAGTTCTTTAAATTGTGCGAATCCATTAAACACGTTCGCTTTCCTCTTTCCAGACAGCGCAAACTTCGCACTACTCTCCGGAAAAATCCGCTTTCCTTTGAGCAACGCACAACCGTTTCATATTCAGTGCGCCTGCACTTTTTCCATACCTTAAAAAGCCCACCAAGTTAATCAAACTTTTACCAAGCTCTCAAGCACAAGAATATTTTTTTTTATTCGTGCAACTCTTTCAATATTCCTGTCGTCCTTTTCAAGACTCCTCCGAGAATTCCTTTATCTCCCCTCGAGGGAAAAAACGAAAACTTGGATACACAAACTAATTTTCTAGACATGTCTTTCGCAAAAAAGCGCCCTAAAAGCACAACATCATTACAGATATTAAGCACATCCGTCCAGTGCAAAAAAGTCATTACCACATTCATTGCGCGCGTTAAAACCTTCATTAACATAAATCAATTTTCATGGTGTCTTGGGTCCAGGGTCGCTTTATGCACTAGACTGGTCAATTTTTTTCAGTTCGAGGGGGAAAGCTTGCGCACGACAAAACGGAAAAGGGTGATAATTGGCGCTTAATTAAAAAGGAATCGATTCGGGGGAATTCGTTTTGTTTTAGTCGGGCTACTTAAAAGTCAATTTATTTTCGCGAATTTCCAACTGTCGGACGCAAAAATAACAGCGGCATGAGATGTTCCAGGTGAAATACTAGCAGCAATATTAACTTCCGTCAGAAATAAACTGGTTATATAACCATTAAAGTTCAGTGTGAAATACCCATTATATTTACAAACAGAGTAAAGACGTAAACACGGTTTTGGCACCGGCCCCACGACCGTTATTTTCGTAAGGATCCGAATTATTTTCGACGGGCCGAGAGTATTTTTTCACCGCCATTATCGACGCTCCGGACTCATTTCACGCCCAATTTCAAACAAAAACGAGAGCTTGGGTGATAGCGTCGTACATTAATTCAAACTTAGCTTTTATTATTATTTGATAGACATAGAAGTCGTTTTTTACTTGCCGAGCGTAAGCTAAGCAAGTATTGTAATCGAGTCCAACGGGCGACTGGCAACTTTCATGTTTTTTTGACGTTTCATGACCCCTTTCATTTCCGCCGTTCCAAATTTCGGTGTTTTCATATGGAACGATCCAGAATATACACCGAACATGACTTTCGCAGGTGTTCGGTGAACCGCGCTCCATTGCTTTGGTCTAGTTATTATTATATTTAGTTCGTTTTAAGTGATTTTTATGCTACCTCAAATATTTTGCGCATCATGGGAACCCGCCATGTGGCGGATATTATAACAATATAACTTATTAAACTTTCGTAATTATGGATGCGGTTATTATGTGATTACTTTAATTTTCGAAACGAGCGCAATAATTTTAATAGTCGCGAGGGTCGGGGGCGGCGCGCTCTTAAACGCCGGCCCCGCTCGCGGCTCCCTCAATTATTCAGCGCACTTCAGGCAGTCGGCGGCGAAAAACACCACCATGCGAACGCCGAAATTCGTGCCAACAAACGTTTTTACCGCGTACATAAATCCTTAATGTGTTTTATTTAAAAGCGCACGTCGAGATGATAAACCTCCCGAAGTTTGTATTTTTTCGGCGGCTTCGATCCGAAGTTTTATTGTAGCCTTCGAGCTTTCGGCGTACTCGGGATATTTTGCGAACTTTCGCATTAAAAACCGGCGAAAATTCGAGATATTCTCCCCGCGGACGCAAACATGATAAAACGGACGAAATTCCACCTCGATTTCCCTTCCATTTAACTTAATTCCGTCCGAAAATCGCCAGACGACGGAAAAACACCGGATTCTTCCGGGATTGGATCGCAGACGGCGGAGGCGGTCACGTGGATAACGCGATTGGGTTAGGTCGCAGACCCGCCGAAAAAACCCAGATGGTACCGTTAGCGGGGTCAGTCACATCGCGATTCGCAGACCGAGTGACAAATGCAAGACGGTGATGGGTTGTTTCGAAAATTTTTCGCAAATTATTGGGATAATGGTATAATGATGAAAATTGAATTTCCCTCGCCCGTGAAGTGCAGGCCAACAAATCCCGCGAACCTCACGAAAGTCAAAAAATCAAAAATTTAAAAAACCGAAAAATCGAAGTCCGAAAATTCGAAAAATCGGAAGTCAAAAAATGAAAGTATAAAAAAAATTGAAAATTTCGGGAATTGGAAAATAAAAAAAATAACTGAGATATTAAAAACTTGAAAAATTGACAAATTTAAAAATCCAAACTTGAAAAACTGGAAAAAATCAATCGAAAAATTGGAAAACTCCAAAACTGAAATGACTGAAAAATTGAAAAATCGAAAAGCCGAAATACCGAGAAATTGAAGAATTGAAAAATCGAAACATCGAAAAAATTAAAATTTTGATAAAAATTGAAAATTTGGAAAATTTATACTTAAAATCAATCAAAAATTTTAACATACGAAATATTGAAAAACTGAAAAATCTAAAATTTTAAAACAATTCAAAACCGGAAAATTTTTTAAACTGAAAAATTGAAAAATCAAAAAATTCATCATTTTTAACAGTTTTTCGATTTTTCGTTCCTTCAATTTGTGAATTGGATTTTTTCTGGTTTTCATTTTAAAAATGTAGTAATAAGGTTTGAAATATTCCATTTTTTATGATTATACGATTTTAGAATTTTTCCAATTTTCTACTATTGGATTTTAAAACTTTCGCAATTTATTCGAATTTTCAAGTTTTCAATTATTCAGTTTTTCATTTCTTCATTTTTCAATTTCCAATTTTTCGTTTTATTTTCTTTAGCTTTTCAATTTTCGGTTTTGCAAATTCTGATTTTATAATTGTTTTCTGTATTTTTTTAGTTTTTAGATTTTTCAATTTTCCGATTCGCGATTATTGGATTCTTTAATTTTTCGATTTTACACAATTTTAGATTTTTTAATTTTTCGTTTCTCGGAATTTCAATTTTTCCGTTCTTCGATTGTAAAGCTTTAAAAAAAAATCATTTTTCAATTATTAGATTTTAAAACTTTTTCATTTCTTCGATTTTTTGATTCTTCAATTTTAAATTTCTTCAAATTTTCGATTTGCAATTTTTCGTTTGGGGTTTAATATGTTTAGTTCCTCGATATTTAATTTTTCAATTTTTCAATTTTACAATTTTTGGGTTTTCCAATTTTTCGATACACTAATTTTTTTGGATTTTTAAGTTTCTCAATTTTTTATTTACATAGTTTTTCAATTTTCACTTTCAATTTTTCGTTTTTTCAGCTTTCCGATTTTTTTTATCGATTGTTCCAGTATTCCCTTTATGAAGTTTTCGAATCAAAAAAATTACAAAAATTACAAAATTTTAAAATTGAAAAATCAAAAAACAACGAAAAAGTATAAAATGAAGGCTTTGAAAAATCGAAAAATCGGAAATCAAGAACTTGAAAAATTGAAGAATTGAGAATTTCAACAATCGAAAGAATAAATATTGAGAAACTCAAAAATCGAAAAAGTGCAAAATCAAAAAAACCAAAAATGTATTGTAAAATCGAAATATTGAATATTAAAGAAATCGGAAAATTTGGTACCTGGAAATCCAAAAATTGCAAAACTGAATAAACGAAAAATTATAAAATCGAAAGAAACACTGAAAAAACTAAAGGAAAAAAAACGAAAAATTGGGATATAAAATCGAGAGAATGAAAATGAAAAAATGGGGAAAATTAAAAATAAAAATCAAGAATTTGAAAAATCGAAAAATAAAAAATTGTATCTAATATCAAAAAATTGCAAAAAACTATGAAACTGAAACATCGAAAAATTGAAAAAATGAAAAATGGAGAAATCAAAAGAGCCGAAAATAGAAAAACTGAAAACTTTGATAAAAATTGAAAATTTAGAAAATTAATACCTAAAATCAATTAACTCGAAAAATCGAACAATCGGAAAACTGAACAATCAAAAATTTTAACATACGGGATATTGAAAAACTAAAAAATCTACAATTTTAAAATAACTCAAAAACCGGAAAATTTTTAAAATTGAAAAATAAAAAAATTGGAATATCATTTTTATTTAGTTTTTCGATTTTTCAGTTTTTCGTTCCTTCAATTTTTGAATTGGAATTTTTCTAGTTTTCATTTTAAAAATGTAATAATAAGGTTTGAAATATTCCAATTTTGTAATTTTACGATTTTAGAATTTTTCCAATTTTCATCTATTGGATTTTAAAACTTTCGCAATTTATTTGACTTTTCAAGTTTTCAATTCTTCAGTTTTTCAATTCTTCATTTTTCAATTTCCAATTTTTCGTTTTATTTTCTTTAGTTTCTCAATTTTCGGTTTTGCAAATTCTGATTTTATAATTGGAATTTTTTTAGTTTTTAGATTTTTCAATTTTCCGATTCGCAATTGTTAATTCTTTAATTTTTCATTTTTTCGATTTTAGATTTTTCAGTTTCACAATTTTTCAATTTTGTGATTATTTTTTTGTGGAATGTGAAATTTTTTAATTTTTGGAATTTTTAATTATTCGGTTTTGAGTTTTTCGATTTTACAATTTTAGATTTTTTAATTTTTCGTTTCTCGGAATTTCAATTTTTTCTTTCTTCACTTTTAAAGCTTTAGAAAATTCTATTTTTCAATTATTGGATTTTAAAACTTTTTCATTTCTTCCAAAAAAAAATCCATTTTTCAATTATTGGAGTTTAAAACTTTTTCATTTCTTCGATTTTTCGATTCTCCAATTTTAAATTTCTTCAAATTTTCGATTTGCAATTTTTGTTTGGGGTTTAATATGTTCAGTTTCTCAATATTTAATTTTTCAATTTTTCAATTTTACAAATTTTGGGTTTTCCCATTTTTCGATACATTATTTATTAGATTCTTAAGTTTCTCAATTTTTATTTACATAGCTTTTCAATTTTCACTTTCAATTTTCCTTTTTTCAGTTTTTCGATTTTTTTTATCGATTTTTTCATTATTCCCTTTATGAAGTTTTCGAATCAAAAAAAAATTACAAAATTTTAAAATTGAAAAATAAAAAAAAACAACGAAAAAGTATAAAATGAAGGCGAAAAAACGAAAAATGTATTGCACAATCGACATATTGAAAATTAAAGAAATCGGAAAATCTGGTAACTGGGAATCCAAAAATTGCAAAACTCAATAAACGAAAAACTATAAAATCAAAAGAAACACTGAAAAAATTGAAGGAAAGAAAACGAAAAATTGGGATATAAAATCGAGAAAATGAAAATTAAAAAATGGGGAAAATTAAAAATAAAAAATTGTATCTATAATCAAAAAATTGCAAAATCAAAAAACTGAAAAAAACGAAATGCAGAAAACTGAAAAAATTAACGTTGAAAAAGAGAAAAATTATCAAACTGAAACATTGAAAAATTGAAAAATTGAAAAATTGAAAAACTGAAAAATGGAGAAATCAAAAGAATCGAAAATAGAAAAATTGAAAACTTTAATTAAATTGGAAATTTGGAAAATTTATACTTAAACTCGAAAAATCGAACAATCGGAAAATTGAACAACCAAAAATTTTAACACACGAAATATTGAAAAACTGAAAAATCTAAAATTTTAAAATAATTCAAAAACCAGAAAAATTTTTAAATTGAAAAATTGAAAAATCAAAAAATTGGAATATCATTTTTATTCAGTTTTTCGATTTTTCAATTTTTCGTTCCTTCAATTTTTGAAATGGAATTTTTCTAGTTTTCATTTTAAAAATGTAATAATAAGGTTTGAAATATTCCATTTTTGTAATTTTACGATTTTAGAATTTTTTCAAATTTCAACTATTGGATTTTAAAACTTTCGCAGTTTATTTGACTTTTCAAGAACTTGAAAAATTGAAGAATTGAAAATTTCAAAAATCGAAAGATTAAATATTGAGAAACTCACAAATCGACAAAGTGCAAAAACGAAAAAGCGAAAAATTATAAAATCGAAAGAAACACTGAAAAAATTGAAGGAGAAAAAAACGAAAAATTGGGATATAAAATCGAGAAAATGAAAATTAAAAAATGGGGAAAATTAAAAACAAAAATCAAGGATTTGAAAAAGTGAGAAACTGAAAAATCGAAAAACAAAAAAGTGTATCTAATATCAAAAAACAGAAAAATTATGAAACTGAAACATTGAAAAATTGAAAAATGAAAGAAAATTAAAACATGAAAAATTGTAAAATCGAAAAAAAAGTAGGGCACGTATATCAATTTGGATAGATGCAATGTAATACTAATAATAACAGTACTGTATTTCCAGATTTTCGGGAAAATTCATTCATTAAATTTTTTGAGTCACCTGTGTAAGTAATTCTAAAAACTAACTACAGTATGGAGTCACGATATTCTGCATAATACAAAATTTTGGGATGACGTCATCAACCTTTTGGGAGGCAATAAACGGATAAATTTGATTAACGATTTACCACGATTATGATACACTCGGTTTTGCAGTTTTAAAGTTAAATTCCAAAAGGTTGATATACAATTTTGATTTTTTTTTCGAAAAATCTCGATGTCTACGGTAAAAACTCAACCCGGGTTCATACATCACAAGGACGGGAGTATCTTATTTTATAAAATTTAAAAAAATATATTGTAAATTTAGGAGACTGTGTCCAACAAAAATTGATACAGACGACAGACAGACAGACAAACGGAAACGGGGGACCGCTTTTTTCCCACTCTAGAGGTCACGAAACGTCGCAAAAACATGAAAACACCGCTTACGCTCAGAAAATCACTATAACAAACCGGAATACACGGACTTGGTTTACCGAACTCCCGCAAAAGTCATGTTCGGTGTATATTGGTGTAGAACAAGTTCTTGACGAATCCGGCGGCCGCTTTGTGCGGTTACGTGCCAACGATAATGAAACCGCTAACGAGCCCAATTAGAATTTTCACAAAGGCCCGTCGAACGCTGAAATAGTGGAAACGGACTCGGCGATAATCGTTTGATGGCATTTTAATTCGCCTTACGTCATGTAATTAGCGTGATTTACAATTACGACGAGAAACGTCGTATTTTTAGAGACAACGGAGTCGGTTTTACGCTCGTTTTGACACGGGCTGCCATTGTTCCGGGTGGAGGACGTTGCCTTGAAAATCTAACGGATTTGCGACGATTTTGGTCGTGCTTTGTTTTACGGAAGGCTATTTTGGCGCTAGCTGCCGTTTTAAAAATTAAGCGAATTAAGAGTCGTCCTGGAAAGGCCGTTAAAGTTTTGGCGTGAATATAAACGAAGTAATTTACAGTCGCACAAAGTAGTCGCTTGAAAAATGGACTTGTCATGAACTATGGACGGATAATGAGAAATTCATGCAGCGTGTGTGATGCAGATTTTGTTTTTGTGTTGTGGGTGGTTTTTGCTAATTTGCGTCTGCGAATTATCGCATCGTCTTCCAAATTAGTCGCCTTTCAATGCTATTATTCAAATATCGAAGGAAAGAAAATTTCAAGTCGTAGACTTTGACCACAATCGCACCTTACGACGGCACCTCTTCAATCACCCACAAATTGCGCCATTAAAATTTTATTCACGCCACAAACCTTCCGTTCCGCCGCCTCCACCTGCCGAAAATAGCCTAGGTGACGCCGATTCGGGGTGTCACTCTCCAACCTAAATTACTGAACAATGAACCGAAATTTCATGAATGAACATTACCTATTGATTATGGCGGTTTCAACGATTCAGTGTCACGGTCAGCTAGCCCTAATAAAGTCGACTAAACCTCTCGAGGAATTCCCCGGCAGCGAAATTTCGAATGAATAATGAAAATTTAAGCTCGAACAAAGTCCGAAAGTTGGAGAATTACTCGAGTCGATATTCTGGGAGTGCGAGATAATTAATCATTTGTATGGAACCGGTAGTTTCCCGAACAATCGGCCCCGGGTAAGAGGAATAGGAATTGTTTCTATTCGAATGTAATTTCTGGGTGTTAAAAATGGAGAGATGTGGCCAACGACCACTAAATTTATTCTAATGTAAATAGCGATTTATCAGACGTGTTTATTTATCTGGATGTGTTTTAATCTCAAAACGCGCTGCTTCTAGGAATATCTGCGCGATTATCGAGAATGTACGAACACGTGATCCGATCGATTTGTCGCCAATCGAGATTACCGATTTGTAATCGGAATGTACGTACACTCGTGAAAATTGCTTAAAAAATGTTGCACCTTTGAAAACCGCGATTTTAAAGAAAGTTTTTAAGATATATATATCGACCAACATCTGCGCTAACAACTCAGTTCCGATTTCCAACTATTTCTCCCCAATTTGTATATGCGTTGTAGAAAGTTGCCTTAAAATCTTCCAATTAATTTGTCACATCAACAATAATGATTCCCTTGGGATTGTTAAAGCTTACCTTGAAAATTTTCCACACTTTGAAAATGATAATTTTAAACAACATTTTCAAGATATATATCTCGACCAGCATCTGTGTTAAGTACTCTATTCCCATTTTCAACTATTTATAGATTTAGAGGTATAGAAGCTGTAACCGTGAAAAGTTCGCGCCAACACCTAAATTGTCACATCCAGGGAACACAGTAGTTCAAAACGGTAAGGTCATTTTAAAATTGTCAAGAGTTTCAAAATAAATTTAAAAAATTTTTCACGATGTATACCTCGACCAGCACTCTACTCCCATTTTCTATTATTTATAGACTTTCGAAGACGTCTAGACTCTCGCTGCGAAAAGTTGGTTCCCCACAGCTAATTTATTCCACCCAATGAACGCAATCTGTAACACTTCCATCTACTACAGTGGTTCCAGAAAATTGCCTTTAAAATTTACACTGCTTTTAAACAACATTTCCACAATTTATATTTCGGCCAGCATCTGAGTTAAGCACTCAACTCTCACTTTATAGTATTTATAGTTATAAAATCAGAAAATTGGAAAACCGAAAAATTGAAAAATGAAAACTAGAACAGATTGTATCTTGTAAAATCAAATAAATACAAAAGTTTTAAAATTCAATAATTGAATTTAAAACTAAAATCGTAACATTGCAAAAGTGAAATATTTCAAAACTTATTATTACTATTACATATATGCATATTATTATTTATTATGAATGAAATGAAAACTATAAAAATTACAATTCAAAAATTAAAGAAACGAAAAATTGAAAAAATGAAAAACTGTAAACGAAAAAATAAAAAAAATTATTATGCGATCACAATATTGTAAAACTGCAAACTGAAAAAATAAAGGAAAATACAAAACGGAAACGAAACATTGGAAAGCGAAAAAATGAAAAAGTTTTAAAAACTAATAAGTGAAAAATGGAAATATTCTAAACTCGTAAAATTGAAAAAGTGGGATATTTTCAAAATTATTATTAACACACATTTAAAATAATAACTAGAAAAATTGCAAATCAACATTGAAGAAACGAAAAACTGAAAAATCATTAAACTAAAATTGAAAACATGAAAAATAAAAAATCTAAAAAATGCAAATCGAAAAATTGAAAAATCCAAAAATTGTAAAATTTCGCACTGAAGAAAGAAAAATAAAATTAGAACACTAAAATATGATCCGATTTTTGAATTGTTTTTCTTCATTTTTTCAAGTACTTCAATTACAATGTTTAGAATTTTCAAAATTTTCATTTTATCATTTTCGTTTTTTCATTGTTTAATTTTCAATTTCACAATTTTTTTATTCAAAAGTTCAAAAGTAGAAAAATTGAGAAATCTAAAAGTTAATGATCGATAAAATAAAAAATCGAGAAAAATCGAAAACTGAAAAAAAAGCGAACAATTAAAAATCGAAGAACTGAAGAAGTGAAAAATTGAAATCGAAAACAGAAAAACCAAAAACCAAAAAGTTTAAAATCGAAAAAAATTAAAGAATCGAAATATTGGAAAACCCAAAATTTGAAAATCGACAAATTATAACATGTAATAGACTCGTCAAAATTATAATTTTTGAACTGTTTTTCTTCATTTTTTCAAGTACTTCACTTACAATGTTTAGAATTTTCAAAATTTTCATTTCATCATTTTCGTTTTTTCATTGTTTAATTTTCAATTTCACAATTTTTTTATTCAAAAGTTCAAAAGTAGAAAAATTAAAAAATCTAAAAATTAATGATCGATAAAATAAAAAATCGAGAAAAATCGAAAACTGAAGAAAAAACGAACAATTAAAAATCGAAGAACTGAAGAAGTGAAAAATTGAAATCGAAAAAAGAAAAACCAAAAACCAAAAAGTTTAAAATCGAAAAAAATTAAAGAATCGGAATATTGGAAAACCCAAAATTTGAAAATCGACAAATTATAACATGTAATAGACTCGTCAAAATTATAAAGTCGAAAAATTGTAGCAATGAAAAACCGAAATTTTGAAAAACTGAACATCGAGAAACTGAAAAACTAAAAACCAAGAGTGAAAAATCGAATAAATGAAAACGTTTTAAAAAGCAATATTTGCAAAATGGAAAAAAGTGTAAAATTATAATTATCATGTATTTAAAATGAAAACTTGAAAAAGGGTAAATCAAAAACTGAAGAAACAAAAAATTGGAAAATCAAAAATTGAGAAACCGAAAAATTAAAAAATCTAAAACTGAAAAAAACGAAAAACTGAAAAAATTTTAATTTAAAAATTTTGAAATCGGTACATTCAAACACCGAAAATTGAAAATATAAAGAAAATAAAAAACCGAAACGAAAAAATGGAAATCGAAAAAATGAAGAAATGAAAAACTGAAGAATCGAAAACTTGAAAAAGTTTTAAAAGCCAATAGCTGCAAAATGAGAACGAGAAAAATTGCAAATCAAAATTCAAGAAAAATAAAATTGAAAAATCATGAAACTGAAAAATCCAAAAAATTGACAAAATGAAAACTAAAAAATCCGTAACATAATACGATTTTTAATTTTTTTTCATCATCAGTTTTTCAAGTTCTTGATTTCCAATTTTTAGAATTTTCAAAGTTTTTAGTTTATAGTTTTTCGTGTTCTATTTTTTATTTTTCAATTTCACAATTTTGCAAATTTTACATTTTTTTATTCAAAACTGGAAAAATTGAAAAATCTAAAATTTATTGATCGATAAAATAAAAATCGAGAAAAATCAAAAAACTGCAAAAAAACGAAAAAATGGAAAAACGAAAAATTTAAAATCGAAGAACTGAAGAAGTGAAAAATTGAAATCGAAAATTGAAAAACTAAAAAATCAAGAAACTTTAAAATCGAAAAAAATTAACAAATCGATAAATTTGAAAACCCAAAAATTATAAAATCGACAAATTACATATAATAAAATCGTCAAAATTGTAGCATCGAAAAACCGAAAAATTGAAAAACTGCACATCGAGAAACTGAAAAATTAATATATTCCAAAGTCGTAGAATTGAAAAATCATGAAACTGAAAAATCTAAAATTGAAAAAATGAAAAATAAAAAATCTAAAAATTTCAAATCGAAAAATTGAAAAATTTCGCACTAAAGAAAGAAAAATCATGAAATCAGAACATTAAAATGTCTTATGATTCTAAAATTTTTCTTTCCTTCAGTTTTTCAAGTTCTTATTTTAAATTTTTAGAATTTTCTAAGTTTTCATTTTATACTTATCGTTCTTCCATTTTTGATTTTTCAATTTCTGATTCAAAAGTAGAAAAATTGAAAAATCCAAAAATTAATGATCAGTAAAATAAAAAATCGAAAAACAGCGAAACTGGAAAACCCAAAAAATGTAAAATCGCCAAAATTATAAAGTCAAAAAATTAAAGCAAAAGAAATAAATGAAAAAGTTTTAAAAAGCAGTATTTGGAAAAAGAAAAAATATGTAATTATTAGTAGGTACTTATTTAAAATGAAAACTAGAAAAAGTTATATATAAGTAATCGAAAATAAAAATCCAAACGAAAAAACCAAAAGATGAAAAATGAAAACCTGAAAATCGAAAAACCGAAGAAACGAAAAATGTGAATTGAAAATTGAAAAACCAAGAATCAAGAAACTTCAAAATCGAAAATAAAGTCGAAAAATTGTAACATTGGAAGAACGAAAAATTGAAAAACTAAACCAAAAGACTGAAAGATTGAATAAATGAAAAGGTTTTAAAAAGCAATATTTGAAAATAGGAAAAAAAATCTTGGACACTCTGAAAACAGCGCTTTTAAACATTTTCCAATTTTTAAATTTTTCAAAGATTTCATTTTGTCTTTTTTCGTTTTTTGATTTTTGATTTTTCAATTTAACAATTTTGCAAGTTTTCCATTTTTTGATTCGAAAAGTTGAAACAGAGAAATTGAAAAATCTGAAAAAAGTGATCGATAAAATAAAACTGAGAAAAATCGAAGAACCGAAGAAACGAAAAACTGAAATTGAAAATTGAAAAACTAAAAATCAAGAAACTAAAACATCGAAAAACTTTAAGTATCGAAAAATTGGAAAACCCAAAAATTCTAAAATCGACAAATTATAGTAGAATTGTCTTATAATTATAATTTTATAAAGTCAAAAAATTGAAACAAAAGACCAAAAAATTAAACGAAGACTGAAAAATTGAATAAACGAAAAAGTTTTAAAAAGCAAATTTGAAAAACGGGAAAAAAATGATAGCAATTAGTACATACCTATTTAAAATGAAAACTAGAAAAAGTGCAAAACAAAAATTGAAGGAACCAAAAATTGATAAAATCAAAAATTGAAAAAACGAAAATTTAAAAAATCTAAAATTGAAAAATCTAAAATTTAAAAATTTCAAGTTGAAGAAAATAAAAATTTAAAAATCAGAATATAGAAAGAACACAGAAAATAAAAATCCAACGGAAAAAACCAAAAAAATTAAAAAACGAAAAACTGAAAATTGAAAAACCAAAGAAACGAAAATTTTGAATTGAAAATTGAAAAACTAAGAATCAAGAAACTTCAAAATCGAAAAAATTTAATGAATCGAAAAATTGGAAAACCTGAAAATTGTAAAATTGACAAATTATAAAGTCGAATAATTGTAACATTGGAAGAACGAAAAATGAAAAACTGAATATCGAAAAACTGAAAAATTAAAATTCAAAAGATCGAAAAATCGAATAATTCAAAAAATGAAAACTAGAAAAAGCGCAAATCAAAAATTGAAAGAACAAAATTTGAAAAAACGGAAAATTTAAAAACCAAAAATTGAAAATTTTCAAGTCCGGAACACTTTTCGGTCAGATATTTAAAAACAGTAAATCCATTGAGATTGTTAGTGTTTCAACATAGTTTTAACAAATTCTACTTCTTAATATAGGTATATCTGTTGTTCCAAACGTTGCCTTCAAAATCTTGACACTATGAAAACAGTGCTTTTAAACAACATTTTCACAATTTATACATAGACCAGCAATTAAATTATTAACAGTGATTTATCACACCTAGTAACAACATAGAACACTTTCACCCTAAATGCATATAGTGTATAACGCAGACGCTGGTCGACACTATAAATTTCGACCATCATCTGCGTCAAGCACTCATCTACCATTTTCACGAACTTACACTCTCCAAGACCCCGCAGGTCGTTTCCCCACAGCTACTTTATCAAACCTGGCGAATGCAATTCAAACCCCCCCCCCCTCCTCCCTCCGGCTGCATTGCAGCGCACACCTCCTGAATAACAAACAGTTGTGCCTTCTTCGGTTGCAATATTCATAAAGTTGCAGCTGTTTGGCGAATAGAGCAGTCACGAATGCCCACAACTTTCGGAACTGTTCAGTTATGTCAGCCTAATGGTGTTCCTAATGTGATTTAACACCTGCACCGTGAGGATATTCAGCGTAATATGTTACATACCGCCGAGTTTACCAAGGGTTCAGTTGGCTGTGCTTCAGACGAGGGGCACCGCCACACCGCGTCTGAGTGAAGTTCCGATTTCAAAGTTTGCTTAGAAAAAAACCGAGAGGACTGGCGTCGGAGGACGCAATTCGAGTTGCATATATGCGGGCGCGTGAAATTTCCTAGATCATATGGCCTAGATATTTTCTCGGGAGATAGCAAATCCCATTCACGTTCGGCCGGCGATTCGAGATCTATCGCGATATTTCCTATATAAAAAGGTGCAAAAACCTGTTCGCAGCCTCGCGAATCAATAGCAATATTTTATCGGCTGGTAAGCATGCAGAAGTAGCGTCGATAACTTAATTATGGGTGGAAAAGTGGGGTTTCGGCGAGGAGTAATTAACGGAGCTGTATCTACTTTTGCGATTACGTAGAGACGATAAATTTGATGTGGTATTTGGTTCTTGGTCTATTAATAAGTTGATTTTACGGTTTATTCTTTGTTACTGCATGCTTGGAAATGGGTTGTGTAATGTGTGAATGGGAATAGAACGCAGAACGCGGTTTGGAAACTGGTAATAAGGAAGAAAACTTGAAAGTTTACTTTTCTTGTAAGAAAATTTATAAGGCGGCTATTGTTATTATAAACTGAAGTACAAATACGACACAGCGTAGTATTTGTTCTTCTTCCGGAAATCTGCAACGATTGTTTACGACACTAGGTGCGCAAGCGAGTTTCTGGGTCGGGATATTTTAATTTCGAGGTGGTGCTTTATTTTTATGTATGTTATGGCAATAACTACCGTAACTGGCTCATTTCCTTGAAAGGACTCACATTTGGAAATCTCTGGCGAACCTTGAGTGAGTAATTTATTCTAAAATTCAGATAAAAGCAGAGAGATCGATAGATCTAGTGGTGAAAAAAATAAAGCCATTCAAGGAAGTAAATTTTGCTTAACTAGATTTTTCAACTCTTCAGTTTTTCATTTTTTTTTTTGCTTCTTCCGTTTTTCAATTTTCTAACGGTTGAATTTTGCAATTTTTCCAGTTTTTTCATTTGCAATTTTTCGTTTCGATTTTATAATTCTTTGTTTTTTCAATTTTAATTTTTTCAGTTACTCGTTTCTTCAATTTTTGATTTTGCAATTTTTCGATTTAAAGTTTTTCAAGTTTTCAGTTTGTGCTTTTTTAGTTTTTCGATTCTTTAATTTTTCATTTCTTCAAATTTTCGATTTGTTATTTATCGTTTCGGTTAATTATTTTCTTTATTTTTACGATTTTTCGATTTTTCAATGTTCCGACTTTATGTTTTGTTTTTTCAATTTAAATTTTTTTAAGATATGCAACTCCTTCATTTTCAAATTTTTCAGTTTTTCGATTTTTCAACTTTTGGATTATTCAATTTTCGTCATTTCGTCATTCATGTTTTAATTTTTTTTTTTTTTTCAATGTGAAATTTTTCAATTTTACAATTTTATGATTTTAGAATTTTTCCATTTTTTAATTATTGGATTATAAAACTTTTTCATTCATTCGATTTTTAATTTTTCAATTATTATTTTTGAGTTTCTCGATTTTAGAATTTTGACGATTCTATAATTTTTCGATTTTACAGTTTTTGGGTGTTCCAATTTTTCGATTTTTCTTCTTTCTGATTTTTCGATAATTATTTTTTTCCATTTTTAGTTTGTCAATAAATTTTCGTTTCTTCGATTTTCAATTTTTCGATTTTCCAGTTTTTAGATTTTTAACTTTTCGAATAAAAAAAAAACAGCCAGTCCCCAATGGGCTTCGAGTATAAAATGAAAACTTTGCAAACTCTAAAAATTGGAAATCAAGAACTTGAAATTTTGAAAAAAAGAAAATTTTTTGGGTACTCCTATTTTTCGATTCATTAATTTATTCGATTTTTATGTTTTTGATTTTTAGTGTTTCTATTTTTTTGTTTTTTTACATTTGTCGATTTTTTCGAATTTTTTTATCCATCATTAATTTTTTGATTTTTCAAGTTCACTATTTTTCAACTTTTCGAATAGAAAAATGGAAAACTTGCAAAATGTAAAATTGAAAAATTAGAAATGAAAAATCAAAAAAGTACAAAATAAAAACATTGAAAATTTTTGGGTATTCCAATTTTTCGATTCATTAAATTTTTTCGATTTTTATGTTTTTTGATTTTAAGTTCTTCGATTTTCTATTTTTAGTTTTTCCATTTTGCCGTTTTTTTCTCATTTTTCGTTTTTTTAAATCGATCATGAATTTTTAGGTTTTCAAAGTTTACTATTTTTCAACATTTTCAAATCAAAAAATGGAAAACTTGCAAAGTTGTAAAACTGAAAAATCAAAAAAGTACAAAATGAAAACTTTAAAAATGAAAAATTGAAGAAAAAAGAAATATCTGGGTATTTCAATTTTTCGATTCAATAATTTTTTTTCGATTTTTATGTTTCTTGATTATTAGTTAGTTTTTCCATTTTCAATTTCAATTTTTCGTTTTTTGAGTTCTTCGATTTTCAATTTTCAAAAAATGGGAAACTTTCAAAATTGCATAACTGAAAAATCAAAAAAGTACAAAATAAATATATACTTTCAAAATGAAAAATTGAAGAAGAAAGAAATTTCTGGATATTTCAATTTTTCGATTCATTAATTTTTTCAATTTTTATGTCTTTGATTTTCAGTTTTTCAATTTCCATTTTCAATTTTTCGTTTTTTGTGTTTTTCGATTTTCAATTTTCCGTTTTTCCATTTTTCGTTTCTTTTCCATTTTTCAGTTTTTTCAGTTTTTTCATCGATCATTAATTTTTAGATTGTTCAATTTTTCTGTTTTTCAACTTATCGAATGAAAAAATTTAAAAACCAACAGAATCGTAAAATTGAGAAATCAAAAGTGAAAAATCAAAAACTTGAAAAATTGAAGAGAAATTTTTGAGTATTCCAATTTTTCGATTCATTAGATTTTTTTCGATTTTGATGTTTCTTGATTTTTAGTTTTTCAATTTTTAATTTCAATTTTTCGTTTTCTGTGTTTTTCGATTTTCAATTTTCCGTTTTTCCATTTTTTCGTTGTTTTTTCATTCCTCAATTTTTTTTAATTTTTTCATCGATGATTAATTTTTAGATTGTTCAATTTTTCTTTTTTTCAACTTATCGAATAAAAATGGAAAACTGCAAAACCGTAAAATTGAAAAATCAAAAGTGAAAAATCAAAAAAGTACAAAATGTAAACTTTGAAAAATCTAAAAATTGAAAATCAAGAACTTGAAAAATTGAATAGAAATTTTTGGGTGTTCCAATTTTTCAATTCATTGATTTTTTCGATTTTTATGTTTCCCGATTTTTAGTTTTTCAATTTTCAATTTCAATTTTTCGTTTTTTGAGTTCCTCGATATTCAATTTTTCGTTTCTCCATTTTTCATTTTTCGATTTTTCAATTTTTTTGGATTCTTTTATCGATTATTAATTTTTAGATTTTTCTATTTTTCAACTTTTCGAATGAAAAAATGGAAAATGGTAAAATTTAAAAATCAAAAATGAAAAATCAAAAACGTACAAAGTTATTCAATTTTTCGATTCATTATTTTTTTTCGATTTTTATGTTTCTTGATTTTCTCAATTTCAATTTTTCGTTTTTTGAATTCTTCGATTTTTAATTTTTAGTTTTTCCATTTTTCAGTTTTTTTTTTCATTTTATGATTTTTCAATTCTTTTCGATTTTTTTTTATCGATACTTCATTCTCAATTTTTTTAATTTCCCTATTTTTCAACTTTTCGAATAAAAATACGGAAAACTTGCAAAATTGTAAAATTGAGCAACGAAAAAGTACAAAATGTTAACTCTGAAAAATCTAAGAACTTGACATCAAGTACATACTTGAAAAATTGAAGAAAAAAATATTTTTGGATATTCCAATTTTTCGACTCATTAATTTTTTTCGATTTTTATGTTTCTTGATTTAGTTTTTCAATTTAAATTTTTCGTTTTGGAGTTTTTTGACTTTCAATTTTCCGTTTCTCCATTTTGTCGTTTTTTTTTTCATTTTTAAATTTTTCAATTTTTTTATTTCTCAACTTATCGAATGAAAAAATGGAAAACTTGCAAAACCGTAAAATTGAAAAATCAAAGTGAAAAATCAAAAAAATACAAAATGAAAACTTTGAAAAATCTAAAAATTGAAAATCAAGAACTTGAAAAATTGAATAGAAATTTTTGGGTGTTCCAATTTTTCAATTCACTGATTTTTTCGATTTTTATGTTTCCCGATTTTTAGTTTTTCAATTTTCAATTTCAGTTTTTTGTTTTTTGAGTTCCTCGATATTCAATTTTTCGTTTCTCTATTTTTCATTTTTCGATTTTTCAACTTTTTTGGATTTTTTTATCGATTATTGATTTTTCTATTTTTCAACTTTTCGAATGAAAAAATGGAAAATGGTAAAATTTAAAAAGCAAAAATGAAAAATCAAAAAAGTACAAAATTATTCAATTTTTCGATTCATTAATTTTTTTCGATTTTTATGTTTCTTGATTTTTTTCAATTTCAATTAAAAATGGAAAACTTGCAAAATTGTAAAATTGAAGCTACGAAAAATTACAAAATGTTAACTTTTGAAAAATTTAAGAACTTGAAATCAAGTATGTACTTGAAAAATTGAAGAAAAAAAAATTTTTGGGTATTTAAATTTTTCAACTCATTAATTTTTTTCGATTTTTATTTTTCTTGATTTAGTTTTTCAATTTTCAATTTAAATTTTTCGTTTTTGAGTTTTTTCAATTCAATTTTCCGTTTCTCCATTTTTTCGTTTTTTTTTCATTTTGAGATTTTTCAATTTTTCTATTTTTCAACGTTTCGAATGAAAAGACGGAAATTTGCAAAAATGTAAAATTGAAAAATCAAAAATGAAAACATTGAAAAATCTAAGAACCAGAAATCAAGTACTTGAGAGACTGAAGAAGCGACTTGGTAATTTAAAAATCCAAAGAAAAGTTAAACATCGGAAAATTGCAGTATCGAAAAAAGAAAATATGTATCATAAAATCGAAAAACTGACAACTAAAAGAATCGGAAAATCGGATAACAGAACATCCAAAAAGTCGATAAATTTAAAAATTGGAAAATCGAGGAATTGAAAAATCAAGGATTGGAAATTTGAAAAATTTAATGAACGAAAAATCATAAAAAGGTTTTATTTTTTATAATAACCCTAAGTTAAAATAGTTTCAAGTGAGTTTTCCATTACGTCATCAACATTATTGACAGGTACTATATTCTCAAATTTTCGATGGTTCTTAATTTAATTAATAAAATAAATTGCCCCATTCCTAAATTTTTTGAGTCACCCTGTATAAGTAGTTCCAAAAACAGTGAGTGCACTGATAAACCACAAGTATAAAGTCATGATATTCTGCAAATTTCAGAGAAGCTTTATTAGTCAAAATTTTGAAATGACGTCATCATTTTTTAGGAGAGGATAAACGAATAAATTTTGAACAATGATTTACGATAACCTTAAAACGTTTGCAAGATTTCAGAGCATTCAGTTTTGCACTTACAAAATTAAATCGCAAAAACTTGTTACACAATTTTGATTTTTTTTCCAAAAATCTGGACGTCTAGGGAGAAAACTCAACACGGATCCATACAGTGCAGAAGTATAAGTAATAAAATTTACGTTCAGAAACCAAAAAAAGAAAGAACGAAGCAAAAACAACCGTCAAAACCCTCACATTTTAATTCCTCCGATAACCTTGGATGCCATTTTACGACCGATAAGCGACAAGTACATTTTATTACAACTTTATAGCTTTATTCCAATCCAAAAAAACGAACTTACTGAACCTTAAAATTAAAAACACGCTCGCTTCGTGCCGTTTTTATCCAGATTACTCAACGCAGTCTTGCAATCATTAACCGGAACCGTTTTTGCCGTTCCCTGGGGTCTTCGCAAATTGTCTCATTGTCGACTTTATCTATCAACGCAGCCTTATCAGAATTACGACCAATAAAACGCTGATAAGCTGCAATTACGTCCATTATTTCAAAAACACAACATGTGAACACCCAATGAAAAATTAATTGGCTGCTGTACGTGGGGCCATTAAAAAAATCATTTCACGGATCACTTCGGTAATTTATTTATATGGAGTAGGAGTCTCGGAAATGGCTCGAATGTGCAGTTCTTAGTGTAAATGTGGCTATGTAACTGACCTTTACAAGGTTAAAGCGGTTTTACCGAGTGATTTAGATTCATTAAGCACCAGGTGACTACGAGTATTTTTGTGCCAAGATTTTTTTCGAACAATCGTATCACTCTACTAGGTGTTTCTGCCAAAAATAAAATTCGCCACCTACTTTTTCCAAAGAGAACAAAATTAATTATGCTGTCAGTGTTTAACTTCGTGTGCTTATAAAGCTCGAGCTGCAGTCGAAAATTTGCAGCGAATTGTGCAATTCCGGTGATTATAGGAGTTCGCAGTCGACACTTCTACGTACGTGTTTGACGAGCAATTAATAGGTAAATGTCAATAACTTCAAGGCTTCGCCGTCATTTGGTACGTCCGAGAGCGGGCAAACAGTTGGCGGGATTCGCAGGAAAATGCGACATGGAAGGACGAGTGGTAAACATGTTCGATTATCGCGTTATCGAAATAAAACTTCACGGGTCATCGTCTGGAAGCTAATTTATGCATTTCAGTACAGTTGTCTATTTTTAGGAGCTTTGTTCGACGATAAACTGGAGTTCAACATCATTTAATTATTTACAACTGGGGGATTTATTGGCGGCTTTTTGTGAGGATGGGCTTTGTAGAGGGAATCGACCGATTAGGGCGATTAATCTGGGAGGTTTTTAAATTTAAAGCGAGTGATGGATGTGGGGAGATGGAAGGCGGGGTACAATTTTGGGACCTAATCAAGGTGGTGGAACTTTTTATTCCTTGTGAGGCATGAATCCGTGTTGAGTTTACACCCTAGACAGCCGCATTTTTTTAAAAAAGATCAAAATTATATTACATTTGAAATTCCAAAACCAAAAAAGAAATCTATGCTAAATATGCAAAATTTCATTACTCTATACTGGTGGTTTAACACTCAGAGTTTTTAGAATTCCCTATACAGGGTGACTGAATTTCTCAAGTCAAATTTGTCAAACTCACTTTTACAACTTTTGGTTTTTCCATTTTTTCGATTTTTCAATTTTCCATACATATGTAGGTATTACAATTTTAACAAGTTTCTCAATTTTGAGTTTTTCGATTTTTCCCTTCAATTTTATAATTTTTCGTTTATTAATTTTTAATCTTTCGATTTTGCAATTTGTGGGTATTAAAATTTTTGATTTTTCGATTGTTCAATTTTTCAAGTTTTTGATTTTTAATTTACATTTTCCGCATTTTTTAAATTTTATTACTCAACTTTCTATCATTTTTTCAATATTTCTTTCGATGTTATCATTTTTCGTTTATTCAATTTTTCAAATTTTCAATCCTTGATTTTTCAATTCCGATTTGTAGGGTTTTTAATTTAGCAATTTTTGGATTTCCAATTACCCAATTTTCCGATTTCTTTAATTTTCGATATTTCGATTTTACAATACACATTTCGCTTTTTCGATTTTACACTTTTTCGGTTTATAAGTTTCTCAATTTTTAATTTTTTAATTTTTCGTTTCTTCAATTTTTCCAAGTTTTTGATTTCCAATTTTTTGATTTTTCAAACTTTTCATTTTAAACGTTTTCCTTTTGTCATTTTTGATTTTTCAGTTTTACAACGTTGCCATCTTTCCAGTTACTTCATTAAAAAGGGTGAAAAATCGAAAAAATGAAAAACCGAAAAATTCAAAATCAAAAAAAAGAAAATCGAAAAAAATTAGGAATTGAAAAATTGGAAAGAAGAAAAATTGAAAAATCATGGAATTGTCAAAATTGTAAAATGGAAAAACTGAAACATCGAAAAATTGAAAACATAAATTACGACAAACTGAAAAATTAACAATTGAAATTTAAAAAATCGAATAAATGAAAGAGTTTTAAAATCTAATAATGGAAAAATTCAAAAATCGTAAAATCCAAAAAAGCGAAAAATTTTTAATATTATAATTATTATTACATATTTAAAAGGAAAACTAGAAAAAATTCAAATCAAAAATTGAAGAAACGAAAAACTGAAAAATCGAAAAACTGAAATCTCAATTGAAAAACCGAAAAAACTAAAAACCAAAAAATTGGAACATCCAAGAATTTAAAAATTCAGTACATTGAAAAACCGAAAAAATAAAGAAAATAAACGAAACGAAAAGTTGCAGAAACGAAAAATTAAAGAATCGGAAAGCCGAAAACTAAAAATAGAATACTGGAGAAATTTTAAATTGAAAAATTTTCAAAATCTAAAAATTGAAGAAACAAAAACTGAAAAATTGAATAGTTGCAAATCTAAAACTGAAGAAGAGACGATGAATAAAAAAAACAAAAAATTATAAGATAGAAACATCGAAAAATCGAATAATTGAAAAAAATAGAGCAAATAAAAAGCTAAAACGAAAAATTGCAGACTTGAAAAACTGAAGAAGTCAAAAACTGAAGATGTCAAAAACTGAAGAAATAAAAAATTGAAGAAACGAAAAAGTGAAGCTTTGAAAAACTGAAAAAATGAAAAATTGCAGAAATGAAAAATTGAAGGAATGTTAAATTGAAAAAATGAAAAATTTGTAAAATCGAAAAATTGAATGATTTAGAAACGAAAATTCGAAGAGTTACATATCGCAAGATTGAGAAAACAAAAAAAAATGAAAAATTGGAAAATCGCAAATCAAAAATTAAAGAAACGAAAAACTGAAAAATCGAAAAACTGAAATTTCTACAAATGAAAAAACAAAAATTATAATCTAAAAATGAAAAACCAAAAAACCAAAAACCGAAAAATCTGAAAATCCACGAATTGAAAAATTATATATTTAGAACATTTAAAAACCGAAAAAATAAAGAAAATAAAAATCGAAATGAAAAATCGCAAATGGAAAAATTGAAGAAATAAAAAATTTTTAAAATCGAAAAGCTGATGAAAAATTGAAAACTCGAAAAATTTTTAAATCCAAAAATTGGAGAAAAAAGAAAATATGAAAAAAATAAAATTGAAAAAACAAAAAATCATAAAATCGAGACATTGAAAAATTGAATAATTGAAAAAATATAGACAATACAAAGCCAAAACGAAAAATTGCAAACTTGAAAACCTGAAGAAATGAAAAATTGAAGAAATGAAATGAAAAATTGAAGAGATGAAATGAAAAATTGAAGAAACGGAATGAAAAATCGACGAAATGGAAAATTGAAAAAATGAAAAATTGAAACATAAAACTGAAAAAATGAAAAATTTGTAAAATCGAAAATTTGAAACATTAAAAATTGAAAACTGGTTAAATCGCAAATCGAAAAACTGTAAAATCCACAAAATGAAACATCCAAAAAGTGTAAAATCGAAAAAGTGAAAAATTTAAAAAAGAAAATTCGAAGAGTTGCATTTCGCAAAATTAAAGAAACCAAAATAATGAAAAATTGGAAAATTGCAAATCAAAAATTGAAGAAACGAAAAACTAAAAAATTGTCAAACTGAAATCTCTACAATTGAAAACAGAAAAATTATAATCTAAAAATAAAAATCAAAAAACAATAAACGAAAAATTAGAAAACCCAAGAATTGAAAAATTATATATTCAGGACATTCAAAAACCGAAAAAATTAAGAAAATAAAAAATCGAAATGAAAAATCGCAAATGGAAAAATTGAAGAAATAAAAAATTTGTAAAATCGAAAAGCTGAAAAATGAAAAATCGAAAACTCGAAAAATTTTTAAATCCAAAAATCGAAAAAAGAAAATACGAAAAAAATTAAATTGAAAAAAAAAAATTATAAAATCGAGACATTGAAAAATTGAAGAGATGAAATGAAAAATCGAATAAATGGAAAATTGAAAAAATGAAAAATTGAAGAAACAAAACTGAAAAAATGAAAAATTTGCAGAATCGAAAATTTGAAAAATTTAAAATTGAAAACTCGTTAAACCGCAAATCAAAAAACTGCAAAATCCACAAAATGAAACATCCAAAAAGTGGAAAATCGAAAAAGTGGAAAATTAAAGAAAGAAAATTCTAAGAGTTGCATTTCGCAAAATTGAAGAAATCAAAAAAATAAAAAATTGGAAAATTGCAAATCAAAAATTGAAGAAATGAAAAACTGAAAAATCGATAAACTGAAATCTCTACAATTGTAAAGAGAAAAATTATAATCTAAAAATAAAAAATCAAAAAAATAACTAAAATAATAAAATTTGCAAAATCGAAACATTGAAAAATCAAATAATACAAAAAATAAAGAAAATAAAAAGCCAAAACGAAAGATTGCAAACTTGATAACCTGAAAATTAAAAATTGAAGAAATGAAATGAAAAATTGAAGAAATGTAAAACTGAAAAATTTGTAAAATCGAAAATTTGAAATCTCTATAATTGAAAAAAGAAAAATTATAATCGAAAAATGAAAAATGAAAAAAATTAAAACCGAAAAATTGGAAAATCTAAGAATTGAAAAATTATATATTCGGAAAATAAAAAGCCAAAACGAAAAATTGCAAACTTGAAAAACTGAAGCAATGAAAAACTGAAGAAATGCAAAATTAGAGAAATGAAATGAAAAATTGAAGAAATGAACAATTAAAAAAAATGAACAAATGAAAAATTGAAGAAATGTAAAATTGAAAACTCGTTAAATTGCAAATCGAAAGACTGAGATTTAAAAATGAAAATCGAAAATTGAAGAAACGGAAAATTGAAAAAACTGAAAAATCATAAAAATACAGAAAATAAAAACCGAAACAAAAAAATAAATAAACGAATACTCGAGAAATTTTAAATCGAAAATTTTCAAAATCTAAAAATCGAAGAAACAAAAAATGAAAAATTAAAAAATCGCAAAACGAAAAATTGCAAAATCTTTTAAATTGAAACAAACAAAATTTGGAAAATCAAAAAACTTTAAGATTTAAAAATGAAAACTCGAAGAGTTGCATATCGTAAAATTGAGGAAACAAAGAAATGAAAAATTGGAAAATCAAAAATTTCAAGAAACTAAAAAGCGAAAAAAACAAAAAATTACAAAATAGAAAAATCAAATAATTGCAGAATGTAAAAACAGAAACATTCAAAAGTTGAAAAATTGAAAAACTGAAAATTTCAAACTTTAAAAACTCGAAAAATTGCAAATCGAAAAACTGAAGAAACAAAAAAAAATTAAAATTCAAATTAAAAAAATGGTTGTTACTCCATAAAGGGTATGTGAAAACAAAAATCCAAACAATTTTCGTAAGTTTTTACAAAATTCATCAGTCTACTTTAAAATTAAAAAAATGTCCTAGACTTATCGCCGTCAGTCCGTCACTGCGCTACTCCAACCCGATAAAACGTATCTCATTTGTTATTATTATTTAGCGCGATAATTATAACACGCACTTGAAGATAACGAAAGTTTGAACTAGAATCAGCTGTTGAACCATATGTGGACGTTCGTCGGAAATTTACACCATAAACACGGAAAATTAGTAATTTCGCTGCGTTTCGTTAAATAATACCCAATACCCGTGCCGACCTCGTTGCCACATTAATTGGAATTGTTGTACATCAAGGTTTGATTAAAATTAACTTCGGAGAAATGTCAAGTGTCTCCCTGATGGAAATCCAATAATCCGGCCGGGTTTTACCCCCGCTGACGTCACATGAGGAATTATTAAAATATTTGGAAAATAAATTGCGAATGGTGTGTTGCTCCGTGCCGCTTTTCGCCGTCACAGAAGTAAATAACGTTGACAAAGGGACAAAATTAATTATCCCCGTTTTTAATGATTCGGAGGATATTATTATGAATGGCATTTTCGTCCTGACGTTGAATAAATTTTGCACTTAAGGCCGCGTTATATACATTTCCCGTGACAAGAAAATCTCTAATTAGGAAAGTCGGTAGTCTGTTGTGTTTGGAAGTTAGCGCAAGTGGCGTAATTTAGGGGAATTTCCTTGCTTCGGAAAGATAGGTATGCGAGGTAATTCGGGGATTACGCTACGTGTCTCGGAAAATGCTTCATAAACATTGCCTTCTTAAAAAATTTAAATTCTGTGATTCGGAAGCGAGGGGGCGTTTAATCTGCTTCGACGAAATTAGAAAACTTGGAAACTCGGTAGAAATCCGGTTTTTACGAAAAGATTGTGAAAATGCCCTTCCCCTGTCTACTATCCTTAATTTATCTAGTGTATTATATTCACGACATTTTTAAAACTAAGCAGACCATGGATTTTTCTTTTTGTTGGCTACCATGACTGACGGTTTAAAACATGTGTCTTGAATGAAAACCACAATCATCCTAACCTCATTTTTTGACAGCACATCTTGGCACCAAAAATCTCCCTAGACTAATTTTAACAATCCATGGCCTACTCATTTCAAATATTAATGTATTAATCATCCCCATCAACAATTTGGTGACGTTTCAAAATTTTGCTTAGTACATGCCATTTAAATTTTATAAAATAACATAGTCCTGTGTTAACATAACATAACATTCACGATATTTCTGGATAAATAGTGGCTATGTTTAATTTTTCTATGTTGGATAAACTGGGTACATGAATTTGACTTGAAAATTAAGTCAATTAACTCGGGTTTTGCTCGTGAAAAAAATTTTGGAAAACCTTGGATATCTTTGGTGTTTATTTTGTAAGATTTTGAAAGTATCCTGGGGACGCCAAGCGCTCGGTTTTTGCGAGATTTTGAAAAAACTTTTGGGGGCACCAAATATTCCGTATTGTGGGAATTTGAAAAAAATTTAAACAAATTTCGTGACTTCTGTTTTTTTCTTTTTTGAGGAATTGAAAATAATTTGTAAAGAAATCTTGAGGGGGCTCTGATACTGTTCCTGGCAAAAATTTGGACAAACATTAGAGGCCCGGGTTTGGTCTTTGAAAAATTCTGAAAAAATCCTAGTAGCCATGGCGTTTTGTAATGGAACTAATTTGAAAGAATCTTGGGAGGTCCTAGTCTTTTATTTTAGAACTAAATTGCAAGAATTTCTTGGCCCCTAGTGTCTCTTATGAAGAATTGAAAAGGTTTTGAAAAGAAACATTTGCTACTGTCTCGGACAAAATTTGGAAGAACCTTGGCAGCCCGGGTGTTTTGTTAATGAAAGATTCTTAAAGAATCCTGGCAGATTTTGGCTTTTCATTTTAGAACTAATCTAGAAGAATTTTGTGGTCCCTAATGTCTTTTTTGACGTACTGAAAAGAATTTGAAAAGAAACATTCTGAGATTCAACTTTTCCTCGTGAAAAAAATTTTGAAAAACCTTGGAAGCCCTTGGGTGTTTCTACTCTAATCTTGGGGATACCTAATGCTCGTTATTTGTGAGATTTTGAAAGAAACTTGGGAGATCCTAGCTTTTGTTTCAGAGCTAATTAAAAAAAAATGTGGTCCCTAGTGTCTTTTTTGAAGAATTTAAAAAAACCTCCGGGGACGAGTATTTTGCTCGTGAAAAAAATGTTGAAGAACCTTGGAAGCCCTTGCTAAGATTTTGTGAAATCTTGGGGATACCTAACGTTCGGTTTTTGTGAGATTTTGAAAGAATCTTGGGAGATTCTAGTTTTTGTTTTAAAGCTAATTTAAAGAAAAATGTGGTCCCTAGTATCTTTTTTTAAAGAATTTAAAAGAAAACTTAGAGGACTCGGGTTTTGCTCGTGAAAAAAATTTTGGACAGCCTTGGAAGTCCTTGGTGTTTCCTTTATATGATTGTTAAAGAATCCTGGGGATACCAGACGCTCGGTTTTTGCAAGATTTTCAAAAACTTTTGGGGCACCAGGTATTCCGCTCTTGCGGGAATTTGAAAGATTCCTGGGAGCTCCTGATCTTTTATTTTAGAAATAATTTAAACAAATTTGGTGACCACTGGTGTTTTTTTTTTTTGAGGAATTGAAAATAATTTGTAAAGAAACCTTGGGGGGACCCTGATTCTGTTCCTGACAAAAATTTGGACGAACATTGGAGGCCCGGGTTTGGTCTTTGAAAGATTCTGAAAGAATCCTAGTAGCCATGGTGTTTTGTTATAGAACTAATTTGAAAGAATCTTGGGAGATCCTAGTCTTTTATTTTAGAACTAACTTGCAAGGATTTTTTGGTCCCTAGTGTCTCTTATGAAGAATTGGAAAGAAACATTTGGTACTGTCTCGCACAAAATTTGGAAGAACCTTGGTAGCCCAGGTGTTTTGTTAACGAAAGGTTCTTAAAGAATCCTGGCAGATTTTGGTTTTTCACTTTAGAACTAATCTAGAAGAATTTTTTGGTCTCTAATGTCTTTTTTGACGTCCTGAAAAGAATTTGAAAAGAAACCTCCTGAGAATCAACTTTTGCTCGTGAAAAAAATTTTGAAGAACCTTGGAAGCCCTTGGTTGTTTCTACTCTAATCTTGGGGATACCAAATGCTCGTTATTTGTGAGATTTTGAAAGAATCTTGGGAGATCCTAGCTTTTGTTTCATAGCTAATTAAAAAAAAAATGTGGTCCCTAGTGTCTTTTTTGAAGAATTTAAAAAACCTTCGGAGACTAGGGTTTTGCTCGTGAAAAAAATGTTGAAGAACCTTGGAAGCCCTTGCTAAGATTTTGTGAGATTCTTGGGGATACCTAACGTTCGGTTTTTGTTTTAAAACTAATTTAAAAGAAAATGTAGTCCCTAGTATCTTTTTTTAAAGAATTTAAAAGAAACCCTAGAGGACTCGGGTTTCGCTCGTGAAAAAAAATTCGGATAACCTTGGAAGTCCTTGGTGTTTCCTTTGTAAGATTGTTAAAGAATCCAGGGGATACCAAGCGCTCGGTTTTTCCAAGATTTTGAAAAACTTTTAGGGCACCATGTGTTCCGCTTTTGCAGGAATTTGAAAGATTCCTGGGAGATCCTGATATTTTATTTTAGAAATAATTTAAACAAATTTGGTGACCACATGTGTTTTTTTTTTTGAGGAATTGAAAATAATTTGTAAAGAAACCTTGGGGGGATCCTGATTCTGTTCCTGACAAAAATTTGGACGAACATTGGAGGCTCGAGTTTAGTCTTTGAAAGATTCTGAAAGAATCCTAGTAGCCATGGTGTTTTTGGTTATAGAACTAATTTGAAAGATTCTTGGCAGATCCTAGTCTTTTATTTTAGAACTAATTTGCAAGAATTTTTTGGCCCCTAGTGTCTCTTATGAAGAATTGAAAATGTTTTGAAAAGAAACATTTGGTACTGTCTCTGACAAAAATTTGGAAGAACCTTGGGGGCCCGGGTGTTTTGTTAATGCAAGATTCCTAAAGAATCCTGGCAGATTTTGGTTTTTCATTTTAGAACTAATCTAGAAGAATTTTTTGGTCTCTAATGTCTTTTTTGACGTTCTGAAAAGAATTTGAAAAGAAACCTCCTGAGAATCAACTTTTGCTCGTGAAAAAAATTTTGAAGAACCTTGGAAGCCCTTGGTTGTTTCTACTCTAATCTTGGGGATACCAAATGCTCGTTATTTGTGAGATTTTGAAAGAATCTTGGGAGATCCTAGCTTTTGTTTCATAGCTAATTAAAAAAAAAATGTGGTCCCTAGTGTCTTTTTTGAAGAATTTAAAAAACCTTCGGAGACTAGGGTTTTGCTCGTGAAAAAAATGTTGAAGAACCTTGGAAGCCCTTGCTAAGATTTTGTGAGAATCTTGGGGATACCTAACGTTCGGATTTTGTGAGATTTTGAAAGAATCTTGAAAGATTCTAGTTGTTGTTTTAAAGCTAATTTAAAAAAAAATGTGGTCCCTAGTATCTTTTTTAAAGAATTTAAAAGAAACCTTAGAGGACTCGGGTTTTGCTAGTGAAAAAAATTTTGGTATAACCCTGGAAGTCCTTGGTGTTTCCTTTGTAAGATTGTTAAAGAATTCTGGGGATACCAAGCGCTCGGTTTTTGCAAGATTTTGAAAAACTTTTGGGGCACCAGGTGTTCAGCTTTTGCGGGAATTTGAAAGATTCCTGGGAACTCCTGATCTTTTATTTTAGAAATAATTTAAACAAATTTGGTGACCACTGGTGTTTTTTTTTTGAGGAATTGAAAATATTTTGTAAAGAAACCTTGGGGGGACCCTGATTCTGTTCCTGACTAAAATTTGGACCAACATTGGAGGGCCGGGTTTGGTCTTTGAAAGATTCTGAAAGAATCCTAGTAGCCATGGTGTTTTTGTTATAGAACTAATTTGAAAGATTCTTGGGAGATCCTAGTATTTTATTTTAGAACTAATTTGCAAGAATTTTTTGGTCCCTAGTGTCTCTTATGAAGAATTGAAAAGGTTTTGAAAAGAAACATTTGGTACTGTCTCGGACAAAGTTTGGAAGAACCTTTGCAGCCCGGGTGTTTTGTTAATGAAAGATTCTTAACGAATCCTGGCAGATATTGGTTTTTCATTTTAGAACTAATCTAGAAGAATTTTGTGGTCCCTAATGCCTTTTTTGGTTTTGTTCGTGAAAAAAATGTTGAAGAACCTTGGAAGCCCTTGGGTGTTTGTTTCTTCTTTAAGAATTTGTGAGAGTCTTGGGGATACCTAATGTTCGGTTTTTGTGAGATTTGGAAAGAATCTTGGGAGATCCTGGTTTTTGCTTTAAAGCTATTTAAAAAAAAAAAATGTGGTCCCTAGTATCTTTTTTACGAATTTAAAAGAAACCTTAAGACAACTTGGGTTTTGATCGTGAAAAAAAAATTTGAAAACCTTAGAAGTCCTTAGTGTTTCCTTTGTAAGATTTTGAAAGAATCCTGGGGGCACCACGCGCTCGGATTTTGCGAGATTTTGAAAATATTTTGGGGCACCAAGTATTCAGTTTTTGCGGGAATTTGAAAGATTCCTGAGAGCTCCTGGTCTTTTATTTTAGAAATAATTTAAAGGAATTTCTGACTTCTGGTATATTTTTTTGAAGAATTAAAAATAATTTGTAAAGAAAAAGCTTGGGGGGCTGTGACATTGTTCCTGGCAAAAGTTTGGACGAACACTGGAGGCCCTAGTTTGGTTTTTGAAAGAGTATGAAAGAATCCTAGTAGCCATGGTGTTTTGTGAAAGAACTAATTTGAAAGAATCTTGGGAGATTCTAGTCTTTTATTTTAGAATTAATTTGCAATAATCTTTTGGTTCCTAGTATCTCTTTTGAAGAATTGAAAAGATTTTGAAAAGAAACATTTGGTACTGTCTCTGACAAAAATTTGGAAGAACCTTGGAGGCCCGGGTGTTTAATTAATGAAAGATTCCTAAAGAATCCTGGCAGATCTTGGCTTTTCATTTTAGAACTAATCTAGAAGAATTTTGTGGTCCCTAATGTGTTTTTTAAAGTACCGAAAAGAATTTGAAAAGAAACCTTCAAAGAGTCAGCTTTTGATCATGAAACAAATTTTGAAGAACCTTGGAAGCCCTTGGGTGTTTCTTCTCTAATCTTGGGGATACCTAATGCTCGATATTTGTGAGATTTTGAAAGAATCTTGAGACATCCTGGTTTTTGTTTAAAAGCTAATTAAAAAAAAATGTGGTCCCTAGTGCCCTTTTTTGAAGAATTTAAAAAAACCTTCGGGGACGAGGGTTTTGCTAGTGGAAAAAATGTTGAAGAACCTTTGAAGCCCTTGGGTGTTTGTTTCTTCTCTAAGAATTTGTGAGAGTCTTGGGGACATGTAATGTTCGGTTTTTGTGAGATTTTGAAAGAATCTTGGGAGATCCTGGTTTTTGATTTAAAACTAATTAAAAAAAAAATGTGGTCCCTAGTATCTTTTTTTACGAATTTAAAAGAAACCTTAAGACAACTCGGGTTTTGATAGTGAAAAAAAAATTTGAAAACCTTTGAAGTCTTTAGTGTTTCCTTTGTAAGATTTTGAAAGAATCCTGGGAGCACCACACGCTTGGATTTTGCGAGATTTTGAAAATATTTTGGGGCACCAAGTGTTCAGTTTTTGCGGGAATTTGAAAGATTCCTGAGAGCTCCTGGTCTTTTATTTTAGAAATAATTTAAAGGAATTTTTGACTTCTGGTATATTTTTTTGAAGAATTAAAAATAATTTGTAAAGAAAAACCTTGGGGGGCTGTGATATTGTTTCTGGCAAAAGTTTGATCGAACATTGGGGGCCCGAGTTTGGTTTTTGAAAGATTCTGAAAGAATCCTAGTAGCCATGGTGTTTTGTTAAAGAACTAATTTGAAAGAATCTTGGGAGATTCTAGTCTTTTATTTTAGAATTAATTTGCAAGAATCTTTTGGTTCCTAGTATTTCTTTTGAAGAATTGAAAAGATTTTGAAAAGAAACATTTGGTACTGTCTCTGACAAAAATTTGGAAGAACCTTGGGGGCCCGGGTGTTTAATTAATGAAATATTCCTAAAGAATCCTGGCAGATCTTGGCTTTTCATTCTAGAACTAATCTAGAAGAATTTTGTGGTCCCTAATGTGTTTTTTAAAGTACCGAAAAGAATTTGAAAAGAAACTTTCAAAGAGTCAGCTTTTGATCATGAAACAAATTTTGAAGAACCTTGGAAGCCCTTGGGTGTTTCTTCTCTAATCTTGGGGATACCTAATTGCTCGATATTTGTGAGATTTTGAAAGAATCTTGAGACATCCTGGTTTTTGTTTAAAAGCTAATTAAAAAAAAATGTGGTCCCTAGTGCCCTTTTTTGAAGAATTTAAAAAAACCTTCGGGGACGAGGGTTTTGCTAGTGGAAAAAATGTTGAAGAACCTTTGAAGCCCTTGGGTGTTTGTTTCTTCTCTAAGAATTTGTGAGAGTCTTGGGGACATGTAATGTTCGGTTTTTGTGAGATTTTGAAAGAATCTTGGGAGATCCTGGTTTTTGCTTTAAAACTAATTAAAAAAAAATGTGGTCCCTAGTATCTTTTTTTACGAATTTAAAAGAAACC